>NC_073264.2:44965648-47465648 GCF_029289425.2 Pan paniscus
AAGCTAATCAGGGAGGCACCAGAAAAAGGCAAACTCCAATGCAAGGAAATCCAAAAAATGATACAATAAGTGAAGGGAGAAATATTCAATTACATAGATAGCATAAATATAAAACAATTGAAACTTCAAGAAACATCAGACACACTTATAGCAATGCAAAATGCTCTGGAAAGTCTCAGCAATAGAAATTGAACAAGTAGAAGAAACAAATTCAGAGCTTGAAGACAAGATCATTTAATTAACCCAATCCAACAAAGACAAAGAAAAAAAGTAAGAAAATATAAATAAAGCCTCCAAGAAGTCTGGGATTATGTTAAATGACCAAGCCTAAGAATAATTTGTATTCCTGAGGAAGAAAGAAATCTAAAAATTTGGGAAACATATTGTGTCCAGAATTTATTCCTTCCGGTGGGTTCGTGGTCTCGCTGACTTCAAGAGTGAAGCCGCAGACCTTCACAGTGAGTGTTACAGCTCTTAAAGGTGGTGTGTCTGGAGTTGTTTGTTTCTCCCAGTGCATTCATGGTCTCGCTGACTTCAGGAATGAAGCCACAGACCCTCGTGGTGAGTGTTGCAGCTCATAAAGTTAGTGGAGACCCAAAGAGTGAGCAGCAGCAAGATTTATTGTGAAGAGCGAAAGAACAAAGCTTCCACAGCATGGAAGGGGACCTGAGTGGGTTGCCACTACTGGCTGGGGTGGCCAGCTTTTATTCCCTTATTTGTCCCCACCCCCGTCCTGCTGATTGGTCCATTTTACAGAGTACTGATTGGTCCATTTTACAGAGTGCTTATTGGTCCATTTTACAGAGTGCTGATTGGTGCGTTTACAATCCTTTAGCTAGACACAGAGTGCTGATTGGTGCGTTTTTACAGAGTGCTGTTTGGTGCGTCTACAATCCTTTAGCTAAACACAGAGTGCTGATTAGTGCATTTTTACAGAGTGCTGATGGATGCATTTACAATCCTTTAGCTAGACACAGAGTGCTGATTGGTATGTTTACAATCCTCTAGCTAGACAGAAAAGTTCTCCAAGTCCCCACCTGACCCAGAAGCCCAGCTGGCTTCACCTCTCAATATTTGGGTGAAGAATCAAGAAAAGCTTCCCTTATATCCAGCCTCGCTAGAGACCTAAACATCAAAATGTAAGAAGCACAAAGAAAACATGGGAAATTAATCACAAAAAGATCATTGCTTAGGCACATTGTCATCAGGTTATCTAAAGTTAAGATGAAGGAAAGAATCTTAAGAGCTGTGAGACAAAATCACCAGGTAACCTATAAAGGAAAATCTATCTGATTAAGAGCAGATTTCTCAGCAGAAACCCTACAAACTAGAAGGGACTGGGATCCAATCTTCAGTCTCTTCAAACACAATTAGCAGCCAAGAATTTTGCATCCAGTGAAACTAAGCATCATATATTAAGGAAAGATACAGTCTTTTTCGGTCAAACAAATGCTGGAGAATTTGCCACTACCAAGCCACCACTACAAGAACTGCTAAAAAGAGCTCTAAATCTTGAAACAAACCCTGGAAACACATCGAAACAGAACCTTTTTAAAGCAAAAATCTCACAAACCCATAAAACAAAAATACAATTAAAAAAATAACCAAGGTGCACAGGCAACAAATAGCATGATGAATGCAATGGCACCTCACATCTCAATACTAGCATTGAATGTAAATAGCCTAGATACTCCACTTAAAATATACAGAACTGCAGAATGGATAATAATTCACTAACCAACCATCTGCTGCCTTCAAGAGACTCACTTAACACATAGGAACTCATAAAATGAAAGTAAAGCGGCGGAAAAAGTCATTTCATGCAAATGGACACCAAAAGTGAGCAGTAGTAGCATTCTTGTATCAGACAAAAGAAACTTTAAAGCAACAGCAGTTCAAAAAGACAAAGAGGGACATAATATAATGGCAAAAGGCCTTGTCCAACAGGAAAATGTCACAATCCTAAACGTATATGCACCTAACCCTGGATCTCCCAAATTTCTAAAACAATTACTAATAGACCTAAGAAATGGGATAGAAACCAACATAATAACAGTAGGGGACATCAATACTCCACTGACAGCACTAGACAGGTCATCAAAACAGAAAGTCAACAAAGAAACAATGAATTTAAACTATGCCTTGGAAAAAATGGGCTTAACAGATATATACAGAACAATCATTCCAACAAACACAGAATCCACATTCTATTCAACAGTTCATGGAAATTTCTTCAAGATAGACTATATGATAGGCCACAAAATGAGATTCAATAAATTTAAGGAAATTGAAATTACATCAAGCACTCTTTCAAACCACAGTGGAATAAAATTGGAAGTCAACTCTAGCAGGAAGCTTCAAAACCATGCAAATACATGGAAATTAAATAACCTGCTTCTGAATGATCATTGAGTCAAAAATGAAATCAAGATGAAAATTTAAAAATTCTTCAAACTGAATGACAACAGTGTCACAACCCATCAAAACCTCTAGGATACAGCAAATGTAGTTCTAAGAGGAAAGTTCAAAGCTCTAAATGCCTATATCAAAATGACTGAAAGAGCACAAACTGACAATCTAAGGTCACACCTCAAGGAACTAGAGAAACAAGAACAAACCAAACCCAAACCCAGCAGAAGAAAGGAAATAACCAAGATCAAAGCAGAACTAAATGAAATTGAAACTAACAAACGAAAACAATACAAAAGATAAATTAAACAAAAAGCTGGTTCTTTAAAAAGATAAATAAAATTGATAGACCATTAGCAAGATTAACCAAGAAAAGAAGAGAGAAAATCCAAATAAGCTCAATAAGACATGAAACAGGAGATATTACAACTGACACCACAGAAATACAAAAGATTATTAATGCTACTATGAACACCTTTGCATGCATAAACTAGAAAACCTGGAAGAGATGAATAAATTCCTGGATACAACCCTCCTAGCTTAAACCAGGGAGAATTAAATGCCCTGAACCGACCAATAACAGGCAGCAAGATTGAAATGGTAATTTTAAAATTAGCAACTAAAAACAGTCCAGGACCAGATGTATTCACAGCAAAATTCTACCAGACATTCAAAGAATTGGTATGAATCCTATTGACACTATTCCACAAGATAAAGAGGAAACCCTCCCTAATTCATTCTATGAAGCCAGCATCACCCTAATTCCAAAACCAGGAAATGACATAATCAAAAAAGAAAACCACAGACCGATATCCCTGATGAATATAGATGCTAAAATCCTTAACAAAATACTAGCTAACTGAATCCAACAACATACCAAAAAGATAATCTACCATGATCAAGTGGGTTTCATGCCAGGGATGCAGGGATGGTTTAACATACGTTAAGTCAATAAATGTGATACACAACATAAATAGAACTAAAAACAAAAATCATATGATCATCTCAATAGATGTAGAAAATGCATTCAACTAAATTCAAATCCCTTTATGATTAAAACTCTCAGCAAAGTCGGCATACAAGGGACATACCTCAATGTAATAAAAGCCATCTATAACAAACTCACAGCCAACATAATATTGATTGGGGAAAAGTTGAAAGCATTCTCTCTGAGAACTGGAACAAGACAAGGATGCCCACTCTCACCACTCCTCTTCAACATAGTAGCGAAAGTCCTAGCCAGAGCAATCAGACAAGAGAAAGAAATAAAGGGCGTCCAAATCAGCAAAGAAGTCAAACTGTCACTGTTTGTTGATGATATGATTATTTACCTCAAAATCCAAAGACTCCTCCAGAAAGCTCCTAGAACTGATAGAAGAATTCAGCAAATTTTCCAGATACAAAATTAATGTATGCAAATTAGTAGCTCTTCTGTACACCAACAGCGATCAAGTGGAGAATCAAATCAAGAACTCAACTGCTTTTACGATACCTGTAAAAAAATAAAATATTTAGGAATCTACCTAACCAAGGAGGTGAAAGACCTCTACAAGGAAAACTACAAAACACTGCAGAAAGAAATCATAGATGACACAAAGTAATGGAAACACATCCCGTGCTCATTGATGAGTAGAATCAATATTGTGAAAATGACTACTAGAATTGATAAACAGTATTAGTAAAGTTTTAGGATACAACATCAATGTAAAAAAATCAGTAGCATTTCTATACACCAACAACGTCCAGGCTGAGAGTAAAATCAAGAACACAATCTCACAATAGCCACAAAGAAAAGGAAATACCTAGGAATACAGCCAACTAAGGAGGCGAAAAATCTCTACAAGGAGAAATACAAAACACTGTGAAAGAAATCAGAGACAATGCAAATAAATGAGAAAACATTCTATGCTCATGGATTGAAAGAATCCATATAATAAAAATGGCCATACTGCCCATAGCAAGTTACAGATTCAATTCTATTTCTATCAAACTACCAACATCATTCTTCACAAAGTTAGAAAAAACTATTCCAAAATTCATATGGAGTCAAAAAAAAAAGTGTCCAAATAGCCAAGGCAAATCTAGGCAAAGGAAACAAAGCTAGAAGCATCACATTACACGACTTCAACTATGCTATAAAGCCACAGTAACCATAACAGCTTGGTACTGGCAGAAAAACAGACACATAGACTAATGGAACAGAATAGAGAGCCCAGAAATAAGGTCATACATCTGGACTATATGATCTTCAACAAGCCCAACAAAAGCAAGCAATGAGGAAAGGACTCCCTATTCAATAAATGGTGCTGGGATAATTGGCTAGCCATATACAGAAGATCGAAGTTGAACCCCTACCTTTCACTATATACAAAAATTAAACTCAAAATGGATTAAAGAATTAAATGCAAGACCTCAAACTATAAAAATCCTGGAAGACAACCTAGGAAATACTCTTCTCAACATTGGCCTTTGTAAGGAATTTTTGGCTAAGTAGCCAAAAGCAATTGCAACAAAGACAAGAATAGACAAGTGGGATCTAATTAAACTAACACAATTCTGCACAGGAAAAGAAAATATCAACAGAGCAAACAGACAGCCTACAGAATGGAAGAAGATATTTACAAACTATGCATCTGACAAAATCCTAATACCCAGAATCTGCAGGCAACTTAAATCAACAAGCAAAAACCAAATAACCCCATTATAAAATGAGCAAAGGATATAAACAGACACTTCTCAAATGAAGACATAAAAGTGGCCAACAAACATATAAAAAAAAGTTCAGCATCGCTAATTATCAGAGAAATGAAAATCAAAACCACAATGTGATACCATCGCACACCAATCAGAATGACTTTTTATTAAAAGGTCAAAAACAACAGATGCTGGTGAGGCTGTGGAGAAAAGGGGACATTTATATGCTGTTGATGGGGATGTAAATTAGTCTAGCCACTGTGGAGAGCAATCTGGGGATTTTTCAAAGAACTGAAATCAGAGATATGATTTCATCAAAAAAATAGATTACTAGGTATAACGCAAAAGAAAATAAATCATTCTACCAAAAAAAGACACATGAACTTATATGTTCATAGCTGTACTATTCCCAATAGCAAAAACATGGAATTAACCTAGATGCCCATCAGTGGTAGATTGGATAAAGAAAATAAGGTACATATATACCATGGAATATTACACAGCCATAAAAAAGAATGAAATAATGTATTTTGCAGCAAAATTAATGATGCAGGAGTCCATAGTCCTAAGAAAATTAACACAGGGACCGAAAATCAAATACCGCATGTTTTTATTTGTAAGTGGGAGCTAAGAATTGAGCACACATGGATACAAATATAGGAACAATAGACACTGTGGACTACTAGAGAGTGAAGGGATGTAGGTTAAAAAACTACCTATTATGTACTACTCTTACTACCAGTGTAGTCAGATCCATACTTCAAACCTCCCTATCACACAGTAGTCTCATGTAACAAATCTGCACACGTACCCCCGTATCTAAAAGTTGAAATTTAAAAAATGTTCTTCAAACTTAATGAAAATGAAAAAACAACCTATCTAATTTGTTGGATGCAGCTACACTTAGAGGAAAATTTCTAGTAGTAAACATCTAAATTAGAAGATAATAAATGTCAAATCAATGTGCACAGCTATTTCCTTGAGAAACAAGGAAGACAACAGCAGATAAACCACAAAGCACACGAATGAAAGGAAATAATAAAGACCACAGTGGAAACAAGTGATGCGCAAAACAAAATAAACAAACACATTGTAAATAAAAGTTGATTTTTTTTAGAAAATTAATAAAGTTGATTAACCTCTAGCCAGACTTATGAGAGAAAAAGAGAGAGAGAAGAAACAAATTACAAATATCAGGAATGAAAGAGGCTCCAGTTACAGTAACATCAAATATTTAGAAGTTTTGGAATAAATCAGAGAAAGAATTACTAAGACCTATGCACTGAAACCTATAAAACATTGTTTTAAAAAATTATAGGAAACCTAAATAAATCCAGAGATATACAATGTTCATGATCCAAGAAACTCAATATATTTATTTCAATTCTTTGTAAAGTGATGTATCGATTCTATACTATCTATAGTATAGAATTTTCCAATAAAAATTCTTGCAGCCTTTTTTAAAAAAGGAATTAATCAATTTACATTCATATTGAAATGTGAAGGACCTAGAACAGTCAAAAGCATCTTGAGAAAATAACAAAGTTGGATGATTTATTATAAAGTTACAATAATCAAAAAAATATGGTACTGTGACAAGGAGAGACAAATAAATTAATGGAAGAGAATACAGAGTTCAGAACTAGACCTATATATGGTCAGTTGATACTTGACAAAAGTGCAAATGCACTTCAGTGGACAATAAATAGTCTTTTCAAAAGCAGTATGGTTCTAGGACCAATGGATAACATCTAACAAACCCACAAAACAAAAAATTAATCTCCAAACCACATCTTACATGCAAATGAAAATTAACTGAAAATAAATTTTAAACCTTAACATTGTTAAATAAAATGTATGAGAGGTCATTGCTTTGGACTAGGCCACTAAACTCAGCCTAACAGACCAACCCAATATGGATTTTAACTACAGTAGTTGAGCTTTCATTAATTGTAAGAGGTTGTGTAGCCAATTAACCAATTAAGCTGTAACCAATTAGGTTGTCTCTATACTACACTTGAATTTTCTATAAATGCTATTAGATCATGTTATTGGTTGGATTTCTCTAAACTTGCTTTGGTTCAGAGGACTGTCTGATTATCAAATCATTTCTGTTTCACTCTGTTCTGTTTTGTTTTTCTGTGCCCAAATAAACTCAGTTAAAATGTAAACTTGTCTAAGTTTTTTTCTCTTTACCGTATTTGCTGTAGTTGGCAGGATCTGAATAAGAGTTTCAGTGACCCCAGGAGCATCAATTAACCAAGCACAGATACTCACTGAACCCACTGTGGTCACTATTTTCTTGCTTCTTATGGAGATTATGGGTAAATTCTCTCACGGCTTCCAAAGCTCCACAGATATGTTTTGAGCTATCTTATTTTGTTTGGGTAAACTTTTGATCCAGACTTGACTTGGAAGTTGCAGCAAAAACTGAAGTGGGTTCAGTAGTTAGATAAAGTTAACTGGAAGACATAATAATAGGTTCATTTGGATCCTGGAAGTCTAGAATCTTCTGGAACTGCTTCCAGGGTTTGTGTGTGCTATGAGAGCACATATCACCTTTAGGTGATGTGTAGTGGTTTGTGGTGACTACCTGGATCAGAAAAAAGCTGGACAGAGTCCATGGTCTGGTACTCTTCCATTTGGAACTCATTTTTATGTATAAAAATCCCCAGCACGTGTGTGTGTGAGTGTGTGTGTGTGTGTAAGAGAAATAGATGGACCTCACCTAAGGTAATTTGGTATTACAGTAGCCATAATGAGAGAAATTTTAAATTGGGTGAAATTGTTTATTTACAGGGTATATTAGAAAAACAAGGATAAAAAAATCCATCGAAACAACGGAATATATTTTTAAAATGAGAACACAGAGGCTTTAAAAAAGACTAAAACACAAAAGGAAAAAAAAAATTACAGAGTGAGCCCTTAGATCAATGGGGTTTGCTTCTTTAAGTTAAAATCTTGAGCTCAGAACAGCAGTGAAAGCTATCTTGGCCTAGTTTTAAAGTTGCTTCATCTACCCCATTTGTTACTGAACTTTGCCCTGAACTCAGAAATCTAGCTAAAAAAATACAATCTGGGTTAAGAAGCTGCCTATCTTTAGTTATATTGAAACTATCTTTAGAGAAGACAACTCACACTGGTGGAAGAAGTCTCCTTTTTTTTTTTTTTTTTGAGACAGAGTCTCCCTCTGTCGCCCAGGCGGCAGTGCAATGGCGCCATCTCGGCTCGCTGCAAGCTCCGCCTCCTGGGTTCACGCCATTCTTCCTCCTCAGCCTCTAGAGTAGCTGGGACTACAGGTGCCCGCCACCACCCCCGGCTAATTTTTTTGTATTTTTAGTAGAGACGGGGTTTCACCGTGTTAGCCAGGATGGTCTCGATCTCCTGACCTAGTGATCCGCCCGCTTCGACCTCCCACAGTGCTGGGATGCCCGCCTCGACCTCCCAAAGTGCTGGGATTACAGGCGTGAGCCACCGCGCCTGGCCGAAGTCTCCATTTTATGGAGGTTTCTTTCACTTTGCATCTGGGAGGAGGAAGGGCTAAATCAGGAGAGGCTTTTACCATAGAGAAGGTAAAAAGACTTATATCTGTATAAACATGTCTCACTTTTAACCATTTTGTCTGAATGAGGCTTCCTACTCATGCCTTTCTTTGTCTCAGCAGGTAATGGTGTTTAGGCCTGAAATCTGATTACAATTAACAACCAAGCTAATAATCATTTAGGGTAATAATTATGTAGGTCGATAATTATGTAGGTCAATTAAGAAAACGAAAAGAGTCTCTTAATTCAGCCCCCTTGCTAAAATGAGTAAAAATGGTAAGTGAGGTGAAGAAAACAAAGTGGTTTTCTTTGGGGGAGAGGGGGAAGATGAATGGGCCCTAGAAGTATAAATGATTTGTGACAACATCTGTCGGGGTGTGAGAAAGTCTCCCCTCCAGCGAAAAGAGTTAATTTTCAGAGGATTGATATCAGTTGAGTACCTTGGAGACTCTTTCTTTAGACAGACAAAGGAATTCAAAAAACCTCACCTTGCTTATCTATTAGTTTATTGGTAATCAATATAGCAAAGTGATATATTTTGGAGTAGTAGTTCTTGAAATTTTTCATTGGTTCACTTTGTTTAATGAGTGACTCAAGCATAATCATTAATAATGAATAAGTTAGGTGAATAAAAACGGGATGACAATTTGTAGATGAGTTTCTCATAGTTTCAGGAATTGTCTTCAGTTACTTGAGGTTTTAAAGTTATGTTGTATTAAGTGACATTTATGAAATGTCTAAATCATGCTTAAGTCAGTTAAAATACTGAAACTTGCTCCTCTACCATTCTGATTTTGTTGTATATTGGAGGAGAAGCGTCTGATGAGGACAGGATACTTGTGATTCTGACTAGTGGGAAATTTCCTGATTACCTTTAATAATTGAAGTAAGCTACTAGAAATTGTTCTGAAGAGAAAACAGCTATTCATTGCTTTCATTGACACAATGTAGAATGTGTCTTGACTAACTGGAAAGCATTCAGCAATGAAACTGTGAGTTGGCTGAGGCTGATAATTAATGCATGACCACATTTGTTTGACAAGTATTTGACAATCTACTATATATAACACATTTTATATAGTAAAATGTGTTTTTACTATAGGGCCAAGGATATAATGGCAAACAAGGTTCTATAGATGTCGTTCTTCCCCTCATGGAATGGCATAGAAGAAACAGATATATACACATAGTACAAACAAGAAAATACAGAAAATTAGTAAATCCTGTAACACACTATGCACAAAAAGTATTGTCGACTCATTATAATCTGCAAAGGAACAAATAGTTGGATTGAACACTTCAGGTCAGTCAATTTTGTTGCAGTTTATCTACTACCAAAACGTAGTGCTGGTCTCACAGTTTAATGTTTGATAATGAATACATTCATCTAGTAGTATATTCTGTTTTTATGAAGTATGGAGAGGTTAAGTGTACTTGTGCCTGTAATAAACATGAAAAAGGTTGTATTATGAGGAGATGTGTTTCTAATAAATTACAAAATGGTGTTCATCTATACAATGCTGATATAAAACAGTTCAAAATTGCTTGCATTTTAGGTTTTCACTAGAAATTAATTACAAATTAGAATTAATATGTGGTAATTAAAACCAAAGATAATAACTTCTTATTTGAAGAGAGCAAAACTTTTTTGGTGGGTGAAACTCTAAGGTGTGAAGGATGTGTTTTTGTAAAAAAAAAAAATGTAATTTTTCCTAGTTTTGAGGTTGTTTAAAAGTTATTTCTGAAGAAAAAAGGAATAATATAGATAAAATTGAATGGATAAGAGGGTTGTAGAAGGTTTATGGAATATGAATTATGTCAGTGAAATTTTGTGTATGAATATGTTGGCTAAAATTAAAAGGGAATTATTAAGTTTTCTGAGAACTGAACATTAATGTCAAATATGACTATAAAAAATTAGAATTTGGTTCCCTATATTACAACAACAAGATTTCGTTAGAGAAATGATCTGCTTTTAATGGGAAACAGAGCTTTATTAGGTCTCCCAATTAAGAGAGAAGACTCAATCTTCCTAAGTAAAGATCTAGAATTTTTTCAACAATTATGCAGCTTTAGATATTTAATTATCACTCTGGTTAAATGAATGTCTATTATTTCACAGCGAACTGTGATCTTATTGTGATCAAGCATTTTCAATCTTTTATATATTTGACAAACTTCCCCAAATTGAATTCTAAATTAAGTATTTTTGACCTAGAATTGACTTTGGGATTTTCCAGTACGGCCCGTGGAGAGCCTCAAAGGATATATCCCTCATAATGCAGAGATGTTAAGTTAATCAAGCTTGTTTGATGTGTTGAATTGTATGGGAAGTATTGTCAAATAACAAAGTGATGTTAAATCTTTTAAAATTATATTTTATGGATATTTCAGAATTGTATGAAATTCATAGAAATCTAATAGTCCTGGCATAACTTTGTCATTATTTTTCCTTACTAGTTCTGTTGGCCCAGCTCACTTTGTTGAAAGAACTTCTTAGAAAAATATAATGCTGCCAATTCCTTTCCTCAAAAAGAGGAAATAATTCTTGAAATGGACCGTCACCCATTGTCCATTTTTTTAACACCCTTGCCTATTCTTGCCCTTAACCCAAATCACAAAAATGCTAAGAGGTAAACTTTTTAAAAAGACGTTCCTGAGGAAATTTCAACTAAATCCACTACAGACATTGCATAAATTCACTGGGCTTCTCCCATAAAGTTTCAAATTGGCCCAAACAGCCGCTTCCTAATATAAGACAGTTGATATTCCTTTGGTTGATTGAGTATTGGTGTTTCTTTGATTGACCTCCCTTTGGTTGAGGTTGATGCGTTTATTTGGGAATTTGGGGACAGTTGTCCCATTTGTTCTGGGAAACGCTTTTAGCTTTTGTGTAGGGTCTTCCTGGGGGCTGAGGGTCTTCCTGGTGGATGACAGCAGAGGGGGGCTTCCTATTGGTGAGCACTATTACAACTATGGGTTTATTTAATTTTAAACCTTATAATGATATCTTCCTTCTTTAACTCCAGCTGGTTACATATTTGAACCAGCTTTATTGGAGGGAGACACATGGAGGTAGGGAGAGACAGATATTAAGAACCAAGAAGTTTTTAAAACAGAAGATATATAGGAAAAGAGAAAAATCTAAATCACAGAACTCTAATATGCTCAAGATATCAGGTTCAAGACTTGCTTCTGCTACTTTTCCCAAATATAAATCTGGAAAAAAGTGCTTACCACACTGAAACTTAATTTTCATTTTGCAAACTGGCATTGGAAAGTGTACTTAATACATAAGTTTGTTGTGATATTAAATGAGATACAACAATGATTTTCAAATATTTCACCCATGTCCCATTGTAAAAAGTACATTAAGAATAGAGGCACACACACAGACTAATAATAATATAAAATTAAAACAAAAGCCACACAAAATAATGCCTAATCTGATTAAAGGTAATAAACTCTGAAATATGTATTTTATTCTATTAAAAATACTGCTTGAGACACACTAAAATGATTCTATGGTGCATTAAGTAGTTGTAAAGTACATTTTAAAAACACAGAAATAAGTTATCACTTATCACTGTACTTGATATATTTTAATCAATTTTTAGTGTTAGGTCTTAGTAGTTGCACTATATTTAAGTTTTTATTCTTTTTACGTCCTGTCTTTTATTTTTTTAATGATTTATTGGCCTCAATTTCCAAATTCAGTGTTCATAACATAAACATTTATTTTCTTCTTGTGTTATATTATAAGAGATATAGTTCTGAAATTTTAAAGAATGACCGAAGTAAAAATATTTTTAGAAATTATTCTGGAAAACCAATTTTTTTATTTGTCTCCAAAATTACAAATGAGCCATTTTAATGGTTTAAACATGGAAACTCTTTTAGTTATTTACAAAAATTTAACTCAACCTTTCCTCCTAAAATATAATGTTTACCTTCTGGGAAAAAAAAAAAGAAAGAAACAAAATAAAACATATTGGCTTATTCATTCACTGGATAAATATGCATTGAGTAAGGCTGGGTGTGGTGGCTCATGCCTGTAATCCCAGCACTTTGGGAGGCTGAGGCAGCAGAACACCTGAGGTCAGGAGTTCGAGACCACCAGCCTGGCCAACATGGTGAAAAATACAAAATTATTTTTGTATTTTTGCGAAAAATACAAAAATTAGCCAGGCATGGTGACACATTTGTGGCACATGTTTGTAATCTCAGCTACTCAGGAGGCTGGGGTAGGGGAATCACCTAAATCCTGGAGGCGGAGGTTGCAGTGAGCCCAGATCGCACCACTGCACTCCAGCCTGGGTGACAGAGAGAGATTTTGCCTCAAAAAACAAAAAAAGGGGGGGATGAGTATAATGAATCAAGTTCAATAATAAAAAAAACTTATCAATGTATTTGTTTTATCCATAAAGTGGCACCAAACATTCATTACATAATTTTGTTTCTATGAAGGAGAAGGTATATTTACATTTTTCTACATTTCCAAGCTGCCTGTGATTTCAAATTTTAAGCAAATGTTAAATAGATTTATAGAGATTCAGTTAGAAAAAGCACAAATTACAGATATCTTACTAACCGTTAATATACACAGCATATATATATAAAAATCTTTGAGGTCTTGTATACTTACTATAATTATGCCTTTAAATAACCTGGGTGTAGCGAGGTATGAGCAGAGAAGACCTTCAAAGTGCTCGAGAAGTGTTCATTGATACTTTAGATTCTCATTTATAATAGCATGCATTTTTTTGAATAAAAACTGAATATATGTTCACACTAGAACATTTGAAAAGTTAAAAGATGCTATGAAGAAGTCAATTTTGGAAACAACCTGAAAGATAAGCCCTGCTAACAAATCCTTATGGATGCAGCATAATTTATTCATGTAATTTTTTAGTGTTATTAAAAGCCTATTTTAGCATATTAATTCCAAAGCAACATTCAAGTGCATACGTATGCTTGTATGAGGGCATAAACTAGCTTTGTGTAAAGCAGAATATATACGTGAAACATAGACAAAAATGTCAATGTTGTCTCTGGAAATGCAAGTGATTTTCAGTTTCATTATGTTTGCTTGTTTTTTTCTGATTTTTCAATAATATATGCTTTGTGCAATAGAAATATAACATTAACAAAACAATTTAATGAATATTGTTGTCTGTATTTTTGAAAATATTTTCATTTAAGAAAGCTCATAAGAATATAATTACTGGCCTAGGGTTTATTCAAAATTAAATATTTTTAACCATCTTAAATTGTCCTCCAGAATTGTTGTATCCATTAATCCGAAATACCCTGCGTGGAAGGGCCTTTTTGACAACATATTCATAACAATTTAATGCTATCTCTAACAGTTTGATGGGTTAGCTTTTCTATGTTAATTTACATTTATCTGATTACTCTAAAATATGCATATCTTTCAAAGTATATTTGTCATTTTTAGTTGTCTCTTTGTTCATATTAATTGTTTTTTTGGTTATTTGCTTGCTTGCTTCAGTTTATTGCTTTGATGGATGAGGTTTGTAAAATTCTAACATTTTACTATACTTTGTAGTTCATGAATTTTTAAATTGTCTACTCTGAATATTAAAAAGATGAAGTTCTTCATATTGTATAATTCTATTAGGTATCTCAATCTGTAAATGAAGATAACATGATGTTGTAGCATTATAAGCTTTCTAATATTCAAAAGTACTTATTGCTGAGGGAAGTAGATCAGATTATTTGCATTTTATTTTTACTCTCTTCATTGGATTATTAAACAGATTCTTTTAAGCCTAATTGCTATCTGTGGAATTAAGCCTTAATTACTGGCTATTTTTTGCAAGCTGCTACCATGAATGTATCTTATTTATCTATCTCCCCAATGTCTAAAATGCAATATCTAAGACGTGATATAGGGGCACAATAATCTGGAATGTCTAGGCATTTTTAAAAAATTGTTAAAACAAATGTGCTTTATAATTTTAATGTTACTAAATATTTATAAAGAAATAATATAAGTAATGTCTTAGAACAGGATCAATGAAGAGTCCATACAGGGTTAACATGCTCAAAGTTCCAATGTTTGCTTAATGTATTTTTCTTTAAATATAATTGATCCCATTGGACAATATACTGTTCTAGAACTAGGACACTCTCTTTTTCATCTTTATATCTCTAGTACTTAGCACAGTTCCCAGAACACACAAGACACTCTATTAAACTATTTTAAACTGAACCATTAGATTCCAAAAATATATATGTCAAATAAATGAAAAAATAATGACTTACAGGTACTAAATATTAGAAATCTATCATCATTCAGCATCAACTGTTTTTAAAGTCTACCTTCAAATATGAGTTATAGGCAATGTAGCAGATATTTTTATTTGAATTTATTTTATTTTGGAAAAAAATGCCAACTCCCTGAGACACCTTTAATTATCTGGAGTAACTTAAGGGTACAAAGTAAATTAAAATATGTTTACTAATATTAAAAAATCAAGATGTATTAGGAAACACAATGATGGGTTTTTTTCATGTATTTTTTAACTAGGATTCTACAGCCTGTAAGAATGTATTGCTTATTTTATGGTATATATTTGTTCAGTAGATTTCTATGCATCCTTGACTTCTTTAGTTGATTTGGGCTTTAGATAATTTTACCCATATTCTGTGAACCAATATGAATCCCTTTTCCACAAAATATAACAAATCTTTCTGTCATATTTGTACTTGTATTTTCATGGCTATTTTAATAACAAAAATATTTTAGTAAAATGATGTTTTATAACTTATTTAATCACTTTTTTAAGTTGTGGCAATTTTCGAACATTATAAAAGTCATGAGTGTTAAACTCTACAGGCTTGTATTATCCACGCAAGGAGGAAGGTTGTAGTGTAAAACTTGTACGTTTTTTAATGGGGAAAGAATCAGATGATTCATTTAAAGCACTGGATAGAGTACTTGGCACATAGCTTGTGATAAATAAATGTATTTACTATAGTTAATATTACTTAGAATGATGATATTTCCTTATTAGGTGGGGCCCAGACTAAACTGTAATATCAATGAGATTAAATTATACTACTGAAATAGTTTTTTTTCTCTCTCATGAAACAGTACAGATGAAGGTAGGCTATCTAGATTTCAGTAAATAACTCTTCCTGCTCAAGGTCCATAGTCTTGTCTTTGCTTACTTACTGTGACGTTTATTATGATATAGTTATCATATACTTGGCTGAAGAAGATGAAGCTAACAGACACCTGTTCTCTTCACAAAGAAAAATGAAAAGTGAAGGGCAAGCATCTTTAAAAAGTTGCTCTCAAAAGTTGAATACATCATTTCCCATTAAATCCCTTTGTCCAGAATGTAGTCACTTGGTAGCATTATAACTAGCTATTAGAGATGCTGGAAAATGGAGTTTTTTGGTTAGATGGCTATATGCTCAGAACTTAGGACATTATTGCTGAAGGTAAGAAAGAAACTGGAGATATTAGGGAATAATTGTCAGGCTTCGCCAAAGTCTGTTCCTCTAAGCACACAAGTGTCCACAGATATATTTCTTGCAATACATAAACCCACTCACACATACAAAGGAGGCAATTTTAAATTTCCACATCCAGCTCTAAAATCCATTATTTCTAGGCAATGTGGAGAAGTGCAGTGCTCTCTACCAGATCCAGATAGATAGATAAATCTTCATTTTCTTCAAACTATAAACTAAAACATATTTTCTGCCCTACACATACACAACTAATATACACTACTGGTATAGGAGCTGTATTATTTCAATAAACATTCCCAACCTGAAAATTCTCATTTTGAAAAAAATGGGTAGATATGGGATGGGGGCAGTTACTTTTCCACAGCAGTTATTAAATTCTGAATGGCAGAAATTGTGAAGACTCTCTGACCTGACATACAGACTTCTTCTTTATCATTAGTTTGCTTTTAAACAAACCTATCTATTATCCTTTAGGGTCTCTGGCTTTGCCATCTAGTAGCTTCTTCCCTATCTATTATCCTGCACATTCACATCAAATGGCATAAAATTGTGTATCCTCATTGGCAGAAACACAGCTTCTACAACCTGCTTTCTTGGGTGAAGGTTGCAGATCCAGAGGTTGCAAGTTGCTTTAGGAGTTGAGGAATGCCAGGTATTGAGACGATAATTTTAAGCCTTTTTATTGACAGTATATTTACCACAGACTTAGTAGTTTCTGGACTGTTCACTGTCAGTTAGTTCTAAATGTAAGCCACTAAAGCCAAGTTTATCATCTAAATACAATTTTTAAGTATAAAGTCTCTCATTTAGTTTATTTAGTTTTCTCTTCTCAGCATATACCCTTCTTTCTCAATATAATGAAAACTAACTTGTGGATATCTGAGCACTAAGTTTAGATGTTTGAGTGGGAAGGATGTTTCTGTGGGGCTGGCTCTCATTTTCTGGTAGAGGACACTTAAACTCAGAACCTTTTCAAGAACCTCCCTTTATCTCCTTATCTCTGCCTGTTGGGTGTGAAAAATCAGTCCTTTTCCCTAACATCACAGGCTTCAACTAGCAAGGCATGAAGGTTCAGTAAATCTAGGCTGCAGGCAGCTAACACAGTTCCCTTAATGAACTTCAGCTGAGCTGCTTGCAAAATGTGAAACTGCTTGAGATTTTTATGACTTTGCAGCTTTTGAAAATTATAGCCTACAAATTTGTAGATTTTTATTCAGTTTGGTTTTGTTTAATGTTCATAATTAGAATAATGTTATAGACTTTTGTTATAATTGTTGAATGGATTTTTAGTGCTTCCATAACATAATACCAAACACTGGGCGGTTAAACAAAGAAATGTATTGTCTGATGATTGTGGAGGCTGGAAGTCAGAGATCAAGGTGTCGGCAGGGCTGGTTTTATCTGAGTCCTTTCTCCTTGGCCATCTACAAGCCAAGGAGCTATGATGATAAATACATGTATTGACTATACTTAATATTACTTACAATAATAATATTTATTTATTAGGTGAGGCCAAGACTAAACTGTAATATCAGTGAGGTTAAATGATACTACTTACACTTTTTTCCCTCTCTCATGAAACAGTACAGATGAAGGTAGGCTACACATGATAGGCCTATAGAAGAAGGTAGGCCATCTACAAGCCAAGGAGAAAGGACTTACATGAAACCAGCCCTGCCAACGCCCTCTATCTTTACATGGTCTTCACTCTGTAATGAATAATAATTTGGGGTAAGAGTACTTTCACACTATGTATATATTCTATTCTCATTAAACTTTCATTTTGTGTATTACTCATTTATTCATATCTTATGTACTCATATTTTCTTCCTGCATTGAATATAACTCATTTCTATTATTATTATTTCTCTGTCCTCAATTTATCCACAAGAAGTCATTTTAAGTGGAATTTTATTTCCTTAGACATGCCCTCATCAAATACTTCTTTACCTTCTGAAATAAGATATTCCAGTCTTATCTTATACTTTCCTGGTTTCAGCTATGGAATTAACCATTTCCTCCAGGCATATTGCTTTCCTTTAGTAGAGAATGAAATTTAAAAGCCAAGACATGGGTACTAGATATACTCATTGCAGTCGACATATCACTGTTACCAGACCCTCTCCTATACAGAGTTATAGAATACAGCTCATAAATATATGTGTATATACAAAAACAGATCTATACATACCCATTTACATCTATAGTTATGTCTATATCCATATACACATCAAAAATCATGAATTGCCCCCAATATATTTCCAAATCCAATATGTCATTACAGGGTTCAAACTCTCCCCACTCACCTTGAGAAACATAGACTCTACCATGTTTAATGTATGAATGGTTTGTTCCAGTTCCCTATAGGTAACCAATCTCCATTTCCATGGGTCCAGAGACTAAGGTTGGTGAGGAAGGGACCTTGTTGTGGCATGCCCAGGACAGAGGAGCACTAGAATTGTGAAAATAATGTCCATGAAAGGCAGCAGTCTGATGCAGGCCTCTTAGCCTGAGCAGAGTCAAGAGTGCTTCCATAAGAAGGGACATCCTGGCATGGATTGGCAGAGCTAAAATGGGATGACAATAGCACCAGCACTGGAGAGGAACTTAGAACCCAAGTGGGAATGAGCAGCCTAGCATGGGGTAACAGAACCCAAATTAAGTGAGGAGGTGTCCATGGGGATGGAGATGAGATGGGGAAGTCCTGGTACAAAGCCCAGGAGCCCGAAGCAAAATGAAGAGAGAACTGATGCTTGTTCTGACCCTAATGAATTGGAGTTGATTAGGTTGAAGAAGGCAATCGTGTAGTGTGTGGCATTTGGGGTAGGTACAGCTCACTCACCCTGGGATGGCAGAACCCAAGAATATGAGGAAAGTAATTGTGAAAGAAACCATATGGCCCAAGAAGCTTATAATACTTATTATCTGATTCTTTATTTTAAAAGTGTGTTAATCTCTGACCTAGAGAATAAAGTCTCCAATGACTTGACCATAGTCTATAACTTCCTTCAATGAAACATACTTTTGAACTTTGTACTAGTCTTTAAATAGAGTATTCATGGTTTTCCAAAAGCTATTTCTTATGACAATAATATGCTTTCCTACCTAGTTCACCTGATAAACTCTTGTTTTCTCAGACCAAGCTTAGTTATCATTTATTTTGTAAAGCATTTTTTTTTTCCCCTTTGGCCCTCAGTAGAGAAATGTCCTACTTTTCTTATGTTATTTTTATTTTTTATTCTTCTATAATACAACTTATATTGTCATTTGATATATATACACACATATACATATATAAATCTATATACAAATATACACATATATATATATATATATAGGTGTGTACCTTATCTCTAAACTGAGTTATGGGAGGGGGAGTTAAATTCATTGACATTTCTTTCACTGTATGCAATGAATGATTTCTAAATACATGAGATAATCGCATCTAATTTTACTGGTATCATGGAGAGAAAAAGGTAATCACATAACTCATATTTATTCATCTAAGTCTTATCTCCTTAACATAAATGTCTCCT
Organism: Pan paniscus; assembly: GCF_029289425.2. NCBI lineage: Eukaryota > Metazoa > Chordata > Mammalia > Primates > Hominidae > Pan > Pan paniscus. The sequence continues at coordinate 44,985,336 of NC_073264.2, forward strand.
TATATTTTACTCATTTTTCTAGTCATTGTTTCTGAAAATTTATTATATCTTTTTCTTCATAAGCTGACCTGGTCATAATTTAAACTGTACTTTATAACTCAGCAGTCAGTCTTGTTAATAATCTTAATCTTTTTAAAGTATGGATATATTATCCCAAGACGGCTTATTTTTTTCTTTGTTCTATCTCAGGACTATCAGGCAGCTAATCCTTTATCTATCCCTAATACTCTTATGGTTGTTTTCTAGAATCTATAGAAGATTCTATTTCAATCTGCTATAGGCTAATGGCAAGCAAACAAGTTTGAGTTATATATTAAATGATAGTAAGGCTCTAAATAAGAAATAAGTATATTGGATATATTACCTGAATAAACTTTATGGCAAAGTTTTATGTATTCTAAGGCATTCTATTGTTTGCTAAGTTTATACGGTTACTAATAATTGAAATTTTATTGCTGAACATCTAAATTTGAGACACTACTATATGTGTATATTTTGTGTTCAATTCAAGGCTTAAGAGTTTTAAAAGATTGTATTTATTTTGGGGGGCTTTAAAATTCATTTAAAAGCGATATTTCAAATAATTTGTGATTTTTGCAGATGTCGAATTTGAATTCAGAAGGCTAATAGTGAAATATATATATAATTTTCCATTATCAATCCTAATATTGTGCTTATACTATGCACTAATGACCCAGAAAGCAATATTGCTGTTGTAAACTGCTAAGCATGTGCCAAATATTTTGCCTTTCCATGCCTGCTTCAAAATGTCATGTCTTTCAGCTGTTCAACTTCCAGCTGCCAAAAATAAATGAGTTTACACTGCTGGTTCTATTTTATTTTTCTAAATCAAATTCCACTGCCAATTGGAAACTTAATCAATGATACATTATATATATGATATTACTGTTGATAATAATAACAAATACATTTATTTTATCAGGGGCATGAATTCTGTAAAATTATATTTTTTCACTTTAAACTTTTCAAATAGGTTAAAATAAAGTGAAAAAAGGTTGTTTTAATCAATAAGAAATATCAATCGTGTATACTTACTATACATGTATATAATATATGATAGATACAATATATAATCTTTGTATCTATAATCTCTGTTACATACATTTTGGATCCTTGTCTCATATTTAGTACGTTTTATGGAAGTAAAACAAAGTTCAAAGTTCATTGCTGTACAAACAAAAGTAGAAACAACTGATATAAATAACTGGTATTATTTGTCACTACAAACTCATATTTGTATATCATCAATATAAACTCAAATTTTTGTAATTTTTGACATTTTCTTACAATTTAGCTAAGGCTTCATTATGTAGAGAAGTGGAAATTATATCAAACTCTGTGATTAAAAGTGTTCACAGTAGTGCAGAATTTGAAAATTTCTGCTGTAGCTTTGCACTGAATTGCTTTCAACAGTCTTTATCTTCATAGAATCCAAATGCTATTTTCCACTTATAATACTTGTTATAATTGTCAATTTTTAGATGCCTCATTTTTTACATTAAAATTAAAACTGACCATAGATAAATTGATTAATAAAATAAAGAAAACATGTGAGAAAAAGAATAAGTATGTATAGAAGTATATATGTGTGTATATAAATATGTATATATTTGTTTTAAATCTGTATATATAAATATATATAAATACATGTATATATTTAAGTTTTTGTGAACCAAGGAAAAAGACTGTATTCTCAAACCAAATTTTAGACAATCCAAAAGTGAATGTAGTACACATTTATAAATTAGTGCTCTTATAATTTTTTATTAGTTTATTTAAACTGTTATTTCTTCCAGTGGTTAAGACTGATATTAGTTATATCTCACCTGCCTGACATCTGAGAAGGACTAAAATTAAGAATAAGAACCATTTGGAAATATGAATAGCAATGTCTACATAGAGAGCATGAGATCTGATTAAGATGTTGCCTTCTTTTCTCATACTCTCTGTACTACTTATGTAATATCAACTACTATCAGATATAAATCTCTCCTAAAAAAGACATTAACATCTTATTTTAAGGAAACAACTTAGAAAAAAGTTTTCCAGGTGGATTAACATGAAAGAGACCCAGGTACCAGGAAGTTTGCATTTTCATCCAAAAGGCTTTGTCTATACAGATTTTCACTGCAATAAAGCTGAGGATGACCTTTAAAAGAGGGAAGACTACTCCAGCATATAGATCCAGTGGTCCTAAACTCACCTCAGTATGCTGAGCAACAACATTGTTCAATTATTTATGATTTAGTCTTATCAATGGATTATTATTTCAAAAAATCAAAATGTTTATGAACAGAACTTTAAAAATCATACCTACAACCAACTGATCTTCAACAAAGTCAACAAAAAGATATATACTGGGGAAAGGACACCCTATCGATAAATGGTACTGGAAAACATGGATAGCCATATGCAGAAGAATAAGATGGAACCCATCTCTCACCATATACAAAAACTAACTGAAGATGGGTAAAAACTTAAATGTTAGACCTGAAACTATAAAAATTCTAGAAGAAAGGCTAGGAAAAACTCTTCTGGACTTTGGTTCTGGCAAATAATTTCTGACTAAAACCTCAAAAGCAAATACAACAAAACCAAGAAAAGACAAATGAGATTTTTTTTTTTTGAGGTAAGGTTTCTGTTTTTCATTCATTCATTCATTCTTTCTTTCTTACTTTTTTTTTTTTTTTTTTTTTTTTAAAGACAGATTCTTGCTCTGTTGCCCAGGCTGGATTGCAATGCCGCCATCTTGGCTTACTGTAACTTCTGCCTCCTAGGTTCAAGCACTTCTCATGCCTCAGCCTCCCAAGTAGCTGTGATTACTGGCTCCCACCACCATGTCCGGCTAATTTTTGTATTTTTCATAGAGACAGACTTTCACCAGGTTGGCCAGGCTGGTCTCAAACTTTTGGCCTCAAGTGATCTACGCACCTTGGCCTCCCAAAGTGCTGAGATTACAGGTGAGCCACAGTGCCCAGCCAACAAATGGGATTTAAACTAAAAAGCTCTGCACAGCAAAAGAAATAATCAATAAACAGACAACATACAGAATGTGAGAAAATATTTATAAACTGTGCATCCAACAAAAGATGAAGATCCATAATCTATGAGGAACTCAACTAAAGAAATAAAAGAAAAAATTAAAAAGTGGGCATAGGTCATGAACAGACATGTCTTCAGAAGAAGACAAGAGGCTAACCAACAAAAATATTTTTTAAATGCTTGACATCACTAATTATCAGGGAAATGCAAATTAAAATCACATTGAGATACCATCTTACACCAGTCAGAATAGCATTAGTAGTAGTAGTAGTAGTAGTATTTATTATTATCAACTTAACTTTAAGTTCAGGGGTACATGTACAGGTTTGTTGTATAGGTAAACTTGTGTCATAGGGGTTTGTTGTACAGATTATTTTGTCACCCAGGTACTAAGCCTACTATCTATTTTATTTTTCCTGATCCTTTCCTTCCTCCCACCCTTCACCCTCCAATATGTTTCAGAGTCTGTTGTTTCCTTCTATGTGCCCATGTGTTCTCATTATTTAGCTCCCACTTATAAGTGAGAACATGCTGTATTTGGTTTTCTGTTTGATATTGGTTGACCATGTCCCCACTCAAATCTCATCTTGAATTCCCATAATTCCCATGTGTTTTGGGAGGGACCTGGTGGGAGATAATTGAATCATGGGGGCATTTTCCTCCATGCTGTTCTCATGGTAGTGAAATCAGTCTTACAAGATCTGATGGTTTTATAAGGGGAAACCACTTCCACTTGGTTCTCATTCTTTCTATTGCCTGCTGCCATGTTAGATGTGCCTTTCACCTTCTGCCATGATTGTGAGGCCTCCCCAGCTACGTGGAACTATGAGTCCATTAAATCTTTTTTCTTTATAATTTACGCAGACTCAGGTGTGTCTTTATCAGCAGTGTGAAAATGGTCTAATACACTGTTCCTGTGTTAGTTTGCTAGCAATAATGCCCTCCAGCTCCATCCATGTTCCTGCAAAGCACATGGTCTCATTCTTTTTTATGGCTGCGTAGTATTCCATGGTGTATATATACCACATTTTCTTTATCCACTCTATCATCAATGGGTATTTAGATTAATTTCATGCCTTTGCTATTATGAATAATGCTTCAGTGAACATACACATGCCTGTGTCTTTATAGCAGAACAATTTATATTCCTTTATGTATGTATCCAGTAATGGGATTGCTGGGTCAAATGGTTTTAGGCCTCTGAGGAATTTCCAAACTGCTTTGCACACTGGCTGAACTAGTTTACTCTCCCACCAACAGTATATAAACATTCCCTTTTCTCCATAACCTTGCCAGCATCTGTTTTTTAATAGTAACCATTCTGACTGGTGTGAGATGGCATCTTATTGTGGTTTTGGTGTGTATTTTTCTAATGATCAGTGATGTTGAGCTTTTTTTCATGTGATTGTTGGCCACATGTATGTCCTCCTTTGAAAAGTACCTGTTCATGTCCTTTGCCTACTTTTTAATGTTTTTTTTAGTTGTAAAGTTAAGTTACTTATAGATGCTGAATATTAGACCTCTTTCAGTTGCATAGTTTGCAAAAGTTTTCTCTCATTTTGTAGGTGTCGGTTCAATCTGTTGACAGTTTCCTTTGCTGTGCAGAAGGTCTTTAGTTTAATTAGATTCCATTTGTCAGTTTTTGCTTTTGTTGCAAATGCTTTTGGCATTATATTGACTTTGTATCCTGAGACTTTGCTGATATGGTTTGGCTGTATCCCCACCCAAATCTGATTTTGAATTCCCACATGTTGTGGGAGTACCAGTGGGAGGTAATTGAAGCATGGAGGCAAGTCTTTCCCATGTTGTTCTTGTGATAGTGAATAAGTCTCATGAGATATGATGGTTTTAAAAAAGGGAGTCCCCCTGCACAAAATCCCTCTCTTTGCTGCCATCCATGTAGGATGTGACTTGCGCCTCCTAGCCTTCTGCCATGGCTGTGAGACTTCCCCAGCCACATGGAACTGTAAGTCCAATTAAACCTCTTTCTTTTGTAAATTGCCAAGTCTTGGTACGTCTTTATCAGCAACATGAAAACGCACTAATACATTTGCTGTATCCTTTTTCCGTTGTTGGTTTTTGTTCTGTTTATCAAGGATTGGGTAGTTGTTAGGTGTGCAGCCTTGTTTCTGGGTTTTCTATTTTGTTCCATTGGTCTATGTCTCTGTTTTTGTACCAGTATGCTGTTTTCATTACTGTAGTTCTGTAGTATAGTTTGAAGTCAGGTAGGTGATGCCTCCAGCTTCATTATTTTTGCTTAGAATTGCCTTGGCTATTTGGGCTTCTTTTGTGTGTGTTGCATATGAATTTTAAAATAGTCTTATTCTAGTTCTGAGAAGAATGGCAAGGGTGGTTAACTAGAAATAGCACTGAATCTATAAATTGCTTTGGGCAGTGTGGTCATTTTAATGATATTTATTTTTTCCATCCCTGAGCATAGAATGTTTTTCCATTTGTTTGTATCATCTCCGATTTTTTTGAGCAGTGGTTTGTAGCTCTCCTTTTACCTCCCTGGTTAGCAATAGTCCTATGTAGTTTATCCTTTTTGTGTTCAATTGTGATTGGGATTGCATTCCTGATTTGGCCTTTGGCTTGACTGTTGTTGGTATATAGAATGCTAGTGACTTTTGCACGTTGATTTTGGATCCTGAGACTTTGCTGAAGTGGTTTATTAGCTTAAGGAGCCTTTGGGCTGACCCTATGAGGTTTTCTAGATATAAGATCATGTTGTCTGCAAACAGGGACCGTTTGAGTTCCTCTCTTTTTATTTGAATGCTCTTTATTTCTTTCTCTTTCCTGATTGCCCTGGCCAGGACTTCCAGTACTATGTTGAATACGAATGGTGAAGAAGGATATCGTTGTTTTGTGCCATTTTTCAAGGGGAATGTTGGCTGTGGGTTTATCATAGATGATTTTTATTATTTTGAGGTATATTTCTTCAATACCTAGTTTATTGAGAGTTTTTGACATGAAGGAATGTTGAATTTTATTAAAAGCCTTTTCTGAATCTATTGAGGTAAACATGTGGTTTTTGTCTTTAGTTCTACTTTAGCCTACTTTATGATGGTGGACAAGCTTTTTAATGTGCTGCTGAATTCGGTTTACCAGTATTTTGTTGAGAATTTTTACACTGATGTTCATCAAGGATGTTGGCCTGAAGTTTTCTTTTTTTGTTGCATCTTTGCCAGGTTTTGTTATCAGGATGATGCTGGCCTCATAGAATAAGTTAGGGAGAAGTCTCCCCTCCTCAATTTTTTAGAAAAGTTTCATCAGAAGTGATACCAGCTCTTCTTCATACATTTGGTAGAATTCATCTGTGAGTAGGATACCATTATTAAAAAGTCAAAAAACTCATCTTGGTGAGGATGCAGAGAAAAGGAAATGCTTATAGGCTTTTGGTGGGAATGTCCCTTAGTCCAACCCCTATGGAAAACAGAATGGACATTTCTCAAACAACTAAAAATAGAACTACCATATAATCCAGCAATCTCACTACTAAGTATATACCCAAAAGAAAAGAAATTGTCATATCAAAAAGACACTTATATTCATATGTTTATCACAGCACTATTCACAACAGTGATGTGAAGGAGTCAACCTATTTCCATCTATGGATGATTGGATAAAGAAAATGTGATACACATACACACACACACATACAGACACAAACACACCATAGAATACTATGCTGCCATAAAAAAGAATGGAATTCAAAATGGAGGAGGGTGTGAAAGGGAAGAGGGTTGAAAAATTACCTATTCGGTACAATGTTCACTATTGGAGTGATGGGTACACTGAAAGCTCAGACTTCACCACTAAGCAATGTATCCAGATAACTTCACTTGTTACCCCTGAATCTGTTTTTTCAAAAAATCAAGGCATTTTTTAAATATCAGTTTTTCAAAAATGGTCTAATCATTCTCCTTTTTGTTTCACACCAACAGCATTGTATAATTATTATATTAATTCAATATATCTTTCAAGGTAATGTCTACATAAATAGCAATTTTATTTAAGATGTTGCGACACAGAGCTAAGCAAGTTAAATTGACATATTAAGAATTCATAAAATATATTTTGACTTCCTTTTTAAAAGGAAGCTTTTTCCTATGCACAGTTCTGTTTTTCATCTATAAGCCTTGGCTTTTGCATTATTACTGCTTGTGATGATATTAAGTGACAGTCTCTTGAATATAGTATCTGCATAGTTATGTATCTCCAGAAACTGACCACATAATTGCCTATCACTAGCTCACTCCAATAGGTCAAAAATGTGATTATCTGCTTTATTTTGTTTTCTTTTATGTTGAACATAAACCTCATGGCTATTGTTGACACGGGGTCTACTGTGGGGAATGTCATCAACACTAGTGCTGCTGGCAGCAAATAATTGGCCATATTTTCTTACGGAATTGTATAATTCATGTTTTAGAGAAGTCCAGTAATTTTTCAGAGTGATAGATTTATCGTCAAATGGATAATCCCCAAGTCATGATATCTGTTTTTGATACGTTGATGTGTTCTTTAATCATCAAAACACCTAAGAGACCTGCTAAGTTGATAGGCATTTCAGAACAAAAAGCATGAGAAAATCTAGCCAATTAAAGACAAAAATCCCACTAAAAGTTAGGTATTTTGCTAGAAGAGAGGATGAAATAATTTAAATCATAATAGAGATATCATTGAGTAAACTGGCACTACTTGAAGTTAAGTGAATTTCAGAATAGTTAGCTAGATCATGATTGGGAGAAAGATTCTAAGAAGTCGTCAAGTCCTGGGTTCAAGTTCTTAAAGCCATATAATGCCAGTGTGAATGGGCACACCTCCCTGATGTGTACCTTAGAGAAAACACTAGTTAACTCAAAGAGATGTTGTGTGACCTAATTAGCAAATCTTAGTTGATTAATAATTGTAGTTATTTCCTTTTTTCAGATTTAAAGACATCTCACTCTAGCAAAGGTTCTTTAATAATATATGTTTTACATATTTTAGAACATATAATATTTTGTAATCATTTAATGTTTGTTTTATTCTTCAAATTATAGACTCTCTGAGGGCAGAAACAATGCCTTATATTTATTGACTACATCCCATAGTCTCGCTTCTAATGAGTACAAACTAGTAATTAAGCATTAGCTCTTAATTGTTTGAAGTCTGGAGGGATGAATATTTCCTCTGGTGGAGTTCTTTGCAGTGTCCTCCAGATAATCCTACAGAGTCATCGAACAAAATTGCAATATTAGTTTTTCTCCATCAGCAAAATTGATCTAATTAATGCAAGTTCTTTCAATTATTCATTGAATTAGGTGCCATGGAAAAAAGATTAATAAAGCAATGATATTATGTGCAATCTTAGCACCTGAATATAAGGTGCTAAATATAATATATTGAATATTTTGAATATATTATATTAGAAAAGCATGCATGAAGCAACGCAGGAGTGAAAGAACATCAAACACACAGAAAACTACCAATTTTCCAAGACTGCTGAAGTATACAGTGAGAAGAATGACTTTAAAGTTTAGATCATATAGAGCCTAGTGTGTCTTACTTTTTAATATTTTATTATTAATGTTTATGGATACATAATAATTGTACATATTTATGTGTACATGTGATATTTTTATACAAGGATGCAAATGTAATAATTAAAACTGGGTAATTGGGATGGCCATCACATCAAGCATTTTTCATTTGTGTTGGAAATCTTCCAACACAAATCTTCTCTACTAGCTAATTCGAAATATGATAAATTGTTAACTATAGTCATCCTATTGTGCTACTGAACACTAGAACTTATTCTTTATATCTAATTTTTTTCAATCCATTAATAACTCCTCTTCACTCACCCCTCCCACTACCTTTTCCAGCCTCCCTGGTAACCATTATTCCATTTACTACCTCCATGAGAGCAAATTTTTTAGCTCCTAAATGTGACAGAGACCATGAAATATTTGTTTTTTTTGTGCCTGGCTTATTTCACTTAACATCCCATTCATGTTGCTTCAAACGACAGGATTTCACTTTTTTTACTCCTGAATAATATTCAATTGTGCCTATATACTATATTTTCTTCATTCATCTGTTGATGGACGCTGAGGTTGATTCCATATCTTGGCTATTGTGAATAGTCCTGCAGTAAACATGGGATGACAGCTGTCTCTTCATTATACTGATTTCCTTTCTTTTGGATACATACCCAACAGCGGTATTGCTGGAACATATGATAGTTCTATTTTTAGTTTTTTGAGGACCCTCCATATTGTTTTCCATAATGACTGAACTAATTATACATTCCAACCAACAGTGTAGAAGAGTTCCCCTTTCTCCACATCTTCAATAGTATTGGAGTTTAGATTTCTTTTTCTAGAAATTGATGCTGCTGACAGATTTTAAGATAGGTAAGGACTTAGTTAGACTTTAAATATTAAAAAAGATCATTATATGGTGGTTTAAAGGGCAGGTAAAAAGAAGAAAAAAGAAAGGATGTAGGAGAGGTTATAAGTCAAGTAAAGAAATATAATGGACTGGGTGTGGTGGCTCCCACCTGTAATCCCAGCACTTTGGGAGGCCAAGGTGGTTGGGTCACTTGAGGTCAGGAGTTCGAGACCAGTCTGGCCAATATGGTGAAACCCCATCTCTACTAAAAATACAAAAATTAGCCAGGGGTGGTGGTGCATGCCTGTAGTCCCAGCTACTCAGGAGGCTGGGGCAGGAGAATCGCTTAAACCCCGGAGGCAGAGGTTGCAGTGAGCTGAGATCACGCCATTGCACTCCACCCTGGGTGTCACAGCAAGACTCCGTCTCAAAAAAAGAAAGAAACATAATGGTCTGCTATTACTTTGTACCACTGATGGTGGTAAAGGTGGAGCAAATTATGGCACATGTATACATATGTAACTAACTTGCACGTTGTGCACATGTACCCTAAAACTTAAAGTATAATAATAAAAAAAGAGCTGTATAGATGATAGACAAATTTTTATAATTAACTGGATATGAATAAGGCAACTGTTATGGGTAAGGCTACCTTGAAGCATATTCTACACTAGAGCTGTGTAGGATGTTTATTTGGGAGTGCTCTAGGGATCAATTCCATGCAAGACTAAAAGAAACAGAAGAAGAATTGAGCAGAGGAGTTATAGATGTAGCCTCAAGGAAGGCCTTAGGCAATACCACAGGAAACTCCGGATCTGAGATGACACTTCAAAATTGTTCAGAATTGAGTATGGACCGTTTATTGAACTTGACCTTGGGAAATTTACTTGGATAAGGCAGCTCTCTTTAGCTCAGGACAATGGGGTTAGGGGTCTCAGCTGTAATCTGTTAGCCCCTGGGAAATGAGTGTTTCAGTCCTCAGAGGCAATGAGGTAATTTGGGTAATGCACCACTGCATCCACTGAAGAGAATAAATCAAAAAGGCTGTAAATGACATGGAAATATGTGAATGTACTTTTCACATCTTTTTGAGAAAAACCAAGAGCAACAAACCATCTTTTGTTATTGTTCTTAAAGAATCTGAAATGGCCAGTAAGGGCTTCTCATGACAAGTTGTTGAAAATGTATCCTCATTGGAGTAATCAGAAACAGCCAACAGAGAAACACAAAAAATCAACTTTGTTTATTTGGCTATTTCATTTCTCTAACAAAGTTTACTTAAGCATTTAAACAAAGCATTTCAAATTCTAATACTAAAACACTAATATCATCTTTCCCAGAAAGGAGATGGGACCATATTCATAGTTAAGCAAATAGCCCTTCTTAAAAATGAAGTTTATATCTAATATTACTAATCTTAATGTTACCATGCTCAATGACAGTGTTCTTTGAATATTTTTGCTAGTATATATTTATCAGAAACATGTTTATCACCCTGTACAATTAGAAGTTGCTATCTAAAATATTAAATATGTTCAATGGACAAATTTTCCAGCATATTGTTTATTACATATACGCTCTAAATATACATTTATCAAACTCTTGGAGATAAGATTTAGATCATTCAGTTTATGAAAAATGTACACAATATAACCTAAATGGTAAAGCCAGTCCTCAATGTCAAACCTATCAACTGAATTAGATTTGCTGAAAAGGTATAACTTCATCTTTTTCTCCTTCCAAGACATGTCCCTTCTTGTTTCTGAATTCTAAGATAGATGGAAGTAAGGGATTGAGGAAAGTAAGGAAGCATATGCAGGCAAGAAAACTACTTATAGCAATTGAAGATCTAAAACCAGATTATTTTTAAGAAATCCACACCTGAAGTTTCTATGTTACTCTCTAACATAAAAACTCTTTGTTCTTTTCACAGAGCATATTTACTCCAATATGAAGATAATCACTTTGCAGAAAGAATTCTGCAGTTACTTTACTTCATAGTAGCTTGTACAATCGCTGTGCTTTGTCATCACTAGCCACTTTTTTTAGTAATATATCAAGATTGGAGCGAGACAGTTTTTTGTTTTTCATAGCATTTATCAACATATTTCATTATATCATATACTCTTTTGCCTATGTATTTATGACTTGTTTCCTTCCACTGTAATGTAAGTTACCTGAAGGTAGCTTGTTCACAACTCTATTTTCAGAACCTAGAAAATCAATTAAATCAGTCATTTCTAAAATATGTAGATACATTTAAACAGTGTTTGTTTCCTTTAGAAACCACTATGGGGCTAGACGTGGTGGCTTATGCCTGTAATTCCAGCACTTTGGGAGTCCAAGGCAGGAAGATCACTTGAGCCTAGGGGTTCAAGACCAGTCTTGGTAACATAGTGAGAACTTTTCTTTACAAAAAGAAAAAAAATTACAGGAAAACTAAGTTGGACTGGTAAGCCTATGACAGCCCCAAAACACACAAGTTCTTGTGAGACAGGAGAATTGTAGAGTAAGATAAAAAGACAACTGCCTCATAAACACATTGATGAAGTGTCTACAAGTTAGGAAATTTCAAAAAACAAATGAAGGTTTCTAGTAATAGTTGACCAGATTTCTACAGACCATCTCTCCTGTTGAGAGCAACAGGGATTGCGGTACTGAATTAAAACAAAAACAAAAACAAAAAATCTTTTGGACAGAAAGCTCCTAAGAAAATGGTAATGTAAAGAGCAAAGAACTGGAGAAGAAGAGAACCCAAGAAATGTAAAAATTTATGAAATTGCCAAAAATGAATGCTAACTCTGGCTGTAAGGATGAGATACTGAGCAGAGCTTCTGGCAATTTTACCGATGGGGGGAAACAATTCAGCCAGATTTCTTTGCTTCTATATCATTTTATCTACAGAGGTTTAAAGGTATTCACCAATGCCTAAATATAGATATAAAGGTATCAGTACTAAGCAGATGGGAAATTACTTTTAATGTGAGATGGGAAAACTACTCACATTAAAAGTAATTGTTTAACTTTGTATCCTTAGCAGCAAAGATAGGTGACTTTAATTTGATTAGAATCCTGTCACCTCACCTAAAGGCTTTTGCTATCAGTTACCACTAATACTGTCTTCATGTTGTAAAGTTATAGTGTTATAAAATAACACAAGAAAGGTAGTATGGGTGAGATGGCCATGTAATTTTCCACACTATTTTAAATTTTGAATGCAGGAGATAGTATGCTGATAAACATAATTTCTCACAAAATTTCTAAATTCATGTGATTTGGGTTACAAATTCACTCCCCAAAATAAATAGCTGATTCTCTACTCTTTTATAATGCCTTATCATCTATACATACATGCAAGGCCCTTCTTAAACTTTTTATTACTTTCAGACTTTACCACCTGTATTAGTCCATTCTCATACTGCTATAAAGAACTAAGGCTGAGTAATTTATAAAGGAAAGAGATTTAATTGACTCATGGTTCAGCATGGTTGGGGAGGACTCAGGAAACTTACAATCATGGCGAAGGCGAAGGGGAAGCAAGCACTTTCTTCACAAGGCGGCCCGAAGGAGAAATGCCAAGCAAAGTGGGTAAGAGCCCCTTATAAAACCATCTGATCTCATGAGAACAAACTATTATGATAATAGCATGGGGAAGCCACCCCCATAATTCAATAACCTCTACCTAGTCTGTCCTTTGACACATGGGGATTACGGGGTTATGAGGATCACAATTCAAGATGAGATTTGGGTGGGACACAAAGCCTAACCATATCACCACCTATTCTAGTAATTAATTCTCTGTTTAGCATTGTAAATTGATATAAAATTATGTTTGGCATGAAGTCTATATTAAACTTCTAGATAGCCTCCTAGTTCTAATTTATCAAGTCTGGTGATTCATTATGTATTTATTCTACTCTCCATGATTTTAAAATCTTTTTACCTTATGTTTTCTCTATTTAAATTCTTTTAGCTACAGTTTTAAGTCCTCACTCAGTTCTCAGCCACAGTATCTCATAGTTTCAGTTACACATCTATGAATATGTTTCAAAATGCATTATAGTTACTTTAAGGGGAAGCAATAAAACCTAAATTTAAAAATCCAGTTGTAAATGCACCTGTTAGAATATTTGGCCTGCTGTGCTCATTTCTACTTTATGAAGTAAAAGGCTTTGAACTTTGTTACCTAATAATTTAGAATTCCTATATTTTAAAAAATAAAGAGTTTGACTTTCTTCTTTATACTTCTGATCATCTGTTTGCCTAGGCAACAAAGAGACTCTGATATTATAAGTTAGTGCAGTAGAGATATGAGCTGGGTCTTTCTATCCTTGAGCTGTAGAGAGACTGCCCTACTGAAGTTAGAAACTTAATCACATTGTTCATTCATTCATTTACAGAAATTTACTGAACATTTAAAATACGCTAGTATACTTCAGTCCTGGTCCTCCGTGGTGTCACACTAAACCAGGGTTCTTAAAATAGGGGTTGTGGGCTTTCTTTTTAAAAATAGAATTTACTTAATGATAACTTTATATAATTTGAGTTCATTTTAAAGCAATTGTTTCTGCAAATTTTTTAATTGTATACATTTATGGGGTATAAATATGATATTGTTACATGCATAGATTCTGTAGCGGTAAAGTCAGGGTTTTTAGGGTATCCATCACCCAAATACTATATATTGTACTCATTAAGAAATCTCTCCTCATCCACCCCTCTTCTACTCCTTCATGATTCTAAATCTCCGTTGTCTATCATTCCACACTCCATGTTCATGCCCATGTGTATACATTATTTAGCTCCCATTTATAAGTTAGAACATGTAATATTTGACTTTCTGTGCCTGACTTGTTTCACTTAAGATAATGGCCTCCAGTTCCATCCATATTGCCACAAATTACATGATTTAATTCTCTTTTTTAGGATTGAGTGGGCTTTCATATAGACTTTATGAAGTTTTTGAGCTCCTTGAGCTAAATTGCAGCATATTATGCTCATGTGTATATTGCATTTTGTGGAAATTTGGGACATAATTTTCAAGAGGATTGGTGATTCTGAAATGATTAAGAACTTCCACTTTATACATTCAGAACTTCTTCTATATTTTTAACTATATTCAGAACTTCTGCTACCTCTATGACGGTGACTCTCAAACCTAATTAGCTAATTATTGTATTTCTTCCATTCTTAAATCCTGCATGTCCAAATAAATGTCCCTTGGAAATCTCAATCTGAGTTAATTTATTATAATTATGTTTTCATTTATTTTATCCTCTATTTTTCCTCAAATAATTTGAATAAATTTATCACAAAATATATCCATGCAAAATAGCCATCAAAGCAAAACAAAAGATCAGTTAATTAAGCGAAGTCAGAGGACATGGAGTGCAGTGGATGTCATTTTACCCTGAATCCTCACCATTTAAACTTTCATTTTTTGAAATTGCTTAAAAACATTGTGATATTTAAATCACTTCGTCTTAAGACTTTAGTATTAACCCTATATTTTATCTCCTTTTCACCTCAAATTTTATATTATATTCAAGTATTGAGGACTATACATTATTTCTTACACTAATTATTTAAATTTAGTTCTGATGTCTTTTCAACAATTATGGTTTTGTTTTTATTTGGACAACTGAAATATATTCATATGTGGCAAGCTGGATATTTTTGCTTACTTCTCTGAACTCACCCATTCTCCTTCTGAAGTCGCTTTCTAGACCATGAAGCGGACCTATGTGGAAAACATACTGGGTTGGTTTGCCCTTTAAATTCTGTTTAAATAATTCTGTTTTAGTTCCTGCCAATGGGACAAGAGATCTGAGAGAAGAAGTTGAACAACACTGGATGTTTATTTCTCAAGTTCTCTCTGAGGTTGTCATAGGTTGGCTGAGTCCTGCACCCCAAAACACAGCTCCCCTAAAGGCTTTGCCTTTTTATTGTTCTCTCCCAGGTGTGCCTTCTGTATCTTTCCAGGGGTCTCATTGGGAAGCACAGTACATGTTCTTAAATCCATTTTTAATGGATCCTTCACCAATATTAATCTTTCTGAAGCATAATTTTCAGCACTTCACTTCAATAAGATATCAATATTCCTATGAAGGAAAATTCAGAATGTTAAATCTTCTTGGTGAGATATGATGCAATCCAGCTTCTCTTGTTTTAATTGTTTTTGCTTTTCCTCTTAATTTTTCCTATCAAAGTTAATTTTAAAAATTAAGACCAAATGTTGCTTTTGTCATTTCTTAATTGGGTGACCTTTGGCAAGTTAGTGAATATGTTAATTCATAAGTTAATAAGTTAATGATTAGTTAATGTATAATTTTAAAGATTAAATGACGTAATATGGGTAAAGAGCTTATGCCATTCTCTCTGCACTGATGTATTTTTTCAGCATTCCCAAACATTGAAAGCCTACACGTACTCTGAGGTCCAGCTCCAATGTCACCATTTTTAATTTCACCATGCAGTCATAAGCTCTTTTCTTCCTCTAACCTCTTCAGCATTTTGTTTTAATGCATTTTAAAACATGTTTGTTACTTTGAATGTTTTAGATCTAATATTTATTCTATAATTCCTTGCAGGTTAGAATTTCCCTGAAGAAAAGAATTACATATTTTTTTCAACTTTGTATTACTTCACTGGCTAAGCCTGATAAGAGTTCAATAATTATTAAGTGAATAGATAAACAAATGAATAAACCATCTATTTCTTTTGGCTGCATTTTGATGAAACAAGAAAACCTATGCCCCATACTTTAACAATACAGTCTCAAACCCTCTTCTCCACACACTTATATGTGTAGTTATTCTTATATCCTAATAGCCATTGCATTTGAAATTTAAATTACAGTTGATCATTGCTGGTATATAAACAATTAACTTTTGTATGTTAAGATTTTATCCTGCAACTTAGCTACAATTACTTTTTAGTTTAAGGAGACTTTTTGTCAATTCTTTTAGTTTTTCTCTAGATAGTCATATTATCAGAGAACAAAGAGTTTTATTTTTTCCCTTCCAATCTGTCTAATCTATTTTCTTATCTTGCATTATTGCACTAGTTAAGACATCTGATACAATGGTAACACAAGGCATTCTTGCCTTGTTCCCTACATTAAGGGGCAAAATCCAATTTCTCACAATTAAGTATGATGTTAGCTACAGATTACTGTAAATTTTCTTCATCACGTTAAAGAATTTCTTCTCTATTTTTAGTTTGCTGAGATTTTTTTTTTACCGAAAAATGAGTGTTGGATTTCATCAAATCCTTTTTTTGCATTAATTGATATAATTGCATGATTTTTTTCTTCTTTAGTCTGTTGATTTGGTAGATTACATTAATTGATTGTTTTAAGCATTGAACTAGCCTTGCATACTTGGAATAAATCCCACTTTGTTCTGGTGTAGAATTATTGTTACACGTTTTTGGACTTGACCTGCTGATATTTTATTGAGAATTTTTACATTTATGTTCATGAAAAGCATTGACCTATAGTTTTCTTTTCTTATAATGTCATTATCTGGTTTGAGTATTAGAGTAATGTTGGTTTAATAGAATGAGTTGTGAAGTTGTATTAGTTTGCAAGGATTGACATAACAAAATACCACAGACTGGGTGGCTTAAATAACACAGAGTTATTTTTCACGATTCTAGAAACTAGAATTTCAAGATGTTTCAGCAGGTTGGCTTTCTTCTGAAGCCTCTCTCTTTGACTTGAAGATAGTTGCCTTCTCTCTGTGTTTTCACATGGTCTTACCTCTGTGCCCATACATGCCTAGTGTCTCCAAATTTCTTCTTCTTATCAGGACACCAGCCAATAGAATTGTGGCCATCACTAAATGCATTTTTTTTAAAATCATAACTTTAAAAGTCTTGTCTCCAAATACAGTCCCAATCTGGGGTGCTAGGGGTTTGGACTTCAACGTAGGATTTTTATTGCTGAGGAGAGCACAATTCAGCCCATAACAGAAATGTCTTCTTTGCTTGTATTGTAGAGAATTTGTACCATTTATTCCACAAATTGAAATCATCTGGGCTGGACGCTTTCTTTTTTGAAGTGTTATCAATTACTTATTTGATGTAGTTAGTAAATATAGGCCTATTAAAATCTATTCATTCCATGTGTGAGATTTTGTAGTTAGTATATTCAAGAAACTAGTGCGTATGGGCACAGAGTTATTCATATGGGCATGGAGTTATTCTAAATATTTCTTTATTATTCTTTGGATGTATCTGAAATCAGAAGTTAGAATTTTGTTTTTATTTCTAATATAGTAATTGTGTCTTCTCGAGTTTTTCATTTTTGTAGATTTTATTTTATAGAGGTAAGAAAACATAAAATGAGATCTACTCTCTTAAATTTTTAAAGTACAACACATTATTGTTAACTATAGGTATATTGTTGGACATCATCTATCTAGAGCTTATTCAACTTGCTTAACTGGAACTTTATGTGCACTCATTAGTCAGTCCCCATTTTCCCATAATCCTAGCTCATGACAACCATCATTCCATTCTTTGATTTTATGAATTTGACTATTTTAGATACATTATATACGTAGAATCTTACAGTATTTGTCTTACTGTGACTGGATTATTTTATTTAACATATTGTCCCCTATGTTCATTCGTGTGGTCACATATTGCAGAATTTTTTTTCTTTTTTGTGGATAAATAGTATTCTATTATATGTATATGTCACATTTTCTTTGTCTATTCATCTATCCAAAGATATTTAGATTGTTTCCACATCTTGTTTATTGTGAATAGTCCTGCAATGAACATGGGAATACTGGTATGTTTTTGAGATGCTAATTTCAATTGCTTTGTATATATACCCAGAAGTGGAATTACTAGGTAATATGTTAGTTTTATTTGTAATTTTCTAAGAAATCTTCAAACTGTTTTCCATAGCAACTGTACATTTTTGCATTCCCACCAAAAGTGTGCAAGAGTTCTGATTTCTCCACATCCTTACCAACACTTCTTATCTCTTATCTTTTTTATAACAGCCAACCTGACAAATGTGAGGTAATATCTCATTGTGGTTTTGTTTTGCATTTCCCTAAGGATTAGTGACATTGAACATTTTTTACACTACCTCTTGGCCATTTATATGCCTTTTTTGGTGAAATACCAATTTATTTAGGTGCTTTAGGAATCAAGTCCTCAGTTCCACTTCAAATTGTGGTACTAGATTTTTTGCTATTATGTTGTAGTTGTTTCTTATATTTTTTGGAAATCAATGACTTATCAGGTATATGGTTTAAGAACATTTTCTCCCATTCCATAGATTGTCACTCTGTTCATTCTATGGATGGTTTTATTTGCTTTACAGAAGCTTTTTAGTTTTATATAACCCCACTTCTCTATTTTTGTTTTTGTTGCCTGTGCTTTTGTGTTATTTTCAAGATATCATTGCCATGATCAATGTTCTAAAGCCCTTCCCCTGTTTTTTCTCCT
The DNA here is from genome assembly GCF_029289425.2 of Pan paniscus. NCBI lineage: Eukaryota > Metazoa > Chordata > Mammalia > Primates > Hominidae > Pan > Pan paniscus. Next base: position 45,004,245 of record NC_073264.2, read on the forward strand.
TGGAGTTTTACCGTTTCAGATATTACATTTAAGTCTTTCATTCATTTTGAGTTGATTTTTATGTATTGTGTATGATACAGATCCTATTTCATTTGTGTGTGTGTGTCTGTGTGTGTGTGTGTGTGTGTGTGTGTGTGTGTGTGTGTGTGTGTAGATACCCAGTTTTCTCAACACTGTTTGTTGAAGAGACTATATTTTCCCTTCTGTGTATTTTTGGCTTCTTGTCAAAGATCAGTTGACAGTACATGCTTGGGTTTATTTTGGGATTCTCTATTATTTTCCATTGGTCTATGTGTCTATCTTTATGCCAGTACCATACTCATTTGATTACTGTAGCCTTGTAATATGTTTTGACATCAGGAAATGTGAGGCTTCCAGCTTCGCTCTCCTTTTCAATATTTTCTTACTCTGGTGTTTTTCTTGAGTATTTTCTATTTCTGTAGAAAATTCCATTGAGATTTCGATGGGGATAGCATTGAACCTGTAGAATGCTTTGGCTATTATGGACATTTTATCAATATCAGTTTTTTCAATCCATGAACATAAGGTATCTTTGCATTTATTCATGTTTTAATTTCTTTCAGCAGTGTTCTGTAATTTTTTTATGTATTGTAAACTCCTTTATTTTTGTTTTACATGGAGCCTGAGCCTTGACTTTCTTTTCAGATTTATTTAATTGTTACTATACTGGAGTATCATTGATATGCTGATAAAGATGTGCTGCAGAAAGAAAAGTTATTTAATTCTGTGATTAAGTCACGATCTTTTAGAGTGCATGGGTCCTTGGGCAATGACCTTCACAAATGCATCTTAACTTTCCTCTGTGCCTTCTACAGATAGACAGAAAGTCTGTAGGGTGCTGGAGATAGGTAATTTCTCTTTCCACACACAGATATGGCTCTGGTAATGTACTTTTTCCTGCTAGGTAGGCCTTTTTTGTATGGAGAATGTTCTGGGTGTGTTTCAAAATAGCAAATTTTTCCTTTCTCCTGTCAGAAATATGATGCTTTTACTTGACTGTTCGCCTTATGAACCTGTTGGAGTTCCTAGGATTAAGTTTCATAAAAACATAGAGGCCACGCTAACACTTAGAAATTTCTCAGTCTTTGACTAGCCTACCTTCCACATCTAGCAACTGGTCAAAGTTACCTCTTATAGTTGTTTTCTCAGGCTGCCAATTACATTAAACTTGGTGGCCTGAAACAATAGGAATTAATTTGCTCACAGTGCAGGATGCCGTAAGTCTGAAATCAAGGTGTCAACAGGTTAGTTCCTTCTGGGAGCTCTGAGGGAGAATCCATTCCATACCTCTCTCATAGCTTCTCATGGCTGCCAGCAATCCTTGGCTTTCCTTGGCTTATAGCTGCATCCTTTCAATCTCTACATCTGTCTTCACGTGGCCTTTTTCTCTATGTCTTTCCCGTGTCACTGAGTCTCTATGAGAACACCAGACATTGGATTTAGTGTCCACCCTAATCCCAATATAAACTCAGCTTTTCTTGAGTACATCTACAAAATATCTACTTCCAAATAAGGTAACTTTCATAAATACCAGGTATCAGGACTTAAACATAACTTTTTCGGGGATACAGTTCAACCCACCAGGTGTTTAAGTGTTCTTACCAGCTTATGGCCCCAGCAGCTTTTGCTCATAGAAAGATGATTTGCACTGTGCTTCTCTCAACTTACCCATCTTCAGATTTCTGGGAAGCAGTTTGCTCATGACCTCAGTTATCTTACGGGTCCAAGGAAAGTTATTGATTTTCAGTTTTTCCAGCTTTTTTCTCATTGTAATATGGAAGTAGCATATCCTGACCATTTTATATGTCAGAGCTAAAATTAAAAATTTGTATCAATTTATTGGCTAACCCATATTAAGGCTCAGTAATAATTGTTGAATGAGTAGAAGAATAAATAAATATATGTATGAATTATCTATTCCTTTTGACCTATTGATCTCTCTCTATATATAAAATCTAAATATTAATACTTCAACCATTAGCTCTTAGAAGCTCTTCTTCACCTACTTAGGTTTTTAGTTCATTAGATTATAATAGATAAAATATTCAAATTACTTTCTGAAAAATGTTGAAATGTTCTTTTTATCCACTTTTTCTGTGAAAAGCGATCATTGTTTACTGACACAAATAAATTTGTTTTGTTTGTAACTCTCTTTTGTTTGCTGGTGGTTGTTTTGCTTTGTTTGCTTAATTGTTTTATTTATATTTTGTTCATTTCTGTCAGGGGACAGAAACAGGGAGTCTGAAAAATATCAAAGTGGTCAGAGAATGGTGGATTTTAAGATTGAAGTTTCCTTCTCAACTCACAATTTTATTTACCTAAACATGTAAAGGTTTTAAAAAGATTTTCTCTTATTCTGTTCTTTCTCTCTCTCTGCTTTTTTCTCTTTCTTTCCATTTTTCCTTTTTCCTTTTTTCTTTCCTTTCAGCTTAGCATGCTCTCTGCAATGGAACAATCAAACAGTACTTAGCAGATGGAGACCTGGCGTGGTGGCTCACACCTGTAATCCCAACACTTTGGGAGGCCAAGGTGGGCATATCACTTGAGGTCAGGAGTTCAAGACAAGCCTGGCCAACATGGTGAAACCCCATCTCTACTAAACATACAAAAAAAAAAAAGTAGAAGGGCTTGGTGGCAGTTGCCTTAGTCCCAACTATGGGGAGGCTGAGGCAGGAGAATCCCTTGAACCCAGCAGGCAGAGGTTTTAGTGAGCCAAGATCATGCTGCTGCACTCCAGCCTGGGCAACAGAGCAAGACTGTGTCTCAGAAAAAAAGTAAAAAAGATAAAATAAAATAAAAAACTCCATGGGAAAAAATATTTTGTCTAATATCTCCATTCCAATCTTCTAATATTTTGACACTCTAGCTGGTGGACCTGTAAACCTCTTTCTTTACTATGAGAACTGCATAGTCTCTTAGAAGTTATTTGTGGTGCTGTTGTTTATTGAATATGTGTGATATGATGTTTTATTTTATGTGAGATAGCAACACTGAGTCATTGGTTCCTCCCATTTGTCTTCCCACAATTCAGCTATCTCAGTTCCACTTGCTAGGAATTTATCTCACTGAAGTTATTTGTTCAACATGCAAAATAAACTCTTTGCTTCAAACAGAAAAGAAAATTTATGATGTCAAATAATTTAAAAATAAACCAGTTTATATTTTCATTGTCAAAGAAAATGATTACGTTATCAACTAGATATTGAGTAAAACATATACAATGTTTTTGTTTCAAAATGCTCACTGCTCATAGTCTTGGACATTGGTATGTAATTTCTTTAGATTGAACCATTTTAAAATGTATTATGTTAAATGATTCACTTATTTGATGCTCTGTCCTGTCATGGAATTGTCTGTGTTGAAAACTTTTTGTGTAAATATTTGCTTTGCACTTTACGCTAACTATGTCTTGTGCTCTATCAACAGTTTATGTGTATTTATTATCACAAGCCTACACAACAAACACACACATACAGTTATATAAACATGTAAATTTGATTTCAGTGTTTTTTTTGTGTTCTCTAAAAGTTCTTTTTTAGGAGTTATGACAATTAAATATAGCCATGCAGCACATAATAAAACTTCAGTTGGCTACTCAGACCACAATACGACAGTAGTCCCATATGGTTATAATGGAGCTGAAAATTTTCTTTTGCCTAGTGATGTCATAGGGTATAAAGGTTCAACACATTTTTCATCCTTTATACCCTATTTTTACTGTAGCTTTTCTGTGTTTAGATATGTTTAGATACACAAACACTTACCACTGTGTTGTAATTACCTACAGTTTTCAGTACAGTAACATGCTGTACAGGTTTGTAGCTGAGGAGCGATATGCTATATTATGTAGCCTATGTGTGTAGTAGGCTATACCACCTAGGTGAGTGTAAGTATACTCTATGATGTTTGCACAATGGCATTGCCAAAAGACACATGGCTGTGTGCATGCATATGGGCATATATGAATATATTTTTTCCTCTACATTTATATTTGATCAATTTCTTGCTAAAAAAACTTAGAAGTAATATCAAGAAAGAATATTTTAAGCTGAATACATTAATTGCTTCGGTACCTACTCCTTCTGAGTAAAATGCTACAATTATCTTTTAGTCAGTGAATCTTTTGTTATTTTCATCTGTATTCTCACCTTATTTTTTTTCTTGAAAATATTCACCATTTCTCAATGGCACTTGCATTTATAGTACTTTAAATAATTTGGGTACATATTAAATTTTTATTTTCTACACAGGTAATATTTACTTCCTATTTGCCAAGTACATTCAAGACAATAGGAAGAGAGCACTTAAAAAATAAAGCCCCTACCCTCATGGAACATATATTCTCAAAGGGGCTATACAGAAAAGTTATAAATTAAATTAAGAAATCTAATGCAAAAAAAATTTCAGATCAAAATGTGATTATAGGATTATCAGTCCTATCAGTATGGCAAACTTTTCTCTCTCTCCTCTTCCCTACCAAGTAGAACTACAAAACCAGAAAGTAAATTAAGAGACAAAGGAGAACTGCACAAGGCAGAGGGGAGCATTACAGTGGTTTGGGGCCCCAGGACTGGAGGAAAACACAGTGGCAGCATGTCTTATGGACCCCAGCCAACATAAGAAGGCAACCTTAGGCCTGGCATTTCCCGACTCCAAGCCTGGCAATAGAAAGGCAGCCCAGGAGTCTCATTCTTTCCCTAGATGGAACTGAATTCCAGCCTACGACATCAGGCGTGCCTAACAGAACAGGAAAGGGGTCAATGGGAAGTCCTAGTGACAATAACTGGCCATGAAAATGTCTCTTTTTCTCCACTTGGCCTGATATTTCCCTCTTATGCCTAATGAAACTGATACTGGGGGGCACTGGAAAGTAGGATCCCAGCACATCAAGCTCCATACCAGTAAGCATTCTGCATTCTATCCAGGGGACATAACTGGGAGTTAGGAAGTCCTTCCCTTACTTAGAAGCCAGTCAGCCTAGACTGAGGAATATCCTCCAGGCTCTCAGTCACCATCAGCTGTTGTCAATGAGAACCCCAGCAATATGAGATAAACAAAACAGATCAAAATAACACTGCATAGTCTCTAAAAAATTATATTGTCATTGAAACCACAGCCCTCACAGACTAAGACTTGTTTGCCAAACCTAAACAAGGTGACTATGTGCCAAAACAAAATATCTAAATAAGGTCCAGATTCTTCTAATAGTCAAAATGTCTAGAATAAAGTAAAAACCACCCATGATATCAAGAACCAGGAACTCATAATGTGATTTATTTAAAAGAATGCCAGCCAGGCGCGGTGGCTCACGCCTGTAATCCCAGCATTTGGGAGGCACAGGTGGGTAGATCACGAGGTCAAAGTCAGGAGTTCGAGACCAGCCTGGCCAACATGGTGAAACCCCATCTCTACTAAAAATACAAAAAATTAGCTGGGTGTGGTGGCTGGCACCTGTAATCCCAGCTACTCGTGAGGCTGAGGCAGGAGAATTGCTTGAACCCAGGAGGCGGAGGTTGCAGTGAGCCGAGATGATGCCACTGCACCCCAGCCTGGGTGACAGAACAAGACTCTGTCTCGGAAAAAAAAAAAAATATATATATATATATATATATATATCGTTTCCCCAGTGTATATTCTTGAAAAACATTGTCAACAATCAGTTGGCTATATATATGTAGCTTTATTTCTGAGTTATTTATTTGGTTCCATTGATCTACATGTCTATTTTATACTAGTACTATGGTGTTTGGGTTACTATTGCCTCATAGAATAATTTGAAGTCAGGTAATGTGATGCCTCCAGCTTTGCTCTTTTTGCTTAGGATTTTTTGTTTGTTAGTTAGTTTTTTGTTTTTTTCTTGGGGGCTGCACTTTTTTGGTTCCACGTGAATTTTAGGATTGAATTTTCTGATTTTGGAGAAAGTGATGTTGGAATTTAAATAGAGATTGCATCGAATTTGTAGATTGCTTTGGATGATATGGCCATTTTAACTATATTAACTTTTCTGATCCATAAGCATGGGATTTTTTCCATTTTTTTGTTTCAATTACAATTTCTTTCACCAGTGTTTTATAGTTTTTCTTGTAGAGAATTTTCACCCACATGTTTAAATATATGCCTAGGTATTTTATTTTTTGTTGCAACTATTGTATGTGTGATTGAGTTCTCTCAACTTGATCATTATTGATGTATAGAAATACTACTGATTTGGGAAAACTGAGATTGCCATATGAAGAAGAATAAAACTGAACCCTGTTTCTCATTATATACAAAAATTAACTCAGCATGATAAAAGACTTAAATCTAAGTCCTGAAACTATAAAAATACTGGAAGAAAACCTAGAGCAAAATCTTCTGGACACTGGCCTAGGCAAAGAATTTATGACCAACACCTTAAAAGCACAAGCAGCAAAACCAAATATAGACAAATGGGACTTAATTAAACTAAAGAGCTCTGCAAAGAAGAAGAAACATTCAACAGAGTGAACAGAAAACCTGGAACGGGAGAAAATATTTGCAAACTATGCTTCTGACAGGGGACTAATACCCAGAATTTATAAGAAACTCAAACAAGTCAAAAAAAAAAAAAAAACAAGGAACCCCATTAAAACGTGGGCAAAGGGCATGAGCACATGTTTCTCAGAAGGTGACACAGTAATGGGCAACAAACATATGACAAGATGCTCAGCATCACTAATCATCAGAGAAATACAAATTAAAACCATAATGAGGTATAATCTTACATGAGCTAAAATGCTATTTTTAGTTTGGTGCAAAAGTAATTGTAGTTTTTGCCATTACTTTTAATAATAAATTAATATTAAAAAGACAAAAAATAACAGATGTTGGTGTGGATGCAGGGGAAAGATAATACTTACACATTGTTGGTGGGAATGTAAATTAATACAACTTCTGTGAAAAACAGTATGGCAATTTCTCAAAGAACTAAAAATAGAAATATCATTTGATCCAGCAATCTCACCACTGGGTGCCTACCCAAAGGTAAGAAATCATTATATCAAAAAGAGCACTTGCACTTACATGTTTATCATAGCACTATTCACAATTACTGTGATGTGGAATCAACATAAGTGTTCATCAATAAAAGACTGGACACAGAAAATGTGAGATATATACATATATATGAGCACACACAAATGTATATGTATATACACAAATGGGTACATATATATATGGGTACATTTATATATATAAATATATAAAATATATATTTTATATTTGTATATATATGTATATACAAATATATATTTTATATTTGTATATATATGTATATACAAATATAAAAGAATGTTTTCATTTTTTAATGGCTAAATGGTATTCCATTGTGTGTGTAAATTATCAGAGTCATTGTTTTCCCATTCCCAAGCCAGCACTAAGCACATTTATTTTGTATGTAATGAAAAGATATAATGTGAAGCTAATAGCACCTAAGCTTCATGAACTTTCACTTGCAATGAGAAGCGCTAGCAATACAATGACATCATTGTTGTGTGTTTTTGTGTAATTTGGGAGAGTAAGATATTTTTATTGCAAAAGGTTAAATCACTGACTTTTTACATCTTACATTACTCTCATTTATAATTCCCTTTCTGTAGGTAACATTGTCATGGCTCCTGGCACCTCTGGGATCTAGCTGAAGAAGTGTGAGTTTTGGCATTAATGAGATATATTTATGTGGTTCTAAGCTGCTTCATTTACAGTAATTATAAACCATTCTGGTATAGGAGTGGCTTCCATGAATATTCCTATCTCTCTCTGTTCCAACACACCAGATGTCATGACAAGAAACAGCAAACCAGCAGTCTTATTTTTAAAGTTTAATAAATAAGTGTATGTATTTATGGGGTACAATGTGATATGTTGATACATGTTTACATTATGGAATAATAAAATCAGGCTAAGATTTTCATCACTTCATATACTTATCAGTTCTTTGTGGTGAGAACATTTAAAATCTATTCCTTCGGTAATTCTGAAATATATAATACATTATAGTTAGCTGTAGCCAATACATTGTGCAATAGATCACCACTACTTATTCTTTGTGTGTAACTGAAGCTTTGTACCCTTTGACCAACATCTCTCCTTTTCCTGTCCACCACCACACCCAGCTTCTGGTAACCACCAGTCTACTCTCTGCTTCTACAAGTTTGACTTGTTTTAGATTCTACATATAAGTGAGATCATGCTCTATTTGCCTTTCTGTGTCTAGTTTATTTCACTTAGCCTAACGTCCTCTAGATTTCTTCATATTCTCCCAGGTACAAACTTTTCTTCTTTTTCAAGGATAAATAATATTCCATTGTGTATATTATACCACATTTAAAACATCTATACATTCATTGATAGACATTTTATTTGCTTCTATATCTTGACTATTGTGTATGATGCTGCAATGAATATGAAACGCAGGAATATTTTATTATAAATATATATGAAATAAATATATATATATATAAAATAAAATATACTAGAATAAAACTGGCTAACACGGTGAAACCACGTCTCTACTAAAAAAAAAAAATACAAAAAAATTAGCTGGGTGTGGTGGTGGGCGCCTGTAGTCCCAGCTACTCAGGAGACTGAGGCAGGAGAACGGCATGAACCTGGGAGGCAGAGCTTGCAGTGAGCCAAGATCGCACCACTGCACTCCAGCCTGGGCGAGACTCCATCTCAAAAAAAAAAAAAAAAAAAAAGAATGGGCATGGTTATGGAGTATCGACACCTCAGTTGGCTGCCTTGCCTTAGCTTAGAATTAATAGCTCTACCTCTGTGCTGATGCTTCCAAATAGGTATCCCTGGTCTGAGCCTCTCATATATATATATGTACCTATGTCCAGCCTTCCAGTATGTATGTCTCTTTGTTTCCAATGAATAATGCTATAATCCTGTACAAAAAAAAAAAAAACACAACTAGGTGTCGATCAGTAGTTGTTGAGATTAAGAAAAATACCTGAGTAGGTTGTCAGATTGGAGCATAGATTGCCAATCAGGTGAGCATCTTTACTTTCAGGATACATGAAAAGCAGTGGTCAGAGCAAGAAAATTCATTTGAAGTAAGACTTGTGTTCAGGAATTACACATATGTAGTTATCAAATGATAAGGTAAGTAAGACAAAATGTGAAAAGATGAGAAGAGAAGCCAGGAACAAAATATTCTTAAGAATCAAGAAGACTGCCCTCTTTATCTTAAGGAATAATAAGAAAAACATGTCTTTAAATATAGAAAATATGAACAAAATAGCATATTATTAGTATTAAGAGAATCAGTGAGCCCAATCTGATCATTTTTGGGGATACATCTTTAGTTTGACTAGCATCAAAGTGCTCCTCCAAATGGCAGCACCATTGTGCAGTTCCACCAGCAGACAAAGATTTCTTGATACTTGGTGATACAGGTTAACTATGTGTCCCCACCAATATCATGTTAAAATGTGATCCCCACTATTGGAGGTGGGGTCTAGTGAGAGGTGTTTGGGTAATAAAGGCAGATCCTTCACGACTGGCTTGGTGCCATTCTTTCGGAATTGAGTGACTGCGCTCGCTCTTGGTTCTCCAGAGAACCCTCTGTTAAAAAGAGCCTGGCACATTTTTCCTTTCCCTGTCTTGCTCCCTGTCTCATCATGTAACATGCCAACTCTCCTTCACCTTCTGCCATGACTGGAAGCTTCCTGAAGCCCTCACCAAAAGCAGATGCTGGCACCATGGTACTTGTATAACCACACAAAAGGAAGAATTCCTATGCCAATTAAAGGGTATTTGTGTGTATGTGTGTTTGCGTGTAGGATGAACACATATAAATAGAATCTTTTTGGCATGTAGTTTACTATTAGCAAGTAATATACGCAGTATATTCATAAATTAGGTAAAAAATTCAACAAAACTGTGGCATAGTATTTACTACATATTAATCTAAAGCATTGTTATAGTTGGCTGTTTTAGTGATGACTTTCAATAGCTCTGTAATAGATCATTAAGATTCTTATGTAGATAAGAAAACTAACAGTTAGAAAGCTTAAATAATTTGTCTGAAGTTACACATGTGGTTAGAGACAAAACCAGGGCATTACCAGTAAGGCTCATTTTATTATACTGCACTGCCTCCAGATACCATGATGTTTATGCAGTCCTCCCAGGGATAAGAAATTGGTGAGAGTCACATGTTCAAGCATATACAAAAGCATTTCTCTATACTGATTGGAGATAGCAGCGAAAAGTGATTATTCAGAACAGTCATTCCAAGTACCTTAAACTAACATGAGGCAAATGTATTTCAATCTTTAAAAAGAAGTAGCTCTAATAATCTATTTACTAAAAATTATATAATTTTATCAAACAAAGGCTTATCAGAATTCCAACATCTGATTTCTGATGTGAAAATATCAAACAAATGCAATTGAAATAAAGAATAAAATATTTGGACATTACATAAGCATAACTGTATTCTAATCTGACTTCAGTCTAATCTGATTAGAACTCATTTTCTTTCTAAAATTTTAAATTTAAAGAAAATAGCTTTTCTAAAACAAATTCATCAGAAATTGTATATAATGTTTTGTAATTTAAAATATATAAATAATAATCATGCCATTAATTTGGTTTTCAATTTACAACATCTGTTTTAGCTATAGGTATGATTGTATTTAAGAAAGTAAGGATTGAACAAAATCCACCAGCATGTTATGTATTTCTGTGTACCACAGCTAAAAACCTGATTAATATTTCCTAAAGGGAAGCCAAAATAGCATATTCATGCTTTATGTTTATGCTCCATAAAACTACATGTAAAATAATTTGCATGTTCATTTTTGGAAATTAGGTATTATCAAACTGGCCCACAAAAGCAAGAGGTAAGGCAAGAGAGAGTCCTAGAAAATAACTGGTTATTTTGAGAACACATTCCTAATACTTGTCTGTTTAAATATCCATTAAAGCCCTGGATATTGGAAGGAGATTGACAGAGTGGCTAAAGTAGAAGACCCTAAAAGAGTTTTGCCCAGAGTCAGCCAGAGATTTTGGTTCTCACTAAATGTACTCTGACACAGAGCAGAGGAAATTGTCTGAAACAAGTTTAAGGGATCTACGTTAAAGCTGCCTAAGCATAGATATGTATACTTGTTCGAGGCTTTGCAAGCTGGCTTAGAACACTATAAAGCCTTGCCAAATCACTGAGAGAGTTAGTCTTCTTTGAAGCAGAAATAGTGTGCTTGGGTTTAAGTAGGATGTCATAAGCAAAGTGTGAAAAAATATATTTTAGGAAACTACGGATATAGCTCAATTGACAAGCAGTTTTTCTGTCAAAATTTTATTTGTACATTGATCTTTGTAACTCTGAATATCTCAAAATAGATAACAGTGATTAGTGCATCAAAGTTTGGTGAAGGATGCCTAATTTAATCCTTAAAATACATGAAATACAATATTGATTAATGCTTTTTATCTACTACATATTTTTATATGGTGAAATTGTATTCTAAGTTCCAAAAAGGACCCCAAGAACACACTTCACTGGCTGAGGATGCAAGGACCCACAGAGTGCTCCTGGCTGTAGTGATTGTCATCTAGGGTGTGGCTAGGGCCTTTGGAAAAACCAAATGTGACAGATCCTCCAAGCACTTATTAAAGTTAGTTTTTTCTATATAGTAATAGATGGGCTTTATAACACTTTATAAGATACTTTAACTAAAATATCTGGGATTGCTTTATGATAAGAGATTATATTTATGGTTCCCAAATAATAAAATTATTTTACTGATATTTATTATTTATTAGGTATTTATTATCCATTAGGTGTTTCTTGTTTTGTTATGTTTTGCAATGACATTAAACACTGCATTGGAAATTTCTTGTACTTATTAAAGCACTATATACAAGGAGATGTTTCTTAAGACTTTTACAATTGGGAAGAAAAAACTAGCATCTGAACAAATGTTTTCTTTAATTCTCAAATTATTAAATGGGTTTGTTTTCTATACACTAATATGATGAAATAAAATGTATCTGTAATGTAAATCTCTGACTAGACAAATTTAAATATATATAAAGATAAATATTTATTTTAATATGAGTATTTATTGAATATGTCAAGTAAGAATGATTTCCTTGAGTTGCCCATGCTGAGGAAGAAACAAAACTTTCTCTGTAATTTTTCTTTAGTTCTTTCCTACATGTTTCCTTTTTCTCAGCCTGTCTCTCTTCCTTCCTACCCCAATGTTGTTTTCTTCTCTTGTTGTACAATCTATCATTCCACATACAATTATTAATTTTTTCCAGACACTGTTTTAGGTGTTGGGGAAATAGGGACGAACCAAAAAGATCTTACTCCTACCTTTAAGAGGTTCTCATCTACTAGAGAAAACAGACATGAAATATTATTAGAAGTGAGATGATTATTACAAAAAATGTGAAAAACACGGTACTTTAGTGTATTTACAATGAACTTCTGACTGTAAGTTTATACTTGGGATAGCAGTGAAATTAGAAAATTTATCTTATTGGGGAAATTATAGTCCACTGAAAATTGATACTAAGCATTACATGCCAACATAATTCCTTGCTTTTTTTTTTCTAACAATCCTATTTAGTTTGAGAGAAATTACAGAAAAAACGAAATGAATGATTTGGGGTTGGACATTAAAAGTTAGGTGAAATTTAGGAATCTCAGAAAAATCTTATTTTTAAAGTTAATGGCTTTAATCAACTTTCTGCCTTTCAGATGATCCATCAGTTTAAGCCTATTCCCAGATCCTTTATTCTAGGAAGGGTAAAGCAAGAGTTCAGGGAAGACAGTCCCTAGTCTTATATTACTGGTTGTTATGCTGCTACCAGTACCACATATGTCTTTCATCTTTGTCTCTTCCGTGGATCTGTGATTTGCAGACATCTGATGCCTCAACTCTTTTCCTTTAGCTTCCAACTTTTGTTAACTTCCAACCTTTGTTCCCAGGCCTGGATATTAGCAGCTTTACTCCTCAAGCAGTGGCTTACACCAATTGTCCCTTCCTCAAAAAAAAAAAAAAAAAAAAAAAAAAAAAAAAAAAATTCTGGACGCAACCCAGCCTGCCTTGTTAAAATCTTCGCTGCTTGTTGCTCTCATTTGACATTTGCCAACTGCTCTCTTACATGAAACAGATTTTATGCCTGCATTTCTACACTTCAGTCACCTCGGGATCCAAAATCTGCCATGTCCATAGATTTGTTATAGCCTGCCAACTGTCCCCTGTGCCAGATGGTCTGCCTGTGGACGTTTTCAGTATAGATCTTCAGAGTTCCCTAAACCCTTGAACTTAGCCTCTATTAACCTGGGTTGGGTGACTCTTTCACTCAGTAAGATAATGGTCTTCCTGAGGTAGACCCGTTTCTATTTTAGTCACTGCTGAATCCCCAGTATGCAATAAATATTTAAATAAATGATTTACTTATTTTACCTTAGATTGCTCATGTTTATAAAAAGTGCATATAATTATGTGTTTAAATCTCTGAAAATATGGTTACACTTCATACAACTTTGCTTTTCAAGTCTTGCATCAGATTAAATAAGTATTTAAACCATCATTTCCAAATCAGGAAACTATAGTAAAGTTTGTTCTCTTATTTTTTTAATGATATACTATGTTCAAGACAGCATTCACATGGTTCTAAAGATAATTGGCTCCTTAAAAACAAAACTGCTATAAGTACTGATGAATTTTGTAGCCTTCTTAATAATATATCTTCACCAAGGAATCATACATTGTTTACTCTGAATAAGATATATTATGTATTCTTAATGGCACAGTATAACATCTGAAAGAACAAAAATTGATCCTGGTGGAGGGGGAGAATCTTATTCTTCATATGTATAATGCACAGATATTCATACATTACATAACAAATATATACTGTATTTGTATTATCAACATTTTGTGGGGAATCAGTAGGAGAAAATGTTTAAAATGTCTCCTTGTGGGAGGCAACAGGAAAAATAAATTAAGAAACTCTGTGGTACATAAAGGTAAAAAAAGAGCTTCATCCCTGTTTTGGAGAGAGCATCCAAGTTAACAGGAAAAATTTGCCAGAGATTTGACTCTTTTAAGAGATGGTGTGGGCCGGGTGTGGTGGCTCACTCCTGTAATCCCAAGACTTTGGGAGGCCGAGGTGGGCGGATCACGAGGTCAAGAGATCGAGACCATCCTGGCCAACATGGTGAAACCCCGTCTCTACTAAAAATACAAAAATTAGCTGGGCATGGTGGTGTGTTCCTGTAATCCCAGCTACTCCAGAGGCTGAAGCAGGAGAATCGCTTGAACCCAGAACCCGGGAAGTGGAGGTTGCAGTGAGCAGAGATTGAGCCACTGCACTCCAGCCTGGTGACAGAAGGAAATTCTGTCTCAAAAAAAAAAAAAAAAAAGAGGTGGTGTGTACTGAGAAAACTATGAGGACATCCTAGGAACTGATGTGATCAACACAGAAGAACATAATCACAAGGTAATTTCTGGATTGTCAACTTCTTTCAAACTTGATGTTTTATTTCTATTTATTTATTTATTTTGAGACAGGGTATCGCTCTGTCTCCCAGGCTGGAGTGCAGTGGCGTGATCTTGGCTCACTGCAGCCTCTGCCTCTTGGGTTCAAACGATTCTTGTGCCTCAGCCTCCCAGGTAGCCGGGATTACAGGCGCACACCACCACACCTGGCTAATTTTTGTATTTTTTGGTAGAGACGGGCTTTCACCGTGTTGGTCAGGCTGGTCTCGAACTCCTGACCTCAAGTGATCTGCCTGCCTTGGCCTCCCAAAGTGCTGGGATTACAGGTGTGAGCCACCACACCCAGGCTTAATGTACTATTTTTAAACAATATTTCAATATTTTAATTAGGCTAATCTACATCCTATAAACAGCTCATTTAATACACACACATAACCATTTTATAATAATGCCAGATTATTTTGTAAAACTATATAGTTATGTGAAATATGTATTTTAGTTTGAAATAGCAAAATCAGATTTCAAGAGCTGTGTTGTCTCATGTATCACAAAGTTCATTTAGCCACAGCTACTCCTAAGAATGAACTATTTTTTCCAGACATAATCCATTTCAGTTATAGCTAACTTTTCCTATTTCAAAGGTCCTATATACTCTAACAAGAGAGCACTCTTCACAACACAAGTACAATCAGAGTGCAGAGTACTCAATCACAACACAAGTACAATCATGACTCAAACATTTGAAAAAAATTTTTTGGATTGATGACTTACATTAGTTTCACTGACCTTAACCATCCCCTCCTTTGCGAAACCTTTTCTGTTTTGTCAACTAAATGAACACACTTTTTTACCTGTAGCCATGGATCTGGAACACCACAATTTTACATTCATTTCTTTGATATTGCCATTACATGTTAAAGACAACCAATTAAATCATATCTTAAAAGGTCTTATCCGTAGAGTCTTTTGGTAACATTTCACCGATTTTTAAATTCCTTCATTTCTGATTTTTTAACATAGTTTGAGGTGCTGCATATTGCAGGTTCCTCTTTGACCAATCTGAGAGCATTATTGAATCCCCTGCTCTTACTTAGCTCTGATGTTCTAATTTCATTACATTTTTCTTTCTGTTTATAGACATACTCATCAACTTCCAGGAGTTTGAGAGCATTCATTTGCCAAACTGTGTTTGGGTGCAAGGTGCTAGATATACAAAAGTAGACTAGATATACTCCTGCCTTCTAGAAGCTCTGATAACATCTTTCCTATATATTTCCAACACAACTTTAGAAATCTTTACCTTTAAGCACTGTGAACATCTCAAACTTACAATACATAAACTTTTGACCCCAAAATTTACTGTTCTTTAATTTGATAGATGGCACAATATCCACCATTAAAAAATATAATTAACTTACTCTCTTGCCTCTACTCAAACTTCAGAATCAAAGAGTAAATTTAATTTATTTCACATTCACATCTTTTAATTCAGGACTCTATTAATGATTTTAGATATTCATTAATGCTAGTTTCAAATCTGGTTTCTCCAACTACAACTTGAGTGATTTTGAACAGGACAAAATCCTTATATCTCAAGTACTTTGTTGGTACAACAGAAATAACCTCCAACTAACAGGATGTTGAAGAAACATGTAAAGAGCATAGCACATAGTATTACTGAATACATTTTGATATTTTCTCTTCCCCGAATATTTCTTCTTTTCTGGTGTTACTGATGTAGATTATGTATTATTTGGTTCCATCTGGATATCCCACTACAGATTTACTTTCCTCTCTTCTCTGTCAACTCCACAATGTTATTAAATTGATTATTCTGCTGAAAGACTTCCAGACTTACTAATTGTTCACAATAAAATATAAATAAACACAATAAAATATTAATTCCTCACAGTAAAATATTAATTCCCACAGCATATCACCACATTTTATGCACTTCTGTGTACACCCCACAAGGCTCAGTCTTAGGCATAGAACACGTATTTTTCAAATGTCTTCTGATTTTGTTCACTTCCCTTATAAAAATGTGTGCATAAAGTCCACACTACATCTTTGTAGATATTCATATTTGAAAGAGGGCAGTTATATTTAAGCTAATGTTTACTTAAGAATTATATTAGTAAGAGAGAAGGAATTGAGTTTAGGCACAGCATCTAACAGATTTATAAAATCAAACCTTCTCTTACTAAATCTTCTGCTTTGTGAACATCTTTCTGCTTAATTTGTATTGTTTAGGAAATTTTAAAAAGTCCACAGTCACATAATCTACATGCTCTCAGTTGGAGCCTATGCTTCCTTAATATTTATCTTTCTGATGCTTTCCCTATATTGGATATTACATCTGGATAACAATGCAATGAAAAGTAGGAAGACTTCCCCATTGAGGTTCACTTCATCTGCATTCCTATGGTTGGTATGACCTCAATCATTACAGGAAAATGTAGGTTCC
Organism: Pan paniscus; assembly: GCF_029289425.2. Classification (NCBI taxonomy): domain Eukaryota; kingdom Metazoa; phylum Chordata; class Mammalia; order Primates; family Hominidae; genus Pan; species Pan paniscus. Next base: position 45,021,219 of record NC_073264.2, read on the forward strand.
TGCTGTTTTCCTCACATGACTCTAGATCCCAACACCTTGGTTATTGGATATGACATTTAGTACTATGAAACTTTTTTGGAGAAAACTCAATTTTGTTTGAGAACTGAGCAATTATGTACCACCTTTCATATCCTCTTGCTGTTTCTTCCAGATTTAACAAAATATGGCAGTTTTTCTTTCTAGTGTGTAGTCTCATGTCAGGGCGTATTTTCTTCCTAGTTTGTAGTGTAACATTAGCAGAGCTCATTTTCTGATTTTCACGTCTTTAAACTCTGATTAAGTCAAGTTACTTGTTATCACCAGTAATTTGGAAATATCAGTTATTTCACAGATGAATACAACAGATTTGGCAGAATATGAAAATGCCTGGTAATCAAAATTATGACTATCTTCAGCTCTACAGGATTAGTTTCTTTCAGTGGTCTAACAAGACTCCTTTGAAGTATTTGTTACATGGATTCTAGGAGGTAAATTTTCATTCCTAGTATTTTGCATAAATTTTGTCCCTTTTATACTTGAATTTGTTTTTTTAATTTTTATTTATTTATTTATTTTGAGACGGAGTCTTACTCTGGCAACCAGGCTGGAGTGCAGTGGTGTGATCTCAGCTAACTGCAACCTCTGCCTCCCAGGCTCAAGCAATTCTCCTGCCTCAGCCTCCCGAGTAGCTGGGATTACAGGAGTGTGCCACCATGCCCGGCTAATTTTGTATTTTTAGTAGAGATGGGGTTTCACCATGTTGGCCAGGCTGTTCTCAAACTCCTGACCTCAGGTGATCCTCCTGCCTCGGCCTCCCAAAGTGCTGGGACTACATGCATGAGCCACCACACCCAGCAATTTTTTTTTTGTATCTAAGCTTAGAACATTGTTGTTTGTTTGTTTGTTTGTTTGTTTGTTTGTTTGTTTGTTTTTTGAGACAAGGTCTTGCTCTGGTGCCCAGGCTGGAGTGCAGTGGCACAAGTGATTCTCTCACCTCAGCCTCCCAAGTACCTGAGATTATAGGCATATGCCACCACATCTGGCTAAGTTTTTGTAGAGATGGGGTTTCACCATGTTGCGCAGATTAGTCTCAACCTCCGGGGATCAAGCAGTCTGACTCCCTCAGCCTCCCAAAGTGCTGGAATTATAAATATGAGCCACCATGCCCAGCCCATTGTTTATTTTTTGAAGTGAATAACATGTATAAGTTATTCCATAACTGTATTAATTCCAGTGATGAAGCAAAGTGTAAATGTGTGGTTTCTTATTAAATTTATATATTTGGTTATGTTTTTCAGGTCTAATTTCTATTCCTTTTTAAGTGAATAAGATGTGATGCTGTGCTATGGAAATTAATATTTTATTATGGGCAACTGATAAATCTGGAAGTCTTTCAGCAGAATAATCAATCTAGTCACATTGTGGAGTTTAGGCAAGTGTTAACAGAGACTAGAGGAAAGGAAATCTGTACTAGGATATCCAGATGGCATCAAATAAGCATATAATCTACATCAGTAACACCAGAAAAGAAGAAACATTTGGAGAAGGGAAGACATCAAAATCAATTCAGTACATACTATTTGGTATGCTCTTTACAGTTTCCCTCAAGTAATTCTGACATCTTATTAGAGCTTATTTCTATTGGACCAATAAAGGAATTGATATACTTACCTTACGATGGGAACTTGTTAAGCATTCTGTTCTTCAAGCAGTGGTAAAATTGCGAACACATCCTGAAGAAGCATTAGTGGCAAAATTGTGAACACAACCTGAACTTTTCTACTCTGCTGCCACCACTGTCTTTATCTAAGACACTCATACATTTATCTAACTAAAATTTAATTCAAGATTCTACTTTTTTCTGTCTCCTTATAGTACTCTGTAACTCTAGTTTTTAGCAAAGTCATATCCTGAGGTATATTATTGTTGGTTTTATTTTATTTATTTTTATTTTTGAGACAGTCTTGCTCTGTCATGCAGGCTGGAGTGCAGTGGCACAATCATGGCTCACTGCACCCTTGATCTCCCAAGTTCAAGAGATCCCCTTGCTTCTACTTCCCAAGTAGCTGGGACCAAAGGCGTGCACTACCATGCCCAGCTAATTTGTTGTATTTTTTGTAGAGACTGAGTTTCACCATATTGCCCAGGCTGGTTCCAAACTCCTGGACTCAAGTGATCCACGAACCTTGGTCTCCCAAAGTGCTGGGATTACAGGTGTGAGCCACCGTACCTCTCGCCTTATTGTTGGTTTTGTATGTGTTATTTGTTACCAAAATTGAAGACTTGCAGATAAGTCATATTATTATTTTTGAAACTCTCACCTATGATTGTGAATTTCTCTGCCTTTCTGTATTTCTATCAATTGTATCTTCTCATATTTTGAAATTCTATATTTACAGTCATATGTATTTAAGATGGTTACTTTTTGATAAAGTTTACTCATATATCATTACAAAATATTTTTATCTATAGCATAGTTTTTGTCATCAAATCTACTTTAATATTAATATAGCCATACCAGTTCTCTAATTTTTATTGTTTGCATAGAAGATAGTTTTCTACTATTTTGCTTTCAAACTATAAAGTTGTATAATTTAGAATATATTTCTTCTAAATAAACTATAGTTAGTTCTTGCTTTTTTTTTTTTTTTTTTTTTTTTGAGACGGAGTCTCACTCTGTCCCCCAGGCTGCGGTGCAGTGGCGCCATCTTGGCTCACTGCAAGCTCCTCCTTCCGGGTTCACGCCATTCTCCTGCCTCAGCCTCCAGTGTAGCTGGGACTACAGGTGCCCACCACCACACCCAGCTATTTTTTTATATTTTTAGTAGAGACGGGTTTTCACCATGTTAGCCAGGATGGTCTTGATCTCCTGACCTCGTGATCAGCCCACCTCCGCCTCCCAAAGTGCTGGGATTACAGGCATGAGCCACCACGCCCAGCCGCTTTTTTGTTGTTGTTAACCTAATCTGAAAACTTCTCTTTTTTAATAGCAGTGTTTGGACCATTTACATTTAATATAAATGTTTATATGCCAGGATTTAAATCTACCATGTTGGCACATGTCCCCTATTTTTCCAATCTATTATTTGTTCCTCCCTCTCTTTTTTAATAGAAGTGTTTGGACCATTTACATTTAATATAAATGTTTATATGCCATGATTTAAATCTACCATGTTGGCACATGTCCCCTATTTTTCCAATCTATTATTTGTTCCTCCCTCTCTTTTTTAATAGAAGTGTTTGGACCATTTACATTTAATATAAATGTTTATATGCCATGATTTAAATCTACCATGTTGGCATATGTCCCCTATTTTTCCAATCTATTATTTGTTCCCCCTGTTTTAAATATCTTATATTCATATTGTTTAATCAAATTTTAAAAAATAGTTTATCTCTTTTATGAATTTTTAGTTAAATATTTTTGGACTAATTTAGAGACTACTCTAGAGATGCCAGTATACATTTTAAATTTTTACAATCTATCAAATACATTTTTAAACTAACTATATAGACACTATAAGAACCTTACAATAGTAAAATTTCATTTACCTCCTCATGCCCTCAGGCTCACATTTGTCATTATGTATTTCTACATATGCAATAATCCCATCATATATTGTTGTTACTTTTTCTTAAAGTAATCACTAGAGAGTACATACATAATATATATACACACATACATATAGGCATGTGTATATACATATACATACACAGATGTATGTGTTTAACTTTTAAAAGATATTTTATAATTATCCACCTATTTATATTTTTTGAGCAGTTAAACATTTTTATTTGTAATCATTTCTTTTAGTTTGAAGAACTTTCAGTATTTTTTGTAGTACAGGTGGGCTGGAGACGAAGTCTCCCTGAAAATATTATTATTTTGCCTTCATAGTTACATGATATTTCAACTGAAATATAATTGATATAGAAGGAAGAGTTTATGTTTTCCTCCAACTGCACATTATAAAAATGCTCTTTCTTTGTCTTCTGACCTTCATTATTTCCGATGAGATGTACTCATTGTTTTTATTGTAATGGGCCTTGCCCTGGACTCTAGAAGCTTTGAGATCAGCCTAACCAACGTGGTGAAACCCCGTCTCTACTGAAAATACAAAAATTAGCCAGGTGTGGTGGTGGGTGCCTGTAATCCCAGCTACTCAGGAGGCTGAAGGGGGAGAATCACCTGAACCCAGGAGGGAGAGGTTGCAGTGAGCCAAGATCATGCCACTGCACTCCAGCCTTGGCGACAGAGCAAGACTCTGTCTCAAAAAAAAAAAAAAAAACAGAAAAAAGAAAAAGGGTTTTCTCTGTATCTTTGGTTTTGAGCAGTTTGACTGATATACCTAGATATGGTTTTCTTTGCATTTTCCCACTTGAAATGGATTCCTGTGATATATTGTACGTACTTTAAAAAATTTCTGACCATTATCTCTTCAAATAATTTTCTGCACTATTTTATCTCTCCTCTTTTATTTTGTATTCCGATAATGTCTCTCTCTGTCTCACACACACATACATATATACATATCTTATATATATACAAATACATATATAAGACAGGTATATACATATTTATGTATATACACGCACACATTTTAATCTCAGTATGTTTGGCAGTTTAGTAATTTTTTTACTCATTATTATCTTTATGTTTTGGTTTGGCCTGTTTTCAGTTTCAATGATCTTTCTTCTGCTGAGTACAAAAGCAGATTAAATGACCACTTAAAGATCATTAAGCAAGTTTTTATATTAATATATGTATAAATTGTTTTTAATATTTCAACTTGGTTTATGTTTTCTGCTTCTGCTGAAAATTTGAATATCATATAAGCAACTAAGAACAAATTTGTAAGCCATTTTCAATATGCATTTTAAAATAACTTATATTTATTGTGTATTATATGTCATTCATATGCAAAATGTTATTCTCATTTAAACATCACAGGAGACAATTAATAGGTAGGAATACTGTTATACCCAATTCAGAAATAAAAAAAAAATCTGTAGAGTTAAGTAATTAACCCTCAGTCACAAAATCAGTATGTTTGCAAACTATATTTAACCCAGACTGTTTCTTAACCACTACCTTAAAACTACAACATGCCTAGAAAATTAATGGGTACTATTTATTGAATAGTACTAAAGAGTTATACTAAATATCACAAATTGGCTACAACTGATCCTCTCATATTCCTACAAATAATACCCCTCTCAGAGACACCAATATACTGTGCATTTTATAAGTTGCTTTTAAGTTAACCAGTTGAACTCTGTGCAGGGTATTTTGGAAGGATGCAACTACATTGTTGTGGAATATAGTACAGCCATTCTACAAGAGTGCAATAAAGCAATTGCCTATTTAAGAAATCTGGAGAATCAAACAACTGGCATACTTCAATTAAAGACCAAGACATGAAATGAGGAGGCTTAGCAAGAAATTAATAATGAAGAAAATTTTAGGAAAGTTTTGTATGTGCAGAATTACCTAGAAATACATCTGGCTTCTAATTCATAGTAATAACCTGTGTACTCTTGGAGTCAATGGCATCTCCTCCACTGTGAACATATTTTTATCCTTACTTAGATAGTTTTAGAGTATTGACAGTATTCTACTTCTATTCAGTCATCTAGGCATTGTCCAACATTTTTTACTTGGTATACATGAGAAAATTAAAATAATCATTTGGAAATATAACTCATTTTGTGTCTCTATTTTACAATTGAGTATAATAATGTCTTCCTAAGCCAAAAGGCAAGTGTCCAGAGACATCAATTTATTGAGTTCCCCCACAGGGCTAAAATTTTTTATGTGCAAGGTCAATTTATAACTGTCTTAGATCACTGATAAATTATGGTTCCCAATGATCATAAGAGTTAGTCTTCTCAAAGTTTCTTGGTGACTGTATTAATAAGATGGCAAACTCTGTTTAGTTTTTATTCATACAGGTATTTAAAAAACTATACCTAGTACTCAGACATGAGTTTCTGGTAACTCATCTAAAATAAATATTTGAAGACTGGATGCAATGGCTCACGCCTGCAATCCCAGCACTTTGGGAGGCCAAGGCAGGCAGACCACTTGAGATCAGGAGTTTGAGACCAGCCTGGCCAACGTAGTGAAATTCCATCTCCACTACAAAATACAAAAATTAGCTGGGTGTGGTGGTGGGCACTTGTAACCCCAGCTACTCAGGAGGCTGAGACACGAGAATCTCTTGAACACAGGAGGTGGAGGTTGCAGTGAGCGGAGATCAAGCCACTGCACTCCAGCCTGGATGACAGAGCGAAACTCCATCTCAAAAAAAAAAAAAAAAGAGTACGCCACTCAGAATCATGCCTCCTCTGACATGAGTCTGTTGTCCTTGAACTTAAACTACACCGCTAACACTCTGCTGTTTCTTGCTTTCTTATGTTACAAAGGCATTCCTCTGAGGAGACTCTAGATGAAGCCTTTCTGTAAATTCTCTGGAAATGCTCAAATTTAGGATGAACAGAGCAAAAATATAATCCAAGGTGATCACAGGGAACACCTGCCATTTAACTCACTTACATAAAGGTCTACTATATTATGCTTACAGAAACCCTCTAGGACTTTGTCTTTCAAATGCAAGACACAGAAAGTAGTGGAATAAGCCTCTTAAATGTCTGAAGAAGATGATTTGGACAACTTGTTTTGTAAAAGAGGAGCATTCAAGAACAAAAATTACATTTTAAGTTGGTGAAAGTTTAAATCATATGGGAATTACTGAAAAATACTTTTTGATAAAGGTAATCAGCTAGAAATTGATACCCCAGGGAACAATGGGAGTTATGAATTAATATATGAAAATCAATTTGAAAGGGGAAATCATTATAGGCTACTACCTTTGCTAGTGTGCTATCACATAAAAGTTTTTAGGTTTTTTTCGTTTTAAATTATATATTGATTATAAATGTTGCTTCATTGTTTTAAAAATAAAATATATACTGTCACAAAAAAATTCAGATTAAAAGACATAACAAAGAAGTGTAGATGGTTACAAATGTCTACCCAAATAATATATGTAACAACTGAATTAGTCTCTCCTCTTATTTCTGATATTCTCACAATAAAAGAAAAAAGAGACCTGGCACAGTGGCTCACACCTGTAATCCCAGCATTTGGGAGGCCGAGGTGGGCAGATCACTTGAGTCCAGGAGTTTGAGACCAGCCTGGACAACACAGTGAGTCCACCCCATCTCTATTTAAAAAAGAAAGAAAGAAAGAAAGAAAAAAGGAAGAAAATACAGTAGTTTTAGTTGGTATTTTATAACTACTCGTGCTAAGTTTTATTAACCTTTGAAATATTTAATAGTGTTTTCCCCAGATTTCAAAATAATTAGATGTAGCATAAATTAAAACATATATTCTGTGATTTATCACCTAATTTCAGTAATTTTTTATAAAATCTTTGGAGGGTGCCAGTATCTCCCCATGAAAGTCTTAAGCCTGTAATTCTCATTTGTTTATTCCCTCTGTCACCCTAAAAACCTGAATATCTTACTGAGTTCTCCTCAAAATGTTCAACATGATCCAGCTGACCCAGCTTCAAGTTCCTAACTTCAAATGTGAATGACAGACAGTTACTATTATTGCCATCTCTACATTATCTCACTTAGAAAAGTGTTGTATTTCATTCACAATTGTTACCTATTTTTGCAAGTTTACCTGTCTCCAGCATTCTGTTCATTCAAATCCCCATTTCTTATTCATTTACTCTTATGTGATGATTTGATAGAGTGCAGGTATTTTATTTCATTGAATTTTCATATATATTTTAGTCATATTTCTTGAAGAAATTTAAATCATTAAAATATATTTAATAAGTATTGTTATTCATAGGTATGCAAGTTATGTGTTGAAATACTTCATACATTCATAAGCAGTATGCTGTGATATTGCATTTGAGGGGAATAAAAAAGTATGAGTAATTTAATATGATATATTTCAATATAGTTGCTCAGGTATCTTAGATATATTATTTATTATTTTCTTGAAATCAGTTTAGTTTCTATTCTGAGGCTTTGTCCTGCCACATAGAGCAAAATTGTCCCAAAGTTCCAGTTTCTATACAGAGCCAGGGTGTTGGAGAAGAATCTTAGTGACTGCTAGTGGTCCCTCTTTGCTCCTGCTGAGATGCCCATTGTACAGTCTGTAGAACTCCTCCATTCTATTAGATCTGTTGTTTCCAGAACAGCATCCAGACCTCAGCAATTACAATCCAGCCTCTAAAGCTACATCACACAGCCATCTGCTCCCTCTTCTCCAAGTCTTATCACCTTGTGATCTGTGAGGACTTGGAGAAGAGGGAACAGAACTCTGCTCTCTCTCTCTCTCTCTCTCTACTCTCTCTCTGGTAATCCCCAAACTCACCAATCAACTTTCAATTTTTTGTAGTCTCTGAAAATTCTATCCATTCCCTACTTTTATATTCCTCAAATACATTCCCATAACAATCCTCTTAATGTGTTTGAACATCTACAAAAATCAAATAGAGATGTTCCATGCAACTACAGCTTTCTGCCCTGCAACAAGTATCCAAAGCAGGGAAATACAAAGGGCATGGGTATTTGCTTGGAAGTAACAAGAAGAAGTAGGGAATATGGGGGGACAGAAATATAGAAACACACATTCCTGGCTGTACACATTACCTTAACATGTAAGCAAATATATTAGAAAAACAGGCTTTGCAAGATTTTCCAAGGACACAGAGAGGATGACTGCTTTCTCACCCTGTTGTAGCCTCCTGGTTCTACAATTTTAACTCTTATTAACCCCAATTTTAAGTAGAAAACTTAGGAAGTAATTTCAACTATTTTGTAATAATATTTGTAGATGAAAAACACTTTATAATTTTTGAAACATATGTTTCTTTAATGTTTTATTAACAAATCTAAATATATTTACCTTTTGTATACTATATGGAAATAAGATGTCAAAGTATATAAACTTAAATTTATGATTAGTAATTAATATTTAATTATGTTAACTTACTTTTAAATGATTCAGACATTTTATGGTTATCTATTACTTAGCAAAACAGGATTTTAAGTTACTGAAAAGAATTTTGAAGCTATAAAGCAGGTACCCTTCCTAAAGTCTTCCCAAGTTGTATGGGGTCCCAAGTAGCCATGTGGCACCCATGGATGGCTATCGAGAGTGGGGCCCATCTGGATCTTGCATTACATACCAGTATGAGCTCAGGACAAAGGACAGAGTTGTGAAGATGATGTCTGAAGGATCTAACCCCTCCCAGCCTGGCTAGGAGGCAAAGGTGTGCCATAGAAGATGGGGCCATACTGGGCTTGACTCTGCCCTGTAGCTGGTGGTCCAGGTGCTAAGAACATGTCCTTAGGCCTTACCATGGCCACTTGTTCAGACCTCAGAATCTAGAGGCTCAAAAGCCAAAGATAAGCTTACAATCAGATGTGCACAAGACTTCAGAGAAGCCTAGCAGCCATCCCTTAAAGCTTTAGCACACAGACAAATCCAGCACATATTAAAAGTACTACAGAAGCAATAAGCAATAGTGTTATGACCTTAATACATCTGGTAGAAACAGCCTAAACCTGTCTGGTGAGCAGTACAAGTGAAAATGTCTGAATTATGTTTAACACTGAGAGTTCTGAGGATATTCCAACTTTATGTTTCCAACAATTTTAAACTAACTTTATTTAACAAAGCTTTATCCAAGGCATGTGAACTAAAAGACATTTATGCTTGTTTCTATTTTTCTGATAAAATATTTTATCTAAGCACTTATACTTTTCTTTAAGCCAATTAATTAGAGCTCTTATATTTTGGTAGTGAAATAGCACATAACATAACACATATAAACATGCAGACACAGTCAGAAGTGGATCTTATAGATTTTTAATATTCTTCATTTGCCACTTTTCAAATAGTTTTGTTTCCCCCTTTTAGACTGTCAAGCTCTAAGTGATTATTACCTAGCAAGCAGAAATTTTTATTTCCCAAGACATGACTTCTTAGGTGAATATTTACGTATCAAAGGCACAGGATTTAAATCTAAACACCATTATTCCTTGAAATAAAAAAGGGGTAAGTAAAGGTCCAGTCAAGACAAGATTGTCAGGAAAGTATCTTAAACAAAGGGAAGATTTGTAAGCCAGTATCTTTCTTTTCCTAACAGTTTCTAGTGACTTAGATACTGGAAGGGAGATACACTTAAACATGAAGATTTCTTCTATAGATGTGAATTTCTCTTACAAAGCATGTTAGAATAGCCATAAAAATTCCAGAAAGTATTTTGCAGACCAATCTAGTTAGATAGGTGGCCTTTTTAACAAAGCTTGTTTCTTGATTAGATTATTGACTTTAATAAGACAAAAGGCATATTTTCTATGCCTGGACTTAGTATGGATAGCTCTGAAAAAGAAGCAAGCCTATTATACCTAATTTCTGTCTGGCCGTATTTTCTGGGATCTGTTTCTCAGCTGAGCGCCTACACATAAAAGCCCAAAGGCTTCATATGCTCCAAAGATGAAAAAAACAAAACAAACAAAACAAAACAAAAAAGAAAATATCAAGGTCTGTCCATGGAAGGAAAAAGGACCCGTAACAAATGGGTACCCCAATTAGTTCCATGACCAGGAATCCAACCTGGGCTACAGCCATAAAGGCACAGAATCTTAGTGACTAGACCATAGGGTGGAACAATTTTTGTAAGTCTTACAGGGGTTTCAAAGCAAGAAGTTTGAGCATACAAAGGATTTTAACTTTTAGGGCAGATTTACTCTTTAGTTTTGTCAAGAAAATTTCTAAGTCTAGCCATAACACTATTATGTGTCCCTTTTAAAAACTTTAATATTTTATAAATGTGTATAAGGCAATTCTTTAGAATAAGAACTCTCAATTTTTTTAAAATTATGAGTCTAATTTAAAGTATCTATCTTGTGGCTATTAATAATTAGAATTTCCATCAATGAAGAGTCAAACTCTGTGAAATATTCGAAGAGATTTATTCTAAACTAAATATGAGTGACCATGGCCTGTGACACAGACCACAGCAGGCCCTGAGAACATGTGCCCTAGGTGGTCGGGGCGCAAGTTAGTTTTATACATTTTAGAGAGGCATGATTCATCAATCAAATACATTTAAGAAATACATTGGCTTGGTCTGGAAAGGTGGGACAACTCAAAACTGTGGGGTTTCCAGGCTATAGGTGAATTTAAACATTTTCTGGTTGACAATTGGTTGAGTTTGTCTAAAGACCTGGGATTGATAGAAAGGGAATGTTCAGGTTAAGATAAAGACTGTGAAGACCAAAGTTCTTTTGAAGTTTTACAGCGGCTACCCTTAGAGACAATAGATGACAAATGTTTCCTATTCAGATCTTAGTTAATCCCTTTAGCATTTGGAGGGTCTGCAAACAAGGATAATTTGACTTCTTTCATTCCAATTGGACACCCTTTACTTCTTTCTCTTGTCTGATTGCTCTAGCTCGGAATTCCAGTAGTGTGTTGAAAAACGCTGATGAAAGTGGATATCTCTGTTTGTTCTGAGACACCTAAAGCTGGGAGTGGAGTGATACAAGCATCCCTGTCACCACCACTACCAATACGACTGACATGAAGCTGGCACAGCACTAGGTCTCACCCAGAGCCTGCTGTAACTACTCCCTGGCTACTGCTTAAGTTTACTCACGGCCCTGGGGGTCTGCAATTGACAAGTGGCAAAGCCAACCAGGACAGTATCTTTCTTTTCAAAGCAGTGAGGATCCCCAGGCCCTGTGTAGGTTCAGAGGTACCATCAGGGAGTCAGAGACAGAATCAAAAACCTAGAAATCTACCTGGTGTTCTTTTGTGCTGTGGCTGAGCTGGCACTCAAACCACAAGATGCAATCCTGCCCACCATTTCCTTTCCTTTCCAAAGGCAGGAGAGCCTCACCTTATAGCTACTGCTCCCACAGGCCCACAGGGAGTGCTGCCAAACTACCACCAATATTCCCTTAAGGCCTAAGGGCTCTTAAGTCAGCTTGTGATGAGTCCTGACCTAGGACTCATCTTTCAGGACAATGGGCTCCTGTCTTCCCCATCGCAGATCCAGAAATGCCATCCAAGGGTCAATTTCTGGAATTGGCGATCCCACAAGCCCACTTGGTGCTCTATCCCCCTGTGGCCATGCTGTCACCTAAGGTGCAAGACAAAGTCCCCTTTACTTTTCCCTCTGTTTTTCTCAGGCAGAACGGATCTTGCCCCATAGCCGCCACAGCTGGTAATATGCTGATTCTCACCTAAAGCCAGCTAGTTTCAGGGGCTCACCCAAGGCCTATACTGTAGTACCTGGGTATCACTGCTGGTTATTCAGGGCCCAAAGGCTCTTCAGTTAGCAGGTGACCAGTGCCCCTGGACTGCATCCTTCTCTTCAAGGCAGTGGGTTCCCTTCTGGTTCAGGGTGTGTTTAGAAATGTCATCTGAGAGCTAGGGCCTGGAATGGTGCCCTTGCGACTCTGATTGGTGCCCTGTCCAGCTGTGGCTTAGCTGGTATCCAAGATGCAATACAAAGTCCTCCTCACTCTTCTCTCTCCTCTTCTCAAGCAGAAGGAAGGAGTTTCTTTTTGAGCTGTGAGCTGTGCAGCTTTTGGTTAGGGGAGGGGTGATGCCAGTACTCCCTTAGCAGCTCCAGCAGGTATCTCAAAATGTCATGTACCCCCTAGTCCACTGTCTCAGCCCAGTTCAGCACTAGGACTTAGCTAAGAGTTGCAGTCCTTATGGTCTAAACTGCCTTTGAAGTTCGTAGAGACCAAGGGCACTTTGGCCTTCAGTGGTGAAGTTTGCAGGAACTCAAGTTCCAACTGCTGGGATTGGCGATTCCGCTCTGGCTAATGCTGGTTTAAATGCTCCTTCCGTGGGTGGGTATCAGCTGAGTTTTGTCTTGTTTTCTTCCTGTTCTAACAGGACAGCATTGAGTTCAATGCTTCACAATTGCTGTGCTCTCCCTCCCCCAGCACCTGGAAACACTCTGCATCACACTGCCACTGCTTGGGGGTGGAGGAGGAGTGGCGTCAGCTATTCGAGGCTGTTTTCTACCTCTTCAGTGCCTCTTTCAGTGATACAAACTTAAAATCACGTACTATGAGGGCTCATCTGATTTTTAGTTCTTATGAAGCTGTTTCATCTGTGTAGATACTTGTTAACTTGGTGTCCTTGACGGAGTGATGATTGGTGGAGCCTTTTATTCCACTATCTTGCTTAGCCTCCATTACTCTCCTTTAACTTTTGAGCCACAGAGAGTTCATCTTGTTTGTTATTGGGAACATAATGTCTAAATTTGGTTGTGATGCTTGATCTGTTATTTCAAGCTGTATTTTCTTGGCTTTCAGCACACTTTGTGATATTTTGTTAGATGCCAGACATGATATATCAGGTAATAGGAACTTCGGTAAATAGGCATTTAGTGTAATGATTTATTTTAAACTGGCTAGGAGTTAACCTGAGTTTAATATTTGCTGTAGCAGTAGGTGCCAACTGCTTCAAATTCCTCTAGTGTTCTTGTTTTTGCCCCCTACTGCCCTGTTGATTTGGGAATTCTCTAAAAACTCCTCCACAGACAGATTGCATCCTGCAGCTGTTTTGGTTACAATCTGTTGTGATTTTACTGAACCTATATTGATGTAAAGGGTGTGGCGGAGAACTTAATGAACCTATAATTATAATCAGTATTTAGTGAGACGGTTTCTCTGAATCATAACCTTCCCAATGTTTCTCACCTTCCCCACTCATCCTTTAGGTAAGGGAGGAAGTCTATTGAGGGGCTGATATGGGAGAATTGCCCTCCCTCTAGCTGGCAGTAAGGCTCAAGTAAGTTTGACCTTCATGTGGCGAATAGTTCCTTTGTTATGAAGAATGTTTTGGGGAATATTGTACAATGGTTACTCTTCCTGGTCTCTTTCCAGAGCCACACATGGATATCTTTTGGTGCTTAACCATGAGAGCCTTGTGGAGTTCCTGGAAAGTGGGATCCTGGAGTGTTGGACCTCTAAGAATGTAGCCCCTAGGAATTTCCCACTCTCATTCTAGTCTAAACTCAGACTCCAGGAATTCATCAATAATAGCATTTAAATGTTCTGCAAATTTGTAGCTTCAGCAGCTTCTCTTCTAGGTAAGCTCATCTGTGACTCTCTTAATTTACCTGTCTCTCGAGATTTCAGGATGGAAGTTTGCTTTATCAATTTTCAGATGGGTCCAAATGTTGATTTTCATGTTGTTTTGATTTTCTTGTTGTAAGGATGGAAGTAATGGCTTCCAGGGTCTTTACATGTTGATTTGCAATCAGAAGTTGATTGAATCTATTCTGATTTAATCATGGATTGAATCTACTAAGGTCATAAAATTTTTAGATATTTGTGATAAATATAATGATTTATTTCATCTTTTCTAAACTCTTTAGAATTTCAAAAATGATACATGCTAATTTTAAAAGGGTAAGTAATACAGAAATATTTAGAACAAAATAGTGAAAATTGCTTTTACCCTCAATCCAATATCCTATGACTTTAAATAGAATTAAATATTTCAGCATTCTAATTTTTTTCTTATTATTTATACATCTTTTAGAATTCCGAAGCATAGCTATAAATAATCATGCTTATGTAAGACCTTATTACTCAGGTTAAATAACTTGAAAGGATTGAAACTCTAACATAATTTATGAAAATTTGGTCAATTTTTTAGTAAAGAGTAAAAAATAGTAAAACAATTTTTTAATTAAAACATTTTAATTAAAATTAAAATGATGCACTTCTATAATTCGTCTCAAAACTATAATTGTGACTGCATACACATCACAGGTTATTCACACAATTAAAATAGATTGCATAAATATTTCTTTTCACAGATCTTATGTATATTTTAAATTATTTCAAATCAAAACTGTTTTACCTGCAGTTGTTTTAAACTTATCTCTAATTTTGACAGATTATGCCTAAACTTTACTTTTTTCAGTGACTCCTTATTACTTTCTAGGTTAAATCTAATTTTTGCTTAGCTTTTAATAGCTATAATGCCTCAGAGATGCACTCTCTTTTTTCTTCTTGACACAAATTAATTTTTTTCTTCTGACACATGTGGTTTATACTATTAATACTAATTAGATATATAAAACAACTAACTATAACATAATATGAAATGCTCTGGTATATATATATTCTGCTCAAGTAGCCCTGTAGGCAACTAAACTAGCCTGAGTTTGAGTGGGTTGACAACTTCCTACAGAGAATGACATTTTAGTTAAATTTAGAGTAAGTACAAGAAAGTCAATTGAACAAGAGGACTATTGGGCAAACTAAGTGGATAAAATAGTTCCTGAAATTCCTCACAGTTTAGTTAAGCTTGGGAGATTCAACAAATAGTAATTTGTTAGGTACAATTAAGCATGGTATGTGGGTCTAGACACTGCCATGGATGAAGATAGAAAAGTAGACCAGGTTCAAATAAATTGAGCCTTAGGTGTTGCACATAAGAGTTTGACATTTCCCTTAAGGATGTCACTGATTTTAGAGAGTTGTGGCATGCTCATTTTTGTGTTTTAAAAATACAACAAGAAGAATGGAATGGAGAAGGGAAACACTGGAAGCAGCAAGATCAGAGGCTACTGTAATATCTAGATGAGAATCAACAGGGGCATGAGCACGGCATTTGGATAAGTGAAACACATAATTTGGTGACTTTGCAGATCTGACTGGAACCTGCCCAAATCCTCTGAGATCTCTTTCATTGATTTAATATCCCCATCTCCTAACTTTTGCTTGTATTGCTGTTAACGGCTCCCACCTGGAAACTCCTCCAGAGTACTGTCTTTGTATGAATGGATCAACACTGCGGTTTATATCACCCCACAATCTGAGGTAGGAGATCATCAGGACTTGTTTTCCAAGCAGTCATCGTGACACTGGTCATGACCCTACTAATCAGATCAGAATCTGGTCAAAACAGGGTGCAGTAAAGAAGCCAGTCAAAATCAGTCGATGGCAATAAAAACAATCTCTAGTTGCCTTCACTGCCCATTAACATAAAGCCACTCCCACTGGTGCCACGACAAATGCACCATGGCAATGCATGATGACAATAGCCCAAAAATTACCTTATAAAAGTTCCCCACCTTTTTTTTCAGAAAGTTCTAAGTAATCTGCCTCTTAATTAAAAGTGGGTATAAAAACAGCTGCCAACAGCCCATACACTGCTACTCTGGGCATACTGACTAAGGGTTAGTCCTGCTCCACCAAAAGTAGTACCTCTGCTGCTGCTGTACACTTCAATAAAAGTTGCTAATACCTTCAGCTCACCCTTGAATTCTTTCGTGGGCAAAGCCAAGCACCCTGTCAGGCTAAGCCCCAATTTGGATACTTGCCTGCCCCTATCAAATTTACTAACATGAATAGCCAATGTGATGTTATTTGGTTGGGTGTGGTGAGAAAACTGGCACAAAAGCCTATCTCTCTAGCCTTGGCAGGACTAATTCTGTGGTGCAAATTATATTTCCTCCTGTGTCAACTAAGACTAGACTTCAGCTAAAACTATATTGTTGTTTGGGTTTACCTGTTATGGACTTAAGTGTGCATCTACCAAATCTCCAGGTTGAAATCCTAACCCCCAAGGTATTTGGAGATATGGTCTTTAGGGAGGTAACTAAATTAAATGTGGTCATAGGGTGAATGCTAATCTAACAAGACTTGTATCCTTATAAGAAGAAGAAGAGATGCCAGAGATCTGTCCCTCTGCAAGCATATGGAGGAAAAGATGGGATAATAAACCAAGAAGTGAGCTGTCTGCAAGTCAAGAAGAAAGCCCTCACCAGGAATGGAATTGTTCAGTACTTTGGTCGTGGATGTTTAGCTTCCATATCTGTGAGAAGGCAAATATCTGTTGTTTAAGCCACTCAGTCTGTGGTATTTTGTTATGACAGTTTGAGCAGACTAATAAATCCCCTTCTATATCTATTATTCTCTTTCTTATAAGCTTCTCTTGCTAGAATACCCTTAATGCATCACTTACATAAGAATACCCATTTTAGGTTCTGGGTCTAGAAGTATTGAATTTAAAGAGTGATTTATTGGAATATTAGATTAAAGAAAAAAGTGTGGGGATATCTCCAGAATTGGGGCTGTGATACTGAAAGCAGATAATAGAGAAAACATGGGATTTGATTCTTTCTGTCACTAACTAAGGGTGGTAATTTATTTGTCAAATCATCTACTTTAATGAGACTGAATTTCTCCATTTTTAAATTGGATTACTATGACTTTAAACCAGTACACGTTCTGCTTCCTCTACAAAATTATACACATCTTAAGTTTATACATGGCATTCAACCTATTTTTTTGTTGAAATTCTTCTTCTTTTGAAGGTAGTGGCTGATTAGTTGTGTTTTTCACTTATTAATCTCATAAAAAAACAGTACTTAGAGCCCAAAGGAATATCTCATACCTTATGTATGGCTCAGTGTCCCTTTTACAAATGGATTTAAAAAAACCTAGAATATTTATTACATTACCTATATAGATATATCTCTGTAGCTATTCTAATTCTTTCAATTAATGACAGTCATTTGGAGAAAAAGTAGCTGTCTTAATCAACTATGATATGCAAGATATACAGTAGTCCTCCCTTACCTGAAGCTTTTTTTCTGCCATTTTAGTTACCTATGGTAGAGTAAAATAAAATATTAGAGAGAGACCACATTCACATAACTTCTATTTCACTACGTTGTTATAATTATTCTATTTTGTTATTATTGTCATTAGTCTCTTACTGTGACTAATTTATAAATTAAGCTTTATAATAGGTATGTATGTATGTATAAGGAAAAAAACATAGTATACACTATATAGGGTTTGGTACAATCTGTAGTTTTAGGCATCCACCAGAGGTCTTAAAACATATCCTTTACAGATAAAGGGGAATTACTGTAGTTGTTAAACAAAACAAAACAAACAAAAAACCTTGACCATAGTTAAAGTTACACAGTCAATTATTGATTCAATTCAAACATTTAACATGTTAGCTTTTCTCTTCTAATTATGGCAGGTTCTGTGTCTGCGAAGAGCTTAGAATACACAGCCATGGCAATAAAAGTAATCTGATCTTGGCAATGCTTAGAAGAGTCTGGAAATAAGCTTACAAAGATGTGAAAAAGTCATATTGGCATAATACAGGCAGGAAGCACTGTGATGGATAAAGAAAATGAGAGTAGACTGATGTAAAACCTTTTATTGAGAATTGACATGTGCTGGCTGTATTCATGAGCAGAACATCAGTTGCTTGAAAGTCTTCAGAATTTGGCAAGCTTATGCAGAGGGGTAAACATGAAATTTTAATTAGGAGGACACTACAGCTTGGAATGTGAAAATGCTAATGAAGAGATTGTTCAGTAATAGTTATGAAACTATTCCAAAATGCAGACATTTGTCTGAGAGTTACATTATAATTCATAAAATGTGCAGGCAAAATAAGAAATGAAAGAATCCTGCAAGACTTTCTTTTTATTTTTTGGCACACTCTGGGCATTGTAATCTTAACTTCGTGAGAGGTTTATAGATATTCAGTTCCAACTTCTGTTGTTTTGGATGGAGAAAAATACAGCAAGGGATTTATTATGATAAAGCCATAATTTGATTTAAATAAATCAAGTTTCTACAATGAGAATATATAATTAACATATTTATATATGTAAAACACTAATGGGTTCATGTCTGATTCCAATTCTAAGTAAGGGATTTGTAATAATCCTGAGCTACAGAGGTGGTGCAGGTAAGGTGGAGATTAGCTACTGCAAATTCAACCTGAATTATCTCTTGATTTTCCCAGGACCTTTTAGGGCTGAGATGGCTGGCTGGGCTAGTGCTTGTTGTAGTACATTAACTGACCTTTATTAGGAAGACTATCTTTGATTAGGCACTTGCTCAAAGCGCACTGTGGAGTTACATTTCTTTTCTTGTTGATGACAGCCAAGAAATGACTACTTCAAATTGCAGCTTTAATCTGAGAGCATTGTTTCTGCTCATTTTTCACTAAAAATCTCCCATTTTCTTCTTATATGGCTCGGTTTGCACCCCTTCAGTGTCAAAGAGAGAGTGCTGAAAGCTCTTGTGATGAGAAGAACTTCTTACTTGAGCATCTGATTGGCGAGTGAACCCACATTTGGCCATTACTTAAAATATTATTTTTAATATCATTAAATATTCTCCTACAAGGGTTGCTATGGAGTGGTTCAGAAATTTAACTAGTTGATTCATGACCAAGATTGTGAGGGTTACATATACAAGCATATTTATCATGGTAAGAACCAGCAAAAAGACCACAAATGGAGCCAAAGTATTTTTCATTAATCAGTGTTTGTAAAATGCAGTAGTCATTTTGTGATATACACAATGTAAGACAAAATTTTGCATGTCACTTTCTAGAAGGTCAATACATTGTTGGCAGTTGAAGTTGTAACAAAAAAATAGACATTTAGTAAAGCATGAATTTTGATGCCTTTCTGAAGAGGAAATTAACAAGTTATATTCTTATATTTATGTGTGTAGACTAGCTACATCTTTAAGGAAAACCTCTTCCCCTTGTATGCACTTGTACCTTGTTATAAGAAGTTTTAGAGTTCTTTGTAACGCCTTTACAAATTAAGCAAGTGGCTCTTCTCAAATGCCCTTTCGCAAAAGAAAAAAATGAATGAATAGAAGCTAAGTTTCTTTCAAGTGCATGATAAAGATAACTGTTATTTGTTTAACAAGAATTTTTTTAAATGAATATTTTGTAAAGAAAAATCACCAGTGAATTTTTGAATAGTAAAGTATGAGGTCCCCTTGAACCTTTTCCCTGCCAAAATTTTGAAAAATCTACATCGTGTAGAAATAAACAGAATACATTAAAATTTACATCTATAACTATATTGGCTTAGAAATTGACAATTACTTCAAACAATCACTTGGTTCAAACAATGTTGCTTGGGGATAATATGGCTTTTGTGATCTTCAGTCATTTTAGGCTTATTCTTTAAAATTTTTTTTACTTATGTTAACTATAGAAAATAATCGATGACAAGAGGACACTCATAATCAGAAAAACATAATAGAACACTGGACAGAGAATCACAAAGCAGGAGTTCTTCCCTAAATTAGCCACTTATTTGGATGACATTAACCTCATTAAACATGTTGCCTCATGTATAAAAGGAATATATAAAAACCCATCTTATGACATGTTGAAAATCCGGTTATTAAATCTGCAAATGTCTAGTGAAAAATAAATTGTTGTACAAATGCATAAATGTTACTATCACCCTCATTGTCATTTTCAATTGATGACTTTCTGAGCAAAACACTAAAATAACCAGTTGATTAAGCAAAGATGAGTTTGTTACTTCCTGCAATAATGGAAACATCATATTGACAGTCTTAGTAGTTAATGTCTCTGAAAGAAATGCTAAAGGTAGATCATTGTAAGAATTAGACTTTGACTTAGGGTGGGTTTTTCAATGCAGGAATTCAAAATTCATGATATAATAACTGAGAATTGGTGGAAAAAGTGTGAGAGTTTTCAAGGAATCTTGATGAGAAGTCATTTGATAAGAGAATAGTTTGCCTGATTGTGTGATTCATTGTGCCAAGAAGGCAGGCCAAGAGAGCAATCTATTCATTGAAGTACATTTTCAGGCAGTTTCTGAAACAAACAATTATGTTATTGCAATATTATCTTCCTGGACAAGAATTTTCTGGAAAAGTGAAATAATGCTAGTTTAGATGGTCTTAGTTTATTATGCTATTAACTATATATTTGTAGGCAGTTTGTCATCATCATCATCATGTTAAGTATATGTTATCATGTGTGAGCTGTGTTGTGGCATTCACCTACTTGGTGCTGTATATAACAAATTTTATTTAATTTTAG
Organism: Pan paniscus; assembly: GCF_029289425.2. Lineage (NCBI taxonomy): Eukaryota > Metazoa > Chordata > Mammalia > Primates > Hominidae > Pan > Pan paniscus. Next base: position 45,042,130 of record NC_073264.2, read on the forward strand.
CAATTAGCCTATTATGTGATTATCACTCTTTTAAAGATACAGGTGAGCTTATGACCCTTGTTTGATGTCACAGATCTTGCTTCTCAAAACAAGAGAACCACACACCAATAAAATGGAAAAGAAAATAAACACTTGATAAGGCCCTAACTTTTAAAACGTACATAAACTTTTCCATAAGTTCATTTGGGATGGAGTTTTACATATTTCTTCATTTCAGCCTCAGAATGCTAGAGGTACAGACTAGATTGCTACTGCTAGCAACTTCAGGGAGGACATTAATGCGACTGCAAAATAGTTTAAATGTTTTTACTCTTAAGATCTTAGAAGATAAAGATACAATTCTAAAATTGACTTATAATTTCTATTATTATTACTATCATGAAAAATACAGATAAGTTAAAAGCTGCAAAGAAATATAAATTAGTTGTTCTATCACCCATAAATCAATATATTCAATTATTTCAAGGAAGCAGGATATATAACTACAAGAAGACTTTGTTCATATTGGGAATGTAAAAGTCTTCATCAGGAGGCTGGCCAGGGTGGCTCAGACCTGTAATCCTAGCACTTTGGGAAGCTGAGGTGGGCGGATCACAAGGTCAAGAGATAGGGACCATCCTGGCCAACATGGTGAAACCCCGTCTCTACGAAAAATACAAAAATTAGCTGGGCGTGGTGGCATGCACCTGTAGTCCCAGCTACTCGGGAGGCTGAGGCAGGAGAAGTGCTTGAACCCGAGAGGCAGAAGTTGCAGTGAGCCGAGATCATGCCACTGCACTCCAGCCTGAGTGCCAGATCGAGACTCTCTATCTCAAAAAAAAAAAAAAAATTCTTCATCAGACTTGGAAATAGGACTAAAATCTCAGACTTGGTCAAGCTCTGAATCGACACATATCCCAGTGACTGCCTCACTCTCTAACCCAAATATCCTTTACGTCTCAGATTTCAAGGGTGAAAGTTATCACTACAAAGGGAAAAATACATGAGTAGTATAAAGATCAAGAACAAATGTTCACATTTTTAAAAGATTATTATTTAACAAGGAAATATTTATATCATAAATTTGTAAGTTTATAATGTTATTTATGGTAAATGTATGCAAATGATAGATTAATTTAAAAGAGAAAACATCTTAGGAAATGTTTTCTAAATCATTGGTTTGACTTTGACTTATATTCATTTCAGAAAAAATGTTCTCCATAACTGTAAAAAAAAAAATTTTTGATTATATAATGCTGGAAGTGTTTACTGTACTAATCATTTTTTATAATTAGGTAAGCTTATTTTAGGGCAGAGTTACCTGAGTAAGATGATAATTACATATCAACTGATTTTGAGAAAATTCATGGACTATAAAAGGACCATATAAAATATAAAATAGTGAAAAAAAAACCTGAAAGTCTGTTGCTGAATTTGCACATCAAGCAGAATAAGAACAATTTTAATTTTCTATATTTAGAGACACACTTTGAGAGAAAATCAAAAACCAATTAGGAACATCACTAAAGTTATAAAAATTCATTACTTACATGTTCATTATGCAAAACTAAGAGATGCTCTTTTTGGTGATATAAAATTATGTACTCTTCTTGAGAATTCAGAAAATGAAACATTTAAAAGTTGTATATTTTCCTAATTTTAATATTCCTCAAATACAATTTTTTATTGTAACAGAATAGGTGATCACTAAAAAATTGTTTATTATATGTCTGTAATATGAAAAAGCCACCTATTTTTTGGTGCCAGGAAGAGAGAACTTTAGTGAAATTCTGCTTTGGAATATCAGAACATGTTTAAGGAAACCATTTGATAAACACAGTAATATAAAATGTTTCAAAAATGCAAACGGTAAATTTGGTTTTGAGAAACATGAAAATATGATTCATTCCAGTTTCTCTTTTTTGCATGTGAACTGTGTTTCTATCTTTATGAAAGAGAGGCTAAATTAACCCTATTTAAGTATTTAAAAAATGTATATACTTCTTGCATTCATTTTAACATATTTAATGTGATAAAATATTTTTAAATTAACAATCAAGAATATAAACATACCTTATATTTGCCTTAGAATGTATCTTGTCATATAATTTATTTTTATAATATGTTTTCTCTATGTGTAAATTAACTAATGCAAGTTTCATTTATATAAATATTATGAAGGTTAAAGCAATAATAAAGCAGTGGTTTTCAATTTGGGGATCCTTATCCATTGGTATAAAGAGAAGTAGTAGTGGGACCAACAAACTATTTGAAAATAAACAAAAACCTGATGGAATTTATGAATTTACATGTACATGTCTATGCATTATAGTGTTATCTTTACACTGATAATTTTAAATATTTTTGAGGGACTGTTTTCAGATTTCTTTAGTCATTTTAAATTTCACAATAAAACTTCCAAAGATTCTTATCATGAAAAGCTGAAAAATTCACCTCTCTTATTTTCACTTGCTTTTCCTTTTGCTGTAGGCCCTTTCATTTTAGTTTCCAATTTGTGAAAATAATTTCTATTTGGCTTTTGGAATTTTTACTTTATGGCTTCTAGACAGTAAAGACATTCAAGTTTTTTGTTTCTTTACAACAAAAATCTGACTCAACGTTTGACCAATCACAACTTACTTAGCTTTTAATTTGTCAAATGTTTTAACTGGTAAGTTGACTTATTTTGTTTTCTTCTAAGTACTTTGTTTTTATAGAGGCACTGTCACAATCAGTCTAAATTTAACCTATTACAAGCCTGTGGGATTTTAGTTGGAAGGGCACAGTTTGGGCTACCTTCTAAGACCATATAAAGACACTCATAACTATATATTGGACATATGTCAGTAGCCTTCTGTTTCTAAGTAAAGGAAATATTTGAAAAAACACATTTCAAGGCTCAAAAGCAACCTGTTTAAAGTCATAATGCTTACTACATACAAAGTAAGAAATTACACATGATTCTTAATATGGGAAATATTTTCATAACAATGATTATGTATTAGATTTAATAATAGTTAATTGTAGAAAAAATTACTTTAAAAATGTGTCAAGCCAAATTGTATATTTTTCACATTTTTGAAAGAACTTTATCTTCATAGCTATGACCAATTTTTCATTATGTGGAAATATTAATAATTAATACTTATAGCATTTAAATAATTAATATGCAATGAGATTTGAAGCTGAAAGGTATAAATTCTTAGCTAACTAATAGTAGTTTCTATGTAAAAGCTATTCATAAATACTTAAGGGTATTATTACCAAGCTTGTAATCACAGGTCAAAGATCCCCAACCTTCATCAATTCACATATAAAATTAATGGATATATAGTAGTGTGTATTCTCTAAAGATAGCTAAAGAATATGCTGAAGCACAAACATTCAACTTCAGTGCAATTAGCAGTACAGTAACCTCTAGATCAGGAAAGTCTGGTCAATAACTGAGAAGCACTTGAATGGACAGTGATTGATTTTGCTTGTTCTGGCCTATAGAGGAATGATTGATCTAAGCTTTATTTTGTACTAGCCTTTTCTCTATTGCAGGCTTAATGAGGCACATAGGTTGAAGTGAAAATGGAAACAATAGACATAGATTGTGTCTGCATGGTGCCAAGAACATGGTGGTGAAATAAAAAATTAGTCTCACTGGCTATTTGACATCAAGAAGCTATTCTCAAGTTTCCAAAAACTTAAAAAATCTTATTATATGTATTTCACATTTCAGCAGTTCAGTTCTCTTCAATTAAACAACTAGTTACTGAGTACTTTCTGTGAATCAGCAGTTGTGGGAAATGTTTAGAAGGAACACTTTATTAAATATAGTTTATGGAAATGTCATTACAGTAGAAGATTCTGTTGCCAGAATAAATAAAGATATACTTTTGGCTGCCTGCTATAAACAACATTTGGAAAAATCAATCCTGTAGATAAATACTTGCATTCATGGTTTATTGATGAGGTTCAAAATAAAAGATATTCTGAAAAATCATAGAAAATAGTAGATTTAAGACTCCATTGAGCTCGTATAGGCTCTCAAATGATACCTTAAGATTTGAGACTAGACATATTTACAACTAGAAATGTGCATTTAAAAAGCTTTGTGAAGATGATAGTTAAGATGTACATAGAAGATGTTTCCTGAAAGAAAAACATATATTAAATGTAATTGGTCACAATAAAGAAAGTAACATTTGATGTCACTAATAAAACTTGTATTTGTCTCTGGAGTGTAGTTTTATAAACATAAACACCATTATTTTATTCATTCAATAAACATTTTCATGTTCTCACTGACTTCAGCTAATTAATTCCTCTTCAACCTTTAGAATCTAGCTTATATAAATTTTTTTTAAAAATAGCTTTTTCAAACTTTTCAGACTATGTCAGGCTCTTCTTGCTTTACATTCTCCTAACTCTTTCTCTCCTTGCACTTACCTTTACCATAGTAGTAAAGATAATTGTGTAATTAGTTTTTCCATATATATGTATGGAAATAAATGAGGGCAGAAACTGCATTTTCCTTATTTACATCTATATCCCTAGTACATAGCACAGAGCCTTTCACCTAATAACCAAAAATTTAAAACTCTGCTAAATCAATGAGTGAATCTATCTGTCTGGTATAACTTTAGGTGCTAGAGTTACAGAGTGAAATAGGGCATGGGGACTGCCCTCAGGAAGACTAAGTATTGGAGGAGACAAATAAATGAACAATTATAGGAAAATGCCAGGAAGCACAAAGGTGGAGAAGGGAACTGTCACACTTGATTTTGAAGGGAAATTCTGAGTGGGCAACATGAAACTCCATGAAAAGAACAGAGAATATGAACTCTTAGCTGAGGAGACACTTTGCATAGGATTAGGCTCATGAACCTTGTATCAGTTGATTCCTCTGGGAAATGGACACTGAGAGGGAGCCAAGAGTGCTAGAGGTCTATTGAGTTTGATCTGCAAAAGGGAAGGGAAGGATGCAGGATCAGGTAAGGGGACTGAAACTGCAATACAACCCTGAAAAAGTCTCTGCTAGCACAACATGGAGCCAGGAGCAAAGATTCCTGGTTAGAGGGTCCTGCACTGGGTAAAAGTGGCCTGGCTTTGTACCATCATTTTCCTCAGCCATGGGCCAAAGCCACACTGAAAAGGCATGACCTCAGCTCAAAAGCTGAGAAAGATGTGAAGGAGGTAACAGCTGGATACCATAGGCTAGCTACACTGCTCACAGTTGGGCAGCGAGTCCTCCCTTGAAGGGATTCCCTGTGCTTGTTAGGACTGAGCAAAGCATCACACTGGAGACCAGGGGCCAGGGTCAGGACTGGAGAAAGGCCTTGTGTGTCTCGCTGAGGGAGTTTGGATCTTATTCCATAGGAAGTGGAGGCCATGGTTTTAAGTAAGGACCTAAAAGGAGCAAATTTGCATTCTAAATGTCTTCTCCAGCATTCAGATGAAGCCTGAATGCAGCTATTGGTGAGGGGCTGTTACAGTAATCCAATGAAAACATGAACAGAGAAAATGGCATAGGAATGGGGAGCACGAGTTCATTGGAGCCACTCTAGGAAGGCCGGCTCTTAAGGATGCAATCACTGATTAGGCTTGAGTAGTAAGTAAAAGCAAGATGTCTGGGACACCCCCTAATTTTCTATGATAAATAATATTTTTATATGTTCTGAGAATAAGCTTTACAGGAAATAATAAAATGAAGCTCACTGAAACTTCTACCACTCAAAACATAAAGTTGTCCAACTATTGCAGCCAGATCCTTGATCATCTCCTTATAATCTACTTCCTACTGTGATTGCACAGCACTGTGTCTCAGACTGGTGTCAAGTGTGAGAGAAATACCAACTATTAAACAGTGACTTGGATCACAGTGACTTGGATCACAGGAAGAGTCACAGGGTCTCAGTCTGAGAAGGAAGCCTCAGACAGGCAGGCATAAAAAGCAAATGCAGATTGCATAATATTAAAAACAGTAACAAAAGAAAACACACAAAAAATACCACACACATAAAATGGAGTGCCAAATGTGATATTCACTGGCACAAAACCAGAAAGCAAAATAAAATGCCAATAATTAACAATGGACTATGTTGTTATTTAAACTAAATATTTAATGACACCTTTATATACAGATTACACAGCTAAATTAAATATGCATACAAGGTCATTTACTCCCTGATCTTAAAATCTTTATCCAGGATTATTCCCAAACAAAACAAGAATATTCACACTTCTGACTTTATTCATACACAGTGATGCTCTCGTCTCTCTGCCTTCAGACTTACTCAACAATGTTCAGCCCAAATTTTATCTTTCCTGAGTATCTCTGATGTTCTCCCATAAAATAAATAAATTATTCATCTCTACTTCTGTGGACATTTACAGAAATTTACAGAAATCTTTATTTATAGAAATATATATGGATGTAAATAAGGACATAATATGGATATAGATACATAGATATAAATGTTTAATTTAAAATTATATAAAAAATTGACTATTGTGTTTTCTGGATCTAACAACGTTTGAGAAATTGTGGTTACTGAATAATTTCAATTAGTATGAATCCACTGGAGAGTATCATTTGTTCATATGAAGTAGTACCAAAAGGCGCGAATAAAATTTAGTGTAGTGATAGAAGGAAAAAATAATAAACATAAAATTAGAAAAAAAATAATAAAGATAAAATTAGATAAAATTTTTATTACAGAGTTTGGACATTTCTTGGCCCTCATTTAACATGTTGAAATCCTACTAACCCCTAAGATACAATGAAAATAAAGCCTTCTTCAAAAGTTTTTCTGGAATCTTAATCAGATTGAAATAATTGATCCTTCTTTGAATTCTCATATACTTTAAAAATGATCTTCTTCAATTATTCTGTCTTAATTTCCATTGTGACATGGTTTGGATCGGTGTCCCCACCTAAATCTCATGTTGAATTGTAATTCCCAATATTGGAGGTGGGGCCTGGAAGGAGGTGATTGGATCATGGAGGTGGTTTCTTGTGAATGGTTTAGCACCATCCTCTTGGGACTGTCCTCGGGATAGTGAGTGATTTCTCATGAGATCTGGTCCTTTAAAAGGATGTGGCACCTCTCCTTTCCCTCTCTCTTGCTCCTGCTTTCACCATGGGAAGTGCCTACTCTGCTTTGCCTTTCACCGTGAGTAAAAGCTCCCTGAGGCCTTCCTAGAAGCCAAGCAAATTTTGGTGCCATGCTTGTACAGCCTGCAGAACCATAAGCCAAATAAACCTCTTTTATTAAAAAGTTACCCAGTCTCAGGTATTTCTTCATAGCAATATGAGAACAGACTAATACACATTGCTACACATTTATATTAGCTTGGTGCAAAAGTAATTGCGGTTTTTGCCATTACTTTTAGTATTTACATATGCTTATGTATACTTATCTAGTAGTAGTCTCTTTTTTGTTAAATAAGGATATAAATTCTTTGAAAGCAGATTTCTTATAGAATGCATTATTTTGTTTGCAACAGCACCAGTATAATAAAATGCACTAAGAAATAAATCAATATATAAGTTTTTGGCATATGTATTAATGAAAGATAATTTCCTCTATTAGATAATTTTCAAACATGAAATGATATTTAAAACAGGGTTTTCCAGCTGCAGTGCTATTGACTTTTTGAAGATATTGTGGTGCATTTGAACATTGTTAGGGACTGCCTGTGCATTGTCAGATGTTTAGCAGCATCCCTGGCCTCTATCCACTAAATGACAGTAGCTCCCAGCTCCCTTCTCATAGTTGTAATAACCATAAATGTCTTCAGACATGGAGAAATGTCCCCTGGAGCAGGAGTAGGTGGGGGAGATGGTTGAGAATCACTGATTTAAAAGATGAAACTACAGTTGCAAAAGTGCTTTTAATTTATATAAGCAATAATCAATCATTAACCTTTGTATCATGCAGGGAATACTGCCTTAGATATTAAATGTAGACAATGTGGGAGCTGTGATACTATTTACCTGAGAAAAGCGAGAAAATATGAAGGAGACAGAAACTTGGAATCTGTAAAACATTGCGTCTGTACACTCTTCTTATTATAAATCTTTTTGACAGTGATATAAATTGACATTATGTTCAGGGTCAAATGAATAGCTTTGTCACTGGATTTTTTTATATGTTAAGGAAAGCAAAATTTATCCACAACCTTTACAAAGCATCAAACAGAATGGAAGTACATAAGCTTAAGTACTCAGCACTAAAGCATAATATATTACATATATAATATATTCATATTTATATAGATAGTAATACAGTTTTGTAATTTAGCATTTTGTTTCCTTTATCTTGCTATATGTTAGTTGATTTCTGAATGACTTATTCTATTTTTATCAAACATTTACTAAACATCAAATTTGTGTGTGTGTGTGTTTGTGTGTTTCCGGAAGTTCTATTACCAGCATACAACTGAAAAGACATGCTCATAGCCCTCAAAGAACTTATAGCAGGAATAAGCTATTCTACAAAAATAATAACACAATGTACTTAGTTCTGTAATGCATATGAAATACTGTACAAACACATAGAAAAGACGCTCTTAGCTCAGACTTGAAGGCAGTGCAGGAGCCATCTAATGGTCTTTAAGCAGGAAAGTACTACAGTTATGAATGTATTGTAGGTAAACCCTCAAGACTGGAGGCAAGGAAACCACTTCAAACCTTTTACAATAATCAAGACGAGGTATGTTAAGGACTGAAATAGTCCTCTGGTAGAATGCTGGAGAAGTAAAGAGAGAATCAACTTGAGAAGTATGTGGAGACAAATATTAGAATTTTATGAGTGACATGATACGATGTTTTGGAGACAGACAGGATTTAGACTGTCTTCACGGATTCTGGCTTTAGGTGACTGGGCAGTTAGGTGTGCTACTAATTGAGATAAGAACAACAAAAGAAGAAAAGCTTTAGGAAGCTATTATAATAATAGATGATAAATATCCTCAGTTTCTACTGGCAACCATGCACATGGCTGAGGCATTTTTGCTGGTGTGAGTATAGGAGCAATAAAGACAAATATTAAGGTTGAGTAAGGATTTTTGTTGCTGTTGTTTTGTCTAATGGGTGCAGTATAAGGGATGGAGGTAGAAGATGAGAAAGTGGGTCAGGTGATTAATTGAGGGTCTTTGGTTGTCTGGAAAAGTAAAATAAGAAAGCCCCTCTTAAACCATGAGAAGAAAAAAGGATTTCTAGAATGTTACAGAATGGATGTTCTGTATGTTAAAGTATGAGAAGTCTGGGAAGGAAAGCAGTTTGTTTTCAAAAAGTGAGGAACTAAAATCTAAGATTTCTGATTTGTAAGAGTACAAGATAATAACAAGATTTAGGTTATCTCCAAGAGTGTGGTAACACATGGAGTTGAGATAGTCTTCTAGAAAATGGTGTTTGCATAAAACATGCACAGGAAACTTGAGGCAACCCAGAGCTATGACAGGGTTTAGAGTAAAGAAGTAATACTTAATGATAATTTTTAAACACCTGACAAGATCTTCAGTATTGAAGAAGTGTAGAAAAATCAAATCAAAGGGACTTTGAAAGAAGATGATATTTGTATTGCATTTATCCCATCATTAAAGGAAGAGTGATGATTTAGACTTGAACTCGGCACTGAGGTGGTAGTCAAGGAGTTGTTTGAGGGAAGAAATATCCTTTATTTAAAAGAATTGCAAACTTCTCGAGGGCTGAAAAAAATATTAGTGGGAAGAATCAAAGCTGAAGCAATACTAGCTCACTGATATTGAAAACACTGATTTCACTATTTCACATTCACTTTAATGCCCTTGGGGAGCTTCTATATAAAAAAGCCTAAGTCAAAGTGCTCTTTAAAATAAGACCAAAACTTGAGAAACACCGTAAGATTCAATTTTTCCTAATTTTTTAAAAGCAGAATTAGAGAAAAAAAATTTTTCATAAACACTAGAAAAGAGTGCCAAAGTTTTATGGTGTAGTTTTCTTATAAAGCGTTTAAGTTGCCTAAGGCTTATATAAAGATTATCAAAACTCTATTCAAGTTTGTTTCTTTGCATAATAGTGCTGAGATGATTCTCTGGTAATAAACTTGCTTTAAGATCCTTGGGATCAATACATAGTTGAAATGTTGGGAATATTTCAAAGCATGATAATCAAAAGAAAGACACTGACTAGAAGAAACATTAAATAAATTAATTGAATGTATGCAGAAAAAGTAACTGAGAAGAGATTATAGTCAACTTTATAACTAAATAACATAATGAATTTGTGTCTATAAAGTCTTTCAACAACAAAAATTGTTGTTGGATTGCTAAACCTAACAGTTACTATGACTGCAAAAGCACAATTCAGTGGGAGAGAAGGGTATATTCTTGCATTAATCTTATGTAGGGTGTATGGTCCCAGTATATTTCACAAAACCCTGAAATACCACGGAAAATTCAGTTGCTGTGTACTTGTTTTATCCATCCACAGAGCCCATTCAATAGAACCAGTAGCATTCTCAAGCACAGCTTGAGAAACCAAAAGTCAGAGGGTTCTATGATTTTTCCAGGGTTACATAATTAAAAGTGCCAAGATTAAAGGTAGGTTTCATTCTTTCCAGTGTAGCCCAAAACAATAAACACCTTTGCTGATGCTTAGTTGAATAGTGCTTTTTAGTCTTAATTTGCCAACTCAATTTTTCATTCTTTTAAAATGTGCATTAATACTATGAAGCGACAAGTAATATTAGTGATGTTCACCCACTACTTTAACAAGAAGGCCATATAGATTAAGAAAACAAAAGAATATATTTGACTATAAAAATATCTAATCTCTGAGCAATTTTAGATGCTTTGTCCACAAAAAGTGGGTATAATTTTATTGGATGATTCAGATCAGGCCTTTATAATTATTTAAGCATTTAGTCATAAGGAAAAGATTCTACCCTTAAAATATCTGAAAGGCTTTTTTCACATTAGTTAGTCTTGCATTCAACAAATATTTTTGAGCACCTACTCTGTGTCCGATAGTAACAAAGAATTGAAGAAAAAAAGACAAATTTTCCTTACATTCATTTGCATTAGGGTGAAGGCGTACAGAAAGTAAACAGTATCTATAAGTAAAATATACATTATATGGTGATAATTAGAATGAAATAAAATAAAAGAAAGACAATAAGAAACTTTGGAAGAAGATGCTGCAATTTTAAATCAGGGCAAATCTTAATGGGAATGAGATATTTATTTGAAGAACTAAAGGAGTCAGCAAAATGGGTTATACCACATATGAGCAAAGAAGTACCTAGGCAAGTAAACAACAAACACAGAAGTCCTGAGGATGGGGTGTGCCTGATATGTCCTGGAAGAAAGGAGGAGACGATGGAGGAGTGTTAGGAGATGAGATGGAGAGTTAGGGATGAGGAGCAGCAGGCCACATCATCCAGAGTCTCAGAGCCCATTTTAGTGAATGTGGATTTTACTCTAAATGCGATAAGAAGTCATCTGATGGTGTAGAGCTGAAGTAACATTACCTGGCTCATTTTAGCAGGCTTTCTTCAAAATACACTAAAAGGGTAAGGGGAAAAACAGGAAATAGCTAGGCTGCCTCAATAATCTAAACAAGTCATGCTGAATTTGGATTCTAGTAGTTAGAGTGGAGATGAAGTCAGTGGCTAGATGCTGCATAAATTTTGAAGACACAACCATCAGGAGCAGATAAGTGATTACATGAAGATTTTGAGAGAATGACAGGAGTCAAAATTGACTCCAAGTTTTTTGGCTAAAGAATTGAAAGGATGACCATTAAATGAGGTGGTTAAAGATAAAGGGCTATTATTTAGGCTCTGAGTGCTTCTTGCCTACAGTAATATTTAGGATAACCTGGCTTTTTGTTTCTCGACATTTATTTTTCTTATTTGTTGGTTTAGCTCCAAGTTATTTTAAACCATCTTGTGCATTACATCATGTAAATAATAAATATCTTCATTCTCTTCACATTTCTTCAATATGGTCATATAATAAATGAATAATGATATTTTAACTTGTATTTTTGTCTGCAGTTTGAAAAGATTGGTAATTTTAGGCTCACTGAAGAATCAGCCCCTTTCCACCACACCTGCCTTTTTTCCTTTATTTTAGCCATTGACTTAGCAATTTTTAGAGAGGAGTGAAATGTTAACTGGCCAATTTTAAGTTTCCTGAAATCTCTAAGGGATAGGATACACAGAGAGATACAGATAGCTCTTAAATAACTAATAAGCAATATATTTGACTTTTTTTCTTGCATTTGTTAAAGGACAATAGTGAGTTTGGGAAACAATGTAATTTTTAAATGGCTCTAGTCATGAACTGGAAGGTAACAAATGACAGAAAGGAAGTTAAGTTAGTACCTACACAATTATTGAATAGCTTAGTCCTTTGATAGAATCATAGAATCTACTTGAACCTCAGCTTTCATAATAATTGCCATGTATTTGTTTTGCTCTTTAAAATAAAAAAATATGAAAATGTGTGCAAAAAACCTGAAGATACCTGAAAAATATCAATGTTAGCTTATAACTCCCACTCCAACAGACACGGACCCAACAAGCGAAAAAAGTTTAGATGACTGAAAAAGAGATAGGTGGTACAGTCTATTAGCCTCAAGTATGAACCAGTTATACTTTATTCCTCTTCTTTATGCTTCTTTACTTACCTTTCATAGAAGTTATTTCCATTTCCATTACAAACCATTTAACTAACATCATTTCTACACGTCTAGTGGCAAAACTCTTGCAGCTACAATTTTTACCACAATAATTCAGCCATAAGTAATCATAAAAATGAAGTAAATGTCAGAGAATATTACTACCAGTTGTCTCATTGTACTGAACAACCATGAACATTTGCTGATTTTCATATTTTATCTTAGTTATTTTTAACTTGAAAAACTTGTTTCAGATTATTTTTAAAAATTAACAATGTAAAGAGTGTAGGCAAATTGAATGCATTAAAAAGGCTTGTATATAACATCTGTGTCCAGCACTGTACTTTTAATTGTTGGAGTTAGAACCAAATAGTGTTGTAGTAGATATAGCTAAGCACAACTCACTGAAACTGAATAATTAAGTGTACTCTTAAAATTTTACTAAATCAGAGAAAAAATTACTAATATGAAAATCAGAAAACAAATGTGACTTTTCTATTTCAATGGAAAATTTAATATTATAGTTTTCAGGCAAACACAAAAATCAAATTTCTTAATTCAATGTTGTTATAGGTAGATATTAGAGGAAAAGTTCTGAAAATATTAAGAAAATTATATGTTGTGCATGCAACTGACCTACTATTATTTTTCTACTGAATATAATGCTAACAGCCAAGTCATATATTTCTCAATAGCAGTGCTTCTAAAAATTTTATAAAGTAGCTTTGATAAAAACAGCCCAAAGAGCCATATAAGATTACTACAATATTTTTCATTTACTGTTTTTAGCTGTAACATTTTTCAACAATAATATTAATTTCCCAAAATTTTACAAGTTTCAGAGTGTACATGTTTTGCAGCAAATTTAAATCAGGAATATTCAGATTAGTAATTTGAAGTTATATAACTTGAATGCCATCCCTACGACAGGTTGAAACATGTGATCAAAATTTAACCTAACTTTGGCATCTACTATTACATCAAAATTTGTTAACAATAGATATAACATTCAAGAAAAAGTAATCCCTATTATTTTATTATAAGTTTGTCATTTTTTATAGCAAAAGTAATTTACAGGACATCAAGACATCTTTCTCTGAAACTATATTCCTAACAACCAGTCACAGTCCCTTCACAATCTAGCTAGAGCCCATGTTCTAGATTGAGTATCTATTTGTTACTAAAACGCAAAGGATATCTTGGTGAAGTAAGCTATTGTTTGTTATCAATGTACATATTTGAACAATTTAGTTATTTTTTTCAGTTTTAACTTGTCATCTCATTGAAAACAAATCATTTTAATAGAAAATTGTGATACGGATTACCTGAGAGCCCTGCGCAGCAATTAGAACAAATATAGTAGGATTCTTAAGAGGAAAATAAGTAAATGTAAAGGCAAATTCTTATACTTTAAAATTGTATCTAGATCTCCCTGTGTCTTTTTCCCACTCTAACATCAGAAGGTAATGCAATCACACACTTTCTTTACTAATGTTTTTGCTTAGTCTAGTTACCCAAACACCAATGTCTGAGACAAAAGATTGTTTGTAAGAGCAGAAATGAGGGACTGGAGAAGTGATCCAGGGAAAGAGAGGAAGCTAATGTACTGGTGCATTATTGACTTAGCCACCACTGTGTATCATCAGTTCTGAATACTGCTGGGACCTGTTGAGGAGCCTTGAGAAAAGTATCTCAGAATTATGCCCCCTAGCGGTAAGAAAGGGAAACATTTATTTGTCACCCTCCCTCATAGATAAAGGATTGTTCGATCGGACATTAACATTTTAGTACTTCCTAGTTGCATGTGTGAAAGACCTGAGGTTCCTACATGAATATGAAGTTCTTACATTATAATGTCAGAGAAAAACCAGGGCAAGAAGAAAGAGGTGCAGAGTATGTGCTTAGCATGAGAAACTCTTAGGTTCTACTCACTCAAAACTAGTTGCCACATCTCTGCTAGTAATGAGATGAGGCCAAGAAGATTTGAAGCGCATTGAAAAGGTATTTTATACAGTCAGCCCTGTGCCTCGCTTAGATATGTAGATAGGTTTATGCTCTCCATTAACCCCGATCCATCTTATAGTACACTTCAGCCTGATTCAAATTCTATGAGTTTCATAAAAGACAATTATTGTGACTAATTATAATCTCCGTTCCTACAGCTCACTCATAGTCCTTAACTGATATTTCACCATTAACTCTGTTTGTCTTCACCATGTGTTCTAGGTTTTTTGAAACTTTATTTCTTATATCAGCCTATCAAGTGTTTTTACCTAGTTATGTAACAAAATAATAGTATCTCAAAAATCTAACTCCCAATTTCCTTGCCCTTTTTGGACCATGATTGCTGTAAGTACAGGACAGTAAGAGTTAGGATGAATAGACCCATCTTACATTCACTTCTTGATTCCTAGAGGAATGTTTCTCAGGATCTGGTACAACATATCAGTCATTGGCTCAACATATGTACAACATCTTGGAAAACAAAATTCCAAATCTTAGTGGTAGTCCCTGAGCTGGTATCTTAGCTAAGGCTTAATAAAGTCAATCTATGGCTCTATCAACGTAGATGTTTCTGAGTGATGAAATAGATGGGAAGACCCACAGATCCCACAGTCATGTGCATATTGTAGAATCTCCTTTATTACAAATTGAGTTCCTTGTTCCAAAGCAATGTTGTGTAGGTGCCATACTACTAAGTCAGAATTGTGTATCCCCTTATATAGTGGTGCTGTCCAATAGCACTTACTACCAATAATGGGGCCTCTGTTGTCATATGTGTAGTAAGTAACAGAGCATCAACATCCTGAGGGTATACTTTCTAGGGCTACTCCCAGTACCAACCCTTTCACCAAAAGCAGAGCCTGGGACAAAGATCTATGGTTAGGTAATTTACTTTGGAACACTGGAGAGTTGGAATAAGGAAAGGAAGTAAAACCAATACAAGGAGTTCTTACAGCTAAGGGTGACTCATCACATGATGCCACCAAAACATTCTGAGATGCCTAATAAAATGTACCTTAAAACTATCCACCCAGTGGAAAAACAAGAGAATTAATCCGTGGGCTCCTATCCCCCATTGATGAAGTGCTGCCTCAAGGAATGTCAACTCTCTCACACTTCTAAGTACTGCATGCATGAGGCTCAAAAAATTCCTGTAGGCTTCCCAGCTGGCTTCCTAAACTTTGTCTTCAGAGAAGCCATGGAGCAGGAAATGTGAGGTGCAGAAAATGTAAATAAGGCAAAGTGCAGCCAGGCTATCTTGTGCAAAGCTTGTTGAAGTACACAGAACCAATGCACCATGGCTGGGATACTGAGTGAGGTAGGGGCAAGAAGCCATGAAGCTGGCTCAAGGGCTCTTCAGAAGCTCATTGCTCTCCAGTGGTTAAGATGGATGTAGTGAAAGTGAAGGGTCATTCTGTAGTTACTCTATCAATATGACTTTGTCTTCCCCCAGGGTGAATCAAATTGAGCCTTCAATATACCCTACATATATCCAGAATTGTATAACTTAGGAAGGCATTAACTAATGTACTGCTTTAAGACAAAAATAGCATTTAGAAGACACGTCTTTAATACACAGCAATTTGGAGTTATTTTCGGTCCAATGAGAGGACTTTTTCAACTAAAAGTTAGTAGATGACCTTCCTCCAAAAATAATGTAAACTAAGTATGAAAATTGGTTCATCCTCCTTATAAATACTTTCTATCTTCTTGTAAACACCTCAAAGCTAACAACTGGGGGTTGATATGTCATGTAAGAGAAATTCATGTTGTTTAATGTTTTTGCAACACTGGTTTGATGAAATAATTGGTGGCTTTTCTTGTTGTTTTCCCTTTTACATTTAAGTTAGACACATTAAAGGTATAATAATATCTTTTTATTTCATTGGATTTTATCATAATTATTGGGTGAAATAAGACATTAAACTAGTTAACTGATTTTTGCTGTCCCATAGGCTTATCATTTATTCTGATTTAGTAAAGACATAAGGTGGCTTTATTTCATTTATTAGAAATGGATGTTATTTACCCTTCCATGATGTACCTGGGGCACTGAGATTTGGAATAAAGTGTGTGAATTGAATTATTATCGCAATATAGTTGTCCTTCTGTACACCTTCCTAGGAATATTATTATGTATTTCCTATACTCAGTAACATTAAAACATTTTTATGTAAAAACTTCCTTTTAAGAATAATCAAAATAATATGATTGAAATGCCTACTATGTGCCATGGACTAAACTAGATTCTGGGAGAAAAATAATAAATATAACTTGGTCCTTTGCCCTAAATGTCTAATAGAAAATTTCTATTCACTTTGTAAAACTTACTATTATCTTTACATTATAATTTCACGACACTATAGACCTACACTTTTGTTTTCTCTGACACATGTTCAATTTGAGACTAGTAGGGTAGATTATCTAATTCTTAATAGTGATATTTTCTCCCAGACATATCCAACCAAACTATGCATCATTTTAACCATCCTACAGCCACATTCAAGCAAATACTATATTCTGTGCATATGTCTTTCACTTGTGCCCTTGAATCAATTGGTTTGATTTTATCCTCCCTCTTATTAAAGCAATACAGGTTCTCATGTTTTATAGCAAGACTATCAGTGTCTTCTTTTCTTGCTCTTATCTTCTATGTTTCTTTCTAATAAACATGATGGTCAATAATTGGGGTGACCATATATCCCAGTTTTCCTGAAACACTCCCAATTTTTCCTATTGCGACAAATGAAAGCAGTCCCTTTCACTCTAAAAAAAAGATCCAATTAGGGGATAAGTTGCATGGCCATTCTACCTACAATAATACTATGTTCATCTCGGTCACCCTATTCTTTTCAAAGTCTTTCAATGGCTAAGGCAAAAAAAAAAATTTAAATAGGATCCAAAACTTTCTGTAATTTTACCAAAATCTATCCTTTAAAAACTTTTTTTAACATGTTCTCCTTTTTAAACCTACCTAAATCATTTTCCAAGTTTAATAATTTTGATGGTGAACTCAAATTTCTTGTTTTCTTGCCATTTTTTCCTGATTACTTTCTTTTATATTCCCTTTGAGCCACAGTGAATACTCTTTTGTCATTCACATCCTAATTGGTAACAATCATGTTATTTTATTCTAGTAAAATTAGCTCTAATAACAGCATTTAGTTACCTTATATGTTCTTTGATTTTTGTATTTAGTTTTATTTATTATTATTATGAATTTGCTCATCTCTGAGCGCCTGGAGAATCTCATATGTTCTGATAGGAGACAATATTAAGTAGTGTTTAATAACAGGGACTCTGGTGTCACAATGACCTGTGCTTGAATACTAGTTATTCCAGTGTGCTCTACCGCTTAAGCTACTTATTTCCCTTTATTATACAATATCTGTAAATGCAACAAAGGTAACTTATTAAATAGGGTCAGGGAACAGAGAGAAGTACTAGGAACCAAATAATGGTCGATAATACTTCAAAAATACTAACTCCCACTCGCATTTTTCTTCCACCAATACATTTTTGCAGTCTTAAAGATAAATATTACCTCTCCAAAATTTGGGAGTCAGATGTATATTATAAGCTAGGTTTTACGTGATTTAATTTACTACATTTGAAGAATGTGGGATTGGGACTGGTAGGCGTAATATTTTCCCAGGCCCCAACATTTCAGTTATTAGTCTGGGTCCTGGGGAATTTCTTATCTCTCTTGAGGAAAATTACTCATTTATCCAGGGATGTTCTTTATTATCCTTGCACTGAATGTCTCCTTCACAAAAGTTATGACCCAACTTTTCCATATTCTCTGAATTTAAACTTGTTGAATCTGATCACAAGTTTCCCTCTCTCATCCTTCCCTGTAGGCAACTTGCCATCTAGTGTTAAAAAGAAGCATTCACACAAACATTACATTGAGTGTGATAGAAACGATGAGAAAGCAATGCACAAGTGAAATGTATTAGAACTTGGGAATCTTTCTTTCTCTCAAACCTAGGATAATAGCTAGAAAAATGGTATCCATAAATATTTGATGGTAAGATTAATTGACTAAATCAACTATTTCTATAATTAATTTAAATAATATATATTTTACTTTCTATCAGTTATTTCTGTTACAATATCTCAGCCATTTTAATGATGATGATGGAAGACGGGTTTATGGAGGACTCTACAACTTACAAGGCAGGATTACTATTTATCCTCCAGTTCATTAGCAGATTCATTAGTGCTTTATTTGGTTTTTTTACCAGGTTAGATAGGCTAACAGACAACAGTCTTAATAGCACCAAGTTATTGCATAGAGATTAAAAATAACCTTCTAATAAAATCTCAAAATAAATATCAAAAATACTTCAGGGAATTATTTAAGATTATCCCGCTGGATGTATATTACTTTACATAATGAGCCAATTTCACTAACTCACTCCTTATTTCTATCTGCAAACAAGTTGCATACCAGTCTGTTTTTTTTTCTGAGGCACCAAATATATATGGTAATTATATAATAAGCATCTTAAAATTTCTGTCATGTTGATGATATATTCTGGATTTCTTAACAATTTCTGAATAAAAATTGATTGGTAATAGTTCAAAAGAAATAAAGTTTCCTTACAAGAAATCAATTGAGCAGCTACAAAATTTAAGAATGTAAAATAATCTGAAAGTGTCATGTCTTTATTCATGAAACTGTCAAGAATTCTCCTTATCCCATTTTAGTTGTTTAGTTCTTTTTGTATCACTCTATATTTGCACAAAGAGATATCTATACATTTATGAAACACAATTCAAGAATGCCAAAAGAAAAAGAACCTAGCAATTTAAAAGTATCTAAAAGAAAACATTTGAAATACTATCTTTTGATCACTTTCTGTGACCAATTTTTTTAAACTGACTTGTTTCTTTGAAGTCCTTCTACACAAGCCCCTAATGAAATACTGCAGATAAAGGTAGGCAGGGAAAAATACGAAGGGGTTAGAAATGTATAAAGCAAATTTAGGAATAATATACCCATCCACATAAGCGCTTGTCATGTTATGTACATTTAGGATAAAGTTTGGTAGTTACTATCAGCCCTGGCAGGTATTTATTCAAGATATTTGGAAAGCCTATTTAAAAAAAAAAAAAGGAATAGAGAAAGAGTCAAGAATCCAAGTCATGTAAGATTAAATGACAAAGTTCCCCAGAAACCTCTTCAACTTCCTGTGTGTGTGTTTGGAAGTCAATCATTCTCAGGGTTAGTAAGTTCAAGTCAGATCAGCAGAGGACATTAAATAGCCACCAGTCAGAAAAGCAAATATCTAGGTAAGCATGATTGTCAGCATTCACGGCAGATAAGAGGCAGCTGTGAGACTGGCCAGAAAAAAAGCAGGAAAAGTACAGATGTAACCAGGATTTAAAATAAAACAGAAAGATGCTGCATCATCAGAGGATTAGGCACCAGGTTTACTGAGGCCATTGAGCAATAGGACTGGAAAGGGTAGGAGCAAGATACATAATAAAAGACCTCTGAGCATAGTTCTATCAGGAAGGCAGAATTCAGTGAGACAGTTTTCTGCTTCCTGCCCCGGTTTATGGTCCTAAGAGCTGTTATTCTATGACCAGAGGCAGTATATACCCAGATGAAAAGGATCAGGTGAAGTTTGAGAGGCATGTTTAAGTTTCACCTGCTTCAGCTGATTTCTTGATTTATGAAATATCTACTTATTGAACAAGGTTCACATCTCTTCTCTTTGATACTGAAGTGGTCAATATAACCAAAAGGAATTTGAGCTCTTCTGCAATAATATTTTAATTACTTAACCTAATGTTTTTTTTAAAAAATACATCCTTATATTCAGATAATTAATAACTATATTTCATCCCTCAGTGCAGTACAAGGTATGTTAGTCACTCATCAAAATTTGTGTAATCCTTCTTCTCATCCTCCTGGGCACACAGCAAGATTACATTTCCTGCTTTCTTTCAATTTGGTGTGTCCAGGTTTCAGAGCCCTGGGCAGTATAAAGTGAAAATTATGTGCGCTGTTTCTAGATCAAGCTTTATGAAGTGGCTATGCTTCCTTCATGTTCTCCTTCCTCCTCTTCAAACTGGATATACAAAATACTTAATTATATTGTGTATATATTCAGGGTCTTAACTGACCCGGAATTTACCCTGCTAATACAATCACCACTAGCCGTTAAGTGAGTATTTATATTTAAATTAATTAAAATTAAATACAATTTTGATTCAGTTCCACAGTCACACTCACTACGTTTCAGGTACTCAATGGTCACATAGCAAGTGGCTATTACCATTATAAAACATATCATCATCGCAGAAAGTTCTACTGGATAGTGTTTTTCCTAGATGATGGTGAAGCAAAAATACAAAAACAGTCTGGATACCTGACTCACCACATAGAAAGTCACACACAAACCAGTACCATCTATTTGGGACAATTAGGTCAGTGAAAAATAAAATACCAGTTTTTGAGTCATTCTACAATTTTGGGTCTATGTTACTATAGGTGCTGGTTACCCTAACTAGTACAATCAATAGGATATTCTCACAGAAATTTCCAATTAACCCAAAAGGTAGTAGTACATTGCCAGACACAAGCCTGAGTTGACATCAGGTGAGCAGGATAATATTTAATTTCCATGACAGACAAAATAAGGGTGTCGGGTAAATAGTATAAGGCCTCTCTGTGTAATATCAGCATCCAAGTAAGATGTATATCAAGTAATTTAAGGCAGTTCAGAGTTTGAATGCAATTAGAAAATAGGTTTATTTTATAACCAAGTCCATTTCCATTACACAGTACAAAAGATTCTTGTAACCAGATATGGGAAGCTGCTAGTTCATCTGCAGGCTGCTGTCTACCCAAGGACAGACAGAAATTAAGGCTGTGTAATTTCTCCAAGACAGCAAGCAATAGCAGATTTACACTCAAAAATCTAGGAAAGGTTAAGGAATAGAACGTCTAGACACTCACTGAGAATAATAAAATTAATTTGATGAAAGGGCTTAGACAAGGATCTTGATTATTTATTAGGTATCCCTATGACCTTTGTCAAGGAAGTACATTTTATGTTGACATTCTTCATTCTGTATATTAACATTATACTTTGGTCTTTGGCCAACAGCAAACACTGACTACATTGAGTAAAAATACAAAGAGACAAAGTACTCCGTGTCTCGTTTTTATTCCTACAGAAAAAAATGTTGCCCAGAAAAAGCAGTAAAGAGAATGTTGTGAGAAAATGCATCTTTTTTCCTGTACTGAAAGAAAAAATTCAATTGAAGTATAAATCTTCAGAGGATGAAAAATAACAGATTCCATTCAGACAGAGTGAGGTTTTTTTTTTTCAGAGTTTACTGCAAGGAAAGTAATAAAAAATGTGAAGAAGCTTTCATGTGATCTCATAAAACAGAAAAAAAAAATCTCTCTTGAACCACTAAGCACTGGTATTCAGGAGAGTAATTTACTCTATGAGCCTTTTACTTTAGGCCAGAAGGTACACTTGTAATAGCTGCTTAATCTTAACCTCAGGATTTTACAGCTCATGAACTTTTGTATTGACATTAATGAACAACCTAGGAAAGGTAAAATACTGATCAACAGAGACATCTTAGTTTCCATAGAAAATTAATAAGGATAGTTCTCTGGATGAGAATTTATTGTGAGTGCCTTGAGAATGAACTGCTGTAATGGTGAGTCTTGATTGATTGGGGAAAAAAGAAAACGTTTTGTAGGTGATAGTGTGATAAATTACCACACTATATCATGTCATCTCTAAATTTCATTATTTCTGGTTTTTGTTTTTAACCTGTTGTTACCTAAGCAATGCATGCTGAATAAGATGGTAGATTGACAATTACAAATCAGAATCCTTGGGAACGAATTCAATTCATTAGCAAAGCAATTGTTTCTTAACAGAGATAATACTGCAAGGAAGTGTAATTAATAGCAATAAACGTATTGATAACAAGAAACAGAATTTCCTGAGAATAATACATACTCTAATAATCTCTTGTTCTTGCTATTTAACAGGATGGGACTATCTACAATGTGTAGAATGCTAACTACTCTGCCCCTAATCCTAATTGTCTATATGTCTGAATAAAGGTAGGATGCAGGAAATTGAATTAGCACTCTGTTTCTTAATAAACTCAGCACCAAGTAAATTGTGCACCTGTTTGGCAGATTCAGTGGGTAGCAGAAATTGAACAGCTTTGGCTCTTTATGGGCCATATATCTTTCTACACCATGTGCCTGATAATGTCATTATATTTTTACCATGAATCTTAAAGAAACAGAATTCTTCACTGTAGCTATAAGGGTACAGCAACACTAAATGATTCATGTTACACAGCTATGGATTTAAATAGAATTCTTCCCTCTAGCCATAAGGGTGCAGTAACACTAAATGATCCATGTTACCAGGATACACTTGCTGTGGCCAGAATGGGACCAAGAGGTCGTGTCCTGCCACATTGCCTTCCAGAATTCTATTGCATGAATCCCACAGCAGGATGTGCAAGTTAGACAGACAATTACTATCAGAAGCTGAGGATAAAAGTATGCAAAAGTCTGAAATGTTTTACAGGAACAAAGTAGAGCACAAGTTAGTGTTTTAGCCATTCTGTATTGTAAAATTCCATTTGGGTTTGAGGAATGAAAGTCAGTAGTGGTGTTTGGTAAAATAAACATTGTTATGACATTTTATAATTTCAATATAGGCATTTTGAGATATTCAAATAAACCAACCCTCTATACTCCAACTCCCAGGGAATAATAGACCTCCATAATTGGGCACCTCAGAATTTGTGTGATGGACATCATCTAATCAAAGCAGGAGACAGATTTATCAAGGAAGACAGATTTTCTCAGCCAGCATGTCGTTACTTATTTGCATAGACACCGATTGGGCCCTTGATAGTTGGAAAACAACCATTCTTAAACTAGCACTATTTTAAAAATTGGGAAAAGATTGACATATAAGGAATTGATTAGGTATCCTTCTACAATCATTCGACAAATTGGGCTCATTCCTTGAAGATTCTTATCAGAATAAGGTTTCTTGAAACCATCTGTGAGGCTTGCTTCTAGGCTTAGCTTGCTGCAGAACTGGTCATATACAAAATCCGTTCGTTCATCTTGTCTAGATAACATTTCTGTTCTATGATCTCTCCCTGAAATAATTACAACAATAGTAGTTGAATGTAAATTTGTCCATAATCAGCGCTAATCTGGCTGTACTTTGTTTCCTAAATTGAGTGATTATTAGATGCTTTTCCCCAAATTTCTACTTTCCTGAGCCACTCAAATACAGATAAATGGAAAATAGTTTGTATACACACACACATGCACACACACACACACACAATAATTTAAAAATGTAAAATATAACTTTTATTATCATTTTACTGTCATATGTGCATGAGATACAAACTTCTACACCTATTTTAAAGTTTGTTGAATATTTGGTAGTATTAGGGGTTAGGTCTAAATTTCTGAAGCTCAGTCCATTGAAATATTTATGTAGCTGTCAGTGCTACATGTTTTTAACTAGAACTAAGTGGATCCTTTTGTATATGTTTTCTTAAGAAATGTTAGGTTCTATGGTGCCTCCTGAAATTTGGAAAATTAAGATTGTGTATAGGGAATGTTTGGTTTTATTTCTTGTAAATTTGTTTAAATTCCTTATAGATTCTGGATATTAGCCCTTTGTCAGATGACTACATTGTAAAAATTTTCTCCCCTTCTGTAGGTGGCCTGTTCACTCTGATGATAGTTTCTTTTGCTGTGCAGAATCTCTTTAGTTTAATTAGATCCCATTTGTCAATTTTAGCTTTTGTTGCCATTGCTTTTGGTGTTTTAGTCATGAAGTCTTTGCCCATGCCTATGTTCTGAATGGTATTGCCTAAGTTTTCTTCTAGGGTTTTTATGGCTTTAGGTCTTACATTTAAGTCTTTAATCCATCTTGAGTTAATTTTTGTATAAGGGGTAAGGAAAGAGTCCAGTTTCAGTTTTCTGCATATGGCTAGCCAGTTTTCCCAACACCATTTATTAAATAGGGAATCCTTTCCCCAGTGCTTGTTTTGTCAGGTTTGTCAAAGATCAGATGGTCGTAGATGTGTGGTGTTATTTCTGAGGCCTCTGTTATGTTCCATTGGTCTATATATCTGTTTTGGTATCAGTACCACGCTGTTTTGGTTACTGTAGCCTTGTAGTATAGTTTGAAGTCAGGTAGTGTGATGCCTCCAGCTTTGTTCTTTTTGCTTAGGATTGTCTTGGCTATACAGGCTTTTTTTTGGCTCCATATGAAATTTAAAGTATTTTTTTCTAGTTTTCTGAAGAAAGTCAACAGTAGCTTGATGGGAATAGCATTGAATATGTAAATTACTTTGGGCAGTGTGGCCATTTTGATGATATTGATTCTTCCTATCCATGAGCATGGAATTTTTTTCCATTTGTTTTTGTCCTCTCATTTCCTTGAACAGTGGGTTGTAGTTCTCCTTGAAGTGGTTCTTCATATCTCTTGTAAGTTGTATTCCTAGGTATTTATGCATAGGTACTTCTCAAAAGAAGACATTTATGTGGCCAACAAACATATGAAAAAAAGCTCATCAGCACTGATCATTAGAGAAATGCAAATCAAAACCACAATGACATACCATCTCACGCCAGTTAGAATGGTGATCATTGAAAAGTCAGGAAAGAACAGATGCTGGCGAGGATGCAGAGAAATAGGAATGTTTTTACAATGTGGTTGGGGAGTGTAAATTAGTTCAGCCATTGTGGAAGACAATGTGGTGATTCCTCAAGGATATAGAACCAGAAATACCATTTGACCCAGCAATCCCATTACTGGGTATATACCCAAAGGATTATAAATCAATCTACTATAAAGACACATGCACATGTATGTTTATTGCAGCACTATTCACAATAGCAAATATTTGGAACCAACCCAAATGCCCATCAATGATAGATTGGATAATGAAAATGTGGCACAGAAACACCATGGAATACAATGCAGCCATAAAGAAGAATGAGTTCATGTCCTTTGCAGGGACATGGATGAAGCTGGAAACCATCATCCTCAGCATACTAGCACAGGAACAGAAAACCAAACACCACATGTTCTCACTCATAAGCAGGAGCTGAACAATGAGAACACGTGGACACAGGGAGGGGAACATCACACACCAGGGCCTGCCAGGGGGTTGGGGGAAAGGGGAGGCAAAGCATTAGGACAAATACCTAATGCATGTGGAGCTTAAAACCTAGAAGATGGGTTGATAGGCGTAGCAAACCACCATGGCACATGTATACCTATGTAACAAACCTGCACATTTGGCACATTTATCCCAGAATTTAAAGTAAATAAAATAACAATAATAATAATAATAATAAAGAAAGGAAAAAAAGATTGTGTATCGGGATTGAATAAAAGAACATCACAATCATGACCAGTTTCATCTATCTGATTTCAAGGAGGAAGGGACTAAAAATCCTGTAGGAGGGTTCTACTTTGAATAATTTCTTGAAAAAATGTGTCTCTGTTGGAATGATAATCTACTAATAGTATCTAGTACAAAATTTACTTTCTTATTTGACATTATCAACTAGGGAAAATAAAATGAAAACAATACACTTCGTTAGTTCTATTGTTTTTCCTTCTCAAGATGGTTAAATGTGCATACTTAATACTTCCAAAATGAAATTCTCAGAACCAAACCATTTGTATCTGTTTTCATTTTACTGGGCATTGCAGTAAATGCTCAGTAAGATCAATAAATCTGCTTTCAGTTAAATCAGATTTAATCTAATTTTGGCTCCACTGAAGAAGAGTTTCATTTTCTGCTCTGAAGCTTTTAGATTCTCCTTTAAGGACCTCTTTTAGTACAGGGTAAACCCACTGTGCAATTTTTTAATCTTTTGCTCCTAACTTGTGCTGATATTTGTAAAACCACATATTTGATTCATTCTGCAGCTCCAATCTTTCTGTCTTACATACATTGCACATTTTTTTTTTTTGGAATCCAAATTCTAGGAAACCCATCACACAGAGAATTCAAATATCTTATGGGTGTAGCCTGAGTGAAAAATAAAAATTTACATCTCTGAGCTCTGGTGTGAATGAAGACAGCTACTCTGGAGAATCTAGCTTAGCATCAATGAGATGCTATAAATCTACAGCTAAACTGGCACAGATCTTAACTAGAGAAATGAAAGGTTTTTACCTCCTTTTCCTTTCATTATCCTACATGACAGCCTATCTCTCATCATCAATATAAAAAAAGGGAGCGACAGTATCAACATATGTGAAAAATATAATAAGAATTAAGCAGTTCCCAATACCTCAGGGTCCATGGTACTAAGACATCTTATCTCCTACAAATGTTCAAACGGTTCCCAGAGCTTGGTTTCTCTCTTATTGTATGTTTCCCCTTCCACATATACTCTCCTGTTTAGAACTCATAAGACTATCTTGGTTTTATAAAAGGATTTGCAAATTTGGACTTCTTTGCCCAAACTTGTGCAGACCTTAGTAAATGAACAAAAAGAGTTTTAATTTTCTAACTGAGTGGAATTAAGCCATTTGATAAAAAGACATGGGCAGGACTTGTGATCCAAACATTTTCTTCTCTCTGTTCTGGTTACACATCAAAATCCCATGGAGAGTTTTGTAAAAATACAAACTGTCACATCTCACATCAAAAGATATTAGTCAGCAAATGAAGAAACACATAAATTGATAGTATGACACAGAATTTTAATGTATGAAAATAAATCATGTATCCATTTAAAAATAACTTTGAAAGAGGATTTAAGTATTTCTTATCTAATCAAGCAATTTTATTTCCTGTCAATAACAGCAGAAAGCCAGGTAAAATCTAAGGCCACTACGAATCAAATCATGACCATTTAATACAATTTAAAAATTGGGATGCACTTTTCAAAATATCTTAAAATTTAATTACAACACTGATATTAACCAATATTAGCTTGCTTTTGTTTTTCTGAATGTCCCATATATTTTATTTAGTTATTTCAAAAAATTACACTTAAAATATAAATGTATTTTATGTGATCTTTTAAATTAATAAAAACATAACTTTGGACCTGGATGTTGATGAGATAGAATGGCTTTCTCTTATGTAGTAGGAAATATTGCACATATTTTCTAAGTTGTGTGTTGCACAGAAATACAAGGTAGAGTCTATTCAAGGGTAGACAGAGCTCTATTCAAGGGTCTCAGATACACATATAGCAAATCTCTCACTAGTAGAATTATAATTTTTATATTCCACTATTGTATCATCTGGTAAATATACTAATTTTAATATATCAGATTTCCAAATTATAAATTATATTACTTGCATTAAGACTTGAATTCATTTGCAATTAAAAATGTGTATTGTAAATTATGAATCCAGTTTTATTTTGCTTCTTATGGATGGATAATTGTAATATAATATCGCCCATTTTTTCCCAGTATAAATGAATATCATGGCTGTCATAGATCAATTATATTTATACATACACACACAAACACACTTACTTTTGTCTGTCTCCTCTGGTGCATTTGGCAGTTTATATATTTTGGCACAAACAACCATCTGGGTGAATTATTACATCTTAATACTGAGTCTGGCTAACTGATAAGAAAATTCCTCTTCCTTGTTCTTTTTCATGAGGCTCTTAAGTCTTTCTCTTCTACATACACTTTATAATACCTCATGAAAATACCCTGTTGGTAATTTTATTGCAAATAATTTTATATACATATATATATATTTGAAGGAAATTGAGATCATTTAAATATTGACACTTCCTATCCATGTACACGTTACCTTCAATGTTTTCCATGAAGTGTTAAAATTTTCTCTATAAAAGTTTTACACATTTTTTTAAAATATTAATTTTAGAAAACCTAACAGCAAAAAAAAATGTAAGGTATTGAAGTGTATATATCATTATTTTTGCTACTGCATGGAAATTCTTTTTTACTATTATTATACTTTAAGTTCTGGGATACATGTGCAGAACGGGCAGGTTTGTTAGATAGGTATACAGGTGCCATGGTGGTTTGCTGCACCCATCGACCCATCATCTACATTAGGTATATCTCCTAATGCTATTCCTCCCTTACTCCCCCACTCCCTGACAGGCCCCCGTGTGTAATGTTCCCCTCCCTGTGTCCATGTGTTCTCACTGCTCAACTCTTACTTATGGGTAAGAACATGCGGTGTTTGGTTTTCTGTTCCTGTGTTAGTTTGCGGAGAATGATGGTTTCCAGCTTCATCCATGTCCCTGCAAAGGACATGAACTCATTCTTTTTTATGTCTGCATAGTATTCCATGATGTTTATGTGCCACATTTTCTTTATCCAGTCTATCATTGATGGGCATTTGGGTTGGTTCCCAGTCTTTGCTATTGTGAACAGTGCTGCAATAAACATACGTGTGCATGTGTCTTTACAGTAGAATGATTTATCTTCCTTTGGGTATACACCCAGTAATGGGAATGCTGAAATGGTATTTCTGGTTCTAGATCCTTAAGGAACCACCACACTGTCTTCCACAATGGTTGAACTAATTTACACTCCCACCAACAGTGTAAAAGTGTTCCTATTTCTCCACATCCTCTCCAGCAATTCTATTTATTTCATATATCCAGCCAATTTGCTATCTTTTAGAAAGTCATTTTTATCCCTGAAGAGTGTTTCCATGTACATAACCATATTAATTGGAAATAATGGAAGTCTTCTTTCTTTCTTTTTAATCTTTTTTCTTTTGTGTCTTTTGCTTTTTTCATTGCACTGATTAAGCCCTAAGCACAATGTTGGTAAAAAGAAGTGATAGTTGTGATGTTTGTACATCCCTTGATTTTAGAATTTGAAAGGATCTGCATATAGGATAATGTTGAAAGCTGCTTGTACTTTTATGTTTTTCAAATTAAGGATAGTCCTCTTTATATTTTCCAATTTTTAAAAATAAGTGGATGATGTTTTAAAATATTTTTTTCTGTATTTATTGAAATTACATTATGGCTTTTCCCTTTTAATGTGAAAATGTAGTAAACTGATTTTCCTCTATTTGGATAGGATCTTATTCATACAATGCTTGATTGTGCTTCATAATTTATGATTTGTCCTATAATTTTCTTTTCTAAATGCTTTAAGTTTGAGGTTTGAATAGCCATATACAGTTATTTGAGGAAACGTGTTTATTTTTCTATCCTCTAGAAAAAATCGTTTGAGATTAAAAACATCAGCTTCTTGAAAAGGTATTCTAAATCATTACTACCTGGTGGGTTTTTAATTTTTTCCTGGATTGATTGTTAAATTTAACTTTGCTTACAATTTTATATTTTTGTATAAATTGAAAATATTTTATCTAATTATTAATGGCTTTCTTGGATTAATTTTTCTCTTTAAAATTTATTTTTGTTTTCTTTGCTATGCAGAAGCTTTTTAGTTTAATATAGTCCCATTTGTCTACTTTTATTTATGTTGCCTATATTTTTAAGGTCTTAGCCATAAAGTTGTTGCTAAAACCAATATCCTGAAGTGTTTCCCCTATGTTTCCTTCTATTAGTTCTATAGTTTCAGGTCTTATAGTTAAGTCTTTACTTCATCTTGAGTTGATTTTTGTAGATGGAGAAAGATGGGGTCTTGTTTCATTTTTCTGAATATGAATATCTTCTTTACCCAGCAATATTTGTTGAAGAAGGTGTGCTTTTTTCATTATGTTTTATTGGCCCCTTTGTCAAAAATCAGTTGGCTGTAAATATGTGGATTTATTTCTGCATTCTCTGTTCATCTACCTGTCTGCTTTTATATCAATACCATGCTGTTTTTGTTACTGTAGCTTGTAATATATTTTGGATTCAGGTAGTGTGATGCCTCCAGCTTTGTTCTTTTTGCTCAGCAGAATGTAAAGACAACATGTCAAATGGAAGAAAATATTTGCAAACTATTCATCTAACAAGGGACTAATATCCAGAATACACAAGGAATTCAAACAACTCAAAAGTAAGGAAGATAATAATAATCCCATTCGAAAGTGGGCAAAGAACGTGAATAGACATTTCTCAAAAGAAGACATGCAAGTGGCCAACAGGTATATGAAAAATGCTCAACACACCTAATCTTCAAGGAAATGAAAATCAAAACAGAAAGAGATATCATCTTACCCCAGTAAGAATGGCTATTACTAAAAAGACAAAAACAGATGCTGGTGAATATGCAGAGGAAAAGAAATGCTTATACACTGTTGGTGGGAATGTGTATTAGTACAGCAACTATGGAAAACAGTATAGATATTTCTTTAAAAACTAATACCAAAACTAGCTTAGGATCCAGCAATCTCACTACTGGTATTTTTATCCAAAGGAAAGAAAATTAGTGCATCAAAGAGACATCTGTACTCCCATGTTTATTGTAGCAATGGTCACAACAGCAATGATATGGAATCAATATAAGTGTCCATCAGTGGACAAAAAAAAAGTAAATGATTTTTATCTGATAATAACATATCAAAATGTATTCATTAATTGTGACAAACATGCCACACTAATGCAACATGTGACTAATAAAGAGAAATGTGTATAGGAAGGGTGGCAGAGAGGAGGTAGTTTAGAGAAGTCTCTACACTATCTTAATTTTTCTGTAAACCTAAAACTGTTCTATTAATTTAAAACAAAACTATAGAAAAATTTAGATTAAATGTTCTTTTTAGCATAGCAAGATCATCAGTTCTGTATATGGGAAGAACACTTGCAATAGATTTTCTGAAGTGGCTTACTACTTAGCTTTTAAGCGCTGTCAATACCCTAAGTTAATAACAATTAGTACAATACCAGGCAGACTAATTGTTATTTTATTGAGGAAAATAGTTGTGTCATTAAAATCTTCCCACTGAGATTTCACATTAGAATAACTTACAGTACTGTAACATTTACCAATTAGCAACAGATTTATATACAGACCCAATAGTTACTTCCTTGGTGCCTCATCAATAGTTTAGCTATTTAAAATGTTTTCATTGCAAATGGGTCACACTTTCTAGATTCATTAATGTAATTCCAGTAACCCTGCCCCCTATTTACTTTTATTAGAATCAGACTGATAAAAATATCTTCTTAGGAGATAATTATACAAGTGAAATACTAACTGGCTTGTGTTGGACACTATAATCCAAGAACATATTCATTCACAGATATTTTCTCGAAAAATTTCTCTGGAAATCCTAGGGATTGTCATTGAAGCTTCATAAGAGAGAAAATTTAAGCTCAAGGAAACTAGTAGAAAGTGGTAGAGTTGAGATTTATACCAAGTTCCCTCTGAAACAAAAAAGTCTATAACATTTTTATTATACTATGTTACTCTTCTTTTCTGAAAGAAGAGCAATCTGTATAATTATAGTACTTCTCAGATTACATACTTGAAATGTGAATTAAGAGAGCTGAAAATATCTCAAATAAGCAACTCGAACTGCATAATTGCATATGACTCTTATGAGAAAATGAAGGAACACTTGCAGTGTTTGGGTCATAGGGATGGATCCCCCATGGATTGGTGCTGTATTCATGATAGTGAGTCCTCACAAGATCTGGTCCTTTAAAAGTGTGTGACACTCCCACCCGCAACACTCTGTCTCTCCTGCTCCTGCTTTCACCATGCAAAATGCCTGCTTCCTTTTAGTCTTCTGCCATGAATGCAACCTTCCTAAGGCCTCATAGGAAGCTGAGCAGCTGCCTGGTACCATGCTTCTGTACAGCCTGCAGAACCACGAGCCAGCTAAACAATTTTTCACATAGATCGCCCTGTTTCAGATATTTATTTATAGTAATGCAAGAATGGCCTAAATCAACAGATTACTCATCAGAACATGTACAGTTCAAACCCCTGCCAGTAGTACATGTAGATTCTCATTAGCATGTTATTGTATGTGATGTTCCATTCTTTAACAATCTGATATTTACAAAGAGTAACTCATTGTAGTTTCTAGTTTCTTAACAATTCCGGTTTACCCAAATTGCATTATTTTCATTTTTATTGTATTTTCTGCTTATGTTCTTACTGAATTTTAAGTATGTTTCCCTCATAGACGTTGATAAGCTCTGATCAGTTTAAACTATGAAAACCATGACTATTCTGCTCCTTCAAAAATGTTTGGCCGGGCGTGGTGGCTAATGCCTGTAGTCTCAGCATTTTGGGAGGCCGAGGTGGGTGGATCACCTGAGGTGGGGAGTTCGAGACCAGCCTGACCAACATGGAGAAACCCCATCTCTACTTAAAATACAAAATTAGCCAGGCGTGGTGGCACATGCCTGTAATCCCAGCTACTCAGGAGGCTGAGGCAGGAGAATAGCTTGAACCCGGGAGGTAGAGGTTGCGGTGAGCCAAGATTGCGCCATTAAACTCCAGCCTGGGAACAAGAGTGAAACTCCATCTCAAAAAAAAAAAGAAAAAGAAAAAAACTTTGTCTATGGAGTCCATCGATGAAATAAATTATTTATTTCTTGCCCTTTTAAATTGGTGCTTTTTGTATCCTGCTTAAGAAATGCTTGCCAAAATTAAAGTCAGAAGCAAATGTTCCCGTATTATAATTCATTAGTTTTATTATTTTAAGTTTTGCATTTAAATGTTTACTGTTTTTAGTTCTCATTTGTTCATAGGTAGTGTTTCAATGTTATTATTTTCTGTTCATTAAGAAAATTTTCATGGAGATGGAGCAAGATAGCCAAATAGAAGACTCCAGCAATCATCCTCCCAAAAGGCACATCAAATTGAACAGCTATCCACACATAAAAGTGCCTTCATATGAACCAAAAATCAGGTGAGTGATCACAGTACCTGATTTTTAACATCATATTAAGGAAAGAGGCACTGAAGAGGGTAGGAAAGACAGCCTTGAATCACCTATACCACTCCTGCCCCATCCTCTGGCACCAGACACATGTCATGGAGAGAGAATCTTTGTGCTTGAGGAAGGGACAGCACAGTGATTGTGGGACTTTGCATTGGAACTCAGTGCAGCCCTCTCACAGTGGAAAGCAACAGGGGGCAGAACTCAGCTGGCACACATAGAAGATAGGTTTACATCAGTCCTAGCCAGAGGTGAATCATTCATTCCAGCTGCCAAAATCTGAATTCCAGCAAGCCCTGCCACTGCGGGCTAAAGTGCTCTGGGGTCCTAAAATAGACTAGAAACGCAGTCTCAGCCACAGGGATGGCAATTCCTGGGCAAGTCCTAGTGCTGTGCTGGGCTCAGAGCCAGTGGACTTACAATGCATGTTACCTAGTGAGACACTAGCTGGAATGGGTAAGAAAGTGTTTGCGTCACCACTCCCTCAGCCCCAGGCAGCACAGCTTGGAGCTCTCGGGGAGACCCCTTTCCTCTTCCCTCTGCTTGAGATAAGAGAGGAAAGAGGATTTTGCAACTTAGATAACAGCTTAGTCACAGCAGAATAGGGCACCAGGCAGAGTCCTAAGGCCCCCATTCCAGGCCCCAGTTCCCAGATGGCACTCCTAGACATTCCTTGGGGCAAAAGGGAACCCATTGCCTTGGAGCGAAGAACCCAGTTCTGGCAAGATTCATCACCTGCTGACTAAAGAGCCCTTGGGCCCTGAATAATCAGCCACTGTACCCAGGCAGTGCACACTGCAGGCCTTGAGTGGACTCAGAGCCATGTTGGCTTCAGGTATGACCCAGGCCATTCCCAGAAGTGGTGGCTATGGGGAGAAACTCCTTGTGCTTGAGGAAAGGAGAGGGAAGAGTAAAGGGGACTTTGCCTTGAAGCTTTGGTACCAGCTCAGTCAATGTGGGGTAGGGCACCATGTGGGTCCCTGGGGTCACTGATTCTAGACCTTGGCTCCTGGATAGCATTTCTAGACCTTCCTTGGGCCAGAGGGGAGCCCACTGCCCTGAAGGGAGAGAATTAGAATTAGTAGCATTCACCTCAAGCTGACTGAAGAGCCCTTGGACCTTGAGTGAACATCAGTGTTAACCAAGCAATACTTGCCACAGGCCCAGGGCAGTACTGGGGCCATGGCAGCATGGCCATGGGGAGAGACTTTTCTGCTTGAGGAAAGGGGAGGGAAGAGCTGGAAGAACTTTGTCTTGTAGCTTGGGTGCCCCCCTCAGCCACAGTAGAATAGAGCAACAGATAGATTCCTAAGGTTTCTGACTCCAGACCCTGGCCCTCAGATGGCATCTCTGGACTTGCCTGAAGCTGAAGGAATCTTGCCACTTAGAAGGAAAGCACACAAGCCTTCCTGGACTTGCAACCTGCTGGTTGTAGAGCCCCTGGGCCTTGAGTGAACATAGGTGGTAGTCAGGCAGTGGTTACTGTAAACCTTGGGTGAGACCCAGTGCTGTGCTGGTTTCAGGTTTGACCCAGGGCAGTCCCAGTGATGTGGTTACAGGGGTGCTTGTGTAACCTCTCCCCTAGTTCAAGGCTGCTCAACACACAAAGAGAGACTTCATTTGTTTGGAGGAAAATCAGGGAAGTTAACAAGAGTCTCTACCTTGTAATTCAGGGAATTCTCCCAGATTTCACCCAATACCACCAAGGCAGTAGGTCAAGAAGTCTGAAAGAGTCACAGTGTTACTGGGCTTGGGGTACTAATGCAGGTATGGCTGCAGTGACCAAAGACTTAGATCACAGCACCCAAGTCAGTTAGAACACTTGGAAAGCCTTCCCAAGAAGGATGAGTACAAACAAACCAAGACTTTGAAGACTAAAATAAATACCTAAATCTTTAATGCTGAGACTCTAGGAAATATTCCCAAGCATTAAGACCATCCTAGAAAACATAGCATCACCAGACAAAATAATTCTATCCTAGAATAGACAAAATATTCTATCCTAGAATAATATATACCATGAAAATATCCTTCAGACATGAAGGAGAAATAAAGACTTTCTCAGACAAACTCAGAGCTGAGGGATTTCATCAACACCAGACTTCTCCTACAAGAAATACTAAAGGGAGATCTTCAGTCTGAAAGAAAATGACATTAGTGAGCCATAAGAAATTATCTGAAGGTACAAAACTCACTAGTAGTAGTAAGAACACAGACAAACACAGAATATTATAACACTCTAACTGTGGTGCATAAACTACTCTTATCTTGAGTAGCAAGACCAAAAGAGGAACCTATTAAAAATAATAACTAAAACAATTTTTCAAGACATAGGCAGTATGATAAGATATAAATAGAAACAACAAAAGTTAAAAATCAGAATGATGAAGATAAAGTGTACAGTTTTTTTCAGTTTTCTCTTTGTGTGTTTCTTTATACAATCAGTGTTAAGTTGTCCTCAATTTAAAATAATGGGTTATAATACAGTATTTTGAAGCCTTATGGTAACTTCAAATTAAAAAAATACAACAGATACACAAAAAATAAAAAACAATAAATTAAAATGTACTGCCAGAGAAAATCACCTTAATTAAAAGGAAGACAGAAAGGAAGGAAAGAAGGAAAAGAAAATCACAAAACAACCAGAAAACCAATAATAAAATGGCAGAAGTAAGTCCTTACTTATTAATAATAACATTGAATATAAATGGACTAAACTTGTCAGTCAAAATACATAGAGTGGTTGAATGAATTTAAAAAAATACCAAATGATTTTTTGCCTATAAGAAAGAAATTCATCTATAAAGACATAAATAGAATGAAAGTAAGAGAATGGTAAAAGATACTTCATGCAAATGGAAACCAAAAAGGAGCAGGAGTAGCTATACTTGTATCTGACAAAATAGATTTTAAGCCAAACTATAAAAAAAGAAAAAGAAGGTCCTTATATAATAATAAAGGGGTATATTTAGACAAAAGATATATTAATTGCAAATGTATAGGTACCCAAAACTAGGGCACCCAGATATATAAAGCAAATATTGTTTACCTAAAAATAGAGATAGACCCCAATACAATAATAGCTGTAGACTTCAAAACTCTACTTTTAGCATTGGACAGATCACCCAAACAGAAAACCAACAAAGAAACATCAGACTGAATCTATACCAATCTACACTATAGACTAATCCACACTATAGAATAAATGGACCTAATAGATATTTACAGATCTTTTCATTCAACAACTGCAGAATACACATTCATCTCCTCAGCATATGGCTCATTCTCAAGGATATACCATATGTTTGGCCACAAAACTAGTCTTCAATATTTTAAAAAATTGTAATTATATGAAGTATCTTCTCTGACCACAATGGAATAAAACAAAAAATTAATAACAAGGAGAATTTTGGAAATTACACAAATAAGAAAATTAAACACTATACCCCTGAATGACCATTGTTTCATTTCTTGAATCAAATGAAGATGAAAACACAACATATCAATCCTGTGGGATACAGTGAAAGCAGTACTAAGAGGAAAGTTTATATAGTAATAAGCACTTACATTAATCAAGTAGAAAAACTTTAAATAAGAAACTCAACAATGCATTTAAAAAATTAAAAAGCAAGAGCAAACCAAACCCAAAATAAGTCTAAGAAAATAAATAATAAAAATAAGAGAGGAAATACATAAAATTGAAATTAAAAAAATACAAAAGATCAACAAAATGAAAAGTAAAAGTTGGTTGTTTGAAAAGAGAAACAAAATTGGCAAACCTTTGGCCAGACTAAGAAAACAGAGAAAAGACTTGAATAAATAGAATCACAGATGGAAAAAGAGACATCACAACTGATGTTGTAAACATTAAAAGGATTATTAGTGGTTACCATGAGCAACTATATGCCAGTAAATTGGATATCCTAGAAGAAATGAGTACATTCCTAGATACTTACAACCTACCAAAATTGAACCATGAAGAAATCCAAAACCTGAACTGACTAATAAAAAGTAATGATATGAAAGCCCTAATAAAATTTATTTCAGCAAATAAACATTCAGGAGTCGATGGCTTTACTGTTGAATTTTACCAAACCTTTAAAGAAGAAATAATACCAATTCTACTCAAAGTATTCTGAAAAATAGAGGAAGAGGGAAAATTCCAAACTTGTATAACTCAAGTATTACCCTGATGTCAAAACCAGACAAAGACACATCAAAAAAGAGGAAACTACAGGCCAATGTCCCTGATTAACATGAATGCAAAAAAATCTTCTATGCATCCCCGAAATACTAGCAAACCATATTTAACAACACATTAAAAAGATTATTCATCATCACCAAGTGGGAATTTATCCCAGGGATGCAAGGATAGTTCAACATATGCAGATTAGTCAATGTGATTCAGCATGTCAACAGAATAAACCACAAAAGCCATACAATCATTTCTGTTTTGTTGTTCTTTGAAAGGCTTTATTGCTTATCTAAGATATGGGGCAGAGCTCATAGCCTTTTTAAAATTTTTTTTAAACTTTTAAGTTCAGGGGTACATTTGCAGATTTGTTAAAAAGGTAAATGTGTGTCATGGGGATTTGCTGTACAGATTATTTCATCACTCAAGTATTAAGCCTAGTACTCATTAGTTATTTTTTTCTGATCCTCTGCCTCCTCTCACTCTCCACCCTCCAGTAGGCCCCAGTGTGTGTTGTTCCCCTCTGTGTGTCTATGTGTGCTCATTACTTAGCTCCACTTATAAGTGAGAACATGCAGTATTTCTGTCCCTGTGTTAGTTTGCTAAGGATAATGGCCTCCAGCTCTATCCATGTCCCTGCAAAGGATATAATCTCATTCTTTTCTATGGCTGCTATAGTATTCCATGGTGTATATGTACCACAATCTCTTTATCCAATCTGTCATTGATGGGCATATACATTGATTCCATGTCTTTGCTATTGTGAATAGTGCTGCAGTGAACATATGTGTGCATGTGTCTTTATAATAAAACAATTTATATTATTTTGGACATATACCCAGCAATGGGATTCTTGGGTCCAATGGTAGATGTTTTTAGGTCTTTGAGGTGTCACCACCCTGTCTTCCACAATGGTTGAACTAATTTACACTCCCACAAACAGTGAATAAACATTTCTTTTCTTCCACAATCTTGCCAGAATCTAGTATTTTTTGACTTTTTAATAATAGCCATTCTGACTGGTGAGACATGGTATCTCACTGTGGTTTTTATTTGCATTACTCTACTGATCAGTGAGGTTGAGCTTTTTTTCATATGCTTCTTGGTCACATGTATGTCATATTTTGAGAAGTGCCTTTTCATTTCTTCTGCCCACTTTTTAATGGGGTTGTTTGTTTTTTTCTTGGAAATTGGTTTAACTTCTTTATATATGCTGGAGGATCTAATTAAACTAAAGAGCTTCTGCACAGCAAAAGAAACTATCAGTAAACAACCTGCAGAATAGAAGGAAATTTTTTATTATTTCAATTGATGCTGAAAAGACATTTGATAAAATTGAATATTCCTTCATGATAAAAATCTGAAAAACCTGGACATAGAAGTAACACAACGCAACACAATAAAAGCCATATATGACAGACCCACAGCTAGTACCATACTGAATGGGGAAAACAATGAAAGCCTCTCTTTACAATCTGAAACACCAGAAGGATGCCCACTTTCACCACTGTTATTCAAAACAGCACTGGAAATCCTAGTTAAAGCAATCAGACAAGAGAAAGAAATAAAGGGCATTCAAACTGGATCAGAAGAAATCAAATTTTTCTTGTTTGCAGATAATATGATCTTTGGAAAAAGCTATAACAGTCCACCAAAAATCTAGTAAAATTGATGTACAAATTCAGTAAAATTGTAGGATAAAAATCAACAGCAAAAATCAGTTACATTTCTATATGCCAACAGCAAACATTCTGAAAAATAATCAAGAAAGTAATCCCATTTAAAATAGCTACAAATAAAATATATAAGAATAAATTTAACTAACAAAGTGAAAGAGTTCTACATTAAAAACTATAATATACTGGGCTGGGCATGGTGGCTCACGCCTGTAATCCCAGCACTTTGGGAGGCTGAGGTGAGCAGATCATGAGGTCAGGAGATCGACACCACCCTGGCTAACACAGTGAAACCCCATCTCTACTAAAAATACAAAAAATTAGCCGGGTGTGGTGGCCGCCGCCTGTTGTCCCAGCTACTCGGAGGCTGAGGCAGGAGAATGGCGTGAACCCGGGAGGCGGAGCTTGCAGTGAGCTGAGATCACGCCACTGCACTCCAGCCTGGGGGAGGGAGCGAGACTCTGTCTCAAAAAAACAAAAACAAAAACAAAAAAAACTATAATATATTGATCCAAGAAACTGAAAAGAACAAAAAAATTGAAATGAATGGGAATAATCAATATTATTAAAATATCCATACTACCCAACGCAAACTACATGTTTAATGCAATCCCTGCAAAAATACCAATGACATTATTCACAGAAATAGAAAAAAAATCCTAAAATGTATGTGGAATCATGAAAGACCTCAGAATAGCCAAAGCTATCTTGAATAAAAATAAGAAAACTGGAGGAATCACATTACCTGATGTCAAATTATATTACAGAGTTATAGTAACCAAAACAGCATGGTACTGGGGTAAAAAAAGGAACATAGACCAAAGTAACAGAAGAGAGAATCTAAAAATAAATCCACGCATCTACAGTGAAAACATTTTCAAAAAGTTGCCAAAAACACACTGGAGAAAAGACAATCTCTTCAATCGATTGTGCTGGGAAAACCAGAAAGCCATATGCAGAAAAATGAAACTAAACCCCATCTCTTGCCACATAAAAAATCAAAATGGATTAAAGACTTAAATATAAGACCTCAAACTATGACACTACTGTAATAAAACATGGGGTAAAAATCTCCAGAACACTGGTCTGGTTAAAAATCTCTTGAGCAATACCCTACAAGCACAAGCAACCAAAGCAAAAATGGATAAATTGGATCACGTCAAGTCAAAAAACTTCTACACAGCAAATGAAACGATCAACAAATTGAAGAGACAATTTGCTGTCTCTTCAACAAATTGTTTTGAATTTGTTGAAATAGAACAGAATGGGAGAAAACACTTGCAAACTACCCATCTGACAAGCAATTTGTAACCAGAATATATAAGGAACTTCAACTTCTATATAGAAAAAAAATAATAATCTGATCAAAACATGAATTTGAATAGACATTTCTCAAAAGAAGACATACAAATGACAAACTGTCATAGGAAATGGTGCTTAACATCATTGATCATCAGGGCAATGTGAATCAAAACTACAGGGAGACAACATCTCACCAAAGTTAAAATGGCTTTTATCCAAAAGACAGGCAATAACAAATGCTGGTGAAGACACGGAGAAAGGGAACCATTGTACATTGTTGGTGGGAATGTAAATTAGTGTGAACTCTATGCAAAATAGTTTGGAGGGTCCCACAAAAGTGAATATAGAACTACCATATGATCCAGCATTCCCACTGCTAGGTATATATCTTTAAAAAAAAGAAAATCAGCATATTGAGGAGATATCTGTACTCTCATTTTTATTAAAACACTATTTACAATAGCCAAGATTTGGAAGCCACCTGAATGTCCATCAATAGACGAATAGATAAAGAAAACATGGTATATTTACACAATGGAGTACTATTTTGCCATGAAAAAGCAGGAAATCCTGTCATTAGCAACAACATGGATGAAACTGGAGATACTTATGTTAAGTGAAATAATACAGGCACAGAAAGATAAACATCACATATGTTTACTTATTTGTGGGAGCCAAAACTTAAAATAATTCCACTTGTGGAGATAGAGAGTAGTACGATGTTTATCAGAGGCTGGGAAGTGTAGCCCTTGGGGGCGATGGGATGAAAAGGCGAATGGTTAATGGGTACAAAAACCAATTAGAACAAATAGGGATAACAAAAAAAAAGAAAAGCATAGATGAATAGTTCTCATTAAGATGCAAAAAGTTCTTAACAAAATATTAGGAACCAAATCCAACAATGTATGAACAAAATTATATACCATGACCAACCAAGTAGGATTTATTCCAGGTATGAAAGACTAGCAACACTTTCAAAAATCAACCAGTATAACATACCATATAAACAGACTAGAGAAGAAACATGTGAAGATTATATCAATTAACTGAATGCAGAAAAAATGACAATATTCAATATCAAATTCATGATAAAAACTCAGCAAGATAGGGATAGAGATAAATTACCTCAAGTTAATAAGATCAGCTAAAAAAAACCCCAAAACCTACAATTAATATCATAAATACTGGTGAAAGATTGATTTCTTACCTTCTAAGAATGAGAATAAGATAAAGATATTCACTCTCATCACTCTTCAGCAAATTTTTATCACTGAAAATTTTAGCAACTGAAATAAGAAACAAAAAAAAAGTATAAAGCCAAATAGATTGGAAAGAAGAACTAAAACTTTTCCTATTTGAAGATGAGATAATTTTTTGCAAGAAATTATCAAATAATTTTCAAGATGTTCCAGAAATAAATAATAAGTGCAGTAAGGTGGCAGAATACAAGATCAAAACACAAAAATCAATGTAATTTAATACATTAATAATATCTGGAAACTGAAAATAAAACAGTTTGGCAATTTCTTATAACATTTACCATGCAATTAACATATGACTCAATAATTGAATCTTAGGCTTTTATCCTAGTGAAATTGAAGCTTATGCTCATACAAAAACCTATACAAAGATATTCATAGTAGCTTTATTTGTAATGACTCCAAACTAGAAATAATCTGGAAACCCTTCAACAGGTGCATAAACAAACTGTGGAACACACATAGTAATAACACGTAATGCTGCTTAGCAGTAAAAACAAACTATAGATACATACAATGTGGATGGTTTTCTATGGAATTATTCTGAATCAAGAAGAATAGTTCATGTACAATGATTACATTCTGAATAGTTGCTTTTATATAAATGGCTATTAAGCACATAAAAGATGTTAAACATTATTATTTATCAGAGAAATACAATTAAATCATCAGAACCTCCTCGACATCAACTAGTATAGCAAATTGTTTTAATAAACAGGCAACACCAAGCATTGATGAAGATGTAAACGAACTCTAATGCATCGTTCAACAGAACAACCATTTGTAAAACGGTTTGGCCATTTAAAAAATAAAGTTGTTCATATCTTTAACAGGTGACTCTACGTTCATAGGTATGTACCCTGCCCAAAAAAACCGCATATACAAAAAGTCTGGTATAAAAATGACCATAGCAACTATTTTTTTTAACTATAGATTGTAATTGGAAATAGACTAGGAGTCCATTAGTGGGAGAAGATATGAACAGACTGCATTGTGCTTATTTTTTGGAATAATACTCAGCAATGCAATTCAACAAGTTACTGACACACTCAACAACATCTTGAAAACAAGGCACTGAGCAAAAGAAGCCAAAGAAAACAGGTACAAGCTGAAACTGTAGAAAGACAAGACCAATCTAGCTAGCACACTGGCTCGCACCTGTAATCATAGCTA
The DNA here is from genome assembly GCF_029289425.2 of Pan paniscus. Taxonomy (NCBI): domain Eukaryota; kingdom Metazoa; phylum Chordata; class Mammalia; order Primates; family Hominidae; genus Pan; species Pan paniscus. The sequence continues at coordinate 45,085,240 of NC_073264.2, forward strand.
CACAGGAGGTTGAATAGGAAGGATAGCCAGGGCCCAGGAGTTTGTGACCAGCCTCTCACAACGTAGTAGGAACCTGTTTCTAAACAATAAAAACAAAGTTAAAAAAATACCCAGGAGTGGTGGTGCACACCTATCATCTCAGCTACTTGGAAGGCTGAGACAAGAATGATAGTGACAGGAGGCAGTCAAATGCCTAGGCAGATAGGGGTAGGTCCCCAGTAAAACCCCACCTCCAAGCTGAAGACAGTTTAAAGCCTGAAAGCTAAACTACAAGTTAAATCTTCCAACTGGATTGAGAAATTGTCTTCCTTTTAGGCACACTCTCCTCTGATTGATTCCCACCTTTCACCAATTTTACATATACCTATCCTTTCCTAATTGGTTTTCTGCACTGTCGTGCCCACCTTTGAGTGGTGTCTTTGCTTTAACCTTTTATTGCATACTCAGAAACCATTCAGCACACACTCCATATTCTGAGTTCGTAAAAAGTCCCCGACCCAGCCACACTGGGAGAGAAACCACCTGACTGTGGGGGTGGGGGACCACCCCCGCATTCCCTCACTGCCGAGACCTGTCCCCTCGCTCAATAAAATTATTCTCTACCCTCGTCACTCTTCAAATTGTCAGCATAACCTCATTCTTCTTCGATACGCGTCGAGAGCTTGGGAACCATTAAAGGTGGGTACGACCTGTAACACAGGCAAGCTGGGGCACAACCGGTCCAGCCACGGTCTGAGCCAGTGAACATAACAGACCCAGCCTAGGTGGACCAAGTGGGTGGGGTGCTACCAGCAGCACGCCCTGGGCCAAGCGAGAAGCGAGGCCTGGGAGTGGGGAGCATCACCAGCCGTGGAAGTCCCAGTTGGCAAAGTGGCCAAGAAAAATCTTGCATCATGGGGATTCTTTAAGTCTAGGAGTTTGAGGCTTCAGTGAGATATGATTGTATCACTGCACTCCAGCTTGGGTGACAGAGCAATATCTTGTCTCTAAAAAAAATTTTTTTAAGACTAATTTACAATGACAGACAACAGATCATTTTTTGACTAAGAATAGAGATTGGAAGTAGGCATCTGCTGAACATAGCATGAGGGAATTTACTTAGCATGAGGTGATGGAAATGGTATATACTTTTTTAATTGTGTGATGGTTACATGGATATATACATGTCAAACTCACTGAACAGTTAAAATCAGTACATTTTAATACATGTAAATTATGCCTCAAAAATTGATTTTAAAATAATTTTTAACATGGATGCATATGTTCTCTAGCCTGTAGAAGATATCCATAGGGAAACAGACTTACATTCCCCATGCTTAAATGAGCCATCATGGCAGGAATAACAAATTCCAGGCACGTGGTCTATTTTTAGCCTTCAGCAATACAATATTTAAAATAATGTATTTAAATATATTTTAGTTGGGATAGGTTCTCTGTACCACAGTCTCCACAATTTCCTCATTTTAAAAACTTATTGTCTTGACACATTCATGTTATTCTTTTGGCTACTGAAGACATTGTAATAGGGATTCCTTGCATTTTGGCAGGCTATTTTTAGATTATACCCACTGCTGTACTCAAATGCCAAATTCTAGAAACCAGAACAATCTATTTTTATAGTGCTGCTCATCCTGGTAATTTTCACCTAGGCTTAGATTGTGCTTTGTATTAATAATTTTGCAAGTGGAGATCAATAGTCTTCATTCAAAAATTCAAAGAAATATGTTAGACTCACTGATGTAGTCATGCATATAATTATGAAGGCTTCCTAGTATCACCTACTTAATGTACACCACTTTAAGTATATTTTTAATAATATAATACTTTTCAGATCTAAAGTTAGTATATAGCATTTATATGATTGAATATGTTTATACTTTTTTCATGTCACTACACCTTTTTTGTTTTGTGCTATATAAATCGCTCTGATTATAAAATCTTTCTACTTGATTTGATTGTTTATGCTGCTCTTTGGCCACACTTAATAATGTTCTCATTTGATTCAAAGACAAATATTTTATAAAATAAAGGCATTGGGACCACCTCCCTTTAACATTCCAATGGGATAAATCAATTATGAAATATAGCTCTTGGATGCTATACATCTCTTATTGATATATTTTCTACACATTTTAAGTTATTGTATATAAAAATTAATTTGTATGCCCAATTGTTTCCAATAATGTGGACTACTTTAGATTAATTGTTTAGATGCAAAATGTATATTTTAAAATTATATTAGAAATTCTTTATGTTGAAGAAATTATGCCCTAATGCCATGATCATCACTAAGAAGAAAGCCTGAACCCTGCTGTCAGATTTAAAAAAGAATTATGCTTATAATATATTTTGTTCCTTTTCAGACATATTTTAAAACTATAAATCACAATGAGGAAGTCATTAGGGATTCAAAGAAAAATCTTCAATAGAAGTGAGTTTTTGTTTAATCGATCTACTTTTATTTATTTATTTTACACAACTAGTTATTATGAGCCCACAAGATTCCCTTGGAAGTCTTCTTGTGTCTGTTTAGAATATTTCTCTTTGGAGAGTGTAGGTCTGATTTCCGAAAATAGCTCTCAATATGCACTATAGAATAGAAATAAATGAACAACTAAGTTCAACCTTAAAGCTTATAAGAAGAGAAAACTTCACTAACTTTAATGCTGAAGTGAAAATATGTACCAAGTCACTAAGGATTTATTTCAGATTGTTACAGCCAAAAGGTGCCAACTCTAAAATTCTGTTTACATGTTAGTGTTATCAAAGTCTTTTTGTCTATTATATGAATTCACCTCCCATTACTTATTTATAACAGTGAGTGCATGAAAGTGGTAATAGACAAATAGGTTTTGGTGTGTAGAAACTGTCAGATTGTACTCTCAAGCAACATAACTTTTTGAAAACTATCTACTATACTAGTTGGTACTTGAGCAATTTATGTAAAATAAAGCTATCCTTATAAAAATAAAAGTTGGTATAGTCCTGTTTTTAATAAAATTTACATATGTTTTAATTTATAATTTATGATAGTTTTTATATTTCACAATAATTTTGTTTCTTAGGGAAAACATTATTTATAATTGGAAAATATAAAGTGCAAACATCATCTTTGACATTCCAACAATTAGTCATCACTAAAATGATTTCTCTTAAGAGCATGTATTGTAAGAGCTGTGATTTCCATAAGAATGAGATTTGGAAATTTTTCAAAATCAAGACAATTAGAACATTTTTTAAAAAATATTTCATTTAAATGCTTATTAGTTCTAAAGATAATTGTAGCAATTATTTCCTCATACAAAATAACCCATATTTCAGCCTATAATTAAGCACCTTGCCAGTCACTGAGGGATATCACATATTATTATTACTAGGAAGCTGTTTTTAGTAACTAAAAATCTATGGTTAAGAATAAATAGAGGTAGATTAATGTGAAGTTACTGAAGCTTAATTTTCAGGGCTTCTCACTTTCATAGAACCCCTCCAGCACCCTGGAAGAAATCATAGTTATGTGTTCATATGATCTCTATTTTTAAAAGTTTTGCAAGGATAATTTTTAACTGCAATCAAGTGAAATTCCTGTCCACTATAAACTATCACACATGGCTAGAGTGGTTTTGGAAATTTTGAAGATCCAGGAAATGAAAGCTGAATTCATGCTACATTTATTTAAGGTGTAGATGAATGTCCTAATGTGAATTTCAGTGACTTTCATATAAAGTTAGATCATTAGTAAACATCTGGTAGAGATGGCTTCCTCTATGCCACCTTACCTAGCATCAGGAGATGGAGGCACAGGGGTTGAGAATTATCATAATGGAATGTGCCCTGTTACATTTTGCATTGCATGTATGTACACAGTGGAAGCGAAATAAGATTTGAAATGAATAGGATGAGAAGTTAATAATTGAAATTCTTCCAATAATTTTATGAGCAAAATTAAAAGTTGAAGATTTGATTCTAAGCAACTCCTAGTCAAATTATCCTGGTAGAAATATATTAAATAATGCAACGTATGTACTATGTCTGCACAGTACTTTTACATTGTTAAATGGGAAATTTTATATACGAAAGAAATTATCAGAATTCTTAGTTTGTGCATCAAACATCTGTAGTAGTGTTACAAACTGTGAACAACTCCATACGCAGATTCAAATATCAATAATAAAAAACAAATTTTGACCAAACACAATAGAGAAAACACTGAATTACCTTTCTATTTTCTCTGTAGAAAAATATATAAAATCATCGTCATAGACTCCCAGTTCTACATATAAGAAGTTTGGAAGTGAACACTTTGTTCTAACAAGTAATAAACTGAACAGACAAAATCAACAACTTTTCTTGGATCCATAACATATGACAACACAGGGAAAACTGCTATCCCCAAGATTAGACAGACAAGCAAATGCAGAAAGTCATGGCTTATAGGAACAGAGACTCATCAGCAAAAAACCACTATAGGGACCAGTGCCTGTTAGGAAAACTTCGACTGTAATTGAAGATTTGCTCTAAGCTTAATGCAGACAACTCTGAGAGTTAAAAGTTCCAGGAGGACCAAGTGACAGGGAGAGAGCATAATATTGTGAGTTTTACCTTCAGAACTTCAAGCAGGTTCCCAAAGTAAATATCAGAGAAAAATCCCCCTCGTTCAGGCGGAGACAGGAGAAAAGGAACCATTTTGAAATATACGATAGCACGCTGTTTCTTAACAAGGCCTGACCTCAGGAGAAAGTAGTTAACCAAGGCCTAACCTGCTGGTGCATTATCAGAGCCTAACTGACCTCGAGAAAGGGAAATGCCCAATTCTAGTCAGTTCTAACTTTCCATTTGGGAGAATGGAATGACCCAACTTCAGCCCACTGTAGCCATCCTTTCTCACCTAAGGGAGGAGAACAAAACTGAGAAACACTTGTGAAGTTCACAGTCCAGAAGTATAAACTCACGAAAAAAGTAAGACTATGAAAAGACTATCAAATGCTTCCTCTGCACACCCCTCCCCCAATTTGCAATCACATTAATATTTACAACAGGTTATTACAAGGCACACAGAAAGGCAAAATAAAAAATAAAATCAGAATTAAAATAAGTATCAAAACTAGACATGGCAAGGATGTTGGAATTTTCAGACTAATTTTTAAAAACTTGATTAACATTCGAATAGCTCTAATGAAAAGTAGACAGCATGAAAGAAAAGATGAACAATAAAAGCAGAAATATAAAAAATCTTAAAGAATCAAGAAGAAATGCTAGAGAAAAAAAACAGAAAAAAGAGTACCTTTGAAGGTATTAGTAGTAGACGAGACATGGCCGGTGAAAGAATCTCTAAACTTGATGGTATATTAATAAAAATTTCAAACACTTAAAGGAAAGAGAACAAGCACTGAAAAAAAACCAACAGAATATCTGAAGACTGTGGGACAACTGCAAAATCTCTAACATCTCTCTAATGAAAATTCCATAAGGAGAAAAGAAACGATAGGAACAGAAGAAATATTTGAAACAATAATGACTGAGATTTTCCCCAAATGAATGTAAGACAGCAAACCAGAGATCCAAGAAGCTCAGAAAACACAAAGCAAAATAAATATAAAACAAAACAAAAACTCCAAATGACGCCTAGGCATATCATTTTTAAACTATAAAAAAACAAACAAGAAGAAAAAATCCTGAGAGCAGTCAGAGGATAGAGACACTTTACCTCTAAAAAAATAATTACATCTGACTTCCCTTGCACTTTTCAGTGCAAGCAAGAAAAGAATGGATTGAAATAGTTAAACTGTTGATAGAAAAGAAACACCAACCTAGAATTCTGTACCATAAAAATTATCTTTCCAAAGTGAAAGAAAAATAAAGACTTCCTCAGACAAATAATAATTGATGAAATTTGTTGCCAGTAGCTGCCTTGTAATAAATAGTAAAGAAATTTCTTTAGAAAGAAGGAAAATTTTATAGGTTAGAAACCTGAATGAAGAAAGAACATCAAAGAAGGAATAAATGAAGTAAAATTAAAACATATTTTTCTTACTGTTAATCTAACAAATAAAATTTTGTTCAAAATAATAATGGCAATAAATTCAAGTATATATTCTATTATGTATGTTGATATATACATAATTGATATGGTTTGACCCTGTGCCCCTACCCAAATTTGACCTTGAATTGAAGTAATCCCCTTATGTCAAGGGCAGGACCAGGTGGAGATAATTGAATCACAGTGGCGTTTTCCTCCATACTGTTCTCATGATAGTGAGTTCTCATGACGTCTGTTGGTTTTATAAGGGGCTTTCTCCCCATTCACTCTGCACTTCTCCTTGCTGCTGCCATGTGAAGAAGGATGTGTTTGCTTCCACTTTTGCCATGATTGTAAGTTTCCTGAGGCTTCCCCAGATATGCTGAACATGAATCAATTAAACCTTTTCTCTTTATAAACTAACACAGTCTCAGATATGTCTTTATTAGCAGTGAGAATGTACTAATACAATAATCAAGTATATTGTACTTATATATGTTTATGTGTATATGTATATATACACAAATGAAATAAATGACCACAATGATACAAGGGATGGGGAGGAATCAGGATTATTTTGTTATTAGAAGGTGCTCACATTACACATAAAGTGTTTTAATGTTATTTAAAAGTGGATTTGGGTTCCTTACAAATGCCTATGACAAACTCCACATCAACCACCATAAAAACTAAAGAACAGGATGCATAACTGATATGCTAAGAGACAGAGAAAATCGAATTATATCAAGTGTTCAACTGAATACCACAAAGCACAGAAAAAGAGTGGAAAACAAAAACAGACAAAAAGAACAAGGGAAACAAATAGAAAAAGGTAACGAATATGGAAGTTGTTAACCTAAACATATCAATAATCACTTTGAACACGTTAAACAACAGAGGTTGTCAAAGAGGGTCAAAAAATGAGACCCAGTTATATATATTCTACAAGAAACCCACTGTAAATATAAAGACACATATAAATTAAAAGTAAATGGTTGGAGAGAAATATACCATACTAACATCAATCAAAAGAAAGCAGAAATAGTTGTATTAGTTTTAGACAAGGCAGACTTCAAAGCAAGGGAAGTTAACAGAGATAGAGAAGAGTGTTACATAATAATAAAAGAGTCATCTCTCTAAAAAGACATCACAATTCTTAATGTGTGAGCACCCAAAAGCAGACCATCAAACAACATGAGGCAGAAACAAATAGAACTGAAAAAAGAAATAAATTAATCCACTATTATAACTGGAAACTTCAATACCCATTTGTCAGAAATTGACAGATCTGTAAGTCAGAAAATCAGTAAGGACATAGTTGAACTAACAAAACTATCAATTAACTGAATAGAATAGACATCTACTAACTATTTCATCCAACAACAGCATAATACACATTCTTCTAAAGCTCACAAGTAACATTCACAAAAATAGACCACATTTTGTATCGTAAAACACACCTTAACACGTTTAAAACAATAAAAATCATACAATGTCTATTCTGACAGCACAATGGAATTAAACAATAAATTAATAACAGAAAGATAATTGGAAAATCACCAAATACATGGAGACAAAACAACACATTTCTAAACAACAAATGGGTCAAAGAAGAACTTTTAAAATATTTTGAATTAAATAAAAATAAAAACACAATTTTTCACTATTTGTAAGATAAAGTGAAAGCAGTGCTTACAGGAAATTGATAACATTAAAATACATTAGAAAAGATAAAAAATTAATAATTTAAATTTAAATAAGAAGAGTAAATTAAATCCGAAGTAAGAAGAAGGAATTAACAAGAGTTAGAACAGAAATCAATAAAATTTAAATCAGGAAATCAATAGAGAAAATCAAAAGCTGTTTCTTTGAAAAGGTCAATAAATTATGTCTCTAACCAGAATAGAAATAGAAATAGAAGAGAGAACACAAATTGCTAATATCAGAAATAAAAGAGGGAGCATCACTACAGATCGCATGAACACTGAAAGGATAATAAAGGAATATGATGAACAACTCTATGCCTACAAATTTGAAAACCTAGATAAAATGAACCCATTTCTTAAAAGATGCAATTTGCCGAACAGCTCACACAAGAAGAAATAGTCTGAAAAGGACTATATCTATAAATAATAAGTAACTTTCCAAAACAGAAAACATCAGGCCGAGATGGGTTTATTGATGAATTCTATCAAATATTTAAGAATGAAATTATACTAATTCTCTATAATCTGTTTCAGAGAGTGGAAGTGGCAGGCCTACTTGCTAAGTTATTCTATAAGACTAGCATTACTATAATCACAAAAACCAGACAAAGATATACAAGAAAACAAAACTAAACACTAGTATCTCTCAAACTCATCAAATAAAAAATTCTCAAAAAAAATAGCAAATCCATCAACAACAAAGTTCATTAAAAAATTATATGCCATGACCAATTGGGATTTATCCAAAGTATATAAGGTTGTTTCAATATTTAAAAATAAATTAATGCAATTTATTACATTAACAGGCTAAAAATTGCATAATTATATCAACAGTGGCTGAAAAGAATTTGACAAAATTCAGCACTAATTCATAATTTTAAAAGTTGCAGAGGACTTTCTCACCTTGATAAAGAATACCTGCTTAAAAAAATACCCGCAAAAAAACCCCAAAAACTACAGGTAATACCATACTTAATAGTGAGAAACTTGAAGGCTTCCCACTAAGATTAGAAGCATTGTGAGGATGTCCCCTGTAACCATTTCTTTTCAATCTCATATTGAAAGTACTACTAAATCCCATAAGACAAAAAAAAAGGAAAGGAAAAAAAAGAAAAGGCACACAGATTGGAAAAGAAAAATTAAAACTGTCTTCATTTGCAGATGACACAATGATCTAGGTAGAAAATCTGAAGGAATCAACAAAAAAACTTCTGGAATTAATAAGTAATTTTAGCAAAGTTGCAAAATACGGGCTTACTATACAAATGCCAAATGTTTTCCTACATACCAGCAATGCACAAGTTGAAGCTGAAATTAAGTACACAATATCATTTACATTAGCATCCCCCAAGAATAAAATACTTAGGCATATATCTAAGAAAATATGTACAAGAGCTACAAGGGAAAATTAAAACCCTAATGAAACAAATTAAAGAACTAAATAATTGGAAAGCTATTCCATATTTATGGATAGGAAAACTCAGTGTTATCAAATGTAAATTATTCCAAACTTGATTTATAGATTCAACTTATAGATTGCCAATGAATATTCTAGCAAGTTATTTTTGTGAACATTGACAGACTGATTATGAAGTTTATAGAGATAGGCAAAAGGCCCAGAATAGCCAACACAATATTGAAGGAAAGGAACAAAGTTGGAGAACTGGAATTACCCAACTTGAAGACTTATTATAAAGCTACAGTAATCAAGAGAGTGTAAGACCAAACAAATAAATTAATAGAACAGAATAAAGAGACCACAACTAAATTCATATGAATCTAGTAACTGACCTCTGACAAAGGGGTAAAGACAATACTAGGGCAAAGGAAGTCTTTTCAACAAATATGGACATATTCAAAAAAGTGAATCCAGATATATGCTTCAGAAAAATTAACACAAAATGAAACAGATCTAAATGTTAAATCTGAAACTTAAAACTTCTAAAAGATAACACGGGAAAAAACCTAGATAACCTTGAATTATCTAGGTTAAGACATTTTAGATATGACACCAAAGGCACAATCCATTAAAGAAATACTCAATAAGTATTAAATGAAAATTTAAAAACTTTTCCTTTGAAAAGGACAATAAGGGACTGAAAAGACAAGCCACAAAATGGAACAAAATATTGCAAAAGACAAATATGATAAGGGACTTGTATCCAAAGTATACAAAGAACTCTTAAAACTCAACAATAAGAAAACCTGGTTTAAAAAAGTTAGCCAAAGACATTAACAGACAGCTCATCAGAGAAGATAATATAAATGGCAAATAAGCATATGAAAAGATGCTCTGCATCATATTTCATCAGGAAAAAAATGCACATTAAAACAGCAATGACATACCATAACACACTTAGAATGACCAAACATTAGCATACTGACAATACCAAGTGCTGACAAGGATGTAGTGCAACAGGAACTCTTATCCTTTGCTGACAGAAATGCAAAATTGTACAGCGATTTTGAAAGATAGTTTGACAGTTTCTTACAAATTTATACATGTTGTTGGCATATATCCAGCAATTGTGCTCTTTGATATTTACCAAAGCATTTGAAAACTAATGTTCACACAAAAATCTGCACAAAGATGTTTTTAGCAGCTTTATTCATAATTGCCAAAACTTGGGCACAATCAAGATACCCTTCAGTGAGTGAGTGGATAAACGAGCTGTGGTAAATCCATACAATGTAATATTATTAAGGTTAAAAAAGCTATCAAGCCATGTAAAGATCTTGTGGAACCTTAAATCGATATAATTAGTGAAAAAAGCCAACTCATAAAGGATACAAGAGGATTCCAACTATATGACATGCTGAAAAAGGAATAAATTTGGAAACAGAATAAATGATCAGTGACTGTCAGGCTTTAGGGGAACAGAGGTAAGATTCAAGGCAGAGAACAGAAGATTTTTAGGGTAGTAAAAAACATTATATGTGATACTATAATGATGTATCCATGTCATTATATATTTGTTCAGACCCATAAAATATACACCAAGGGTGAATCCTAGTGTAAAAAATTATGGACTTTGGATGATTATGATGTCAATTTAAGTTAGTTAATAGTAACAAATGTAACACTTTGATAAGGCATGTTCACAGTGGGAAAGGCTATGCATACATTGGAACAGGAGTTAAGTGGGAAATCTCTGTACCTTCTACTCAATTTAGCTATAAACCTAAAACTGCTATAAATACATAAAGTTTTTTAAAAAATCACTGTTATATGAAGAGGAAATCTGAGGATGCAAGTCAAAAATATAGAAACAACTGGAAATTAGGAGATTCATGTAGTAATTACTTTTTCCAGATTTCATGATGCTTGTGGTATTAATAAACATCTTACAATTTGTAATTTGTTGTCATTTTATTTCTTAATGAAAAATGTGGACACAAATTACCAAATTTAGTCTTCATAATTTTAAACACTCTTTTTAAAAGAGGCCATTAAAGTTGTAAAACCCTTAGGTTTCAGAACACCTGGATTATCTCTTAGTAAGCAATTAATTGTTACACTTGAACAAATAAATATTTAATATGCACTTTAGAAATTATGAATTCTTCCAAAACAAGACTATTGTGTTGGAAGTCTGAAAGTCAGGGAAACCATGACAAATCTAATTTGTCCCAAATATAGTCTTTCATGTAAAATTCTCACATATTGCCTATAACAAGCAGAGTGTTTCATATTCCTGGATGTGTTAGGAAACACATGGGTCTCACAGTGTATTAGTCTATTCTTATGCTGCTGATACAGACATACACAAGACTGGGTAATTTATAAAGCAAAGAAGTTTAACGGATTCATAGTTGCACATGGCTGGGGTGGCATAACAATCACGGCAAAAGGTGAAAGGCACATCTTACATGGGAGCAGGCAAAGAAAGAATTAGAGACAAGTGAAATAGGAAACCCCCTATAAAACCATCAGATTTTATAAGACTTATTCAGTACCATGAGAACACCATGGGGAAACCAACCCCATGGTTCAATTATCTCCCACTGGGCCCCTCCCATAACACATGGGAATTATGGGAGCTCTAATTCAAGATGAGATTTGGGTGAGGCCACATATCATTCTACCCCGGCCCCTCCCAAATCTCATGTCCTCACATTTCAAAACCAATCATGCCTTCCCAACAGTCCCCCCAAGTCTTAACTCATTTCAGCATTAACTCAAAAGTCCACATTCTGAAGTCTCATCTGAGACAAAGCAAGTTCTTTCAACTATGAGCCTGTAAAAATAAAAAACAAATTATTTATCTACTAGATACAATGGAAGTATAGGCATTGGGTAAAAACACCCATTCCAAATGGGAAAAATTGGCCAAAACAAAGGGGCTACAGGCCCCACGCAACTCAGAAATTCAGCAGGGAAATCAAATCCTAAAGCTCCAAAATGATCTCATTTGACTCTATATCTCACATCCAGGTCATGCTAATGCAAGAGGTGGGTGTCCATGGTCTTGGGCAGCTGTGCCCCTATGGCTTTACAGGGTAGTCTCACTCCCACTTGCTTTTTTTTTTTTTTTTTTTTTTGAGATGGGGTCTCGCTCTGTCACCAGGCTGAAGTGCAGTGGCACAATCTTGGCTCACTGCAAACTCTGCCTCCCAGGTTCAAGTGATTCTCCTCCCTCCTAAGTAACTGGGACTACAGGTGCATGCCACCATGCCCAGCCAATTTTTGTATTTTTAGTAGAGATGGGGTTTCACCATGTTGCCCAGGATGGTCTCAATCTGATGACCTCATGATGTGCCCACCTTGGCCTCCCAAAGTGCTGGGATTACAGACGTGAGCCACTGCACCTGGCCCCCAACTGCTTTTATAGGATAGTGTTGAGTCTATGGCAAGCTGTTAGTGGATCTATCATTCTGGGGTCTGGAGAATGGTGGCCCTCTTCTCACAGCTCCACCAGGCAGTGCCCCAATGGGGACTCTATGTGGGGGCTTCAACCCCACATTTCCCTCTGCACTGCCCTAGCAGAGGTTCTCCATGAGGGCCCAGCCCCTGCAGCAAACTTCTGCCTGGACATCCTAGAGTTTTCATACATCCTCTGAAATCTAGACAGAGGTTTCCAAACCTCAATTCTTAACTTCTGTGAACCTGCAGGTCCAACACCACATGGAAGCTGCCAAGTCTTGGGGCTTGCGCCTCCTGAAGCCATGGTCCAAGCTGTGCCTTGACCCCTTTTAGCCATGGCTGGAGTAACTGGAGGACAGAGCACCAAGTCCCTAGGCTGGACACAGCAGGGGGGCCCTGGGCCCTGCCTACAAAACCATCATGTTCTCCTAGACCTCCAGGCTGTGATGGGAGGGGCTGGTGTGAAGACCTCTGACATTCCCTGGAGACATTTTCCCCATTGTCTTTGCCATTAACATTTGGCTCCTCATTACTTATGCAAATTTCTGCAGCCAGCTTGAATTTCTCCTCAGGAAGTGGGTTTTTCTTTTCTATTGCATTGTCAGACTGCAAATTTTTCAAACTTTTATGCTCTGCCTTTTTTAAACATAAGTTCTAATTTCAGATATCTCTTTCAAGTTCAAAGTTCCACAGTTTTCTAGGGCAGGAGCAAAATGCTGCTAGTCTCCTTGCTAAAGCATAACAAGTGTGACCTTTGCTTTGGTTCCCCACAAGTTTCTCATCTCCATCTGAGACCACCTCAGCCTGGATTTCATTGTCCACATCATTATCAGCATTTTGATCAAAGACATTCAAAAAGTCTCTAGGAAGTTCCAAACCTTTCTATGTTTTCTTGTTTTCCTCCGAGCCCTCCAAACTGTTCCAACCTCTGCCTGTTACCCAGTTTCAAAGTTGCTTCCATATTTCCAAGTATCTTTACAGCACCGCCCCACTCTACTGGTACCAATTTACTGTATTAGTATGTTCTCACTTTGCTGATAAAGACATACCTGAGACTGGGTAATTTATAAAGGAAAGAGCTTTAATAGACTCACAGTTCCACATGACAGGGGAGGCCTCACAACCACGGCAGAAGGCAAAAAGCCCATCTTACATGATGGCAGGCGAAAAGAGAATGAGAGTTAAGTGAAAGGGGAAACCCCTTATAAAGCCATCAGATCTCATGAGACTTACTATCACAAGAAGAGGATGGTGGAAATTGCCTTTATAATTCAGTTATCTCCCACTAGGTCCCTCCCACACCACATGGGAATTATGGGAGCTACAATTTAAGATTGGATTTGGATGAGGACACAGCCAAACCATATCACTCAATTTCTGTGAAATTTTGAGAATGGCAAAATAGGTTTGGGAGAATATTTATCAAAAGTAGCTTTTAATGAATGCATGCATCTCCTCCCATAAATATTAACAAACAACATTATTTCTCTTGCTATTATTTGCATACAGCATGATGCACATAAATTTTATTATATAAGATATCATAACCTCATATAGTTTTTCTAAGCCAGAAAAGAAAACCTTTAAGTAGACCTTAAATCACTCCACAAAATAGGTATGTCTTGTTACAAAATCTCCAAGCTTGTTGATTCTAGTTACACGATCATAGTGCTTTAAAATGTTATTTTTCTGGAAGTCTTTTTTCCCCTTTACTCAACATTCTTTTGTTCCACTGAAACTCCTTTTCTTGTGTTTACTATTCAGTTCATATGGGAAAATGCTATTAATTGCCTATGTTAATATTTTGCATTTTATCTTCAGAGACATGTGACAGTAAGGAATCTTAGATTAATAGCGGTGATGGCCCATCTGGAGTGATCACTGGGAGGATGCTGGCTGTAGCAGGGAAAGTATGGCTGGGGCTTCATGCTCTGTAGAGCCAGCGGAAGCTGGGAACATGCGAAAGCCCCACACCCTACGTAGTGGACAGGACAGGAGCCCACGCTCCCCGGCATAGCTGCAGCTGCCCAGACATCGCTCCAGACCCTAGCATTCCTGCACTCTCAGCGACCCAGGAAGCACTCTGCTCCTGCAGGCTTGAAAGTTCCTGCTCCCCCTGTCGGGCCTCTTCCTGTGCCCGGCACCTGCTCTAGGGTGGAGCAAAGTTGTGGTTGAGTGCAGGCACTGTTGTAACACGGCAAGGGACAAGGTGTGCGTGCACTCAGGGCGACGCTGACACACCCACCCCCTTAGGCCCCTTCAGACTTTGGGCACCAACCAGCACTGGAGAGGGCTGGGTGGGGCTAAGGGTGGCTCAGCACCGGCCTGCAGGCATCCCTCAGCACGGATATCCTGCGTGCTCTGGACGGCATGCTGACGGTGGTGGGAGGCAGACAGGTTTGTAGGCGCGAAGGGGTGGTTCGCTGGTGAAACCGTTCCTTCAGGCCAGGAACGGCCTGAAGCCTGGGGGCCAGGCTACCAGTTCTGGGCGAAGTACACAGCCTGGAGTAAGAACTTCACTGATGACCATTCAGCCAGTCGAATGGTGCTTTTTTAGACCCTCCCATGGCCTCCCGCAGACCAATCAACACGCACCTTCTTCGTTCTCAGCACATCAAATCCCCAGACTTGGCCAGACTCACACACGCAGCGGGACGACTTACCTGCAGAAAGGAGCTACCCACTAGGAGTCTCCTCTCTGCTGAGAGCTGGACACTAGTCAGGATGACCTGCCTGCAGAAAGGAGCTTCAGGTCTACTGAGAGCTGTTCTGTCACTCAATAAAGCTCCTCTCTGCCTTGCTCACCCTCCAGTTGTCTGCATGCCTCATTCTTCCCGGATGCAGGTCAAGAACTTGGGACTCACCGAATGGTGGGACTTAAAGAGCTGTAACACAAATGAGCTGAAATTCCTCCCCCCAGTCACCTCACCCCCCAACCAGCCCCGCTGCTCACAACGTTGCAGGCGAGCGACAAAAAAGAAAGAAGAGCTGCGGCCCTTTGGAAAGCCCAGACCCAGGTGCTCTCCAAGCCAGGGCTGTGACACTCTCTTTGGGGCTCTGTGGTTCCTGGCATCTCCAAGCGTCTGAGCTCCATCGTGTTCCCCTCATCCACATGCAGGTGCCCACAGTGGAAGACACTTGCATCACATCTGATCCCGCCACAGCCTTACACGGAGCTGGCACATGTGCAGCACCTACAGCTGTCCACCCCAATGTAGCAGCCAACGTGCCAGGCTGTGCGCAGTGGTTGGACCCTACGCTCACTCGCTCACACACCCCTTGCTTCTCTGCACCTGGCTCACACCTTTGTCAGGCATGGGATCCAGGCCGGTAGTATGGCTGAGCAAAGCCTGCTGGGCGGAATAGGTGGAACAAGCCCAGTGGGCCCAAGCAAAACTCAGGCATAGGCACTACAGACCACAGAAGTTGGAAAAGTGACACCCTAAGGATCCTGTGACAATGTGGCATTTGAAATAGAAAGAAAAAAAATCTTGCTGCATGTTTTTTGTCTTATCAATGACGGGAATTAAGATACATGTGAATTGCATAGAACACTTTTTAAAAATGAAGTCTCTCTACATAAATTATGAAATTATAAAGAATTAAATATATTCAGATAATCAGAAATCTAAAATTCAATACTCAAATCACTATACTGTTATTGTAAAGTCTGTCATTTTCTCATCTTGTTTTACTATGTGATTAGGTTGACGTAGGATCAGGGCTTTACTCACCGTTTGTTTTAATTCAATGCTCTTTTCTTTCCCACTCTAATATCTATAAAAAGAAAAATTTATTATAGCTTTATTTTTCTGCAATAAGAAAATATTTGGTTTTTAAATAATTGATAATATTTTATCTCATACATAGTCCTTCATCACAAATAAGCGATTCCTGCAACTGTATAGGGCCCATAAAATCATGTTTAGTAAGAAGGTCAGTGTTGTAAGCTAAGGAGATTTTGGATAATGAATGACCCTGAAAAGTAAAATAATATTTTGCCATCTTATAATGATTTCTACATATGAAGAGCTAAGGTGGATACTCCTAGCAGCTTTATTTTCTTTGTCTTTGAAATTAAATTTTAATAAGTTGAATATGTATTGAAATATAGACTGTCACATTTTTCAATTTGCAATAGAATCAAAAAGAAGAAGTATTTGTATTCATATTTTTGGAGAAATATACTATGTCTAATCTAAAAACATTGACTATGTTTCCATTTTTGAAAATTATCTTAAATGAATCCTTCCTCAAACGTCCCCTTGTTTTATCTTTTGAATCCATGAGTGGACACGTTTCAGTGCCAGCTTGGTCCTCTTTTAATTTTTTTTTTTTTTTTTTTTGTCTTAGGGATCTCTTTTAGTTCCTCTTCTCTACTCTTTTTAAAAAATTTTTGGCTTGAATTCATATATATATCCAGAAGAGGAGTAATTGTATATATCCAATTACCTTACTTTCTGAGTTTCAGACATATGTTTCAGCTGCTTCTCAGGGGTCTTTACTTGGATACCTCATAACAACATCAAATTCAACATGACCAACACAGAGCCATTCAGCTTGCCCCAATCCCCTAATTTGAACGTTACTGTTGAACATTTAATCAACAAATTTAAAATGTAGGAGTTCTTCATTTTCTATGTAATTAGATATAAAATTATGTCAATCTTCCTCTTTTTTTTTTTTTTTTTTTCAGATGGAGTTTCGCTCTTGTTGCCCAGGCTGGAGTGCAATGCCGCGATCTCAGCTCACTGCAACTTTTGCCTCCCGGGTTCAAGCAATTCTCCTGCCTCAGCCTCCCGGGTAGCTGGGATTACAGGGATGTGCCACCACACCTGGCTAATTTTTTTGTATTTTTAGTAGAGACAGGGTTTCTCCATGCTGGTCAAGCTGGTCTCAAACTCCCAACCTCAGGTGATCTGCCCGTCTCGGCCTCCCAAAGTGCTGGGATTATAGGCATGAGCCAATGTGCCTGGCCCAATGTTCCTCTTAAATACTTCTAAACTTTACCACAACCACAACTCCATAACCGCCTACTACAATCTTCCACATTGCAGCCAGTGATTTTCTACTACTCTCTTGCCTAGAACTTTTCAATGGTCTCCCATTTGGCAGTAGAATATATACTAAATTATGAAACATAATGTCTTAGTCTGCTCAGCTGCTATACAAAAATATCACAATCTAGGTGGCTTAAAATACAAAAAAAAAAAATCGTCCTATAGTTCTGGAGGCTAGAAGTCCATGATCAAGGTGTCATCGAATTCAGTTTCTAATGAGGTTTCTCCTTTTGGCTTGTAGACAGCTGCACTCTCTATATGTCCTCACATGGTCTTTTCTCAGTGTGTAGGCAGAAAGATGGAGACAGAGAGAGAGGGAGAAAGGAGAAGAGAGACAGACAGATGAGATAGAACTGTGCAGTGTCTCATCTTATAAGGACATTACTCCTATTAGATCAAGGCCCAACACTTATGATCTCATTTAAACTTAGTTACTTCCTTAGAGGCCCCATCTCCAAATCACTGTATATTAGGGCTTTAACATGAATTTTGGAGGGGCACAAACATTCAGTCTATAATACATGGTAATAAGGAGAGCTGGTTTACACTATCCACCCTAATTTGCTTTATTATCACTTATCTTTCAATCTATGCTGAACTTGACTGAATAGTTGCATGTTCATTTTATTCAAAAAGTATTTTTTAAGCATCCGTAATCTTCTAGGCAAAGTTATTACCTGAGGAAACATCTGAAAGGAAACCAAACACTTTCTATTTTATAAAGCTTTAATTTTACTGGGGAAAGACAACAAATACATTATTAAATGCAGTGTCCCTCCCTACTTCTTCCATACCTCTTTAAATCCCCAAGCTCCCTTTTCAACCTCTCTCTTTCCCTTCCTTCCTTTCTTTCTTTCTCTCTCACCATCTTTCTCTCTCATGAGTGCACACACGCACATGTGTCAGCCAAAAACACACACATATATCAGATCTTAGATCTTTTATTTTTTCGAGACCTAGCCTTACTCTATTGTCCAGGCTGGAGTGCAGTGACACGATCTCGGGTCCCTGCAACCTACACCTCCCAGGTTCAAGCGATTCTCCTGTCTCAGACTCTCTAGTAGCTGGGATTACAGGCACATACCACCAAGCTCGGCTTATTTTTGAACTTTTAGTAGAGATGGGGTTTCTCCATGTTGGCCAGCCTGGTCTTGAACTCCTGACCTCAGGTGATTCCACCACCTTGGCCTCCCAAAGTGCTGGGATTACAGGCATGAGCCACCATGTCCAGCCAGTTCTTTTCTTTTTAATTATTTTTTTCCTGATACCTATAGACTGAATCAGCTTGTACCCGATCCATGATGTTCAAATCACACTGCGGCAGTAAAATATGCTCGTGCTTTGTCACAAAGTTCATTGAACTGACTTGTCTCCCTCCAAAAGGATAATGATGACATCTTCTTGTCTTCACCATTACGTGGTGACTGATACATAGTGGACACTCAATAAACACTCATTGAGGATAGGTGAGTAGTCATTCACTGAGTTTAATAACATTCCATTTTTTTATTTACCTCAGAAGTACCCAGAGCATTTAATATGGAAATGTGGAATCATTAAAAAACGTTGTATTCTGCTTTTTACAAATAATTTTATTATATAACTTTTTCTCACAGCATCTCTCAGAATTATTTATCTATATAGCTAATTTTTGATTAACACTCTTCTGTAATCTTTTCCTTTTCCCACACTTGGGCCAGGAGTACATCTCTCTGCGAGAGTTAATGATGCCCTTTACTCTCAACATTTGTAAGCTAATGAGAAACAAAATTGCAATGCTTTCATAGATCAAAGAATCACATGGAAGTTCTTTTCTTTTAACAGAACTATTTTACAGTAATTCATTGATACCATCAAAGGCACATGTAGAATATAAAGGGCCTATTGTCAAAATAACTAAATAAATAGCCTCATTAAAATTTAACTGAGCATGCATGAATTAATGAACAATAAGTGTTATCATAATAAACATTTTAAGTGCTAATTAGTTCCAATGGGGAGTCTTAAGATTACAATTTCTTTGAAACCTGTGGTCTGCTGCAAACATACTGATATATAATAATAATTATAATAAGAAAAACATTGATGTAAAACACCTTATCAGTTGACCATAATGAATATAAACAATATCACTAAGCTGAACGTCATGAGATCTACATTCAATAAGCCAAACAATCACAGGCTACATCATCAGAATGTGAATCTACATCATCAGAATAAATTGATGGTTAAATTTCTGTTGGGTCCCTTGAAATATAGATTCTGGTTCAATACATCAGAGGTAGAGAGGCCTGATATTTTATATTATTCAAATGCCATAGATAAGATATTCCAAAACTTTCTATTTTCACAGAAACATAGTGGTTAGTTTTCATTTCTTTCAGGACACCCTTAGGCCTATTAAATGCCTAATAGTTTATTCAGTGGTGGGTCTGAATAATTTAATAAGTGTTTATGTCGTTAAAAACTTGACATTTGAAAAAGTAATAGACATGTTTGAAAAAAATTTTTATTTCATTATTAACTAACATCTACTGCTTACTGGGAGGTGTGCAAGCAACTCTTGAGCACTACACAACTTCTCAAACTTTGGAATCAGATTGGACATTATCACCCTGATTTCAGGTTCCACATTTACATTTTCTCTTTTTTTTGAGACAGAGTCTTGCACTGTCACCCAGGCTGGAGTGCAGTGGCGCAATCTCGGCTCACTGCAACCTCCACCTCCCGGGTTCAAGAGGTTCTCCTGCCTCAGCCTCCTGAGTAGCTGAGAATACAGGCACCCGCCACCACACCTGGCTAATTTTTTTGAATTTTTAGTAGAGGCACGTTTTCACTATGTTGGTCAGGCTGATCTTGAACTCCTGACTTCATATTCCACCCACCTTGGCCTCCCAAAGTGCTGAGATTACAGGCGTGAGCCACCGCACATGGCCTCCACATTTACTTTTGTGCAGCACTTGCTTCTCATTACAGCAACTATCAAAAGCCAAACTATTGACTTAATTTTGTTCTTTTCTACCTTAACATGAATGATTCCTCTTCAGAATCTGCTTTGCAGAGCTCTAGATGTTTCTTGGCAATGCCAATTAACAAAGTAACTAATAGGGTGATACTGCAAGTATCAGAGCAATAGGTATGAAAGCAGGTCCACACTGTATTATTTATTTTATTTCCATATGGTCATTAAGAGATATGGCATGCATCAAAATATTTGCAAACCAACCCTAAAGGAGATATATGCGTATCTCCTTTATATATATATTCACACACACATCAGCTCAGTTGTAGCATGCTATATATTAATAATTTTTTATCAATATTGGAAACCATTACATTTTCATGTAATTATTCATCTATATCATATTCAATATTTTTAAATATTTTACCTTGTGAATCGATTGCTTAGATAGAAAAAAAGGGTTATTTAATTAATAGAATAAGATATATGTTGTGTGGGGATCCTGAAGAACAACCTCAGGTTTAATGATTCACTGTAAGGACCCAGAGAACTCAGAGAAGCTTCTATATTCATACTTGTGACTTATTATAGCAAAAAATAAGTTATAAAAACAGTAAAGTGAAAAGGTGTATGGGTGAAGTTCAGAAGTAATCAAGAGCAATTTTGTAGATTTTAAGAGACAGTGGTTAATTCTCCCAGCAACACGTTTGAGTAACAAGGGAAGCACACTCGATCTTTGGTATCCAGGGTTTTAATTGAGAAACAGTCACATAGGCATGCAGAGTCCCATGTGACTAACCTTACTACTCAGTCTCCAGGCCTCCAGAGGTCAGGTTGATACAGAGAGACTCAAATACTCAAGCATACAAAAATAGGCATTCATCATTAATCACATGATTAGCACAAACTATCAGACTTGCCCAAGGTCTTGGGTATACAAAAACTCTTCTACCAGGCAGATGATTTCAAGGGCTTAGAACTTACCTCCCAAGACCTTACCAAGTTCCATCCTTTTCTTTGGAATGTGCAGAGTTTAAGTAACCCTGGCCACGTGTGGTGGCTCATGCCTGTAATCCCAGCAATTTGGAAGGCTAAGGTGGGTGGATCACTTAAGGCCGGGAGTTCGAGACCAGCCTGGCCAAAATGGCAAAATTCTGTATCTACTAAAAATGCCAAAAATTACCCAGTCATGGTGGTATGTGCCTGTCATTCCATTTACTTGGGAGGCTGAGGCAAGAGAATCACTTGAACTGGGAGGCAGAGGTTGCAGTGAGCCAAGATCGCATCCCTGCACTCCAGCCTGGGCAACAGAGGAAGACAGACCTTGTCTCAAAAAAAAAAAAAAAAAAAAGCAGCCCTAACTGGCCCAGTTAATCATTTATTGCACATTTACAATTTGGCTTTAATATAAATACCAACAACTGTGCTTCACTTCAGATTATTTTTGTCAAATCATTCTTCCTATCCTATTTGTTCACTATTAAATTTTTAACCCCCAGTTTTATATCTCTTCATATTTAAGAGCTTTATTTTACACCTTCTTCCCTCTTTTTGGCATTAGTCAGCTAATTTATACCTTATATACAACATGCTCTTTCAAACTCATCAAAAGTATTGATATATAAAAACATCTCATATTGCACATATAACTAGAACTGGAAAAATCAACAAAATTTTTTTAAGCCTGTCAATATTGAATTTCGATATGGGCTTAAAACAGGAAGATACTGACTCCTCAAACATATGACCTCCTATTCTATTTTTCTTTCTTACTTGACTGATAAGTGGAATTGTCATCCTTCATATTTTTAACACTAAAAATTACCCACAGTCTGACTGCAGCCAATCTGAAATTGGAGAAGGTAGAGAGCCACCACCACTGCCACCACCAGGAAATCCTGTGTTGAACTGTGCTGGAGGCGATGTTTCCATAAATCAAAGGAGAGGAATCAGTGTCAAATTAGAATTATACACTATCAAGCTTCATAATAATTTCAAGGATAGAAGAAATGAGGAGGCATACATGAAGTAAAGAGAGGTCAAAGACATCACATATGGCTCCCAGATCCTTCTTTTCTGCATCACACTCTCTGGTCCAGAATAGATGATACTTCAAAGGAGGTTTGCAGGTCCTCTCACAACAAGAAGAACATTTAGAATATAAAACATGCCCATTCATATCTATACGTACACCCAGACTATACAACATTTGTCAGGAAGCCTTGCTTCATTAATCCATAGATCTTGGGTTTGGTTACCATAAGCAATCCTAAGCTAAGGATATTCTGCTCAAACTATCCTATAGATGAGGACTCTCCTACTAGCAAATATCACTGGTCTATTTACCATAAGATCAGTTATCAGACTGTTTACAAAGAGATTAGACCAGCTCACCTGGTCTTCTTTCTTTCTCCGGGAACACCTTTTTCTCCACCACAATTGTAATCAGTAGTTAGGAGAGAATTGAATTATGGTCCCGATGCTGAAACTTCTTCATCTCCATTTTATAATTTCAGAGAAGGATACGGAAGAGAGAATGTTAGGGATTTATTCCATGTTACTATTAATCTATAAATCTAACATTTTTTTTCTTTGTGTACCATGTAGTTTTAACAAGTGATAATGAGCATGCATTGCTCATATAATGGGAAAAATCAAAGGAGTATTTCTCTTGTCTCTGTTAACTGAACCTTTTTATGGGTACACAACAGTAAGATACTGACTCTTCAAAGACATAACTTCCCATTATAAATTTTATTTCTTACTTGAATTAGAGATGCAATTTGTCAACCTTCGAATTCTAAAACTATAAGTAATCCACTGAAGTTATTAATAAGCTTTTCCTTTAAATTAATTGCTAAATAGCTCATTAATTTTTATATATATAATATCTGCCAATTTGTTAACTCATTCATTTTCTTTTATAATAGCTTACACAAAAAACAAAGAGTAAACAAGATGCGATCCTTCCTTAAAAAATAATGTAGGCTTTTACAGTTTTTAATATGCTTGTTCTTTTTAATATTCTTTGCTTTAGTGCATGACAGGAGTTTATAATTTTCCCACAGATTGAATAAAATGCTTAAACTTGAAAAGTAATTTATAGATATTCTTTGTGCAATCTACTTACTTTACATACTAAAAACTAAATGGTTAAAGTAACTGGCCTTTACACAGTTCTGCAATGTCTCTGTTCTCGGCACCTTTTATATAGTACCTAGCAACTGAAATAATTCCTGAATTTGCCATTATGCTCTCCAAATTACATTCTACTACTTATTCAGTTGCTCCTAAACTCAACCCAACATATAGATTTTAATTTAAATAAGATTTATTTTATTTAAAAACCTCTGTGTATTCTCCTCCTTATTCACTGAACGTATCATAAATTATATGCATCATATTAAGCAGTAGAGAGTGACAATGTCTTGCTTTTAAGCAACTCAGAAGATTGATGTAACATGTTTAAAAATATTGTCTTAAATCATCTAAAACTCTCATCTAATTTTTAATTTAGAAATGTCACAAACTGGGAATTCATATAAAATGAAAAGATGATGTGTAATTGAAGTGAAATTTAAATCAGTCAGAGAAAGTACAGTTGAATTTAGGGAAATTCTCATTAAGTTAAAGTACTTATTAACTTTCTGTTTCCTTTGTATATATACACCAAATACAGAGATGATTAATGCATTATGTGCATCATCTTTCTTGTTAATTGTATTCTAATGTAATCTCAAATGACAGTATAATAATATTGTATATTTATAAATTCTATTTTCAGACAACACTGCCACTTTAGAATCCAATGCATATCCTCAAAACACCAATTTGTTGGATTCTTAAGCATATAAAGTAAGCATCCATCATGTGATAAACACCACATCAGGAACTGAATACCACAGAAAACCAAAGTTTTACTCTCAGGGAGTCACTGTCCCAGTGGAAGGCACAGGCTAAAATTCCCAATTTATAATATAGTAGTATAAGCCCAAATATTGTGTATATACGGTGGCCTATGAGAACAAAGACAAGGAGAACTGAATTTATCCAAGAGGTTGGTATCAAGGTGAATATTATCTAAGGGAATATGAGGGCTCACAACTCATAAACAAAGACATGTATTGCTCTGTTATGGAAGTTTCCCACTTCAAATAAGAGCCAACTTAACACTATTATTATCATTTCTATTCAGTGTCTTTTAGCAATGCAAACAGACATTAAATGAAAATAAGTGTATATACTGGAACAGAGAAAATATTATAAAATAGGTAAATGATCCGATATTACTATTAATAGAGAAGAATATTTTTCTCTCTAGGACTCAGATGAACAAAAAAAGTAAAAAAAAATACTGTACCTTGTATTCTATGACAAATTAAATCAAATCTTTCAAGTAAGCACTTTTCCTGTTGGATATCAGAGAAGAACATTTTGAGCTTCAACATTGGAAACTTAAAGTTTTGTCTAGTTTAAAGGCTCTCCTTTGGAAAATTCAGCCTCTGTAAGGTAAATACTACCCAACTCCTCCTCTCCAAGAGGACACCTGGTTGTATTTGTAAGAGCAGGTAGCATAAATAATTCCATAACTGGGAGGAAAAATGGGAGCTACAAGGGTCCATACTATTTTCTGCAGCATGCTGATCTGGTTATTGGACTGGGGATTGCTGCAAACAAGTCCTGATATGCTGTTAGGACCAATGTGTCACTATCCACTACTTACGTATATGTTCCCAGCTGTGTATCTCTGTTTGCAAGAGAAAAGCCCCTTTGTTCCAACTTCAAGCCTCTGTTGGTCCACGAGTTCTCTTAGCAAATTCCTGTCCCCTAACGGTAATGTGACTGTTTCCTGATTCTCTATGTGGAATACTAAGACATGTGGAGTGAGAAGTTCTACTTATGTCTTTGTCTTGCACATTTCCCTGTGCCACTATTGTCCAAATTTTCCCAGCAGGGCACTCGTGCTAGTATTCTACATAGGAGCTGGGAAAGAATGCTTTTTTTCTTCTTCCCCTTCTATCTATTTAGCAAAACCCCTGACTTTAAAGAGGAGGTCAGTCCACAAGTGTCTAACTATTTGTCCCTCCTGCCTCTATCCCATAATCTCTTTTCCACAATACATATTTGGATTATGTGACACACTGGTCCTAACAGCATATCAGGACATGTTTGCAGCAATCTTCAGTCCAACGACCAAAGCAGCCTGCTGAAGAAAACAGTATGAACACTTGTAACTCTTATTCCTACTTATTCTTCCTGACCTCAGGAATTTCTCATTTGTCACAGCCCCAGCCCCTTTTCCACAAGAGATTTGCTCTGTTCCTTTCACAGATTCCCAAATTGTGAATTGCAAGCAAACAGAGAAGCAGGTTGAGAAATAGGGAAAGATGAAGTAAGAGAGTTACCAAAAATATTATTCTTATTATAGCCCGAAAAAACTCAAGAACATCAAGTATAGCTACACAACATGTAAAGTCATAAATTTCCCATATGCCAGCAGAAACTGGCTAGAAAATATCTACGTGTATGGTTTGTTTCCATATATGAAGCCAGACAAGAACATATTTGTAGCAATATATTTGGCTAAGTTTGAATAGATTAATTTTGTGAGACAGCATTTTAAAACAATTAAATTGTATTCACTTGAAATTGTAAAATTCCAACATTGGAATCAAATTGCTATTCAAGAAATACGAGAATTTCCATCTGTGACTTTAGAATTTCACCACAAATTGTTATATGGGTTTTTTTTGTAAGTATATAACATGAGCAACAATGCATGGGATATTTACATGGGCTCTGTTCTATACATTTTTAATTTATCTAAATATCAAACAACAGATCAATACAGAAATAATCATTATTGCAAATAAGTTTTGGTCTTTGACTTTCATTATTTTAGTAATTTTAATGTTAAAATATGACTATAGTGTAAGATATCATCTGTTTTCCTATGTAGAAAAATTCCCTTATCTAAACACTAAATGTGTAATTATTCAAATGTTGAAAAACCACTATCCTGTAAGATTACCTAAAAGAAGGATTTTGGTGATCTTATTTAATATAAAGACTTCCAAAAATTAGTTGTGCCTTTTTAAGCTAACTAATTTCTACTTTCCCACTGAAACTTCAAAATTTGGGTGACTTCATAGTTACCCTGATTAAAATGCTGACTTTTCTTACAAGGTCACACACATAGAAATAGTTGCCTGAGTTTAAGGCAGATGGCTGTTTTTTCAGTGATACATTAACTCTTCTAACTCTACAAGATTGGCTTTAGTGTCAATCTAGTAAGGGCTTAGCTTAATTAAAGTGGCTGATTTGCGTTCAGTTGATGCAGAGTGGGGTTTTGCAGTCCTTAGCTGTTGCAGAAATTAAGTATTGTAACTTACTGAGGGCTTTGAAGGCTCTTGGTCTATATTTAACCTAAATTCCTATAAAATCATTAGTATGAAAGGGGAGATGGGCAGAAGCAGTGTGGTAAGGGTAATGAGTATAGGGAGGAAGGGGGTGGGTTTTGTGTGTTCGAATTGTCATTTTATTTTTACGTTGTTGGATATAGGAAGTAGTGTAATTGAGGTGGAGTAGTGGAGTACACGCACAGCAGCAACTGCCTAGTGATATCACTATCTTCAAGAATAATTCTTGTGTATCACTGATATTGCAATGGAATGTCATTATTAGCTATGATTTTTTAAATAAATTTGTTAAATTTGGAGCTTTATATACTTGTGGAAATAAAATTATACTAAATTAAAATTAAAATGTACATATACAATAACTCAAATATATAATGTAAATATATATTTATGAATGAAATATATGTGCTATAAATGAGAATAATGATGAACCATCAATTTATACTTGATTTTCTGGTTTCTTTATGTAATTTAAAAGATACTTTTTTAAAGTATGGGTTATAGTAAACTATTATATTGGGACATCATAATTTTATTTTTATTATGATTTGAGACAGGATAATTTAGTAATCGTCTTTGGAGTTTCAAAGCCCTAGTTTAAAGTCTAATTTACCACACGTTGACATAAGTTTCCTCAACCTTAAAACTGGGTATCTACCCTGTAAGTTTTCTTTTGTTATTATTCCTGAGCATAAAGTAAATGGTATATTATTCCTGAGCATAAAGTAAATGGTATCCATAAAGTAAATGGATAAATATTAGCTTTAAAATAGTTTGCTAACCCAAACAATCACAAGCTCTTCTTTCAAAAGTTACAATGCTTACATTTAAGTATAAGAAATTTACGTTATGATTTCTAAATCAAAAGACGCAACTAGTAAGTTGTTCAGCATTAGTGCTCAAAGAACAGCACGTTCATCTCACAGTCATAGAAACAGTCATTTCAACTACTAAATCAAATTAAAATCTAGAATTATTTCTACTTCTTCTTTGGAAGTAGAGAAAAATCAAATGTTAATAACCTTAACAACAAGAAAAACTTGGATAATCTATAAAACCATAGTTGTTTAATCCATCAGAGAGCTGAGAAAACAAAGCAAATAATGAAATGAAACCCAAAAGGTGTCTTGCTTCTCTCCACTGAGATCAGTCATATAGATTGTTTCACCTTGGTAGCGTATGAAAGGAAGAGATAGCCACATAGAGACAAATAAGAAGGAATTTTTAGCATTGTTAAAGATGAAGTGGAGGCTAGTGGCTAGTATGAAAGTTTAAAATCCCTGAGATCCCAGAAACAAGGAGACTCTGTACCTGCTTACCAACTCTCTTCCACAGTCTTCCATAGACTGCTTGGGAGTACTACTACTAGTATGACAGAAGATCTGAGGGAGACCTCCATCATGACTCAGGTGTGCAAGGGGTGCCTAAATTTCAAGGTAAAGTAAGAGAATCTTCTGATGAGTTTGAGTATTTGAGTATCTGTGGACAATCAAGGAAAATAAACACAAAATAACATTATCTTACCCAAATTTTGTTGGGAGACCTTTCAGAGATAGTGGAATGGGGCCACCATCCTGAAAGGGAAGTGGGGAGGACAACTCCCAGGGAAAGGGAGACAGGTCATGTCATTCAGCAGCAAGGTGGGGAGTCTCTGGATCAGAGAGCTCTGAAAGGCAGCAGTGGTTCGGGGTCATTTACAGCTACAGATTTTGTCTAATCTATGGCCAGAAGATGTTGGGTGCAGTTTCGCAGATTATGAAAAGCAGGCAGGTGCTAAATGGATAAACACATTTTAAATGGGACTATATTTAAAGCAACTAGATGTGTAGGGATTTGAGTTTAGTGCTGGCTGGCTATTTGCTCCCAGTCTTCAATTGCTGTGAGGAAGTAAACAACATAGGGACTAATATGAATTGGCCATCTTTAGGCCATTTATATAACAAATCTAACGAAAGTTATCTGTACTCTAAGACCTGTATGAATAAAAGTGGTTTGCTATTAATGGAGAATGAATATGCTGTGCCCTGGAGCTTGCTCTGATTTTAGACAAATGCTACATGTGGATTTGATAGGTGTCATTTTTAGACAGAAGTTTTTAGGAAACAGTGCATGATTCTTCTGCTCTTTCCAAGTTCCATAATGACAGCTGCTCTTTATGATGACTCAGTTGGCTTCCATGAGTGAGCTTAACATAAAACAGAACACCAACAAAGTCAAAATGAATATTCAGTGTGAGCAAGAAGTATACCCTTGTTCCAGGCTACAAAGATTTGGGGTTGGTTTGTGGCCACCACATGAACTACCCCAATATGGTTTGAAAAATGCAAACGGATTTTAGTTCTAATTCTGATTTAGTCATTTGTTAATGAAAATTTAAGTTGCTATTTTACCAAGAAGATGTGATTTGTAAGTAATTGGTCATAAATGAACATTTTTATAAATCCCATTTTGACAATAGAAATAATATTGAAGCAGGGATATTTTTATATGTGCTAGTCTTTTCCACTGACAGCCTCATCATCACTACTTATAGTTTAAAGATCTTATGAGTCAAGCTTGCTTTAAATTCTCAACTTTGTATAACACAAGTGGCGTTTTTAGCTCCCAGTCCAGACATAATTTTGTCTTATGCTTACTCTAAATTTTTATCACAAGCCATAAGCTGTTCTGTTGATAGATTTATCACAGGATAATATTTATATCTTTAAAATTGTAGTGAAATTACAAATAAAAGATATTGAGATACCTTTTAAAAATATTAAAATACAGAATATATTGTAACTGTTCTTCACTCCAATAACACAAAAGAAAAGGTTATATTTCTCAGTGAGGATTTTGCTGTGTATTGTGAAGAAAATGGCAAACCAGGATAAATTCTATAAGTGTTTGTTGACTACCTCGTCAAATATATTAGAGTGTCTTAATATAATTTACTTGTCTTAAAATTCTACAAAGCTTTTTTCAAATACCTATTAAATTAAACTTTTTCTTTTCCTACTCATCTCTACTTCCTTATGCCAAACTCATTATCTTAGACCTGAACCACACAATAGTTCATGGTTTTCTTAAACATTGCTACGTTCCCAAAGACTTCCTTTTTTTTGTTTCAACTTCATGCTCAAAAACTTCTAATCATTACTATAAGATAAAACCCAGTTGGAATCTCTCTCTTCACCCCATCTATCACTAGAATATAATAGCCTATCACTTTCCAAAATGAATTTTCTTTTCCAGAAAATTTCAATTCCCTTCTCTCACCATTCTTTCAAAATACTCTCCATCTTATAAACTTGTACGCTCCATGAGGCTGGGGAGTCTAGTTTTAGCAGCACAGTGGTTTATAGGTCACGGATGCACATATGTATTTGTTAGATCTCTCTATTTGGAATACCCTGAATTTATCAATAATTTTTTTCATCTTATTTTAGAATACGAATTGCCTTTCTGGGTATAATGCAGAAATGATATAGTTGCTATGCTGCTGACGAAGTGGTTAAATCACGCCTGGATGCTACTCAATTTGTAACCAAATTAAATACATTGTATATGGTTAATTCTGCCTGTTTATCAGAACTTTACTTATAGAGGGGGCCAATTTGAGTCATATTTAAAGTCACCATTCAGAATATCTTTAAGTACTAATAATCTTGAAAAAGAAAAGCATCTGCTTCATCTTGAAGCCAGTCACACTTACAGTTTTAAATATAACATGATTTTCATAGAAAGGCTCTTGCTTTACCATTGCATACATTTATCAGATACATGAGAACACAGTTCTAACTAAAGGATAAATCCTGCATTTCCATCAATAAGAGGCCTGTTGAAAGAAACTGATTATTATTGTAGAGCTGAAGATAATATGAGCTTGCTTTAACATATAAGAAGTAACATATGATGCTAATCAAAAATTCAGAATAAATAAAAAATAAAACACATGAATTAAAAAATAAAGTTGCTAAACAAATATTGAAGATGATACATTTTTCGGCCAAGTAGGTCATAACTAAAATATTGATAAAATATTTTATTTTTATAATCAAAACTTTTAAGACACAGGGTTTTTTTTTACATTTTAACATCTCTATAAATGGTAGAATTCTTATATTCATGATTCTTATATAATAGATTTATTGTTCTTTTTGATACATAAAAGAATGGCTTTTCTCATAGATTGCAACTTAGATTTCACAAAATATCATAAATATGTGAAATATTTTAGGGTTTGTAGTGATAATTTTACAGCATATTACAGATTGCATGAAGGATAACTTAATTTCTAAAACATTTAACTTAAAATTGTATAATGAAATGTGTATAATTTATATGATCAAAGAGAATTCTCAATAATCTATTTAAAGCAATAGTTCTATATCTGTAGTGAGCATTCCAGGAAACATTAGCACCAGAGCATTTCTGAAGCATCTTAAAAAAATAGTTGTGTGAAATGAAGCAGTTTAAATATTTTACACTTTGGTATTATGAAATAGTAATGTTCAAACGCCCACAAATGGAAAGAATAAGGTCAGCAAAAGTTGTGAAAGATAAAATCCTCACTTATAAACCTGTCTTTGAAAATAGAATGTAAGGATTTACCCCCAATAAACAAATAAGCAAACAAATAAATAAAGTATATAAATTCATTCTGTAATTTAATATTTAAATATTGAAATTTGCCTAAAATATTCATGGCTATGGTTTTCAATTTAGAGACTATATTCCAAAAGCAGTGAAATTTAACTTAAGAATATGATTTAAAACTTCTCATGTTTTTACATATATAAATGATAGCCAGATTTTTCTTCTTTATCCTACCTAGCCTTTTTTTTTTTTTTTTGAGACAGAGTCTCTCTCTGTTGCCCAGGCTGGAGTGCAGCGGCGCGATCTCCGCTCACTACAAGCTCCACCTCCCAGGTTCACGCCATTCTCCTGCCTCAGCCTCCTGAGTAGCTGGGATCACAGGTGCCCGCCACCACGCCCGGCTAATTTTTTTGTATTTTTAGTAGAGAACTACCTAGCTATTTTTGGTACTAATTACTTGAGTCATATTCTAAGGTTGTTGTGAATTTTTTTTATTATTACATTGGAATTTTCTTTGATTTGAAGGCTTATATTTCTAAAATACATTGGGAAAAAAGCTCAACTACAACCCAGTAGCAAAAATCCAAGACTTTTAAATTATTTTTATTGCATATATCGATAATTGCCATCAATGTTTAATTACATTTAGTGCTATGTTATAAATATAATCAGAAATGACAAGGGAGATATTACCACTGACACCACAGAAATACAAACAACCAACAGAGAATATTATGAACACCTATATGCACATAAACTAGAAAACCTAGAAGAAATGCATAAACTCCTGGACACATACACCTTCCCATGATTGAACCAGAAAGAAATTGAATCCCTCAATAGACCAATAATAAGTTCTGAAATTGAGGCACTAATAAATAGCCTACCAACCAAAAAAGGCCCAGGACCAGATGGATTAACAGCTGTATTCTATCAGATGTACAAAGAAGAGCTGATACCATTCCTACTGAAACGATTCCAAAAATTGAGGAGAAGGGACTCCTTCCTTACTCATTCTGTGAGGCCAGGATCGTCCTGATACACAAATCTGGCAGAGATACAACAAAAAAAGAAGTTGGCCAATATCCATTATGACCCTCTATGTGAAAATCCTAAACCAAATACTGGCAAGCCAAATCCAGGAAAACATCAAAAAGCTTATCCACCATGATCAAGCAGGCTCTAGCCCCAGGATGCAAGCCTGGTTCAGCATATTCAAATCAATAAATGTGATTCAGCACATAAACAGAACTAAAGACAAAAATCACATGATTTTCTCAATAGTTACAGAGAAGCCTTTCGATAAAATTCAATATCCATTCATTTTGAAAACCTCAATAAACTAGGTATTGAAGGAACAGACCTCAAAATAATAAGAGCCATCTATGATAAATCCACAGCCAACATTATAGTGAATGAGCAAAAGCTGGAAGCATTCCACGTGAAGACCAAGACAAGCACAAGACAAGAATGCCCTCTCTCACCACTCCTATTCAACATAGTATTGGAAGTTTCGGCTAGGGCAATCAGTCAAGAGGAGAAATAAAGGGCATTCAAATAGAAAGAGAGGGAGTCAAACTATCTCTGTTTGTAGATCATATGATATTCCGTGTAGAAAACCACGTAGTTTCAGCACAAAAGCTTCTTTTTTTTTTTTTTTTTTTTTTTTTTGAGATGGAGTCTCGCTCTGTCACCCAGGACTCAGGCTGGAGTGCAGTGGTGCAATCTTGGCTCACTGCAACCTCCACCATCCCGGGTTCAAGCGATTCCTCTGCCTCAGCCTCCCGAGTAGCTGAGATTACAGGTACCTGCCACCACGCTCGGCTAATTTTTTGTATTTTTAGTAGAGACGGGATTTCACCGTATTAGCCAGGACGGTCTCAATCTCCTGACCTCGAGATCTGCCTGCCTAGGCCTCCCAAAGTGCTGGAATTACAGGCGTGAGCCACCAAAAGCTTCTTTAAAAAAAGCCCGGCCCCAAAAGCTTCTTAAACTGACAAACAAATTCAGCAAAGTCTCAGGATACAAAATCGATTTGCACAAATTACTAGCATTCCTATACACCAATAATAGTAAAACTGAGAGCCAAATCAGGAATGAACTCCCATTCACAATTGCCACAAAAATGAATAAAATACCTTGGAATACAGCTAACTAGAGATATGAAAGATCTCTACAGGAGAACTACAAACCAGTGCTCAAAGAAATCAGAGATGACACAAAGAAATGGAAAAAAAAAATCAATGCTCTTAGATAGGAAGAATCAATATCATTAAAATGGCTATACTGCCCAAAACAATTTACAGATTCAATGCTATTCCCATTAAACTACCATTGACATTTTTCACAGAACTAGAACATACAATTTTAAAATTAGTATGGAACCAAAACTCCATGGTACTTGTACAAGAACAGACACATAGACCAATGGAACAGAATAGAGAACCCAGGAATAAGACTGCACACTTACACTATCTGATCTTCAGTAAATCTGACAAAAGCAAGCAATTGTGAAAGAGTTCCCTATTTAATAAATGGTTCTGGGATAACTGATTAGCCATATATAGAAGATTGAAATTGCACCCCTTCCTTACGCCATATACAAAACCCAACTCTCGATGGATTAAAGACATAAATATAAAACCTAAAACTATAAAAACCCTGGAAGACAACCTAGGCAATACCATTCGGGACATAGGCATGGGCAAAGATTTCATGATGAAGATGCTGAAGGCAATTGCAATAAAAGAAAAAATTGACAAATGGGATCTAATTAAACTAAAGAGTTTCTGCACAGTGAAAGAAACTATCAACATAGTAAACAGACAACCAACAAAATGGGATAAAATTTTTGCAAACTATTCATCCAACAAAGGTCTAATATCCCGGATCTGTAAGAAACTTAAACATATTTATAAGAAAAAAACAAACAACCCTATTAAAAAGTGGGTAAGAGATATGAACACACTTTTTAAAAGAAGATAAATGTATGGCCAACAAACATATGAGAAAAAGCACAACATCATTGATCATTGGAGAAATGCAAATCAAAACCACAATGTGATGCCATTTCATACTACTCAGAATGGCTTTTATTAAAAAGTCAAAAAATAATAGATGATAGTGAGGTTGTGGAGAAAAAGGAAGATTTGTACACTGTTGGAGAGAGTGCAAATTAGTTCAGCCATTGGAATTCGTCATAGACCTAAAGACATAACTACCATTGGACCCAGCAATCCCATTACCGGGTATATATCCAAAGGAATAGAAATCATTCTAGCATAAAGATAAATGCCCATATATGTTCATGGCAGCACTATTCACAATAGCAAAGACATGCAATCAACCTAAATTCCCATCAATGATAGACTGGATAAAGAAAATGTGGTACCTATACACCATGGAATACTATGCAGCCATAAAATGAACAAGATCATGTCCTTTGAAGGAATGTGGATGGAGCTGGAGGCCATTATCCTCAGCAAACTAATACAGTAACAGAAAACCAAATACTGTATATTCTTGCTTGAGGTGGGAGCTAAATGATGAGAACACATAGATGGGAAGAACACACAATGTGGCCTTTTGTAGGGTGGAGGGTGGGAGGAGGGAAATGATCCGGAAAAACAACTAGTGGGTGCTAGGCTTAATACCTGGCTGGTAAGATATTCTGTACAACAAACCCTCATGACACAGGTTTACCTACATAACAAACCTGCACTTGGCCCCTGTACTTAAAATAAAAATCAAAATAAAATATTATAGTGGTAAGATGATTTCCTACCCTGTAGAGTCAGGATTTTTAGCCTATATTCATGTAGAACATTACAAAATTTAATAATTGTGAGTAGTAATTAGTGTTAGAATAAAAGTCTTTGTAAGACTTTCTTTGAAAGATCACCTAAAGTTATACAAAATGTCATACCAACATTTCTCTGACAATCATTCTTTTACTTTTCCATGGCAATATTCCATAGAATATTGGTTTTTGAAATACATTAATACAGTCTTTATAGTTTCATAATCAGGCAGTCATTGTGAATTATAAAATACAAATTTTCCACTTTTCATGTGTTTCAATATTATAGCTGACAAGAAAATACAGCTTTGGCATTTAATGAAGTCAGCCAGAAAAAACACTATAATTTAACACTAAACTTTAAAAAAATTTAACTTACAAATTAAATCAAATCAAATATATAGTTTTTTCTCAATTAAACTATACATTTTTATAGATAAAATCAATTTGTTCATTTTTACAATCCATAAACGCATTTACAAAAGATGTATATTTTATATATTCATTTAAGTCTTTTTTCATAACAGCAGACAAAGCGGTAAACAGAAAAAAACTTTACAATATAGTATGGCATATATAAATTATCATCAATTAAAGTAACATATATAAAGATAGCTATATATTTTTCATTTTAAAAAATTATTTGCCCCGGTGTCAAAAATTAAACTAAAGAGCTTCTGCACAGTGAAAGAAACTATCAACATAGTAAACAGACAACCTACAGAATGAGTTGTCCCATTCTGTGTCCATGTGTTCTCATTGTTCAATTCCCACCTCTGAGTGAGAACATGTGGTGTTTGGTTTTTTGTCCTTGCAATAGCTTGCTGAGAATGATGGTTTCCAACTTCTGTTGTGGGGTGTGGGGAGGGGGCAGGGATAGCATTAGGAAATATACCTAATGTTAAATGACGAGTTAATGGGTACAGCACACCAACATGGCACATGTATACATATGCAACTAACCTGCACATTGTGCACATGTACCCTAAAACTTAAAGTATAATAAAAAAATAATAAAAATAAAAATAAAAGTAATGAAACTTAAAAAAATTATTTGCTTAAAGTTACATTTCTATATAATAAGAGCGAATCTACTGTTTTCTAAGGTCTTTTGCTTCTCCCCACCTTCAAATTGTCCATGTACTTGCAGGCTTATTATCAAATTAGAAAATCCATTGCTAAATGTGAAGAGGACAAAAACCTAATCTATACTGTTGCATGACCCGCTAGTCACTGCCATTGTATCTGTGGGCGCCACAGAGAGTTGCTGGTGAAAACTGGTCCTAAACAGCCTAATGCATTCATGTTTACTGCTGAAATGATGACTTAGAACTGCAGTGACGTACCAAGTTAATAACATTACTTTAATGCAGATCACACAAAATACAAACTGGTGTGGTTGGATAAGGTAAGTGACCCAAGGAATGTCAACGCAGGCATTGGATTCAGCTTCCAGAATGTTAGAACCTTGAACAGAAGCAGGTTTATTAGAAAATACATGTTTGTTTGCCAGCTGGATGTGTCTTTGCTGTTTGTGTTTTCCTATTCTATACTTCCACTGTTGTAAAACAGAAACCACAGTGAGGAAGAGTAAAATTTTGATTTGCTAATGTCAAAGCATGGACAGAAATATGTCCAGCATTGCTATTGCATTTCACTTATCTGCCTTTCTTAATGTAGTCACCTCTCTTTTTATTTCCCTTTTGTGCCTTTTGATAATGAGTTAGTATTCTTTCTCCACATAATTTGTTATCAATGTATAACAGTTAAGTCATACTGTGTTAATACATCAATGAGTTTTCCAAAATTTTATTCTGAATTATGCTGTAGATCCTCCCTAGAGGTATGCTTTTCCTCTGAATCTTCTAGATCTGCAAATATGTTCTGTTAAGTTCTATAAATTATACATTTTAGGCTTTGCAGATCATACAATCTCTGTCTCAACTACTCAACTCTGCCGTTTTAACTCAAAAGTGACCACAGACAATAGGTAAACAAATGAAAGTGGTTACATCCCAGAAAACTTTATTAATTGACACTAAACTTTGAATTTCTTATAACATTTATGTGTCCCTGAAATAGTCTCTTCCCCCTCAACACTTTAAAGTTTTAAAAAATATTCTTAGCTTATGAGCTGTGCAAACACGAGTGATAGGATCTATCTGGCCCAAAGAATTGTAGTTTGCTGACCTCTGTTCAGCTCTGGATTTCTCCATCCTAGCTGCATATTGGAAGTAGGTCCTAAACCAGATTAATTAAATCATAATCCCTGCTCACATGTCTGTGTTTTGTTATATTTTTAAAACTTTCTGGGTGATTTCAGTGTTAATATGCTAATCTTTTCTGAAAACAATATCATTTTTAAAAATTTAGTGTTTTTCTCCCCTCTCTATTGTTAACTAATATGAATCTAAGCTCAATAGGTATGTGTCAGAAAAGTGTAAGAGTATTGCAGATCCCTCTGTTTATATGCCACTCAGTGGGTAGGTTAGTACCTCTTTTAGATCTACACTTTGAAATCAGGTTGAGGTACACATATCTTAGTCTGATTCTCTTTTTCTAGTAAAACATATTAGAGTTGTATTTTCATCCTATCCCTGAGCTCTTTTTGGTTTGATGCTCTGAGACAATGTTAATACATGAAAACCTGTACTTTCAAACACATGTAAACTGCTACACTGGTTATTTTTCTAACCAACACTCCCTACTGTACTTGACCCACTCAAAAAATCTAAAACCACAGAATGTATTCATCCAACCCCTAAAAATCCTTACTTCTTGTGCACTTTTATTCTAGGATTTACAGTCTCCATCTTGGTGGACTAAGATGCTAGCACAGCTTAGAGTAAGGAGAAGGCTGTCAAATATTGACACCATGCCCTCCCCTACAAAAATTCACCAGAAAAAAATATTGATCACACAAAACTAAGTTTATTAGACCTACTGCAATGAAAGAGAACACCATATTGACTGAATCTTAGTAGTGACTGAGAGGGGTAAGGTCAGGGGAGTACACTCATGGGGTCTTAAGGATTGGAGTGAAGGACTTTAAGGTGGATGTTGTAAGGTATAAAACCGGTTAAGGTTAAGAAATTTACAAGATAGTAGCTTTAACCTAGTGGATGTGGCAATGTGAGTCTTGAAGCAAGTCTTGATGATGAGCAAGTTCTTGGTCTTAAAAAATACACTATTTTAATTATTTTTCCCAGTCTTCTGATAACAAGAGTTGTTTAAAGCAAATTGCTAAGTTGCTTTTGCCTGGTAATAGTAGTGTTTAAAACAGGGACAGAAAAGTATGTTGCTACCAGTTTTAAAGGCAACTAGAATGAGTTAAATAGTACTCTACTTTATAAAGCTACTCTTCAAAAAAGTTGGTGGGCAATCTAGTTTTAAGTTTGTGTAGGACCTAAAGATTGGAATCACAGTGCTAATGATGGATAATGATAAAGCTCATTTTGCATTTTAGGTGGTCTTTATTTTATATTATAAAGTATAAATTTCAGGAGTTATCTCTCTCTCTCTGGCTTTTGATAGAAAGATATAGATAGATCTATATCTACCTGTATATACAGAATAAATCTATCTCATTGTTAACTATGAATTATCTCTGGTTCTATAATTTGGTTGCCTGTTACTGCTTTTAATGGTGTAAAACTGTCTTATGTCTATTCATGGCTACTTTATGAGAATTTAGGTAACTCTTCCTAATTGTGAATCATTTGAGAAGAAATTGCTTGAGTAATAGCCTCTAAGACTATATATATGGAGCATGAACAACCCAGTATAAGTAGCACAAAGTCATTGGCATAGTAAGTAATATAGTTTTTTAAATAACCTATTATGAACAAGAGATAGTGAAGTAACCGGAGGTTTTCAAGAAAAGAGCTGCTGTGAAGCAGCAAAGGAGGGCCCAGTGTTTAGTTCCTGGTAATAATAGCTGTGTTGAGGGGGCTGTTAACATCCAACCCACATGACCTGGCAAGGAGGAAGGAATGAGAAATAAATATCGCAACATCACTTGCCTTTCTACTTTTAAACTCATGATTTCATTAGCTAAAATGAATCAGAAATCAGTCACAGTTAGAAGTAGTCCATTCCAGTCACCCTCCTGTGGTACAGAATGGGTAGAGAAGGGTCAAGAGAGGATCTGGGGCCAGAGGTGGTAGCTCAGGCCTGTAATTCCAGTACTTTGGGAGGCTGAGGCAGCGGATCACTTGAGCCCAGAAGTTTGAGACCAGCCTGGTCAACATGGTGAAATCCCAACTAAACAGTGCAAAAATCGGTCAGGCGTGGTGGTGTGTGCCTGTAGTCCCAGCTATTTGGGAGGCTGAGATGGGAGAATTGCTTGAACCCAGGAGGCAGAGGTTGCAGTGAGCCAAGATTGTGCCACTGCACTCCAGTCTGGATGACAGAGCGAGACTCTGTGTCCAAAAAAATAAAAAATAAAAAGGGAGGGGGGATCTGGAAGAGCAAAAGAGCAAATGGATGATATGCAGTACAGCCCTTTCCTACAAGGTATATGGGCATGATGCTTGTATGATTTGTATGATGCTCTATGTGGGCAGACTGGAAGATGTCATAAACACCCTGATAATGACACAGTGAACAGATAAAATAACTCTGGGACTATGATGACGATGTTGGGCTGCAGAGTTAAACCTAGAACCATGTATCTTTAAGCCATCGGAGTGAAAAATAATCAATGTCTATGTTAGTTAAACCACCATTCTGGTATTGGTAGTTGAAAGTATCCTAACTGATATACTGTTTTGTGAGGCAACTACTGTTTTCATCCCCAGTATCCAGATGAGAAAATTTGATCATAAAGGAAATTGGCAACATAACTAAGGTCACATAGCAGTTCTGTTATGCTAAATTTGGCATGAAGAGACACATACGCTTTTTCCTACTTTGTGAATGTGACTTCATTGAGCTTCATTTTCCTTACCTGTAAAAGAGAGCGAGAAAAAAAACAATGCCAGCCACACAGGCACAGTGGTTATGTTACTTAAATGTGATAATATGCTGAAAACATTATGATGCATTAAATAACTCTATTAACATACAAATCGTTAATCATCTTAACATTATTCATTAATATTTCGTTAATTAATAGTTAATATCTAATTAACTGAAAATATTATGCAGTATGTTTTCTGAAAATATACATTATAAAGCTGCAATTTTTACACTAGAGAAACTGCAAACAATTGTACTTTTTATAATATATATTTTTAGAGTTCATATATATCTACATCTACATAATTTTTTATTAATCGCTCAATAGATTTCTCAGACAAAAGTAATCTCTCTCCACTTCTACAAACATTTTATCAGTAGCCCTTTCTTGTTTTTCCATTGTTCCTTGTCAGTTCTAATTTAATGTAAGCTCTTGAAGTTGAGGATTATGATTTGATAGCTTTGTATCCCCTCAGATACCTGACTCATAAAGTGATACATATAATAGATGTTTGATAAATATTATTGAATGAACATTATGGTATTTTATTTCTTCACATCCAGCATATATGTTTATATTATATCCCATGAAGTATAGGACAATGCTTATCTCCAATGCTAAGTAAAAACACAATATCAACAAAAGGTAATATGTCATTCTATAGCTTAGGTTAGTAGAAATGCTTTCACTTGTTATTCTTACTGAACAAAGCAAACCCACCAGAAATGTCATTTCTGAATTCACTTCAATTGGCTCAGATTTTTGGAAGAGTGGAAAAGTTTGTAATAAAAAGAATCTTACTGAAGATCAATAAGGTTTCATTTCCACTTACAGCTTTCTTTGAACATTTTTTTTTCTTCCCACATACCTATACAACTACTCATGGTCCACAGACACTGAGAGCATAAGCATACCTGAAAGAATTCTAAAAACGCAGTTGGAAGCACAGCTTTCTTTCTTGTTCTTACAATTGTGATTGCTAGAATGCATCTTCTACTATATAATTCTGAGGGCCTTAATAAAGTAAATTCCATTAAATGTATCATATATTTGAACTATACTGTTAAATGCATCATATATTTGAACTATACTTACTCTAAAAAATGGAAAAAAACAGATCCTTGATATGTATGAACATTTAAAAATGATACTACCACTTAATTAGAGAGGAGAACATCAAATCAAATAGATGGTTTAAATAGCTTTTAATTTTTGAATAAATATTAGAATACATTATACATAAGCCTATGCTTACTCCCCAACTGCAAACTACACATTATCAGGGATAATTTCTATTAAATGCTTATCTATATAGCATAAAAACAGTGACTACTTAAGCTATCTGAATACAATGTTCATTTTTTCTTTCAACTTTTATTTCAGGTTCAAAGGATACACGTGTGGGTTTATTATGTAGGTAAATTGTGTGTTTTAGGGATTTGGTGTATAGATTATTTCATCACCCAGGTAATAAGCATAGTAACAGATAGGTAGTTTTTTGATCCTCACCCTCCTCTCTACCTCCACCCTCAAGTAGTCCCTGGCATCTGTTGTTCCCTTCTTTGTGTCCATGTGCACTCAGTGTTTAGCCCCCATTTATAAGTGAGAAGATGTGGTGTTTGGTTTTCTGTTTCTGCATTTATTCATGTAGGATAATGACCTCCAGCTCCATCCAAGTTGCTTCAAATGACATGATCCCGTTCTTTTTAGGGATGCTTAATATTTCATGGTGTATATCTGCCAGATTTTCTTTATCCAGTCTATCATTGATGGGCATTTAGATTGATTCCATTTCTGTGCTACTGTCAAGAGTGCTGCAATGCACACGTGTGCACATGTCTTTACCGTAAGACGACTTATATTCCTTGAGTATATATCCAATAATTGGATTTCTGGGTCGAATGGTATCTCTGTTTTTAGATCTTTAAGAAATCTCCAAACTTCTTTCCACAGTGCCTGAATAGGTTTACATTCCCACTATTGGTGTAAGCATTCTCTATCCCCCACAACCTCACCAGCATCTATTATGTTTGGACATTTTATTAATAGCCATTCTAATTTGTGCGAGATGGTATTTCATTGTAGTTTTTATTTGCATTTCTCTAACAATTCGTGGTGTTCAGTATTTTTTCATACTCTTCTTCGTTGAGTGTACGTCTTCTTTAGAGAAATGTCTGTTCATGGTTTTTGCTCACTTTTTAATGAGGTTGTTTGATTTTTGCTTACTTTTTAATGAGGTTGTTTGATTTTTGCTTGTTGATTTGTTTGAGTTCCTTACATATTCTGGATATTAAATCTTTGTTGGATCCATAAGTTGCAAATATTTTCTCCCATTCTGTAGGTTGTCTGTTTACTCTGTTGATAGTTTATTTTGCTGTGCAGAAGCTCTTTAGTTTAATTAGATCCCTCTTGTCAAATTGTGTTTTCGTTGCAGTTGCTTTTGGCTTCATCCTTATAAAGTCTTTGTCACACCTTATGTACAGAATGGTATTTCCTATGTTATCTTCTAGGGTTTTTAATGTACAAAAAATAAGCAGCTTTTCTATATACCAACAATATCCAAGCTGAGAGCCAAATCAAAACCATAGTCCCATTCACAACAGTCACACACAGAAGACACAAAATAACTAGGAATACAGCAAGCCGGGGTGGTAAAAGACCTCTGTAACGAAAATTTCAAAACACTACTGAAAAACATCAGAGATAACAACCATATGGAAAAACATTCCATGCTCATGGATAGGAAGAATCAGCATCAATAAAATGGCCATACTGCCCGAAGAAATTTACAGATTCAATGCTATTCCTAGCAAACTACCAATGATTTTTTCCCAGAATTAGAAAAAAAAGACATTCTAAAATGTATATGGAACCAAAAAAGAGCCCAAATAACAAAAAGAGTCTTAAGCAAAAAGAATAAAGGTAAAAGTATCACACTACCCAACTTCAAACTATACTACAAGGCTACAGTAACCAAAACAGCATGATACTGGTACAAAAGCAGAAACATAGACCAATGAAACAGATTAGAGAACCCAAAAATAAAGCAGACCTATAACCAACTGCATCAACAAAGTCAACAAAAACAAGCAATGGAGAAAGGACTTCCTATCCAATAAATGTTGCTAGGATAACTGAGTAGCTATATGCAGAGGATTGAAACTGGGCCCCTTCCTTTCACCATACGCAAAAATCAATTTGAGATAAAGACTTAACTGTAAAACCTAAAGCTAAAATGAATGTTTTTAATATAAATCTTTTTATGTACTTACTGCAAATCACATAATACATTAAGAAATTTAACATTATCATTTTATTTATTTTAATAACAATCCTGTAGTATAGTTAAAATGTTGCCAATTTTACAGAGTAGAAACCTGGAATTCTGGGACAATGTTACATAACCTCATTTCAAAGGCTTCTGTAGAACTTCATAAAATGCACAGGCATCCTGGTTTACTACTCAAACAATAATCAATGTCTTTCTTCTATCAGTCAATCATTGTGTAGTTTTAAACAATTCACAATTATTTGTGCACAATATCTGTGCTATTCTATCTTAAAACAAATAATTCACCCATTCTTCTTTTTCTTTCATTTTTAATTGATTCATTTATTCAATAAATATTTATTGAGTGTATAATATGTACCAGGCTTAGCACTATCACTCAAGATTTAGGAGTATAAAATGTAAGCCC
This sequence comes from Pan paniscus, assembly GCF_029289425.2. NCBI lineage: Eukaryota > Metazoa > Chordata > Mammalia > Primates > Hominidae > Pan > Pan paniscus. The sequence goes on from NC_073264.2 coordinate 45,129,302, forward strand.
TGCCTTAAGAGGATTTGAGTGTACTAAAAAAGATACAATTTAAAAGGCTAATTACAATACAGAGTATTAAGTATTATAATAGTTGCATGTGCTTGGCTTTAATTAGGAAGATGCATTTAATTCAGGCCTTGTATTTTATCTGGAAAAGATTCCCAGAGAAAGTAGCATTTGAGGCCAGGGGCAGTGGCTCACACCTGTAATCCCTGCACTCTGGGAGGCCAAGGCAGGTGGATCACCTGAGGTCAGGAGTTCGAGACCAGCCTGGCCAACATGATGAAACCCTGTCTCTACTAAAAATACAAAAATTAGCCGGGCATGATGGCAGGCACCTGTAATCCCAGCTACTCAGGAGGCTGAGGTAGGAGAATCGCTTGAACCTGGGAGGTGGAGGTTGCAGTGAGCCAAGCTCACGCCACTGCACTCCAGCCTGGGCAACAAGAGCAAAACTCTGTCTCAAAAAAAAAAAAAAAGAAAGAAAGGAAGAAAGAAAAAGAAAGAGAGAGAGAGAGAAAGAAAGAAAGAAAGAAGAAGAAAGAAAGAAAAAGAAAGAAATAAAGAAAAAAAGAAAGAAAGAAAGGAAGAAAAAGAAAGAAAGAAAGAAAGAAAGAAAGAAAGAAAGAAGAAAGAAAGAAAGAAAGAAAGAAAGAAAGAAAGAAAGAAAGAAAGAAAGAAAGGAAGAGAAAGAAAGAATTTGAACTGAGTATTTGTGGTGCAATGTGCTCAGGCTAGTATCTAATCCCTAAAGTAAACTCACTATTTTTAGCACTCAATAAGTTTTTTTCTTTATTGTTTTCATTGGTTGTGTCAGTTAAAAGGCTTTTTTTTTTTTTTTTTTTGGCTGAAACATGGACTAAGCCTCACTGCCTCTCCCTCCCCTTTGGTTGTAGAGATAGGGACTCCATAGAGAAGAAATCAGGCATACGTATCCTTCTGGCAATTAGTGAATGAATAAAGGAGTATCTTTGATACCAGGCCAGAATGTGAGTTATCAATAAGTGGGAGTATCTTAAATGCTCTGAAGTTACATTACTAACGGTCCCATCATTCCCTGTCCTAAACTCTATCTTCACTGGCTGATTTCTTATAATCAGAGAGAGGAAACAATTGAAAATTGGTCAGTTCCTCACGCTTACAAGATTGAAAACAATTCCAGATGGGCTGTCTATAGTTACCTATCATTTTCCAAGTTGAAACATGGAGTTGTCAGGTTCTCAGCTTTCTTCAGTCCCCGGTATTGCAAGTGGCTTAACATGACTTCTACACCTGAGGCATCCTATTGTGTATTTCAGGAAAGGGAAAAGAGGATTAAAAAAATTTTTTTAAAAGCCATCTTTCTTGCTCAGTCAAGTTCCCTTCAAATAGGCTTTATGGAATTCCCACACAATACTTCTATTTACATATTACATGGTGTCCGCTAGTTGCAAGGGAAATATCATTATTATTAGTAGTAGTAGTAGTACTAGTACTAGGGGATGGATGTTCCTATTACTCAGATTTGATCACTATACATTGAATATTTGTACCAAAATATGTACCCCATAAATATATGTAATTCTTACATATGCATAAATATTTTTAATTTGAAAAGATAGATTTGTGCCATAGCATTCATCAATCACTTCATATCATTTCTGTGGGTCTTGGGGAAAATAATGAAAATAATGGAAACATGAAGCTCATGCTACCTGTTGTGCCTTGAAGAATAAAGTTTTTTGTCTCTGACTGAGGAGCCTCTGCCAGAGTCTTCTGGCAGCATCTATAGAACTATTGCAGGGTAACTATTAACTTTCAAGTAAAGTAGAAGTTCAGAACCGTCACAGTTCTTAACAATGTGAACGAAGAAGAGAAAGAAAAAAAAAAAAGAGCAACATCTTGGACTAGCCAACATGTACAGGTCAGGAGAAATGGAAGATCCAGAAAAGGAGAAGAAGAAGAAATAGACATTGAGATGGGAGCACAACCAGAAGAATTAATTTTACTCTTTAAAATGAAATCCTATATTTAAAATATACGTTTCAAGTAAAAGGTCTTTTTTGCTCTTTCACTATCCAAGTGTTTAGATAGGTTATTAGCTACTAGATCCAGCAAGATGTAGAAACTATAAGGAATTTAACTAGACTTAAATTAAATAGTAAAGATTTATCCTTAGAGTTTAATAATTCATGAGCACCAAACAGGACTTACCTATATATCTGTGAAAAAATGCAATCTCTTTAATAAAAAGACACTGCTAATTTCATACAAGCAATACAAATATTGATGGCTATCTGGGCATTTTACTTTATTTTAAAATAATTGTAGATTAAAATGCAGGTATATGTAATGATATAATGAGATCCTGTATACCCTACACTCTTTTCTTTCACAGTAACATCTTGCATAACTATAGTAAAAGCACAGCCAAAAAATTGGCATTGATTAAACCCACTTAACTTATTCACATTCACCAGTTTTACATTCATTTATGTGTGTGAATATATTTGTTTATATGCAATTGTATCATATGTGTAGATTCATGTGATCGCTACCACATTCAAGAACAGTTCCTTTACAAGGATACCTTTTGCCACCCTTGTTAAGCCATAGCCACCTCCTTCCTTTCCCAAATAAGAATTAGCCAAATGAAAGAGAGAGAGAGTTGTTGGGCAGAAAAAGACATGCAAAATTTATGTGACATGAGAAAGTGTGTCAAACTGAAAAAAACAACAATTTTCACTCTATTGCTAATTTATTTTATGTAGCTTTTATGTGTATACTTATAAACTGCTTTGTTTGTTGGGGGATAACAATTTGTATGAGAACAATTCGTATGACAGATAGAGCCAATTTTTTTTTTTTTTTTTTTTTTTTTTTGGAGACAGAGTTTCACTCTTGTCGCCCAGGCTGGGGTGCAGTGGTGTGATCTCAGCTCACTGCAACCTCTAAGTCCCTTGTTCAAGTGATTCTCCTGCCTCAGCCTCCCAAGTAGCTGGGATTATAGGCACTCACCACCACGCCTGGCTAATTTTTGTATTTTTAGTATAGAAGGGGTTTCACCATGTTGGCCAGGCTGATCTCGAACTCCTGACCTCAGATGATCCACCCACCTTGGCCTTCCAAAGTGCTGGGATTACAGGCATCAGCCACCGTGCCCGGTCAATAGGGTACATTTAAAAAAAATTTTTTTATTTTATCACTGGTAGTCAATTCTCAGCAACTTACTATACAAATGTTATCAAATTTCTTCCATTTATTTTAAATGTCTACATTATGATAAAATAAGATTATATAATCAAAGAAAATAACATCCTATGCATTCCCAGATTCCTAGTTGTAAATATGATATGGCAATGATTTGTAAATTTACCAGTATTATAACAATATACTTCTTTTATAAGTTAGAAAGTGACACATGCCATGTGGGTTCAAAGAGAAAAAGAGAAGGAGTTAGATTGTTGCTAGAAGATGGTGGAGTCTTTATAATATAGAGTCCACAAACTCTTATCGCCAGAGTTTTTGTTTGTTTGTTTGTTTGCTTTTTTCTCCTGGCCAAGGAAAGTTCCCATTGGCATATGGCATGAAAATAAAGTTTAACTGTGCTTCTCTTCTTATGATAAATTATGTAGTAATACTCATTTGCTAGTGATGCCAAATTCTCTGTGATCGACCTTCCTGTACTTCTGATCACCAACCAGAACTCAGATTCATAGACAGTTGCTTCTCTACCAGAATCAGTGAGCAGATCAGGTGAGATTTCCCACCCTATTCTTTTCTGTCCCTTCAGTCTCCTAAGAGATAATCAAACCAAGTTGTGAAGACAAATGTAACAATTCCATAAGGGAAGTACAATATAAAAATGAAATATTAGTCTCTCATACTTGTGGACTGAACTCTAGATCTCCAAGGGAAAGAGACCTTTGGAAGTTTTCCCGGATGTCTGCTTCTCCCATCTCTACCAAGGTTCCACTTCCTCAGCTTTACTTTTTCTTTCCGAAGGCAGTCTTATTTTCAGGTCTCTTCAATCATATCTCCAGTAACATTCCTGGAAACATAACTTCTCCTAAGGACAGGTGGAAATCTTGTTCCTTGAGTCTCTCTATTCCCTGATACCCTCTCCTTCTTTGCCAGTTCTGAGTTGTTGGAACCCCTGAACTTCATTAGTGTTATCTTTTGCTTCCCCAGTTTGAAGATGAGCCAGGAACTCTACAACCCCTTTTCCAAGAACAAGATGTATCACCCGGTCAGGATCTCTTTTTTAAAAAATTTTCTCACCCATTTGAGGTAAAGATACGCCAGTTCGCTTTAGTAAAGATCCTGTTCAGTTAAGCCTATGCATGTTTCTAAGTACATATATTAACTATCACAGAATTTATCAATTAGTGAAGCAGCTGACCCATTTTCTAAAGTCGTTAGGTTCATGTAATTCAAGATTAACTTCAAAAGTTTCTGCTTCTGCAGGTAATGTTGCCCTGGTGAGGTGAGGTTGCAGTCGGGAGGCAGGTGGCCAGTTTTCCCTTTACAACGCCATATGTGTTGATGGGATGTAGAAATAGGAGTAATGAGTCCCACATATAAAATCAGAAAGTTGTAGGGAGTGCAGGGAAGCAGTCAATAATTTGCCTGGGCAAATACTAGTGGTGTGGAATTACCTCAAAGCCTAGGAAACAGGTAAAATTATAGAAAACTTTCGTAGAAAGGACAAGATTCTAATCAGTCCTTAGAAAACCAAATGGTGCAACATGCATGGAAAGGTATAGAAAGGGTTAAAGTGGAGTGAAAAACTGAGCACAGTGAGACTATTAAAATAATCCCAGTGAGATAGCACTAAAATAACTTTCATTCATATTGCCTCCAAGACTACAAATGTCTCTGCTGCATAGAATACTATGAAAATGAATGAATTTTGTAACCAGATTCTGAAAAAAATGACCTAGTAAACGAAATAAAACAGAGTGAGAGATAGGAATTTTGCAAACTGTTAACTTTCTCAAAACATCAAGATACAATATTTTATTCTGTTATATAAAAAAAACCCTGAAATATTTATCTTCATGTTTAGACACCACTTTGGTCTTGAGAGAATATGGTAGGATCATGCTAATCATTTTGCATAAATTTGGTAAATATGTTTTGATTCCTCTCATTTTTCCAATATTAGTGCTATATGAGACTGTAGTACCTGATACACAAGTCTACTACAGTGATGTATTATCGAGCTATAAATTTTAATTTCCATACCTCCATAAATATGATCATTTTATAAAATACCTAATCTTCTGATGCAATCTGAGATAATAAAATTATAATCAAAGAAGCTAATATGTGATATGCATAATCATTTAACTTTAAAGCAAGGAGTTACTCTTGTTCAATTTTACAGATAAGGAGAATGAGGCTTGCAGAAGCTTTGTAAATTTTTTAGTAAGTTGTAGAGCTGATATTTCAAACTGGTTCTGTCTCCAAACATATTGCTAAAGTGTATAAGAAAAAATACATACCAAAATTGTCACTGAAGAAATGTTAATTCTAAGACTCATTCAAAATGTCAGCTTAGTTGTTCTCCAAAGCCAGGACCAACTGTTATTAAAACCATCCATGACGGGGAGGGAGGCAGAGGTTGCCGTGAGCCGAGATCGCACCACTGCACTCCACCTTGGGCGACAGAGCAGGATGCTGTCTCAGAAAAACAGACGGGAGTGGTACCTCATGCCTATAATCCTGGCACTTTGGGAGGCCGAGGCGGGTGGATCACCTGAGGTCATGAGTTCGAGACCAGCCTGGCCAACATGGTGAAACCCTGTCTCTACTATAAATACAAAAATTAGCTAGACATGGTGGCACATGCCTGTAATCCCAGCTACTAGTAGGCTGAGGTAGGAGAATAGCTTGAACCCGAGAGGCAGAAATTGCAGTAAGCCAAAATCGTGCCACTGCACTCCAGCCTTGGCGACAGAGTCAGACTCTGTCAAAAAAAAAAAAATCCATGAAGCTCTTTTAAAGAATTATGAACAAGAATAGACTTTCTTTAGAGTATGTTTGATTTGGTTCTGAAAGATATTTTAGCCAATCGAGAAAGGAACTTGTGTTACACGGTCTCCTGCTGGCAAATGTGTAGCATTGTTGCTTCTTCTTCTTCCAAACTTGCCTTGCGTTTAAATCTGGTGCTCAATAAAACAATAAATTCTTTTGGTAGGATACGTCAGGAAACTAAGAATTAGAGTTTTCTCTTTAAACTACTCTGTGTTTCAGGTTAATTACTGAACAGCATCAGAAGGTTTTTCTCATTTTTCTCTCCCTTCCTAAGAGCCATTTGTTCTAATTTCTCAAGAGCTGAAGTAACATTGCCTTTCTTTAATGGGAGCTCTAGGAAACACTGAAACGTCAGCAGGCATTTTCCATAATCAACATCCAACTCATAGCTTATGATACCAGGGTCTTCTCATGCACCCCCTCATCCTTACTTGTCAACATCAAAACTTGATTTCAATGGAGTACCTAATTAGCACAAATTCATTAAGGTATAAAGAATATATTATTTGCATTTTAATAGAGGATAAAAGCCTTAGGCCACAAAAAAAGAATCTCAATGATAGAATTTAGGCCTTGAAAAGATGGGGGAACTCTTTGGGAAAGTAAACTCATGATCTCCTCTCATTCCATCTAAAATCACCAACCTATGCAGCCAATTATATATCTCATAAAAGCAAATGAAATGAGTTTGATTCCAAGGTGCTGACATAGACCATTCTTGCTAAAACGAACTTTGATGACACATAGAACACTAAGCTATGATAATTATACTTTTAACACCTTAATCCATGTATTCATTAGCCATCCCGATAATTAGTAAAACACTAGAAAATGAGCTTCAGGAGACAGCTGTCTCACTGAATGCTGATAACAGAAACAGAATTTTAATTTCACAAATGAAGAAAAGGATACAAGTTAACTAGCTCAAAGATGTACCTTGAATTAGCTTTCCCTCCTTCCCTGTTTCATTCTTTCTAGTACTTCCTTTCTTATTCCTTGCCAGGAAGATAGTTGCATGCGAGGCCCCATCTCTACATCTGAGACAGCTGGTTCCAAGAGTGGTCCTAATAGCAGCAAAAGAACTGGCTACGTGGCCAGGGGCCTGAAACTATGGGTGGAAGTGTGAGAGAGGGCAAAAGTATGATCATCTTGAATCATATATATGAGTTTCAGAGAACATCTACACTGAAAGAAACAATAAATTCACAACGTATAATATAAATATATGAATATCAGAAATATTGAACAAACATTCCCACAGAGAGGATCATCCTTTTCCAACTTACCTTAGAGCATCGTTTAGTGGATATACGAAAACATAGCTATCAGCACACCTGACATTTAAACATCTGCAAGTGTTCCCAAAGGGAAATAAATTCTGTTATGAAAATTATGACTGCTCTCTTGTTCTGCTTTGGGCTTTAGTTGTTGTTATGCTTGATGCCAATCATCCAAAAGTTTTAGAGGCATGAAATATGCCTTTCTACACTCACCCATGCACATTCACAATGTTAAAGTACCTTGAATGAGAAAAATACATAAGCAACATAGAATCACATGTGAGAAAATCTGTGCAGGTTACACACATTTAAGATTTTCATAGAAAGAAAATAACTTTATTGGGGTAAGATTAGAAATGAATTTAAAATTGACTTTTTACAAAAAGGAAGAATTTGATATGGCAAGGAGCAAGAGCAAAGTTAATGTTACACAAGAATGGAAATAACATGTGTGGTGGAAAAGAATTGTTGATAATTATTTCATCATTTCTAAGAGACAGGCTGTGTCTGGGTACTTTGCATGTGTTAACTGTCATCCCCAGACTATGCATACCCCTCCTCATTAAATGTCCTACTCTTTGCCCTGATCTCTTACATCTTACTAAATGTCAAGTCTATTCTTATAGGTACTCAGGTAAAAATTCTCGGGGCCATCTTTAAAAAAATCTTATGAGCTTTGTTTCAACTTATATTCAGAATCCAGCACTTATCACCTCTACTTCCAGCAGCTTAGTCTAAGCTACAACTATGTCCCTCCTGGGCCATTCCTATTGTTTCCTACTTGATCCTGCTGCACCTAACCTTGGTCTCCTATTGTTCTTTCCACAAGCAAACAAAGGAACAATTCCTTAAAATCTCAAGGCAAACCATGTTACCTTTCTACAGTAAAATTCTTAAAGACTTCTCTTCCTGATTCAGATTAAAATGAAAAATCCATATTATGGCTTTACAAGGCTTGGCACTTTCCCCTACAACCTTTCTTATGTAATCTCCAACCACTCTCTCTTTGCCAACTCTGATCCAGCCACTTTTGCCTCCTTGCTAATCTTTAAATATTTTTTGTTTGTTTGTTTTTTGAGACAGAGTCTCGCTCTGTCACCCAGGCTGGAGTGCAGTGGCGCGATCTCGGCTCACTGCAAGCTCCGCCTTCCGGGTTCACGCCATTCTCCTGCCTCAGCCTCCCAAGTAGCTGGGACTACAGGCGCCTGCCACCACAGCCGGCTAATTTTTTTTTTTTGTATTTTTAGTAGAGACGGGGTTTCATCCTTTTAGCCAGGGTGGTCTCGATCTCCTGACCTTGTGATCCACCGGCCTCGGCCTACCAAAGTGCTGGGATTACAGGCGTGAGCCACCACACCCGGCCGCCTCCTTGCTGATCTTTAAATATGTTAAGCACACTCCTGCATCAAGACATTTGTACTTACTTTCTGGTCTCTTTTTAAAGACATAACCCTTTTCATATGATAATCATTTGGCTGGTTTCACTTTTTTGGGGTCTCTGTTTAAATATCACCTCCTCAGGAAAATGTTCCATGATAGCTGCATCTAATCTAGCAGACCCGTTTAGTTGCAGTCCCTTTACCTTGCTTATTCTTTTTTACAGCTTGTATCAGTAGCTTGGATGCTACATATGTATTTATCATTTATCTATTTTCATTATTGTTTCAACTCTGTAAGAGTAGGTATTATCTATTTTCTTTATGGGTATATAGCTAGGATCTAAAATAGGACTTGGCATATAGTAAGCAGGTTATAATTGTGTAGTGACTATGTGAATTTATCTTTGAAAACCCTGTAAGATATGTTTTAATCCTAATTGTAATAAAATAAAATTGCTGACAGAAATCTTAAATAGCTCTTCCTCCATCAGTAACTAATAAGAATTACAATTCAGGGCTGGGTGCAGTGGCTCAGGCCTGCAATCCCATCACTTTGGGAGGCCGAGGCAGGTGGATCACAAGGTCAGGAGTTCGAGACCAGCATGGCAAACATGGTGAAACTCTGCCTTTACTTAAAAAAATACAAAAATTAGCCTGGTGTAGTGGCGCACATCTATAATCCAGCTACTCTGGAGGCTGAGGCATGAGAATCGCTTGAACCCAGGAGGCCGAGGCTGCAGTGAGCCGAGATAGAGCTACTGAACTTCAGCCTGGGTGACAGAGTGAGACTCTGTCTCAAAAAAAAAAAAAAAAGAATTACAATTCAGATTTATACCTGGGCTCAAAGCCTACATTTCAAATAAGCATTCCATACCCCCTTTCCATAATAGGACTGTAAGAAGCAGAGGTAAAAATGAGCAGAAGATGCATAATAGGAAATAATAAGAGGTAGGTTTGATAGGTTGTATTTTTATACTGAGATGTAACATAAAATCCACTACATTTAAACTCTTCATTTATCTATACTTGACTCAGATATTACAGGAAGCTTATTCTAGCTCATAAATATGAATTTAAAAGGAAATTGAAGATAATTCTTGCTGAGATCTTAAGTGTTATATATTATTATTTTATTACAATAATATAAAATACATTAATATCTTGAACATGTCTTCCATTAAATAACTCCACATATTCAAGTGCTATTTGAAAATTTTTCAGTTTCTCAGAGGAAAAAATGTAGCAATAATAGACTGAGTTATTGCAAAAAAAATTTTTTTTAATGTCATTTAGGAACTACTATTTGCTAATGGCTATAGCTTAGAAGAGCATGAGTAAGAAAATGTGTTAGTTTCCAGAATTATCATGAAACACTTTCAATCAACCTGATGAAGACTGGGGTTATAATCTCAACCTCAGTGTGACACATCACTAGGGATACTGAGTGAAGTCATCTCTAAATATTTAATACTGAATGATACTCCTAAATTGTCCTCCTATAGCTGAGATATGCCATCTGAAAATGCTAGCATGCATGTAAGTGTTAAATCAACAACAAATTATTTATTTTAAATTCTAAATCATGTGTTAGGCAAAGTAATAACTATTAGAAAACTAGAAGCTTGCTTCAGCTACACCAATAACTATTTGCAAAGTATTTGTTGTCAGTTTTTGGATTTGTAAAATAATTTAATTAAATGCCTTCAACTTTTTTTCTGGTCTCATGTGCTACATGCTTACCTAGACTCCAGTGGATATTATTTATTTCCTTGACCTGGCTTTAAAAGCCATTTTTCAATCTCTGAATTTGATCAAAAAGTTTTTTTTTTCTATTTGTTTCAAGATTAGCTTTGTTTCTCCAAGTAAATGATAAGCTTCACTGGGGCTTAAATGTTGTTTTACCCTTCTTTGCAACTTCAAGAACACCAAGTTTAGTAGTTTGTGATCCATTAAAAAATTAAAGATGTAAATATTAGCTTTTCTTAAGTACCACTCTACGAAAAATGTAGTCAAATGGGATTTAATTTAATTAACACCCATGGAAAGAGGCAAAATGTATCCTGATTAGAATACAATAAAGTGATACTGCATATCTTAAAAATGGATATACCAATTGAAAGACAAGGCTTTTAGGGCAAAAAACTATATAATGTGACCATGATTATCCAGAGTAATTACAAATGGTATTATACAGGTTATCTTTTCTGACAAGTAGTTTGGAAGTCATCATTCTCATGTTCATAACAATAAAAAGACTAAACACACTGGAAAACAATAACTTTTCTTAGATCTACCAGAGAACTGAGGTCATAGGACAAACAGCCATCCAAATCTCGAGAGACAAGATAATCAGACGTTAACAGCTGGGATCTGCTTACCTAGAACAGAAACTTCTAGAACAATAAATGAATTGAAGCATTTAAATGGTAATTTTCAAAAACTGCTGAAGACTGAATGCAGACTAGCATTAGAATGAGAAACTCCTGCAGATCACTATTTAAGGGGGATGCCCAACACTTTGGTTAGTTTTATCTCCAAGAACCCTAACAGGTTCCTTATTGTGAAGAACCAAGAATACTCTCTTTATCGCACTGGAAGGGGGAAAGGAAGAATAGTCATTGTGAAATATACCCACAGCTTTTTCCACAACAAAATTTTATCTGGGAAAGATGGCTAGGGAGATTTTATCAGAGCCTCATCCCACCTGAGATAAGGGCATTTCTTAGTCTTCAAAACCCTCTAATCTTCCTGCATCATCTTTAGGAGTGGGAAAGCTAAGAAATAGTTGGCAAGGCCAGAGTCCAGAGAAACAGACTCACATAAACACTGAGATATAATTATAAGTTTACAACGTGGTCTCTGTTCCCCATATCTTACCGCATCCACCATGGGAATCAATTATTAACAATGGATTATAACTGAAAGAGCTGTAAGACACAGACTCTATCTAAGAAGGAGTACTTAGGGAAGCATAAAGACATCAGAGAGGACAAAAACAAATACACTTAGGTGTTTTCAATGACTTTGCTATTGTAAGTCGTGCTGTGATAAACATAAAAATGCAGGTATCTTTTTAAAATGATTTATTTTCCTTTGAATAGACACCCAGCAGTGGAATTGCTGGGTCAAACTGTAGTTCAGTTTTTAGTTCTTTGAGGAATCTCCATACTGTTTTCCATGGAGGTGGTAATAATTTACATTCCCACCAATAGTGTATGAGCATTCTCTTTTCCTCACATATATGCCAACATCTGTTGTCTTACTGGCTTTTTAATAAAAGCCATTCTGACTGATGTATTCATAAGATGATATCTCAGTGTGGATTTCATCTACATTTCACTGATGATGAGTTATGTTGATAATTTTAAATGCGTTTGTTGGCTGCTTTTGAGAAATGTCTGTTCATAACCTTTGTCCAGTTTTTAATGGGGTTGTTTGATTTTTTCTTCTTGAGTTGAGTTCCCTGTATATTCTAGATATTATTCATTTGTCAGAGTCATAATTTGTAAATATTTTCTCCCATTCTGATGAGTACAATATAAACCCAACCCTCACCACCACACAAGTAATATCCATGTAACAAATAAATACATATATCCTCAAATCTATAAAAGAAATGCAAAAAAAAAACCCAAGAAGATTCTTAAAACCTCTGGAATCTACAACTACATCAAATGTTGTATAGCAATTTGGCAATTTCTCAAAGAACTTAAAGCAGAATTACCATTTGGCCCAGTAATCCCAATATTGAGTATATACTGTAAGAAATATAAATTGTTCTACCATAAAAACATATGCACACATGTTCATTGCAGCACTATTCACAATAGCAAAGACATGGAATCAACCTAAATGCCCATTAACAGTAGACTGGATATAAAAATTATGGTAAACATAAAACATGGAATACTATGCAGCCATAAAAAAGAATAAAATCATGTTATTTGCAACAGCATGGATGGAGTTGGAGGCCATTATCCTAATTCATGAGCAGAAAACCAAATATTACATGTTCTCACTTATATGGGGGAGCTAAACATTGAGTACACATGGACACAAAGAAGGGAGCAATATACACTGGGGCCTACTTTAGGGTGGAAGATGAGAGGAAGCTGAGGATAAAAAAACTACCTATCTGGTACTATGCTTATTACCTGAGTGGATAAATAATCTGAATAACAAAACCCCCATATTCTAGACCAGCTCGGTCCAATAAAACATAATGTGAGCCGCATGTGAAATTTTTAATTTCCAAGAAGCCACATTTTAAAAAAGTAAAAGTCATAGGTAAAATTAATTTTATTATTATATGTTACCTAATATAATCATTTACATATATTTAACCATAAATTTTATTAATGAAATCTTTACATTATTTTTCTCTTAGTAAGTCTTAACACTTAGTGTGCATTTTATACTTAATGCACATTTCAATTCAGATGCTAAATTTTCCTTGGAAACACTTGATCTGTATAAAGATTTCAAGAAATTAGAGTTGAAAAAGTATATTTTTCTAAACAATATATTTATGCTGTTGTTCTAAATAGAAGTTTTTCAGTAACTACATTAAATATTGGTTTTTAATTTTATTTAAGTTAAAGTACCTTAAAATTTTAATTTAAGATTAGAAATCTAAAATTAAAATTAAAAATTTTTGTTCCTTAGTTGCTAGACACATTTCAATTGCTTGATATTTAATATATGGCTAGAGGCTGTCATATTGAACAGTTAAATTCTAGAGCTTTCTAGAATATAGAATGAAAACCACTGGGTTAGTCAAAATGCTTCTCAAGACTATCATTCAGGAGGCTACTGCCATGATCGCCAAGAAGCATCCAGCTTAGTATTTGGCATCTGAGTATACTGATAAAATCCTGCTCCTAGACCTACAAGGTGGAATTTCAGACTACAGACCTACTTAATTCAGTGATACAATAACATTCTGAAGGATCTGGGAAGCCAGCTTGCTAGGCAGAATTTCCCTGGCAGCCCTCTCTTTCAACGTGTACTTTGCTTTCAAAATGTCAACATAACGTCACTCTGAGATTTGCTCATCTCATAGATAGCAAAGTCAGCTTTTTAAATTAAGCAGCCTAACCTGGAAGCCATAATAAGTATGAAATAGATTAGGCAGGAGTTATTCCCCAAAGTCTTGTCAATCCACCAGCTTAAAGCAATGCTGATCACTGCTGTAATACTTGCAGGTAGTTGCTGAGGATAGTCAAATAACTCCCAGATGGACTGTTGAAAGGAGGAAGAACTACATCAGTGAAAGCATAATCACAAAGTGAATTATAATTTCAAGCAATGTGGCTTAATTGTGGGTAATAGAGGGTATAGTAATATGAGGTGAAGCAATCAAACAAAATTAATGCAGTCTTAACTTAGGCTACTTGAGTTTCAGAACTGTGAAAAGTAACTCTTCAAGGAGTACTAATTATTGAAAATGGTAGAAGTCTTTATCAAGGATGGCCTTCAACTGGAATTTCATCTGTCAAAATTCTGAATACTAGACATGGACCCCTGAGGAAAGGAATAGATGGAATTCATTATGTAACACTTCTCTCGCTTTGCTGTTCTTTCCTTTCTTTGTCTTTTCATAACCCTAGAGGGTACAAATGAACACAGCCATGGTGCCTTACCTTAAATTTGTTGTACTTGAGTCCACTCTACCCAGCAGTCTTCCCATAAAGGAAATTTGGTTTGACTGTGTTTTATATAAGTTTATTCCTAATGTGAACAGAAGCTCTATTCAGTAGAATTAGGAACAGTACAGACCAAACACACAAAGAACCAGAATGGATTTCAAAAAATCACGCTGGACGGTATCTATTTGATTCAACTGCTCTGCTTTACTTATAATTTTCTCCTAGCCAAATTGGACACATATAAAATATCAAGTTCATATACCACCTTACCACGTGAGTTATTTTTTAAATTACAGCATTTAATCATTTCACCCACTTCTCATAAAAAAAAAAACATATTAAAGCCTCTCAGAATCTTGAGCATCATAGCCAAGGTTCTTCACAGTATGTTCCAAATCTTTCTTTTCATTTATATTTTCCACTGTATTCTTTGTACCTAGGGGATTAAATTCAAAATACATCAGAGCCATTATGTTAAGTTCACTGACTGATAAATATTAACACTAGAAAACTTGGTCTGAAGAGGGTTCCTTGAGGTGCTTGCTGTACCAGGCAGGTTTTTGTTTTCACTGTTAGATTTTCCCAATCCTGGAGAGATAGTGAAACCTGAGGAAGCTTCCAGGGTGGACACAGCAAAGGGGCATATTTGAAGGACTAAGGGCTATGATTATTTACCAAGGATAGTCACAGCATTTCAATATTTTAATGCCCAGAATGGCTATATCAGTGTGTACAAACTGAATGTCAGTCCAAATGCACACTGCATTATAAATTTCAGACTTCTAACTATTCCTCATGCACAGGATCAAGCAAGTAAATATATTTTGAGTCGAATAAAATTAAAATATTCTATGAATTTTTATACCTTTGAATGTTTGCTCATAAGATTTCTTTTATATTCCTCTAGTTTTTCATTATATACCTTCAATTCATTTTTTGTGAATTGGCTGCAACACTAGCTCTGCTCTTCCGCCTTCTCAGAACCTTAACGGTCAGAATTAATGGCTGCCTTCTCCTCAGGAAAATAACAATCAATATATATTCCTAACAGTGGCCACTATAGGAGGACTTTAATTATGGTTGCTTCTAAACTTGTTTAGAATAGGAATTCAAATTTCATCACTTTGTAAATCTGTAATGAAAGCCAAAGGGAGTGCCTTTCCCTATATTGCTCAGTAAATGCCAAATAAAGAAATTTAAGAAAGAGCCATGAATGCTGGATGAGTAATCATATGGAAAAGGGATACTCATTTGAGTGCTGTAAACACTCTTTTATGTATATGAAGCCCAAAGAGTTTATTCTCTTGGAAGAAGATAAGCAGTTGTGAGCACAAAGGAGGCAAACAAGAACTAGAGCTGCTATTTTAAGGCGAGTGCTATATGCTAGTACAAAACCCCATTTTTACACTTTAATGTTTCAATCTCATATTACTTTAATAAATCACAGTGCTTCACTTTACTTTTAATAGTGGAATAAATATTATAATGACCTTTTTACTGGACAGGAAAAAATATAATTTTTCCACATTGCAACACTGAGTATATTTTTCTCAACTTTCTGCTGAATAGGTCATCCAAGGGCAAGATAAAATAACTTCTTGATATCAAACTTTGTTAGTACAATGATGTCAACTTGCAAGAAAAGTGTCAAGTCTCATTATTCTTTCTTTCTTTCTTTTTTTCTTCTTTCTTTTTTTTTTTCTGACACAGTCTCGCTCTACTGCCACGCTGGAATGCAGTGGGGTAATCTCGGCTCACTGCAACCACCTCCTCCTTGATTCAAGCGATTCTCCTGCCTCACCCTCCAGAGTAGCTGGGACTAAAGGCCAGCATGCCACCAGGCTCAGCTAACTTTTGAATTTTTAGTAGAGATGGGGTTTCACCATGTTGGCCAGGTTGGTCTCGATCTCTTGACCTCGTGATCCGCCCACCTCGGTCTCCCAGAGTGTTGGGATTACAGGTGTGAGCCACCACACCCGGCCTATTCTTTCTTTTTAAGATGACCTTCCTGTAACTCCCATTTTCCTTTTATATTTTCTCATATATTATGTATAAAGATTCACTGAATACCATAAAAATTATTCCAAAGTTAGAGCAAAATTGCTCTTTTAGCTGTATAAACAGAACATAGCATGCTCACATCCATTACCGGCTTACTTTCCGACTCTCCTTCAAGATATTCACTGCATTAAAAATTAGAACTAACTTTTGAAAAAAGTCCATAACAGGCAGTACAGTTTCTGTTCTATCTTGTATATCCTCAGCTTATTTATTTGCCTCTGAGACAGAATAGGGTAATTTGTTAAAAAGTGCTCCATCTTTTCTTTTTCATCGGCTTTTCATTTGTTTCCAAACTTGAGTTTCCTGACTCTGTGCTATAAATGTCTAAAGGAACTGTGAATAATGAATCTCCTATTGCTTTTTTCCATTTTGTAATTTTGACCTTTCATTTCCAAGTAAACCCTTCTAATAAGGACTATTTTAAACTGCATGTGGTTTCCATCAGCACAGGTATTAGAAATGACTTACAGTGTTAGTTCTATTATATAAACCACTGACTTTCCCTTAGGCTTGTGGTAAGTAGATGACTAAGAAATTTATTTTCTTTATCTTTGTCTCTCATTTTCACCTCTGATGTCTACCTACACCAAATGAGAGAAGAAATAATGATCCCTTAAAAAGTTTTCCAACATCTCATTCTATTTTGTCAATCCTTTTATTTCAGTGCAGAGTTTTGTTAATCAAATCATTGTGGAGACTTTTCTAAAGTTGGTACATATATTTGCTTTCGTCTTTAATTCTTATTTTCACCAAGAGTCAGTGAATTCATGACTTGTTTGGTACATTTTTGTAGCTCATTTCACGTATACTTTATATTTTCAATGATTTAAATCATTTTTTTTTCCTCTGGGGTGTATACAAAAAAAGTGAGAATGGTTGTGGGAGGGAGTATCTTATAATAATGGGTTTATATTTAGGGAGCAGTGGAGGAAATAAAAGGCTTTTTTATGTTTGACGCAAACTTTTTTCTGCAAGTTAAGCCTTTCTCCTTTTGTTTGTTAAGATAAAAATAATTTACATTATTCTCTAAAGGCATGTGCCAATGTGGAACACATTAAACGTCTTACTGAAACACATATATTTTCTTACATATTCCATCTCCTATACTTTCCAGGTACTTTATCCTGAAATGTGACACGAAAGTAATATAAAACAGATTTTAAAATTATTTGTAACCAGTTAGTGCACTAAAACAAATAATTACTTTCTAAATCTTGGTCTTGAGATTTATGAACCAGTATAAAATTAATTGATATAGATATGGCTATAATTACAGATTACAAATCTCTAAAATTTACTATTCCTGACTCTTCCTTATAACCAAATGTGATGCATTATAATCTTTGTTTTTAGCCAAAAACCAGAAATTTCCAAAATTATTCTTGCTTAATTTTTTCAGTGGTTTATAATTCAAGTAAGAAAAAAATAATTGTTATGACTAACACAAATTCATTCTGTTGCAGTTTAAGCTTTTGGTTTTTTGCTTGTTATTGAGACAGAGAAAATCATCATCCTCTTGTAAGATTCTATTAGATGCTTAGAGAAAATAAAACTACTATCTAAGCCTTTTGTTTGTTTTATTGTTATGGACATGTTCATATTTTGACAGCAATCCCCTGGACACGCTCTCACTCATTTTCTGATTTCAAACTTCCTGACTGCATACTGACTCAGGAATAAAGTCAGATTTTCTTTTTAGAAGATTTGTGAGTGTTTTGTTTTGTTTCTTTCTTGTGTATACGTTTTTGTTTGTTTGTTTTTGTTTTTTTGGTTTTTATTTTTTGAGGTTTTACTAGCTGAAGACATCTCATCTCACTGAATTGGTTTATCAGTAAACATATTTTAGTTGTGTTTTCCCCGTTGTTCTCACCCGTCTTAACCCTTATACCCTCTCCCCTTACAGCAAATTAAGAAGAAGACATTTAGAGAAATACCTTTTCTTTATGTGAGCAAAGAAAAGGTAACAAATTACAGATAATGTCATATCCTAAAAGCAGTTTTGGTCCAATCAAGATTTTTAGCTGCCAGGTAACATTTAAGGCTCTCTACTTTCAGTATTTAAAAACAAGGTATATCTGATCAGGATCCAGCCCATGGAACATAAACTGATACTGAAATTCAATCTAAAATAGACCTCGGTGTCTTAAATCTCTGTACTATTTTTAAATTTGCCTATGTTACTTAATTTGTCTCAGAGACAAAAAAACTTTCTATGATTTGTCTTTGCACTAAAACTAAAAAATATATAATTTATTCATAATATTCAATTTATAGTGCAAGAATACAAAAACACAGACTATGCCTTTCATTTATATGACACCAAACAGTTGCATTTTTCAAGTTGACAAGGGAAATTAACATTTTTACCTGCTATGTAAAATGGAAGTGATAAAGTCAAAAAGATAACTTCCATCACTAAATAATTTTGTTTAAAATATAAATTGTCATTAGTCTTTCAACAAATTGGGAAAAACAATATGGAATCCATATTGAGCCCTATCTTTTGTTTTGGTAACATCTATAATCTTTCAAGTATTTCTTGTTGTTTTTTACACACTAGTTCTTTTCTCATTTGGCAGAGGACAAGTGTTATAGAGCAAGGCACATTTATTCTGTCACTATAGAGAATGTGTTAGTAAGTGAATGACTGCAATGTAATATAATTCTTCTCCTCAATGAATAAAACAAATAATGTATATAAGTATCTGTCAACTGCAAAGTTTACTTAATCAACAAATATTTATTAAGGGTTCGTTATCTAGCAAGCCGTATGTGTTGCTGTAAGTACAATCCACAAGAAACACTTAGGTTAGAAATATGACTATTGCATGGGATATTTTGGCATGAGAGAATATTTTAATACCTTTTAAATATATTATAATTGTTAATGCTTCATTATGCAAAATCGATGTAAAACACAAATCTGTAGAGTTTGTAACTAAAAGAAAAGTTTTTTCTTATTATATCGCAACTAAGTATCACAGAATTTTAGGCTAAAAAAGGCCTAGATGCTACTAGCTCTTATGACCTAACACAGTAAAATACCGTATAGAAAAGGTAAACACTACACAACTAATTATTAAAAGAATTGGAGCACAATCTCAGATCTTTTGATTCTCAACCCAATTCTCTTTCAAAAATAAGAAACACAATGCTTTTTTGTAAGCTATTTTATGATACTACATATTATTTCCCGACAAAAATTTAAATTATTTACAGAGAATTTCTTTTACGTAACTCTCAAAAGTGCAAAATTATTTTATCACCATTACCTTGGGGACAACAAACATCAAAATTTGTGCTAAAATGAAACTTTGAGTTGAGTTCAATGAATATATTGTGTGTTTTTAAGACATACTATCTTTACTAATTGCAATAAATTCAAATTTTACACAAACTGGAAGTGTAAATATACACTTCTGATATTAATGTAGAAGTTTTCAATATGATTTACAAGATAAAGAATACATGAGATGCCCTTTTCATCACTCACTTATTTCTCAACTATGTTGATAAAAGGTTTAGGTGTTATTCTATTTTATAAGCTAAGAGACAATTAGTCATATTTCCTATTTAGTACAAAAGGAAGAGCACTGACCTTACCTCTGCCATGTTCACATTGTATGGTCCAGTTGAGAATCCTGCCTGAGAGTTGGCTGTGTAAACACAGAGCAGCAGAGAAGAGTCACCACACTCCATCATATGAGAAGGCACGTGTCTGCTGGCTGCCTCCCATTTTTCCCTATTTGGGAACAGTCCTCTGTGCTGAGTGGTCTTCCTGCCATATGGGTCAATAAAGTATTTCCAACCAAAGAAATCACTCGGACTCTTCAATAACCATAAAGTAAGTTTCATCTGCTATCAAAATTAAACCATATATATATTTGTTATTTAAAATTAATTTCTACTGGAATTATAAAAAACACTGTTGATAGCATTGTGTATCCAGCAGTCTTTACCTTTTAAGGCCACCTAAGCAAGCAAAAATATCTAAGAATTATATTCTTCATGTAATGAAAAATTAAGTTCCCAATTTCACAAAATTAGTCTCAATACTGAAAGTACTAGATTTGGACGTAAAAATCTGAAATTATTAAGATTATTATACACAAGAAAAGAGTTAATACTAATATTCTGGGACATTTAGGTAAAGCAAAATGTGACTAAAATTTAGGTTAATAAAAGTTAAATTCAGAATAGGATCAGAAGAGCTTGAAACATAATGGCATAATTGAGTGAATTACAAAAAACAAAATGTATCTATTTTCTCAGATACCATTACAGTAATAAAAATGAAACATTACTCCACTGGCAATCACATCTTGATTACTATGTAATGCTAGAAGTTTGATTTGCTCAATTAATCTCATTATAATTTATGACATAAGTTTCTAAGTACTATCAAGAGATTTAAAATAATGTTTATAAAATATTCACCAAGATGTACATAATATTATCATGTGAAATGTATTGGCTTAATTTAAAAATATACATGTTGTTAAAAGGAAGATAGCCCGGACATGGTGGCTCACGCCTGTAATCCCAGCACTTTGGGAGGCCAGGGAGGGTGGATTGTGAGGTCAGGAGTTCAAGACCAACCTGGCCAATACGGTGAAACCCCATCTCTACTAAAAAATACAAAAATTAGCCAGGTGTGGTGGCGCATACCTGTAATCCCAGCTACTCAGGAGGCTGAGGCAGGAGAATCGCTTGAACCCAGGAAGGAGAGGTTGCAGTGAGCCAAAATCACACCTCTGCACTCCAGCCTGGATGACAGAGTGAGACTGTCTCAAAGGAAAAAAAAGGAAAATAAATATTTTCATTGATGTTATGTAATATTCACAAGAAAAGTTTATTATAATAAAGGGAAAATATTAGCTATTAGGATTAATATTATTTAATATTAGGATTTAATTTAATATTATTAAATATTAGGATTTAATTTAATATTATTTAATATTAGGATTAATATTATTTTATTAACAAGTAATATTAGCTATTATTATTTGTTATTATATTTATGATATTATATTATATTACTTGTTATTATATTTATTGTTAATAAATATAAACTAGCAAATTAAGAGAAACATGTATAAGTCAGCAGAACATTTTTTTAGATATATGAAAATAAGGAGCACAGCTCCGCTATAAACATGGACAATGAAGGATCCATCTTGGACCCTGGCTTTAGAGTATCCAGTTCTTACCTTTTCTGACCCTGCCACTCCCTCCTAGGTAAGGAGTCAATGGAGACAATGAGATGTGCCCTTATCAAGCCTTTCACTAACTCTAGGCCATGCTGTGGATCCCAAGACACTAAAATAGCTGCTCAAATTGGCTGAGCTCACTTTAGAGTCTGTGTAAATCTCTTCCTGATTCTGTCTTCTTGAAGGATAATGAAGGTATTTGTATGCCTACCTATATAGGTTGTACCTGACTTTTTTGGAATACACAGGTTCTATCAGATGCAATGGTAGATTGGTAGACAAAAAGAGGAAGGTATAAAATGAATATGGATGGCACAGATATTTTACAATGTATGGCTCTTATCTTCTCTACAAGAAGACAAAATAAGAATCCCTCTCTTTCCCTTGATGGCATTTGCTATCATAATTTGATGAATAGTTTATTAATTGCCTTAATGTATGTATGACCTGCTACTCTTTTCTAAGAACATAGTTTCATTTTAACAAAAGTTTCCAAGGTCTAACTCAGAATTGTGTTTATTATGAGAAATAATCTGTAAGGTCAGGTATGTTTCAATAGCCACTCACATGAGACTAAATAATGTTGTCTTTGTAGACACCCAGAAAGCTCTAGGACTACTATCTGCTAGGCTGCAGTGCTTTAACAGTGCAATAGTCTGTGCTCTCTTTCTGCATGCCAGATTCTTTAAAAGACTTAATCTTCTGAGTATCAAGGCCCATACGAATTATTGGGTTTTCATATTAGGTTTTGTCCACAAAATTAAATCCACCTGTATTAGATGTCACCCTTAAAAGTCCTCATATTTTTTGAGTTGATCAAAGAATCATATTAACGAATATTTCCCACTGTTCTAAGTTCTACTGCCTGATGATTGACCACAGTGGGAGTTACGTACAATGGCTATCAATTCAAGAGCAATTAATGAGCAGTGAAGCTTATAGAGAAAGCAACATGATCAATAATACCTTTAAAATATTCTAAATTTTAGGGGAGAAAAAGAATCACTGATGAACAGAGAATGCTTATCCACTTATAAACATTCTCATCACAATAATATGAACGTTTCGTGATGCTGGCACAGGAAAAAGTTCTGATTTTATTTTGGAAAGGTTATGTTTATAATCATGTACAATATTTTAGATGATATTTGTTTTATAAGACAAGAGAACACAGTAGTCGACCTGTAATGACCAAAAGTACTTTACATAGTCAAAGTTTTCTTCCTTTGGGCCTATTCAGAAGAGTTCCAAGTTCAAGGAGTATTCAATGGCAGAACTTCCATCTTGTCTCATCAACTGAATTTCTATTACAGCTTAACCTGGAAACAAAAAAGGAGAAATGGGAGCTGAAGGTGTAAGTATAGATTGAATTCAATCAAGTTAAAACATTTTAAAAGTGTAAGTATGATGTTTTCCATAAAAATGACTGTAATTTTTGTATATTAATTTAAAGATAATTATCTAGACATATAAATCAGCAATGTCTAAGGCATAAATATTTCAAAATAAAAGATTATTCCAGTGTAGACATATTTCATTACATACTAAGATTCTGTTTATTGATGATAATTTTCAGTAAATCATTAGTATGTTTAAATAAAATCGACTATAATAAAATAAATTCTCTTGACTGTATTTTTATTTCCTGTAATATTGAATAAAATAATCTTAAATTCAGGAAAAATATTATTTGAGAGTATTAGAGACTTTTGTATTATGCAATCTAAACCACAAGTGGGGCACAAGTACTGCTTGACTGATATGGCAAACTGTTACAATAATATAAAAGTCCAAATGATGAGAAAATCTTTTAAGATTTATCATTCTTCACATCATGAACATGTTCAAGTGTATCCACATTTGGGTCTCTTTTTCAGAGAACCAATTTGGAATTAGGTCAAGTATCTGAAGAATGCTTCTATAGATTATATTAAAATTACCTTAGAAGGAGAATGGTCACAAAAGTCTCCTTTGAGTTATGCAAAGATAAGAAAATATTCATAACCACTGTATTATTTAATAATTACAGAGGATATTATAGCTTCTACAGTGTTTTCATGCTGGTTAAAATACAGGTGAAAAATTACAAATTAAGATAACATAAACAGGATATTATTTTCTCCCTCTTAAATTATTTGCAAACTGTAGTCACAGAGTGTGGTAGGCAGGATTATAAAATGGCCCCGATATTTTTAGCTCCTGATATCCACACCTGTCTGTAATCCCTCCCTCCTGAGTATGGGCAGGACTAACAACTTGTTTTTAACCAATAGAATAGAAAAGAGGAAATGAATTTTGAAGATGTAATTAAGGTCTCTAATCAGTCAAATTTATGTTAAACAAAAAGGAAATTAACTAGCTGGGCCTGAACTAATGAGGTGAGCCTATTAGAGTAGAGATGAAAGAGATACTCCTGCTGTGCATATGTTCATTGCAGCACCATTTACAACAGCAAAGACATGGAATCCATCTAAATGCCCATTAACAGTAGACTGGATAAAGAAAATGTGGACGTACACACTATAAGATACTACACAGCCATAAAAATGAATGAGACCATATTCTTGGCAGCAACATGGATAGAGCTGGAGGCCATGTTCCTAAGTGAACTAGTGCAGGAACAGAAATCCCAATACCACATGTTCTCACTTATAAGTGGGTACTAAACCTTGAGTACACATGGACACAAGGATAGGAACAACAGACACTGGGACCTATGGGAAGGTGGAGGGTGCAAGGAGGATGAGGCTCAAAAAGTTACCTATTGAGTATTATGCTTATTACCTGGATGATGAAATAATCTGCACATCAAATCCCTGTGGTATGCTATTTATGAATACAACAAACCTGCACATGTACCCATGAAAGTAAGTGTTAAAAAATTAAAATTTTAAAAAGCCACACAAAGAAAACATGACTGGCAAAAGATCAGACTCTATAGGATTAAAAAATAAAATAACATATAGTAAGTCAATGCAAAGATATCCACATAAGCAAAAACACACACTCTTTCTCTTTTCTCTCTCTCCCACCCACATGCACATATTTAATGTGCCATGAAAGTCCTCTATGACCACAAATGTTTCTCACATTTGTGATCCTCTTCAGGTTATATGACACATAGGAATTTCAAAGGAAATTCAATTGAGCTCCCAAAGCAATGCTGATATAAAATGCTAACCTACTACAAAGACACACCAGAAAATTAAAGAGTTTTTTGCTTTCAAATGAAAAATACTTTAACATATATTTATATACAGCACATAATATGTATATACCTATATACACATTATGATATGTATATACCTATATACACATTATGATATGTATTTTAGATTTATATATATAGTTATGATAAGATGCTCAGTTTTGTTTACCTTCATAAGTGGAAAAGAGTAACATTAAGAGCAATTTCAAAACATTTTCCCCATAGCTATTGAAGATTGTGTTTTCCAGATATCATATTTTATGTGAATTACTGAAATTTAGAAGGTTTGCATGCTGCTACAAAAACAAACAAAAATAAGCACCTCTAAAGAAACCTTGGATCTATTAAATGAAAACTCTTGCTGTTTTTAATTTTTTCAAATTCATAACAGCAACAATCAAAGGTCAAGAAATAAAAATCTTCTGTGTACAGGCAATGTCTACTTCTGACCACACTTAAAACCTTCCCCAAATTGCTTTAAAAATAGCAGTCTTTGTAGGGACATGGATGAAATTGGAAACCATCATTCTCAGTAAACTATCGCAAGAACAAAAAACCAAACATCGCATATTCTCACTCATAGGTGGGAATTGAACAATGAGATCACATGGACACAGGAAGGGGAATATCATACTCTGGGGACTGTGGTGGGGAGGGGGGAGGGGGGAGGGATAGCATTGGGAGATATACCTAATGCTAGATGACGAGTTAGTGGGTGCAGCGCACCAGCATGGCACATGTATACATATGTAACTAACCTGCACAATGTGCACATGTACCCTAAAACTTAAAGTATAATTAAAAAAAAAAATAGCAGTATTTAATAATTTAAAGATAATCCTTCAATTCAAATTGTTTTATTCTGAGGCAAAAAAATAATTTGTAGAAATGCATTGCAGGTTTCAATCAAATATACTACTTCTAGTGATTTACAAGTGACGGTTAAATATATGTAAATAAAAAAGGGCTAAAATATTTCTACTTTAAATAGCAGGGAGGAAAGCATTCATTCATGTAAGAAATATTTACTGTGTCTGTATGCACTGAAGGGTTACAAACTATGGTGTAATACCTCTGTCCTAATATTTCCCAGTTTGGGAGAGAATAGATACACAAACCAATTATCATAGGCAAGTGTGGAAATCTAAATTAAAATGAATAATAGAGTCATTAGTTTGGACAATTGCAGAATAGTTATAATAAATAATTAATACATATATATATCCACCCCATACACAAATACTCCTATAAATTTATTTTATTTACATATATATACATTTTTGTGTGTGAGTATATATATATATACACACATATACATACATGTAGGAACTCTATATAAAAGGTATAATATATAAGATAAGTATATAAAATAAATCTTGAATAATTGGGGGGTTTGTACCCCATTCTGAATTGGGAAAACAATATAATAAAGTGTGAATTGTCCTTCAGTGAATCTATTTCAAGTAAATTAAAAACAGAATTTTAATGGAAACTGTTTTACATCTTGACAAATATTTCTAAGGGTAGTAATAACTTTAAAAACCCATAAAACTCAAGAATAACCAAAGTTTTTTTATTAAGAAAGTAATAGAAGGTGAAATATTAATTTAAAAAATGAAAACATTTAAAAATACAATAGTTTTGGTGATTGTTTAATAGTAAAAGAGAAAACTAAATAGAAATTCAAGGAGCAAAATTTGTACTACATACAGATTGAGTATGTGCTCAGAGAAACATTTTTTATCAAGGTGCAAAAATAAATTATTCAAAAATACTCTTGGTACTATAAGTCTTCCAAATTAAAAAAAACTTAAATAACCTACTCATGACATATATCATTAATCAAAAAGAGTACAATTAAAAATTAAGAGATAAAATCATGTAATAAATAGGAGAAAATACAAGCAGTTCATCATACTCGTTAAGCATATGGAATATGGAGTTGGACTGCTTGTATTGAAATTGTGGCTCTGCAATTTACATACTACTGTGACTTTGGTGAAATAATTTACTATTTCCATTTCTAGATTTAGTCATCTGTAAAACATGAACAAAAATAGGGGCTTCATACAGATATTTTGTGAGGTATAGGGGAGTCAACATATTATAAAGAACAGTGTCTGACACATAAGAAGCTTCATATAAATCAAACAGAGGTGGTAAACAAATTCTAAGTATTAAATCAGCGGAAAGAAACAAGCGTGAGTAACAAATTTATTTTTTAAAACATGAAGCAGTACTTCAAAAGAAACTATAGATAGAACTCAAAGAGGAATAACAAACAGAAAAATGACTATAACATAAATGTAAAGAATAGCATCCTTGATGTAAATTTGTAAATAGAAAAGAATGAAGCCACAGGGAAAATTAGGCAAAAACAGGTACTTCACCAAATAGTAATATAAATGACTCATCAATTTACAAAGTGTGCTTAAACTAGCCACTTAGAAAATGACAACCACATAAATAACTGTTAGATAAAAATGAAACTTAAAATAGCAACAATAAGAGATTTTTAAAAGTCAAGGCATTTTTACCTCACCCAAGGTACTAATAAGAATGTTGGCACAATCTCTCTGCATGGCAATTTGACACTTTAAGTAAAGATCTTTAAGTATATTCAAGTTTTTTGACCCAGAAGTTACGTATCTAATATTCTCCATATCACAAATATAAGGACGTATACAAAGATTCACGCAAAAAGACATTTATCAAAGTATTTTATATACAATGGTAAAAATGTTAAAGCAATTTGAACGTCAAAAAATAGAAAAATACTCAGTTATGGCATGATATATTCAAACTAAAATTATGTTACAAAAAATATTTTGGGATTTGAGAAAATATCTACAATATCGTATTTTGAGGAAAAATGTTATAATACTACTTAAGTAGTACTACCCTAATATTGTATAAAATAGAAAAGCAGAAAGAGAATATATTCAAATATTGTCAATAGTAGTATCAGTATCATTAGCTTTTACTAATTTAACTTTTTCACTTGTATTTTCTGTTTTTCTATGTTTATTTTGAATGTGTTTAATAATTATACAAATTAAAACACAATTTATGTTTTTAATATGATCTCACTCTCTACTGAGGCAAAAAAAAAATAAGAATCCCTAAGTGGGCATTTTCAAATTTAATTTTTTCATAGTGATTTCTTTCAAAAAATTAAGGCACTTTCAGTTTGAGTTTTTCTTTGTATGATAATTTGGATTCAGTAACAGACATAAGACATAATTTTAATGTTAAGTTTGAAACTTATCACTTTTACAATTGACTATTGAAATTGGACTTACAATGTATTCACCACCAGTATTACTTATCTTTCACGCAGGCAGCTGGCTCAGTGTCCCTTGTGGTAAAGGCAAGGCTTCAGCACATCTTACATATGCCTCCATGGCAGGATTCACAGCAGCTCTGTTGCACACATTCAACCCTCCACCTCCAAACCAATGGGAGGCAGTGGTTCTTCCCATTGTGCTGTAAGGCATGAGATCTGGCTTCCTTAATACTTCTTGAAAGGTCTGGGAA
Source organism: Pan paniscus (assembly GCF_029289425.2). Taxonomy (NCBI): domain Eukaryota; kingdom Metazoa; phylum Chordata; class Mammalia; order Primates; family Hominidae; genus Pan; species Pan paniscus. Next base: position 45,157,634 of record NC_073264.2, read on the forward strand.
TACAATTGACATAACAAATCTTTTCAAGTAGCAGTTTTTACAAGATGAACATTTCTCAAGAAGTTATATAAATTAAAATATTTCAATCACTTTTGAAAGTATTTTTGCACACCTTTCCAGCCAATTTCAAGGCATGTATTAAAAGTCTGTTGAATGTAGTATCTAATTTTCACATGAATTCTTCTAAATACTTACTATAACATGATCAACAAATAAAACTAAGTTCCTACTCTCTCTTAGCCTATAATTCAGGTTCACAGAGGGAGAAAGGCAATTAGAAAAGTAGTAAAAATGCATGTAGCATAATTCTCATTATAAGAGGAACCAACCCAAATGCCCATCAATGATAGACTGGATAAAGAAATGTGACACATATACACCATGGAATACTATGCAGCCATAAAAAAGGATGAGTTCATGTCCTTTGCAGGAACATGGATGAAGCTGGAAACCATCATTCTCAGCCAACTAACACAGGAACAGAAAACCAAACACCACATGTTCTCACTCATAAGTGGGAGTCGAACAATGGAACACATGGGCACAGGGAAGGGAACACCATACACTGGGGCCTGTTGGGGGTTGCGGGATGGGGGAGGGACAACATTAGAAGAAATACATAATGTAGATAATGGGTTGATGGGTGCAGCAAACCACCATGGCACATGTATACCTATGTGACAAGCCTGCACATTCTGCACATGTACCCCAGTACTTAAAGTATAATTTAAAAAAAAGTTTTAAAAAAGAAAAGCACATCACAATGAAACCTGGTCATGCAAAGTTAGGTAAGACTTGCTGGAAAAAGTGACAAATATACTGAATGCTAAAGGGAAATTAAGATTTTCAGCTGCCTTGGGTTCTGCTTCACACATTTTATTTGGGTCCCATCTTTTCACTAAATGCACATTTTCAAAGTTAACAGTTATCTTCACATTGCCAAATTCAATGGTCAATCTTCATTATCAAATCACATGGTCCTCTTAGTAGGATTTCTCAAAATCGCCATTTCTTCTTGTTGAAACCCATTCTTGTTGACAGAAGTGTTCTACTCATCAGTTGACAGAAGCAAAGTGACAGAAACGTTCCATTTATTCATTGTTTTACCCAACAAGTATTTATACCCATGATTTACCATGTATTTTTCTAAGCACTGGAGATGCATCAGCAAACAAAAGAAGAAGAAAAGAATCCTTTGTCTTATACCATTTGCATTCTATTGGGTGGACATAGAAATTAAAAATAAGTAAGTAAAATGCATCAGTTTTTACTAACATTAAAACAGCTAGGTTTTAAATGTTATGAAGAAAAATAAACCAGGACAGGTATACTGTTAAATGCCAACATGAAAGTGAGGAGCCAATTTTAAATAGATTAGTTAGAACACATCTTACTGGGAAAGTAATATTTGAACAAGCATTTGAGGAAGGTGAGGGACAAAACCATTAAGATCTCTGTGGGAGAGACATTCTAGGCAGAAGAAATCACAAATGTCAAGTTCCAAAGTTAGGAGTATTCCTAACAAACCTCCAGCACAAGCAAAAAATCTAGTAGAGAGAAACAGAGAGGATAAGGAAGAGAATACTAGGAAATAAGGCAAGGGAAGAAACAAGGGGATAAGCCATCTGGGGCAAGTGAAAACAAAAATTTCAATCTGTGAGAGTAAGATCACCAAAAGTTTGAATATAGAAAGAGAAAAAGAGAGGAACAAGGATTGTGACTGAATTAATTCCTTTGTCACTCCCTCCAGAAAGATGGGAGACTGATGGACTGGGGAGATGGAAGGAAAACTGAGAAAGTCCATGTTTCTATTAGCCAATCAAGAATGTAATTCGACAAGAAGAAATGGCAACTTTGAGAAATCATACTAAAAGACACATGTGATTTGATGTGAGGATTGACTGTTGAATTTAGCAACATGAAGGTCACTGGTAACTGAAAATACTGCATTTAATGAAAAGGTGGGAACCAACTAAAATGTGTGAAAAAGAACTAGAGATGGCTTTGTGGAGAGGTTTGATATAAGGGGGAACAGGTAACTGGGAAGTAGCTGAAGAGGTAAATGTGTTCAAGTTTGATGGCTAATAACAAAGATTTAGTAAAGAGTAAAAAATGGTGATTAATTAGATCGTGACGATATTTGCTAAAGGAAAGTCCTAAAATAAAGGAAAAGTGATGAGCCCTAATAAACAAGTAGTGTTTTTGACTCAGTATTGAAAAAAATGAATGAGTTATGACCAGGAGATCTAAGTTTATCTTGGTGGCTAACATGCACAAAAGTTATCTGTACAATAAGGGTAGTAGTGATGGTCCAGAGCAGATAGTAACAGCAAGGAAATAAATGTTGGAAGGTATAAGAGTATATGCAAATCCCTGACTTCCCATTACTGAGAACAGGAAAGGCAGATTCATATGTTCTCTTTAAAGATGTTAACAGTAAGTCCTATTAAATATTTAATGTGTGTACATTCCCAGTGTTCTTCTTTTGTTGTTGAAAGACAAAGACAAATTAGTGATTTCTTTTAAAACACATATCTTAACTGACATGACACTAGCACTTTGTCAGCTGAAGATTTTGGTCCAAAACGTGTTCCTAACTAGTGTGTGTGTGTGTGTGTGTGTGTGTGTGTCTGTGTGTATGTGTGTGTGTGTATGTAGGAGAGAGAGAGAGAGACAGAGAAAGAGTGAGAGAGAGAGAGGGAGACATATACCTCCTCTGAGGCCTTTAATCTATCATAAAAGAGTTGGTCAGACAGTTGTCTTTTAAGGTTAAGGTTGAACGAACAATGGCAATGACAAAAAAAGAAAATCTTAGCTTTTAACCTTTTAGTCCTCTGGAGTCTTATCTCAGGTCAAGGTAAGGTCCTTTTTTTTTTTTTTTTTTTTTTTTTTTGACAGTGTTTTGTTCTGGAGTGCAGTGGCACAATCTCAGCTCACTGCAGCCTCCGCCTCCCAGGTTCAAGTGATTCTCCTGCCTCAGCCTCCCAAGTAGCTAGTATTACAGACATGTGCCACCATGTCCAGCTAATTTTGTATCTTTAGTAGAGATGGAGTTTCACTATGTTGATCAGGGTGGTCTCCAAATCCTGGCCTCAAATGATCCACCCACCTCAGCCTCTCAAAGTGCTGGGATTGCAGGCATGAGCCACCGCACCCAGCCAGATCAAAGTAAGTTCTATTAAAAGCTTCAAAAATCACTCTTTGTTGGCATAGCTCATTTTCAATAATCTGAATATAGATTCTTATCTTTTACCCTAAAGTATCTTTTTTATATTTTGTTAGCCAGTAAATTACCAGATTGGATTCTCCTCCCCAAAATATTTTAATTAAAAAAAACATAACTTAAAAATACTTGTAAGTCCATGAAAGAATATTATTGCTTCTAAAACAGTAAAGGATTGCTTCTGCATCAAGGAAAAGTGCTGTAACAGAGATACAAGGGTATGGTTCACCCTCTTGCCTGAAACAAACAAACAAAAGTGAATGAAATAGATGAATGAGTGGTTTTTAAGATATTGGACATCAGGCACCAAGGAACAGGAGCCCCTAAAAAAAACAGAAACAAACAAGTGGCCCTATGATTGTCACAGCTTACTACCTTGCAAGAGTTTCCAGGGTATGGAATAGAAAGGGAGTACCCGTGTGAAACCAGCGGACCTCTTGAGTTGACAGTCCAGGAAGACCAAGGTGAAGAACCACAGAGAGAACTTACTAGAAAGAAAACTTCAAAGGTCTGCCGTGGGTCCCCCTTAGGTATTCAACAAAATACTGGTCAACAAAGCACTGAATAAACTATGCAAGATCAGGTAAAGAACCATCCAAAAAGGAGTAGAGGAAATGAGAGTTGATGTTACCACAGGGCCAGCCAAACTGAAAAAACATCGTAATTCATAGGTCTTTGAATAAAATGTCTTGATTCATTATTAGCACAAAATCAGCTTTAGCCTATAGGCTGCTCTTTTCCTAACAGATTTTAAAACCCAAGATCTGGGTGATCAAACTGTTGCCAAGTAATTTAGCTGCATCTTAGAAAAACATTTAAATATATTTGTAGGAATATAAAAATGTTCAACCACAAAAAGATAAAATACAAAATGTATGGCATTGAATCAAAATTAACCAGTTAGCAAAGAAGTAGAGAAAAATAAACCAAAATAAGGAGAAAGATTCAATTAATCAAAATAAACCAGAACTGACACAGCTGTTAGAATTATCAGGAAAAGACCTTGTAATAGCTATTAAAATATACTCCATATGTTCAAAAACTAGTAGAAATATTGAACAAATTAAGTAGAGACAAGAAAGTTAGAAAAGAGACTCAAATAGAACCTGTAAAGATGACAACTACAGCTACTAAAATGAAAAATATACTGAATGGGATTAACCACAGATTAGACATCACAGAAAAAAAATGTAATAAACATGAAGACGGAAAAAAATCTAAAATTAATATGTATAAAAATTTTTAATTATAGAGAATATTAAACTGTTGGAAAATTTCAAGATGTGTAAAATACACATGAAAAGAGAAAGGAAACAAAAAGGCATATGAAAAATTGCTCAGCATCATTGGTCATTAGAGAAATGCACATCAAAACTACAATGAAATATCATAGCACCCCAGTTAAAATGACTTTTATCCAAAGGTCAGACAATAACAATTTCTGGTGAGGATGTGGAGAAAAGGGACCCCTTGTACACTGCTGGTAGGAACCTAGTACAACCACTATGGAGAACAGTTTGGAAGCTACTGAAAAAAACTAAAAATAGAGTTACCATACAATCCAGCAATCCCATTGCTGGTTATATTCCCAAAAGAAAGGAAATCAGTACATCAAAGAGATATCTGCACTCCCATGGTTTTTGCAGCACTGTTCACAATAGCCAAGATTTGGAAGCAACCTGAGTGCCCATCAACAAATGAATGGATAAGGAAAATGTGATATATATACACAACAGAGTACTATTCAGCCATAAAAAAAGAATGAGAGCCTGTTGTTGCAACAACATGGATAAAACAGAAAGTCATTATGTTAAGCGAAATAAGCTAGGCACAGGAAGACTAACATTGCATGTTCTCACTCATTTGTGGGATCTAAGAATCAAAACAATTGAACTCATGGAGGTAAAGAATAGAAGGTTGGTTGCCAGAGGCTGGGAAGGGTAGTGGGAGAGAGGTGGGAATGGGTAATGGATACAAAGAAAATAGTCATAAAGAATGAATAATACCTAGCATTTGGTAGCACAATGAGGGGATTATAGTCAATAATGATTTAATTGAATATTTTATAATAACCAGAATATAATAATTGGATTATTTGTAACACAAAGGATAAATGCTTCAGAAGATGGATGCCAAATTTTCCCTGTGATTACCATGCATTATATACCTGTACCAAAATATTTTATGTACCCCATAAATATGTACACCTACTATGTGCTCACAAAAATTAAAAATTTTAAAAATTAAAAATCTGATTTATAAAATAAATAAAAATTGTGAAAAGGCCAGGCATGGTGTCTCATGCCTGTAATCCCAGCACTTTGGGAGGCCCAGGAAGACGGATCGCTGGAAGTCAGGAGTTCGAGACCAGCCTTGCCCACATGGCAAAACACCATCTCTACTAAAAATACAAAAATTAGCCCAGTGTGGTGGTTTGTGCCTGTAGTCCCAGCTACTCAGCAGGCTGAGGCAGGAGAGTACCTTGAACTCAGGAGGCAGAGGTTGCAGTGAGGAGATATCAGGCCACCACACTCCAGCCTGAGCAACAGAGTGAGACTCCTTCTCAAAAATTAAATTAAATTAAATTAAATTTAAAAATAAGGGAATTAATTGTACCTTTATATACAAAGGATGCAAGTACTTGTATAAACTTCTCCTTGCCTGGTGGTATAAGGTAAACCTCTGAGTGATTTTACACACCAGTTGGAGGATGGGTGGTGTTGGATGAGAGCCACAGATAGGTTCTTTATATCATTCTTTAGGATGTACCATGCATTTTGATGTACATTTCATTTGACCCTATCAAATACAAATAAGGCCTGTGTATATTCTTCCTTTATTGCTGACGAAGAAATGACTTGGAAATCCTAAATGACTATGTAAGACAGCTACTGAACAGAATTAAGATTTTAAGTCCTCAGATTGACATGGAGGTGGTAGTTTATCCCAAACTCTGTTCTTAAAAAACTTTAAACACTCCATAATGCATCTGATATTTTACCCATAAAGTAGACCTATATCTTGCAACTTACTTACATCTTGATTATTTCCATTCAAAGTTTATTTTACACAACTTAGAGACAACATTTACTTCTCAATTTTTTTTTCCTTTAAATAAATGGAGTCTTCTTATGTTGCACAGGCTGGCCTCTAACTCCTGGCTCAAGCAAGTTTTGTGCCTCAGCCTCTGGAGTAGCTGGGATTACAAGCATGTGCTCTCTCTCCTGGCTCCATCTTCTGTCTATAGATTTATTTCAATGGCTAAGGATTAAAACAGAGGTAATGAAATCGCCTAAATGTACCAAATAAACAGGTTAATAAATCTTAAAGAGTTTTTTCTGGTAAGTGTGAATTGAAGCCAAAAATACCGTAGATAGGAGAAGCTGGCAACAGGGCAGGAAAGTACCACACATTAAGCATGAATGATGATAAGAAGTGGTAAATCAGAAAAGTTGAAAAAATAGACTTTTTGAGCACAGAATTTACATTTTATGTTTATTTGCGTGACAGTTGAATTTTTATTGCAATTTGCCTCTTTAATTTTTGTGGCATTCAATACATCGATAATAGAAAACACAAAAAAAAAAGAGAAGAAAGAGGATAAAGATAGAAGAAATAACTATGAAATCAGACTCTAGTAGTATATGATTATTTTACTTTAAAATAAAATTTGACCATTTTAGGTCACTTGAATTTTGGCACAAATTTTTTTAATTTGCTTGTCTGGAAATTCTGCTAGGAAATTCTGCAAGGATTGTGGTTGAGATTGCATTGAATCTATTGATCTAATTTGGGGGGAATTAATATTCTTCTCTCTATTCTATTTGCTAATCAATGAAGGAGTGTAATTTTATCCTGATTTAGGTCTTTTAAACAACATTTTGTGGTTTTCAAAGTGTTCAAGTCATACACATCGTTTGTCATATTTTGACCTATGTATTTCAGATTTTTTAAGTTGTCATAAAGGGTAGTGATTGTTTAATTTAGATTTCCAATTATTTGTTGCTTGTATACATAAATATTATTGATTTTTGCATATTGATCATATAGTCTCCAACCTTCCTATATATACTTGCTATTTCTTGTAGCATTTTTGTAGATTTTGTTAAATTGTCAACGTACATTATTATGTTATCATAGGATAAAGACGGTTTTTGCTCCTTTTCAATCTAGATGCCTGTTATGTATTTTTCTTGACTTTTTGTACAACTAAAATAACCATACCATGCTAAATAGAGGAAGTCAGAATGGACATCCTTGCCTTTTTCCTGAAGTCAGGGGAAAAGCATTGTCTCTCATCATTAAATTCCATGTTAGCTGTGCATTTGCATAGGTGCCTAGTATGGGTTGTGTCCCCCACAAAAGATGCTGAAGTCTTATCCTAACTGTGAATGTGACCTTATTTGAAAATAGGGCCTTTGCCACTTTTCAAATGAAGACATACATGTGGCCAAAAATCATGTGAAAGAAAAGCTCATTATCACTGATCATTAGATAAATGCAAATCAAAACCACAAAGAGATATCATCTCATACTAGCTAGGATGACTATTACTAAAATGTCAAAAAACAACAGATGCTGGTGAGGTTATAAAGAAAAAGGAGCACTTTTACATTATTGGTTGGGAGTATAAATTAGTTGAACCATTGTGGAAGACAGTGTGGTGATTATTCAAAGGCCTAGAGGTAGAAATACCATTCAACAGAGCAATCCCATTACTGCATTTACACACAAAGGAATATAAATTGTTCACAAGCAAGCATATGTTCATTGCAGCACACTATTCACAAGAGCAAAGATATAGAATCAAGTTAAATGTCCATCAATGATAGACTGGATAAAGAAAATGTGGGACATATACACCATGGAATATTATGCAACCATAAAGAAAGAATGAGATCATGTCCTTTGCAGGTACATAGATGGAGCTGGAGGTCATTATTCTTAGCAAACTAATGCAGAAACAGAAAACCAAATACCACATGTTCTCGCTTTTAAGTGGGAGCTAAATGATGAGACATCGACACAGAGAGGGTAACGACACACACAGGGGCGTATTGGAGGGTGGAGGGACGGAGGAAGGAGAAGATCAGGAAAAATAACTAATGGGTACTAATGGCTTAATATCTGGGTGATGAAATAATCTGTACGACAAACCCCCATGACACAAGTTTATCTATCTTACAAACTTGCACATGTATCCCTGAACTTAAAAGTTAAAAAAAAAGAAAAGAAAATAGCATCTTTGCAGATGGTCAAGTAGAGATGAGGTTATTAGAGTGGGCCCTAATCCAATATGACTGTGTCCTTATAGGAAGGGGAAATTTAGACACAATGATAGACATGCATAGAGGAAAAACAATCTGAAGACACAGGGAAAACAACATCTATAAGCAAAGGAATGCCTGAGACTATGAGAAGCTAGGAGAGAAGCATAGAACAGATTCTCCCTCACAGCCTTAAGAAGGATCTAACCCTGCTGATAACTTGATTTTTGGAATTGTAGTCTCCAGAACCATCAGACAGTAAGCTATTGTTGTTTTAAGTCACTTAGTTTATGGTACTTGTTATGGCAGATCCAGGAAATTAATGGCATTCATCATCTTGAGGAAGTTCTTTTGTATCTCCAATTTGCTGAGAGGTTTATTAAGAATGGATGTTGAAATATGTTGGCGAGGTTGTGGAGAAAAGGGAACATATCCAAAGGAAAATAAGTCATTCTACCAAAAACACACATGCACTCATGTTTATCACAGCACTATTCACAATAGCAAAGACCTGGAATCAACCTAGATGCCCATCAACAGTGGATTGGAAATATGGTATGGGCTGGGTGCAATGGCTCACACCTGTAATCCCACCACTTTGGGAGGCTAAGATGGGTGGATCTCTTGAGCCCAGGAGCTCAAGACGAGACTGGACAAAATGGTGAAGTCTTGTCCCTACTAAAAATACACAAAATTGGCTTGGGCAGTGGCTCCCACCTATAGTTCCAGCTACCTGGGAGGCTGAGGTGGAAGAATCACCTGAGCCTTGGAAATCAAGGCTGCAGTGAGCCTAGCTTGCACCACTGCCCTGCAGCCTGGGCAACAGGAGTGAAACCCTGTCTCAAAAAAAAGAGGAGAAGAAGAAAAGAAGAAAGAAGAAAGAAGAAAGAAGAAGGAGAAGGAGAAGGAGAAGAAGAAGAAGAAGAAGAAGAAGAAGAAGAAGAAGAAGAAGAAGAAGAAGAAGAAGAAGAAGAAGAAGAAGAAAAGAAGAAGAAGAAGAAGAAGAAGAAGAAGAAGAAGAAGAAGAAGAAGAAGAAGAAGAAGAAGAAGAAGAAGAAGAAGAAATCCCTGTACACCATGGAATACTAGTCAGCCATAAAAAATGAATGAAATCTGGCCTTTGCAGCAAGATGAATGCAGCTGGAGGCCGTTATCCTAAGTGAATGAATACAGGGGTGGAAAACTAAATACTGCATGTTCTCATGCACATGTAACAAACCTGTACATACACCCCCAAACCTAAAATGAAAGTAAAACAAAACTTAAAAGAAAAAAATAATAGATTTTGGATTTTGACAAATACCTATTCTCCATCTATTAAATTGAGAATATGGTTTTCTTGGTATTTTGTAAATCCGTTTAATTGCATTGACTGATTTTTAAATGTTAACACAACATTGCAATCCTGAGATCAATGCTACTTGGTCGCGATGTATTTTCCTATTTATATGTTAAATTGAGTTTTCAAAAATTGTGTTGTTAGGTATTTGGCATGTTCTATATTTCTCAATTAGCTCAGTAATGTTGTCAGAACTGCCTGAGAAAATTTGTTCTATCAGATACTCTTTGTTTCTTTTTTTAATATTTGAACTTTTATTTTGGATATGCGGATACATATGCAGATTTGTTACATGATAATATTGCTTGATGCTGAGGTTCAGAGTATGAATCCCATCACCCTGGTAATGAGCATAGTACCTCATAGGGAGTTTTTTAAATCCACCACTCCAACCCTCTAGTAGTCTACAGTGTTTATTGTTCCCATATTTATGTCCATGTGTGTACAATGCTTAGCTCCCACTCATTAGTGAGAATATCTGGTATTTGGTTTTCTGTTTCTTCATTAATTTGCTTAGGATTAAGGCCTCCAGCCCCATCCATGTTGCTGAAAAAGACATTATTTCATTCTTTTATATGGCTGCATAGTATTCTATAGTGTATATATACCACATTTTCTTTATCCACTCTACCATTGATGGGCACCTGTGTTGATTCCATGCCTTTGCTATTGCAAACAGTGCAGTGTTGAACATGCAAATAAGGATATGTGTCTTTTTGGTAGAATGATTTATTTGGGGGCTTGGTATATACTCAGTAATGGGATTTCCAGGACACATGATAACTCTGTTTTAAGTTTTTTGAGAAATCTCCAAACTGCTTTCTACAGTAGCTAAACTAATTACATTCTCATAAACAGTGTATAAGCATTCCCTTTTCTCCCCAGTCTTGCCCAGCATCTGTTGTTCTTTGACTTTTTAATAATAACCATTGTGATTGGTGTGAGATGGTATCTCACGGTTGTTTTGATTTGCATATCTCCAATGATTAGAGATGCTGAGCATTTTTTTCATGTTTGTTGGCCAATTGCATGTCTTCTTTTGAGAAGTGTCTTTTCCTGTCCTTTGTCCATTTTATAATGGGGTTATTTCTTTTTTGCTTGTTGATGTAAGTTCCCTATAGATTCTGGATATTAGTCCTTTGCCAGATGCATAGTTTGTGAATATTTTTCACATTCTGTAGGTTGTCGGTTTGCTCTGTTGGTAGTTTATTTTGCTCTGCAGAAGTTTTTTGTTGTTGTTTAATTAGATCCCACTTATCTATTTTCATTTTTGCTGCAATTACTCTTGGAGACCTAGTCAAATATCCTTGCCAAGGCCGATGTTGAGAAGAGTGGTTCCTAGGTTATCTTGCAGGAATTTTATAGTTTGAGGTCTTACATTGAAATGTTTAATAGATTTTCAATTAATTGTTTATATAGTGAAAGGTAGGGGTTCATTTTCAATTTTCTGCCTATGGCTAGCTAGTTATCCCAGCACCATTTATTGACTAGGGAGTTATTTCCTCATTGTTCGTTTTTGTCAGCCTTGTCAAAGATCAGATTGTCATAGATGTGTGGCTTCGTTTCTGATTTTTCCATTCCATTCCATTGGTCTATGCATGGGTTTTTATATCAGTACCAAGCTGTTTTGGTTACTGTGTTTTTATAGTATGGTTTGAAGTTGGGTAGTGGGATGCCTCCGGGTTTGTTCTTTTTGCTTAGTATTGTTTTATCTATTTTGGGGCTCTTTTTTGCTTACATATGAATTTTGGAATAGCTTTTTATTTCTAATTCTGTGAAGAATGACATTGGTAGTTTGATAGGAATAACATTGAATCTGTAAATGCTTTGGGAAGTATGACCATTTTTTTTATATTAATTATTCCAATCCATGAGCCTGGAATGATTTTCCATTTATTTGTGTCATCTATGATTTCTTTCATTAGTGTTTTATAGTTCTCTTTATAGAGATCTTTAACCTCATTGGTTATCTGTATTCACGGGTATTTCATTTTATTTGTGGCTATTGTAAGTGGAATTGTGTTTCGATTTCACTCAGCCTTGATATTGTTGGCGTGAAGAAATGCTACTGATTTTTATACAGTTGAAATGTTATTAATGTCTATATACAAGTCAGATATCGCACATTTACAGAATGGATTGTAAGGTTTGTAGATCTGACAGTGCCATCACGGTCCATTCACATGCTCTGATCCTCAATAGAATCATTTAACAAATTCTGATGAAATAACTATGTATTTTACTCTGGCAAAGAATTTTAGTCTCCTTCTGTTTTAAAATGTGTTGCTATAATAAATTAACTACATCTATGCAGTCTCATCTACAGATTATTTGAGCTTCCCCAAAGGCTCACAGGCTAGCTCTAATGTCTCTAAGAAAGGCAACCTCAAAACACTGTAGAAAAAGATAACCAGGTACTATTAATGATTGATATTTCAAATAATAGTCCAAGCTTGAAACCTGAGAGCTGACTTAGTCATCTGTCAGACTCTGTCGTGGTCTATTGAGGCTGCCAGGACTCTTTTTAATCCAAAGCATGACTTCATGAAAAGAGAGGCATATCCAAAACCTACCCTTAAAAGAATGAATTACATAGAACTGAATGGACTAGGGAGTAAAAAGTGGTTGTGGTCATTTGTTTCAGTATATTGTTATTACTTTTTAATAGTCTGTTTCTTAACAGGCATAAGAAAAAGCCTCTTTTCTTACTTTAATCTATTTCCAATCCTCAATTTAATAGATGATGCTTTTGCCAACTGAAATTAAATATGTTTAGAATCTGATTCTCATTGATCCATCTGAATTTAGAAACAAATAATTTGCTGAGGACTGTTTATTAAGATTTTACCCCAAAATTTTTCTGTGTAGACTTTTTGAAGTTGAGGTAAAATTCACATAACATAAAATTAACCATTTTAAGTGTACAATTTAATAGAATTATACATTCACATTATTTCTGCAACCACTACTTCTATTCAGTTCCAAAATATTTTATCATTCCCAAAGAAAACTTGTTATACTTTAAGTAGTCATTCACTCTTTCGTCTCCCCCCGCCCAGCCTCTGGCAACCGCAAATCTACTTTCTGTCTCCATGCATTTACCTATTCTAGAGAGTTCAAATAAATGGAATAATGCAATATATGACTTATTGTGTGTAGCTTCTTTCACTAAGCATAATAATTTTGAGATTAGTCTATGTTGTAGCATATATTAGTACTTCATTTTTATTATTGAAAATATTCAACTGTATGGCTGTACAATATTTTGTTTATTCATCTATCCATTGATGGAAATTTGAGGTCTTTCCATCTTTTGGTTATTGTGAATAGTGCTGCTATAAGACATTTAATTTTGTATAAACATAACTAGTGTTTGCATGACAAAATTTTATATAAAGTAAAAAAGAAGGACAATGTGCATATAACCCTTTTAATAGAAATTAATAACATTATTTTTCCCTTACAGAAAGTTCTAAATAAAATAAAATTACATTGCCAAATAATTGCATAAATAAGGCCATGAGAGACTATTATCTGTAGTTGTGCTAAAAGGACACTTTATCTGAAGAGGTATTTAAGTCTATCCCAAGTGCTGGGACTGAATATAAAAATGTATGTTACATAGGGGATTTACAGGAGAGAGAAAAAGAATATAGTTTGTGAATGCAATTCTGAACTTGATTGAATGCATGATTGAATAAAGAAATGAATGGAGAAGATATAGTTAGTCTTGATTTGGTGACCTTTAGCTTTACATGCATGAAGTATATCTGCTATGTTGTATCTGGTAACAGAATATAAAACTGCAAAATAAAAAATAAAAATAAAAGCACTTCAACAAAATTTGCATCAAATAAAAAAAGTATATCCTCACTTCTACTATCCAGCATTTCATTTAGATTAATTTCCAAATAGCTTCACTTCTGATGCCATTTTATTTTTTATAGTGCTTGAAACATCATAGGTGCTAAAGTATTTTTTGCATGACTATTTCATTAAGACTTAGGCTTACATCACTGTTGTATTTAGTGTCCTGTAGTATTTTTTAAATGTTAAAATATATGCTTATGTTTATGAAGACAGTTTAAAAGCTAGCTATAACACTTTAATTTGTGACTGTTCATTTAATCATAACCTGAATGTCGAATGATAACATGTCAATTACTTAGAATAAGATACACAGTGCAAAGACATATTTACTCATAAGAGTCATCATACGATGAAATACTTGTTGCTGTGTACTCTGCAAAACTAAGTTAAAGCAGAAGTTTAAAATGATAAATACAGCTAAAATATAGCACAATTTTATTTTGTTCTTATTATGTCTGTATGCATAACCTATGCAAACTAAAATGCGTAGGATATATATGAAAATATTAGTTGCTATCTTGGGGAATTGAATTTGGAGTATTTTTCATTTTGCTTTGCTTATATGATTATATTTTTCTCTAAAAATTCACAAGTATCATCTGCACTTTAAATAAAATATATTTTTATCCTGAGTTATTTTTCCAGACTGCTTTAGTGAAGGACAGACTGGATTGATCATGTATGTAAATAATCAGAGACAATATTCATTGACTTTGTTTTTTACAGACTGTACACGGTGCAGGAAGTTTCCAGTTACTTTTAGTATATATTGCTCAATCTGTCTTCCAACAATACCCACGAAAGAGGGTTCCACTTTAAATGAAATGTACATGATTTATTTTGGAAAAATTTCAAATAGCTATTACTTTTTATTAGGTTTCTTTTCCCCCTTCACCAAGTATTCATTTGATAGGTTTCATTGTACCATATTGCTATATTTTGTCAGAAAGGGAACAAAAGGATTTATCCTTTTAAAAGTTTTTTTTGCCCTTTTTAGGTGTTCTTTTGAGAGCAGACTAACAAAGGGAGATTTTTTTCTCCAATGAAGTTCTACAGTAGGAAAAAAACAAGTGAAACAAAAGACTAGGGGAAAAAACAGAAAACCTATTATCCTGAAAAACATATTTCTGGTTGAAATATTATTGTTTTAATGTCCCTCACATATAAAGAAGTTAGTTGAAGACTCAAAGTCAACTTTTTCTCATAAATTCTTCAGTGAAAGAAAATGGCAAAGTCTCAGTTTGCAGATATTTAGTCAATAATGTACTCTCCCAGTTCTAACAAAAATCATTCAGGTCCAAATTTCAACTGTGTCACTAGCAGGCTGTGCTACTTGGGAAAGTTTAAAAATCCCTCTGTACTTCACCCTCCTCATTTGTAAAATATAGAGATCATAAAAGTATCATGTTAGAGGATCACTGTGGGAATTAAGTCAGATAATAGTGATCCATTATTAATACTCAATACATAGTAGCTATCAACACATTATCAATATTATATAACAAAGAATATTACTCTCAATGTTATCGCTGTTCTTATAGGTAGATTAAGGGTTTTTAATTCACTATAATTATTTGACATAAAACTGAGATGGCCTAGATGGTTCTATTATACAAAGACAGTATCTGTATCAAATTACTTATTGACATGGGTTAGGTTTTCTTTTCCTCCACGACCCCAGACTGCACAGCTTTTATCTACAATCATAGTTAGAAGAGTCATAAAAAAGTTTACTGGGAGAGATGCACTAGAAATAGGGACAAATAAATCTTCAGTATTGGAAATGAGACTTCAAATATTATTCAGCATTTACATAAATAATGTACACTTAGCAACAGGCATTAAAAGATATTTGACACCTTGTTTGACCATTACTAGTTTATAAGTAACAATTCAAATCTTTATAGATATTGCTTCAGGAGACAAGCTCAATTCAAAAATATTCACTCATTACTATTAAATGTTGTTTTGTAGAGAGACAAGGTCTTGCTCTGCCACCCAGGCTGGAGTGCAGGTGTTATGATCATAGTCCACTGTAACCTATAACTCCTGGATTCAAGTGATCCTCCCATCACAGCCTTCCAAGTAGCTGGGACTACAGGCACACACCACCAAGCCAAACTAATTTTTTAATTTTTACTTTTTGTAGAGACAGTGTGTAGACTATTAGATATTCTTAAGCAACTTACTGACAGCCACAAAATTCAGTGCATCCTCTCACTCCTTTGAGACATATATACATCCATCAAATTGTTACACACACACAGACATACAAACACATGAAGGTTTTACATATATAGATTGTTCATTTAGGATAAAAAAGAAAAAAAATCATTGAATAGAAGCAGATTTTAAAAATCCCTGGCTTCTAAATTTATAATCTACTTTTCAAAGGGTTATGTTAACTTATTGTCCTAACAACAACTTTGGAGTACAAAATCTTTGTGAAAACTTATATATTCTCATTTGGGAGAAATTTGTTATTTAAAAATTTAAATAGGGCCTGGTGTGGTGGCTCATGCCTATAATCCCAGCACTTTGGGAGGCCAAGGTGGGCAAATCACCTGAGGTTTGGAGTTTGAGACCAGCCTGGTCAACATGGCCAAACCCCATCTCTACTAAAAAATACAAAAATTAGCCAGGCATCATGACAGGCACCTATAGTCCCAACTACTCGGAAGGCTGAGGCAGGGAGAATTGCTTGAACCTGGGAGGCCGAGGTTGCAGTGAGCTGAGATTGCACCACTGCACTCCAGCCTGGGCAACAGAATGAGACTCCATCTCAATCAATCAATCAATCAATAAAATGACATTGCAGTCAATATATAATTGTAATTTGAAGTAATATTGATCATTTTTCTATGGGCATTCAAGTGCCTTTTCTTCTGTTGTTTATCTCGTTTTTATGTCCTGGAGTCAGGGATTTTCTTAGGGATAGTTCTATTCAGCATAAACTGGAATTCTTTGATGCTGACTTTCCTTCCTGAATCTTTTCATGGAAGGTAAACAAAGGATACATGTCTCATAATTTTCTGTTCAATAATAGACTTTGATACTCTAAGCTGTTTGTTTTTTTATTTAAAGCAAAAATGTATGTCAAATGTGCATAAACTATAATTCAAGTTAAGTGAGATTTCAATAATCTTATGACTTAACTTATAAATGATTGATATTTTGGTAATCAGACACTAACATTTGAAGCTCCCTGCATACAACTGAAATATTTTCTTTCCTTCTACAGGGGCACATTATACTCTGATTTTAGTGTTTATCATTTATATGCATTCTTTTAGATGTTTCTGTAAACAATTTACAATTCATTTTTCATTTGTAATGTTTATGCATTTATATAAACTATCA
This sequence comes from Pan paniscus, assembly GCF_029289425.2. Taxonomy (NCBI): domain Eukaryota; kingdom Metazoa; phylum Chordata; class Mammalia; order Primates; family Hominidae; genus Pan; species Pan paniscus. The sequence continues at coordinate 45,174,693 of NC_073264.2, forward strand.
TCCTGTATATATTTTTCTGAAACTTACTTTTTTCACTTAATGTATAGGAGGTGTATCCATATTGCTGCAGTTCTCAGAGTTCTATCATTTTTATTAATGTTTACATTTTCCTTGATTGTATGCAACATTATTTATCCTTTCTCACCTTAATATTTAAGCTGTGTTAGCCAGGTGCGGTGGCTCACACCTGTAATCCCAGGACTTTGGGAGGACAAGGAGGGTGAATCACTTCAGGTTGGGAGTTTGAGACCAGCGTGGACAACATGGTGAAACCCTGTCTCTATTAAAAATACAAAAATTATCTGGGCGTGGTGGCACGCACTTGTAATCCAAGCTACTCAGGAGGCTGAGGCAGGAGAATTGCTTGAACCTGGGAGGCGAAGGCTGCAGTGAGGCGAGATCATGCCAATGCATTCCAGCACGGGCGAACAAGGGAGACACCATCTCAAAAATAAATAAATAATAAAAATAAGCTGTGTATTTGTCTTCCTTTTTTTCTGCTATTACAGATAATGATTCTGTGGATATTGCTATATACAGTCTCTGAAACATGACTGAATCTTTCTTTAAATATTATATATATATATATATATATATATATATATATATATATATACCTATAGAGACAGAATGAGTGCTTCATTGGGCATGCTTTCTTTAACTTCAAAATACCCTCTAAACATCTTTTTACAAGTTTTATTCCCACCAGCTGTATAGGATAGCTTTATTATTCTGCATTTTCTTCAACATGTAGTATTTTCAGACTTTTAAAATATTGTTTCTACTACCATATGTGAAATGGTATGTTGAATAAGGTTTATTTGTCAATTCTTTGATTACTCATAAATTTGAGTGTCTTTTCTCAGCCATATTGGCTATTTAGGTTTCCACTTTATTATTTATCCAGGAGCATATTTAACATCTTTTTAAATTTTCACCGAAGCACTAAGTTACAGAGAAAGGAAACATCAAAAGGAGGTGCCAGTGACAATGATGGCCTTAAACATTCCCATCAACTTGACTAAATTTTAGAGATGTTTCTTCCCGACTGCCCTTTTCATAGAGTATTGACAACTTCTTATTGTAAATTAGTTCTCTACCTCTTTGAAATACTATACAAGTCTTTCTCCCAGCCTGTTGCTAGTTTTAGAACCCAAGAATGTCTTTCTCAAGGACATGGAAGCCATCCCTTTGAAATGTAATCATCAAGAATATGAGTGTCCAGGCCAATGTCGTGAAGCTTTTCCTCTATGTTTTCTTCTAGCAGTTTTATAGTTTTAAGTCTTAAATTTAATCCATTTGAGTTGATTTTTGTATATGGTATGAGATAAAGGTCTACTTTCAGAGCTTTAAGGTTTAACTGACCCATTGGATTTTGGACTTGCATGAGGCCTGTAGCCCCTTTGTTTTGGTCAATTTCTCCCATTTGTAATGAGTGTCTTTACCCAATGCCTGCACCCCTATTGTATCCAGGAAGTAACCAACTTGCTTTTGATTTTGCAGGTTTATAGGTGGAAGGGACTTGCCTTTCTCTGATGAGACTTTGCATTGTGGACTTTTGAGTTAATGCTGAAATGAGTTAGGACTTCGGGGGTCTGTTGGGAAGGAATGATTGGTTTTGAAATGTGAGGACATGAGATTTGGGAGAAGCCAGGCTGAAACGGTATGGTTTGGCTCTATCCCTGCCCAAATCTCATCTTGAATTATAGGAATTCCCATGTGTCAAGGGTAGGGTCAGGTGGTGATAATTGAATAATGGGGGTGGTTTCCTTCATACTGGTCTTGTGGCAGTAAATAAGTCTCACAAGATCTGATTATTTGACAAATGGGAGTTCTCTGCAGAGGCTGTCTTGCCTGCCACCATGCAAGACATGGCTTTGCTTCTCATTCACCTTCTGCTATGAATGTGAGGTCTCCCCAGCCATATGGAACTGTGAGTCAATTAAACCTCTTTCCTTTATAAATTACCTAATCTTGGGTATGTCTTTATTAGCAGAATGAGAACAGACTAATATATCAAGTAAAAAGGTTAATAAGAAGAAAGAGAGAGAGAGAAGAGAGATAAGAAGACAGAAAGAGAGAAAGAAAGAAAAAGAAAGAAAAGAAAGAAGAAGAAAGAAAGAAGAAAGAAAAAAGAAAGAAAGAGAAAGAAAAAGAAAAGGGAAGGGGAGGGAAGGGGAAGGGAATTGGGAAAGGGAAGAGAGAAATAAAAGAAAAGAGAGAAAGAAAGAAAGCAAAAGAAGAAAGAAAAAGAAAGAACGAAAGAAAGAAAAGAAAGAAGAAAGAAAGAAGGAAAGAGGAAAGAAAGAAAGAGAGAGAGAAAGAAAGAAAGAAAAAGAAAAGAAAGAAAGGAAAGAGGAAAGAAAGAAGAAAGAGAAGGGAGGGAGGGAGGGAGGAAGGAAGGAAGGAAGGATGGAAGGAAGGAAAGGGCAAGCCCCTGTTTCCCAGTCTCTGTGGGAGGGTGGGAGGCTAACTTTCATAAGCACAATAAACAAACGTAGATAACCTAATCATACTGAGCAACCTCTTGTCTCCCCATATTCTCAAGTACTTTCCCACTAGTTCACTCCAGCACTTAGAAATTCTCCTGCCTTTTGTTTCAGCAGATTTGAGTTCAATCTCTCCACTCTAGTAGTCTTGATCTATATTGTAATAGTCTTGCCTATTTAACTCCATTTAGTGCAGTTTTTCTTTGACACAGATTAAGATACACATTTTCCAAAAGAAATCTGAGAAAGCATATTATAGCTGAAAAATCCCTCATCTACAAGAATAAATGGATGCTATGGGTTGTATAAAATTAATTATAAAATGATTTGAAGATAGCTGCACCATGACTCTTGTTAAGCCTCACTTATAATGTCTGAAACTAGACCAGACTGGAGAGAGTGGCAACAGGCATTGTGGAGAGAGAGGAGGGCTGGAATACAAAGGTGTTTGTGCAAATTTTAGAGGGTGATACACACTATCTTGACCATGGTGATGATTTCACAATTGTAGACATATGTCACACTTCATCGAATTGTACACTTTAAATAAGAGCAATTTATTGTACATTGAGAACATAAAATTAAAAAAATAGAATGAGAAAGAAAATAAGAAAGTGCATAGCTTCAAAGAGACAGAATCACCATGTCAGCTAATCTGGCACTAACATAAGCAGGAAAATAACTAATTGGTTTATGTGTTTGTTTACTTCTGTTCTCCTCATTGTTGCTTTTAGAACTACATAGCTGAAGAAAGTAGAAAGAATAGTTTAGAGAGTGAGGAAAATAGGGTTGCATTGGGTCAAACAAGATGATGACATTTTAGAACTAAGGGAGGGAAGAGAGAAGTGTGAAAAGGAATTTTGATGAAAGTTTACTAAATTTGGAAACTACAGAATTAATGCAAATGGTGAGGGAGAAATCTGAGCTCTAAGTGTTAGGAAAGCCATTCTTGAAATCAGAAAAACCTTGAATGTGCATTCTTATTGATTTAATAGACATGTAAGCTTCAGTCCATTTTTCCTTCTAATCTTCAGTTTCCTACATTATAAAATGATAACTAGCTTTCCAAATTCATAAGACATGTAGAAGAAAAAAATTATGTTTATATGTATATATGTACTGTTATTTTATACAAGACACTGTTATAGAGAGTTTATACATATAGAGTTTATATAGTTTATATATCTATAAACCCTTTAACTGTTATATAAAAACAGTTTTTATATGTAACAGTATAAATATGTTTAGAGCTTACATAGATAAACTCTATAACTGTGTCTTATATAAAATAAGTGTGCAAATGTAGTATTAGTTTTATTATAATCCTCTGTTTTCCCCACTTCTTAAAATCAATCAAAGTATTTTCACCATTGTTTTTATTTATGGCTTTGTAACTGGTTGTTTATGTTCATAAACTGCTTTTATAATGATATAAATACAAATAAAAATATGACTATGAATACATAAAAGGAATGACTTTAACTAAATTATGAAAAACAATTGACATTTAAAGCTTATAAAAGTCCTTTTGTATATTTTAGGAGAAAATATTTCGGATTAAAATATGCTTTAATCTCTCTTTTTTCATAACTACACAGCAAAAGCATATTTTCAGGCAATAGCATCTTGTAAAGTAATTTTATTTTTCTTAGAGATATTTAAGGTTTTCATTAATGTCTTCTGAACAAAAATAAGTTTTGAAGTGGTAAAATTATAAATGTATCTTTTTGCACATATTTGGCACCTCAGACAATTGTTTCAGTGCTGCCAACAAAGTCACCTAGTATTTTGAAAGGAAGGTGACTTCTTTGTATGGCATTTTTTATTTTCAGTCATTGTACCACAGTTTTGCCATTACATAAGTCACTTTCATCTTGACTCGTATAAAGATCCTAACTGTGCACAAGTTTCGTATTCATCAGTATGATTTCCTTACTATTTCATCTTTTAAATAATAAAAATTCAGAATCACAATCAGTAACTTAAAGTTATATTTATTAATTCAGGAATAAATATTTTTGTTTGTATCAATTTATATGTTCAAGAGAAGGGCCTCACATTCAGGAAACACTTACTGTATAAAGGAAAATAGTCTTTTTTGCATATGAAAGGAATAAATATTCAGTTCAGATGTAATTACACACAGATCTATAAGGATAAATAATTGTTGTTTTAAGCTACTTATAAATTATCTTTTCCCTATTCACAATGTTTCTTGACAGCTTTAAATTAAATTTGTGATCAATCTCTAGTACATAAATAGAACTTTATGATATGATTTATGATATGCATTGACTAAACTCATTTTTGTTGTCATCTTGCTTTCCTATATTGCCTCTCACTTTGTTTTTATCACTGAATTTTGTTCACTGAATTTTATCACTGATCATTTTGGGGTTTTTTAAATAATATTTTTGTGGCAATGGCTAACTGATACATACTCTAGAATGTAAGCTTGCTTGAGTCTCCAAAGCTAAACATACTTCTTTTAAATGTCAGTATTCATGTTTGTAGTTACAGGGAGGAACTTAGGAGTTGGCTTGCCCGAGACTGGATTCTAGATCTACTCTTTACTCTGTGGGCTTTGAATAAGTTAAATAAAATATATGTTTCAATTGCTTCATCCATAAAATTGTACTAATAGAATGGTATTCATAGAACTTCTGTGATGATTAAATTGAAAAATAGACAAAATATTTGTATATCTGGCACCTGTGTTACCTGTCATTATCATTTATTCAATCTTTATTACACATCACTATAATTTTGCCTATTTATGTAACATTATTAAACATTATGTAAAATATACTTATGTAACACAACAAAATTCAGTGATGAAAACAAAGTGAGAGGCAATATAGGAAAGCAAGATGACGACAAAAATGAGTTTAGTAAATTCATATCATAAAGTCATATCGTAAAGTCCTATTTACGAACTAGAGATTGATCACAAATTTAATTTTAAGCTGTCAAGAAACATTGCGAATAGGGAAAAGATAATCTATAAGATCACATACCAATCAGGTAAAAGAAACATGTTACTTAGAATGACAATTATCTTAATAATAAAACTAGTGACATTTCTCTCAAAGATTTTCATAGGAAAGTGTGGTTTCTGAATCCTGGCATATGGTCCTTGACTTCGAAGATACCACAGAACAAAATTTAAAATACCATGAATCCAAAATATTTTATTTATTAAGTGTTACACTTGAACACAGATCAAACAAATCCATCATGACAGATACACCGTCTCAATACTATTTGCAATATATTTTGAAATTATAGTCTTATTAAAAACAAAATTTTAAAATAATAAATTTTATTCACCATATTAAGTATCTATTTTTCATGAATTGTTTATAAATATTATTGAAGACTAGGCTTTAATCATATGGAACCACATGAAAATAATTTAACTTGCATCAACTCTTATCAAATAATTCTATAACAGGAAGAGATTTTAGAACCCATAATTTAGTTAGGGCTTCAGATCAACTCTAAACACACATAGAAAAAAGTCTCTACTTTGAGGACTTTTAAAAAAGTAATGAACTTTACATAATATGAAGCATTCTTCATTTTAAGAACAAATTTTATAGATATATGGGATTGATGTAAACATGTGCTAGCGTGTTTATGAAAGGGAAGTTGTAAATGTTTTGTATGTTTTTAATGAACGTAATTTACTCAAATAAATATCACTGACAACTTTTTTTAAATTTCCAATTTTCTTATATCTATTTAATCTGGAAGTAAGGGATTGGCTACAAAACTGTTAAAAGTTATTTTAATTAAGAACTTTCTGAAATAAGAAAAATAAAACATTTAAAGCTCTTATTAGAATAAATAAAATAATGTTTTCTCCGCAGGTTAAAAAAGAAAAGAATTTGTCTTGTTGCTGTGTAAAATTCTGATTTTATTCTGCCTCTTCATGAAGCTATTAGATAGTGTGAAAAAGGGTTCTTTATTAGCAGTGTCATGTTTGAGGAAGACAGTATTGTGGCCAGAAAGTGACCACTTGGGTAATTCAAATGGATTCTATAGCTTCCATATATTTTAATTCATTATGATTAAACATACCACAAAATGTCTCAATTTGATAAATTATACAGAAATAACATTAATATATATCATTACAGTTAATCTTTGGTTTTACCCCTCACAATATTCATTTTTTGATTCTTAAATGAATAGCTCTATTTTCTTATTTTACTGGTAAGCCTACAAAATAAGGTTTTTGTAATTAATCATTTTATTTCAATATTGTATATGTGTTATAAAATGCAATTAAGTATTTTTTATACAAGTAAATTAATAATATCCTGAAAATTAGCATTAGTTCTATTGAGTTATTCTTAGTAATAACCTAGTTATAAAGTTGCTTCATAATATACAAAGCACTACACAAATAAAAAGTATTATAATGGAAATTTTTGCAGGGTAATTAATAATAAAGTATTATTACAACCCATTTGCAAATAATTAAAAATACCTTCATTATACCTGTAATAAAAACTCCTCATTCTAATGAAGTGAACTAAATAATACATGATTTAAATATAAAATAGTGTTTATTGGGATAAATTTCTTCACTGTTTTATTTACTTTATGGGAACTTCACTTTTCTTAAATAATTTGAGCTTATGTGTAAGTTAAACATAATTAATTATAGTATATTATGTATAATTAATTATAGTGTAATTAATAATACAAATAACAGAGCTTCTGCTGGATATTTTCCATTTTCCATAGTGCCTTTATACCTACTATCTGTCCTTCATTCTGCTCTCTGTAGGCAGACTTGCATAGGCTTTTTCAATGCATTCACTCCTCCTTGTGTTTTGATTGGGTGTGGGGAACAAAGGATTGGGGTATCAGAGATGGAAGGAGAATCTGGTTAGGTAGTGAACCTAGGAAAAGTACATGCTTCCCACTTGTTGGTTTCCCTAAATTCTGTCCACACCTTGGTAAGCAACTTTTAACATGATCTTCAGTTAAGCAGTTTGAGCATGCTTCTTTATCCTGCTGGGACCTCAATGGCTACAGAGATCATTAACATTATCAAAGGAAATAGATACTACTAAGTCTCACTGAGTTAATTACTATACTTTACAAACATAAATGCCTGTAAATCAATTAACTGAACAGATAAAATGGGATATGTGATATAATTTGCTTTATTTCTAATTATTATTATACTTTAAGCTCTGGGATACATGTGCAAAACATGCAGGTTTGTTACATAGGTATACACGTGCCATGGTGGTTTGCTGCACCCATCAACCCGTCATCTACATTAGGTATTTCTTCTAATGCTATCCTTCCCCTTACCCTCTACCCCCCCGACAGGCCCTGGTGTGTGATGTGTCCCTCCCTGTGTCCATGTGTTCTCATTGTTCAGCTCCCACTTATGAGTGAGAATGTGCAGTATTTGGTTTTCTGTTCCTGTGTTAGTTTGCTGAGAATGATGGTTTCTAGCTTCATCCAAGTGCCTGCAAAGGACATGACCTCATCCTTTTTTTGGCTGCATAGTATTCCATGGTGTATATGTGCCACATTTTATTTATCCAGTCTATCATTGATGGGCATTTGGGTTTGTTCCAAGTCTTTGCTATTGTGAACAGTGCTGCCATAGACATACATTTGCATGTGCCTTTATAGGAGAATGTTTTATATTTCTCTGGGTATTATACCCAGTAATGGGATTGCTGGGTCAAATAATATTTCTGGTTCTAGATCCTTGAGAAATCGCCACAATGTCTTCCACAATGGTTGAATTAACATACACTCCCACCAACAGTGTAACAGCGTTCCTATTTCTCCACATCCTCTCCACCATCTGTTGTTTCCTGACATTTTAATGATCACCATTCTAACTGGCATGAGATGGTATCTCATTGTGGTTTTGATTTGCAGTTTTCTAATGACCAGTGATGATGAGCTTTTTTTCATATGTTTGTTAACTGCATAAATGTCTTCTTTTGAAAAGTGTCTGTTCATATCCTTCACCACTTTTTGATGCAGTTGTTTGGTTTTTTTCTTGTAGATTTGTTTAAGTTCCTTGTAGATTCTGGATATTAGCCATTTGTCAGATGGATAGATTGCAAAAATTTTCTACCATTCTGTAAGTTGCCTGTTCACTCTCACGATAGTTTCTTTTGCTGTGCAGAAGCTCTTTAGTTTAATTAGATCCCATTTGTCAATTTTGGCTTTTGTTGACCTTGCTTTTGGTGTTTCAGTCATGAGATTTTTGCCCATGTCTTTGTCCTGAATGGTATTGCCTAGGTTTTTTTCTAGGGTTTTTATGGTTTTAGGTCTTACATTTAAGTGTTTAATCCATCTTGAGTTAATTTTTGTGTAAGGTCTAAGGAAGGGGTCCAGTTTCAGTTTTCTGCATATGGATAGCCAGTTTTCCCAACACCATTTATTAAATAGGGAATTTTTTCCCCATTTCTTGCTTTTGTCAGATTTGTCAAAGATCAGATGGCTGTAGATGTGTGGTGTTATTTTTGAGGCCTCTGTTCTGTTCCATTGGTCTATTCTCTTTTGGTATCAGTACCATGCTGTTTTGGTTACTATAGCCTTGTAGTATAGTTTGAAGTCAGGTAGCGTGATGTCTCCAGCTTTGTTCTTTTTGCTAGGACTGTCTGGGATATATGGGCTCTTTTTTGGTTCCATATGAAATTTAAAGTAGATTTTTCTAATTCTGTGAAGAAAGTCAATGGTAGCTTAATGGGGATAGCATTGAATCTATAAATTACATTGGGCAGTATGACCATTTTCATGATATTGATTCTTCCAACCCATGAACATGGAATGTTTTTCCATTTGTTTATGTCCTCTCTTATTTCCTTGAGCAGTGGTTTTAGTTCTCCTTGAAGAGGTCCTTCACATCCTTGTAAATTTTATTTCTAGGTATTTTATTCTATTTGTAGCAATTGTGAATGGGAATTCACTCATGATTCAGCTCTCTGTTTGTCTGTTATTGCTATATAGGAATGCTTGTGATTTTTGCCCGTTGATTTTGTATCCTGAGACTTTGCTGAAGTTGATTATCAGCTTAAGGAGATTTGGGGCTGAGACGATGGGGTTTTCTAAATATACAATCGTGTCATCTGCAAACAGGGACAATTTGACTTCCTCTCTTCCTATTTGAATACCCTTTATTTCTTTCTCTTGCCTGATTGCCCTGGCCAGAACTTCCAATACTATCTCGAATAGGAGTGATGAGAGAAGGAATCCTTGTCTATTGTGCCGGTTTTCAAAGGGAATGCTCCCTGCTTTTGCCCATACGGTATGATATTGGCTGTGGGTTTGTCATGAATAGCTCTTATTATTTTGAGATATGTTCCATCAATACCTGGTTTATTGACAGTTTTTAGCATGAAGGGGTGTTGAATTTTATTGAAGGCCTTTTCTGCATCTATTGACATAACCATGTGGCTTTTGTCATTGGTTCTGTTTACGTGATGGATTGCATTTATTGATTTGTTTATGTTGAACCAGCCTTGCATCAGGGATGAAGCTGACTTGATTGTGCTGGAGAAGCTTTGTGATGTGCTTCTGGTATTGGATTGCCTGTATTTTATTGAGGATTTTCACATCTATGTTAATCTGACAGAAGTAGGCTTCAGAAGGTGGGTAATAACAAACTCCTCCAAGCTATAGGAGCAAGTTCTAACCCAATGCAAGGAAACTAAGAACTTTGAAAAAAGGTTAGACAAATTGCTAACTAGAATAACCAGTTTAGAGAAGAACATAAATTACCTGATGGAGCAGAAAAACACAGCACGAGAGCTTCATAAAGCATACACGAGTAACAATAGCCAAATCAATTAAGCAGAAGAAAGAATATCAGAGATTGAAGATCAACTTAATGAAATAAAGTGTAGAAAAAAGATTAGAGAAAAAAGAATGAAAAGGACTATCAATTTTGTTGATCTTTTCAAAAAACCAGCTCCTGGATTCATTGATTTTTTGAAGGGTTTTTTGTGTCTCTATTTCCTTCAGTTCTGCTCTGATCTTAGTTATTTCTTGCCTTCTGCTAGCTTTTGAATGTGTTTGCTCTTGCTTCTCTAGTTCTTTTAATTGTGATGTTAGGGTGTTGATTTTAGATCTTTCCTGCTTTCTCTTGTGGGCATTTAGTGCTATAAATTTCCCTCTACACACTGCTTTGAATGTGTCCCAGAGATTCTGGTATGTCGTGTCTTTGTTCTCATTGGTTTCAAAGAACATCTTTATATCTGCCTTCATTTCTTTATGTACTCAGTAGTCATTCAGGAGCAGTTTGTTCAGTTTCCATGTAGTTGAGTGGTGTTGAGTGAGTTTCTTAATCCTGAATTCTAGTTTGATTGCACTGTGTTCTGAGAAACAGTTTGTTATAATTTCTGTTCTTTTACATTTGCTGAGGACTACTTTACTGCCAACTATGTGGTTAATTTTGGAATAAGTGCGGTGTGGTGCTGAGAAGAATATATATTCTTTTGGTTTGGGGTGGAGAGTTCTGTAGATGTCTATTAGGTTTGCTTGGTGCAGAGCTGAGTTCAATTCCTGGATATCCTTGTTAACTTTCTGCCTCATTGATCTCTCTAATGTTGACAGTGGGGTGTTAAAGTCTCCCATTATTGTTGTGTGGAGTCTAAGTCTCTTTGTAGGTCACTAAGGACTTGCTTTATGAATCTGGATGCTTCTGTATTGGGTGCATATATATTTAGGGTACTTAGCTCTTCTTGTTGAATTGATCCCTTTACCATTATGTAATGGCCTTCTTTGTCTCTTTTGATCTTTGTTGGTTTAAAGTCTGTTTTATCAGAGACTAGGATTGTAACCCCTGCTTTCTTTTTTGTTTTGTTTTCCATTTGCTTGGTAGATCTTCCTCCATCCCCTTATTTTGAGCCTATGTGTGTCTCTGCACGTGAGATGGGTTTCCTGAATACTGCACACTGATGGGTCTTGACTCTTTATCCAATTTGCCAGTCTGTGTCTTTCAATTGGAGCATTTAGCTTATTTACATTTAAGGTTAATATTGTTATGTGCGAATTTGATCCTGTCATGATGTTAGCTGGTTATTTTGCTCATTAGTTGATGCAGTTTCTTCCTCGCCTCGATGGTCTTTACAATTGGGCATGTTTTTGCAATACCCTCCAAAGACTAAAACAGGAAGAAGTTGAATCTCTGAATAGACCAATAACAGGTTCTGAAATTGAGGCAAGAATTAATAGCTTACCAACCAAAAAAAGTCCAGGACCAGATGGATTCACAACCGAATTCTACCAGAGGTACGAGGAAGAGCTGGTATCATTCCTTCTGAAACTATTCCAATCAATAGAAAAAGAGGGAATCCTCCTTAACTCATTTTATGAGGCCAGCATCATCCTGATACCAAGGCCTGGCAGAGACACAACAAAAAAAGAGAATTTTAGACCAATATCCCTGATGAACATCAATGCAAAAATCCTCAATAAAATACTGGCAAACCGAATCCAGCAGCAAATCAAAAAGCTTATCCACCATGATCAAGGGGGCTTCATCCCTGGGATGCAAGGCTGGTTCAACATACGCAAATCAATAAACGTAATCCACCATATAAACAGAACCAATGACAAAAACCATATGATTATCTCAATAGATGCAGAAAAGGCCTTTGACAAAATTCAACAACCCTTCATGGTAAAAACTCTCAATCAGTTAGGTATTGATGGCACGTGTCTCAAAATAATAAGAGCTATCTGTGACAAACCCTCAGCCAATATCATACTGAATGGGCAAAAACTGGAAGCATTCCCTTTGAAAACTGGCACAAGATAGAGATGCCCTCTCTCACCACTCCTATTCAACATAGTGTTGGAAGTTCTGGCCAGGGCAATCAGGCAGGAGAAGGAAATAAAGGGTATTCAATTAGGAAAAGAGGAAGTCAAATTGTCCCTGTTTGCAGATGACCTGATTGTATATCTAGAAAACCCCATCACCTCAGGCCAAAATCTCCTTAAGCTGACAAGCAACTTCAGCAAAGTCTCAGGATACAAAATCAATGTGCAAAAATCACAAACATTCTTATACACCTATAACAGACAAACAGAGAGCCAAATCATGAGTGAACTCCCATTCACAATTGCTTCAAAGAGAATAAAATACTTAGGAATCCAACTTACAAGGGACGTGAAGGACCTCTTCAAGGAGAAATACAAACCACTGCTCAATGAAATAAAACAGGATACAAACAAATGGAAGAACATTCCATGCTCATGGGTAGGAAGAATCAATATTGTGAAAATGGCCATACTGCCCAAGGTAATTTACAGATTCAATGCCATCCCCATCAAGCTACCAATGACTTTCTTCACAGAATTGGAAAAAACTACTTTAAAGTTCATATGGAACCAAAAAATAGCCCACATTGCCAAGTCAATCCTAAGCCAACAGAACAAAGCTGGAGGCATCATGCTACCTGACTTCAAACTATACTACAAGGCTACAGTAACCAAAACAGCATGGTACTGGTACCAAAACAGAGATATAGACAAATGGAACAGAACAGAGCCCTCAGAAATCATACCACATATCTACAACTATCTGATCTTTGACATACCTGACAAAAACAAGCAATGGGGAAAGGATTCCCTATTTAATAAATGGTGCTGGGAAAACTGGCTAGCCATAGGTAGAAAGCTGAAACTGGATCCCTTCCTTACACCTTATACAAAAATTAATTCAAGATGCATTAAAGACTTACATGTTAGGCCTAAAACCATAAAAGCCCTAGAAGAAAACCTAGGCAATACCATTCAGGACATAGGCATGGGCAAGGTCTTCACGTCTAAAACACCAAAAGCAATGGCAACAAAAGCCAAAATTGACAAATGGGATCTAATTAAACTAAAGAGCTTCTGCACAGCAAAAGAAACTACCATCAGAGTGAACAGGCAGCCTACAGAATGGGAGAAAATGTTTGCAATCTACTCATCTTACAAAGGGCTAATATCCAGAATCTACAATGAACTCAAATTTACAAGAAAAAACAACCCCATCAAAAAGTGGGCGAAGGATATGAACAGACACTTCTCAAAAGAAGATATTTATGCAGCCAACAGACACATGAAAAATGCTCATCATCGCTGGCCATCAGAGAAATGCAAATCAAAACCACAGTGAGATACCATCTCACGCCATTTAGAATGGCGATCATTAAAAAGTCAGGAAACAACAGGTACTGGAGAGGATGTGGAGAAATAGGAACACTTTTACACTGTTGGTGGGACTGTAAACTAGTTCAACCATTGTGGAAGTCAGTGTGGCGATTCCTCAGGGATCTAGAACTAGAAATACCATTTGACCCAGCCATCCCATTACTGGGTATATACCCAAAGGATTATAAATCATGCTGCTATAAAGACACATGCACAAGTATGTTTATTGTGGCACTATTCACAATAGCAAAGACTTGGAACCAACCCAAATGTCCAACAATGATAGACTGGATTAAGAAAACGTGGCACATATACACCATGAAATACTATGCAGCCAGAAAAAATGATGAGTTCATGTCCTTTGTAGGGACATGGATGAAGCTGGAAACCATCATTCTCAGAAAACTATGGCAAGGACAAAAAACCAAACACCGCGTGTTCTCACTCATAGGTGGGAATTGAACAATGAGAACAAATGGACACAGCAAGGGGAAAATCACACACTGGGGCCTGTTGTGGGGTCGGGGGAGGGTGGAGGGATAGCAGTAGGAGATATACCTAATGTTAAATGAAGAGTTACTGGGTGCAGCACATGAACAGGGCACATGTATACATATGTAACAAACCTGCATGTTGTGCACATGTACCCTAAAACTTAAAGTATAATAAAAAATTAATTAAAAATAAATAAATAAATAAATAAAAATCGAATTATAAAAAAAAAAAGTATTAGAGTGCTCCAAAACACAGGCCTGGCTTGATGACAGAGATTGCTGGTCCATTCTACTTTTTAAATATTCTAATTGTAATAAAGTTTTTTTTTTTGCCATATTTGCCATATTGCCAACATAATATGTTTTATTAGTCCACTTAGTTTGCCATAACAAAATACCATATATTGGGTGTCTTAACCAACAGACATTTATTTTCTCAGAATTCTGGAGGCTAAAAGTTCATGATCGAGGTTAAGGTAAATTCAGATTCTGCTGAAGGCTCTCTTCCTGGCTTTCAAACATCTGCTTACTCATTTTGTCCTCACGTGGCCTTTCCTCAGTGCATAGTCAGTGAAAGAGCACTCTGGTGTCTCTTCCTCTTCTTATACAGACAACAGTCCTACTGGTTAAGAATCCCATGCTTATAACCTTATTTAAACTTAATGATTGCCCTAAAAGCCCTATATCTAATATAATCCCATTGGAAGTTAGGAATTCAATATGTAAATGTTGGGAAAACAAAATGCAGTCTCTAACATCTGTCTTCTGTATTTCCTAAACATAGTTCCTGGAACCACGCAAAGTAAGTTAAATGTCTTATTTAATAACAATCTTTTAAAAATAGATGTCATGATATTCTCCAATCCACCCATCACCAGTCTAGTTCTTGCTGAAATATCTCTAGTTACTTCAATTGTGCCTTTTATTAAAATATCGGATTAAAATAATATACATATTTATTTTAAAAAATTTAGATTAAGGTAAGCTTTTGCCAAAACTAGTTAAGTTATTCTTAATGAGAAAAAACAACACACAAACTGTTTTCCTCCACTCTCCTGTGATTTGAGACACCAAAACAAATGCCCCTTTATTAACTAAGAAACACCCTAAGGTTAAGGAAACAAAATTACCTATGGGTCTAAGGGTCAGGTCCTGGCTGGCATGGCACATTTCCAAATTTCTGTGGCTAAACTTTCCAACAACAGGAGCTATCAGCTCTCATTTACAACCCAGACCATTAGAACTCTGATTGAACAACTGACCTACCTTACAAGGATGCCCTTCTGATAAGCAATTGCAGCCAGTTTTAGCCAAATTACAGAGACTGCACAAAAACCTTCTTTGTGTCCTTTAGTCCACCTTCTGACATAGTAAATTTTGCCTCATTTTAATTATAAAACCCCACCTGAAAGTGAACATGAGATGTATGTTACACATGTGTTTATCTATTATTGTATGGGCTCAGCTTCCCTCATAAATATGTATAGCTTTTTCCCTAAATATGTTGAATATGTATGACATAGGCCTTGTGAGGCATAAAACCCAACCTATCCCTCCTGTCTTCAAAGAGAGAACACCTCCCCTCTGGTCCATACAGCGAAAGCATCTCTCCCCAGTTTGCAAACCTTTATTTCCAATAAAGATCTGCTTTCTATTCGGCCAGTCTGTTTGTCTTTTGGATGACACACAATTAACACAGAAGATTGGCCACGTCTGGTGGCTCATGTCTGTAATCCCAATGCTTTGGGAGGTCAAGGCAGGAGGATTGCTTGAGGCTAGGAGTTTGAGACCAGCCTTGGCAACATAGCAAGACCCTGTCTACACACACACACACACACACACACACACACACACATGCACACACAACTTGTCTTGGTGGCATGTGCCTGTAGTACCAGCTTATTCAGGAGGCTGAGGCAAAATGATCACTTGAGCCAGGAGTTCAAGGCTGCACTGACCATAATTGTATCACTGCACTCCAGCCTGGGCGACAGAGAGAGACCCCATCTCAAAAAAATCCCAGGGGATTTGTGAACAAATGTGTGAATGTTTTCCCACATACACTAAGAAATCAGTTCTGCAGTGGATAGCAGCTGAATATCCTTCACTTCAATTCTGGCACTATCTATCTAGAGATAGTGTCAGATCCCACAGGTTAAAGGCTCAGTCCTACAATACTACTCCCACTTCCAATGCCAATCACAATCCCCATGTTATTGTACCTGTTCTTCTGACCAACCAGCTATTAATTGGGCTTCCCATAACACCCTCCTTGAGTTTGTTTAATTTGCTAAAGTGGCTCACAGAATCTACAAGAAACATTTAAATTTACTGGTTTATTGTGAAAGATACTACAAAGGATACAGATGAAGAGATACATAGGGCAAGGTATGTCACTCTCCAGGAAGCTCCACATGTTCAGCTATATGGAAGCTCTCTGAGCTCTGTCACTTTGGGTTTTTATGGAGGCTTTATTACATAGGCATGAAACTATTGGCGATTGATAATAAACTTAACCTGTAACCCCTCTCCCCTCCACAAAGGTTGGGGATGGGCTGAAAGTTCCAACCTTTGATAATGCTTTGGTCTTTCCTGTGACCAGCCCACATCCAGAAGCTACCTTGGGGAGACCAGCCACCAGTCAACTCATTAATATACAGAAAAACACTTATTACTTTAGATTTTCCAAGGATTTTAGGAGTTGTATACCAGGAGACAGGGAAGAAGATCAAATGTGTATTTCACAATATCACAGTTACCAATTGAAATAGATTGTCAGAAAAGAAAAAAATATGTTAATAAGTAATTTTAATGAAGCTGGAATGTGAGAAGTCATCACCTGAGAATTGTATATTTGCTCATATACCCATAATCTCTGTATCTGAATTTTAATTACATTAATAAAATAAGTAAGCAATGTTTAGTTGTCTGAAGTAGTTGAGAATGTAACATTTCTCATATTCAAAATCACAGTACAAGTATTTGGTATGTATGATAGATTGTGTAATTGTTCACAGTATTCACTGTTCCAACCCCTTCCCTCCAGTAAATCTTAGTTCCTCACCTGGTTGATGTTAGGCTTGGCCAGGACTTGAGTTGTGCAATGAGATTTGAAGTCCTTTGAGTCAGCAGCTTGAAATCATGGGTCTGGTCTTAACTAGTATTCTCTGTGTCATGAAGGAATTGTTTTTATCTCATTCCTCAATTTGGAAACTATAGAAAGCATTAATTGTTTCACAGCCACCACACTTCACAGGGAGAAAAAAAATCTTTTTATGTGACCTGAAATTTTTGTCACATAATTTTTATTTTACACTTATTAAGATAGTTTTTTTGAATGGACTTAGATATACATTTCTAATCATATATTTCTCTTGAGAGCTACTGCTTTGTGCTCATCTTTACAGCTTCTTATTTGCTTCCACTTACAAACACTGCAAGGAGAAAGGCAGCTCAGGGTACTGAACTCACCTGAATACACATCTCTTCTCCCTGAAATCTTGGCCCCTTAAGCTCCTAGACTGCCTTGGTGGCTCATTGTCACCTTCCACAAAATTAGGGGAGGGAGCATTTATAGAATTTCTAGCTACTAGTGGTGAGAGAATTAGTTTAATGTCAGCTAAAACAGTGACCACTCTGACCACATAATTTATTCTTTTAACAGGAAAATTTCTGAGAGTGAAAGGGGACACTATTTATAACACTGGACCACTGGACACTATTTATAACACTTACAACAATAAGCATGAATTGTAACTGTCCCAGACAACCTGGGATATATGGTCACCCTAATCATAGCTCCCTTTTGTACTACTATAAATGCATAAAACGTAGCGAAGGGAAAATCCTCCTTAAACTTACTGATTTTCTGCACCAAACATACCCTTCTTTGCCCTCTTTTGTGATCCTGGAGCTGGATTCTGAAAACCTTTGTCCTCTGTCAGCTGACACCACTGTTAGGTCTTGTCAGTAGAAAGTGCTGGAAACACTGAAGGAAATTCTCTTCTTAGTTTCAGTACTTTCTACTGGCTCCTCAGCTGCCAGTGAGTGGCTTCCCAGTGAGATTTTGCTAGAATTCAGCAGGTAGTTTCCTGCTTGCCATTATTAGCCTGCTGCACCTCAGCAAACTTCCTTGTCATCCGGTGGTCTATGACCAGACCCACACCAGTGGGTTCTTAATCTCAGCCTCGGTGGAGAGGGAGAGTTTATTCCTTCTTTGGTTCTCTATGACAGCCCTAGAGTTAGTGGCTGCTCCCTTTATATGTTACTGCTGAATTCTTCAGAGTTCCATTCATGCTTCTTAGCAATTTATCCTTGTTTACCAGTTAATTACCAGTTAACAGTTCTTTACACTGGATTTTCCCTGCTCAAATTACTGGTCTGGTTTCTGTTTCCTGACTGGATCCTGGCTGATACATAATAAAAGAAACGTTTTAATCACTACTTACTTCCTTATAAAGTCACACTAAAAAAAATGCACTTACTGTCCATCATTTGATCAAATTCATTTAAAAAAAACTTTTTGCTATGCCCTTCCCAATGATACTGTGATTGAGACTAGGAAGTCTTTTTGTGGCCACCAACTATTCTTTGTGTAGATTGGCATGAATTTAAGCATACTTTTGTTGATTTAAATAGCAATGCCTGTCTTTGCTTCACACACAGCTGGAGCCCATCACAATTACTCCTAACACATCCACTATTCATCAAATTATATTAATTAAATAAGAAATTTATTCTGTAAGAGAGCAAAAAGTGACCAAGCCCATCTTCCTTATGTATGTGGCACACACATAGCAAGTGAAGACCTATCTTCTTCTCAGTAAATTTATGCAACTGGACATGCAAATTTCTGCAAGCATATACACATGGTAGTTATTTTTTTTTCATGTGATTGCCATTGATATTAAGGGCATCCAAAGGCATCGTGTGACAAAGGAGTTGTATATGGATGCATATGTGTGTTGGATAATTTCATCCTACATATTTAAGGGCGTGTGTGTGTGTGTGTGTGTGTGTGACTATCTTTGCTACTTCCATTTTGTTCAGTTTGATTTTTCCAAAGTAACTGTCTTTCCCATCACGTACATTTTATAAATGTTTCTAATATGGCTTTAATTTTTAAAATGTTTTTATTTTCTACTCCTGTTAGTTCCCTGAGATTTTCCAAATCACTTTACATTTTGTTATGCTGTCTTAAAAGAAAAAAAACACTGTGTACTTTTAAAACTTTGATAATTATTTAAATTCCTGCTGCTTTTAAAATTGTGTTTCTGGTATTTTACTGTATTACTGTACAGGAGTCATATAGGAGTTCTTTTCAGATTATTATTCATCTTTAAATGGGGCTAAATATTTATTAAAGAATGGTTTAAAAGAGGTAGGGAGAGTAACCTGAAGTAGCTTTCTGTCCTATTAAGTTGACAGATGATTTCTGCCTAATAAAACTGTTTATTTCCTTACAACTTAGAGTGTCTCTTCTAATTCAAATTATTTCTGCCTAATAAAACTGTTTATTTCCTTATAACTTAGCGTGTATCTCCTAATTCAAGTCCCCATGGCTCGAGAGCCAGTTTAGATGGCATATCAGCATGATTTCTTCTTCAGCTCTACCTTCCCTACTAATCTATGTTATTGACCTAAGACTACATAGAGAACCTGTTCTTTAATCCTATAGCCCACCCACAACTTTTGAAATACGGTCCTAATCAAAGTGTCTTCAAATCATGAGCCTTACTTTTGGAGAAATACATTTTTTGTGTTACATACTATGAGGCATGTGTAATATTCAAACAAATTTTATAGTAGTGTCAAGTATATACCTATTTTTCTCAATGGCATTTCTCTTTCCATTGAATATGGAAGGTCTATGCATTTTCAATATTTTATTCTTTGTAGATTATTATGCATCTTAGAGGGAAGTAGATTTAAGTGTCTTTATTCCACCTTGTTTTAACTGCAGACTTCCATATCATTTGGGATGGATGGAGTTGGAGGAACAAATTATGCCTTCAAAACATTTCACATAATCCTTCTTAATCAGTATTTTGAAGTGAAAGCTCTCTATTTATGCATTCATTTATTTAAACACTTAATGATGAATTATGATATGTCAGGCTCAGTATTAGGCCCTATAAATAAACACAAATGAGTAAGACAGTTGTCAGTTCCTCAGGATACTCACAGACTAGTGAGGAAGCCAGGATGCAGAACCGTAAATGTGATTTCAATAGACATATATACAGATGCTCTAGAATCTCAGTGGATTGACTAATTTTGTCTGGGTTGGTATGGAAAGGTTGATTAATGAGGTGCCATTTGGGTTGAATTCTTGAAGGATGAGAAATCATTCACAGGTGGAGGGTGGTAGAGAAGAACTGAAGATGGAGTAAACAGTTCGCAGGCATGATGTTGCAAAAGACCAAGTAATTTTGTAGAACTGCCAATGTTCAGTATGACTAGAGTATAAAGTGCCTGTTAATGAGTAGTGGGACTGGATCCCCTTCCCTCTCCTCAACTCAAGGACTTTGCTGCAGTAACTGGCACCTCTCTGTGTTGCAGCGATTTTTCTTTTGTACTGGATTACTTTCATTAGTTTACAAACAAAGTAAACAAGCCATCAAAATGCTGGCCTAAATAAAAGCCACAGTATGAATAAACATAGAAAACCCTCTTTTTGGCCACATAAGCCCCTCCCTCTACCACCTATATCTCTTCCTTTAAAAAGAAAAACTATTTGAAAGTGCTGAATATATTTATTTTCACTAATTATCTCTCATTTTTGTTCTTTAAAACTGTGTTAAATGCAAATTGCTTAGAAACAAAAAAATGTGTAACTGATGTATATGATATATATAATAAAAGTAAAAGAACACCTGCATGTATCCATGCCATAGATAAAAATATAGAATCTTAACAATGTCCTTGAAGTCCTGTGTGTTCTCTCCCTAATCCCATCTCTTTCTCCCTAGGAGAGATTCCAGAATTTTCAGCTTATTGCTTCCTTGCTTTTACCTATATCTTTAGCAAAAATTTAACTATAATCAACATACTGCTTACCTTTGAATAAATATAAGCTTCATAAATATTTAATTATATCACATTGGGTTCTATGACATTTTTCTCAGTTTTTTATCCTGAGTGATTCCTATAGCTCTATAATTCATAGACTTTAACTGCTACATACTATCGTACTCTATGTATAATCCACAAATTATTTAACTTCTCACCTACCAATAGAAATTGGAATTATTTCTAGCTTTTTCCTATTATAGGCAATGGCACTAGGGTCATTCTTGCCCATCTCTTTCCAAACACATGTTAATTTCTATATGGTGCATGTGCACTTGTTCACCCCTGCCAAAAAATGATAAATGGTTTCAAAAGCATTGTACTCATCTTTACTCCTCTAGTAGTGTGTAAATTGCATTGTTGTATTATATCATTCTGAATATTTAGTATTATCAGAAATGTTTTACAATCTTGTAGCTTAAAAACGTTTCATTATAGATATAATTTCTACTTCTCTATTGTTGAATTTGACCATATGTCTTATATTTATTGGTTTAATGTGTTTCCTCTTCTGTGATGTGTCAGTTCAAGTGTTTGCCAATTTATCTGTTTGCTAATTTATCTGCATTTGTGTTAATTTCATTAGGTTTTCTAATTTTTCCATTCATGGAACTCTGTCTTGGAAACACTATCTCTACATGTAACTGTACGGGTCTCCCCTTCTCTCTTAAGTCTCTTACGTAGAGAGTCAGGAGTCTCTACCTGACTATCTGGCATTCCCTAAAATCAACAGTGCCACACAATCTCCCTTCTCCCAAACACACATTATTTTCTATCGAATTATCATTTGTTTTTTTTTCCTCAAGGCACCTATTGCATAACAGTAGAAAATATATCTGTTATTTATACATTTCTCTAATTGAATGTAAGCTCTACCATGCCAATGATTTCATTTTTAGTACCGGATCATAATTGCCTAGGAAAAAAAACGGAATATGTTATGTGCTAAGTACTACTCACTGCTGAACGAATAAATGTATTGAACCTAATCATGTGCCTCTATACTTTAACACATCTCATATTCAGCAAATGAACAGGACAAACTTTTAAGAAATATAGTAGTACTCAAAGTAATAGTTTAATGGTGAAAATAGCTGATTTGTCATTTATTACCACAGAATCTTAATTTGCTTTTCCATTGTAGAGGTTACCTATCCACATTGAAATTTGTTCTCTTATATAAAAATAAGGCTAATAATAAGATTTCCAAGCTGGCTGAGAATCTTAAATAAGATTCTGTTTGCAGGTGAACCTCTGTAAACTTGCAAGTTTTTGCCTAATGTTGCATTTAATTTAACAAAACTTTTATCAAAAACTCTTAGAAGGTATTTGTTGAAATTACATTAAAGAAGAATTATAATCAGTGTCTTTAGTCTTTTTAAAATATAAAGTAGAATCAAAGACACAGATAAATAAACAATAAGACTTTAAAAAATTTATCTGCAAATTAGTAGTCACAACATCAAAAAAGGGAGAAAATTTAATCATGATTTGAAAGACAAGGCTACATAAAATGTAATAAAATAAGACAGAACTGTGTTTAATGCTGTATTAATTTGGGAATTGTCTTACAAGAACGTTTAGGACCATTGGCTGGACTGCAGTATTATCAAGGATTTATTTTATAAATCAGAACTCTCTGTCTAATCACACCAAAGTCAACTGTTGAACTACGTAAAGAAATATTTACCAGACTTCTAATAAATGCTAGTGAAAATACTTCAATATTGCAAACCTTTTTTTGTTAGAACAGTAGAACAGTTGTTTCTGTGAACTGGATTGTGCTATTAGTCATTTTGTTTAAGAAAATGGTCTAAAGGAGAACAATGTTTGCATGAATTTACGGAATGTTATATAGGCTTATAAAGACTATGTTTAAAATATATTCTAAAGATTCCATTAAAGTGCAACCAATTTATATAAATATGTAGGATTTTTCTATCACAATTATTTCCTTAAAAGTAGCTTTTCCAAAAAATACGATTAATTAAACCAAACAAGTATTTCAACTTTAAGGTTTTATTTAAAAATAAAAATGTATACAGTATAACACACTAGATTTTTTTAGTATTTCAGTGTTCATTTTTATGGGTTTTTATTTTTTCAGAACTTTTTTCACCTTAATAGTACGGTAAAGAATTTTCAAAAGGATTTAGAGTTGTTTAATATGTTTCATAAATCACAGGCTTTTATGTTTTTTTTTCTATTCACTATACAGCAAGTGGTTTTAAAACTACAGAAATCTGTTTTAGAGATTATAAATCAGACTGGTAAGCAATGCATTGCTGGTTTATTGTCATTAACTCATATGCTCAGTGTCATTCACCATCTCATCTCATGTTCCTTGGAGAGCTTGAAATCACCTATCATAATAAATCAGAACAACAAACAGAAATTGTGAAGGATTGCACATAGCAGTTCTGCATTACAAATGTCCCACTCTTGCATTTTTTCCAGCCCATCAAACTAAAAATAGTCAAAACTAAGTTTATCATTTATCCCCCTACTTCCATAAATTTATTTTCCTGACTTCCCTATTTCTGCTGATGGCATTGCTATTCTTCTAATCGTCCATGCTAAAATATATATGGGTATATTATAACTCTTCCTTCTCTTTAGATTTCGCATATCGTTGAACATCATCTCTTGTGGACTGAACCTCTATAGAGTAACTCCACTATTATTTTATAACTTCCATCAGCTTCTTACTTAAGTCCCTCCTTACCTATCATTTTGTCTTTTACAAGAGGATTCTGAAAAAGAGATACAGCATCCACTTGCTGGCCCCATTGATTCATCTTTCCTGGCAGATAACATTCCCAAGGTACAGCCTGATTGTATTATTATCCTGCTCACAGAATGCAGGTAAAGCTTTCCCTTACCTCCTAAAAAGTGCACATTATCAACATTTGCTCCTAGTACAGAGACAGAGAGAGAGAGAGAGGGTGAAGTTCTTGTGGGTACTGCTATAGTGTATTCTAAGATCTAAGAGGGACCCAATGTGGGGCAGAGCCATTTGTCAGCTACCCAACAGGACACAAGAAAACTAGAGAAGACCCACTACCAAGTTTTCTGTGAACATTTTTCTTTTTTGGACTTCTTATCATAAAAACCCCATATTTTACAAGAAATTCTTCACAATGTGAGTCTCTGAGGGAAGCAGGGAATCTGTCCCCTGTGACAGCCTGAGACAGATATTTTTCTCTTTCTACATCCTTCAAGCCAAGGTGAGGGCAAATTGTCCAGGCTCAGACAATTACATGCTACTAGCTAGAAATTTTATTCATGAAGAAAGGTCACAAAGAAGAATGGAAGGAGAGTTTGAATCTATGGTTGCAACAGCAATGTATAGCTGTGTAAAGTAGCAAGCTCACTCTGTAGGTCATCACTATCTGCAGCGGTGGACTACCCTTCATGGTGGGGGGATTAGCTCAAAGTTCCAGCACAGATTTTACATATTTATTGCAGTCTATTTTAGGCATTAGAAGCACAATGAGGAAATTCATCCATAGGAATGAAGCCTGGATATCATTTTGTAAATACAGTTGGTGATGGCAGACATGCTAGAGTCTGGTTCATTCCAGACATTTTATCTGAAATAAGAAGGCAGAAGCCAGAAGTGAGGTTAGTAACATCAAAATGGGATGCCATGAACAAGGAAATTATCTTAGAATTTTCTTTTTTTCCTCACATAGTTTGCTCGTTAGTTTCCTAGACAGGAAAAAAGTAATCCTGTCTTTAAAGTCACAATAAAAGTAATTCACATAGGTGAGTGGGCTGGCTGCTCCAAGAGAGTAGTCAGAGGTCGGTGGACAGCAAGAAATGCGTGATGTAGAGATTGACGATTCCAAGTTGAGACTTGGAAATGGTGTTTCTAAAACTTTCTAGCCTCAGGAAAGAGGTTCTTGATATGTCATTCTTTGTTTTTAGCAGAGAGATTATGCTAGCAGTAAATGGCTGAGTATTAATTTTGAAGAGCTGGAATGGGGTCTGATATAGGGTACTCTGTAATCTGGCACTTATTCTCCTGCATTTTTTCTTCAGTTTTCTACCTATGCCCTATTCTCCAATAAAATAAGACTTTTTTACACACTGAATACTCTGTACACTTTCTAGATGCTGGCTTTTATTTTATTTTTTAAAATTGATGCTGTACTTTGTTTAGAAATAATTCTTTCTCTGGCTTTGTATACCAAAATTCATCAAAGCCAAGTTGAATGGTAAGTTCTTTCATGAGCTCTTAGATGATCTACCTATCTGTAATTTCTTCCATTACAAAACCTTCTCAGGATTTTGTACTACACTGAATACCACAGCCCTGGTTAAGTGGCAGGCTGAAATCCATTGAGTAGCAAAAATCAGTCAAGCCAGGAAAGAATCCTGGGGTACAGGTTAACACAAGGACTGGCCTCTCCCTGGTAGCAAAAATTCAGAACTACATTCCTTAGCACTGGGCCTGTTAGCCAGATCATTGCACACAGGCTGGGGGAAAGATGGAGCTATAGTTTGGATGTTTACCCCCAAACTTCATATTGAAATCTGATCCCCAATGTTGGAGGCAAGGCCTAGTGGGAGGTGTTTGGGTCATGGGTGTGGATTACTTATTAACAGCTTCATGCTGTCCTCATGGTAATGAATGAGTTCTCACCCTATTACTTCCTGAAAGAGTTAACCTGAGAGCTGGTGGTTTAAAAGAGCACCTACCCTCTGTCTCTTGTCTCAACATGTAATTTACACACACTAGTTTCCCTTCACCTTCTGCAATGAGAAGAAGCAGCATTAAAACCTCAGCAGAAGCAGATGCTGGTGGTGTCATGCTTGTACAGCCTGCAGAACCATGAGCCAAATAATGAGCCTTAGCAGCCTTCACCTAGATTTCAGAGGATGAAATCTCTGAAAATGTCTAGAGGTCGAGGCAGAAGTCTGGTCCAGGGGTGGAGCCCTTATGGAAAACTTCTACTTGGGCAATACAGAGGGGAAATGTGGGATTGGAGCCTCCACACTGAGTCCCCACTGAGGAACTGCCTAGTGGAGCTGTGAGAAGAGGTCCACCATCCTCTAGACCCCAAAATGGTGATCCACCAAGAGCTTGCACTGTGCTCCAGGAAAAGATGCAGGCACTCAACACCAGACCATGAAAGCAACCACAGGGGCTGTACCCTGCAGAGCCACAGGTACAGAGCTGCCCAGAGACATGGGAGCCCAGCTCTCACCTCAGTGTGCCCTAGATGTGAGACATGGAGTCAAAGAAGATTATTTTGGAACTTTAAGATTTAACAAATGCCCTGCTGGGTTTCAGAATTGAACGGGGACTATGGCCCATTTGTTTTGGCCAATTTCTCCAATTTTGAGTGAGAACATTTACCCAATATCTGTACCTCCATTGTATCTTGGAAGTCACTAACTTGATTTTGATTTTACAGGGTCATAGGCAGAGGGACTTGCCTTGTCTCTGATGAGACTTTGGACTTGGACTTTTTAGTTAGTGCTGGAAGGAATTAAGACTTTCGGGGACTGTTGGGAAGGCATGATTGATTTTGCAATGTGAGAAGGACATGAGATTTGGGAGGGGCCAGGGGCAGAATGATATGGCTTGACTCTGTGTCTCCACCCAAATCTCATCTGGAATTGTAATCCCCATGTGTTGAGGGAGGGACCTGTTGGAAGGTGATTCGATGATAGGGGCAGTTTCCCCCATGCTGTTCTCATAATAGTGAGGAAATTATCATGAGATCTGATGGTTTAAAAGTGGCACTTTCCTGTGCCCACTCTTTGTGAAGGCACCTGCTTCCATGGCACCTTCTGCCATGATTGTAAGTTTCCTGAGGCCTCCCCAGTCATGTGGAAATGTGACTCAATTAAACTTCTTTCCTTTTTAAATTACCCAGTTTCAAGTATTTCTTTAGAGCAGTGTGAGAATGGACTAATACAGAGGTGTTATTACAAAGATACCTGAAAATGTAGAAGTGGCTTTGGAACTGGATAATGGGCAGAAGTTGGAAAAGTGTGGAGGAGCAAGCTAGAAAAGGACTTATTGCCATGAGTGAAACATTCTGGCAAGGGCACCAAAGAAGACAAAAAGACAAGAGAAATTTTGAAACTTCTTAGAAATTGGTTAAGTGGTTGTGAACAAAATGCTGATGGAATATGTTAGTAAAGACCATCCTGAAGAGGTCTCAGATGGAAATGGGGAACTTACTGGAAATTGAAGCAAATGTCACCCTTGTTATGCTGCAGCAAAGAACTTGGCTACATCGTGTCCATCTGTAGGGCTTTGTGGAAGGCCAAACTTAAGAGTGATGACCTGGGGTATCTGGCAGGAGAAATTTCTAATCAGAAAAGTGCTCAAGAAGTGGTGTGGCTGCATTTAATAGCTGAAGATTAGACATGGGAGAAAAGGGATGATCAAAAGTTAGAAGTAATAATTAAATGGGAAACAGAGCATAAAAATTTGAAAATTTACAGCCTGTCCATGTGGCAGAGAAGGAAAGAGCATTTTCAGGCAAGAAACCTAAGGGTGCTGGGGAGCAGCCACTTACTAGAAAGATAAGCCCAGATAAAAGCATCTAGGTGCTAACAGTCAAGACAATGGGAAAAAGGCCCTGCAGGCATTTCAGAAATCTTTTGAATTGGCTTCTCTTATCACAGACCTGGGATGACAGATGGTTTTGGGGTCAGGCCCAGGGTGCCACTGCCTTGAAACACTTTGAGATGCTGCTTCCTGCATCCAGACCCCTCTGGCTGAAGCATCCAATGCTCAAATGGTCCCAGGTACAGCTCAGGACCTAGCTCGAGAGAGTCCAAGCCATAAGCCTTGGCAGCTTCCACATGGTCATTAAGAGTGCAGATACGCAGATTGCAGGAATAGAGGAGGCTTGGCAACTTCCACCTAGATTTCAAAGGGTATGCTGGAATTCCTGGGTGCACAGGAAGAAGCCTGTCATAGGGGTGGAGCCCACACAGAGATTCTACTAAGGCAATGCTGAAATGGGGGTTTGGAACCCGCATGGAAAGTCCCCACTCTGGGCACTGCCTAGTGGATCTATAGGAGCAAGGCAACTGCCCTCCAGACCCTAGAATTATAGAGCCACCAGTAGGTTGCAACTTCAGCCAAAAAAAGCTGCAGGCATTTGACTCTAACCTGTGAGAGCAGCCATGTGAGCTATACCCAACAAATCCACAGAGTGGGGCTGCATGAGGCTTTAGGGGTTCACCCCTTGAACCATATGCCCCAGATGCAAGACATGGAGACAAGGGAGGTCATTTTGGAGCTTTAAGATTTACTGTCTGTCCTACTAGGTTTTGGACTTACATAGGACCTGTTACCCCCTTTTCTTTTGACCTATTTCTCCCTTTTAGAATGGGAATGTATACCCTTTTCCTGTTCCACCCTTGTATCTTGAAAGTAAACAACTTGGTTTTGACTCAGAACTGTGAGGAACTTTCCTTGAGTCTCAGATGAGATTTTGAATTTTTAAACTGATTCTGAAACAAGTTAAGACTTTTAGGGGTTATTGGGATGTAATAGTTGTACTGTGCATGTGAGAAGAACATGAGACTTGGGGGGGGGGCAGGTTTTGAGTGCTATAGTGTGGAGGATTGTCCCCAAATCTCATGTTGAAATTGGATCCCAGTGTTGGAGGTGGGGCCAAATGGGACGTGTTTCGGTCATGAGCGTGGATCCCTCATGAAAGGCTTAGTGCTCACTCAAAGTAATGAGTGAGTTTTTTTCTCTATTAGTTCCCAGGAGAGTTACCCAAAGAGCTGGTTGTTAAAAAGTGCCTGGGACTTTCCCTTTCTCTCTTGCTTCCTCTTCCACCACGCTATCTGCACATGTGGGTTCCCTTTCCCCTTTTCTCAGGAGTGGAAGCAGCCTGAAGCCCTCACCAGAAATGGATACTATTAGTTCTATGCTTCTTGCACAGACTGCAGAATCATAAGCCAAATAAACGTATTTTCTTTATAAATTACCCAGCCTCCGGTATTCTTTTATAGCAACACAAACAAACTGAGGCAGAAGGCTATCACGCAGTGCAAATGAAGAACCCAGGGGCATCCCAAACTATGAGCAGAACTTCTTTCTTTCTTCATCTCACTAGTAAACGGAAAGTCTTGCCATTCTTCTAGGCCAGGGTCTCTAGTTGAGGAGTCAGACAGAGCTACACACACACACACACACACACACACACACACACACACACACACATAGTTATTGCTTGCACTTCGGTGAAACAAGGTAGACAGGGACTGAGGATACTCTTCTTTTATGGTGTGTTTACTATCTCTTTTTTCTTATAAGTTATAGCTGCAAAAAAAGCTTTCTCTTTCCTTTGAGTTTCCTACTATGCACAATTCTATAGAGAGTCTCAATAAAATTTTATTGAAAAAATAAACAATTACCACTGTATCAATAAAAAGTTAAAAATGTTATCTAGGTTAGTGTTATCAATGTATATTCAATTCCTCTTTAGCATCAAATAACATAATCTGCAGATAGAAATTATTTCTTCACGTGCATTTAACATTTAGAAAAATATCAACCCCAGTCCTTCTCACCCACGTTATTTTTATCACTTGATGAGTATTTTGATGCACTTTTGTGAGTATATTTAGTAACAGAGTTAGGCTCTTTTCTTAGGTATACACTGATTACATCAACCCAAAAATCAATGGCATTTGAGTGACTTCCACTATGTTTCTGTAAAAGACTAAGGATTGGTAATTGTAACACATTTCATACCTTTATGTAATAGAATCCAAAACAATAAAATCATATACTGTGAAAAATGTAGTTAAATCTTCATGAAAAATTATCTTAATGTCTTCAATCAAAATTGCATCTTCATTTTCTTTATGCTTGCATTTGTGGAAAATAAATGAGCCAGTGAATTGCTGTATTCCTAAAGTGCATACCTTTAAAAGAGTAACACATTATTATCTGATTGATTTTGTTCCAGGTAATTATGTGGAAATGGTTATCATGAGATATAAAAAGCAAATGGTTTTCTTTTTTGAATCATGTCTGTATCAAAAATGTTTTAAAATTTATAGAAAAGATGCCACAACTATATTATCAATTTATGAAAACTAAAGAAACATTAAAAAGTGAGAATTCTCATGTGATGTTATGATTATTTACAACTGAAATAGTAATTCAACTTTAAAATTAACTATACAGAAAATATTCTGAAATCAAAAATTTCAAAAGATGCTTAATAATATATCAAGAGGTTGACCATATGCTATAATTATTCCATTTATATTTTGGTGCTTACTATAAATAGACTTTAGATGATTATTGCAGATTATATTTCAAATAATCTACCTTAAAATACTGTCAATTATGAAACTCGTATGCAGCCAAATGCAAATTTTTTTTGAGAGAGAGAGTCTCGCTCTGTTGCCCAGGCTGGAGTACAGTGGCATGATCTCGGCTCTCTGCAGCCTCTGCCTCCAGGGTTCCAGCGATTCTCCTGCCTCAGCCTCCAGAGCAACTGGGACCACAGGTTTGTACCACCATGCTCGTCTAATTTTTTGTACCAAATGCAATTTTCTAATTTACATATGCACTCAGCTCTATTTGGGTATATGTAATGGCATTTACAAAGACTTAATATGACATTCTCTATGTGCTAGGTAATGTGGTAATTGAAAGGATCAATGTTATTTCATTTAATTCTTGCAATAGGCCTGTAAATGAAAAACCTTAATTGCAAAGCAGTTTAATAACTTGCCTAAAGTCAAATAATTTGTACATAATTTGAAATTGTTTTCTGACTAAAAATCACACAATTTTTAAGATACTTCATATTTATACGTACATTATATATATAAAACACATACAAGGAACAATTTAATTTATCCAGCATCAAAGATATTTCCTATAAAATTATTTTGTAGAAATACAATCTAAACTTTTAAGATTGGAGTGTTATTGAGTTTTACAACTTTTGTGGAAAAGCTTTAACAAATACATTGATTGCTCTTTTACATCTCTATAAATTGTGGATAATAAAATACATGTTTATTTAAATTTTTTATCCTCAGGGTCATCAGTTTTTGTAGACAGCAGTAACTTAGTCATGTATTTAGAGATATTGACTGTCTGTTTGGCCTTACTCTAGGGGGACTTGGACTATTATGCCTTTTTATTTTAACTTTAATTATTAGATGGCTCAATGGCTATGGCTTTTTGTTGTCAGTGTACCTGCTTGTTGGGATGCTTCATTGTCATGTGTATAACTGATGTGTTGGATTTTTTTATTACACAGAAACATGATTTCACCTGGTATCTTAAAATTGCATATAATATTTATATTAACTAGCTCTGCATTGAGTGTCTAAACTTCTCTTAAATGAAACTATTCTAGTTCAAGGTATGCAAGGCCATTTTCACATTCATTTTAAGTGCTCATTCAATTATTCATTCAAAAATATTAAAGGGCAATTACTATGTGAAAGAAACATACTCAGGGACTGAGGAGTCAGCAGTGGATAAAAAGAGCAGTGGTCCATGCCCCTAGAAGTTCAAATTCTATTGGGAGAAAGAGACAAAGAAAATATTTTATTAAAAAATAAAACATATTGTGTTTAATACTGACAAATACTATAAAGAAAATTGCATAATAAGGAAGAATAGGAAATTCCAGGGGGACCTGGGATATGCAATTTTAGATGAAGTGATTAGAGAAGGCCAGACTGAAGGATATCTGAATAAAGAGCTGAATAAAGGTATGCTGGAATGAGTGTGTCTTTCCTTAGTTACACTTCTCAGCCCTCTTTTGCTCTGCTGTATATGCAAGGCATTCTGATCTAGACCAGCAGCATCTAGCTAGGTTTGGCTAAAGGAGAGCATTGAAAACTAAGGGGAAGAAAGAAGCCAGAGTGTTCCCTTTTGCCCACCTATGTTTTGGGCAGTGCCTCTAGCATTGCTTTGCCTCTGGCTCTTTTACTGAATGGGGTAACTGTGGTTCCAACATTTTCTTCTTGACCCCAGATCTTACAGTCTGATAATATTGTCTCTTTCTTTTGGCAATGAAAGAAAGAGGTAGATAGCTCCCTACTGTTTTAAATTCATGTGTATTTAGTACTCCCAGCAGGAGATAGCAAATACCATGTGTTAAATCTGCTATTTCCAAATATTTAAAATGCCTGCTTTAAATACTTAAAAATTGTGAATCAATATTTGGAACTTGACTAGTATAGAAGTTGAAAGAGCAAAACTCACATTCATCTAGGTAAAGATCATCATGGACCGTGGAAACATCAAGTCTGACAGTCTGGGGGAAACTGCCTGGAGTATTCAGGACACAGTGAAAGGACAGTGTGGCTGCCATCGAGAAGGAAAAATTGAGTCCAGAGATGGTAGTAGATGGGTCAGAGAAATCAGCTAAATCTGACTTCAGCTTTTACTCTAAAAGAGAAGGGAAGTTACTGAAGACTTCTTAACTGAGAAGTGAGTGATCTAACTTTTGTTTTATTGTAACCATTCTTCCTGAAAAGGACAATGAAAGAAGAAATAAGACAGGTTTAGAAGGTATTAAACTTTGATTTTGTATCCAGAGATTTTGCTGAAGTTGCTCATCAGCTTAAGGAGATTTGGAGCTGAGATAGTGGGTTTTCTAAGTACACAATCATGTCATCTGCAAACAGGACAATTTGACTTTCTCTCTTCCTATTTGAATACACTTTATTTATTTCTCCTGCCTGATTGCCCTGAACAGAATTTCCAATACTATGTTGAATAGAAGTGGTGAGAGAGGCCATTCTTGTCTTGTGCCAGTTTTCAAAGGGAATGTTTCCAGTTTTTTCCCATTCAGTATGATATTGGCTGTGGGTCTGTCATAAATAGCCTTATTATTTTGAGATACATTCCACTGATACTTAGTTTATTGAGAGTTTTTAGCATGAAGCGGTGTTAAATTTTGTCAAAGGCCTTTTCTGCATCTATTGAGATAATCATGTGGTTTTTGTCATTGGTTCTGTTTATGTCATGGATTACATTTATGGATTTGCACATGTTGAACCAGCCTTGCATCCCAGGGATGAAGCCAACTTGATTGAGGTGGATAAGCTTTTTGATGTGCTGCTGGATTCGGTTTGCCAGTATTTTTATTGAGGATTTTCTCATCGATGTTCATCAGGGATATTGGCTTCAAATTTTCTTCTTTTGTTGTGTCTATGCCAGGTTTTGGTATCAGGATGATGCTGATCTCATAAAATGAGTTAGGGAGGATTCTCTCTTTTTCTATTGTTTGGAAGAGTTTCAGAAGTATTGGTACCAGCTCCTCTTTGCCCCTCTGGTAGGATTCAGCTGTGAATCCATCGGGTCCTGGAATTTTTATGGTTGGTAGGCTATTAAATACTGCCTCAATTTCAGAACTTGTTATTCCTCTATTCAGGGATTCGACTTCTTCCTGGTTTAGACTTGGAAGGGTGTATGTGTCCAGGAATTTATCCATTTCTTCTAGATTTTCTAGTTTATTTGTGTAGAGGTGTTTATAGTATTCTCTGATGGTAGTTTGTATTTCTGTGGGATCAGTGGTGGCATCTCCTTTATCATTTTTTATTGTGTCTATTTGATTCTTCTCTCTTTTCTTCTTTATTAGTCTTGCTAGCGGTCTATGAAGTTTGTTGATCTTTTCAAAAAAACAGCTCCTGGATTCATTGATTTTTTGAAGGGTTTTTTGTATCTCTATCTCCTTCAGTTCTGCTCTGATCTTAGTTATTTCTTGCCTTCTGCTAGCTTTTGAAAAATCACAAGCATTCCTACACATCAATAATAGATCAACAGAGAGCCAAATCATGATTGAACTCCCATTCACAATTGCTACAAATAGAATAAAATACCAAGGAATACAACTTACAAGGGATGTGAAGGACCTCTTCAAGGAGAACTACAAACCACTGCTCAAGGAATTAAGAGAGGATACAAACAAATGGAAAAACATTCCATGTTCATGGATAGGAATAATCAATATTGTGAAAATGGCCATACTGCCCAAAGTAATTTATAGATTCAGTGCTGGCCCCATTAAGCTATCATCGACTTTCTTCACATAATTAGAAAAAAGCTACTTTAAATTTCATTTGTAACCAAAAAAGAGCCCACATAGCCAAGACGATCCTAAGCCAAAAGAACAAAGCTGGAGGCATCATGCTACCTGACTTCAAACTATACTACAAGGCTACAGTAACCAAAACAGCATTGTACTGGTACCAAAACAGATACATAGAGCAAAGAAACAGAACAGAAGCCTCAGAAATAACACCACACATCTACAACCATCTGATCTTTGACAAACCTGACAAAAACAAGCAATGGGGAAAGGATTCCCTATTTAATAAATAGTGTTGGGAAAACTGTCTAGCCATACACAGAAAACTGAAACTGGACCCCTTCCTTACACCTTATACAAAAATTAACTCAAGTTGGATTAAAGATTTTAACATAAGACCTAAAGCCATAAAAACTCTAGAAGAAAACCTAGGCAATACCATTCAGGACATAGGCATGGGCAAAGATTTCATGACTAAAATATCAAAAGCAATGGCAACAAAAGCCAAAATTGACAAATGGGATCTAATTAAACTAAAGAGCTTCTGCACAGCAAAAGAAACTATCATCAGGGTGAACAGTCAACCTAGAGAATGGGAGAAAATTTTTGCAATTTATCCATCTGACAAACAGCTATTATCCAAAATCTACAAAGAACTCAAACAAATTTACAAGAAAAAGACAAACAACCCCATTAAAAAGTGGGTGAAGGATATAAATGAACACTTCTCAAAAGAAGGTATGTATGCGGCCAACAAACATATGAAAAAAATGCTCATCATCACTGGTCATTAGAGAAATGCAAATCAAAACCACAATGAGATGTCATCTCACACCAGTTAGAATGGTGATCATTAAAAAGTTAGGAAACAACAGATGCTGGAGAGGATATAGAGAAATAGGAAGGCTTTTACATTGTTGGTGGGAGTGTAAATTAGTTCAACCATTGTGGAAGACAGTGTGGCAATTCCTCAAGGATCTAGAACCAGAAATACTATTTGACCCAGCAATCCCATTACTGGGTGTATACCCAAAGGAATATAAATCATTCTAGTATAAAGACACATTCACACATATGTTTATTGCAGCACTGTTCACAATAGCAAAGACCTGGAACCAACACAAATGCCCATCAATGATAGACTGGATAAAGAAAATGTGGCACATACGCACCATGGAATACTATGCAGCCACAAAAAGGATGAGTTCAAGTCCTTTGCAGGGACATGGATGAAGCTGGAAACCATAATTCTCAGCAAACTAACACAAACACAGAAAACTAAACACTGCACAATCTCACTCATACGTGTGAGTTAAACAATGACAACACATGGACACAGGGAGGGGAACATCACACACACCAGGACCTATTGGGGGTGGGTGTCTGGGGGAGGGATAGCATTAGGAAAAATACTTAATGTAGATGACGGGTTGATGGGTGAAGCAAACCACCATGGCACATGTATATCTATGCAACAAACCTGCACATTCTGCACATGTACCCCAAAACTTAAAGTATAATAAAAAAATTATGTGATAAAAATGGAAAAAAAATTATGTGTTAAAAATGGAAAAAAGGAAGGTTTTAAACTATTTTGGTAAGAAATGATTGTGTCAGGGAAATAACGGTGGTAGTGAGGAGTGCTCAAATCATGGGCAGACTGAGGGCCAAGCCAATGGGATGTGAAGAAGGATTGCATATGTTAAATGAGAATGGGTATGTTAAGTTGCAAAAGCATATTACACATTTATGTTGGGATGTAAGGTATATGAGAATATGAGTTATATGAGCATGAACTCAAGTGAAAAGATCTGCCCTACAGACATAAATTTGGAAATCACATAGGAATAGTATTACGTTGCTGCAAATGTAATTGTGGTTTTCGCCATTACATTTGCACCAACCTAATCTTTTTTAAAGTCATGGAACTTAATGACATCACTAGTGATGACTCTCATTTGTACAGTTTTGAGGTAGCTGAGTTTCTCAATAAATAAAGATTATATCATCTATAGATTAATAATATAAAAATACATTAATTCCTTTTAAACAAAATTATAGAACCTTACATTTTAAATGTGCTTGTTAAATATTCACAATGAGGAGTCATGCATTTATTCCAAGTATTCTGAACATGTCTTTTAAGCAGTTGTTTGTATTATTTAAGTCTCTGTTATCAATCCAGCTCACACTAAGCCAGGACTTTACAAGATAGGCATGGTGCCAAACAGAGCCCCAGGAAAGCACTATTGGGGCTTGAACACTGCCAGGGCTCACCTTTGTTTCTTGCCTCAGAGTCTCCATGTGTGTCTGCTGCATTTCTCCCTTTCACTGCGGGCCAGCTTTTTCCACATGGCAGAAAGTGTATTTGCCGACACTCTTCACCTTTACATCTACGGTTTCTGTGATTCAGAGAAAAAAACATGTCTCACAAAAGCAAGGAAGAGGCAAAGTGCCAGGGAAAAAAAAAATCTGTATATTCAGCATAGTGTTCAAAAACAATTTAACAGTCTTAAGAAAATATATCTTTTTCAGGTTCTTCATTCATTGTTTATATACTGAAAATGAAATTATTAGTTTATCATTTAAAACCTGTAATGATAAAAATAATGGAAGCATTAGAAATTTTCTTTTTATCCAATGTTTTAATAATTCTTTGGACTTTTCCCCAGATCTAATAAAGAGTATTAAGACCGGTGTAACAATTCATCTGCTGGGTATTTGATAAATATACAACAATAAGGGTTAGCATTGATGATATTTAGAAGATAGGGTGATATTCACTTTTCAAGAAAAGAGTATTTATTTTGAAGCCCAATGCTCCATGTCACATTTTAAGATTACTTAGGCAAGTATAGACAAAAGATGACCTTGAAGCTATGGAATATGATGAATTTACCACAGTACGTTGAGATAATACATTATTCAATACTGCATGTGAAAATAGATCTGCGAAATAAGAAAGAGATACATTTCTGTCATTCATTTACTCAATAGGCATTCATTGAGTTGTCTCTTCTGTTCAAAGTATAGCAGTATACCTGTTCTAGAGAAAGAAAAAATAAACTGAAACGATGGCATATTTGTGTAACTCTAACTATTGCAAGGAAAATGAGGCCAGTGCAATTCATTAATCAATCAGATCTATCCAGAATTACTCCCACCACCACCTCAAATAGTCTAACCCCCAGCATTTCTCATGACAACGAATGCTGAAAACAGACACAGCCTTGTTCCTGGTCTTTCCATAATGGCGACTGACCACACAGAACTCAAAGCCACCTTTATAAAATACAAATCTGATCCAGCCACTCTGTGGGTCTCAACTCTCTAATTATTTCCACTCACCCTTAGAATAAAATACAGAATTCTTACCTTGGTGTACACTATCTGATCTCATGCTCACTCTCAGAATCATCTCATTTTCCTACTACTCTTTCTCCCTCTTCCTATGATCCATTCTTTGGTCATTTTGCTTTTCATTACTATTCCAAGCTTGGGGCAACCTGAAGCGTAGAGACTTGCTCTTCTCTCTCCCTGTAATTCTCTTCCTCCACATATCTGCATGGGTCATTCCTATACAGTATTCAGGTCTCTGTTCAGAGGCCACCTTCTCAAAGCTCATTCTAAACCTTCAAATCCCTACCACTTGGTGTACTTTAATTTTCTTCATACCATACACCTCTAATTGGCAATACAGTGTATACTTATTTAGTTGTTTAATATTTTTATCTAAAACTCATGTATGAATTTCTGGGAAGAAGAGATTTTGACTGTTTGCTCTATTTCAGGGCATAGAAATGCTTGGCACATAGGTGATATACAATAAATTATTCTTTAATTCACTACTTTATTAAATGTACCTATGCATACTTCATGTAAATAGACATGAATCCCACTGACACCACTTTCTAGCTCTGAGACCTTGATCAAATAAGATAACTCTCAGTAGCAAAATGATGATAATAATGACATTTATTTTACTTCATATTTAAGTCCTTATAATACTGCCTAGAACATTTGAATATTTATTGAAGGTTATCACGATAATTTTAATTATTATATGTCATTGTTTACATTATAAAAATGTGTTGTTGCATTAATGTAAGGTGAAATGCATGTATATAAAATATGTATAAATATAGTGTCCTCATTACCCTATCAGTATTACATTCCAGACAGAAATGATGTTTTATGGGAAGGCAAAAGTCTGTATTACACAAAAGTTTTACATATAATGACCACAGAGCAATTTTTAAAAATACTACTAGATTTATTCTTTTTTTACAAACTGTAGTTCAAATTCCCACCTAAATCTTAGTACATATCAAAAGATAGTTTCATATTTAATTTTAACTTTAATTTAATTTTAATTTTAATTCATATTGACTTTCTCTAGTAACAATTATTCTTAAATTGCATAACTCTTCTTTCATCTTTTGCTTATCTTCAACATCCAGAGAAATAAATAAAAATGGACAATATTTAAAATAAAATAAAATAAAGTTAAATGTCAATAAGTTTTCTTTTTAAGTTATCTATGGCAGAATAAATCTAAATGGGATTGACCTATTTTGTGCTTGTTGCCCTTAAGGGAAAAAAGATAAAAGACATTAGAGTGTGTCATGTCAGTGTGTGTCTTCAAATCAGTGCACATCAGTCTAACCTCCCACACCTTTCTATGTACAGTTCTCTAAATGGTAACTTATCTTCCAGTGATGGCTTTTTGCACTGTGTTTGAAGTTCTTTTGATGTGTTACTGTATTATTTCATATGGCTCCATCTATGGTATCACATCTATGGAACCACATTAAGAAAAGGTTCTTTTTTCTTCTGCAACAACAACAAAAAAACAGAGTTCAAACATTTATTCACAAGGTTTTGCACTGACCTGGCAATAATACTCAAAGGACTGACTGATTTTGCTTAGACCAATTTTTTCTGGCACGCAGACAAATGTTAAAGTGAAACGCTAAAAAATAGTATGAGTATACTGTGAAAAGGCAGCACAAACAACATCCATATCATTGGTCAATAAAATCTTTGCTGCTATTGCTGATGGGAAAATATTTTTAATACTTAAATTTTTTCAAGTTTAACAAACATAGCTCATGTCCCAGTATTTCCAGTGTGCAGATTACCAGGCACAGTTATAGTATTAGATATGGATTCCCTTCTCATGAATTTTCGTGAGATATGGACAAGATCTTACAAAAGTTGACACCATCAGGGGAATAATTAATCTTAAAGGATGGAGAAGGATATTAACTATGCCCTGTAATACCTACTAGAGAGCCACCAAGAATGTTGGAAGGATTTCTTATCACTAAACACATCACAAGCTATTTAAACTGAAATAACTATTGCTATTAAAAAATAGTTATCTTTTTATTTTACCATTTTACTATGTGCCAGATAAGTGACTATCTTCAGTTTGCTTTACACATTATATTTAATTGCCTTAACAACAATGTTCAATACTTCCATTTACAATTGTCGAAACTGAAGTTCATGGAGCTTATTTATGTTGCTTATGTGGTGAATAGAATTTATGGTAAGGTATATCTAGTTCCAAGGCCATGATTTTTATGACTTAAGTGTACTATCTATTGAAATAGCCTAAAATTTAAACTAATTTCTTTGTTGTGTTAATAATTTAAAATAATAATATTTTAAATAAATTAGAATTATTTTCTGAGCATTATATCATCTGCTACTAGTGGGGGATGATTTATAGCAAAAGAGTTAATATTTGGAAGAATAAATGTAATAAAACTAAGAATGATTTCATTGTTTTATTGAAAGAATTGGAGCCTGTTTCATAAGAAGTCCAAATAGAGTGGGACAGTACAGCATGAACAGACTGACAGCGGCAAAGGTATTATGTGTTCAGGTGGATGAGACAGAACCAGAATTATTAAATGCTCCACACTAGAACCACCTGCTATGAATTGTTAAACTGTACCACTGAAGATTCAACAGAATTGTGAGAATTTC
The DNA here is from genome assembly GCF_029289425.2 of Pan paniscus. Classification (NCBI taxonomy): domain Eukaryota; kingdom Metazoa; phylum Chordata; class Mammalia; order Primates; family Hominidae; genus Pan; species Pan paniscus. The sequence goes on from NC_073264.2 coordinate 45,214,992, forward strand.
TTAAGTAAGACAGAATATGCAGGAGTCAAATGAAAAATATATAGTCATGCAACTACATAAAACATGTTGATTTATGTTTAATAAAAAAGAAAAATCTACATAAATGTCAGAGACAATATTTACAACAATATGAAACGAAAAACAACGATTCTCTAACAAAGAGATTCTAAAAATTGCAAAAGAATGAAAAATGACCTAGTAGAAAGACGAGCAAGTTATATTAATAGGCAATTCATCTCACCATTACTCAGAAAAGTGTAAATTAAAATAAGAATGAGATACTATCTGTATCCATCGGATTGGGAAATATGAAATGAGTTGTTAACATTCAACAGAGGAAAGGGTTGAGGAAACAAGTGCTGTCACGTGTTACTAGAAGAAATATAAATAGCTTCAACCTCTGGGGAAAATAATCTGGAAGTAGCTATCAAAATTGTATACGCATATAACCTTTAACCCAGGAGTCCTAGTCATCTCTTTTCTTTGTTTCTTTTTACTGTATCATCTTCTGCCACCTAGAGTTCCCAATTTTATCCAAGTTTCCCTACATTTGATCTTTCAACACTGTAGACAACAGGAGAACAAGTTGGCTACAGTAATGTATTCAGAAAAATTGATTGTTTGGGGGCTCAGAGGCTGTAGATGATTTTGATTACACAGGCGGTATCATCAGCATGCCTAGGAGATTGTTTTCTACATGGTTTAGTTGTTTCAATGCAGGTGTAGAGAAGGCAGAGAGTTTGCTCACACATGGTATTTGTTTTGGTTTGGGTTGGTTTGATTTGGTTTAGCTTGGTTTCCCCAAGCAGAAATGAAAGGAGAGAAAGGTAAATGTTAATAGTAATGGTAAGAAAAAAATACAAAACAAATTATAGTATGTTAGCTAGAATCAGAGGAAACTAAAGGGAAAAAGATCCCATGAATAGGGAGAGAGTAGTTGGGATTGTGGGCTAAAAGTGCTCCTGAGGTTAAAGGACAAATGGTTGCAATTGTTGACCATGTACAATATAAGAATAAGAGATCATCATGTGTTAATTATTCCATAACTTCATGTTTTCAATGAAACATTATGAAAGGTCTGGGATTGTCATTGACAATCTCTGACCTGGTAATATGCCCTACAGATCTTACTAGCTCACCAGAATGGGGTTTGGAGCACAAAACACTTCCTGTTTCCTGTGTAAAGTTTTCCAATGAGATTTATATAAAGAAGAAAAATAAAGAAAGAAAAATCGAGTTCTGGAGTATGATTATGAAAGTGAGTAGGGCAAGGTGGGCAAAACTATCATTAGAGGAGGGGCGATCAAGAAACTAAATTACCGTGCTATTGGAAAGACTATTCACAAAAACATCAAAGTCCCTCAGAACTACAAAATTAGAGCGGGCAAGAAGATTGTGAAGCAAAAGTAAAAGACATCAAGGAATACATGAGTTTATCCAAGAGATCATTAGGTGTCAACAACCAGTAGTAGATGTAAAGCCAAGTAATATAAGCCTTATTAAACAAAGTGTTTTATTCTCAATGAGATGGCGATATCTATCATACATTTGATATTACCTTGGTGGACCAGAGAATATGAGGTCATAAAGTTTTAAGCACTATTATAGAGAAAAGTGAATGAGTACAGAAATTAAAATATAATCAGCACATAGAACTAAATGATGACTGAGTTAGTGCTTGTTGAGCGTGAACTGATTTTCACTCTGTTCAGATAGTCTCATTGAAATAAGAAGTTACTATAAAATTGCTAGAAACCAAGGGAAAGAATGTGTAATATTTCTCAGAGGATCAGTTTATTTAAAATTTCCAGACACAGGAGATTTTACTTTATCAAGTAAAATCTGGATACAGATTTTGATTAATCCAAATACAGATTTTGATTTGGATATGAACAATGAAGAGTTTCTAGAGAAGTTCCTGCACAGTGCTGGATTGTGGTTGTGGAAAGCTGAAAGTAGTCATATTAAGGCCGCTTTGGATAAAAGAATTGTGTTCTTCATTGTGAATATCACAGTGGCAACAAACAAACAAAACAACTATCTTATACTGTCATATCATTGTACAATAATTACTCCCATCACACCCTGACAAATGAAATTTTAAAAGGGGATTTAGACACCATGTAGTTTAACTTTCTCACAATCCAGAGATTTTCCTTAAATATACCTATAAGTTTCATGTGACCAGTAACAGATTCTTCCTTGTTCACTGCTATATTCTGATACCTGTCAAAGTTCTTAGCACATTGTAGGCACTTAGTACTTATTTGCTGAATGAACACATTTCTAATGATGTTGCCTGTTTCAAGCAAGTTAGCTGCACAAGTGAATGCTACCATTCTCCATAACTTGAAAGTGTATTTAGGCATGTTACTCCTATTTTGACTTCCAGAGTAGCTGGGAGTGCACACGGTTGAGGACACATTCATTGATCCTTGCAAAGAAACCTCGGGTAGCTATGTTCTAACTTTCAACCTGGTCCCCTCACTCATTTGATGCAGAAGAGTGAGTAAATATACAGATAGGGAACTCATTCCCTCTTGATTCAGCCACTTCCACTAGCCTTTATATGAAGGCTAAATCTATTGCCCTTACCCACCTTCAAAATACTGCCAATATTTTTATGTAATAATATATACAATTCTGTTAATATTTTCATTTCCTAGTCAATGATAACTATAATGTCAGCTCCTAAAATTTTGATTCCACATTCTTTTCATTCTTGAGATGTTAATATGTTGCATTCCTTTTTTGTTCTTCTGTTTCACCTTAAGTACACAAATTTGTATTCTGCAAGCATTTATTTCAGACTTGTTCCCATGTGTGTTTTAACATTTCATGTTGAAAGCTAAAAGTAAGATGTTGTCAAATTCATAATCCCCTAGGGATCTTTTGTTCTTGCCTGTACTTGATAAAGTAAAACTATGCTATTCAATCTAATTTCTTTCTCTAAAAGTTTTTCTAAGTGGCTATAATATTAATTTAAAGTTTCTTCAATAGATTTGGTCCTAAATAAATCACTGAAAACTGCATGAGTTTTTACTACAGACGACTTCCTCCGGAGAAAAAAGAGTACCATGACTACATTCTCTGTATATATAGCAACAGGCTGAGAAAGATTCATGTTTAAAATTCAAGGAGTATGATTGAATTAGAAATATCTATGTTAAAATTTTTTTCAGATGTGGATGTATTGGTTTCCTTTAATCTAATGCTTTTGTTTGTGTTTTTCACCCTATATTTCTGTTTTAGAAAAAAAGTCCTTAAAATTAATCTCCAAAAGAAGTTTTTTGTCCACGGTTTATTTCATTTATTAAATGTGGAAAATGCCAACAAACCTCAATAAACTGATATACAAACTGGACCAGTATCTAAAACATTTTCTTCTATGTCTGCAATTTTAATAACATGTTAGAAAGCAGATAAGAGAATTGAGAAATAATTTGATAACTTAAATGCAAGATTAATGATGATACTAAACAACTAAATATAAATATAGGAACTTGAAGACTATTATCTTTCTTGGCTAGTTATTTATTTATGTTACTCACAAATATTTTTTCTTTACTACATGATTCATCGTTCAATGAAATACAGTAGAGAGTAAATATGAGTATATACCTATTTGAGTTTCATTTTCATTATGTCTATGAAAATTTAAATGTTTCCTAACTAATATAATTAGTCCTATAACTTATTAATCTAAACATTCTACTTCTATTTTTTCCTATTATATTTCATACTCAAAATACCAACAGTCAGTATGGAAAGGAAGGATTTCCCATACTACAGAGGCAAAAATAAAGATACAGCAGATGAAAAGTTTAACTTCATGCTTTTATCTCCTCTATGACTAATATTGAACTAATATAATGCAAGATGAAAAGACATATCTTGATGTCTAAATTAATTCAGTATTGCCTAGCAGTTCTTTTCATAAAACTGGTGAAAAATGTTCCCTCTGGTAACTTTGAATCAGTTTTTTGTAATTAGCATTTAGTTGTGTCCTTAAAAATGAAATTGGCTTCTTTTTGTCTGCCAACACCAATTTTCAGCTCAGCAGCTAAATAATAGGTCTTTTGTGTTAAAGCCAGCAGGTTTGATGTCATGTTGTAATAACTTATGGAAGTTATGTCATTATATTACCCGTGGTAACTAATTTAATTTCTTCTAAATTTAATATTTGTTTATTCATGCATTCAAAATTCTATTTGTACTGACTTATGACAAAGATATAAATATTATGCTGAAAGGCCAAGGATTACTTATTAGAAATAATATTTTCTTTGAAATAAAAAAGCAATCTTTTCTCAATCATTTTTCTAATATACTGAATATCTATGTACAAACTTCCTTCAAAAAATGATAAAAATAAGTTACATGTTAATTTTAAATTTCTATACTATTCATTGACAACATAGCCATCATAAAAAATGCAACTGCATTTATTTCATCTCATTTTACTTCCGTATTTTTAAGATAGGTAAGATAAATACCTATCTTATCTTACATAATAAGATAAACTTGATTTAAATATTCATTCTTTATCTATTTTATTATTAAATCCAGAATATCTGGTTAAGAATACTTATCTTTAACATATTGAGATATTTATCAAGTCATTTACCTTAAAGTTTCACTCAGAAATAAAAAAGAAACTGCAAAATTTTCCAGCTAAATTGTCATCTTTAGAGCATTCAGAATCCCTGAGGAATGAAATTACAAGAACTATCAAGTGTTGTATTTTTGTAGTCACCTCTCTGATAGGCATACAAAACTAACATGAGATGATAACTGCCCTCAGTGTCTAAAATTTAGTTGAGGAGAAAAATCAAAGAAAGTATGAATTAAAACTACACAATTATGACAAAAATAGTTTCAAAAAGGACAGTAAATAGGCACAAATTGTCTTGTTTTATTGAATGTTGGGCTTAGTATCTACCTTAGTCTACTAGAGCGGCCATAACACAATGCCTAACTATGGGTGGTTTAAATAACAGAAATTTATTTCTCACAGTTTTAGAGGCTTGAAAGTATAAGATCAAGTTGCCAGCAAGGTAGCTTTCATTGAGGCCTCTTCTCTTGGCTTGTAGGCAGCTACCATCATGCCACATGACCTCTTCTTTGTGTGCACGTGAATTGCGGGAGACCCCTGGGATCTGTTTCTCTTCTTAAAACGACACCAATTCTATGGGATGAAGGCTTTGCCCTTATGACCTCACTTAATCTTAATTACTTCTTTAAATACCTCTCTCCAAACATAGTCAAATTCGGAATTAGGGCTTCAAAATATGAATTGGAAGATGTGACATAATTCAGCCTATAACAATATCTGAACTTTGACTAATGGAAAAAATCTAAATAAGTCAAAAGAAGAAAAGAAGTATCATCAATAAGGATTAAGAACCATGAAAAGAGTCACATAGGGTAATTATATATTTCCTGAAACCAGATAAATGGCCAGATCTAAAGTATAGAGATGAAAATAAATACTGTAAAATGTTTTCTGAAAGAGTACTGAATATTAAATTGTCTTAAAAATACAGAAAAAAATATTTCAGAGTCTCTCTTCTCTTCCTTTCACACACATATACACATGCACTATCTTCCTTCAGCTCTTTATGTGTTACTAATTACAAAACTTTGGGCCTTACATAATAGTCTTTGGAGGCCGGGCCCCATGTCTCACACCTGTAATCCCTGCACTTTGGGAGGCCAAGGCAGGTGGATCACCTGAGGTCCGGAGTTCGAGACCAGCCTGACCAACATGGAGAAATCCCGTCTCTACTAAAAACACAAAATTAGCCGGGCGTGGTGGCGCATGCCTGTAATCCCAGCTACTCCGGAGGCTGAGGCAGGAGAATGGCTTGAACCCGGGAGGTGGAGGTTGCTGTGAGCCGAGATCACACCACTGCACTCCAGCCTGGGTAACAAGAGCGAAACTCCTTCTCAAAAAAAAAAATAGCCTTTGGAGAATACTAAAATTACATATTGAAATCAGCTGCACAAAGTACTCAGCTAAAGAACGTGACTAAATAAATATTTCAATGTCAGTACTAAATATTCAATAGTTATTAAATGTAGTTGAAAATGGTAATAAGTAGAACTCTGGCTTCTACACAGGCTACTTTAATATGTCATCTCATTATTTGCTGCTGTATTAGAAAAGTAGTTCCTATAGAATACTGTTGTACATAGGAATCTTAGGACTTAAAGAACACCTTGAAAAATTAGATTATTTAGATTTTATCAGATATTAACATCGACACCTAATCAATGTATCTATATTCCTTCTATTATCCGTTTGAGGATAAACACTAAAGCTTTGAATTTTATTTCTGAAAAAAAGGAAACATGATCATGATTTAGACAAATATTAAGAACTTAAAATTTCCTATTAATTTATCAACAATGAGTTTCATGTAATTTATATACATCTACTACAGCTGCTATAACAAAATGGCACAGACTGGGTGAATTAAACAACAGATTTTTAAAAAACAGTTATGCAGACTAGAAGCTTGACATCAAGCTGCTATCAGAGTCAGTTTCTGGTCTCTCTTCCTAGCTTAGAGACAGCCACCTTTTTGTTGTGTCTTTGTGGCAGGCCAGGTCTCCATTAGGAACCAGAGCTCTCGGTCTTTACCAACACTTGCTGTAATTCTGATTAATGTATAAGTTTAACATTAAAGAACTGGAGAAACCAGTGCCTTAGTGCAAAGGGCTGGAAAGTAAAACAAGTCCATTATGACCTCACCTGGGCTTTCTTAGATCCTAAGGTTCACTTAAAATAATGAAGACATTCTTGCACATGTTGTACCAGGATTCACTTTAGATGATATTTTAAGTAATTTTTCCAAGCCTCTGAAGTAATTGTCTAAACCCGGGACCCTAGTCAAAGAATAGATAGAGTAAAACACTTTGGCTTTCAGCTTGTAGGTGTACTGAGTATATATAAGCACTGGAAAAAATTTGTAACTTTTAGTTCGTCTGGTGAGTTACTACAAACTTCTCCCTGTAACCAGTTACAGAAATAAACTCCCTTCTTTCCCAGTCTGTCTGCATCTCATTACTGAACTGAGAGAACAAGCAACTGGACCACTGTTTGGTCTGTGAACATCTTCACATGTTCTTTCCTCTGTGTGTGTGTGAAGAGATATCTCTGGTGTCTCCGCCTCTTTGTATAAAGATCTCAATACTATCAAATTATAGCCCTGCCCTTATTACTGCATTTGGCCATAGTTACCTTTCTAAAGACTCTATCACCAAATACATTTACATTGGGGGTTATGGCTTCAACAAATAAATTTTTGAGGGGCACAATTCAATCCATAACAATCAATACTTAGTTTCAAAGACAGAAAGGTAAGGTCAGTAAGATAATAGAATTATAGCTTTTTAATGTCATCTTCCTCCCCACAAAAATCATCCATTTCGACAACTACCCTTGGATAAGAGTACCTATGAAGTAGTCTAGGAGTTCAGCAGAGAAGTTCTAGGAGATCATGCAAGCAAACAATCCAAAAACAGATGAATTGAAGGAGTAATAAGAATAGTTTTCCTTTACCCATGTCACAGTTTTACCAAGGTACAGCTCAATGCAAAGAGAGAAACACTTGACTATCAATTTATCCCATGAGGGAAAAAGAGTATAGTGAGGAAGTGTCCAGCTCCCTCAGCCATGCAGATGGTACACAAGCAGGCAAGAGAGATGCTGTCCCTTTCTTTCTTGCCTCAACCAGAAAACTGTGCTCCTATGCTGGCCCTCTGAGCTTACCCCTGGATACAGTGAGTGCAAGCATCTCATGCAAACAACCAGCTAAACTCTGCAGGGTTGGGAGAAGGTGTACAAATGAGACTTTCAACACACAACCGTAGGGAAAACAAACAAGAGGATCTCAGCGCCTGGCTTATTTTACAGGACAGAGAGAAAGCCTATAGTCTTAAGAATCTCTCACCTGAATGAAAACAAGAGCTGTGGAGAAGGGATATTCATTAAGAAAAAGTCTGAGAGAACCTCAGAATTCCTAGTCAATTTAATTGATAAGGCTGTTTATCTCCTGAAACTAGGCAATAAAGACTGGAGGAGAAGACTGCATGTTAAATGTAAAATCAGAAAGGCAAAACTTCAAGAAATGAAAAAAAAAATCAGGAAAACATGATACCACCAAAGAAATACAATGATATTCCACTAACCAACCTTAAATAAAGGCAGATATATGAATTGACAAAGAATTTAAAATAATTGTTTTAAGTAAGCTCAGTGAACTATGAGAGAACATAGACAACTCACTGAAATTTTTAAAAAATGAACAAAACAACTAGTTTAATAAAAAGATAAAATCATGTTAAAAATAAATTATGGAGATGAAAAATACAATGAATGAAATAAAAATGTAATAGAGAGCATAAACAACAAACTTGATCAATCTGAATAGAGAATCTGTGAACTTCAAGATAGGTCATTGGAAACTATCCAGTTGAGGATAAAATTTAAAAAGAGGAATTAAAAGGAATGAGCAAAGGCTGTGGGATTTATAGAACACTGTCAAAAGAGGTACATTCATATTATGAGAGTAACAGAAAGAGAAAAAGGGCAGAAAGATTATTTAAATAAGTAATGGCTGTAAACTTTCCAGATTTGGGGAGAAATACGGACTTCAGGTACATGAAGCTCAAAAGTTGCCAAACAAGTTAAACCCAAAAAATACTTCACTAAGACAAATTAAAATCAAAGTGTCCAAAATAAAAGACAAGGAATGAAGTTTGAAAGTAGCATGAGAAAAGCGGCTTCAAACACCAGTAATTAAGACTATCAGCAGACTTCTCAGCAGAAACATTGTAGGCCAGGAGAAAATGGGATGATACATTCAAATTTCTGAAAGAAAAAACACTGCCAACTGAGAATATTTTATTTGCTAAGGGTATCCTCCACAAATGAAGGGGAGATAAAAACTTTTCTATAAAAACAAAAGTTGAGAATGTTCATCACCATCAGACCTGCTTTGCCAAAAACTGCTGAAAAAAAGAGGTCTCTGAGCTGAAATAAAAGGATGCTAATGAGCAGCATGACAAAAAATGAAACCATAAAACTCACTGGTAAAGTTAACAGAGAATTCAGAATATTCTAATTCTGTAGTAGTGATAGCAAATCAATTATAACTTGGTGTAAAGATTAAAAAAACAAAAATAGTTAAAAATTAATACAACTGTAATAATTTATTAATTGGGATGCTATGTACAAAAATGTAAATTATGACATCAAACAAATGTGGGAGGGGAAAAATGTAGTTTTTTATGCCATAAAAGTAATGTTGTTATCAGGTTAAAATAGACCGCTATAAATGTAAGATGTTTTATGTAAGCCTCATTGTTACCAAAACCTATAGCAGTTACACAAAAATAAAGAGAAAGGAAACAAAGGATACCACTACAAAATATTTTCCAATTATAAAGAAAAAAAGAAAAGAAAAAATCTACAAAAAAGCCAAAACACACCTAAAAAATAGCAACAGTATGTCCTTGCCTGTCCACAATTACTTTAAATGTAATTAGATTACTTTCTACAATCAAAGATATAAAACATGCAAAGCCTATTTGCTGTGCCACTTTAGCCTACTGCATCTTGAGATGCAATTTCGGTTACTTGTTCAAGTCCAATTAAACAAAAAAAATACACAACAAATTACATGATGCAGATTTATTACTAACAGATAGAAAGGAAAGGGGCTGTAGAAGCCTAGGATTCATGGTGAACTAGTCCCCCCTGCTTAGGAAAGCTGCCCAGGATAAATGAAATTTCACCTGCACATGCCCCATCTATACTGCAACTGAGAGACCTGAAAAGTGGCCTACTCTAGGATTTATACCCCAGGGAAACTTGATATGCTGAGTGAAATTGTTGTAGGACATTCTTTACTATGAGGAAAAGGAACAAAACCCAACCTCTTCTGGCCAGTTCTTCCTTATCCCAGGATATTGTATTCTCAGCATATTCTGCAGTTTTTGAGAACTTACAGCAAAAAAGGGGAGGGAAGAACTGGATTGGTGCAGGGCTACCAGGAGAACTGAACTGCAGAGTCCTGAATGGATAAATAAAACAAAAACTTACAATATGGTACCTACAAGAGAAATACTTAGGACTTAGGGAAATACATAAACTAATACTGAAGGGATGGAAAAAGACATTCTATGCAAATAAAAACCAAAGAGAGTAGGGATACCTATACTTATACCAGACAGAAGAGACTTTAAGTCTAAAATTGTAAAAAGAGACAAAGAAGATCATTACATAATGATAAAGAAGTCAATTCATCATGAGGCTATAACAATTGTAAATGTATATGCACCTGATATCAGAGTATCTTAATATATGATGCAAATATTAACTGATCAGAAGGCAGAAATAGACAAGAATACCATAACAGTAGAGGATTTCAATTCCTCATTTTCAGCCATGCACAGATTATTGAGACAGAAAATGAATAAGGAAACAGTGGACTTGAGCTACACTTTAGACCAAATGGATTTAACAGATATATACAGAACATTCTATACAACAGCAGTAGAATACAGATTATTCTTAATTATACATGGAACATTATCCAAGATAGATAACACAAAATCTTAAATTTAGGACAAATGAAAGTATATCAAGCCTCTTTACTGATTACAATGTTAGTAGGACAGAAAATGTGCAGTTTTCTGGAAACCAATAACAGGTGGAAATGGAAAATTCACAATTGTGAAAATTAAAAGCACACTACTAAATAACAAATGGACCAATAAATAAAGTAAAACAAAATTTAAAAATATCTTGTGACAAAGGAAAATGAAAACAAAACATTCCATAACTTATGGGATGCAGCATAATCCACAATAATAAGGAAAATTATGGTGATAAAACCTATGTGAAGAAAGAATAAAGATCTCAAAGACACAAACTAACTTTATGTTTCAAAACACTAAAAAAACCAAACTAAGTAAAAAGGAAGAAAACCACAAAGATCAGATCGGAAATAAATGCGGAAGAGACCAGAAAAAAATGAGATAAATGCAACAAAGAGTTCTGTTTTCATAATAAATAAATAAAATTGACAAACTTTTACCCAGACTAAGAAAACAAGAGAAAGCATTCAAATAAATAAAATTAGAAATAAGAGAGGGGACATTACAACTGATACCACAGAAATACAAAGGATCATAAAACACTACTCTGAATAATTATAGTCCAACAAATTGAAAAACCTAGAAGAAAGGAACAAATTCCTAGAAATACACAACCTACCAAGACTGAAAAATGAAGAAATAGACAATCTGAACAGACTAATAACAAATAAGGCGATTAAATCTGTAAACAAATTCTCCCATTAAAGCCCAAGACCTGATGGCTCCATCTATGAATTTTACCAAATATTTAAGGAATAATTAGTGCCAACACTTCCCAAACTTTTTGAAAAATTGAAGAGGAGAGAATACTCTCCAAACTCATTTTAGGAAACCAGCATTATCCTGATTTAAAAAAAAAGAAAAAGAAAAAAGCGAAAAAGGATAAGAATATCACAAGAAAAGAGAATTACAGGTCAGTATCCCTGAACATATATGCAAAAATCCTCAATGAAATACTAGCAAACCAAATTCAATAGTACATAAAAAGAATTATTCACCATGATCAAGTAGAATTTATCCCTGTGGTACAAGGATGATTCAACTCACCCTTACCACATCTTTTCAACATAGTGTCAGAAGTCATAGTAAGAGAAAGAGATTAAAGGCATCCAAATCAGAAAGAAAGAAGTAAAATTGTCTGTGTTTGCAGATGAGACGACATGATCAGAAACCCTAAGATTTCACAAAAAATACCCCGTTATAACTAATTAAAAAACTCAGTAAAGCTGCAGGATACAAACATCAACATACAAAAATCAATAACATTTCTATACACAAAGAACTATCCAAAAGCTAATGGAGAAAATAGTCCCATGTATAACAACATTTAAAAAACTACTTAGGAATAAATTTAAACAATGAAATGAAAAATCTGTACACTGAAAACTATAAAATATTGATGAAGGAAATTTTTAAAGACAAATAAATGGAAAGCTATTCAGTATTCATGGATCAGAAGACTTCATATTGTCAAAATGTCTGTACTATCCAAAGAGGTCACAGATCCCATGCAATTCCTATCAAATTCCAATGACATATTTTACAGAAATAGAAAAGACAATTCTCAATTTTGTATGGACCCACAAATGACAGAAAGAGCTAAAGTAATCTTGACTAAAATAGACAAAGCTGGAGACATCATACTTCCTGATTTCAAAGTATTCTACAAAGCTATAGGAATTAAAGCAGCATGGTACTTCCATAAAAACAGACACATAGATAAATGGAACAGAATAGAAAGCCCAGAAGTAAGCCCATGCATATATAGTCAATTGGTCTTTGACAAGGGTACCAAGAATATACAATGAGGAAAGGATAATCTCTTCAATAAATATTGTTGGAGAAATTGAATATCTACATGCAAAAAAATAAAATTGTATCTTTATTTTACATCATTCACAAAAGTCAACATGAAATGGAGTAAACACTTACACATAAGCCTTGGAGCTATGAAACCCTCAGATAAAAACGTGAGGAAAACTTAACATTGGTCTTGGCAATAATTTTTCGGATATGACACCAAAAGCACAGGAAAAAATAAACAAGTGGGACTATATCAAACTAAAATGTTTCTGTACAACAAAAGAAAGAATCAGCAAAATCAAAAGCCAACCTATGGAATGGGAGAATATATTTGCAGATCATATATCTATTATAGGTTAATACTATAATATATGAGAAACAACACAAGTTAATAGCAAGAAACCCTAAAATAACCCAATTTAAAAATGAGGAAAGAACATGAATAGACATTTTTCTAAAGATGTCATATAAATTGTCAATAGATATGTGAAAATTTTTCAACATCGTTAATCATCAAGGGAGTGCAAATCAAAACCACAATGAGATATTACCTTATACCTGTTTGGATGGCTATTATGAAAAGACTTATTTTGGAAATAATGTGGAGAAAATGGAAACCCTATACATTGTTCATGGGCATGTAAATTGGTGCAGACATTGAGGAAGAAAGACAGTATGAAGGTTTTTCAAATATTTAAAATAGAACTACCATATGGTCCAGCAATCCCATTTCTGGATATATATTAAAAGGAAATTAAATCAATATGTAAAAGAGACATCTGCACTCCCAAGTTCACTGCAGTATTATTCACAATATCCAAGATATGGAACCAACCTAAGTGTCCATCACTGGATGGATGAATAAAGAAAAGTTGGTATATATAGACAATGAAATCCTATTCAGCCTTTTAAAACAAGGAAATCCTATCATTTGTAACACAATGAATGAACCTGGAGGACATTATGTTAAATGAAATAAGTCAGGTACAGAAAGGCAAATACCACATAATTGCATAAGTAGAATCTGAGAAAGGCAAATTCATAGAAGCAGAGGATAGAGTGGTTGTTGCTACAGGAATAGGATAAATTAGGAGATTTTGGTCAAAGGCTAAAAAGTTTCAGTTAGACAGAATCAATATGTTCTGGGAAAAAAAATATTTCAGAGAGAAGATACCCTAATTCTTCATTCTTAAAACTACACCCAAAACCAAGGCAGAAGAAAATACATAGAAACGCAGAACTCATTTCTTCTGAAATTCAAAAATATCTGTAACGCCTACACAGAAAAATTAGGAAGAGCTATCAGTTGCGATGAACATTGATCAGTCAATGGAATCCCATCGAGAGTGTCCATCTTCGTTCAATTGCAGTTCTCAGAGTATGCAGCTCTCCCCAAAATAGAGTACATGCCAAGAGGTGAACAACAGACTTGTTATTCACTGGCTTGTGAATAACAAGATATGAGCCAAATACCTTATTATATTTTTTATTCAAGGAGAAGATTGTTAAACATCCTACTTTCTAAAAAGCAATTCTACTAGGCACAAACGCATTCACAGAGGAATTCTAAAATACTCCTTTAAGAAACTCATGGCTTTAATCCTATATAAACTGTTCCAAACACTGGGGAAGAAAAAAGAAAGCTTTTATTAATAATGCTAATATGCACTGCTCCAAAAAATAGCCATGGGTAAAAATCACAGCAAAAATACTATTCATGGTACGAATATGAGAACCTTCCAAATATTAGCCCATAGAATCCAGCAGCCAAATCACAAATGAAATTAGAACTTTTTTCAGAAATCTCAGGATGGCTCACTATTTGAAATAGTTTAATATATGTCACTATATTCCCAAGTCATAGGTTGTACATATAATAAAAGCCTATATTGCAAACTTATAACAATTAAAAATGAAAATGCATTAAATATCTACAAAAATGGAAATGCATTAGAGGTCCATAAGTAGAGTTGTAGCTAAACTATAGCACCTTCATACAATGAAATACTGAGCAGTTAATACAATAAAAATGAAATCTTGAGTGCACTATTACAAGGTATATTGTTGAGTGAAAAAATGCAGAACAGTACATATGTGTGGGTACCCACACATGCATATGATATGCATTTGTGAACAAAATTTAAAAATTAATGAGTATATATGACTGAAATGTATATACTACTTGCAAAAGAATACACAGAAAATTTACAATGTTGGGAAACAGAACATGAGAAAACTATACTTTTCATTTCCTTTTAACATTTATAGCAATTGCATATATTACCTATTCAAAAATAAATGCAAATTTTGTAAGAAATACAGGTTTTCTTAAAGTGGCATGTAAAAGGGTAAGGCATTTTGGATTCCCAGCCACTAAGAAACATTAAAAAATTAATAAAAGGACTAGTAAGCATGACCATTTTGAAATCACTCACTCTTTACTATACACAGCCCAAATAAGGCTGCTTCCAAAGAGCCTGTCTTAAATGCCTTACTTTGAAATAATGTACATTTCTTCTATTAGCCATAGCATTTTCTATAATGTACACTTCTTCTATTAGCCATAGCATTTTCTATAATGTACATTTCTTCTATTAGCCATAGCATTTTCTATAAAGTACATTTATTCTATAAGCCATGGCACTTTCTATACTTATACTGTACTTTGTGCCTTATATTATAGTAATTTATTTGCACACTCATTCTCTCACACCTTAGTACCTTTCTCATGCTATCAACTTTTCATAAATTTTTCTTGGGCAATTATGACAATGAGGATTTTTCAGGAAGTCTTGGGTCAAGCATTATTTCCTCTAGAGACTTCTAGTCTAAGTTTTTAGTTTTTTGAGAATTTCTTCTCCATTCTTCTATGAACATCTTTATCTTACTACATATCATACCCCAAATTACTATTTGCAAGTTTATTATCCCCTCTAGGCCATTAACTCTCAGGAAGCATGTTACATGTATAAGATCATTCAATCATGACCACTACCCTCTGATATAGGTACTTTACTCATATCCTGCTGATGAGAAATCTGAAGCCCAAAGATACTAAATCATTTGCCCAATTAAAAATTAATCAAGACTGGATTAGACTCAAAGCTGTCTGATTCTATTGTTGTACTTCACTTCTATGCTATGCTATTACTCAGAAGTTAATATTGATATTAACATCTAGAGTTTTGGTGCTAAGAAATGGCATATAACTTCTGCTTTCAAATAGGAAATCATTGAATGCATTTTCCCTCATGGTGATGATATTCCCTATCTAGTTCTAATTAGACCCACTGGTCACCTTGAGAATGATGATTAGTGTTTCTAATACTAGCCTAAGTTATACGCATATAAGAAGTTGCTTTAAGCTGGTATATTTAGTTTCAAATTAAATAGTTACTGGAAAAAAAGATATAGGGAAACTGTATTTCTTAAATTTTCTGCTATAATTTCCTGAAAGGATAAGAATATAATGGTACAATAAAGTATGATGACTCAGTGTCTCCATCATTATGCCAATGAAAACATAGTCTAGTATCTTCGTCTTGTCTATTTTAAGGTGAATGTTAAGTTTATACTGAAATGAACTCAAAAGAGATTACATAATCTTCACTTTTTTATGTCACTCATTATATTCTGCAAGTTATATCAGAAGTTAATTCTTTAAAATATTCCAAAATTAGTATTGGTTTTTTCCTATAATCTTAATAACTCATTGTTGGGAACAACCATTTCACTTGTTCAAGAAAATTTAAAAAACATGTAATGTGGTTATGTTTACCTCAAAAGGGGAAGATAAATTAAAAAAGAAAAAGATTCAAAAAGAGGCACAACTTGTTAAATTATTTCCTCTTTGATGACAAGAACCAAGTTTAGGAACTATAATCTCAGAACTTAAACTCTTGTCATCATTTTGAGAAAGGAAAAATAATAATAATATAAACCAGAATTGAAAGTAGTCATTTCTCCTCAAGGAAGCAATTTTTATTCTTTTAATTTGTCAATCAGATGACAATATGTAGCTTATTAATACAAGAACCAGGGGTTTTATTTCTAGATTTTGATCAGAAGTGTTGATACCACGAAGCTTCTGAATAAAACTAAGTATTTTGCTTCCTTCCTTCGGTTAAATTTGGAGTAAAAAGGTAAGTGGGTATATCAATACATTAATTTTGTGCCACTCTTGGCAATAAAATTAATAAATGACCAAAAACTTCAGTGTGATCATTTTATTCTAAACCTGTAACTTATGTTAAAAACATATTCTGGCTATAAAATAAATTTTCATGTGCCAAGCACCAACAGGAGTTTACCATTTATTGGTGTGCCACCAGGGCATCATTCCAAAAAAGGATTTTCAATCTGTTCTCGCATCACGTAACATGCACAAGTAGCTAAGCTCAAGGCAAAAATGTTGTATGAATGCATGTTTCTGAAAGAGCAGCTGGCTTGGAGTCTTAAAATTCAGCTCAGTATCAAAGGAATAAGTTTAATGCAAGCCCAAGTGGGACTGCTAGCTTATGTCGATTACCAGCTGTCATGGAACCAAACTTCAGGATTGCATACTGCTTCCTGTCCTTAAAAAGATTCACTAGTTTGAAGCAGAACACATGCTTTTGTTTTGCTTTATTTTTATTTTGGTACCAAAATTTACTATAATTGGATACTTTATTCAATATGAATACTTCTTGAGTTTTCAGGGAAATAAAACTTTGAAATAGAGTAATAGGATTCTACATTATCACAACTTTGGTGGATCCTTTCAGGGGTACCTTGTTTGGGTGACCTATGTGCTATCCTCCCTTGAGTTAAATTTCTAGCTGCACAAGATTTTAAATTTTTCATATTATTAAGCATCTAAAACCGTGCATTTTGAAAACTGAGGTTAGTGGGTATCCTCCAAATAATTTATTTGCTTCCAAACTCCAAAGTCAATACATTTACTGCAAGGATCATTATTTTTTACAATATTATATTTTAGATGGTTAGTACAGAATGTAACTAATTTTCATAACATGATGAATACAACCATTACATTCTAGTTTGATATTTTATAAGGGAGTACACTTGGCCTTCTTAATGCTTCTAGGAGTTTAATCCTTAGTACCATCACAGATTAGCATTTACTAAATGTTAAATAAAATATAACCAATGGTTATGTGCTATATATTTCTAAATATGAAAAATGCTTATTATATCGTAGAAGGCATCATTTCAAAGTAAAATGTATCATAACTTACATAACAATCTTGACTCAGAATTTTTTTAATGTCTAGGCAAATCTACATATCAGTACAGAGGAAACAACATGGTTGACATTCTATTGGAGTCATTTAAATTAATTTTACATTTCTGAGGCTATGTTATTAGAACACAATGCCTAAGGTCACAGGGAAAGACCTAATACCATTGTATTTCATGAAGGAATCACTGAATATATTCTCTGAGGAGTACATATGGAACTGCCTCCCTACCCCTCCCCTGTTCCTTGTCTATATACTGGGAGGTCTTTTCTTTGGTAACATCTATGCTCTTTAAAGTTGCTCCCTTGCAGCTGATGAATGACTTTCACAGTCAGTAAGTTCTACCTGGCTTGTCTTATTACTCATTGAGAATAGAGCTCAAGGTTCTATCCTTTCAGATCAATATTTTTGTTTTATGTTTGCTATGTTATTCACAAGTTTCTATAAAAGCTTCTACAAACTACCTGGAATCATTTGCCAGAGAAACATGATAGACTTTGCTTCATATTGTGTGTTTCTTTTTTTAGTTTATACAGGAAAACACACAGGGACTAGAGTAAACCACGGTGATTATAAAATTAGATTCCAAAAGGAGGTCATATATTATCATACACACACACATACACACACGTGTGTATCTAATATATATTATATGTAATAAGTAATTAATGAAGCACACATGGACTGTTTCTACTGGAAATATTTGGTCTATTTAAAAATTCTCACCTTTGTTTATAAAAAATCCTAATGTCTAAAAGCAGATTTTCATTGTATTCATAGCTCCTTAAAGTGTGAATAAATTCATAATGGAGTAGGAGGTCTTTTTTATTAACTTTAAGAATTATTATTCATAATAAAAATCACATGTAAAGATATGCTGCAAACAATTAAGCTAGAGAACATATCTTGACCCTTGATTTTACAACTTTTACTCATAGGCGACAACAAAACTCTGAGAGAGTAATAAAGTTTACAAACATTTAATTCAAGAAACTATGCAATACAAATAAGCAAACTCTACAAATTTAGTTAACATAAGAGGTAGAAGCAAAAGTATGTTGCCTTAAAAATTATTAAGAAGCTTAAAAAAGAACCCTAATGATGTCTTAATTCTTAGTTCTATATTTACTCATGATTTGCATGAACCAATATACATGAACACTAATTAATATAAAATATATTTAAAGTACTTTAGATTTTTATTGAATATGTTGCAATCATCTTTATCCATTATTCTTGAAGAAGCTTTGATTTTTTCCTTCATGAAACCATTTATGTAAGAATGCCACACATCTTATACTCATTTAGATAATTGTAATTAGACTATAACCAGTTCTGTAAACACCATTTTCCAAATAAATTGCTTCTACTGAAGCTACCCAATAAATTTTAAATATATCAGAGAAAAAAGTGCTCTGATGTCATTATAGCCAGTTTAAATCCTAGAACTACATAAAGACTTTGTTTAGGCCTTATTTTAATGGATTAGTCCCCAACTTTCTCTTGCTCTAGTCTCCAGGCATCTAATTCATATGTTAATTAGCCATCACTTTTCTAAATGCCTCAAAATTGATCTTTTGGTCATGTGCAAAAGAATAAGTAAATAAAAATTTTTATTTGCTTAGTTTAAATGGAACTAATAAAATTACATTTTAAAATATTTTATGTTTGAATCTATCACCTCAATTCAATTGGAATGTATTTTACTAAACTTCTCTTCTTCCAATAAGCTCAGTCATGCATGGTTAGAAAATCAGCCTCAAAAGTAGATTATACATATCTTACTTTAATAATCTTCAGTATACAGCTTAACATGTGGAATCAGGCTGACATCTCTAAAGTGATAAATCTATAATCTTAGCAACAACTGGAAATCATCAAGGTAGATAACATCCTTTGGAGCTAATTTTGTCATAGATGTCAAATTTTGCAATTGAATTTCCACATTGGGCATAATTATACACCTTGGATGTAAAAACATCAGAAAAATAATACTTAATTATTTATTCATGGTTAATATTACTCTAAGTACTGTCAATAAGTCCCAAATTAATGAATTTTAAACACATACAATTGTTCAAAATTTTGTGCTAGTTATAGAAAAATTAAATTAGTAAAGCACTTGATATCGTAAATTAGTCTAAAGAGTTGGGTGCTTATGGTGGACAACAAATAGGTGTCTCTTTTTAATTATGTAAGAGAAATGAAAGTATCTGGAAAAATATGTAATGCAATGGAAAATAAACTAGCACAATGCAAATTAATAGAAGTTAAATTTGTAGCTGTCTATTTAATTTATGCATAAAAGAGTCAGAAAGTAGGCTTCCACTTTCTAGAGATATGATACACCAACAGAATCTTTGATAAATCTTATGAATGTTAATTTTCCCCACAGTGGAACTAGTGTTTCTGATTAGCTAAAGTAAATAGTTATGTGCAAGTACGAGTGGTTCTCAGTGGTAGTACTTTTTCTTTTTCAAACATTATAAAGATTTAAAACACAAACATTGCTCTATACCCTTAGGAAAAAAATTGAAATGAGATTCCAGAATTATGGTTGTGTTATAATTTTGCTAATAATTAGCCTTGTGCTATATATCTTAACATTGATTCTATATCAGTAAAATGCATAAAATATTAGGGACTTTAAAGGGTATCTTAGAATTTACAACAAGCTGTATTTTTAAGTGAACTTTTTGCACCCAGCTCTCATTAATGTAGAAATCCTTCATCTTGGAAAATCACAGTATAAAAGAAAATCTCCTTTTTTCTTTTTTTTAGTATAATGATGATACTCACATGTTCACAATTACAGAGAAAGAGAGAAAGAGATTACATAAGATGTGGTCCAGTGGGACAGGGGAAGAATATGTTTTTGTGATTATGTAATGATACTAATATGGCCCAAAGTTATTTTATTTTAAAAATGACTACACTTTTAAAAGTATAAAACATTTTCAAGTCTATTATTTAATATCAGAGATATAACAATCCTGTAAGTGACATAGCTACATTCAATATTATCATAATCTCAATGATCAAGAAATTACATTTGGTTTCTTATGAAAATGCCACACACATAGTAATGTCAGCTAGTGCACCAGATAGGAAACTCTCTGATTCCCACTGTATTGCTAAATTTCCTCCACCATTACAACTGGCACACAGCTTTGGTGGAAAACCTGCCACACACATTTACTGCAGCAAAGAAAAATCTGAATGGGTAGGTCATAGTTAGACACCAGTTCACCCTGCCTTAGAGACAGAGTGTGCTGTCTTAGTTTGAATTACCTCCTCACCCTTTACCTTGTCAAGTTCCATTTTTTTCTTATCATGTCTACCACTAACTTTCAAAAATGAAAAGGATTGCATCTTCTGAACTTCTGCAGTCTACTGGACAAAGTATTCAGCTTACATTTACTATATGGAGACTTACATTGTTATTTAACTTTCTTGTGTTTATTTCTCATTTCACCAACTAAATCTCAAAAACTGGAGGGTTCTATGTTTATAAAATCTGTCACTCTGCCAGTGACCTGATATCTTCTCTGATGAACATCTTTCATAGTATTTCTCATAAAGGTTGTTTCTGCATATTCTGATTCCAAAAGTTTGGAATTTCTGGAGGATCATGATGACTTTCACCCAGATACCCCAGAAGCTAGACAATAAAAAACACTAGTGAGTACTCAGTAAATGTTCAATAAAGGAATGCATATATGTTCAACAAATGTCTATTCTGCATTTTATAATTGAATCAGCCAAGCATTTATTTAATCTAAAAAAATGAAAAACAACTCTTTTAACTGATGTTCTAAAATAAGGTAAGATTAAAATTAGGGACATAAAAAAATAGAAGTTTGTTTTTATTAATTTTGGTGGATTCTATTGAACTTTTGTTGGAAGAGAATACTAATGAATCACTGAGCATAGTTCATTTAGAAAAAATATATATAGAAAGTTGAATTATCAAGCTAAATAAGAATGTTGCATTCGTGATGTTTGTGGATTATCGACAGACCCAACGAAGAATTTGTTTAAAATATGTTTTACAGTTAAAGATTAATGATTTTGTGGTCAATTATGACCAACTCTTCTAAGGTCATACAGCACTTTTTCCCAACTCACATGCGAAGAAGAGAAAGAAAAGTCAAACTTATTTATTTATTTTTATATTTTATGTTTTATTTTTATTATACGTTAAGTTCTGGGGTACATGTGCAGAATGTGTAGTTTCCTCATATAGTTATACACATGCCGTAGTGGTTTGCTGCACCAATCAGCCCGTCACCTACTATCCCTCCCCTAGCCCCCTAACCCCAAACAAGCCCTGGTGTGTGATGTTCCCCTCCCTGTGTCTATGTGTTCTCATTGTTCAGCTCCCACTTATGAGTGAGAATATGTGGTGTTTGGTTTTCTGTGTTTGTATTAGTTTGCTGAGAATGATGGTTTCCAGTTTCATCCATGTCCCTGCAGAGGACATGAACGCATCCTTTATTATGGCTGCATAGTATTCCATGGTGTATATGTGCCACATTTTCTTTATCCAGTCTATCATTGATGGGCATTTGGGTTGGTTCCAAGTCTTTGCTATTGTGAACACATAAGTGCTGCAAGAAACTTATGTGTGCATGTGTCTTTACAGTCGAATGATTTATAATCCTTTGGGTATATACCTAGTAATGGGATTGCTGGGTCAAATGGTATTTCTGGTTCTAGATCTTTGAGGAATCGCCACACTGTCTTCCACAATGGTTGAACTAATTTACGCTCCCACCAACAGTGTAAAAGCGTTCCTATTTCTCCACATCCTCTCCAGCATCTGTTGTTTCCTGACTTTTTAATGGTTGCCATTCTAACTGGCCTGAGATGATATCTCACTGTGGTTTTGATTTGCATTTCTCTAATTACCAGTGATGATGAGTATTTTTCATATGTTTCTTGGCCACATAAATGTCTTCTTTTGAGAAGTGTCTGTTCATATCCTTCTCCCACTTTTTGATGGAGTTGTTTTTTTCTTGTAAATTTGTTTAAGTTCTTTGTAGATTCTGGATATTAGCCCTTTTGTCAGATGGATAGATTGCAAAAAATTTCTCCCATTCTGTAGGTTGCCTGTTCACTTATTTAAAAATGACTACATAAATAGTTCTCTCCATTACTATTTATTCTCTCAAGGGAAGCTTAAAGAATAAAGAAGAAGAAAAAACAAGACATTGGTCTAGCCACCTCATCAATCCAACAAGCATTGTTGTGGCATTTCAGTGGAGAAGGAAACTTGGGGGAAAAGTAACCCATCAAGGCTATAAGAACGGCTCCCAATTTAACCATCCCTGTCCCTATTTATCCACCTTTATTCACCACCCAAGACCATCCATTATTCTGGAGCACTCACCTATAAAAGTGGTCAAAGCATCAGAAGCAGGCAAGGAGTGAGAACGAAAAGGCATCAAGAAACCGATTTGCTTGAGAAAAGCAGAGATTCTTCCTTTCACAGCTCTCCATGGCTGAGAGGGAAAATGACCAAGAGATCATCTATGTGACTTAGAGACTCCTTTGGGGGAGGTTAAGAGTAGCATGAAGAATTTAAGATGACGACAAGAGTCTTTTAAAGTTTCAATTCTAAATTTTTAAAGTTTCAAGGTTTCAACAGAATGTGGATATATTTGAACCTTCAAAAAGGACAATGTTTAGAAAGGGTAAAACCAGGACACACAAAACATTGGGAATTACCATGACCCCCAAGTGCTTCTGGCTCCAGGTAATAACCATTCATGTGTTTGCTGGAGGTTACACAATTTTCCCCTATTACCTGGTACAAAATGACTCATCACCATCACCTCCCAAAAGCTTATTTTCAAACCACGATTTTCCCATTTATTTTGGTCCAATGCAGTCCTATTCTTTATGTCCTACAGACTCACTCCCAACTACCCCCCCGGGTGTTAAAAAAAATGAAGGAATTCCCCTTAGCCTGGACCCCAAAACTCAGAATTAAATAAGAGGAGGGGCTGGAAGCCTCCTGGAGACTAAAACGACTTGAGGCTAAATCTATCTTTCCAGGAGTGGAAAATTTATTCAGATAATGTTTGAGAATTCATATATGCCACAATAGGATAAAAACTGAAAGGTAGAAATCTCACACTTTTCCTTGTACCTCCCTCCCCTACTGCCCAACCAGATTCCAGACTTTATATCAATGTCATTACCATTTCTGTTAAATGGAGGCCTCTTAGGCACTAACCACACTGGCAACTTCATGGTGACATAAGGCACCACAACTTTTCCACTAAAAAGCTGTAGCCTCTTTCTCTCTGGCTGTATTGGCGATCTCCAGTTACTTCAATACTGTAAAGCCTGTGGAAGCATACAAAATAATTTCTTTTTTTTTTTTTTTAAAGAAGGGGTAAGAAAGGTCTCCAGGAGATGGTGAGTTTTATTTTGTCTTGTCTGGATAGAGATTTGATTTGCTCTTAAATGTTCCAGGATGAAGAGAAACTAGGAGAAAGCACAGGATGTAGAGGTCTATTCAACGTAATCTTCTCCCTCATTTTTATCTTCACCATCAATGGAGAGAGCAGCATACTTGCTTGCAGAACTGAACTTGGAAGCTGCATTTTCCTCAGGTTTCTTTGGCTTAGGTGCAGATCTAGAGTCTTGATCCTTTTTGCCATTTTCCTATCTGACTCCTTCCAGTGGTCTTTATTTCCTCCGTCTCCTGGACCACAGCTAGAGTTCCCAGTTTGGTCTTTTGGGACCTTGATCCCATCTGCTTTATTTTCATCTTTCCTTGCTGGTCCTTCCTCAGATGGTTGACCTGGAGCTACTTTTCCCCCACCACTTGTCAGAGATTGCTGCTCTGTG
Organism: Pan paniscus; assembly: GCF_029289425.2. Taxonomy (NCBI): domain Eukaryota; kingdom Metazoa; phylum Chordata; class Mammalia; order Primates; family Hominidae; genus Pan; species Pan paniscus. The sequence goes on from NC_073264.2 coordinate 45,239,564, forward strand.
TCTGAGCTCTTGCAACACAGTAACTAAACTTGCCTGCTTTTATGTGCATTGTTGTAGGGATCAGCTTGGTAGACAGTATTAGCAAAGAAATGACCCCGTGATCTTGGTTTGCAAGCCCTTCTCCCATCAGTCCTAGATTAGGCCCTGGTCAGCTATGCAGGGGTTTTGGTTTATGCATGCTGCAGCAGTGAGCATAATGAATATAATTTACTGAGTGGACAAAGGTGTGTACCAAGTGAATTTAAATAATTGGTGTGGATTGGCTAGTAGCTAAGAAATGGGCTTTTAAAGAGATACTGCAGATTAAAAGGTTTATTTTAAAGAAAAACAAAACCATTGATTGTAGATAATGAAAAGCCAGGGTTTGCCCTCTTCGTGTCTACTTTCCTTCCAAATAGTTGTATCCAAAACTGTTTTTCCCTCTCCCCTAACTTGCCCCCTGTTAAAGCAGAAATGGGGATTGATTAATGTCCCGTTCCTGAATACATGTAAAATTTGTACAAAAATATCTTCTATGAAAATGATTTGTCATCTGTAGACTTATTACCTGGGAGATGTCTTGAGATGTAAAAGCTCATCCTTTGGGTTGTGTGTTTTTTGTTTTCTCCAAATAAATCTGATCTTTAAAGTTCAAAAAAAAATGACTATGTATATAAAACTTTAAATTTTAAAAGCCCCAAAATATTTGCAAATCTGCTAGCCCCTTAGTGGTTTCGGTACTTGAATTTCACGTTCTTTCTATAGTAGCCTATAACCCAACATGAATAGAAAAGTTGACTACACATGTTCTCTATAGCTAACAAATGGAAATTTATTTGCATTTTACTAAAGTAATCCATATAAGTGAGGGGTTTTGTTTCCATTTTAAAATGTCAGACTATGTATTACTTAATGCTTTTCAAAACAAGCATATTATGTTTATCATCTTAAGATGTTTAAGAGCTGCAGCCCTGTATTTTATATGATAAAGCCCCTACATAAAAGATAATACTAGACACATTAAAAATATTCATTTTTAGGGATATGTTAATTCAATTTTTGACATTAGACTGATAAAATGAGGTGATGCTGCAAAATTACTTAAAATTCTAACAGGAAAAAATGTTCTCACATAGGCATGCCTAGATATAAAAAAATTAAGATCAATGAAAATTTCTGCTTGATTTTATATGACATGATAATATTAATAGCTCACATTTAATAAGCACTAACTAATTTCATCACTAAGTTCTTTAAGGTTTATTTAACCCTGGCCTTAACGCTTTTAAAAATTGTGATGGTATTTTGATGCTGTTATTTCAAAATATTGTTTATTTGCTCTTTTTTGGCAATGAGCTTTTCCTTTGTCTCTTTCTAGTTTCACTTTGATATACCTCCATTTACTGCTTAATACTGTTTCTTTTGCCAGTTCATACTATTCTGTGGGATAACATATTTTCATGTCATCAAAGTATAAATTTGCATTTTCTTCAACACCGTTATTTGTTCATCTCCACTTCTTATATGTATCTCAGATGAGCAGTGCTTAGCAGAGATACATATACTTAAGTATATGTAGTATGTATACGTATACTTAAGTATATGTAGTATGTATACGTATACTTAAGTATATGTAGTATGTATACGTATACTTAAGTATATGTAGTATGTATACGTATACTTAAGTATATGTAGTATGTATACGTATACTTAAGTATATGTAGTATGTATACGTATACTTAAGTATATGTAGTAAGTATATCTACGTATACTTAAGTATATGTAGTAAGTATATCTACGTATACTTAAGTATATGTAGTAAGTATATCTACGTATACTTAAGTATATGTAGTAAGTATATCTACGTATACTTAAGTATATGTAGTAAGTATATCTACGTATACTTAAGTATATGTAGTAAGTATATCTACGTATACTTAAGTATATGTAGTAAGTATATCTACGTATACTTAAGTATATGTAGTAAGTATATCTACGTATACTTAAGTATATGTAGTAAGTATATCTACGTATACTTAAGTATATGTAGTAAGTATATCTACGTATACTTAAGTATATGTAGTAAGTATATCTACGTATACTTAGTAGAGATACATAGAGAGTGTAGGAGAGAGGGAAAAAAGGGAGAGAAAACAACTAAATTGAACTTGAATCAAAAGAGCCGCCAAAGTGACAGCTCCATTACTGTACAAATTGCACAGATTAATCTTATGGTTAGATTTAAGTTATTCATACTGGAGCAAAATTTCCAGTCAAAGCACTCACAGTTCTGTGAAGCCAATGTGGCAAAAGTGGCCAAAATGATTAGTGACTTTGTTGTTGATATATTCTCATCCATCTATAAAACAAATATTAAACTTCTTAATTTTTTCATCTATTTTTCTCTGCCACTTTCTTGAATAATGACTAGTAATACCACCACCACATCCTAACACAGACCTTCCACCTACCTGGTATGAGCCCAGCAGACCAATCTATCAAGATGCCTTGTGTATATAAAAGCACAATCAAAAAACATATGCTCAAGGCTGTTGAAATGCTACCATGCACACCTCTCAAGATAATTACAGACATCAGATATTGTTCTACAGTAGTAACATTCACAATTTATTGCCTTTGAGATTGAATTGTTCATGTTAAAACTCTAACTAATATTTAACTTTGTATACAAAGGACAATAACAACATTCTTTCTTCAAAGTCTCTCAATGACATGACACATTTACATTTAGAATAATATGCAAGCTATTTTGCACAACACTAGAAATACTACTGGTGTTCAAGAGAAATCTAGTAATTTTTTAATATATGGATTTTTGTGAAATTATGAGGATTTAAGATTTTAAGGTTAGATTAACTTTTTTCCTGTGAGTCTCTTTTCCTACTTTTTTAAAGTATACAATGGATAAATTCCATTTATCCTTCTTATTACAGAGAAACTTGTTGCCTGTGTTACCTAGTTGTGATGGTAAAAATAATAAATACTATATAGCAGTAGATACTGTTTAGTCATATTAAATCATTTAATGAAATATGGCATTAACTTCATGATTGTGGCAGATAAATAACTTATAAGGAAATGCTTAAAGTAGGTAACAGACACTGGTGTGCTTTCAGAAATACTGAACAAGTTAGGACTGATAAACATATCAACATTTGCACAATTATAGAACAGTTAAAGAACCAACTTTTTCATATACACACATCTACCTACCACTATATTGGACTGCAGACTACAGAACTTACCACACAACAATGCAGCTAATGCAAAATACAATTTTTAGATATCAGATATCTGAACCAGATGGCTCACCATATTAAGACATAGGTTTAGAGCACAGATGTCCTTGTGCTAGAATCAAAGCAGCACAGCTCTCCTCTATGCCTCTAGAAAATGGTGTTAGCCTTCCAGTCAGACAAGATGCTGTGACAAGAGGCTATTTCTGTTGCTAATGGAATGAGGACAGAAGTACTAACTGGAAATCATGTTTCTATTTTTCCTCACCATTCTATTTTGCTTCTCTCTCTTCATCTCCTTCCACTTATACTCTCTTCTTTTTCTCTCCTCCCCAGTACCGTTCATCTAAAAATAATTCTCATATCCCAGAGTTTTATAAGTCTCCGTTTTTTAAAGAAATGTTCTACAGTTTACTGTACTTGGGCAAGAAAAACCTCAAGAGTAGGATTTGAGTAGATTCTTACATAATATTATGATTATCTGATTATATTGATACATGAGGTTAAAAAGCAAAATAACAAAACCACTCAAAGATATCTGGATAAATTCCTCAAAAATGCAGTGAAACATTTGGACAGTCGAAAAATAGCTGCTATCAACAAAAGTCATCCATATACCAGTATAATCCCGTTCAGGACAGTGTAGTCTTGATTCAGCAGAAATAGTATGCAACCTGTGGGTCAAAACAGTCATGCTAAAAATAACAACAGAATGCCCAGGGACAATATAAACCAATGCCAAGAAATACAAGGCTTGCAAAATCATCCAGAAGAGTCTAAAACATGACTATCCTTAACTGCACTGAAGTCCGACATCGAATAATGTCATGATTCCTACATTTGTCTGTTGAGCTTTCCCCAAAGTCATTATTGATCAATTTTAAAAGTTGCCTGTTTATCAAAATAATACCTGCTCATTGTATTTTATGAGCAAAATAATACATGCACATAAAAAAATTGAAATATACAGAGAGTGTAAAAATCCTTCACTCAGTTTGAATCCAAATCACAGAACCAAAAAGATTTTTAAGAAGCCTTCATTAAAAAAAGAAAAAAACTAAAATCAAAAAATTATTATTGTTAACACTTTGACATGTCTTACATATGTACTTATTTATTTGACACAGGTCTTACTCTGTTGCCGGGACTGGAGTGCAGTAGAGCGATGTCAGCTTACTGCAACTTTGACAACCTGGTCTAAACGATCCTCCCACCTCAGCATCCAGAGTAGCTGGGACCACAGGCATGCCCCACCACACCCAACAAGTTTTACATGTTTTTAAAAATTGTATTAGTTTTTGAAAAAGTGATATTCCTATTGTATTTAACATATGAAACTTGCCTTATATTTGACTGATGGAGTAATTTACTTTTATATTCACCTGCTTGGGGAAATTTAAATGGTTTCTTCTATTTTACCAAAATATTGTTCAAAACATCATTAAATGGGCATCACTTTTAAATACTGGTTAGTTGATAAATGCTCGTTAGATTTTTATAATTATTACAAAAGTATAGTAAAGGCCTGAACATCACCAAAATATATTGGGTTATCATCCATCAGTAGTAAATGCTAGAGTGTGCTTCCTATATTCCTCACCCCGTTAGATAAGGCACTTATTCCCTGAGTTGCTGGGAGTATCACCTACTATTTGATGAAATCAAGACTGTCTTGTGGTTTTGTTTGTTTGTTTGTGTGTTTGTTTCATAAGACAGAGTCTTGGTTTGTCACTCATGCTGGAGTGCAGTGGTGCAATCTCAGCTCACTGCAACCTCCACCTCCCAGGTTCAAGCAATTCTCCCACCTCAGCCTCCCAAGTAGATGGGACTACAGGTGTGTGCCACCATGTGAGTTAAGTTTTGTACTTTTAGTAGAGACAGGGTTTCGCCATGTTGCCCAGGCTGGTCTTGAACTCCTGACCTCAAGTGATCCACCTGCCTCAGCCTCCCAAAGTGCTGGGATTACACGTGTGAGCCACCATGCCCGGCCTCCCAAGACTTTTTAATTTAATTTACAACTCTGAGGGACATTCTAGCTGTAGAACTTCACATGGAATTGCAGTACAACCTCTGCTGTGCCTGTTCTTTCTTCCTTCCTTCATTCCCTCCATCACAGGTCTTGGTACTGAGAGTACCATCCAATAAATTTCGGACAAATCAACCTTATTTCAGAGACAATTTATTGCAATTTTTGCAAAACCCCAAAAACTGCAGGAAATAGTGTCTGTATTATTATTTAGTTGGAATTTGTAAGTTGTTTTGATTTTTTTCTGTTTCAGATTCTTTCTAATTTGATGGTGAGGTCTGTCTTTTGACAGTGGCCATCGCCAAGACAGTCACTTTCTAGGAGAGCCCTTACAGGAGAAAGGTAGGTTTTAGTGGGTCAACCAGGTAAGACACAATAAGGAAGTAAAAACCAAAATGCACGAAACTGAAGAAATTTATTACCCTAGGTTCTCTAGAGGTTAGGGGTGTGGATAAGAAGTTTGGAGACAACAGGGAGCTCAAGCAGCAAATTGGGAGTGGGGACAGAACCTGTGGAACTATGCCTTTATTAAGTTCTGTGGGTATTAGCTCTTAGGCTTTCCCATGGGAGTTGCAGATTGGCCAACTTAAAGAAAACACACTCCATTCACGACATAGGCATGGGCAAAGACTTCATGTCTAAAACACCAAAAGCAATGGCAACAAAAGCCAAAATTGACAAATGGGATCTAATTAAACTAAAGAGCTTCTGCACAGCAAAAGAAACTACCATCAGAGTGAACAGGCAACCTACAGAATGGGAGAAAATTTTTGCAATCTACTCATCTGACAAAGGGCTAATATCCAGAATCTACAATGAACTCAAACAAATTTACAAGAAAAAAACAAACAACCCCATCAAAAAGTGGGTGAAGGATATGAACAGACACTTCTCAAAAGAAGACATTTATGCATCCAGCAGACACATGAAAAAAATGCTCATCATCACTGGCCATCAGAGAAATGCAAATCAAAATTCCAGTGAGATACCATCTCACACCAGTTAGAATGGCAATCATTAAAAAGTCAGGAAACAACAGGTGCTGGAGAGGATGTGGAGAAATAGCAACACTTTTACACTGTTGGTGTGACTGTAAACTAGTTCAACCATTGTGGAAGTCAGTGTGGAGATTCCTCAGGGATCTAGAACTGGAAATACCATTTGACCCAGCCATCCCATTACTGGGTATATACCCAAAGGATTATAAATCATGCTGCTATAAAGACACATGCACACATATGTTTATTGCGACACTATTCACAGTAGCAAAGACTTGGAACCAACCCAAATGTCCAACAATCATAGACTGGATTAAGAAAATGTGGCACATATACACCATGGAATACTATGCAGTCATAAAAAAGGATGAGTTCATGTCCTTTGTAGGGACATGGATGAAGCTGGAAACCATCATTCTCAGCAAACTATCACAAGGACAAAAAACCAAACAGCACATGTTCTCACTCATAGGTGGGAACTGAACAATGAGAACACTTGGACATCGGAAGGGGAACATCACACACTGGGGCCTGTTGTCGGGTAGGCAGAGCGGAGAGGGATAGCATTAGGAGATATACCTAATATAAATGACGAGTTAATGGGTGCAGTACACCAACATGGCGCATGTATACATATGTAACAAACCTGCAGGTTGTGCACATGTACCCTAGAACTTAAACTATAATTAAAAAATTTTTTTTAAAAATGGAAAAAAAAAGAAAAAGAAAACACACATAAAGGAGGGAACTTATTTACATGGCTCTAGTGTTGACCACCGGGTTTTATCCTGTTTAACACCTGTGGAGTCTGTTGTGTTTTGAGCCAGTGTGATTAGGATCATTCAGGGCTATATCACAAAAAAAAACACTCAGGAAAGAGAACATTTAACTAGGCCCAAAGTGACAGGGTACAACTGGGTTTCAAACAACTTAGGCTTAAAAATGAATGCCAAGGCAGCAATTATATTAAACAACTATATAAAATAAATAATTTATTAATTTATGACCTGTGATTCAACTAGTGATTGTCTATTGCATATCCAAAATTCATTGGAAAAAGTATGAATTTCTTAGTTTGTGACATTGCAAATAAAGAAAATATACAGTCTATTCATGACTTTGCATCATGTGAATTTTTGTGTTTACCTATTTAATATTCTTTGCCTTTTGACAATAATACAATCATTAGTGTTTCCTGTACATGTTATACAGCTGATTCATAATCACGGTAAAAAGCATCATACATTTCAGTTTTTTATAGCTGTATGTTCAATTATGTTTAAAGTATTTAAAAGTGGAAAAAGACAAATCCTACTTTTAAAAAATGTTAAGAAAAAAATGTTGAATTCTTTGAAGACGCTGAGATGCAGATCTATTTTTCTGTATGAAGGAGTGTGTCTAAAGAAATTAGCAGAATAAGCAGGATGCATATAGCAATTTCATTAACCTAATCACACAATAATCAAAACCTGATATGAGTCGAGGATGACAATGCAAATAAAGTATCACGTATCTTCTTAATAATTTTGACATGAGATGGAATGAAAGGATGAATTAAAAGAAACCCAGTTATCTAAGAAATGTCATTTTTGTTCTAAATGTGAAAGAAATATAATCCACTCAGGAAATTTGTTTTGAATTAACATAATTACTAAGTGAAATCTGATGCATTATCGCACTAGAACAAAAGTTTGGAAAATGTTCACTAGAAAAGCTTTTATTTTATTTATTTTTGTTTAAACAATAGAAATGTATTTTCTCGCCACTCAGGATGCTAGAAAATGCAGATCAAGGTCCTGCAGGATCAGGTTCTGAAGAAGGCTCTCTTCCTGGCTTCATACAGCCACCTTCTCACTGTGTCCTCACATGCCAGAGATCTCTATCTCTCCCTTTCCCCTTTTTTGCTTTTATAATTTCAACTTTTATTTTAGATTCAGGGGGTGCATGTACAGATTTGCTACATGGCAATACTGAGTGATGCTGAGGTTGAGGATATGAAGGATCCCATCACCCAATTAGTAAGCATAGTACCCAACAGTTAGTTTTTCAACCCTTCCTCCCTCTCATCCCTCCCCCTCTAGCAGCCCACTCTTAGAACTGCTATTTAAGACAGTACTGGCAGTCCTAGCCAGAACATTTAGTCAAGATAAAGCAATAAAAGGTGTCCAAATAGGAAAAAAAGAAGTCAAACTATTTCTCTTCACTGATGACATGATTCTACACCTAGAAAGCCCCAAAGACTCTGTCAAAAGCTCCTGGAACTGATAAGCAACTTCAGTAATACCAAAGTCAGTGTACAAAACTCAGTAGCATTTCTATTTACCAATAATGTTCAAGCTGAGACCCAAATCAAAAATGCAATCTCCATTAAAATAGCCACAAAAAATAAAATTCCTGGAAATACACCAGTCCAAGGAGGTAAAAGATCTTCATAAGAAGAACTACAAAATACTGCTGAAAGAAATCAAAGATGACATAAGCAAATGGAAAAGCATTCTGTGCTCATGGATTGGAAGAATATATGTTGTTAAAATGACCATACTGCCCAAAGTTATCTACAGATTCAATTCTTATTAAACTACCAATTGCATTTTTCGCAGAATTAGAAAGAAAATTATAAAAATCATATGGAACCAAAAAAGAGCCCGAATAACCAAGGCAATCCTAAGCAAAAAGAACAAAGCCAGAGGCATCACATTACCTGACTTCACACTACACTATAAGGCTACAGAACCAAAACCGCATGGTATTGGCACAAAAAGAGACACGTAGACCAGTGGAACAGAATAAAGAACCCAGAAATAAAGCCACACACAAAGCCATCCGACCTATGACAAACTCAGTACAAAGAAGTGGCAAAAGTACTCCCTGTTAAATTGATTGTGCTAGTACAGCTGACTAGCCATATGTAGAAGAATGAAACTAGACTCCTACCTTTCACCATAAACAAAAATTAACTCAAGATGGATTAAAGATTTAAATGTATGACCTCAAACTATGAAAATCCTAGAAGAACACCTAGGAAACACCATTCTGGACACTGACCTTGGAAAAGAATTTATGCCTAAGTCCTCAAAAGGAATTGCAACAAAAACAAAAATTGATAAGTGGGACCTAATAAAACTAAAGAATTTCTTCACAGCAAAAGAAACTATCAATAGAGCAAACAGACAACCTACAGAATGGGAGAAAATATTCACAAACTATGCATCCAACAAACTAATTTTATTTTGTTTGGGTATTTACCTAGTAGTGGGATTCCTGGATCATATGATAGTTCTATTTTTAAATTCTTGAGGAACTTTCAAACTGTTTACCATTATGACTGTACTAATTTACATTCCCAGTAACAGTGCACAAGAATTCCCTTTCCTCCTTATTCTCACCAACACCTGTTATCTATTTAATAATACTCACTCTAATAGGTGTGAGGTGATATCTCACTGTGGTTTTAATTCCCATTATCTTGATGATTAATAATGTTGAGCACCCTTTCATATACCTGTTGGCCACTTGTCTATCTTCTTTTGAGAAATGTCTACTCAGATACTTTGCCTATTTTTTTTTTTCTTTTTTGAGATGGAGTTTCACTCTCGTTGCCCAGGCTGGAGTGCAATGGCATGATCTTGGCTCACTGCAACCTCCTCCTCCCAGGTTCAAGCAATTCTCCTGCCTCAGCCTCTCGAGTAGCTGGGATTACAGGCATGTACCACCATGCCCAGCTAATTTTGTATTTTTAGTGGAGACAAGCTTTCTCCATGTTAGTCAGGCTGGTCTCGAACTCCCAACTTCAGGTGATCCACCCGCCTTGGCCTCCCAAAGTGCTGGGATTACAGGCATGAGCCACCACACCTTGCCCCATTTTTATTTATTAATAATTTCAACTTTTATTTTAGATTCAGTGGGTACATGTGCAGATCTGTTACACAGGTATATTTTGTGATGCTGTGGTTTGGAATATGGGTGATCCCATCACCCAGGTAGCGAGCAGAATATCCCATCGATAGTTTTTCAGCCTACACCCTCCCTTCCCTCTCCCTTCTGCTAGTCCCCAGTGTCTATTGTTGTCCTCTTTCTGTCCATGTGTACTTGGTGTTTAGCTCCCACTTATAAACGAGAACATGTGGTATCTGGTTTTCTGTTCCTATGTTAATTTGCTTAGAATAATGATCTCTAAGGGCTGCATCCATGTTGCTGCAGGGGACATAATTTTGTTCTTTTTGTGGCTGCATAGTTTTCCATGGGGTGTATGCACCAAATTTTCTTTATTCAGTTCACTGTTGACAGGAACCTAGATTTATTCCATGTCTTTGCTATTGTGAATAGTGCTGCAATGAACATACAAGTGCATGTGTCCTTTTGGTAGAATGATTTATTTTCCTTTGGGTATATATCCAGTAATAGGAGTGCTGGGTCAAATAGTAGCTCTGCTTTAAGCTCTTTGAGAAATTTCCAAACTGCTTTCCACAATGGCTGAACTAATTTACATTCCCACAAACAGTGTATAAGTGTTCCCTTTTCTCCATGGCCTTGACAGCATCTGTTGTTTGACTTTTTAATAATCGCCATTCTGACTGGTGTGAGATGTTATCTCATTGTGGTCTTGAAGTGCATTTCTCTGATAATTAGTAATGATGAGCTTTTTTTATGTTTATTGGTTGCTTGTATGTCTTCTTTTCAGATGTGTGTCCATGTCATTTACCCATTTTTAATGGGGTTGCTTTTTTTCTTGTTGATTTGTTTAGGCTTCTTATAGATTCTGGATATTAGACCTTTGTCAGATGCATAGTTTGATAATGTTTTCTCACATTCTATAGGTTGTCTGTTTACTCTGTTGATTGTTTCTTTTGCTGTGCAGAAGCTCTTAAGTTTAATTAGGTCTCACTTGTTTTTGTGATGTTTCTCAGATGGATAGTTTGAAAATATTGTCTCCCATTTTGTAGGTTTTCTCTTCACTTTGTTGTTTTCTTTGCTGTGAAGAAGATTTTTAATTTCTCATAATCCCATTTGTCTAATTTTGCTCCTGTTACGTGTGCTTTTGGGTTCATACTCAAGAAAATCATTGCCCAGATAAATATCATGGAGGTTTTTTCCTATGTCTTCTAGTAAGTTTCACTGTTATGGGTCTTACATTTAAGACATTAAGCCATTTTGAATTTTTTTGTAGATTATGTAAGCGATGGGTATCATTTCATTATTGTACATGTGAATAACTAGTTTTCACAGCATCTTTTATTGAAGAAAATGTCATTTCCCTGTTGCATGTTATTGGCACCTTTGTCAAAAAAAAATCAGTTGGCTGTATTTATTTTTGAGGTCTCTACTCTGTACCATTGGTCCATGTTCTGTTTTTATACCAGTAACATGCTGTTTTGAGTACTGTAGTTTTGTAATATGTTTTGAAGTCAGGTAATGATGTTTTGGTTTTTAGCTCAATATTACTTTGACTATTCAGGGTATTTTATGGTTCTATACAAATTATAGGACTTTTTATTTCTGTGAAAAATATCAATGGAATTTTGATAGGGATTGTATTGACTCTGTATATCATTTTGGTTAGCATACACGTTTTAACAATATTAATCCTTCGAATCCATGGATGTACAATTTCTCAATTTTTGTGTGTTTCTTCTTTGATTTTTCATCAATGTTCTATTTCAGTGTACAGATCCTTTACCTCTTGGTTTAATTTATTTCTAAGTATTTTATTCTTTCTGGTGCTATTGGAAATGAGGTTATCTTTATTTCTTTATTCTTTTTCAGATAGTTCATTGTTAGTGTATAAAAATGCTACAAATTTCGTATGTTGATCTTGTATCCTATAACTTCACTGACCATTTATTAATTGTAATAGGTTTTGGTGGAGTCTTTAGACTTTCCCACATATAAGACCATGTCTGGTAACAGAGACAATTTAATTTCTTTCTTATCAATTTGAATGCTTTTTATTTATTTCCTTTCTGGCCAAGACTTCCAGTGCTATGTTTAATAAAACTGGTGAGAGTGGACCTCTTTGTCTTGTGCTTGCTTTCAGAGGAGAAGCTTTGAGTATAATGTTACCTTTGTAACAGGCATAATGTGACCTTTATTGTGTTGGGGTATATTCTTTCCATACTTACATTGTTGCAAGTTTTTATCATTAAAGGATGTTGAATTTTGTCAAGTGATTTTTCTGCAACTATTGAGATGATCATACAGTTTTTGTCTTTCATTCTGTTCAGTGGTATACCACATTTATTGATTTACATGTGTTGAACCATCCTTGGATGCCAGGGATAAATCTTTCTTTATCATGGTGAATGATTCTCTTAATGTGCTATTAAATTCAGTTTGCTAGTCTTTTGATTGAGAATTTCTATAGCTATATTCATAAGGATATTGCCCCTAAATTTTCTTTTCTTTGAGGTTCCTTGTCTGGCTTTGGTATCAGGATAATGCTGGCCTCATAAGATGAGTTTGGAATTATTGCCTCCTTTTTAACTTTTTAAGAGAGTTTGAGAAAGACTGATATGAATTATTTAAATGTTTGATAGATTCAGCAATGAAGCCACCAGGTCTTGGGCTTTTCATTGAAGGAAGACATTTTCTTATTCTGATAATTTCATAGATTATGCAAATTGCTTTTCTATCAGATAAGACAACAAAAAAATGGTTTGCTTAATTGTTTTGTTTTTGGTTTGTTTGGTTTATATATTTAATATATTACATTATATCATTTAGGAAAACACTTCTTGCTTATTGAAAAAGAGGATAGCTTTAGAGATATGGATGTAAGATAGTCCTGCTTTCAATCTTATTTTGACATATTGCTGACATTGAAAAACTGGAAAAGCATTTACTCCTTATTGAGTAACTGCAAAATATTTTGAGTTTCACTAGAAATAATAATGGGAAATAAATACAGGAACATGCAAAGTAATGAAATATGCTTTTGTTTTTCAGGGAAAATAGTAGTTTTGTTCTAAGGAAAAAGTATCAGGTTGCTTAAGAATATAAAAGATCACTATGAAAATGAAACTTGAGTTCATATAGGTAGTTGTAGAATGTTTGAGGAAAGAGAATTTTATATGCCTTGGTTTCTTAGTCAGTTTTAGCTGCTGTAACAGAATACCATAGGCTAGGGTGGGGGCTTAAGCAACAAACATTTATTTTCATAGTCTGGAGCCTGTTAAGTCCAAGATGAAGGTGCCTGCAGATTTGTTGTCTGGTGGGGACCCTCTTACTGCCTTCTTGCTACATCCTCACATACAGAAGAAAGAGATCATCTTCCTTTTGTTGCTTCTTGTAAGCATTCATCCCATCATTTCCTCTGGTATTTGTCTGAAGGTGCTGTTCTAAACTTGAGGCCAGAAACTGAATTTTCAATAAAGGATATTCTCAGAGCCATGTATAAAGGATACAACAACAGAGCGTTGACATTTTCAGTAATAGACTCATGAGTACAAGTTTCAGAGCTTAAACCTATAATTGCTTAGACAACTGTCAGGCAATATCACAGGATTCTGAAATTAAACTATCACAAGATCTAGAAGAAGAAGAATTTCCTCAAATTCTAGTTAATTATAAAAGATTGACTAGGTGGGCCAGGTGCTGCGGCTCCCAGCACTTTGGGAGGCCAAGACAAGCATATCACTTGAGGCCAGGACTTCGAGATCAACCTGGCTAACATGGCAAAACCCTGTCTCTATTGAAAATACAAAAATTAGCCAGACATGTTGCTACGCACCTATAACCTCAGCTACTTGTCGGGGTGGGAGGACAGTGGGGACTGAGGCATGAAAACTGCTTGAACCAAGGAGGCGGAGGTTGCAGTGAGCCAAGATTGTGCCACTGCACTCCAGCCTAGGCAACAGAATGAGACTCTGTTTCAAATAAAATAAAAAAGAAATAAATAAAGATTGACTATGTGGATGAAGGAAATTATTTGTAGTTATTTGTTTGTGATAGTGTTGAGGTTGTCCTAATATTCTATTTTTTATTAACATATGTGGAATCATTTTTAATCTGACTCTAATACTCAAGTTGGTAGAATACATTTTCATGAATTAAATGGATCACTTTTAAAATTAGTGTAACTTTCACTGACTCCATTAAACTTGGTAACAATTACTTTATTAATTCTCCTTATTTTTCATGATAATATTATTATTCACATAAGTACAATAAAGATTAATCCTCCTCTGTAGTATGATATAATTTTAAAAAGTGATTATGCAATAATCAAGGCCAACCCTGGAGTGTCATATTTGGTAATACATTAATCTAATAATAATAAGCTCATCATCAATGAAAAAGAATTGCACTTTATACTTGGAGTCAATGCCCATAAATATTTTCAAGAAGATGTGGAACACAGTTTACAGGTTTCAGTCTCTCAGGTGGTGAGGAAGGTGACTTCCTGACAGGCCAGGAACTTTATAAAATCTAGTGTAACCTGAGGAGAGAGAAAGCAGCTCAGATCTGGAAAGTGTGGTGGAGAGAATTTCTTTCACTTGACTTTCCAGTCTTGGGGCAGAAAAATATACTGTAGAACTTTTTAAAGTTCATAATGTGATTTTTAAATGAAATGTCTTGAAATAAGTTAATTATTCTAGCCTCAAAGCTGCTGGACACTTTGTGCTGAAGGAAACATATATAGTCAATTTACACCTCTTGCTATATCTACGTTAATAAACAGACCTAGGCATGAAAAGAATGGCCTTTTTGGCATCAAGAGTACTCCTTAGAAATTATATATTATCAAAATGAATGTACTGTATAAAAAGTTATTTTAATATGATTTAATTATCAGGGAGATGCGAACTTTTTTTTAACAATATAAATTAGGCTTTGCAAGCCATACAATCTCACAACTACTCAGTTCTGCTATTGCGACTCTAGATCCACCATCAACAATGTTTAAACTAATGGGTATGGCTGTGTTTAAAAAAAAAAAACAAACTTTATTTATGAAAGTAGGCAATTGGCCAGCAGGCATAGTTTGTTGCCCTCTGATATAGGAAAATATGCTTATGTTTATTTCTGATATTTCCTGTTAAGTAACGCCATAAATTCTGTCAATTTACATTTTAACATATATTTTTGTTCAGTATAAAAGTTATAGTTGCCCTGTCTGATAAGACATTAACCATATGTGTATCTGACCTAGCAATCTTATTTTATTGGTTTTTTAATGCATTTTTTGAAAGATGATATAATCCCTGTTCCTCTTATTCACATTTAGACTGCATTTACTGTTTTTTGGTCCTTTCATTAATAAATTGAGTATTTTTGACACAAATTCATTCTAAATCTGTAAAAGAATCATGTTTTTACTTTTGAAAGTTATATCTCCATAATAAAAATTTTATGTGTATATCTTTTGAATCCTAATTCTATTAGATATTTTAGATTCTAAAATTTCAAATTTCTGTTAGATTTTGGTCATCTTTAATGGCAAAATTTGAGGATTTCTAAACTAGGGCAGCCTCTCACCTCTGAAGAAGACAAAAATTAGAATATTTAAATTATTGAGACCAAAATTTTTCAATACATCAATAGTCAGAGAGCAGTTAAATTGTTTCACAATTCCTTCATCCCTTGTAAAACATACTACTAAATATGTATATTTTATCTGCATTTAAGCTTTTGATTTAAGATGTGATTTTTTTTTCAACTATGAGTAATTCCAAGTCCTAAATTGCTGCGGGCGGCGGGGTGGGGGTTAGCACATCGAGTATAGTAGACAGAGTTTATGCTTAGAGAAGAATCTTTGCAGGCATGGAGGACCACAATTACAAAGAGAGAGATGCTCTAACTTCTTTAATGAGTTTTTCTTGTGACAGAGCATTTGAGCCTTTGGCATATCCAGTCAAAACTCTCAAGTCATTCATGACACTGAGAGGCAAAGTTCACTCAGAGTTAAACCTGCGTTTAACTCTGTACAGAATTTCTAAGTGACAAGCATGTCTCTGTCTTTGCCAGATGTGTGGTATTCTTTATGGTCTAGAAACCTATACTTGGATGAAATTTAACCACTCCAACACATGCAATATGTATTAGTGAACTAAAACTTTATGGACTAGTAAGAAAAATCAGAGATTTAGTGAAGTCAAAATCCTGAATCTAATTCATTGATTGGGAATGTAATTCATTGATTGGGAATGTCTTCCTTTTTACAACAGGCTTTTTGTTCTGCCATCTTCCCAGCACTCAGTATAATGGCTTCTATCTTGGTAATTCTTCTGCAACAGTAGAAATTATAGACACCTTGCTCTATAGTTGTATCCCAGTGGATTGTACTTCACAGTCAAATAATTTTTATATTTGTCAGTCAGAAATTTTAAAAATTAGGTTCATAGGGGAGAAAAGTGGCCTTTCTCAG
Source organism: Pan paniscus (assembly GCF_029289425.2). NCBI lineage: Eukaryota > Metazoa > Chordata > Mammalia > Primates > Hominidae > Pan > Pan paniscus. Next base: position 45,256,187 of record NC_073264.2, read on the forward strand.
GTTTTATAGTATCATGTCTATTTTCTTTCTTACCTCCTTCACTGCTTTTTCTACTATAAACTTTATCTAGGGCAGCATATTAAGATTTATGGTGCTGTCAAATGAGGATTTTAAAATTCTCAGCCACACTGTGGCACTAGCTGAAGGCACAAAGAGTTTATCTTCATTAGGTTGTATTTATTCCTTCTCTGCTTGCAGATAGGCTACTTAGAAGAAGCTGGTCTCTTTCTTAGAAGAATTTTTTGAAAGTCACACAAAAAAATAGTCAACATATTTCAAAATACTGAAATTTCTCTACAGAATTTTCTAAAGCTCTAGCTACAGAGAACTAAAAGTCTGAATACCAAGTGAATTTGCATGAATATGGCAGTATAAATATTTTTTCCACTGTATAATACCTATCAGTATCTTCTCAACCAGGGTAATGGAGAATCTTCATACTGTATTTTTTGGCAAATCAACTAAATCCACGGTTTAAGTGTTCACACTTCCAGAAACCAGTTTCAGAATTAGAACTCTTTTTGGCTTCCAGGAAACAAAGTGACATTAGCAAAATGCTATATGGTAGCTTATTTATCTGAAAAGTCCAAATAACCAAATCATTTTGCTGTATTTCCCTGTCTTCATTTCTCAGCTCAGAAGTTCTGTTTTGTTGGCTGTACTCTCAGTTAATTTCCCACTCAACAGAAAATGACCACTGAAAATCACAAACTCACATCCCTCTAACAGTGCCAGAGGACAGACTTCTCTTCTTTCCAAATGTTTCCGGGAAGTCCCAGATTTCTGCTTATGATCTGATCCAATCAGCTGGATTTGACATTAAATTCTCTGATTGGCAAAGCTTGTACCATGCTCTATCAAAGTAAAAAACCAAGAGTGGAGTAGGGATGATTCCACCAAAGAAAAATCAAGGTTGTTTTACAAGGTGCAAAGAAAAAAAAAGAGAAAAGTGAAGGAGGCGGAGAGAGAGAGAGAAGGAAGGGAGGGAGGGAGGGAGGGAGGCAAGGAAGGAAGGAAGGAGAGAAAGAGAAAGAAAGAAAGAGAATGAAAGAGAACAAAAGAAGAGAAAAGAGGAAGGAAGGAAGGAAGGAAGGAAGGAAATGTACAAAGAAAAGATGTCAAAGACGTCTATAACTTGTTAAAGCATGTTGAAAAATAGAATAAATTTGACTTGTAGGGAACTTTTGTTGGTAGGCCATGGTGATTTAAGTATGCATAATTTCATTTTTAATATTTGTAACCCATCTATTTAAGAAACCTGTCAGAGTACTGTTAGGCTTATTATTTATATCTTATAGAATATTATTTTTTGTTTCTGAAATAAAGTAAAATTATTTTTGTAATTGTCTTCCTTCATAGATTTTGATAATGAAAACTGTTGTACAAATACCTCCTAAAGTTATTTTAATAATTGAATAAATGACTGAACTCAATTCAAACAGCTGTGTGGTCTCTTCCTATACCCTAGATGCCATTCCTTCTTAAACATATTTTTCCTAAGCACTTTGAGATTGGAGATTAAGCTTCTGTTTAATGTTGTTATTTTATTTATTGTTTTGTTAATATTAGATCTTCAAGAGATAAGAGTCTCCTTTGTCTTTGTCTTATTGCTTATAATATGATCAAACACACATCATTCTTTTAAAAAATCATCTTATCAAGATTTTAACATAATTTGTTATTTTGTATTCCTGACACTATAAATGTAACTTTTACATGTATATTCTACCTAAGCCATTTTTTCCAGCATTCATGCAAATCTTTTCAAACCTGTGCTCATTTAATATCCCCACATACTTGATTTCTGTTGATCTTCTATATTTTCCTTCTCTTAATTTATCATAAACATTTTTATTTCAATTTTTCAAATCCTTGTTCTCTAAAAGAATTATTTTCAGCTATCTAAAACCATGCTATATTAAATATTTTGCCTTTGTACTAAATTGTGGCACTTATGTCTACCTATGCCTAACAGTCCTTCCTCCAGCTATTGCAAACTCACATTCTTTCATGATGTTTGTTGGCTCTCAGCAGTATTCTAGGGAGGCATCATAATGCAATATAAAGTATACTAGTTTAAGACCTTTCTGTCCTTCTTACAGGAATTATTAATAACTTGCATGTTAACTTATTTCAGCCTTAAAGTTTTTATCTATAAAATGGTTATATTGTATCCCCAATAGGGATGTCATGAAGATTAAATGTAATAACCTTCATAGTACTTAGTACAGTACCTGACATTTGGTGGTGCTTAATAGGTGATTGTCTTTTATTACCATTGTTATAATTTATTGGATTTTACTCTTTAATGCCTCCAAAATGGATGGTTTTGGCCATTCAGGACCATTTTTCTGATATTAGGCCATTCCTGAGTTTATAAACCATAGATACCATCTCATGCACAGAGAAATGATGCTTATTATGTCTTTCTTCGAGGTTCCTTGAATCTGTTCATGCCTGCAAGTGCTTTCCTTGTTCTATATGACAAAATGTGCCATTTTATAAAATAAATAGAATTTTCTTCTATCTCTCCCTTATTTAAAAAATATAGCTGATATAAAATCTTATAATTACACTTTTATTCTTTTTTCTTATTTTTCTACTCACCAATTTCTGGATTCTAGTTTACCTCTTTCTCTGTTTCCTCATTTCTGTTCTTGTTTTTCATTCCTTTTGGATCATTTATCCCCACAATAAGAAAATATTCCATTCTTGACAAAATTTAAAAAATGGAAAGACATTCTGTGAACACTTTGAATTTGTCATCAATGTCAGGAATTGTCACCTCCTATTTTGAGTTTAGTTACTCCTCATTTCTTACCTGGATTACCACAAATGTCCCCTTTTCATTTCCCTGTGTCTTGACCTTTTTCCCTTCTTATTTATTCACCACATGTTCGAGTGTTATTTCTAAAGAACTGGCATGATTATGATACTCTGAAGCTTTAAAATACAACAGTCTCCCAATTGCTATAGATCAAAAATCTATGTCAGTTAATTACATGGGAGGCCCTCTATCATCCTGCTTTATCAACTGCCAAGTAGCAAATATATACGTCCCACAATGAGCCAATCACTATCTCTTATTATCCAGGAGACATTAGTTTATGAATGTTTGTTTATAGAGCTCAAGAATAGAATGACAATGCCTAATTCTCCTGATTGTAGCTGAATGGACCATTGATAACTTGTGATCTCTGGCATACAAAAGATAAATGAGGCCAATGAGATTTCCCCACTGAGAACATAAAATTTGTACATTGAGGAATACATACAGTATATATAGATATAGTAATCCACGAATAATTCAGCCAGGAAGTCGTGTAGGTTCTGCGGCTGGAAAGCCATCAGCTCAGTGTCTACAGATAAAATAAGAGAGGAGGAAGTTAAACAAAAGAGAGAAACAGAAAGATACACAGGCTTGGAAGAAGAAATTTAGCCATCATCGAGGACACTGAGAAAGACAGAAACAGAATGAGACAGAGACCGAGAGAGACAGAGATTAAATGCCTTGATTCCTGACAACTTCTGGATTCCATCTTCATTGAGATTTATGTGCATTTTAAAAATAAGCCTGCGCTTTTTTTTTTTAAGTTAACTTTAGTTGGTTTTTGCTCTTTTCCATGGTAAAAGCCTTGACATGAACAGATAAGCTATTTTTGGTCATCTGGCAACTTTTTCTCCGCTTAAAAAATTCCTACTTTAATGTAAAAGCCTAACTCAACATTGCCAACTCTATGAATTCATTTTCTACCTTCTTAGGTCAAATTGATTTATATCCCCAGTATTATCAAAGAGTAGTATTTATTTACCTATCCTATAGGTAATACACAATATCACATTTTACTTATTTATCTTTCAACTCTCCTGGCTTCAGCTTCAGCTTCTACATTTGTAAAAAGTGAATACTAATGGCGTTTCCTCATAGAACTTTGGCTGGGATTAAATAATTTGACATGTCAACCATGATTTAAATAACAAGCACTATAAACTTAGAGAATTTTAAAGTTGATTTTACTCTGAGCCATGTTTGTAGACAATAGCTCAGGCACACAAGTTCAGAGCAAACCAAGAATGTGCCCCAGAGTGGGCTACATGAGGTATAGTACTTACAGATTTTCACAAAGAAAATGGGGGAAGGAGACAATGAAGCAAAGGTGACATTTCTTACAATTCTGAGTGGAGCTTAGTGACATCACACATAAGATAAAGCAATAGAGTAAAATCTTAGCAAGTATATAGACATCTTAGTGTATGGAGAGGGATGATTGATTCTATCCTGCTTTTGTGTTTCATCTGATATGCAAGGTTACAATTGTGTGTCAGTCAAATATTCAACCCACAGTCATCTTGGGCCACTTTTAAAAATGTTTCTTTCAGATTTTCCTTTTCTGATAGACTTACATAAAACTCTTAGAGAGTAGCTTTTATAATGATTGTGACTTTCCCATCTAGACAATATTAATTCTGGTAGAATTCAGTCACCAGTATATGTTTTCTTGATAAGTAAAGGATAATAAATAATAATAAATTAACTTTTTGAAACAAGAGTAATTTAAATAGTTCATAATTAAGAAACCCATTTCTATACTAATGGGCTGATAAACAGACATGTAGAAAATAAGCAATATGTACGGTAAAATAAAAAGTTGTAACTAAAATTGATTTGGTTGGAAAAGAATGGCTTCCATAAGTTTTGTCATCAGTAAATTTTTATCCTAAAATGACTAGAAAGAACTCCTTGGTTAAAGCCTTGTTTTACAAATCACATAGCTTATTTTTCATATAGCAAACCCAAGGACAAAATGGGATAGGAAATCTATTTTGAGATGTAAATGTAGAAGCACTTTGAGATATTTAACATGGAACAGTGCTTCAGACATTTATTCAAAAATTCAGCTGTTATTAAATGCCAAGCCAGTTTGTCATAAACCCAAGTGTGACAACCCAAGTGTATGATAAATAAGAAAAAAACAAAGAATGCTATTAGTTGACAAGTGAGTGTATTCTTACTGTGCCTTAAACTTTTGTTTGTATTATTAATGAACTCTGCTATTTCTTCTGTTGCAAATTTGAAAATAAATATGTTGCATTTCAATAGAAAGGAAGTTTAAAGGAAATAAAGCAAACTGATTAACCTGCTATTTTGACTTTAATCAGTTGGGCTAGTCTCATTCAAATCAGAAATTTCCTGGAATAGCTAAATAAACTGAGCTCCTCAAATGTTCTGTAGCTTGCAGAAACTAGATAGAAACTATTTTATTTAAGGTTTAAACTGCATTAATGTCAAAAAATTGTAGATATCAAAGTCAGAGAAGTTCTTTTCCACATCTTATATGCCACAAGCCAGTAGCTATGCTATGTGTTAATTGCCATGTTCGTTAGGAATAGTTTGACTCTTGAGTAGATAAGGCTACAATCTAATTAAAAGAAATACATCTCACTGCAAGTGGCTTTCTAAAGGACTTTTACATAAATATACCTCAGAAAATAAACAGAAATCAGCCAGTATGCATCACGAGATTAAGAAAATGGCCCAGAAAAAAATAGTGCTGTGTTAAGAATGAGAGTAAAAAGAGAATGCTAGATAAAATATTTATCCTTCAGTGAAAACTCATATTTATTTATAACTTAAAATACCGATTCTGTTGTTTAAATTAAAAGGTTGTAACAAAATATTACAGAGTGGCTTAAACTCCAAAATTGTATTTATTGTCTTATGGTTTTGGAGGTTAGAATTCCAAAATCAAATGTCTGCCAAGTTTGCTTCCTCTGAAGACTGTGAGAAAAAAATAAGCCTTTCTCCTTGGCTTGTAGTTAGTTGACCATATTTCCCCTGTGTCTCTTTACATCATCTTTCTTCCTTGCATATCTATCTCTGGCTCCAAATTTCCCCTTTTTATAGAGACAACAGTCATATTAGATGAAGGGTTGAATCTATTCCATTATATTCTTATCTTAACTAATTACATCTGCTAATGACCCCAATTTCCAAATAAGGTTATGTTCTGAGGTGTTGAGTGTTAAGACTTCCAACATAGGAATTCTGGGGGAGACACATTTTTGAAAATGGAAATCTAAAAAATATATTTGAATCTCTTATATGTGAAGAGCACACATAACCAAATAAAGAATGGCAGTTGCCAAAGAGATGACAGTTAGAGACAAAATTAAGAATTTGATTTTGCAATTGCTTAAAGGTGAAGAAACTTGACACATAGTTGGCTACCCACCAGTGACATTTCTAAAATGGAAAAAAGTCTGCTTTTACTTTCTTGGCACCATCTTACTTCAGTGCTTTTCTATTGTGGATTGCAAAAAGAAACGCCATTAACTGGCATTAACCCCATAGCATTACCTGGCCCCCTAACAAATATTTTCTTAGGTCCTGATCTTACCAATAAGGATCAAGGATCATGCAAATCCAGATTTTACTTCCTACCCATATGAAACCCAACCTTTAGATTTTTTAGCTTTATTTTCAATCCCTTATCCATACTTTTTTCTAGCTTGCTTTTTTCCAAATTCTTTAAAATACTGTTTTGGTTTTTTTTTAAGGAACACAAATTGCTAACTTCTACCTTATACTTTTAAGGGCTTATGATTATACCTCTATTCTCTTTTAAAACTTTTCAAGAAGTCAGATTTTTTCTTTTATTTATTAGTCCCTAAGGTACCCTTAAAGTGTCATAGGTTTTACAACCAAAATAATGTTATATTGCAAAGGAAGAGCCACTGAAGGAAATTAATGCCTTTAAATGGCTGCCGTAAGTAATTCAAGTAGCTACTCTCTAGACAGCACAGAAAAACATGTTGCAGTTATAAATTTCAGAAATCAGCCCTTATCTTTCAAAGAAAGAAAAATAAATCCTTTTTTCTTTCTGTGACACATGTGGTTCATCATATGACACACTCTCATAGGTATATACAGAATATATGGGTACACATACACATACACATTTCCATTCTAACTACTTAGCTCCTAATCACTGCTCTTTAATAAGAAATCTTTCCTAGTTATTTTTCATCTGGAAGACCCCAAAATAAAAGACTATTAGAAAAGAACTTCACGGGCCTTCCAACTTTAATCCAATCTCTATGCCATTAATTGTGTTACTCTATTAAAGTTCTGATCTAGAAAACATATATTCATTCATTCATGTATTCATTAAACAAATAATCTTAGAAATTTATGCCAAGTACTATTCTAGATACAGAAGACAAAACAGTGGGGGAAAAAAATTTCTGTGCTCATGACATTTAGATCTAATTTAGAGGGAAAATGGAATAAATGTAATAATAAATTAACTGTATATTAGAACACAATATCCTCTCTGAAGATAAGTCAGAAATGAATCCTTTATAACACTCAAGTAGTGGGAGATATTTTAAAAGATGATTGAATTATCAAAAGCCATTAAAAATTTGAGAAATTCAAGTTAAAAAAAAAAAGGAAAACTTCCAAATAAGGAAATAACATTATACAAGATCAAAATACAAATAACTGTGGGTAAAATGTTTACAGCATATATGACTATATGACCTCCCTTTACAAAGTGAAATTGGAACAAAAGCTACAAAACAGAGTATATTAGTCTGTTTTAACACTGCTATTAAAGACATACCTGAGACTGGGCAATTTACAAAAGAAAGAGGTTTATTGGACTTACAGTTCCACATGGCTGGGGAGACCTCACAATCATGGCAGAAGGCAAGGGGGAGCACGTCACATCTTACTACATAGATAGCAGCAGGCAAAAGGAGGGCTTGTGTAGGGAAAGTCCCATTTTTAAAGCCATCAGATCTTGTGAGACCCATTCACTCTCAGGAGGACAACATGGGAAAGATCTGCCCCATGATTCAATCATCTTCCACCAGCTCCCTCCCACAAAAGGTGGGAATTATGAGAGCTACAAAATGAGATTTGGGTGGGGACACAGAGCCAAATGATATCATTCTGCCCCTGGTCACTCCCAAATCTCATATCTTCACATTTCAAAACCAATCATGCCTTCCCAACAGTCTCCCAAAGGCTCAGTTCATTTCAGCATTAACTCAAATCCACAGTCCAGCAGCTCATCTGAGACAAGTCAAGTCACTTGTGTCTATGAGCCTGTAAAATCAAAAGCAAGTTAGTAGCCTCCTAGATACAATGGGGGTACAGGCATTGGGTAAATATAACCATTCCAAATGGGAGAAATTGGCCAAAACAAAGGGGCTACAGGCTCCATGAAAGTCCGAAATCCAGCAGGGCAGTCAAATCTTAAAGCTCGAAATGATCTCCTTTGACTCCATGTTTCACATCCAGGTCATACTGATGCAAGAGGTGGGTTCCCAAGGTCTTGGATAGCGCTGCCCCTATGGCTTTGCAGGGTACAGCCTCCCTCCTAGCTGTTTTCACATGCTGGTGATGACTGTCTGCAGCTTTTCCAGGCACATGGTGGAAGCTGTCAGTGGATCTGCCATTCTGGGGTCTGGAGTATGGTGGCCCTTTTCTCATGGCTCCACTAGGTGATATCCTAGTAGGGACTTTGTGTGGGGGCTCCAACACCACACTTCCCTTTTGCATTGCCCTAGCAGAGGTTCTCCATGAGTGCCCCGCCCCTGGAGCAAGCTTCTGCCTGGACATCGAGGCGTTTGCATACAGCTTCTGTTTCTAAAAGTGTTAGAAAAACTTCATAGTATTCTAAGATGTTCTAAGGATGAAAATTTGAAAAGAATAAAAGCATATATATGGGTAATAAAATTTTCTTCTCCTTTCAAGTTTGTAATAATTAGGGTAAAGAGTCTAACATTGATGTGGAGTTCCATATAAATATCTACATAAAGAAAATGTATGCATGTGTGTAGAGAATATGTTTAAGACAACTATATTACAAACAAGAGAGGATAAGGAAACTTAAAAGATGTGAGGTTTCTTAGACTATAAAAATTGACACCAGTTGATTTTTGTGTTGATGGAAGTTTTTAATCTTGATGTTGGTGATGGTTATAGAAATGTATATATGTGATTAAATGGCATAAAATTATACACACACAGTACCAATGCCTATTTCCTGCTTTTGATATTGTGCTTTTTATACAAGATAAAACCACTGGGGGAAACTAGGTGAAGAATACCTGACACATTCCAACAGGGCAATTTCCTGTAAATCAATAATATTTGAAAATTATTTTTTAAATTAATTAAAATACAAATGTAAAAATTTGCTTAAGAAGATGACTGTGTTTTCACTATGCTAATGCACATAAAAACTTGGCTGTGTTTGAGATAACAGTGCCATTTAGATTTTGTGTTTTAATGTATTATGTACAAATGGACATCTGCCTCCTATAAAATATATTAAGCAATATTGAAGCATGTGGTTTCAGACTACCATAAGTAATCAATGGGGAAACTGGGCAAAAGGTAGATGAGGCTGCTCTGTGCTATCTTTACAATTTTCTGTAAGTCAAAATTATATCCAAATACATTTTATAAATTATGATGCAAATATAAAAATTTGTTTAAAAAGGTGACAGGGTTTTCATTCCCTAAGGCATACATAATCTGTTCCATATTGGAGATAATATTCTTCAGGTTGTGTCATATTTTTTTACACTGTTAACAAGTGAAAAACTGCTTCCTGTTTTTTACATTATGCAGAATTGAAGTAGGTGTTTTTAGATTGCAATGGGCAATTCAATATGTGCTTAGTGTTAAAAATTCTGCTTTTGATCCTTATCAATATTGAGTAATTTTTAAAATTTAAAATATTAACAGAGTATATTACTCTTATTAACATTATTCAAAAGAATATTATATTATACCTGATTTATTCTTAACTATTTTCAAATAAACTATGGAATAGTGACATCAACAAGATAGCCAACCTAGAGCCCCCTGGCACTTGTCCCACTGATGAAGACAAAGCAGCAAATACACAACTACATTTTGAAGAAAATAACTAAAAGCAAGTGCTGGAATATATCAATAGAGTGCAGAAACCACAAATAACACAGAAATTTAGAATGACCACATAGAGAATAAGAGGAAACACCTTGCCTTTGCCACCTCATCTCCCAGCGGGGATCAGCTTGGAACCAGGAGAGACTTCTCCCTACAGGAATAAAGTAACAAGGGGACCTCAGCAGCCCCCATCTCCACCTTGGACACCTACAGTCCTCACTACTGAAAGTAACTCCTATAGTACTCAGTTACTAAGCCCAGGTGAGGGAGCTACTTGGACTCCACACAGCTGTGATTGCCACAGAGAAGGAGCCAATGCTGCTTGGCCTCCTATGGCCCACCCTGCTACTGCACAGTGACATCTTGGAATCACTATGATTGTTGTACTGTGCCCTGCTCTGGGGGCATGCAGCCAGAATACCCTTCCATTGGTGAGGCTTTGTCACTGTGGCTCTACCCACTCTTGGTGGACTACCCTCCTCTACCCAAGCTACTGCTACATCCTATCCAGAGGGACCCAGTTGCTGGGTAGCTGCTTCATTTGCTCCTTCCAATTGCTGCTGCACCCAGCACTTTGGGGTCTGAGCTGACTCAGCACCCTGCCTTCTGAGAAAATGTTTTCTTGGCCACCCAAGGCAGTCATACATTCACCCACAGTGCTTAAGCTGAAGTGGTGTTCTGTCTCCCAGGGAATCAATGTTTTGGCCTAGCCAAGCAGAAGCACCTCCCAAGGCTGAGCTAATGAGGCATTCCACATAGCAAGGAAACAGAGAATCGGCTAAGCTTGGATACCTGACCCTCCAGACCAAACTACTGTAGCAACCTGCTTCCCTATAACTGAACTAATTTTCCAGAGTCTGAACTGCTGAAGTGTACTGTCTTCCCAGGTAGTGAAATCATCCCTTCACTGCCCCTGCCCCACAGGGCCATTCTGCCACTCCTGGGTCGTCCATGATTGCATTCTGCTATTCCTGGGTCCATGTTACCACTGTACCAATCTCAGAGAGCTTAGGATACTGCCATGTCATACCATCCTAGGGTCCAGAATCACTACTATGTAGTGTCTTACCCTTTGAAGCATAAGGTGACATTATGCCCTATTGGCTGTGGTACAAGGCGAGGGTGTCCACTAACACCACTTCTATTCAACGTAGTACTAGAAGTACTAGCAAAGTAATCAGACAAGAAAAAGAAAGAAAAGATATGCAAATTGTAAAGGAAGAAGCAAAACTATCTTTATTTGCAAATGACATGATCTTATATGTAGAAAACCCCAAACACTTCACCAAAAACTATTAGAATAAATGAATTCAGTAACATTGCAGAATAGAAAATTAACATGCCATAATATGTGCCATTACTATACAAAATAATGACCTAGCAAAAACATCAATAAGACAATCCCATTTATGATAGAATAGCAAAATAAAATAAAATATTTGAAAATAAATGTAACCAAGGACTTGAAAGACCTGTACACTGAAAACTATGAAATATTGATAAAAGATATTGAAGAAGACACAAATAACTGAAAAGATATTCCATGCTCATAGGTTTGAAGAATTAATATTGTTTAAATGTCCATGCCACTCCAAGCAATATTCAGATTCAGGGCAATCCCTATAAAATCCCAATGACATAATTTACAGAAATAAAAATTTTTTGTGTGTAAAACCACAAAGAATTTTAAATAGCCAAAGAAATTCTGAGAATTGAAAAAAATTGTTGGAGGTATCACACTTCCTGATTTAAACTTAAATATTACAAAACTATAGTAGTCAAAACAGTATGGTATTGGCATAAAAGCAAACACATAGATAAATGTAACACAATAGAGGTCCCAGAAATAAATCTAAACATACATGGTCAACTAATTTTCAACAAGGGCCCAGAGAGCTTTCAACCAATAAGACACAATGGAGATAGTCTCTTTAATAGCTGGTACTGGGGATACAATTTCCACATGCAAAAGAATGAAAGTGAACCCTTATCACACACCATTTTGCTTTTATGGTTTCAGCTATTATGTTTAGAATTAACTGTAATAATTTGGGTCTAAAAGACTTAAATGTAATACCTAAAACCATAAAACTCCTAGGAGAAAACATAGGGAAAAACTTCTTGAAATTGGTTTTGGTGATGATTTTTTATATAACACACCAAAAACTGAGACTACAAAAGCACAAATAAATAACTGGGACTACATCAAATTAAAAAGCTTCAGCACAGCAAAGGAAAAAAAAAGGCAACCTATGAGTTAGAAAAAAAATTACAAATCACAAATTTGGTAAAGGATTAATCCTCAAAATTTATGAAGAATGCATACAGTGAAACAAAAAGAAAACATATAACCTAATTTAAAAATGGGCAAATAACCTCAATAGATAAATATATTTATCCAAAGGAATAAGAATAGCCAAAAGCTGTATCAAAAGGTGCTCAGCATCATCAATCATTAAGGAAATACAAATAAAAGGTATTATGAAATATTACTTTATACCCATTAGGTTAACTATTATGAAAAAGACAACAGATAACAAGTGTTGGTGAAGGTGTGGACAAAAGGAAACTTTGTACATTGTTGGCAGGAGCATGGATTGGTGCAGTCATTATGGAAAACAGTATGGAGGCTATCAGATAAATTAAAAAGAGAATTACCATATGACTCAGCAATCCCTCTTCTGGGTATATAGTCAAAGGAAATAAAATTACCACCTACTAAAAATATCTGTACTCTAATGTTTATTCACAACATCCAAGATATGGAAACAACCTAGGTGTCTGTCAACAGATGACTGGGTATTAAAAAAAAAAAAAACTGTGGTACAGTAGGCTCCCTTAGTAATGGGGGATACATTCCAAGACCCTCAGTAGATGCCAAACCAGGACCAGATTGTTTTTAACCAGAAAATGTTTCTTTTCATGTCTTATATGCACAAATTCAATGCCTTTCCCATCTTAACAAAGCCCTGAGGCTATAACCTTTTTGGTTTAAGGTGTGACAATAAAACTAGCACCTTTTTTTCCTTCTTCCCAATTTTATGCATAGACATTTTCTTCTTAAAATACATCTTATAACCTCAGCATATTATTTTTTCTTTCTTATTGATAACTTTTACCTTTTCCCTTAAAGAAAGGACTTTATGGCTTCTCTTTGGCATATTCAAATTGCCAGTATTAGTATTCTTGCACTTTGGGGCTATTACTAAGTAAAATAAAGATTACTTGAACACAAGCACTATGATATAGCAACCTCTACCTGATAACAGAGGTGGCTGCTAAGTGACTAATGAGTGGTAGTGAATACAGTCTGGATACACTGGACAAAAGACTGATTCATGTCCCATGTGAAAAGAAGATAGGCAGTATGAAATTTCATCATGCTACCAAGAAAGGCATGCAATTTAAAATTAAGAATTTTTTATTTGGAGAATTTCCTATTTATCATTTTTCAGACCATGGTTGACCACACGTAACTGAAACTGTGGAAAAACTATTAATAAGTAAGGACTGCTGCAATGGAATATTATTGAACACAATGGAATATTATTCAGCCTTAAGAAAGGAGGAGATCCTGCCATTTGCCACATGTATGTAGTTGGAGGACATTATACTAAGTAAAATACGCCAGAAACAAAAAGTATTGCATGGCTTCACTCACATGTTGAATCAAAAAAAAGGGGGGAAGGGCATACAGAGAGAATAACACAGTATTTACCAGAGGCAGGTCATCAGGGAGAAAATGGGAGATGTAAGTCAAATTATGCAATGTAGCAGATATGTAGTATCAGTATGTCTAAAGATCTAATATACAACATGAGGACTATAGTTAATAATAGTGTATTATATCCAGAATTGTCACTAAATGAGTAGATTATATCTGCTTTTGTCATGGGGTGGAAAAAGGAGTAACTATATGAGATGAAGGATGCAATAATTTATTTCACTGTAATAACTATTTTAACTATTTTGATATATAGATAGATATACATATAGATAGACAGACAGACAGACAGACAGACAGACAGATAGATAGATATAGAAATTTGGATATTTGTCCACACTCAAATCTCATGTAGAATTGTAAGTCCTAATGCTGGATCTGAAGTCTGATGGGAGATGTTTAGGTCATGGGGCAGATCTCCCATGGCTTGGTCCTGACTTCATGAGAGTGAGTTGTGCAAGATCTGGTAATTTAAAAGTGGGTAGCATTTCCCCTCCCCATTTGTCTCTCTCTCTCTGTCACTCCTGTTTTTGCCATGTGAAGTACCTGCTCCTCCTTAACCTTCTGTCATGACTTTAAGCTTCCTGAGGCCTCCCTAGAAACTGAGCAGACGCCAGCACTATGCTTCCTGCAAAGACTGCAGAACCATGAGTCAATTAAACCCTTTTTCTTTATAAATTACCTAGACTCAAGGACTTGTTTATAGCAATCCAAGAATGGCTTACTACAGAAAATTGGTACTGAGGAGTGGGGCACTGCTATAATGATACCTGAAAATATGGAAGCAAATTAGGAACTGTGTAATGGGGAGAGTTTGGAGGAGTTTAGAGGGCCCTAAAGAAGACAGAAAGATGTGGGAAAGTTTGGAACTGATAGAAGCAGAAGACAACCACATGCCTAAGCAGATAGGGAAGAATTCCCAGAAAAACTCCAACCTGCCCAGGTCATTGTGCACAGCGGGCTTGCCGAAACATGCCCATGATGAAAAATCTCATCCTTTAACACATGTGCAGCAAGGGAAATACATCAGCGTGGAGTGACTCAGACTAAAGAATCAACTGTGCACTGGGAGAACTGGGTGGAGCCACCAGGAATTTGTGCCTTCTGCTGGCAATGAGTCTGGCCTCTTCAGCTCATGTGTGGGAACCCTGGTATACAATTGTGAGGTGGGAGCCTGTTTTCAGGACCCCTCTCTTTTCTGAGAGCTTTCCTTTAGCTTAATAAATTCTACCCTCCTCACCCTTCAATGTGTCCACATGCATGATTTTTTTCCTGGTCATGAGACAAGAACCCAGATTTAGCTGAACTAAGAAGCAAAAAATTCTGCATCAGAACTTCTTAAGAGACTGGTTAAATGGTTGTACCAAAATGCTGATAGTGATGCAGACAGTGAGGTCCAAGCTGATGAGGTATCAGATGGAATGAGGAACTCACTGGCAACTGGAACAAAGGTTATGCATGTTATGCCAACAGAGCTTGGCTTCATTCTGTTCATGCCCTAGGAATCTGTGCAGGTTTGAACTTGAGAGTAATACTTGAGGATATCTGGCAGAAGAAATTTCTAAGTGGCAAAACATTCAAGATGTGACCTGGCTGCTTCAAAAAGCCTACACTGAGATCAAAGAAGGATCAAAGAAATGACTTAAAGTTGGAAATTATATTTAAAGAGGAAGCAGAGCCTAAAAGTTTGGGAAATCTGCAGCCTGGCCATGTAGTAGAGAAAGAAAAAGCTTTTCTGAGAGAGGAATTTAAGCAGGCTGTGGAGCAACAGCTTACTAGAGATATACACATAAGTAAAAGGGAGTCAAGTACTAATATCCAAGAAAATTGAAGGCATTTCAGAGACCTTTGAGGAAGCCCCTCCCATCACAGGCCCTGAGGCCTAGGAGGACTGAATGGGTTCATTAGCCAGGCCAAAGTCCCTGGACACTGCTCCTCACATCCAGGCTATTCCAGCTTCAGCTAGGGCTCAAACACGCCCAGGTACCGTTTGGGCTGCCGCTTTGGAGAATGCGAGCCATAAACCTTGGTGGCTTCCATATAGCCTTAAGCCTGTAGGTATGCAGAATGCAAGAGTGAAGAACACTTAGCAGCCTGCACCTAGATTTCAGAGGATGTATGAGAAAGTCTGGGTGTCCAGTCAGAAGCCTGCTCCAGAGGCAGAGCCCTCACAGAGAACCTCTACTTGGGCAGTGCCAAGGGACAATGTAGAATTGAGGCCCCCAGATAGTATCCCCAGTGGGGCACTGCCTAGTAGAGCTATGAGAAATGGGCCACTATCTTCCAGATCCCAGAAGGGTAGAAGCACCAGCAGTTTGCACCCTGTGCATGGAAAAGCCTCAGGCACTTGATAGCCTATGAGAGCTGCTATGGGGAATGAATCCACAAAGCCACAGGGGCAGAATTGCCCAAGGCCTTAGGAGCCCACCCCTGCACCAGTGTGCCCTGAATGTGGGATATGACATCAACGGAGCTTTAAGATTTAATGACTGCCCTGATCTGTTTCAAACTTGCATGAGACCTGTAGCCCCTTTCTTTTGACCACTTTCTCTTTTGGAATAGAAATGTTTACTTAATGCCGATATGCTTATACCTCCATTGTATTTTGGAAGTAACTAATTTGTTTTTAATTTTACAGGCTCATAAGTGGAAGGGACTTGTCTCAGATGAGACTTTGGACTTTGGAATTTTGAGTTAATGAGAGAATGAGTTAAGACTTTGGGGGACTCTTGGGAGGGCATGATTGTATTCTGCAATGTGAGAAGCGCATGAGATTTGGGAGAGGCCAGGGGCAGAATGATATAATTTGGATATTTGTAACTGTGCAAATCTCATGTTGAATTGTAATCCCCAAGGCTGGAAGTGGGGCCTTGCTGGAGATGTTTGGATCATGTGGGCATATCCCTTACAGCTTGGTGCTGACTTCATGATAGTCGGTGAGTTTGCACAAGATCTGGTTGTTAAAAGTGTATAGCACCTTTCCACCAATTCTCTCTCTCTCTTTTTTTTCTGTCTCACTTGCTCCTTCTTTTACCACATGAAGTACCTCCTGCCACTTGCTTGCTCCTTTAACCACATCAAGTGCCTGCTGCCCCTTTGCCTTCTACCATGATTGGGACTTTGTAAACTTGCTGAGGCCCCTCTAGAAGCTGAGCAGATGCCAGCACCATGCTTCCTGCAAAGCCTGTAAAACCTTGAGCCAATTAAACATCTTTTCTTTATAAATTACCCAGTCTCAGGTATTTCTTTAGTAAAGCAAAAATGGCCCTGACATTATACTGTATACCTTTAATACACACAATAAAAATGCATTTTTTTTAAAAAGAAAATGTTTGTTTGTGTTAGAAATGTAAGTCTTTTATTGTCCCATGTCTGCTTATGTGTCACTTTCTTTTTTTGTGTGTGGTTTTCTTTTTTTGTTTTTTTTCCCCCGACAAGGTCACCTAGGCTGGAGTGCAGTGGACCAATCACGGCTCATTGCTACCTCTGCCTCCCAGACTCAAGTGATCCTTCCACCTTATCCTCTTGAGGAGCTGGGACTATAGGCATGCACCACCATGCCTGGATAGTTTTTGTATTTTTTGTAGTGATGGGGTTTCGCCATGTTTCCCATATTGGTTTCAAACACTTGAGCTAACATGATATGCCACGTAGGCCTCCCAAGATGCTGAGATTACAGGTGTGAGCCACCGTGCCCAGCAATCATTTTCTTTATGTGGAAGATTAAGGGGCAAAGAGCACTGCAGTTAAAGTATCCTATGAAATCGTTGTCTTAACATCTATCTCATAATTAATTACACTTTGTTTTTTCCACATAGTCAAGGATAATGCCTTTGATCTAATTATCACACTTGTTTTAATAATAGATATAATGCGGTTCTTAATTTATTAAGCTTCTATACTTAATATAGAAAATAGATTGTTATTTTAAATTTTCTATACTTGAAACACACACAAACAGAATAGTGAAAAAAACCAGAAGGGACTTGTGAAATCCACCTCTCAGAGTATTTAGCTGTTATAGCAATTTTTAATCATGTAGCTACAATCTTGCTTCATCTTTTTGTAAACATTTGATAAAAAAAGTGAATTAACATAAGAATTCCAATGATAATATACATACATTATGAAAATAAGTTTATGATTACTTTCATGATAAAAATTAATGGGTTGTTTGTTTAGTTTCAGATCTTAATGCCAGATATAGTTTAAAGAAAATCTTTCTGGGATATATCCATATGTAGAAGCGGCAAGCCTCTATCAGAAGAAAATTGCCTATAAAATTAAAGAATTCCTCATTCAATCTTGCTCTTCTATGCATCCTGGCATGCTTATTAATATTTCAGCCAAACTCAGAATCCAGGACAGAAAGGAAATAAAATCTGTTGATTAGATATTAGATATCTATTTTAAGGTGATGCTAAAGATTACTTTATCAACTGTCATTTAACTATCTTTAGTTCATCTTATAAAATAATTTAATCAGAGTAATCCTTCACCAAGTAAGTTTACATCCAAGATTATATATTTACAGGGAGAAGGATTTTTTATGGTGCTAGAATTCAGACTTCCTGAGATAATATGTTATTGTATTAGAGATACTATAAAAATGAGAAAGACTATTGACTAGACATCTGACAAATGTGCATATGTCTTAACAAAAGGAATGTAAGTGCTAAAATATAATTTTTCTGTTATTGTGGACCCACAAAGAGGTGATATCTAATTTGCCAGGCATGCCTTAATATACCTGCTCACATAATAATAATTAGCAAGTTTAGTAAATCCCTAATTCTAGCAGAAAGTTGTATGTCTCAACAACAAGGATAGCACACATTGTTTTTAATGTTACTTCCAGGAAAAACAAGATTTAGGAGAACCAGAAGGTCAGGATCTTTGCATTTAGATCCACTTCACAACATGCTTCATCAGGAGAGGATCATTTATCTTGAAAGACACATCCCATAAAGGCCATGGTGTGAGGGAAAATGAAGCCATTAGATTTTTGGAATTTAAGTTTTATAGCTGCAGTTTCAATAACACTACCAGAGTTGAATAGGACCCAAGTGTCATATTGAAGAGTCAGCATAAATGACTAATTCCATGTGGTGAGAAAGCTGATGGGCTTCTTACACTGAGCTATCTGAGGAGACAGGAACCAGTCAACTATGGAGGATTGCTTCATTGTACAACTAGGGAAGTTGAGCATCTAAAGGACTAAGCACACAGCAACATTTTACAAGAAATAATATTGTGTGTGAAATTCAGCAGTATTAACTATTGATATTAGTGTCAACTGGAATGAGTCCATGAATGAGACAAGATTTGCAATTAGAAAGGTCCTAAGGATACAGTTGGGTAATGCAAATAATGTCAGATTGGGTAAGTTAAACTTGAAATCATTGCCATGCCCCTCTGAGTCTCTGCAATGACTCTGTTTATCACAGTCTCCAACCATCTCCTCAGAAGTATACAACAGTCATAGGGAAATCTAGTGATAGGCTAAGCAAGAGAAATACAAATTTTACTTTTTATCACTGTAGGGTACTAGATAATTTCTGATGACTCATGCTGTTTCTATTTTTCTAGATAATCATGGTCAAACAGAGATATAACCATCTCTGTATTTGGAAATGAAAAACAACCACCAACAAAATGAACAAAATCTCTTTTGAGGGAAATCCCTTTTTCTATAGCTTTCATTAAGGGAAGGATGTTGAGAAGACCTAGTACACTTAAGAGAATAAATCTCAACTTGTAGCTTGACAAAGACAAATGTTCCCTACTTGTTCTGGAACAGGTAAAAGAAATTCCAGTGTTATGTTTACTGATTCTTCGCTTTGCTTCCTTTAGAAAAAAAAGAAAAGAAAACCTTAGTGGGAAGTTAAGAGCTGTTTGATTAACTGCTGAGCTAAACCGGAGGGAGCATACTCAGGAGTCTCTCTCTGGGAGGCTCCTCTAACTTGCTGTTCTCCTACTATGCTTGCACATATTGGCTAATGTCAATTAATCACATAAAGTAGAGACCATGGATTTTGTATAATTTCCCCCCTTTCTCATAAAGGGAACGAATTGTTCCAGACAGAAGGAGACAACATTGCACAGGCAATTCAGCTGAATTGTAACCTGGGGTGGACTTAGTGCTGTCAAGGGGGAAGTTTGGGTTGATGGTTCTTCTGAGCTGCACAGCTCAGTGGTTTTTCTGCTTATAATGTCAGCTTTTTCTTATGCACTGCATTGTATCAGAGACTTCAGTACAGAAGGAATATGGGGATCTATTTAATAGAAACTCTGTTGGGAAATAGAAAAATGTTCAACCTCCCTAACTTTCTACATTAACTTTTTGCATAATTCTCCTCTTTTAGTTTGCCATTTGTAAGACTGAAATTAAAAGAGGAAGTATAATATCAGCAAAACAGTCAGTTAAAACATACAAAGACAGTTCTACTAACCTGATTTTAAAAACTCACTAGCTACTTTTAAAAGCATTAATTCTAATGATCAACTATCACAGAGTAGCAGTCAGGGTTTTAGAGTTCAGCAGTTGCAAATGAACATGAGACAATATTTGTGGTCATAAAGCCAAGGACATACAACTCTAGGCTTTCAGAAAAGACAATTCTCAAGTAACTTAATAGCAATATAAGAACATATTCTAAATAGAGTTCTTTGTAACAGGGTCAAGCGTACGTGCTGAAAGCCACAGCAACCAGCCTCAATATGATATTCTTTCTCACTACCCACTGGTGTTTTGGAAACTGCTTGAAAATCAAATCTTTAAATATATGAACCAAACCACATCTAAAATTATTGCCAGACACATGTTTAAAATAAGCTGAACATTTTCCCCCCAAAAGCAAGTTAATTGTATTTTTCTATGTCGGATAGATATTTTGGATCAAATAAGAAATAAAAGCAATACTTCGACAAAATGTTATAAGTGCTATTTTACGTAATTAAACCCAGAATCAAAGTGCAAAATCTATCACGACTGAAATTAAAGTCTTAATGTTCTAAATGATAGCAATGACTGCTATCCCTAGCAGACAATACAGAAATGTCATACAAAAGGAGAAAGAACAGGTCCCAGCATCAGAATCCAAATTGAAAGCAATTTTCTTGCTATAAAATTGAATGGTTTATATTTACATTATTAATGACAAGAAAAAGTAAATCGAAATATAGAAAATATGCTTGCCTCAATATTGCCGCCAATGCTAGTGACTTATATTGTATTTATTTACGTAAATGGTTAAAATATATTTGAAAATTTGTTTTTATAAATTGGCAATTTATGATTGCGTTTATTTATGGAGTACAATGTCATGTTACCTTTTATGAATATTATATAGAATAATTAAATGAAGTCAGTTAACATATTTATCACTCCAAATATTAACTTTTTTGTGGTGAGAACGTGAAATTTACTCAGCATTATTAGAAATGTACAATACTCTGTTCTTAACTATATTCACCATACTATGCAATAGAAAATCTGAAAAAAAATTTTCACTTATCTAATTGAGATTTTGTACCCATTGATCATCATCTTTTCATTCCCCTCATACTCACAATCTCTCTAATAACCACTCTACTCCATGCTTCTGTGAGTTTGATGTTTTCATGTTTCATAAATAAATGAGAAAATGTGGTACTGTATTTGTCTTCCTTTGCCTGGTTTATTTTACTTACAATAATGTTCTACAGTTATTTTCATATTGTAGCAAATGACAAAATTTCTTTCTTCTTTAAGGCTGAAGAGTATTCCATTGTGGACATATACCATATTTTCTTTTTTTAATATAATTTTGTGTTTATTTTTAATTTTTTTAATTTCAGATTCAGGGGGTAGATGTGCAGGTTTGTTACATAGATATATAGCAAAATGGTGAGATTTGGGCTTTTAGTACACAAATCATCCAAATAGTAAATATTGTACCTAATAGGTATTTCTTTAACCGTCTCTTGCTTCCCAACCAACGCCTACTGGAGTCTCCATTGTCTATTATTTTCATCTTTGTGTCCATGTGTACATATTGTTTAGCTCTCACTTACAAGAAAGAACATGCAGTATTTGATTTTCCATTTTTCAGTTATTTCACATGGAATAATAGCCTCCAGCTTCATCCATGTTGCTGCAAAGGACATGATTTCCTGTTTTCTTTTATGGCTGGATAGTATTCCATGGTGTATATATACCACATTTTCTTTATCCAGTCATCCAAAGATGAACACTTGGGATAATTTCATGACTTTGCTATCGTTAATAGTGCTGTGATAAACATACAAATGCAGGTGTCTTTTTAAATTATTTCTTTTCCTTTGGGTAGATGCCCAGTAGTGGGATTGCTGGATCAAATGGTGATTCTATTTTTAGTTCTTTGAGAAATCTCCATGCTGTTTTCTATAGGGGTTGTACTAATTTACATTCCCATCAACAGTGAATAAGCATACCCTTTTCTCTGCACCCTTGTCAACATCTGTGGCTTTTGACTATTTCATAATAGCTGTTCTGACTGCTATAAGGTACTTCGTTGTAGTTTTGATTTGCATTTCTCTAATGATTAGTGATGTTGTATATTTTTTCATGTTTGTTGGCCATTTGCATATCTTCTTTTGAGAAAGGTCCGTTCATGTTCTTTGCTCACTTTTGAATGGAATTATTTGGTTTTGTCTTGTTGAATCATTTGAGTTCACTGTAGATTCTGGGGATTAGTGCTCTGCCAAAGGCACAATTTACAAATATTTTCTCCCATTCTGTAGGCTGCCTGTTTACTCTGTTGATTACTTCCTTTACTCTGCAGAAATTTTTGGTTTAATTAAAACCCATTTGTCTATTTTTGCTTTTGTTGCATTTGCTTTAGGGGTCTTAGTCACAAACTCCTTCCCTAGGCCAATGTCCAGAAGAGTTTTCCCCAAGTTTTCTTCTGGGCTTTATATCAGGGCTTACACTGAAGTCTTTAATTCATCTTGAGTTAACTTTTATATATGGCAAGGGATAGGGCTCTAGTTTCATTCAGAGGTGTATGGCTAGCCAATTTTCCTTGCACCATTTATTGAGTAATGCGTTCTTTATCCATTGTTTATTTTTGTCAACTTTGTCAAAGATCAGTTGGTTGTAGGTATGTGACTTTATTTCTGGGTTCTCAATTCTATTTCATTGACCTATATGTCTAGTTTTCTACCAGTGCCACGCTTTTTGAGTTGCTATAGTCTTGGGAGTACAGTCTAAAGCTAGGTAATGTGATACCTCTGGCTTTCTTCTTTGGCTTATGATTGCTTTGTGTTTTGAGTATCTTTTGTGGTTCCATATGAACTTTAACATTTTTTTTAATTCTGTGAAGAATTACCTTGGTAACTTGATAGGGATTGTGTTGAGTCTGTAGATTGCTTTGGGCAGTATGTTCATTTTAATAATATTGATTCTTCCAATCCATGAGCATAGGATGTTTTTCCATTTGTTTATGTCATCTGTGATTTTTTTCATCAGTCTTCTGTAGTTCTAGTTAGTTGGCTCACAATTCTGCCAGCTGTTACAGAAAGCATAGCACCAGCATCTGATTGCCTTCGGGTGAGGTCTCAGGGAGCTTTTACTCATGGTGGGAGGCAAAGAAGGAGCAGGCATGTTACATGATGAGAGAGGTAACAAGAGAGTGAAAGAGAAAGAGACAGAAGGGGAAGTGCCACACTCTTTTAAACAATCAGATTTCAAGTGAACTACAGAGAAAGAACTCATTCATTACCAGGAGGATGGTGCTAAGCCATCCATGAGGAATCCATCCCCATTATCCAATTACTTCCCACCAGGACCCACCACCAGCATTGCAAATCAGATTTCAACACGACATTTGGAGTAGAAAACATCCAAACCATATCAATTGTCTTCTTGATATGCTTTTGGATACATGTTGCAAGTATTTTGTTGAAGTTTTTTTGTCTATGCTAATCAGGGATATTGGCCTATAGTTTTGCTTTTTGGTTGTATGTTTTCCTGATTCTGGATCATGATGATACTAGTTTCATAAACTGAGTTAGGGAGGAATCCCTCCTCATCTTTATTTTTTGGAACAGTATCAGTAAGATTGTGATATTGTTTGGCTGTGTGTCCCCATCCAAATCTCATGTTAAATTTTAATTCCCAGTGTTGGGGGAGGGACCTAATGGGAGGTGACTGCATCATGGGGTAGATTTTCCTTTGCTGTTTTCATGATAATGAGTGAGTTTTCATGAGATCTGAGTTTAAAAGTGTGTGGCACTTCCCCCCCCACCTGCTCTCTCATCAAAATGTGAAGATGTTCTTGCTTCCCCTTTGTCCCATTTCTGATTGTGCTTATTTGAATCATTTATCCTTTTTCCTTAATCTCACTACCAACCTATAGATTTTGTTTATCCTTTCAGAGAACCAACTTTTCATTTTGTTGCTCTTTGTATCATTTTTGTGTTTTCAATCTCATTTAGTTCTGTTCTTATCTTTGTTATTTCTTCTGCCACCCTTGGGTTTTTTTTTTCTTGTTTTTCTAGTTCTTTGATTTAAAATGTTAGAATGTTAGTATGAGATAAATTTGTCTCCTTAATGTAGGCACTTATTGTTATACACTTTCCTCTTCGAACTGCTAAAGGTTTTAATATATTGTGTCTATTTTCACTAATTTCAAATTTTTTGTTATTTTTGTCTTAATTTTGTTGTTTACACAAAAATCATCCAGGAGCAAGGTATTTTGTTTCATGCATTTGTGTAGTTTTGACAGTTACTTTTCTAATTTTATCCTACTGTGGTCTAAGAAGATACCTGATACAATTTTTATTTTTTTGAATTTAATAAGACTCAATTTATGGCCAACAATGTGGTCTATTTTGGAGAATGTTCTATGTACAGATAAGAACATTGTATATTATGTGTTTGTTGGGTAGAATGTTCTGTAAATGTCTATTAGGTGCCTGTGGCCTAGAATCCAGTTTAAAGTTTTCTTTGCTGATTTTCGGCCTCAATATTCTGTCTAGTGCTGTAAGTGGTATATTGAAGTTCTCAACCATTACTCTATTGCTATCTCTTTCCTTAGGACCAGTAGTATTTGTTTTACGAATCTGGGTGCTACAATGTTGGGTTCATATATATTTGAAACAGTTATATCTTCTTGTTAAATTGAAACATCATTATTTTATGACCTTGTCTTTTTTTTAGGTTTGTTGGTTTAAAGTACATTTTATCTGATATACACATAGCTACTCCTGTTCATTTTTGCTTTCCATTTGTGTTAGATATCTTTTCTCGCTTTTTTTTTTTTTTTTTGAGTCTGTGGGCATCT
This sequence comes from Pan paniscus, assembly GCF_029289425.2. Lineage (NCBI taxonomy): Eukaryota > Metazoa > Chordata > Mammalia > Primates > Hominidae > Pan > Pan paniscus. The sequence continues at coordinate 45,281,166 of NC_073264.2, forward strand.
TTCCCCATTAGGTGGGTCTTTTGTAGGGAGCTAATTGTTGGAACTTGCTTTGTTATCCAATTTGCCAGTTCATATCTTTTCCATGGAGCATTTAGGCCTTTTACATTCAAGGTGAGTATTGACATGTGAGGTTCCATTCCTGTCATAATGGTGTTAACTCGTTGCTTTGCAGTCTCAATTGCGGAATTGCTTTATAGATTTGTGAGCATTGTGAGCATGCTTTTATGATGGCAAGTATCATTCTTTATTTCCATGTTTAGAAATCCTTTGAGCATTTCTTTTTTTTTATGGGAAACTGCTCTTTATTTAGACCTTTGGGACAAAATTAACTTTGGTCACATATTAGTTTAAAAAAAAATCCAGTTTTACATATTTCTAAATAGATAGAACTAAATGATCAGAGAAATAATTTCTTCTGTAAAAATTGGCCAAATTTTATCAAAAATCTAACGTACGATATAATCCAAATTATAAAAAGACTACTTGGGATCATAATATTCCAAATGTATGACAGTTATAACTCCATCTTAACAAGTGTGAAAAGTACTTGCTCTCATGTTGCTTTGGTCCAAAAGAATAGAGCTAACTCAGTAACAGGAAACTAAGTACCCAATCTTTTGCCAAAATTAATTTAGATTGTGACTGGCAGCAGAAATATCCATGATGAACAGCTCTATTATAACAAAGAATAATTAAAGAATACTTTTTGTGAACATATCACAGTATCGAATACATTTTTATAAGAGAAAAATATGAAGGAAATGATAAAATAGCTAACACAAACAAAAAGAAGCATTTCCCCCATAAGGTGAATTAGAGGGTTGATGATGCTAATATGAAAGGAAGTTGAGTACTGTATTTATTTTTATCTTATACAACTCTTACTCTTTACAAAAATGGTTATAGTCATGCCCATAAAAGTGTAACCCATGGCATTTGAAAGCAAACACTCTTTGTAATTATTTAAAAGGGCCTTTTAAAAAATTATAATACAAAGGTGTGTGCTCTATAGGCAGTCCTCCACTGTGCATTATAACAATAAGGCTTACTTTTAATACAAAGACTAAGCGTTTGGGAGTTATGAACCACTGGATTTAACAAACAACATTTTATAATTGCTTTTTGCATCTTTTTTGTTTTTGGGATCCTCCACTTCATCAGGGTGCTCAGCAGCTTGGAGTTCTTCAGCAGATTCTTCTTTCTATGGCTCTGAATCACTTTCAGAATCATCTAGACTTTCAGGATCAGGTGAATCATCATCGTCATCATCATCATCTCCAGCCACATCACCTTCTCCATCATAATCTTCTACCTCACTGAAGCCAAGTCCACAATGTCGCCGATATCTTCCTGATAATTTACTGTCCATACTTTGCTTATATTGGGTCTCCAGTTCTTCATTAATTTTCTTGTCTTCTTCCCGTGTTTGGAAGTGAGACGTTGATTTGCAGTCTCCTATAACAAGATGACCAGTATGTTCTTTCTTTCCTGCACCCATAAGTCTCAAGAACTTTTGTTTTTTCTCTTCATTACCCAAGTCTGCTGCCTCCCAATTGCTAGATCCCAGATCGTCATCTGGGGAGGCTGAACACTTCACCCCATGCAGGTGAGACTCTCTGGCAGCACTCATCCTTGCGGGGATCCCGACGAAAAATGCCAAACCCTCTCGCCGCTCTCCCCAGCCACAACACCAGCAGCTTGCAATCCTCCACCGGCCCAAGCAGCACCACTCCAGAACACCTGAGCATTTCTTGTAAGACCAGTCTAGTGTTGATGAATTTCCTTAGAGTTTGTTTATCTGAGAAAGGCTTTATGTCTCCATTTATGATGCTTAGTTTGGTCACTTTTGCTTACCAAGCTTAATTTGGTCATTTTACAAAATCCTATGTTTCTTGAAGGCTTTGTTCATTTTTTGAAATTCTTCTTTATTTTTCTGTAACTGGATAAATTAAAAAACCAATCTTCAAGCTCTGAAATTTTTTCTTCTCCTTGATGGACTATATTATTAAAACTTTCAACTATATTTTGAACTTCCTTCAGTAAATTTTTCAGTTCCAGAATCCATTTATATATATATTCTTTTTTATATCCTGGATTTTCTAATTTCTTTGTGTTGGTTTTCAATTTTTCTTGGTTCTCACCGAGTTTTTTTACAATCCATATTTTGAATCTTTCTTACAATCCATATATTGAATCTTTGTCATGTTATAATTTTCATTTTGGTTAGGAATAATTGCTAAAAAGCTAGTGTTATCCTTTGAGGGTGTTGGAACACCTGCTTCTTTGCACAGCCAGAGTTTTCATGCTGATTTTTTTTATGTAAAACACCCATCTTATGGTTGCTGCTCAAATGATTGCAAAGCAGAATCTCTTTCCCCAACCCAAAATAGACAACTCTGTGGCTGGTTTGAGCTCCCCTGCAGGAATGTTGCCACTCTGCCCAGAGGGGAGAAAATGAGCTCCACCCTTCATGCAAGCCCAGGCCAGTCGACACACTTTCAGTGGGGAAACAGCTGCTCCAATAGTGCTGAAAAGGCTGTCTCCAAATACACTTGCACCAACTTTCAGGGGGAGAAGCCGTGGCTGCATCTCCAGTAGTGAATTGGGGGTAGCAGAAGCTCCACATCCATTCCCAGCCACTGTTTCCTCCTGTCTGTTAAGGTGGAACAGCACTTCCCCTCTTCACAGACGAGCACCATGCCCACATCTCCACTGGAAGGTACACAGCCACTTTCTGGTCACAAGCAAGAGGCTGCCGAGCAGTAGAGAGTGTGTGATCTGGTTTCCTTTGCTTGCAGAGGCTCTTTGGTGGACTTCAATTATCCTTCCCCTAGAGGCAATCTGTGCTGAGGGCTAGAACTCTGGGGATCCCATAGTTCCACAGAGTCCCACTGGTCCCTGTGGTTGCCACATTTCAGAGCAGATTCTATGGAATGTTTGCAGGGGATCTAGTGATGTGGAGAAACAGTGATAAGGTTCTCTGGGCAGGATAGTGGCTCACAATGGGTGCACAACCAGTATGGTGCTCATTGCTTCAGCTTGGGTTTGAGTGGAAAGCCAGCAAACCCACATGAGCTGGTTTCCAGGCGCTCTGCTCTCCAGAAGGTCCCAAATATCTGCCAAAAGCAGTGCCTGGGCTTGCAAAGGTAGAGTAGTGCTCCAAAAATTCATTAGTTAACAGCCTGACACAGGGATGAGGGAGAAAATAATCACTATTGCCTACCTTTTCCATGGAGTTCCAAAGTTCCTTGGTGGTCAGTCTCTAGCAAGCTCTTTGCTGCCTTCTTTTTCTGTACCCCCAGCTTCTTCCCATGATTTTTCAGTAGGTTTTGGCACTCTTCCCTCAGTATTCCACTCAGGCCATGATCATTCACCTGTAAAGTTGGATCTTTTTTTCTGAGAACTCATATCTGATATCTCTAGTTAGCCATCTTGCTTCTGTATTTAAATAGTTTCTGACAATAAGAAAAAGTCCAAGGAATAATAATGTATTTACTTATACATGTTCCTTTTTATTAAGAATTAAATAAGCAGGTTCTTTATTTGACTATAATTTCAGTGGTTGTTTCGATTTATACTTTAATACTTTTTTTTACTAATACTTCCAAAAAGTGAATACTCAAAAAACTTAAATGTGGTATAGATGATGGTTGTGATGATGATAATAATATCTTGGATTTTTTAGATAATACTGATAATATTGTCCAGGTTGTAGTCTCATCCAGATATTTTCCCCAAATATCCCAACGTTGGTATTAAGAAATCAATATTTCAAGGAGTTAAATCAATAGTTAAAACTACTGTGAAAATACCACATAATAAAAGGGAGAGATAACGTTTTCTTTTAAATTATCTTGAATTTGTTCATGACAATGTATATTAAAAAACTCAAATTAGTTGGACTTATTTGACCAACCTAACTTCAAAAACACAAAAAGTGTATGTATTGATAATTCCCTAAATTTCAAGGATTTCCAAATATTATTTTTCTTTCTCATTCAGATTTATAACTTTTTAAATGCCATTTTTAAGGCACTGGGTGTTGAAAGCAAAAACCAATTCTAGAATATTTCATTTCAGAAAGCTTTGAAATAAACAGAAAATGTTTTGACTGGCATGGCACAAAGGATGAAATAGAAATTAAACACCTTTATTTGTTCTGCATGCTTCTTTCTCAAAAACCAGCAAGTACCACTGAATAACTCATATGATACCTTATGCTTTATATTTGCTGAATTTTTTGTGCTTCAAATTCACACAAAAACTATAGAAGCTTCATAATGAGAAGATTCACCACTGTCGCCTCTGTCTTCACTGTCTTATTAGGCTGAAAATTATTATTTTAACATAATTTAAAATATTGTATGTTTTACTAATTTAATTGATCTAAAGAAAATAAAATGAATCCACTCTCAAATTTAAATGGCTACTTTGTGTCTCAGGATGTCATTAACATCACAAGAGTGGATCAACATGCGATTATCTTCTAATTTTCAACATTTCACCCTTATAAATAGGAGTACTTACTTATTTTATAGAATTATTTTTAGTTCCAAATTAATATACTATATGTTAGATATACCAGTCTAAGACATTAGAACATTAATATTGGGAGTTCAGGGTAGAGTTTGTGACCTATTGTACTTTCATTTGTTAGAGAAGGTGGCTTATTCTGGAATAAGTATATAATTCCTGTAGCTGTGAGAGCTACTTTGAATTCCAGCAATGCCCCTTATTAATACTATGAGTTCAGGTAAATTGATATCACTGAATCCTAGATTCCCCTTTGTATATAGTAATATTAAGAAATAGTTCATGTTTGATGTAAAGATTAAATGCTATACAAACATTTTATCAAATTTAAGATGCTTTACATTGTAAAAGGCTCTCATGTCACCATTATCACTATAAATGCTGCCAATTAAGTTAGAACAATGTTTTCTAATTGTTTTATTTTATACTTATAAAAATAGTTCTTTTTAAAAATCTTTCTGCCATGGATTTATATTGTATATATTATTATGTTGTATATAAAAGTAATAAAAGCAAAACAAATTGGTCCCATTATTCTTAAATCTCCCTAGTGTACCACTCTTCTGAATCATTTTTTACTTGAAAGTGCATTTTCCCCACACTTTCTCTGTGTCATTAAGCAAATCAGAAAAGCAGCATTTCTTATACTGCTCAGGATTTTTTCCCACAAAATCCTGACTCCTATTCCATGTTGTTTTCTTTTTATTTTAAAATAAATTCAGACTTAAAATAGAGTTGCAAAAGCAATAAAGAGCATTTCCGTGTAACTTCAACCAGCTTCTCCCAATGCTATTATCTTACATAACCACATATAATTCTCAAAACTGATAAATTAGCATTGGTTCATATTATCAAACTGCAGACTTTATGGAATTATACCAGCTTGCCCATACTCGTCTCTCTCCTGTCTTAGAATCCAATCCAGGAACTCATAATGCATTTACTTACCCTTGTCACTTTAGTGCCCATCATTTTGTTACAGTCCCTCAGTCTTTCCTTGTCTTTTATGCCCTTGACTCTTTTGAAGAGCAGAGGTAAGGTATTTCACATATTATCTTTTCTCATAGTAGACTGAGGTTATGAGTTATTAGGAAGGATGTGGCATTCATTTTCTATTGCTCCTATGACAAATTGCTATGAACTTAATGGTCTAAAACAACAAAAATGTATTAACTCACTGCCATGTAAGTTAGAAATTTGAATAGACTCAGCTGGTTTCTCTGCCCTGGGTATCACAGACTGAAATTAATGTATTGGCAAGGCTGCCTTCCTTACGTGAAGTTCTGAGAGTCTACTTTCAACTTCATTCAGGTTACTGTCTGAATTCATATCCGGTTTCCTTGCTGACTGTCAGCCATGGTCAATTTCCGCTTTTAAGGCAGACTACATTCCTTGGCTGGTACCCTCCTTCCTCCATTTTCAAAGCCACCAAATTGGGAGATCGAGTGCTTTCCATACTTCAAATATCTCTGAAGAGACAGTTAGAAGCTAGCTTTAAAAAATAACATTTTATCTGCAAGGCAAGAGACAAAATGTACTGTATACCAACACTGTACTCTAGCTGGTAAATTGCTTCTCATAGGTGTATGTGTTAGCAATTCCGAAACCATTTTATGTTAACTTAGAACTGAACAGATAAATATATTATAGATAATGGGAGTCAGGTTTTTCCACTGCTGGATAAAGAAAATAGAAATAACCAAGGGGGTAGGGGCTCAAACAAATCCTGTGATGCTGGTTTAGAGTCACAGGTATTCGTATGAACTCATATTTTTATTAATGCCTATATAGAGATAGATTGGTATAGAAATACATATTAATATGTACGTATATACATGGTAATTATACATATTTTTCAGGTCTGTCTACTAAAAGGACCTAGAAGCAGTGACACACCCATAGCAATAGGTAACACTTAGCACCAGATCTCAGTTTCTAAATACTATTTTTAAGTCTCCACATTTAACAATTTTTTGATCTTGCTATAAATTATCAGTGGAAGGCTTCAAGGTAACAACTGTGACTCATTTCTTTCTCAAATGATCATTGAATGATCTGACACTAAAATGTCAATTGAATTCAACTTTTGTAGCAGTTCAGGGTATATACACTATTGGTGTGGGGACAAAATATCTATTACTCACTCCATATATATGCAAAAATAAAAACTATATCACAATTTCTTCCTGGTCAATTATTGTAAAACACCATCAATTGTATGGTGCACCTATTTTTCAGAGGAGAAAAATGTAAATTAAAAATGTGTAACTTAGAATGGATAAAATATTATGAATACAAAATGCCTGAGATCAATTAGTTAAGTAAGTCTGCGTGGATCACAACTTTATCCTTAGTTCCCTCCACTTCCTCAAAGACTGAAAAATCTGACTTCACTGCATATTTAAATGACGCTCCTACTGCAACTTCTTTACCTCACTTCAAATCACTGACAGAAAACCATTATTATAAACAAATTGACACCTGCATAAGTGTGTATGGAAATAAATTCTCCTTTTCCCATCATTTAAAACATTGAAAATGAACATAGAAATGAAGACATATAAACAAACATAAAGAGATAAATTTCAAGATAGAAAAAGTATAATTTTATGAATTGGTAATTCACTATGCTGATATTTTACACACACACACACACACACGCAATGCACATACATGACAGTTAAATGAGTGGATAGATAGATAATGAGAAGCGGGGAGAGAGAGAGAGATGTCATTAGAACATACACCAAAAATGCATTTAAGCCTTAAATGTATCTTAAACCAAATTATAATTGTTCCCATTCACTTAAGATATCTTTGCTTAAAATCACTATCATTAAATTTCATCTCCATAAAATGGTTTTATTAAAATCTAAATGTTTTTATTTTTATTAGTGAATTTTGAATTTTAACATGTTTTCAGCTTTCAAAACAATGTTGACTTTAGTCCATAATGTTCTCACATTGGATGAAGAGTTAATAGCAGTTTGTGCCACATTTCCTCCACAAACAAATCAAAAGAATGGTTCAGAATGGTAAATCATAACCTAATACAAAAGCACACAGTAATGTCAACTAGAATTAAATGTCACCATGTATGGTTCCTTTCCATTATCAACAAGTGACTACTGAATGAACAAATAATTATGTGGCAATAATTCTGATTCTAGGTAAAAGGACTTTTTGAAAACATTTTTTTTATTATACTTTTAAGTTTTAGGGTACATGTGCACATTGTGCAGGTTAGTTACATATGTATACATGTGCCATGCTGGTGCGCTGCACCCACTAACTCGTCATCTAGCATTAGGTATATCTCCCAATGCTATCCCTCCCCCCTCCCACCACCCCACAACAGTCCCCAGAGAGTGATATTCCCCTTCCTGTGTCCATGTGAGCTCATTGTTCAGTTCCCACCTATGAGTGAGAATATGCGGTGTTTGGTTTTTTTGTTCTTGCGATAGTTTACTGAGAATGATGATTTCCAATTTCATCCATGTCCTTACAAAGGACATGAACTCATCATTTTTTATGGCTGCATAGTATTCCATGGTGTATATGTGCCACATTTTCTTAATCCAGTCTATCACTGTTGGACATTTGGGTTGGTTCCAAGTCTTTGCTATTGTGAATAATGCCGCAATAAACATACGTGTGCATGTGTCTTTATAGCAGCATGATTTATAGTCCTTTGGTTATATACCCAGTAATGGGATGGCTGGGTCAAATGGTATTTCTAGTTCTAGATCCCTGAAGAATCGCCACACTGACTTCCACAATGGTTGAACTAGTTTACAGTCCCACCAACAGTGTAAAAGTGTTCCTATTTCTCCACATCCTCTCCAGCACCTGTTGTTTCCTGACTTTTTAATGATTGCCATTCTAACTGGTGTGAGATGGTATCTCATTGTGGTTTTGATTTGCATTTCTCTGATGGCCAGTGATGATGAGCATTTTTTCATGTATTTTCTGGCTGCATAAATGTCTTCTTTTGAGAAGTGTCTGTTCATGTCCTTTGCCCACTTTTTGATGGGGTTGTTTGTTTTTTTCTTGTAAATTTGTTTGAGTTCATTGTAGATTCTGGATATTAGCCCTTTGTCAGATGAGTAGATTGCAAACATTTTCTCCCATGTTGTAGGTTGCCTGTTCACTCTGATGGTAGTTTCTTTTGCTGTGCAGAAGCTCTTTAGTTTAATTAGATCCCATTTGTCAATTTTGTCTTTTGTTGCCATTGCTTTTGGTGTTTTAGACATGAAGTCCTTGCCCATGCCTATGTCCTGAATGGTAATGCCTAGGTTTTCTTCTAGGGTTTTTATGGTTTTAGGTCTAACGTTTAAGTCTTTAATCCATCTTGAATTGATTTTTGTATAAGGTGTAAGGAAGGGATCCAGTTTCAGCTTTCTACATATGGCTACATAGTTTTCCCAGAACCATTTATTAAATAGGGAATCCTGTCCCCATTGCTTGTTTTTCTCAGGTTTGTCAAACATCAGATAGTTGTAGATATGCGGCGTTATTTCTGAGGGCTCTGTTCTGTTCCATTGATCTAGATCTCTGTTTTGGTACCAGTACCATGCTGTTTTGGTTACTGTAGCCTTGTAGTATAGTTTGAAGTCAGGTAGTGTGATGCCTCCAGCTTTGTTCTTTTGGCTTAGGATTGACTTGGCGATGCAGGCTCTTTTTTGGTTCCATATGAACTTTAAAGTAGTTTTTTCCAATTCTGTGAAGAAAGTCATTGGTAGCTTGATGGGGATGAATAACTGTAGAATGAATGTAAAAAGTGATGTCTTATGCTTATATACATACTTTTCAAATTTCATAACTCAACTATTGATCTGCTTATACCACTGTTCCTCTTTCATGTCTACATTACTTGCTTAAAGTCATCTGGAATGCCCATATTGTGGTCCTAGGTATTTTCACTAGAAGAAGTTACTTCTAAATCAAGTAATTTGTCTCTGAGTAGCAAATACCCTTCAGAGTGTTCATAACTGGTAACACATTGGTGGCATATTTATAAGTGTATAAAATATAAGACAAATATTAACAAAAATTATACAATTCTTATCCATACAGAAGCAGTAGAGCACAGAGGAAAGATCATGTATTTTGGCACTAAAAAGCTACTAGTTATATTTTCATTTTTCACTTTCTAGTCATATGACCTTCATTATGTTATTTAACTTCTCTCTTTCTTAGTTTCCTGATCTATAAAATAAGAAAAATAGTGATATATCATACCATTGTTATGATCATTTTTTAAGTTCAGGTATAAAGTTTCTGATATAATAGGTGTCAAGCAGTTGTCACTTTTTTCATTCAAATGATTCAAAATCCATAAAGGAAGAAAGGTTTGTTTACACATTTATATATAATGCATTATAATAAAAGATTAAAATAGTATTAACTTATTCATAGATTACACATATATGTACGTTTTTCATCAAATTCTATGTTATTCTAGTATTTAACTTCTTATGAACTTCTTATGAATAATGCACATTCTAAGTGAATGTTAAAGCTCCCAAAAGACAATTCTTCTACCCCTCTTAACATACTTTCCCTCAGTGGCACCACAGTTTTTCTTATAAAAGTCTTAGAGTCTGGACATACACAGGCAAAAAAAAAAAAAAAAAAAGAATCTAGAAACAGACTTCATACTCTTTACAAAACTTAATTCCAAATGGATCACAGATCTAAATGTAAAAAACAAATACATAAAAGTCCTAGAAGATAGCACAGTTCAAAATTAGATGACCTTGGTTTTGACATTGATTTTTTAAAATATATAACACAATAAGCATAATTCATAAAATAAAGACTATGTATGCTGGACCTCCCTAAAATTAAAAATGTCTTCTACATAAAACACTAACAAGGGAATAAAAAGACAAGTCACAGATTCTAAGAAAATATTTGCAAGAAGATTTATCTAATAAAGGACTATTATCCTAAATATACAAAACTCTCAAACTCAACAATAAGAAAATAAACAACCTGATTTTTAAAATAAGCCGAAGAGTTTAGCAGACACCTCACTGGAAAAGATATATAGAGGCCAAATAAGCATGTAAGAAAGTGCTCCACATCATCTTCTTGATATGTCATCAAAAACTGCAGATTAAAGAACTGAGCTACCACTAGATACCTATTAGAATGATCAAAATCTAGGACACTGAGAACATCAAATGCTGGCAAGGACATAGAGCAACAGAAATTTTCATTCATTGCTGGTGGGAATGCAAGATGACACCACAACTTTAGAAGAAAGTTGGTAGTTTGTTACAAAATTAAACATACTCTTACCATATGAGCCAGAAATTGTGCTCCTTAACATTGACCCAAAGCAATTCAAAATATACGTCCATAAAAAAACCCTACACATAAGTGTTTATAGCAGATTTATTCATAACACCCCAAACTTGGAAGCAACCAAGACGTCCTTCAGTAGGTGCATGGATAAAAAAACTGTGGCACATTTATACAATGAAATATTATTCAGAGCTAAAAAGAAATGAGCTATCAGGCAATGAAGAGACATGGAGAAACCTGAAATTCATACTGCTATGTGATTGCTATGTGATGGAAGCCAATCTAAAAATGTTACCTATTGTATGATTACAACTATATGACATTCTGGAAAAGCCAAAACTATGTCAAGAATGAAAGGATTATTGGTTACAGGGTTGAGGAGAAGGAGAGGAATCAGTGAAGCACAGATGACTTTCAGGGCAGTGAAACTACTCTGTATGATATCATAATCATGCATATATGTCATCATAAATATGTTAAAACCTACAGACTGTACAACATCAAGAGTGAACCCTTATGTAAATTATGTATGTTAGTTGATAATGATGAGTAAATGGACGTTCATCAATTGTAACTAATGTACAATTCCGGTGGGTGGTGTTGATAATGCAGTAGGCTGTGCATGTCTAGAGGAGGGAGGGATATGGGAAATCTCTGTATTTTCTTCTTAATTGTGCGGCAAATGTAAAAATTCTCTAAAAAGTAGTCTTCATAAACAGTCCTAAAGAATTTTAAAATTAGAACAAAAACAAAATAACAACAAAAATACTCAATATGTTGCAATTGAAAGAAATGTCTAAGATTAAAATATAAAGATTGTGTAACACCATTTTTCTTTTCTTTTTCTTTTTTTTTTTTTTTTTTTGCAATCAGGTGACTGATTTTGGCTTAGACAATGTGAAAAATATCCCTTCCTGCCAAACCAGATTGTAATGGCTTTGCTCCACTGCCAATATCATTATATTTCAGGAGAAGCATAACAGGTACAGTCATAATAGATACGTAAATGTAGAGAGCCCTCAGATCTCAGACACAGTCATCTTGAACTCAGAAGAACCAACTGGTGAAAAACCAAGTGTGGGGTATATTTGAAGTAGATTTTTTGTCAAGTCTAAACTATGGACAATTTCCTACTAAGAAGCCAATATTTATTTGCAATTTGAAATAAGTCATGGCATGTGGAAGCAACTATTTTAGTGCCAAATTCAGAAGACAGAAGAGATCAGTGAACATAGCAAAACTTTGGCAAGGGATGAAAAAGAAAAAAAATAAAATAAGTCCTTTAACTATAACTGTCAAATAATTTCACCCATATATACTAAGTCTGAAAAATAAAATAACATTTGCATTTACTCTTATCTATACATACTAAATTGTGCATTGTTTTCATTTTTTCTAAGTTCAGTCATTCTCAAGTTTATTTGTTGCTTTACTTATAAAGTTTGAGATTAAAGTTTACTTAATGCAATTTTTAAATCTACTCTCTGTATGCTAAGCAAAGTGAATCCCAAATGATGTTTAGAGTCAGGATGTAAGTTTTTTGGAATGGACAGATCACATAAGTGATAGCTATACACATAAACTCAACTGGTCACATAAAAATCATTTCCATTTTCTTTCATTTTACACCATTCTATTCCATTTACATTTTCTAACCATGTGCATATATTATTTCTATTCTTTTTCTTCAAGTTCGACAGAGGTGCAATCATGGATCATTTTTGTACACACATCTGTAAATCTTATTAAATACTTTGAAAATAGAACACTGTCTCTTATGAGTAATATTTAGAAATAAAAAATTTTAATGTATTTTAATAGTGTATATGTTTTCATCATTATATAAATACATATATTAGTTAATATGTCAAAGAAATTGTAATTTATTTCAAAACAGATGCCAAATTTAACCCTATTTATTTAAAATGTTTTGAACTGTTGAAAAGACAAGTTTTATTCAACAAACAGGTCAGGTAAAAAATCAGTTGCTGTCAGCTGAAAGCCAGTTGAGTGAACTGTTAGTAAACCCTTAAAAGGCACATGAGAAAACTACTTTAGTTATGTATGTGAAAGAGTCCAAGAAGCTAAACTTCAGAGCTAGGAGCAAAGGCCACAAGGCTTACACTAGGAGAAAAACATCTATTTTGCAATGCAGCAGAAAGATACCAAAACCTTTTTGCTTTAGAAATGCTCCTGAGAACCGAGAGGTACACAGCCAACAAATTCTCACATTTTAGTCTGTGATTTCATTTGACACTTTAAATCATTGAGTGTTAGAACTGGAAAGACCTTAGAAAGTATGTCATTCAACCCTCTCATTTTATGTAAAAAGTGCCATGGATTTGTAGCCAAAACACCTGAGCTAATTTTTCAATCAGTATTTAGTGGCGGACTTTCTTTAAGCATGTCATTTTTTACTCTGGACCTCATTTGCACATCTACAGTACCGTGATAATTGTATCTACCATGCAGATTTGTAACGATACTTGTATTAGCTCCCCAATCCCATTACAACAAATTACTGCAAACTTGGCGAATTAAAACAATAAAAATTCATTTTCTTACAATTGTGGAGGTAGTTTCAGAAGTCTAAAACGGGTCACACTGGAGGAAAATCAAGGCGCTGGCAGGCCTAAATTCCTTCTGAAGACACGAGGGAGAAATCTGTTTCCTGGCCATCGTCAGCTTCCAGAGACTGCTTGCATTTCTTGGCTTCTAGCACTCTCCTTTCCACTCTCACATTGACTCTCCTACCTCCTCTCCCTTATAGAAATCACTGTGATTACATTAGTACCACCTGGATAAACCAGAGTATTCTTATTATCCCAAGATCCCCATCTCAACTAATTAGCAACCTTAATACCACCAGCAGCCTTAATTTCCCCTTTCCACTTAACACAACATATTCACCATTTCTGGGGACTAGTAGGTTGCCATCCTTGGTGATGGGCGGAAGGAGGGCAGAGGGGATAATTTTTCTGCCTACCATAACAATTACCCAAGTAATATATGCAAATGCACCCTGTAGATCACAAAGTATTATACGTATGTAAATAATTTCTATTAGAAAGAACAAGAAAATAATGGTTATGGTTTCACGGTTAATTAGCAGCAGAGCTCATCTCAGCCTCAGTTCTCATAATTACCTGACCAGAACCTTATACACCTCAACATGGAGGATCTGATCAGAAGCACATATAAGGAAAACCATAAACTTGGCTTGAATTCACTAACAAGCATCTTGAAGACCTAACTGTTCATTTCAGAATGAACTTTTGACATCTGCCTAGTTTGATGCATAGTTCCACAATTCTTTAATTCTGAGAATTTTAGCAACTTTCATAATTTCTCTGAGTCTCATTTTCCACATATGTAAAATAGCAATAATAGCATAACTTCAGTGGTTTGTTGAAAAAGTAAAATGAGAAAATTCATATGAAGTACTTAGCAAACTGACACACAGCAAATGTGCAAGAGGTGTTAATTGTCTTTTATTTCCTAGATAAATACAACCACCTGCCAGTCACAAAATACCTATGCTAGACACCATGGCACTCTGGGAAATTTGAATTAGACTCATTTTATGGCCTTAAGAAATTTATAATTCAAGAATAAAATAAGTTTAATGTATTTGTTCAGCTAATTGAAGTATCTTTATATGTAAAGTAGCCTTCTTTGCACTGTCTTCTAACCATTCAAAATCTACAAAGGAGTAAAAGCTGCCAGGACACAGGGAAAGTCTATTAAAGGAAACTCATTGCTGAGCATGACAAATTCCAAAATATTCTCAGGGACATAGAGTGACAATTACATTACCAAATCAAAGGAAACTTCAACTGCTAAAAATTCAATCTTTGTGAATTATATAAGATCACATTTCAAAATATAAAATATATATACATATCCAGAATATAAACTGGATTATGAGTTTTATGTTGAAACCCTTCAGGAAAAATCTTGTAGAAGATTCTGAAGGACAAGGGCACAGCAGGATCCTAGAGTGAGTCAGTGACCTACTGGGCAGGCTAAAAATATGACATTTTACGCAGTTATAGGAACTTGATTCTTGAAAGTAAAATCAAGATACTTTGGACTGTAATGTCAGACATCTATTCATTAAGTGAGTTATGCTACTCTGTAACTAACAAAAGTGATTATTCAGTTTTCACCATGGTGTATGAACAAGTGAAGATACATACACTTTTTCATGCAAAAACTTGTATTTTAGTTGTTATCTTTTCTCAAATTCAATACAATTACAAACAAATTCAGAATAAGGAGTTTTAAGAATTTTAACAAGTTGATTCTCAAATTAAACTAGAAAAAAACCTGCTTAAAAATACAAAATAATTTTCTAGATAAAATAAAATTAGGAGTCTTGACTGACAAAATTTGCTATAAAATACAGTAACTAATACATTGTGGCATTGGTACACGGTTAATATAGAAATTAATCACTAAAATAAAATTCATAAATAGTATTATAATATGCAGTTGATATCCATTGGTATGTTTCTACAGTTTGTAAAATATCTGTATAATTTGGTAAATACCTGTTTCTCAGGTTACCCAAGTGTCTCCTCCAATCCCAGCTCTTCCCAGGGATCCCAAAATAATTCTCCACAATCTTGGATCTAGTAGCCTGTCAAAGAAGAGGCTTATGGAACTTCTTCAGTCCCAAAGTCAGTATCAATTTGGATTGGTCAGTGCATCTACCAATCTGATTGTTAAATATACTGAATATTATATTAATATGTTTATATGCATATATACCTGTACTTGTATGTTTTTAAGTGTCTGTCCATGTAGGCCATTCAAGAATATTACTGAAATAGCTGGATGTGGTGGCTCGTTCCTGTAATCCCAGCTACTCAAAAGGCTGAGGCAGGAGTATAGCTTTATGCCAGGAGTTTGAGACCAGCCTGAGCAACATAGTAAGACCCCTGTCTCTAAAAAAATCTGAGAAGTTTTTATAGAAAGAATACTATTAAAGTATAAGAACTCTTTATATATTCTGCTTCAACATTCTTTGTGAGATGTATGCATCGCAAAAACTTCTCCCACTATGTTGCTTGTCTTTTTATTTTTTATGATGTCTTTTGAAGAGCAAAGTTTCCCATTTTGATAAAGTTTAATTTACCATTTTCTATTTTCTAATTCATGCTTTTTCTGATTCAGTTAATCTTTGCATACTCTAATGTCTCAATAATTTTCTCCTCTTTTTGTACTTAAAAATGTTATAGATATAGCTATGACACTTAAGTCTATGGCTATTTTATATCAATTTTTATGTATATTGCTTGCAGTTCTTTTTTTATTTCTTTTGGTTTTTCTAGAAACATAATATGTCATCTACATATAGAGAAAGTAATATCACTTTCTTTACAATTCTGAGTGGTTCTAGTAGTCAAACATTTTAATTATTGCAGCTAATATAAGTTGTCTTATTCCATACACATTCCAATCCCTTCCTCTTTTTCTTACCTACTGTCCAATGGCTAGAAAATGAAAATACTAGATACCTGTGCTGCTAGGTGGGGCAGTGTGAGAGCATTTTCCAGTAAGCCATAAGTAGATGTACATGAGTGTCATGTCTTCTTTTTCCTTCCTTCTTACTGCCTGAAATACGTTGTACCTGCAGCAGAGCATTTGTCACTAAGAACAGTGGAACATAAAGACAGAAAGCACTTGGTTCCTTCAGGGAAGTATTAGGTTGTGAGATGGTTTGGCTCTGTCTCCCCATCCAAATCTCATCTTGAATTGTAACCCCCATGTGTCCAGGGAGGGACCTGTAATCCACACATGTTCTAGGAAGGAAGTGATTGGATTATGTGGGCAGTTTACCCCATGATGTTCTTGTGATAGTGAGTGAATCAAATGAGATATGATGGTTGTAAACATGGCAATTTTTCTGGTGCTCGCACCTCACTTCTCTCACCTGCCACTGTGTAAGACATGCCTGCTTCCCCTTCTGCCATTATTGTAAGTTTCCCGAGGCCTTTCCAGTCATGCAAAACTATGAGTTAATTAAATATCTTTCCTTCAAAATTACCCAGTCTCGAGGGGTATCCTTTGTAGCAGTGTGAGAATGGACTAATACAGGTTGTTATATTGGCCCTGGAATACTCACTTGCAGACTACTGTCATGTAAAACGAAAATGAAACCTCCTATTTGTTTAAGTCCCTATTTAGAGGTTTCTGCAACCCACAGAAGTCTACCCTAATTGATGTGTAGAGGTAGAGAAAAGTATACTTCTACTCCATCCCTTTCTCCACATGCATTTATGGATTCCTCTATGTGATTACAGTATGGCTACCTTTCTTCATTTGTATTTTGTAACTCTAGAATAAAAATAATTTCGTTTGGCTTTGTGCTTCACTTACCTGCATAGTCCCTCACAAAACTGTGTGCCTATGGAGGACAAAAATAGAGTGTCTTCACAAAATTTACATTCCCCATGGCCTTTGGGTGAATACTTTTCTTTTAGTAGATGCACAAACGTATTTTAATTGAATTAAAGAATAAAGGAAAAAAACATAGTGAAGGAAAAGAGCAGATATGGAAAAGAACACTTTAGAAAAAGTTTATTTTTGCTCATAATTACAAAAAATCTACTTTTTCTAGGCAACTAAAATAAGAAATAAAAATATCTGGACTATAGCATTTGCTTTTCATCTTATATCAGGAATGTAATAGCTATTTAAAATTCTGTGTATTACTAAGGGATTAGTAACGTTTGCCTTAGCCTAAGGCATCAGCATATTCTAGCATAATATTATTTCTTAGGTAATGTCTTATGTCACAATCACCATTGCCTAATTCAAATAGAATGGTAGTTTAACTTTGTTTTTAGAACAAACGTGATGGAAATACCAAGATTCTTTTCAGCTTGGAATATTTTCTTTTTTTTAGTAGGAAAAATACTGAATTGGGATAAAAAGAGGGACTAGGTAAATCTAACTTTGTCATTTACAGCTTTAGTGCAGGAGATACTAAGGAGGTATCATACTGAGCGTAACTTTTTAAATGAACCTCCCTTCTTTCATTTAGTTTTCTGTATAAAATGTAGGTCATGGAGAATTTTGCATGAATCAAGCAACTCTCTCAATAATTCATTAACTTTTTGTAACATCCCCATCATTTATTTAAAAACTGTTGCCAAAATTCATTGGGAAAGTTAATTGGATTCATGTCTCCAATTTCTACCTATTTTCAGTTGGTTATCAGTGCTAGAAAGGAAAATTGAGAGGTGACTCCTAAGAGTCTATAAATGACATGAGTATTTACGGTTACCTTCCTGTAACTCATCAAAGTATAGACTGACATAGTTACATTTGTCTCCGGAGTAAAAAGGACCCAACATTTAAAGCTCCATCTCCTACAAATTCTCCTTCAAAGATGCATGGCTCATGTGATTATGATGGCTAAAGAGTCCCAAGATCTGCAGCTGGTAAAATGGAGACCTCACAGAGCTGCTATTATAGCTTTAGTAAGAGTCTGAAGGCCTGAGAACTAGGAGAGTTGATGGTATAAGTTTCGGTTGGAGCAAACAGGCTCAAGATCCAAAAAAAGACAGTGTTACAGTTCAAGTCTGAAGGCAGGAGAAGACTAATGCGAGTTGAAGTACTTAGGCAGAAAGAGTTCCCTCTTACTCAGCCCTTCTGCTCTCCTCAGATCTTCAATGGATTGCACAAGGCCCACCCATATTAGGGATAGCAATCTGCTTTACTTAGTCTATCCATTCAAGTGTTAATCTCATCAAGAAGCACCCTCACATACACACCCAGAATAATGTTTGATGAAATATCTGGGCAACTTAAGTTGACACATAAATTAACCAGCACAGGGGCCCACTGCCCAACCCCTAAAAAAGAAAAGAAAATCTGAAGACTAGGCTAAATAACTATAGCAACCAAAATTGTATCAACTCAATTAAATAAAAAGTCATTAGTTGTGAGGACGATTAATATAAATAAACCTGTTATTAGTTGTGAGGATGATTAATACAAATAAACTTGTTATTTATAACATTTATGTAAATTCTATACTGTCAAAGAGAAATCGGACCAGATATTTTTGTTAAAAATTCTAGAAAGACTCAACCAATATCAGGGTAGACACTATAATGTGCTTTGAATATACATGAGATATTACTAATTAGCTGAAGCAAGTGATACCAGATTACTAGGTAATAAGAGACAGCTTACTAGCATCCAGGGGACTTTTACAGCCATAAGTAGATGGAGGTGTTTTTAATGTACATTGAATGAAATTGACAGATAAAATGTTTACCTATTCCCTCTTGTTCTTGTTTCTTCTTTACTACTGCACTTGCTTTCCTAAATATTTTCTCCAGTAAACCCTACATACTCTTTGTTAATGTTTCCCTTTATATTTTTAAAATTAAAAACAGCAACTAAATTAAATGAAATTTACTTTAAGCAGAAGACAATATAATGTATGCTGTAGTTTTTTTCAAACTCTAATATAGGCAATATTTCTGAGAAGCAAATCTAGAAACTAAATATTTTATAATTATATAACACTAAAATTATTTATAACAATATATTGTATTTGTTTCTTAAAACGTTAAATATATATGTGAAACATGTGGTATCACTCATCTCCTTTGCATTAAGTCCAGAAATGTCCTAGTTGATGTCTCCAGTTAGTAATACTTTAGTCCATATCCATTGATCAACTTTCATCATATTTCTATTCCCATTCATTCACTAATTAATTCATCCATTTATTCAACAAACATTTACTGAACACCAAGTACAATTTATTAGGCAAAGTGATAATTCCTGAAAATAAACACAGAAATTGAAGACTGTCTATACTCAATGAGTACTCACTACAGTTTTCAAGTAATTGTAACACAGTATATCAATCACTGTTATATTCTAATTAATTGAATTATTTGTATAAATTTAAGGGGTACAAGTGTAATTTGTCAAATAGATATATTGTATGGTGGTGAAGTCTGGGCTTTTAGTATAACCATCTGAGAGATATTTTTTAAATTCAATGTAATCACAGATAGGAGACTACATTGAATTTTTCAATGTAATCTTCTTCAAGAGCCTGGAGAAGATTATACAGTTTTCACAGAGATAGTGATAATTGATTTAACTATTTAAGGAGTTGGGAGCATCCCTGTTGTCTTCTAGCATCTATTGAAAAAGAAAAAATACATCATACATGCATAGTGGTGAAGAGTAAGGCTTGTTCAGACTATAAGCGATATTTATCAAGGAGGATATATAACTGAGGGACTGTGGAAGTTAAACTGCACTAATTAGATTGGTTATTGCAGTGAGTGTTCAGCCAATAGCATATGTAAAAAACAGTTGTGGTGGTGGTAAATATGTATTATACCATTATTATTACTATTACCACTACTGCTGGATAATAATTATAGCAATGGTAATAGCTATAAATACCACTTTAATAGACACCTCCTTGTTATATACTGTACTACTTTATATTATTATTGATAGCAATAAAATTGTTAGTTTTATATATTAATAAAATACAGCTACTTCTAGATTTATAATGGGATTATATCCCAATAAACCCACAGTTAATTGAAAATATCACTAATTCAAACCATGGTCAGCTGAGACCCTCAAGAATGCCCTAGAGCAGCTAATTAAGTAACCCCAAATAGAAGCCTTAAATCCATCAAGTTATGACCACCACATCCTACCACATCCTTCCTGAGAAAGATATCCAATGGTAAGAAATACTTTCCTAGGACTGAGGGCAGAAGAAAAGAAGAATTAAATTGGTACAATTTTTCTCTTTTCTCTTTTGATCCATAATGTCTAAATTAATAGGTCTATTTTCCTTTTTAGATTTTGATATATAAAGAATGGACAATTTTGTCAAGACATCTAAATAGGTTGGGGAAATGCATAGTTGTCTTAAAATAATTAAAATGGTCTTGAATCTATTCTGCAATAGCATTTATAAGCGAACTAATATTTCTAAGTCTCAGTTTCCTCATGTGAGAAATGGGAATGAAACTGTATATACTTCATGGAGTCATTGTGAAGATTAAATGCTATAAACAATTTTTCTTTTGGAAAAAGGCAAACTAGTTAATATTTTCTACTATGTGAGCTGCATAGCCTCAGCCACAGTGACTCAATGCTGCTGTTGTAGCATGAAAGCAGCTACAGACAACATGCAAAGAAATGAAGGTGGCCATGTTTTACTTACAGAAACAAATGACAGAGCAGATGTACACTGCAAGCCATAGTTTGCCGATCCCTGCTAACATGCATGAAAAATGATTACTATAGGGCTTCAAACATGGTACAACACCATGTTGTATTCATGTTATTACTATTGTTGGATCTTAACTTTATAAATTTCTTTAGTTTCAATAATAATAATTAGGAATAATTTAAAGTTCATTCTTTCTTCAACAAATATTTAAAGAGCACCTCTCCTATTTCAGTCACTATGCTAGGCTATTTACATAATACTGTATGTCCTCTGGAGTGGTATATTGAGTGTAGTCCACAAAAGTGTGACTCCCAGATGAGAGAGGAGAGTGGAGAAGGATAGGAAATAAATTTGAAGGGACAAAAGGATGACAATGGCAGACATACATTATTAATTAAAATTAAGATTAATATTTAACATTTTATTTGAATAATAGGATGCTCATTTTCTAAAGCAGAAACTGAGGCCAAAAGAAGTTAAGTGCTGTACAGAAAGTCACACAACTAGCAAGTGCAAAAACTATTATTTAAACCAAGGGCTATCAGAAAATAGAGTGCATATCCTTTTTCTTCCGCCATTATGCCAAGATCTCAGAAATGAACTCAAGAATCTCGGTACTGCATATAATTCTGACTAAGAGGATTAAACTAGAGAAATCACTAGAATTATCTGAGAACCATTGAGGAGGCAGAAAAAGATAGAACCAGTTAACTAAACGTCTCAGAAAGTCTGAGTCTGTACGTCCACTTCCTAAAATGATCCCAAATTACTTGAACTGCCAGACATTTTATTTTTTAATTAATTGTTAAAAATTTTCAACAACCTGGGAAACTAAGTATAAAAATAGTTTTAAAATGTACAAATAGTATGATAAATTTTAAAATACTTTTTCAAAACATGGATGAGAAAAACAATTGAAAGAGAGAGGGAATGAAGCAGCAAGATTACAAAACGAGTAGAGAACATCCAAGCAGACAGTTTCACTGAGGGGAATCTTCCAAATCTGGCTTAGCACCTGAGACTCAATTGGCCCCAAGAGCATCAAAACCAGGAGATAAAGCTTGGAGCTACTGTAACTACAAAAAGCATATAAATAAAGTCTATAACTTCAAAATTAGTAAAGGTAAAAAACGTATTAAGGTAAATAAAATTAAAACACCATTAAAATAGAAGAAATTAAGAAAGTAACAAAAAAGAAAAAAATGTATTGTAGACCACACAGAACAAATAAACACAAATTAAGACAATGGTACCTATTCTTTTCATGTACTCATGGAACATTTATTAAATTGGCCACAATCAGGACACTGACGTGCAATGAAATACTTTAAAAGTTAATAATAACAATATGACTAAAAATACTCAATGCATTTACAAATACATATTTTTTAAAACTCACAATTCTAAGTAATCTATAGGTTAAATAAGAAATTATAGTTTAAATTAGAAAATACAGAGAATAAAATCTAATGAAATTATACCTAATAAAACCTGAGAAACAACAGTAGTGGAGCTTAGAAGTAAAAGTATATAAATTGTAATTGGAATTATAAACACATATATTCAAACTATCAATACATCCGGGTCTCTTTTTTCCCCAAAAAAAGAATGTTCTAAACTTATATTAGGGAAGTATAAGGCTGACTGCCCAATTACCAGTGTTTTGGGGACAAAAGGGAAAAGGCAGGTAGGAATTTGTTCACTCTATTTGACTTCCACTTAACTCCGTGTTTTGAGTTGGGTATCCCCACCCCTATCCCCCAGCCAGCCAATCACATACACACATGCATCTGTTTTTACTGTCCACATTCTGGTCTGTTATCTAGGTTCATTTATAATACACACACAAATAAATTCATCCATATATATCTCCTCATGTATATGTCTATGTGTATTGCTAGGCCTATGAGAAGAATTTCTGGATCGTAGAACATTGTCATATTCACACTTTAGTAGGTAATGCCAACTTATTTTCCCAAGTGGTTAGACAAATTTATACTTCAACTGGCACTATGTGAATGTTACTAGCAATTTGCATCTTCACCAATACTTAGTAGCAACAGAAGACACATGCATATACACACACATTTAATTTTTGCCAATTGTAAGGATATGAGATTGAATTTCATTGTAGTTTCAATTTGCATTTCTCTAAATTCTAATAGCATTATGAATATTTTCATATGTTTACTGACCTTTTGTTTTTCCTCTCCTATTAAATATTTATTGCAGTCTTCTTTTTGGTTTATTATTTATTGGTTCATAGGAGTTCTTTATACATTTGAGATGCTAGTCTTTTATCTGCTACATGTGTTGCAACATTTTTTCCTAGCTGTGGCTTATCTTTCTTCTTATGAAATGTGTATCTTTTGATAAACAGATGTTCGTAAATTTAATTTCATTGATTTTGCCAATTTATCTCCGTTAATGATTTATGACTTTTAATCATACTTTAAAAATCACGTTGTGCCTTAAGATCATTGAAGCCAGTCTATATTTTATTTAAAGGTTTTATAATTTTATGGTGTTAATGTCTAGATGTAAGACCTTAATCTATCCAGAATTTATGATTTTGTACAAGTCAACCATATCATATTTCGGGTTTCTATTTGTATGAAACTGAGTTCTCTATTCTTTTCCTTCTATGTATTTGTTTCTCTCTGTGCCATATCACACTATTATTGGTATATTTATATTGTCTCAATATCCTATAAAGCAAATCCTCTGCTGGATTTTTCTTCAGTGCTGATTTGGGGATTCTTAAGTTGTCCTTTTGAAAAAAAAAAAAAGGTTCTGCTTGTTCACATAAAGAAATGTGCAGAAATCCTAAGTGTAGAACTGTATGCAAAATAAATATGCTAGTATAACTGGCACCCAAATCAAGAAATAGAACACTCCTAGCATCCCAGAATTCCCAGTCATCATGCCAATATGCAGCTGCTTTCCTGGCTTTTTTTGCTTCAGTTTACTCTTGCCTGTTTTTAAACTTTACATACTTTTACTTCTAAGCTCTACTATTGCTGTATCTCAGGTTTTATGAGGTAGAATTTCATTACTTATTTTGTTTGCCGTGTTTTCAGAGTTCTCCTTTAAAATAGAAATTTAACCAAGCCACTGCTCTTTCAAACTCCCTTGATGGCCTCTTGCTTTACCTAGAGTAAAACCCAAAGGGTTTTACAGAAGTCTACATGGGCCCCTAATATGCCTGCGCCCTGTCAGCCTCTCCTATGTCACCTTCTGCCATCATTGCCTTTGCTCTCTTTGCTTTCTTGGTGTTTCTCAAACACACCATTCAGACTTCACTCTAGAGATGAGGATCTTGCTATTCCTGCTGCCTAAGAACGTTCTTCCACCGGGTACCCACACAGCTTGTGGCTTTGTTTTATTGTGCTCTCTGCTCTCACTTTATCTCTTCTGGGAAGTCTTCCCTACCTGTATGTAGTTCATAGTTAGCATCCATTTTCACCTGCTGTCTCTCTCATTCATTCTTATTATTTAAAAAATTAAAACAAAAGTTAAATAGCCATGGTGAGACAAACTTTGTTTAGGCATTGAGAATATAACATATACAATCAGACCTAAAGGTGAAGGACATGTCAGATGTCAGTTCTGGGATTCAATAGTGACAACAGGAAAACTCCTCCTATAGGTTTATATCTAATGGAAAAGCAACATAAAAGAGATACATACAAGAGGAAAAAGGGCATGAGAATATGTAAAAAGCAAAGTCACCAGAATGTCTCTGCCGTGGCTTGAATCACATTATGCCTATAATACTTGACCAGTCAGTGATTTAAGGAAGTTCATCCTTACTCCCACAACCCATAAAATGTGTTTGATTAGGTGGCTATCATTGTTGTTTTAATTCTAAACCTGACAAGTAAGATCCCATTTCACTTTTCACAATTGCCAAATTGCTCTCCTAAGATATCTTTTGCAACTATTAAATTAAGCAGTCTTCCATTAGTAAAACTGATTCTCAAGCATAGTTACTCAACAGGGAAGAGAATAGGAAACAGGAAGAAACTTAGCATCATTTTCATTTCCAAGGACAGGTGATCAAAAGTCAATACAACTGAGCTTTTTTTTCCCTGCAAACCCTTAACAAAAAATTAAAAAAGCAAAACAACCTAAGGTTAAATTAAATGCTTCTCTTTTTTGTCTTTTAGAAGTGTATCTTGCATCTACCAGAAAAAAAATACCTCAGAACTAAATAATATAATTTAACTAATATGTTTATTTATTTTGTAGAGCAAAAACATATATGAACTATCTAAAAATAAATTCTAAAATAAAGCAAAAGGTAAAAATTGAAAAATCAAAGAAATGTTATTATATACACACAGTAAAATCAACACAAATTTCATCTGTTATTGCAAAGAAATATAAAAGGATTCATGATTTTTCTCATAATCTGTCTTTTAAAAATATTTATGTATTTGTCTAATCTTTGTTAAGCATGTACAATGCAATTACTCCATCACATGTAGATATAATTATTAAGCAGCTTTAAATTAATGCTTATATTTCAAGGTTTCTATTTTCCTCAAAATATGTGTTCATTTTTGGTATTTCTTAAGAAATGAATTTGAGGGTGGGTAAGTCTAACAAGACTGGGAGTGGTGTGATATGGTTTGGATTTGTGTCCCTATGCAAATCTCATGTGAAATTGGAGGAGGGGCCTGGTGGGAGGTGATTAGATCATGGGGGCAGATTTCCTCTCTCCTGTTCTCATGATAGTGAGTGAGTTCTCATGAGATTTGATGGTTTAAAAGTGTGTGGCACGTGCTCCTTCGCGCTCTGTCTCCTGCTGCCATGTGAACAAGGTGACTACTTCCCTTTCGCCTTCCACCAAGATTATAAGTTTCCTGAGGCCTTCCAGTCATGTTTGCTGTTAAGCCTGCAGAACAGTGAGTCATCAATTAAATCTCTTTTCTTCATAAATTACCCAATCTCAGATAGTTCTTTATAGCAGTGTGAAAATGGTCTAATACAAGATGGTTCAATTACAATGCACAGAAACCAACAGGGAGTCAAGGAAAATGAAGAAACAAGGGGATATGTTCCAAATAAAAGAACAAAATAAATATCCACAAGCCAGCTGTAATGAAATCTAGATAACAAGCAAAAGTGTGGTTTTTTGGTTTTGTTTGTTTGAGTTTTACACAACTTATTTAAATTTGGTTAATCAGGTTAGCTCTTGCTTTTTTTAGTAAAATATTTTATCATATACGAAAATTGTGACTTACACAATTATTTATTTGACAGAGATAAATTTAGCCTAAGAAGTATATATACACATCTCCAAAGCAGTCTTCCACATTAACATGCAAACCAGACAATGCCACATTTCTACTCACTATTCCTCCTTCTAGATTTGTGCAAAGAGCTTGTTCTCGTAAGAACCATGTTATATGGAGATGTTATTAGGAACTGAAGCCACTTAGCATTTCTACGTGAATGATACACCAAACCCTCCAAGGTGTTATTCTCAGTCTTCTAAGGAAGGGTGAATGTTAAAGAAGATAAATGATGGTATATAGACAATAAAATCATGTCCATTGTCTTCTACCTTTATGATATGTGAAAAAGTTCCAGCAGTTTTTCAGCTTCCTAGACTCAACTTCTCATATGCATCCATTCAGAGATAAATATATGGGTGTCATGATGATGAAGTATGGAGTGGAACAAAAACCAAAGATGTTAATTGCCTAACTAGATTTTGATTATCCTTTCTGTTCAAGAGAGAGCACTTCATTTCATTATACTTCAGGCAAAGTGCAATGATTTAAAAGCTTTTGCTTTTCATTAATTGACAGATATTAGAAAAGAGAGTGTGCATTTAATAGTATCATTATATTCTCTCTGTTGTATATCTAAGATGTAATCATGGAAAATTTGAAACTAATAACACACTCAAAGTCTTAAAATAACTTGTAATGACAGACAATACTTTCCATTCCTGAATGAGTATAAATGAGGAATACATGCATACACAATGTGCTTTATAATCTCATGCTGTTTCCCTAATCTATCGTTAACTCCAATAGCCTTAAGTAAAAGTAAGTCATGATGCTTTTTATGTTGGCATAAAAAGCTTCTCATCCAAATGAAGCATCCCTCCCTCAGATTTAACTATCAGACGAGGGTGCGGTAACTTCTAAATGATGAAAACTGTTAGTGTTTACAACAGTTAAGAACCAAAATCAATAGACACATATTAAGTTGCAACAAATGGCTAAGGTAAATTACAATTGTTGCCATAAGCTGTGGACTTGGCTTATGCTTAGAGTAAGCACTTAATTGGATCAATAAGAAAAGCTAAAGAATTACAGGTAAATTTGATACATAATTAGTTTTTATCTCGCTTTAATACTCTATAGTAAAAAAAGCAAACTAATTATTTAAAATAGTAAGCAAACCAAAAGTTGGGAGGAAATATCTCTTGTATAGATGTTTGATAAATGTTTTTAAATTTCCATGCCAGAATAAGTTATTACCATGCTCTACTCATGACCAAGTGATTGAGTTCTGATCTATACATAAAAGCTTAATTGAAAGGTAGGGAGAAAGGCATTGGTGTACAATTCTAGAATCTCCTAGCAAGGCAATTTACATACAAATCATTTGCAGTAAAAGAGATAGTGTTTTGTAGTAAATGAATTCATTTCTTCAACAAAATTAGATCTTAGACTGCACAAAGCCATTTTAACATAATAATATTTAACTTTTCAGTCTTCTATACCGATTAACATTACTCTTTTGATACTTCATGGTTATATAAATCAAAGAATTAAAGAGAAAGGAGAAAAAAAAATCTCCAGTATTTTACCTGCTTTCGTAGAGCCAGGAGTATTCTCTGGCATTCATCATTCCCTACAGTGAGATTCATTAACATAGAAACATGTAATTACTTACAAATGATTGTTAACATATTTTAACCACATATGTGCTGGCATGATGCTAAACGCTACAAAAATATCTCATTTATCACATTAGTCTTTTGAGACAAATAAAATTATCATTCCCACTTTCTAAGTGAGAAAAGTGAGGATTACAGCAATAAAGTAACTTGCCTAAGGTAAAACAGTGTATCAATTGTACTGCAACACTCAAGCTCATCTGATTCAAAAGCATGCCCTTAACTGCTAAGCAAGGGTGATCATATCACATTGGATTTCTGGTGTTCCACTTTGGAAACTAGAAATCTGGTATTTTCAAAATTTGTTTTAATCAATGCATATCACATAGTTCTCATAGTCATTGACATGTATATTTGGCTTATATTTGTCTCATATATTAGAATAAAAACTGCTTCTGCTCAGGAAGCATATTACTTGTATTTTTACTGACCTCCTTCTTCTACTACCCCTTGTGTTTAGTACATGAAACATAAACTATGTCCAGTGGAAGTTTTCATATAAATTTCCAAACTTTTCAATGATGTATTGGTAAGCAATAGTATCAGATGCAATGATTAACGTTAGCCTAAATTAATAACAATATCTCATTTTCCAGAACAGACCATGTACACATGTTTTAATTCTGGACTTCTCAATAGTCTTAAAAACATTCCCTACTTTGGGATGAACATTAATTAATTAATTTTTCTTCCCTGATAATGTGACACTCAAACAAGAAAGCAGTAAGTAGTTTTATTATAGTAAATAATGAATTGATCTTCTAAAGTTAAAAACAAAGTGTTCTCAAAATTGGGGATTGCTCATTATATACACAGGATTGAACCTTTTCTCTCCCTTTACAGTCAGAGAATTTAAGAATGAAAAGATATTGAAATCTTTGAAATTGTCTAGTCAACTCTAGCTTATAAATGTGAAGAAATTATGACACAGAGAGGTGAATAGCTTTCACAATGCCATATGTTATTAAATTAAGACAGTACTACATATTGTTAAATTAGGTTAAAATTGGATCCAGGACTTCAAACTAGGGTCAACTTTTCAAAGAAATCATACCTTCTACTTGAGAAGAAATATTATAGCAGAAAATGAACAATTATTTCACAAATGCTCATTTGGATGCTTAACCTGCAAAAAATCTTAGCATTTTTTTTACTATTCTAGGAGTAGAAATGTTTCCTTTTTGGCCTTAATTAATAGCAAAGAGCTCTGGAATGAGGATATTTGGTATACAATTCCACATTCTTAGGTACACACTTGGAGATGGATCGATAGAAGAATGAGGACGTGGAGCAATAGGAAATCTCATTCATTGCTGTTAAGCATTAAAAAAGGTATAGCAAACTTGGATGATAATTTGGCAATTTCTTCCAAAACTGATCCAGCAGTTGCACTCTTTGGTATTTACCAAAAGAACTTGAAATTTTATGTCCTTATAAAAACCTGCACATAAATATCAGCTTTATTTATAATTGCCAAAACATGGAAGCACCAAGATATCCTTCAGTAGCTGAATGGATAAATAAACTGTGGCACATCCAGACAATGGGGTATTATTCAGTGCTGAAAAGAAATAAGCTAAAAAATCATGGAAAGTCGTGGAAGAAACTTAAATGTATATTACTAAACGATAGATGATAGAAGTCAATTTAAAAAGGCTACATACTATATGATTCCAACTATATGACAGTCTAGAAAAGGTAAAACTATGGAGATAGTAAAAGGATTCATGATTTCCAGAGGATAAGTGGAGAGAAGGAAAAATTAGCAGAGCACAGAGGATTTTTAAGGTGATGAATCTATTTTGTGTGACTTTAACAGTAAATACATGTCATTATGCAGTTGCTAAAACTTATAGAATATACAACCCCAAAAATGAACCCTAAGTAAACTGCAGACTTTGGATAATAATGATGTCTCAATGTAGGTTTGTTGATTCTAACAAATGTTCCACTCTGAAGTGGGATGTTGATAGCGGAAATCCAAGCACGTGCAGAAACATGGGATTAATTGGAAATCTCTAACTTCCTCTCAATGTGGCTGTAAACATAAAACTACTCTAAAAATAGTCTTTTTTTAAAAAATTATACTTTTTGGTCTTTTTTCTTGCTTTTTCTTTTTTCTTAGGGTAGTAATTTCTTTTGTTTCCTAACTTTTATTTTTCTTTCCTATTCATGCTTCTTGCCCAAAACTCCTCATGCTAATCTTATCACTTCCCTGCTCTGGCTCCAAGACAGATGACTACTTTGCTGTTAAACACTTTCTCCTAAAGAACTGACTTTAAAATATATGGTTACTTGGCAAACTAGCAAAAGTTATAGGTTCATAACATTTCAAAATATAACAGTATCTCAGTCATAAAATTGCATTTCAAGCTTAAAAACTTAGCTTGTATACAAAATAGTAAAGATGAAAGCACTTTTGTTTTCTTCTTAACAGAGATGTCTTTAGCAAGGATAACCATGCACGTTCTCCCCCTATTTTGTTATCAACTCATTTTAGAGCCATTAACCTTCCCTAAAATACTGAAGAGGCTCCTGCCTGTTTCTCCAGGGCCTCCTGCATGAGGGGACAGGTGGGTTTTTCTGGCTGGTGGGAAGGGGAAAGGCTGCTATCTATTGGTCAGTGTTTTCGGACTGAACAAGACCTAAGGTACTGAGTTAGTTTACACATGTTCTTCCCTGTGCTCTCTGCTCCTTCCCAGTGGCTGGTAAGGGAGGTCCTAGTCCTTCATACCTCTCCTCAAGCTCTCGCCAAGTGTGGATCCCAAAGTTCATGAGGAAAAAAAGTAAGGAGCTCTGTTCCAAGTTGTGTTCTAGAAATTAGGGTTAGTAGTTGTGAAGCCTATATATATAATAATATATAGAGAGAGATAGTATTATATATATAAATATATGTTTATATATATTACATATATTTATATTTATATAATGTTTTTTCTTTTTTTTTGTTTTTGTTTTTGTTTTTGTTTTTGAGACAGAGTTTCACTCTTGTTGCCCAGGCTGGAGTGCAATGGCACGATCTCGGCTCACCGCAATCTCTGCCTCCCGGGTTCAAGTGATTCTCCTGCCCCAGCTTCCTGAGTAGCTGGGATTACAGGCATGCGCCACCATGCCCAGCTAATTTTGTATTTTTAGTAGAGACGGGGTTTCTCCATGTTGGTCAGGCTGGAATCGGACTCCCGATATCAGGTGATCCGCCTGCCTCAGCCTCCCAAAGTGTTGGGATTACAAGTGAGAGCCACCGCACCCAGCCGTGAAGCCTATATTTTTACTCCTGTTCCCTATGTCTAGTTCTCAGTTGGTTCACAGCACAGAAAAAAGAATATGCATCATTAGCATGCTCTCAAGCCCCAAAAACATCAAGGGCATTTTCTATTGCTTTTTAAAAGTCAATACAAAATTTTACAGGGTATCTACATGTGCCACCCATACCAAATTTTACACATCTTACCTAAGTGGAAAGAGCAAGGAAAAGTCTCATTTTCAAATTTATAAAACTCTCATTGCTTTCAACATTCCTACACTGTTGCTAGGACTGGCTTCATCTCCAAAGCCATTATTGCATTCCAAAATGTTAACATCGCATATTTAACTGGAAGGAAGAGCAAGCTGACTTAATGCAAGCTTGGCTGGAAGTGACAATCTTAGGTGAGGAGGATCTAGAGAAGAAGCACAGAATAAAAAGGGGACCCTAAAGAAGCTGCTTACTGCATATGCAGTAACTTTTTCCCTGAACTGCTTACTAAAACTAAGTAATATAAAAGTATAAAAATGTCATAGAGGTAACTTATCCCTTCTGTCATCTTCAAATACATGACAAAAAAAAAGCTCAATGTCAAGAGTACAACAGTTGAATCTGTATAAAATTAGAAAGTAAAATAATATATATATTTTTGACACAATTGTTCATAGTCCCTTATGTAAGCATGAGGCTTATGAATGAAAATATCACAAGCGCTCTTTAGAACAAGGTGTGATCACAACAAGTGGTCATCTAACTTGAGGGATAAAGTGTTGTTAATGTCTGGCCTTCCTGGATACTTAATTGAACCAAAATAATTTGTGGAGGGAGGCTTATCATTATAGTAAGTGAGATGGAGGGGAGCAAGTGAAGCAGAGTTCAAGACAGCAGGAAATAAAAGACATAGAGAACTATCGGACCAGAAAGGGGAATTGAAACAGACCTGATGTAGCACTAATCATTAGTGAGTGAAGTAATGAACTAGGAAGAGATGGGTTTTAGTTATGGCCCACCAAATGGAAATGAGAAATTTCCAGATGTTCCATATGGTCTGTAATTTAAATGCTTTGTGCCTTCAGGTCAGAATTTTCAAGCAGATAACGGATGTAGAAAAGACTCGGGATTTCATGCACACACCATGATGGTTAGCTTTCAAAAATCTCAGGGCTTGCATGTAAACTCCTCAAGTAAGAAGTTGGGGCTTAAAATAAAGCCTGTCAGACCCTAGGCAGAATTCCATCTGAGAAAAAGAGTTGCAGGTTAATAATAGCTTTCTTTTTACATCCCAATTCAAATGGTACAAAACAGTGTTAGGGATTTTAACATGATGGCACCAATTCAAGAGCTATAGGGTTCAAAAGAACATTTCTTGCCAAATGGCCTTTTTGCTAAAGAAAATAATTTGAATGAAAGACCTTGATATTGGGAGATTAATTCTGCATACAACTGAACACAATGCCCAAAACATCAAAATGTCAATTTTATCTTAAAGGAAACAGAAATTTTCCCTATAGTTACAAGTAAATTTTCATCATTTTTTAAAACTCAGAACTAGTGGAATTATTACATTTTTAGAAGCAAAATTTAAGTCACTGAATAAATCTTTGTTAGGTCCTATGTTGTATACCAACAGGATTTAGAAATAAGCCTCTCTCCCACCTAGCATAAAATCAAGTAAAGGAGATAACAAATGCACCTAAATAAATAATCAAAAATTCTAGAGTGGCTTGAAATCTACATACTACTAAGTAAATATGGAGATGCTGAGAGTAGAACAATATTTATATATGATCAGAGGAATAAAGGAAGTGTCACAGAAAAAATAATATTCCAACTGAGCCATATGAGTGTATGTGATAAAAGGCCATGTAGTATTTCAAAGCACACGTTTGAGTCCAAGCTCTGCTCTACACTTACCTTGTGACATGAACCAAGTTACTATATCTCTCTAAGCCTCAAGTTCTGAATCTGTACAATGGGAATATAGATTTCCTGAATTGTAGGGTTCTTGCTAGGATAAAAAGAGATAATACATTTAAAAATGCTTCCCTAGTATGTAGGAGTCAGCATAAAGGAAACTCTACTTTCCCTCTCCACATGTTACTGCTTTGAACAACATATAGAAACATTTAGTGCTACTACTCTCTTCTCAGAGGAGGATTAGAAGAAAGGCTTTTCCTCTGTTCTTCACTTCTCAATTACTGTTCCCTATAGATTAGGATTTATAGGTAAACATAACATGAAGATAGCTGGTCCAGTGTGCCCCAGGTTTCTCACTTTCTCTCTCTTTCCCTGCTTGCTTTCAATTAATGGCCAGCAGATGAAGCATGTTCTCTTTTTCACCTCTGTTTTTGGGAATCCAGACCCATTACTCACCCTACTACTTCAAGGTGTTTGAGGCAAGGGTGAGGTCCTTCACATTTGCCTCCTGACTCTTAGCTATACGGTTCTGGACTTCTTAGATTTGGGATGGGGAAAGTATTATGAAAGCTCCCTTTAGTTTGGAGCTGGAATGTTAGTCTTCAAACCATTTGCTGTGTATTTTTCCATAAGGCGCTTTTTTAGTTTTTTTTTTTTAATTGGTCTAGAAGCAAATGAAGAGGAAGGGTCATTAATTATTAACCTTCGATTATCTGAGTTATCAGGTGATACCTTGGAGAAAGTATAAATAATTATATGGGCATGAGCTCACAAAATGTAGACTCTAAAGTGAAAAGAGCAAGTCATATATGTTTATGTAATAGAATGGCTCTTCGTAGGGGAATATGGGGGAAATACTGGACTTAGGCGCCTGGCTCCTCTTTCTCTGGAAGGACAAAATACACTGACTTCCTTCTCGCTTTCAGTTTGTTTAAAATATATAATATTAAAATATCCAAATCGTCCTGTTGTAAAATTAAATTTTTGAGGTATCTATATACATGCATACTATGAAAATGCTTACATTTTGTATCAGCAGCTTTGAAGAATGTAAAATCACCAAAAAAACACACTTCAAAGTTGTGCAAGGAATGACTTTTCTATACATTCCTAGGTGCTCATGTCAGCTAACTGCGCCATTTAAAAAATCAGCATGGAAGCCACCTCCACCATCTGTGCAAATAGCACTAAAATACATCATTGTGCTGTGTCCTCTAAGCTCACCTATGGAGTGTCCGGCTCCTTCACTGAAATACTGATTGCCTATACCTGAGGCAAAAACCCTGGATATCTACTGCATGAATACTCCTTGTCTTCCTGTTAGCAGCTGAGAATGAATACTCCCTTAAATTTTGTGCCTCAAGCTCAAAGTTTTTCTCACCCTCATCCTGGCCCTGTTTAATCAACTTGTCAAAAAAAAAAAAAGGTTATGAATAAAGTGAAACATTTGTTTTAGCTTTTACTGGTAGTTTTGTTTCCTTTGAGTTGAAACTTTTCTGGGTCAAATTTAATCTTCACCCGCAATTACTGATACTCAGATAGAACTTGCATATTCATACCTTATAGACATCAGGGTCAACAGAAATATTATAGACAGCTAGAACACTTTATTTAGAGTACTCTAAAACAGAAATGGGTCTGTCTTCCATTTATGAATTTTTTTTCACCTTAATGATTTGAAACTATAAACTGCATATATATTCAGAAATTGAGAATGGAAATCTAAATGTTTTTAAATTTACACATGATATGAGGTTTGAGACACTAGGATTGCCTTGACAATTAAATCTGGCTTAAGGTCAAATACTCTAAAATTTGATCATTATTTTTAATAAATTTTCATAAATTTATATATATGTTTCTGTGTATGTTTATTCAGTAGAGTGGAGGAGAGTGATATTAGAAAGATGGTGAAATAGGAGTTTCCAGCACTCATTCACTCACAGAAGCAAATTTGAACAACTATCACGAGCAAAAATAACTTCACGAGAGCTAAAGAATACAAGTGAGATATTACAGCACCCAAGTGGAACACAGAAATAAGAAAAGATGCATTGAAGAAGGTAGGAAGGATAGTTTCACATTGTTGGCATCACCCCACCCCTAAGCCCGTGCCGCTTAGAGAGAAATGCCCTTTTTGTGGGGGAAAGACAGTAAAGTGAGTGCCTGACTTTGCCCAAGTACCAGGTCCATCCCAGTGAATTCTGGAGCCAGCTGATTCCCATGCTGCAGCCACCAGTTCAACCCCCACAGCTCTAGGCTTCAGTTCCAACTAAGTGCAAGTCTTGCTCCATGGCCCAAGGCTCCAGGCTGGCCCCTGTAGGACCAGGTTCCAGCCTACCCCTGAGGACCCATGCCTCAGGCTGATGCCAACGCCAGGCCAGTTTTCGCAGTCCTAGGCTGTAA
This sequence comes from Pan paniscus, assembly GCF_029289425.2. Classification (NCBI taxonomy): domain Eukaryota; kingdom Metazoa; phylum Chordata; class Mammalia; order Primates; family Hominidae; genus Pan; species Pan paniscus. The sequence continues at coordinate 45,316,737 of NC_073264.2, forward strand.
GCCTGACCCAGTGCCAGACCATCCTTAGGACATCAGACTTCAGCTTGCCCATTCAGACCTAAGCTTTGGGCTCAACCCAGGCCAGATCAAGCTCCAGACCAGCCCTTGCAGCACCAGATACCAGGTTCATATTCCTGGACCTGATCTATAGGCTGGCTCCCAAGAACCCGGGATCCAGGCCCATACCCATGGACTGAAGCTTTAGGCTTGCTTCTGTGTAACCAGGTGCCAGGCCCACCAGCATAGACCCAAGCTCCAGTATCATTCCAATGGACTCAGGCACCAGGATCATCCTTTCAAATACAAGCACTAGGCATACCCACTCACTGACCCAGGCACTAGGCATCCTGCCCAAGTATTCTGTCAATAAGCCTGCCCTGGTTCTTCTAGAAGGGCTGACTAATGAGAGCTTTCTCTGCCAAGGCCATTCTGTAAATACTGGAAGACATGTCTACTTAGGCAAATGTACAACACAAGGCCACAAGGGACATGAACAACCATGGGAACATGACACCACTAAATAAATGAAATAAAGCACTAGTAACCAGCCCTACAAAAATGGAGATCTATGAACTGCCTGCCAAAAAAATTCAAATGATTATCTGAAAGAAGATAATGACCAATAAGAGAAGACAGACAGTTAAAATAAAATCAAAATATGTTTATGTTCACATAAACAAACTGTGAAGCTTAACAATGAGATAGATATCATAAGAAAGAATTAAATGAAAATTGTGGAGCTGAAGAATACAAAGACTCAACTAAAAAATTCGATAGAGTGATTCAACAGTAGACTTACTCAAGCAGAAAAAAAGACTCAATGAGCTTGAACACAGGTTATTTAAAATTATGTAGTCAGAGGATCGAATAGAAAACATAAGGAAAAGAGTGAAGAAATCCTATAGGACTTAGGAAACACCATCCAGAGAAGCATTATATGCATTATGAAAGTTTAAGAAGGAGCAGAAACAGACAAAAGCAGAAAGCTTATTTAAAGAAACAATGATAGAAAACTTTCCAAATCTGGAAAGGAAAATGAATATTCAGTTTGCCCAAATAGATTCAAATAGATTGAGTGCAAAGAGATCTTCTCCAAAATATAATAATCAAATTCTCAAAAGAAAAAAATAAGGAATTTTGAAAGCAGCAAAAGAAAAGTGAATTATCACTTACGGGGAACCCCTCATAAGACTATAAATGGATTTATCAGTCAAAACTTGGTAAGCTAAGACATATTAGTATAATATAGCCAAAGTGCTGAAAGCAAAAATTGCTACCAAGAATACAATACGTGCCCAAATTGTTTTTCAGAAATGAAGTAGAGATTCAGATATTCCCAAAAAAAAGCTTAAGGAATTCATCACCACTAGACTTGTGCTACAGAAAATGCTAAAGGAAGTTACTCAAGTTGAAATGAAGGGATGCTAACTAAACGTAGGAAAACATATGAGAGCATAAAACTCACTGTAAAGAAATGAATATAGTCAAATTCAGAACACACTAACACTGTAATGGTGGTGCATAAGTCAATTTTAACTCTAGCATAAAAGTAAAAAGACCTGGCCAGGCGCGGTGGCTCACGCCTGTAATCCCAGCACTTTGGGAGGCCGAGGCGGGCGGATCCCGAGGTCAGGAGATCGAGACCATCCTGCCTAACACGGTGAAGCCCTGTCTCTACTGAAAATACAAAAAATTAGCCGGGCTCATGGCGGGCGCCTGTAGTCCCAGCTACTCGGGAGGCTGAGGCAGGAGAATGGCGTGAACCCGGGAGGTGGAGCTTGCAGTAAGCCGAGATCGCGCCACTGCACTCCAGCCTGGGAGACAGCAAGACTCCGTCTCAAAAAAAGAAAAAAAAAAGTAAAAAGACAAAACTATTAAAAACAACTATATCTACAATAATTTGTTAATAGATGCACAATGTAAAAAGATGTTGATTGTGACATCAATAACAAAATGTGTGTGGAATAAGTTAAACTGTAGTGTTTTGTACACAATCAACATTAAGTTATTATCAGCTTAAAATAAATGTTTTAACTAAAAGATACTTCATGTAAACTTCATGATAACCACAAAGAATAAAACCTGTAGTAGATACACAGAAGAGAAAAAGAATCAAAGCATACTTCTATTTAAAAAAATCATCAAATTACAAAGGAATACAGCAAGAGAGGAACAACAACAACAAAAAACTTCAAAACAGTAAGAAAACAATTAGCAAAATGGCTGTAGTAAGTCTTTACATCTCAACAATTACTTTAAATACAAATGGATTAAATTCTCTAGTGGAAAGAAATAATAGCTGAATTGATACAAAATAAGACCCAGCATATGCTGCCCGTAAGAAACTCACATTAGTTTGAAGAACACACATGGACTGAAAGTGAAGAACTGAAAAAAAAGTATTTCATCTACATGGTAACCAAAAGAGATCAGGCGGGGTCTATGCTTATGTAGCCAAAGTAAACTTTAAGTCAAAAACTCTCATGAGACAAAGAAGGTCATTATGCAATCATAAGGGGGTCATTTCATCAAGAGGAAATGACAGTTGTAAATAAGTGTACTCCCACTGTTGGAGCACCTATATATGTAAGGCTAGTATTAACAGAACTGAAGGGAGAATTAGACAGTAATAAAATAATAGTATGGGACTTTCAGTACCCCATTCGTACAATAAAGAGATCATCCAGACAGAAATTCAGCAAGAAAACAGTGAACTCAAGCAACGCTATAGATCGAATGGAGCTAACAGTCATATACAAAATGCTTCATCCAAAAGCAATAAATACACATTCTCTTCAAGTACACATGGAATGTTCTCCAGAATAGATCATCACACCACAAAATAAATGTAAGAAGATTAAAATCATATCAAGTATCTTTTCTAACCACAATTGTATGAAATTAGAAATCAATGACAGGAGGAAAACTGCAAAGTTATAAATACATGAAAATTAAGCAACATACTTCTATTCAGAATAACTGATGGGTTAAACAAGAAATCAAAAGGGAAATTTAAAAAAAATCTTAAGACAAAAGAAAATAGAAACACGACATACCAAAGCTTATGAAATACAGAAAAAGCAGTTCTAAGAAGAAAGTTAAAGCAATAAACATCTATATCTGACATGTCCACTTATTCTAAGTGAAATACGCCAGGCACAGAAAGACAAATACTCCATGATCTCACTTATAAGTGGAATCTTAAAAAAGTCAATCTCCTAGAAGCAGAGAGCAGAATGGTGGTTGCCAAGGTTTTGAAAGAAAGGAAACAGAGAGATGTTGGTCAAAGTGTATAAAGTTTCAGTTATGCAGAATCAGTATTTTCTACATATCTAATGTACAGCATGGCAATTACGGTTAATAATACTGTATTATATACTTGAAATATGTTAAGTGAGTAGATCTTCAATGTTCTCACTACATAAAAGGTAACTATGTATCCTGAGACTTTGCTGAAGTTGCTTATCAGGTTAAGGAGATTTTGGGCTGAGACAATGGGGTTTTCTAGATATACAATCATGTCGTCTGCAAACAGGGACAATTTGACTTCCTCTTTTCCTAATTGAATACCCTTTATTTCCTTCTCCTGCCTAATTGCCCTGGCCAGAACTTCCAACACTATGTTGAATAGGAGTGGTGAGAGAGGGCATCCCTGTCTTGTGCCAGTTTTCAAAGGGAATGCTTCCAGTTTTTGCCCATTCAGTATGATATTGGCTGTGGGTTTGTCATAGATAGCTCTTACTACCAAAATCACAAGCATTCTTATACACCAACAACAGACAGAGAGCCAAATCATGAGTGAACTCCCATTCACAATTGCTTCAAAGAGAATAAAATACCTAGGAATCCAACTTACAAGGGATGTGAAGGACCTCTTCAAGGAGAACTACAAACCACTGCTCAAGGAAATAAAACAGGATACAAACAAATGGAAGAACATTCCATGCTCATGGGTAGGAAGAATCAATATCGTGAAAATGGCCATACTGCCCAAGGTAATTTACAGATTCAATGCCATCCCCATCAAGCTACCAATGACTTTCTTCACAGAATTGGAAAAAACTACTTTAAAGTTCATATGGAACCAAAAAAGAGACCGCATCGCCAAGTCAATCCTAAGCCAAAAGAACAAAGCTGGAGGCATCACACTACCTGACTTCAAACTATACTACAAGGCTACAGTAACCAAAACAGCATGGTACTGGTACCAAAACAGAGATCTAGATCAATGGAACAGAACAGAGCCCTCAGAAATAACGCCGCATATCTACAACTATCTGATCTTTGACAAACCTGAGAAAAACAAGCAATGGGGAAAGGATTCCCTATTTAATAAATGGTGCTGGGAAAACTGGCTAGCCATATGTAGAAAGCTGAAACTGGATCCCTTCCTTACACCTTATACAAAAATCAATTCAAGATGGATTAAAGACTTAAACGTTAGACCTAAAACCATAAAAACCCTAGAAGAAAACCTAGGCATTACCATTCAGGACATAGGCATGGGCAAGGACTTCATGTCTAAAACACCAAAAGCAATGGCAACAAAAGCCAAAATTGACCAATGGGATCTAATTAAACTAAAGAGCTTCTGCACAGCAAAAGAAACTACCATCAGAGTGAACAGGCAACCTACAAAATGGGAGAAAATTTTCGCAACCTACTCATCTGACAAAGGGCTAATATCCAGAATCTACAATGAACTCCAACAAATTTACAAGAAAAAAACAACCCCATCAAAAAGTGGGCGAAGGACATGAACAGACACTTCTCAGAAGAAGACATTTATGCAGCCAGAAAACACATGAAAAAATGCTCATCATCACTGGCCATCAGAGAAATGCAAATCAAAACCACAATGAGATACCATCTCACACCAGTTAGAATGGCAATCATTAAAAAGTCAGGAAACAACAGGTGCTGGAGAGGATGTGGAGAAATAGGAACACTTTTACACTGTTGGTGGGACTGTAAACTAGTTCAACCATTGTGGAAGTCAGTGTGGCAATTCCTCAGGGATCTAGAACTGGAAATACCATTTGACCCAGCCATCCCATTACTGGGTATATACCCAAAGGACTATAAATCATGCTGCTATAAAGACACATGCACCCGTATGTTTATTGTGGCATTATTCACAATAGCAAAGACTTGGAACCAACCCAAATGTCCAACAGTGATAGAGTGGATTAAGAAAATGTGGCACATATACACCATGGAATACTATGCAGCCATAAAAAATGATGAGTTCATGTCCTTTGTAGGGACATGGATGAAATTGGAAATCATCATTCTCAGTAAACTATCGCAAGAACAAAAAACCAAACACCGCATATTCTCACTCATAGGTGGGAATTGAACAGTGAGATCACATGGACACAGGAAGGGGAATATCACACTCTGGGGACTGTTGTGGGGTGGGGGGAGGGGGGAGGGATAGCATCAGGAGATACACCTAATGCTAGATGACGAGTTAGTGGGTGCAGTGCACCAGCATGGCACATGTATACATATGTAACTAACCTGCACAATGTGCACATGTACCCTAAAACTTAAAGTATAATAAAAAAAGGTAACTATGTGATAATGGATATGTTAATTAGCTTGATAGTGGAAATAATTCACAATGTATACATATGCTAAACATCACATTGTACTCCTTAAATACATACAATTTCTGTCAGTTATACCTCAATAAAGCTGAATAAGGTGTACATTAATCTAGAATAAGCATTTTGTTATGTGCTTTCATAAAGTCGCTCTGCATTTATTAAAATAGAACCAAGAAAACATTTCTATAATCATGATGGGCAATTAGTGGAGCCAACTGGGATAAAATCATTTCCAGATAAAAGAGTTATATCTGAAATCACTGGCGAAATATTCTGGAAGAGATTGTCCACTTTTTCATGTATTCAAATAGAACCAGACGAATTTTATGCAAAAGATTTTAGAGTTGCCCTAAAATCATTCCTTGTCCTTCTATTCAGATACATGTGCTGATTAAGTTCCATAATTTTCCTAACGTGTCTATAACCTTTGTCAAGATTATTGTCAAAGCATGTGTAACTGTATTTAAGCAGCAACAAATAATACGAGTTACTTTAAGATTATGCAGAATGAACCAATGTTTCCCCTCAACCTTTATCAATATCTAACTATGAAAAAAAAATACTATTTATGAAGGATATCCTGCAGAAATAAATATAAATTTTCTTATCTGTTCTAAATTTTATTTTGTGTAAAGCCAAAACTATTTGCTTAGGAACCCAATGTATTATGTCTCCTTTAAACAAATAAATTTTTGCCACCAATTGCTCTTTGGTATTATCCATGAGCTTAAAGCCTACCATGAAAGACCATGTTTAAAAAGTCCTTTTTGTTGTAGTTATTATAGGAATATTATTAAGGATATATTAACCATACTACTTGTTTTTCTGTGAGTAAGGACTGTGAAAAAATCCCTGACTTACACTGATCTAGAGATGTCCAAGAAGAAATCTCCCAGGGTTACCGAGGAACAACTCTATATTTTGTTGTAAATCTTTTCATTTAATAAGTATTAATGAAAAGTTCACTTCATTTTATTTTACAATCTGATTTTCACTCCAGATAACTGCTGTGATTGTCTTCCAGGGCTGTTAGCAGTGCTAGAGAGAAAAGCCCCTCCTCATTGTGTACAGCACTGCATGGCTGAGTTGAGCTTTTCAATGCACTGTCAACAGAAAGGATTAAAGCAAACTACAAGGAGAAGTAGCATCTCTATCATATGGGTCAGTTTAAATTTGTACTATCAGCTCTAATTATTATGTTGTTTCAGCAAATGTCATCTGCTTTCATTATAATAGTTATAATATATGAATATTGAGTCCTAAGAATTCAAATTCAAGTGAACACCTTTAATTTGATCAAGTGTCAATTCAGAAGCCTCCTTTTTCACTAGTAGGATGAAGGCTTAGGCATTATTGTCACATATTGATAACTGTAATTAAAGCATGATATTTTATTAAAGGTAACAAGACTACTTCATACAACAAAAAATAAATTACAAATAGAATTTGTGAGAAGACATTTAAATAAAATTTTAAAAGTGATAAATTTAGAAAATGTAGTTTAAGTTATAAATTGAATCTGCAAAGAAGCAGCTACAGGACTTCCAACACCCCTATATTCCCCTTTGAGGACCAACCTAGAGAGAGTTGTCCTAAATAAATAGGTAACTCTTTGAAGAGCTCCATGAAGTGGACTTAATTCCACTTTGCTTTTCACACAGACATCCCATATAGAGCCTATGATTAGCTAAAGATGCCTTCAGAGTGGTGTAGTGTTTCAAATCCAATCCCATTAAATTCCAACATATGATACAGATATTCAGCCATTTTAAATCACAACAGTCTTTTTATCTTTAATTTTAAAACTTATAGTTATTTCACACCCAGCATATCAATATGGTATCACAAGCTGGGATGAAAACTTACCTAGGATCTAGAGGGAAATAACCCATATAATTTTGAAAGTTACATTGATGTATTTACTGCTTCCCAATAGTACCCATAAAGTAATTGAACCCTAAACTCTACCAAGATGTACTTTTCAGGCTGTCATAAATTCCATTCACACAGGATAGCCAACTCAAGGAGCAGTTCCCTAAACAAAATGATTGTAAAGAACGTGGCTGTGCTGCAGCCAAGCAGGCACAGGGCAGCAGGCATAGGCCGAGGTAAACAGCCTGAATGACTCAGCGAGATTGTGGTGCATGCGCACAGTTCCGTTGTCTTATCTAATCATAGCCAGGAAGACATAACATAGGGAAGCTTACCACGTGGCTCTCAGCCACTATTGTTTGTGTGATGTATAAATGTAACACTGACACTGTGAAGGAGTTGCTAACTAAGCCACGTTTCATTTACCTGCTCTCTCTCAAGTGTTCTTCCAGCTCCCTGCCCCACGTTTACCCACTCTCCTCGGCCCTCAGCTGGGGCTGGAACCTGACCCTGAGCAAGACAATGATGTACAAATTTGAACCAGTTCACTGTTAGTCTTTGTGTGTGTGTGTGTGTGTGTGTGTTGTGGGGAGGTTAGTTATCAAATATAACTGCTTTCCACTTTACCCTCTGTTCTAAGCTATTTTACTGCTTTTTAAAAAGCACTGGGGTTGGATTTTATATAAATTCAAACCAGCAAAAAACAAAAATGACAAAACAAAGCCGATGTAAGATCAACATGGGAGGATATCACATTCTTTTAAACAAAAAGCAAAGTAATAATTCCACTTCAATTCTATTGTCTTTGTGTTTCTGTTAAATTTTTACTGTGAAGGAGGATGACATTAAATTAGAAACTATACTTTCATACAAATATATTATTATCTGACTTTAATAAAAATATAAATTTGTCAATTGTTGATATACTATTATACTTGATGTGACTATATATGTTCGATCCACATACTAGATAATATATGAATAGTAACATTATGGACCAGAAAGTAAAAATGCCTACATTTCCTAACAAGATACTATAGGCTTTGGGTATTTGAAATTTCTCAATGACAAAAACTAAAACATCGGAATGGTGGTTTCCAGAGACTTGGGGGAGAAAAAAATAAAGATATTTTAGTCAAGGGTACAAAGTTTCAGTTACACAAGATATATAAGTCCTAGAGGTCTACTGTCCTATATAGATATAGTGTGTGTGTGTGTGTGTGTGTATATATATATATATACACACACACATATATATACACACACACACACACACATACACTGACTATAGTTAACAATATAATAGTGTATACTTAAAATTTTTCTAAGTTGGTAGAACTTATATTAAATATTTTTATTGGAAAATGACAATAATAATAAGAGAATGGGAAGAAACTTTTGAAGGTGATGGGTAGTTTATGGCATAGATTGTGATGATGATGGTTTTGTGGTTGTATACTTATCTCTCAATCATCAAGTTGTATGCATGAATCATGTATAGCATTTTGTATGTCAAAAAAAGAGAAGAAAAAAATTAAAAGATGAGGTGAAATCTGCAAAGCACCGTTGAGAAAGTACAAATCACTATGGGAATTCATTCAAGGAAATTATCATATTTGCTTGATGAATTAAGAACTCTTTCATGAAGCGTATATTAGAAATAGGTTCAAATGTTGACAGGCAGATTTGAGAAAGATTTTTTTAGATAAAGTTACTGGCATAAGTAAAAATTCATGTTGGAAAATTTGAAGATATATGGTGAAGAGTTCAAAATAGATATATTGGAGTATGGGAAAATCTGGCATACGCTTTTAATTGTAGTTTAGGATAACTTTATCTTGAGTCTTAAACACCAGGGTAGGAAATCTGTACTATTTTCAGGCAGCATCAACAAGCAGTGAATGTTCACTAAAAGTATATTATGAACTAAGGGATGCCATTCTAGTGGCATTATAGAAAAGTGACTCAACAACTATTGAGCAAGACTGGAGGAAAGAAGAATTAATGAAAGACAGCTCAGTTAGGAGACTATTTCAAGTTCTTTAACCTCTCTGTAATTCACATGCCCCTTCTGCTAAAAATAATAGCTTTATAATGTTATGAGTTAAATAATATATGAAAACAAAAGTAAGCATGGAAGAAACAGTAGCTCTCTCTAGTATGATAAATTTTGTAGATTTAGGAAAGTTGTATAAAACTGGAGAACATAATTTCTTTAATAAATATGGAATCATAGTGTTACCTGAGGGTTTTTAAAGGGTAAAATAAAATAACATTTGTTAACCACCTTGTCAGCAATGAAGTTCTACACAAATATAACATGATATAAAAGTGAATGGTATCAAAAAAAAGAAGAGAAAATAATAAATAAATATATTCATGACTCAACATATATAATTCACAGAGGGATTGGTAATCTTTCATCACCATAGTCTATAGTCCTTAAAAAACCATGAGAAGCTTTAGACCCATATTTATTAGCTGCTGCTCAACACTGTGATCGAGGTTTGAAAGAAAACATATCCAAGGAGAGTTATCATCATTTTTCTGAAAACACTGGGGTCCAGGGATACTGGTAAAAATTCCCTGGAAAATCATCTTTGCATGGTTACTGTGATACCATCAATAGGATGCCTCCTGCACTATGAAAGGTGTGTGGCTTCTTTTTGTTTTACATCATTAGTTATTGGTTCATTTAAATCCAAAACCAATGCCTTATCATTTCTACTACATATGCAATATCTAGATAAGCACTGTGATATAATTCACAACCCCATTCCCATTTTTTTTTTTACAGAAAACATCTTAAAAATTACTATCCCACAAAAACAGTCTTACAAATGTAAAGGTATAAGACATATTACATATGCCTTTTTTAAAAGAGCTAATTTTTTTATGTTCACAAATTTTCCCATCATTACAGGATAAGTAATGAAAATCATGGTGACCACAAGTAAGTCACTTGCACTACCGATTTGTATAATTAAACAGATGCTGCCAACGCCACCACTAAATCTTCAAGGAATGTTTACAGAAGCTGACAAAAGCATGTCAATACTGAGAACAACGGAATGTAAAGTATGAATTGCTTTGGGGTATGTGACTAGAAAATTTTTCCCCCAGCCAAAAAACAAAAACAAAACAACAACAACAAAAAAAAAACACTGCAGAAATATTTTAGAGCTAGTAATTAACTTGCTGCTAAAGTTGGCATTGAATCTCCCAACATATCCCTTTCCCTCAGACCTCTAACAAAATCTGTCCATGAGGAATGCTCATTTCCAGCTGGGTAAGACACTGTGCAAATGTAGGATTTCACAGTTCACCAGAAGGATTATATCACTTTCCTTTTTGGAAGAAGTCCAGACTTCATTACGAAGGTGCATCACATTGTTATCCTGCAGAAAGCAACATATGGCATTATATCTCTAAACAGCTAAAAATGGACTTTCAGCTAAAAAACTTAGTTGTGAAATAAACAGTACATGTTCAGTATGTGCAAAGTTAGGAGTATAATCTATGAATTATGAACAAATATAGCAATATATAAGTACATTTTTAAACATGCCATTTTAGAAATACGATGCACAATTTATAATTGCTGGATGCTATCATTTTCTTTAATTGGTAAACGATATTAGAGTTAAAATGTTTTGTAAGTGATCAGTAATATTGCCAAAATTCAGAAGATAAGTAATCAGACACTAGTTTTTAAAAGGTTTGTTGCAACCATAAGCTGAGTTCCATTAAAGAAGATTAAATAAAATCAGACCATCCACACAAACTTGCACTAATGGGAAAAATGAATGGATCATTAGCTGAAACAGTTATTCATATAACATTGTTAACATAAACTGTATTAGCTTTTCATGACAGCTAAATATTATTAAAAGCTAGTCAGTTACACATAGCGACCTATACACTCACAGGATTGATGATTTCAATCTAAAAGGCACGGTTCTGTTGATGACTTTCTTTCAGGTCTCTGCTGCTGGAAATACTGTGTCTATTATTTCACAGTGTACCTAGAGCCACAGTGTGATGTGGCAGCCAAACAGCTTAAAGTTTTGCTCTGTACTGGATGGAGATGAAATATGCACAGTAGGAGCATAAAATAGCAGTAGTTTACCATGAAACTACCAAATTTCCACTTTTCTCTTTAAAGATATGTATAATTGTAAAGTTGGAATTGTGTAGCGTTTCTAAATACTGAGAAAAGAAATGCATGCTTATGTCCCATGTTCTCATGCTGGAGAAAAATTTAGCAATATAGTTTCTAAAATCAGGTGTGATTTCCACTTAAAGGCTGTAGTGAATGGTACTAACTTCCCAAGGAATTTAAAAAGTTACTAATGTCATGTATTGGTACCTTCACTTCATTTCATGTGATTTCCTGTAGTATAGTATAATTAATGGCTTGGGTATGAAAGCTGACACTTCTTCACCTTTCTCCCTCATTTATTACACTGAAATATGTAAGCATTTGTTTCCCATAGATATATCTGATGGCATCATCTCTAAATGTGAATAGAAATATTTAGTAATCTGTATATAATTCGATTTCCTTGGACTTTGCATCTCATGACCTCTCACACCATGTATATTGCTAAACTTAACACTAAACAGATCTCTCAATAAATGATTGCAAATAAATGATGATGTCATTAAATATAGGTAGTACATTCTTTACTACTAGTGTGGGGAATGCCTTAATAACTGAATTATTCACATCCAATAAGGTTAGTAGCATTTTGCTTTTACACCCCTTTGGTAAGTTCTTCACATGCCATATACAGACACATCTGCTAAGCATTTCTTTCAAATCTGAGCGCTCTTCTCTCACACTCCTTTCTAAAAGTTCCATGTCACTGGAAAGAATACAACTATACAGAAAAATTGGAATAGTATTCCATCATGTCTCCCCACACTAGATGCACAATTACTCATAAATATACACAAGTACACACACACATAAATTCTATATGTATACCTCGAATACTTTCCCAAGTAGTCTATGCATCTAATACTGAGTTCCAATTGCTTTGTTCTTTCCTTCAGAATATAAAAAAACTTGAGAAAACATAGCATAATAACATAGATGGCAAAACCTGGCTAGAAACCTACATTTCTTCACAATGACATTTTAATGAACCAGAAAAAAATTAAAGCAAAGAAAATTTGCTCTTACCCATAATCAGACTAATGACTTTTCCGTATATTGTTTTCAGATCATACAAGGAAGGGCTTGCTATCCTGTGATAATATTTCTTATGCAGGATAGCATAACACCACACAAGCACACAGACTTACACACACACACACAAACACAGAGAGTTTATTAGCTGAATAATGGACTTCAGTTTAATTTACAGTTATGCAATTGGCCAAAGATTTAGTACTCCTAGTGGCTTTTCTTCAACTTTTGTTATGGTGCTGTTTGATTGTATTTATGAATGTGACCTTATATCCTGTAACAGCAGAAGAAAGTAAGATAAATTGGACTCTAAAACACACACACAATAGCAGACAGTACTGTTTAAAGATTAATAAGTGATCTCACTATAGCACTTCAACTGCCTATAGCCTAAAACTATCTTTCCTTTGGTACTTTCCAGGCAGTCCCTAAAGGACCAATAAACCAAGAGCACTAGACAGATCTGAACTCACCTATCACAGCTTTGATTATGCTCTTGTGCACTATGTGTTTCTTCTTAAAAGCATCTAATTCACTGCCTGTTCACAGCATTCATTATTTGAAGCAAAGGACTCTAGGAGAAGTAAATAAAACTTTTAAAAGACATATTGTAAAGTGAATTCATTCAATTTTCCTTTCTTATGTATCAAAACCCAAAGCCTTGTATTGCTCTTAAGATGTGATTTTCACACCACTTAATTTTTTTTGCCAGATATAAAAACTGCACATTTCTAACTGAGTTTCACCTCCTAGCATCTGTGCATTGCACCAAGATGTTCAGACATCTCATCACAAGGTTTCCAAGATATCAGTACCTGGGGGACCCCACTTTGGGTCCTGAGGGCACATACTCTCTTCACAGTGGGAATCCCAGAAGGGAAGAAGCCAATGTAAAGAATTTAGAGCTCTGCCCATAGCCTACCTGTTTACCCCTCCACGCTAGGGACTTCATAATCAGAAACACTCCCGCAATGTTTGACCCTCCTTTCCAACCTCTGATCTCCAGATTTCTTCTTGAACAGCATCTGCAAAGCTTCCTGTGACAGAAAATGGCTACAGAATCTATCCTGTTATTACTTAACATTAGCATGAGTAATTCATATTATGCAGTTGTAGTATTTTACAATTGTTTGACTAGCTAAAATTTATAAATGCACCCACATGAATATACTTCCATTTGCAAAACTAAATATCAGATACATAACACTAAACACTGCAAACATGAGAAAGTGTCTTTCAGCACTTGTTTCATTTTTTATGCAAAGATATTGAAAAACACAGTCAGGGCTCATTATCTTTAGCCTGAAGAAAAGGCTTGTGTAAAGACCAGATGAAAGGAGACAGCTAAAAATTAGAGTCAAACCAGATAATTCAAAGGAAACAATTTCCTTTGGTGGCTAAATGTCCTAATTTGTCTCTATTGAGGCATTAACCATGAAGTTTTCACATCATTCCTTTTGCGTGAGTTTATGCCAGCTACATGAATACAGAAAGGAGAATGGCAATGTCTACTTGTAAGCCTCAAACTGAATTTCTAATTAGTATAGTTATTTCCAATGAATTATTTACATTTTCTTCAACAATAAAGGCAGTGAAGTAATTTGTTATTTAATATTCTTTATATAATTATATTTGGGTATTGAGAGTGTCTTATCTTTTTGTTCTATTTTATGCAATGCTATTTTGAGATCTCCAACACTCTTTAGACCAAACACGGTTTTCTACCAAATGATTTTCATTTTAGTATTTCTTTTCTTTTTTTTCTTTTTTTTTTTTTTTTGAGACGGAGTCTCACTCTGTCGCCCAGGATGGAGTGCAATGGCGTGACCTCAGTTCACTGCAACTTCCGCCTCCTGGGTTCAAGTGATTCTCCTGCCTCAACCTCCCGAGTAGTTGGGATTATAGGCATGCACCACCATGTCCAGCTAATTTTTGTGTTTTTAGTTAGAAATGGGGTTTCACTATGTTGGCCAGGCTGGTCTTGAACTTCTGACCTTGCAATCCGCTCACCTCAGCCTCCCAAAGTGCTGGGATTACAGGTGTGAGCAACCATGCCCAGCCTCATTTTAGTATTTCTAAGACTAGAGAACACAAGAGGCAGTATAGCTTAAATAGGTACCTAATAAACAGCTATTGTTATAGAGAATATAATTTACCTTTAGAAATGATGCCTCTTAGTAGCAATTACTAGTGACACACAGTCAAGTTGTGTAAAATGATTATATTATCTATCAATCAAAACCAGTTATGTTATGACTAAAAATACTCTAATAAACATATTGATGCAGAAATGATGACTTTTGCCTTAACCAATATCTTTAAAGTTACTTTTGTCACTTTCAAACAATTTTTTTTTTTTTGAGATGGAATCTCTCTCTGTCACCTAGGCTGGAGTGTAGTGGCACAGTCTCGGCTCACTGCAACCTCCGCCTCCCAGGTTCAAGCGATTCTCCTGCCTCAGCCTCCCGAGTAGCTGGGACTAGAGGTGTGCACTGCAAAGCCCATCTATTTTTGTATTTTTAGTTGAGACAGGGTTTCACCATGTTGGCCAGGATGGTCTTGATCTCCTGACCTCATGATCCGCCTGCCTTGGCCTCCCAAAGTGCTGGGATTACAGGCGTGAGCCACCGTTTATGTCATTCCATTTTTATTTCATTTTTATGACCTTATAGTTGGGATAAAAATAAACTGAGAAAAAATAATTAATAATTTGATAGAACTGGAATGAAGCTTTGGAATTAGCACCTTAATCCTTACGAAAGCATTGAGGTGTCTGAAGTACAACATGTATTCGATGCTATCTAATGAAGATATATAACCTGTGGCAAGCAGCAGGAATTCTATTATTACCACTTGTATAAAAAGGAAAGACATCTCACTAGCTGATAACTCCCTAGCGAGTCTTTCAAAGATGACCAAGACCATTTCTTGACATGACTTATCCTGGGGAATTGCAACATCTTCGTAGCTTACATTGTGAGACATGTCATGCTCGTTTTGGCAGCACATATATGAAAAAAAAAAAAGTGAGACATATCTCACAAAAAAAAAACACCCTGCCAAGATTCATTAAATGAGTGGTCCACTATCCATTTTTTCTAACATATATGGAAATGAATGACATAGTCCAGTTTTTTCCCCTAAATATGTCAGAGGTTGAAAGTTCTACAAATACCACAGGACTAATGAAAACAACTTCACCAAAGGCATATTTATTGAGGACACTGGTCATTAAGATACTCTGAGCTATATATGAATTACCATACAACATATTCTTCCCGAACTTATGTCAATGAAAAACTTTTGGTTACACTGAGAATCTTCTTGAGATGGAGTTTCGCTCTGTCACCCAGGCTGGAATGCAGTGTCACAATCTCGGCTCACTGCAACCTCTGCCTCCCGGGCAGAGGAAACCATATCACTTTTTTTCACTTTGATTACTAGGAAGTACAGAGTCCAAATTAAAGATCAACCTTAAAAACCACCATGACTCTACATTTTCTGTTTATGGCCTCCCCTTTGTTGGACTGATTTTATAATAATTTTTCTTATGATTCTTTTCTATTTCATTATTATTTAATCATATACATTATTTTCACAAGCTGATTTTAATACTTAACTTGGAATATTAAATCATCTCTACTTAATTTGGAGAACAGATTATTTAAAAATGCATAACAGCAGACTAAAATATCTGAAAGATTGTCAAGTAGAAGGAGAAGCTAATGTATACTGTGCTGTGTAACAGGGGCAAATAGAATTTTAAAGAAGCATGTGCTAGATAGATGTGAGCAAGAATTTTCTAATAATTCTTCAGGTCCCAAATGTAATGGGTTTCCCTGATAAGCTGTGGAATCTTTAACACTGCACAAATTTAATCAGAGGCTAACTAACTATCCATCTGGCATGTTGACAAAAGTTTCTGAATTGGAAGAAAGGTTAAACTAGAAGCCCTCAAAAATCTCTTCCATTCTGCGATTCTATAATTAAATATGCTATACTTAATGAGCCATTTGTTATCTTCATAGGGTGAGTAACTCATGGCACAAGTTTCCCTGCTGTCTTTCTGCCAGGTCTAGAAATCAAATTAAATTAAATCTATCACATATAAAACTACGGATAAAGAAAAGTTATGTCATAATGACTTGAAGAGTCTTGAAGTTTGAATATTGACTTAAAAACTTCAGTTTTATTGCCAGCAAGAATTCATAGCCTGTACATATCGCAAAACCAATACTCTAAATATGAGGGATCAAAACAGGAGAAACATTGTGATGCCATGCAAATTAAAGTATGACAAGAGTTTAACAAAATATATTGTAATGTTCTAAATATTAAAAAGTAGACAATTCATCATATTACAGATATATATATATATATTTTATGCTTTAAGTTCTAGGGTACATGTGCACAACGTGCAGGTTTGTTACATGTGTATACATGTGTCATGTTGGTGTGCTGCACCCAGTAACTCGTCATTTACATTAGGTATACCTCCTAATGCTTTCCCTCCCCCATCCCCCCACCCCACGACAGGCCCACCGCATGTTCTCACTCATAAGTGGGAATTGAACAATATTACAGATATATTTTTAAACTACGTCCTATAATGAGAAACACTGTAAAGATTCCTGTCACCAGAAAGGTATACATATTTGTTTGGGGAGGCATTGAAATTCACTGTAAGCCAGTAAACTAAATTGAAATGGCATATTTAATACCTGCACATATCTATCATTATATTTATGCAATATAAGAAAGATAAAAGAATCATGAATTTGCTAAATTAATCACTGAGGTGAATCACCTTAAGTGAATGAACTATCGTATATAAATATTTTAAGTGGACGAACAGCTTTACAGGTAAATAAAACAAATTTTTGCTTCCTTTCACATTTGGTAGTCTCAGAAAGGTATACTTATTGTTATTTTTGTTAGAAATAAATTGAAAAAGGTTTGAAAAAGTAATATTACTTAAAGGTACATAACAAAAAGTTAAATAACCAGAGCAAAATATGCAATTTCCAAGTATTCAAGCTATTAAAAATTCCAAGATTACACAATTACAAAATTTTAAGCCCTAATGCCAACTGGATTTTGACTAAACAAAGAAAGAATGAATCAAGAATGATTGGGAAAAAGTGAAAACAAATCCAAACTAAAAATCAAGTTGAAGAATGCCAATTGAAACATGTGACTGTTGATATTAAGGACAGGAATGGCAGACACCATATATTTTTAAATTTTGCAGTGGATGGTATTTGTTTCTTGGGGAAATAGTTACGCTCAAACCCAATACAAGTCTAAAAGAGTCTGGTGGCTATGAGCATCTTTAACTGGTATGAATTCCAACGTCCCTGATTTTTTAAAGTCAAGTGTCTCCTGCCTTAAGCCTACCCCAAAAAGACAGGCTCTGCAGCCCTGCCTAGGAAATGGCCATGATACCTGAACTCATTGCAAACACTGTTCAATAAACGCTTACAAATTACAGCTCTCTTCCCCAAATTTGGCATCTAAATACAAGAACAACAAGATCTTAGAAAAACATCTTAACGACCGGGACCTTGTACCTACAATTTAAAAAAACATATTGGAACCAGATAGTAACAGCATTTGTAAGATAGCAATGTAATAGAGGTTTATAAGCAGATAACATAAAACTCAGTTTCCATTAGAGGTTTATTTTCATTATAAAATATTTTAGACAAAAATGCAAAGAATAAAAAGTAGCACACAGTCTCGTACCTACCAAACAGATTTGGCAAATGTTAACATCTTGCCATGTTTGCTTCTGGTTTATATTGTTTTCTAAGAGTACAATTTAAAAGATGCACACAAAAGCCATCATCCATACCATTCTCTTTCCCATTTCAGCAAGGGGTAGGCAATACCTGAAGTTACTGTTTTTCATGCAAATCAATACAGATATGTTTGTATCACTATGTATTACATATTATAGTTATGTATAGTTATTTAATATATACCTATTTCAAGTGTACTTTAATTATAATATACCATGTGTATTGTTCTGAAACTTATTTTTCTGTTAAGCATTATTATTCTTGGGGTTTTCATTTTGAAATTTGTACCCCTAGTTTATTTCTTTAATTTTTATTTTTTGGAGACAGAGTCTCACTCTGTCACCAGGCTGGAGTGCAGTGGCACAATCTTGGCTCACTGCAACCTCCATCTCCCGGGTTCAAGCGATTCTCCTGCCTCAGCCTCCCCAGTAGCTGAGACTACAAGTGCGCTCCACCATGCCCATCTAATTTCTGTATTTTTAGTAGAGACTGGGTTTCACCATGTTGACCAGGATGGTCTCGATCTCTTGACCTTGTGATCTGCCTGCCTCAGCCTCCCAAAGTGCTGGGATTACAGGTGTGAGCCACTGCGCCCGGCCACTTCTAGTTTATTTATTTTAACTTCTCTATGGTATTCAATTATATGACATCTCCATTGCCCTATTACCTATATATTGTTTGTAACTTTTTACTATGAAAAAATGCTGGTAGAAGAAACAACCTACAGTATTCAAGAAAATATTTGCAAACTATACATCTGATAAGGGGTTAATATAAAAACACATAAGGATCTCCTGCTACTCAACAGCAAGAAAACAAATAATCTGATTAAAAAATGGACAAAGAATCTGATTAAATATTTCACAAAAGAAGACATACAAATGGCCAACAGGTATATGAAAAAAAATTCAACATCACTAATGATGAGAAAAACGCAAATTATAACCACCTCAGACCTGTTAGAATGGCTACAGTAAAAAAGATAAAAGATGCCAAGTTCTGGTCAGGATGTGGAGAAAAGGGAAACCATGTACATTGTTGATGGAAATGTAAATTAATATAGCCACTATGGAAAACAGCATAGAGATCTCCCAAAACACCAAAAACAGAACTACCATATGATCCAGCAATCTCACTGCTATGTGATATATGCAAAGGAAATGAAGTCACTATCTCAAAATAATATCTGCACACCCATGTTTATTGTAGTATTATCTATAATACCCAACATATGGAATCAGCCTAAGTGTCTATCACAAAAAAAGAATGAATTTTTAAAGTGTGGTATTTATAAAAATGGAATACTATACAGCCTTAAAAAAGAAAATCCTGTCATTTGCAACAATATGGATGAACCTGGAAGACAATGTGTTAAATGAAATATGCCAAGCACAGAAAGATAAATACTTCATAATGTCACTTATATATGGAAACTAAAATTGGCAAACTCATAGAAGCAGAGCAAAATGGTCATTACCAGAGTTTCGGGAGGATGGAGAAGAGAGGGGAAAGAAAACTGAGATGTTGGTCAAAAGACACAAAATTTCAATTACATATAAGGAAGAAGTTCAAGGAACAAGAGAGCCATCGTACAACATGGTGACTATAGTTAATAACCATGTATCATATTATTGAAAATTACTAAGAGATTAGCTTTAAGTGTTCTTACACCAAAAAAATATAAGTATGTGAGGTAATACATATGTCAATTGGTGTTACTTAGTCATTTCACAATGTACACATATATCAAAACATCATGTTATACACCATACATTCCTTTTAAAATGTGGCAATATTATTCTCTATATTTTCACGTGAACATGAGCTAGAACTCGTGTGTATGTGTGTGTGTGTGTGTGTGTGTGTGTGTGACAGAGAGAGAGAGAGACAGAGAGAAAGAGAAGTGGAGTCACTGAGATACAAATTTGCAAATCTAGCCATTACCAACTTGTTCTTTAAAACAGTAATTGCAATTTAAACTCTACTGATGCTGCAGGAAAGTGTCCTGTTTCCACATTTTTGTAACACTTAATTTTATCAAATATAAATACAAATACCTTTCATTGTATTTGTATGAGCATTCCTGATTTTGTCTTCTGTGGTTTGCTTGCTTGTGGTCTTTGCACAATTGTGGGAATTCCTACTGTAATAGTCCATGCTCACATGGCAAATAAAGACATACCTGGTACTGGGTAATTCATAAAGGAAATGAAGTTTACTAGATTCACAGTGCCACATGGCTAGGGAGGCCTCACAATCATGGTGGAAGGTAAATGAGGAGCAAAGTCATGTCTTACATGGCTGCAGGCAAAGAGAGCATGAGCAGGGGACCTCCACTTTACAAAACCATCAGATCTCATGAGACTTATTCACTATCACGAGAACAGCATGGGAAAGACCTGCCCCTATGATTCAATTACCTCCTACTGAGTCCCTCCCATGACATGTGGGAATTACGGGAGCTACAATTCAAGATGAGATTTAGGTAGGGACACAGCCAAACTATATCACCTATAAATAGTTTTCCTTTGTGATTCAATCTTTAAAAATATTTCATCCACATCTGTGGTTTGTCTTTTAACTTTGTTTTTGGGATCTCTGGTTATATAGGGAATTTTAATATTAATGAACTTAATGAAATATTTTCTATTATATTTTGTGCTTTTTATGTCTTAAATACTTCCTTATCTTGATAAAAACAGATATATTAAAATTATTCTCTGATAATTTTCACTAAAAATTTTAATATTCAGCTTTTCAAATTTATGACTTTAAGTATTTAGTATAAGATACAGATCTAACTTTATCCTTTTCCTACTCACAGTCCCCATCCCTGCTCCTTTTCTTGAATAGGCTATTCATTTCCAAATTATTTAACTGTTTGTTATACCAAGTTCCATATATTATGCTCTCTATTCTGTCACATTATCTCACTTTTCTTCCCTGCACTGTAAAATTCTTAATGTCTATTAAGACTAGCACAAACATTCTTCTTCTCCATCAAAACCCTCTTAACACATATTTTATAGAAGCTCAGTTATACAAGGTGATTTCAAATGGTGCAGGCTCACTGCTACATGGATTTTTTTTCAATAAAAGTAACACCACATGTGCCTTATTTTACTGTCTCCCACTCTACCTCTTGCATGTCCTTCATCTCTGCTATCCCTGAGAAAGCAAGACCAACTCCTCCTCTTCCTTTTCATCCTCAGCCTATTCAAAGTGCAGATGATGAGGATGAAGACCTTTATATTGATCCATTTTCATTTAATGAATACTAAATATATTTTTTATTTCTTGTAATTTTCTTTTTTTTTTTTTTTTTTCGAAATGGAGTCTCGCTCTATTGCCGAGGCTGGAGTGCAGTGGCGTGATCTCAGCTCACTGCAAGCTCCGCCTCCCGGGTTCACGCCATTCTCCTGCCTCAGCCTCCCGAGTAGCTGGAACTAGAGGTGAGCCATGCTCGGCTAATTTTTTGTATTTTTAGTAGAGACGGGGTTTCACCGTGTTAGCCAGGATGGTCTCGATTGCCTAACTCGTGATCCGCCCGTCTCGGCCTCCCAAAGTGCAGGGATTACAGGCGTGAGCCACCGTGCCCAGTCTATTTCTTATAATTTTCTTAATAACATCTCCTTTTCCCAGTAGACTTTATAATTAGAATACAGCATATAGTACATATAACATATAAAATATGTGTTAATCAACTGTTCATGTTTCAGTAGAGCTTCTGGTTAACAGTAGGCTATTAGTAAAGTTTTGGAGGAGTCAAAATTTAGACATGTATTTTCAACTACCTGGGAGTTTAGTGTCCCTAACCCCTGTATTGTTCAAGAGTCAAATGTTAATACTTTTTTATTAAACTTATGATCTCTCTTTCAACAAATTATTCAGATTTTAAAATGTCCTAAGATTTTTCTTTATTTTTTAAGTTTTCCATGATTGATATTTTATTGTATTTCATTGTGGTCTGAGATCACGTTCTCTATACCACAAATTCTTTACTATTTTTTGATACTCTTTATGACTGGTATTTGGGCAATTTTGTAATTGCCAAAAATAATTTTACTCTATTTTCTGGATACCAAAGTTCTGATAAAACAAGTTTACTAATTATTTTATCTTCTTTATTCTATTAGTTTATTTAATTTTTATTTTCAGAGAAAAGAGAAAAGTTGTTACATCTTCCAATATGATGTTGAATTTATAGGTTTCTCTTTCTAATTATAATTTTATATACATACTACATGCATATCTCTTTATAGAGATATACAATGTACACACACATATTTTTTCACACAGACACACATATGTGTAGCTATTGTTTTCACATCTTCAAATTTAAGATTTTCATATAATTAATCCTTGCATAATGGCTCTTACCTTTAATAATCGCCTTTCTCTTTAATATCTCTGTCTCCTAAAAATAATATGGATGTTACACATTTTTTCTTTGTTTTGATTAGTATTTGAAATGTGTTTGTTAGTTTTTTATTTCAGGATTTATTTGTTATTTGTTTTAGCTGAGTCTCTTTGTTGTTCACATACAGCTGGGCTTCTACAATGTATATGGGCATTTCTATCCTTTAACAATCAAGTTTAATTCATTAGTATTTTGTGATATCTGATATCTTATTTGGTGTCTCCTATTTCTGATTTTTAAATTTTTTCTCTTTTTAATTAGTTTTTAATAAAGATGCCATGAAAAGTCAATAAGATGAAAAAATAGGCATTTCAAATGGTACTGGAATGATTGAATATTCACATGTAAAAGCTGGACCCCATCTCACACTATATACAAAAATTAACCCAATATGGAATGGTGACCTAAAAGAGGACTAAAACTATAAAAATCTTAAAAGAAAACAAATGTGTAAATCTTTGTACTTTTGAATTAAACAATGGTTTCTTAGATATGACACTGAAAGCACATACAACAAAAAAGATAAACTGGGCTTCATCAAAATTGAATATATTTGTGCTGCAAAGGTCAGCATCAAGAAAGAGAAAAGACAAACCATAGAATGGGGAATAAATGTTGACAAATCATATGTCTGATAAAAGATTTGTATTGAGAATACATAAAGAACTCATACAAATCAATAACACAAAGACAAATACCCAATTGTAAATGGGCAAAGGATCTGAATAGACATTTCTCCCAATAAAATATGCAAATTACCAAAATGCACATAAAAGAATGCTCAATATTAATAACCACCAGAGAAATGCAAATCAAAACTACAATGAGATATCGATTCTCATCCAGTAAGATGGATATAATACAAAATACAGATAATAACAAGTGTTGGTGAGGATGTGGACATGTTGGAACCCTTGTGCGTCGTTGATGGGACTGTAAAATGGTGCAGCAGCTTGGGAAAAAAATGTGGCAATTTCTCAAATAATTGAACATAGAATTACCATTTGACCCAAGTTTCCACTTCTATCTATATATCCAAGAGAAATAAAAATGTATATCCATACAAAACTTGTACAAGAATATCCACATTTGCATTACTTATAATAACCAAAAAGTGGAAACAACCAAAATGCTCATGAATTAATGGATAAATAAAATATAGTATAACCAGAACATTATGCATTATTCAGCAATAAAAAGAAATGAAGTACTGACATCTGCTGCATGATGGATGAACCTTGAAGCTAAATGAAAAAAGCCAGTAACAAAAGGACACATATTGAGTGATTCAATTTCTATGAAATGTCTACAACAGACAAATATATAGACACAGAAAGTACATTAGTGTGGGAAAGGGATGGGAGCAACTGAGAGTTAAAGACATGGGACTTTTCCTCAATGTAATAAAAATTTTCTAAAATTTATCGTAGCTATGGTTGTTCAACTCTGTGAATTTACTAAAAATCATTCAGTTGTACAGTTTAAATAAGCAAATTATGATATGTAAATTGTATCTTAATAAAACTGTTACCAGGGCAAAAAATAAAGAAAAGAAAGCAGGGAATGAAAGTAATAGATAAATGGAAAAGAATCCGGTGGAAAAAAGCAATAGTAATCACAGAAATAAGAGCAAAAATTAAGAGGCAGTGTCTTATTGAAAAGTTGATTTGAAAAATAGTTCGTGGGGAATTAAACATTAATATATCTCTTTCATAGAGTTTATGAATAAGTGGTATTGATTGTTACACTTGGATTTTAAAGGATATTTAGAGTTAAAACAAATGTCTTTAAGTAAAATTTTACCTATTATTTTATTTGACTAGATGCTATTAAAAAGTCACTGGAAATGAGGATAAGATTAGGATATATTCAACATATATTTATTGAGCACCTATCATCTGCCAGTCAGTGTTCTAGGCACAACAGTGAACAAAACTTATGAATTACCTCTCATATGGAGCCTATATCCCAGAGAAGAATGACAAATAAAAAAAAATGAATGAATGAATGAATGAATGAAAAAAATGTATGGGTAGTATCTAAGGAAGTAAAAATGTTATCAATGAAAATTCAGCAAATTAAGGTGATGTAAGGAATAGTAAATAAGATATTACTTTACGCAGAGGAGTAAGGTCTTTTTGATAATGAGATAATAGACAAATACCTTACAGAAATGAAGACCTGAGCTAAATGAATTTTCTTTTCTTTTATGCGAAGAAGAGATGAGAGCCTCACAAGCATAAGAAACAAAAATACACTCAAGAAAAGTGGAAGTTGGAAAATTAGTATTGCAGTAATTCACAAGAGAGGATGATGGCTTGGATGGGCGTGCAAAGATTGGAAATGCAATAACATGGTTAGGGCTTAGATATATTTTAAGGCTGAAACCAACAGTTTATGCTGGCGTTTGAGTATTTATGGGTCACTGTAGAATTTTGGCCTAAACAATTGTTAGAATAGAGCTACTATTTTTAGATATGAATATAAATGAGGGTTTCAAAGTAAAAATCAATAATTGTTTTGGATATGTTAAGTTTGAGTTGCCTATTCAACTGCAAGTTGAATTTATGTGTTTGAAGTTCAGAGAAGAGTTAATACTAAGGACATGTATTTGAGAGTCATCTACATGTGGATGAGATGTACATGTACATTACTGGATGAGATCAATTAGAAAACTACTGATACAGAAAAGATGTATGAGGACTGAGTCTGGTGTCTCTTTAGTGCTTAGACGTCTGGTCAATAAAGACAAACCAGAACAAGTACTAAAGGAGAGAATCCAATGACATAGGAGGAGAAACAAGAGTTTTCTGGAGGTCAGGTAAAGAAATGGTTGCAAGAAACTGATTTATGTCAGTTATGTCAGTTAGTTATGTCGAATGTTACTTATGTCCAGTTACATGAGGTTTAAGATATATCATTAGATTTAGCCACATGGAAACTACTGGTAATCTTGAAACCAGTGGTTTTTGTGCAGGGATAGACATGAAAACCTAGATGGATTAAGGAAAGTGGTAATAGTGAATGTAGGCATTTTGAGGAATTTTGCCATAAAAGTGAGCAAAGAAAAGAGGAATTGGCTGAAAGTGTATGTGAAATATATGTTGAGAAATATGATAGTATACTTGTACAGCAATGGGAATTTCCCAGTAGGAAGAGAATAATTGATGATGGAGGGGAAAGCAGATAACAGTACAGACAAATGAGAATGAAAAGTGAGAATGTGAGTTGTTGTGTGAACTTGATCATATATTTAAATGCCAGCTATCCTCTTATTTTTTTTAAAAAAATTAGATTAAACTCCCTTGAATCCTCAAAGTAAAAATGATAGCATAACAACCTTAGAAAGGTTTAAGCTTTCGAAATGTCTTACCTTCATCCCACTTTGCAAAGATTTTCAGCATAAGCTGTTCTCTTTCAACGTACTCTATGCTCTTGCCCTCTGGCTTATCTAATCTAAACATGTTTCTGTTAAACTCTACCATAACCCCTAACAGAGAATTGAATGACATTTATTCAAGCCTCAGCACCAGATTAAGATGCCGGAAGTTATGCTAGAAAATGTTACTTTTTTTTTCCTGTGTGCTTTGAAGCCAGATAATTTAGCTTCAGGCAATCAAAGCATATTTCTCTTCAAGGCTGATTTTTCCAAAAACAGCTGTTTGTATTCTCAAGCTGAATCTGTGTGTGAGTCATTAGCACAGTGTTTACAAGTTTGCTTTTTTTCTGTATGGCTTCTGTAAAACTGTATTACGGCTTAAATTTTCTATCTAAACATTTTCCTATATTAATTCCTTCTCTGATGTGGGAATACATGAAGCATGAATTCAATCATCTACCCAATCAGATCTTCCTGTTGTTTAACATTAAATATTTCAAAATGTATCACATCCCCCTTTATTACACTTGAAATTAATAATGCAATATCCAGGAAAACTTACTTTTTCACACAACTAATAATTAGATGGTGAATTTAAACACTGATTGATGAGTTTGGGCACTTTACAGAGTTAGGATTAACTTCAGGGACAAATTATTTTCCTGTACAACATCACTTATGCCACTGCTGTAAGCCACCATCATTAATCCTAGCAATCGATTGTTCATCTTTTTGATCCCTACCATAAAAATGTTTCATTTAAGACCTCCTAAGTTCTAATTTGAGAATCTAGGAACACACAAAAATATCAATATCAATATCAATAGGATTACTGTCAAAGTTTGGATATTTATTCCACATTGAAGTTACTTTTGTGTATGGTATGAGGAAGGGATCAAACAATCGTGTTCCTTGATCTGAAATCAAAGACCAAATAACTGTTCCCCATGCAGCCAGTATACAATGGAGGTACAGAGACCATATAACTATAATAAAGGCTTTAACTTGGAAAATGGAACAATGGGAAATCTAGCCAATCTAGCAAGGGTTCCAATAGCCACTTGTAACATTCTGAAATGCCTTTGGAAAAATCATTCAAGGATGCCCTACTATAGGATGAAAAATATTATTCAAATAATTCACACTATGTTCCTTGAGAAGAGCTACTTAGTCCATTGTCCTACTTGGTTCTTGGCAGAAGCTTAATCTACCTCATGGTTTTACAGTACAAGCCTTTTAAAAACTTCACAGACTTCTTATCTAGTTGAATCCAGCAAATCCCATAACTTTATGTATAGTATTTTCTAGACTTGTTAGATTTTTCTAATATCTCTGCTTTGTTGTCCCCTTGATACTTTTGTTTCTCGACTTCATTGCAGGTCTCTGCACCATCTCAGGATTTAATGGAAAAACTAGAAATTTAGTCTCTTTTCCTTAAGCTATTTCTTCTAATTAAAAAGATTTATTGGAACCACCTTCTTAGTTGGACCTTGCCACTCAGACACCTTAGTTGATTTAGAGGTTTTAACAAAATGAGTGTATCAGCCATTCCCTTGATTTAAATATTCCCTTGTTGCTAAGGACTAATCCATTTTTATTAGCCAGAGAATCTCACCATTTTATCATTTTACTGCTTGAGGTTAAGAAGCAGATACCTTTTCATCTCTAGAAATCCCCAAATTTCTGATCTTTATCTATTCTCTTTCTTATCAACCTTCAAGATAATGACAGCAATTTATTTTCTGGGCTTATATCTTCTTGGTAATTTCTTACAAAATGTAGCTAATAGCTAATTAGCACTAACATATAATTTTATTAATATAAAATATGCTATTTTTCCAACTTATTTTCTTAGATTTAAATGCTCATTAAGTATATTGTATGCCCTTCAAATTACTGTAATGTTCAGTCTTTCCAATTACTTCTCCATTGAAAATCATATAATGCCATCATTCCAGTCTCCGGAAACAAAAAACTGAAGCTACTGTAAGTGAGCACTAACATAATAAAAACCTATGATAGCAGTCACTTACGGTAGTTTAGTATTTTTTATGAACTAAAAAAAAATAGGACAGTGCAGGTTATACTATAGTAAAAACAACACTGGGCTGGGTGCAGTGGCTCACACCTGTAACCCCAGCACTTTGGGAGGCTGAGGCGGGTGGATCACCTGAGGTCAGGAGTTTGAAACCAGCCTGGTGAACATAGTGAAACCCTGTCTCTACTAAAATACAAAAATTAGCTGGGTGTGGTGGCAGGTGCCTGTAATCCCAGATACTTGGGAAGCTGAGGCAAGAGAATCACTTGAACCCGGGAGGCGGAGGTTGCAGTGAGCCAAGATCGCACCATTGCACTTCAGCCTGGGTGACAGAGAGAGACTCTGTCTCAAAAAAAACAAAAAACAACACACAAAAAACACTGAAATCTCTGTAATTTCAAAAAAGTTTATTTCTTACTCAGTTTATATCTTCAATGTGTTCAATGTGGTTCATTAGAAATATTTACTCCACCAGGGACATTGACTAGTGGACATTCTATATATTCTCACATACTTCAACGAGTTCCAAAGAAAGGGAAAAAATTTAGGGAATCACATATTGCTCTAAAAGGCTTCATTAGTCAAAGTAAGTCATGTACTGTATTAATCTACTCTCACACTGCTATAAAAAACTGCCCAAGACTGGGTAATCTATAAAGAAAGAGGCTTAATTGACTCACAGTTCCACAAGTCTACAGAGGCCTCTGAAAACTTACAGCCATGGTGGAAGAGGAAGCAAACATGCCCTTCTACACATGGTGGCAGGAAGGAGAAGAATGAGAGCCTAGTGAAGGGGGAAGCCCCTTAGAAAACCACCAGATCTTTTGAGAACGTATTCACTATCATGAGAATAGCATGGGGGAAACCACCAACCAATATCATTCTTAGCTCATTAGTTCAACCAAAACATGGCAAACAAACCTTAAAACAGGAACAAAGTAGGAAACTAGGAGACCAAGAAACACATGAAAAGAATAAGGCATCTTGGCCAGGCATCGTGGGTCACGCCTGTAATCCAAGCACTTTGGGAGGCCAAGGCAGGTAGATCATGAGGTCAGAAGTTCAAGACCAGCCTGACCAACACGGTGAAACCCCATCTCTACTAAAAACACAAAATTAGCCACCTGTGGTGGTGCGCACCTGTAGTCCCAGCTACTCGGGAGGCTGAGGCAAGATAATTGCTTGAACCGGGAAGACAGAGGTTGCAGTGAGCTGAGATCACACCACTGCACTCCAGCCTGGGCAACGAAGTGTGACTCCGTCTCAAAAAAATAAAAATAAATAAAACATCTTTTGTGATGTAATGGTAAGTTTCTGTAACCCCAAGTCTAGTTTCAATATGTGCCTTTAGAATAGGGACAATTAGCTGGTGGAAAATCAAACACAGATCTGACTATACTCCTGGCATAACCTGACCTTTTGTCATACTGAAGATGAAGCCAGTACATGCAGTCATTTAATTTCAATTAAGGTTCACATCACAATTGTCATAGTTTCTCTGGATAGGCTTTGAAGGAGTTACTAAATGAAATTATTGGATTCTGTTTTCAACCAGGGCTGTAATCCCAAAGTTTAAGTTATGATGAGTATATAAATTCTTTGTAGACCATAGGGTTTTAGTGCATGATTCTCTTTACAAATGATCAACTCCCACATATTGCTATGTAACACACTACCTAAAAGTCAATGGTTTATAACAGTAAGTCTTTTATTATTGCTGAAGAATCTGCAAATCAGCTGAGTGGTCACCTTGGTCTCAATTATATTTGTGCATCAGCAATGGGTCATAGAGGATCTCTACTGATCTTAATTGGCCTTCTCAAGTCTTTGAGGATAGGCTGATTGTTGGCTGGTCCATGATGGCCTCATCTCTCTCAGATGAATCTCTTTCATGCCTCAAATATGTACGATCATTCTTATGGTAGAGGGAGAAGTGCAGGTGAACAAGAATTGCTTTCTTGAGACAAAGACTAAGAATTAGTACACATTTAATTCCACTCTATTCTATTGGCCAAAATAAGTCAGAAGGCAAGCCCAAGTTCAAAGAGAGTGGAAAAAACTCTATCTCTCTAGTGAGAAGAACTGCAAAATCACACAAAGCATGTAGCTATAAAAAAAGGTGAAAAAACATGGCCATTTTACACTCTATCACCACTTTTAAACTTTAATGCACAGAACATTGCCTCAAATGTTTTTCCCTTGTAGGTGTGTTAAATTTCACCTAAGAACAAAAAGGACACTGAAAAATTCCAACTTCATATATTCATGTGGTTTACTTCCAAACAATAATCTCAAGTGGGCTTATCATGATTAATTACTTAAGACCTCATGAAGCCTTTTGATTTTAGAAACCCAGGGATTGCACCTATCATAGTGGAGTGATTGTTTTTGTCAACCAACTGATAAGTGGAGACTCTTTCTTCCTCTTAGGTTGAGATAGCAAAAAAAATCATTATTAATAATTATACATTTTAATTCTCTCACTATAGAATTTAAGTTTATTCAGAATATCAATAAGGAAACATATTAATTTTAAAAGCAAGTTGAGGCCAGGCGCAGTGGCTCACGCCTGTAATCCCAGCACTTTGGGAGGCCGAGGTGGGCAGATCGTGAGGTCAGGAGATCTAGACAAGCCTGGCCAATATGGCGAAACCCTGCCTCTACTAAAAATACAAAAATTAGCCAGGGGTGGTGGCAGGCGCCTGTAATCCCAGCTACTCGAGAGGCTGAGGCAGAAGAATCGCTTGAACCCAGGAGGCAGAGGTTGCAGTGACCCAAGATTACGCCATTGCACTCCAGCCTGGGTGACAGAGTGAGACTCCATCTGAAAAAAAAAAAAAAAAAAAAGCAAGTTGAACCTGGCTTTTGGAGCAAAACCAATGGAATAGTAACATGAAATGAAAGGAAATAAAGTAAGAATTGTGTATATTTGTTCATTAACAAATAATGAAGGGCTTGGGGCCCCAAAGGTACTTAAACAAGGAAGGGAAAGAAGATCACAGAAAAAATACAATAAAATTATGCTCACAGGGACAATCCATAGCCAAGAAACTATTGAAAAACATTCAAAGCTACAGATAGAGAGTCGATACTAAATGCAATTTGAAACCCTCAGCTTGAAAACAAAGACAGCCAGCTGGTTGGGAAAAAAATTCAGAAAGATTTGAGAAGGAAAACTAAGAAGATTGGTTTAAAATACTTCAAGCAGTATTTGATTGTGTTCATGGTAACACTTTTTGTTGTTTTATTGTTTGTTTTTTTCTGGTAGTTTTGTTTTGTTTTAATTTTTGTGAGAAAACTATATATATATACATATATATATATGTATCTCATGGGGGAATATGGTCAGAAAATTTATGAAGTTAGATCTTTTAAGAATGCACATTAAAGTTGAAACATCCTAAAGTGACTCATGCAGAGCAAAAACAGATGAAATCCTTGTCTAAGTTATATTCTATGTAGAATCATCCAAATCAATGGTGACAGGGTTGGTAAGATTTGCGTCTTATTGTCTTCATATCTTACCATGGAACACACTTCAGGGGAGAATCTACAGAAACCTAACAGGAAAAGAAATGTCTGAAGTCTAGAGCAAAGGGGAAATAAAGGAAAGCAAGCATTATTACCTAGCCTTTCACATAGTAGAGAAAGAAAAATGAACACGTTAAAACGCACATTAAAGCTTTAAAACCCAAATTTCCCTTTTTTAAGTGATTGAAAGCATACAGAATAAAACACTAGAGACATATGCCATTGATACAGAGAAAGAAGTGTTGCGCAGAAGTGATTTAACTACTACATGAAATATCATCAGTTATGTACTCATTACCTGAAAATTTTATCATATGAAGAAAAGATCGTAAGAAATACATATTTAAAAAATAAATATTTCTACTCACTTGAACCCTGAAGATATTGTTTTAGAAAAAAACACATTGAGCATGAATTCCAACTGAGACAAAAGATGGACAAAATGTGAGACTCTCCTCAGGGAGTAAAATTAATAGGTCTAAAACTCTCCAGATCAGATGTAATGGCACAGCCATTGTTTCAAATGGCTAAAAATGCTTTAGGAAATGTTAAGATAAAAAATCCTCAAAACTCTAAGTCCAGTACTCCAATTCTAGCAATCCCATTGCTACTGAAAATTTTTAACTCCTCTATTTCTAGATAAAAAGTATTAATTGACTCAAGCTCTGGCAAAATCTGTAGCTCTGTTGATTCTTAGCTATCCATCTCTAAATGGCCCATAAAATATCACCTTCTATTTTCTCTTTTCCTGGATTTTAATAGTGAAGAAATCTTGGCATTCATAGTGAGGGCAAATTGGAGCTATGATATTTGTGAAGTTAGAAACTTGTAGGCAAATGAGGGATTTTCATGATTATTCCTCCTCATTTTCTTCATTTCACCCTCCCAATTTCTTCCCATTTCCTCTCCCTCCCCCATTTCTTTCCTCTAGATAACTTGACTTTGTCTATAGTTTTTGACTGGCCAGAGTAATGTGGCTATAAATATTTTGGCATAATTTTGATGGTATTATAACTTGATTGGCTTCTCTTATTTTCAGAATTTCATATGTGAGTATGACTAGTGCATTGATATTCTCTTGTGTCTTCTTTACTAGCTCTTTGGAAAATAAGGTCCCAGGAGAGAGTTGAGGTTGGGTTGATGTAACTTTGCAAGTACAAACAAACTGCACTTGTTCAAAAGGAAGACAGCCCAAGCTACCACTGCTGATAGACATTTATCTCTACCCAGGCAACTGAATGAAATATGTATGTCAGCAAATAAGAAGAAAATTATGACACTGGAAAGGGTAAAACTTCATACTTTATTTTTTGGATGCAATAAAGGATTTTTTTTACTTCAGTTTATCCATTTGAGCCAATAATGTGCAGGGGTGAATAATTTCTTCTGTTTGAAGAATTCTTACATTGCGGCAGTATATTATAATTTATGACAACATTTACTTGTTGCCTAATCTTAGCTCAGCTATATTGAACAAAGGGCTAAGCATAATTGAAGGTGGGAAACAAAATAGGCAGTGAAATTTTAGTCGATAATAAAGTATGCTTTGGGGTTAATTTATTAATATTTCATTGTGGCACCATTTCAGCGATTTCTGGAGAACAAAGTGGCATACTCACCCTGGATCCTAGGAAAATATATAAAGAAGCAGTAGCTATTATTGAGGAATTATCTTGATAAAGTAGGGCTAAGGTATGCATGGCCTGGGCTTGGATCTGTTCCCCACTGAGGGAGGAAACCAAATATCAATTGTCTCTAGATTTAACTATTAGGTTTGCTGGGATAACAGGACAATAATCAGGAGAGTAGTGGAAAACATGCTTCCAAAGAAAAGTAAGAAATTTCTACTGCACTTCAGCAGAGGGAATCATTTTGGATCATTATTTATGATTCCTTCTTGTTCCTCCTTGTCAAAGGAGAAGAGACTAATGCTGGTGGAATGTCCATCTTGCATAAAAGTTGAAGAGGTCTCTGTAAAAATTGAAGAGGTCTTACACAAGACCTAGCTTTTTGGTGCGCTCTCTCTCTCTCTCTCAGAGAGGCTTACCTACTGCAGTGTGTGTTCTCCTCATTGGTCCCTCTTTCATGTGTTAAGAAGTTTCAGGCAGAGATTCCCCATTCTATGGAGAAGGCCTGTAATTTCTCAGTTCCTCAGACTATAACTGAGTGGGTAGATGAGGTAGATTGTATTACTTTTTCATTCACTACCCCTTCATTGCAAAAGCAAGTATCTATGATCAAAAGGATGCTGTAGTAGACTATATCATTTTGAAACTCGTTACTGCTCCCATCAACCAGATGTATTATACATTCCTACATATTTATGTCAGTCTTGGCCATGTGACTTGCTATGTCCAAAAAATATGAATGATAATGATAATGCCACTTCTAATACTTCTAAACAGAAGCTTCAAGAGCTATCACATGATGATTCTGTCTTTTTTTCTCTCTCACTAAAATGAGTCTGATAATGATTCCTACTCCTCATCCTAGATGCTGGAATAAAGGAGACAGGGACCAGAGCCACAGGCTACCCACAGCCAAGCCACAGTTGTCATGTAATATCAGCAATCTTTTATTTTACTAAAACATTAATATTGGGATGTACTTGTTACTGTAGCATAGCATAGAGAAAGGTGACTAATACAACAAGAGGTAACTACAATTAGGATGCTTCAGTAAAATATCTGGAATGAGTGGCTCTGGCTCTGGGACCAGGCAGGTGACATTCATCCAACTATTATTGGTGACAAGAGATATGAAGATGCATGCTATACAGTGGTAAACATCTGCTGAAACTGTTTTCTATAATAACTGTACCTAATGAGCTTGTGGCTTTAGCTAAAGTTGTAAAACAGAATTCAGTAGTGTGACTTAATTTCCAGGACTGAATTTAATATATATTTTTAAAATCTGTAAGAAATATATGACCTCAGAAAATAAATGGCTAGTTTGCAAACAAATTAAAAAGGAGTTTATAAAATCTAGAATTTCTTTCACCTTCAAGGTTACAATGCAACTGGTTCTCACTTCTACACATTAAAAAAGATAAAACTGAAAAATACAAAGGTCTGCAAAACCTCAACCTGGTGGCAAGACCAAATCAAATAGAGTTATATGAATTTTAAGGCATCCGAACTTGTTAATGCAGCATCCATTAAATCCATTTAATTGGACAAAATATCTTGGAAGACAAAGACTAAAGATTTGACTCTTCCACAGGAGACCTAATAAGTTAAAGCTGCCCTTGATTAAATCTAGAGACATTTATTAGAAAGAACTAAGTGTGTAGCATGAGCAATAAGGCTAAATGGTATAAAATAGATAAGAAGTTTGGAATATAATTCACCCATAAAAAGAAAGTCCTGCCATTTGTGACAACATGCATGAACTTGGAGGACATTATGCCAAGTGAAATAAGCCAGTTACAGAAAGACAAATACTGCATGACTCCACTTACAGTATCTAAAATAGTCAAATGTATAGAAGCAGACAATATAGTAATGGTTATCAGGGGCTGAAAACCCCTGGGAAAATGGAAAGTTGCTCTAAAATGGGTATAAAGTTTCACTTTTGATAGATTAATAAGTTCTAGATATCTGCTATACAACATAGTACCTATAGTTAACAATATAGTATTGTGCACTTCAAATTTTATTATGAAGGTAGATCTCATATTAAGTGCTTTTAATAGACACACACAAACACAGCATAGGAGTACAAGGAAACTTTGAGAAGTATTGAATGTGTCTGTTACTCTGATTATGGTGATGGTATCACAGGTGTTTGCGTATGTTCAAATGCATCAAACTGTTCACGGCAAATGTGACGTTCTTTGTATATCACAACAAAGCAAAACAAAAAGTAGCTGACCATGTTTTTGAGAGGGTTGTACTGCTAAAAACAAAAAAAAAAAAGGCCATGAATCAGGTTGAAAAAGAAGCAAGCGAGGAGCAGGCACCTAATCAAAGTGTGTTCCACATGTCTGGTATAGAAGGGCGCTCAGGATATTGATGCAAAAGGACTTCAGAATTACTATGGAACAGTGATTGCTGAACTTGGTTGATATCGTTTGGTTCTGTGTCCCCACCAAAATTTCATCTCAAATTGTGATCCCCGTGTGTCAGAGGAGGGATCTGGTGGGACATGTTTGGATCATGGGGGCAGTTTCCCCCATGCTGTTCTCATGATAGTAGCTGAGTTCTCATGAGATCTGATGGCTCAAACACGTGGCACTTCCCCCTTCACTCTCTCTCTTCTGCCGCCACGTAATACATGCCTTGCTTCCCCTTCAGTTTCTGCCATGACGGTAAGTTTCCTGAGGCCTCCCCAGCCTTGTGGAACTGTGAGTCAATTAAATCTCTTTTCTTTATAAATTACCCAGCCTCAGGTTGTTCTTTATAGCAGTGTGAAAGTAGACTAATGCAATGGTATATTCTCCTTTTCTGAATAGCAACGTTTGAGTGTGTTCCATGGTAAGATATGAAGACAATAAGACACAAATCTTGCCAACCTTGTCACCATTGATTTGGATAATTCTACATAGAATATAACTTAAACCAGGATTTTATCTGTTTTCGCTCTGCATGAGTCACTTTAGGATGGTTCAAATTTAATGTGCATTCTTAAAAGAGCTAACTTCATAAATTTTCTGACCATATTCCCCCATGATATATATATATATGTGTGTGTGTGTGTGTGTGTGTGTGTGTGTGTGTGTGTACCCTTCCCCTGTTCCATTATATAAATAGATCATAGGGGAAAAATACATTTATTTTATAGTTAATAACTCCCCAAATAAGCAAAGCCACATCCAGAGCTGATGCAAAGGTAATCACTCACAGACCTTGAACCCAACTCCATGATCGACATTGCACTTGGGGAGAGGGTGAATGTGCTTTTCTTATGAAAGAAAAGCAAGTAAATATTTACACCTGAAGTGTGAACTCTTGTCAACTGTATTACTGTAAAAACATCCACAGCTTCTTTCTAAAAGGTAGATTATATATCTCTGTCAAACTGATATCAGGCTTGTCATTGTTTTAGCCAATGAAATATCTGTGGAAGTGACAGGTGCTACTTCTAAGAAAAGTTATTTCACAAATCAAGCACTCCTTTATTTTTCTGTACCACCAGCCTAATAATATCCTGGATAGCATCTATGCCTTCATTCTGGATCCTGGAATAAAGACATAGTGCAGAGCCTAATATGACCTACAGCCAATGTACAATGTAAACAAGAACTAAACCTTTGTTTTTGTAAGCCTACAGATATTTGAGATAGCTTGTTACCACAATATCACCTAAAAAAGCTAATACAATGACTTGGTTCAGTTAAACATATCAGTACCAATGGTGGCCTCTTGTCTAAGTTGAATTCTGCAATTCACATACCAGTATTCTAATTAACGTAAAAGTCTGTATCTCAACTGATTGAAAACTTGGAAAACCTTCAAATCCTAACATTATTTGATTGCTTTCTATGTCCCAGACACTCAGATAAGTGCTTTATATATATGGCCTCATTAAAACTCACCAAACTGTATTATTCTCTCTTTTAAAGGATAAAGCATCCAAATTAAAGAGATTATGTAACCATCCCAAAGTCACCCAGATCGTAAGTGTTCTGATTTCAGATCCTACATAGGTAACGATTGTTCTCAAGTACTCAGGATAATTTTTCTCCTCTAATACTTTCTCTTTCTTATTCTCCCCAATACACAATGTCCGGTATGTGAAATTAACCTCTCATTTGAACTATGCTTACAATGATCCTTTATCTAAACCAAATACCAGAACAGGGTCTGACCACAAATTTTGTGCCGAAAGGGCATCTTAAAAATGTATTGTCCCCAAAAGGAGCAACATGAAGCAACAGGCAATACAAAAGTCTTTTACCTTTCTGCTTGCATTTCTACGATGAAGGCTGTGCTAAGGTAACCTTCTAACCTGAGAGAAAACAAATCCTTCTAAACACATTCAACTGGCTTTCTCCCCTCAGGCTCAGCATCAACCTAAGAAGAGCACCTCCAACAGCTATAACAGCGAAGAAGACAGCAGATGTTTTCTCTTTAGCTAGACTAAAATTGAATACTAAGAAATCACTGTGGTTCTGCTCCCTGCCTTTCCTAAATTGCTCTCTGTGTAACCCTGTGTAATCCAGCAATCCAATACAGTCCTAATATGAAACACAATGCAACTATATTTTACGATTGTCTTTACAATGCAGTTGAAATAGTAGAAAGAATACCAGGCTTGGAATTTGCTCCAGCTATTTTCCTTAAATTTGTCCTTTTAACTTCTGAAGTTTGTCTCTTCAACTGGAAAAGGTGAATGATATCTCACAGATTTGTGCTGTTTAAGCTAAAGCAATTAAATATAAGATAATACACTGATAAGGTTTGGCTGTGTCCCCACCTAAATCTCATCCTTACTTGTAGTTCCCCAAATCCCCAAGTGTCGTGGGAGTAACCTGCTGGGAGGTAATTGAATCATAGGGCAGGTCTTTTTGGTGTTCTTCTTGTGATAGTGAATAAGTCTCAAGAGATCTGATGGTTTTACAAAGGGTGGTTCCCCTGCACATGCTCTCTTGCCTGCTGCCATGTAAGACATGGCTTTGCTCCTCCTTCCCGGTCTGCCATGATGGTGAGGCCTCCCCAGCCATGTGGAACTGTGAATCCATTAAACCTCTTTTTCTTTTTTTATGAATTACCCCATCTCTGGTATGTCTTTATTAGCAGCATGAGAACAGACTAATACATACATTGAACAGTTAAGACTAGGTGATGCTACAATAACTGACAACTTCTAAATCTCATCAGCTTCAAACAAAACTTATTTCTTTTTATATGTGCAAAATGTGGTTGGTGAGTGACAGGGGTGGAGACTAATTCACAGTCACTGAGGGTCTAAGGTAGACACTACCATCTTGGAGCTACACCACGGGGTATTTGTGGTCTTCATTTTCACTGTGGCCAGGGAAGAGAGTACTAAAGAGTCTCTCTTAAGAGAGACTTAATTAAATGCCTCAACCAGAAAGTGACAATTTCACTTTCTATCACACATCATGGCTCCAACTAACTGCTGGAGTGCAGTCACTAATAGAAACAAAATCCTCCTGTATGCCCAGAACGATATGAGATGGATGAGGGCTAGAAGTCCCATTCATAGCTATTGTTTGTGGCACATATCATCCACAGCAGACATTGTCAGTATATACTCATATTATTTAACAATTTTTTAAATCTTTATACTCAGTTTTACCCTCCACACAATCATAAATTAAAACAAGTTCCAGTGCAGAGGCTTTCCACAAACTATTCCACAAAGTATTAGAGTATGTGAGCCATTTCCAAAATTTTCTGTGGAAACATTGTAAGTCATTTAAGTAATAAGCATAAGCTCATGAAAATATCACAACTGAACATTGAATTAACTGAAAGACAAGAGGAGAAGAGACACACAAAGGCATAGTGGAGCCTCTAGGACAGGGTCAAAATAAGAAGACAATAAATTTTGCTAATATTTTAAGATTCTTTGGTTTGAACTTGCTCACTCTATATCACTGTCTGATAACTAATTAGAATTTGTAGTGTGAATTTGGGTTTTATTTGCACTTGCATTTTGAAAATGCAAATGTTTTGTTATAGATAATTGCAATGTTGTAGAAATGTATGTATATTAACTTTAATTACAACTGCTCTGGTAGCTAAATAGCCTGTTTTGCAATTGCTTTACACAGACAGACAGCTAATAAGACCTAAGATGAACCTTAAAATCTGATATTTATGTTTACAAATCAATTTAAGAGTACTCCCTCCAATGTCTGTATACTAAACTAAAATAACCTGGTAGAGTCATTAAGAATACTTTAGGCCTTAAGAGTCTTCTTAACTACTCATAGCACATTTTGATTGAATCATAAAGAAATTTCAAAGGTTTTTATTAGTTACAGTGTGGGGAAAACATATGTTTGTAGAAAGGCATAGTTTGTTCAATAATTTTTAAGGGTATTTGTTAGAATTCTAATATTTTTAAAGGTTCAAGAAAAATTGTTGCCCTTATATTAGGCAATTATAGTAACAAGAATAGATTTGTTACATATAGTATAAGTATTTTGGGGGTAAAAAAGTTTTTGGACCAAGCTAGATGACAGTGATGCAGGAAGAGTATGACCTTTCTATTATGCAGCATATTTGTGCTACGTCTTCCTTACCAAGAAGAAGTATGAACAAAGAATCAGAAATATACCATTATGTTCAGGTTTCAAGAATAGTGCTTCAAGGTGAGAAGAATTTTTTCTATGCATTTTACTAGTAATAAAAGAATCTTAAATCAACCAATAAAAATATAAAAGGTCTGGAGGGTGACAACAATAAAAAAAGAAAAGGCTGGAGAACATGAGTTTACTTAACCTCCAGAACAGAGTCAGGACAAACAAAGAACACTTGGTGAAGACAGAGCAAACCCAGACACACGGATATTTAATCAGCTAAAAGCTACAGCAATGTGAAGCTATATAA
The DNA here is from genome assembly GCF_029289425.2 of Pan paniscus. Classification (NCBI taxonomy): domain Eukaryota; kingdom Metazoa; phylum Chordata; class Mammalia; order Primates; family Hominidae; genus Pan; species Pan paniscus. The sequence goes on from NC_073264.2 coordinate 45,357,106, forward strand.
CAACACTGGCCAGCCAAATACAAGGTTAAATGTGTTTCAGGCCTAGAGCTTAGAGCTGTTGCCTATTTCCTGGAAGTTTCAATCTGAATTTTAAAATAAATTTGACATGAAAGCCAGTCAAGTCACTGTATAGACAAGTAAAGTTAGACTTAACTACCCTCTTAGGTTTTACACAAATATTTTAAAATTATTTTAAAATAGCTGCTCATTGTTTATAGTCTGTCCATAGGTTGACCGATAATAACAATGTTTTCACAAACGATTTACTTTTACAAAGATTGGATCATGGTTTATACTACATATTTCATGAAAGTAATACAGTCTATCTTATCTCTATTTTTCCTGCAAACAAAAACTTAACATGCAAGCATACATCCTAAAGAAATATTCAGGGTTAGGATGATATGTTCAACCCTAATTTGTAAAGTCAAAAAAAAAAAGAGTGCTATTGTTTAATTTTATACTATTAGATGTTGTTAGTTTTAGCTGTTCCTCTACTCAGAGGTAATTAAACTACCACAACTATTCACTTAGAAGCAATTAAATTTGTCTTTACTAATCAATCTCACACTGTTAATGCAGATTTAATGTACGCAGATAAGGAGGAGGTATAATAGTTGTTTCATATAATATCATTCTCTCCATTAATTTCCTTCTTTATTCCTAGAGTAAATGTTGTAATATGGTACCTGGTCATTTAGGAAATAAACTGGTAATACATTTTGCACTAGTAAGCCAAGGGTCAACCTCCAAACTTTTCTAGGATAAACTTCCTCTATGTTATTTGGAAATAGTGCCATTTGATCATGGCTGAGTTATCCCAATTGGCAGTTTCATTTTAATGAAATGTACTCCCCACTGTTTTCAGCTCTGCCACAGACACCTTTGGCTTTGGTTCTCTTCAACCCTAAGCACTCATTCCATAAAATGTTGCACTGGCCTCAGTTGAAGCATTTGAAGCAGAAAAAAATAACAGAAAACCAAAATCAGTTCTCCAAAATCAAAAGCAGTTCTTTTAAAAGACTGCTCTAAGACTCAAACTCCAAGCTAATTATCAACAACTATCTAAAGCATAAAGGGACTTTGGGATAATTTTTGGTGTCAGTAATCACAAATGACTAAGAATAACTTATTCAGTTAGATCCTTGTGACAGCACATATGCTTGTACATATGCACTGGAAACAGTGTTTTTTTACTCTCAGGTTAAAATCTTGAAAACAGTTATCTAATAAGAATCTTCACGTATCTGTTAAAAAAAATTCAGATTTCCAAGCCCCTTCCCTGAAGTTTCTTCCCTGTAATTTGTATGCTAATTATTGCTTCTACTTATTATTAGTGTCCGACAGTTGAGAAATATTTTTCTGAAACAAATGGAAAGATCTTTCTGGAAAAGATTCTAAGGCTCAGTTGAGGCTAGCGAAGGAATCTGATTAGAGCCTGGAGTAATTGTACCTCTACAAAACTAGCATGGGAAAATTAATTGTGAAAAAGGAAGGAAAAAAGGAAGAGGGAAGGAAAAGATAGAGGAAGGCAGAAAAGAAAAGGTGTATTAGGACCCGAGGATATTGTGATTCATGATTTGCTGACAAACTCAGCTTAGGGCTTAATTTTTCTGAAGTGGGATATCTGGAAAAAGATATGGAACCCTGGATTGGTGAGCAAGTCAGTACACTTATTTACTTACAGCCTCTCCCTACTGGCATCCAAATATAAGAAAAAAAAAAAAAAAACTAGCAATTTGGAAAAGCGAATCCTCAGAAATGTTACCAACTTCAGTATAGAATCTATAGTTTAACCAAAAGGAAGAAAGATAAATCAAGGACTTAGAAATATAGATTATATATTAAAAGTAAGTTTGAGTCAACATAATTATTTATGTATAACATAAAAATATACAAACATTTAGAATAAAAATCTGATATGATTTCAAATGAAGAGGTAGGGGATGTGTATTTCATTGGCAGGATATAAATAAAAAGTTAATCTAAAAAATATTAGAAAATTAAAAGTTAAAATATTCCTTTTAAATTTTAAGCATAAGTGTAAAAAAGTTAAAAAACTTAAAAGTTAAAATATTCTGTTTAAATTTTAAGTGTAAGGGTAAAAAAGAAATAAAGGTAAGGGAAAATTACCTTACAGGATATAAAAGGAAAGGTATAGATAAGAGAAACAAGAGTAAAAGAAAAAAGGAATAATTGTAAGTAAAGGAAAAAAGAAATAAAATATCTCAAATAGTCTAATAGAATGAAACACTAAAAAAAAAGAATGATAAATAGGGAAGAGAAAATAAGTTTACAGAAATAATCCCAAAAGCATAATCATAAAAAATAATGAGAATGAATTAAACCTTATATTTCTAGGCAGATTCTTTAAGATTCCCCACCTTGTCATGCACCCATTTGCACATACATTCAACATACTTGCATGAAACTCACTTAAAATAAAACAATCCCCAAAAAGTGAAAAAAAAATGGAAACACATCTGGAAAGATTCTGGCTAAATATATTTGATTAAAAATAAGCTTGCTATCAAAACCTCACGGAAATATGAATAAAGGGATATAAAAACTCCACAAACAAGAAAATAGAATGGCAAAGGACACAATTGCTAATGAAATATGATAATACTGGTAGTTGGAAAGCAAATGGATAAGTGGAGACATTATAAACCACATAAAACATTCTTCAGTTTACAAGGGTCATCCAAGGAAAAATATTGATTCATGTTGTTATGGGAAAGGCTCAGGTATGAGAACCAACCAACACTTCTGAAGGCTGTTTTGTAGATGAAGCAGAAAAGAGGCAGACCTTAAAATCAATATAAAAAGTCATTAGGCTCAGATCTCCTTTAAAAGCCAGTTGTAATGTGACTACACCTACAAACTCTGACAGAAACACAAGACTCATTATTTGGATATGTAAAGGCAGAATAACATTTGACCGAAGGAAAGCAGGAATTACTACATGCGATAGTGCTATGCTGTAAATAAGTGAAAGTCAACACACAATGCAGAGACCTTCCTTCTCCACTTACCTCTTCCTCAAGCTTCCTCTCCAGTTTGACTCAATAACCCCAGGCAAAAGATTTAACAATTTCTGTTTGGAGAAATGAACCAACCAAAGGGAAAAGACAGTAATACCAGCAGTCATATTCCCAAATAAATTAGCCTATCAGTTAAAAAGTCTTCGATTTCCTTCCAAGCAGTATTTCCTAATTGTTAAACATGTATAGATAATCAAGTAGCACCTCCCATTAGAGAACGATGTTAACAAAGAGAGCAGAAATCAAACCAAAAAAGCAAAAAGGAAAGCAGAGAAACAAGGACAATGAAGGGACTCAAACTTTATGTGTGTGTGTGTGTGTATGTGTGTGTGTGTGTAACTGGTGTGTGTGTGTATATATATAAACCGGCAACTTTATATATATATATATATATATATATATATATATATATATATATATAAATAAAATCTGGTAATATGTTTTACACTAGTAAGCCAAGGGTCAACCTCCAAACTTTTCCAGGAAAAACTTCCTCTATGCTATTTGGAAATAGTGCCATTTGATCATGACTGACTTATCCCAATTGGGAGTAATGACATGTACTCCCCACTGCTCTCAGCTCTGCCACAAACACCATGTGTGTGTGTGTGTGTGTGTGTGTGTATATAATTTATTAATATATTTATTTATATATTTTTATATAAATAAATATATTTATATATTTATTTATATATTACTTATATATTTGTTATTTATATATTTATATATTTTATTTACATATTTAAAAATATATTTTATATATATTTATATATATATAATTACAATGATATATCTGGTGAGAAAAAAAGAGATTAAGTGTCCATTAAATACTTTTAAAGGAAGAATCATTCCAAGAAAAAAGAGTGGCATCTTCCGGTATTCTACCTGGGTGATGTAGTTATTAAGCCAACTTCAGGAAGGAGCCAAACCATGAGGAGGCAAGTGGAGAGAGAAGGTGTCTCCACTATGTGTATTGACTTTCCCATACTGTTCACAGCACAACACTCCGTAATAAAATTACCACATACTCTGGTTGACATCTAAGTGCCTAGCACAATCCTGTAAAGATAATGGTTATTGTAAACAAAAACTTGAGATTCTCTTACTAGAAAGACAAATAAATGACTGAATTTACTATAGTTCTGAATAAAGCAAGAAATAGTAACATAAACAAATTATTTATAAATATGGATGTAAATGCCAGAATAAATGTCCAAATAAATGAAAGCACTTGAATCTAAAACGTAGGAATTGGGAAATGGAAAAGTAAAGCATGGTAATCTTGTTTATGGAATATGACTTGTTGAGGTTTTGACTTCTTAAACTATGTATATATATCTTTTTAAGTAAAATTTTTTACATAAAATTTAAAATAAAATTTTAAAATTCAAAGATAAGCTTAAAAAAGGAAATTAATCACTTTGCAAACTCAAAGACAGCACACACAAAAAAAGGAGAAGGCAGAAAAAAAAGAAAAAAGGGAAGAAGGGAGGGAAGAGGGAAGAAAGGGAAGACAGAAGGAAGTAAAGAAAGGCCAGCTAAATAAATGTTTATTAAAATATTATATGTTATATCTAATATCAGACATAGGGCAAATTTGAGGCAAAGAACAAATAATGCAAAGGTCAATGGGAAATAATTCTTCTAAAAATTTATGAAGATAGTTATTTTGCATTTGAATCTAGTATGCCTATTAATGCAAAGATATTCAATAAGACATTACAGAATTATACATTATATACATAACAGAATTATAATATGTTATAACAGAATTATACATTATAAGGACAATACTGTATGACAAAGTAGGGTTGTTTCAGGAATGCAAGGAATGTTTAATATTGGGAAATAATTACTTATTTATGAATAATTAAAATAACATGATCAAATCATAGCTGTTGACAAAAAGTATCATCACGCCCAATAAAAATTCTTGTCATGGTCATGCAGAGTGGCTCACACCTGCAATCCCAGTACTTTGGAAGGTGGAAGTGGGAAGATCACTTTAACCCAGAAGTTCAAGACCAGCCTGGGCAACATGGCAAAACCTTGTCTTTATAAAAAAGAAAGGAAAGAAAAGAAAACAAAAGAAAAGAAAAGAAGAAAGAAAGAAAAGAAAGAAAAGAGAAAGAAAGAAAGAAAGAAAGAAAGAAAGAAAGAAAGAAAGAAAGAAAGAAAGAAAGGGAAAGGAAAGGAAAGGAAAGGAAAGGAAAGGAAAGGAAAGGAAAGGAAAGGAAAGGAAAGGAAGCAAGCAAGAAAGAAATTAGCAAGGATGATGCTGTCCAAAAGTAGTCCTAGCTACAAGGTAGACTGAGGCAGGAAGATCGTTAGAGCCCAGGAGCTCAAAATTACAATGAGCTATGATTGCACCACTGCACTCCAACCTGGGTGACAGAGCAAGACCCTGTCTCTAAAAAATAATGCAAGTCAAAACAAAATCAAACACAATGATTAAGTTGGAACCTCAGAAGTCTTCCTTTTAAAGTCTGGAACAAGACAAGATAGTCAAAAGCAGTAAAAAGGCATTGGAAAGGAAGCAAAACATTGCCATTATATTTTAGATAATATGATTATATATGTAGAAATCCCAGGTTTAATGTTACAAATAAACTTAAAATCTAGTATTTTCATTTTATAAAATCGATGTGTAAGAATGAACAGTTTCTAGTGCACAAACAACAATCAGTTATTATTGGAATTTAATTCCATATTTACGGAAAAACAAAAATATTGCATACATGGTAATAAGCAGTAAGTCGAAAGTATGGAAAGAGTATAATAAAACACTAATGAGTAACAAAATAAAATATGTTAATAAATGGAAACATGCATCATGTTCCTGGATACAAAAGTTCATAAAGTTTTCAATATTTCCTAAACTGACTCCTCAATTTGTTGGGATACCAAATAAAATAAAAGATTAGTAAATGACAAACTGACAATAAATTCAATTGGGAAAAAATTCAATAATAGTAAAGAAACCCATCAAAATTAAAACTTGATAGTTGGTACCACTTTAAGACATTTGAAAATGTATTATAAAGCTTGAATAATGAAACAGGAATTGAAAATAAATCAAGAGGGTATACATCACTTATTTCAGTTCACAACATTACGAATTTTTAAAACCAAAGAATATTTTTTTTAATTATACTTTAAGTTTTAGGGTACATGTGCACATTCTGCAGGTTAGTTACATATGTATACATGTGCCATGCTGGTGCACTGCACCCACTAACTCGTCATCTAGCATTAGGTATATCTCCCAATGCTATCCCTCCCCCCTCCCCCCACCCCACAACAGTCCCCAGAGTGTGATATTCCCCTTCCTGTGTCCATGTGATCTCATTGTTCAATTCCCACCTATGAGTGAGAATATGCGGTGTTTGGTTTTGTGTTCTTGCGACAGTTTACTGAGAATGATGATTTCCAATTTCATCCATGTCCCTACAAAGGACATGAACTCATCATTTTTTATGGCTGCATAGTATTCCATGGTGTATATGTGCCACATTTTCTTAATCCAGTCTATCATTGTTGGACATTTGGGTTGGTTATACTTACAAGAATTAAGGTACTCAACTATCCAGAGACAAGAAATGAATCACTTTACAACAATATTTAATTTTCCAGAATTTTATACCCAGATTAACAATATTAACCATCATACACCTTTAACCTATCATAATTAACCTTCATATAACTTTTCACATATGTGAAAAACTTACCACAGTTCACTTTCATTTCCCTCTCTTATTCTTGTCCTATTATATTTTACATCAAAATATGTTATAGATCCCCAAATTTATGATTACTTTTGCTTTTAACTACAGATTCCTTTTTTTTTTTTTTTTTTTTGAGACAGAGTCTTGCTCTGTTCCCCAGGCTGGAGTGCAGTGGCATGATCTCTGCTCACTGCAGCCTCTGCCTCCTGGGATCAAGTGATTCTCCTGCCTCAGCCTCCCGAGTAGCTGGGATTACAGGCATGTGCCACCATACCTAGCTAATTTTTGTATTTTTAGTAGAGACATGGTTTCACCATGCTGGCCAGGCTGGTCTGGAACTCCTGACCTCAGGTGATCCACCCGTGTCGGCCTCCCAAAGTACTGGGATTATAGGTGTGAGCCACCAGGCGCAGCACAATTATCTTTTACAGAGAAAAAAACTAAAAACAAAATCATATATTATTTTTACCCAGTTTATCATTTCCAGAATTCTTAATGTTTTAAGTAAATTTAGATTTTTATCTTGTGTAATTTTTTTAAAGCTTCCTTGTGTATTTCTTATAGTTTAGGTGTGCAGACAATTTCCTCAGCTTTGTGTGTGTGTGTGTGTGTGTGTGTGTGTGTGCATGTCCCTCAATGGTAGCCTGTCACCACCTTGTATTCACACAGGGCCCATAGCATGAATGGACTTCGCCAAGTACTCTTGTCAAACCTCAAACATTGACAAGTCTTGCTTACCTGTGCCTCTAAGAAGGGCTTTTCCATGTCTCCTACCTTTTCACCAGTCTTTCTCTTGAATACCTGATAAATGCCCATAAAAAAAATACTAGTGAGTGATTGGATGCATCCCTCTTTCTGGGGTTCTCAGGATTCTAAAATGTCTCGATTTTATAAAATCTACTTTAAATTTGGCTCTATATTATCCAGGTAATGCAACCTAGCCTCTTATAGTCTTAAGGATTTCAAAAATACTAATTTGCCTTCCCACCAACAGTGTGTAAGTGCTCCCTTTTGTCCTTATCCTTGACAACGTCCATTATTTTGTGAATTTTTAATGACAGCAATTCTGATAGGTATAAGACAGTAGTTTTAATCTGCATTTCTCTGATAATTAGTGGTGGTGAGCGTTTTTTCATATGCTTGTTGGTAGTTTGCATGTCTTCTTTTAAAAAATGTCTGTTCATTTTCTTTGCCCACTTTTTAATGGTTATTTGTTCCTTGTTGTTGCTGAGTTGTTTGAGTTCCTCATTAATTCTGGATATTAGTCCCTTGTGGAAAACAGTATGAAGATTTCTCAAAGAATTAAAAAATAGAATTGCCATTCAATCCAGCTATGACACTACTGGGTATCCACCCCCTGAAAAAAATTGTGTGCAAAAGATAACCTGCACTCACATGTTTATCGCAACACTATTCACAATAGCAAAGACGTGGACTCAACCTAAGTGTCCAACAATAGATAATCACAGAAAGAAAATATAAAATATATATACAATAGAATACTACTCAGCCATAAAAATGAATGAAATCACATATTTTGCAGCAACCTGGATGGACCTTGAGGCTTTTCTCTTAAGTGAAGCAACTGAGACACAGGAAGTCAAATATTGCATATTTTCACTTAGAAGTGGGAACTAAATAAGGTATACACACGGACATAGAGTGTGGAATAACAGACACTGGAGACTTGTAAGGGTGGAAGGGTGCTAGAGGTGTGAGGAACGAGAAATTACTTAATGGGTTCAATGTAACGTTATTCAGGTCATGGTTACACTAGAAGCTCAGACTTCATCACTATGCAATACCCACATAACAAAACTGTACTTGCACCCCTTAAATTTATACAAATGTTAATATTTTTAAACACTTTAAATTCTGTTTAAATTTCTTATTAAATTTAATTAAAATAATCAAATCAGTAAATTTAAACTCCTTATTATGAGAAATAATCTTCCCTACAACATAATAGAGCAAAAATATTTCAATTTTATTTGCTACTCACTGTCACCCTGGAAATACTGTGCCAGACACGTTAATACAATATCCATAAATTTTTAAATAAATTTATCTTTGGTTGTATTTTTAAGTAGTGAATACTAAAGTTATACAGTTTCCTAACTGTAGTAGACAGAAACCAGCTCAGCTTTAACATATTTGACATGATACATTTTGTATCTGAGGATCCATCTGAGATTACCAGGCTATAATAAATACAAAAATTTTACTTAAATCCAACTGTGTAAAATAAGATGTAAACGTTAACAAAGTCTTCGGCTGTAAAAAACTACTCCCTCACCCAAAAAAAGTAAGTAACTTTTAAACCAGTGGTTATTAAACTGCTTCGTGTTAGAGCTATTTGGGGAGCTTTGAAGATTCCCAATGCATTCTATATAAGTTAAATCATAATCTCTAGGGATAGAACCCTGGCATCTCAGATATTCAAAACTCTTCAGGAATGTTCATTCTGCAGTCAAGTTTAAGGGCCTGTGGCTTAAACAAGATAGGAGGTAATTCTCTGTTATGTAAAAAGCAGTTTGGAGTTTATATGCAGCTATACACAGTCCTCAGGGACTCAGACTTCTCTTTTTCCACAGTTCTATCTTTAAGAGCCTAGCTTTTATCTTCAAAGTCACTTCAGTGTCAAAAATGACTCTTAAATCTCCAGCGATTATACTCGTGCTTCAGTCAAGCAATAGGAGAAAGCAGGAGAGGGGGAAAAAAAAAAAAAAAGCTTTGAGCTCCTTCCACTTATGGAACCTTCCCTGAAGTCCTACCTAGCTTATGCTTTTATATAAGTGAGCAGAAGTTGGACATATGAACAAACCTAGCAGCAATGAAAGCTGGGAAACATTTTCTTCTAGCTGGTCACATTACTCAGTTTTCTCTTACAAAAGAGATGAATGCTGCACCCAAGAACAGCCTTTTACATACCAGGCTTAACTCACTGCCAAAATGTTTCCATTTATCCTTCACATGTTGGAATTATAAAAAATATTTTATATCAGGAAAACTTCTGAACTGATGGGATAGCTGAAATGCCTTTTTTTTAACTATTTTCTTTCTGGCCCAAGTTAATGTTGTATTATATTTTTCCCTAGTTTCTTTATTCCATTGAAATAAGATCCTTTTTAATCCTTATTAAAATGAACGAAGGAAAGATAAATTAATTCTCAAAATTGACAACACGTGGGGTAGAAAGTTAGCAATATGTCTGAAGAAATTCATAAGTATAGATATAGACCAAGTATTTTATTATCTTTGATGAGTCGGTCAAGCTCCCAAGTATGCAAGTTGACATTCAAAAGTAAGTTCATAGGTATTATTAGAAAGGTGTTCATCTGTGTATGTTTCTAGATATAAGTAAGATATTTATTCATCCATCATGAGTTACCTTTCCAAATATTCATCTCTTTTATATTTTTGAGACAATAAAGTTTGAATTCCAGTTTTGTCACTTAGTATCTACACATCTTTTTCATGCAAGAAAACACAACACATTGTTATAAAATTCATATATAAGCCTTCCTTCTTATTCTCCCTGCAAACTCATGAAAGCTCTGGTCATTGGCTAAAGAAGAAGCAGTTCAATAACAAGCAAGAGAATAGAAACAGAAAGATTGAATGCTATTCTTTTTTTTCCCATAAAGTTAACGGAAAATGGGATTCAATTCCATTTGCACTTAAAAGGACCCTTTAATATTGCTCCATGTAGCATTTTGAATACCTCTAAGTCAGGTAAGTAAAATAAATCTCCCTGTAGGCTAAGATGAAAAAATATTTATTTCATAAGTTTGAATTTTTATTAAAATGATGAAAAAATTTTGCACCCATGGACCATACACATTGTTCAAAACTCTTAACACTAAAAACTTTTCATAACTAAATGCTGTTAATAAAATTACATGTTATAATTTGTTAGATAGAAATTTTATCTAAACAATGTATGTGCAAGTCAGATAACTTTTTTAGTAAAAATTTATTCAAAGTAATAAACTAAAAAGAATATAATTCTTCCAAATAATATGAACCAAATTACTTTCTAGTAGGCAACACAAGATGCCACATAATTTGTTTTATTACAGAAAAATAAATGTATTTTCCGAGCTTAAGACTGAATTTTTAGAGCAATAGAATTAAAGTGCTAATTAACACATACCTGGCACAGCTAGACTAGGGCACAACTTCCAAAATAACTTTTTTGAACTTTTAGAAAATATTATACAATATCAAAGAAAATCCTGGTCCAGATCAAAGTGAAGACTAATTTAAAAGTTCATTTGAATTTTTAGTTTTTAAATCTAGTCAAAGATACCATATTTTATTGATACTCAATTAAATTAGAATGAAAACTAGGAACCAACAAGTTTGACCCTCATGCCTCTGAATCTAATTGTTTGTTGTAGCCTTCACGAGTTGAAATCTCATATTTGTTGAGACTAACAAAGAAAAACATGAAAGTTGTGTTTTAATATTATAATATTATAGATGCTCTCAAAATGTTATTTAAAATGTTAAAAATATTCTATGAGCAACTTAAAGACATATTTGAAAAATATTTATGTTAATATGCATATCAGCAGTTAGACAAAAGAACCAAAATATATTAACAGTTTACAATCTCAACTCAAAAGATTTCGTTCAAAAACTGGTAAGGAATGGCACTATGCTTGAAATTAACTGTAGCTCTTAGGTATATATAGCTCTCAGGTATATATACAGATTCTCATAAAATATTTGGGTTCCCGAAGCTTAGGAGTCCTCTTTTGTGATGCAATCCACAGTGTGTACAGGTGTCACTGACTCTGTTTATATCACCTTGTGGGAATTGGGGCTCAGAGAATTGGCATAAAAATGTTGATATTCTTGATACTGTTATTGTTTTGATAATGAACCATTCTTTACCTCTGGTTATAGAGTCTTCCACTAGCATCAGTAAAATTGTAGCAGGTTAATTTGCATGGCAAAGTGTCAGACCCATCACAATTCTTGACATCTGGTTCCGTTTAAAAATACGTAATTTAAAAGCTTAGCTATATGTTAATAGGCTACATTTTAGAAACTTTATATATCATGTGTAGCTTTTTATCATTAGAAGATGTAGAAAATGTATTTAGCTAAAAAAAAATCTCAAATTCAATAATCCAGAGATTTGATGTATTTAGTTTCACATATTTTTGGATTTCTAGTTTTAAATTATAATTTAAGTAATACTACAAGTAATATTTTGGTCTACTGATTTAGACTTATTACTATATGTAAAGTTTTTTAAATTTAGCCTATAACCATATAACTAAGCTTTATATTATATAAAATGCACCCACAATGGTGATTTCAGAAAATACTATGTGCTCTTTGCAGCCCAATTGAATAATTTTAAAGATTTTATATATATATACATATATATATAAATAAAACCATCCTGTGGAGACTAGAAACACATACATTAAGCTTACAATTTTATCATAATGACACGAAAGGCCATACAAAATTGAATCATGTCAGAGATTTGCAAAATATAATTCTTACACTTCCCAACTTTGTTTGTTCTTTGAGACAGAGTCTTGCTCTGTTGCCAGACTGGAGCACAGTGGCACGATCTCAGCTCATTGCAACCTCTGACTCCCTGGTTCAAGCAACTAATTCTCTTGCCGCAGATTCCCGAGTAGCTAGGATTACAGGCACGCACCACCATGCCCAGATAATTTTTGAATTTTTTTTTTTTTTGTAGAGTCGGGGTTTCCTTATGTTGGCGAGGATGGTCTCAATCTCCTGACCTCGTGATCTGCCCACCTCTGCCTCCCACAGTGCTCGGATTATAGGCGTGAACCACAACACGCAGCCGAACATTAAGTAAATCCATAAAAATTTATTTCCCTTACATAAGGACCTACAGTTATAATCAATGTTCTCATAGAGATTTGAATTTTCTCTATATTTACAAATACACAATTGACACTATAGAACAATAATTAATTGCTCTATTTTCGCCTACAGTATGTTTTAAATAGATCCCACATGGCCTAAGAGAGTTAGAGTTTGTTCTAATCGCACAACTGCACTCTAGAAAGTAACATTACTGCTGAATAAAATAATGCTTGTGTATAAAGAAAAATTTGGAAAATAGAAATCAGAATTGAGTTGCCCTTTCTGGATGTAAAGAAAAAGATACACTAAAAACAGAATAATGTTTATCACAGGAAAATCTGAAACAAGTATTAACAACTGGGAAATAAATAAAATATCTTCTGTCCTTACCACAAACAAAATAGAACCATCAATTAAATTATACTGAATTTCACATCAGAGAACCAATTTCAGTGAATACCTTCATAGTGATTACAACCTATGTATAAGGAGTGGCTTCATTAGATGATTATATGGCTTTTGTTAGAAATTTTTAAATTAAAGTCTTCGTAATAGGGTGAATTTATGAAAGGCCTCCATGTTTTTCTTGTTTCTATAATTCAGTAGTTAGCAATAAAATAATGTTTTTCCCATTAAGTATTTTTAAAATAATGTTTACTTGTTTCAAAAAATAATGTTTCAAAAAAATATATTGAAAATTATAGGAGCTGGTTTTTTGAAAAGATCAACAAAATTGATAGACCGCTAGCAAGACTAATAAAGAAGAAAACACAAAAGAATCAAATAGACACAATAAAAAAGGATAAATGGGATATATTCTGTATCCCACAGAAATACAAACTACCATCAGAGAATACTATAAACACATCTATGCAAGTAAACTAGAAAATCAAAAAGAAATGGATAAATTCCTGGACACAAACACCCTCCCAAGACTAAACCAGGAAGAAGTTGAATCCCTGAATAGACAAATAACAGACTCTGAAATTGAAGCAACAATTAATAGCCTACCAACTAAAAAAAGTCCAGGACCAGATGGATTCACAGCCGAATTCCACCAGAGGTACAAGGAGGAGCTAGTACCATTCCTTCTGAAACTATTCCAATCAATAGAAAAAGAGGGAATCCTCCCTAACTCATTTTATGAGGCCAGCATCATCCTGATACCAAAGACTGGCAGAGACACAACCAAAAAAGAGAATTTTTGACCAATATCCCTGATGAACATCGATGCAAACATCCTCAATAAAATACTGGCAAACGGAATCCAGCAGCACATCAAAAAGCTTATCCACCATGATCAAGTGGGCTTCATCCCTGGGATGCAAGGCTGGTTCAACATATACAAATCAATAAACGTAATCCAGCATATAAACAGAACCAAAGACAAAAACCACATGATTATCTCAATAGATGCAGAAAAGGCCTTTGAGAAAATTCAACAGCCCTTCATGCCAAAAACTCTCAATAAATTAGGTATTGATGGGATGTATCTCAAAATAATGAGAGCTATTTATGACAAACCCACAGCCAATATCATATTGAATGGGCAAAAACTGGAAGCATTCCCTTTGAAAACTGGCACAAGATAGGGATGCCCTCTCTCACCACTCCTATTCAACATAGTGTTGGAAGTTCTGGCCAGGGCAAACAGGCAGGAGAAAGAAATAAAGGGTATTCAATTAGGAAAAGAGGAAGTCAAATTGTCCCTGTTTGCAGATGACATGATTGTATAATTAGAAAATTCCATCGTCTCAGCCCAGAATCTCCTTAAGCTGATAAGCAACTTCAGCAAAGTCACGGGATACAAAATCAATGTGCAAAAATCACAAGCATTCTTATACATCAATAGCAGACAAACAGACAGCCAAATCATGAGTGAACTCCCATTCACAATTGCTTCAAAGAGAATAAAATACCTAGGAATCCAACTTACAAGGGATGTGAAGGAGATCTTCAAGGAGACTACAAACCACTGCTCAATGAAATAAAAGAGGACACAAACAAATGGAAGAACATTCCATGCTCATGGGTAGGAAGAATGAATATCGTGAAAATGGCCATACTGCCCAAGGTAATTTATAGATTCAATGCCATCCCCATCAAGCTACCAATGACTTTCTTTATGGAATTGGAAAAAGCTACTTTGAAGTTCATATGGAACCAAAAAACAGCCTGCATTGTGAAGACAATCCTAAGCCAAAAGAGCAAAGCTGGAGGCTTCACACTACCTGACTTCAAACTATACTACAAGGCTACAGTAACCAAAACAACATGGTACTGGTACCAAAATAGAGATATAGACCAATGCAACAGAACAGAGCCCTCAGAAATAATACCACACATCTACAACCATCTGATCTTTGAAAAACCTGACAAAAACAAGAAATGGGGAAAGGATTCCCTATTTAATAAATGGTGCTGGGAAAACTGGCTAGCCATATGTAGAAAGCTGAAACTGGATCCCTTCCTTACACCTTATACAAAAATTAACTCAAGATGGATTAAAGACTTACATGTTAGACCTAAAACCATAAAAACCCTAGAAGAAAACCTAGGCAATAACATTCAGGACACAGACATGGGCAAGGACTTCATGTCTAAAACACCAAAAGCAATGGCAACAAAAGCCAAAATTGACAAATGGGATCTAATTAAACTAAAGAGCTTCTGCACAGCAAAATAAACTATCATCAGAGTGAACAGGCAAGCTACAGAATGGGAAAAAATTTGTGCAATCTACTCATCTGACAAAGGGCTAACATCCAAAATCTACAAAGAACTTAAACAAATTTACAAGAAAAAAACAAACAATCCCATCAAAAAGTGGGCGAAGGATATGAGCAGACACTTCTCAAAAGAAGACATTTATGCAGCCAACAGATACATGAAAAAGTGCTCATCATCACTGGCCATCAGAGTAATGCAAATCAAAACCACAATGAGATACCATCTCACACCAGTTAGAATGGCAATCATTAAAAAGTCAGGAAACAACAGGTGCTGGAGAGGATGTGGAGAAATAGGAACACTTTTACACTGTTGGTGGGACTGTAAACTAGTTCAACTATTGTGGAAGACAGTGTGGTGATTCCTCAAGGATCTAGAACTAGAAATACCATTTGACCCAGCCATCCCATTACTGGGTATATACCCAAAGGATTATAAATCTTGCTGCTATAAAGACACATGCACACGTATGTTTATTGCAGCACTATTCACAATAGCAAACACTTGGAACCAACCCAAATGTCCATCAATGATAGACTGGATTAAGAAAATGTGGGACATATACACCATGGAATACTATGCAGCCATAAAAAAGGATGAGTTCATGTCCTTTGTAGGGACATGGATGAAGCTGGAAACCATCATTCTCAGCAAACTATTACAAGGACAAAAAACCAAACACCGCATGTTCTCACTCATAAGTGGGAATTGAACAATGAGAACACTCGGACACAGGAAGGGGACCATCACACACCAGGGCCTGTTGTGGGGTGGGGGAATGGGGGAGGGATAGCATTAGGAGATATACCTAATGTAAATGATGAGTTAATGGGTGCCGTACACCAACATGGCACATGTATACATAGGTGACAAACCTGTACGTTGTGCATATGTACCCTAGAACTTAAAGTATAATAAAAAAAAGAAAATTATATTGACAAGAATTCTGGTAAAGGTAACCTCTAACAGAGTCCCTCCTTGAAACCAACCCTAAGTGAGCAGAGAAGAGAAAGATTGGTGAAAAAGGAATACAGAAGCCAAAAGATGAATGTAGAGAATATTCTCACTCCATGTCACAAATATTTAAGGAATCCTTCCAGGTACCAAATACATAATTCTAAATAAAAGACTATCCAAGGATTCAATGGGAACCCAGTTAGAGGAATTTCTGGTCATTCCTACTGTACCCCCTTATTTAAGAAAGTGAAATCTAGAAACTCTAGCAAACCAAGGAAAATAAAGTCATTCCTATTTAATACACTTTCTTATGTACCAGATAAAGAAATGAAAATTTAAAATGAGTTCTAGTGGTTTGCTCTAACACTATTTCTTAATAGGAAAATGGGGATGCACAAGTAAGTGGGGAGCAGAATTTCTCAACTATGGATGGTAAAAAGAATTGAAGTCTAGAAATTTGACAGACATTAGAAAGATAGTCTCAATATGCCCATAGCTATTTTCTGCACTAAGAACTAAAAAAGGAAGAGAAGGTTATGCTGATAGGAAAACCCAAGTGGTCGCCCAAAACAAAAACCCACAGGAAGTAGTAGCCATAACGGTTTATTTCACCAATAATTAATAGAGAACTTAAAAGAGATGTGACAAAACAAGTGCTCTCAAAACTAGAGAGAGGAGTACCATGGATAAAAATTGAACAGAACCACACTGTGTACATGGAGTAGAAACATGAATGAATGAAACTCTAGCTATTAAACAATGGCTCCTAGTGCATTAGTTAACATAGAGAAAAACTAGGTCCGTATTTAGTTCTATCCAAATCTGGAACTGCACAGAATCTCAGTTTCTTCCTCAGAACCTCTTGACATTAAATGGTATAATGAAAATATTTACTACAAAACTCCCTTCTTAAGTTCTAAGAAAATAATTCAGATAAATAGAGAGGTATATAAAAATGGGGCTCCACACAAAATGACCTATACTATTTTTAAGCAAAGACCAGCTTGGGCTGAAAAATTGAGAATCAAAAAATAGGAAAGTGGAAGATCATGCAAAACCTTTGAAACAAAAATTAAGGAATAATACCACTCTTGAGAAATGAGATTAAAAGTATAAATGTGAATACCAGAAAAAGCCTGAATAGTGAATAATGGGAAAGGAGAAAAATGATAAGGAGAGAGTTTAGGACTAAACAGTAGACGGATGGGAAAGGGGAAAGAATTAGAAAGAGGAGAAGTAAGAAACAAAATAAAACAAAGCATGGGAAAAAAAGAAAGAGAGAAAAAGAAAATATCTCCAGCTTGTGAAAGAAGACATTCTCATAAATTTGTTTGAGTTCATTGTAGATTCTGGATATTAGTCCTTTGTCAGATGAGTAGGTTGCAAAAATTTTCTCCCATTCTGTAGGTTGCCTGTTCACTCTGATGGTGGTTTCTTTTGCTGTGCAGAAGCTCTGTAGTTTAATTAGATCCCATTTGTCAATTTTGGCTTTTGTTGCCACTGCCTTTGGTGTTTTAGACATGAAGTCCTTGCCCAAGCCTATGTCCTGAAAGGTATTGCCTAGGTTTTCTTCTAGGGTTTTTATGGTTTTAGGTCTAACATGTAAGTCTTTAATCCATCTTGAATTAATTTTTGTATAAGGTGTAAGGAAGGGATCCAGTTTCAGCTTTAGAAAAAAACAAAGAACCCCATCAAAAAGTGGGCAAAGGATATGAACAGACACTTCTCAAAAGAAGACATTTATGCAGCCAAAAAACACATGAAAAAATGCTCATCATCACTGGCCATCAGAGCAATGCAAATCAAAACCACAATGAGATAGCATCTCACACCAGTTAGAATGGCGATCATTAAAAAGTCAGGAAACAACTGGTGCTGGAGAGGATGTGGAGAAATAGGAACACTTTTACACTGTTGGTGGGACTGTAAACTAGTTCAACCATTGTGGAAGTTGGTGTGGCGATTCCTCAGGGATCTAGAACTAGAAATACCATTCAACTCAGCCATCCCATTACTGGGTATATACCCAAAGGATTATAAATCATGCTGCTATAAAGACACATGCACACGTATGTTTACTGCGGCACTATTCACAATAGCAAAGACTTGGAACCAACCAAATGTCCAACAATGATAGACTGGATTAAGAAAATGTGGCACATATACACCATGGAATACTATGCAGCCATAAAAAATGATGAGTTCATGTCCTTTGTAGGGACATGGATGAAGCTGGAAACCATCATTCTCAGCAAACTATCACAAGGACAAAAAAACCAAACACCGCATGTTCTCAATCATAGGTGGGAATGGAACAATGAGAACACATGGACACAGGAAGGGGAACATCACACACCAGGGCCTGTTGGGTGGTCGGGGGAGGGGAGAGGGATAGCATTAGGAGATATACCTAATGTAAATGATGAGTTAACGGGTGCAGCATACCAACATGGCACATGTATATATATGTAACAAACCTGCACATTGTGCACATGTACCCTAAAACTTAAAGTATAATAATAATAAAAAGAAAGAAGAGATTCTCAAGGAAGCAGAATCACAGAGGGGGAAAAAAGCCACCAAACTCTGTGTACCCTAATTTGTTTCCTTAACTTTCAAAAAATTTATTTTATTTTCAATTCACACCTAAAAATTGTGACAGTAAAGGACAACCAAATCTTGTCTTTTTCTTTAAGGACATATTTAGCCTTGGGTTAACTTTCTATTTCTGTTTCCTTGGAAACTTGATAAAGTATAATGTCAGCTGTATTACCAGGGAAGGTTTCTTATGGTAAAAATGGCCACTGATTGATAAGTTACATTTGACTTGAAGTATGGATGGTTTAATGGTAAATTGTCTATATGTATTGTGTACAACATGAAGTTTTAATACATATATACACAGTGTGGAATAGCTAAATAAAGCTAATTAACATATGTATTACATCGTATGTTTTCTTAACTTTGATTAAAATAAAATAATTTTTACTTTGCGAAAATAAAGTTTAAGTGAAGGAAAACTTGAATTTACATTCAAAAATAGTTTGTGGTGTAAATTTGAAGCAACCTGATAGACCAAGATGCTGAGATTACCCACCTTCTGAAAATAATCAAAATTTCCAGAAAAGAACATCATTTTATAAGACTATCTAGAATTCATTTAAGAAATTAAAAAAATACTCAGTCCAGAAACCAAGCAATTATGGGTATACAGAGAAATAAACCAAAGATGAATTTCAGCTTTTACATTGATGGTTTTGCCAGAAATACAAATTTGTATGCCATTCTCTACATAACACAGGAGATAGAAGAGAAAAACCCATGTCCTATTTAAGTGGAGAGTCTACTAGGAGATCTTTGCCTAAAACTTCATGTGATCCTGGAAATAAAGTAGAAGTAGCTCTTCTCCCAGGAAATTGAAAGAATAACCATCTATCTTAAGCTCCAGCTGTAAGTGAAGAGAGAAAAATACATCCTCTAAAAATTTACAGTCACAATTAATCCCCACATGAGTTTATTGCTGTAAAAGTTTATAAAATGAGAACTGAGTTTAAAGTACTCTGGGATGTCTAATATTTAAGGTATTCATCAGAAGAGAAAGCAGTCTTTTCTGAGGAAATCCCTGTTCATCACAGATATCAAAGAATTGCTGAGGTTAAGTTCCTGGTAAAATAAGGACCTAATAAAGAAGTCCCCATGATATGAAATTGAAAACAAAAAACAATAGAATAATATTCAGCAAAAATTAACTCCTGAAACTATAAGATTAAAACGTATTAAATAAATATATCAAGTATGTGTCAAAAAAAAAGTTGTGGTAAAATATTAGTTCAGTACAAGAGTATTTAAGAAAGAATAAAAAAGAGTGCTTAGAAATTATAGAAAGATAGATATAACCTGATATATATAAACCTGATATTTTGTCTTAATTTCAATTATTTTTATATCTATTGATATACATCTTCAGTTATATTTATAATATACATATATTTATATCTTCGAATATATATAAATAATTAAGACAGAATATTAGAGTCAAACTTTGAACAGATTAGTCACAGTTAGAAAATTCAGCATCTTTAAAATATACCTGAATAAATTATCTAGAATTATATAGAATACAAAAATAGAGGTTAAAAGAAAAAAATAAGAGAAAGACAAGTGAATGAAACTAGTATAAGTTTAATCAAAGTATTAAAAGAAAGGAGAGGATTGAGCAGAGGAAGTATTATTTTTTAAAAATGGATGACAATTTATAAAAACAGCTTAAGGACAAGTCTTCAAATTTGGAAATCCAAACTAATCACCAAGAATATAAATTTTTTTTTAAAATCTGCATGTGGGGGTAAGGGTATCTGTGTATTTCTCTGTGTGTGTGTGTACAGATATCTTTTTGTGTGTACAGACATACATATACACACACAAATACACCACAAAAAGCTACATCAAATTGAAAATATTAAATAAAGGTTGAGAAAAGAAGATATAAAACTGTAAAGGAAGAGATAATTAGATTGACAGCTGACCTTTAAACAACAATAATGGAGGCAAGAAGCATTGGCAAAAGAGAACATGGAATTATAAGAAATAAACAATTAACTGAAAAGGAAGCAAAAAATATTCAGTTAAATAAAAATATTGCCAAACTAAGTAGCTAAACACAGCTGTATGCTCTTAACAAGAGACATATCAAAAATTATAAGGATACAGAAAGTTTGAAAATAAAAACATTAGAAAATAATATACCAGGAAAGTTTCAACTAAAAGAAATCTGGCATAACTACACTAATATCTGAAAATATATCCTTTAAGGCAAAAAGATTACTAAAGAAAATAAAGTGAGAGTAAAGGACAACCAAATCTCATCTTTTTCGTTAAGGACATATTTAGACTTGCTTAACTTTCTATTTCTGTTTCCCTGGAAACTTGATAAAGTATACTGTCAGCTGTATTACCAGGCAAGGTTTCTTATGGTAAAAATGGCCATTGATTGATAAATTACATTTGACTTGAAGTATGGATGGCGTAATGGTAAATTTTTGTATAAATTTTACTGGGATTAAGAAAGCTCAGGTAGCTGGTAAAACATTATTTCCAGGTGTGTGAATGTGAGGGGTGTTTTAAAAAGAGATTAGTGGCCGGGCATGGTGGCTCACACCTGTAATCCCAGCACTTTGGGAGACCGAGGTGGACGTATCACCTGAGGTCAGGAGTTTGAGACCAGCCCGGCCAACATGGGGAAAACTCATCTCTACTAAAAATACAAAAATTAGCCAGGTGTGGTGGCATGCCTGTAATACCAGCTACTCGGGAGGCTGAGGCAGAAGAATCACTTGAACCCGGGAGGCAGAGGTTGCAGTGAGCCGAGATCACACCACTGCACTTCAGCCTTGGCCACAGAGCAAGACTCCATCTCAAAAAAAAAAAAAGAAAAAAAAAAACAGAATAGCATAACACTGTAATTGTGGTATGAAAACTACTGTTATCCGCATGTATGCATGTGTAACAAACCTGCACATTGTGCACATGTACCCTAGAACTTAAAGTAGAATTTTAAAAAAAGAAAACTACTGTCATCCTAAGTAGAAAGACTAAATGATGAACCAATCAAAAATAATAACTACAACTTTTCAAGACATAGAGAGTTCAATAAGATATAAATAGAAACAATAAAAGGTTAAAAAGCCACGGGGGATGAAGGTGCAGATTTTATATTAGTTTTCTTTTTGCTTGCTTGTTTATTTATGCAAAGAGTGATAAGCTGTTATCAAGTTTAAATAATTAGTTTTAAGATGGTATTTACAAGCCTCATGGTAACACCAAACCAAAAAATATACGATGAATACAAAAAAAATAAAAAGCCAGAAAATAAATAATATCACCAGAAAAAATCTCCTTCAGTAAAGGAAGGCAGGAGGAAAGAAGGAAGAGAAGACCATAAAACAGCCAGAAAACAAATAACAACACAGCAGGAGTAAGTTATTACTTATCAATAATAATATTGAATGTAAATGGACTAAATTCTCCAATCAAAAGACAGAGTGGCTGAATGGATGAAAAAACAACACTCTTTGATTTACTGCATACAAGAAACACTCTTCACTTATGAAGATACACATAGGCTGAAAATAAAGGGATGGAAAAACATATTCCATGCCAACAGAAACCAAAAAAGAGCAAGAGTTGCTATACTTATATAAGAAAAAAGATTTCGGCCAGGTGCAGTGGCTCACGCCTGTAATCCCAGCACTTTGGGAGGCCAAGGCAGGCAGATCACAAGGTCAAGAGATTGAGACCATCCTGGCCAACACGGTGAAACCCCGTCTCTACTAAAAAATACAAAAAATTAGCCAGGCGTGGTGGCAGGTGCCTGTAGTCCCAGCTACTTGGGAGGGTGAGACAGGAGAATGGCGTGAACCCGGGAGGCGGAGCTTGCAGTGAGCCGAGATCACGCCACTGCACTCCAGCCTGGGCAACAGAGTGAGACTCCATCTCAAAAAGAAAAAAAGAAAAAAGAAAAAAGATTTCTAGACAAAAACTATAGGAAGAGACAAAGAAGATCACTATATAATGATAAAGTGGTCAATTCAGTAAGAGGATATGAACAGACACTTCTCAAAAGAAGACATAGGCATGACAAAGAGGCATATGAAAAAATGCTCAACATCATTAATAATTAGAGAAATGCAAATCAGAACCACAATGAGATACCACCTCAACACTAGTCAGAATGACTATTATTAAAAAGCTCAGAAAAGAACAGATGTTGGCAAGTTGTGGAGAAAAGGGAATGCTTATACACCACTGGTGGGAGTATAAATTAGTTCAGCCAGTGTGGGAAGCAGTTTGGAGATTCCTCTAAGAACTTAAAACAGAATTACCATTTGATCTAGGAATCCCATTATTGGGTATATACCCAAAGGAATGTAAATCATTCTACCACAAAGACACATGTGTATATGTTCATCACAACACTAATCATAATAGCACAGACTTGGAATCAACCTAAATGCCTATCAACAGTGAACTGGTTAAAGAAAATGTGGTACATATACACTATGGAATACTATGCAGCCTTAAAAAAGAATAAGATAATGTCCTTTGCAGCAACATGGATGGAGCTGGAGGCCATTATCCTAAGTGAATTAATGAAGTAACAGAAAAGCAAATACTACATGTTCTCACCTATACATGGGAGCTAAACATTGAGTACACATGAACACAAAAAAGGGAGCAAGAGACATTGAGGCTTACTTGAGAGTGGAGAGTGAGAGGCGGGTGAGGATCTAAAAACTACCTATAGAGTATTATGCTTATTACCTGGGTGCTGAAATAATCTGTACACAAAACCCCCACAGCACACAATTTACCTGTATGACAAATCCTTCCATGTACTCCCTTAACCTAAAACAAAAGTTAGAAAATAATGTGAAAATTAAATAAAAATTAATAAATAGGTAAACTTCGACCTCATTATTACTCTGTAAATAAACTAAAAGTTCTTAAACTACGTTGACATTTAAGTTGCACATTATCCTGGACAAGAAACCTATGTAAATTACTCATTCAAAGCCAACAGATGTTTTTGTTTCCTTAAATCTTAGAAAATTATTTTGTCTAAATACATAGAATTAAAAAATAAAATTATTTATTCACTGAATTTGTTGGTATGTATGCCACTGTGACAATAAGTGTTATATTTCCATCCTTCCCAGGTGTTATAAAACTGAAAATTAAATATACTCAATACATATGAAACCTTTCCTCACTCAAAAGTTTACAGTGCAGCTTTTTTCCTCTTCTTTATCTTTACTTCTGTTTTCTTTCTTCCTATTCATACTTTTTAAAAATATGTTTGACCATATTCTAAATACTACTTTAAATAAAAGCATAATTGCTTTTACTAGAATGTAAATAAAAATTATTGTGGAATTAGGTGTTATATTTATTAAGGAATAAAATAAGCATTTTTCTTTCTAGTGCTTGAAATAATATTGTTTTAATTGTTCCTGAACATTTGTAAATTACTGTCTTTATCAGATGTTTTGGCAAACTTGCCAAGCAGAGTGAAGGTTAAAACAGTAACTCAAAAAGTGTTTTTCGTACCACAATTCACACTTCCTGCTTAAAATCTCAGGAATGCTCTCAACTGCGTATTTCATTTAATTAGTAGGTCTGATCAAAGGTAGGTGAATAAGAGTTCAGTGTTTTCTCATAGGTGTATATATATATATAAATGGCTTCATTACATACTTATATCTATATTCATGGGTAAATTTTAGAATTACTAAAGTGTTTCCTCTCATTTGAAACAAATACAGGAATTTAGATTATATTTGCCATCAAAATTAATCATCGCATTGTTTTTCAAATCTAAATTTGGACTAAACATTCACAGTTACTACTAAATCTATTGAACATCAAGTGATTTCTGATGTTTACTATAAAACTGCTTCTTAATTATTCAGTTTTTCTATTCCCCTACTTGTCAACATTCCATCACATTATCTTCTTCCACATATTTAGCATTGAGAACCTTTAATTAATAAAGTACAACATTTAATAATTTACAAATTTCTATGAAAAATAAGAAGATTGAACACAGTCATTTTGAATCAAAAAGGTAATTCCAAGGAAAAAAAGTTATGTTGATCATAAAAATCCTTAATCACAATGGAAAATAAATATGTAGAAAATCTCAGTTTAGAAAATATTCTTCGGTGCCTCTAAAATGTACTTTTTCGAATAATAAAGTATGTGAATGTAAATGAATTGAGAAAAGTAAAAATCTTGGAGTATTGTTCTGATGAACTCTGGAAAACTCTTCAGAGCTATAATCCTCCTTTCAAATAAATACTTCTGGAATTTTTCTAAATCTGTTTTTACTCTGTAAAGGATCACACAGTTTTGATATAAAATTCCAATGAATATTCAGAATTTGGTATTTATTTGCATGAAAATTCTAAATGCAGAAGATAATGCCACTTGTCTGTAGGCCAACAATAGCTTAAATTTCCTTTATGAAAGAAACACCTGGTAAGTGACCGGGATTAAATAGTGGTATAAGAAAAGGGAAAGGATTCTCAAACCTCTAAGAATGGTCTCCAGACAGACACTATCCTGGTAAGCAGTTAACTAATCTCCTTACTAAATATGGCCCCCCAATCCCTGACTGTATCTGGCCCATTCCACTGGCCTGCTTCTGATATCTACCATGTAATGGGGGTCCCACAATAAAGTGCTAAAACATCAGTGGTGTCTAAGACTCATTTTTGACACAAATTGGACCAAAGGGGAAAAATTATCCCCGGGAAGCTGATTAAGTAGGAATACCCCAAACCCTATTTCTCAATTTTATGCTATCTTCATATTTGCATTTCACATGAGTTTCTTCTAGACATTATACAGTAGGGTCTTGGTTTTGCATTTTTTAAAACATACTCTGAAAATCTCTTTTAACTATTTATATAGTTAGGCTTAAATATGTAATTTTGATAGTTATTTTCTAATTTTCATTTCCTATCAGTTTGAGGTCCTTCAACAAGGAAATAAAATGAATTACTCAACATGGATTAAAAACTTAAATACAAGACTGGAAACTATAAAGTTCTAGAAGTAAACTGGGAAAACACTTGAGATAATTGTTCTAGAAAAAGATTTTTATGACTAAGACCTCAAAAGAACAGGTAACAAAAACAAAAATAAACAAGTGGGACTATACTAAACTAAGAACTTTTTGCATAGTAGAGGAAACAACAGAGTGAAGAGACATCCTCTTGAATAGCAGAAAATATTTGCAAAGTATGCATCCAATAAGAGATTAATATCCAAAATATACAAGTAACTTAAATAATAGTAGAAAGAAGAAGGAAGGAAGGAAGGAAGGAAAGAAAGAAGGGAGGGAGGGAGGGAGAGAGAGACAGAGGGAGGGAAGGAAGGAGAGAGAGAAAAGAAGAAAAGGAAAGAAAGAAAAAGAAGAAAGAAAGAGGAAGGAAGGAAGGGAAAAACACAAATAATTCCATTAAAAAGAAGGCAAAGGACATGAATAGACACTTCTCAAAAAACACATCCAAATGTCTAACAGGTGTATAATGCTCAACATCACTAATCATCAGGGAAATGCAAATCACAACCACAATAGGATATCAGCTTACCCCAATTAGAATGGCTATAATTAAAAAGGCAAAAACAATGGATGCTGGTGCAGAGACAAAAAACGGGAACTCTTATGCACTATGGGCAGCAATGTAAAGTAATACAACTGCTATGAAAAACAAAATTACCTCAAAAAACTAAAAATAGAATTATTATATGATCCAGCGATCCTACTACTATGTATTTATCCAAAGAAAAAGAAATTGGTGTATCAAAGAAATACCTGAATTTGCATGTTTATTGTAGCACTATTCACAAGAGCAAAGATGTGGAATCAACCTAAGTGTTTACCAATGAGTACATCGATAAAAAATATGCTAAAGGTTTTCCAAATGGAAGTACTACAGTTATTAGCACACAAAAAAAGAGAAGATAAAAGCAAATCAAAAAGTGTGCTAAAATTATGGAGTTTAGCTTGTGTCTAATTTAATCTGATTTTAACTTACAAAAAATCAATCTGACAGCAGGGTAGAGAATGCATTGTAGAAAGACAAATCCCAAAAATTAGAGACTAATTTTGAAGCTATTATAGCTCAGGGACAATATGATAGATGGTTTAATTATCAGTAGCTGTAGGGATAGAAAGGAAAGGTTGAATATGATAAATGATATGGAAAAACCTATACAATTTGACTGAATGGGGATAAAAAATGAAGGACAGAGAGGTGTCTATTACAAATAGTATAAGAAAAAGAAAGTTATTGATAGTTTTACCTGAAGAGTAAAAGGACTAGATTTATATTTTTAAAAAGTCTTTCTGAAGAATGTATTTGGGAAAGAGAAGAAACAGGGTAAGGAAACAATTTATGAGACAAATGCAATATTTCAAATAAAACTGTTCGGAACCCAAAGTAATATAAATGAAGGAAAGTTGACATATAAATTATATAAATTATTTGCTGAGACTCATCTATTCTACTAAATTCTACATGTGAATTCAACACTTCATGTAATTCACATGGAAATGAATGGCAGTCAGACATCGTTAAGGCATGTATCTTTAATAACTTTAAATAGTTGAAGAAGGATCTGAAAATTTTAGGCATATGTGTGATTTGTATACTTTTCCCCACTTGAAACTAATTACTTTGAAAAGATCCATATATAAAATAAAAAGCAGAATTTCTTATTTTGGGACCATGATTATTTCAGAAATTTTCAAAGTCATAGTTTGTCTCATAATGCCTAAGAAAAATGTGCTTGACAAGAGCACTTTATTTAGTAAACATGTATTGACCTCCTATTTTATATTACATTCTACATGTTGTACTTGCATACGTATGCATATATATGTATATATTGTTAGGCATATGTGTATGGTTTTATATATGTTTATACATGACACATATATGTGTCACTGTGACTTTGTACCAATAATTATATAAGATAGTGAATTAAATGTTTTGTGAGAATTAGAAAAGCATGCAAAAGTCTGTATATGGTGACAAGGTCCAATAGGAAGGTAGCTTCTTAGTTGAGATTTAGAAAATGAACAGGAGATCAATGCATAAATAATTTACTGATAGACACATGTTGGAACAAAGAGCAGATGTAAGAGTACAAATTTTACTAGTTCAAACTGCCAAAATGGTGCATGTAAGAAAATGAAAGGAGAAAGAAGCATAAACTGTGGTTAGCCAGAATTTTGTGATTTAATCTTGTGAGAGTGGAGATATTCTGAGCTTTAAAGAGGGGCATATCATCACATTTCTAGTTCAGACAGAGGCTCAGTAATAATATGATAATAAATTGGAGTATCAGGATTTGTGCCAAAGAGAAGAATATGATCTCTGCACTCATGCTCCTTGGAGAAGGAGCATATACGGGACAAAAAAAAATTATCTTCAATTATGTTAAATGTTAATATGGAAGGTCCAAGTAAAAGCTGCCTTCAGGCTCAGGCAAAAGGGCCCCATTCTGGGAGCTGCTCTTTAAGGGACTCCATATATCAGAAACAGACACAGAAAATAAATGTGTTAAAGCAACACATAGACACTTCTATCTTTTGGGATCTGGTGTTCAGTACTGGGGGCACAAACTATAGGCCTAAATTTTTGCTCTAATTACTAAATTGGTTTATATCCCAGAAATGGTTTCGTATAATGTATACCAATTACACAAAAGGTGGTTGTGCCTGAATATCACAAAAGT
Source organism: Pan paniscus (assembly GCF_029289425.2). Taxonomy (NCBI): domain Eukaryota; kingdom Metazoa; phylum Chordata; class Mammalia; order Primates; family Hominidae; genus Pan; species Pan paniscus. Next base: position 45,385,733 of record NC_073264.2, read on the forward strand.
TTGTGACATAGAGCTTAACCAGCTTCAAGTAAAAGCTTAAAGGGCATGGAATATTTTCACCAGCTCTCACTTTTTTCCTTCTGCCACAAAAACAGCATTTCCCCAAAGGAACTGGGTCCCAGAATGAAGAGACACAGGGAGAGAAGCACCAAAGCAGCAAAGCATTGGTGCTTGACATGGAACATGAGCAAGAAGTAAAGGTTTGTTGGCATAAGATGTTAAAATTAAAGGGCTTATTTGCTATTTCAAAAAAGCTGGCTAATAAAATTAGAAAGGAATGAAGGCAAAGAGGGAGTGACAGAGAGAGGAATAAAGACAGTGAGTACAGACAACTCTAAAACACTCTTCAATGTGAGAAAGAGAGTTTTAAGTGTAAGGAGACTTAGAACAGAAAAAAAAATATTTTAAGACAGTGGAGAACTGAGTATACCAGAATACTGATCTGATATAAAGGTGCTATTAAGGAGAAGATATTTAATATACAGGCAGAGAGAGTGAGATTACTGAGAACGTGGGATGAAATGAAGTTCAGAAAAAAAGTGGAAGAGTTCTTCAGTGGACACATTTTCCTTGATAATCTGTGGTCAAGAAGAAATACTGCATGCAGAGAAGTTAGTAAATGGGGAGGCAGGAAGTTGGGGATTATTATTTTCTGTTTAAAGGTAGGGACAATCTGAGGCTGTGAGAAAGCAAGAGGAAAGTGGTCCCAGATTTGAAAAAAGTAGAGGAATATTAAGACAGTGAAATATCTGTAATCCCAACTACTCAGGAGGCTGAGACACAAGAATTGTTTTAACCCGGGAGGTCAAGGTTGGAATAAGCTGAGATCATGTCACTGCACTCTAGCCTGGGTGACAGAGAGAGACTCTGATTCAAAAAAAAAGTGAAATAAATAATGAAATCTTGCACCAAATATCTAGAAGAATTTCTGGGCATATTTAAGGATCAAACAAACTTGGAGACAATGATTTATAGAGACAAACATCTCTCACACTTCTAAGGAGTGTTTAGATATCTATGAGCTATACAGAAAAACTAATTAATCCAAAGATTTATCCAGGGTTGGCGCTTTACCAAGCTGATGCAATGGAATTACAATTACACAAAGGTTAGGAGGATATTGGCAAAAGAAGTACTGAAGTAAGAAAAAGGGCACTTAAGATTGAGGAAAGAGGCCGGGCGCGGTGGCTTACACCTCTAATTCCAGCACTTTGGGAGGCCGAGGCGCGTGAATCACAAGGTCAGGAGATTGAGACCATCCTGGCTAACACGGTGAAACCCCGTCTCGACTAAAAATACAAAAAAAAAAATTAGCCGGGCGTGGTGGCGGGCACCTGTAATCCCAGCTACTCGGGAGCCTGAGGCAGGAGAATGGCGTGAACCCGGGAGGCGGAGTTTGCAGTGAGCCGAGATCGCGCCACTGCACTCCAGCCTGGGCGACAGAGCGAGACTCCGTCTCAAAAAAAAAAACAAAAGAACAAAAAAACAAAAAAACATTGAGGAAAGAGGAAAGAGGTAAGGTCTAAAGATGCTAATAATAGAGAATAAGAAAAAACAGCAAGGGATAGGCATCCTCTATGAGCCCACTAACGAGGGTTATTTTAAGTAATTGGATAAAAGTGGATTACAAAAAATTGTGGTTATATTACATTTAAACAGACAAATATAGCTTAATTCAAAGAAATGGGTTTCTACTGATGACATTTTCAATGTCTATGTAGAGTACTATATAAGATCCACTCAGAAGTTCCCCATCTATGTCACTCTAGGCAGCACCTTACTCAGCTACTGTGAAAAGTCCACTAGGTTCATGCCCACTGAAAAAAAACCTACTAAAAGAGAATTCCAAACCAATAGGAGCACTCTTTTTCAAAACTGTCTATTGCTATTGATTTTCACTTCTTCCAAACACAGTATAAGTTTTCCAGATGAGAAATACATTAGCTTGCTTCAATTCTAACTTTGATGAAAAACTGAATAACAGACCAGAAACAAAATAAAAAGTAACTTAGTATGTTTCTGTAATTGATTTTCACTCATATTTCTCTTGACACATTGTCCAGATTAAAAGTAAACAAAGTTTCTTTTGATCACAGGCATGGAATTTCTATAGGAGACAATCACAGGAACCCCACTTTTCCATTCTTTTTGACCTCAAAAATCCAGGAGTCATTGAAACTTAGGACTGTGCTAAATTGGGCTCATATTGAGAAAAACATTTTATAGTTCATTTGCCAGGAAGAAAAACTTTGAGGTTCAAAGATAACCTTTTATCATCTTCCATTCTTTTGAAATAATGTGTGTTTTCCACCTCCATGCACATAACGTTTCCCCAATTTTAGTCTGAAAATGTTCAATCTATAGTGAAGCCCTTTTGAGAGGGCAAGGGGAAGAGGTTAAAAAAAGATCTAAGGAACCACAGGAATCTATTTAAACCCAGTCCTGATATCCATCTTTAGTCACTGATGTCTCTGTATTATTCTTTTACATTACCATGGGTTTTAAAATATACAAAGTTAAAAATAAATGGAGTCCTATTTCAAAATCTAGTAAATACTTCGTATATTTAAACTTTAATTATCTTTTATTTATTGGGATGCAATGTACATTACAAAAAGTTTCATCTATAGACTTCATTTTAGCTAATAGCTATAAACTTTGTCTACCATTTATTCTTTTGTTAAAACCACTGGAAAATAGAATCCATCTTTCTTCTTTTATGCTCTCATCTTAAGGCAGTAATGAGCAGGAGAAGGAAGAAAAGGCTTAGAAGTCCTCTTGGTCCATGAAACGATCCTTTTCATAAAAATAAGGTTTTTTTTTTTCATCTAAGAGTATCAAGATGTCTTCAATCTGAAGGTTTATAAGATCTTTGGATGCCTGGAGTCCCAAGTTCACTCATAGATGATAGATATATAATAGATTATGGGAGATGGGAGAGACAGCGAAGATATTTTGAAATTCTAAAGCCCTCTGCAACTTTCAGACACCTCTCACCTTCTTAAAGATTTACGTACTCTCTGCTTCTTTGTTTTCACCTCGTAATGGTCTTCACTCCTTTGCTGCATTTCTACAGCTCTTTTTTTTTTGTGTGAGACAGGGTCTCACTGTCACCCAGGCTGGAGTGCAGTGGCACAATCATGGCTCACTGCAGCCTCAACCTTCCAGGCTCAAATGATCCTCCCACCTCAGCCTCTTAAGTAGCTGGGACTACAACTATGCCTGACTAACTTTTTAATTATTTTTTTTAAGGTGAGGGCTTGCTATGTTGCCCAGGCTGGTATCAAACTCCTGGGCTCAAGTGATCCTCCTGCCTTGGTTTTTCAAAGTGTTGGGATTACAAGCATGAGCCACCATGCCCAGCCTCTTTTTACAACTCATTATCACAAAATAAACACTATCCTCTTCTTTTGTTCCCATAAAATTAATCAAAGAATGTTTCTATGCTTGACTTTGAGTACCATAAAAGTTACCACCCACCATGTCCTACCAGCCTAACATTACCTCTCTAGGTAGTCTTTTATATTATCCTCTTTTCTCCATTCCCATGTTTCTCATCATCACCATCTCTCAAGGAAGAAATGCAAATTATTCTTGCTTGACTATGCAAAACAATTGCAATAAACATATGACTTGCCCTCTCTTACCTGGGCTAGGAGCTGCAGTTGAGGTACAGAAGAATCCTTTAAATTGAGAAGCCCATCAATGTGTTTTCTTAAACAAAAGAGCCATCTAACTCCAGTGATTATTTTAACAGTTATTTAGGTGTTTATTGTTTATTTTCAGTGGTCATTTGTTTGTACTCTTACCTAAGCTTTGAAAGTTGGCAGTTTGGTAGGGAAGACTAACTGTGTATAAATATTTGGCAGAGAAAGTAAATGACTGCTGGTACATTGTGACAAAACTGCCTAGAGCTAATTTAAAATACTAAGTGCATATAATGTTTTGGGATAAGAGGTCTACTATCTTAAAAGCAGAATGTTTATAAACACATTCTAGGTCAACAAGTGTCTAAAATATCTGGATCAAAAGCAACAAAGAATGCATCATATGACAAGCAATTGAAAATTTTCCAGCTGTTTCAGATTGGTCTCTCTGGATTAACTTCAATTTCAATCTGTTCCACTTTGCCCTAGCCGACCCACATAGTTCAGACCAAATCAGCACTCCTTAACAGTAGGCACTTTAAAAAAGGAAAATAAGCATATTCAGAAGGTACATAGACAAAGGGGAAAAGTAGAAGTAACATCAAGTATTCAGCTTCCTAATATCTCAGGCCTCCTTCTGGGATGAAAGACTTATGTAGGTCCCCCATTCAGACTCAGTGCACATGAATGATTTCCATGGCTCCTTTGGACACACTGCATCTGCATGCATCCCCATTCTTCAATCTCAGCAAAAGCTAAGGAAAAGTATTTAAGTATAAGCGGAGCACTTTGACTAAATGAATACAAACACATCTCTAGCAGCACTAATCTGTGGCCTGAGCTTGGGATTTCTACAGTGCCTCTCCTCTTGATTCATAGCCATTGATGCTAAACAAGATTTCCACTGCTCCCTTTTTATAAAGTGGGAACATATCCCCCATTTGTTTATGCTCTCAAAACTCAGTCAGAATAAAAAGGATTAAGCCATTATTGGCTTAACTTCTTTTTCCATAATACCGACTCTCTGATGCTATGACATGCTACAAATTTAGCTTCTTTTTGCCTCCAAGAGAAGAAAACCATATCTAAAGGAGGAGTCCAAACGCAGAATCTCATGTTTAAATACACGTAAACAGATATTCAGTATACACCTGCTATATCAATAAACACATGTTTAGTATGCAGTTTTCTTTGTACTCAGAACCACATTACTTAAAATGCAAATGTTTAGTGTCACATAAGGTGAAACCTCTAAGGGATGCCTTAATGATCAATTTCACCTACTAATCCTGAAATCTTGTTATAATAGCAATAGTGTGTTCTGGCAGTGATATCTATACAGTCAAATGTTCTTTTTACTATTCAGAATTTTGTTTCTCTAGGCACTAAAAATAGCGCAGAATACATGGGGTTTTCTATGTTGTTTCCCTTGAAATCTTAAATAAGTGTAGGTCTGTTCAAAATTCAAAAACTTCTAGTGAATAGGAGTTGGAATGGAATAAGGACCACCAAAACTGAAAAGACTAAGAACCACCAAGTCTTGCAAATGCATTTAGATTGGATATTGCCCAATTCAATATAGGCTGCCACCCCAACTCTGAAACTGCTTAGTGAAGAACTGGTGTCAGCAACGGTGCCAGGATATCAACATTGTTCACATACATAATCCCTAGTAAGTTATACCCATACTATTACTACCCCTTCATATTCTGCATTATGACAAAAACATTTAGTTTAAATTGAGGCAGCACAGCATAGTAAAATTCACATGATAAAACAATTAAGCTTTTTGCTTCTTGGTTACAATAAGCCTCCAGATTCTCATTTGTAAAATGATGAAAATAAGATTATAAATCTCATAGAGGCCTTCTGAGGATTTTATGAGCTATTGCCAATAAAGCATTGAATAAACTAAAAGGGCAAATCCTGTAAAAAGTATAAATAGTAGCTACTAATATTATTATTCCTTCAGACTTTTTCATTAAAGTAGTACTAGGTTGAGAACAGTATATAATTTTGAATCAAATGAAATGTCTATATTTTTGATAATAATACTTTCATATAAACATCATCCTAATATCATGTAAGATGACAAATTAGGAAGTCCCAATTTGTATTACCTCACGGCAACAATAATTTGGTAGTCACATATGGACAAAGTGCCTTTGTGGGATCTGGGATACAGGAAGAAGCTTGCAAAACCCCAGAGGGGTTCAGGACCAAGAAATGTTTTGTAAGGGCCGGCCCATGCCCAAGTAGAAAAGCCATTGACCATGGTCTTAGCTATCAACCCAGAAACAGCTCTCTATTCACTTTGGACTTGCCTAAAACCCCATTTGGCCTTGGTCCTGCTACCAGCATCATCTACCAAGGGATACAGGAAAAGTCACAACTGACCATGTCCCCAGAGGCAGACCCACTGTCCACACTTTGACTGCAGATCTTGAAGCAGAGCTGTAACTTGGCTCCAGCCACTCTCAGAAATAATCCAAGAGCAATCCTGCCAATCCAAGAATATGGAGAGAGATATGCCCATCTGTGCCAACAGAGACAGGTCTATAGACCTCAGTCTCAGCTGCAGAACCTGAAGCAACCCTGTGATTGATTCAAGCCCCACTCAGTTGTGATCCAGTGTTAGTCCTGACTTCCTATGGATCTGAATAGTGACCAGATGGAAAACCCCACCCCACAGTGATCCAGCAGGAGTCACAGCCATCCGCCCACATGGTAAAAGGCCTTCCATTTGTGAACATTTTAAACCCTAAAGTGAACCCTTGTTCAGGGCTCTAACTGCACTCAGCAGCAATAGAGTAGGCAATGTCAGCCCTGGGACCCAATAAAAGAAGGCCTTTACCTGCCAAAATCATTCTGTAAAACCTGGATAAGGCATTTGCTCCTTCATATGCAGAGAAGCTAATGCAAACCTAAATAGATTACGAAGAATCAGGCAAACATGGCATGACCAAAGGAAACTAATTAAACTTCAGTAACTAAACCAAAAGAAATGGAGATCAAAAGTTACCTGAAAAATAACTCAAAATTATCATCTTTAAAAAGTTCAGTTAGACTTAAGAGAAGACAGAAAGACAACTAAATGGAATCAGAAAAACAATGAATGAGAATATTAGAAGTTTAATTAAGAAATATAAACCATAAAAAGAACCAAACAGAAATCCTGGAGCTAAAGAGCACAATGACAGAACTGACGAAATTGAACTGATACCTTCAATAGAAAACATGGTCATGCAGAAGACAGAATCTGTGAACTCAAAAATAGGCCATTTTAAATTAGCCAGTATGAAAAGTAAGCAAAATAGAATTAAACAATATAGGGCACAGGACTATGAGACATCATCAAAAGTGGAATATATGCATTATGAATATCCAAAAAGGACAAAAGAAAGGAAAGGAACAAAAAGATTATGTAAGAAATAGTGGCTGAAACTTTCCAAATTTTTGGAGTAATATAAACTTCCAGGTTCATAAAGAACAAAGTACTCCAAGCAAAATCAGCCCAAAGAACACTATCTCCAGGTATATTATAATCAAATTTTCAAAAATCAAGACAAAGAGAATTTTGCAAGCAGCAAGACATGAGCACCTCTTACATACAAGGGAACCCCATAAAGATATCAGTGGATTTTTAAGCAGAAACCTTGCAAATCAGGAGGGAAGGGGAATGATGTATTCAAAGTACTAAAATCAAAAGCACAGCCACCAAGAATATTATACTTAGTAAATATGCCCTTCAGAAATGAAATAGAGATAAAGACATTCTCAGAAAAACAGAAGCTGAGGGAGTTTATCACCACTCAGCCTGCCTTACAAGAAATGCTAATGTCAGTTTATCAAGCTGAAACAAAAAGACGTTAAATAATAATATGAAAACATATGAAGGTGTAACACTATCTGGTAAAGATAAATATAGTCAAATCTGAAATATTCTAAAACTATAATGGTAGTGTGTAAATCACTGTTAAGCATAGTAGAAAATTAGAAGTTAAAAGTATTAAAAATAATCATAGCTACAATAATTTATTAATGAATGTGCAATACAAAAGAGGTAGTATGACATCATATTAATCCATTTTCACACTGTTATAAAGAAATACCTGAGAATGGGTAATTTTTTTAAAAAACAGGCTTAATTGACTCACACTTCATGTGGCTGGGGAGGCCTCAGGAAACTTACAATCATGACAGAAGGGGAAGCAGGCACCTTCTTCACAAGGCAGCAAGATAGGATGAGCACAAGTGAGGGAAATGCCAGATGCTTAAAAAACCATCAGATCTCATGAGAACTCACTCACTATCATGAGAACAGCATGAGGGAAACATCCCCCATAATCCAATTCCTTCCCAAGGGGTCTTTTTCCAAACACCTGGGGATTACAATTCAAGGTGAGATTTGGGTGGGAACCCAAAGCCAAACCACATCATTCTGCTCCTGGCCCCTCCCAAATCTTATATCCTCAGATTTCAAAACCAATAATGCCATCCTAACAGTCCCCAAAAATCTTAAATCATGTCAGCATTAACTCCAAAGTCCATAGTCCAAAGTCTCATCTGAACAAAGCAAGTACCTTCTACCTATGAGCCTGTAAAATCAAAAACAAGTTAGCTCCTTCCAAGATACAATGGGAGTACTGGCATTGGGTAAATACACTCATTCTAAATGGGAGAAATTGACCAAAACAAAAGGGCTACAGGCTCCATGCAAGTCCAAAATCCAATGGGGCAGTCATTAAATGTTAAAGCTCCAAAATGATCTCCTTTGACTCCCTGTCTCACAACCAGGTCACGCTGATGCAAGAGATGGACTCCCATAGCTTTGGGCAGCTCCAACCCTATGGCTTTGCAGGATACAACCCCCAACCCAGCTGCTTTCACAGACTGACATTGAGTGTCTGTGGCTTTTCCAGGCTCACAGTGCAAGCTATTGGTGGATCAAGCATTCTAGGGTCTGGAGGACGGTGGCCCTTTTCTCATAGATTCAATGGACAGTGCCCCAGTGGGGACTCTGTGTGGGGGTTCAAACCCCACATTTCCTTTCCACACTGCCTTATCAGAGGTTCTCCATGGGAGCCCCACCACTGCAGCAGACCTCTGCCTAGACATCCAGGCCTTTCCATACATCCTCTGAAATCTAGGTGGAAGTTCTCAAACCTCAATTTTTGACATCTATGTACTTGCAGGCCCAACACCTCATGAAAGGCCACTAAGGCTTAGAACTTGCACCCTGTGAAGTGATGGCCTAAACTGTACATTGGCCTCTTTTAGCCAGGTCTGGGATGCACAGCACCAAGTCCTGAGATTGCACAAAGCGGCAAGGCCCAGGGCCCAGCCAATGAAACCATTTTTTCCTTCTAGGCCTCTGGGCCTGTGATGGGAGGGGCTGCTGTGAAGACCTCTGACATGCCCTGGAGACATTTTCCCCATTGTCTTGGTGATTAACATTTGGCTCCTCATTACTTATGCAAATTTCCGCAGCAGACTTGAATTTCCAGAAAATAGGATTTTCTTTTCTAGCATCATCAGGCTGAAAATTTTGTAAACTTTTATGCTCTGCTTCCCTTTTTAACATAACTTCCATCTTCAGTTCTTCTCTTTCGAGTTCAAAGTTCCACAGATCTCTACGGCAGGGGCAAAATGCTACCAGTCTCTTTGCTAAAGCATAGCAAGAGTAACCTTTGCTCTAGTTCCCAGTAAGTTCCTCATCTCCATCTGAGACCACCTCAACCTGGATTTCACTGTCCACATCATTATCAGCATTTTAGTCAAAACCATTCAAAAAGTCTCTAGAAAGTTCCAAACTTTCCCATATCTCCCTGTCTTCTTCTGAGCCCTCCAAATTGTTCCAACTTCTGCACATTACCCAGTTCCAAAGTCACTTCTACATTTTGGGCTATCTTTATAGCAGTACCCCACTCTTGGGACCAATTAATGTATTAGTCTGTTTTTACACTGCTCTAAAGAAATACCCAAGACTGGGTAATTTATAAAGAAAAGAGGTGTAATTGACTCACAGTTCCACATGGCTGGGGAGGCTTCAGGAAACTTTCAATCATGGCAGAAGGGGAAGCAGAAACCTCTTTATAAGGCAGCAAGAGAGAGTGTGAATGCAAGCAGGCGAAATGTCAGAAGCTTGTAAAAACATCAGATCTCATGAGAACTCATTCACTATCATAAGAACAGCATGGAGGAACTGCCCTCATAATCCAATCACTCTCACCAGTTCTCTCCCTAAACACCTAGGGATTGCAATTCAAGATGACATTTGGGTGGGGAACCAAAGCCTAACCATATCAGATATGAATAGCATAAAATGGGTGGGGGTAGTAATCTTGTAAAGTTTTTGTATGTGATTGGTGTTAGTTATTATCTTAAAATACACAGTTACAACTATGTTTTATGTAAGCCTCATGGTAACCACAAAGAAAAAAATCTGTAGTAGATACACAAAAGATAAAGAAAAATAAATCAAAGCATACCACTAGAAAAAAGTAAACAAATTACAGAGGAATGCAATGAGAATGGAAGAAAGAAACTAATAAACTATAAAAATGTCAAAAACAATGAACAAATTGGCAATAAAAAGTCCTTACATATCAATGATTACTGTAAATGGAAATGGACTAAATAAGTGGAGTGGACTAAATAAATGAAATATCCACATGCTACAGAATGAAATCAAACTTTTATCTTATGCCATGCACAAAAATTAACTTAAATTATAGACTTACATGTAACATTTGAAACCATAGAACTCCTAGAAGAAAATATACATAAAAAGTTCCATGACATTGGTCTGGGTGATGATTTTTTGAATATGACAACAAGAGCACAGAGAACAAGCAAAAATAAATGTGGGATAAATCAAACTAAAAAACTTTTGCACAAGAAAACAAAATATATTCAACAATATGAAAAGACTCTCCAAAGAGATAAGTGCTGAGGATTTGGAAAAAGAATTCTTTTCCACTGTTGTTGAGAATGTAAAATGATGCAACCACTATGGAAACAATATAGAAGTTAAAATTAAAACTACTGTATTGTCCAGTAATCTCACTTTTGGGTATATATACAAAGAAAATGAAAGCAGTATCTTAGTGATATATGCACTCCCATGTTCACTGCAGCATTATTCACAATAGCCAAGATATGGAAACAACCTAATTAGCCATTACTGGATTAATGGATAAAGAAGATGTCATATGTATGTATATAATGGAACACTATTCACCCTTTAAAAAGAAAAAAGTTGTCACATAATTCGTGACAACATGCTTGAACTGAAGGACATTATGGTGTGTGAAATATATGTGTATGTGTGTATACGCACAATGGAACATTACTCAGCTACAACTAAATAGATATCCTCCCTTTTGTGATAACATGGATGAAGCTAGAGGATATCATGCTAATGAAATAGGCCAGATGCAGAATGAAACATACTGCATTATTTCACTTATATGTGGAATCTAAAAATGTCAAACTCACAGAAACAGAGTAGAATAATGGTTGCAAGGAACTGGGGTGCGGTGAAAATGCAGAGACTTTGGTCAAAGCATAAAACTTTCAGTTATAAGATGAATAAGTTCTGGAAACCTAATGCACATAATGATGACTATAGTTGAAAATAATGTATTACATAATTACAATAGGCTAAGACAATAGATATTAAGTGTAGCCACCATCAAAAAGATCAGTATGTGAGGTGATGGACATGTTAATTAGTTTGATTTAGTAAACATTTCACAATACATACATATAACAAATAAGCACATTTCATGCCTTAAATGTATACAATATTTACTTGTTGATTATTCCTCAATAAAGCTTAAAAAATCACTCCAAGATCAATGACCTATAGGAATCAATGATATTTTCAGTCTAATACATTTTCCTTTTTGGTATTTCTTCACATGAAATCCTATCTTCCTACAAAAACAACTGCCCACTCATATTAGGTAACCTCTGTTCTAAGAAGGGAGTATTCTTCTTGGTATTTTATTAGGCCACTTATTTCTTATACTAACCATTCAACTGAATTTAATATTTTTTAAAAGGTGAAATATATCTTTGGTACCTGCATGAGCAAAGATCTATGGTGAAGATGGAGGTTGTGTGAGTGTATATTTAAGGATAGTCCTAAAAAAACCTAGAGATGTCATACACGTTTCCTGAAAATGTCAACATATTTATGATTATTTCTCACAGGCAAACTTAAAAATATAAGAACAACAGAAAAAGTAAAGACATATTCATAACAACCTAACCCTAAAGTTACAGACAACATTAAAGTGATGGAAGAATAGGATGAAAATTAATGTGATTGCATAATGAAGTCTCCTGTTTTACTTAGTAAACATAAAAATTTATAAATTTCAAAAAAGTTCTAATTACAGAAGAAATAACCTAAATAACTAATAATGATATGAAAAATACTCAAAACTAATTTCTAAAGGAAAAAACAAATTTAAACAATGAGATATAAATCCATACCAATCAAATCAGCAAAAATTAGAAAGCTAGACAGTATAAATTGTTGTAGAGGGAGTAGGAATATGGATATCTTCGTGTGTACCCATGCTAGTATAAAATATGCAGCAATTCTGGGGAGCAGTCTCACGATACTTAGTGACATTAAGCCTACACACTCTGTGAGAATCAGCAATTGTACTCCTGAGCACATATTCCACAGAAAGTGCCCACAAATTCAAAAGTGATGATAATTGCAGCACTTCTTGCTGTGACAGGAAGTTGGAGGCAAATTTGAGGGCTATTACTGGGGAACTTTCATAAGAGCATGGTGGATGAACACCAGGGAATACCAGACAGTGATGAAAAGCAATGGGCTAGATGTAAACACCATTTGAATAATTCATAGAAAACTTGTTGCGTAAAGAGTTGTAAGATCACAATGAGATATATAACATACAACCTATAAAAGTATATAAATATAAAATTACATGTATTTTTCAAGAATATACACATATAATAAAAGGATCCAAAATAGCTACATAAGAATGATAACCTTCTCAAAATGGTGGTGGGGTAGATAATATAATAAGAAATAAAGGTAAAAACAATTTATAAATAGGTATTTTTAAAGGCTGTATTAGATTTATTAGATTTCAATTGCTGCATAACTAATCATCACAACTTAGCAACTTAAAATCATGCAAATTCATGATCTCTTAGTTCATGACTGCCAGAAGTCCAAACTCCAATCAGGGCTCAGGGTTTTCTGCTGAAGATTTCACAAGATGAAAACCTAGGTGACATCTGAGGCCAGGAGTTCATCTGAGACTTGGTGTCTTCTTCCAAGCTAATGTGGTTATTGGATTAATTTATTTTCTTGTAGCTATAGAATTCAAAAAGACTAACCATCAAGGCCATCAGCAAAGCATCTCTTTGAGGTTTCATTTTTCCATAAAGGGCTAGACTAGGCCCAAACAGGACAATCTCTCTTTTGATTAACTGAAAATCAACTGACTAGTAATCTAATTACAGAAGGGATAGCCTATCGTATTCACTGGTTATGTCCACATTCAAGAAAAGGGAATTAAACCGGGTGATATGGTTTGGCAGTGTCCCCATCCAAATCTCATCTTGAATGTAGTTTCCATAATTCCCATGTGCAGTGAGAGGCACCTGGTGGGAGGTAATTGAATCATGGGAGCAGTTTCCCCCATGCTGTTCTCATGACAGTAAGTTCTCACACAAGATCTGATGGTTTTACAAGGGGCCTCCCTGCTCACTCAGCTCTCATTCTTCTCCTTCCTGCCTTCTTGTGATTAAAGATGTGTTTGCTTCCCCTTCTGCCATGATTATAACTTTCCTGAGGCCTCCCCAGTCATGCTGAACTGTGAATCAGTTAAACCTCTTTCCTTTGTAAATTACCCCCTCTTGGGTAAGTCTTTATTAGAGGCATGAGAAAGGACTAATACACAGGGCATGTATATCAAAGTTTTATGATATAAAATGTTATGAATGTTCAGTAACAGCTATATAAAGCAGATAAAAATGAGTAAAGGTACAGAATATTTGAATATCATCAGTAATAAGTTTGATTTAATGAACAGAACTCTGTACCCAACAATTAGAATATGACAAAAGGATTTTTAAAGACATGTAATGCAAATTAGGAATAAAAGAAAAAACTGAAACTTGCATAGCTACATTGACATAGGAAAAAATACATTATAATACAAAATCTATTGGAGATAAGGCGATCACTGCATAACAATAAGTGTTTTAATTTACTAGAAAGACATAATAATTCCAAACTTGAATGAAACTACAAACAGTTTCTAAATACTCATGACAAAGAAATATTGACAAATCCACCACCATATAGGGATATTTAACCAAATTTTATCTTCAACTGATATATAATGCAACTTACTAAACTCAACAAAAATGTGTAAGATTTAGGAAAAGCATAATATGCTCACTCTAATGGACAAATATTGATCCTGTATTCCTCAATCTGAAAATACACATTGTTTTAAGGTACTAACAGAACATAAGTAAAAACTTAACTGTTCTGTGCAGAAAAGAAATCTCCATAAGCTTTAAAACACCTGTATAATACAGGATACTATCTCTAACCACAACGTAATTAATTTAGAAAATAATAGCTAAAAGATAACCAAATAAGATACAAGCAAATGCTTGAAAATTTAAAACACACAAAAATAACTCAATGTCAAATAAGGAATCATATTATATAGCACAATTATGGAATGTAACTAAATGAATAATTAGAAGACTATCATTTTAAATGTAGATTTTTTGGAAAGAAAGGAAGATTAAAAACAATTAACTAAGTATAAAACTTAAGCACTTAGAAAGTGAACTTTAAAATAAATTAATCACAGTAGAAGTAATGAAATACTTAACATAATATCAGAATGAAGTAAAACAGCAGAAATGTAATAAAGAGGATCAACAAATCAAATAGTTGCTTTTTTGAAAGCAAACGGAAACTCCTGGCAAACTTTCTCAAGATGAAAAGAGAGAAAGCACAAAGAAATAATATCAGTGATGAAAGAGGTGGCATAACATTGATATAGCTAAAATTACAATGAGAACAGTATAAATTTTATGTGAAGAAATTGACAAACTCAGATGAATATATAAATCACAGAAAATTATGTTACCAAAACTGATTCAAAAGGATATTTAAAACATGGTCAGGTTTACAATTATGAATAAATAAAATCATTTGTTAAAATTATTTTCACAGATGAAACTCCAGGTCCATAATATTTTAACAAAGTCTATCACATATTCAGAAATGGTTCTAATCTTGAAAATATTATCACAGTAGATAGAAAATATGGAAGCACTTCCAATTTATTTTTCTCATGAAGTTGGTATAAAATTGGTTACAAAATGTCACAGAGATTATTTAAGTAAGGAAAATATCAGAGTGATTTTATTCGTAAGTATAAATGTAAAAATCAATGTTAAAATATTAGCAAACCCCAATAATTTGTATTACCTTGTGATTTAGTTGAGAGTACCTCAGGTATATAAAGTGGAATTAACATTGAATAACATGATTATGTAATTAAAGCATAAAATACTAAAAGAAAATCATATATTTATGTTGACAGGTACAACTAATGGATGTATTCAATGAACTCCAACACATATTCATGATGTTAAAAATATTTTTTAGCAAACTAGAAGTGGATGAGAACTTGCTTAATATGAGAAGGGCTATTAAACACTTACAGTAAACGTACAGTATTTTTAAAAATATTAATGAAATAATTTCTATTGAAAACAAGAACAAGATACCCACTAATACCACTTTGCTTAGCTCTTTCACTGGAACTATTATTTATTACAGTAAGAAAGTTAAAGAAATAAATTTTATGGTTTTGGAAAAGTGCTTTAACCAGTGGTCATTATGATGTATATGCCCAAATTAAAATTGAGAGAAAAGATTAGAATTAATAAGATGTCAATTACTTTAAATATAAATTATCTTAAATAAATTATTTTGATATAAAGCAAATTTATGAGTTATTTGCATTTTTATTTAGTAAGCAGGTAGAAAAGAACTTAGTTTCAAAAAGTTACCATTTGCAATAACAACTATAATACATGAGTCAACAAGGAATAAGTTTTGAAAAGACATGACATGGCTTTTCAAAAATAAGCATTTGTATTGATATACATTAACAAATCTAAGCAAATTGAGAGATATGCCAAGTAGGACAAATTGTTAGTATAAATTGATACTTGGCTTGAAGAATAATCTAAAAAAACTCCAAGCAAGGTTTCTTGTTTTGTCTTTTCTTCCATCTTTCCTTCCTTCTTCCTCTCTTCTTTTTCCTTTTTTTAATGTTCTTTCCTTTCTTTCTTCCTCTCTCCTTATTCCGTTCCTTCCTCCCACCCTTGCTCTTTCTCCTCTATCTTCTTCTTTCTCTCCCTCTCTCTCCTGGTAGAACATGATAAGCTTGATAAGCTCACACCTAAATACATATTTAAAAATGAAGAATACACTTTCAGTTTTTGGTTCCCCATGTAAGAAGAATAGAAGCTGCCATTCTGTTCTAACAAGTAAAAATCTAGAAGACCAATAAAATTAGCAACTCTTCTGGGATTTTTAAGAGAAATGAGGACACAGAGCAAGCCACTGCCCCAAAATTAGAGAAACAGACAAACAAATGCAGGGAATCATATCTTACCAGAGCAGAGACTAATGAGTAGAAACTGCTGTGAGAACCAGTGCTGGGATAGGAAAATCTGAACTGTAACTGGCACATTGCTTTATGCTAAGTGTGGGCGAGTGCAAGAGTTAAATAAAAATAACTAAAGGGGGACTCAGTCACGGGGGAGGGGCTTCACTTCTGTGAGTTTTATCTCCAGGAGCCTGACCAGGTTCTAACAGTAAATATTGGAAAGCAGTTTTCTCATGCTTCTGCCAGGTTCTATCAGTAAATATTGGAGAGCAGTTCTCCCTTGTTTCTGCCTCAGGGATAGAAAGCAGAACCATTTGGAAATATGCCAGAGCACTCTGTTCTTAATGTGGTCTGCCCTCAAGAGAAACTATTTAACCAAAGCCTAAAGTGCTAGGATTTTATCAGATCCTAACTGGCATGGGGAAAGAGAAATACCCAATTCCAGCCAATTCTAGCCACCTAGGTGGGGAAACACTTGTGAAGTTCAAAATACAGAAGCATAGCCTCACTAAAAGACTTGGAATACTATGCAGCCATAAAAAATGATGAGTTCATGTCCTTTGTAGGAACATGGATGAAGCTGGAAACCATCATTCTCAGAAAACTATCTCAAGGACAAAAAACAAAACACCGCATGTTCTCACTCTTAGGTGGGAATTGAACAATGAGAACACATGGACACAGGAAGGGGAACATCATACACCGGGGACTGTTGTGGGGTGGAGGAACGGGGGAGGGATAGCATTAGGAGATATACCCAATGCTAAATGATGAGTTAATGGATGCAGCACACCAACATGGCGCATGGATACATATGTAACAAACCTGCATGTTGTGTACATGTACCCTAAAACTTAAAGTACAATAATAATAAAATTAAAAAAAAGACTGAGACCCAATCACGAGACTATAGAATTCCTCCTCTCCTCCCTCACATTACACCACATTACTGAAAACCTATTTACCTTTTACCTGGAACATCATGTTGGGCTATCAAAAAAATTACAAGGCATACTAAAAGGCAAAAAGAAACCACACAATTTTAAGGGACAGAGCAAGCACAAAAAACAGATATTGCAGAGATGATGAAATTATTAGACCAGAAATTTAAATCAATGATTGATATGCTAAGTGCTCTAATGGATAAAAGAGGGAGCATGTAAGAAAAGATAGGCAATGTAAGCAGAAAAACAGTAATCCTAAGAAAGAACAGAATTCCAAAAAAAAAAAAATGCTGAAGATCAGAAACATTGTAAGATAAATGAAGAATGTCTTTGATAGGCTAATTAGTAGATGGAACATATATGAGGAAAGAATCTTTGGGTTACAAACATCCAAACTGAAAAGCAAAAAGAACAGTGATTAAAAAACCAAAACAGAACATCTAAGGACTGTGGAACAATTTTAAAAGATGATATTTGAGCAAAAGGGAAATTAGAGAAGGAGAAGAGAGAGAAGATGGAGCAAAAGAAATATTTGAAACATTTATTGAGATTTTCCCCCAAATTAATATCAGACAGATTCAGGAAAATTCAGAGGATACCAAGCCATATGAATGCCAAACAACACACACGCGCGCGCACACACACACACACACACACACACATACACAAACTACATGTAGGTATATTATTATCAACCTTTTGAAAATCAAAGATACAGAAAAAATTCTGAAAGAAGATAGAAGAAGAAAACCACTGTACTTATAGGAGAGCAATGAAAAGTTAAATCTGACTTCTCAGAAAGCATGGAAGCAACAATAGAGTGGAATGAAATACTTAAAGTGTTGAAAGCGAAAAAAACACCAAAATAGAATTCTGTTTCCTCTAAAATTATGCTTTAAAAGTGAAGGAGAAATAATTACTTTCTTAGGCAAACAAATATCGAGGGAATTTGTTGCCAGCAAATCTCCCTTGAATGAAACATTGAAAGAAGTTTTTTAGGAAGAAGGAAAATAATATAGGTCAGTTACTCATAATTCATATAAAAGAGATTAGTGAAGAGGAATAAGTGATGGTTAAATAACAACTTTTATTTTTCTTATTCTTAACTGAACTAACAGATAACACTTTGTTTAAAATAATAATAGGGCCAGGCACAGTGACTCACGCTTGTAATTCAAGCACTTTGGAGGTTGAGGAGGGAGGATATCTTGAAGCCAGGAGTTTGAGACCAGCCTGAGCAATGTAGTGAGACCCTCATCTCCCCAAGAAAAACCAAAAATTAGCTTGATTTGGTGGCTCACACCGGTAGCCAGGAGTTGGAGGCTGCAGTGAACCATAATCATGCTACTGCACTACAATCTGTGGGACACAGTGAAGCCTGTCTCTAAAATCAAATGAAATCAAATCAAATAATAATAGCAACAATATATTTTACGTAGACTTATGTATCTATCTTTTGTGTGTGTAAATATATATGTATATATCTCAGCTTATGCACACTTATATATAAATGAAATGAATGAAAACAATAATACATGGGAGAGGATGGGAAAATTAGGATTGTATTGTTATTATAAGGTTTAGTAAGTCTTCATTTAATGTCATTGATAAGTTATCAGAGAATATTAGTTTTAATAAAATGACATATAATGAAATAATTTTTCCCCATTAATGTTATAACAAACTGACGTTGAAGGAAACGATACTATTTGAGGATCTGCTTTTTATATTGTTTCACTTTAAGTCACAGCTTTCAGTAACCTATTGACAATATTGAGGACTCACTGTACTCACACTATCCATGAAGTCATATTTGTGTTATTTGAAAGCGGGTTTGGATTAGCTGTAAATGCATATTGGAAACTCTGGGGAAACTACTGAAAAGAGTTTTTTTTAATGTATGACTGATGATATTAAAGGAGAGAAAAAAAGTTATACAAAAAGCCCAATTAAAACCACAAAACGAAGAAAAAAAAAAGAAGGGCAAAAACAAGCACATAGAATAAGGGCAACAGAGGAAAAGCAGCTATAAATATGGTAGCTATTAATCCAACAATATCAATAATCACTTTGAAATCAATAGTCTAAAAGTACCAATTAAAAGAAGTTGTCACATTGGGTCAAAAAACAGGACCCAATTATATGTTGTCTACAAGAAACCCACTTTAAATATAAAGACAAAAATTAAATGTAAACAGTTCACAAAAAAATATACAACGCTAACACTAATCAAAAGAAAGAAGTAGTAGCTACATTGACTTCAGACAGAAAAGACTTCAAAATAAAGAAAGTCTACCAATCTTTGACAAAGGAAAAAAGGCAATAAAATGGAGCAAAGATAGTCTTTTCAACAAATGGTGCTGGAATGACTGAATATGCAATGTAAAACAAAATAGAAAAATAATCTAGAATAGACCTTATACCCTTCAAAAAATTAACTCAAAATAAATGATACATCTAAATGTAAAATTTAAAACTATAAAACTCTTAAAATATAACATGGGAGAAACTCAAGATGAGCTTGGGTATTGCAGTAAGTTTTTAGATAAAACTCTAAAGGTAAAATCCACGAAGGAAATAATTGATAAGCTAGATTTCATTAAAACTGAAAATTTTCCTCTTCATAAAACAAAGTAAAGAGAATGAGAAAACAAGCCAACGATGGGGATAAAAGTATTAGCAAAAGACACATCTGATAAAAGATTGTTATCCAAAATATACACAAACTCTCAAAACTCAATAATAAGAAAATAAACAGCCTGATTAAAAATAGGGTCAAAGACCTTAACAGACACCTCACTAAAGATATACAGATAGCAAATAAGCATACGAAAGTGGTTACACATAATATGTTTCCGGGTAAGTGCAAATTAAAACAACGTCATACCACTACACACCAGTTAGAATGACCAAAATTCAAACTACTAACAATAATCTGAAGCAACAGGAAATCTCATTCACAGCTAATTGGAATGCAAAATAATACAGTCACTTTGGAAGACAGTTTACAAAACTAAACATATTCAATTTTGTTCTTCAGTATTTACTCAAAAGAGCTAAAACCTTTGTCCACACAAAACCCTGCAGGTGAATGGTATAGCAGTTTTATTAATAATTGCTAAAACTTGTAACCAAATGTCCTTCAGTAGAATGGGTAAATTAAGCTGTGGTATATCCAGACAATTGAATATTGTTCAGTATCAAAAATAAATGAACTGTCAAACCACGAAAAGACATGGAGAAATCTTAAATGCATTTTACCAAGTGAAGGAAGCCAATCTGTAAAAACTACAAACTATGTAATTTCAAATACATGGCATTCTGGAAAACGGAAAACTATGGAGACAGTAAAAAGTTCAGTGGTTGCCAGAGGTTGAGTTGGAGGGTGAGAGGATGAATAAGTTGAAAAACAGGGAAATTTTAGGGCAATGAAATACTTTGTACAGTACTATAATGGTGGATACATATCACATATATTTGTCCAAATCCATAGAATGTATACCACCAAAAGTGAATTCTACTGTAAATTATAAACTTTGGGTGATTATGATGTATTAATATAGTTTTGTCACTTGTAACAAATGTACTACTCTGGTAGAGGATGTTGATTATGCAGGAGGCTCTGCATTTACAGTGCCAAAGGGAATATAGGAAGTCTCCATATCTTGCTCTCAATATTTCCATAATATGGACCTAAAACTGCAAATTAAGTAGTCTCTTTTTTACACTCCCAACAACAGTGAAAAAGCATCCCTATTTCTCCACATCCTCTCCAGTATCTGTTGTTTCCTGACTTTTTAATGATCACCATTCTAACTGGTGTGAGATGGTATCTCATTGTGGTTTTGATTTGCATTTCTCTAATGACCAGTAATGATGAGCTTTTTTTGATATGTTTTTTGGCCACATATATGTCTTCTTTTGAGAAGTGTCTGTTCATATCCTTTGCCCACTTTTTGATGGGGTTGTTTGTTTTCTTCTTGTAGATTTGTTTAAGTTCCTTATAGATTCTGGATATTAGCCCTTTGTAAGATGGATAGATTGCAAAAATTTTCTTCCATTCTGTAGTCTGCCTGTTCACTCTGATGATAGTTTCTTGTTTCTTTTGCTGTGCAGAAGTTCTTTAGCTTAATTAGATCCCATTTGTCAATTTTGGCTTTCGTTGCCATTGCTTTTGGTGTTTTAGTCATGAATTCTTTGCCCATGCCTATGTCCTGAATGGTGTTGTCTAGGTTTTCTTCTAGTATTATTTACATTTAAGTCATTAGTCTAGGTCTTACATTTAAGTCATTAATCCATGTTGAGTTAATTTTTGTATAAGGTGTAAGGAAGGGGTCCAGTTTCAATTTTATGCATGTGGCTAGCCAGTTTTCCCAACACCATTTATTAAATAGGGAATCCTTTCCCCATTGCTTGTTTTTGTCAGGTTTGTCAAAGAACAAACAGTTGTAGATGTGTGGCATTATTTCTGAGGCCTCTGTTCTATTCCATTGGTCTATATATCTGTTTTGGTACCAGTGTCATGCTGTTTTGGTTACTGTAGCCTTGTAGTATAGTTTGAAGTCAGGTAGCATGATGCCTCCCGCTTTGTTCTTTTTGCTTAGGATTGCCTTGGTTATACGGGCTTCTTTTTGGTTCCATATGAAATTTAAAGGAGGTTTTCTAATTCTGTGTAGAAAGTCAATGGTAGCTTGATGGGGGCGGCATTGAATCTATAAATTACATTGGGCAGTATGGCCATTTTCACGATATTGATTCTTACTATCCATGAGCATGGAATGTTTTTCCATTTGTTTGTGTCCTCTTTTATTTCGTTGAGCAGTGGTTGGTAGTTCTCCTTGAAGAGGTCCTTCACATCCCTTATAAGTTGGATTCCTAGGTATTTTATTCTCTTTGTAGCAATTGTGAATGGCGGTTCACTCATTTTTTGGCTCTCTGTTTGTATATTATTGGTGTATAGGAATGCTTGTGATTTTTGCACATTGATTTTGTATCCTGAGATGAAGTTGCTTATCAGCTTAAGGAGATTTGGGGCTGAGACAATGGGGTTTTCTAAATATGCAATCATGTCATCTGCAAACAGAAACAATTTCACTTCCTCTCTTCCTATTTGAATACCCTTTACATCTTTCTCTTGCCTGATTGCCCTGGTCAGAACTTCCAATACTATGTTGAATAGGAGTGGTGAGAGAGGGCATCCTTGTCTTGTGCTGGTTTTCAAAGGGAATGCTTCCAGCTTTTGTCATTCAGTATGATAGACAGTGTGGCAATTCCTTAACAATCTAGAACCAGAAATACAATTTGGCCCAGCAATCCCATTACTGGGTATATACCCAAAGATTATAAATCATGCTGCTATAAAGACACATGCACACATATGTTTATTGCGGCACTATTCACAATAGCAAAGACTTGGAACCAACCCAAATGCCTATCCATGATAGACTGGATAAAGAAAATGTGGCACATATACACCATGGAATACTATGCAGCCATAAAAAAGGATGAGTTCATGTCCTTTGCAGGGACATGGATGAAGCTGGAAACCATCATTCTCAGCAAACTAACACAGGAACAGATAACCAAACACTGCATCTTCTCACTAATAAGTGGGAGTTGAACAATGAGAATACATGGACAAAGGGAGGGGAACATCACATACTGGGGCCTGTCAGTGGGTGCGGAGCTAGGGGAGGGATAGCATTAGGAGAAATATCTAATGTAGATCACAGGTTGATGGGTGCGGCAAACCACCATGGCACGTGTATACCTATGTAACAAAGCTGCACATTCTGCACATGTATCCCAGAACTTAAAGTATAATTTTAAAAAAAGGAACATGTGCTTCTTAGAATCAGTTAATTATAAAACTCTTACCTGAGGAGAAGTCATGGAATTAGAAATCCCAAGCCATTTGATTTCAGGAGATTGGGTATATGAATTAACAAATCCCAATACCAATGTATAAGAGCTCTGAGAAGTTCCAGTG
Organism: Pan paniscus; assembly: GCF_029289425.2. Lineage (NCBI taxonomy): Eukaryota > Metazoa > Chordata > Mammalia > Primates > Hominidae > Pan > Pan paniscus. The sequence goes on from NC_073264.2 coordinate 45,409,017, forward strand.
ATGGAGTTTGTTTATTTCCATTATCATTATATGTTTTGGATCTTAGATTAAAGGAATATTATGGATAATTATAGAGATCTGTCAAAGTTTTCGCATAAGCAATTTTGAAAGGATGCCAAATATTAAAATATTATAAATTTAATGTGTTTAATGTGTATTTATATTTAAAGTGTCTTGCAGATGATGGAAATCAGTAGGATTAACTTTTCAATCTGGAATAAAATTCCTTAAAGCCTCAACATTTTTGCAGCACTTGAATCAATAAATGTTTCACTTTTGTGCATTTGTGAACAGAACATTTTAGTTTTGTGGGGCTGATGGTAAAAAATTGGAAGCCAAGATTCCAGAATTAATGCAAGCTGATCTCCAAGGCAAAATATACTTGTGACATTTCAAAAGGCAAAAAAAGAGTCTCTTTTTTTTTAAGTGAAGAATAAATAATGGTGAAGATACTCATAAAGAAGAAGGATTACATAGTGAGATAAGGGGTACAAATTATACTCAACCAAATATTAAGAGCCATTTTATATTTCTATGATGTCATATTGGCATAAGAGTAAATGAGGTAGGCCAAAGAAACAGAGCAAAATTCCCGAAGCAGAAACACACACACACACACACACACACACAGCCACACACACCTCCCCAAGGTCCCAAATATCACTGAGGAACATTTTCTAAAAGTACCATTAGTTCTAAAGTGCTTAGTTTTAAGAAAATCAACAAGATATAATATTAATGTTCCGATCTTGCTCTTTTCACATCTCTGACTAGCCAGAAAACCCATTATGCAATACCGTTTAATTGCCATAGATTCATACTTAAATCATATCTCCTTCCACATGAACTAACCAGCCAAATGTATCATCCTCAGCACCATATTTCTGCCCATTTGGAGGATTTCCCTTCCCTCCTAGACTAGCCTTAAGAAGAGCTAAAGTGAACTGGCCATAGGCTCCCAGTTTGCACCAGTATTACCATGCAGAGCCATCAATACATAAGATTCACACTTTCTTCCTCCTCTATTAACTAATTAACAGTATTTCTCATTCCCTTCCCCTTGAATCTAGCTTATAATAGAAGTGATGCTACATGACTTCCAAGGCCAAGTCAGAGGTCAGAAGTCTTGAAACTTCCATCTTTGGCCCTTGGAATATTCATTCTTTATAACTTCCTCTTAGGACACTGCCTTTCAAAACCCACTTGCCAGGCTGCTTGAAGTCCAAGACACACGAAAAATCTTGTGTAGATACGTGCCCATCTGAGCTCCCAGTGGGTAACCAACATCAATTGTCAACCATGTGAATGAGCCATCTTAAATGTCCAACCTAGTCAGGCTTTCAAATGATTGAATTCCCAACCAAAATTTGAATGTAGCCTTTTGAGAAGCTTCAAGCCAGAATCATGCATTTGAACCCTTCTCAAATTCCTGACCTCCAAAATCATGAACAAAATAAAATGGTTGTTGCTGCAAGCTGCTAAGTAATAGGTACTCTGTTGTGCAGTAACAGATAATAAGAGAAAGATGTAATTAGCGTTACATTATCAGATGTTGTCTGAGATGTCATCACTCTCAAGTTATCTCCAGATTATATTTTGATAGAAAGCAGAAAAGTTGATACAGCCATGAGGCAGGAAATAAATATATACTTTTGTTACTGTCATGTGAGGAAAACGTGATTCTAATTTTGTAATTAGATGAAAAAGTACTTTCTAGTTTTATATCAGTGGCTATTCTTGTTTGCCAGTGGAGATAACACACTGGAAATGTACCTATAATTAGCAAAACCACCTGGTTACATTTGTCATACTCTTCAGTATTAGTTCTCAAAATGTGGCCCCTAGATGACTTCAGATGTGGAAAGACTTAATATACAAAAAGCACATATCATAACCTATTTAATATATCAGTCATTGTTAAAAATATTACACCTTTCATAAAATAAAATCATTTAAAAGTGAAGTCACGCAAAAGGAGATACATATGACTCAGCAATACATATGACTTAAGATTACTATTTAGAATATACAATCTCTTTCAAAGTAATAAAGAGATTTGAGAATATAAAATCTCTTTCAAACTAATAAAAAAACAAAGAATCTAAACTACTTCTCCCTGGCAAATAAATGGTCAAAAGCCATAAATAAACATGTCATAGATTGAGATACATGGAGAAGAAATGAATATTTGAAAAGATGATCAATCCTTTTAACAATTAGGAGAATGAACATTAAAAACCACAAACACCTTTTTAAACTCCCCAGGATAAGAAAAAATTAAAAGCGTGGCAAGAAGTATTGACAAGAATGCAGATAACAAGAAAGTTTATAAACTGCCAGTGGAAGTGAAAGTCAGTACAATCACCACTTTCCTAAATAATTTGTAATTACCTTGTAAGTTTGAATATGTAACCACCCCAACCCCTCCACAACACATCAATTCTACACCAATAAAGCAAGAAATCCCAGGCATATAGACACCGACGTCATATGTGAGAATTTAATGGCAACATCGTTTGAAAGAACAATAACAACTATAAAAATGAAAACAAGTCAATGTCCGTGGTCTTGAGCCTAGCTACATTAATCAAAGGTTATTCATACAAAAGAATGTTATGTTCCCCGGCATGGTGGCTCATGCCTGTAATCCCAGCATTTAGGAAGGCAGAGGCAGGAGGATAGCTAGAGCCCAGGAGTTTAAGACTTCTCTGGGCAATATAGTGAGACTCTGTTCGCCACAAAAAGACAAAAAATGATTATTATGTAGCCTTACAAATGGGCAAACTAGGCCAGGGGTGGTGGCTTACGCCTGTAATCCCAGCACTTTGGGGGGCCAAGGCAGGAGGATCCCAAGAGGTCAGAAGTTCGAAACCAGTCTGACCAACATGGTGAAACCCCCTCTCTACTAAAAACACAAAATTAGCTGAGCATGGTGGCGGGCGCCTATAATCCCAGCTACTCAGGAGGCTGAGGCAGGAGAATCACTTGAATCCAGGAGGTGGAGGTTGCAGTGAGCTGAGATCGTGCCATTTCACTCCAGCCTGGGCAAGAGTGAAACTCCATCTCAAAAAAAAAAAAAAATTTAAAAGGGCAAACTATAGCTATACATCAAACATGGATAAATGTCAAAAATATAACTTTGAAGAAAAAGTAACTCTTGTAAAAATATATGCCATAGAACATAATTTACATAAATTTTAAGCATGTAGCATATAAAGTTTAGGGAGAGATAGCACTAATTATTTGAAATTGATGTTTTTGTAGGTGAAAAAGATGAGTATTGACAATTTATTATGGTTCAATATCACAAATAAATGTGGTAAAATTATTTAAAAAGTCAATGAAGTGATTAATAACAACATTTAGTATTTAGTCATATACCTGATATGGTTAAGTTGATGAAGCAATCAATAAAATACAATTCTCAAAATCTATTCACATGCAGCATTCATTTTAATAGAGAAACCATAAGCAAATTAATGTCTTGTGATCAATAACCTATGGAAAAACAGAAGTGAGGTAGATAAGGAATATTTGATGGTCTTGGAGAAGGTGAGGTAGCTATTTGATAAACAGGTCACAGAAGTTCTCTCTGCTCAGGTAAAATATAAGAAGAAATCTGATGGAAAAAAAGAAGGGAGCCCATGACTCTCTCACTGTCCAGTGTTATTGGCATAAGGAAAGGCAAGGGCAAATGCTTTTAAAAGGGGTGCACGTGGATCATTGCAGGAATGGCAAAAATGCCTATATACCTACGGAGCAGAGTAGGTTGGTAGCAGGGTAGGGAAAGTGATAGAAATGAGGTTAGAGAAGAAGTCAGGAGTAAGATCACGTAGGGCCCTATAGGCCATCTTGTCATTTAGTCTGAGTTAGATGGAAAGTTGCTGGTGAGTTTTGAGTAGAGAAATGATGTTATCAGTGTTACATTTTATGAGGATCACTCAGGATACAATATGGAGATGAGATTGCAGGAGAAAAAGATAGGTAGATAAAAAACCCATTAGGAAACAACTGCAATAATCCAGGCAAGAAAAAATAATGGCATGGAATTAAGGTAGTAGCTCTGGAAGTAGTGAGAATTGATTTGGGATCTAATTTTGAAGGTAAAATTAGAAAATTTCCTGATAAATTGAATGAAGATTGTGAGAAAAAGAGAAGAGTCAAAGATGACTCCAAGCTGTTTGGCCTAAGCATCTGGAAGACTAGGGGGCAAAGTGAAAGGTGGAAGTTGGGCAGTGGTGAATAAAAATAAGATTTTGGGTTTGGTTATACGAACTTTGAATCAGTTATCAGCCATTTCCATGGATAAGTAAGTAGGAAATTGGATGCAGAAGTATAGTGTTAAAAATTATTGACTGGCAATTCAAATATGGAAATCTTTAATATAATGATGATTTTTTAAATGCTAAGGGTGGGTTAGACCATTTAGTAAGTGATTGCAGACAGAGAAGAAAGGACTGAGTACTAAGACTCATGGCACTTCAGTGCTTAGTGGTCTGGAAAAGAAGCAGCAGCCAGTAAGGTTTAGAAGGAGCAGCACTAAGGTAAAAAGAAGTCAAGAAAAAGTGGTGCTCCTGAAGCTAAGTGATACAAAATTTCAAGAAAGAGGGACATACCTCTGGTGGGGAAGGTGGTTATGGGATCACAAGATCATGAGGAGTAGCTTTATTGATATTGGTGCTGTTTTATTTGATAGTCTGGGTGGTTTTGAATGGTAATCAATTTATTATTTATTATGGCATATATTCTTATTTTGTTATGTAGTAAATATTACACAATCGAAAATGAGAATAAGTTAAAAATTCATTGCCAAAGAAAAACATCATAGCATAGAAGAAAAAAGAGAAATTATTTTCATGTGTGTTTATAGAAAATAATTCACCAATGAAGGAAATGGAAAAAAGAAGAAACATAGGTTGTAAAATGTAAAATGAGGGAGGAGACATGCAGTTCTCTTGTTAACAGTTCCCTTGTTTACAGCTCTAGAAGCTGTGTAACAGACATGCTACCAAATATTTATTACTACTACTTAACCCAAGAGAAATTGGTAATTTGTGAACAGTGTACATTTGGCAAAAAGTTACATATTGTATCTTCTGGAAAATCGTATGTTAAGCCATATATAAATAACTAAATTTTCTAGAATTTTTGTTGTGAAACATGCTGAAAATATTTACAACAAAAGCTGCTATGTTAATAGGAAAACAACAATAAAAAAGAAGCCCTTCAGGTATATTCATTTATCTTATAAATGCGCTATAGGAAAAAATATATAATTTCCTCTTTAAAAAAGTCATTTTGAAAACTTTCCACCTTCAGAAAGAATAATTCATTAGAAACATTTCCAAAGTTGTGTTTTCCTTTGTATTAACATAGCAAGAGTCTATAAAAATTTATCTTGTGCCTTGAAAACTGCTTTCACAATGAGAGAACGAACTAGACTTCTAGATAGAATTTCTACGCCTGAGTCCATATTTAAAAATGATAAGAATCGGTTATTTTTCCTGACGCATACTTGGAAAAAGGGTCATGACAGGGAGTAAGGGAGAGAGAAGGGAGAGCATCAAAGGTATATGTCACATGGCAAGCAGCTCAACAATAAGATTGTTTACTCATTCATTACCGAAGATAAAAATCATAGTAGCAGCCAGCAGAAACTCTATACTTCTTTCTCCATCTTCTTCTTCTCTCTCTCTCTGAACTATAGCTTTTTCTAACTTTCTTCTTAAAAAAATATAACAAAGCTGCCTTACTAGTGATGTAGAATTGATCTCCATGTAATGTTAGAGATTGTTTTTTCAAGTTCTATTTAAATGTATGCCAAGGGAATCATTGCAGAAGAAAGCAGGGAAGTTTCCTGCAGCATGTATTGCTAGCTACCAGCCGAGTGCAGGAGGTAGAGTGAGACTCACCTTTTGAAATAATTTTCTTTATTAAAACTGCTAGAGATGGAAAAGAGACATTTACTAACACCTGTAGATATTATATTAGCCTGGTTATATATACCTCAATCTGCAAGAACAATTCTTTGGATCACTTCAAAACCTATGTTGATTTAGTTATATAAAATGTCAGACTAATAATTTAACGTCACTATGGCAAAAAAAGTTCTTTAGTTTTTTTGAGTCACATTAGTAACCTATAAAAGGTTATGAAGTCTTATAAAATATTGTAATGAAGCAACTCTTTTTTGCCCAGTGACATATATGCTTACAATTGGAAAACATTATTACTTAGTTAAGTTTCTCCCACTCTTCTGTTTAAATGTCTCATTTCCCATGGAGACTTTAATAATACATATTATGGGGCAGTTATTTTTGTCATAAGTGAGTATTTTTCTATCTATGCTTCGATTATATCAAGATTAAGCATTTCTATCTTTTTAAAATAATTTATCCAGTACCACGTAGCCATCAATTTTTCAACTAAAATGTCATTTTCTAAATTGACTTCTTTCTTTAGCATTCATGATTGTTTAGAGAAATAAAACATTATTATTATTGTTTTTATCTGAGACCAGGTATTACATCACTAATTATTATATACATTTATAAAGCAGCCTGCCTACACCTATCCAGAAGATTACAGCCTCAAAAGTTTATACAAATGTAGCTGAATACAAGCGAAACTGATAGACAAGTGAATAAATATAAATGTGGCTTGTTTTACCATCTTAGGCAAGAGTGTTAACACCCTGGGAGGAAATGCTGATAAATGAATTAACTCAGGCCCTATTTGCAATTCTGTAGTGAACATTTGTCATGTGATTGTCTTCTGAAAGATTAATATCTGCTGGTGAATTTTAAGGAGCTTGAATTTTTTAAGTATTCTAGGACAGATATAATTAAATATGTTATAATCATTTGTTTAGTGCTTGCCTGCCAGACAACAGGAGAAATGAAATGCCTGCTTTTGTCACTCCTGAGCACTGAACACATAGTGTTGAATGAATGAATAAATAAATAATTGAATTATTGTGTATAATAATGTCTGGTTTAAGTCAACATTTCCACCACTGATAATATAGTATTCAATATCAAGAGCTTCTTCTACAGAATAGAATGATACACAACTTTAAGTCACATATTTGTTTTATAAGAGGATTCAATCAGGTAATTCAGAATATGTTTATATAATTTTTTAAATTATCCTCAAAATTAAAACACGAAAGCAAAGCCATTTGAGGGAAAACTTGAAGATCCCCAAAGAATACAAGTATAGACTCTCAGAAGTCAGATAACTACAATGTAAAATACACAAGAAAAGATATAGTTCACAGCTACCATTATTGAAATTGAAGGCAATAATAAGCCAGTAAGGGCTTCTTTCTTCAAAAAATTAAAAGCAGAACCACCATGTGATCCAGTGATCCTACTTCAGGGTATATACACAGTAGAAATGAAATCAGTATCTCAAAGAGATAGCTGAGCTCCCATGTTCATTGCAACATTTTTTTACAATAACCAAGGTTTGAAAACAACTTAAGTGTACCGAAAGAAAGAATGATATTAAAACAAGCTTACTTTTATCAGAAAAAAATGATTCTTATTTTAATGCAGATGCATGTCCTTTCACCATAAAACTGTTTGAACTAATAAATTTCAGTAAAGTTGGAGAATACAAAATCAACTCACAAAAATCAGTAACATTTCTACATACTAACAACTATATGAAAAAGAAATTAGGAAAACAATCCTATTTCCATTAGGATAACAAATGAAATACTCAGGAGTAAATTTAGTCAAGGAAATTAAAGCTCTGCAAACTAAAAACTATAAAACATTGATGAAAGAAATTGAAAATTACACAAATAAATGGAAATATATGCTGTGTTCATTGATTAGAAGAATTAATATTGCTAAAATGTTCATCCTACTACAGATTCAATGCAATTCCTGTCAAAATTCAATGTTATTCTTCAGAGAAAATTTTTGTAATCCTAAAATTTATACAAATCAATATAAGACCTTGAATAGCCAAAGCAATCTAGATCAAAAAGAACAAAGCTGGAGTCATCACACTGCCAGATTTCAACATCTATTACAAAGCTATAGCAATCAAAACAGCATGATTCTGGCATAACGATAGACACATTAGCCAATGGAGTAAAACCAAGAGCCCAGAAATAATACACACATCTTCTGTCAACTGATTTTTGGCAAAGGTGTCAAGAACACACAATAGATAAAAACCAGTATCTTCCATAAATAGTGTTGGGAAAATTGGATATTACAGGTAGAATAAAAATGAATGCTTATCTCACCCCGATAGAATAATCAACTCAAAATGGATTAAATACTTTAATATAAGACCTGAAACTGTAAAACTACTAGAAGAAAACAAAAGGAAATATTGGTCTTGCCAGTGATTTCTTGGATAACATCCCCAAAACACAGGCAACAAAAGCAAAAATAGACGAATGGGATTACATCAAACTGAAAAGCTTCTGCACAGCAAAGGAAACAATCAAGAGTGAAGAGAGCACACAGATTGAGAGAAAATATTTGCAAATTATACACTGGATAAAGGATCAATATCCAAAATATACAAAGAACTATTCAATAATAAGAAAACAACCTTATTTAAAAATGGGCAAAGGACTTGAATAGGCTTTTCTCAAAAGAAGACACACAAATAGGCAAGAGATATATGAAGAAATGTTCAGCATCCCTAACCATCAGAAAAATGCAAATTAAAACTCTATGAGATGTAACTTCACACCTGTAAGATTGGCTACTAGCAAAAAAAGAAAGACAAGTGTTGACAAGGATGTGTAGAAAGGGAAGCCTTATACACTGTTGGTATTATTTTGAATTAGTATAGCTATTTTGGAAAGTTGTATGAAGATTCTTCAAAAATCTAAAAAGAACTACCATATGATCCAGTGATCCACTTCTGCATATATGCCCAAAGGAATTGAAATCTGTATTTGGAAGAGATACCTGCACTCTTATATTCATTGCAGCGTTATTCACAATAGCCAAGATATAAAAACAACTTAAGTAACCATCAAGAAATGAATAAAGAAAAACATGGTATGTATACACAATACAATATTATTCAGCCTTAAAAAACAGAAAATTCTGTCATTTGCCATTTGCCATTTGCCATTGGTGAACCTAGAGAATGAAATAAGCCAGCACACAGAGACAAATACCGTATGTGGTATTTGTCATACCACATATTTCACGTACTTATATGTGAAATCTAAAAAAGTCAACTCATAGAAATAGAGAGTATAATGGTGGTTACCAGAAGTTGTGACGGAGGAAGGACAGACAGGGAAAAGGGCAACACTGGTCAATAGGTACAAAGTTTCAGTTAGGATAAATAAGTTCTGGTGCTCTATTGCACTCACTGTGACTATAAGCTAAAACAACAGGATTTGCTATTGGTTTGGAGGTAAAGATCAAGGAAAGAGTGAGGACAAGCCTGACTTCTTGATTTTTGTCTTGATAAACTGGGTGAATTGTGATAGAAAAAAAAGTGGAAACCAGCTTCGAAAGACATTGGATATCAAGAGTTTTATTTAGATATCTAAATGAGGGATAACTATTAGACATTGAAGAGGGACTGGCAGATGGACACTTGAATTAACATGTATGTAGAAATGTCAATATAACAAAGAGCTGTTTTGTAAGATAGTTTTACTGTTTTTTCCACTGAGTGTGAAGTAAGCATTTGACTTTTTTTTAAATGAACATTTGATGTGCTATTTGAATATGATTGCTTCAGATATGTTCAACGTTCTATTGGTGTGTTTGACAAGACAAGGATAATTTTGACAATTTCTTTTACAATAAGTTATGAGATGGATAAATTCTTTCAAATTTGATTGATCTATCAGGAAACAAAAGGCTTATACTTTTTTTCATCTCAGTGGTAATTACTGCTAATTTGTACTTTTATATTGCTAAAAAGAGCTTATATTTAATTCTAGATAATTCAACTCAATAATACATACATATATGTTCTATCAGTACGTAGCAAGAATATGCAAAATTAAAAATTAGACGATACTTTAATTAAATTAATTATAAAATAAATAATTACATTCTATCACAGAAACAATAAATAGTCAGATATTTTGAGAACTGTAAACAGATATCTAAATTTTTTAGTTTAACTAATTGTGAGAAATTTTTCATTGCTAATTATACTTAACAACTATTATTAACTTTAAGAATAAGACAAATCTAATGTTTATTGGGTGTCTACAGTGCTCCAGGTACTATTAATACTAAGTGGACATAAGGCACAATTCTTTCACGCTATAATGGATTTCAGTTTAATAGGAAGATATACATTGACAAATAACCCCATAAATAATTATTTTTCATTGTAATTAAAATCTTTCTATGGCAGAAAAATACAGAATGCTAATCCAGTTTTGGAGGTAGAGAGTGTGTGATTTCTCTTCCCCTTTCCTTTAACAGCTGGGATTTTAGCAATGAATAAGGGTTAGAGGTGGTATGAGTACGTCTCCCTGTCCAAATTATACATGGCCTTGTGGGATATTTGTTTCTGCTCCTGTTACTTTCTTTGAAAAAAAATAATAATAAAAGAAAGATAGAAAGAGATTCTATCTTAAGCCCTCATTCCTCCATGGAAAGCAATAATTCAAAGAATATTAAATAACAGAATAGGACAGAAAGCTAAAGATCTTCCTCAGAAAGTTTTAACTGTATTAGTTTCCTGCAGTTGTCCTCACAAAAGTACCATAAACTGACTGGTTTAAACAACAGAAATTTATTGTCTTACAGTTCTGGAGGCTAGAAGTTCAAGATCAAGGTGTGAGAGGGTTTGTTCCTTCTGAAAGCCATGAAAGATAATATGTTTCTGTCTCTCTTCTAGCTACTGGTGGTTTGCTAGCAATCTTTATCATTTCCTAACTTTTGCTGCATCATCCTGATTTCGGCCTTCATCTTTACATGGCATTCTCCTGTGTCTGTGTTCAAATTTCCCCTTTTTATAACAACAGTCATGTTGGATTAGAGGCCCACCCTATTCCAGTATGACCTCATCTCAACTTATTACATCTGCAACATTATTTCCAATGAGGTCACACTCTGAGGTACCCTCTCTGTGTTTTCTTCCGTAAGCTATCACCCCTTGGATTTTGACACCACTAGATACTTAATTCTTGCTAAAATCTGAGCCCATTTCAACTACAGACCCTTTCACCAGTATGCTAGGCCTATAAAGTCACTAAAAGTATTTTTTGTAGATTCCTCCACATTCTTTGTCAATCCATCGCTCAAGGCCTCTCTGGGTAGATAGGTGGGATACAGGGTGGAATTAATCCAGATTTATTCTAAGTATTACTCAAAGTATTTTTATTCCTTCCCTGTCAATAGGGATCACCAAATCAAATTTAAATGAGTGCAGTGGACTAGAATAGGGTCTCTATAGAGAGTGATGGGCCCATAGCAATTTGAAGCACACCTGTTTCATCTTAAGCAGACAACAGCAAATTGCTGCCACACAGGAATATGAGCTCAGTGTTGCCAAGTCTTAATAAAAGAGAGTGAAAATAAAAGTTTTAATGTAAGCTTGTTGGCACATAAATCAACTGCTTTAAAAACACTGCAGAGGCCAAAATTATGAGGGCCAAATAAAACATGTCAATAGGCCAGATCCAGACTGCAGGCTGCCAGATTGCAACCTCTGTTCTGCATGATGTGCAGGGATTACTAGCCAATTCATGTGTTTCTATGGGCCAAATATGAATAGGGGTTTCTAATCATTTGACCCAGAAACCATTGGAATCACAGCTGTAGCTCGCACTAATCCATTAAATTCAGAATCTCAAAAAAGTGTGGCCGTATCAATAAATAAAGCATAATTACAATTTTGTTATATCTTCCTTTCTTATACCCTCTAAATCAGTTTCCTCAATCTTTTTCTGATTTTTGATTAATCAAATTGGCAAATTCTTGAAATTTACCTGTTTATAAACTTCATTCCCTCCTCTGGCTGCACTTTAATGTCCTGGCAATACAGAGTTTGGATTCTGCCCACTAACAAGCAACAGCATGGGCATGAAGGAAAATGCTAGCTTTCTTGTGGTAGCGAGGGAGAGTTTTCTCTAGCAAACAACATGCCAACAGGGAGTTTCAGATGACTTCCTATCTGGCAGCCTCCATGTCCAGGTTCTCTATACCCTTCCAGACATTTTTTTTCAAATTGTTTCTATCAGTTATTGATTAGTTTCCTAACCTTCACACAATTAACCTGATGAGGTTATGAATTCAATTGATATGATAATTTAGCAATATGCACAATCAATAACTAACTAGTGACTTCAGCAGTTCTGCTAGAAAAAGAAAAATGCCTTTCAGCAGAATCAGAAAGTCCCTGGGTTTCATTCCATGACACAAGGTGACTAATTTTGAGCTTATTATCCTCTTACTTTCAATTGTCCAATACTATCAGAAGCAATCATCATACACAGGGAGGGGCCCTGGAATTCACATTCTATGGCAGCAGCTGCTTAGATTCTAGTGCTTCATCCTCATGGGTCCAGGTTACATTTCGCCTAATGGGCTGTTAGTTTCCCTTCCTAGTATATAAATTGGGATCTCATTGACTCAGAATGATAACCAATTCTCATTTCCAAGATAAAATTGCAGCCAGCTAATTCACCCTTGGAAAGCAATTTTTGTATTTGTTAGGCTTCCTTGGTTGCAAGCAACAGTAGCCAAATTAGTTTAATGCTGATAGAGACAAAAGAATTTTAGATGGATGTTAGTTTTGAAAGTATAACTCAAGTGATCAAAAAATGTAAACACCTTTATTTTGCTAAATTTAACTTTAACAAAGAATTTTTATCTAAGATCTCCAAAGCACAGGCAACAAAAACAAAAATTTTAAAAATGAGATTATATCAAGCTAAAAACTTTTTTGCACAGAAAATGAAATACTCAACAAAATGAAGAGACAATCTACAGATAGGATAAAATATTCGCAAACTATCAATGTAACAATGATTAAAACAAAAATAATCTAATTTAAAATGGGCAAAAGATCTGAATAGACATCTCTCAAAAAAAGACATACAAATGGCAAACAGGTTTATGGAAAATGTTCAACATCACTAATCATAAGGAAAATACAAATAAACACCACAATGAGATATCATTTCATCCCTGTCATCTCATCTCAGTTAGAATACCTACTATCAAAAAGACAAAAAAATAACAAATGCTGATGAGGATGCAGAGAAAGGGGAATCCTCATACACTGTTGGTAGGAATATAAAGTAGTGCAGCCATTATGAAAAACAATATGGAGTTTTCTCAAAAACTACAAATAGAACTACACTATGATATAGCAATCCCACATCTGGCTATATATTCAAGAGAAATAAAATCAATGTATAGAAGAGATATTTGCACTCCCTTGTTTACTGTAGCACTATACACAATAGCCAAGATATAGAATCAATGGATGAATGAATAAAGAAAATGTAGCACATATACACAGTGGAATACTATTCAGCCATAAAAAATGAAATTTTGTCATTCACAGGAACATGGATGGAACTAGCAGACACCATGTCAAGTGAAATAAGCCAATAACAATATGCTAAACATTGCATTTCCTCAAGTTTTAAAAAGAAGATCTCATAGGAATTAAAAGTAAAACACAGGATACTAGAGGATGGGAAATGTAAGGAGAAGAAGAGGATAAGGAGAGATTTGTCATAAAATACAATATTACAGCTAAAAATGAAACTGGCCTAACTGTCCCACAGAACTGATGTTTACTGTATTTTTTCTTTAGGATAAATACAGAAATTGACCCTCCAGATCTCAAAGCTTGAAACTTCCTTTTGTCTTATCTGAGTTCCTTCCTCAGGAAAACACCCGCAGGCCTCCCAGATAGTATCAAGAAACTGAAACTCACCAGATCACTGCATCCAGTGAGATGCCAGACAACTTATCCATCATGATTCCTGTTTACCAACTCCTCTTTATCCTTCTTTAATTCCTGTTTTCCAACACATGGTTACATTTCTTCCCTACCATATAAACCCCTAATTTAGCCAGTGGAGGAGACAGATTTGAGACTGATCTTCTGTTCTTCTCAGATTCTGCATCCAAATAAAGCCCTTTCCCTGCCAATATTTGTTTCAGTGATTGGCTTTCTGTGCAGTGAGCATCAAGACCTAGACCAAACCTCTGACATTTTGGTAACATATAGAATGAACAGGTTCTAGTGTCTCTATCACTCTAGTATGACTATAGTTAACAACAATATAGTTTCAAATAGCTAGGAGCATACTAAATGTAACTGATACAAAAATATGATAAATGTTTGAGATGATGAATATGCTAATTACCCTGATCTGATTTCTATACCTCATATTTATTGAAACATCACAGTGTACTCCACAAATATGTATAATTTTTACATGCCATTTTTAAAAATAAGATTAAAAATAGTCATTTTTAAAAGGGCTTATTTTAATACCTAGTCCATATGATTATGAGTTGATGTTTATGTAAATATCTTGCAAATTCTAACGTAGTATGTAAATAAAAAAAGAAACTGGACTATGTAAACAATGGAAGATTATACAGCTGATGCAGGACTTGTCTTCTCGATCACTTTGCAAGCCAGGGACCCCCGGTGGCAATGCTCCACCTGGGCCTCACTCAGCCACACTGGCGTGCCCCCGCTGGCCTGTGTTATAGCTGGTACCCATGTTCGGCAGTTCCCAAGCTCTTGTACTGCGTCCATGAAAAATGACGATATGCTGGACATTGAAGTATGAGGAGGGTGGAGAGGAATTTTATTGAGCAACGGAACAGCTCTCTGCAGAGAGGGGACAAAGAGGGTGGTTTCCCTACCCAAAGGTGGGAAAGTCCCCTATTTGGCTGGGTCCTGGGCCTTTTATGGACTCAGAATGGGGAGTGTATGCTGATTGGTTTGTGAGTATGCAAGAAAGGCTAAAGCACAGACAAAGGTGAGCATGACAGTATAGAAAAACCAATTAGGGAAGAGTAGGTGTATGTAAAATAGGTGAAGGGTGGGGACCAATTAGAGAAAGTGCACCAAACGGGAAGACAAGTCCTCAATCCGGTCCAAGAATTTACCTTGTAGCTTAGCTTTCAGTCTTTAAACTGTCTTCAGCTTGGAGGTGGGGTTTCACCGGGGACCCACCCCTATCTGCCTAGGCATTTGGCTGCCTCCTGCTACTCTCACAGCCATGAAAAAGGATAAAATCCTGTCACTTGCAGCCACATGGATGGAAATGGAGGTCATTATGTTAAGTGAAATAAGACCATCACGGAAAGACAAATATCTCATGTTTTCATTCATATGTAGGAGCTAAATAAGTGGATCTCCACTTAGAAAGGAATGTTGGTTTTACCATAGGCTTGGAAGGGAAGGACAAAGCGGGGATGAAGCAAAATTGGTTAAGGGGTACAAAAACACAGTTACATGGAAGGAATAAGTTCCAATATTCAGTAGTACAGTAGGAAAATTATAGTTCATAATAATGTATATTTTAAAGTAGCTAGAAGAGAAAAATTATAAGACAACACAACAGAAAGAAATGATAAACACTTGAGTGATAGATATTGCAATTACTCAAACTTGGTCATACCACATTGTATACAGGTATCAAAATATCACATGTACCCTGAAAATATGTACAAATATTCTACATCAATAAAAAATAAATAAAAAGTTAAATTAAAAAGTTATCTTCTTTGTTAAGTAGTCAGTACAATTCAAAGGACTCTTCCTGTGTCTTTCTGCTGTTCTCCATGCTTGAAACATTGTAACTTCAGGGCAGGGTGTATAAACATGTGATTGTCCTCAGATTTTCAGTGGCCTCCAATTACGATGTAGCTTGTTCTGCCTGGTTTTAAGTTGCTTGTGGTGGCAGTCACTTGTTGATATCCATAGTACCTGCCAAGCTCTAATTCGTGATATTTATATATTATGGTCATTCAACTTCAAATCCCAGTTTCTTCTTGTCTAAATTCTGCAGATGTTCAAAGGAATCCTTACTAATTCTAACTTTCTGTCACATCACCTCAGAATCTTCTTGTAAGGTGTCACTTCTAATTTCAGCCATCAGTGGAGTGGACAGTTTCATGTGGGCTTTAACTCATATTATGCCTTCAGCACTCCATTGCAAAGACACAATACCCCATGTTACACTTTTGCTCCCAGGACCTTCTCCAATGCTGTGATAGCCGAACTGGCCTGAATATATGTATAGCTCAGAAGGGAACTAACGCTCTCAGGAGTAACTCTTAACCACTGCGGGATGGGAGCCAATGACTAAAATATTTCTGCCTCCTACACTTGGAAAAAAAGTTCTAGAAGACATTCTCTAAGCTTCTCAGGAGGTTGTGGCAAAATAAAGTCCCCTTTGCCCACAATGGAAATTTCAACAATACACTCTTATACTGACTTTTCGACTGCCCTGTTTCACTCTCCTCAGTTCCTCCTTCTGCTCCCAAGGATCATCTTGCAAATGAATAAATGACATACAAGTTCTTATCATAACTTCTGTTTCTGGAAAACTCAAGATAAGATAGTCCTCATCTCAGACAACTCTCCAACTGGAGAAATGGGGACAATTTTTCATAACATACTGTCTCTATTCTGTAGCTCGCACTAAAACTTCATAAACATATTTTCAAGTTTGTTTTCTACTATGTAAAGATATCCCTGGAAATTCAGAGAAAAAGAAAAACTTTTCTCATTCTTATAGTACCTCATTCTTGCAACAGAAAATCAGGTTTCATGACCTTTGCAATCTTATGAGATTTAAAAATTTGTCTATCGAACATTAAAGCTGAACATTGACTTCTTTGCTTGCAGTTGTTTTGCCCTCTCCCTGAAGCAACACTAGCTTCCATTCCAGTGGACAGAGCTCCACAAGGTAAAAGATTTTTTAACTACCAAAAGCATTATCTTGACATATTTTATATTGAATTTAATTACAAAGAGAAAGTTCAGATTCTGTATAATTTAGATTAAAGTAGGATGAGGAGCAGTTAGAAAGTAAGAGTGAAACCAGAAGTCTGGGCTACCATTTCAATCAGCTTGGGAAGGAAGATAGTAGTAGATGGACAGGGTTATGGGCACATACGTGTTTTATTTATTTTGTATTTTATTGTATATTTGTTTGTTTCCATTATTCATCTCTTCTAGGTGCTGAATATATAGTAGTAAAAAATATAGTTAAAATAACCACTGTTCATATGGAGTATGGCTAAACATGTAGGCATCCACCAAATATTCAGGCTCTGTGTTGCCATTCAAGGGTAGCTACCCAGTAAGAATTTCATTCACATCTTACCAGGTATTATCATTAGAATTTGAATGGAGGTAAAGGTGGTTATTTCTGCACTGTGGCCTTTAAGAAACAGGAATGATGCCTGGAATAACTTTAGTAGCTACAGTTAGAAGGTAGCAGAGCCTTAGTCAGCCTGGGTCACTATGTGGAGCATGACGCCCTCCCAAACCACTGATCATAAAAATTACTGAACATCTATGTGAGCCAAAAATAAACCATATTATGTTAGCCTACTCAAATGTAAGGGTCTGGTTGTTTCAACCACTACTGGTAATTATATTTGGTGGGAGGGACAGACAAAAACAAGATAAATAACTAAAACATGTATTTTGTTATGAACAGAGCAAAGGCCATTGCAGGCAGAAAGAATACCACGTGCAAAAGTCTCGGCTACAAGCATACTAGATTGTTGGAGGAAGAGATAAAGGGCCATCATGGCTGGGGCAGAAATTAGAGACGATGAAGATGTCGGTATAATTTGTAATGGGAACAAATAATGTAGGGTCCTGTAGACCATTGCAAGTAGCTGGACTGTTATTCAGAATGGAATGAATATTTGTAATATTTTGAGTGTAATTTGCCTTGTGTTTCACCACACTTCCTCTAGCTTCTTCTTCACTGGTTGAGAATATGTTGAGAGTAAATACAGAAAGACCAGTTAAGAGACTTCAGGTGAGAGATAACTGTGACTTTGATAAAGGTGTGATGGCACTGGAGGTGTGGCAAGAATTTGTATCCTAGATACATTTAGCCTAAAATATGAGGTACGAGAGCGAAGGAAGAGCTAAAGAAGGCTCCAAGATTTTATCCTGAAAAACTGGAAGGATGGATTTGCCATTCACTGCATTAGAGAACACTGTGAGGGGCACAGGTTTGAGCTGTGGGGCATATAAGAAGCTCAGTTTAGGGTATGTTATGTTTATATGCATAATAAATATCTAAGTGGAGGGAGCAAGTAGGCAGGTGGTTTTGTTAGTCTAGAGTTCAAAGAAGAAATTTGTGCTGGAGGCATTCATATAGGAATTGTCAGCTTATATTTAAAGCTCTGACAGTTATGAAAATCTAAAGGAAATGAATTTAGAAAGAGTGAGAAGTCTAAGTCGTAAGCTCTCAGCAATCCTACTTCAAAGGTCAGGGAGATAAGAAGGAATCAGCAAAGGAGAACGTGGAGAAGAAACCAAAGAGTTAGTAAGAAAACCAGACCAGTGTCACATCTTAGGAGCCAAGTGAAGAAGGTGGCTCAAAGAAAAGGGTGATTACCTATAGCAAATGTTTCTGGAATATCAAAATATCACAACTGAGAAATAATCACTGAGTTTAATAATGCTGGTTGGTGATCTTCATACAAGAAATTTTGATAAGAGACAAGGAGAGAAAGAAATTTGAAACAGGGTAGATGACACTTGCAAGTTTTTCTATAAAGGGAGGACAGAAATAGAGCAATAGTTGAAGGTGGAAATGGGCTAAGAGGAGAGTGGTTTTAAGATGGAAAAGTATAATAGTATGCTTTTATAAGGATAGATATATGCAGTAGAAGAAAATTAACTTTTTAGTATTTATAACATATATCGAATATTAATGTATATTTGCAATTGAAATAAACTCACATGTAGTATGTTTGTTAATAAGAAGAGTTTTGTTAGGAGGACTATATTGAAGATAAAAGAGAAAAAAGGAGTGCATGATAGTTTAATATTTCCGAAAAGTCAAGGGAGTATCTAATTGAGATCAGGGAAGGAGACATAATTCCTCCATGTTAACAAGAGAAAGGTCTGAAAGGGTGACTGATAGTAGATTCATAACTAGGGAGATGGGTAGAAAAATATGGTAGGTAATGTCTAACGGCTTCTATTATCTCTCTGAGGTGAGATACGAAATCATCAACTTGAATGCAGAAAGCTGAAACTGGACCCCTTCCTTACACCTTATACAAAAATTAACCCAAGATGGATTAAAGACTTAAATGTAAGACATAAAACAATAAAAACCCTAGCGAAAACCTAGGCAATACCATTCAGGACAGAGGCATGGGCAAGGACTTCATGTCTAAAACACCAAAAGCAATGGCAACAAAAGCCAAAATTGACAAATGGGATCTAATTAAACTAAAGAGCTTCTGTACTGCAAAAGAAACTATCATCAGAGTGTACAGGCAACCTACACAATGGGAGAAAATTTTTGCAATCTATCCAACTGACAAGGAGCTAATATCCAGAATCTACAAAGAACTTAAACAAATTTACAAGAAAAAAACAACCCCACCACAAAGTTGGCGAAGGATATGAACAGACATTTCTCAAAAGAAGACATTTATGCAGCCAACAAACATATGTAAAAATGCTCATCATCACTGGTCATTAGAGAAACGCAAATCAAAACCACAATGAGATAACATCTCACGCCATTTAGAATAGCGATCATTAAAAAGTCAGGAAGCAACAGATACTGGAGAGGATGTGGAGAAATAGGAATGCTTTTACACTGTTGGTGGGAGCGTAAATTAGTTCAACCATTGTGGAAGACAGTGTGGCAATTCCTCAAGGATCTAGAACCAGAAATACCATTTGACCCAGCAATCCCGATACTGGGTATATGCCCAAAGGATCATAATTCATTCTACTATAAAAACACATGCACACATATGTTTATTGTGGCACTGTTCACAATAGCAAAGACTTGGAAACAACCCAAATGCCCATCAATGATAGACTAGATAAAGAAAATGTGGCACATATACACCATGGAATACTATGCAGCCATAAAAAAGGATAAGTTCATGTCCTTTGCAAGGACATGGATGAAGCTGGAAACCATCATTCTCAGCAAACTAAGACAGGAAAAGAAAACCAAACACCACATGTTCTCACTCATAAGTGAGCAAAAATGAAATTGCCAAAGCCATAACAATTCTGGGTAAAATGTGTGAAAGTTGAGCAGTGTTTTTTTTTTTTTCTTGGAGCTACTGTTGTATACTTTGCAAACTTTTTTTTCTTGGGAGAAGATTAGCAAAATCTGAATTTATCCCAGTGTTCTTCAGGTGTGCAATTCTTTTCTGGTGTCAAAACTTCATACCCTTTCCTGCCTTTCTGAATGCCCATGTGGCAGGCTGGTTCTAAAAGAGTTCCCAATAATTCCCACCTTCTGATATTCACACTCTGGTGCAATTTCCTCCTCTTGTATATGGGTTGCCCCTAGTGACTAGCTTCTAATTAATAGAATACGGCAAAAGTGATGGGATGTTACTTCTGAATAAGGTTAGAAGAAATTCTGTTTTCTATCCCTTCCTTGCTCTCCCTTGCTTCTCGCTCTCTGGCTACTTTAATGAAGCTAGCTGCCATGTTTGGAGTTGCTCTATGGAGAGACCCATGTGACAAGGAACTGAGATCCTTAGACTCTCAGTCCACAGAGAACTGAATTGTACCGATACCCACCAAGTAATCTTGGAAGCAAATTATTCATCAGTTGAACTTTGAGATGACTACTGCTTCAGTGGACACTTTGATTGCAACCTTGGGAAAATCTCTAATTTCTGACCCACAAATATTGTGAGACAACAAATATATGTTTTAACAGTTATATCTTGTGGAAATTGGTTAAACAGCAATAGATAACTACTATACCCTTATGTTTCCATTCCTGCTTTAGGTTCCTTGCAAATTTTACAGCTTTTTTGAAATACTGACCTCAGATTTTCACGTTTCTTCTTTCTTTTTTTAACTTTTATTTTAAGTTCAGGGGTATATGTGCAGGTTTGTTACATAGCTAAACTTGTGTCATGGGGGTTTGTTGTACAGATTGTTCCCTCACCCAGGTATTAGGCCTAGTACCCATTAGTTATTTTTCCCGATCCTCTCCCTCCTCCCAACCTCTACCCTCCAAAAGGCCCTAGTATGTATTGTTCCCCTGTATCTGTCCATGTGTTCTCATTATTCAGCTCTTCCTTGTTTTCATTCAAGTTTCAGTCAAAATGTCATCTCTCCAGGGAGAACTTGCTTGACCACTCTTCTTTAGCAGTGCCCTCTTTCATAGTCTCTGTCACATCATGCTGTATTATTTTCATGAAAGTGCTTATTATCTGAAGTTATTTTTTATTTTATTTTATTTTATTTTTTGAGAAGGAGTCACGCTCTGTCACCCAGGCTGGAGTGCAGTGGCGCAATCTCAGCTCACTGCAAGCTCTGCCTCCGGGGTTCACGCCATTCTCCTGCCTCAGCATCCCGAGTAGCTGGGACTACAGGCACCCGCCAGCACGCCCGGCTAATTTTTTGTATTTTTAGTAGAGACAGGGTTTCACCGTGTTAGCCAGGATGGTCTCAATCTCCTGACCTCGTGATTCACCCGCCTCAGCCTCCCCAAGTGCTGGGATTACAGGTGTGAGCCACCGTGCCCAGTTCACTATCTGAAGTTATCTTAATTTACTTGTTTGTTTTTTTATTATCTGTCTTCCCCTAGTTAAAATGTAAACCTCATAAGAGTCCAAACCTTGTCTTTCTGGTTCACAGTTAGTTCCCCAATGCCTAGAAAAGCACCTGACACCTAATTACTAGTACTTACTAATTATTGGTTAAATGAATGAATGAATGAACTTTACTTTGCATTTTCTAAGTTCTTGTTATTGTCCTTTCCTAAAGTAAAAAGAAGTGGCTTAGGGCAAAACATTTGCTTTTTCTCTTTATCTCTACCTACAGAAGAATTCTTTCTCAAATATGTTTAACCTGCTGCTAATCTTCCTTCTTACAGCTGGCTCACTATTAACTTTTCCATGTTCAAAGGTCTTCATGAGCAATATTCTCACCATTTTTATTTTGCACAAAATGAGGTAAAAACAAAAAAAATGATTTTGACATATATTACATTTTCAAACTTGTGTTTTTCTGTATTTTGATACTATGTTCATCCATATTTTCATACAGCAACATATTATCTGCATTATTAAAATTATTTTCTTTGTTATGTTTATGCAAAAAGTGTTGGCTTCCTGAGTGAAGTTTGAAATTTAAAAAAATTAAGAATATTAAAAATATTAATTATTAATACTTTGTTTTCCCTAGACTGTTTCTTAAAAAGTTATATATATATATATATATATATTTAAGAGGTAATAGAATTTTCTTCTTCATCATTTTTAATACCAATTCTCACTCTGTCATTTGTCCTAAAAAAAAAAATCTTTGATTAGCTTAAATATAGCTTTAGTTTAGTGAAATCAGGTTAACTCAAAGGCTAAAGGTTGGCCTGCCCATATTTTAATCAAAAGGCAAGCTAAACTCATTAAGAATTCTACTACAACAGAAAACTTCAGTCGGCTAAATTCTAGATAATTCAGCTTTGGACAGATTATTTAGCTTTATTGCACCTACGTTTTCTGGTATATGAAATGGGAAGATAAAAATAGTAATATATTAATTCCTTCAAAGGAAAGATGAGAAATGATACATGTGTCAGCATTTTGTACACTATAAAATACTGTGCATTTTAGAAAACTTTATTTTAAAAGTATTTCATACAAAGAAAGGTAAGTAAAATGAATAAGTGATATGCTTCTGAAATTTTACAAGATTTTGAATATCACTACTCATTTCTTTCCTACCTAGAAAAATGAGAACATGCTGACCTAGTTTTCTTCAATTTACAATATTCTTAAATGTTAAGTCCATTCTTTTATATCTTTATCTCATTTTTTATACTGTGGAGTGACCACAAACAAACAGTAATTTGGAAGCCAAAAATTCTTAGAAGATGCATTAGTTTACGAAATCATAGTGAAATAAAAAATCACAGAAGAGTTAACCTGAGAAGAAAGCTACAGAAAATACGATATGTATTGGAAGAAAGAAACATTAAAATGAGCTCATTTTTATAAGAAAATGGTTCTTATTTTATAACAGATGCATGTCCTTTCACAATTACAGAAGCTGAAATATAACTATAATCTACAACCATAAGGTAAGATTTCCATCTTTATGTGACATGACAAATGTACCAAGCCAAGACTTTCCCATAAACAAAATTGCTTTCTCCGACTCACACTTTAATGCAAGATATCAATCATGTGGTGGATTTTATTACTCAGAATTTAGCTTCGTTTCTTGACAGATTGCTTGCATTCAGCTTGAAGTACAATTGTATATCATCCCTATTATATACACATATGAATTTGTGAACCCTTTTTTATTTTAAAAACAGTATTATAAATGGGAAGAAATACCTGGTGAGGTAGAATGAGTTAGACATCGACGATTTTAACTCAATGGTATGGTTTTGATAACACGTCATTATTTATCCACAGTAGGTCTGAGGCTGCAGGATTTATATAATATATCAGGGGATAGCAATGTCTCATGGCTCTATAAAGAATCCCTTTATTTTGACATCTTTTCTTTCTCTTTCATATGTTTCTATTTGTAAAACCATGCTCATTTTGAATAAAAAGGCAGTAACTATACCAAGACAATGCACTGACTAGACAATACATTTATAGGATGCATATTCATAGAGCAAGACCACCAAAAGTACATTTAAAAAAAAATAAATCTACTATTACATATACAGATAATTTCAGGTAGTGAAAACAACACATGCTATTTGTGGTCAGGAGTTCTTACACTCTATAAGTAGTTTTAGTTTAAAAGGGGCTATAATGACCTATATCATTCACAGTCTACCATGAATTTATTATTCTTTGGGCACACAAATAAATAACAATACATATTAAAATGAGGAGATAGAGCTATGAAATGAAGCATTCACACCTAAAGTTGCCATACAATTTCAGTCTACTTCTAGGTAGGAAAGGTGTAAAGAATCTCTAGTGCTGTCCTGTCCAGAGGGCCACATTGGGAATTGTATTTGCTGACGTCATGGCAGATACGCAATCCTATTAAATTCCAGCTGCTCGTGAATAAGCAGAATACTTTAAAAACCTTTTAACCTATCTGTGATGAAAAATACATGCTGGTTTAAACTCCTTTAGAACTTTAAATTAGCCATTGCAGCACACTGGGCTGCATGGCCCAGTAGTCCTAAAACCATCAAATGTTAAGAAGAAAATAAGCTCTGGGATTCCCCTGACGCCCTTCAAAAAAACAAAAAAACAAAAAACCTTAACCAAGTCCATTTAGATGGCTTTCCTTCTTAGCAAAACATCTAACTTTCAGGACTGCCTTAGCTGTCATACTGTTGGGTATGATTTTTGTTATTGAAAGTAAAGGATAAAAGCCTGATCCCAATGCAATCAAATTTAACTTGGGATAACTGACTAAGAACCATATTCAAATGCTTAGAAGTGGAGATACTTTTAGATAACTCATTTCTATGTAATCCCTACTTAAATGTGCTTATACAGATGAGTCCTATCTCCACGGCTTTGCTTTAATATTCTTTTAACAATGCTAAAATGAAATAAAAGAGCTGCTAAATACATTTCATTATTGTTTTGAGAAGTCTGGTTTAAATACTTGCATTGTGAGGCATCATGGGCTCAGTGTCTGCATGATCAAGTGTTCAGCTTTCTTAAGGCTGAGTCTCATCAAGCTTAACTTTCAGCTGTGTGGAAATCTGGCTATAAAGGGTAGGTCTAGATTCCTGACAACTGCTTTCTTTCTCCTGCTCTGAGTAAAAGTCAAGAAACTGTTCTCTCATCTAATTGATATTCTCATGGTATATTTCTCATGGTAATGTCATAGTCCTTTAAAATCCCAATCTTCATGAGAAATGAGTATATGCCCTGTTATTAGTGGCCACAGGATGAAGTTTCCATAGCAAGCTTATATCCCCAAGTTCATTTTTGGAAGCCATTCTCATTATTAACTGTTCTTGATCACATATGTTGTTATACAATTTAACCAGAATACTATTAGTGGCCATTCACCAAGGACTAGAATTAGCACATGGTCTCATAAGATTACCTGGGGTAATATATGATTTTCTTAGTATTGAACACAGAATCAATATCTGTCATATATGAAGAGTTTAATAAACATAAGGTATTGGATGTGTAGGCAATAATTTCATGAGTATTTTAACATATATTCAATATCAAATAAATCCACTTTGTTTATTTAGTTTTTATGAAGACTACAAATAATATCCTTAGCATTTTATTTATTATTGTGTTAAATATCATTAAGCCAGTTTTATGTATTATTTCAGCAAATGTATAAAATACTTAACAGTGCCTGGCATTCAGAAGGAAATCAATAGTAATACTTATCACTATCTGCCTGCGTTACACATGTCCCTTTGTAAACTAACCTGCTTAGCTCTACTGTGAGTCAATTATACTCCAAGCTGCATAAAGACACCAGTGAAGACCCCCTCTATGTACAGCAGGAACGCTTACCAATAGTACATGTGATTAGATGTAACCTGTAATAATGTGTGTTTGGTTTAAGTTTCTACATTGGACACATTTGTGTAGAACTATTCTTGTTGAGGTACAATAGAATTATTAATAATAGTAAGTTAGTGCTGTTACTTCCACTTTCTAGATGAGGAAACTGAGGGTCTAACTTGCCGAAGATCAAGCAAATAACAAGTGGCATAATGAATTTCAAGCTAACACTCCCTGACACTCTAACCCCGGAACTTACTACCATTTTGCTTAAAAAGCAGAAAGCTTTTTTAAGCAGCGGTATAATTTGAAGGGCAAGTGAAAGTTTCCAGGCCCTAGAATAAGTTCCAAAGATTTTACTATTTTTAGAAATAAAATTCAGAAAGCAATAAAATATTTATAATTTTCAAAGGTGTCCTATCTCAAGGCAAATTCCTGATGAAAAGTATTTCTGGAATAGTATCAGAGAAGGTAAATGACGCTTCTCCCTACTCCATACCAGGCCCATAGAAAACATCCACAATAAACCGTCACATACTTCCACTGAGCCTAAATGTTGCCTTAGTCCCTCTGTTAATACCGTGGTCCCGGCAGCACTTCCAACAGTGTGAACAAGCACACAGGTGAAAACTTTTCTTATCCTATTTTAGGTCCTCTCATTTCTGTTAATAGACTGGAAAAGATTATTGACATTATTTGTTGTAGGTTCACTATTTCCCAGGCGCTATGCCAAATACTGGGACTATAACCACAGCAGACATAGTACCTGCCCTCAAGGAACTTACAAGCCATGAAGAAAAAAGACTGAAAAAAAAAAAAAACCTACCATTACAATGCTGCTAAAATAGTAATATTGAAAAAGCATAGATGTAGATACAGAGTAAAGAAGAAAATCAGATCTCAGAATGTAAGTGGTTGTAGGGAACAATTCCAAAGGAGAGTGATATTTGAGCTAATTTTAAAAATATAGACCAAAGTTAATTGAAGAAAAATTATGAGAGATAGATAGGTCCTCCTAGGCAAAGAAAACAGCATACAGTAGGTCGATTAAGAATATCGGACAATACGTAAGACTGGGAAGGTAAACAAAGCTAGGTTATGGTTGTTTGACTTGCTATAGTCTGTCTTTTATCTTAAAGAGGTGTGGAGACATTTCAGCATTTTAAACAGTTACATGACAGAATCACCTATGCTTTATAAAGTTCCTAAGTATGCTACAATAGATCCATTGGAAGGGAGCAGTGTTTGGGTAGGGGACTTTTCTGAGGCTGAACCTGCAATAGTCCAAGTGAAAAATTATGAAAACCTGAATTAAGGAAATCAAAGTGAAAATGGAGAGGAGAGGAATGATTAGGGAGATACTGAGGAAGCAGAATTTATGGGAATTTGAGATTAAATGGAGATGGTAAAATGTGGAAATGGGAGGAATCTAGGGGGAAGCCTAGATCTCTAGTTTGAGTAAATCAATGCATGATGATTCAATTTAATAAAAGAGGGAACACAAGAGAAGGTAGGGTTTTGAATGGAAGGTGATGAACTCAGTTTAGGATGGCTTAAGTTTGACACGACCATAGAGTTTTCATATAAAGTTGCACGATTTGCAGTTCAAAATAAAGATCTGAAGCACAGAAGACAGTAGATCTGATATCTACGTAATAGTTTAAAAACAAGGGCACAGATAAACTCATCCAAGAAAAGCATGTTGAACCAATGAAAGCTCTGATTTGAGATTGTAGGAGACAGTGTAACATAGTTACGACAGTGAGCACGACAACCAGATTCCCAAGGTTCAGGTCCTTGTTCCAACACTTATCATGTGTTGAGAGAATTTCTTAACCTCTCTATGTAAAACATGGGTAATAATAGCACCTGCAAGATAAGGTTATTTTGGAATGTTAATATATGTAAAGGCTTAGAACATGTTCTATCACACTGTACATGCGTAATAAATATTAGCTATTGCAATGATGAGGTTGATTGTTGATGATGACACAACAAATTATACAGCTTTTCTTCACTCTAGAGATCTTTGAGTTTAGAAGATAAATAAAAACGGCCAGGCTCTGTGGCTCACACCTGTAATCCCAGCACTTTGGGAGGCCGAGGCGGGCGGATCACGAGGTCAGGAGATCGAGACCATCCTCGCTAACACGGTAAAAGCCCGTCTCTACTAAAAATACAAAAAATTAGCCGGGCGCGTTGGCGGGCGCCTGTGGTCCCAGCTACTCCGGAGGCTGAGGCAGGAGAA
This sequence comes from Pan paniscus, assembly GCF_029289425.2. Lineage (NCBI taxonomy): Eukaryota > Metazoa > Chordata > Mammalia > Primates > Hominidae > Pan > Pan paniscus. The sequence continues at coordinate 45,436,923 of NC_073264.2, forward strand.
TGGCGTGAATCCGGGAGGCGGAAGCTTGCATTAAGCCCAGATCGCGCCACTGCACTCCAGCCTGGGCAAAAGAGTGAGACTCCGTCTCAAAAAAAAAAAAAAAAAAAAAAAAAAAAAAAAAAAAAAGATAAATAAAAACACACAACTAAAAGAAATGCTGAGTGAGTGCTAGAATGGATGGAGATATTGGTAACATAGTAGCAATAACATACCTCAAGTTGGACAATGGCAATCTTCGGTACCAAAAAGAGGTACCAGTGTGGAAGCCCAAGAAAGATGTTAGCAAAGATAAATGATTTGTTTAAGGCCAACTCTGCCCATAAACTTCATTTCTTATGTAGTACAAAGGACACAGTCCAAAATGAAAAAAAAAAAACATTTTTAAAAGCATGATGCCTTAAATATATGACAGGCTATCCTGTGGAAGGTGGATTCAGCAGTTTTTTATTATGGCTCTAATTGATCAAACCAAGGATACTAGGTAGAAGTCATAGGAGACAGACACACAAGACAGAGCACCTAAAATCAAACCTACCCACACAGGTAGAATAGGCAGTCTTAGAGGTAATAAATAAAAGTACCTTTTCATAATAGGTGTTCAAGCAAAGATTAAGCTGTGCTTATCAAGTATACAATAAAAATGATTCAAACATCATTTTTGAAGGTCTGACTAGATGATATTTTATGGCCTTTTCCTATTCTAAGATTATGTGATAGCTAAAATAATTGAAACACTTTATATCTCTAATATACATGGAACAGTTTGGGGTTATTAGGGGATACTGTTACCCCCTAGTATCGTCACTAATTTTTTATTGCACTTCCAACTATAAAGGGAAGCTGAAGAACCCTCTGGGTTCTCATAGGAAATCTTATAAATGGAGCCTGTCCCTTCTCTTTCAAAACAGATGAAATCCCCACTAGTATTTTTAGCAAGACTTGGAGGCATATTCTATTGACTCCTTTCCTTCAGCATGGACTGATTTTCTCTAATCTGGATTTACTATATCCTCAAGTTTTCTACTTAAGATAGCTGGCCAGATGTATGCTACTTCTGATTTTGTTGTTTTTTAAGCAAATATCTGGCTTCATTTTCCCCTGTGTCACACAAAACTCATAGTACCCTAGATAATTAAAGGAGAGTCTAGGGCACATCTATATTTTTATATTATTTCCACTATTCAGAGACTCCCCAACTTAAATAAGCACTCAATTAATCACCTGTAGATATAGATAGAACTAACATATACCTTTAAAGTGAGGTTATTAAGTGATTCAAGTCAAACTATATATAATATCTAGCCTATTTATGTTAAGTAAAAGTAATGGTAATATCACTTTTAGTGATGAAAGTGACATTTATGCATTATTTTAGGGATAAAAGAAATAAGCACAAGTTACCAAAAAACATAAGATAACCAGATTCCAAAGGTTGTTCTCATTTAAAAATATGCACACTGTTTATAAACATTTTATAAATGCTTATACATAAGCACAAAGAAAAAAGTAAGTCCTCCATTCTAACTAACTAGAAATAACCACTAAAAATAAGTGTTTTCCAAAATATTTTTCAACAAGTTTTTAATGCCTGTATTCCATTAATTTTGTTTTCTTTTTAATCACAAATAATGCCGCTATTAATATCCCTTTAGATATGTGTATTAAATTTCTATCGATGTGTAACAAATTACCACATATTTACCAGACCTATTTGTTTTCTCACATTTCTGTAGGTCAGAAGCCCAGGCAGAGCATGGCTCGGTCCTCTGCTCAGAGTCTCACCAGGATACATCGAAGTATTTTTCTGGGTCTGCAAACTTATAGGAGGCTCAGGATTCTCTCCCAAAATCAATAGTTGTTGGCAGAATTCATTTTCTTGTGACTGTAGGATTGAGTTTCTTGTTTTCACACTGGTTGTTGGCCAGGGGCAGCCCTTAGCTATTAGAGGCTATCCACAATTTCTTGCCATGTGGCCACCTTCATAGGCCCTCTGACAACACGGTTATGTGCTGCTTCAAGGCCAGCAGGGGAATATGACACTTCAAATCAAGAAGGTCCCAGCCCCTTTTAAGAGATCATCTGATTAAGTCAGGCCCACCAGAGCTAATTTATATTTTGATTAACTCAGAATCAACTAATTTAATCATGAAGTAAAATCCATCCTATTCATAGGTTCTGCTCACACTCAAGGAAAGGAGGTAATAAAGGGCCTCAATATCAGGGACTGAGATTTAGGAAGCCATCTCAGTATTTGGTTTACCACAAAATCCTACTATATAATTTTTTCCAGATTGTTAACCAATTCGTCCATTGAGTTTTGGGGTTTTTTGTTTTTTGTTTGTTTGTTTGTTTGTTTGTTTTGAGACAGAGTTTCACTCTTATTGCCCAGGCTGGAATGCAATGGCATGATCTCGGCTCACCGCAACCTCCACCTCGTGGGTTAAAGCAATTCTCCTGCCTCAGCCTCCCGAGTAGCTGGGATTACAGGTGCGTGCCACCATGTCCAGCTAATTTTGTATTTTTAGTAGAGACGGGGTTTCTCCATGTTGTTTAGGCTGGTATCGAAGTCCTGACCTCAGGTGATCCATCTGCCTCAGCCTCCCAAAGAGTGGGATTACAGGCATGAACAACCATGCCCAGCCGTCCACTGAGTTTTAAGTAATCTATTACCCATGTATTCAAAATTCCAAATCTGATTCATTAAATATCTGCCAAGCACACATGAGTACACACACATATGAACCTGGGCCCATTTATGGACTTTCTGTTCTTTTTAGTTAATCTCCATAGGTCTTCATTTACTACATCATAATATACACTTACAATATTGAGTCTTCTTTCTTGAGCAATGAATAGCTCACAAATTTTCCAGGTCTTTTTCACTTACATCCCACAGTAAAATTTTGCACTTATTTTACATAAATGTTGCTAGTTGTTGTTAAGATATTTTACAAATAAATAGGTTTTTAAAATTTTACTGTGATTTTTTTTCTTTGTTTGTTTGAGACAGTGTCTCATTCTGTCACCCAGGCTAGAGTGCAGTCATGCAACTGTAAGTGGATCTTTACTGGTCATGCCTTTTGACTGATAGTTTCTCATATATGAAAAAATTAATTTAAAAAATATCCCATAACATTTCTAAATTGATATTTTTAATAAACTTTAGTTAATTTCCTCAAGTTTTACAGGTAGACAAAAAAATAGTTGTAAAGATTAATAATATTCAAATAGATATATCTTTTATCTTTGTTCATTTTCTTATTTCATTGGTTAAAAATCCACAATAAGGTGAAAATTGCAGTAATAGCAGCATTCTAGTTTGTCCTAATTATGAGACAAATGCCTAGAGTGTTTCAATAGTAAATCTCAGTTTGGTTATTGGTTTTAGATAAATCATAGAGAACCAAAAGCAAAGAGCAGAAACAGATGTTGTATTTTATTACTTATTTATTATATAAATCAATATTACCTTACTTTTTAAATTTCTCTATGACTTTTTAATATGCTACATGTTCTAGCATTGTACCATTTTTTTAGTTTTGATAAACTTTATTTGGTCATTGCCATATATAAATTTTTAAATGTAAGTTGCATTCCATTTACTGTCTTCTTTTTGAGACAGAGTCTCGCTCTGTCGCCCAGGCTGGAGTGCAGCGGCACGATCTTTGGTCACTACAAGCTCCACCTCCTGGGTTCACACCATTCTCCTGCCTCAGCCTCCCTGAGAAGCTGGGACTACAGGTGCCCACCACCACACCTGGCTAAATTTTGTATTTTTAGTAGAGACGGGGTTTCACCACGTTAGCCAGGATGGTCTCGATCTCCTGACCTCATGATCCTCCCACCTCGGCCTCCAAAAGTGCTGGGATTACAGGTGTGAGCCACCACGCCCAGCCTCCATTTACTTATTTTGTACAGGGATCAGGGAAAGAAGTGAGGTCAGGGGAGCATACAATGACATTATATTTGGCTACTTTTTTATCAGGATTATGCTGGTCTCATACATATTTTTGAAAGTTTTACATCTGTTTCTATGTCATGGAACAGTTTAAAAAGTATGGTACTTAACTATTCTTAGAAGGATTATAAAAACTTTCCCATTTAACTAGCTGGACCTAGTGCTTTTTTGGAAGAAGATTTTAGTATTTTTTTATGGCTATGGTATTTTAATTGTCATTTTATAAGATTACTTTTGATTCATTGTTGGTAATTTTCATTCCTCTAAAAAAGCATCTATTTTTATAAAGTTTCCAACAGCATTTACTTACAAATAATAAAATTCCTATCTTTGCTTATATTTCATTTTCATTCCAATTGTTATATTTGTATTTTCTCTTTCTAACTTATTTACTTTATGCAGGGGTGGTGTGAGAAATTTCAAATAAAGAACTTTTGATTTTGTAATATATTCTTAAAACATTCATTTAACTCAAACACAAACACTCAATAATCATGTGCAATTGAACACATCCATGAATATTCTGACAGTTTCTCTCATTTTGTCAGAAATATATTCCAGGAAGAAACTTTCTTTGTTTCTTGAATGTGTTTTCCACTTGACCAGTAGCATCTTTTAATAATTCTAGTGGTTTGGCTCCATTTACTCATTAAATAGGAAGTCTAACCATGTACCTTTCTGCTTACTTGAGCTTACTCAGCTATAAATCCCTAGCAAGTCCCCAACATCGTGTGGTTTCTTTGCTAATCCATGCATGCTTTCTCACCTGTAAATCAGAAGCTATTGTGTGGTTACAAGTTATCCTCCTGTTACTTTACATAGCTTGTTCACAAGAGGATTTAATTCCTCCTCTCTATAACTTCTGCCTTTAGTCTAATTTCTTCTGTCCTGTCTGTAGCAAATATGTTTTTACATCTATTTACACTGGTAGTTTTTCTGAGTGTCCAGTATTGATGCAGATAATCCCATTTCAATATTTATTAGTCAATTTAATGGGAATTCTTGCAGTAAAAATCTGAGCTGACTTTGTCATCTTACTTACAGGTTCAGGAATTAAGAATATAAATATACATGATGTAGCCACCTTAAAATATTTTCTATCATAACCCCAAATTAGTCATATTTTAATGATTTAATAATTTAAGATATAAGGAATCATGTGACACATAACAGATTTCCCATTTTAAATACTTTAAATGCCAATATTGTATAATATTTGGGTCAGTTACTTTGTCAGACATATAATTTCACAGATATTGTTAAGGCACATTCTCCACACCTAGTTCCGCTCTGGCCAGAAGAAACCACTATATTGAAAGGGATATATATATACATATGTATATACACATATACATATATACACATATATACATATAAACATATATACACATATATACATATACACATATATACATATATACATATATGTACATATACATATATACATATATGTACATATACACATACATATATACATATATGTACATATACATATATACATATATGTACATATACACATACATATATACATATATGTACATATACATATATACATATATACATATGTGTACATATACATATATACATATATACATATATGTACATATACACATATATATGTATATGTGTATATACATATATATATCTCCATCCTATATGTTTTCATATTTTACATGAAATATGAACATCACTCCCCTACTACTCTCTGTATTTTCTGCTAATGTCTCCAGTTGGGAAAATCCAATTGGAAATCAGAGGACTTAGCAACTCATTGATGTAATCCACCAGTGTCTATGTAAAATATCCACCCCATATATGGTTTCATATTTTACATAGACATATAAACAATAAACAATACATGCTATTTTGTATATTTAAGATTTGAGTAATAATAAAATCCTTAACGTCTTTTCCTTTTTTTGTTGTTTTTAGAGATAGTCGCACTCATGTGGAACTATCGTGCAGTGGCACGATCATAGCTCACCACAGCTTCAAACTCCTGGGCTCGAGCACTCCTCCCACCTGAGCTTCCCAAAAAGCTAGGACTTCAGGCATGTACCACCACACCTGGCTTAAAATTCTTAACTTGATCATCATCCTGCAACTTAATTTCTTCAACCAATATTATTTCATTAAGATTTATTTGGATGGTACAGGTAGATACTATATCAGTCCATAAAGTTACAATTTGTATATTCACTTCCCCTTTGATGAACTTGTTTTTCCTACTTTTTCAATGGAAAACAATGTTTCCTTATGAATAAACACAAAATTCTTCTGAGGAATATACCAGGAGTTGAATTTTGGATTATTGTGGACATACCAACTTTGCTTTCAAAACAGAAGCCTCTATTTATATTCCAACTAACAGATTTGTAATTATTTCTCCACATTTTCACCAAAACTTTGATTAATCAAACTTTTCAGTTTTGTTCATTTGAATGGTGTAAAACAACATTTAAGCAGTTTGAATTTTCATTTCTTTAAATGCTAATAATTTCTGTTAATTTTTATGCTCAAAAATTCTCATTTGCTGTCCAGTCATTCTCCACCCTTATCCACCCTTGCTCTATACCCTGTTGTCAGAGCCATATGGACTACATCAATTTATTTCTAAGTCCTTTGATTTCCAATTGGCTTTTCCCAACTGGAGACAGACATTAGCAGAAAATCCAGAGAGCAGTAGGGAATTGACGTTAGATATCTCCCTGCTGGCTGCCATGGGTTGGTTGTGTCTCCCTACCAGAATCTATCGCTCCTGTCAGACTGGCTGTCTTATCCTCGTCTCTCTCCTCATACCTTCATATTTCTCTCTTCTGCTGCTGACTCTGTGGAACTAGTCTATTCCTCATTGGCTTCCTGAACCTTGCCCTTACATTTCTAAAGCGTCCTTGTATTAAATCTCTTCAAATTCTCCTTGTAAGTATGCCATATGATTCCTGCTGAACCTTGATTAATACAATATTCTGCAGTCAATTTTCCACTGTACATTTTCTCTTATCAATTTATAAAAGTTATTCTCATACTTTATCAATCTTTAGTCAGTTATATTAATTACAAATGCTCAACATGCAGCTTGCTTTGAACTTCAGGAGATCTCTTGTAGTATGAGAAGATATAGATATAATTTAAGGTTGTGAAATACATTAAATAGTTGCCCCTTGTTTAAGAAATTATTTTCTACCCCAATTTTCTAAAAAGATTCTGCTATAATTATTTTTAGAGTTATGGGTTTGCTTCTCTAAATAGATCTTCAATTTATTTTGTGTATGAAAAAAAACAAATATTTTTGTTTTCTGCCTGGTTAACCAATTCAGTAACATTTATGGAATGAACCATCCCTTTCCAGTGCTCCATGGGGATCAGCTAAACTCTTGCCCTTCTGATAGTTATCATTTCACTGCTTTTGCCCTAATTAGATTGAATCATTTTTATATTTATTGCAATCAAAACAGTCTTGATAATGTTAACCATATGATATGCTTTAAAATGAGGATTAAGTGAAGACGGAAGGGCCCAACAAATTAGTAAAAATAAATAAAGTATGTGATTGATCAAGGCCTTAGTAATCTCCAGGAAATCAAAGATTCAGTTAAGTAGAGAAACAGTAGTAAAAGTGGTAGTCAAATTGGACACTATATTATTAGGTGAGATCTCGGCTCGCCACAACCTCCACCTCTCAGGCTCAAGGGATCCTCCCACCTCAAGCGTGTGCTATCATGCCCGGTTAATTTTTGTATTTTTTTGTAGAGATTGGGTTTTGCCATGTGGCCAAGGCTGGCCTCAAACTCCTGGGCTCAAGCCATCCACCTGCCTCTGCCTCCCAAAATATTGAGACTACAGGCTGGAGCCACTGCATCTGACCAACAACAATTCTAAATAATGACAATATCCAATACGTAGTCTTAGGGTTGTGTAGTTGAAATATCATGAAGGTGAAGGTTAATGGAATTGAGGAGGACAAGAAACTTAAGGCAAAGTATTCATAAACATCCATATACTGATGTTGACCTTACTCAGGAATATATCAGAAATAGCTAGCTATATTTATCTCATCATATAAAAACACACTTAAACTCTATTCCATGCCAATTTTCCAAGTAATAAATATGATAAAAGATACACATTTTCAAAAATCAATGTGTATCCATGCCACTTTTCTAATTAATAAACATGATAAAAGAGATACATTTTCAATAATCAATATGTTTATTAAAACCCACTAACGTCTTCAAAGTTATTTCAGATATAAAGATGGAAGGATGGATACTAAGATGAGAGGATGGATACTAACCAGAAAACATATTTTAGATCTGATAAAGATGAAGGAAGAAGAAATAAAATTTCCAATGCAGTAATAAGTAGCATTTAATGAGTATTTATCTGCTTTATTTATGTGTGCTGTACCTTACTTACGTTAGTTCATTCAATACAGTAGGATATAGAGCAAGGAATCAAACCCTGAATGAATAGACCACTAAAACACATGTCTCTGATACATTCCCTACATACTTACTTTCATCTGCAATAAAAATTTTACAGAATAAGCCAAATACAATGTTTTGATAAATGAAAACTTCAGTTACTAAAACATATTTTGTTATTGCCTTACAAACTTATTTTATTCAGTAGCATATCAGAACAAACTGTAGCATTACCATACATATTTACAACTTTTTTTTCCGATTACAGCTCTATTGAACTTCTCTCTAATTAATTAAAAATCTCATAAGGAGATAACCTTTACTTTGACACAACATCTTTCAAAATATATTTCTGAAACTCCATTTATTATATGTTCTAAAATATCAACTTAGAAAAGCTTAGACTAGAAATAAAAGGGCTGAATTAATTAGTCAACAATGATTAATTAGACATTTATCTATAGTAAGATTTCAAATCTCTTCATTCCCTTGGCTCAATGCCACATATGTCTATTTAATGAGATCTCTATCTTCTATGAAGTTATGAAGGGTTAAAAATTCTGGCATTTAGATGGATACATTTATTCTGATAATAGTTGGCAATGATAGTATATTCTGTATAATTTGAGTAGAAAATACACTTATTTCTGTTCTAAAATACATTTTAAGAAGTTTAGGTATCTGAACTAAATCATGTCAGTTAGCTGATCTTTTAAGTAAATAAATTTGTTAAGTTTAAATAGATAAATTTGTAGCATTTTTTCTGTGAGTCAGCCTAATTTAGGGCATAAAAATATCTTCCAAGAGTATGTTAGATTCCTTTGACTTGATTTAAAATAACTTTTGCATAGATGATGAAATTTCTAATTATATAAACAATCATTAACTGAGGCATAGAAAAACTGTGTGCATAAAGATTGTTGTGGTGGCTGTTGGCTACTTAAAATCACATCTGCTAGCATTATTTGGTTAAGATTTTTCATGTTCTGCTTAAGCATTTACAGATTTCCCGAGTGAATTCTCCTCTAAATATTTAGGTTTAAGGAAGAATTTTCCCTAGACATATTAAGTGGTTGGTTTCTAAGTTAATTTTCATTTCTTAACCAGTTTCTGCTTACATATTTTGACTTTACCATGTCCATTTATATTATTCCTTTATCTTCAATGGTGTGGGGACATAACATGAAATCAAGAACTGTAGCAAATTTAATTAATTGTATTTCAGACTGTGAATATAGATAGATATAAAATAAAAGTAAGGACGATCATAACTTAGAGTTAGTCTTCTATTTAACTTTGTTGAATGAATATGGTGTAACTGCTTTAACTGCTTTTCTGTTTGAGTTGTTAAATCTTCTGACATTTTAATTTATGCATAAGTGCTTTTGGTTACTAGAGTTGCCTTAACAATTACCAAAACTTGCTGGCTTAAAAAATAAATGGAATTTTGGCCTGGCACAGTGGCTTATGCCTGTAATCCCAGCACTTTGGGAGGCCAAGGTGGGCGATCACTGGAAGGCAAGAATTCGAGACCAGCCTGGCCAAAATGGTGAAACCCCGTCTTTACTAAGAATACAAAAATTATCTGCGGCATGGTGGTGCACACTGTAGTTGTAACTACTCTGGAGGCTGAAGCAGGAGGATCGCTTGAACCCAGGAGGTGGAGGTTGCAATGAGCCCAGATGGCGTCACTACGCTCCAGCCTGGGTGACAGAGTGAGACTCTGTCTCCAAATAAATAAATAAATAAATAAATAAGAGGCCGGGTGCAGTGGCTCACATCTATAATCCCAGCACTTTGGGAGGCCAAGGCTGGCAGATCATAAGGTCAGGAGATTGAGACCATCCTGGCTAACGTGATGTAACGCCTTCTCTACTAAAAATACAAAAAATTAGGCGGGCATGGTGGCATGCACCTGTAGTCCCAGCTACCCAGGAGGCTGAGGCAAGAGAATCGCTTGATCCCAGGAGGTGGAGGTTGCAGTAAGCCGAGATTGTGCCACTGCACTCCAGCTTGGGCCACAGAGAGAGCCTCCATCTCAAAAAAAGAATTTTAAAAAAAGAGAAAGAAAAAATAAATAAATGGAATTTTATCCTCTCACAGTTCTGGAGGCCAGAAGTCCAAAGTCAAAGTATTGGCAGGATTGGTTGTTTCTTAAGGCTCCGAGAGAGAATCTGTTCCGCAACTGTCTCCTAGCTTCTGATTGTTACGGGCAATCTTTGGCAGTCTGTGCTTGTAGACAAATCACTCCAGTCTCTGCCTCTGTCTTCGCATGGCTTTATACCACATTTATAGCACATAAAGACACATTTGATTGGATTTAGGGCCCACCTGGGTAATTCAGAATGCTCTCATCCTTAACTTAATTATAAATGGTAAAAAAAAAAAAAAAAAAAAAAAATTCAAATAAAGTCAAATTCACAGGTACTGGGAATTAGGATTTGGACATATCTTCTTGGGGACCACAATTCATCCTACTACAATAAGTTTCATTACAAATTATTTTAAAGTAATTGTTCAAATGAAATCAGATACCTGACATCAATTACATTATTATGCATTACAAAACCATTTTCATTCGGTTTCTTTTCTCTGTGAATGTTATGGATCAAAAAAACAAATTAATTTGTCCTTACCAATATTTTTATAGTCACATTCACAGTATTTGTTTCAGATATTTTTGAGTAACGTTTTGCTGGTTGATCACCACATAAGTTATTTTTAAATTAATTTTATTACCATGTTAATCTGATCAAAATAATCATCCCAGAGTAATATCTTCTGTAACAAGCAGAGAACATGACTATAACTGCATTCTTTTTCACAAGTCAATAAAACATTAATGTAGCATTTGATTGATTTTCAGTGAACATTTATCTCCATGCAGAGTTGAATTATCATCATAACTCTCTATTCAATCAATAGTATACACTTTTGACATCGATTAATTTCATTAGTAATTTCCTGATTCCTGGATACAGAATTTGTAACTCTTTGTAATTAGTTCACTCAACACGTCCATGAGAATAATAAATATATTCCTATTATAAACTGACCAAGGAGTGATGAGATAATTAATTTTTTAAAAACTAGCAAGTGGCAATTAAATAACAAATTGATACAGCTTTAAAGTCGAACTCCTAAAAGAAAATCGGGTTACCTTTTGTATGCTCTATAGATAGGCATCAATTTCCTTGGGCTTGAAATGTAATGTTCAGTGTTCCCAAGGGCACAGTGTTACTTAAGTCAAGTAGAGGACTTTGGGGAAGCAAGTGGTAACTTACAGATCTAAGAAACCATATAATTAAAGGAAGGCATGAGGAAAATAAACTTACTGTTCAGTCTGCAAGACATTTATTTGAAGATTTTACAGGCTAGTGAGCATGGATGGATGGAATCCATTTTGTGTGTGTATGTGTATTTCTTGCTTCATTATGTTTCTATTACTGTTAACACTATATTCACTGCTTTCAGTCATTAGAACAAAACAAATAGTTAAAAAGTAAAGAATTCAACCAACAATTTATCCACACAAAACTAGGAAAATTTGACTGATCTCTGTTTTTAATAAAATTGACAAAAAGATTGGCTGTTTTGCCATCAACTAGTCAAAACTGTTTAAATTTCTAATTTATTCTCAAGGTAAAACCACACATTGGCTTTAGGCATCAATATAGCTTTTACTGATGTAAGTGTTTGCATTTATTGTTATTGTGAAGACTAAAAAGGGATGAGAACCACTTATATCCCAGGATTTCCTGATTGAAATGTACATTACCAGGTGTTTTCACTTTTGTTGCTCCTTTTAAGACCCCCAAAAATTTTTTATGGCATTAACTATTACAATTTATTAAACATAACTAAATAATAGTCCAGGAGAAAACCCCAGAGAGATATTTATAAAGTTAAGGGCTTCTATTATTTTAACAGAATAAATTTAATGCGTTAGTTAGCAATATAATTAGTTTGAAAACAATAAATATGAATGCAGTAATGTGAGTTCATGGCTTTTAAAGCAGATCCACTTTCTTGAAAAAAATATTTTAAAATATAATTGTTTCAGCTATATGTTAAAATGAAACAGCAGAGTGCCTCTGGCTCTCTGAACTCTAATCATCTTGGCTTCTGTGAAAAGATAATTGAATTTCTTATCTAAATATTGAATATTCCTCACCAACTAACTGAAAGTCAAAATTCTTTTCTGGATAAAGCTTTAAATTATCAGGTATGATCCTGGGTTAATTATAGGGCTAATATATATTATATGTTAAAATAATTTTCAGATCATCTTGGTTACTTTTCAAAGTATGAGTGTGAAAATCCATATTTCAAAATCAAGAATGATGGAAAAGCTAGTATTTAAATTAGAATTGACTGCTTCTCAACATCTAGCTGAGTTTCACCAAATGTTTCCTGTCTGTCACCAGATTATTTAATTTTGAGTATTTACATACTAAAATTGTTATTTAAGAATTTTAAATGAGAATGTTTGGATTTTATAATTTTTGATACCCCATAAATTTATATTTCCAGATGTGAAAATAAATGAAGACCATCCAAATGAGAATAAGCTAAGGCTATTTATTCAGAGCTTGCTATAGCCAGAGAATCAGTCACTATAACCTGCGTCTTGCAGAGATTCAAAACCAGTTGGAAGGAGTGCAGTACAAAAGCTAGAGAAATTGGAAGGCTTCGGGTATGCTCTGATTGGAGCTTGTCGGCATAGGAAAGCTGAAGCCTGGCTAAGGAGAAGTAGGGCATCCTATGTTGGTTATGGAGTAGTCTTTTGTTTTCTCTAGTTAGTCCTAAATTAGAAACAGGGCAAAAATTAGGGATGCTGGTAGTTATTGACCAAGTTTTGACCATACAGAGCTGATTGCTACAGAGGTTATGGTTTTTGGCTTCCAGGTCTGATTGCCACAGAGGTTGTGAGTCAGAGTTCTGTTTTTATTTATGACCTGGTCATCGTCCATTTACATATTCAGTCTCTCACAGATATATACATATTTCATTATAAAATTAATACTATAAGGTCAATCTAATATTAATCTGTAGTGAAAGTTGCTCTTTGATTTATTAAAACTTTGCAATATTTATTTATATTTCATCCATAAATTAAAAATGAGGTATGGATTTTCTCTTAAATTAGGTCAAATTCTTCAAATAGAATTCAAATATCTTCCTCCAATAACTTACAAAATAAAAAGTCCTAGTATTCCAAGACAAGTTGCTACTAATCAATCAAAAAGTATTTAAATATTTAAAACATGGTTCAGAAAATTTTCACCCAAAATATGATGCTAGCTTTATTGCCCCAAATCAGTCATTCTCTGTATCTCTAGGTTGTCTCTGTTAATTAACTCATATGTCTAAGACAGGATTTTTCATTTTCTCCTCTGACTCCACATTGGTCCAATGATCCTTATGAAATCACTGATGCCCCCGGACCCAGCCCTCTCCAGCAGCTCCTCCTACTATCACAATTCTAGTTTCAGCAGAAAATGCATATGTACTTTCTAAAGCTCTAAACATTCTACTGGTTTAGTCTTCCAGTATTTATTGCTTATAGATATTCTATTATATACTTACATTCAGCTCCTCACCAATAAAAACGACAAATTTTAGATCATTTATGAGCAGGACTAAAATCATTTATGTTACAATTAATCACTGAAATTTCAAAGTATTACAAATCAATAAATACAGCAAAGAAAAAGGGTGGTGAAAAGTACATATTAATATCAGTCACATTTCAAAAGTGTACACTGAAAGCAGGAGAAAAATAATGGTAATACCTTCTAAATTAAATATTGGCAAAAAAATAAAAAATTTATTAACATAAAATTAAATGAAAAATAAAGTAAGCTAAAGAAAAATGGAGAGCATATTTCTATTTTTTTCCATTCATAAAACTTGTATTCTACTTATATCAGTTTATTACACGTTCTTAACAATGATTAAAATTGTTCATGAAAATTTCATAAGACATTAAACAAAATAGCTATCATCTCAAATTATTTCCCTATTAACTGTTTTTACAGCACATTCATGTTAGGTAAGTATTTTAAAAAATCACAAAAGCAAAATACCTTTAAAAGTTGAACACATGAGTTTTTTCTTTTACTGCTGTACTTGATATACATGAAGTAATGGATATCAAGCAATTCATTTTACAGCATCTTTATTTGTACATTTGTTGTTAGGTTGCTTAAAATATTTAAATATAAATATATAAGGGTGGCAAAAATAAGGCTGGACATGGTGGCTCACGCCTGTAATACCAGCACTTTGGCAGGCCAAGGCAGGCAGATCCCTTGAGGTCAGGAGTTTGAAACCAGCCTGGTCAACATGTTGAAACCCCATCTCTACTAAAAATACAGAAATTAGCCAGGCGTGGTGGTGGGCGCCTTTAATCCCAGTTACTGGGAAGGCTGAGGCACGAGAATGGCCCGAACCTGGAGGCGGAGGTTGCAGTGAGCCGAGATCGCGCCATTGCACTCCAGCCTAGGTGACAGAGCAAAACTCTGTCTCAAAAAAACAAACAAACAAACAAAAAAAAGAAAGAAAGAAAAAAAGAAAGCAAACAACAGATAACTTTATAAAGAATAGGAATCATTTCTGCCTTTCTCTAGAGGAAATTGAGTGACAGCTTTGTATAAAGGAACATTTCCGAAGCTATAGTCCAAGGTGTACACATTGAAACTGCATTCCACCCATTCACATGTTCAGGATATTATGCCTATGGGGTACCTATTTCTACAACAACCTTGTAAATACTCCCACTGACAGGGCTCAGAACACTCCCAAAGTACAGTGTCTTGGCATGCTGAACTGAAAAAAGGGGCTCAGAAGTTAAATCTTTCTGACCTTCTCCTGCTCTTCTTTCTCCTGGTCCCCTTTCTTCACCAACTCAGGCCATGGAGCCTGAAATTTCTCCTCCCCAAGGCAGGTCAAAGACACCAGAAATCCTCTCCCCCAAAGCCAAACATAAAAAGTAAAAATATTATTCTAGCCTTTTCTTGCCTTTCTGTGTGAGAGCTAGCCATAGAGAAATTCCCTGACCTACCTTGTCTGTTAGTAGGTCATAAGGCCCTTATTCCAGAAGGAGTCTTGTCTTATATCCAGAAGGAAGAAATGCCACACATAGAAGCACAAGAAAAATATAAACACGCCGGCCTGGCTTTGTTTCTCCATTCAGTCTATTAGCATTAAATCAGTCCCTTTTTGTCAAATTACATTTTTGCATGGCTGTCTACTCTTTGTCGCATCTAAGAATTAAAATGGACAGTTTTTCCTTGAGTCTTTGCATCTTCAATTTGAAGCCTCTCATGTCTTGCAAAACTTTGATTAAATATTTTATGCTTTTCTCCTATTAATCTGTCTTTGTTTTCTTTCAGACCAAGCCAGGAACCCTAAAAGGGTTATGGAAACTTTTCCTTCCTTACAGTTTGCACAACTACAACTAAAACTGGAACAAATTATCCTTTAATCCGATATTAGGACACACCAATATATAGGTGCTTTCCTTTGCCTAGACATAGAGGCAGTTATAACAGAGGTCCTTGTGAGGCCACAATTTAGCAAAATACTATGTCAAACATTTATAGCTTATATGAAAATTTCACATCCCCATATTGGCCACCTAAAGATGAAAACATATAACTCCCTAAATCTTAATTGGCCCTATTCTAATGTAAAACATAAAAACCATATCGGAAAAAACAGAAATTCAAATAGAAGTAACCTATACCTTTTTTTAAAAATTATATTCAGGGCATATGGATGACAAATGGTCCACTGTGTTTTAGAATGAAGTAGACAAATTTGAGAAGTCGTTAATTTTCACCTTCTTCTCCTGCTTCAGCTTCATCTCCTTGGGTATCTGATGTGTAAAATGTTAAGTAGTTTCTCAGTAGTTGCATTATTAGCATGCTATCTTTATATGACTCTTAATGTATTGAGTCCAACAATGGCTTCATCAAAAGCTGTCTTTGCAAGACAGCAGGCTTTCTCCAGAAAGTTCAGATTCTCACAATACAACACAGAGAGCTTATAGCCCAGACCCAATCTGATAGAATGTGTTGATTGCAATTCCTTTTTCTGATTTCAAAAGCTTCTTGATGTGCTTGTTGTGACTGATCCACAATCCCTTTCTTATCATCACTAGCGGCAACCTGAGCCAAATAACAAAAGTAGCCTCCTTTTGCTTTTAACAGATTTTGCTCTGTGCTTGTGAAGCTTTGGGGATCAAGTACTCTTCCAAAAGGGACAGTACATCATTTACAGATAGCTCTTAGCTCACTTTCCATTTTCTCTCTGTATTCTCAAGCCATCTGCTGTTTTTCTCAGCAGCTTCTGTCATTTGCCCAATACTTGAGACGAAGCTCCAAGATGACCTACAGGCTCCTGTAACATTTTTATAAGCAACTGAAAGAAGATTCCTCTCCTAATAAAAAAAAAATTCAGTTCCTTGCTTAGTTACAGACATCATGCAGTCTTTCGTGACAACATATTGCTCAGCCCATTTGGCCTTCTGCACCGGGATATTTTTACCCATGACTGAATGTTCTGTGTCAGAAGTGGTTGGCGGTAGACGAATGGGGGCTCAGCAATCTTTGGATGGTGAGAGTGGCAAGGCTCAAACTCTGTCCCTAGATCTTGCTGCTCACACGGTCTGTGTTTCTATTTTCAATTTGTGGCAAAATGTATAAGAAAGTGCTATGAAAGGAATATTACTTGTATTATTTCCTCATCACTAAGTTCTTTATAGCAGTTTCTTTTCCCTTGTGGAAGAGAGTTCCAAACAGAGCCTATGAATCCCTGAAGAAATTTTAGCTCAGGAAATGATTTTTTAAAAAAATCCAAATCCAATAGCCAAACTGACTTATGTTTACCTTTAGAAGTTTTATAGTTCTAGGCTTTACACTGAAGTCTATGATGTGTTTTGTGTTCATTTTTACATGGTTCAAAGCACCTGAGTATGGATCAGATCTCATGTTTTTTGTCTTGTTCTGTTTTGTTTTGTTTTTGGCATATAGATATCCAATTATTCCAGAACCATTTCTTGAAAATGACAATTCTTTCTCCAGTGAATTGCTTTTGTACCTTTGTCAAAAATCAGTATTTTGTGTATGAGAGTGTATTTATAGATTCCCTCTTCTGTTCCATTGAGTTATTTGTCTCTCTTGATGCCATTCTTCTTGATAATTCAAGCTTTATAATAAGCCTTGAAATCAGGTAGTGTTTGCCATACAACTTTTTCTCCTTTTTTTAGTTTCTTTAAAAATTTGTGGCTTGCATTTAGTTCCTTAGGATTTCTATAAGAATTTTAGAATTAGCTTGCCAATTTCTACAAAAGAAAAAGAAGTCTCATGCTAGGATATTGATTGTGAATCTATAGATTAATTTGGTGAAAATCTACATCATAATATTTATCTTTCTGGCTCATGAACATGAGACATAAATCCATTTATTTATAGTTTAATTTCTCTAACATTTTCTAGTTTTAATGTTTATCTTACACTTTGTCAGATTTATCTCTAAGTATTTAATAATTTTAGTGCTATAATAAGTGACATCATTTTTAATTTCAATTTGTGAATATTTGTTGGTAGTATATTAAAATACAATTAATTTTATGACTTGATCTGGTTCCTGCAACCCCAATAAACTTACTTACTAGTTCTAGTACAAAGCTCAATAGAAGTAGTAAGAGAGTGACTTATTTCTGATCATAGGGGAAAAGCACTATCTTTCATCAGTATGTACAATGTTAGCAACAGGATTTTTGTAAATGTCCTCAATTAAATTGCATGAATTATTTCTGTTCCTGGTTTGCTGAGAGTTTGGGTGAAATGGAGGCTGGATTTTGTCAATTGCATGTTTATGTATCTACTGGGATGATCATTTTTTTTTCTTTTATGCCTTTCTAATATGGTGAATTATATTAATTAGTTTTCAATGTAAAGACCTTTTATTCTGGATAAGTTTCATTTGGTCATGATATGTCCCACTGTATTGCTGGATTTGGTTTGCTAAAATTTTATTGACTCTTTTGCATCTATGTTTTTGGAAAGTATTATGCAGTTGTTTCTTGTTCTTATAAAGTCTTTCTAAATTTGGTATTATGATAATATTGTCCTCATCAAATAAAATATAGAATATTCAATCCTCTTCAGTTTTCCAGGGAAAATTCTGTAGAATGGGTATGATTTCCTCTTTAAAAGTTTAGTATAATTTCTTGATGTTTACTTTGTGTTAATACTTTTGAATGCAAATTAAATTCCTTAATAGCTATAAAACATTTGAGGTTATTTTTCTTGACTGAGTAAATAATTCGTCTATTTCCTCTAAGTAGTCAAATTTATTAGTATAAAATTGCTTATAATATTCCCAAATTATACTTTTAATAGCTATAGAATCTTCTATGATGTCATCTCTTTTATTTCTAATTTGTAATTTGTGTTTTCTATCTTTTTTCCTAGTCAGTCTGGTAAAAGATTGGTTTTCTCAAAGAACCACCATTGATTACAGTATTTTGTTCTGTCATGTATTTGTTTCAGGCACCTCACTCAGCCCATGTTAATCCATCATGGCCAGAGGCAGAGGGCCCAATATCTGTGTTTTCATAATTGATTTAAATTCTTCCTTGATAAAGTCAGGAAATAAATTATCCCACATTCAACACATTCAAACACACACACACACACACACACACGTAAACAAACAAAACCCAAATAAGTATTCTCACTGTGGAATGTCCATTTTCTCTGCCCAGCTTAAGCCTCTAATGCTAACTTCTATTAACCCTGGGCCTCTATATGTAACTTGACCTCTCCATTTCAACCTAATAGCACATTCAGTCACCTCACTTTTCGTTTGCCCTTAACATATATTAATAGGTGTCCTTCACTCTAGGCTATTGATTAAGCCATCAGTATTTGTCATACCCCTCATGTCTTTGTGATTTCCCAAAGTCAATGTCTCCTCTACCTGCCCTATACCACTTGCCTCATAGTCTGGCCCAAATAAATCTATCTTGACAGTAAGGATTTTCATAATATTAACAAAATACTGTAATAATAGAAAATTCTTTCATTCTAAGGAGAGTACATATAATAACCTGGGGGCAAGGGGGTGCAGAAAATGGGGGTATGAGAAGACAACCTTGGAGGTCAAAACGCATAAGTGGTATATTTCAACTGTCAATATCATTTACGTTTTTTATTGTCTGTAGATTCTACTAGTAATATAATTTTCATTTTGGTATAATTTATTTTTACTTGACAAATAATAGTTGTGCACATTTATACTAACAATTTTTAAATGTCATGCCTCTTTTGAAAAAGTTCTGTGATGTTATTAAAATCAAAAGAACACGATTATGCTCATGATTCATATTCTCTGCAGGAATATTGACTTTGAAATATGAGCTTTTACAAAACTGTTAACATATTGCTTGATCCTCAATTAGTACATTCACGTTTTACTTGTAAGATTTTTTAAAAAATAATACATGTTTTTAAAAATATCATACCTCAAATACATCACATAAAATCATAAATGGGTTTTAATAACTTTCTGACTGTTATACCTTAAAACTCATTATGAAGTGTTTATTTTTTAAAAGCTATAGGACTACATCTTACCTTTTTAATTGAAAATCAGTAAAATTGCAATGAAACAATAATTACTAAAAAAGTCTCATAGGGGAAACATTTCTAAGGGGAAAAAAAAAAACACCACATTGAGTGATGCTACTCTCACCATCCTTCCTTCATTGTTGCCCCAGTACCATCATAAATGTTAACATTAATCTTCCTCCCCATTTTCCATTTTTCTACTCCTTTCTCCAGGTATGCCCTCCCTGCACTACTTTACTTTTAATGAGTGCCTAGGGAAGTATATTCTCCAGGAGCGATAACACCTGAATTGAGTCCATATCACAAGAAAGTCTTCTCACTCTGAATTGCCAGGAAAAAAAAAAGTTCTTCTAATCCCTTCAGAATGATTAGTGGAGGTACACCTTCTAAAGGGCTATTTTGGGTATGTCTTTCAGCCAAGGTTTTGACTAAACTCCACAATCTAAATGTGTAAAAGAGTAACACTTAACAACATGAAGTCAAATCAAAAAGCAAAACTAGGTAAGAAATATCTAAAGTAAACAGTGATACACAGTTTTATTTCTAATGTTTTTCTTATGCGGGTTGATCTAGTTTAATTTAAGACAAGTAAAATGGCAATTATATGATCTTAATTTAAAAGTATCTTTCTTTAGAGGAACTTAAATGAGTTGTTACATGTAATTCCATTAAGACTGTAGCTACGTAATCTTTAAGTAAAGAACAATTTTATATTTCCAAACATGTATGACAAAAAATACAAATTACGACATTTTCAAAGATAGGAGCTATGAGCAATATTGATACATCTGCAGTCCTATAACCTTGCTAAAATATAAAAATTGACTCAATGGGAAAATAAATAAGCTAAATCTATTTCAGACTCTGACCCCAAAGAAAGTCCCTTGATCAACCTAGATAAGCATTTCCTTCCCTGTAATATGAGAAGAGTGCATCAAGACTAATTTTCCCAGCAACAAATCCAAATTGACAATAATTAAATGGTTTTCAATCTGGGTCAAAATGGAAGCTGCAAAGCAATGTTAGTGATAATAAGCACACATGCATATGTATATATCCACACACATGCACACTTGCATATACCAGGTCACACCATGCATGTTTAATGCCTTGCAGTTGTCAAAGGTAGCATGGGATATGGCTACCCTCTGCTGTTTTTATTTTTTGAATTTTTTTTTTATTAGTCCATTCTTGTGTTGCTATAAAGAAATTCCTGAGACTGGGTAATTTATTTTTTAAAAAAGTTTAATTGGCTCATGAATCTTCTGGTTTTACAGGATGCATGGTGCTGGTATCTGCTGAGCTTCTGGGGAATCCTCAGGAAGCTTACAATCATGGGAGAAGGTGAAGGTGGGTGGAGCAAGCATATCACGTGGTGAAAGCAGGAGTAAGAACGAGAGTTGGGCGGGAGGTGCCACACACTTTAAACGACCAGATCTCAGGATAATTCACTCATTTTTGCAAAAACAGCACCAACCCATCAGGGTCCATTGCCATGGTCCAAATACCTCCTACCAGGCCCTATCTCCAGCATTAGGGATTGCAATTTGACATGAGATTTGGGCAGCAACAAATATCCAGACTTTATCATTCCATCCCTGGCTCCTCCCAAATCTCACGTCCCTGCAAAATACAATCATACCTTCCCAACAGTCCCCCAAAGACTTAACTCATCCCAGCAGTAACTCAAAAGTTCAAAGTCTCATCTGAGACAAGGCAAGTCACTTCCACCTATAAGCCTATGAAGTAAAAAACAAGTTAGTTATTTCTAAGATGCAATTGGGGTATAGGCACTGAGTAAACATTCCCATTCCAAAAGGGAGAAATCAGTCAAAAGAAAGGGGTTACAGTCCTTATGAAAGTATGAAACTCAGCAGGGCAGTCATTGAATCTGAAAGCTCCAAAATAATCTCTTTTGACTCCATGCCCCACATCCAGGGGACACTGGTGCAAGGGGTGGGCTCCCAAGACCTTGAGCAGCTCCGTCCCTGTGGCTTTGCCGGGTTTAGCCCCCACGGCTGCTCTCACAGGTTGAAATTGAGTGCCTGTGGATTTTCCACACTGTGGGTGCAAGCTGCTGGATCTACCATTGTCGGGTCTGCAGAATGGTGGCTCCCTTTTCACAACTCCATTAGGCAATGCCCTGGTGGGGACTCTTTGTAGGGGCTCCAACCCCACATTTCCCCCTATACTGTCCTAGCAGAGGGCTCCGCCCCTGCTGCAGGCTTCTCATACAGCCTCTGAAACCTAGGCAGAGGCTGTCAAGCATTCTTCACTCTTGGATTCTGTGTGCCTGCAGGCTTAACACCATATGGAAGCCAACAAGGCTTATGACTTGCACTCTCTGGAGCTGGAGCCGCCACTAGAGCTGTAGCTAAGCCCATTTGGGCCTTGGCTAAAGCCAGAATGGCCAAAATGCAGGAAACAGTGTCCCAAAGCTGCTCAGGGTAGTGGGGCCTGACTCATAAAACCATTCAGTCCTCCTAGACATCAGGGCCTGTGACGGAAGGGGCTGCCATAACGATTTCTGAAATGCCTTCAAAATATTTTTCCCATTGTCTCTACTATTAACACTTAACTCCTTTTCAGTTACGCAAATATCTCTAGCAAGTGGTTGCTCTGCAGCCTGCTTGGATTCCTCCCCCCAAAAAAGCTTTTTATTTCTCTGCCACATGGCTAGACATTAAATTTTCCAAACTTTTATGCTCTGCTTCCTATTTATATCTAAATTCAATCTTTAAGTCATTTATTTGCCTCATCTGAGCATAGGTTGTAAAAAGCAGCTGGCCACCTCTTGAATGCTTTGCTGCTTAGTAATTTCTTCTGTCAGATATCCTAAATCATCACTTTGAAGTTCAAACTTCCACAGATCCCTAAGGCATCAACAGAATGCAAACAAGTTATTTGCTAAGGCATAACACGTGTGACCTTTGCTTCAGTTTCCAATAAATTCCTCATTTCCATCTGAGACCTCAGCAGCCTGGACTTCACTGTTAATATCACTATTAGCATTTTGGTCACAACTATTGAACCAGTCTCTACAAAAGTTCCAAACTTTCCCTCATCTTCCTATCTTCTTCTCGGCCCTCTAAACTCTTCCAACCTCTGCTCATTATGCAGTTCCAAAGCTGCTCTCATATTTTCAGCTATCTTTACAATAATACCCCACTCTTGGTACCAATTTTTCATATTATTCTGTTCTTACATTGCCATAAAGAAATATCTGAGACTGGGTAATTTATAAAGAGGTTTAATTGGCTCATGCTTCTGCAGGTTTTACAGGATGCATGGTGTTGGCTTCTGCTCAGCTTCTGGAGAGGCCTCAAGAAGCTTACAATCATGGCAGAAGGTGAAGGGGGAGCAATAGCATCATATGGCAAAAGCAGGAGCAAGTTGAGAGGAGAAGTGTCACATGCTTTTAAATGACCAGATCTCATAAGAACTCATTCATTATCACAAAGACACCACTCAGCCATGAGGGATCCACCCCCATGATCCAAACACCTCCCACCAGGCCCTATCTCCAGCATTGGGAATTATAATTCAACATGAGATTTGGGCAGGGACAAACATCCAAACTATATCAGTTTTAATTTACAAACATTAAATTCACTTTTTTGGTGTAGAGGTCTATGAGTTTCGATGAATGCAAGTAATGTAATAACCACCATAGTCAAGATATAGAATAGTTCTGTCAGCTGAAGAAAATTGTCCCATGCTGCCTTATAGTCACATACCCCAATTGAGAATACCCACATACCCACTGATATTTTCTGTTTGTAGTTTTACCTTTTTCCAAAATGGTATGTGTGTGTGTGTCTGTGTGTGTGTCTATGTGTGTGAAGAGAGAATTGTTATAAACACACACACACAGACACACAGATCGAGAATATCCCACAATATGTAGCCTGTTGTGGTTGACTCATTTCACTTGACATAATTGATTTGAGATCCACCATGTTATTGGTACATATCAATAGTTCATTATTTTTATTTCTGAGTAGTATCTTACTGTATGGATGTACCATACTTAGTTTATTCATTTACATAGTGAAGAATATCAGGTTGTTTCCAGTTTGGGGCAATTATGAGTAAAGCTGCTATAAACATTCAAGGTTTTCTTGCACACAGAAGCTTTCATTTCTCTTTGGCAACACCCAAGGGCAGATTTCTAGATGATGTGGTACAAATATATATAACTTCTGCCTGTTTTCCAAGGTAGTTGTATCATTTTGCATTCCCACTAGCTATGAATGAGAGTTTCACTTGTGCCACAACTTCACCAGGTATTGCTATTGTCAGTTTTTTATTGTTTTGTCTTATTTTGCTTTAACTATTTTAATTTGTGTGTACTTGTATCTCATTGTGATTTTAATTTTTATTCTCCTAATGACTAACTATGTTGAGCACCTTTTGATGTGTTTTATATCTTCTTTGGTGAAATGTCTATTCAAAATTTTGCCCATGCTTTAATTAGGTGGTTTGTTTTCTTATTTTTTTTTGAGCTTCATGTGTTTTATATATCCTACATAAAAATATCCTATATAATGATGTGTTTATTTATCATTCTTATATCTTCTTTGGTGAAATGTCTATTCAAAATTTTGCCCATGTTTTAATTGGGTGGTTTGTTTTCTTATTTTTTTTTTTGAGCTTCATGTGTTTTATATATCCTATGTCCACTTCTGAATGTAATTATAACAGATGTGAAATCTCTATTCATCATAGTATCCATAAACTCTTACACATGGGTTAAGTGGCTTGTAACAAGGCTTTTGTGGCAAAAAAAATTATGTCTTCGACCTAATTATGCTCTTTTTCTGTTGGTATATCTTTCTAGATGTTTACCAATGTCTATTGAAAATGTACATTCCTGTTGACATACCAATGGCCTTTCTTAAATAGTTAGAGCTATGTATAAAGAACTAAGTACAGGAATATGACTTCAAACATTGATGCAAATGCCAGAAATTGGGAACCACTTAAAATTTCAAATACAGGGGATTGAGTAAATTGATTATGGTGCAACCATACCAAGGAATACAATGAAGGTATTGAACCTGGTGTATTAGAACTGGATTTAATGACTTAGGATAATGTTACTGGTTATTGATTTTCTCAAATTGTTATTTGATAATAGGTATTAACAAAATTAATGCATAGGTTGATGTATTTTTAAATAAAAATATATGCAAATCTATTCATTCAATGAATATTTACTAAGTATTGACAGTTTGCTAGGAATTGTGCTATGCACTGGGAGTACAAAGATAAGCAATTATATAAATTATTACATCTTATAAACACATAATAAAGTCAAAATTTGAAGGATACAAAGAAAATAATGAACTGGCAAAATATGGCTCTAAAATGTTAGTAAATCAATTTATGCTTTTCCTTAGAGGCACCTAGAGATAAATAATGGCCAAATCATAGTATAGTGTTTAAATGTGTGCACTGGGAGCAGCTGGTTCCGGAGCCACTCGGAAACACAGTTTCAAGTCCTAGTTATGTTGGTTTCTACCTATGCATATTGGGGCAAGTCATTTAACCTCATATATTACAATTACTATGTGAATTAAAAATATATTCCAAGTAAGGCAACATAAGGTCTTTACATGGTAAGTACAAAATAAATGTTAGCTATTATTATTATTACCCTTATACAAGTAAATTTTTAAATGGTAATTTCCATCCAAGCCTCCTAATAGTAAACAAGTTAATAAAAAAGGAACTAAGTAGCAGTGTCATTGACCATATGTGCATCTATATGGACTCTGACTTCTAAGCATTTATTTGATTTTAAAAATATATATGTATTTTCATGTTATTTATTGTTAGTTAAAATGAATATTTTGTAAGGACAGTGAGGGTGTGAAGAACATTGAGACATTTCCTCATTTATATTATCTACCTTTTTATGAGTAGATTCATACCAAATTTAGCTAATAAAGATATATACTTCAAAATTGAAGCAGTAATATTGCTACCCCTAAAGTAAAATACTTTGGCTCGCAAACAATAGGAAGGTTGAAAAGTACTTTGAAATTTTATGGTGGCTAATAGCTATAATTAAAGGGTCAGTAATGACCACAATTGTGTGTGGATAATATAAGGAAATGAGTGACTCATTCTAATTCTTAATGATACTGAAAAGAAAAGGTTATATAGAGGCAGATTTGTTAGCATTTCCATTTCATTTCAAATCTGTCCATGAAAGATAAGTGCAGCTGCTGCATAGAGAATTAAAAGATAAAAAAGTCTTGGGCTCTATAAAACTTAAGATAAAGATGTTATCCCTGAGGTCTCCCCTCAGTGCATATGTGTTTTGCATCTGAAATTAGCATTGGTAGTTGATTTTACATAAATGAGCTATATTGTAGTGTTTGAGTAAGGGAATCCTTTAAACAGCATAGGAAGGCAGAAAGTAATAAAGAAGACAAAGGGGGATAATCACAAGGATTTGTAGAACATGCTTTCATTGCCTGCTGGTCAGCTGAGTGATTTTGCACTGCTTTTTGTGTTGCTATGTTGTTAAACTCATTCAACTTGAAGAAGATAAATATCCACAAGACAAAAAGTTCTTCAAATATCTTGCTAAAATTATTAGATTATGTGATATACAACAACTGTGAAAAGATTTGTACTACTTCCCTTTTCTATACCCCTTTAAATTTATTTTTACTTTAGGAAAAAAAAAGAGTCATTAATGTCACATCAGAGAAACCGTTTCAAAATTCTATCCCCTGTGGTCCTTCAATCCCACTCTCTATAGCTCAGGAAGAAACGAGGTTATCTGTTTCTGATAGCAACAGGAAGCAGCCAAATGCCTAGGCAGATAGGGGCAGATCCCCGTTGAAACCCACCTTCAAGCCAAAAACAGCCTGAAGGCTGAAAGACTGGACTACTGGTACGATGAAACCCACAA
The DNA here is from genome assembly GCF_029289425.2 of Pan paniscus. Taxonomy (NCBI): domain Eukaryota; kingdom Metazoa; phylum Chordata; class Mammalia; order Primates; family Hominidae; genus Pan; species Pan paniscus. The sequence continues at coordinate 45,463,875 of NC_073264.2, forward strand.
CTGAGAATGAGAACTTCTCTTCCTCTTTGCCCCACTGTTTCCCAATTGATTCTTTCTGAGTAATGTCTTTTAACCAATGAATGTTGCTTTTTCCAATACTACCTACAGCCTTTCCCTCCCCAATTCTAAGCCCATAAAAAGCCCCAGACTCAGCCATATTGAGGGGATTTTCCTGCCTTCAGGTGGGGGGACCCCTCCCACACCGCTGCCATATCCCCTTTCCACTGAAAGCTGTTTTATCATTCAGTAACACTCCCTGCCTTGCTTACTCTTCAATGTCAGCACATCCTCATTCTTCTTGGGTATGGGACAGGAACTGGGGAAACAGTGCATAAGCCAGACTCGGCCTGGGCAGACTGAGTGGGCAGGCCATCCCCTGCAGCATGCAGCTATGGTCAAGCAAAGCCCGGATGAGGCATCACCAGCTGGAGATCCCCAGCTTGCAAAGTGACCAAGAAGAAAATCCTGTGTCATGTCATTCCAGCAAGTCAACAGCTCTCCTAGTTGAGCTAACAGATTATAGTCTTAAGTAAATTAGACAAAGAAAACAGTTGTATGTCTTGATTCTGAGATTCTTTTTAAAATACATTTTATTGTGTATATTTGAGATTTACAACATGATGTATGGGGTACATATAGATAAATGGTTACTATAGTGAAGCAGATCAACATATTCATCACTTTACATAATTACTTCTCTGAGACAAGATCAGCTAAAATCTACTTATTTAACAAAAATATCTAATATAATAGAATTGCATCTCATGTGACACATTAGATCTCTGATTTATCCTACATACTTTGTATTCTTTGACATACATCTCCCCATTGTCTCTCCTTTTACCACTTACCTGCAGTAACCACTGTTTGATTCTCTATGTCTGTGTATTTTATATATATGTTTTATATTCCTCACATAACTGAGATCATGCAATGTTTTTCTTTCTGTGTGTGGGTTATTTTACTTAGCAGAATGTCCTCCAGGTCTATCCGTGTTGTGGCAAGGATCTCCTTCTTATTTAAGGCTAAATAATATTCCTAATAATTAAACCTGAATATGTGTTGTCCCTGTAGACTTTCTACTTTTAAATCTGAGTGTAGTTTCTTCAAATACAGTTAGGTTTTCAAAAGTGTTTATGATATTAATTGCAAACCTTTAAAAGATAAAGGCTGTTTATGTTTTTATATCCTCTTGATCTAATACAATGCCATCTACATAGTCAGTGCCCAAAAAATATGTAAGGAAAGGGAAGAGAAAGACGACGAAGAATTTCTACCGTGAAATAATGACAGGGTAGCTAGAGCATCCCACTGAACTTTGAACTGCTTCTGCTTAAGGAATTTTAAAAGTTAAATTGCACTTGCTGCTTTAATTTAGCCATGAATATAAATTTCTTTGAAATATTATAAAACATCATACCAAAGCCAGTATGTAGTTTCAGGGAATATTTATATTGTGTGGCAGTGCTGCCATTCATATATTTATTCCTAAGGATGACATTTATTAAAATCATTATTTCTCTTTTTATAAAAAATAAAGTTTTTAGGTATTTTTCTGAATATAAAAATTATATATGCTTAGTTTAGCTTTTGGAAAATATCAAAAATCTATTTTAAATGTATATTAAAAGGAAGTATAAAAGTAAATAAGCTTACCCATAACCCCACTTCTCAATAATAATCATTTTATATTTTGATGTATTTCCTTACTGACATTTTTTATTTTCATAATTTTTTTCATAATGGAGATCTTCCAGATAATTTTACCTGATATTCTACCTAATTGCCTTAAGGCTGTTTGTAAAAGATGGTAATAATTTACATTCCCACTAAAAGCAAATGTGAGAAATCTTATCACACACTTAAGTTCATAAAATATAATAAAGTTCTTAATTTTTGCTAATTTGATAGAAATAAAAGATATATATTTTGTAATATTTCTATTTTTTCATTTTTAGGGCATTTTTATTGCTCTACTTTAGCTTGAAGAGGCCTAGTGTTTTTTTAAAACCACTCCCAAAAGGCAAAAAAGCTTTCAGAGATTCAAACATCAAAAAAATAAAAGTTCAGTATCATTTATTACATTTTTTTCCAGCAGAAGACTGCTTATTTTGATCCTACAATGTAGTATAAACTGGAATGGAAATGACTCTAAAAGTAAAATTTCTAATAATCCATATGTATTGTGTTTCCATTATCCTATCTTTGAAAGAAAGCTTCTGAACATTCTAGATGAATATATAGGGTGACTTCCTGCTGATATATGTCTCAATACAAAGGATAGCATAATCAAAGATATTGGCAATAAAGAGCTCAGTGTAAGATGGGTCAAGTTGGCGCATGATGTATAATAAAATTCACTACTATTCAGAAGGGCAGGCTATCAGGCAGATCAAGGAACCTAAATCACAGAACTTTCAAGTCACCCCACTCAGGAATGACAGGAACCAAAATGCTAGTTTCATAGGTTAAAATTCCACCTATTTACTTTCATTTGTCTTAAAGACTATAGCATTTGGAAATCAAAGTAAAAATAGAGTAAACAAAAATTAGAAAATTATATAATCATAACTGGTCACAATGCTAATAGATTAATAGTTTTAATTAATTTTAAACAGCAGATGAAAGTACTGAAAAATGCTGACTTCCAAAGAATGAGAAACCTATAATAGTCCTACTGCTTATGTGTTTTGTAGGCAATAATGAAATGCAACGAAGAAAGTATTCCTAATATGTAGGAGACACAATAGAAAGCATAAGTAATTATTTGATTAAGAACCTCGCAATTAACTAACTTATTTAAAAATGCATAGTCAATAAATATCAAATAGTATATGACATATACTTAAATGCCAAATTTTATCATCCACATTTCAAATATCCTAAGAATTACAGAAGGAATACTCAGGGAATACTAAAGTGGTCACAGAAAACTTACATCGCATAATACACAAATTCCTTAATATCAAAATTCAATGAGTATAATGGAACAAAAATATAAAATTTTCAATAATTTTCAAATGAATGAAAGTAGGATAATTTAATTGTAAAATGGTAGAGAACTTTTTGCCCACTATTAGACTTATATCTGCTTAGGATAAATTGCCATCAACCTGGTTGTAATTCCTAAATGAACTTTACCCCAGATTTTCTTTGCTAACGTTGTTTTTAAAAAGTGTATTGTAAAAATTACATATCTTGGGCAGGACACGGTGGCTCACGCCTGTAATCCCAGCATTTTGGGACGCCAAGGCAGGTGGATTGCCTGACCTCAGGAGTTCAAGACCAGCCTGGGAAACACGGTGAAACCATGCCTGTACTAAAATACAAAAAAATTAGCCGGGCGTGGTGGCATGCACTTGTAATCCCAGCTATTTGGGAGGCTGAGGCAGGAGAATAGCTTGAGCCGGGAGATGGAGGCTGCAGTGAGCGGAGATCGTGCCATTGTACTCTAGCCTGGGTGACAGAGCAAGACTCCGTCTCAAAAATAAATAAATAAATAAATAATAAATAATAAATAAAAATAAAAATTACATATCTTTCTTTCACTCAGATAATTTACTACAGAAAATCATGAAGTATAGCTTTTTAAAAAGTATCTTGAAATATACTACCATATGCTAAAAGACTATGAATATGGAAGGATCAGTAAAATATTGATTGTGTTAAGAGCATGGAAATTGTAACAGCAAATTAATCTTGGTGTGAGATATTAAATATTTGCCTGCAATTATTTACCCTAAAATTGTTTTATAAACCACTTGATTGACAGTTGTTATCTCTCTTCTCTACTTATCTCTTCTGTATATGACTGTTAACTGAACACTCCATATTTTTGCCATTGTCTTATTTTTCATCAACTTAAAATGTTTTATTGAGGTAGCTAGCATCAACGACAAAAGAATAAAGTTATCTATAAAAGTTACACAGTGTACAGCTGATTTTAGGTAGAATATCAGTCCTTGGGAAATGTGTTCAGAGATTTGTTTATTGTTTTCTACACTGTGGTTTAGTTAACATTAATCATTTCATGATTTCTAAATTTAGCATCCCAGAAATAGGCCTTAGTGAAATATACAAAATGTTTTAAAAATTAAAGGTATTTTGAAACCTTCAGCCACAGGCTATATTTTAGTAAAACAACAATAATAAAAAGACCTATAGGTCCTTTCTTGCCTTTTCCTCTCCCATCTACCTTAACTTTCGAGCTCTTATTCTTGCAATAGCTAGCAAGGGAGAAGCAAGAATAAAAGGAGTTTATTTTCATTTCTAAGTTCTCCTACTTATATCTATTATCCCTGAAGTAAGAGAGTTCAAGAATTCAAACATTAAGGCAACAATCTAATCTTCTCACTTTACTTATAGCCAGTTATTTAGTCCATTGCTTCTGAACCCATTATTTAATCCATTTGATTGCAAACCTGTAATGTCATATAAACATGTAGAAACAATTGTAGATTAAAGTTAAAAATAAAAAAGATAATTTTCTTTTCTACTATTTTTGCTTGATATTAACTTACTCTAGATAAATATGTTGGTAGACAAGTTGAGAATATAGATGAAATCATGGTTTACATTCCTATTTTTATACATCCCTTATTCATGATCTGTATTTTAAATTTCAGACAAAATCTAGTAGTACTTTGCATTTTCCTAAGTCTGCATAAGGAAACACACTCCACCCTAATTTTCTCAACTGCATGCCCCCCAAAACTAACTGGAGGAAAAATTTTGTCAGCCCCCTTAAGGGTGTAAGAACTTTTCTTCTGATGGCATGACTAGTAACTCTCTAATTGTCATGTTCAAGAACAATTATTTAACTTAGGCAAAGTTGGTGTTTATTTTATGGAATGAGTAGTCTCATGTCATCTTACAAATTTGGAAATTCTCTTTGAGACCACTGACTAAATTACAGGTAATAACTGTACCATAATCGTTCAAAATCTCTTTCTTTTGATTCCTAACTACACGTGGAAAAAATAAATAAATCAAAACTCATATAAATTTTGATATTTAGGAGAAGAGATAGACTCATTAAAAATAAAAATTACTGAATTTGTATTTTTCATAAGATCTAGACAACAAATAAAACTTAGTAACATGTACAGTTGTGCCATATGAAATTACTAATATTCAACTGTTTTCAACCTATGGAAAAAAATTCATATCTTTCAACCTAAAATACTAGTAATTATTGCTCTTAAATAGAGGATTCTTGTCCTTAATGCCAACTAAAGGGGCAGGGAACTATTAATTAATAATAGCTACATTGTATATTGTACCACTATTACTAGCAATTATTAATAGCTACTTTATATTTAGAACTTAAGCTATCAAGTTTTCAAAGAGAAACAGAGGTGTCACTAAGTTTAAATGTCTCCCCAAAAATTGATTATTGAAACTGTCCCTTTACTGGTTCCTTAAGCCCTGGTCTTGACTAATGACCCCTACAATATGCTCCAACAGGTGCTATATTTTCTTATCATTATGACTTTGTATTGCTCTTACCACTTTGTATTACTAATGCATGGTTAACTGCAAACTCTCTGATGACTTGTCCCAGGCCTATCATTCCTAATTTCTAGCATTTTCTCAAGTAGCATTAAGTGCTGAATTATTTTGGGGGTCAGGATAAATTGATTGGAACTTGAAAACTAATTGTACTGTCCTGGATTATTTTTATTTTATTATTATGAAGATAATTCATTCATCTCAGAATAATGAGTTTCATTATTCTGAAAGAATGCAATCTAGGTTTCAACTAATACCATTTAAAATTAATATAGATCATTGTGACATCTTGGATTCAATGAAATATTGCAAATAAGAGGGGAAATTTTTATTGTGATAAAATGAAATCCCTACGTCCTTTTAGTAACTTGAAGTCATAGGATCTGTTTATGTCATATCAGAACAATTCTTAGTTCTTTGGAAGCATGCCAGACTCTGTCATAGCTTTGTGGTAAGCAAATGGTGCTCTGTCTTTGCAAACAGTGGGGAAACCCTATATTATGAGGATGGAAGCCAAGTATTTACTTAATGCTTTATTTCCATATCATATTCTTGTCTTAAAAGATCTTTTCTGTTGGACCATATCATTAACATTGTCTTATCTGCTAGATAACTTCCATGAGACTGGTAAAAAAAATGAGCCAGAAAATTCAAATGGAAATTTTCTTCAAGAGTGATAACTCCCTGGAGTTATGCACCTTCTTGCTTACTCTGGCATAAATGGCCTTGATTGCTTTTTTTCTACTAAAGGGCATAACAAAATGCTCCTTTCTCTGAATATAAAAAGGACTATATAAATGAAAAATTTGAAAGAGCAAAACCATCTTCTCTAAAAATATCACTACTGTAATATTACCATTTCTAGTTTTTATTGGGTTCATGGAAAGCCCTGCTGTGTTTTGTGAAAAGAGTTATCAACCCAATGTTGTCATCTGTGGAATGAGTATATGGGACCATATGCTTCTAAACTACTAGTTCAGAATTTTCTTAATTCTGGGTTTCCAAATATCTGGTGGATGTCACAGAGACAAAAATGGCTAAATTCTTGACTGAATGTTTTAGTTTTTAAATGTTTGCCATCATGCAATCAACTCAAAAGCATGAGAAAATATGGTAAAAGTGATGGCTTGGAGTCAACAGCCTTTGAATTGATAATGTATAGTTTTTTAAAATAATGTATGGATATGTTTTATTTTTATCTTTTGTGGGTACACAGTAGGTATATATATTTATGGGGTACATGAGATGTTTTGATAAATGTATGGCTTTTTCCTGAGAAAATTCACATTTTACTAAAGAAAAAGGAGCTCCAATTTAGAAATCAGAAGCCCTAGATTGGTTTTCCACCTCTCACACTTGCTAGCTTTGTAAATTAAACAAGACTTTTAACCACTATGAGTCTCAGTTTCTTCACCTATACTTTAGTGATCACTCTCAATTCAAAAGTGTAAATACAATGTTATGATACCTAATTTGGTTAGGCTTTGTGTCCCCACCCAAAATATCATCTTGAATTGCAATTCCCATAATCTCCATAATCCCCATGTGTCAAGGGAAAGACCAGGTGGAGGTAATGGAATCATGGGGGTGGTTTCCCCCATGCTGTTCTTGTGACAGTGAGTCAGCTTTCATGACATCTGATGGTTGTGTAAGTGTTCAGTAGTTCCTCCTGCATTCATTCTCCTTCCTGCTGCCTTGTGAAGAAGGTACCTTGCTTCCCCTTCACTTTTCACCATGATTGTAAGTTTTCTGAGGCCTCCCCAGCCATGCAGAACTGTGAGTCAATTAAACCTCTTTCCTTTGTAGATTACCCAGTCCCAGGCAGTTCCTCACAGCAATGTAAAAACGGACTACTACAATACCTGTAATATTGTTATCTGCATTACTAATGTATTATGTTACTTGTTTTCTGTTATTTGTGTTGGAGCTCAGAAAATTATATCCTAAAACATGGCATGCTGAACACTTTAGAAATAAAGGAAGCTGGAAGGCCTTAGAAGCTGCCTCAAAATCAATGACCTTCTCTTGTCTCTCCCTGCCTCCCAAATACAGGGAGGAGCTCTTTCTGGAATTTCCATATCTGAATGATGAAACTTTTTTCCAAAAGAAATGCAATTGTTTTAAACCCTTTCCCTAGGAAAGACTGACCACTGAATAAGAGAAGGAAATAGGAGAAAAGAGATTAATAGTGGTCATCATGCCCAGACAGACATTTCATCTACTCTTCTGAGGGCAGCTCCAAGAGATTACATAAGAGACTATATCTGCATAATAAGAGAACCATTGTTCACAGTGCAGTTCTGCCCCTTTCATTCTTGTAACTTGTGGATCCCAATCAGTTTCCAAAGAGGATCCTTTACAAACCATTCTCTGTTTATTGGGCTGATTCATTTCCCCTAGTAACATTTACTAACCCTCAAAATTGCCCACATTTCCCCATCTCCCTCTCCCCTGTGAAGAGGTTGCTAATTAAGCTTCAGCCATCTGGCCTTTCTTTATCTCATATTTTATACAACTCCCATGTTTATGCACATTAATAAATTTATATACCTTTTTTCCTGTTAATCTGACTGTTTTAAGTTCACTTCAGCAGACGTGAACCTTTAGAGGGTGAGGCAAAATAGTCTTCACTCCTACATCTTTCTTGTGTCCATTATTTGCTGCATTATTAATATAAATGTTACTTGCAAATATTGATATAAATAAAAGCATTATTATTTTGAACTATCTGCCTCTACTAGACAAAAGTCAAAGCAATTAACCTCTGATCAGAGGATAAAATATAAGTAAAATTTGTAAAGCTGGATTATGCATCTATGATCTTTTCTATGATCATTATGTTATTGCAGCTTTCTGCTGGTGATATTGTGATTATAACAAGAAATATATATTTTGGTTTTTGTCACAGGTTGCTAACACAGAGCTCCCAATCCCTTGGAATTTTCCAGTTGATAGGAGCATCTTTTGTTCTAATGAGGTGACTTTTGGTGGGCTCCTAGGTAGGGGCTGCCCACCAGAAAGATAAAGCCATGATTAGAAGCTTAAAAGTTTCAGCTCCATCTTCCATTGCCATCATCCAGGAAGGGGAGAGAGGCTGAATATTGAGTTAATAATCAATCATGCCTACATGATGAAGGCTCCATAAAAGTTCCTGAACTACCAGACAAAAGAGATTCCTGGTTGTTTTAACATGGGAAGTGCTGGAAAGGTGGCACACCCAGAGAGGGTGTGGAATCTCCATGCCCCTTCCCACTAACCTTGCTCTGTATACTCCTTCAACTGACTCTTCATCTGTATCATTTGTAATATTCTTTCTAGGAAACTGGCTAATTTAAGTGTTTCTCTCAGTTCTGTCAGCCATTCATAGGCCTGTGGAAAGGGTCATGGGCACCAACAATTTATACCCAGTCAATGAGAGTAATTAAGGTCCCAACTTGTGATTGCAACCCCCAAAGAAAAGTGGGGGCAGTCTTGTAGGACTGACCCCTTAATTTGTGGGATCTGACTCTTAACTACAGGTGAATGGTAAAAGGATTGAATTAAATTGTGGACATTCAGTTGGTATCAGAGTATCAGTGTGGGAAGAAGTCCACATATTTTGGGGACCAGAAGTGCTATACTGAGAGTATAGAAGGGGAAACAACTTGGTTTTTCCCCAGTAACAGCCACTGCAAAAACATGCCAAATTGTAAAGACCATCGAGGCTAGGAAGAAACTGCATCAACTAACGAGCAAAATAACCAGCTAACATCATAATGACAAGATCAAATTCACACATAACAATATTAACCATAATATAAATGGGCTAAATGCTCCAATTAAAAGACACAGACTGGCAAATTGGATAAAGAGTCAAGACCCATCAGTGTGCTGTATTCAGGAAAACCATCTCACATGCAGACACACATAGGCTCAAAATAAAGGGATGGAGGAAGATCTACCAAGCAAATGGAAAACAAAAAAAAGCAGGGGTTGCAATCCTAGTCTCTGATAAAACAGACTTTAAACCAACAAACATCAAAAGAGACAAAGAAGGCCATTACATAATGGTAAAGGGATCAATTCAACAAGAAGAACTAACTATCCTAAATATATATGCACCCAATACAGGAGCACCCAGATTCAAAAAGCAAGTCCTTAGAGACCTGGAACGTGACTTAGACACCTACAGAATAATAATGGGAGACTTTAACACTCCACTGGCAACATAAGACAGATCAACAAGACAGAAAGTTAATAAGGATACCCAGGAATTGAACTCAGCTCTGCACCAAGCAGACCTAATAGACATCTACAGAACTCTCCACCCCAAATCAACAGAATATACATTCTTCTCAGCACCACACCGCATTTATTCCAAAATTGACCACATAGTTGCAAGTAAAGCACTCCTCAGCAAATGTAAAAGAAAAGAAAGCATAATAAACTGTCTCTCAGACCACAGTGGAATCAAACTAGAACTCAGGATTAAGAAACTCACTCAAAACCACTCAACTACATGGAAACTGAACAACCTGCTCCTGAATGACTACTGGGTACATAACGAAATGAAGGCAGAAATAAAGATGTTCTTTGAAACCAACGAGAACAAAGACACAACATACCAGAATCTCTGGGACACATTCAAAGCAGTGTGTAGAGGGAAATTTACAGCACTAAATGCCCACTAGAGAAAGCAGGAAATATCTAAAATGGACACCCTAACATCACAATTAAAAGAACTAGAGAAGCAAGAGCAAACACATTCAAAAGCTAGCAGAAAGCAAGAAATAATTAAGATCAGAGCAGAACTGAAGGAAATAGAGACATAAAAAACCCTTCAAAAAATCAATGAATCCAGGAGCTGGTTTTTGGAAAAGATCAACAAAATTCATAGACCGATAGCAAGACTAATAAAGAAGAAAAGAAAGAAAAATCAAATAGACGCAATAAAAAATGATAAAGGGGATATCACTACCGATCCCACAGAAATACAAACTACTATCAGAGAATACTATAAACACCTCTATGCAAATAAACTACAAAATCTAGAAGAAATGGATAAATTCCTCGACACATACACCCTCCCAAGACTAAACCAGGAAGAAGTTGACTCTCTGAATAGACCAATAACAGGATCTAAAATTGAGGCAATAATTAATAGCTTACCAACCAAAAAAAGTCCAGGACCAGATGGATTCACAGCCGAATTCTACCAGAGGTACAAGGAGGAACTGGTACCATTCCTTCTGAAACTATTCCAATCAATAGAAAAAGAGGGAATCCTCCCTAACTCATTTTATGAGGCCAGCATCATCCTGATACCAAAGCCTGGCAGAGACACAACAAAAAAAAGAGAATTTTAGACCAATATCCCTGATGAACATCGATGCAAAAATCCTCAATAAAATACTGGCAAACTGAATCCAGCAGCACATCAAAAAGCTTATCCACCATGATCAAGTGGGCTTCAACCCTGGGATTCAAGGCTGGTTCAACATATACAAATCAATAAACGTAATCCAGCATATAAACAGAACCAACGACAAAAACCATATGATTTTCTCAATGGATGCACAAAAGGTCTTTGATAAAATTCAACAATGCTTCATGCTAAAAACTCTCAATCAATTAGGTATTGATGGGATGTATCTCAAAATAATAAGAGCTATCTATGACAAACCCACAGCCAATATCATACTGAATGGGCAAAAACTGGAAGCATTCCCTTTGAAAACTGGCACAAGACAGGGATGCCCTCTCTCACCACTCCTATTCAACATAGTGTTGGAAGTTCTAGCCAGGGCAATCAGGCAGGAGAAGAAAATAAAGGGTATTCAACTAGGAAAAGAGGAAGTCAAATTGTCCCTGTTTGCAGATGACATGATTGTATATCTAGAAAACCCCATCATCTCAGCCCAAAATCTCCTTAAGCTGATAAGCAACTTCAGCAAAGTCTCAGGATATAAAATCAATGTGCAAAAATCACAAGCATTCTTATACACCAATAACAGACAAACAGAGAACCAAATAATGAGTGAACTCCCATTCACAATTGCTTCAAAGAGAATAAAATGCCTAGGAATCCAACTTACAAGGGATGTGAAGGACCTCTTCAAGGAGAAATACAAACCACTGCTCAATGAAATAAAAGAGGATACAAACAAATGGAAGAAAATTCCATGCTCATGGGTAGGAAGAATCAATATCATGAAAATGGCCATACTGCCCAAGGTAATTTATAGATTCAATGTCATTCCCATCAAGCTACCAATGACTTTCTTCACAGAATTGGAAAAAAACTACTTTAAAGTTAATATGGAACCAAAAAAAAAGCCCGCATTGCCAAGTCAATCCTAAGCCAAAAGAACAAAGCTGGAGGCATCACACTACCTGACTTCAAACTATACTACAAGGCTACAGTAACCAAAACAGCATGGTACTGGTACCAAAACAGAGATATAGACCAATGGAACAGAACAGTGCCCTCAGAAATAATGCCACATATCTATTACCATCTGATCTTTGACAAACCTGACAAACACAAGAAATGGGGAAACGATTCCCTATTTAATAAATGGTGCTGGGAAAACTGGCTAGCCATAGGTAGAAAGCTGAAACTGGATCCCTTCCTTACACCTTATACAAAAATTAATTCAAGATGGATTAAAGACTTACATGTTAGACCTAAAACCATAAAAACCCTAGAAGAAAACCTAGGCAATACCATTCAGGACATAGGCATGGGCAAGGACTTCATGTCTAAAACACCAAAAGCAATGGCAACAAAACCCAAAATTGACAATTGGGGTCTAATTAAACTAAAGAGCTTCTGCACAGCAAAAGAAACTACCATCAGAGTAAACAGGCAACCTACAGAATGGGAGAAAATTTGTGTAATCTACTCATCTGACAAAGGGCTAATATCCAGAATCTACAATGAACTCAAACAAATTTACAAGAAAAAAAAAACCCCATCAAAAAGTGGGCGAAGGATATGAACCGACATTTCTCAAAAGAAGACATTTATGCAGCCAAAGGACACATGAAAAAATGCTCATCATCACTGGCCATCAGAGAAATGCAAATCAAAACCACAACGAGATACACCAGTTAGAATGGTGATCATTAAAAAGTCAGGAAACAACAGGTGCTGGAGAGGATGTGGAGAAATAGGAACACTTTTACACTGTTGGGGTGGGACTGTAAACTAGTTCAACCATTGTGGAAGTCAGTGTGGCGATTCCTCAGGGATCTAGAACTAGAAATACCATTTGACCCAGCCATCCCATTACTGGGTATATACCCAAAGGATTATAAATCATGCTGCTATAAAGACACATGCATATGTATGTTTATTGCGGCACTATTCACAATAGCAAAGACTTGGAACCAACTCATATGTCCAACAATAATAGACTGGATTAAGAAAATGTGGTACATATACACCATGGAATACTATGCAGCCATAAAAAATGATGAGTTCACGTCCTTTGTAGGGACATGGATGAAGCTGGAAACCATCATTCTCAGCAAACTATCACAAGGATAAAAAGTCAAACACCACATGTTCTCACTCATAGGTGGGAATTGAATAATGAGAACAGATGGACACAGGAAGGGGAACATCACGTACTGGGGCCTGTTATGGGGTGGGGGATGGGGGAAGGATAGCATTAGGAGATATACCTAATGTCCAATGAGGAGTTACTGGGTGCAGCACACCAAGATGGCACATGTATACATATGCAACAAACCTGCACATTGTGCACATGTGCCCTAGAACTTAAAGTATAATACAAAAAAAAAAACTTGGTTTGTCCCTACTATACATGCCCATGCATGATGCTATGCCAAACCACATGCTAGCCTCCAGGAGAGGGTACTATGAAGACCTTCAATACTACCTCATTAAAGAAAAATCATAAAGAACAAAACACTGACTCCAAATGAATGCCATGGACTTTCTAAAACATATTTTTTCCTATTTAAGTGAGTGTTAAGAAAAAAATAGTGCAAATTTTACTATTACGTTAATATGTCTCTTAACAAAGTTTATTAACATATGAAGGAAATATGTCACTAGAAATAATTTTTAAGCATATCTGCAAATATGTCTTTTCACAGAAATATTTTCTTCTCCCTGTGTTCTTGTACCTCCTTTTTTTTCCTAGTTCATGAGCTTCCTGTAATCCACTCTAGGAAAATCTAATTTCAAAGCTTTACTTCCTAAAAATAATAAAAACAGGAAATCAGCAGCTGTTCAACTCTCCTGAGTTAATTTTCCAACTATTCCTTCAATATGACACTTAAATCTTATTACAATATTCCTCCAAACATTATATTTCCTGCAGTGAATAATATACATAAGAAATTCTAATGCAAAAAGAGAAAGGCAGAAATGAAAAACAGCTTATTGATACAGAAGATGGATATTTTGGTAGTAGCATCACATAGAGTTTCTCATCAGCAGTGAACATCTGCTTCCATTCATTATGATTTTCTTTTGCAAATTCCAGTGGCCATATGACAGCATTGCCATATATTGGAAATGCAAGAGTAGGAGCAGAAAGGGGGTGATCTTTTTTTCCCCCATCATAAGGGGCGTGGCACTCCTATAACAAAAGACAGGTTAACAATAAAAAGGCACAATATATATTTTAAAATCAAAGTTCTACATGACATGGGAGCCCTCAGAATAAAGACCCAAAGATACAGGAAAAGCTATCTATTTTTATGCCTAGGTTCAATGAAGAATGGACAAGTGGGCAGAATTGTGATTGGACAAGAAGGGCACGCCCTAACGGAAACAGGCTGAGTGGTGAAACCCAGCAATGCTGTCTGTTGAGATTCTTCTTGGCCTCTCTATGCAGTATTTTCTTTCTCCCTGTATAAGGCATGACCCTATCTGGAATACAGGAATGGGGGTGTTATGGCCTACTATCAAACAAAGTAGGCCGGAAAATTTATTTATGGCCAGTTCTTACCCAAAAAGGCAGAGGTGGGTTAGAGCAACATTTTTAGGTTTTAAGGCTCACTTTGAGGGAGGGGATGCTGGTTTCTATAATTAGCTTTAGGGAAGAAGCATGCTTGTTTCTAAGACCTGTGCGGAGGAAAGTAAGGGGTAAAAGAAAGGAGAGCAGGAGAAGGTCAGAAAGAAACTGGGTTTTGTTACTGTTGTGTTTTGTTGTTGTTGTTGTTTTAGAGCTTTTTTGAGACAGAGTCTTGCTCTGTTGTCCAGGCGGGAGTGCAGTGGCGCAATCTCAGCTCACTGAAACCTCCACCTCCTGGGTTCAAGTGATTCTCCTGCCTCAGCCACCTGAGTAGCTGGTATTACAGGCATGTGCCATCACGCCCACTGATTTTTGTTTTCTTAATAGAGATTAGGTTTTGCCATATTCGCCAGGCTGGTCTCAAACTCCTGACTTCAAGTGATCCTCCCACCTCAGCCAACCAAAGTGCTGGGATTACAGGGTTCAGCCACCACATCCAGCCCAAAAGAAACTGTGTTTTTAGGCTGCTTCTGAGTCCTTCACTTTGGGGTACTGTTTTCTAAGTCTGAACATAAATGTTCAAGAAAAATTCTGTAATACTTTCTATAAAAATACAGTACCACTACCCTATTCACAGTTTCACTTTGTGCAGTTTCAGTTATCTGTGGTCAACTGCAATCCAAAAATATTGAATGAAAAATACCAGAAATAAGTAATTCATAAATTATAAATTGTGTGCCATTCTGAGTATTGTAATAAAATCTCACACCATCCAACTCTGAGTCATCCGTTTGTTTGGTGTATGCATGAGTCACCCCTTTGGTGTATGCATGAGTCACCTCTTTGTCTGGTGTATGCATGCTGAACACGCACTGCCCACCCGTTAGTCACTTGGTGGACCTCTCAGTTATCAGATTGACTGTTGGGGTATTACAGTGTTTGTATTCAAGAACCCTTATTTTACTTAATAATAGCCCCAAAGCACAAGAATAGTGATCCTGGCATATTGTTTTAATTGTTCCATTTTATTACTAGTTATTGTTGTAAATCTCTTACTGTTGCAGGACTTTCTCCTTAGTTCAGCTAAAGGTGGAGTCCTTGTCACACAACCATGAAATATTAGGCTCGTAGACAGTTTGAAGGGTAAGAAAAATGATATTTATTGGGTAAAAGCAAAAGAGGGGTGGGGGAAAACAGGCAGAGTCTGCAAAGCCAGAGTCCTGCTAGTGCCCTTCCCGCCTCTCAGACTGAATCCCAAGTACCACCCAAGAAGAAGAGGGGCCAGGCTCCTCCTCACTGTAAATGGCGCAAACTTCCCAAGGCTCCACCGGAGTGTACAGTCCTCCCAGTGTGCAGGTTGGTTGGAGGTTCTACCAGGGAGCCCTTCTCACCTGGCTGTCTCATTACTGTGCCTACCTCGTAAATTAAGCTTTATCACAGGTACATATGTGTAGGGAAAAAACATAGTGTACATATTATTTGGTACTATCCTTTGTTTCAGAAAGCCACTGGGAGTCTCAGTCCTGTGGATAAGGGGGGACTACTGTAAAAGTCAAGAAATAATTTAAAATATTATATGTTAAAAACAAACAATAAATGAAAAATAGGGGCCCAGATTTAAGTACAACACCATTGTATATGATACATGATTTCCTTACAATAAACTTGATTACCCAGTATTTTATTTAATGATAGAATAGCAAATAATTAGTAAAATAATTTTAGCTTCTGAGAGGATATAAAACTATCTAAGTTTATTCCATTCACAAAAAGTAAAATTAATACAAGAAAGAATCTTATATTTCCTAAAAGGGTTTCCAAAGTTATATCTTCTATGTCTGAAACAATGTTGGGCATTACTTAAGGAACTTACTTGATAACTATGTATTTTTAAATCTGAAACAATTTACCTGAAGTGGTTACATAATATTGACTGTCAATTTTTTGAAGATTTTGTTTAATACTTTATTGCAGAGTACGTTGGTAGTACCATAGAAGATCAGATAATATAAATTACTCATTTTTCAATGATTCTATCAGAGAATATTAAATCCGGATCTTCCCACATTCTCCCTACCTGTACCTCCCATTACAGTCAATCCACAGTAGTCACTATTCACCTAACACCTCCCATGTGTTTCTATCTCTGTTCCCTGTTTCACATGATTTCTCTCTGGCTTAAATGTTCCTGTTATGGTTTGAATGGATATGTCCCTCCAAAATTCATATGCTGGAACCTAATACTCTTTTAGGAAGTGATTAAGTACAAATGTTCCGTTTTCATAAATAAGGTTAGTGCCTTTATAAAAGAATTTGAAACGAATGCCCTAGTCCCTCTTCTCTTTTTGCCCTTTCTGCCATATAAGGACACAGTATTTATTCCCTCCAGAGGATGCAGCAATAAGGCACCATCTTGGAAGCAGTGTCCTCATGGTTGGCCATGGCTGCAGCATGACCATTTCACCTTCAGCTCATATCCACATTACAGGCCGGAAGAGGGGGCAAGGGCTGAGAAGTGTGTTCACCATGTGTGCCCCTTTTCAAAACATTCTTCTGGGGGCCCACTGGGCAAATTTGTCTTCCTTATCATTGGTCATACTGGCTCACGTGGCCACTCCTGGCCACAAGGCAGTCTAGGGGAGACTTACCAGATGCTGAATCTGCTGTCGCCTTGATCTTGGACTTCCCAACCTCCAGAACTATGAAAAATAACTTATATTACTTATAAATTATCCAGTCTCTGGTATTTTCTTTAGCAGAACAAATAAACTAAGATAGTTTCCTATCTTTTTATGACTGTTGAAAGTCTTCTCTGTCATCTAAAGACATCTCAATAATCACTTTAACACGGAGTCTTCTTAGATTTCCTCTCCTCCCCAGTTTTAACCTTATATAATCCTTCTCTTTCTCTCTCTCTCTTTTTTTTTTTTTTGAGACAGAGTCTCGCTCTGTCACCCAAGCTGGAGTGCAGTGGTGTGAACTCAGCTCACTGCAAGCTCTGCCTCCCAGGTTCACGCCATTCTCCTGCCTCAGCCTCCAGAGTAGCTGGGACTACAGGTGCTCGCCACCACGCCTGGCTGATTTTTTGTATTTTTAGTAGAGATGGGGTTTCACTGTGGTCTCAATCTCCTGACCTCCTGACCCACCCACCTCGGCCTCCCAAAGTGATGGGATTACAGGCGTGAGCCACTGCACCTGGCCTATAATCCTTCTCTTGTTTGAACTTTCACATCACTTGAAATTTTTTAAGGCACTTATATGTTTACGTTCAAATTGTGCTATGGTTCATTGTGCGTCATTCTTATATCCATTCCCCATTACATTCATTACAGATTTGCCCTGTTACTCAACATTTAATCTTCTCTGTATAGACTATGTGCCTTCCTCTGGAGCAAGAAAGAGAATATAGCATTCTCCTATCCTCATGAAATTTATCTTAAAGCATGACCCATTCATTTTCCTTACCCTTCATATCTTGCACAGTATTTTACATATTTTGGTCATAAAAGTACTTGTAGTTATTTGGTCATACACAAGGAAGTGATATTGTATATATTTTGGTCATATAAATATTTGTAATATTTGGAATTAATTTATTATAATGAGTATCAATAACATACAAAAATAATAAATATTGATAATTTTGTATGCTATGCAAAACTATTCATACATGATAAGAAGTCAATGCTTCCTCTAAAAACTGATACAGTAAAAGCAATTACTTATTTCCTTAATTTGAGATGCTACCTAACATAAAGAAAAATGAAATATTACAGAGGCTTATTTAAAAAAAATAGTTTTTACATGAATGTCCCATCCTAGAGGCAAGATCAAACTTAATTAACATCAGTAGAGATTCCTTAAACACATCAAATTTTATAAAGCACCTTCTGGGTGACGTTATCTGCTATTACACAAAACAGAAGGGGAGTAAACTAAATTCAAGTCTAATCATAAAAGCACCAGCAATTAAAACTGTTTTCAAATAATTTACAAATACATGTACTGCATAAATTCATTTTTGCACACAATACACAGCATTAGAATTATAAGAAAGACAAAGTGTGCGGCAAAGCTAGAGGATAATTGCAATTGTTTGTGATAATTGCAATTGTTGTATGCAAATTTCTCTCTATAATTTGCATATGATCATATACATGGGATTTATTTCAGCAGTCTCCTAAAAAATCAAGTTTACTTCTTTTTCTTTTGGCAATTAGATTATCTCCCATGTGTAGGCCAAAGAAATCATGAATATTAACAGATAGGTGTGTCCAAAAAATTGCTTCACCAATGTGATGAAAGATACTTTTGCATTTGCATCCATACAGGCCATTATTTCCCCACTAAAGAGAAAGATGAAAATAATATCAAGTTTCCTATATATCATCATTATCATCATCACCATCAGCATCAAGCTATTGAGAAAATATTTTTAAGGTTCTTTACATTTCCTGAATAAAACTTATAAAGAGATATTTCTACCCTATAATCTGAATGTACCTCTCAGTCAAATCTTAGGATCTTTTGCTCAAACTGCAGCTATGTTTATATCAGATAGTAACAGAAATCCACCCTCTCACCAAGAAAAACACATGTTTCTACGTACAACTGCCACTTGGTTATAGACAAAGTGTTAGACATAATCCATTGTTTTAAACTAACATATGTAAATAAATGGAAAGATAGTAAGCGACTGTACTGATTTATTGAAATTTTATTTTTTGTAGACTAGTGTTTCCATAACTAAAACTAGAAACTAGAACAGCATTTTTCAAACCAAATAAATTCTACTACCCATTACACAAAAACAAAGAATTACTAGGAAAGGTCTATTCACTTTATTTTCAATGAAAAGGATTGTCCTGAAAATCATATCCAGCAGTTTCTGGTAGACAATAGATTAGAGTCTGTTCAGACTGTGTGTGGGGGGGGGGGTGTGGGTGTGTACCACTCATGCACAAACATGGTAACAAAGTATCTTTTACCTTTTCCTGCTACTGATTAGTCTTATGTTGGATGATTTTGCCCTGACATGGTTCCTCTAATAGTGCTATAGATCTTGCTACAAAGTTTTGAATCAGGAATAGCACATATTTTCTGGAAAGACCCAGATAGTAAATATTTTAGGATTTGTGGGCCATTTATGTTATCTGTTGTATATTCTTCCATTTTTAAATTTTCAGTAGAGATGGGGTTTTGCACTCTTGGCCAGGCTGGTCTTGAAATCCTGACCTTGCGATCCACCCACCTCAGCCTCCCAAAGTGCTGCGATTACAGGCGTGAGCCACTGCACCTGGCCATTTTTTAAACACTTTAGACAGATCAATGAGACAGAAAGTTAACAAGGATACCCAGGAATTGAACTCAGCTCTGCACCAAGCAGACCTAATAGACATCTACAGAACTCTCCACCCCATATCAAGAGAATATACATTTTTTTCAGCACTACACCACACCTATTCCAAAATTGACCACGTAGTTGGAAGAAAAGCTCTCCTCAGCAAATGTAAAAGATCAGAAATTATAACAAACTGTCTCTCAGACCACAGTGGAATCAAACTAGAACTCAGGATTAAGAAACTCACTCAAAACCACTCAACTACATGGAAACTGAACAACCTGCTCCTGAATGACTACTGGGTACATAACGAAATGAAGGCAGAAATAAAGATGTTCTTTGAAACCAACGAGAACAAAGACACAACATACCAGAATCTCTGGGACACATTCAAAGCAGTGTGTAGAGGGAAATTTACAGCACTAAATGCCCACAAGAGAAACCAGGAAAGATCCAAAATTGACACCCTGACATCACAATTAAAACAACTCGAAAAGCAAGAGCACACACATTCAAAAGCTAGCAGAAGGCAAGAAATAACTAAAATCATAGCAGAACTGAAGGAAATAGAGACACAAAAAACCCTTCAAAAAATTAATGAATCCAGGAGCTGGTTTTTTCAAAGGATCAATAAAATTGATAGACCGCTAGCAAGACTAATAAAGAAGAAAAGAGAGAAGAACCGAATAGACGCAATAAAAAATGATGAAGGGGATATCACTACCGATCCCACAGAAATACAAACTACTATCAGAGAATACTATAAACACCTCTATGCAAATAAACTACAAAATCTAGAAGAAATGGATAAATTCTTCGACACATACACTCTCCCAAGACTAAACCAGGAAGAAGTTGACTCTCTGAATAGACCAATAACAGGATCTAAAATTGAGGCAATAATCAATAGCTTACCAATCAAAAAGAGTCCAGGACCAGATGGATTCACAGCCGAATTCTACCAGAGGTACAAGGAGGAGCTGGTACCATTCCTTCTGAAACTATTCCAATCAATAGAAAAAGAGGGAATCCTCCCTAACTCATTTTATGAGGCCAGCATCATCCTGATACCAAAGCCTGGCAGAGACACAATCAAAAAAGAGAATTTTAGACCAATATCCTTGATGAACATTGATGCAAAAATCCTCAATAAAATACTGGCAAACTGAATCCAGCAGCACATCAAAAAGCTTATCCACCATGATCAAGTGGGCTTCAACCCTGGGATGCAAGGCTGGTTCAATATATGCAAATCAATAAATGTAATCCCGCATATAAACAGAACCAAAGACAAAAACCACATGATTATCTCAATAGATGCAGAAAAGGCCTTTGATAAAATTCAACAACCCTCCATGCTAAAAACTCTCAATCAATTAGGTATTGATGGGATGTATCTCAAAATAATAAGAGCTATCTATGACAAACCCACAGCCAATATCATACTGAATGGGCAAAAACTGGAAGCATTCCCTTTGAAAACTGGCACAAGACAGGGATGCCCTCTCTCACCACTCCTATTCAACATAGTGTTGGAAGTTCTGGCCAGGGCAATTAGGCAAGAGAAGGAAATGAAGGGTATTCAATTAGGAAAAGAGGAAGTCAAATTGTCCCTGTTTGCAGATGACATGATTGTATATCTAGAAAACCCCATTGTCTCAGCCCAAAATCTCCTTAAGCTGATAAGCAACTTCAGCAAAGTCTCAGGATACAAAATCAGTGTACAAAAATCACAAGCATTCTTATACACCAATAACAGACAAACACAGAGCCAAATCATGAGTGAACTCCCATTCACAATTGCTTCAAAGAGAATAAAATACTTAGGAATCCAACTTACAAGGGACATGAAGGACCTTTTCAAGGAGAACTACAAACCACTGCTCAATGAAATAAAAGAGGATACAAACAAATGGAAGAACATTCCATGCTCATGGGTAGGAAGAATCAATATCATGAAAATGGCCATACTGCCCAAGGTAATTTATAGATTCAATGTCATCCCCATCAAGCTACCAATGACTATCTTCACAGAATTGGAAAAAACTACTTTAAAGTTCATATGGAACCAAAAAAGAGCCCGCATTGCCAAGTCAATCCTAAGCCAAAAGAACAAAGCAGGAGGCATCACGCTACCTGACTTCAAACTATACTACAAGGCTACAGTAACCAAAACAGCACGGTACTAGTACCAAAACAGAGATATAGATCAATGGAACAGAACAGAGCCCTCAGAAATAACGCCACATATCTACAACTATCTGATCTTGGACAAACTTGACAAAAACAAGAAATGGGGAAAGGATTCCCTATTTAATAAATGGTGCTGGGAAAACTGGCTAGCCATATGTAGAAAGCTGAAACTGGATCCCTTCCTTACACCTTATACAAAAATTAATTCAAGATGGATTAAAGACTTAAACGTTAGACCTAAAACCATAAAAACCCTAGAAGAAAACCTAGGCATTACCATTCAGGACATAGGCATGGGCAAGGACTTCATGTCTAAAACACCAAAAGCAATGGCAACAAAAGACAAAATTGACAAATGGGATCTAATTAAACTAAAGAGCTTCTTCACAGCAAAAGAAACTACCATCAGAGTGAACAGGCAACCTACAAAATGGGAGAAAATTTTCGCAACCTACTCATCTGACAAAGGGCTAATATCCAGAATCTACAATGAACTCAAACAAATTTACAAGAAAAAAACAAACAACCCCATCACAAAGTGGGCGAAGGACATGAACAGATACTTCTCAAAAGAAGACATTTATGCAGCCAAAAAACACATGAAAAAATGCTCACCATCACTGGCCATCAGAAAAATGCAAATCAAAACCACAACGAGATACCATCTCACACCAGTTAGAATGGCGATCATTAAAAAGTCAGGAAACAACAGGTGCTGGAGAGGATGTGGAGAAATAGGAACACTTTTACACTGTTGGTGGAACTGTAAACTAGTTCAACGATTGTGGAAGTCAGTGTGGGGATTCCTCAGGGATCTAGAACTAGAAATACCATTTGACCCAGCCATCCCATTACTGGGTATATACCCAAATGACTATAAATCATGCTGCTATAAAGACACATGCACACGTATGTTTATTGCGGCACTATTCACAATAGCAAAGACTTGGAACCAACCCAAATGTCCAACAATGATAGACTGGATTAAGAAAATGTGGCACATATACACCATGGAATACTATGCAGCCATAAAAAATGATGAGTTCATGTCCTTTGTAGGGACATGGATGAAATTGGAAATCATCATTCTCAGTAAACTATCATGAGAACAAAAAACCAAACACCGCATATTCTCACTCATAGGTGGGAATTGAACAATGAGAACACATGGACACAGGAAGGGGAACATCACACTCTGGGGACTATTGTGGGGTGAGGGGAGGGGGAAGGGATAGCTTTAGGAGATATACCTAATGCTAAATGATGAGTTAATGGGTGTAGCACACCAGCATGGCACATGTATACATATGTAACTAACCTGCACATTGTGCACATGTACCCGAAAACTTAAAGTATAATAATAATACAATAAAAAAATAAAAAAATGTAAAAAACATCCTTAGCTCCTGGGACTTTTAAAAACAGGACACAGACTAAATTTGATCCATGGGCATAGTTTGCCAACCCCTGCTTTGAATTATCAATAGCCATGTTGCAAGTTATTTAGTAGGTTTCAGTAAATGTTTACCAAATACAAAACTTCAGTTCTTAGGGTTTGGAAATGGAATGTAATCAGTAGACTTGGTGTTGCCTTAGGAGGAGCTTCCAAATTCTGCTTCTTACGTGAGCTCCACTTTAGATGGTACTTATCCCATCACTTTTGAGCTGCTCCACTCTGCTCAAAAAGTTCAAACCATGGAGATTTTAAAAGTTCACTAGCTCTCTGCTCTCTCTCTCTCTTCCCCCCCCCATCTCTACCTCTCTCTCTCTCACATACACAATGCACACATACACAAAACACAAGCACACCCTTTTCTGCATCAGATAGATACAAAGCAGCTGAATGGAGATTTTCTTCTACACCTGAGGAAAAAGAACATTCTTAATTTGGTGACACTTTTAAGCTATGTCTTTCTAAGTGTATCACTCCTGCCTGAAGGCAATCTATCTTATTTGCTTTCTTCTGTTCAGATTTCTTGGATAGCTATGAATTTTTCTACTTAATCCAATAAATATTTATCAAGCACCTAATATGACCACAGTAAGCTTCCCAATTTTAATGTGGATACAAGTCATCCTAGGATATGGTTAAAGTGCAGACTTTGATTCATCGGGTTTGAGTTGAGGTCTGAGACTCCACATGTCTAAGGAGTGCTACGTGATGCTGATGCTGAGGGTTTTGTCAACCATATTTTGAGAAGCAAGATAGTGAAGAATGCAGGTGAGTATAGGGTTAGTTACAATCCAGTAGTGGTGAGTACTATTTGAGGAAAATCTACTTTGGAAGCAAATAAACTTGAACAGAATACAGATGTTAAAATTCAGGAAAAAATTCCTAGAGGGTATATGAACAAAACAGCCCCTTAGGGAGAGGAAGGGTTATGCAGATTAAGCACGCAAGGAAAGGAGAAATGGGAAGAAAGCTGGAATTCCTGGCAGAAGGGGATACTGCAAAGCAGATGTTAAGTGGCTATTAGAAGAATGTATGAAACACCAGGACAGTGGGTAATCTAGAAGATAAAGAAAGGAGTATTTAAAGACAGAATGAACAACAGTAGTTCAGTTTAGAAATGAGTTTTATAGTGTCTGTTAGATTTAACAGCAAAGACGTATTTGGTGATATAGTGAAAATAATTTTAGTAGTTACATGGATGAAAAAGGCAGAGTATAGCAAGTTGAAGAATGTTTGGGAGTAAGGAAAGTAGGGCCTGTTATTTTGTGCGTTTTTGATGTAACATATTTCAGTCTGTTTAAATCCGTTTGGAAAGAAGGAAGTAGGGAGAAATTGAAGACACAAGGAAGGGGGGAAATAATCAGTGCAATATGCACCCTGAGAAAGAAAGAGATGAAATCTGGAGCCAAACTGGGAAGATTATCTCAGGAAGTTCCTAGGTATAGTTCATTGTAACAGAAGGGAAGAAATAAAAAATGAAAGACTTAGCCAAGTCTGTATGTTTGTTGGTAGAAAGTTGGAGGGTTTCCTACCTGTGCTTCCTATGATCACTGGAAATTAAGAAGTACATTTATATTCTGAGGGAAAAGACAATAAGACCAGGAGTTTCTAAAACATGAAAAAGGTTGTCCATATGGAAAATGGAAAAGAAATGTAGCTGACAGAACAGTGAAGGATTTATTTCATGAGTATGCATCCCGACTGTTTTGTGTTTTTATGATAGAAGAGACCATGGATTGATGGTGATAGCCATCTTAGACTCTTTTCACACTAGCAGGAATCATGTCTCCCTTCGCCAAGACAGAACTTCTAAGCTCAGCCAGGTCCTAGTTGTCTGGATGAATTTCATCCCACCTCCCCTGTTTTAAGTCCCAAGCCTGTTCTTTGGGACTGGACTCTCAGGTTATTAGTACAGATCTATCGTTAATTCAGAGATATTCAAAGATATACTCCATGAGACTTATTTTCTGTGTCCTCTCACTTCCCTATGGTTACTCAATTCCCTACACACACACACTTATTTGTCTAGGCTCAAAACTCTCCATTTACGTATCTTGCTTACAGTTCTTACAAACAGGGCTGCACTAAATGTCTCCTAGAGGAATTTCTAACAGTCATACACCTAAAGATATTAAATATTCCCAAATGTCCTTGACACTTTGATAAGGTCCTACTTCTCCTTATGTGCAGAATCCACATATTTCCATTTATTCACTGATGATTGATTAGTGCAGTCTCTAACCATCACCCCCAACTTTAGAAGAATTACAGAAAATCTTCTTTTCTTTATAATATCCATCTTTGATTCAAGACCAAGTTTGACAAAGATTTAATAAAATCAGTCAAAGATATATGAGTGACCTCTCTTTCTGAGTAAAAATCTGGAGCTTGATTCCTATTCACAAATGCTGTTATAAGGCTTTACATAGGATAAAGAATTTCTAGTAGAGAATCATCTGGAAGAAATTAATTGATGGAATAATCATATTTCCTCTCCCTGTATTAGTGGAAAGAAGTATGGTAGGGCAAAGGGAGTGAGGTGGGGTGTTCAATACAATTTAACATCCAAACTGTTTTAGGAAAGCAATATGATATATCTGTTATGAATGTGGTTTCTGGTGGCATCACCCTGACTGATTCTATGATTTAGGCAAATTAACCTAAGCCTCAGTTTGGTCCTCTGTAAAGTGAGAATATTAATAATGCCTACCTCATATGGGTTGTTGCCAGGATTAAATGGCACATTCTATATACAGCAGCCTGGAATCAGTCTGCCCTGGTGTAGATGTGTATTTTATCAATGATATTTATAATTTCCCCAGCACTTGGTGATAAAATAACAGACTGACTTTAACTTTATTCTATAATTAGTTTTAAACTCTCTACAAACAAATCACTACCCTGTTGCTTGCCTCCTGGGGAAGACTACTCTGTTATATTTTAATAAAATGGGTTGTTGTTATATTTTAACAAAATGCATATCAAATTCTGAAGTTACATTTATCAAAGAATTAAGATAACAAATAAGGTTAATGACATCACATTTGTGAAAATTTCCTATGTTTTATATTGTTAATTTACTTTACTTAATATTGAGTTGACTTAGGCCAGAAAAAATGTGCTACACTACAGTGGAATTGAGAGTGCTGATATCCTGCAGTAGAGTTATGCCCTAATTTCTTGAAGACCCAGTTAACTCATCAATATGGATCAGCTTCAATGCTACCTGTTAGCAGTTAAAATCCCCTCACATTTTACAAAAGTTCCATAAAACTTCTGGACACCTCTTTTTTCTCCATATATATTTCACACCTAGGCATTTCCTGAGTTCTAGGACACATAGATATCCAAAGCAAACAGTAAACCCAGGCATAAGCTTCTCATTTCTACTCTTTTTGCCCGGCAAAGGAAGACAGAGCATCCCCCTTCAGAGTATGAAATCATGGTTCAGGATGTGTTGAGTCCTAACCCTTTGCTTCCCAAGATGGGCTTCTGCACACAGTAAAACATGCTTAAACCAAACCTGAAAGGAAATCCATCTATTTCTCTCTCCCTCTCCCCTCCAAGTCCCCTGCAAACCTTCCCTTCCTTCCTTTCGCTCTTCTTCCTTCTCCCTTCCTCCCTTTCCTCCCTTTCTTTCTTCCTCTCTCATTTTCTCTTCTTCTTCTTCCCCATCCCTCCCTCTTTCCATTACTCTCATTTCATTCATACACATACTCACACATACCCATTGCTTCTGCTAAAAATAAATTTTTCTAGCAAACCTCCAAGTTTAACACCTAAAACATGAGAATGTTTCTCTAAAGTAACTTGTAGATAGCTGTGCTTTGCTTTACGTTTTTTTAACATGTGTTTTCCTGACTTATCTATTGTTTTGGAAATCTATAATTAGTAAAACATAAACCTACTATTTTTATTTTCCATCTGCCAGATGCCAAGTTGTCTTTAGAGTCCCTCAAAGAACAGAATCCAACATGGCTCTTTTCATTTGCATTCTTGTTTACAAGAGTGGGTGACAATGACAGCTGAAATAAATAGCCACAGCTTAGAGAAAATGATTTTGTTTCTTAATTGTTAGTGGGCTGTGATCAGGAAAAGCCCAGGAATGAAACAGAAGCCAGCTTCAAGAAAATGATGATTCTTTTCATTTTTAATTCTATTTCTTTTAATTTTTCTGAATCTACTCTTCTTTTAATTTTTCAGAATCAACTATGATGAATTTTAACAGTATTATCTTTAATTACTGAATCAAATTCACCTGAACTTAGGCTATTCTTAGGTTATCATTGAGATCACTCTGAAGTTGAATAGATTCTTCCAACAATTAGCACTGTTTTTAGTAAAGAAGGTAGTCAAAAAGGATAACTTGAAAAAATATGTTCTTTATAAGAGTTATTAATGGGACAAGGATGTAACTTTGAAATACATAGAGAGGTGATGGGAATTTAAGAAAGAAATGACGTAATTTTTGAATTTGGTAAGCCTATAGTACAGTGAGTTGGCTAACAATTGAATTTCTCTATCTACCCCACCTACCTGGAATGCCCTTCTACTTATCACTTAAGACAAGAATATTATGAAGAAAAATAAATTATTTTAAAAACCAATTCCATCAGTCAAAGACAATATTATTAGAGTCCTAATCTAATGTATTCTCTGGTTAAAATAATTCTGCCTTCTACCTGTCCTAATCCTTTTGGATGGGCTGCTGGGTGGCAGCAAGGGGTGGGAAAATAATCGAGACAAGTCATCACAAATAATAACATAAGCCATTCCCAAAAGCCACCACCTTCTTGTGGTGGTTTCTTCGGAAGCCTCCAGGTATGCAATACCCAAAAATTAATGAACTCACACATTCAATACAATGTCTTTTATTTATAAGGTGTTTTTATTTATATACCAATCTTCTATTATTCATGTATAGCCCTTGTACCTCATTCTTTTCTCACAATAAAAGGTCCTTCCACACTCCCCCTTTAACTATTCTCTAATGTGTGAGCCAGTTGGAACATTATTTACTCCACCCCTAATTACAACTTACATTATTTGCTTGTAAATTGGCTCATTATAATATCATAAACAGGAGAAGGAAATCCCACATCTGGGGTAAAGAGCAAAGTTCCCCAAGTCAATCTCAGGTAGCCTGTTTCTTCATTTGGTTAAGCCCCCACCATGCTCTTGGATTTCTTCATTCTTACAATGGCAAGTTTACAACACTACACATTCAAGAAATATTTGTTGAATGCATACTAGGATCAGGCACTGTTGCAGATTCTTTGGATACTGCATTGATCAAGAGAGTAAAAACTATGACATCCCTTAAGAAGCTTGCATTCTTTTGGAAGAAGACAGATACCAAATACCAAAAATAATAAATGAGGAAATTATTTAGTATGATAGAAGTAATAAATGCTATAAAAGATAAAAAGCATGCATTGGTAAGGTGGATAAAAAAGAGATGGAATGGTAGAGCATTTGCATTTCACAAGAAGATTCTGATCAGTATTCACCAAAAAAAATGACATTAGAAGGAAGGTATGTCCTATGTTTACCCCTAGTCTTTACTATTGCTCATAATGGTACACCTCAAAAATCACCAAATAAACATGTACAAATGCTCTTTGACTTACAATGGGGTTATGTGCCAATAAGTCTATTGTAAATTGAAAATATCATAAATCAAAAATGTGTTTAATACACTAACCTGTCAAACATCAGAGTTTAGCTTAGCCTACCTTAAATGTGCTTAAAACACTTACATTAGCCTACAGTTGGGCAAAATCATCTGGCAACACAGTACACTTCAGAGTATAATTTGTTTGCCCTCGTGATCAATCACTGACTAACTGGGACCTGCAACTCGGCTTGCTACCCAACATTGCAAAACAGTGTCCTACCACATATTGCTGGCCCAGAAAAAGATCAAAAAGATTTTAAAAAGTATGGTTTCTACTGAATGTGTATCACTCTTGTACCATCATAAAGTTGAAAATTGTAAATCAAACTGTTGTAAGTCATAAGTGGGGATTGTCTGTATATTCTCTATTGGCTAAAAATAATAAATTTCTCACTTTTAATACAATAGGTTTCACTCTCATCTACTATATTAGTTCATTTTCACACTGCTATAAAGAACTGCCTGAGACTGGGTAATTTATAAAAGAAAGAGTTTTAATTAACTCACAGTTCTGCATGGCTGCAGAGGGCTCAGAAAACTTAGAATCATGGCGGAAGGTGAAGGGGAAGCAAGGCACCTTCAACACAAGGCAGCAGGAAGGAGAATGAATGCAGAAGGAACTACCAAACACTTATAAAACCATCAGATCTCATGAGAACTCACTCACTATCACAAGAACAGCACGGGGAAATTGCCCACATGATTCAGTTACCTCCACCTGGTCTCTCCCTTGACATTAGGGATTATGGGAATTATGGAGATTACAATTCAAGATGATGTTTACATGGGGACACAGCCAAACCATATCATTTACTCTTCTACAAAAGCAGACAATTTTAGCACCTAGGTGGTCTACTTCTGAAACAGAAATTCATTAGTTACAGAATTATCTCTACAACCTGTCCTTACAACACACACATCATTACCATGTCATATGTAAAATAGAATAACCTTCTTTGTTTCTTCTAAGAATAAGTTAAATGCAAGGGCTTTAAAGCAGACCTATGCCATACACCAATGATTCTCAACTTTAGCCTGCATTAGAATTACCAGGAGGACTTATTAAAATACAGATGGCTGGGTATCTACCCAAGAGTGTCTGATTCAATAGATCTCAGGTGGAGACTGAGAATTTGCATTTCTAGTACGTTTCTGGGAGATGCTGATCAGAACATAATGAGAACGACTGCTTTGCATTAATCTTTGTAAGATTATGACTTTCCAACTCAACTTTAAAATGCCAAATGAAACTAACATTTTAAGCTCTAATTCCATGTAACTGAAGGCAAATATTATTTAATATTTACTACTTTACTGTTATTTTAATCTTTTCTTTCTACCATACACAAAAGAGGAGAGGAAATTATGTTTATTCTAACTCTACTATATGTCAGATATAATACAATCTACCAAACCAAATGAAACAAAATCTTTCTTTCAGAACCCCCAAAAACACCCTATTTGCCTGAAGATTGCATCACATTCCTAAACTTACTGTGTGTATTTCAAAGATGCTTATGGTCACTCAAGTAGGTTAGCTATAAACCCAAAAAAAAATTCACACTCTGCCTCACTGTTCTCATCAACTGTAGAAAATCCTTTCTTTGTTTCATAAGAAGTTAAAACACCCTAAATAAGTATAAATTGTGAGTTTATGGATAGGAAAGGCCACAATAACTCCTTCCCAAGCATGAAAGACCCTGATCTCAAATCTTAGTCTCTAAAGAATCTGGTGTTTCATAAAAAAACAAAACCATACCCCTAATTGACGGTTGAATTCAAATGACTAGAAGCAACAAGTTGTTCAGCATTGCTTTCAGAAACCCAGTGAAATGAAGCAAAGATAGCGGCTTATGTTTTGAACAAGCTGTGAGATTGTCTCAGCTCATTTTTGTGGAACTGAAGCCTTGTCTATAAAGGTGTCTTAGGGAGAAGTGAAGCACCATGCCTATCACCACGGAAATAAGCTTTATGTGCTGTATTTGTCAAGGTCTGCTGGATATATGAGGAAAATAGCAGCAGTGACAGAGAAAATGCTTTTACCTCTTTCTAAATGAATATGGCAGATGTTGACCAGGAGTAACTAAAGATTCTTCTTTCTTGGTAAAATGAGCATGTGTACTTTATAAAGACATATTCTCCAAGATATGCTTATTAAAATATGTAATTAATCATCCTCTTTAAATCTCACAAACAGAAAATATTAGAGCCAAGGCCAAAGATCTGTGTCAAAAAGCATAGCAATTCCATCTGTTGGTTAAATAAAATTATAAAGTATTCTCTGCATTCTACTGCTGTGTAACCTGGATTTTCCAAAGTACATCTGGATGTTTAAAAAGTGATCATTTTAAGAGTCATGACTGGATTACATTGATCTTGCTATTCGACTGCTTGAATTGTTCAATTCAAGATTCAAAAAATCTTGAATTACCTCAGAGACATTAGGAATGCTCTTACCTGTATTTGTGAACTGTTCCTACTGTTATCACTTGAATCTGCCATTTTTCTCCTCTTCCACTCTGTCTGCTTCAATGACAGCTTACTTTTTGGTACTTCAGCTAAAGCCTCTGCCACTGGTTAGCTGCATGAAATCACTTTAACTCTGTCTATAGTGCCCATGCCAGTAAAGTTTAGGCTTAAACTGAATCCCTTAGTATATGTAAAATTACTTTTGTAAAGGTAAAGATTGTATATAGCTGACACCACAAATGAGGGCTTGCCTGATGCATTTTGCCACTTCATTTAAAAGGCATAAAATGAGAGTTATTATACGCTGAGAAAGAAGCAGCTAACCAGATGCTAATTTAGCACAAGGATTCTGGGAAATTATTGCCCTAACTATAAGTGTTTGCCCTCTTCCCTTTTCACTGGATGCTAATTACCAGTGAATTTTCCTGAGTTTTGCATTTTGCAGCTGTTACATTTAGCAGGCAGAAAGAGACTGGAGGGCGAGGCAAAGACTGAGGTGAACAGGAAAGAGAGAGGAGCCTGTAGCTAACTCCCTTGTGTACTGTATTTGATAACTTCTGAGGATCAAAGTAGAAGATCTGGGGAATCTGCTCCTGAAAAGATGAAGTGGCTCTTTCCCACACTTCCTACATCAGAGGCTATAGCTCTAGACTCTGTAGCTAAGAAGCCTGGTGAACTACGTAGTTTGTACAGGGACTGATAACCTGCCACCTCCTACCCCTAGTCTCCAAAGAGGCAAAGACCATTAGGTCTGCCTCCCAAGAATCAAATATTCAGCCAAGACATCCTTCACCCAGCAGGGAGAATCAAACATACTTGCATATTTGCAACATTGTACAAATATGCCAGGAACCATTTTAGAGAACATTTAAGAAAGGATTCTAACCAAAGAACAATGAATCCAATTACAGACCTAAAAAAATGGGCAGGTAGAGACTTCTAGTTACAGCTTCCACATGGAAAGAGCTCCTCACTCTCATCTTTACCTTAAGAAAAAAGCTACACAGACTGGAAGCCAATGATGTTTTTTGGAGCCATAGAAGAAGAAATGAAGTGACAGGACAAAATAGCACACTGAAAATTTGAGAGACCAGTGAATACAGAGAATCAGTCAAAGTCAGCTTACCAGAAGCGGAAGTTGCTATAAACTACTAGGAGCACTTAAAAGGTAACATTGAGAACACATGGACATAGGAAGGGGAACATCACACTCTGGGGACTGTTGTGGGGTAGGGGAGGGAGGAGGGATAGCATTAGGAGATATACCTAATTGTAAATGACGAGTTAATGGGTGCAGCACACCAGCATGGCACATGTATACATATGTAACTAACCTGCACATTGTGCACATGTACCCTAAAACTTAAAGTATAATAATAATAAAATAAAAGAAAAAAAAATTCCCACAACGGGATACCTACAATATAACTTTAATTAAAAAGTTTTGTTTACACACTTAAAAAAAAAAAAGGTAACATTGATGAATCACTGGAGACAATGTGTGGACTAAAGTGAGAATGAGAAACTTACAGGGGTTACAGTTTTGGGAGATACCCACACTTTCATGGGTTTTTCTTCCAGGAACTCCACCAGGTTCTCATGGTGAAGAGACAAGAAAAACATTCCTGTCTCTGACAGGAGGTTGGAAAAATTTACCATTTTTTAGTACCCACAGAGTATTTTCCATAACAAAGGCCAATACTCCAAATAAAAAGGACTTTACCAGAGCCTTTTCTGATGTAAGAGAAGTGAAATTACCCAACTCCAATTCTCTACAATCTCTTTCAGAAAACAGAATCAGAGGAAGTACCTCCTAACCCATTCTATAAGGCCAGAACTATCCTATTACCAAAATTATATAGACAACAGAAGAAAGCCAATCTCTCATGAACATAGACACAAGAACCCTCCACAGTATATTGACAAACTAAATCCAGCAATGTATAATAAGAATTATGCTCCACAACCAAATGGGGATTTATTACAGGTACGGAAGGTTGATTGTGCAATTGAAAATCAGTTAATCTACCACATTAACAGAGTAAAGAAGAAAAAGCATTTGAAAAAACCTAACACCCATTCATAATGAAAATTCTTAAGCCAGGAATAGAGAGCACCTTCTTCACCTTGATAAGAACATCTGCAAAATATGTATAGCTGAGATTATACTTAATGGTAAGAAAATGGATACTTGCCCTCTAAGATGCAAAACAAGGGAAGCATGTCTCTTCTCATCACTCCTAGTCAACATCTTACTAGAAGTCTTAGTATAAGAAGAAATGTTCTACATACGGGGAAGAGAGAAATGAAATGGTTTAGTTTACAGATGGTACGACTTCCCATACAGAAAATTTCAGAGAATCAACAAAAGAACTCCTGATATGAATAAGTGATTATAGAAAGGCAGCAGAATAGAAGGTTAAAAGCAAGTCAGTTGATTTCTGTATGGTGAAATTATAAACACAATGCCATTTATGTTATCACCAAAAAAAAAAAACCAGGTATAAATCTAACAAACTATGTACAAGATCAACACGAGGAAAGCTACATAACTCTGATTAAATAAATTTTAAAAGATAGAAATAAGTGGGATCTATAGGAAGATTCAATAGTGTTAAGATGTCATTTCTTCTCAACTTGATCTAGAGAGTCAACATAATTCCCCAAAATTCCAAAAAATTATTTTTTGGATATCAGCAATATGATTCTACAGTTTAAACAAAAAGACAAAAGACCCAGAATAGCCCACACAATACTGAAGAAAAATAAAGTTGGGGGACGAACTCTACCTGACTTTAAGACTCACTATATCAACAGAGTGTGGTATTGACAAAAGAATACATGAATAGATTAATGGAACAGAAGAGAAAGCCCAGATATAGACCCAAACAAATAAAAACTTTTGCTATCCAAAATACACTGTTAAGAATATCAAAAGACAAGCCACAGACTTGGAGAACATCTTTTCAAAATATATATCTGATATAAAACTGGTAACCAAACGATTTTATAAGCACTTAAAATTCAAACATAAGAAAACAAATAACCAAATTTTTTAAATGGGCAAAAGATCTGAACATATACCTCGCCAATTGAGACATACAGCTCATGAAAAGATGCTATCTTCATTTTTCATCAGATAATTATAAACTAAAACAACAAAATAGCACTACACACCCACACCCATAGGAGAAACCCATGTTGCCTATCCAGTTGGAAATGTTTTTAAAAGCAGAAAGCACAGGGGAAAAACTTCAGGACATTTGTTTGGGCAAAGATTTCTTGAGTAAGACCTAAAAAGCATAGGCAACAAAAGCAAAAATTTACAAATGGGATTACTTCATGCCAAAAAGCTTCTGCACAGCAACCAACAAAGTGAAAAGACAACCCACATAATTGAAGAAGATATTTGCAAACTATCCATCTGACCAGGGAATAATAACCAGAATAGGTAAGGAGCTCAGACATCAATAGCAAGAGAACAAATAATCTGATTTTTAAATGGACAAAAAAATCTGAATAGACATTTCTTAAAAGAAGACATACAAATGGCCAACAGGTACATGGAAAAATGCACAACATCACTGATTATCATAGAAATGCAAATTAAAACCACAGTGAGATGTCAATTCACTCAAGTTAAAATGGCTTTTATCAAAAAGACAGGAAATAACAGATACTGGTGAATATGTGGAGAAAAGGGAAACTTTGTATGCTATTAGTGGAAATGTAAAATAGTACAGCCATTATGGAAAGCAGTATGGAAGGTCCTCAAAAAACTAAAAACAGAGCTACCATATGAACTAGCAATTCCACTACTGGGTATATATCAAAAAGAAAAGAAAAGCAATATATCAAAGAGATATCTGCATGCCCATGTTTATTGCAGCACTATTCACAATAGCCAATATATGGAATCAATCTAAGTGCTCATCAGCAAATGAATGGATTTTTTTAATGTGTTATAAATACACAATGGAATATTATTTGGCCATAAAAAGAATGAAATCTCATCATTTGCAGCAACATGGATCAACTGAAGGCCATTATGTTAAGTGAAACAAGCCAAGCACGGAAAGACAAATATCACATGTTCTCATTCACATGTGGGAGCTAAAAAAGTGGATCTCATGAAGATAGAGAGTACATTGGTGGTTACCAGAGGCTAGAAAAGGTGGGATGAAAGGAGATAAAGAGAGGTTGATTAATGGGTACAAATATACACTTAGATAAAAGAAATAAGACCTAGTGTTTAATAGATCAGTGAAGTGACTATAATTAATTTTAAT
Organism: Pan paniscus; assembly: GCF_029289425.2. Taxonomy (NCBI): domain Eukaryota; kingdom Metazoa; phylum Chordata; class Mammalia; order Primates; family Hominidae; genus Pan; species Pan paniscus. The sequence goes on from NC_073264.2 coordinate 45,499,780, forward strand.
TAATTGTGCATTTCAATATAGGTAGAAGAGAATAATTCAAATGTTCCTAAAGATAAATATTTAAGGTGATGGATATCCCAAGTACCCTGATTTAGTTATGTGAATGTATCAAATTATCACATGTACCCTGAAAATATGTACATCTAATATGTATCAACAAAATGAGTATATTAAATATAATGGTAAAAGCAGAGAAACAAGTTTAACCAAGAGACAGCAGATGGCTCCTCTGATAGCAACAGCATGTCCCCTGGTTAAATTGTAAAGATCAGTGATTCAGGAAGATCCAGAAAGTGTAGATCCCTGTGAGTGAATGACTAACCAACATAACATTACTCCTAACTATACCCCTGGTGTTCCCTTAGTAGGGAAGAGTATTTTTAGGACCTATGGAGAAAAGAGGTTGGCACAGGGTGAGGAAATGCATGAAAACAGGAAGGGTTCCCTTATAAGCCCCCAGGGTGGTGGGGAGTTTTATTATCTTGGAGATGAGGGAGATAGACCAGCCTCCAATATTTCTATTGCAGTCACTGAGGCAGCTGACCACTTTTACTTTAAAACCCATCGTTTGCAGCATTTTACACCATGGGCTGAGATATAGCAGTGCCTAAACAAGAACTTGGCTCCCTTTGAGATTACTGTCATCAGCATCTCAGGAAATATTTGAGGTATAGATTTTTTTGTTTGCATGATGAAGGAGCAATGTTTGTATCATTGAAAACAAGTACTTTTAGTACAGCATAGCTCCCAAACTAGAATCACTGTTCTTCAAATAAAAATTTAAAATGTTTTATGTGTTGACTTATAATGCTGGGCAGTCATTTCTCTTCCTTTCTTGAACTGGATGCCTGGTGGACTTTGGTATACATTCTACCATCAGGGAGATTTTCTCAGAGAACATAAATATAAACTGAAATATCACCACTGTGGCTGTAGCTACTTGAGACAGCTTGCTGTGTTAGCATAATTTTGTGAGTACCTGGGTGTCATGGGAAAACTTCAAACAATGTTTTTATCTAGTAGAAAACAAACATGTGCAAACAATTCTACTATAACTCACTAGATCCTTGTTTGAAAGCTCCACTTGTAATGGAACCACTATAAAAAACACGGATACCCAAAGAAGAAATTTTTTGACACACAGAGGAGTCACTGATAACCCACAAAACTTGCACTATTTTCCAATTTTCCTATCTGTTCAACCCAAACCTCTACAAAGGGCACTCTACTGTATTTTCCTCTGCCTTGATTAATCTACAAGACCTCTATTAGGTAAATGGAACACGAATAATTCAAGGACTTTTTAAGTGATACAAATATTAGGTAGAACAGTAAAATATTATATTGTATGTCAATTTTCATTTGACCATAGCAGATGGAAAAACAAGTTGCATTGCTTAGATCAGTAACACTTGGATGGACACAAACTTGAATGCTGACTTGGCCTCAAATAGATCTATAGCTGTCTTCTATCCACAGAGATCACTATAATGACAAAGCAGCAATTCCTAATGCATTTCTGAAAAAGGACAGTCTGGCTTATCCCTAAGGAGTAATGAAAGAAATTTACTGGTTGGGTAGCAACTCATCCAACCTTATAAAATATGTTAGGGGTTGAGGGATACTTAATAACCCTGTCTCCTTTTGTATTTCAAACACACACAAACCATTCTAGCCTTTCTTAGACTCTTTAGAGTAGTGACTCACAGTACAACTCATTTTTATGTAAGATTTGTCATTCATAAACTCTCCCAGCTTTTCCATAGCAACCTCACCACTCCACCAAAAAAATGCAGATTTTTTGTTATTGATTTGTTCATATTCCTTGGCTATTAACTCTAACCACTGTATAGTAATGGCTTTCAATTTTAAATGAAGGTATTTATGTCTGCATTAGGAAATCCTATCACTATACTGAATAGTACGTAGATTTTAAAACAGCCCTGCTGACACAGGTTCTGCCACTGCATGACAATTTTCCTTCAGTTATTTTATTCTGTGAAGTACTTTTAGTACAGCATAGCTCCCATATTAGAGTTATTATTCTTCAAATAAAAATTTAAAATGTTAAAGATATTAGCATTATTAAAAATCATTTTACTCATTCATTCCTTCAGTAAATATTTGTTGAGAATTTAACATGTGTCAATGTTCTTGATGTTAAAGCAGTGGAAAAAAAAAAAAGTCCCTACTCTCCTGGGACTTACATGAGGGAGGAGATGGACAATAAACAAATCAACATGTAACATGTCAGGTGGTGATGAGTAATATGAACAAGGTCCAGGTAAGTGAGAAGAGAGTATTGTGACAGATTTGGAAGGGATGAAAACATCTAGGCTTTTATTTTAGACAAGGTATTGTCTTAGTCACTTTGTACTGCTATAACAAAGTAGTACAGACAGGGTGGCCAGCACACAAAAGAAATTCCTCACAGTTCTGGAGATAGAAAATTCAGATTAGGGTGCCAGCATGGTTTTGTGTTCTGGTTAGGACCCTCATCCAGGTTGCATACTGCTGGCTTCTCATTGTATCCTAATGTGGTGGAAAGAAGTCCAGAGAGCTCTCTAGGGACTCTTTTATAGGGGCACTAATCTGATTCATGAAAGCTCCACCCTTATACCTAGCCACCTCCCAAAGACTCCACCTCCTAATACCATTACATTGAGATAAAGATTTCAACAAATGAATTCTGGAGGGATACAAACATTCAGTCTATTGTGAGTAATGAAGAAAGACCCTAATGAATTGATGACATTTGAGCAAATATCCAAAGGAGATGAGAGAGCAGGCCATGTGGACAGAGAAAGAGAAAAAAGAAGATGGATCAGAGAGGTTGCCAGCAGGAGACAACATCTGTAGGCCCTATAGGCAATGGTAATAGTATTGGATTTTATTTTGAGCAAATAGGAAACTCGTTAGAAATTTTGAGCAGAGGAGTAACTTGACTGACAAGATGTTTCAAGAATCACCACAGCTATGGAAGAAGCTTATACTGTAGTGGAGGCTGAGATGGAAAGGGAGAAACCAGTTGGGAAACTTTAGAAACAATAATCATTCGAATGGAATATAACTAGTATTTAGGAAGCAATTAATAAGAATGTATTATTTATCTTAACAAAATTTAATTTACAGATTTTGCAGTGCAAATATTCTGTGAAGTGCACTTGTGATTCACAGAAAAAGAAAGGTCATGTAATTGAGTACGTCCACTAAGTTGCTCTAAATTGAAAAGTAAATTATTATTTCCAATTTTTCTTAAAATGCTATTACATCGAAAGGGCAAATAAGTAACAAAAGCTACAAATAAAATCAAATCACTATTAGAAAGGCCATGCTTATGCAACCTCTCATCTCACAATGCACAAACAGCCGCCAGCTCCAGTAGAATTACCTCCTTATCATTTGCCAGATTAAAAAAAATCATTCCCATGGTTGTGATTTGACTTGTTATTCTTTCTGCAATGTATCTCTAACTCTGTTTCGCTAATTAATGCCCACAACTTCATTCAAATCCCTCTGTAAGGCTCATTTTCATCAGTACACTTTCTGTGATTAATGTCACCACATGCTGAGCATACCCCCTACTTTGCAAGTATAAGTACTAAGGAAAATGCAATTTATACAACATTATACATTAGGTGAGAGGCAGCAGAGTTGAGCCAAAAAAAAAAAAAAAAAAACTGTAGGCTGCAAAATCAGAATTCAGAATCTTAATCTACCTCAATTGTGGAAACTTATGCAAGATGTCTAACCCTTCTAACTTCCTTTCCTTGTTTATACAGTAGACAATGGGAATAATAATGCTTACACCATATGTCTGTTGTGAAAATCATTTAGATGAGAGTAATTGCTATCATGTATGAGGCACTTATTATAGAGTCTGGCTCCAGAGATCATACCTTTAATCATTACCCAGTATGGTCTGTTTGATATCATTTATAAGACACCTAGTCCAGTGTTTGATATTTAGACCTTAAAGCAAATAATAGTTGTATTTTCAGTTTTGTTCTTCCCTGATATCATTTTCTTCCAAAAAAAAAATTGACATCTTTCTTCTGCAAAAAAGGGAGTCTCAGGCCCACAGAGAGAAGATGAACTTCCTCTGGCCATTTATTTCTGGTGGGGCTCCCAGTTAATTCCCTTGTAGGTGATACCAAGCTTATCTGATGTTGGAGATTTTTTCATTTGATCTGAGGGCTGGCAGGGAGGAGGAGCATACCCGGGCTGCCTTCTGTTGCCAGTTAGGTGATCTGGAAACACCAGATCTGGATTCCATTTTCTACTGGGTGGTTGGAGGCAGCATACAAGACATCCTGCCTCTGTGCTAGTCCTCAAATCCAGAGGTCCCAAACCAGCTTGCCGCCTTCTCAACATCTTTCAGAGTTATCTTTGCATTGATTCTTGCACCATTTCAAGGTTTACAGTTGTGCTTAGGAGGGGAGGAGCAGGGGAAAAAACAGGCCTAATGCCATCCTGTCAGCACTGGAGGAAGTTCCACCATTGCTTTAAATAACTACTTAACTACTTTCATATTTTTGAGAGGAAGAATGCAATAATATGACTTCAGAATAAATAAATAATGGAAGAATTTCAAAACAGCACGAGGCTTTGCTTTGAACTATCCAATATTCTTGAGACTGCAAATTGTATAGGAATAGGGAAGAGTTTCTCTCATGAGTTTTCTTCCAATCACGTTTCTCTCATGAGTTTTCTTCCAATCAGAAAAAAAATATGAGACTTTCTTGTGGATTTCAACATATCTAATCATATACCTGTTGGCAATCTAGAAGAGAAGAAATAGACAAAAAATTCATAAAGAACTTATGTATATAGTATGTTCAGCTCAATTTTTATTTTATACAAAAATTTTGAAATAAAATTTACTTTCATGTACAAATTCACATTATATTTTATAGTTTATAAATGCAGCTAACATAAATCATTGTCTAAATTACTCTGTCATGTTATTTTGCTTAAATGTTTTCAATATAGTGAAGTTTTTCAAATTTTTTTAAAAAAGAGAATAGATATCAAATATAATTGAGCATTCCGATGCTCTCAGGGACATACTCTGCCTGTCTAGTCAGTGGCCCTGGCATTATTCAGTAACTATTATTGACCATAGATGTCCATCATCATATCTAAGATATGTTCTAAAATATACTATTTGGTCAGATATTCACTGTTCTGAATTAATCAGGGGCCTAAATATTAGGTACTTGGTTATTGTAGCTTTTGAAGCAAACTTTACATCAAACTTAACTGAACTATACAAATAGTGGTTAGCTTCTAGTCTTTCAGGCTGAGTAAGATTCTGTATCTCTAATACAGTTTACTGAGTTTCAAGCACTTTTATAGACCCTAGAGATAAAGCAGTAAAGAAAACAAAGACCCATCTCTCAATGAGTTTACATGTTATTAAGGGAAAGGCAAATAGTGAACAGGTAAACATATCAGTTGTTAGTTATTGAAAAGGATAAGGTGAGGGGACAGAGTATGACTGGAGAATGTAATATTTCATATTTTATATGCTCAGGAAAGACTTGTTTGAGAAGAGAATTTCTGTGTGAACTAAACAATTATGAGAGAGAGAATAATTCCAGAGAAAATAAATTCAAAGTCATGAGGGGAGAATGTGTACTGCTTTCACACCATCATAAAGTTGCAAAAATTGCGAGTTGAACAATCCTAAGTCAGGGACAATCTGTACTTCATACAATATGTACTATATGTATACTTTACTTTCTTAGCCATGCATATGATATGTAAAACGCACACACAGGGACGCACATATAACAGTATACTTAAATAGGAACTTATTCAAAATGCAACAAAAATAACACTCTGAGGACTTTTATATAGAACTAATGATTTGCTTGCATTGAGGTGCCCTCTAGGGAACTGCAGGCTGCAGATTCACAAAACAACCAAATTCTGAGACCACAATCAGAAAGAACACCTTATTGACTTGAGATAAGGCATCAATATATAATGGATTGAACTAGCCATGAGAAAGAGTGATACACCCGTCTAGCCAATACATAAAATGAAACTCTTCTAGAAATGAATGCTAAGGAAAAAATCAAAGATGCAAATAATAGATATTTTAAAAGAGACACTCATAGCATTATCTATAATATTAAAAATTTGGGAAGAATCTAAATGTCCATTAATAGGATATAGTGAATTATGATATCTCCATGTAGTATAATAATATGCATCAATTAAAAAACAATTCTATAATAATATTTATTGCCATAGCAAACTATAATACAATTAAAATTTAGCATATAAAATGGCATGGTCAACATATTACCATTTTTGTAAGAAGAACAATATGTAAGAAAATATTTTCAATTGTTATGTGTCTGATTTTATTTTCATTTTTAGGTTTTTGTTTTCCTGTGTTCCTGTATCCATCTTAGGCTTTCATTGTAATGGAGAAAAAATAAGTTGATAAATGGCATTTTTAAAAGATGCATTACATATCAAGAAATTATTTGTGATTTTTTTCTAATGAAAATAGAGTATATTTCTTAAGGATAAAAAATAAGTTTGTCTTTTAAATGGTATCCAATATCTAAACTTTAACTAGTATTAAGTTAAAAATGACATAATATTCTATTTGTCAAGAAGATGTTTTCATAACAGAAAGATAGCAGTTTGTATAAAGCTGGAAAAAAAAGAGAGCCAGAGATGACCATGTTATCAGAGTCTCTCCAGGCCTATGCAGAAGGCCACTGACTGAGAAACCTTTGTGTTTCAGGCAATAGGAAAGTGTACAATGTGGGAAGAAGGTCATCAGCCTCCACATCAGTCAGTCCAGATTAAATATCCTGAAGAACTACACAAGTCCCTTTGCTCACCAAGCATACTTCCGATTAATCATTTGATTGCAGTAGTATCTTGATAAAAGAAAGCATGGGCCTATGAGATAAGAGAGCACTAATGTCCCTTGGAAAGCGCTGCTCTTCCACAGTGTCCACATCTGCCCCAGTCATAAATGTGAAAGCTGACATACATTTATAAATCATTTTCTTTTAAGGTATTTTTTTCAGTTTGTTTTTGTTTTTTCCTTTTTGGTACCATGAAGCTATTCTCCCTGTTCTGATAAGTAAACAGGAAAGAAAGAGTTTCCAAAGCAGAGGAATTAACCACCTGAGGTATCATTACCACGTTATACATATGTCAATAACTTTAATTTGGAAAGCCAGCCTCCTGGACTTTTTTACCAATGCCTCTAGACATTTCTACTAAAACAAAGACCACAGCTCAACTTACGAACCTCCGACATTTTAATATTTTTCCCAAGGCCTAAATTATCCTGCTTGCTACTTGATGGGACTAGCAACAAGAACTATAACTGTTGTATAGTTCCAGCTAGAATAATTTTTCATAAATTCATGGTTAGATAAAAATATAGAGAGGATATTTCTTAAGATGCCATGGTTGAGTGTCTTGGTATGATGGTATATGGAAGAGCAGATAATAAGCTATGTACACAGGGTTTTCCCTATTGCATGTCATTATGAACCTCCTTATCCCTGTTGATAAAACAAACCAAGGCTATATTAATACTTGAGATAATGTCTTTGTTCATATTGTGCTACTATAACAGAATACCACAGGACTGGGTGATTTGTATTGAACAGAATCTTATTGGCTTATGGTTCTGGGGGCTGGTTAGTGCAAAATCACGTGACCAGCATCTGGGTAGGGCCTTTTTGCTGTGTTATCCCATGGAGGAAAGGCAAAGAAAGGGTAAGAGAGAACAAGAGATTGAACTTGCAGTCTCATACCCTTTTATAATCAGCATTAATCCATTAGAGAGGGTGAGCCCTCATGGTCCTAAACACCTTCCATGAAGCCCCACTTCCCAATACTGTTGCATTGAGAATTACATTTTCAATGCATGCTTTACAAGGGACATATTTAAACCAAAGGAGTTAGTATGTATGTTTGGGACTAAATTTATACTAAATTAAAGAGGTCTCAGATGTTTTGATTTCTAGGATTGCCATATCTTCTCTTAATAACTAAACACATTAATCCCACACCTCCACTTCCAATGTTGGAGAAAGGAGACCATTAAGAAGCTAGGTTTGTCTTGATGGACACCAGCTAAGAGAGAATAAAGTGATACCTTACTAAGGGATGTTCTGTAGTCAGGAGTAAGTTCTTCACAAATCCCATCTTTACTTGATCAGGTGATACTCTTACTCAGCATTCATATCTTCCCATTAAAACCATGAAACTGAAAATCAACAGTTTCTCCCATTCTGTATCACTGCTATTATTACATCTTTTAGTATTAATATTCATATTAACTCTTTCAATTATTAAATATTTGCTATGCAGAAGCTTTTTAGCTTTATGTAGTCCTACTTGTTTATATTTGTGCTTTTGATGTCATATCAAAAAAAACCATTCCCTGGATCAATGTCAAGAAGCTTTTCTCATGTTTTCTCTAGTAATGTTATAGATTAAGGTCTTATATTTAAGTCTTTAATCTACTCACAGTTGATTTTTTCCATATAGTATGTATGAATTAAGTATCTAATTTGATTCTTCTGTATGTGGATATACAGTTTTCCAGGACTGTTTTTTTTTAAAGACTGTCCTTTCCCCCATTATGTGTTTTTGGCATGTTTGTCAAAAATCAATTGTCTATAAATGTGTTTCTGGGCTTTCTATCCTGCTCATTGTTTGACATGTCTGTTCTTATACTAGTACCATGCTGCTTTGATTACAGAGCTTTATAATATATTTTTAAATCAGGTACCATGACGGTTCTGGCTTTGTTCTGTTTCCTCAAGATGGCTTTGGTATTTGAGAGGATATTAGTGATTATGCAGTCAGAGGAGCAAAAAGGAAAGAGAATGAAGAAAGCCTGCAAGAATTATGGGGTACCATCAAGAGATCTAACACTTGCATAATAGATTCCTTAGATTAGAAGGAAAAAAAAGGAGTCAACAAGCATATTAAAGAAACTGATGACTGAAAATTTCATAAATCTGGGGAAAGATACCAACATTCAAGTACAGAAAGCTCAGAAGTCTCTGATCAAAATCATCTGAGAGAGGAGTTCACCAAGACACGTCATAAACTATCAAAAATCAAACACAAAGAGAATTCTGATAGTGGCAAAAAATAATAAACATATCATAAAAAAGGAAGCCCCAATATGACTATCAGCAGAAACCCTGCACACGAGGAAACAGTGGGATGATATATTCAAAGTGCTGAAGGAAAAAAAATGCCAATCAAGAATTGTTCACACAGCAAGGCTGTCCTTTAGAAATGTAGAGAAAAATACAATTTTACAAGACAAACAAAAGCTAAGGGAATTCATCACACTACACATGCCTTACAGGAATTGCTGAAGGGAATTTTTTAAGCTGATAAAACAGACTGCTAATAAATATACATAAAACATCAGAAAGTACAAAACTCAATGGTATAACTATACATGGTCATCTTCAGAATACTCTAATACTATAATGATGTTGTGCAAAGAAATTTTGTCTCCAATATGAGGACTAACAGACCAAACTATTAAAAACAACTATAGCTACAATAAATTGTTATTTTTGTAAACTACAAAAAGATGTAAATATTAACATCAAAATGATAAAATATGAGGTGGAGAGGAGTAAAAGTGTAGAGTTTTTGTATGTGATTAAAAGGTTATCATTTTCAAATAGTCTGCTATAAGTATAAAATATTTTATGTAACCACAGCAAATACCTATAGTAGTTGCAGAAAACATAAAAAGAAAGGATTCAAAGCATACCACTCCAGAAAAGCATCAAATCACAAAAGGCAGCAATAGAGAAAAAAAAGAAACAAAAGATTTACAACACAACCTCCAGGCGATTCTAATGATATTTAAAGTTTGAGAATCACTGCTTTAGGCAATAAATCAGGAATCTCAGTTAAGCTACACATACTAGAAACTCAACAAACAGTAGCTTAATCCAATGGGATAGATTTTTGACAAATAACATGAAGTATGGAGGTAGGCAGTCCAAGTAACAGCACAAAAAAGTCATTAAGGACCGAAGTCCTACGTAGCTTCCTGATCCACAATTCTTATTGTGTAGTGTTCACCTTTATGCTAACATAATGACTGCATGCCAGTTGAGTCTTTTTCTTTTATCAGTGAAACTATAACTTTTCCCAGGAACCCACTCATTAGACTATACTTACATCACAGAACTATGTTTCATATATATAATTAGCTGCAAAGACTCTCGAGAAATCACATTTTCTAGCTGGTTATTTTGTTGACTTTTGCAAAGACTGGGTTCTGGTAGTAAGAAAGTTTGGGTAGGCAACTAGCATATTTTCTTTAAGCTGGAATAATTTCTTTCTCTTGTATGGCAATAAGAAAACAAAGCAGCAGCTCATTTAAGAATCTGCTTCCAGTTTTTCCTTTCCTTATAACTTGAATCACTGTTTAGTCGATAATTAGGTCAAACAACAAAGTTCACAATGTTTAATCTTTCTTAATTTACAAAAATGACAATTTTATGAGGTTCTACCTAAAATATATATACCAGATTTGGGTGGGGACACCGAGCCAAACCAAATAAGATAGATAGATAGATAGATAGATAGATAGATAGATAGATAGATAATTTTGTTTGGAAACATACTTAATAATTAGCATGCATATAAACTACAAAAAAGATATTTTTAGTTGTTTAATCAAAGAAAAATGAATTTTAACTGCACTCAAAAGTTGAAATCTATCATTTGAACCTCTTTGGAATCAGTTACAATGTGTAATGCTATATGCTGTATCTTTTGGGGGAAATAGACTAGGAAAAGCTATAAATCAATGCAAACCACACTGTTCAGAAGACAACTTGAAACACATGCTGACTTTTGGTAAGTCAGTACATATATGTTCACTTATGAAACTTTATTCTTAACAGTACAGACACTACAGTTCAGAATTTGGCTTGTACCAATAAGCTTGATTTTCAAAGAGTGCATTTCCAAAAGCATTCTTTGTTGTCATCAGATTGCCATGTGAAATGATGATTCTAATTGGTTTGAGAGTTATAGATAAAAGAATTTATGAAACTATTCTGGCACCAGGTCTGTATATGGAGCCCATTTTACAACACCTCATATTTTTAGCAAAGTCAGATTTTTGCCATCATTATGCAGTGATAATAGTCAATAGGTATTTCTACATTATACCCAATTATTTATGTGGTATTTAGTATTAATTATTTGTAAAGTATACTCCTTTATAATTCCCCACATAGAGATGGAGGAAATAACACTTTTACAAAAGTATTTGATTGAAATTGTTTTAAAGTGGAAAGAAAGTAGTCACACTTCTCTTCAGTGAAATGATTGCTAACACCATAAATCATTTATTTTAAGGACTGTTTATTTTCTTTCCTGCACATCTGTGCTCAGCATTTGGACGAAGAGTACTTTCAAGGCTAGCATTTGGATCAACTCAAGAAGTCACAAGTTGAGTAAGTGGGTCACCCAGTGAAATCACTTAGAAAATACTTTATATTTCAGGACTTTGTGAACAACGTTTAGATTTTCAGCGGTGGATTATTGTGGTCTCTGAATGTAAGAAATGATATAGTGGATATTTTTAACTTTGAAAATGAGGATTTAAAAATAAATTCTAAATATATCCAATGTAAAATAATTTAAAAATAAAGAAAATGTGAGTGAACGTTTATCTAAAGGTGAGAAATGACTTTATAAATATGAAATGTAAATGAGAATAATGAAAAAGAAAATAAACATACTATTTTAAAGTTGTAATTATCAGAATTCTGTATGGAAGAAACAAAAACAAAATTCATAGACAAAAAGTTAAAAAATGTGCAAATATGACAAAAGATTAATATATTAAATGTGTCATCTCAAACTAGATCATCTTAATAATATTAATAACAAAGAAAAATGTCTTAATAGAAAAAAGTCAGGTAAATTAAGTGAAAGTTCTCAGGAGAAAAAGAAATTACAAAAAAGTGTAAATTACTAAATTTCACTATTACAGACATTTGAATTAAAATTAGAAAATGTATTAGTTTGCTATTGCTATTGTAATAAATTACCACAAATTAAATAGCTTGAAACAATACAAATTCACTCTTACACAGAGCTAGTGGTCAAAATTAGGACACGTCTCATTGGCTTAAAACAAAGTGTTGGCAAGGCTGCATTCCTATTTGCAGGCTCGTGGGGTAAATCAATTCCTTGCCTTTTCCAGCTTCTAGAGTCTACCCACATTTCTTGACTATAGGCCCTCTTCCAATACCCTCAAAATGAGTACTGTTGATAGGAGTGAAAAGTCGTTCAACCATTGTGTAAGACAGTGTGGCAACTCCTCAAAGGCCTAAGGACAGAAATACCATTTAACCCAGCAATCCCATTACTGGGGATATTTATATTCCCAAAGGAATATAAATTGTTCTATTATAAAGACACGTGTGCAAGTTTGTTCACTGAAGCACTATTCACAATAGCAAAGACATAGAATCAACCTAAATGTCCTTCAATGACAGACTGGATAAAGAAAATTGGGTGCATATATGCCATGGAATACTATGCAGCCATAAAAAAGAATGAGGCCATGTCCTTTGCAGGGACATGGATGGAACTGGAGGCCATTATCCTTAGCAAACTAATATAGAAACAGAAAGCCAAATGCCACATGTTTTCACTTATAAGTGAGAGCAATATGATGAGAACACATAGACACATAGAAGTGAACACCACATACTGGGGACTTTCAGAGGGTTGAGGGTGGGAGGAGACAGAGGATAAGGAAAAATAACTAATGGGTACTAGGCTTAATACAAAGGTGATGAAATAATCTGTACAACAAAGCCCCAGGACACAAGTTTACCTATGTAACAAAGTTGCACATTGATATGGTTTGGCTCTGTGTCCCCATGTCCCCACCCAAATCTCATCTTGTAGCTCCCATAATTCCCATGTTCCCATAATTCCCATTACGGGAGGGACTGGTGGGAAATGACTGAATCATGGCAGTGGGTCTTTCCCTTGCTATTCTTGTGATAGTGAATGGGCCTCATGAGATCTGATGGTTTTAAAAATGGAAGTTTCTCTGCGCTAGCTCTCTCTTTGCCTGCTGCTATCCACATAAGATGTGACTTGCTCCTCCTTGCCCCAGCCATGTGGAACTGTAAGTCCATTAAACGTCTTTTTTTTTTTTTATAAATTGCTCAGTCTCAGGTATGCCTTTATTAGCAGTGTGAAAATGAATTAACATAGTAAATTGGTAGCAGGAGTGGGGTGCTGCTTAAAAGATACCTGAAAATGTGGAAGCGACTTTGGAACTGGGTAACAGGCAGAAGTCAAAACAGTTAGGAGGGCTCAGAAGAAGACAAGAAAATATGGGAAAGTTTGGAACTTCCCAGAAGCTTATTGAATGGCTTTGACAAAAATGCTGATAGTGATATGAACAATAAGATCCAGGCTGAAGTGGTTTCAGATGGATATGAGAAACTTGTTGGAAACTGGAGCAAAAGTAACTCTTGTTATGTTTTAGCAAACAGACTGGTGGCATTTTGCCCCTGCCCTAAAGATCTGTGAAACTTCGATTGATTTAGGGTATCTGGTGGAAGAAATTTCTAAGCAGCAAAGCACTCAAGAGGTGACTTGAGTGCTGTTAAAGGCATTCAGTTTTAAAAGAGAAACAGAGCATACAAGTTTGGAAAATTTGCAGCCTGACAATGCAATAAAAAACAAAATCCCATTTTCTGAGAATACAAGCTGGCTGCATATGTTTGCATAAATAATGAGGAGCCAAATATTAATCACTAAGACAATGGAGAAAATGTCTCCAGAGCATGTCAGACACCTTTGCAGCAGCCCCTCCCATCACAGGCCTGGAGGCCTAGGAGAAGAAAGTGGTCTCATGGGCCAGGCCCCAGTGTCCTTCTGCTGTGTACAGCCAAGGACTTGGTGTCCTGCATCCCAGGTGCTCCAGCCATGGCTGAAAGGGGCCAATGTAGAGCTTGGGCTGTGGCTTCAGAGGGTGCAAGCCTCAAGCCTTGGCAGCTTCCATGTGGCACTGAGCCTGCACATGCACAGAAGTCAAAAATTCTGAACCTCCACCTGGATTTCAGAAGATGTATGGAAACGCCTGTATGCCCAGGCAGAGGTTTGCTGTAGGGGTGGGGTCCTCATAGAGAACCTCTTCTAGGTCAGTGCAGAAGGGAAATGAGGAGTCGGAGCCCCCACACAGGTTCCCTACTGGGGCACCACCTAGTGGAACTGTGAGAAAAGGGCCACTGTCCTGCAGACCCCAGAATGGCAGATCCACTGACAGCTTCCACTGTGCCCCCAGAAAAGCCACACTGAATGCCAGCCCATGAAAGCAGCCAGGATGGAGCCCATACCCTGCAAAGCCACAGAGGCAGAGCTGCCCAAGACTATGGGAACCTACCTCTTATATCAGCATGACCTGAATGTGAGGCATGGAGTCAAAGAAGATCATTTTGAAGCTTTAAGATTTGACTGCCCCACTGTATTTTGGACTTGCATGGGACCTGTAGCCCCTTTGTTTTGGCCAATTTGTCCCATTTGGAATGGCTGTATTTATGCAACACGTGTACCCCAATTGTATCTAGGAAATAACTAACTTGCTTTTGATTTTACAGGCTCATAGGCAGAAGGGGCTTGCCTTGTCTTGGATAACACTTTGGACTGTGGACTTTTGAGTTAATGCTGTAATGAGACTTCGGGAGACTGTTGGGAAGGCATGATTGGTTTTGAAATGTGAAGATATGAGATTTGAGAGGGGCCAGGGGCAAAATGATATTGTTTGGCTCTGGACCCCCACCCAAATCTCATCTTGTAGCTCAGACAAGGATAAGGCTGTGGAGAGTCAGAAACTATGGCAAGGACTTTAAAGGTATTCTAACTGCAGTAAGAAACTATTGAAGGGAAACTTTCTCAAATAATTTATTCATAGAATAAAATGAGAGTAGTCTAATATGAATTATAAAAGTAATCACATGTGAGTTATTTACTGCTATATAATAAACTTCCCCAAAACTTAGTGGCTGGAAACAACATTTGTTATCTTACAGTTTCTTTGGGTCAGATATCTGAGTGTGTCTTAATTGAGTCTTCTGGCTCAGAATCTTTCCCAAGACTAAAATCAAGGGGCCTAGTAACAACAGTCACCTCAAGACTCACCCAGAGAACAGCAAACTCCCAAGCTTTGTTGTAAGCATGTGCTGCTAGGCCTACCCTAGGATTAGTCGTGTCCAAAATTTGTACGCTTTTAGGAAGGGTTTCATTCCTCATGAGCTATTTTGACTAAAAGACTCAATTCCTCACTGGCTGTTGGCCATAGGACTCTCTCAGTTACTTGCCACATGGGCCTCTCCATAGAGCAGCTCACAGCATTCAGATGGCTTCACCAGAGTGCACGAGCAAGACAGAACCTTAGCAAGACATAAGCTAGAGTCTTTTGTAATCTTATGTCAGAAATGGCATCCTTAAACTTGTGATGTTTTCTACTGATTATAAGTAAATACAGAATAGATTCAGACTGTACTCAAAAGGAGAGCACTTCACAAGGGCCTCAATACCAGAAAGTGGGTGTCATTGGTATCTATCTTGGAGGCCTGCTACCACAGACCCTAAATTGGCTTTCATTTATTAGTGATTAAATTCATTAAAGTCATTAAAATCATTCTTTTAATGATCGGCTCAAAAAACTCAATTACAAACTCAATATTCTTCCTCTGTTTAAAAATCATAACTAAAATTGTCCATCTTCAATCGTCAATCCAATGATCAATTCCAGTTGCAAAATATTCTTTTAAATGGAAATCATCAAAATGTTCATGCTATACTTAACCTTAAACTTTGCAGTGTCTTTCATGAAATTGCATACATTGTATTTGAAATGTTTAGGTTATTTTAACTTTCTGTTTACTGAAATCCATGAAATATTTCAGACATTTTCCTATACTACTTCTGTTAACGTTACTTGCTTTCTTCATCCTGTGATCACAGAAATTAATGATTCACTATTTATAGAAACTTTCACATATTGCAAAGCTTTTTAAAATCTGTATTGCAGGATGTAGGTCATGTTATGTGAGTTTCAGAGTGACTTCCAGGCAAGCCTTTGAAAACCACCCACTTAGGTACTTCAGGTTGAATTTTAATTGTCAACTTCTCTGACCTTCAAAGGTAGCTCCCTTAACTTTCAGTAGAAGCTTTCTTGACATCTACTCCATGATCTCTTCCAATAATTCTGTAAAACCAAACCAGAATATACAGAGTGGCTTCTGTTTTCTTGACTGAACATAACTAAAACAATGTATGCTATACCTCTCTGCAATCCCAGAGGACCAATTGGAAGCAAATTTGAAGTCCAACATCTTCATCAACTCATTCCCTCTTTTCGTTTCACCAGAAGCTTTCTGACCTTGAATTAATGAGAATAGCGATGCTG
This sequence comes from Pan paniscus, assembly GCF_029289425.2. Lineage (NCBI taxonomy): Eukaryota > Metazoa > Chordata > Mammalia > Primates > Hominidae > Pan > Pan paniscus. Next base: position 45,516,266 of record NC_073264.2, read on the forward strand.
TATCACTATAAACATTTTTAAATTTCAAATTGGATCTTATTTAAATTTATCTCTTATTTATGATTTGTTATTTTCATTTTACAAATAGAAGAATTGAAATGCCACACAGTTACATGAATGACCAAGATTTCATTACTAGGAAGGAGCAGAACAACAATTTGAACTCAGGTCTACTTATCTCAAGGCCAGGATTTTCCACTCCCATACCATTGTGAATACTATAAAGGCATACACATACATGGTGTGCTCAGTGATGTTTTCAAATAATGACGATTATAGACCCAAAGTCAAGATGAAAACCAGACTCCTTACCATGGACATATAAAGCCCTCTAAAATCTGGCTCCTCCCTGTATCTCTAGCCTTACTTCTTGCCATTCCCCTACCTGTCTCTTAAGTTTTAACCACACAGAACTGCTTTAAAGTCACATTTTCATGCATTTTCTTCCTATGCCATCTCTACCTACAACACCTTACTTCTTGCTTTTCATTCCACCTTCCTTCCATCATCATCCTATAAAGAGCAACTACTGACTGTTCACGACTCAATCTAGAAGTTACGGGCACCATGATGGCTTTTCTGCTTCCCAGTTTCCCACTTCTATTACATTTGTATCCATGTGATATCATATATTTAAATATACTTTTAGATCACCTATAATGTTTAAATTGCATTTAATTATTTGGACTGTACATACTATAACTTACAATGAACAGAGTGCTTCCACATGTTATGTCAATTAATTCTTAAAGGATGCTTACATCACCTTCATAAGTAGGGACTGCACCATAATTCTCTGTCTCCAGCATTATGACTGAAATAAAGTACTTTTTAAATAAATATTTACTGATTACATAAGGAGTAAATTAAGTAGTATAAAATAGCTACATAGTGCATTTGGGGAAAAAACACATGTCATTGAAAAACACAACAAAATCACTAACATTATTTTCACCTGGTAACTTTACTCACCACACTGAGTAAAGCAATTGTCCCACTTTCCTTCACCTGCATAGCACTTTATAAGTCTAAGTGGAAAAAATAAGTAAATTCAGATGTAGGGAGGAAGGTCTATTTATTTAATTAAAGAATGATGCTAAAGCAGGTCTAATTTTTCTGCCTCAATTGACGACGACTTTGGATATTTATGAGCACTGTTGTATAATGTAAAGAACATTAAACTCTGAGCCTTAAAACTTAGATTTATTGCTTCTTTGCCACTAATCAGCTAAGTTAAATTGAAAAACTCATTTAACCCCTCTGGCTTCAATTTTCTCTCATGTAAAATGAAGACCAGAGTATTTCTGAAATCATTTTCAATGCTTAAAGATCTCATACATTTTTACATCTTCATCTTTTGATTAACATGATTATATAAAATCACTTTCATCTACCACTTAATGAAAATCGCCAGCAAGATACGGGATCTACAATGTTCCTGGGGCCTAGTAGCTTAACGAATATTATTTTTCTATTCAACTTTCCAGGAACAGGTCACATTTGAATACAAAGCTATTATGTATAATTGAAAGTTATTTCTTTAGCTTAGGTTTTCAAAAAATAATCTTTGGAAAATTGCATTTGGTAAGAGTGACATCTACTTTTATCCTTTATACTTTATTTTATGAGGAACTTTCTCAGGCAAGCATAGGCACACACTGTCACCGTGATTATTTACAAGCATCATAAAATTGCTGAGTGCCTAGAATATATAAACCCCTAATGCTAAGTCTTACAGGGAACCAAAGGAGTACAGATCTTTCTGCTCTCATGAAACAAGTAATCTCTTTCATTGAGTGTTTTTATTCTAATTGACATATTAAACTTAGCCAAATCATAATCCATGTAAATTGTTAAGAAGATTGAAATGATTGCGGGCAGGTCATACCTTGACAAAAAATACACATATACATAAAACTTCCCTCTGGCATTATAACTGTCTGATTTGTGTATTCTGTATTATACTTCCCACTCGGTAGAATGTGTACAGTATACAGTAACAGATGGTATTTGAAGTCATGGATGAAGATAAGATTGTCTGGGGATATATACAGGTAGAGAAAAAGATGGGGGAAAAAAGAACAAGAGAAGCCATTCTAGAATCCCGAGATTCATGAAATAACCTCAGTGAAGGGAGCCTGTGAAGGTACCTTCAAAAAAATATTCAGAATGGTAGGAAGAAAAGCAGGACAGAATGGTGACACGGAAGTTATGGAAGAAAAAAAGTATTAAGAGTGGCTAGCTAGTGTTACAGAAAGGAAAAGACAGAAAATACTTTAAACAGACTATTTGATTAAAAAGTTATCAGTGCCTCTAGGAAGAACTGCCTCAAGAAGGAAGCAGAATCAAACCTCAAATTAAAGTGGGTTGAGGTTTGAAAGGGTAATGAAAAAACAGAAACAAGAAGTATGGAACACTGTAACTTTGTTTCAAATAGCTAGAAGAAAGATATTGAATATTCCCAACACAAAGAAATGATAAATGTTTGAGATGATGGATATGCTAATTACCCTGATCTAATTACCCTGATCACTTATACATAATATGTACCAAAACATCACTCGCCATGTATCCCATGAATATGTATGGTTATTACTTGTCAATTTTAAAAGAGAAAAAAGTTTAGTAAATATACAAATAAGTATTAAAGAAATGGCTAAGTAGAAAAATAAATAAACAAATGCACAATAAGCTGTAGCATTTTTGGAAGGCCTTAATTCTCAGTCAGGGAAACCAATATAGAGATAAATGACAGCCTTGCTTCCTATGCTACTCTAAAGAGAAGAACTAGGATTCAGAACAAAAAGAGCACTGGTTGAGATTAAGCATTTTGACATTTAGAGAGGCATGCTTCAGGCTTTCTTCAGAAGTACAAGAACCATAGACAAGAGGGAGTCTAAAGGCCATATTAGAAAGTATCTTTTAAAGAACTGATTTCTTCATCAAGAAATCCTGTAATGTTTTCAAGGTGATTAGCTTTAGGTCATTTTAGTAGGCCCACCAATTATAAACAAATTATCTTGGAATGATACTTCAAATTATATATTTGCAAAAATGTGCTTTTTAAAGATATTGAATTTAATTCATTTTAGGAGAATGTTTGCTTTGGGATGATGCAATAAATGCCACTGTTGGGTTTGCTGCTTGACATGCACATCTGAAAAAATGGTAGAAGTATCTAAATTATTTGAATTATTTGTGAGAAGTTTACATTTAATATCCACACATACCTTGGAGATCCTGTGTGTTTAGCTCCAGACAATTTCAATAATGCAAATATTGCAACAAAATGAGTCATATGAATTTGGCCTCTCAGTGCATACAGAATTTATGTTTATATTGCAGCTTATTAGTTTATTGAGTGTGCAATAGCATTATGTCTAAGAAAACAATGTACATACCTTCATTAAAAATATGTTATTGCTAAAAAATGTTAATAATCATCTAAGCCGTGAGCGAGTTGTAACCTTTTTTGCTGGTGGAGGGTCTTGCCTCAGTGTTGATGGCTGTTAACTGATTAGGATTGTGCTGCTGAAGGTTGGGGTAGCTATGGCAATTTCTTAAAATATGACAATGAAGTTTGACACATAAATTGACTATGCCTTTCAGGAAAGATTACATTGCAGCATAAGATACCTTTTGATAGCATCTTACCCACAGAAGAACTTCTTTCAAAATTGGAGTCAATCCTCTCAAACCTTGCCACTACTTTATCAATTAAATTTATATAATATTCTAAATTCTTTGTTGTTTTAACAGTGTTAACCAGGAGTAGATTTCAGCTCAAGAAATCCTTTTCTTTGTTCATCCCTAAGAAGTAACTCCTCATCTGTTAAATTTTTGTCGTGAGATTTCAGCAATTCAGTCACATCTTCAGGCCCCACTTCTAATTCTAGTTCTCATGCTGTATCTACCACATCTGCACTTACTTCCTCCAGTGAAGTCTTGAACCCCTCAAAGTCATCTATGAAGCTTGGAATTAACTTCTTCCAAACTCCTATTCACGTTGATATTTTGACCTCCTCTTGCTAAGCACAAATGTTCTTAATGGCATCTAGAACGGTAACTCCTTTCCAGAAAGTTTTCAGTTTACATTGCCCAGATTCATCAGAGCAATCACTATCTATGACAGTAATAGTTTTATAGAATGTATTTCTTAAATAATAAGACTAGAAAGTTGAAATTACCCCGTGGTCCATGGATGTTGTATTTGCAAGCATGAAAACAACATAGACCTTTTGGTACATGTTCATCAGATCTCTTGGGTAACTAGGTCCATTGTCAATTAACAGTAATATTTTGAAAGGGGTCTTTTCTGAGCAGTAAGTCTTCACAGTGGGCTTAAAGTATTCAGTAAACTATGCTGTAAACAGATGTGCTGTCATCGAAGCTTTGTTGTTTCATTTATAGAGCACAGGCAAAGTAGATTTAGCATCATTCTTAAGGTCCCTAGGTTTTCTGGAATGGTCAATGTGCACTGACTTCAACTTAAAGTCACCAGCTGCATTAGGTTTTAATAGGAGAGTCAGCCTGTCCTTTAAAGTTTTGAAGCCAGGCATCGGCTTCTCCTCTTTAGCTATGAAAGTCCTAGAAGGAACCTCTTTCTAATAGAAGGCTTGTTTCATCTACATTGAAAATATGTTTTTTTAGTGTAGCCACCTTCATCAATTATCTTAGCTAGATCTTCTGGACAACTTGCATCTTCTACATCAGCACTTGCTGGTTCACCTTGCACTTTTTTATGTTACAGAGATGGCTTCTTTCATTAAACCCAATGAACCAACCTCTGTTAGCTTCAAATTTTCTTCTGTACTTTCTTCACTGTTGTCAGCCTTCATAGAATTAAAGAGAGTTGCAGCTTTAGTTTAAAGGAAGGTTTTGGCTTTGTTGATCTTCTGTACAGACCACTAAAACTTTCTCTGTATCAGTAATAAAGCTGTTTTGCTTATCATTTGTGTATTCTGGAGTACCACTTTGAATTACCTTCAAGAACTTTTCATTTGCTTTCACAATATGGCTGTTTGGCATAAGAGGCCTGCCTATTTTGGCTTTTTATTTTCCTTCTTCACTAAGATTAATCATATTTAATTTTTGATTGAAAGTGAGAAACATGCAATTTTTTATTCCACTTGAACCGTTAGAGGCCATTGTAGGGTTATGCATTGGCCTAATTTCAATATTGTTTTGTCTCAGAGAATAGGAAGGCCCGAGGACAGGGAGAGAGATGAGAGAATGACTGGATCATGGATCAGTCAGAACATACACATTCATTGGTTAAGTTTGCTGTCTTATACGGGCATGGTTCATGAAGCCTCAAATAATTACAATGGTAACATTAATAATCAATGATCATAGATCACCATAACTGATGTAATAATAATTAAGAAAATTGAAATATTACAAGAATTACACAATGTAAAGAGAGGCACAAAGTGAACACGTGATTCTGGAAAAATGTCACCAGTATACTTGCTGGACACAGAGTTGCTGCAAACCTTCAAGTTGTCCAAAATGCAATATCTGCAAAGTGCAACAAAATGAAGCAGAGTAAAACGAGGTATGCCTGGATACAAAATTGAGTAGCTCCCCGTGAAGCCTAGGATATAGCCTCAGTGCTATGTGAAAAGGCATCAGTTGCTATAATAAAAGCTTCAGCTACAATAATAAAAGCTCTGAAGGAAATGGGCTTGGTCTTCTAGCCACAGGAGTCTGTCACTGAAGAGCTACAGCCCGAGGGGCCACCATCACCCGAGATAAAAGCAAGTAACCAAATAACTGGTGTCTTGGAGCATCAGACAACTCAGATTGTCACTCTCTCTTCTTTTGCTGTTGCACAGATGTCATTCAGGTGGCAGAAATGTGTTGTGGGTTATGTTAAAACCCTTGCCCATATCTCCTGAGGGTCTGAGCCTTCCATGTTGGGGGTGCCAACATAGAGTGTGTGCCCTGAGGTCTGCCTTTTCAATTGAGCATCGTTTTATTCAATGCCACAACACAGAGAAATAGATTTATGAGGGTTCATACACAGAAGATTCATGCCTCCATTTTTCCTTACCTTTGAAAAAACAAACTCTAAAACACCAGTTTATCAAGATGACAATAGATTAAACATGATGCAGATAGTGGTAATAGTTACCCCCTTTACTAAATGCCTCAAGTGCCAGGAGAGTTACATTGATCCATTCAACAGTCGACACTACATAATTAAGAGGACAATACAGAACATATTACATCATTCAGGGCATATTAGTATGAATAAAGAAGTGGAAGCTCAGAGAGACTAAGCTGCCAGAATACAAGTTTAGGTAAGTGTCAATACAATGTTGACATGGTTTGGCTGTGTCCACACCCAAATCTCATCTTGTAGTTCTCATAATGCCTGCATGTTGTGGAAGGGACCCAGTGGAAGGTAATTCAATCATGAGGGTGGTTACCCTCATGCAGTTCTCATGATAGTGAGTTCTCATGAGATCTGATGGTTTTATAAGGAGCTTCCTAATTTGCTCAGCACTTCTCCTTCCTGCTGCCATGTGAAGAAGGATGTGTTTGTTTCCCCTTCCACCATGATTGTAAGTTTCCCGAGGTCTCCCCAGCCATGCTGAACCATGAGTCAATTAAACCTTTCCTTTATGAATTACCCAGTCTTGGGTATGTCTTTATTAGCAACATGAGAATGGACTAATACAAATGTTCACACTCAAATCTGGCTGACTCTAAGCCTGAGCTCTTCCCACACAACATACCATCAGAGTTCTCATTAACACTTCATCAAGCAGGAGCAAACTAGCATCTCTAAATTAAGTGGAATACTAAGAAAAAAAAATAAAAGTCAGGTAGTTCAGTCTGGAATACTCTACAGAACTCACAAAAATAGACTCTCATATGAAGCTTCCTTTAAAGTTTCAGATGGCTGTTTTAAAAGGAAAAATAAGAGAAGAAGGCAGGAAGAGTATAAATACAAGAAACAGAAATAGACTAGATGGCAGAAATAGACCACATATTATAGAGTTTAGGTTATAATAAAAAAATAAGAAATTTACATGGAAAAGGGATAGTCAACATTTAATAGGTGCTACTGAGAGAGTAAATTGTCTTGGAAAGAAAGGAAGAGAGGGAGAGGGAATTAGATTCCTACCTCATATTAACTGAATAAATAGTAAAAATAAGTTTCTAAGTTTGATAGAGAAGAAAATACAGAACACAATCTGTTCTAGGGTGAAGAAAAATTTTGTAAGTCACAAAGAAATCAGGAAGGAAAAGATTAGTAGATATGACTGGATAAAACCTGTATATTAAAAATCAGAAAAAATAAACATGAAGAATTATAATCATATAAAGTATTGGAATTACTAAAGTGTATAGTTTAAAACAATATGCAAATATAAAATAATACAAAGGATATGAAAATCTTATAAAGAAAAACGAAGATTGCCAAAAGCACTTGAAAAAATTTAGTCTAATTAGGCATCAGCTAAAAGCTACTTTTAAGAATGCAGTACTATGTTTTAGCTATAATAATTGCAAAGATTACAAATATGAATAAAACTAGTATAGGGGACTGTGCAGTGAAATGGAGTTTCCTTCAAAGTTTGTGGCTTTATTAGAGTTCTCCAGAACTAGTAGGATATATGTATATATGAAAGGGAGTTTATTATGGAGAATTAGCTCACGTGATCACAAGGTGAAGTCCCATGATAGGCCATCTGCAAGCTGAGGAAGAAAGAAGCTGGTGGTGGCTCAGTCCGAGTCCCAAAGCCTCAAAAGCAGGGAAGCCAACAGTGCAGTCTTCTGTCTGTGGCCAAAGGCCCTAGAGCCCCTGGCAAAGCACTGGTGTAAGTCCAAGAGTCCAAAGGCCCAAGAACCTGGAGTCTGAGGTCCAAGGCCAGGAGGAATGGAATGAAGCATCCAGCATGGGAGAAAAGAAGGAACCCAGAAGGCTCAACATGCTAGTTTATCCCACTTTCTTCCACCTGGTTTGCTCTAGCTGCAGTGGCAGCCAATTGGATGGTGCCCACCCACACTGAGGCTGGGTTTTCCTCTCCCAGTCCATCAACTCAAATGTCAATTTCCTCTGGTAACACACTCACAGACACACTGAGAGACAATACCAGCTATCTAGGCATCCTTCGATCCAATCAAGTGACACCTAATATTAACCAACACAGTGGTGGTATAAATTAATACTGTCATTGAAAAAACTAAACTATATATCAAAAACCTGAAAATTATTGTACATATTGAGTCATAAATTTCACGTTTAGGAATTCATACTAAGGGAAAAAATGGTAGATGTGCACAAGCACATGTTAAAATGCTTCATCATAAAGGTATTTATATAAAGACCTGGATATTAAATAACAATAGTATTGTTCTACAAATTTTGGTGTGTCTATACAAGTGGTATATTGTACAGTCATTTATCAATATTATAATTATGTTTTTTCAAAAATAATATTCTAAATATTTCTCAGTTAAGAACTTCCTAAAACGAAGCAGAAAATCCTTCAAATTTTTTTGCAGTAAGGTTTGCAAAATGGTTTTTTTGAGGAGGGAGGAGCAATACATATGAAAATACTAGAACTAAGCAAAAGGAAGCTTTTACTAGTTCTTAGTCCCATTGTGATATAAAGCAGCAGTCCCCAACCTTTTTGGCACCAGGGAGCAGTTTTGGTAGCAGAGAGATGGGGGGGTGCGTTAGTTTCTCATAAGGAGTGCACAACCCAGATCGCTCGCATGCACAGTTCACAGTAGGGTCTCGGCTCCTATGGGAATCTAATGCTCCTGCAGATCTGATGGGAGGTGGAGCTCAGGTGGTAATGCTCACTGGGCTGCCTCTCACCTCCTGATGTGTGGCCTGGTTCCCAAAAAGCCATAGACTATGGGTCCATGGCCAGGGGATTTGGGACCCCTGCCTTAAAGGATGGGGCCTCCATACAAAACATAAGCTTATAGAATGTAGAAAAAAGAAGAGAAAGAACTTAAATGTAGCCTACCAAGACCCAGTAGCAAAGAAAAGGATGCCTAGCTGAAGAGGAGAGATAAAGAGTTACAGTTTGTCATCATTAGACAAAGTATGTGGTACATACAGACAACTGAGCCTGAATAATGGATCCATCCCTACGGTTTGCTGATCCTAGAGGAAGCTGAGTCCATTTGTTTCTGGCAAGAGTGGTAGCAGTACTTGCATTAACCACTCTCAACCAGGTGTCAAGAGGCTGCAAGGGCAGCATGTGTCCCCTTGCCCTCACTGTCCAGGAGAGACAGCCAAGGACCTTTGCATTTGACTGGCTGGTTAAAGTCCTCTCTCTGGCTGACTGTGGCCAGCCAAAAAGAGGCAAGAAGCTGAATCATATTGAGCATAACTACACAACTCGGTACTTCAGTCTGGCTGCCCAATTTTTCAATTAAACCATGTGATATTGCCAGTGTGGGACCACATTGACCTACAAAAATGGAAATTTCATATGGTTGAGACTATATATCAAAGTTGGTTATAAACTCAGACTTTGTACTCCCCCAGTAAAAATAAGACAACTGTTTCTTTAAAGAATATGGTCAAATTTCAATCCAATTTAGATTTTAAGCACAGCAACTCTTTTATTAAAAAAAATTGATCAGCCAAGCTCTCATTACAAGCTTGAACAACTTTAGAGAAATATCTTATGACCAAAAAGAAAAAAGAAAAAGGACTTTCTCTTCGGGCACAAGTCTCTAGAGAACCTGTTGCAGGTACCTCTACCAAACAAAGGGGAACACTTAGAGAAGTTACCAAGCTAAGACTACCTCCCTCCTGGGGAGCGTTTGTCTAGGCAATACCAACATTTGCCCTCTGGCTTTCTTTTCTCTACACCTCCATTGCTAACAAAGAGCACTTCAATTGAGGTAGTAATTTTTTAGTTATTTTGATTCATTTGAAGATTTACTATATTGTCCTTTTGCTCTGGAAAACTGTCCTTTGTTTTAAGACTATGTGTATATCTGTACTCTGATGTATTGATTTTGCAGTTAAACAGTGAAGATGATCTTATTTTCAGATTCTCAGAGGATTCATCAGCAGAGTCCTCTTGCCAAGTAATAATAAAAGTAACACACTACTTACTGAGTGCTTACTGGTGCCAGGACTATATGCAGGGCCCTGTTGTACATGTGTTAGCGCATTTATTCTCATCAGTATTCCAACTAGGAGAGGCAGGACTCAAAACCAAGAAGTGTGGTTTTAGACTTCCTTAACTACCAGTTGTTTACTTTTCTTAATCATTTTTATACTAGCCTATAAGAGAAGAAAACAAAGTCTATACATTAAGTTTGTTATAATAAATACATTTAAATTTACATAAGCAGGTGATATGGTTTGGCTGTGTACCCACTCAAATCTCATCTTGAATTGTAACTCTCATAATTCCCATGTGTCATGGGAGGAACCCAGTGGAAGGTGATTGAATTATGAGGGGCCGGTCTTTCCTGCTCTGTTCTCATGATAGTGAATGAGTCTCACGAGAGCTGATGGTTTTTAAAAGGGGAGTTTCCCTGCACAAGCTCTCTTCTCTTGTCTGCTACCATGCAAAATGTGTCTTTCACTTTCCACCATGACTGTGAGGCCTGCCCAGCCATGTGGAACTGTAAGCCCAATAAATCTCTTTCTTTTATAAATTGCCTAGTCTCAGGTATGTCTTTATCAGCAGCATGAAAACAAACTAATACAGTAGGAAAAGTTATTTTTAATGGTTGTTTTATTCCTTGTTTATTATCTGTTTCTCCCTACTCCAAGTGACCAAAGCAGTCAATGTCTCTGCCCTCAAAAAAAGTTGGGAGAGACAGATAATAAACACTGGGGGCAGAAACTTTGACTGCTTTGGTCACTGCTGCATCTTTGGTGTCTGGAATAGGCATAGGAAACATTCATTAAACACAATACCTTTTTTTGGTCCCTTATTTTCTATTTTATTTCTTTTCAGGAAAAAAAAAGGGCCATGATTTGCACAATAAATTATATGGTCAAGACCAACCTATCTATAAATACGTATTAAATAAATGATATGAAAAAATATTTGATCTTTTAATGATTTTATATAATTACATGGTATGCACTATCTACCCAGATACCATCAATTCCAACGGAAGCTAGGAAAAAGAAACCAAAAAGCACCTTAAGACTAAGATCCTAGGACTGAACCCTAGGACAAAATAAATTGTCCAAATAAATTGGACAAAGTTCACAAAAAATAAGCCAGCAAGAGGCAGTCCAGGAAACCTCCCCATCCCTCCTCATGTTTTAGATATTGATGGAGGCCTCTGATGCTGCCTGAAGAATACTATTTATTCCCCTGAAGTCAGTATATCACTAAACACCACAGGTGAACTATGGTGGCTGAATGCTACAAGATCAGTTGTAGATGGTAGGATCTCACAAAATTAGAAATTTGTAAAATAAAGAAAATACACATCAAATTACAGGCAAAGAGAAAAGAGTATTTAAAATGCCCTGGTCAGTAAAATAAAGAGAAAGAATCTAAATGGCTGCCAACATAAATAACATGAGGAAGAAGATTCAGTTACATTCATTGGCAGATAAGTTAAGGTACCAGTTTAATCCAGCGGGATGAAGTTCTCCACTAAAATTAAAATAGACATGATCTCTCCAGTTTACAAGTCAGGTAACAGAGCCCCATTGCCCACATGATTATAATTAGAAAAGCATCACGCAAATGAAAGAAACCTTCGCAAGATGTTTACAAAGAAATTTGGAAAGATTTAAGAGATTAGTAAGATCAGAGGTGATGGTTTGGACCTTGTAAATAATTTTGGGGGGTTGCATATAATTTAATAAACCTCATGCTGGTATTTTTCTAAGTGACACAGTGATACAGATACAATGATAATTTCATTCACTGACTTCACTAGCTAGAAAAAGTAAACTAAATGTTTTGTGTGGTCAATATCACATAATTGGAAATCCCAGGACTGGTAGAGCTCATTCTCTTGTTCTGGTGGCTTTGGGTATTGGCTACAAAAATTGAAGAAAACTGGAAGAGCCTGATGCCTTGATATGTCTTCCTAGTCATCAAGAGAGTTTCAGCTAACCAGAAAAGGTCTGCAAGTCTCAGCAAGCTTCAACCTGCTGGTGAAATCAATCCTGCCATTTGCTTTTGTAAATAAAGTTTTACTGAAACACAGCCACATTCATTTGTTTACATATTATCTATGCTGCTTTCACACTACAAGCACAGAGTTGAGTGACTTTGTGAACATGGCCTATAAAACCAAAAATATTTACTACCTGGTCATTTACAGAAAAAGTTTGCTGATCCCCTGGAAAAAAAAAAGAAGACAAGAGATTATAAATGCCTATCATCACATACTTAAGACAGTCTCTTTCAAAAGTCTGAGTCACTTTTTGATGATATAATATTTTGAGAGATATTTTTAATTTTCCACAACTCCAGACCCAGGCACCATCCTTGCTCATGTATGCTAAGTGGTATCTAACGATCTGAAATAGTCACTCCACCTAATAACCACTGGAGAAAATCTATCTCATCTCAGAATAAAGTTTCATAAGCACAGTGATCACTCTGTTTAGTATTCCATCAAACTGTTGAATTTTATAGGACTCTCATAAAACTTTAATGTTCTTCCAGTACTGTAATCAGATGAAAAAGCCATATTTTAACACAAAACACTTTTGATTTTATGACATATTATGATTTTTAAAACATATGTTCAATCTACAATCTGAAAACAACAGGATGGTACAGAGTGGATGGTTGTAGTTAATCTGTCATAAACTACATTATTCTTTTTAAATCTGAATAAAATTTCAACGACAAAGATAGTTTATGTTCAACCATTAATGTGAGCAGGCACTATGAGTCAACTATAATGTATTAAACAAATCACAGCTGTAAACTATTTATTAAGTAATCTATTTTATGCCATGTTTATCTCTGTTACTCATCAAAACATCTTTACCACTTAAAATGGTATTTCATTTTCTTTTATTTGAATAACTATATGCACAGATTTATAGTTTCACAATTTTTCATTTCTGCCATGGAAGAAGAAAGACTTTTTAATATTACTAGATTGTTCAAGCAAATAAAACATTTAAAATATGAGAAATCTTGCATTTTTTATAATGAAGCAAATGTCAATTCCAAATAGCTTCCTCAAAGAACAATCGAGAAACAAAAAAAGAAATTACTTTCCCTCATTCAAACATTCTAGTGTAACAAATGAATGACAAGAACAAGGCCTTGTGCTTGTACACCATGCAGCATATGCAGGTTTTTTATAAAACAGTTCATTAGAACAACATTCTAAAAGGGGTGGATAAAAATAATGTTACTTTTCTCTGGTTTGCCAGAAATGACTTATATAAATGGAAAGCATGTATTCAATAATTATCCTAAAAAAAACCTGGAAGGGTTTTGTTGACAAGGTTGACTAAGACCTTATACATTTTTTTCTATAAAATAAGCAACAATTCTTTATATATAATATGTGGTGGAAAGAGGGAAAATTTAAATGATGAAACTTCTTTTAACGCATTGTGACTCAAATAACAGTCTTGACTGCTTGAGTCCAGATTCTTGGGGCCTCTGACTGTGCTTCCTCTTCTGAGTATCCTATGCAGGTTTTCTATTTCTATAGTTTCTACATAAAGCTTTTGATCTCACTCCCCCCGACTTAGGTTGTCCATGGCTGTTCTTATTACTAGCTCTTTTTTATTCTGTACATGTTTTCTTCCATTATAAGGAAATAAATGTTTTTCTAATTGGGGTCTTGGATCTTCTTGATTTCTTCTATTACAGAGTGATATTGATATACTGTGCAATTCAATTAAGCATTTTTGAGCTGCTAAGATCATAGACAGGAGGGTCTGCTGCTTAATTATCTTGACTCAGGAATGTGAGGGCTGTATCTGTACCCCAACAGTTCACATGAATAGACTAAAGAATAAAACTAAACCATTTTATTAGAGGGGTTTTGTTTTTTAAATTAAACCCTCTCTGGTAGGGAGAGTGAAGAACTCCAAATAAATCTTATTTCTCTAAAATAACATTTTAAAAGGGACTAGAAATACACTGTCTTAAAGGAACTCTAAAGAAAAGTATTTTTTTAAAGACAGTAGAAATCCACTTTTCTCTAGTGTGCTTTTTATACAATATATTCCTAGTTTCTATTGTAGCAAGTCTAGCTGTGCCAATACTTAATTTTGAATGTCTTCTTTCATCAAGTAGCTCATTATAATCTTTCAATTTTTCAGATTTTGGTATAGTAAAACCAGCACCTCTATTAGTCAGGAATTCAACATGATTAAATGAGGAAATTTTAATGAAGAGACTATAGCGGGTTGAATGTTCCCCCCATCCACCCAAATATTCTCACCTGAAACCTCAGAATATGATCTTATTTAGAATAAGAGTTTTTGCAAATGTAATCAAAGTGAGACTCTCAAGATTAGATCAACCACATTTGGTTCTAAATTCAACAAATAGGTGTCCTTATAAGGAACAGAAAAGGAGAATACGCACATAGAAGGGAAGGCCATGTAAAGATAAAGACAGGTGTTGGAGTGATGTATCCATAAGCCAAGGAACTAGGACTCCTGACATTCACCTGAATCGCAGGGAGAGGCATGGAACAGACTCTTCCTCCTATTCTCCAGAATAAACCAACCCTGCCAAGCAACACCTTTATTTTGGGCTTCTGGGCTCCAAGACTGTGAAATAATTTCTGTTGTTTTAAGCTACCAACTTTGTGGTAATTTGTTTTGGTAGTCCTAGGAAACTAATACAGATAATATTTATCAGGGTGTAGCAGAGAAAAGAAAAACTATCTAGAGATGGAGAAGTACCCAGTTTAGTAAAACAAAAGTAGAGATCGTTACCATCCCTACGTCTGAAAAATCAAAGGAAGGAGAAGTTACCACAACCAGAGAAAAGCCGTAGCTGCAGAAGAGAGCTATCTACAGAAGCTGTGGCCTTAAACAAATAAAAGCACCCACTGGCAGCCTATGACACAGCAGGAAGAAAATGAGAGAAATAACCCTGACTTCTCCCTTCTGCACCCTGATCTACTAATGACTCTCATTGGTCAAATCAAGGAACACAAGAGAGCAAGGGAAAAGCTGTCCCCAAGGGCACAGGCAAGATGGAGAATGTAAGAGTGTAGTTTTAGAAGGCCTAATGAAGAATACATGATGACATACAATATGAGCAAATATTTCTATCCAATGTTTATATATAAGAATAAGAAGGAATAAAGTTATAAAATAGAATAGATTTTAAAACTGCCGATTGTTTTAATTCATGGGAAATAATGGCTTCTATAGATTTCTATCAAAGACTATAGATTGCTGAAAATTATCCAACTACAATATAAGGCATTCATGTGATCAATCCGAAGAAATAATGTTTCCTCTATAAACAATTAAAACACATTTTCATGCAGCATAGATTTTGGTTTTCAAGTGTAAAACTAACATTACATTGCAAATAATATAAAGAAATTAAGTTTTGTTAAAGTACTTACAGTGTCAAAGAAATGATTAGTGTTGCTTAGAAGTTTGGATAGTTGTGCATTTTCAAGTTGTTTTGACAACTTCATCATTTTCACTATGCTGAAAATCCTTTTCTTACTGGCAATTTATTTCATTTCAAAAGTTGTGGATAAAATATTCCCTTTTATAACCAAGCTACACTGAGTCCATTTCTAATTACCGATGCATACTCACCTGTTTAGCTGGTATGTTATTTACAATCATTAAATACTCCAGCAGAGTAGTGATATTACCTGGTTCATTAAGTCAGTCCAAACTTCACAGTGCTCATTTTGTCCTCAGGTTAATAGCTAGGATTCTAAGTCAAACTTTAAAATATGTCTGCCAGAATGATGTCACTCTATTTTGAAACTTCATTTTAGCATTTTTAGTCAATTATAACCATTGTTTCTACAATCATCTGATATGATGACTTGAAACAACAAGAAGTGTGGCTAGGCAAATGTTCTATCAATTTTTTCCCAGTACTTGCCATTTCTAAGTGTAAAAACTTCCCCAGCAACACAGAGAGGTTAGAGAGTCCAAATAATGAGAGCTGTGAATAACTGGGGAAGAACTACAAAGATTTTTCCCCAGATAGCCTCTCAGCTGCAGGTCTCTGCTGAGGCAGAGCTCAGGTGAAGAAAGAGAATGTTTTATATAGGGAGTTTTGTCAGTCACAATCAGGAATTACCGTCCCTAGGCCACTATCAAGAAGGAAGAACTAAAAAGAGAAAAAGACTGAAGATCAATGCTTCCAGCAGAGAACATACTGCAGAGACTGACTTCCTGCCATACTAGATCTTGAACAGTCTATTCCAAAAAGAAAAAAAGAGATTTCATCAAGCCAGCAAGAAGAGACGACACATCAGTGAGCACTCGTCCTTTTGGTTCATTTATCTTAGCTGAAAGATGTTTCCAATGAGAAAGAAAAATCTACATGAAAGTTTAAAGTAAGAAGAGTAAATTAATTTTGGAAATAAGCAACTAACATATAAACATTAGGCCTCCCTAAAACTTAGCAAGGAATAAATATCCATTAATATATTTCTGAGAGTGACATAGACTAAATCATAATGAAGGCAGAGAGAAGACCCGGATTTATGCTCATTCCTGCTCCAGCTACACACCACTCCAGGGTCTCCAAGAATCAAGAACATGCTTCTGCTCCTGGCCCATTACCTGTACAATGGTTATGAATATAAGATACTTCAAGCCAAAAACTATGGACATAAATAATCATATTCTCAATTTCAACTCACAACAGAAGTGGAGCAGCAGGTGCACATTCAATAAGAAAACATTTCATTGTTTATATTTTCTGTCCCTCAGAGAAAAGTTGACAATATACCAGAGGCTTATGAATCAATACTATGTGCAATAAGGCAAAATGTAAAGGAAATGGTGTTAAAAAAAACTAAAAAGCAATCCAGGAGACCACCATGAATACAAAGACTTTTAGGATTCAGCAGGAGCACCCCTGGCAGAACTAGTCAACTTTAAATATGCTGCATTTCCAAGTCAGAGTATCCTCGGCAGAAAGATAATTATAAATCAGAAGGTTCTGGAGAAAGCCAAGAACTATTCTGGGGGTCTGCTGGTATGCAGGATTACGAAACAGACTTAAGGCACTATTCCATGTCCAGTGGTAATTGAATGCCCATTCTGTTTTCCTCCATTCTAAGAAACAGTTGAACTAATCTCCAATTTATTAGTTACTAAGTAGTCTTTCTAACTCATTCTATTGTGGCTGTTTGTTTTTTTACCATTTTTGTTGCAGTAAAAAGTGAGTACAAATACTAAAAATGTTAACTAATACATAAGTCAGAAACTTAATGTTATAAGAATATGTAAGACACAGTTTAAACTTGGATAGGTAAGATTTGGGAACGCTCCTGTAAAATCAGTAGCTAATGATCACACCAACTTTAAAACCAAATTAATGTGAAAATTCTAGTTGCTTACTGTTTTAATGGTTCTGTTCCAGAAGTTTTGTTCAACTTGGTCTTATACAATTCAAAAAATTATATGTATTAACCAAGGCCTTCAAATAAACATGAATTTTCTGAATGCCAAACAAGTAATTATTTCAGTTTTCAGTGTCCTGCTATATTAACTTCAAAGACTATAAGCCAATCTTGTTCTTACAACTTAGCATTGTTTTTCTTTTTTTAAGAAAATGATTTTTTAAATAATCAAGTTTAACTTAAGTTAAATACACCTGTGCTATACTATAATTCTATTTTTTTATTTTAGGATGTAATTCAGTATTTTTCACATCAGAACAAGTAACCTCACGATTCACTTTTATAACATAAAAATTGGCATGAGATTCAAACCTATTGTACAAACCATGATTATCAATTTTGATTAGTATTACTGCATTTTTCACTAAAGCATCAAAAAAGTCTTGTTTTACTTGAATTAGCATTAGACCAGGCAGTTAACTATTGTATATCTGATCCTACATTTTCATTGTATGAAAAGAGCATGACATCAGTAGACTGATAAGTTATGGATGGATAATATAATACCTAAAGCAAACACTAAAAGATTATACAAAGAGATACACACAAAACATTACAGATAAGTAGAAAGTGAAATTTTAAAAAATGTTTAAGTATGCCACAGGAAGACAGAAAAATGATAGAGAACAAAAGAGGATAAACAGAAAAAAATTATAAACTTGAGCCAAAACATATCAAAAATTACATTAAATGCAAATTGTCAAAATATACCAGTTAAAAGAAAGTATCAGGGTAGATTTTTTATATGACTCAATGATGTGTTGTCCATAAGACATTCACCTCAAATATAATGATATAAGCACATTAAAACTTAAAAATAGAAAAAATACACCAATCAAAAGAGTTTAAAAGACATATGAACATTTTTTTCAGTGGGCCATGTTAAACTATAGTGTCTAGGGATCTACACTTATTTGGTAAAACTAGAAAGAAATTCAAGGAAGTGATTGCTTTAAATGTCAAGATAGTGGTTGAGCTTGAAATGGGGCACTAGGTGGCAGAGGGGCTATTGTGATGGTGGCTCTATTCCTTTCTGCTATCAATTTCTGCTTCTTCCCTGGATGGTGGTTATAAGATGTTCATTTTATAATAGTTTATTTGGTTTTAATTTTCATGTGATTTTCTGTATTTGTTTTAAAATAAAAAGGTCAGTTTTCTTAAAAGAAAAAGAAATATAGGCTAAAGAATAATCTCATAATCAAAAGAAAATGCAAAAGATCAGGACTTTAAAAGTATAAGAATCACAGTGACTCAAGGAATTATGACACTTGAGTGACACATTTTTTCACCATGCACCCCATGATTAATAATCTTCAACTGTTTTCTATTATAAGATTTTATGACTCAGATTTACATTTCTGGAAGGTAGGTTCTGATTGTCTTATCTTAGGTAAAATAACAAGTCTTTTTCCAGCAGGCTAGAGGACACTTTGATTAGCAGCTACAGTAAGATTGCACAAAATGAGATATGGGTACTTCCCTAGAGAAATCATGTTTTTCTTACAAGAATAAAAGAAAATAGAAATGAACTCCATAGTATCTTATAAATTGCAGAAATTAAGTGTGAGTAAAATATTACCCAGTCTTGCAAGATTTGTAATCTAAGTTGTTAAAATCTATTGATAGCAAAATTCTTTGCGTCATCTTAATAATATCAAGGACTGTTAGAATGCCTAAAGCTATTTTATATTTATCTTCTAAACTCTCGCATTTTAAACAGAAAAACTACTAACCCTAGAACTATAGCAGTGTATCAGGCGAAACAACACTAGACAAGTGGTTGCATTTTTCTAGATTTCTCCTACCAGCAGAATAAAGATATGATTGAGATTTATTTGGAAATTGACTCCATTCTAAATCTTATGGAATGGGGAAGGTTGAGGGATAGACAAAAGTCTTTGAGTACAAAATATTATCCATAATATTACTTCAATGTAAATCCCCACATAAAATATTAAAGAAAAACCTATCTAATATCCCTGGAAAAAAACCACAAGTTATAATACTTCTATTAAAATATAGACATGAATATGTCTTCCAAACTAACCAGTTAGTATACTTTCTCCACTCTTGTTTATTTTTAAATAAGAAGGGAAATGAAACTGCATCTTAGGAATTTTAATATAAAACATGTATTCACTACGAAACTCATTGGCAAAAGTTGTTCAAAATTCTCTTTCAAAAACCACTTGGCAAATAAAACTCTTATCTGCTCTTCTCACAAAAGAAACTAAATTTCTGTTCTCTCCTGCCCTTTGAAAACAGATAATTGAATGAGAGATTCATAATGGAATTCTTTTGCAGTGTGCCTAAATATTTGGCATCAGGCCAAATTGAAAGAGCTCTAAGGACTTTTAAACTGAAAAATTAACCTTAAGTTGAAAACAGGTGACTTTTGAAATGTTTAAAACTTCCTGAGGTGCTTAATATCATTCTATTCTCAATAAGTCAATTTTCCAAATATTAAAGAAACTTTAGAATTCTAGAGTAGTCCCAAATTCATGCTGCATGAAGAGAAAAAGGGCAAGCTAAAAATCCTTTTCATGGTTAAACTACCTGATATGTCAGGACATCAAAGATCTATCTAACAGCCCTAAGGGAGAAGTGGTTAAGTTGAAAATACAAGTTCCATCTAATAAAACCAAAGGAAATAAAAAAAGAAAAGAAAAGACATTCTGAAGAAAGAGAAGCTGTGACCTGCCAGTCACTCAACAGAAACTACTGACTACTTAGCCAGCAAAAAATGGAGTCTGACTCAGAGAAAATGTGATCCTGTTAGCTTGACTGTCAGAAGAGGTGACGAAGCGCCTAGAAAAAGAAAACAATTTAATGCATTTAATTGGGAATAAAACTTATCAGCCAGTGTTCTAAAGTAATAGTATAGGCTACAAGACAGTATGTCCATCTATGAATGGATTGAGCTTTCAATGACACTCATGGAAATATCTGTACATCTGCCAAGTCATGTTTGCATATAACGAAGAGAAATTTCAAATTGACTCTAAAAATGGACTTGTAAAGAGATATAGATCTATCATAATCCTAGAAAAATCTGAACATTCTAGGCATCTGATTGACACAGCTCAGCCTATGGATTGATTTCTTTGGGGCCAAGTATCTACCCATAGTCCAATAAGCTTTGGCCAGTGGTAGACAGATTCATGTGGTAGAAACGGTACAAAGGCAGGAAGAAAGCAAAGTTTGGAGTGGATTGATCAGAAGTGGAATGAAAAAGACTGTTATGATCTGCTTATCTAGTACATTAAACCCTCTATGCCTGCCTTTCATATATACTGCTCCAAATACTCAATAATTTTCTCCCCTAATATGATCTAATGGCTACATTTGTAAGTAAAAAGACACTCTTCCCTCTGAATAGAATAGAACATAACAGACCACAGTGAATGGAACTTTATAAGGGTTAGCATTGTTTCTGGAAACTTGTTTCTGCTTACACATAAACACACCCCATACAAATGTGTGTGCTAAAGCCAAGGTAAAATGTGCTTATTATACATCAATTTCTGCAATTTCTTTTCATCAGTTTTGGTGCACCGGCTGCAGGCAGAAGGGAACTCCCGCACCATTTTTACAAAATGCGTTTCCTTTTGCTCCATAAGCCAAATATTTGGGGACCTGAGTTTATCTGTCATGCTGTAATTTACCCAGTGCTGCAAAAGGAACCATTCAACCTTACCATTCTTGTATTTTCCATCCCTTTAACTACTCTATAATAGTAAAAATGCAAGCATCAAAAGCCTGACCCTCCAGTTGGCACATGATCCTGATAAATCATCAGATCATAGTTTATCCATAAAGAGTGTTAGCTTTGCATTTTCAGATAAGAAGAGATGTTTCCTTATCCTTTCTCCCAATAAAATCCAATAATAAATCCAAACATTGGATCTTCTCTATGTCCCTTACTCCCCATGATTATTCTCTGCCTTAGTCTCTCTTCACAGAAAGATATGAGTTTCTTAGCAGCCTTGAGCAAACAGAACAACCAACCGTTAGTAAGAATGGAGCCTGAAAGGCTGCAGAGAAATCGAATCAGGATTTTGTGCACTTTCTCTTAAGAGACAGATTTAATGTTTAATATTCAATGTTTAACAAATTCTAAATTTTGAGTAGTGGTTAAAAAAAGAGGATTATCAGAAATTAGTATTAGTCATTCCAGTGCCAAATACAATTAAGCAAGACCATAAAATCCAAAACTGAAATCAGTGATCATTTCCCTCAGGAAATTTTAACCACAAATTTCCCTATGTCTTAGCAAGCAGGGACTAACAGATATTATCAGAAACACAAAGGATATAGTATTTATAGTCATTGCATGCCTCTATCATAGCACTTAACCATATTATAAAGAAATTTTCTGTGTACATATTAGTAACTCCCACTAGACTGTAAATTCCTTTGGGCCTTATTCATCTTTGTTTAATAGAACACCAAGTATGTATTAGGTGCTCTGTACTGTCATTTATTCTAAATACTAAATAGCATATTCACTCTTAGGTAATCTATTTGCTGTACTTATAAGTCTTTGAACTAAAGAATTATTTCAGATACCATTATAACTACATGCCTGAAACAGGTGGACCACAATTGACAATTCAATTAAGATTCTGATGCCCACAGAAGACAAACTAAATAAGAACACTCCTATAGAATGCCTATCGCACACATCTTAAACTCCTTAGATTGACTCACACAAGTATAATAGCACCACTAATCATGTTTCATCTTCCAAAGTTCAGAAGTCTATGATCTCCAAAGCAGCACATCCCAGTTAAGAGGCAGAAAAAGAAAAAACTAGGTTCGAGTTCTAATTCCTTCACTTTTCAGCTGAGATAAAAACTTGACCCTCATTCAGTTTCTTCATTTATAATAAATCAGGTATAAGTAAAGTTTATTATCATAGAATAAAATAATGTTTCATGCATGTAGCACAGTATCTAACACATAGTAAACAATCAAAGTTTATAGTTTTTATCAGTATTATTACCACCACTATTAAAAGAGAAGAAAAGGAAACAGAAGAAAAGTACCCATGTTATATTTTAAAATAGGTTAAGCAGTTTTTAAAGAACAGTCCATGACTTTAGTAACTCTACAAAAATCTTGTTGGCATTTCATTAGAAAAGTCTGTAGTTATCAACATACACTATTATGAAATTATTGGTATGAGAAAAATTGTTGCTACAAGTACTTTCTTTTCAGATTCAGTAGCAACTCATATACTGATTATAGAGTGATATTTTCTTTAAAAAAACATACAATTAGCTATTTTCTTTTTTTTTTGAGATGCTGTTTTCTAATTAAACCTTTTATTAAGTCTAAAACCATGTTTTTGAAAAGTGAAGTTGTGAAACATTTATATCCAAATTGCCACAGTGACCAGAAGGCTAGTACAATAGTTTTAGAAATTATATACAGGATTTGGAGCTCTCCAATAGACCACCAAATTATGAGAAATTCTACAGATATAAGATTCTTCCCTGTACTCACAATCTTGAAACAAATAAACCTCAATTTCTTTTTGAATTCAAGGGATAAACAAACATATTTTAAGGAAGGCAATAAAATGGAAACTGAAATAGTTCTAGGAAAAAAAGCTAAATATGAGCAAAGGTTATGAATAGGTATGTCACAAAATCTTGCAAATGGTCGATTAGCTCATGAAAAGACATGAAACTCACTTGATATGGTTTGGATTTGTATCCCTGCCTAGATCTTATGGGAAATTGTAATCCCCAATAATGGAGGAGAGGCCTGGTGGGAGGTGATTAGATCCTCATAGGGACAGACATCCCCTTTGCTGTTTTTGTGATAGTGAGTGAGTTCTCACAAGACCTGGTTGTTTAAAAGTGTGCAGCACTTCCCGCTTCACTCTCTGCCTCCTGTTCTGGCCGGGTAAGATGTGCCTTCTTCCTTTTCACCTTCTGCCATGATTTTAAGTTTCCTGAGGCCTCCCCAGACATGCCTCCTGTACAATGTTCCACAATGTGAGCCACTTAAACCTCTTTTCTTTATAAATTACACAGTCTCAGATATTTATAGCAATGCAATATGGTCCAACTGTCCCATAGAAGTGATGTTTATGGTTTCTTTTGAATAAATGTAGAAATTGACTCTACCAGTCTTAAAACTTGAGAAAGTTACATTTTTCTTATCTGAATTCCTTTCTCAGGAAATCAACCATCAAACTTCTTAGATACTATCAAGAAAGTGAAACTTACCACATCACCACATCTGGGCAATGAGATGCCAGACCCTTCACTAATCATGATTGCCTAACTGACTTCCTGTTCCTGCTTCCCTTCCTGCTTCCTGTTGACCAACTCCTCTTCCTTACCTCTAAGGAAGGGGTCAGAGGACTTGGTTTTTCCCATACATTATTACATTTCTTCCCTGCTGAATAAATCTCTAATTTTAGTCAGAGAGATAGATTTGAGACTGATTTCCCATCTGCTTGACTGCAGCACCCGAATAAAACCTTTTTCCCTGGCAATACTCATTGTCTCAGTGACTGGCTTTCTGTTGGGCAAGCAGCAAGACCTAGACCTAACTCTTGCTGTTTGGGTAACATATAATATCATTAATAATCAGGTAAATACAAATGAAAACTGCAATAAAATATTACTACACACACACTACAATGGTTAAAATTAAAGCTAACACCACCAAATGTTGGTGATGATCTGGGGTAACTGAAATTTTCATGCATAACTGGTAGGAAAGTAAAATGATTCAAGCACTTGGGAAAAGGTCTAGAAATTTTTTTACAAAAGTGGACATATATCTACCATATGAACTAGTAATTCCAATGCTGGGTATCTACCCAATAAAAATGGTTTCTATAAAGGTTAAAAAAAAAAAAAACCTTATTCAGGAATGCTCATAATAACTGTATTCATGATATCAAAAGATAGAAACAGCCCAGATATCCATCAATATGCAAAAGAATAAACAAATTGTTAGATATTTATACAATGGAATACTAATGATAAAAATAAACAATTTTTAATACACATAAAATATAGGTAAATCTCATAACATTATGCTGTGTAAATGAAGCCTTACCCAAAAGAGTACACACTGTATGATTTCATTTATACTACATTCCATAACAAGCAAAATTATTCTATGGTGAAAAAAAATTATAGCAATTATTAGTTTGCCAAGAGGTAGGGTGGAGTATTAGTCCATTTTCATGCTGCTGATAAAGACATACCCAAGATTGGGCAATTTACAAAAGAAATAGGTTTTTGGACTTACATTCCCACATGGCTGAGGAGGCTTCACAATCATGGTGGAGGGTAAAAGGCACATCTCACATAGCAGCAGACAGGAGAAGAGAGTTTGTGCAGGGAAACTCCCATTCTTAAAACCATCAGATCTCATGAGACTTATTCACTATCACAAGAACAGCATGGGAAAGACCCATCTCCGTGGTTCAACTATCTCTCACCAGGTCCATCCCACAACACATGGGAATTATGGGAGATACAAGATGAGATTCAGGTGGGGACAGAGGGCCAAACAATATCATTCTGTCCATGGCCCCTCCCAAATCTCATGTCTTCACATTTCAAAATCAATCCTGCTTTCCCAATGGTCCCCCAATGTTTTAACTCATTTCAGCATTAACTCAAAAGCTACAGTCCAAAGTGTCATCTGAGACAAGGCAAGTCCCTTCTACCCTTAACTCATTTCAGCATTAACTCAAAACCATAGTCCAAAGTGTCATCTGAGACAAGGCAAGTCCCTTCCACCCTTAACTCATTTCAGCATTAACTCAAAAGCCATAGTCCAAAGTGTCATCTGAGACAAGGCAAGTCCCTTCTGCCTGTAAGCCTGTAAAATAAAAAGCAAGTTAGTTACTTCCTAAATACAATGGGGGCACAGGCATTAGGTAAATACAGCTATTCCAAATGGGAGAAATTGGCCAAAACAACGGGGCTACAAGCCCCATGCACGTCTGAAATCAAGCAGGGCAGTCAAATCTTAAAGCTCCAAAATTATCTCCTTTGATTCCATGTCTCATATCCAGGTTACGATGATGCAAGAAGTGGATTTCTATGGTCTTGCGCAGCTCCTCCCCTGTGGCTTTGCAGGGTACAGCCTCCCTCCTGGCTACTTTCATTGGCTGGCATTGAATGTCTGTGGATTTTCTAGGCACATGGTGCAAGCTGTCAGTGAATCTACCATTCTGGGTTCTGGAGGATGGTGGCCCTCTTCTCACAGCTCCACTTAGGTGGTACCCCAGCAAGGACTCTGTGTGGGGGATCTGACCCCACATTTCCCTTCTGCAATGCCCTAGAAGAGGTTCTCTATGAGGGCTCCACCCCTGCAACAAACTTCTGCCTGGGCATCCAGGCACTTCCATATATCTTCTGAAATCTAGGAGGAGGTTCCCAAACCCCAATTCTTGGCTTCTGTGCATTCATAGGCTCAACACCACATGGAAGCTTCCAAGGCTTGGGGCTTGCATCCTCTGAAGCAACAGCCTTAGCTTATCTTGGCCCCTTTTAGCAATGGCTGGAGAAAGTGGGACACAGGGCACCAAGTCCCTAGGCTGTACACAGCAGGGGGGTCCTGGACCTGGCCCATAAAACCATTTTTTCCTCCTAAATCTCTGGGTCTGTGATGGGAGAGGCTGCTGTTAAGACCTATGACATGCCCTGGAGACATTTTCCCCATTACCTTGGTGATTAACATTCCACTCCTTGTTACTTATGCAAATTTCTGCAGCCAGCTTGAATTTCTCCTCAGAAAATGGAATTTTCTTTTATATTGCATTATCAGGCTGTAAATTCCCCAAACTTTTATGCTCTGTTTTCCTTTTAAAACTGAATGCCTTTAACAGCACACAAGTCACCTCTTGAATGCTTTGCTGCTTAGAAATTTCTTCCACCAGATGCCCTAAATCACCTCCCTCAAGTTCAAAGTTCCAAAAATCTCTAAGGCACGGGCAAAATGCCACCAGTCTCTTAGCTAAAGCACAACAAGAGTCACCTTTGCTCCCGTTCCCAACCAGTTCCTCATCTCCATCTGAGACCAGGTCAGCCTGGATTTCATTGTCCATATTATTGTCAGCATTGTGGTCTAAGCCATTGAACAAGTCTCTAGGGATTTCCAAACTTTCCCATATTTTCCTGCCTTCTTCTGAGCCCTCCAAACTGTTCCAACCTCTGCCTATTACCCAGTTCTAAAGTCGCATCCACATTTTAGGGTATCTTTTCAGCAGCACCCCACTCTACTGGTAATGATTTACTGTACTAGTTTGTTTTCATGCTGCTGATAAAGACATACTTGAGACTGGGCAATTTACAAAAGAAAGAGGTTTATCGGACTCACAGTTTCATATGGCTGGGGAGGCCTCACAGTCATGGTGGAGCGCAAAAGGCACATCTCACATGGCAGCAGACAAGTGAAGAGGGCTTGTGCAGGGAAACTTCCATTTTTAAAACCACCAGATCTCGTGAGACTTACTATCACGAGAAGAGCATGGAAATACCCATCCCCGTGATTCAATTATCTCCCACTGGGTCCCTCCCACAACACGTGGGAATGATGGGAGCTACAAGATGAGGTTTGGTTGGACATACAGCCAAACCATATCAGGTGGAATTGACTGGGAAAAGGGATAAGGAATCTGTCTGGGATAAAAGTAATGTTTTAGGAGGAGCCAAGATGGCCGAATAGGAACAGCTCCGGTCTACAGCTCCCAGCGGGAGCGATGCAGAAGACGGGTGATTTCTGCATTTCCATCTGAGGTATCGGGTTCATCTAACTAGGGAGTGCCAGACAGTGGGTGCAGGCCAGTGGGTGTGCGCACCGTGCGCGAGCCGAAGCAGGGAGAGGCATTGCCTCACCTGGGAAGCGCAAGGGGTCAGGGAGTTCCCTTTCCGAGTCAAAGAAAGGGGTGATGGACGCACCTGGAAAATCGGGTCACTCCCACCCGAATATTGCGCTTTTCAGACCGGCTTAAAAAACGGCGCACCACGAGACTATATCCCACACCTGGCTCGGAGGGTCCTATGCCCACGGAATCTCGCTGATTGCTAGCACAGCAGTCTGAGATCAAACTGCAAGGCGGCAGCGAGGCTGGCAGAGGGGCGCCCGCCATTGCCCAGGCTTGATTAGGTAAACAAAGCAGCCGGGAAGCTCGAACTGGGTGGAGCCCACCACAGCTCAAGGAGGCCTGCCTGCCTCTGTAGGCTCCACCTCTGGGGGCAGGGCACAGACAAACAAAAAGACAGCAGTAACCTCTGCAGACTTAAATGTCCCTGTCTGACAGCTTTGAAGAGAGCAGTGGTTCTCCCAGCACGCAGCTGGAGATCTGAGAACAGGCAGACTGCCTCCTCAAGTGGGTCCCTGACCCCTGACCCCCGAGCAGCCTAACTGGGAGGCACCCCCCAGCAGGGGCACACTGACACCTCACACGGCAGGGTATTCCAACAGACCTGCAGCTGAGGGTCCTGTCTGTTAGAAGGAAAACTAACAAACAGAAAGGACATCCACACCAAAAACCCATCTGTACATCACCATCATCAAAGACCAAAAGTAGATAAAACCACAAAGATGGGGAAAAAACACAACAGAAAAACTGGAAACTCTAAAACGCAGAGTGCCTCTCCTCCTCCAAAGGAACGCAGTTCCTCACCAGCAACGGAACAAAGCTGGATGGAGAATGATTTTGACGAGCTGAGAGAAGAAGGCTTCACATGATCAAATTACTCTGAGCTACGGGAGGATATTCAAACCAAAGGCAAAGAAGTTGAAAACTTTGAAAAAAATTTAGACAAATGTATAACTAGAATAACCAATACAGAGAAGTGCTTAAAGGAGCTGATGGAGCTGAAAACCAAGGCTCGAGAACTACGTGAAGAATGCAGAAGCCTCAGGAGCCGATGCGATCAACTGGAAGAAAGGGTATCAGCGATGGAAGATGAAATGAATGAAATGAAGCGAGAAGGGAAGTTTAGAGAAAAAAGAATAAAAAGAAATGAGCAAAGCCTCCAAGAAATATGGGACTGTGTGAAAAGACCAAATCTACGTCTGATTGGTGTACCTGAAAGTGATGCGGAGAATGGAGCCAAGTTGGAAAACACTCTGCAGGATATTATCCAGGAGAACTTCCCCAATCTAGCAAGGCAGGCCAACGTTCAGATTCAGGAAATACAGAGAATGCCACAAAGATACTCCTCGAGAAGAGCAACTCCAAGACACATAATTGTCAGATTCACCAAAGTTGAAATGAAGGAAAAAATGTTAAGGG
Organism: Pan paniscus; assembly: GCF_029289425.2. Taxonomy (NCBI): domain Eukaryota; kingdom Metazoa; phylum Chordata; class Mammalia; order Primates; family Hominidae; genus Pan; species Pan paniscus. The sequence goes on from NC_073264.2 coordinate 45,545,118, forward strand.
CAGCCAGAGAGAAAGGTCGGGTTACCCTCAAAGGGAAGCCCATCAGACTAACAGCGGATCTCTCGGCAGAAACCCTACAAGCCAGAAGAGAGTGGGGGCCAATATTCAACATTCTTAAAGAAAAGAATTTTCAACCCAGAATTTCATATCCAGCCAAACTAAGCTTCATAAGTGAAGGAGAAATAAAATACTTTACAGACAAGCAAATGCTGACCGATTTTGTCACCACCAGGCCTGCCCTAAAAGAGCTCCTGAAGGAAGCACTAAACATGGAAAGGAACAACCGGTACCAGCCGCTGCAAAATCATGCCAAAATGTAAAGACCATCGAGACTAGGAAGAAACTGCATCAACTAACGAGCAAAATCACCAGCTAACATCATAATGACACAATCAAATTCACACATAACAATATTAACTTTAAATGTAAATGGACTAAATTCTCCAATTAAAAGACACAGACTGGCAAGTTGGATAAAGAGTCAAGACCCATCAGTGTGCTGTATTCAGGAAACCCATCTCACGTGCAGAGACACACATAGGCTCAAAATAAAAGGATGGAGGAAGATCTACCAAGCAAATGGAAAACAAAGAAAGGCAGGGGTTGCAATCCTAGTCTCTGATAAAACAGACTTTAAACCAACAAAGATCAAAAGAGACAAAGAAGGCCATTACATAATGGTAAAGGGATCAATTCAACAAGAGGAGCTAACTATCCTAAATATATATGCACCCAATACAGGAGCACCCAGATTCATAAAGCAAGTCCTGAGTGACCTACAAAGAGACTTAGACTCCCACACATTACTAATGGGAGACTTTAACACCCCACTGTCAACATTAGACAGATTAACGAGACAGAAAGTCAACAAGGATACCCAGGAATTGAACTCACCTCTGCACCAAGCGGACCTAATAGACATCTACAGAACTCTCCACCCCAAATCAACAGAATATACATTTTTTTCAGCACCACACCACACCTATTCCAAAATTGACCACATACTTGGAAGTAAAGCTCTCCTCAGCAAATGTAAAAGAACAGAAATTATAACAAACTATCTCACAGACCACAGTGCAATCAAACTAGAACTCAGGATTAAGAATCTCACTCAAAGCCGCTCAACTACATGGAAACTGAACAACCTGCTCCTGAATGACTACTGGGTACATAACGAAATGAAGGCAGAAATAAAGATGTTCTTTGAAACCAACGAGAACAAAGACACAACATACCAGAATCTCTGGGACGCATTCAAAGCAGTGTGTAGAGGGAAATTTATAGCACTAAATGCCCACAAGAGAAAGCAGGAAAGATCCAAAATTGACACCCTAACATCACAATTAAAAGAACTAGAAAAGCAAGAGCAAACACATTCAAAAGCCAGCAGAAGGCAAGAAATAACTAAAATCTGAGCAGAACTGAAGGAAATAGAGACACAAAAAACCCTACAAAAAATCAATGAATCCAGGAGCTGGTTTTTTGAAAGGATCAACAAAATTGATAGACCGCTAGCAAGACTAATAAAGAAAAAAAGAGAGAAGAATCAAATAGACACAATAAAAAATGATAAAGGGGATATCACCACCGATCCCACAGAAATACAAACTACCATCAGAGAATACTACAAACACCTCTATGCAAATAAACTAGAAAATCTAGAAGAAATGGATACATTCCTCGACACATACACTCTCCCAAGACTAAACCAGGAAGAAGTTGAATCTCTGAATAGACCAATAACAGGAGCTGAAATTGTGGCAATAATCAATAGTTTACCAACCAAAAAGAGTCCAGGACCAGATGGATTCACAGCCGAATTCTACCAGAGGTACAAGGAGGAGCTGGTACCATTCCTTCTGAAACTATTCCAATCAATAGAAAAAGAGGGAACCCTCCCTAACTCATTTTATGAAGCCAGCATCATCCTGATACCAAAGCCGGGCAGAGACACAACCAAAAAAGAGAATTTTAGACCAATATCCTTGATGAACACTGATGCAAAAATCCTCAATAAAATACTGGCAAACCAAATCCAGCAGCACATCAAAAAGCTTATCCACCATGATCAAGTGGGCTTCATCCCTGGGATGCAAGGCTGGTTCAATATACGCAAATCAATCAATGTAATCCAGCCTATAAACAGAGCCAAAGACAAAAACCACATGATTATCTCAATAGATGCAGAAAAAGCCTTTGACAAAATTCAACAACCCTTCATGCTAAAAACTCTCAATAAATTAGGTATTGATGGGACGTATTTCAAAATAATAAGAGCTATCTATGACAAACCCACAGCCAATATCATACTGAATGGGCAAAAACTGGAAGCATTCCCTTTGAAAACTGGCACAAGAGAGGGATGCCCTCTCTCACCACTCCTATTCAACATAGTGTTGGAAGTTCTGGCCAGGGCTATCAGGCAGGAGAAGGAAATAAAGGGTATTCAATTAGGAAAAGAGGAAGTCAAATTGTCCCTGTTTGCAGACGACATGATTGTTTATCTAGAAAACCCCATCGTCTCAGCCCAAAATCTCCTTAAGCTGATAAGCAACTTCAGCAAAGTCTCAGGATACAAAATCAATGTACAAAAATCACAAGCATTCCTATACTCCAACAACAGACAAACAGAGAGCCAAATCATGAGTGAACTCCCATTCACAATTGCTTCAAAGAGAATAAAATACCTAGGAATCCAACTTACAAGGGATGTGAAGGACCTCTTCAAGGATAACTACAAACCACTGCTCAAGGAAATAAAAGAGGATACAAACAAATGGAAGAACATTCCTTGCTCATGGGTAGGAAGAATCAATATCGTGAAAATGGCCATACTGCCCAAGGTAATTTACAGATTCAATGCCATCCCCATCAAGCTACCAATGACTTTCTTCACAGAATTGGAAAAAACTACTTTAAAGTTCATATGGAACCAAAAAAGAGCCCGCATCGCCAAGTCAATCCTAAGCCAAAAGAACAAAGCTGGAGGCATCACACTACGTGACTTCAAACTATACTACAAGGCTACAGTAACCAAAACAGCATGGTACTGGTACCAAAACAGAGATATAGATCAATGGAACAGAACAGAGCCCTCAGAAATAACGCCACTTACCTACAACTATCTGATCTTTGACAAACCTGAGAAAAACAAGCAATGGGGAAAGGATTCCCTATTTAATAAGTGGTGCTGGGAAAACTGGCTAGCCATATGTAGAAAGCTGAAACTGGATCCCTTCCTTACACCTTATACAAAAATCAATTCAAGATGGATTAAAGATTTAAACGTTAGACCTAAAACCATAAAAACCCTAGAAGAAAACCTAGGCATTACCATTCAGGACATAGGCGTGGGCAAGGACTTCATGTCCAAAACACCAAAAGCAATGGCAACAAAAGCCAAAATTGACAAATGGGATCTAATTAAACTAAAGAGCTTCTGCACAGCAAAAGAAACTACCATCAGAGTGAACAGGCAACCTACAACATGGGAGAAAATTTTCGCAACCTACTCATCTGACAAAGGGCTCATATCCAGAATCTACAATGAACTCAAACAAATTTACAAGAAAAAAACAAACAACCCCATCAAAAAGTGGGCGAAGGACATGAACAGACACTTCTCAAAAGAAGACATTTATGCAGCCAAAAAACACATGAAAAGATGCTCATCATCACTGGCCATCAGAGAAATGCAAATCAAAACCACTATGAGATATCATCTCACACCAGTTAGAATGGCGATCATTAAAAAGTCAGGAAACAACAGGTGCTGGAGAGGATGTGGAGAAACAGGAACACTTTTACACTGTTGGTGGGACTGTAAACTAGTTCAACCATTGTGGAAGTCAGTGTGGTGATTCCTCAGGGATCTAGAGCTAGAAATACCATTTGACCCAGCCATCCCATTACTGGGTATATACCCAAATGACTATAAATCATGCTGCTATAAAGACACATGCACACGTATGTTTATTGCGGCATTATTCACAATAGCAAAGACTTGGAACCAACCCAAATGTCCAACAATGATAGACTGGATTAAGAAAATGTGGCACATATACACCATGGAATACTATGCAGCCATAAAAAATGATGAGTTCATGTCCTTTGTAGGGACATGGATGAAACTGGAAACCATCATTCTCAGTAAACTATCGCAAGAACAAAAAAGCAAACACCGCATATTCTCACTCATAGGTGGGAATTGAACAATGAGATCACATGGACACAGGAAGGGGAATATCACACTCTGGGGACTGTGGTGGGGAGGGGGGAGGGGGGAGGGATAGCATTGGGAGATATACCTAATGCTAGATGACGAGTTGGTGGGTGCAGCGCACCGGCATGGCACATGTATACATATGTAACTAACCTGCACAATGTGCACATGTACCCTAAAACTTAAAGTATAATAAAAAAAAAAAAAGAGAAAAAAAAAAAAGTAATGTTTTATATCTTGTTAGGGGTTTTGATTACACAAGCATACATATTTGTCACAACTTTGTTGATATGCAATTAAGACTTGTGCATATTTTATGTAACTTTGCATCAAAAGAAAAATTATAAACAAATAATGAACTGTATTTCATTATATGCATGCTGAAATATTTAGGAAAAACTGTAATAATGTTGCAATTTCCTTTTAAATGTACCCCAAAATAAGATGGATTGGTGGAAGTTTACAGTGATAGGTGGGTAAATATGCAATAAAGCAAATATTGGTAAAGTACTGATGAAAGAATCTTTGTGGTGAGAGTACAAGTCTTCCCAATAACATTTTTTAAGCTTGCTAAATGATTGACGTATTTCATGGTAAAATATTGGCACAAAAGATACTGCTTAAAGTTTAAATTTCATTCTTTTTTCTAGTAAAAATCAAATGTCAAATTGCTTGCTGTTGGCAGCAATTCACCATAAATGCACACTCACTATAACTTTACACTAATATATAATCTTAAAAAGAAAAGTAAAAGATATTTTATTTACAAATTACACCTGATCACTAATATATTATACTTTTTATGGTCAATGAAAGTAATATGTAAGTCAACAGAAGAGAAAAAACACCTTTTTTCCAATACTGAAAAGCTTTCAAATATCAGCTCAATTTTCCCTTTGCCAGTACATGTTGGACTTTGTCCAATATAATTATATACAGTCTACAGGCAGATTCAAAATACTTTAAAATTATTATCATAGTTTAAAACTAAATTATAACAATTACAAAAACATGATTCTTAAAATTTTGTCTTACAGACAAAACATAAAGATGTTTTCCTCATACAGTATAAGGATCTACATAACAACTTCATGATTATAAAAATTAGTAAGCACTGACAAAACTATTTTTTTAATGTGGCAAAATTTTGCCTTGATGTTGCATTGGCATTATAATTGTGTATTTACATGCTCATAAACTCCTATGGTGGTGTTGCACGACTTATCCTTAGTTCAGCTAAAGATGGGGTTCTTTGTCCCATAGCCACAAAAATTCAGGCTCGCAGACAATTTGAATGGTGAGTGAGACAAGGTTTTATTGGGTGAAAAGGAAGAAAAGTGTGAAACAGGAACTCTCACTAGGCCAGAGTTCCTGCTAGAGTGCTTCCCTCTCACCATTCAAATCCCAAGTTCCTCACAGGAACAGGAGGTGCCAGACTCCCCCCTGCTGAAAATGTTGTGAAAGTTGTAATGCTCCACCTCAGTGGGCAGGTTGGCTGGAGTTTCTCTGGGGAACCCCTCCCATCTGGCTGTCTCATCCCTCCCTCTAAGGAAGTACATCTAACTGCCATTAGATTAGGATACAGATGAAGACCGATCTTAACTGCTTCCTGCTGACAGGGTGCAGTTTTGGGAAAATGGCAGTCAGAGCTTCCCCAGAGTCCTATTTAAGGAGCCACCATCAGAGGCTCCGGTTGCATGACTGTTTGGAGTTTGATGGCCTGAAGGCAAGAAGATAAGCCGGGTTACTGGAAAACATGTATCAAAACAAAACAAGCCAAGGTGTAAAGACAGCTCAAAAATTCTGAGGCCTTTTACCAGTTTACACAGGGAAAGGGAGGCCAAAAGCCCGACTGGTAAAAAAAAAAAAAAAAACTTTACCCTTTTGCTGCTGTGTTGGGCTTCTGGGTTCCCTTCACCTGAGCTCAATCCTAAGCCAACCAGTTTAAGGTTTAGAAAATTAACTCTTTCCAGACTGAAGGATGCATCTGAGGGGAGTACCTCATAGTATGAAGACATAATTACCTATTAATGAAGAGAGAATTGAGAAGGAGAAAGGAAAAAGGTGTTCTTTCAAGGAAGTCCCAGGGGTTCAGGATGCATTTGAAAGGGGTACAGACTGAAGATGAATGGCTGCCCATCTAGAAAAAGGGGAGCAGGCATCCCTGGTTCCCGTCTCTTTCTAGCAGATACCCGGAGTACGTGAGGGAGAGAGGGAAGAGCATCCTCTTTCCTTTTTCCATTCTTGCATGCCCGAGTTCCAGCAACCTTGGCAGGCACTGCCATGGGTATTAAAGTGGCTTGCACCCATGAAGCAGGGGGGCCTAGAGAATAGGAATTACTCACTCTCACCTATGTCTCTTTTCCACCTACTGTCAGTAGCCTTGGAGTTCCCTTTACCTCATTTATGCCATGGATATTAACGTGGTCTTTATCAATGAAACAGGAAACTTGGGGTTGGCTTAATTGGCATGAATCAGCCACGCTCACCTGTGCTGTGCTTTTTAACCTCTGTCGTCATTTGCCTCTGGACCCCTCAGTACAGTTTTCCTTCCTAGGGCTTTGACCCCGAAGCTTGGAATTGATTTTGGGACAAAAATGTGTCTCGGGTGTTGCATGGACTCCTTATCATAAACCAAACGCTAAGGTGAAACTGTGGAACTAAGGTGAAACTGTGGAACTGAGTCCTCCTCCAAAAAGGGAGAGGAAAGGATGTCTTGTGACACACCCAAATAAGTGGTGGCTATAGTTATGCTTGCTAAGATTTGGGTGCATGGTGCTTGGCTTTGGTTAGCTCCCTTGGCCTTACTTTTCCAAAAGGAAACCTCTGAGTGATGGGCATCCTATTCATTCCCATCACCTAACAGGATTTACAGGATAATTGCTCAGAGCTAGAATACTGATCAGAATTTCTACATTACCTATCCCTCCTATTCTTTCTGAGCTGCAGCCAGGGATTGCTGGTTGGTTCACAGAAGCAAGCAGGGTTAGTCTAAAATGTAGGCAAAAAACTTAAAAACAACTAGTGAGTTTAGAATTTAATGACAAATATATTGTTATACCCGAGCGAGTTAGAAAAACACCACACTTTGAGACGAATTAAGAGTCCTTTATTAGCCGGCGACCAAGAGACAGCTAACGCTCAAAGTTCTCTCGGCCCCGAAGAAGGGGCTACATTTTCTTTTATACATTGGTTTAGAAAGGGGAGGGGGGTCTAGTTAAAACAATTTTACAGAAATAAAATAGGCAAAAAGTTAAAAGGATAAATGGTTACAGGAAAGTAAACAGTTCCAGGTGCAGGGGCTTTAAGACTATTACAAGGTGATAGACTCGGGGCTTTGGGCGTTATCAATCAGATGAATTTCTGGGAATTTCGGATATAGCTTGCCACAGTATCTTATCAGTTAATTGCATTCTTGGATGTGCTGGGAGTCAGCTTGCACAGGTTAAGTCCTTGAGGAAGGGGCTGCCAGTGAAAAGGCCAAGATGGAGTCTGTCTGGCTCTCTTAGCTAAGAGAGAGTCAATTCAGGTGGAAACAAGGCTAGGTGATTAAAGGAAAAGGGGGAGTCTAAAAACAGGGTTAGTAAAAACAAGGTTGGGCATTACAATATGACAAGTTTTGAAACATGATTTCTCTCTCTCCAGTCCTCATGTTTGTTTAAAAAAACAAATCATCGTGGGGCTGAATGGGTTTTTTTTGCAAAATAGACGTTAGTCTCATAAACTGCAGCAAGAATAATGATTTCTACATAGACCTTTTGGATTGATTGGCTTGTTGGAAGTTTGCTCCATAAGGAATCTCAGATAAGACCTTTTAAAGCCTAGCCCAGCCACGGTTTATCCTCAAATACTTGTGAGTTGGGTGATCCTCTCCTCTTAAGGTCCCAGGATAAACTTGGAGCTCCTGGACCTGTTAGAAAGTGACATTCTTTACTGACCACAGATCAGGAACCCTGTAAAGGGACTGCATAGACAAGGGTATGAGGCCAGTTTCTCCCATGGGGCTTTTATCAGCTCTGCAAGTTGAGATTGACTCCTTAAAGGGGAGCATACCTTTTCAGTCAAAGCCTTGGTAAAACAACCACTTTCTCCAATTGTGTCCTGTTCCAAAAGACAATGGATTCTTATTGCACTGATGCAAACAACAATATTGTCATAGTAGTACTCACAGATAGTTTCCAAATTCTAGAGGAACCAGGCAGAGAGAAACAAACATGCTCCAAATCTTGATCACAGGAGTATACCTACTTAATTATTAAAGTCCATAAATAGTTCAAAGTTTCCTTGACTCCAAAAAACAAAACATGGATCAGCAATTTTCCAAGCAAAGGTTAAAAAGATTTGCTTCAGTTTCCTGAGTTCAATTCATTTAGTTAACTCTTGTTTTGTTTGATATTCACGAGCATTTCAGCTCTTCATGAGTCTTGTACATTTTCCGTTATTCCAATGTTACAATCTCCAAAGTTATCAGAAGGCTGTATTTAAGAGTATCTCTTAAACTTCTACAGGTCATTATAAACCATCTTTTAGGAAGGATTAAAATAAGAAAACAATTGTCTGTGAATAGGAAAATGTCCAGGTTACAGTTAGAAACACAACTGACAAAGAAGTTTGGTTATCTCCATGGTTTATCATAACAAAATAAAAACCTTAATTATGATTGGTAGCATATACTTAGACATTAGAATTTTAGAAATCCCATACAATTCTGCAACACATATTAGCATTATTCACCAGGATATAACCTAAAGGAGATTGAGCATCATTTTGACAACTTCATGTACCTAAATATGTCAAATAATCCTGTTTACCTCTCTTTTCTGGACATTCCAGGGGCCCTCTGGACTATCCAAAAAGCCACATGTCAGGAAAGACAGTTTTGAAACTGAAGTTTAATTTTGGGAAGGCTGTTAAATGTTCAAGGTTTAAAATACTTGATATTATGAAATAGAATTCCAGATTACCATAAGTTATTTATTTTGCCAAAAATTATGGCTCAGAAATTTAAAGAAGCAAAAACCTTTTATAATCCCTTACAAATTTTGCCAAAGAGCAGATTAGTGCCTTAGGAAAACCTTGCTATGCTTTTATTTCAATACTAAATTTACAGAAAAACCATATAATACCCTTTTTTGAATTTAGTCAGTATGTTCACAGAGAGAACCTCTTCTGCAAGACTTCTTTGAACCTTTAGCTTTTTCCTAATTTAACTCATAACAATCCTTTAACTGGAGGCAAAAGTTTACATTTCCATGCCTTCTTATAACTTTTATTAAAAAACACATTTTACTGTTCTTACACACTCTGCATGTAAATATATTTCTAGTAGTTCCAATTAACTCCTAGCAATTTTGAACTTTAAGGTAAAACTTGGTAAGTTGCTTTAATTGTGTGCTAACTGCAGCCAAGGTTTTCCTTATTAGTTAAGGGGTGGTTAGTTCCATATGTCCCCAGGCCTCACCACTTATGAAGCCAGCAAGTCGAATAGTTCTCAAAACCCAAAAGCAGTTTGTAACCTCAAAACACTTAGCAAACCTTGCACCTGACCTGCATTTCACCAGTAGTCTTTAGCGCTCTCTTTATTTCTTAAAGTCATCAACTGAAAGTTTCCACAGCTTTTAACTTCCCTTTAAAAAATATTAGATCCAAGTGCATGTCTTTCTTTAGGCCAAATTAACTAAAGCTCTTTTGACAGAGATTACACACAGTACACACACACACAGGCAGAAGAAAACCCAGTTGCTAGGTGGGGCCCTTTAAGAGACAGGGCTAGGAAAACTTGCAGATATCAAACCAGAAAGAAATTTATTCCCTAAGGCAGGATTCCTAAACAAAGCCTTGCCAAGCAGTTACAGGCCATGCCCCCAGTGTGTAAAACAACATGGAGGCTTGCAGCACAAACCATACAGACATGCAAAGCTCACGGGATAGGCCACAGCCCAAGACTAGCCCCACAAACCCTTTTTCACAATTAAAGCTTTACAGAAAATATAAACAGTGATAGCTGGGGGGCCTGGCATAGCAAAACATCTTCTAAAAGGAAAAGAACAAAACTTGCTTAAAAACTGCTGATGGGGTGGAGAAGAGGAAAGGAAAAAAACAGTTTAAAAATGCCTAGGGAAGAACCTCTTACTCTTATGCAAGTGGTTCCTCCACCAGGGAGACTAGTTGAATTACTGCCCAGTGGAGTAAAACCCCTTGGCAGGGGAAGGGGAAGGCTCCTGCAAAAGCAGGTGGCTGGGACTGCCAGCCTGCTGTGCCAGATCCTTGGGCCATGTATCCCAGCCCCGGCATGGAGGGGAGAGCCGTGGGGAGCTGCTGCTTGCCAGTGCAGCCCGAAAAAGGAAGGAAAAGACCGTAAGGATGAAAAGGCTCAGAAGGGAGAGGGAAAAAGAATTGTTGGTTTGCATCTCACTCACCACTTCTCGAGCCCCCACGTTGCGCACCAAAAATGTTGAGGACTTTTCCTTAGTTGAGTTAAAGACGGGGTTCTTTGTCCCACTGAGAGGTGACAGCGTGCTGGCAGTCCTCACAGCCCTCGCTCGCTCTCGGCGCCTCCTCTGCCTGGGCTCCCACTTTGGCGGCACTTGAGGAGCCCTTCAGCCCACCGCTGCACTGTGGGAGCCCCTTTCTGGGCTGGCCAAGGCCGGAGCCCACTCCCCCAGCTTGCAGGGAGGTGTGGAGGGAGAGGCGCCAGCGGGAACCGGGCTGCGTGCGGTGCTTGCGGGTCAGCTGGAGTTCCGGGTGGGCGTGGGCTTGGCGGGCCCTGCACTCGGAGCAGCCAGCAGGCCCTGCCGGCCCTGGGCAATGAGGGGCTTAGCACCCCGGCCAGCGGCTGCAGAGGGTGTACTGGGTCCCCCAGCAGTGCCAGCCCACCGGTGCTGCGCTCGATTTCTCGCCAGGCCTTAGCTGCCTTCCCGTGAGGCAGGGCTTGGGACCTGCAGCCAGCCATGCCTGCACCCCCTCCGTGGGCTCCTATGCCGCCCAAGCCTCCTTGACGAGCGCCACCCCCTGCTCCACAGCGCCCAGTCCCATTGACCACCCAAGGGCTGAGGAGTGCGGGCTCACTGCGTGGGACTGGCAGGCAGCTCCACCTGTGCCCCGGTTGGGGATCCACTGGGTGAAGCCAGCCGGGCTCCTGAGTCTGGTGGGGGCCTTCCAGAACCTTTATGTCTAGCTCAGGGATTGTAAATACACCAATCGGCACTCTGTCTCTAGCTCAAGGTTTGTAAACACACCAATCAGCTCCCTGTGTCTAGCTCAGGGTTTGTGAGTGCACCAGTGGACACTGTTTCTAGCTACTCTGGTGGGGCCTTGGAGAACCTTTGCCTCATACTCTGTATCTAACTAATCTGGTGGGGAGGTGGAAAACCTTTGTGTCTAGCTCAGGGATTGTAAACGCATCAACCAGCGCCCTGTCAAAACAGACCACTCGGCTCTACCAATCAGCAGGACCTGGGTGGGGCCAGATAAGAGAATAAAAGCAGGCTGCCCTAGCCAGCAGTGGCAACCCCCTCGGGTCCCCTTCCACGTTGTGGAAGCTTTGTTCTTTCACTCTTTGGGTCCACACTGCTTTTATGAGCTGTAACACTCACCGCGAAAGTCTGCAGCTTCACTCCTGAGCCAGCGAGACCACGAGCCCACCCGGAGGAACGAACAACTCCAGACACGCCGCCTTAAGAGCTGTAACACTCACTGCGAAGGTCTGCAGCTTCACTCCTGAGCCAGCGAGACCACGAACCCACCAGAAGGAAGAAACTCCGAACACATCCGAACATCAGAAGGAACAAACTCCAGACGCGCCACCTTAAGAGCTATAACACTCACCGCAAGAGTCCGCGGCTTCATTCTTGAAGTCAGCGAGACCAAGAACCCACCAATTCCGGACACACCACGGCCACGAAAATTCAGGCTCATAAACAATTTGAATGGTGAGTGAGACAGGGCTTTACTGGATGAAAAGGAAGAAAAGGGGGAAACAGGGACTCTTGCTAGGCCAGAGTTCCTGCTAAAGCACTTCCTGCTCGCATTCAAATCCTAGGTTCACACAGGAAGAGGAGGTGCCAGGCTCCTCCCTGCTGCAAATGTCTTGAACTTCCCAAGGCACCACCCCAGTGGGCAGGCTGGTTGGTGTCTCTCCAGGGACCCCCTTCCTACCAGGCTGTCCCAGTGGGAGCAGAATTTTCTTTTATTATTGGTCAGTTTCAGTTCCAGATTATAAAATCAATAACTGAAATTGGAAGGATCTGCCTCCCACATCAAGAAAATACCATAGAGAATTATACCTTACAATGAAGAATATCAGACTATTATACACAGTGAAAATTATTTATGGATAAGTTCACAGTTTACATCAGAAAGATTTAATGTGATGTATCATTTTAGGAGGGATATCTTTTCAGCTTTTTGCTTCTTACTCAGGTATTCAAAGAGACCAGCTGAGAAATGTATGTGATAATTGGACATCTTTTTTCAATAACATGTGATTTCAAATTCTGAGTAGCTCCTCCTTGCCCAGATATTTCAAAGGTTGAGGCTTAAATATGACCCATGTATTAATCAGCTTTGCTGAAGTAACAAGCAACAACCCCCAAATCCCAGTGGCTTATAAAATTATTTTTCACTCACATTGCCCCTAAATTATGAATTGGTTGTGGTTCTGCTACATGGGACTTCTAATTCCTGAATCAAAGCAGGACTAGCTCCTCTTTTAGATATGCCACAGGGAAGAGTGAGAGAGCTGGCCAAAAACGTGTGCTGCCTTTTAAAGCTTCTGCTTCAGAAGCTCTGGCATATCACATCTACTCATATGCAACACACAGAGAGAACTAAAGGACTCAAATGTGAAAGTCTTGAGGCCAATATATAATCAAAGGAATAGGCAGCCAATAGTTTTTAAAGAAAAAACAAATGTTCTGGGTTTAGGGGAGAAATCTAATATAGAAAAAGAACTGCCATGAAAGCAATTTCTGTTTTTCTGATTTTCCTGTTATATCTCTGCTAGGATGCCAATACTATAAGAAAAAATAAAATATTATTGCCCCATAACATAGAATAGAAAGCAAAACATCAATAGGAGGAGTAAAAACCAAAAAAAAAGTGAAAATAAATAAATAAAAGGAGACAGTGTTACAAGACAGAAGGTAAGTATACAAGAAAAACAAGCTGCAGGAGACAGTACATGTATGGAAGAAATGTCATTTTCTCAAGCCTTAGAGATCTCCACTAAACTAAGCTCTTTGAAGAATAGGCCAAAACTTTGATGAAAATGAGCTCAATTAACAGAAGAATGGTCTAGACTGTATTGCATAGTAAGAAACTCCAGCCCTGTTACATGCAAAATCAAAATTTTAGATTAAAAAAAAGATCAGAGAAAGGCAGTCAAAGAAAAAAATGAGTTCTTGAAATACACCTCACATAAAAATCACTGACTTTCAAAACTCCTCTCAGAAATCTATAAGAAGATATCAATTACTCTGTTAACTGAAATAATTCAGTTATATATTTTAAAATATATGTGTTAAGTACTACTGTTTTTTTCTTTTTTTTTTTTAATGTAGAGATGGGCTCTTGCTATGTTGCCCAGGCTGGTCTTGAACTCCTAGTCTCAAGGAATCCTCTGGCCTTGACTTCCTAAAGTGCTAGGATTACAAGTGTGGACCAGGGCATCCAGCCTGCTCTTTTAAATAAAGATTTTAATGCCAAAAATAAAATTCTACTCTATATTTGAAGCTGAATTTGCAGCTTATCAATAAAAGAATTAAAATTTAATAACTAATAAAAATGGGAGAGAAAGAGATTGAAAGAACGAAATGTTAAAAGAGTAAATGAGCCCCCTTCATTATCAATTTTAGAAAGTCTAAATACTGCTTAAATTGACAATCAAGAAATAAAGTGTAACTATATTATTTAGTGTTATAGACATAACCACCAAAAGAACTTAAAATACCATAAGTTGCTACTTCTGAGGAAGGGACTGATGGTGAGAGAAAGTAAGGAATCTAAAAATACTTTAACTTTTTATTAAATAATTTAACATTCTTATTTTATGCCATTTTGGTCGTTTACATTCTTATTTCTACACACATGTATTACTTTTCAAATAAGAAAGCATTAATTGGCACACCAGATTGGCCACAGCCCAAGACTAGCCCCACAAACCCTTTTTCACAATTAAAGCTTTACAGAAAATATAAACAGTGACAGTTGGGGGGCCTGGCATAGCAAAACATCTTCTAAAAGGAAAAAAAAAAAACTTGCTTAAAAACTGCTGATGGGGTGGAGAAGAGGAAAGGAAAAAAACAGTTTAAAAATGCCTAGGGATGAACCTCTTACTCTTATGCAAGTGGTTCCTCCACCAGGGAGACTAGTTCAATTACTGCCCAGTGGAGTAAAACCCCTTAGCAGGGGAAGGGGAAGGCTCCTGCAAAAGCAGGTGGTTGGGACTGCCAGCCTGCTGTGCCAGATCCTTGAGCCATGCATCCCATGCCTCTAATTGGAGGCATGAAATTTTATGATGATATTTGAACAGAATGAATGTGTGTGTCTCAAATTGGAGCAAAAATACTTCTCAGTACCTTAGACAACATCCCTTAGACAAGATACCAAAACACAATCTGAGTTTGAGCCCAGTAAATTAAAAAAAAAAAAAACCCTAATATCCTAATGCTTTCTCTAGTCAGAAATTAAAGTTCTGTACTTTTGTAAATTTTTCCTTTTCTTCTTGGCTGACGGGAAAGTTAGGGCAAAGATCAGTGCCCCAGTTCTATCAACTCATGTTGGGTGTCTGTTCACCTCATTCCCTCTGCTATGGTTTAGATGATATCTGTTCATTCTATTTCTAACTCTCTTATTTTGTATTATGCGTAATCTCATAAGCCACTTCAATTTTTTTTGAAAAACAGGAAGGATGTAAATTCTAAACAAAAAAGATAGAACAAAATATTTTGAAATTTTAGAAACTTTTAAGAAACTCTCTAATGAACTAAATGTAGCTGTTTTAGTTAAAAATTTGTAAAATACAGGAATTTTATATTAAAAACACAAAATGAAAAAGTAGCAGTGCTCATGTGCAATTATATAATCATTAATAAATTATAAATAATTTAATAGATACATAATTATAGATTATATAATAGATATATAGATTATAAATAAATAAACAGCAAAATCAATATCGTGTTTTCAAATACTTTTTCAAAGTCACAACAGAAAAGGCCTACACATTAATTATTTTAAAAAACAAATTAGGTTAAAATTTACTAATTCTCTCACTTCATATATGTATATACACACACATATATACACACGCACTTCTTTTCTTCACTTATTTTCTTCATTTGCCAGAGCCAATTTTTAAATGGAATTAACTATACTTGGGTTTATCTCTTTGTCATGCACACTATTAATAGCCTCACTACTGAAATAAGTTAGTTCTTTATTATTCCCTAAGGCAACAAGAGGCTGTAATTATTTTGTGAATCATTTTATCTTTAATTAATTTGTGTTGTCTCTTACATTAAAATTTAGTAGCGATAAGGTTGAATTGGAGTTTCTGTTTATAGGTTTTGTAAGCAGAGCTATTGACTCACAATTTTCTGATTAATTAAATGAAATATTATTAGGTAATGATTCACATGCTGGAAAAAATAAAGTTATGTCCAAATATAACTGCTACTCTTTAAAAGTATATTGCAATTTATTATTATTATCATTTTTCAGAAATGATAAGCTTTGATTCTCATTCACTATGTTATCTTTAAAAATATATCAGCTGACCTTAAGAAAAATTCATCATTATTCAACACCTCTTTGGCTAGAACGATTTTAGTCCTATTCAGGCAAGCTCAGAAAGCACTTCCACTGCAGGAAATTGAAACCTTAGCTTGTGTTTAAACTCAAAAACTAAATCACCCTTGTAGTAAGCATTCCAGTCTTTCCCCAATTAGTCACACAAACAATTGTATAAAAATCAACCAGTCTATGCAATGATATAATTTCATAATTTATCAAAATGATAAAATGACCAGAAGTAAATCAACTATACATAAGGTCATTTTTAGCTAATGTAGATTCATACTATTATAAGTATTAATCTATTAAAAATAATGCAACCAAGGATATTTATAAATGTATATATTATTTACATTACCTTCAAATGTAAAACTTAGTTCTTAAAAATTCAGATATAGGCCGGGCGCAGTGGCTCACACCTGTAATCCCAACACTTTGGGAGGCCAAGGCGGGTAGGTCACCTGAGGTCAGGAGTTCAACACAAGCCTGACCAACAAGGTGAAACCTGATCTCTACTAAAAATACAAAAATTAGCTGGGCATGGTGGCGGCACCTGTAGTCCCAGCTACTCGGGAGGCTGAGACAGGATAATTGCTTGAACCTGGGAGGCGAAGGTTTCAGTGAGCCAAGATCGCGCCATTGCACTCCAGGCTGGGCGATGGGGCAAGACCCCGTCTCAAAAAAAAAAAAGAAGAAGAAGAAAAAATATCAGATTACTAGAAATTAAAGAATATGTAAGTAAAACAATAAAATTTATTCTTTTATACCATTCTATTGTTTTCCTATCAAAAGTATATAATATAATATATTTAAAAATCCAATGAATATTTTTAATTAACAGGATGATTGATAGTTGTTTTGAGTCTCTCTGCAACATCTAACAAATCAGTCACCAATTGCTGCAGAAGTCCATGGTAGGAACTCAACATTTGCAACTTACCAATTACTCCTTGGCATCCTCCTAGGCCTCTCCTTCTAGCTGGGGCTACCAACCTACAACCTTCTAGTTCAACTCCAACCCAGTATCTTGAACCAATTCTGATCTTAAGCAGAATAAGCCCTATCCTAACATTCTGAAATTTAGTATAAGATTATTTGTGCCATTTATTTTGCAACTCAGAATTGTTTTAGGCTGTTCCTTATAACCCAGAATTTTAGTCTTGATTACCCTGCATGGTTTCCTGTGTTTCTGTACATTTACTCTTTGATTTGGTTAACTAGGACACTATTGATTTGATTTAGATTCTACTCCTAGTTACTGACTCTCCACCATACACCCAGTCTAGGCTCCTTTGCTCAGACTCCTCTAAGAGGGAAGAATTAGATAATAAGGAAAGCAGACAAATGAGATATTTTATCCATTATTGATAGATTCACAAAGATATCCATCCCAGGTCCTTCGCCCATCTTTCTCTTAGCAGGGAGGATTGTATAGTAAAGGAAGGAGACCTATGAATAATTTTTCATCACTCTTATTAGACTCCCAAAGATCCATGACCTTGAGTGGAAACAAGGCACTTGTTAGGTAAGCAGCATCTAGGCAGCTGCTTAGTGAGTACATTCCAAAACAGTATCTTGTTTTCTCCTGGTCATCATGTGCAAAGCAAGTCTAATTAGGTGATATAGTACTTTAGGCAGACTGTATTACCTAATGATAACAACAAT
Organism: Pan paniscus; assembly: GCF_029289425.2. NCBI lineage: Eukaryota > Metazoa > Chordata > Mammalia > Primates > Hominidae > Pan > Pan paniscus. The sequence continues at coordinate 45,562,798 of NC_073264.2, forward strand.
AGTTCCCATTCTACATCCCCTTGTGCAATATGAACTTGGTACTCCCCCATTGAGAAGTAGAATCTATTTCTCCACCTCTTTGGGTCTGATCAGGCCCTCTGCTACTTTGGTCAATAGAATACAATGAGAGTAATACTGCTCCAGTTTCACCATAGCCCTTAATTGGTCTAAAAGGGTCCAATTTGTGTATCTTGAAAGTCAGCTACTGTGTTAGCAGTGTGAGTACCTCGTAACACCATGCAGCAAGAAGCCCAAGCCATGTGGAGAGGCCAGGAAGATGAGATACAATGTGGAAAGAGAGAGGCCAAGAAGCACCAAAGCACTAGATATGTGCATGAGAAACCTACCTTGGATGGTCCACGCAAGAAAAAGGAGTTTGCAGATGACTCTAGTTCTAGCTGCTATCTGGGTGTGACAATGAGCAACACCCTGAGAACTTACCACCTAAGCCCAGGCAATCCACAGAATCATGGGATATAGTAATGTTATTGTTTTAGGTTACTATGGGGGATGTTGTTACATAGATAACCAGAACTGTGCTATTCATATATTCAAGGTTTTATAAAGTCTTACTCTTCATTGCCAAGGCTTCATTGAATATTTATAGGTTAAAATATTTGAAATTACAATTTCCCAAATAATGTTCTAAATATAAAGCCACTGAGCAATATGTAGATGGACAGTCATCAAAAGATGATCTAGAAAAATGACATAGAACAATAAATTTTAGTGACTCTCCACCTTCTTCAGCTGGAATACATCTGAGGGATACAGCACATTACTATCAATTGCATCAATTGCTATCAACAACAACAGGAGTTTTAGTTTAAAAAGACCCAAAGACTATTTACTGTCAGATCCTTCAGTTAATCATCATGAAAATATTAAATAAAAAATAACCATATTCACACTTTCTTGTCCATAGTGAAGAGTGCTTGGTGAGTTTAAAGAGAGACTTTTTAGTGATACTCATTTATATAATTTCTTAACAAGACGATGGTCATCTTTAAACCAAACTTTATTTTCAGACGTTTGACTAGCTCTACCCATCATGAAATGTAGTTTGTGAAATTGTGATGTTCACAATCCCAAATCCACTTCTTTCCAGCTGTATGACCTTGGATAAGTTCTTTAATCTCTTTGTGCTTTAGTTTCATCATCTGAAAAAAAAGGAATAATAATAGTATCTACCCCCTAAAGTGGTAAGGAGGATTAAGTCAGTTAATAATGCATAATAACAGTTTCTGGAAGTAGTAAGCATCATATAAATGTTAGCTTAATTATTTTTTATCTCATTCATTACATTAGGAACACCTGATTGTAGAATGGCCATAACAAATCCTGGTATCAAATGGATTTCACTAGACAAATAGCCTAAATTCTCCTTAGAGTTAGATAAATGGAAAATACTTATTAAATAGGATTCTAAGTAATGATTACTCTTATCACTCTTTTGATCAGTCTTATCAAAAGCAAGCAGAGCACTTTAATTCCAACTTATTGTGTAACTTTTAAGGAAGATACCCTAACCCAGAAATGTCAAATCGAGCTGACTTAATGAATTAGTACATTGCCTCATCCAAAATGAACACCATGATCCCAGCTAACTTGATGAGGAGTTTTAGCTGGACTTTCAGATTCTTTTAAAGGGGAGTAAAGCTGTTCATTGAAATGTACTTTGCCTGGTCAAATATTTGATGCAGTAAAAAGCAGTCATAAAAGCTGAAACTAAGACTCAGATCCCATGCCAATCGTTCTAAAAAAGCAAGCACCAAAGACTGTTTCCTAGAATTTTACCATTTTTTAAAGAGAATATCATACAGATGCTATATTTGTAGTTTATGCTTCATGATTCAGTGCTTTTTCCTGCTAACTATTGAAGCTGAGAAGCTCAACATTCACACACACACACACACATACACACACAAATACTACTAACAATGACAGAATCGAAAGTTCTTTATCCAACATCCATTCTTCCCTTCAGCCTTAGTAATTGAATTACAGTTTAAAAAACAGCAAATATGTATGATAAACATTTATTTTCATTTAAAATGTATAAGCAAAGACTACTTATTCTACTCTCTTTTGATGTAGTGCCAAAGTCTTTTCTTTGAATGTCTCCATCGATTGCAATTCTCCATTGTCTTTCTTTCATAAATCACTCTCATAATTCATCTTCTACAATGTCCAGTTTCAGTGTCTTTGAAGAGAAAAGAAGACATTTGTTAGGGAATTAATGCATATCCTTTCATAGTTTGACAATTTTTTTCCCAGGCTTTCACAATTGCCTCCCCACATCTAATTTGGCAATATTTTTAAAAAATAAAATTTACCTTCATTGTGTATTTCCAAAGAATAAACTTTATTTTCATTTCAACTACTTTACTTTTTACTAACTTGAATATTGTGGGTTTAGATAATATTTGTAAAATCACATAATTCTATCAAAATGTCTGAAATACACAGGTTTAGGAACAAATATAACTGGATCTTACCAAGCCAAAAAAAAAAAGTACTGAATAAGTGGGAATAAAAGTGAGCAGTCACATTTGAGATGAGCCTCATAATTGTCAGGATTCAGCATGCACATTCATCATCAGAATATCTGATAGACATAATGCAGAGTTTACGTTTATCTCTTAGTTTGGTGCAAAAGTAATTGCAGTTTTTGACTTTACATTATGGCAAAAACCGCAATTATTTTTGCACCGAACAAGTAGCAATGATTACGTAGAAGTTGCATATGAGAGATTTCACCCCTAAAGATATTTTATGGATTTTTCAAAAAATATTCCCTACCCTCTTCTTAATCATAGAAAATATTTTTAAAATATGTATATTTCTAAAGCAGACTATCTTACTGTTTTTGATGTTGGTGTTTATAAAGAATAACAAACCCTTGAAACATATTCACATGTCTTTATTCCTAGGAGGATAATCAGCTATTAGTCACTGTTATGGGTTAAATTGTATCCCTCAAAAAGTCATATGTTGAATTTCTAATCCCAGTACCTCAGAATGTGACCTAATTTGGAAAAAAGATCATTGCAGGTATAATTAGTTAAGATGAGTTCTTAGTAGAGTAGGGTAGGCCCTGAATCCAGTATTACTGGTGTCCTCATAAAATGGGGAAACTTGAAAATAGACACACACCCAGGAAGAATACCATGTGAACATAAAGGTAGAGATAGAGGTGATGCACCTACAAGCAAAAGAATGCAAAGATTTCCATCAAACACTGGAATCCTGTTGTTTCAGCCACTCAGTTTGTGGTACTTGGTTACAGCAGTCCTAACAAACTAATACAGTCCATCTGTAGATCAATTTTTCCTTAGCTTACAGTCATATTAAGCTTAAATCTGACTTCATCTGGTTTCTATTTATGTCCTTCTCTGCAGCTTCTTACAATTTGTCAGGTCTTCTCTTTTCTAGGTAGGTAGCCTCTTGACTTGAAAATGTTTCTTCATATCATATTATTTCACTATCCTGATCTCTCTTCTAATGCATTCCTAAAAATACAGTCTTATGCATAAAATTAAAAATAGCATGTGGCCTGCCTAATGCAAAGTAAGGCAAAGAATAAATCACCTTTCTTCCAAACATGATTTTTTTGTAATGACACAGCCCAAGGTGCAATAATGGCAGCACATTAAACTGCTTACCCTCATTGAACGAAAATCTTAGTTACCACACATGCTTTCTCTAAGCCATGTCTCTTCTGTATTCTTTGTTGGAGCTGATTTTTTTTATCCAATGATAAAACTTTAATGTTTAATCCCGAGAAACTTCATTTTGCTGCTCTGCCACATCATTCTAGCACATCAAGTTTAGCTTAGAACCTGATTCCTTTAGTTAAGTCATTAGGAAAAAAAAGTTGATGTACAGGGAAAGGATAGATTCCCTAAGCCACATTACCAGAAACTTTCTCCAAGCCAAGTTTATCTGTTACGTAGCAATCTGGGATATACCTTATCAGTCAGTTTCCAAGAAATGTAGCTGTACTAACACCAAGTACATATCTCTTCAAAAGTTTAAAGAAAGGTTCTATTACTTTAATAAATACAAATAAATTATATCTCTATCCTTCCCCTGATCTACCAGCCTAACAATTCTGTCAAAAAAAGGACATGAAGCTAATTCAGCATCACTTGTTTTTGGAGAAACCAGGCTGAGTCTTAGTGATCTCTGCTAAGTAATGTAACACATTTCTTCATTTCTTAAGAAATTGACTTCCAAATTTAGCTGAAATCACATTAGAATTCATTATATGACTTTTTCTTCATAAATCTAAATGAACTGCAAAGTTTAACATTTCAATATAATCATGATAAAATTAAATCTTAGTTCATTTTAGAAAGTTAACTTGAAATTGCCTAAAGAATGAATAGAGTGCATTTTTCAATGAAAAATGTTTCTAGCTTGCAGTAATGCAGTTTTTTCAGTCATATAAATAGAAGCTACCAAATATGCTTTTGAAAAAATATGATTTATTTCAGAATCGAATTACTGACTTAGAACTTCAGTGCTGTCTTCATTATAGACATTTAGCGTACTTTATCCTAATCTTACTTCTAATCTTTCATTTATACTTTTTCCTTTGATTCATTCCCTCAGCTCCTTCTAGGACTTTGTTTAAAATATCTCCTGCCCCCTCCCTTTAAAATGCACACTCTATCATTTCCCATCCCCTTCCTTTATTTCCTTTATCACACTTATCCCTTGGCATTATTGATATTCATATATTTTCCATCTCACTTGCTAGAATTTAAACTACACAAGAATAGGAAGTTTATCTGTTGCTTTAACAGCCACATACCCAGGTTTAGAACAGTACCCGGCACATAGTGACTTCTCAACAAATACTTGTTGGAGGAGTGAATGAAGCAATGAAGAGAAGTACCAATTATACTATTAAGTAAACATTTCGCAACCAGAATACTAAGAGACGAATGTAGGCAAGAGGTGGTAACTGAAAACACCAAGTCACAGTTGAGATAAAACTCACCTATACATGCTACAGATTTAATTAAACATAATAGTGTATAATTAAAATTACATCTAATATTTTAGATACATGTTTACTCTTTTAGAATTATAACCCACAACTATAAAATAATAGTTCAACAACTCTAAATATCACATAAATTTCCTAATAAAATGCAGCCAAAATGTCACTATGTTTGTAAAAATAACTTTATTTTCCCACTCAATATATAATTTCCTTCTTTAATTCAAATATTCAAATAACCTGATGAGGGAAGAAGCATAGTCTCTGCTGCCCATTCTCGCTATCTGTTTTCCCATTTACCCCTTATTCCCACTCTCATCACCCCATCTTCACTATGCTGGAATTCACTCCCTTCTATACATCTTTATTGTCTATGCTATGAATAATTATCTTTTAAAATCAGAAAAAGAAAGCAATTACTTAAATGAGTAGTTATTTAAATAAATGTCTGTTTTGTTTTGTTTTGTTTTGTTTTTTGAGACGGAGTCTCGCTCTGTTGCCCAGGCTGGAGTGCAGTGTCACGATCTCGGCTCACTGCAAGCTCCGCCTCCCGGCTTCATGCCATTCTCCTGCCTCCGCCTTTCGAATAGCTGGGACTACAGGTGCCCGCCACCACGCCCAGCTAATTTTTCGTATTTTTTTTTTTTTAGTAGAGATGGGATTTCACCATGGTAGCCAGGATGATCTTGATCTCCTGACCTCGTGATCCACCCACCTCAGCCTCCCAAAGTGCTGGGATTACAGGCGTGAGCCACCACACCTGGCCAAATGTCTGATTTTTGTTTGGTTTCAGTGTGCAACATTTTTCTTTGCTTGTATTGTTATCACTGTTTTTAATATTGATTAGAAACAAATAGTGCCTTGAACAGTAGATATTTGACTACCATTCTGCTACTGAAAAGGCCTCCCAGTGTCCAATGGTTCATTTAAAATAGAAGAAAATGTAGTTCTACTAAAGATTTCCATAAAATTATTTATAAAAACTTTAGGATGTCTTCAATGAAATGTGTGAAAATATACAGAATTTACTTTAATGCAGTGCTTAAATTGAACCAGTCAGCCAAACTGACTTCTAAATAAGCAGCTGATGGATATATATATAGAGAGAGATAGATATGTAGATATATAAATACATAATTTATTAATCAAATGATTGCAGTGTTAAGTAAACAACTAGTACTTTGCAATGTAAAAGCACATTACAGTTTACAAAATATGCCTACATGGCTTCAATTCCAGTATAAGTTACTATGTCACTAAATGCCACTTTTGGAATCCAAATTTATCCACAATTTCCCCAACCTTTGCATTAGCAAAGCAGCTCTTACAACATTGAGCCCTCAAAGAACCTCATCTGCCACAAATAAATCAGCTCTTCAAGACAACAGAGCAATATGACTGAGCCACAGCTAGTATCATACTGAATGAAGAAAAACCAAAAGCCTTTCCTCTGAGATCTGGAACAAGACAAGTATGCCCACTTTTACCACTGGTACTGAACATAGAACTGGAAGTCCTAAGTAGGGAAATCATACAGGAGGAAAAAATGAAGGACATCAAAATTCAAAAAGAAGAATTCAAGTTATAGTTGCTTGCAAATGATATGATTTATATTTGGAAAAACCTAAAGACTCCACAAGAAAACTATTAGAACTGATAAATTCAGTAAATTTGCAGGATACAAAATCAACATACAAATATCAGTAGCATTTCTATATGCCAACAGTGAACAATCTACAAAAGAAATCATGAAAGTAATCCCATTAACAATAGCTACAAATAAAATGAAACTCCTAGGAAGAAATAAAAGAAATAAAGAAATCAAAGAAAAAAAATTCTTTAATCAAAGAAATAAAGATGCCACAATGAAAACTATAAAACATTGATGCAAGAAATTGGAGAAAACACAAAAAAAGTAAAGATATTCCATCTTCATGAAGTGGAAGACTGAATATTGTTAAAATGTCCATGCTACCCAAAGCAGTCTACAGATTCAATGTAATTGTTGTCAAAATACCAATGACATTCTTCACAGAAATAGAAAAAAAATTTCTAAAATTTATATGGAACTGCAAAAGACTGAGAATAGCCAAAGTTATCCTGAGCAGAAAGAACAAAACTGGAGGAATCACATTATCTGATAATATGGTTTCGCTCTGTGTCCCCACTCACATCTCATCTTGAATTGTAATCCCCATAATCGCCACATGTCCAGGGAGAGACCTGGTGGAAACGACTGGATCATAGGGGCAGTTATCTCGATGCTGTCTTCATGATAGTGAATTCTTATGAGATCTGATGGTTTTATAAGTGTTTGACAGTTCCTCCTTCACATACTCTTTCTTGCCTGCCACCATGTAAGATGTGCCTGCTTCCCCTTCTTCCATGATTGTAAGTTTCCTGAGGCCTCCCCAGCCATGCAGAACTCTGAGTCAATTAAACCTCTTTTCTTTATAAATTACCCAGTCTCGGGCAGTTCTTTATAGCTGTCTGAGAATGGACTAATACACCTGACTTCAAAGTATACTACAGAGCTAGAGTAACCAAAATGGCATAGTAATGGCATAAAAACAGACAGATAGACCAATGGAACAGAATAGGGAACCCAGAAATAAATCCATACATCTACAGTGAACTCACTTTTGACAAAGGTGCCAAGAGCATACATTACGAAAAGGATGGTCTCTTCAATAAATGGTGCTGAGAAAACTGGAGATCCATATGCAAATTAATAACATTAATCCCTAGACCCCTATCTCTTATCATTTACAAAAGTCAAATCACAATGAACTGAAGACGTAAATCTGAGACCTCAAACTATGAAACTAATGAAAGAGAACAATGGGGGAATTCTCAGGGCCATTGGTTTGGGCAAAGATTTATTGAATAACACCCCACAAGCAAAGGCAAATAAAGCAAAAATGGACAAATTAGATCACACACAGTTAAAAATCTTATGCACAGCAAAGGAAACAATCCACAAAGTTAAGAGACAATCCACAGAATGGATGAAAATATTTACAAACTATCCATCTGAAAGGGAGTAATAACAAGAATATATAAGTTCAAACATCTGTACAGGAAAAAATCTAATAATCTAAAAATCTGACAATCATTAAAATAGGCAAAAGATATGAATAGATATTTCTCAAAAAAAGACGTATGAATGGCCAACAGGTATATGAAAAGATTCTCAACATCATTGATCAGAGAAATACAAATAAAAACTACAATGTGATATCATCTCACCCTTGTTAAAGTGGCTTTTATCCAAAGGACAGGAAATAATGAATGCCTATTGTTTGGATAAAAGGGTGTGGAGAAAAGGCAACCCTCATACACTGTTGGTGGAGATGTAAATTAGTACAGGCATTATGTAGAACAGTATAGAGTTTCCTCAAAAAACTAACAATAGAACTATAGTATGACAGCAATCTCACTTCTAGGTATATACCCAAAAGAAAGGAAATCAGTATATTGAAGCTATATGTGAACTTATGTGTTTATTACAGCACTATTCACAATGGCCAAGATTTGGTAGCAACCTAAGTGTCCATAAGCAAACTAGCGGATACAGAAAATATGGATACATATACCCAATGGAGTACTATTCAACTATAGAAAAGAATAAGATCCTGTCATTTGCAATAACATGGATGGAGGTCATTATGTTAAGTGAAATAAGCCAGGCACAGAAAGACAAACTTAGCATGTTCTCACTTATTTGTGGAAGGTAAAAATTAAAACAATTAAACTCATGGAGATGGAGAATAGAAGAATGGTTACTGGAGACTGGGAAGGGCAGCACAGGTGTGGGGGACAGTGAGGATAGTTAATGGGTACAAAAATATAGTTAGATAGAATGAACAAGGTCTAGTATTTGATAACAACAGAGTGACTACAATCAACAATAACTTATTGTATGTTTTTAAATAGCTAAAAGAATATAATTGGAATGTTTGCAACTTTAATATAAATGCTTGAGGTCATGTATGCCCCATTTACCCTGATGTGATTATGCACTGTATGCCTGTATCAAAATATTTAGTATACCCCATAAATATATATATATATATATACCTGCAACGTACCCATATTTAAAAAAAAAAAAGACAACAGAGCACTCACATTCTTTGGTCATTTGTATTTCATGGAAAAGGGAGATGAAGGGAAGTCTATGTCATGTGGAAAAAGTGATATAAGGTCCAGGTAATGAAGGTGATCAACTGACTGCAATGAGATAAAAATTGACCCCTGCCCCACTTCTAGTTCCTTCTCTGCCCATTTTGACTGGGAACTTAAAGAAGATATTGGCTGGTACTTGCATTTTTGACAATTCAAGGACACCAGTTGTTCATGAACCCCACTTTAAAAAACATGGCGATAAAATGGTATTGAAGAGTGACTAACTGCATTATAACCAGAGAAGATAGAGGGATGTGAATATACAAATGCCTTCACCCACAAATTTTTAAATAAATTTTATATAAAGTCATAACTCTTTTTAAAACACAGGAATCAAGTTCACATTTTCCATGCTGCAGAAAGGATTAAACATGTAGGACAGTTTATAGCTATTTATTGCCTCCTGAACATCAGCTTGATTAATGTTAGTATATTAACCCAGGTAAGCAAGTTTTAAAGCAAGGAAAAAAAAAATGGTTTTGCTATTGTCTATTTTACTCAACCACAGCAGAAAAGAGAGGGAAAAATTATTAGTATTGCAAAGTGCTGAGGAGAAAACATATTTACCCATCTATAAACCCTTTTTCAAGGTTTTTGGGTTTTTTAAATTTTAAAACAGCATTATTGATCAGGTTGTACTAACTTTGCCTTTTGGAAACTTATTTAAAAAAAGACATTTCAGTTGCCATGATCTAAAGTAATGTTTACCACTATGGTTTACATTTAACATATTGTAGTAGTTATTTTTTAAATTATTTTATTTTGTCATGTAGAGATACTGTGTGTTTTTTTTTTTTATTTGAACTGGTTAGCTCTATAAATTCCTCACTTAAGCTTTACAAATGGACCATTCTTTTTAAAAAGCCTATAAACAAATAAATAAATAAATAAATAACATAAGAATAAAATAATGAGCTCAAAGTGAAATAAGGAAATAAATATTACAGAAGGTTGGAGTAGAGCACCAGTGAAATAAAAGTATAAATTTCAGTTTCCCAGCCTAATAAAAAATTAGTATAAATGCCTATTTTATTGATCTTTAAGACTCTAAAATACTCTAGAGGAAACTGAATCCAAATTTTATTCCAAAAGTAAAAATAATAAAGAGTTAGTAAAAAATTTACCAAACATGATAGTAGAATCTCTCATTTCTATTTTTGGGAAGAGGAAAAGTTTATGGTTCATTTTAATTTTACATTGTTTCCTATCAATATGTATCTCATTTTTTTTGGAAATGATTTGTATTCTATGGATATGTTGTCATGAATGAGACTTTTCTTGATGGAAAATGAAGTCATCATGTTAGAAGAGTCCCTTTGAGGAAATCAGTTATCTCCTTACTTGCAAGTGGCATACGTTTTCTAGATTTTCTTAAAAGTTAGGCTTAAATATTTCCAGAAATAGATATTTCACCCTAGCAACCACCTCCCTTGCAATCAGTGCTGCAAAAGGGAAGAACAGACTCTTTATAGTCAAAGAGATCTGAGTGGCTGGAAGGAAAAAATATTCCAACAGGAAATAAAAGTGAAACATGTCGGAAGAGATAGGATTGAAAGAAACGAAGGTAAAGGAAAGAAGAGGGAGAGAGAATAGAAAAAGTTATGTGTTGTTATGAAATTAACAAAATCTAATTTTAATATTTATTTATATTTACATTTTTCCCAAAAGCTTTACTAGGGCCAGAATACTTAGAACTATCAATGCCTATTAAATTTTTAGGAAAAAATAACCTATTGAGATTATTACTGGCGTTTCAAATAAACCTAGACTTACATTTCATTCATATTTTAAAAGTAATGTAAACTTTTATAAAATATCTACCACTCTGTTTTAGAACTCAACAGCTTATGGATGAAGAAATGGTTTATCACATTATTTTCTTGGAGAAGGATAAGCCAAACCTTAATGCCTTATTAAAGTGATTTTCTTAACTAATTTAATTGCTGCACAGTAACTTTTTAATCTCTCACATCAGAAATTATCCACAAATCCAGTAATATAGGAATCTGCCAGTCAATTTTTACTATATTTTGACAATTTTCTCTTTTAGAAATGTGACAATAAAACTACATCCTATAAGGAAGACTGCTTCTAGTAGCATATTTTACCTACACTGGGTAAATTATTGCCTTTCCAGTAGAGAGAGAATGAAAAATCCTTTTGCTTAAAATATCACCTGCAGTCATTCAACCTTGCAAAATCCCTTCCTGAATGAGATGTATTTATTCAGGTTTTCATTGTAGTGAATTGAGTTAGGATTAAGAGTTCTACAGAAATTTCAATGACACAAAAAGGCATGGTTCCTTATCCTTGTAGAATCATGCAGTGACATGTAGTGGTGTTAGTTGTAGGACCTTGTAAACTTAATTTCTAAAATTGGTGAAGTGCTGGTTTTGTGTCCAGTGTGCTTAGGGCATAATAATAGGCTGTCTTCACCTTTCAAGAACTCTGAGCCTTTCACATTTTAGTTGTGAATGTGTAAGTGTACTTGTGCATGAAGGCTAACTACACTGCATGTCTTTATAAAAAGAGAAGTAGAAGCCAAGTAGAAAATCATTTAAATTTATTTCCTGGAGACACAGTAGGGCAGCATATAATGCCTAAAAGCTCTCCTGTCTTCTATGCTGTTGTATCACATTAAATAAATTTTAGTTGCTGACGAAGGCTTTTCAGTGCCAATCAACAATCAGAGAAAGAGGCGTTGCTATTGACAACTGGGAAAGTTGTGGTGCTGAATTGCAGAAGCTGTCTTTTAAAGGGTTCCAGCTGTCATCATCACATCAGTGAAGCATATTAATCTGCTCCACATTGCTTGAAAAGGTGTAGGTAATTACCTTCTCTACTCCACAATGTTTTCACAGAAATCTTTCATGAGATGATATTGTTTAGTGGGAAACAACAGCTAACTTTTCCAACTAGGGGGGAGAAAGGATATATATGGCTCATAAAAAGCTGACATCCTTTTAGTTAGTGGTTTCCAGAATTTGAATAATCACCAAATATGTAACTCATGTGCCTTATGCAGTAAACAACCTGAACAACCATACTTGCCAGCCCTAGAGACTAACTTGTTATGATTACTGTTGTTGTTATTATTATTTAACAATAGGAGGCAATTTTTAAAACATACGTTACAATTTCATAAAGACAATTTGGCCATGAACACACAAAATAGGAAGTACATAATCTCAGAATGAAACACAGACTTACTTTTAAATTAAATAATTTTAGATTCAAGAAAAACTCACTGCATTACCCTTATAGCACATTGTCATTACATGACAAACTAGTAAAAGAAAGTTCTTATTATCTTTCATAAATTCGAGTTTGGAAAATAAAATTTGCTTTTAATTATTATTTTATAGAAAGCAAAAAGGCCTTTTAACATTTGGTGAAAATCAAAGTTTATCATTTCTGTAGCATGTGGCTATGTCCCTAAAAGAGTGACTTAACCTGCGGCTGCCAAAATCAGTGACAGATTTTGACACAAGCTGTGAAAGAAGCATCTGTGTGACTAATGGCCTGGCTCATACATTCACTTGGTGGCCGGGTGCCAGTATTTTATCTGGATGGTTTGCTTCAGACTCAGATGCTTCTACTTTAATAACTCCTGAATGAGACTCTGAAAACAAAGTAATTCCTGTGGATTATATATCCTTATCATCTCCAGAATGTATCTCCTTCTCACTCATCCCATTGACAAATGCTTCTCTTTTCAATTCCCCAGAAAGACTCTTTCCTTAGTGGAGGCCCAGAAGAAATAAAAAGTGGGTCACCAGAGGTGGAATGTCTGAGCCCCAGACAGACAATGACAAAAGAGTGAGACATGATAATATGACCTGGATTTCTATGAAATGTCATTTAAGCGTGGATTTAACTGTGGACCCAAAGCATTATGCTCTACAAATCGAGTGAGTTCCTCTTCTTTTTCCAGGAACTACTGTCCTTCCAGACTGATCAGCTTTCCTTTGAAGATTTTCCTTATCTTTCTCCATCCAACTCAGAACAAAGGGTAAATCAGGTAAAATCAAACAAGGTGAAGCCAGGCATGTAATTAGCTCTCAAAATATATGTTGTAAACTCCTGCATGCTTTCCAGAAATGGTTTACAGCTTTAGTTTTATACTTGCTAGCAAATAAAGGCATTGGCAGGATCAGTAATGGTTCAGTGTCTACATGCTTATAAATATACAAGTTGCAAAGAAGAACACGCTCATGGCTGGTACTCACATGACAGAGAAGTTTCTCCTGTGGGCCCTCTTAAAGAAAAAAGTGTGAATATAGTGAAGAATCATTAAATGACAGTCTCATAGTAAACACAGTGGCTTTCAAAAATCTGTTTCTTCTAACATCACTCAGCATAAGCTTATGGCAAAATGCCACTCCACAATTTAGTAAGCACATTCCCACAGGAACCAGAACAGTGTTACAGAATTTTTGCTTGCCTGGCTTAGATAGGATAGATTTAAGAGGAGCTAGGTGAATGGACAGACACCACGTCCTTCAGGCAATCTTTCATAAATATTGTTTCTCCCAGCTGAGCTTCTGATAAATGTTGAATGGCAGTGAGTTGAAGATTATATTCCCTGACAAGTACCTGGAGTGAAGCTATTCTGTTTTTCCGGTTAAGTGCAAAGCCATATGTTTTAACAGCTCCTCAACCCAGAGGCCGGATTGACATTTTCTTATGAAAGTTGACAAGTCTGACAAGAACAAATGCTTGAAGAGAAAGCCACTCCATCTGCACATAGAGATAAACAAGGGAGTACCTATGGGAAGGGCCAAGATTCTTTTCAGAAAGCAATTACTCTCCTGCTCACAAAAAAAGGAATCATCAGAGTGCCGAAGATCGTTGCCATATGATAAGAGCATAATAATTTTAAGCTAGATTAATTTTAACGTTTTAACAAAATACCATGCACATTTGCCAAAGACAAATTTTGTTTCACCCTACTATGGCCATCTGCATCCAAAAATATTTTATATCAATTTGTTCCAAAGAGAGGAGAGTGTTCCTCAAACAAACAAAAAAATAGATTTTTTGTCAATTCTTCTAATGAGTGGGGCGTTCATCATGATAAGGAAGTGAAGACCAGAAAAATGGCTGACTGTCTTCTTATACATGCTTACTTAGGTTGCATATTACCCTTCTGAGAGAATCCCACCATTCCTCTCTCTTTTCCTTCTAAGTCTTTCTCCCATACACCTGAGGTAGGAGGATCTGAGAGAATTCTGGCTAGTATTGTTGCCACCATAAAAATCCTGGTACAGGCAGATTAAGCTGGCTCTTCTCTTGCTTTAAGAAAAATATATTTTACTCTTCCTACTGTCACTATAAACGGGCCAAAGGAGCTATCCATTTGTCAAGTCTAAGTCATCAAGTTCAACCAGGGATTTGGAACAAAAGCCTTTGCTGGGGGGCTGGCCCTTTACATACTTATTGCCCACAGAGCCTTAAAGACAATATATAGAGATATACCTGGGAAAATACAATCATAATAGTGTTTGGCAGTGGTGAATAGTGAAATAACAGTGCCTAGGACTTGTAACCCCTTGGGAAAAGGCAAACTTACAATAAACGTATCAAGAAATAAAGTAATATAATTATCTATAATTTGAATGGAGTAAACAATTGTCCTCAATAAGAATGAAGTGATGCCCTGCTTTCAATAATGGACAGAACATTCAGACAGAAAATCAATAAGGAAACAATGAACTTGAACACCACTATAGACCAAATGAGCCTAACAGACATACAAAACATTCTACCCAGCATAAGCAGAATACACATTATTCTCAAGCGCATATGGAATATTCTCCAGGACAGACCACAAAACAAGTCCTAACAATTTTAAGTAAATATATTTTAAGAGATTGAAATTATATCAACATATTTTCCAACCACAATAATATTAAACTAGCATGTAATAACATCAGGAAAATTATAAAATTTACAAATACCTGGAAATTACACATTACACACGTAAACAACAAATAGGTCAAAGAAGAAAACAAAAAGAAAATCTGAAAAGATCCTGAAATAAATGGAAATAAAAATACAGCATACTATTACTTACTTAATAAAAGCAGTTTTAAGAGAGTTTATAGCAATAAACAAAAAACAAACAAAAAAACTATAGTTAGATACCACTTCACACTGTTATGATGACTGTTATCAAAACCAAACAAAGATAATAAAGGTTGGGGAGAATGTGAAGAAATTGAAGCACTTTTATGCAGTTAGTGGGCATGTTAAATGGTGCAGCAGCTATTTAGTGCAGTATGGAGGTTCCTCAAAACATTAAAAATAAATCTATCATATGATCCAGCCATTCCACTTATGGGTATATATTCAAAAGAATTGAAATCAGGATCTCAAAGAGATACCTACACATCCATGTTCATTGCAGCATTATTCATAATAGCCAAAATATGAAAACCACCCCAAGTGGACATGGACAGAAGAATGGAAAAAGAAAATGTGGTATATGTATACAATGGAAACTTATTCAGTCTTTAAAAAGACAGAAATCTTGCCATTTACAACAACCTGGATAAACCTGGTGGCTATTACCCTAAGGGAAATAAGCCAGGCACGGAAGGACAAATAGTGCATGATTCCACTTCTGAGTTATCTGTAACAGTCAAACTCATAGAAGCAAAGAGTACAATAGTGGTTGGCAGGGGCTAGGAAGTGGAGAAAACGAGGTGTTCATTAGATATAAAGTTACACTTACGCCAGATAAATAAGTTCTAGAGTTCTTCTGTATTACGTATTGCCTGTAGTTAATAAGATGGTATTGTGCACCTCAAAATTTGTTGAGTGTAGATTTCTTATTAAATGTTCTTAACACACGCACATGCGCACACACACACACAAGGGGCGTTAGGAAACTGAGAGGTGTTGAATATGTCTATTACCTTGATTATGGTGGTGGTATCAGGAGTACTTTCATATATCCATACCTATTAAAGTATACACATTAAATATGTGCAGTTCTCTGTATATCAATCATACCTCAATAAAGCTGTTTTTAAAATGAAGGAATGGAACAGATATTAAATCCCATCAGATGAGATCTACTCAGACCGTTGATAAAGTTTATCTAATTTCTCTATACCTCAATAAAGCTGTTTTTAAAATGAAGGAATGGAACAGAGATTAAATCCCATCAGATGGGCTCTACTCAGACAGTTGATAAAGTTTCTCTAATTGGCAAGACTATTAGGATTTATGAAAGCTTGGTCAGAAAAACTTTCACTGAGGTTATGTTTAGCTTGGGGTTTTAATTACTTATGCAATATGAAGTATTATGAAGACATAACCAGAAAAGAAGCTGGGGTATATAAAGTCTGACACCATTCAATTTGGTTGGAAAAGCAGGGGGTAGGGAAGTTTCCTATTTTTTACAAATAAATTAATTTTAGAATCTCCCCCAGTAGACTCACAAACAGAAAACCCATGTTCTAGAATTTGTCTACAGTACCAGTTTCATCAGCTAAACTCAGGTCTTACCACATAAATTTATCATACCAAAGTATTAGAAGAAAAGAGAATTTATAAAAAAAGATGTTTATACACATATAACTTACCACTTCTGAAAAGATGCACAAAAAAATGGTACCACTAATGGAAACTAGGAAACTCTGGCTAATGATGCTTAATTTTAGTGATGTTTAATTTTTGGCAATATTTAGTATTTATAGCATGCAAATATGACCTCCAATATTATTTGAGATTTTACAACAGGAATTAAATTTGAGGCTAAAAATTTTGGTTCCTCCGTCTAATTTTAATTTCACAAATGACCACACTAATCAAACCAGAGTTGAGTGGGGTTTTGTGCATGGTTGTTATTGTTTGTGGTTCTTATTTTGATACACAATCTTTATCAATTTAGAGATTAGGATGCCACATTTCAAATTTCCTTCGCCACAGTATGGAAATAATTAGTTTACCTTTATTGACAGTCTGTCAATAAAGAGGGAAATAAAAGTCTACTCTTCATAGGGGCCAGACGCGGTGGCTCACGCCTGTAATCCCAGCACTTTGGGGGGCCGAGGCGGGCGGATCACGAGGTCAGTAGATCGAGACCATCCTGGCTAACACGGTGAAACCCCGTCTCTACTAAAAAAAAATACAAAAAATTAGCCGGGCATGGTGGCAGGCGCCTGTAGTCCCAGCTACTCGGGAGGCTGAGGCAGGAGAATGGCGTGAACCTGGGAGGTGGAGCTTGCAGTGAGCCGAGATCGCGCCACTGCACTCCAGCCTGGGCGACAGAGCGAAACTCCGTCTCAAAAATAAAAAATAAAAAATAAAAAAATCTACTCTTCACAATACCCAAGACAGTTTAAAAATTCCTCCCTGGTCTCCAACTCTCTACCTTTGGGAACACTATCTAAAGTCTTCAATAGAGATTTTCTCAATGTCTCCTTGGGAACACAAAGTACGTTCAGTTTGGTGGTATATGCAAAATGAAACATGTAGGAAAAAGTCTGTTTATTGACGGGGAAGATTACAACCCATGGGCTGGGCTGGGGAAATAGTAAGCCCCTCCCATGCTACCTCCCTTTATTTAAATTTTTACATGAAGCCACACACTGTAGGACGAAAAAAAAGAAAGAAAGAACTTTTACATGGATCATACCATCACAGCTGAGTGAGGCGAGGTCAAAAATCAACAGGCAAGGTCAAAATCCCAGATTTTTTTTTTTTTACTTCTGTTTAGCATATTTATGATTTAGATCTAGAAATCTCTGAACTTGCTTGGAATAATTGACTGATGTGACAAAGTGAATCCACACACAAGGCTCTACATTATAGATCAGTCTTCTCTACATCAAAAGAAAACCCCCAAATTTACATACTTTATAAATAAATGTGTGTATATGCATATCTCTATATATGTGTGTGTATTACAACATATTTTGTCTGCCTTTAAATTTGGTCATAATCATATCAAAATGTTCATTCTATCCTTCTTTTTCACTTTCCATAGGATTAAGTTATTCATCTTTTCTGCGTCTTATCTCATTTTCTAAGTTACTAGAAAATTTGATCCATGGGTAAAATTTTAAAAGACAGGGAAATAGCTGCAAATTTCTATAAGCACTAGAATAATTTGCAGTCACTTTGTCAGTGATAGATCAGTTGTAGTCAGTTACCTCATGCTAAGGCATAAGGTAGGCTGTGTTAAACTGGGCTGTGGAATATGCACAATACCTGAGTTTCCAACTGTGGTTCCACTCGTTTCTTTACCATTCAAGAAACAATGTGCAATGCAAGTAAGGAACATGACATCTGCTTATTTGAAGACTTCAGAATTAAGTTCACATCAAAACTATGTAGAACTTCCCTCCCTGCAAAGACTATTGCGTACCATTCCTTTCCTGGCTCTTGGCATGCTATTGGCACGTTACATTTTAGAAACTCCAAAAAAATAGATTTTAAGCATCTGCCATGTACATTTAACTTTTTACTTGAGTTTACTGACTATGAGAAACAGCATGTAGAAATAAGTTATACTACAGAATATGTTGTTTATATACCATGCAATGCAAGAGAGTAATTTCTATGTTTCAAAAGTAGTTCATGTTACTGGAAGAACATAATGACATGTTGTCCTAAGAGCATCTCCATTTAACTAAGATGTGATAAGAAAATCACCTTATAATGTGCGCCTACTGCTAAGTGGAATACTCATCATTTAATGCCCACCACTAGCTTGAAAGAAGGAATTTTACTCACTGTAAGAGTCAACCTATCCATTCTTCATTCAATTATTCTCTATAATTATTACAAGGCATCCATAAAAATTAAAGTGCTTCTAAGTCACTAAAAAAATGCATGTTATGATGAACTTCTTGGAAAATTCATTAAGTAAAGGATATAATTAAATTTACTAAAAGATTGTTTCATATATTATAAATATAAGTAGCCAAAGTGGTATTAATCAGAATATTTATTTCCTTTAAGAGTTATGTCACGTATAAAAATGTGGTAAGAGAAAGGTTTGCTTTTCTCACCAGAACCAAAAATACTCTAAAATGTTTTGTCAATTAAGTATCAGCACATAATCAGCCAGAGGTCAGGTATCTCTAAATCCACATAGAAGCACAGAATTGGAAGAATTTATCTCAGTGCATCAGCTTTGCTTTTCCTAATGCTCTCAAGAAGGAAAAATTGTATCTTCTTTAAAAATAATGTTAGAAAATAATCCAAACATAAATTAGTTATGGGAATTAATAAACATAGATTAGTTACAGGGATTACCCCTGGTGATAAAGTAGCATAGATGGAAGCAAAGAAATGAGGTAGGAAGGTTGCCCCCAAAAGAGACTTACTCTTCATCACTGTCACTTGGATTTTTTTATTAGATGTACTTTTGTATTACTTGTATAACTGAAAGTAAACTTAATTGGGAAATATTAAATGAGCATATACAGATACATGTATGAAGGAAAGAAAGATGGGAGAAGGAGAAAAGTGTGAACGTGTACTTCAGGCAAAGACCCAGGATGAAAGAATAGGGCAGAATTCTTAATGAGAATTATGTGATGATGTTACAGCAATTTTTAATAAAATCCATAACACCATTATACATTTATCCAAATAGAGAAATAAAATACAAAAGACAATCTTGTCTAAATGTGGTCACTTTTCTCAAATAACCTTTCTGGACAGGTGTTCAGATTCCTTTTATTTTCTCTTCCAAGTTTTTAATTACCCCCCCACTTTAATATCTCTCCTAATCTACGGAACCTTTTAAAAATCTTATTCTTCATTATCCCTAATGAGTAATCACTCTATAGCCATGTGGATCAGCCTATACTATTTATCTCACACTTAATTATAAGTTTATGTGTCTCCTCCAATGTTAATGATTGTAAAAGAAATAGACCCCTAGGACTCAGCTCCCATTGTAACTGGTGTATTATGCAGGAATAAGGAACAACTTTCTAACCAGGTTGCTTAGATAAGGCTTCAGATTTCACATATCAATTTAATGTGGACAACTTTCATCTCTTGGAATGCTTAATAAAGATTTTATAGGTGCCTTTTAACTAAGACTTAAATTTAATAAGTTTTTTGGAGTTAGGACCATTCGTCTCTGGCTTAAAGAGCAAGTGATCTTTTTTGTTTACAGATATAACATCCCACTTCTAAATCTTATTTCTAAATTGTTTATTGGTCAGATTCAGAGGTATTAACTATAAAGGACAATTTTGCTCATTTGGAAAACATTTTGAAGGTTATTTTAATTAACGGATAACTGTATCCATAATAAAATAAGGAAAAGTGTTTTTTATTGGTGTATCCTTGGAGACACATTTAAATGCTCTATAGATTAAGGAATACAAAGAATCCAGAATATTCATGTCATTCACTCCTGAAATCATAAAGCTCCATATAATTTGCATGATGCATTCTAGCAATAAAACATTTAACATTTACTAAGTATTTAATATATGCCAGGCACTGAGCCATGGAGGAGGGATTCCAAAAAGCAAATTACAACCATAAGAATTCTTCCAAGTGGATTTTAGGTAAAATCAGCAGAGGGCATGAGCTTTCTAACCTGCCAGGCTAGAAAGAATTAGCCTAGAAGAAAATATGAATCTTGGGATTTACCTTACCATTTGTCCATGGCAGCCCTTCTGGCTGACACAGATATTTTTGTTAGCTAGTCTACCGCTTTTATCTCCTTTCCATTCATTTCTCTTTAACATAGAAAGATTATATTGAGCCTCTAATAGACCCTAAAAATAAACAAACAAAACAGTTTCACGATATTTCTGTACTGCTAAATGTTGCTCTCATATCACTTAATCTTATTATATTTTACACTTTGAAAAGAAAAACCACCTTCATTAAATCCTTTTAGGACCAAATAAGAGTATAAATGAAATAAATATTGTGAATTTGCAATCACTGTTGTTTTCCAAGTCTTGTACTTCTCTCTTTGCAGTTGTTATATCTAAAAGTTTTGGGTGTTCAGTGTTCTGCAGGATTACACAAATTAAAATAGAATTAATAGTATAAGAATAAGAGAAATCAGGCAGAGTAAGACGGCCAAATAGAAGCCTACACCAATCATCCCCTCCCCCACAAGAACACCAAATTGAACTAGTATGCACACAATTAGAGCACCTTCATAAGAACCAAAGATCAGGTGAGTGATCACAGAGCCTAGTTTTAACTTCATGTCACTGAAAGAGGCACTGAAGAGAGTAGAAAAGATAGTCTTGAATTGCTGATGCCACCCCTCCCCCATCCTACAGCAGTGGGCCCCATGGAGTGTAGAGATAAACTGTGCACTTAGGGAAGGGAGAGCACAGTGATTGTGAGACTTTGCATTGGAACTCAGTGCTACCCTGTCACAGCAGAAAGAAATATCAGGCAGAACTCAGTCAATGCCCATGGAGGTTGCATTGAGACCAGTCCTACACAGAGAGGAATCACTGATCTCAGTGGTCAGAACCTAAGTTCTGGCAATCCTCATCACTGCAAGCTAAAATGCTCTAGGTTCTAAGTAAACTTAAAAAGGCAGTCTAGGCCAAAAGGACAGCAGTTCCTTGGCAAGTACTGGTACTGTGCTGATCTCAAAGCCAGTATACTTGTGGGGCATGTGACCTGTAAGACACAAGCTGGGGCAGCCAAGGTAGTGCTTAGTGCCACCCCTTCCCTAACCTCAGGCAGTGCAGCTCCCAACTCTGGGCTAGACTCCTTTCTGCTTGACGAGAGGACAGAAAAGAGTAATGAGAACTTTGTCTTACAACTTAAATATCAACTCAGCAACAATAGGATAGGGCACCAAGCAGAGTTTTGAAGCCCTTATTCCAGGCCCTAGCTCCCAGATGACATTTGTAGACACTCTCTGGGCCAGAAGAGAACCCATTGCCTCAAAAGGAAGGGCCCAGTTCTGACATAATTTATTACTTGCTGACTGAAGAAACTTTGTCTGTGAATAATCACAGCAGTAGCCAGGTAGTACTTGCTGTGGGCCCTGTGTGAGCTGGTTCATCCTCTCCCAGCTCCAGGAAGCTCAGCACAGAGAGAGAGAGAGAGATAGAGAGAGAGAGACAGAGACAGAGAGACAGAGAGAGACTCTGTTTGAGAGAAAGTAGTGGAAGACTTTGCCTGGTAATCAAGAGAATTCTTCCAGATTTTATACAAGACCTCAAGGGCAGACATCTGTGAGTCTTTAAGAACCACAGCATTACTGGGCTTGTGATGCCTGCTAATACAAATATGGCTGCAGTGACAAAAATTTAGATTATAACACCCAAGCCCCTTTGAATAACTGGAAAGCATTGCCAAGAACAATGAGTACAGTCAAACCCAGCTGTGAATACTACAATAAATACTTAACTCTTCAATGCCCAGACAGTGGTCAAACATCCACAAGCATCAAGTCAATCTAGGAAAACATGACCTTACCAAAAAAACTAATAAGGCACCAGTGACCAATCCTGGAGAGAAAGAGATATGAGGTCTTTCAGAGAATTCAGAATATTTAAAATAGCTGTTTTGAGGAAATTCAATGAAATTCAAGATAACAGAGAAGGAATTCAGAATCCTATCTGATATATTTAACAAAAAGATTGAAGTAATTAAAAAGAATCAAGCAGGAATTCTAGTGCTGAAAAGTTCAAGTGACATACTGAAGAATGCAACAGATTCTCTTAAAAGTAGAATGGATAAAGCAGAAAGAATTACTGAGCTTAAAGACAGGCTGTTTGAAAATAAACAATCAGAAAGAGAGAGTGGTAGAATATTTATTCAAAGAGATAATTAAAGAGCACTTCCCAAACACAGAGAAAGATCTCAATATTCAAGTACAAGGTTATAGAACATCAAGTAGATTTAACCCAGAGAAGATTACTTCAAGATATTTAATAATCAAACTGTCAAAGGTCAAGGATTAAAAAAGGATATTAAAAGCAGCAAGAGAAAACAAACAAAATATAATTGAGTTCTAATATATCTGGCAGCAGACTTCTCACTGGAAACCATTCAGACTATGACATACTTAAATTGCTAAAAGAAAAAACTTTTTTATCCTAGAATAATATATCCAAGGAAAGTATTCTTCAAACATAAAGGACAAATAAAAACTTCCCCAAAACAAACAAACAAACAAACAAAAAAGTGAAGGAGTTCATCAACACCAGACCTGTCCTACAAGAAATGCTAAAGGGAGTTCTTAAATCTGAAAGAAAAAGACATTACGAGCAACAATAAAATATCTGGAGGCCAGGTGTGGCAGCTCACATCTGTCATCCCAGCACTTTGGGAGGCTGAGGTGGGTGGATTGCTGGAGCTCAGGAATTTGAGACCAGCCTTAGTAACATGGTGAAACTCCATCTCTACTAAAAATACATATATTACCCAGGTGTTGTGGCACACACCTGTGGTCCCAGCTACTGGGGAGGTTGAGGTGGGGGGATCACTTGAGCCCAGGGAGGTCGAGGCTGCAGTGAGCAGTAATCATGCCACTGCACTCCAGCCTGGGCAACACAGTGAGATCCTGTCTCAAAAAAAAAATTATCTTGAGGTACAAAACTCACTGGAAATAGTAATTACACAGACAATCATAGAATATTGTAACACTGTAATTGTGATACATATACTACTCTTATCCTGGGTAGAAAAACTAAATGATGAACTGATCCAAAATAATATGTAGAAGTTCGGTTAGGGTGGTGGGAAAAGTTGAAACAAAAAAAGTTATAGGGAAAGATGCAAATCTTCTTGGAAGGCCGGGAGGTTTTGCAAAAGCTTCAGGAGAGGATTATGGCTGAAGGCAGCCAAGTTCTCTCATCTGGGGACTGAGAGCAAAGGGCAGATAACAAAGGGATGTGTGTAACATCTGTTTGCCATAACTGATTAGGCTATAGTCCCCTAGGGTTAACACCTGTTGAAGGAAGGGATGTGCTTGTGAGCTGGCAATCTGGGCATTTCAGGATAATTTATTTAGCTAGTCTTTGGGTAAGTTGAAATTGTTTAGTTAAGTTCCTCCAATTTTGGTGGAAAAATTGATGAGATTGAGTGGCTTGGTCAAGCAGTGACGTCATAACTTGCAGGTCTTCCTGTTCGTTGCCATAAGCCAAAGTGCCAGGCAGTGAGCTGTGGGCTAAATATGTGTGATAAAAATAGAAGAATAAGTGCACACAGGGTGGGCTTGAGAGTGGACTTAATGAGGGCTGTTTCAAGGTTCTGCAATAAATAAACAGAGCAAGCAGAGCACTAACAATATTGATAGGCTGAGCAGAAAAGGTATCCATGGCCAATATTAAGGCTCCAACTTCAGCTCTCTGAGGACTAGTAAATCTCTACCTCCTCTTTAAGACCAATAACTCTAAGATTTGCCCCTTTGAGACTATTTTCTAGATTCTGTGAGGAACGCTGCAACAGATCACAACAGAACCCTCAAAAATGAAGGTGAAGAGACTGCGCAGTCAGTAAGTCATTGATGCCCGCTCGGGATTTCTAAGTTTGAGGGAATTGTTCAGGCTAGGGTTTCACCAAGGGACAACAGTTATCAGCTCAACAGCAACAGTATATAAAAGTATTGAAACAGCTGCTTAAAGCTAGCTGAGCCTCGGTTTTGCAGGCTCAATTAAGGGACCTAAAGCAAACTGTTGTTTCCCATAACCCATAGTTTCCAAAAGAAGGTACACTAGACATAGAGCTCTGGGAACAAGTAGGGAGAAATCTTAAACAACATCATGTGCAAGGGCAATGGGTCCCAGTAACATCTTCAATGTTATGGGCTTTCGTTAGGGCTGCTTTGGTCTCACTCTACACAGAAGAGCCTAAAAAGGTAAGGGAGGAGGAATTGTGCCTACTTTACCACCACCTCCTTCTCCCTCAGCCCCGCCATTAAGGGGGAAAAATAACCAAGTGGAAATGGAGGTTTTGTCTGAGCCCTCTCAAATAAATTGGAAAAAAGACAAGGGATATGCTACAACTATGGGACCTTGTCTTAGGCAAGTGGCATTAGAAGAAGAGCTCTTAGCCTGCCCAGTAATGCAAGATTGACAAGCCAATCAGGTGTATGAACCCATTTCTTTTGATGCTTATAAAGAGATAAGAAAAAGCATTAGAGAAAATGGAGCCACTAGCTCATTTACAAAAGGGTTAATTGAGGTAACTCTGCAGACCTCTTTCTAATTTTGGCCACTGTTATTATCCCTCCTCTACCTCTGATATGGCTCTCTCAAGATCCAATTTGGGTAGAACAGTGGCCTTTAAAGGGAAAGAAATTGCAAAAAGCTCATGAATTAGCTGAAGAGTAATTAAAAGCTGGCCATGTAGAACCACCAAACAGCCCTTGGAATTCACCCACTTTTGTCATTCCCAAAAGATCTGGCAAATGGAGGCTTTTGAATGACCTATGGGCTATCAATGCTAATTTGCAACCAATAGGGCCCCTTCAACAGGGCCTCCCTTCCCCCATGGCGATTCCTCAAGATTGGCCTGTAGTCATTATTGACTTAACTATTCTCCTTGCAGAACATGACAGAGAAAAAATTTGCATTTACAATACCAGCTATCAATAATGAAAGGCCAGCTCAATGATTTCACTGTAAAGTACTTCCTCAAGGGATGCTGAACAGTCCTACCATGTGTCAGGATCATGTAAATCAGGCTTTGCTCCCCAGTAGAGAAGAATTTCCTAATTGCAAGATTATTCATTTTATGGATGATATTTTACTAGCACCCCCACCAGAGCCAGTACTTTTAAGTTTATATGCCTCTGTCATAATGAATACACAGTTAAGAGGTTTAATCATAGCACCTGAAAAAGTACCATTGTCCTCTCCTTGGAAATATCTTGGATACATACTAACTTCCTGGTCAGTAAGACCTCAAAAGGTTAAATACTGACAACTTACACACCTTAAATGATTATCAAAAATTACTGGGCAATATTAATTGGCTTCACTCCACCTTGGGCATAACTACTGATAAGTTACAAAACCTGTTTTCTACCCTAAAGGGCAAAATAGCCCTACACTGTCCCAGGTATTTAACTCCTGCAGCAAAAAGGGAAATTGAGGAAGTAGAGCAAGCTCTTTCTCGGAGGCAACTAGATCGCATAGACCCATGATATTCAGTTCAATAGTTTGTTTTTCTTAGTAAACATTCCCCAACAGGATTAATAAGATAGATGGCCCCAGGGCTATGCTTCCTAGAATGGGTTTTTGGCTCACATACCAGGACTAAAACACTATATCCCTACATCCAGCTAGTTAGCAAAGTTATCTATACAGGCCACAGATGATGCCATCAGTTGCTAGGTTATGACCCTGAGGTCATAAGAATTCCTTTAGTAAAAAGTAATTCGAAGCAGTATTGCCCTTATCTCTAGACATGCAAATAGCACTCTCTGATTACACAGGCCATATAGAGCATGCTCTTCCTGCTGACAAACTAGTTCAGTTGTTATGTCATACTCCTGTAGGTGCGCCTACAAAAGTAGTTCACTCCCCCATACCTAACGCTTTAACACTTTTTACTGATGGCTCTGGTAAAAATGGAAAAGTGGCTGTTTGGTGGAGACCAAATAATTCCCTCACTTGTTCTGGATTTACTAGTCCTCAGAGAGCTGAATTTGGAGCCTTAATATTGGCCATGGATACCTTTTCTGCTCAGCCTATCAATATTGTTAGTGCTCTGCTTGCTCTGTTTATTTATTGCAGAACCTTGAAACAGCCCTCATTAAGTCCACTCTCAAGCCCACCCTGTGTGCACTTATTCTTCTATTTTTATCACACATATTTAGCCCACAGCTCACTGCCTGGCACTTTGGCTTATGGCAATGAACAGGAAGACCTGCAAGTTATGACGTCACTGCTTGACCAAGCCACTCAATCTCATCAATTTTTCCACCAAAACTGGAGGAACTTAACTAAACAATTTCAACTTACCCAAAGACTAGCTAAATAAATTATCCTGAAATGCCCAGATTGCCAGCTCACAAGCACATCCCTTCCTTCAACAGGTGTTAACCCTAGGGGACTATAGCCTAATCAGTTATGGCAAACAGATGTTACACACATCCCTGAATTTGTAAAACTAAGATATGTAACATGTATCTGTTGATACCAAGTCTCACCTAATTAGTGCACATGCTCTTCCTGGCGAGTCCACCTGACAGCCACTTTTCCATTTTTACCAGAGCTTTATTAACCTTTTTAAATTCCATCATTCTACCTGCAACTGGTACCTGCTACAGTCTATTGGGACCGTCTTCTAAATCCGCCTTTCTTCCGCACTGCTACCTGGGTAGGCACCACCTTCCTAGCCTCTAATAATGTAACTGCTTGGCTGGAAGGGGTTAACATACCCCCAGTGGGGTTCCTTAGTAATGGCACACATTGAACTGAGATGCCAAGTAACACTCCTTGATTGGAAAAGAATGTTACTGATTATACTCATGTTTGTCTTAAGTTATTTACTAATTCTAGGATGCAAAGCCAGAATACAAACAGTGACTACAACGCCAGACAAACCTGTTGTTGCACACATCTGTACTCTTCTATCAACAAAACCCGATGCAAAAAAACAGAAAAGGGGGAGAAGTAGGAGTTCGGTTAGGGTGGTGGGAAAAGTAAGAAAAAAAGCTATAGGAAAAGATGCAGACCTTCTTGGAAGGCCAGGAGGTTTTGCAAAAGCTTCAGGAGAGGATTATGGCTGAAGGCAGCCAAATTCTCTTATCTGGGGGCTGAGAGCAAAGGGCAGATAACAAGGGAATGTAAAGGAACTTATCTAGATAAATCTGTTTACTTATGTGTCCAGAAACCAACCTTTGATCATTCGTGCGCAGGACTTTTACTCTGGGGGTCGACAATGTTTATTACCTACAAATTGTGTTTGCTCCAAGCTTTTGTCACTAAATTTGTACTAAATAAATGTGAGCGTTGCCAGCTTAGGGGGACTGCTAACTCTTTTTGGCCCCTAGTGCCGGCAGTCCCCTAGCCCGTTCTTTCACTGGATATCTGTGTCTGAGTACTCCTCTCAACCATCACTCGGCCAGAGTCTGCAGGACAGACTTGGCAGCAATAATAACCACAACTTTTCAAGATATAGACAGTACAATAAGATATAAACAGAAACAATAAGAAGTTAAAAATCAGCCAAGCACAGTGGCTCACACATGTAATCCCAGCACTTTGGGAGGCTGAGGCAGGCAGATCACAAGGTCAGGAGTTCAAGACCAGCCTGGCCAACACAGTGAAACCCCATCTCTACTAAAAATAGAAAAATTAGCTTGGCATGGTGGCACACACTTGTATTCCCAGCTACTCAGGAGGCTGAGGCAGGAGAATCACTTGAATCTGGGAGATGGAGGTTGCAGTGAGCTGAGATCACACCACTGCACTCCAGCTTGGGCAATAGAGTGAGGCTTCATCTCAAAAAAAAAAAAAAAAAAAAAGTTAAAAAGCAATGGGATAAATTTGTAAGTAGAGTTTTTATAAGTTTTCTCTGTGCTTCTTTGTTAATTAGTTTGTTTCTGCAATCTAGGCTAAGTTGTCATCAGATTAAAAGAATGAATTATAAGGTATTACTTGCAAACCTCATGGTAACCACAAATTGAAAAAATATACAACAGATACACAAAAAATAATAGGGAATAAATTAAAACACACCACCAGAGTAAATTCCCCTTACTAAAAGTAAGACAGGAAGGAAGGAAAGAAGGAATAGTAGACCACAAAACAACCAGAAAACAAACAAAATGGCAGAAGTAAGTCTTATCAATAATAACACTGAAGGTACATGGACTAACCTCTCCAATAAAAAAACATAGAGTGGTTGAATAAATAAGTTAAAAAAGAACCAACAATTTATAAGGAAATGCATAGACTAAAAGTAAGGGGATGGAAAAAAATATTCGATGCAAATGGAAACCAAAAAAGAAAAGATGTAGCTATACTTACATCAGAAAAAAAGAGATTTCAGACAAAAACTACAAAAAGAGACAAGGAAGGTCATTATAATGACAAAAAGGTAAATTCCACAAGAGGATAAAACAGTTTTAAATATATATACCCCCAACACTGGAGCACCCAGATATGTAAACAAAATATTAATAGAACTAAAAAGAGAGATACACCATAATACAATAATAGCTGGAGTCATCAACACCCTTCTTTCAGCATTGGACAGATCATCCATACAGAACATCAACAAAGAAACATTGAATTTAATCTGCACTATAGACCAAATGGAACTCATAGGTTTTTTACAGACTATTTCATCATCAAACAGCTGCCAAATACACATTCTTGTCCTCAGCACAGGGAGTATTCTCAAGAATAGACCATATGTTAGGCCACAAAACTAATCTGTAAGATTTCCAAAAAAATGAAATCATATCAAGTATTTTCTCTGACCACAATGGAATAAAATTAGAAATCAATCGCAAGAGGAATCTTGGAAACTGTACATATACATGGATATTAAACAATATGCTTCAGAATGACCAGTGGGTCAATAAAGAAATTAAGAAGGAAATTTAAATGTTTTAAAACAAATAATAATGGGAACACAATATGTCAAAACTTGTGGAACACAGTGAAAGCAGTACTAAGAGGAAAGTTTAGATCTACAATGGCCTATATCAAAACAGTAGAAAAACTTTAAATAAACTACCTAACAATCTTAAAGAACTAGAAAAGCAAGAGCAAGCCAACCCTAAAATGATTAGAAGAAATTATAAAGACCAGAGCAGAAATAAATGAAATACAAATGAAGAAAAATACACATGATCAATAAAATAAAAAGTAGTTTTTGAAAAGTTAAACAAAATTGACATATTTTTAGCCAGGCTAAGAAAAAAAAGATAGATGCCTAAAATAAATGAAATTTGAGATAAAAAGAGGAGACATTACAACTGATACCATAGAAATTCAAAGCATAATTAGAGGCTACTATGAGCAACAATATGTCAATAAATTGGAAAATGTAGAAGAAATAAATACATTTCTAGACACATACAACCTATCAAGATTGAACTATGAAGAAATTCAAAATATGAATAGGCAAATAGCAAGAAATAAGATCAAGGCCATAATAAAAAGCCACCTGGTAAAAAAAAAGGCTGGGAAATGATGGCTTCACTGCTGATTTCTACCAAACATTTACAGAATTAATACCAATCCTACCTACATTATTCCAAAAAATAGAGGAGGAGGGAATACCTCCAAAACTCATTCTACAAGCCCAGTATTATCCAGATACTAAAATAAAAGGCATATCAAAAAACAAAAATTACAAGCCAATATCCCTGATGAATATTGATGCAAAAATCCTCAACAAAATACTAGCAAACTGAATTCAACAACACATTTAAAAGATCATTCATTATTACCAAGAGGGATTTATCCTAGGGTGCAAGGATGGTTCAGCATAAGCAAAGCAATATGATACATCATATCAACAGAATGAAGCACAAAAATATATGATCACGACAAATGATATTGAAAAAGCATTTGATAAAATTCAACATCCCTTCATGATAAAAATCTTCAAACAACTGAGTATAGAAGGAATGTATCTGTATTAGTCCATTTTCATAATGCTATAAAGAACTGCCCAAGGCAGTGTAATGCATAAAGAGGTATAATTGACTCAATTTCCACATGATTGAGGAGGCCTCAGGAAACTTACAATCATGGTGGAAGGAAAAGCAAACATGTCCTTCTTAAAATGGTTGAAGGAGACAGAAGTGCCAAGCAAAGGGGAAAAAGCCCCTTATAAAACCATCAGATAATATGAGAACTCACTCACTATCATGAGAATATGGGGGGAACTGCCTTCAATGATTCCATTATCTTCCACCAGTTCCCTCCCATGACATATAGGAATTATGGAAATTAGAATTGAAGATGAAATTTGGGTGGGGACACAGTCAAACCACATCATTCCAACCTGGCCCTTCCCAAATCTCATGTCCTCACATTTCAAAACACAACTATGCCTTTCCAATAGTTCCCCAAAGTCTTAGCTCATTCCAGCACTAACTTAAAAGACCAAGTCCAAAGTCTCATCTGAGACAAGGCAAGTCCCTTCTGCCTATGAGCCTGTAAAATCAAAAGCAAGTTAGTTACTTCCTAGATACAATGGAGGATACAGGAATTAGATAAATACACCCATTTCAAATGAGAGAAATTGGCCAAAATGAAGGGGCTACAGGCCTCATGCAAAATCAAAATCCATCAGGCAGTCATTAAACCATAACAAAATTATCTCCTTTGACTCCATGTCTCACACCCAGGTCACACCAATGCAAGAAGTGAGCTCCCATGGTCTTGGGCAGCTCCACTCCTCTAACTTTTCAGGGTACAGCCCCCTTCCAGGCTGCATTCATGGCTGGCGTTGAGTGTCTGTGACTTTTCCAGGCACACGGTGCAAGCTGTTGGTGGATCTACTATTCTGGGGTCTGGAAGATGGTGGCCCTCTCCTCACAGCTGCACCAGGTAGTGCCCTAGTGAAGACTCTGTGTGGGGGCTCCAACCCCATATTTCCCTGCTGCACTGCCCTAGCAAAGGTTCTCCACAAGGGTCCCACCCCTGCAGCAAACTTCTGCCTGTACATCCATATATTTCCATATATCCTCTGAAATCTAGGCTGAGGTTCCCAAACCTCAATTTTTTACTTCCGTGCACCTGCAGGCTCAAAACCACGTGGAAGCCGCCAAAGCCTGGGGCTTGCACCCTCTGAAGCCATGGCCCGAGCTGTACCTTGCCCCCTTTTAGCCATGACTGGAGTGGCTGGGATGCAGGGCACCAAGTCCCTTGGCTCACACAGCAGAGGTGGGCCTGGGTCTGGCCCAGGAAACAAATTTTTCCTACTAGGCCTCCAGGTCTGTGATGGGAGGGGCTGTTTGAAGGTTTCTGACATGTCCTGGAGACATTTTCCCCATTGTCTTGGTGATTAACATTTGGCTCCTTGTTACTTACACAAATTTCCACAGTCATTTTGAATTTCTCCCCAGAAAATAGTTTTTTCTTTCCTATTGCATCATCAGGCTGCAAATTTTCCAAACTTTTATGCTCTGTTACCTCTTGAATGCTTTGTTGCTTAGAAATTTCTTCCACCAGATATCCTAAATCATCTATCTCAAGTTCAAATTTCCATAGATCTCTAGGGCAGGGACAAAAAGCTGCCAGTCTCTTTGCTAAAGCATAGCAAGAGTCACCTTTACTCCAGTTCCCAACAGTTTCTCCATCTGAGACTACTTCAGCCTGGACTTCATTGTCCATATCACTATCAGCATTTTGGTCAAAGCCATTCAACAAGTCTCTAGGAAGTTCCAGGCCTTTCCACATCTTCCTGTATTCTGAGCCCTCCAAGTTTCTAGAAAGTTTCAAA
The DNA here is from genome assembly GCF_029289425.2 of Pan paniscus. Classification (NCBI taxonomy): domain Eukaryota; kingdom Metazoa; phylum Chordata; class Mammalia; order Primates; family Hominidae; genus Pan; species Pan paniscus. The sequence continues at coordinate 45,595,379 of NC_073264.2, forward strand.
CTTTCCCACATTTCCTATCTTCTTCTGAGCCCTCCAAACTGTTCCAACCTCTGCCTGTTACGAGTTCCAAAGTCACTTCCATATTTTTGGGTATTCTTACAGCAGCACCCCACTCTCAATACCAATTTGCTGTATAAGTCTGTTCTCACATTGCTATATAGAACTGCCTGAGACTGGGTAATTTATAAAGGAAATAAATTTAATTGACTCACAGTTCTGCATAGTGTGGAAGGCCTCAGGAAACTTATAATCATGGCAGAAGGGGAAGGAAACACATCCTTCTTCACATGGCAACTGGAGACATAAGTGCTGAGCAAAGAGGGAAAAGCCCTTCATAAAACCATCAGATCTCATGAGAACTCGCTCACTATCATGAGAACACCATGGGGGAAATTTCCTGCCACCAGCTTCTTCCCTCAACACGTGGGGATTACGGAAACTACAAAATGAGATTTGGGTGGGTACACAGCCAAACTATATCAAAACTTCAGCACAATAAAAGCCATATAAAACAGACTCACAGCTAGTATCACATTGAATGTAGAAAAACTGAAAGCCTTTCCTCTAAAATCTGAAATATGACAAGGCTGCTCACTTTCATCCTTGGTATGCAACACTATACTGGAAGTCCTAGCTAGAGCAATCAGACAAGAGAAAGAAATAAAGGGCACCCAAATTAAAAGGAGAAGTCAAATTATCCTTGTTGGCAGATGATCTTTTATTTGGAAAATCTTAAAGACTGCACCAAAAAAAACCTATTAGACCTGATAGATTTAGTAAAGTTGCAGGATACAAAATCAACATGCAAATATCAGTAGTATTTCCTATGTCAACTGAACAATGTGAAAAAGTAATCAAGAAAGTAATCTCATTTATAACAACTACAAAGACAATAAAGTACCTAAGAATCACCATAAGCAAAGAAATAAAAGATCTCTACAATGAAAACTAAAACATTCATGAAAGAAACTGAAGATGACACACAAAAAATAGAAATCTAACTCCATGTTCATGGATTAGAAGAGTCAATATTGTTGATATGTCCATAGTATGCAAAACAATCTACAGATTCAATGTAACTCCTATTAAAATACTGGTGACATTCATCATAGAAGTAAAAAAAAAATCTAAAATGTATATGGAACAATAAAAGACCCAGAATAGCCAAAGCTGTAAGGATAAAACTAGAGGAATCACATTACCTGACTTCAGATTATACTATAGAGCCATAGTAACCAAACAACACGATACTGGCATAAAAACAGACACGTAGACTGATGGAACAGAATAGAGAACCAATAAATAAATCATTCATTCATAGTAAACAAATTTTTGACAAAGGTGCCAAAGACATACATTGGGGAAAGGACAGTCTTCTCCACAAATAGAGCTGAGTAAACTGAATATTCATTTGCAAAAGAATAACACTAGACCCCTATCTCCCACCATATGCAAAAATCAAATCAAAATGGACTAAAGATGTAAATCTAAGACCTCAAACTATGAAACTACTAAAAGAGAACATTAGAGAAACTCTCCTGGACACAGGTCTGGCCAAAGATTTCTTAAGTCACACTCCACAAGCACAGGCAAATAAAGAAAAAATGGACAAGTGTTATCATGTCAAGTTAAAAAGTTTCTGAATAGCAAAGGAAACAATCAACAAAGTGAAGAAATAATCCACAGAATAGGAGAAATTATTTGCAAACTAACTATCTGACAAGGGATTAATAACCACAATATGTAAGGAACTCAACTCTATGGGAAAAAAATCAAACAGATTATTAAATGGGCCAAAGATCTGAATAGACATTTTTCAAAAGAACTAATACAGATGGCAAACAGGCATATGAAAAGGAGCTCAACACCAGTGATCATCAGAGAAATGCAAATCAAACCACAATGAGATATCATCTCACCCCAGTTAAAATGGGTTCTGTCCAAAAGACAGTCAATAACAAATGCTAGTGAGGATGTGGAGAAAAGAGAACCCTCGTAATACTGTTGGTGGGAATGTAAATTTCTGCAACCACTATAGAGAAGAGTATGGAGGTTCCTCAACAAACTGAAAATAGAACTACCTATGATCCAGCAATCCCATTGCTAGGTATATACCCAAAGGGAAGGAAATCAATATATCAAAGAGATATCTGTAATCTCATATTTATTGCAGCACTATTCACAATAGCCAAGATTTGGAAGCAACCTACGTGTTCAACAACAAAGAAATGATGAAGAAAATGTGGTACATACACACAATGGAGTATTATTCAGGCATAGGAAAGCATGAAAGCCTATCATATGCAACAACATGAAGGGAGCTGGAGGACATTATGTTAAGTGAAACAAGCCAGGCACAGAAAGACAAACTTCATGTTCTCACTTGTTTTTGGAAGCTAAAAATTAAAAACAATTGAACTCAGAAATTGAGAGTAGAAGGATGGTTTTCAAAGGCTGGGCAGTATAGTTGTGTGGTCTGGGAGTGGGGAGGAGTGGAGATGGTTAGTGGGTACAAAAATATAGTTAAATAGAATGAATAAATTCTAGTATTTGATAGCAAAACAGGGTGACTACAGTGAACAATAATTTCTTGTATATTATAAAATATCTAAAAGAGTATAATTGGATTGATCATGACACAAAGAGGATAAATGCTTGAGGTGATGAATACCTCATTTACACTCATGCAATTATTATGCATTGTATACCATATCTAGCTGTCTCATGTTCCCAATAAACATGTACACCTACTATGTAACCACAAAAATTAAAAATTAAAAAAAATTAAAGTTAATAAAAAATCAATGTATTTAAGAAAAGACTAACAGAAACCAAATTTAGCAGAGTCTAGTAATGAATCAAGATACAGAACAGTGAAAGTGAATCTCCAAACAGATTTCATTTCCTTCCTAGCCATGAAAGTCTTTTTTAATAAAGATTAGTGTTTGGTTGCAGCTGTAGTTTGGCAGCTTAAAATTTCTCTCTTCCTGAATTTTGCAATTTACATAGGAACCTTCTTTCAGAAAATATTGTCAGTGGAATTGAATGGACATTAATTTTCAATTAAACTAACATGAATTTCCACTTGTCTATTGACAGTTTTCTAGCAAATAGAAGATTCCAGAGTGGGGAAAAAACTTTTTCAAGTTTATTACTGACAAAACCATCAATGTCAGTTATGGCCCAGAAAATGCAATTTAGGATTTGTCTGAAAGGAAGATACTGTCTCCTCCTCAGAAAAAGGTGAGCCCCGTGGTGTAATTCATGATGCATACCAATGGCTGAAGCAAAAATACATATGAATAATGCACTGTGTGCTGCCATCCATCGCAGGAAAATCTCTTAATTGAAAGGGGCCACAAGGTTTTATAGGGACTGTTAAGCCAATCTATTTTTAGCTGAGTAACTCTTCATCTGCCCATGCTAGGAAATTAGAGCTTTGACATTAATTATGGCTATGGAAGTGTTACCTGAAAAATTAATTTTATGCTGTGCAAACAGTTAGGTAGAAAATCCATGAAGAAAGTGCCACTGATAAGACAAGTAGTTCCTCTAGAGTCCAATGAGACCATCTGTGCCTTTTCCCGAGCTTTTTCCTTTGGTTACATTTGAGCTGCTACATCCACTAGTGGAAAATGTTCTTATTTCAAAAAGGAACACCAGGGAAGAATGAAATAAAGTATTTTTACCTTGCGACTGTCCTTATTAGTATGTATGCCCAAATGCATCAAACTAATGAGGCAGTGTCATTATATGGAAAAGCTGTATTGGGTGTTCTGAAAGTTTTAGCACATTGGAAGGATAAAACAAAATAAAAGCTATTAAACACATGTGGTCATAAAGTAATAATGAAGATAGTCACACACTATGTTGACTTCACTAATAACTACTGCATGTAGTGTAAAGGGTAGAATTTTAAGATATTCAATTTTTCCCCAAAAGCATAAAGTACCGAAAGCTATATTCCAAACACAGTACATGGTATAGAAACTTTTTACAATACAAATTGTGATTCCAGCACATTTAAGTTCTCCATTTTTATTTAAAAGAGGGCAAAATAAATATGAATTTCAATATTACCTGTATGATGCTTAATTCATTTGCTTAATCTAAAGGTTAAAATAAATAATATCACCATTTTGCAAATTTAAGTAAAAATCTACTGAAAAATAACAAACGTTGGAGAAAATAAAACAAAAATCCTTAATCTTTATCCTCAGAATATGATGGTAGTAAAATTAAACATATTAAATCATACCATGAGCATTCTAAAATTAAGCAGAAAAGACAATTGTATAATTAGAAATGGGAAACAAGAAACATTTAAATCCTTCTTGGCATTGTAGCTTAATATATTCCATTATTAGTTGAGTTTTTAAATTGAAATAATCATACAATCCCTTCTGGTCCCTGTAAACACAGCCTACCTAGTATAACATTAGACACAGCTCAGTAAAATCTCAACACCAAAACTCTCCAAATCTACCAAACATGTGGGAATAAGAACAGTATCTTTTCATTCCACAGACTTGAAATTTTATAGAGTTTCACCCTTAATCACAGAGGATTGGAAGCCTCTTTCAGTGGAACTTTCCCTGATATAGATAGAATATGCTGAGGGTTATTTCTCCAGAAACTGTGTCTATATCTACTATCTGAATATTTAAGGAACAAAATACCCATTTCCAACCTATGCAATACAATGTACTACTTCAGATCCTCTAAATATGCTAATCTCCAGCTTTATCATGATGTCTCTAGTTTTTTTCCTAAAAGTTCAGCATGGGCAGGTCTAGACAAAACTGTGAAGTTGGTAATTTATTGATAGTACCTGCACCTAAATTCCTCTTTTGTATCTCACTTTCACTTTCCACTACTACCCTACCCAACTCCCTCTAAACCTTTGAACCCTCATACTCTTCCCTGAATGTGAGAGTTGTCTTATCACAGATTTTATATCACAGTTTGTTAACTTATTCAATATTGATCAAGCACTTACTAACAGAGCAGGAGCATCGCCATCTTGGACAAGCCCCTCATTCTAAAGTTCACCTTAATAAAAAACCACACAAATCCAAAGGGCATCAGTGTAATGGCTAAGGTCAGCATAACCATAAACCACAAATAACATCTCCAACCAGACACATTCCAAACTCCTCCCCAACCAGACATGCTGGCCCCTAGATAAGCCCCTCCAGCTGGGAAGATGCTAGCCTCGAGATAACCCCTCTTAGGACCCGAAAGATGTCTGCCCCAGATAACCTCCCCTCCTCCCAGAGAGATTCCAACCCCACTATAAACTTCTTTACACACATAAACATTCCAAGCTTATGATAAACCCCCCTCACCCTAAAATCAATATATACTCTTAGTCTGTAAGAGAAAGCACTCCTGACCTCAATCGGCCGGGAGCACCTCTCAGGTTTTAACTAAAGAAAACCTGTTTTTGACTGCCAAGCCACACTTCGTGTTTCTTTCTTTCTTTTTTTTTTTTTTTAGTTCATCAAAGAGTGTTTATTTAACATTTTCTTTTTTTTTTTTTCTAATTATACTTTAAGTTTTAGGGTACATGTGCACAACATGCAGGTTTGTTACATATATATACATGTGCCATGTTGGTGTGCTGCACCCATTAACTTGTCATTTAACATTAGGTATATCTCCTAATGCTATCCCTCCCCCTCCGCCCACCCCATAACAGGCCCCGGTGTGCGATGTTCCCCTTCCTGTGTCCATGTGTTCTTATTGTTCAATTCCCACCCATGAGTGAGAACATGCGGCGTTTGGTTTTTTGTCCTTGCGATAGTTTGCTGAGAATGATGGTTTCCAGCTTCAGCCATGTCCCACAAAGGACATGAACTCATCCTTTTTTATGGCTGCATAGTATTCCATGGTGTATATGTGCCACATTTTCTTAACCCGAAGGATTATAAATCATGCTGCTATAAAGACACATGCACATGTATGTTTATTGTGGCACTATTCACAATAGCAAAGACTTGGAACCAACCCAAATGTCCAACAATGATAGACTGGATTAAGAAAATGTGGCACGTTTCGTGTTTCTTACCTCTTTCTTTAACTCTTACATTTGGTGCCAAAACCTGGGACGAGTGCTGGGGGCAGAGGCTCCCTTGCAACCCAGGAAGCAGTGGGCAATGGCCGCTCATCCTAAGTTCACTCCTGGATCCTGAGGGTCTCTGGCCACCTGCCCTGTCTTTTCTCTCACTTCACTTTTCACTTATCCTCCCTTTCTCTCTCTCTCTCTCTCTTTTTCTCTCTCTCTCCGTCGTGCAGCTGCAGTCCAAGAGGTCCTTTGCTGATTCCAACTGGAACATCCAACATCGGACACTAATCCAGCTGACTGGTAAGATCTGCCCTCCCCTGGTTTTCTCACGGTACCCGGGAAAAGTCAGGTCCACTGTCCACGTCCTCGGAGGACCAGCGAGACTAAGCTAGAAGAAATCTTGGGGATGCCCAGTGTTCTTCTCAGTTTGACCATCCTCTTTAGAAAGAGGATTCTGGGTCTCTGTCTTTTGTCTGGGAATGCCTAGAACAAAAACAGACACCCTGGGCTGCTTCTCATGAATCCACATGGATGCTAAAAAATCCCACATTCCTATACCCTCTCCACTGTGCTGTCTCCTTCATGACCTCACCAAACTTGGCTTAAGTGTTTAGTCTTTTACTGTAACACGGCCTGGCACCAAAACACATTAGATAATGACAGCCAATGGCCTGAAAATGGCACCTTTAACTTGCAAATTCTCAGGAATTGAACAACTTTATAACCAGGAATGGCAAATGGCAAGAGGTTCTCTATATTCAGGCCTTCTTCTACTTTTACCTTAAATATCAACCCTCCCTGTGTCAAGCTTGCACCTCTCACAAAATCTTTCTTCTTAATAAAAACCCTCCCCAGGTCTCTCCTTCCTCCAAAACTCCTTTTGACCCTGCAGATAAACCCCCTCTGTATTCTTATCCCCCTGCATCCACTCCTTACCAATCCAAATCCTCCGCCCTGGTGGCCCCTCCTGCTTCCAAGCATTCAGCCCCAAACCCCACTCCTCCTCCTTCTCCACCTGTTACCCATTCAAAAACCACCTCTGCCATTCATTCACTAGGACTGAAATCAGGCTGGAATACAGAGGTGAGGTCAATACTCTGAGGACTGACTCAGCTGCAGAGAAAAGTATGTGAACCCAGAAAATCTGAGACAGGTCTCAGTTAATTTAGAAAGTTTATTTTTCCAAGGTTGAGGACGCACCCATAACGCAGCCTCAGGAAGTCCTGACGACATGTGCCCAAGGTAGCTGGGGCACAGCTTGGCTTTATACATTTTATACATTTTAGGAAGACATGAGACAATATATGTAAGAAGTACATTGGTTCAGTCTGGAAAGGTGGGACAACTTGAAACAAAGGCAGGAAGACTGGAAACAGGGAGGTAGCTTCTAGGGCACAGATGGGTGAGACACAAGTGGCTGCATTCTTTTGAGTTTCTGATTAGCCATTCCAAAGGAGAAAGAGACATGAACATGAGCAATGCGTTTAACCCCAGCCACTTCCCAGAGAGGGAGAACAGTTCTACTTGGATGTTATAGCATTTATGGTCCTGATAAGAACAAGAAGGCAGGCCAAATTTAGAAGATTTGAGGAAGGTTTGTTTACAAAGTGACTATTTACAAAGTTGTAGGGAGGGGATGGGGGATCGAGGGTAGTTAGTACAATGACTCTGGGTCAGCAGCAACAGAGCCGTTAAGACCTGCAGGTCCAAAACAGTAAGGGGAAGAGGCAGTTACTAAAAACTGGAAGGAGAGAATCATATAGATGAGGCCACCAGGAGAATAGTGGTAACATGTGCTCGGGTAAGTAATACAGAGAACCTGAGAAAATAATAGGACCGTGAGGAAGCCAGGAGAATAGATCTAAAAACCTCACTTTCCTTCCCTCTCCCATCTGTGCGCTCCCCATTGACTGAATATAATCGGGAGCCAAAGGGCATAGAGATCTACCAATGAAATGAACATAGATCAGTCTATTGGAGAATAGGGTAAAGGAGAAGAGTAGAAGAGGATGCTGGAAAACAAAGAGAAGTTATTCACTGATGTGTAATAGGTATCTCAAAATGAACATTTCTATTACTATCACACTAGTCTTTAAGTAAAAAAAAAAATAACATCTCTGAAATTCAATATTTGCCTGAAAAAATGCTTCATCTTTAGTCTTCCTCTCTCACAGGATGGTGACTCCATCTTTCCAGTTGCTTAGGCCAAAATTCTTAGGGCCATTCTTGATGCCTGTATTTTTCGTAAACTTAATCCAATTGTCAGGAAATCCTGTGGTCTGTATGTTCAGAATGTATCTGGAATGCTACCACTTCCCAGCACCTTTGCAAAACCATTACCTCCTGAGACTGAATTTCTGCAACAACAACAGAAAAGTAATATTGTACAAAACTTTTTGTCTCTAATTTTCCAAAACACCTGATGACTTACCTATGTAGGCATATAAATGTGATCCCTAGTTTCAATACTTACGGTAAAAATTACGTGCAATTCTGCCTTTTGCATGGGATTCCTGCACCACTCTATTACATATCCTTTCTTTAAACACACACGTAGAATTAATACAAGCAAGAGACTGAAAACTGCCCTCAATTACATACTTACAAGTTCACATAAAGATTTGAAAAGGTCCAGAGAAATTACATGTCTGCCTCAGCAAGTTCATAATAGCAAATGAGGAATTGGGGCAGATTACTAAAAATAAATTTAAATAATCCTCTTTTGTAAACCATACTAAGCTTTGCCTGTTTAAGTCAATTTTGGCAAAGAAATTCTGACTATCACAGTGAAAATATGTGAATTTATTTTGAAACTGTTCCAACCCCAGAAAATGCCAAGATAATTAACAAGTTTACAAACTTTAGAAAAGGTACCACGTTTTCAAAAACAATACGGTAAACGTAACAAAAATCCTTTCCACCTTACTGCTTGTCTATTTTTGGAAAGCAAGTTGCTGTAACTCTTAACACAAATTTAAGTGAAATAATCAATTTCTTCATAAGAAACAGTTATCACTTCAACTGCACATTAAATTGGAGGTGTGTAAAATAAAGACAAAAGTAATACTATTCAGAAAAAAATCAACAGCCTATATATATTTGGTGTATTACATTAAATATAAACTTAGCAGCTTTATGTATACTTATTAAGCTTTTAAACACATACTTAAGCTGAAACTGAAGTTAAGAAAGGAAATGGCCTTTAAAAGCCAGCTACCAAAATCAGTCCTCCTTGGGCTTTAAAACAGAAAATAAAAATACTACATTATAGGAAGGTGCCCAGTATGTCAACTAGTGGCAGTCCAGGTCTCACTAATGCAGGCCTCCATTACAACTGTTTCAGCACTGACTGAGTAGTTAGATTAAATGTTAACAGCTGATAGAGCCAGTGCCCTCATACAAAGGCTGGAATGTAACAAAAGCCCACCAAGATTTTGGCTTTGGCCTTTCCTGGGCCTTGAAACACGACAAGATAACAAAGGAATTCTTAATAGAACTCGTTTAGGATTTAAAAAATTTTATTGGTGATCTGAAGGAATTCCCCAGACCTCCACAAACAAGCTTTATTGGGGACTGAAGGAACTCCCCAAACCTCCATGATTTAGAAGGAGACAAGATAAGGGTAATCACCCCTGGCGCCTGGACCCATCTAGATTAAGTAAACTTACTGGGGCTCCAGAGGAAGGTCTTCAGGACTCAGATCTTAGTTATAGATTAAAAGAAGTTAATCACTTATGTCTTTAGATTAATGCACACTTACATGTAGACATGAAGCTTAGAAGATATACAAGCTCTGGAAAACTTTGTAATTTTGAGTTGGTCTGGTAATAATTTCCAGGCCTTCTCCCTGTAACCAGTTACAGAAATGAAAACCTCCCTTCTTTCCCAGTTCATCTGCATCTCGTTATTGGGCTGTGAGAATAAGCAGCCTGACCCTCGGTTTGGTCCGGGAACAAACTTACGTCTTCACTATGATACATCAAACTCCTTTTGCACTCATGCATTCATTAACAGTGATATGATAGCTCCTTTCTTGTCAACTATCTGTTTTCTATTCAAAATTCATCAAATTTAATTGATTTAAAAGAAATGTACAAAATAAAAACAGGTTGATCCTTCACGTTTATGACTGCAATTTTAGGGCTGACTTACAGTAAGATTATTGCTCTCTCCCTAGGCTCTCTGGAAATTTAGTTAAATAATTAGCAGTTTATTTATGTTACATATGAACTTATTACTATAAAAATATTAAAAATAATAAGCTTTATTAATTGCCTGTTATTTCTCTGCCATAATGCAAACCAATTTAAATACATTAGCCACTTAATAGCTATAACAACCCAGTGAGGTAGATATTAATACCCCCATTTATGTCAAAAGGACTTTAAATTGGAGTTATCTACCAACAGGCTATTTGAGAAAAGTGTTGGTTATGTTCATGAGGGCATGGTTAAAATAATGATTTATTAACTAAGAATTTCTGTTACACTTCTTTCTGCAAAGAAGCTACTTGCCCAAGGGGTATACACTATTTCTAAGTGAATGACAGAATGGTGAAATGTCCACATTTTAACAAGTGAGCCATAACTGACAGATGCTCTGAGAAAGAGCAAGTTCAGAAGAGTGTGGTGTTCTCAGTCTCCTCGGGGAGTGATGCCTCCACTCGGAATTCTAATTTCAGTTTCTGTTACTAAGGAAGAAGAGCAAAACCTGACAGCACAGCCATGGAGGAGAATGAAGGAGAAACAGGGCTGCGAATTCTTAATTAACGGGGATGTTCAGGGATGCCAATGCAAGCTTTATAAAAGCACTGTGGAAGGTTGCGTTTAGAATAGATACAGAAGCTACTCACTGCTATCACTAACTTCGGGAGGTAAAATGGCAGTTTCCAAAGTTCTACTCAGTGGTGAGAAGGGAAATTATTTTCTCTGGATCTATCTCCCTGAAAACACTTTCATACTGCTAAATGACTTGGTTAATAGCATGGCTCAGAGGTTCCAAAACTCAGTTTCTGAAACTAATTCAAAATGTGCACTCAAGAAATGAAAAGAAACAATCATAAGCAAAAATACTAAAGTCCTAATGATTTCAACTAATGTTACATTCCCAGAAGAATCAGGGAGCTTCCTAAATATTTCAGGAAAAGTAAAAGTAATGTAGGGTCTCCTTTTTTCTATGAAAAAATGTTTAATAATTTAGTGACATTTTCATTTTATTATTCATCCATGGAAACATATTGAAAATTTTAACAGTGCTAGGCACTGTGTTAGGCACAAGAGCTCCTAAAAAACAAAGGCATATCTCTGAAATTAAATATATCATAGCCTATTTGGAATGAATACCAAAACCTCCTATGGTTTTGTAAGGTTAGCCAAAGAAGCCAGAAGGCTTTACAATAATGATTTAAGGAGGTAAGCAGCACATGTAATCAACAGTGTTATGACTCTCTCAAGATGTACACAAACTGGAACAAGCATAAAATATCAATACTTAAAGAAAGAGAACAATCAAATTTTTAAAAATATACACCAAGATATATTTTCACAAATAACATTTTTTGTAAGGTGGATAAAAATTGCTGGAGACTAGTTTGCAGCCACAGTTGTCCTCAAAGTTTTGATGACTTGTCAAAGATCAGTCTTGGTCAGTGTAATTGTGATACGTTAACATTACTGGGGCAAGTAAGCAATTATGGTAATTGCCAGGATAGATATACGATCAAGCTGCGATGAGAGCCTGTCTTAGTCCATTTGGCTTACTCACTGCTATAAAAAAAATTCCTATATACAAACTGGATGGCTTATGCACAACAGAATTTTTTTTCTCAGAGTTCTAGGAGGCTGGAAAGTCCAAGATCAACGATCAGCAGATGCAGTGTCTGATGAGAGGCTGCTTTCTTGTTCATAGATGGTGCCTTCACATTGTGCCCTTACAGGGTGGAAGGGGCTAGCAAGCCCCCTTGGGCCTTTTTTTATAAGGGTATTAATCTCATTTATGAGGACTCTACCCTCATGACCTAATCACTTTCCAAAAGTCCACCTCTTAATACCATCACCTTTGGGGTTATGCTTTCAACATATAAATAAATTTCTGGGGAGACAAACATTCAGACCATAGCAGAGGGAAAAGAAGAAACTCTACAACTAGGAGTATAAATAATGAGGAGACTATCAGTAGCTGAAAGTTAAAATGCCTTGCTGTATATCAGAACTGTTCAAAAGAGGAATCATTAATCCTGCTGTACAGGGATCCATTAGAGCTCAAGAGATGTTAAGGCAGAGGCCAACTGTCAACACATTGTAGAAAAATTCTAAAAGATGAAACTAGGAAATAATCAAGACTTTCCAAATGGATCTAATCCAGAATTTCCAATTCTGGTTTCCAGGCTTCAGTACAGACTTGCCCACAAAGAATGTAAAACTCTCCATCGTGGAACAATCTATACTGGGACAGCTGGGCCCTATATCATCACATACCAGGCAGCTCCATGGCAGTCATCAAGGTGACCTTCCCTTTTGTAACATGACTTTCCTAAAGATGAGAATTTTCATCATCCTCATAAACTCTGCATACTTTTCCAGCCACATTAATTTTAGATGCATCCTAACAATTGGTCTTTACTCTTCAATACTGATGTCTGGCACAGTTGGCAATTTCTTTCCTACTGTTCGCCCTATCATAAGTTTTCTTTAATCACAACCTAAACCTTTTGTTTTTCAGAAAGTCATCCCAATTTATTACATTTATTCCTGGCCTCCCACAGCAAATACTGACCACAAAGATGTGAAATCCTAAAAGTGTGGACAGGAACATGCTTTTATCTTCAAAATCAAAAGTAGAAGAGGGAGATCTTTTTCCAAGCCTGCCTGCTCATCTTTAGTGGTAATAAAACATCATTTATCAAGTGGTCTCTCTATGCCTAATACCCTTCTATACACTTTACAGGAATAACCTCATTTAATCTGCTCCACTGAGTGTGAGTCAAATGCTGTCAATATTTCCTTTTGACATAGGAAACAGAAAGGCAAATGACTTGCCTGCAACTGTCCATCTATGTAACAGAGCAAGGGTTTAAACCTAGGCAATGTGGATTTAAAGACTTAACCATTACTCTATTCTCTCTCCAGTATATGACAGTTCTTACTATTATGATCCCTATGGGCACATAAACAAGGTAATTTATTCATTAACTAGCTCTGGTTATAGGAAATAAATCAGAGAAGATGGAGGAGAGGAAGGACTAGTTGCTAGATTAGCAATGATAATCCCATAAATTAGATGCTAGAGCCAGTCCAGACATGGATCTACTTGGAGAGAGAATGAAAAACACATAAAGTAGATCCACTCTGATGCCACAGATTTAAGAGAACTAAGCAGAATAACTGTAATCCCAAAGAGACTGACAGAGAATAATAACTAAGCAGATAAGATACGTGGATTCTTTCTGATGTGAAGATGGCATGCGAGAGAGAGCGAAGCCCTCCACATGTGAACGATGACCACCTTTTAAAACTACACAAAAATAAACTGCTAATGCTTTCACAGCAGTATATTTTGTCTACACTATTATTATGACCTACTTATATAATGTAACATGGATGCTGTTCTACTCTATTAATATCCACCCATCTATCATTGTTCCCAAATTTTATAACTAGCAAAAATTTACATATAACTAACATAAAAAATCTGAGGAGAGTCCATGTTTTGTCCTTTCCTTTTATCTCCCAAAATCTCCTGGAACAGCACCTTGGCAATAATAAGCATTGAATATGCTGAAGTTAAATCTATTAAAAATGTAGATACCTTTCATGGGAGGAAATATTTTCCCAGAACTTTTGGAAGAAATTAGATGAAACAGGGAATGGAAAAGTTTATTTTAATTAACTCAGAAAAATGGCATACAGCAAAGAAATGAAAGATATTAATAATTCTAAAAATATTAAAAGAAAGTTTTAGAAAGGAAAAGTATCATCATGAAATAGGAAATGAATCAGAGAGTGCAAAATTTATTTCAGATGGATACAAAAGAGATGGATCTTTAAAAAGCAAAGGTGCTTTAGAAACAAAGTGACTTTTTATAAAGCTTCTAATATTTTATTTTTTTATTTATTTTATTTTATTGCATTGTATTTTTGAGATGAGTCTCACTCTGTCACCCAGGCTGGAATTCAGTAGCACGATCTCAGCTCACTGCAACCTCTGCCTCCCAGGTTCAAGTGATTCTCCTGCCTCACCCTCCCGAGTAGCTGGAATTACAGGCATGCACCACCATGCCGGGCTTTTTGTATTTCTAGTAGAGACAGGGTTTTGCCATGTTGGCTAGGCTGGTCTCCAAGTCCTGACCCCAGGTGATCCGCCCACCTCGGCCTCCCAAATTGCTGTGATTACAGGCGTGAGCCACTGCACCTGGCCTAAAGCTTCTAATATTTAACCCCTGGCACAAAATCAAACTGGAGGCTGGCTTTTGGGAGAGGATATCTCTTGGTGTCTATGCTGTTGTATTTTAACATTTTTAGAGCTACCTGTTGTATCATGCACCTGTCTGCTCTCAAGTGATTTACTAAAATCAAGAGTTTGTGTGTATTTTCCAGCTGCCTGAACTTAGCCTTCTCTTCTCAAAAGATTTGAGAGAGAGGAGAGAGAGCTCTTCATTCCCATTCCACGCCCCATGCCCTCAACAATGATTGCTTTCTCAATTTCATCCTACAAATTTGAAAGTAGCCAATGTAACTAGCACGATACAGTGTTAGCAGTCTGTTCTCTGAAGAGAAAAATTGCCTAGCCAGATAAGTTGGCAATACTTGGTTGGCTTTTGTTCCATCATCACATAATAATTACACCATGTATCTCTAAGAGCTTACTTTGCAAAATAAACTTCTTATCATTGCACAGCAAGCATAGGCTACCAATTGAGAGAAAACAAGACTTTTCTGGAAAACAGTGACACTTCCTTTGCTTTGAAAGGAAATGGAGGATATGGGAAATAATTACAAGTAAAATTACAAGTAGAGTATGGATTATTTATATCCTTACAGAGAAAATATAGGCCCACCCCACCCTTCTCAAAATTATTATTAGCATTTGTTAAGTAAGGATATATATCAAGCTAAAAAACTATGTTACAAATTATTTTCAAATGACTTTTTAAGAATTAAAACATCGTGATACCAATGCTTATATTTTAAAAGGACAGCTTGAAACTATTTCAGGGCTCATCTTAGGAAATTGCTGTTTCTAGTTTATGAATCGTAAAGGCTGACCAAACATATGGCCCACAAGGACCAGCAGAGTTCCAAAGTGTGGGATTTATTGATTTAAAGAAGGAATTTGCAAATGCCTGTAAAAGACCAGAGAATCTCTCAATGATTACTACAACTATACTAGTTAACGTTTCTGAAAAAGAATGTATTTTAGGCTTTATAGGTCACAAATTCTCTGTTGCAAGTACTGAACTCTGCTACTATAGCACAAAAGCAGCCATAGATAATACATAAACAAATGGGTGTGCCTGTGTTTCAAGTAAAGTTTTATCACAAAAATAGATGGTGAGTCAAGTGTGGCTCATGGATTATAGTTTGCCGATCTCTGATTTAGAGTCACAAAGACAGCTGACAGAAATTGGACATCAATATCACCATACATGGCAACAGAGAGGATATTCCCTCTGAAAATAATAAAGGGAAAAAAAGTGGCACATAGAGTTTCTAAGCTGAAGTTAATATATAAGTGGTATCCTTGGTACATTTCTTAGATTTTACTTAATGCTATCTAGATAGGCAATAGTTAAATGATTTATTAAAGGTCAAAGTAATTTATTTATATAAAATGCCATCACCACAACAAAAATTCAATAGGCATGGTATTTGCATATAATGCCACTCACTAAAAAATATTTGGAGGGAGGGGGATCCTGGGAGGAATCTCTCAATGATTACTACCACCATAACATTTCTGAAAAAGAAAAATTTATTTTTATTTATTATAAGGACATAACCAATTATGTAATATAAGCTAAACTATTTAACATAGTCCCATCAGTCTTCTAAGCAACATAACAAAACCAAAAGTGTGTATGTGTATACATATATATACATATATTATATATATATATATATATATACCCCTATCCACACACACACATATTCTTTGTAACAAAGCAACCAATTACAATGATGCTGCTAATGATGATGATAGTGATGAAGGTCCTAACCATGTAGTTATCAGTAAGAGTACTTTCCTACCACATTTTGGGAATTATACTAGACCATTTTACACAATTATTTCTAATCACTAGTATTTCTATGAAGTAGGCACTATCACCCCAACTTACACAGACAAGGAAATGCCAACTCTAGGTTACAAATAATAATAAGTTAACCAGGCATGGTAGCATGCACTTGTGGTCCCAGCTGCTCAGGAGACTGAAATAGAAGGATCCTTGAGTCTGGGAGGTTAAGGCTGCAGTGAGTCATGATTGTGCTACTAACCTCTAGTCTGATTGAAAGAGCAAGACTCTGTCTCAAAAGAAAAAAAAATACTAAACATAAAAAGATGCAGAAAAATGTAACATGTAAGTAAAAGAAAACAAGTCAATAGAAATAGACCTAGTAATGACAGAGCTTATGGAATTAGTAGACAAAAGGTTTTGAAAAGCTATCACAAATATGTTCAGAATTTTTTTTAATGTGAAGATAATGAGGAGACAAAGGGAAGATTAAAAAAAGACATCTAGAGATGAAAACCATAATTTTGAAATTTAAAAACTACTGCATTTGCTTGACAACAGATTGTATACTGCACAGAAAAGATAAATACAAAACACTGCTGAAAGAAATTACATATGACACAAATGGAAAAACATTCCACACTCATGGATTGAAAGAATCAATATCATTATAATGGCCATACTTCCAAAGCAACCTACTTATTCAAAGCTATCCCAATCAAACTACCAATGGCCTTTTTCACAGAACTGGAAAAACTATGCTAAAATTCATATGGAACAAAAATAAGTACAAGTAGCCAAGGAAATCCTAAGCAAAAAGAACAAAGCTGGAGGCATCACATTACATATATATATATATGTATATAACTTCAAACTATGCTAATGAAGCTACAGTAACCAAAACAGTATGGTACTGGTATAAAAACATACATACCAATGGAACAGAATGGAGAACCTAGAAACAAAGCCACCCACCTACAATCATCTGATCTTCAAGAAAGTTGACAAAATAAACAAAGAGGAAAGGACTCTGTATTCAATAAATGGTGCTGGGATAGCTGGCTAGCCATATGCAGAATAAAGCTGGACCTCTATCTTTCACCATATACAAAAATTAACTCAAGATGGATTACACAATTAAATGTAAGACCTCAAATTATGGGAATCCTAGAAGAAAACCTCGGAAACATCATTCTGGATGTCAGCCTTGGGAAAGAATTTATGACTAAGTCTTCAAAAGCAATTGCAACAAAAACAAAAATGGACAAAAGGGACCTAACTAAATTAAAGGACTTCTTCACAGAAATAAAAACTATTAACAGAGTAAACATATAAGCTACAGAACAGGAGAAAATATTTGCGAACTATGAATCCAACAAAAAACTAATACCCATAATCTATAAGGAACTTAAACAACTCAACAAGCAAAAGTCAAACAACCCCATTAAAAAGTGGGCAAAGGACATGAAAAGACACTTCTCAAAAAAAGACATATGAGCAGCCAACAAACCTGAGAAAATGCTCAATGTTACTCATCGTTAGAGCAATGCAAATCAAACCCACACTGAGATACTATCTCATGTAAGTCAGAAAGGCTTTTGTTAAAAAGTCAAAAAATAATAGATGCTGATGAGGCTGCAGAGAAAAAGGAACACTTATACACTGTTGATGGGAATGTAAATCAGTTCAGCCAGTGTGGAAATCAGTTTGAAGATTTCTCATAGAACTTAAAACAACTATCATTTGACTCAGCAATTCCATCACTGGGTATATACCCAAAAGAAAATAAATCACTCTACAAAAAAAATACATGCACTCATGTATTAGTCAGGGTTCTCTGGAGAGACAGAACTACAACTGTGTATATATATGTATACATATATATATAAGTATACATATATATATACCCTTTTCTATATACATATATATATATGCCTATATATATATATATATATATATGAAGGGGAGTTTATGGCTGTCATATGTAATATATAGATATATTTTATATATATAAAGAGGAGTTTATTAAGTATTAACTTACATGATCACAAGATCCTACAATAGGCTGCCTACAAGCTTGAGGAGCAAGGAGAGCCAGTCCAAGTCTCAAAACTGAAGAACTTGAAATATGATGTTCGAGGGCAGGAAGCATCCAGCACAGGAGAAAGATGTAGGCTGGGAGGCTAGGCCAGTCTCTCTTCTTCACTTTTTTTTGCCTGCTTTATATTCACTGGCAGCTGATTAGATGGTGCCCACCCAATTAAGGATGGGTCTGCCTTCTCCAGCCCATTGACTCAAATGTTAATCTCCTTTGGCTAATCTCACAGACACACCCAGGATCAATACTGCATCCTTCAATCCAACCAAATTGACACTCAGTGTTAACTATCACAACTCATGTTCATTGAACCACCATCACAATAGCAAAGACAGGGAATCAACTTAAATGGCTATCAATGGCAGATTGGATAAAGAAAAAATGCGGTAGTTATAACAAAATCATGCCCTTCACAGCAACATGAACGCAATTAGGGGTCCTCACAACTAGTCAAGGTTCTCCTACCGAAAAAGACATTGGTAGTTTGATTGTGATAGCTTTGAATCAGTAGGTTGCTTTGGGAAGTATGGCCATTTTAATGATATTGAGTCTTTCAATCCATTATCCTAAGTGACTTAATGGAGGAACAGAAAAACAAATACTGCATGTTCTCACTTAGAAGTGGGAGCTAAACATTGGGTACACATGTGCATAAAGATAGAAGCAACAGACACAGCGACTACTGGAAGCGGGACGGAAGGAGGAGTGCAGGGACTGCAAAACTAACTATTGAGTACTATATAGTACTCACTACTTGGGTGATGGAATCATTTATACCTCAAACCTGAGTATCATGCAATAAACCCATGTAACAAACCTGCACATATACCCTCTAAATCTAAAATAAAAGTTGATATTATAGTACTCTAATGTACACTCATGACAATCCTAAGGCATAAGTGATTATAAATAAAAATAAATAAATAAACATGAAAGCAATAAAAAATAAAATACATAAGCCCTAAAAAAAACCCTATAAACCCACAGACCCTCAAATATCAGCAAACCTCAAGCTGGATAAAGAGACAATCTTAAGGAGCCAGAGAAAAAAAGACACTTTAAATACAGGGAATAAATATAAGAATTTATTTAAACAATATAAGTTGGAAGAAAATAGAATAACACCTTTCATACACTAAAGGAAAAAAAAGTCGGTAAGCCAGTTTAAAAAATAAAAACTCTGGAAATTAAGGCAAATAAAGATATTTTAAAACAAATAAAGACAGAGAATTCATTGCCACCACACCTGCACCATAATTAATGTTAAAGAAAGTTCTTCTGGCTGGTGGAAAATTATACCAGATAGAAATTTAAATGTGCACAAGGAATAAAGAGTGCTGAAAGTGGTAAGTATGTGAGTAAATATAAAATATATTACTCATTTTAAAATTTACTTAAGTGATAACTGTTTAAAGAAAAATCTATAAATTATGTTTATAACTTGTGTAGAAATAAAACACTTGATAATAATAGCACAAAGGACAGGAGGTAAGAATGAAAACATACTGTTCTTATACTATGAAGTGCTAAAATATCATGTGAAAAGTTAATATTACATTATGATAACTTAAAGATGTATATTGTAACCCTATAGAAACTACTAAAACAAATAAGTATAGCTAATAGACCAACAGTGGCTATAAAATAAAGTAGTAGAAGATACTGAATCCAAGAGAAAGCAGGATAATATGGGGGAAAGGAGATAATGTTGGACAAATCAAAGCTACTGGCAAGATCAAAACTTTATCCCCACTATTTTGATCATCCAATTAAATGTAAATGGTCTAAACATCCCAGTTTAAAAAGCAGATTGTCAGGCTGTGGAACAAAGCAGGACCAACAAACTACATGCTATCTACAAAACAAACAAACAAAAAACCCATACAAACACACACATTTTTAAAATAAGCAAATAATAAGGTCTAATGATATTAAACAGTCACCTCCAGAAACCCTAAAACCAAGGAAAGGACTCCATCCTTAATACTCTGTTCCTCTAAAACCACCCCTGCAACCAAAATCTGTATTAGTCAAGGTTCTCTAGAGAGGGTTATCTAGTTCTCTAGTTCTCTAGTCAGGGTTCTCATAATTAGTCTGTGTAAAGTAAATTTGAACATTCATTTTACAAATGAAGATATACAACTGGCCAATAAGCCATGAAAATATACTCAACATCATTAGTCACCAGGAAAATGTAAATTAAAACAATAATGAAATAACAGTACACACTTATTTTAAAAGACTGACAATACCAATTGATAGAACTAAAATTCTGATACATTGCTAAGTAGAATGTAAAATAGTAGTATAACCACTGTAGAAAACAGTTTGCCAGTTTCTTAATAATGTTGAAAATATACAAACCATATGACCTAGCACTTTCATTCTAAATATTTCCCCGAGAAAAATGAAAATCTATTCCCATAGAAATACCTTACCACTAGGCCTGGCACGTTGGCTCATGCCTGTAATCCCAGCACTTTGGGGGGCCGAGGCAGGCAGATCACGAGGTCAGGAGATCGAGACCATCCTGGCTAATACAGTGAAACCCCGTCTCTACTAAAAATACAAAAAATTAGCTGGGCGTGGTGGCGGGCGCCTGTAGTCCCAGCTACTGCGGAGGTTGAGGCAGGAGAATGGCATGAACCCGGGAGGCGGAGCTTGCAGTGAGCCAAGATCGCACCACTGCACTCCAGCCTGAGCGATAGAGCAAGACTCCGTCTCCAAAAAAAAAAAAAAGAAAGACCTCAGCACTAATGTTTGTAGCAGCTTTATTAATAATAGCCTAAAGTTATAAGCAACCCAAATTATCATCGGCAGATAAATAAATTAGCAAACTATCATATATTCCTACAATGGAATATCACTCCATAAATAAAAAATAAAAATGTACACACTACTGATACTTACAAAAATATGGAAGAATCTTAAAACATACTTAATGAAAAAGCTATATACAAAAGGTTACATACTGTATTATTTCAGACAGGCAGGATGATTTATAGTGACAGCTGATTTGCCGTTGCCTAGGGTTGGGTAGGGAGTGAAGATCAAAGCAAAGGAGCATGAGGAAACTTACTGAACTGATGAAGCTGTTATACATCTTGATTAGAGTGGTGGTTGTAAGGGTACAGTTGTTCCCTTTTATTCACAGTTTTCTGCAGTTTCAGTTATCTACACCAACTGCTTTCTGAAAATTTTTAAGAATGTATAAGATATTTTGAGAGACATAAACCACGTAATATAGTATATTGTTATAATTGTTCTTTTTTAAGTTATTGTTAACCTCTCACTGTGGCTAATTTATA
This sequence comes from Pan paniscus, assembly GCF_029289425.2. Lineage (NCBI taxonomy): Eukaryota > Metazoa > Chordata > Mammalia > Primates > Hominidae > Pan > Pan paniscus. The sequence goes on from NC_073264.2 coordinate 45,617,080, forward strand.
AATTAAACTTTATCATAGTAAGTATGTATAGCGAAAAAATATAGTATTTATATGGTTTGGTTATATCTGCACTTTCAGGCATACACTGGGGGTCTTGGAACATATTTCCTGTGGGTGAGGGGGGAGTACTGCATACTTTCATTAAAACTAATCTACTGCACACTTAAATATCTTGGCTGTATGCAAATTATAGTAATAAAGTTGATTTTAAGAGAAAAAAGAGATACCATTATTATAGAAATCCATCTGCTTGCTAAATATACACAACCTTGGAAAAGTTTTGTATTACTGTAAGTACCCTCTTATGTAGTATTATGTAAAATAGGTCCAATAATAATGCCTAATTCTTATATTCTCCCTCTACCAGTTGTTAGTTCTCATCATGGTTATACTTTGTACTTTTTGATGAATGCAAGACAGGTGGAAGTAATTGCCAAATTCATAAAAAGCTGATATACATCCTAACCATCCCCCACTTCAGAGCTTTTTTTTTGAGACACAGTCTTGCTCTGTCGCCAGGCTGGAGTGCAATGGCATGATCTTGGCTCACTGCAACCTCTGCCTCCCGGGTTCAAGTGATTCTCCTGCCTCAGCCTCCTGAGTAGCTAGGATTACAGGCATGCGCCACCACACCCAGCTAATTTTGTATTTCTAGTAGAGACAGGGTTTCACCATGTTGGTCAGGCTGGTCTTGAACTCCCGACCTCAGGTGATCCACCCACTTCAGCCTCCCAAAGTGCTGGGATTACAGGCATAAGTCACCACACCCAGCCTAGAGCTGTTAACCGTAGGGATCTCATACTAATAGTAGGATCCAAAAAAGTAATGTAATGTATGATGGGACCCAAAATTAGACAATAGAAATAGATTGGGGACCGATATCAAGATAACTTTTCAAAAATTTAAAAATAACTTACATGCTTTCCAAAATAAGCAAGTTTTTTTTCAAATGCTAATAAGAAATTTAATATATAAATTCTATTTTAAAGCCAGATTTTCAGGAATGATTAGTACAGAGAAAATGCATATATGTAAAGTAACTAAAAAGATTCCCTACAGGCTACATTAAATTATGGATTTATAAGTTATTAATTAAAAAATTTGAATATTTAACTATGAGATTATGAGAAGGAAATGAAGTCAGGTGACACTAAGGAAAATAAGGCTTCAGTCAGCCTATATTTGAGTTCTTCATAAAAGCAAAGTGAGGAATAGAAGAGAGACAAAATGTAGATGAAAAATACAAAACAAAAAAGAGACATTTTAAGCTGGGCATGGTGGCTCACAACTGTAATTCCAGCCCTTTGGGAGGCCAAGGCAGGAGTCACTTGAGGCTAGTTCAAGACCAACCTGGACAACATAGTAGGACCCCATCTCTACAAAAATTTAAAAAATAAAAAATTATCTGGGCATGATGGCACACAAGGCTAGTCCCACATAATTGGGACACTGAGGCAGGAGGATCACATGAGCCCAGGGTGTCCAGGCTGCAGTGAGCCATGATGATGTCACTGTACTACAGCCTGGGTGACAGAGTGAGACACTGACTCAAAAAAAAGAGAGAGAGAGAGCCATTTTTGTCCTAATTTTGAACTTGGTCTAAATGATTTGGACGGCCCATCTCTCTTATCTCCTGTCTCTTTTATACCACTGCAGGAAGTATTCATACAAAAAAAACAATAATAGTAAGTCATCCTTCCAAGTATACCATGAGTCTAGACTTCAATTTTCCTGTGATCTCTGATTCCCTGCTGCTGACAATGGCCACATCCCAAAGTCCTGTTTCATCCACAATAGGAGGGCTTAAGTTGCATTGCTTTGTTTTCAGAAACTGTAGTGCCTTTGTAGAAGCAACTAACACAGAAAAATTAAGTAGAAGTTCAAGGTTACAGAAAAAATAGGTGGGTGCTCTGGAAAAAAAATACTGATCCATTAATAACTGAGAACAAAACACTGCAGGTAAAAGAGAAATCTTTGTTAAACACCCCAGGTCAAAAAACTAGCTTCCTTAAAAATAACAGAAAATTACATTTGTGTTTGCTCCTAAGTAATCTTTCTTGTACCTAGATCTTATTTATTTTGCACTATGAATCTTTTTGGAATTCATTTATTTGGCACAATTATGAAGCCATTTGCTAAACATTTCAATTTTAGGCACTGTACTAGACATAGGTAAAAAAGAAATGAATATGAAACTGTGGCTTCTGTGGCTTTTGTGGCTTTTGCCATTGAGAAGCTAGAAATAACCATTGGCAGCCCTGCTTACCCAGTGCAAATTCCACATGCTAACATTATCAGTATGACTTAGGAACAATGAAATTAGTCTTTTCAGTTTACAAGATTTGGGAGCTGCCAGAATATCCTGTTACACCTAAGGCTGGTGACTGTGAAAGAGCACAAAACCCATTGCACATGGGTAGGAATTAGGAATAATTAAGGTGCCTTTTCAGACCCTAGCAGGAAACATTGATACGACCTTAAGGATAAATACCCACCAACTCCTGCTGACATACAAAAAAGCACAATATGTTTTAGGCAAGGCATCAGCACTCAGCTATTGTTACAGGCACATACTCCTAACTTAGGTATTCAATCTTGTCTGCCTATTAAGCTAAGTTGCAGTTCATTCACAAGGACTCAAATATGGAAGTATGGAGTCCTTCTCAGGCCGTATTTAGTTTGCTTTAACAGTGGATTCAAAGATTTTCTGATTGGCAATTGTCTGAAAAAGTTAAATTATTATCTAAAGACCTGATTCAATAGAAAGGAGTGTCTGGGTTAAGACCATGGGTTGTGGGCTGGGTGCGGTGGCTCACGTCTGTAATCCCAGCACTTTGGGAGGCTGAGGTGGGCAGATCACCTGAGGTCAAGAGTTCGAGATCAGCCTGGCCAACATGGTGAAACCCCGTCTCTACTAAAAATACAAAAATTGGCTGGGCGTGGTGGCAGACACCTGTAATCCCAGCTACTCGGGAGGCTGAGGCAGGGAAGCAGAAGTTGCAGTGAGCCAAGATCGTGCCATTGCACTCCAACCTGGGTGACAAGAGTGCAACTCTGTCTCAAAACAAAGAAAAAAAATAGATAAGGGATTGTAGAGACCAAAGTCTTTATTATAAAGTCTCACAGGTGGCTGCCCTTAGAGGCAAGAGATACCAAAAGTTTCCTATTCTGACCTTTAAAAAGTGTTAGACTCTCAGCTAATCTCTTTGGGATCAGAAAAAGACCTGGGAAGGGGATTCTCTACAGAGCATAAATATCCCCCACAAGAGAGTTTTGTGAGGCCATTTCAAAATATGTCAAAGAAATAAATTTTAGGGTAAAATACTTTGATTTATTTCAGGGCCTGCTATCTGTCACATGATGCTATACTACAGTCAGATTGGAATTTTTTATCTTCTTACTACAAACAGTCAGTTTTGTCAGTCTAAAGATCCGTTTTAATGTTAGTGCTGGTTGGTTGTGTCTGAATTCCAAAGGGAGGAGAGTATAATGAGGCATGTCCAACCTCCTTCCCATCATGGCCTGAAATACTTTTTCAGATTTCTTGGGAATCCCATTTGCCAAGAGAGGAGTCCATTCAGTCTGTTGGAGGGCTTAGAAATTGATTTTTGGTTTGCAGAAGAATGGAGAGAAGCTGAGTTCTCAGTTAAAGGAGGGGATGGAAGGCGTTGGGGAGTGTGTGACAGGAAATACAAAGATAGGCTTCTGGATAAGTTAATACATGCAGCAAGTTAAGAGTAACTACTACTCATGTTGTAGAAAATCAGGAGGGCAAGGGAGACCTCAGGATATAGCAGGAGAATCTTTTATTGAGTGCACTCCAGCCCAGCTGACTCAACGTCCAAAAAACTGGGCCCAGAACAAAAACAATGTTTTGCTTATATACCTACTCCTAAGTGGCGCAAATGCGAATTTACAGAGGCAAGACAAAGGCCGTTAATCAAACTAAGACAAGCTTATAACTCAGGTTTAGTATACTCATTACTATGCAGCCCAAATGGTCGTTATCTGGTTAGTTCAAAGGAGTTTCACAAAGACTCATCTTGCGACCCCTACCACGGTGCCTAGCTGGCTACAAGCTAGACCTGCTCAGGCTATACTGCTTAGATGAAGAAGCAGGAAGCTACAATCATTAACTATAGGAAAAACAGAAACTCATAAAACTTACAGAGCAAGGAGCAAGGTATAGTTTACATAGCAGAGGGGATGGGATTCGAGGGGGAAGTTTACTTACACTAAAGGAGAGATAGGAAAACTTATCTTTTCACATCCTTATGTTGAGGGAGTGTTGGGAGAGTCTTCGGAGCACATTCCTCTGAGCTGTGGCTCTTAGATAACGTTATCGAAACTTTGCCTGTTACTGCCTTTGAAATGAATCAGCCTAACACAGGCAGCTTGTTTTTTTCTCTTTTTTAATCTCTATTTTCTTTCTTTCTTTAATTTTTTCCCCTTTTTTCCCTCCTCACTTATTAAATATTTATGACACTGCTGGAAATGCAAAATGCTTGCTCTTCAGTGCCGTGAAGAAATAGCACTTGAATGTAAATTTAATTCTCTCAGCAAGGCAATTTTTACTTCTATAGAAGGGTGTGACTCACAAATGGAGTAATGGCGAGAACACACCTGGACAGGGGAGGGGAAGGAGTTCTTATTCCTGACACAGGTAGCCCCTACTGCTGTGTTGTTCCCCTACTGGCTAGGGCTGGATTGCACAGTCTTAGCTAATTCCGATTGGCTATTTTAAAGAGGGCAGGGGTATAAGCCAGAGTGGTGGGGTAAGTAGTTTGGAGGGAAGGATGGTTAGGAACAGGTAACTAGAGGTGACTTAGGTTAGAGCAGGTGACCAGGAATGACTTGGGTCAAAGCAGGTGACTGGGATGAGTCAGGACAGGGCAGGTGACCGGGGTGACTTAGGTCAAAGCAGGTGACCGGGATGAGTCAGGACAGAGCAGGTAACCAGGGAACAGATGTGAACTACTGATTAGGACTGGCAGGAAAGTTGTTTACTGAAACTGGAAGCAAGGGAGGTAAGAGAACCAGGAAGTTAAACTTTAAAATGGGGAATCAAAGAATAAGAGAGCTGAACATACTGACATATTGATTCTTTGAAGAGAAACTTGAGATTCATTATATTTAACTGTCATGCGCATCCATGTGAAGAGACCACCAAATAGGCTTTGTGTGAGCAATAAAGCTTTTTAATCACCTGTCTGCAGGCAGGCTGAGTCTGAAAAGAAAGTCAGCAAAGGGTGGTGGGATTATCGTTAGTTTTTATAGGTATGGGATAGGTGGTGGAGTTAGGAGCAATTTTTTCGTGGGCAGGGGCTGGATCTTACAAAGTATATTCCCAAGGGCAGGGAGAATATTACAAAGTACCTTCTTAAGGGCGGGGCAGAATATTACAAAGTACCTTCTTAAGGGCTGGGGGAGGATATTACAAAGTACCTTCTCAAGGGTGGGGAGGGTGTATCATGTAAAGTACATTCACAAGGGCAGGGGAATATCACAAAGTACATTATCACATTATCACAAGGGCCTGGAGGGTGTATTGTCACAAAGTCAATTGACAGTTAGGGTGGGGCAGGAACAAATCACAGTGGTGGAATGTCATCAGTTAAGGCAGGAACTGGCTATTTTCACTTCTTTGGTGGACCTACAGTTGCTTCAGGCCATCTGGATGTATACGTGCAGGTCACAGGGGATATGATGGCTTAGCTTGGGCTCAGAGGCCTGACATTAACGACACTGTGTTTGCTGAGCATTATATGCTCAATACATCCCCTGAGGAAGGCACTATTAATTATTACTATTGTCAAAGAAACAAAGCTTCTATCATGTTTGGATTTGAATCCACTGGAAGTACTTTATGTTGTTATTGCTATTGCTCGCTGAAGGCCCTCAGGGAAACTCAGGTTGGAGCCCATTCTGCTTACCCAAGGCTGGTAAGTTCATTTACAGCTCAAAGGAAGAAATGTCATCTCCTAAACCAAATCTATTTGATAAATTAAATGAAAATATAAGGCTTCCCAGTGCTTGCCTATGAAGGTTAAGTTCCAGAAAAATTAAACAGGGAATTTTAAATGTCTTAAGAAGAATTTGTCTTGTCTTCTTAAAAAGGAAGCATCTGCATTCCTTCTCAGGGTTATATTAAGAGACGGAGTCCATATATATTTAAAGTTAAGTATGGCCTTTTCCCCACATGTCTGCTCTTACGGGAGTAATCATCTTTGATTGTGTACCCCTGTGATATTTGAAATACTTGTTTGGTCTGCATCCATGTTTCCTGGTATACAACTTTAAAAATCCTTGGAATTTCCAAAGTGCTATCTTCTTGCATGCTAATTTTGTCTGATAGCTTCAGGGTGGGGATGATCACCTGAGACAAAGGCATAATTAAAGTGTTGGGACTTTCAGCCCCAACCCCCAGACTCCTGAGAAAGGTAAGGACTGAAGGTCAAGTTGATCAGCAATGGCCAATGGTTTAATTATTTAGGCCTACTTAGTGAAGTCTCTATAAAAACCCAAGAGGACACAGTTCAAAGAGCCTCCGGATAGGTGAACATATGGAGGTTTCTGGAGGAGGGTAGGCCCAGGGAGGACATGGAAGCTCTGTGCCCCTTTTCACATACTTCATCCTATGAGTCTCTTCATCTGTATCCTTTGTAATATCCTTGACAATAAATGATAAACCTAAGTGTTCCCTGATTTTTGTGAGCCAATCCAGCAAATTAATTGAAACCAAAGAGAGGGTCATGGAAACCCCAAATTGAAGACCATCAATCAGAAGTTGCAGGCCAGGCGTGGTGGCTCACACCTGTAATCCTAGCACTTTGGGAGGCCAAGGCAGGTGGATTTCCTGAGCTCAGGAGTTCGAGACCAGCATGGGCAACATGGTGAAACCTCATCTCAACAAAAAATTAACCGGGTGTGGCAGCATACACCTGTAGTCCCAGCTACTCAGGAGGCTGAGGCAGGAGAATTGTTGAACCCAGGAGGTGGAGGTTGCAGTGAGCCATGATCATGCCACTACACTCCAGCCTGGGTGGCAGAGTGAGACTCCGCCTCTAAAAGAAAAAGAAGTTCCAGAGGCCAGAGGCCTAGACTTGTGACTGATGTCTAAAGGGCAGTCCTGGGGACTGAGCCCTCAACCTGTGGGATCTGACACTATTTCCATGTAGATAGTGTTGAAACTGACTTGGAGGACACCCAGTTAGTGTCTGTTGTAGAATTAGTTACTAGCTTGGTGGTGGGGAAAAAACCACATATTTGGTCACAAAAGTCTTCTTCTGTGTTGATGCTTATTGTTATGGTGGTGTGACAGGAGAAGAAAAGCAAGGATTGAGATTTTTTCTGAAACTACCTGTGATCACAGAATATAATTATTTTTCCACCCCTTGTTCCACCCCTTGTGGGATGGGGAGCACAGGTGAGCAGGTGCAGGAGTGAGGGCAAGCACTTTTGGGCTCTGGCAGGGGCAAAACTCCGTGTGTGCCCTGCAGCAGCATCTAGTGGGTTGCTCACGACCCCTGAAGCCCTAGAAGGAGTGTTACAGTGACTCTTTCGCTTTACTGTCCACAGACAGCTTAAGTGTTAACAGCTCGGTGGAGGGTTAGTGTGACAGCCTTTTGCACCTGCACTTGTGGCACCCAAGTTCTTGTGCAGTGTCCAGGAGGAATGAGGTCGCATGAATAAACTGAAGATGGTAAACACAGGGGATTTTATTGCTGATGAGAGTGGCTCTCAATGGGAAGAACAGAGCAGGAAGGTAATCTTCCTCTGGAGTCTGGCCATCCCTGGACTCCTCTCTGAAGCTGCACCAGACTCATCTCTGAAGCTGCACTGTCAAGCTGCCCCTCTGAAGTCAAACTGCTTCTCTCCAATGTCCAACCATAGTTTCTGTCATCCAGCTGCTTCTCCTCTCTCCTGGCTGAGTTCTGGGATTTTTATAGGCACATGATGGGGGCAGAGTGGGCTATGGGTGGTATCAGAAAAGACAACATTCAAGCAGGAAAACAGGGATGTACCTTCTCACTTTGGGCCGCAGTATCAGGCTTTTTGGCTTAAGGGTGGGGCCCTTGTCCGGGACCAGCCCTATTGTGCCCAGAATTTCCCTGCCTCCTGTCTCTATCATTATCTCATCAGCACATTATTTGTATTTCCAAAATTATTTCCTCCTAAACCTTATTCATTAGCATTATTTGTGAAATCTGGTTTCTTTTCTTTTTAGCCAATACTGAATCAAGTTTTCTGTTTCATAAATCTATTTTCTCAGCACATTACATATGAAAAAATTGAAGCACAGAGAAGGTGAATATACCAAAATTCACACATATCTTAACTACCAGGTTAGAACTGCAACCGAGACCTGAGTCCCAAGTGATTCCCTGTCCCATTATATGACTCTGCCTCCCTCAAGTGCTGGTAGAACAGCTGAAGCAATGGGAAGTTTAATGTGAGAAAGAAGTGCAAAAGAGCCAATAGGCTAGATACGTTTCTACACGGGAGCTGGCTGTTCAATTCCAAGCTCTGGAACACAGGATATGCTAAAGACTCCAAGTTTGTTTCTGTACCTAGAAGGTACATGAAAAGTTTCAGCAGCTCCGCAAAAATATCTGGCATGAGAAAGCTGTGCCACTATGACTCATCTGAATAATGAAAGCCCATTAACAGTATAGTCAGAGCGCCATCTGGCAAGGTGAGGAAATGATCAAGAATAAATATATTGAGTGTCCGTCAGAGGCAGCATTGTGTAGTTGTTAGGAAAGCAGATCTTGAAATCAAACTACCTGGGTAAGAATTCACTGTTCACATCATTGTATTCTTGTGACCCTGAGAAAATTATCTAATATCTCTCCGCTTCAAATTATTTACAAGTAAAATAATAAGAAGAATAGTATCTACCTCACAGCTTTGTATGAGGATAAGTTAATATATCTAAATTGTTAATAAACCTGCTTACTATTTAGCAAGCCCTCAGTGTGAGTTATTCTTATCATCAATGAGGAAAATGAAACTAGAGATTCATCTACTTTCTATTCTGCTTTTACCATCTTAGACTATCATGCTTGAGGCACTGTAAATGGGTACATTGAATAATCAATAAAGTAGTTAGCAAAAAGAAGTGGTTGTAAAAATGCACAGATGCTATATAGCAGGTAAGATAAGTATGGAAAGGCAGATGCCCACAACCAACATCTTTACTCAAAGCCTGGAAAACCTGACAGGTAATCTACCTAACTTTAAAAAAAAAAAAAAAAAAAAACAGGCAAATTCTGAATGTATTTCCATAACGGATTAGGGTCAGAATGGTTCAGTGGTCACACAGGTACTTATGCTGAACAAGCTGAATACTTGGATTCAAGGCAGCAAGACTCATCTAGTGTAGACTGATCGCATTGAGGACACTGAGAATCACTCAGACTCATTTAGGATATGCTTAGTTCAATGCACATTTGGTATATTTCCTACCAAGTTTTACTGGCGTTATTTAGGGTACCACACCCTGAATTTCTTTAGAAAACGACACCCAACTGATTCTCAATCTATCTGGTTCCAGTGGTGATCCAACCTCAAAAAGGGGCAGAAACCCATGCCCTACTAGTTCTTTAGTTCAAGGTTAGACATGTACCCAGGTTGTTCCAATCAGAATGAAGGCCAGGATTTGATCAGAATACTCAGAAAAAGACACTTTCACTTCTATGGGATTGTAACCCAGGAAAATGTAGGTTTAAAACTTCTATGTGACAACTTTCTTCTCCCACCCCTGAAGACTAAGAATGAAACCAGCAGGGAAAAAGATAAGAAATAAAGAGGAGAATAAAATCTTGATCACATTGTTTGAGCCTATAACCAGGCCACACTTAAAATGAAACTATCCTCTGGATTTTCAAGTTATATAAGACAATAAATCCCCCATATTTTTAAAATCAGTTAGTTAGTATTCTGTCTTGTGCAACAGAAAGAATCTTAGCTGATACACTTAGGAACTGGAAGGGAAGACTTAGATGAAGACTGATTTCTGTAGATGGCAAAAACTGGAATAGAAAAGTCATGGAGTGACATCAGTGAAATGCCAACTAGAGTTACCTGGCTCTCCCCACCTCAACAAAAAGGGACCAAAACAATAAAAAAAAAAACCAACTATTTTGAGTGGAGTGACTAATCAAGTACCCTGGAGAACACCAAGGAGTGGTAAAAACCCTGTGGACCACAGACAATTAGGATACCACCATAGAGAGAGGTGCAAGCTACCCTGCCACTTTACAATGTCTCCCCCACCAGGATAAGCTCAGAGATGGAGGGATTTCTTCTTACAGGAAAAAGAAAAGTTGAACCAGCAGTCCCATTATCATCACGGATGCCGGTGGTCCTTTCTATAGAAGAATCCCCTAGCCCTCACAGGACCCAAACTCACTTTGGAGAGTTGCTAGAAGTTGGCACAGCTGCATTGCTCTGGAATAGGAACTCACATTGTGAATCCCCCACTCTTGTGATGTAAACTGTACTACATAGCACCGTCTTAACACCAGACCAACTGCTAGAATGTGTTCTGCCCTGGGGGCCAGAACACACTGCCTTTATCCATTGCCTAGGTCCCAACATCATTCTTTCATGTTCACATGCATGCCTGAAACACTATGACCCTGGGTACTAGCAGTATAGGCTGGACAAAATGATTAAAACCCAAGTGTTTGAAACCATATGGCAACCAGCTCCTCTGGGAAATAAGCAGACTTAAACAACAGGGACACCACCAAACTACCAGCCAGGTTACTGCTCCCACATGTGCCCCCGTCAGGCAGCCAGGCAGTGTACAGTACATGTGAGAGCCTGTGGACAGCTTAACAGCCACTTCAGCAGAGCCCTGCTTTGCCAGAGGGTCCATCACTAACAATGGCCTGACACATCTGTGCCCACACTGACAGCCAGTCTGCTGGTAATCCAGCTCTGGGAGAGACTGCCACACTGCTGGCCGACCAACCATGCCTGCATGTGTCTGGCCCTGCAACCAGCTTGGCAGCCCTTCCCCCAGCAAAAATGCACCCTGGCTGTCACAAACTCCCACAGCTAAGGCACCAAGGGAAACACAAATATCAGCTGATGAGAAATATTGTTGAAGAAACTACACAGAGACCACACTACTGAGTCCACACAGACACAAAGCCAAGGCACCATACCCAACTGACAACCAGGATCCTCTCCGGAAAAAAAAAAAAAATGTTCCCCCTACAAAACCATTCCATAAAATTGGAAAAAGCAACCTATTCCACTAGATGTGTAGATATCAGTAGATGTGAGAAACAAACAAACAAAAAACTCCAGGAAACAGGACGCCCCCAAAAGAACACAATAATTCATGAGTAGTAAAACCCCCACAAAGGATATTTACAAAATGCCTGAAAAGAAATTCAAAATAATTATCTTCATGAAACTTAGCAAGACACAAGAGAATACTGACAAACAATTCAATGAAATCAGAAAAGCAATTCATGATATGAATGAGAAATTCAATAGAAAGAAAAAAGAAAACAAAAATATTAGAGCTGAGGAATTCAAAAAGTAAATTAAAAATACAGTAATACAATTAAGACCTTCAACAACAGACTAGATCAAGCAGAAAAAAAGAATTTCTGAACTTGAAGACAGCTCTTTTGAAATAACCCAGTCAGAGGGAAAACAGAAATAAGAATAAAAAAGAATAAAGAAAGCTTATGGGACTTTGGGAACACCATTTACAAACATATGTTCACATTATAGGAGTTCCAGGGGAAAAGAGATGAAAAAAAGGCACAGAAAACTTATTTAATAAAATAATAGCTTAAAACTTCCTAATCTTGTAATAGATATGAATATCTAGATCTCAGAAACCCAAAAGTCCTCAGTTAGACTCAACCCTTTCCAAGGCACATAATAATTAAACTTTCAAAAATAGAGAATTCGAAATGCTGCAAGACAAAAGTGTTAAGTTACATATAAGGGAATTGTCATTAGACTATCAGAACATTTCTCAGCAGAAGACTTACAAGCCAGGAGAGAATGGGATGATATATTCAAAGTGCTGAAAGACATAATCGTCAACTAATAATACCATATTCAGCAAAACCATCTTTCCAAAATAAGAAGAAAATAAAGGCCTTCACAGATAAGCAAAAGCTGAAGGAATTCATCACCACTAGACTGGCCTTATAAGAAATGCTTAAGGGGCCAGGCATTGTGGCTCATGCTTATAATTCCAGGACTTTGGGAGGCCAAGGTGGAAGGATTGCTGAAAACCAGGAGTTCAAGACCAGCTTGGAAAACAGAGTGAGACCCTGTATCTACAAACAATAATAATAATAACCTGGGCATGGTGGCATATGGCTGCAGTTTCAGCTACTCATTAGGCAGAGGTGGAAGGATTGCCTGAGTCCAGGAGGTCGAGCCTACAATAAGCCATGATCACACACCACTGCACTCCACTGTACACTCCTGGGTGGTACAGTGAGATCCTGTCTCAAAAAGAGAGACAGAAAAACAGAAAGAATGAAATGCTTAAGGGAGTTCTACAACTGTAAGCAAAACAACAATAATTACTATCATGAAAACATGTGAAGGTATAAAACTCACCAGTAGAGGAAAATTCATATTCAAACTCAGAATACTACAGTACTGTAATGATGCTTTATAAATCTTCCAATTTACTAGTATGAAAGGCTAAAGACACAATATTAAAAAAAATAGCTAGCAGCTAAAAATGTAAATTTTAAAATTTTAGGGCAACAAAAACATAAACTGTGGGGCAGAGCAAAAATTCTAAAGTATTTTCATGCAACCAAAGTCAAGTTGTTATCAGTGTAAAATAGCCTATTATAATTACAAGACTATGTTAGTCCATGGTAACTACAAATAAAAAAAATTATAACTGATGCACAAATCAGAAAGAGAAAGAAAACAAAGTGTAGCATCACAGAAAACCTATAAACCAGAGGTAAACAATGAGAGAGAGAAAAGAACAAAGGATTTTTTTTTCTTGTTTCTTTCATTTTATTAATAAAAAAAAATTTTTTTTATTATACTTTAAGTTTTAGGGTACATGTGCACATTGTGCAGGTTAGTTACATATGTATACATGTGCCATGCTGGTGCGCTGCACCCACTAACTCGTCATCTAGCATTAGGTATATCTCCAAATGCTATCCCTTCCCCCTCCCCCCTCCCCACCACAGTCCCCAGAGTGTGATATTCCCCTTCCTGTGTCCATGTGATCTCATTGTTCAATTCCCACCTATGAGTGAGAATATGCGGTGTTTGGTTTTTTGTTCTTGCGATAGTTTACTGAGAATGATGGTTTCCAGTTTCATCCATGTCCCTACAAAGGACATGAACTCATCATTTTTTATGGCTGCATAGTATTCCATGGTGTATATGTGCCACATTTTCTTAATCCAGTCTATCATTGTTGGACATTTGGGTTGGTTCCAAGTCTTTGCTATTGTGAATAATGCCGCAATAAACATACGTGTGCATGTGTCTTTATAGCAGCATGATTTATAGTCATTTGGGTATATACCCAGTAATGGGATGGCTGGGTCAAATGGTATTTCTAGCTCTAGATCCCTGAGGAATCGCCACACTGACTTCCACAATGGTTGAACTAGTTTACAGTCCCACCAACAGTGTAAAAGTGTTCCTGTTTCTCCACATCCTCTCCAGCACCTGTTGTTTCCTGACTTTTTAATGATTGCCATTCTAACTGGTGTGAGATGATATCTCATAGTGGTTTTGATTTGCATTTCTCTGATGGCCAGTGATGATGAGCATTTTTTCATGTGTTTTTTGGCTGCATAAATGTCTTCTTTTGAGAAGTGTCTGTTCATGTCCTTTGCCCACTTTTTGATGGGGTTGTTTGTTTTTTTCTTGTAAATTTGTTTGAGTTCATTGTAGATTCTGGATATTAGCCCTTTGTCAGATGAGTAGGTTGCGAAAATTTTCTCCCATGTTGTAGGTTGCCTGTTCACTCTGATGGTAGTTTCTTTTGCTGTGCAGAAGCTCTTTAGTTTAATTAGATCCCATTTGTCAATTTTGGCTTTTGTTGCCATTGCTTTTGGTGTTTTGGACATGAAGTCCTTGCCCACGCCTATGTCCTGAATGGTAATGCCTAGGTTTTCTTCTAGGGTTTTTATGGTTTTAGGTCTAACGTTTAAATCTTTAATCCATCTTGAACTGATTTTTGTATAAGGTGTAAGGAAGGGATCCAGTTTCAGCTTTCTACATATGGCTAGCCAGTTTTCCCAGCACCATTTATTAAATAGGGAATCCTTTCCCCATTGCTTGTTTTTCTCAGGTTTGTCAAAGATCAGATAGTTGTAGGTAAGTGGCATTATTTCTGAGGGCTCTGTTCTGTTCCATTGATCTATGTCTCTGTTTTGGTACCAGTACCATGCTGTTTTGGTTACTGTAGCCTTGTAGTATAGTTTGAAGTCACGTAGTGTGATGCCTCCAGCTTTGTTCTTTTGGCTTAGGATTGACTTGGCGATGCGGGCTCTTTTTTGGTTCCATATGAACTTTAAAGTAGTTTTTTCCAATTCTGTGAAGAAAGTCATTGGTAGCTTGATGGGGATGGCATTGAATCTATAAATTACCTTGGGCAGTATGGCCATTTTCACGATATTGATTCTTCCTACCCATGAGCATGGAATGTTCTTCCATTTGTTTGTATCCTCTTTAAACCAACAAAGATCAAAAGAGACAAAGAAGGCCATTACATAATGGTAAAGGGATCAATTCAACAAGAGGAGCTAACTATCCTAAATATATATGCACCCAATACAGGAGCACCCAGATTCATAAAGCAAGTCCTGAGTGACCTACAAAGAGACTTAGACTCCCACACATTAATAATGGGAGACTTTAACACCCCACTGTCAACATTAGACAGATCAACAATACAGAAAGTCAACAAGGATACCCAGGAATTGAACTCAGCTCTGCACCAAGCGGACCTAATAGACATCTACAGAACTCTCCACCCCAAATCAACAGAATATACATTTTTTTCAGCACCACACCACACCTATTCCAAAATTGACCACATACTTGGAAGTAAAGCTCTCCTCAGCAAATGTAAAAGAACAGAAATTATAACAAACTATCTCGCAGACCACAGTGCAATCAAACTAGAACTCAGGATTAAGAATCTCACTCAAAGCCGCTCAACTACATGGAAACTGAACAACCTGCTCCTGAATGACTACTGGGTACATAACGAAATGACGGCAGAAATAAAGATGTTCTTTGAAACCAACGAGAACAAAGACACAACATACCAGAATCTCTGGGACGCATTCAAAGCAGTGTGTAGAGGGAAATTTATAGCACTAAATGCCCACAAGAGAAAGCAGGAAAGATCCAAAATTGACACCCTAACATCACAATTAAAAGAACTAGAAAAGCAAGAGCAAACACATTCAAAAGCTAGCAGAAGGCAAGAAATAACTAAAATCCGAGCAGAACTGAAGGAAATAGAGACACAAAAAACCCTTCAAAAAATCAATGAATCCAGGAGCTGGTTTTTTGAAAGGATCAACAAAATTGATAGACCGCTAGCAATACTAATAAAGAAAAAAAGAGAGAAGAATCAAATAGACACAATAAAAAATGATAAAGGGGATATCACCACCGATCCCACAGAAATACAAACTACCATCAGAGAATACTACAAACACCTCTATGCAAATAAACTAGAAAATCTAGAAGAAATGGATACATTCCTCGACACATACACTCTCCCAAGACTAAACCAGGAAGAAGTTGAATCTCTGAATAGACCAATAACAGGAGCTGAAATTGTGGCAATAATCAATAGTTTACCAACCAAAAAGAGTCCAGGACCAGATGGATTCACAGCCGAATTCTACCAGAGGTACAAGGAGGAACTGGTACCATTCCTTCTGAAACTATTCCAATCAATAGAAAAAGAGGGAATCCTCCCTAACTCATTTTATGAGGCCAGCATCATTCTGATACCAAAGCCGGGCAGAGACACAACCAAAAAAGAGAATTTTAGACCAATATCCTTGATGAACATGGATGCAAAAATCCTCAATAAAATACTGGCAAACCGAATCCAGCAGCACATCAAAAAGCTTATCCACCATGATCAAGTGGGCTTCATCCCTGGGATGCAAGGCTGGTTCAATATACGCAAATCAATAAATGTAATCCAGCATATAAACAGAGCCAAAGACAAAAACCACATGATTATCTCAATAGATGCAGAAAAAGCCTTTGACAAAATTCAACAACCCTTCATGCTAAAAACTCTCAATAAATTAGGTATTGATGGGACGTATCTCAAAATAATAAGAGCTATCTATGACAAACCCACAGCCAATATCATACTGAATGGGCAAAAACTGGAAGCATTCCCTTTGAAAACTGGCACAAGACAGGGATGCCCTCTCTCACCGCTCCTATTCAACACAGTGTTGGAAGTTCTGGCCAGGGCAATCAGGCAGGAGAAGGAAATAAAGGGTATTCAATTAGGAAAAGAGGAAGTCAAATTGTCCCTGTTTGCAGACGACATGATTGTTTATCTAGAAAACCCCATCGTCTCAGCCCAAAATCTCCTTAAGCTGATAAGCAACTTCAGCAAAGTCTCAGGATACAAAATCAATGTACAAAAATCACAAGCATTCTTAAACACCAACAACAGACAAACAGAGAGCCAAATCATGAGTGAACTCCCATTCACAATTGCTTCAAAGAGAATAAAATACCTAGGAATCCAACTTACAAGGGATGTGAAGGACCTCTTCAAGGAGAACTACAAACCACTGCTCAAGGAAGAACAAAGGATTTTAAAACAACCAGAAAACAATGACGTTGGAGAAGTCTTTACCTACCAATATGTTTCTAAATGAAAATGAATTAAATTCACCAATTAGAGGAGCCAGGCACGGTGGCTCATGCTTGTAATCCCAGCACTTTGGGAGGCCGAGGGGGGTGGATCACGACGTCAGGAGGTCGAGACCAGCCTGGCCAACACAGTGAAACCCTGTCCCTACTAAAAATACAAAAATTAGCTGGGCGTGGTGGCAGGCATCCGTAATCCCAGCTACTTGGGAGGCTGAGGCAAGAGAATCGCTTGAACCCAGGAGGCGGAGGTTGCAGTGAGCTGAGATTGCACCACTGCACTCCAGCCTGGGCAACAGAGCTAGAATCCATCTCAAAAAAAAAAAAAAAAAAAAAAAACAGTGGCTAAATAAATTTTTTAAATGCCCAACTACATGCTGCCTACAAGAGACTCACCTCGTTCTTAAAAACAAACAGTGAAAGTGAAGAGATGGAAAAAAGACATTTGTCATACATGAAAACCAAAACTAAGCAGGAGTGACCGTAACAGATAAAATGAATTTTAACTAAAATACTGTAAAAATAGGCAAAGTCATTTCATAATTATATAAGGATTTATTTAATAAGAGGATATAACAAATGCAAATATATATGCACCCAACACTGGAGCATGCAAATATGTAAAGCAAATATTCTTAGTACTGCAAATGTAAGGTATTAGGTTCAGCTTAGTGCCTCAGAACTGTTTTTTCCCTAGCTGAAGCATATGCCAGTCCATTTAAATAATGGACAGATCATCCAGACAGAAAATCAACAAAGAAAGACTGGACTTACACTGCACCATAGATCAAAGGGACCTAATAGACATTTACAGAACATTCCATCCAACAGCTACAGAATACACATTCTTCTCAACTTCACATGTAATGTCCTCCCATATAGATCATATGTTAGGTCACGAAACACTCTTAACAAATTAAGAAGACAGAGATCATCTCTGATATGATTTGTCTCTGTGTCCCAACCCACATCTCATCTCAAATTGTAATCCCCATGTGTCGGGGTAGGGGGCTGGTGGAAGGTGACTGACTCATGGAAGTGGCCTTCCCCCTTGCTGTTCTCATGACAGTGAGTTCTCATGAGATCTGGTTGTTTGAATGTGTGTGGCACTTCCCCCTTCACACTCTCTCATTCTCTGCTGCCACCACGTGAAGAAGCTCCCTGCTTCCTCTCCACCTTCCACCATGACTATAAGTTTCCTGAGGCCTCTCAGTCATGCTTCTCATTAAGCCTGTGGAACTGAGTCAATTAAACTTCTTTTCTTCATAAATTACCCAGTCTCAGGTAGTAGTTCTTTTATAGCAGTGTGAAAATGGACTAACACAATTTCTTCTTTTCTGAGTAAAACCATGTACATCTGGAAATCAACAAGATAAATTTCAAAAACTTTGCAAATACATTAAAATTGAACAACATGCTCCTTAATAAGCAATGGGTCAATACAGGAATTATAAGAGAAATTTAAAACTTCCTAGAGAAGTGAAATGAAAACACAACATACCAAAACTTACAGGACACAGCAAATTCAGTTGTAAAAAGAAAGTTTATACCAATAAATGCCTACATATAAAAAAATTATAGTAAAAAAACCTAAAGATGCACTTCAAGGAACTAGAAAAACAAGAACAAACTAAGCCCAAATGGTAAAAGGAAATAAATAATGAAGCTCAGAGAAGACAAAAACAAAATAGAGACTTAAAAATTCAAAAGATCAATGAAATAAAGAGTTGGTTTTTGGAAAGATAAAAATAATAAATTTTTATCTAGGTGAAAAAAAAGAAGGTGCAAAGAAATAAAATCAAAGATGAAAAGGAGACATTAGAACTGATATGACAGAAATACAAAGGATCATAAGATACTGTTATGAAAAACTATACACAAACAAATTTGATAACGTAGAAGAAATGAGTTAATTCCTGGACACATACAGCCTACCAAAATTAAATTATGAAGAAATAGAAAATATGCACAGACTAATAACAAGTAAGGAGACTGAATCAGTAATAAAAAGTCACCCTTCAGAGAAAAGCCCTGGACCTGATGTCTTTACTGCTAAATTCTTCAGAACCTGTAAAGAACTCAGCAATTCTCCTCAAACTATTTCAGAAAACTGAAGAGGAGGAAATTATTCCAAACTCACTTTACAAGAATATCATTACCCTGATTCCAAAACCAGACAAAGACATAACAAAGAAACAAAACTACAGGTGAATATCCTTGATAAAACATAAATGCAAAAATTCTCAGCAAGATATTAACAAACCATATTTAATAGCACATTAAAAAGATCATTCATATGATAAAGTGGGATTCATCCCAGGGAGTCAAGGATGGTTCACCATACACAGATCAATAAGTGTTATATATTACCTTAACAGAAAGAAAGGCAAAAACCATGTGATCATTGCAACAGATGCAGAAAAAGTGTGTGACAAAATTCAACAACCCCACCAACACTTCATGATAAAAACTCTCAACAAACTGGGTATAGAAGAAATATACCTCAACACAATAGGGCTATATTTGACAAACCCACAGCCAATACCATACTGAACGTAGAAAAATTGAAAACTTTAAGATTAGAAACAAAACAAGGATGCCCACATTGCTATTCAACGTTGTACTGGAAGTCCTAGACAGAGCAATTGGGCAAAAGAAGGAAATAAAAGAAACAAACTGTACATCAGAAAAGGGGTAAGTTTCCAAAATATATAAAGAATTTAAACAGTTCAACAGCCAAAAAGAAAACTCATTAAAAAATGGTTGAAATACTTTATGAGACATTTCTCCAAAGAAGACATACTAATGGCTAACAGCTGTATGAAAAAAATGCTCAATATCACTAATCATTAGGAAAACGCAAATCAAAACTACAATTAGATAATCACGAATCACTGGGATGTTGTCACATAGTACATTCTTGCTTAATTATGCATAATCAAGTTTTCCTTTATTTTATTATAGTGTAGTTTAATATCTCATTTATGGATACTTATAAGAAGAAATTTTTTTCTAATCTCCCCAAAGCCTTGCAGTGATAGCACTGAGGGAAGCCGGTAGACCTAGAGGCCACTACCCAGTTCCCCTCCATGTGATTTGTTGAATTCCAGGTGGGTGCTCTAACTTTTGGACCATACTCTGAGATTGGCATCTTACAAGGCCAAGATGGTAGTGCCTGTCTTTGTGCCTGATATAGACTTTGGTTTTGCTATTTTATATCAATTATTTTAGACAATTAAATATTGCAAGATATGTAATCTGTCCGAAATCTTTTCTTTTTTTTTTTTCTTTTTTTTTTTTTTTTTGAGATGGAGTCTTTCTCTGTTGCCCAGGCTGGAGTGCAGTGGCGTGATCTCTACTCACAGCAACCTCCGCCTCCCGGGTTCAAGCGATTCTCCTGCCTCAGCCTCCCAAGTAGCTGGGATTACAGGCATGCGCCACCATGCCCAGCTAATTTTTGTATTTTTAGTAGAGACGGGATTTCACTGTGTTGGCCAGGCTTGTCTCAAACTCCTGACCTCAGGTGATCTGCCTGCCTTGCCTCCCAAAGTGCTGGGATTACAGGCGTGAGCCACCACGCCCAGCCTGCAATCTTTATATGTCATAGGATGTTATATTCACAAGACTATTGAATTTGATAATAATTTATGATTCTGAAATTTCTAAATCAATACAGCTAAAAGAATCAAAATGCAACCTTGTCCAGAGATAGGAGGCAGTTCCAAATTTGAAAAATCCTCAAAAAGTAGACAAATGTGCTTCTCAGTCTGAAATTTAGATAAGACATATTGAGGCAGGCAAATAGGGTCTTCAGGCAGGGAACATAAGGCCAATTCACACTTCAGATATGACAGGAAAATATCTTCTCCATAGGGTGTAGGCCAAGTAACTAACTTTGTAACTTTACTTCATCCTCATTTACATTTACTGCATATCCCAAGTAACCAATGGAATCCTCTGGAGGGTACTTAATCTCCCCAAAATTCTGTAACAGGGCCCTTGAGCCCCTGTGCTTGAGCCCGCTCCCACATTGTGGAGTGTACTTTCATTTTCAATAAATCTCTTCATTCCTTCCTTGCTTTGTGTGTGTGTTTTGTCCAATTCTTTGTTTAAGATGCCAAGAACCTGGACACCCTTCACTGGAGACAATATGATGTGCAGAGTTTGAAAGTCAGCATATTAGCTTTTATTGAAGCATGGGATCGCCTAGAGAAAGCTTTAAGGAGAGATCAAAATGATCACCTTATGTTGGGTTCCCTAGAAACAGTGTCCGAAATGTAAATTTTTGTTCAAGTTATTTATTGAAGGAGTGCTGTCAGGAGATGGGGAGTGAGGAAAAGGTAATGCAGGAAAAAAGCTATGCAAGTATGTGGTCTTAGACAAAGCCTAGCTCCATGAGGATCTCTGAATCTGCAAGATATTACAGAGTTGGCCCCACCTTAAGCAAGGAGGCCAACCTTTTAGAGCCCCTCTCCCATCAGAGAAGTGTTAGCTGCAGGCTGCACTGGGAAGGAAGCAGGTCATGGATCCCAGGGGAGGTGGCTCCTTATTCAGACAAATATTTAGAGAATATTTGCTCAGTTGTGAGGCATTGGCAGCAAACATCAACAGCAGCTGTTGAATTGAGTGCACTGGCAGTTAAAGAGGACCTGGATAGAGCATGAACTGTATCCACGACAAAAATTTAAAAATAAACTTTGGAGAATTCAAATGGAAAAACGTCATATGAATGAGGGACACCAATGTCCACCATATGAATGAGGGATGCCAAGAAGTCTAAGAAAGATGTCAATAATGAAAGAGAATGGTATTAGTAGCCATCCATAATAGGTGTTTCTGACCATTGCAACAGAAACGACAAAACTGAAAATAGAGCAAGGTGGAGTAGTTACAAACAGTGTGGTCAATTTATTGTCAGATATATAAATAGAATACAGAAGTCCCCATTTATCCACAGGGGATACATTCCAAGACCCCCAGTGGATGCCTGAAAACTCAGTACCAAACCCTCTATATGCTGTGTTTTTTCTTAAACATACCTATCTATGATAAAGTTTAGTTAGTAAATTAGGTAAACTAAGACATTAACAACAATAACTAATAATAAAATAGAATGGTTTAGTAAAATAAACACTGTAAGAATTAAAGAAAGAGGAGAGAAACACGAAGGGTGGCTTTTTAGTCAACAGGGACAGGATTATTTTAAATCAACCTGAGAGGGGCGGCTAGCCGAGTTAGATCAGAGCCACACTCTTACAGATTAAGAGTTTTTAAGGATTCAGGGTGGGAGAGTTTAGCAGAGGCTTGGACTGCTTCTGTGTCTCTTTGTTGTGCTTATCTGGGAGGGAGAGTTGTGTGTCTGTTCCCACACATCTTTCTGCAGCTGCAGGCATATCCCTCAGTCTGCTTTTGGCCTCCCTATCTTAGTGCACCTGAAGGGAAAGGAATGTGCTTATTAAGGCCCACTGTTTTACTTGGGCCCATTGTGTGAGGGTGAAGTTTGGCAGTTACCCAAGGGACTTTCCCCCCACCTCCCTCTGTGCCCCAGCTGTCTTATCTGTGTTTTACTGTCTGCTCTTTCTGGCTGCTTGTAATAAGAGAAGTGATTTCCTTGAAATGCATGACACTAGAAAGGGAGCTGGAACTTAAATAGGCAGTGTTTGTCCAAGGTGATGGTGCTCCTGGTCTGTCGAACAGAAGCACTGTAATATCACAGCAGTCAAGTCAATTTGATAACTGAGAAGGCTACTAAGAGACTAATGGATGTTTAGCATACACAGCATGGATATGCTGGACAAAAAGATGATTCATGTCTCAGGCAGACAGAATGAGACATGTGAAATTTCAACATACTACTAAGAATGGCATACGACTTAAAATTTATTATTATTTCTGGAATTTTCCACTTAACATTTTCAGATCATGGTTGACCATGGGTAACCATAACCAGGAAAAGCAAAATCATGGATAAGGAGAGACTACTTTCCTTTTTTAAGACTACATATCTTGCAATATTTAATTGTCTAAAATAATTGATATAAAATAGCAAAACCAAAGTCTCTATCAGGCACAAAGACAGGCACTACCATCTTGGCCTTGTAAGATGCCAATCTCAGAGTATAGTCCAAAAGTTAGAGCACCCACCTGGAATTCAACAAATCACATGGAGGGGAACTGGGTAGTGGCCTCTAGGTCTACCGGCTTCCCTCAGTGCTATCACTGCAAGGCTTTGGGGAGATTAGAAAAAAATTTCTTCTTATAAGTATCTATAAATGAGATATTAAACTACACTATAATAAAATAAAGGAAAACTTGATTATGCATAATTAAGCAAGAATGTACTATGTGACAACATCCCAGTGATTTGTGATTATCTAACCTTGAAAAAAGTCATAAGTATTTGTGTTTAGAATGTAATACTTTATTACATGAACTAGATAAAGAAAGGTACTGATTGAAAATTAAGGCTTTCAATTTCCAGTTTCACTAAATGTTGTTTCCTTATTAAGATTACAGCAATTGAGCCAATAATAATTATTAACCTTTAGTTATTTAAGGAGGTCTTGGGACTTACACACATAGTATCTTACCAAGTAGAATTCATGGAATATAATCAGAACACATTATGCTTTTGCCTCGAATGCCCTCTAAATGTATTATCTGGGGATAGTTTTCCTCTCCCTTTGGCAAAAACTCAGTCAGGTCCCACAGTTTCCTCAGTGCTTGTTGATTACACAGCCCTAAACTGATTTCCCACACTCTTGATCCAGCAGATATTTACAGCTGGCTTTATCTGATGCGGTGAATTTTGGAGTTCCTCAGAGATGTCCAGCAATAGTGTTGACTTTCACATGCAGCTCCTTGACCCAAACAAATTCACTCCTTCCTAGTGGTTTTTTACTCCTTCCTAAGTCTCTATAAATTTTGCAGTCACTTCTATCTTCTCTTGAATGTCCCATAGATCACCCTAGCCCTACTTAAGCTCCCTTGAGCCTGACCCACTCCAGTCTGGGATAACCTTTCCTTGGATGTGGCCTTCACAACCTGTAGGTGTGTAGTCTGAGCCCAATGTCCCCTTCAGCCCATTTTTCAGCAGATATCCAAATTAAGCTTCCTGAATCCCCCCTCTCTTGCTTAAAAATGAGGGAAGACATGACCCATGGGAAGAGAGTTACTGTGCAATTTTTTAAAATCCACTCTATTTTAATTTTTTTGTAGAGATGGGAGTCTCACACTGTTGCCCAGGCTGGTCTTGCTTAAACTTCCTACAGCATCATCTGTTTCATGACCGACATTGGTGTTTGATATATGGGTGTCTCTTTTAAAACCTCCAATTTAGCATCCTTTTATATTTAAAAAAAATGAGAATTAAGCCCTGTATCTTATATAAAAGCTTTGGAAGTTGCAACAGTGAGAACACCCCAATATTAATAAACTAAAGTAGAGGAGAGGATGATAGAAGCACAGGGATGAACCTTGGTGACAAGAAACAATCATGTAATGGTTCGCAGGAGAACCATGAAATCCTTTTAGCTCCATTCCATCTGTGCAGGAGAACTCTTAGAATGTGTGAGTAACCTGTCTCACAGCCTGGAGACAGGGGAGCTAGCGGGCATAGGGAGCTGTCCACTAACTAGAAAGTCAGCTTTCTTCTACTTCTCTGTCCACTATCTCTTATAGAGGCCCCCTTTCCTTTTTTTTTTTTCAAAAATATATTTGCATTAGGTACTAAATTTGGTTCACTACTGTAGGTGGGTTAGGGAAGACTGGCTCAGAGGTTACCCAAAAGAACATTTTTAGCCTCATTAAACTTAATATTTAAGGAGAATCACTTTCTCACTTGAAGTATTCTGGTAATTATTTTAACTCTCTTTTTTTATTGTTACCAGTATGAAACTATCCTAAGTCAACTAGAAATAAAGAAATCTGTGATGGAAATATATCCAATCTTAATAAAATTTGGATAATTAGCCTATAGGATTGAGCCAATATACTTCCCCCAAATGAACTAACTTTTGCATTCAACCGCAACACTTAAGATTTCTTTATAATTCACGTTTCCTTGTTTTTAAAACTCAACAATATACTCAAAACTTCACAGATTATAAACCAAGAGGCTGAGCTAATGTTTTATATTCTTTCATTGGTGCAAAAGACTATCATGGGGACCTATAAGGATATGAAATTTTTCTTCCAAAGTAATGACCTTATATTGCACCAGATAGCTAAAATACCACACTCACACATTTCATATTGCATCAAACTCCATATATACTTAAAGTTTTTCACTTTCTTCTAGAATAGTTATGAACAAATAAAATCATTCTGAGTAGAAATAATTTAGTCCTCACTAGTCTATTTTTACACTTGTCACTTTAAAGAAATTTTAAAAAGGAAAAATCTAATCAATCTAATGCAAGAGAAGATTATAGTATTTACCAAAAATGCCTTCTCCATTTACTAGTAAGCTTATGGAAGAAATGGTTGGTCATTTCTGTATCACCTGGTCAGACCCTAAACTTTTAACATGTGATAAATTCCAGCCGTTTTAAAGGCTTAGATGAAAAACAGCCTTTTTTCAGGCAAATTTAAATGTTCCCACCCAAAATAATTATGTTCTATTATAGAAATCAATAATCCAACTTGTCTCCAGTGTGAATTACATAAAAATTATCTTTGAAGTATTAACAAAATAATTTCATTGAGGTAGCAATAACCAATTTCACTTTTTTCCACAACTGTCAAAACTGTAACATAAACACATAAATGTTTTATACATTTTTTTAAGTTACCTTTTACATAATGGAAAAAGTAATAAAAGTAGAGCTCAAGTTTCAAGAAGAAAAGTTTTGTAGGAAAGGATTAGGCAGGGTGATGAGAGACACCCAGGGAAACTAGAAAAATGAAAGAACAGGAATAGAATTTTTAAATTTTTATTGATGTTCTTACAAGGCTTACAGCTGAATGAAGTTAAGCATTCTGCATTTCAATTATTTTTATAGCAGTAAGAAGAATGTAGAAAACAGTTACACATTCATCTTAACTTGTTGTCAGCCTACTGAGAGCAGTCTTCAGAGATTCTCCTCCAATACCACCTAGCTTCATTTTTTTGGCCTCAACACTCACATCAGTATTCCAAAAAGCCTGTATATCTAAAATCAGAAAAGTTTATCATTTCTAGGTGTCTATATATTTACTCTATAGTAATACTTATCAAATGTTAAAGTGCATAAATCTCATCATGTAAATGTGTTTAAAATACAGTCTAGCATATAGATTATCACCATAACCATCTCTAAAGATTCTAAATCAATTAATCTAAATTTTAATAAGAGTATAACTTGTTCAAGGTTTGAACCACACTAGAGAAACACTGATCTAATTTTGGGTTCACATTCAAATTATTTAAGAGCTTTTAATATTATGACAACTACAATCAACTTTAACCTGTTACATCTTGGAGGATTTGATATAAGAATCAAATTAAATACACAGAAATAGCTAGATGATAGGTGGATGGATGGATACATACATACATACATACATACATACATACATACATACATACAATGAGAAGTGGGAACAAGAGATGAGGAGGGAATAAGGGGAGATGAAAATAAGTTTTTTTAAAAAAAAAGGTAGCTAAGACTACGTCTGCAAAATGCAAAACAACAATTTTAATTAAGTTTTACACTTAATTCATTGGTTGTTTAGCAATGTGTAGACACTTCCTTTAGCTACTTTAGAACCAGAACATAGTTTTGAGGGTTCTGTCTGTCTGTCTCTCTCTCTCTCCCTTTTTTTTTTTTTTTTTTTTTTTGAGACGGAGTTTCGCTCTTGCTGCCCAGGCTGGAATACAATGGAACGATCTTGGCTCACTGCAACCTCCGCTTCCCAGGTTCAAGCAATTCTCCTGCCTCAGCCTCCCGAGCAGTTGGGATTACAGGCACCCGCCACCACACCCAGCTAATTTTTGTATTTTTAATGGAGATGGGGTTTTGCCATGTTGGCTAGGCTGCTATTGAACTCCTGACCTCAGGTGGTCCGCCCACCTTGGCCTCCCAAAGTGCTGGGATTACAGGCGTGAACCACCGTGCCCAACGCTCTGTCTCTTTTTTAGTCCTTCTGCATCTTCATGTCTCACTCATAACCAGATTCTCTCTCTCTCTGCTCAGCTTTCTTATCCTTTTGTGATTTCTTTCACTCTTCCCATTTTCTTAGTCACTTTATCAATTTACTATTTTACTGTCTCTTGTTCCTATGTTCACCTTTATTACGGGTGGTCTCCTATATATGGTTGAAAGTACTTCTGCTATTATTATGTCTTCCCCATGCCTTCTGGCCCCACTCTTGAAATCTTAGAACTCCTATCTTTTAGGTTAAGAATTGCCCTATTCACCAACTTCTCTTTTAAAATCTATGTGCTTCTGGAAGAGATATATACTTTTGAAAGATCAAGTCACTATCAGCTGGAGACCCTTTATTTCTGTCAGTCATGAACCACTAGGCTTAAATGGCTTTGGACTTCTAACTGACATGGACAAAAGATGTCTCAGCCTTCCTTAAAATCTGCAGACATCTCACAATATGTACATACACACATTGCAACTTATTTTTCCATCTTCACTTAATTGCTTTGGACACAATTTTGATTGCTAGGAATAGCAAATTTTAACATTAAAACATTTTACTAGACTTACAGAGTCAGAAAAATTAAAGAAATAAACTAAAAAGATCAACAATCCATCCTTGAACTTCCTCCCCACCCCCATATTTCATAAAAAGAATTAAGCAATCTCTCAAAAATACAGTCTTAAAATACATGTACACATACATACACTCACACACTCAGGCTAGGGACATTAATAGTCACATATGCCTATATCTTCACCTCTTTTCTTGTCTAAAAATGTTCCACAACCTGCATTAATTGCCCAATCTAGCATTGCATTAGGCAATGATCATTGTTGAGAAATCTTTCCCATTATCAACTAAAAATTTCTTACAGTTTTTTTCCTTTTATTATGCCCATAGTGAGGGTGAATAGCTAATCATTATCCTTTAACATTTTTCCATACTCTGTGCTTAAAGACAAAGGTTATACCTATCTTTATTTGCCCTTTTATAATGTATTAAACACTTCAGCAGAGGTCCTGCTAAGGATTTTTATTGTCTCTCCTTCCTCACAACCACCCACAACTAGAATCATTATTAAAGCTCATTTTCATATACTGCTTATATTATCAAGAGATGCCTTCAGCATTTAAAAAATATTTTTAACACTCAACACTTAAGAAATAGCATTCTTCAATATAAATGAAAAGAGAAAATGATTAAAGTTTAAATTCATTAGGCACTCAATAAATGTTTATTGAATTTAGCTGAAATGTCATATTTTTCTACTTTTAATATTCATTATGATTTATTTTCTATTTTCATTTATTATGAGAAAACTTTCCATATTCCAAAAGATTAATTATATTTAATTTCTTCTCCCTTGAATAATTCTTTATTCCCCTGCTATTATGTGTAATATTTCAAAGTAAAGTATTCTTACTACAAGTCTCCTGTCTTCATGTGTCTTTTTCTTGCAACAAATAAACATATTAAATTTCTTCTCTTCTTACTAGTAATTCTTGCCACCTACCTGACTTACAGGAATATTTTGAAGATTGATGGGGCTATCAATAAAACACCTGAAATTCCTTGATGTTGTTTAAAAAAAAAAACAGGAGTGTATAAGGGAAGACAGTAATGCTGTATTTGGGGGAGTGTTTGTTTTTCTAAACATCCTACAGTAATTCCTTAGAGGATCCTTCTCTCCCCTTTGTCCTTGTAATAAAATTATGAGTAAACATGAACTTGATAGAATATGGATCCCCTTAATAAGAGCTCATTCATTTCTATTTGTTACAGAAGATAGGTTCACCATTGTCCATTCAAATAACAACTGAATGGGGCATGACCAGACCAACAGATTTCAAATTAAGATATAGCAATTTAATAGTATATCGCAGCAGTTGGCTTCTTTATAGCCTATCAACTAACAGAAGAATGCTCTCTCTTAAAAATCAAGAACTATAAGGTTCCACTGTCAGGAAATTAAAGATTTTCAGGTAAATTCTTTACTTCTCTCTTTGTTAATTCTCCTCTCATAGTATTAATCTGTTACAACGGGTACATCTCTGTCATTTTGCATGAGTGGCATAGACTAAACCTGACACCAGAAAACCTGGGTACAAATCCCTTTCCACCACTTACCAATTAAGTAACCTTGGCAAGTGTTTGTAAATCTAAATTGCCACGAAGGGATAGAATATTTTCTCTACCAATTTATAAAGTTTTTGAGAGAATGGAATTAGAAGATGTCTGTGAAGGCACGGAATAAATTTTTGATTGCTGTTATGTATAAGACATTACGATGCCAGCCTACCTAGCTTTTTGGCACTCTACCCCTCAGTTCTATCAGTTGTGAATAGAATTGTGATTCTATTCAATCACATCATAATTCTCACATAAGAAACAAGTAGGAAGAAATCATTGGCACATTTAATCATGTCTTCTTATTTACTCAGAGCTGATCTACATGTCAATGTAAAGAGACTGTGATTTTACAAGGGGCTTAAAACACCTCTCAGTATTTTGCATGCTCCTTCCAACTTCCTGACCAACAGTCCTGTCTGTACCCTTAGCCAGCCCTGGCCTTTCCACCTGGAATAGCTTTCCTCTTGTGCTTATTGGAATGATACTAACCTTTGAAAGTCCAGCTTAAAAGTCACCTCCATTAAATAGTCTTCACTCTCTCAATCAGAAGTATTTTTAATCTATTTTTGTTATTCTAGCACCTACTTTTATAGTCCATGTACTTCAGACTCCTCTCTATGACCAAAGTGAGTCATAATATTTATCATATTTAGTCATATTTATCACTAAATATTAGTACCAAATAGAGGAAGTTTAACATGAAATTTACTAAACAAATATCTGTTACTTTTACTCATGTCTCGCACAAAATTACGAAATTAGTCTTTCATTTGCTTTTCCCACATATGATGCACAAAAATATATGTAAATATACAATTTTACATCACCTATGACTCTAATATAATGTCTCAGTCCTAAACTCAAAGCCTTACATTTCTGTTCACTTCCCCCTCCATCTTTCCTTTTTTTTTAAATTTTATTATTATACTTAAAGTTTTAGGGTACATGTGCACAATGTGCAGGTTTGTTACATATGTATACATGTGCCATGTTGGTGTGTTGCACCCATTAACTTGTCATTTAGCATTAGGTATATCTCCTAATGCTATCCCTCCACCCTACCCCCACCCCACAACAGTCCCTGGTGTGTGATGATCCCCTTCCTGTGTCCATGTGTTCTCATTGTTCAATTCCCACCTAAGAGGGAGAACATCCAGTGTTTGGTTTTTTGTCCTTGCAATAGTTTGCTGAGAATAATGGTTTCCAGCTTCATCCATGTCCCTACAAAGGACAGGAACTCATCATTTTTTATGGCTGCATAGTATTCCGTGGTGTATATGTGCCACATTTTCTTAATCCAGTCTATTATTGTTGGACATTTGGGTTGGTTCCAAGTCTTTGCTATTGTGAATAATGCTGCAATAAACATACGTGTGCATGTGTCTTTTTAGCAGCATGAATTATAATCCTTTGGGTATATACCCAGTAATGGGATGGCTGGGTCAAATGGTATTTCTAGTTCTACATCCCTGAGGAATCGCCACACTGACTTCCACAATGGTTGAACTAGTTTACAGTCCCAACAACAATGTAAAAATGTTCCTATTTCTCCACATCCTCTCCAGCACCTGTTGTTTCCTGACTTTTTAATGATCGCCATTCTAACTGGTGTGAGATGGTATCTCACTGTGGTTTTGATTTGCATTTCTCTGATGGCCAGTGATGATGAGCATTTTTTCATGTGTTTTCTGGCTGCATAAATGTCTTCTTTTGAGAAGTGTCTGTTCATATCCTTTGCCCACTTTTTGATGGGGTTGTTTTTTTCTTGTAAATTTGTTTGAGTTCACTGTAGATGCCGGATATTAGCCCTTTGTCAGATGAGTAGGTTGCAAAAATTTTCGCCCATTCTCTAGGTTGCCTGTTCACTCTGATGGTAGTTTCTTATGCTGTGCAGAAGCTCTTTAATTTAATTGGATCCCATTTGTCAATTTTGGGTTTTGTTGCCATTGCTTTTGGTGTTTTAGACATGAAGTCCTTGCCCATGCCTAGTCCTGAATGGTATTGTCTAGCTTTTCTTCTTGGATTTTTATGGTTTTAGGTCTAACATGTAAGACTTTAATCCATCATGAATTAATTTTTGTGTAAGGTGTAAGGAAGGGATCCAGTTTCAGCTTTCTACATATGGCTAGCCAGTTTTCCCAGCACCATTTATTAAATAGGGAATCCTTTCCCCATTTCTTGTTTTTGTCAGGTTTGTCAAAGATCAGATGGTTGTAGATACGCAGCATTATTTCTGAGGGCTCTGTTCTGTCCCATTGATCTATATCTCTGTTTTGGTACCAGTACCATGCTGTTTTGGTTACTGTAGCCTTATAGTGTAGTTTGAAGTCAGGTAGCATGATGCCTCCTGCTTTGTTCTTTTGGCTTACGATTGACTTGGCAATGTGGGCTCTTTTTTGGTTCCATATGAACTTTAAAGTAGTTTTTTCCAATTCTGTGAAGAAAGTCATTGGTAGCTTGATGGAGATGGCATTGAATCTATAAATTACCTTGGGCAGTATGGCCATTTTCACGATATTGATTCTTCCTACCCATGAGCATGGAATGTTCTTCCATTTGTTTGTATCCTCTTTTATTTCATTGAGCAGTGGTTTGTAGTTCTCCTTGAAAAGGTCCTTCATGTCCCTTGTAAGTTGGATTCCTAGGTATTTTATTCTCTTTGAAGCAATTGTGAATGGGAGTTCACTCATGATTTGGCTCTCTGTTTGTCTCTTATTGGTGTATAAGAATGCTTGTGATTTTTGCACATTGATTTTGTATCCTGAGACTTTGCTGAAGTTGCTTATCAGCTTAAGGAGATTTTGGGCTGAGACGATGGGGTTTTCTAGATATATAATCATGTCATCTGCAAACAGGGACAATTTGACTTCCTCTTTTACTTATTGAATACACTTTATTTCCTTCTCCTGCCTGATTGCCCTGGCCAGAGCTTCCAACACTATGTTGAATAGGAGTAGTGAGAGAGGGCATCCACATCTTGTGCCAGTTTTCAAAGGGAATGCTTCCAGTATGATATTGGCTGTGGGTGTGTCATAGATAGCTCTTATTATTTTGAGATATGTCCCATCAATACCTAATTGATTGAGAGTTTTTAGCATGAAGGGTTGTTGAATTTTGTCAAAGGCCTTTTCTGCATCTTGAGATAATCATGTGGTTTTTGTCTTTGGTTCTGTGCATATGCTGGATTACATTTATTGATTTGCGTATGTTGAACCAGCCTTGCATCCCAGGGATGAAGCCCACTTGATCATGGTGGATAAGCTTTTTGATGTGTTGCTGGATTCAGTTTGCCAGTATTTTATTGAGGATTTTTGCATCCATGTTCATCAAGGATATTGGTCTAAAATTCTCTTTTTTTTGTTGTGTCTCTGCCAGGCTTTGGTATCAGCATGATGCTGGCCTCATAAAATGAGTTAGGGAGGATTCCCTCTTTTTCTATTGATTGGAATAGTTTCAGAAGGAATGGTACCAGCTCCTCCTTGTACCTCTGGTGGAATTCGGCTGTGAATCCATCTGGTCCTGGACTTTTTTTTGGTTGGTAAGCTATTAATTATTGCCTCAATTTCAGAGCCTGTTATTGGTCTATTCAGAGATTCAACTTCTTCCTGATTTAGTCTTGGGAGGGTGTATGTGTCCAGGAATTTATCCATTTCTTCTAGATTTTCTAGTTTATTTGCATAGAGGTGTTTATAGTATTCTCTGATGGTAGTTTGTATTTCTGTGGGATCGGTGATGATAACCCCTTCATAATCTTTTATTGCATCTATTTGATTCTTCTCTCTTTTCTTCTTTATTAGTCTTGCTGGCGGTCTATCAATTTTGTTGATCTTTTCAAAAAACCAGCTCCTGGATTCATTGATTTTTTTAAAGGGATTTTTGTGTCTCTATTTCCTTCCGTTCTGCTCTGATCTTCGTTATTTCTCGCCTTCTGCTAGCTTTTGGATTTGTTTACTCTTGCTTCTCTAGTTATTTTAATTGTGATGTTAGGGTGTCCATTTTAGATCTTTCCTGCTTTCTCTGTGGCATTCAGTGCTATAAATTTCCCTCTATAAACTGCTTTGAATGTGTCCCAGAGATTCTCGTATGTTGTGTCTTTGTTCTCGTTGGTTTCAAACAACATCTTTATTTCTGCCTTCATTTCGTTATGTACCCAGTAGTCATTCAGGAGCCGGTTGTTCAGTTTCCATGCAGTTGAGCGGTTTTGAGTGAGTTTCGTAATGCTGAGTTCTAGTTTGATTGCACTGTGGTCTGAGAGACAGTTTCTTATAATTTCTGTTCTTTTACATTTGCTGAGGAGTGCTTTACTTTCAACTATGTGGTCAATTTTGGAATAAGTGCCACGTGGTGCTGAGAAGAATATATATTCTGTTGATTTGGGGTGGAGAGTTCTCTAGATGTCTATTAGGTCTGCTTGGTGCAGAGCTGAGTTCAAG
Source organism: Pan paniscus (assembly GCF_029289425.2). Taxonomy (NCBI): domain Eukaryota; kingdom Metazoa; phylum Chordata; class Mammalia; order Primates; family Hominidae; genus Pan; species Pan paniscus. The sequence continues at coordinate 45,650,670 of NC_073264.2, forward strand.
TCCTGGATATCCTTGTTAATCTTCTGTCTCATTGATCTCATATTGATACAGGGGTGTTTAAGTCTCCCATTATTATTGTGTGGGAGTCTAAGTCTCTTTGTAGGTCACTAAGGACTTGCTTTATGAATATGGGTACTCCTGTATTGGGTGCATATATATTTAGGATAGTTCGTTTTTCTTGTTGAATTGATCACTTTACCATTATATAATGGCCTTCTTTGTCTCTTTTGATCTTTGTTGGTTTAAAGTCTGTTTTATCCGAGACTAGGATTGCAACCCCTGCCTTTTCTTGTTTTCCATTTGCTTGGTAGATCTTCCTCCATCCCTTTATTTTGAGCCTATGTGTGTCTCTGCACGTGAGATGGGTTTCCTGAATACAGCACACTGATGGGTCTTGAGTCTTTATCCAATTTGCCAGTCTGTGTCTTTTAATTGGAGCATTTAGCCCATTTACCTTTAAGGTTAATATTGTTATGTGTGAATTTGATCCTGTCATTATGAAGTTAGCTGGTTATTTTGCTCGTTAGTTGATGCAGTTTCTTCCTAGCCTCGATGGTCTTTACAATTTGGAATGTTTTTGCAGTGGCTGGTACCGGTTGTTCCTTTCCATGTTTAGTGCTTCCTTCAGGAGCTCTTTTAGGGCAGGCCCGGTGGTGACAAAATCTCTCAGCATTTGCTTGTCTGTAAAGTATTTTATTTCTCCTTCACTTATGAAGCTTAGTTTGGCTGGATATGAAATTCTGGGTTGAAAATTCTTTTCTTTAAGAATGTTGAATATTGGCCCCCACTCTCTTCTGGCTTGTAGAGTTGCTGCCGAGAGATCAGCTGTTAGTCTGATGGGCTTCCCTTTGTGGGTAACCCGACCTTTCTCTCTGGCTGCCCTTAACATTTTTTCCTTCATTTCAATTTTGGTGAATCTGACAATTATGTGTCTTGGAGTTGCTCTTCTCGAGGAGTATCTTTGTGGCATTCTTTATATTTCCTGAATCTGAACGTTGGCCTGCCTTGCTAGATTGGGGAAGTTCTCCTGGATAATATCCTGCAGAGTGTTTTCCAACTTGGTTCCATTCTCCCCGTCACTTTCAGGTACACCAATCAGACGTAGATTTGGTCTTTTCACATAGTCCCATATTTCTTGGAGGCTTTGTTTGTTTCTTTTTATTCTTTTTTTGCTAAACTTCTCTTCTCGCTTCATTTCATTCATTTTGTGTTCCATCACTGATACCCCTTCTTCCAATTGATCGCATCGGCTACTGAGGCTTCTGCATTTGTCACGTAGTTCTTGTGCTGTGGTTTTCAGCTCAATCAGGTCCTTTAAGGACTTCTCTGCATTGGTTATTCTAGTTAGCCATTCGTCTAATTTTTTTCAAGGTTTTTAACTTCTTTGCCATTGGTTCGATCTTCCTCCTTTAGCTCAGAGTAGTTTGATCTTCTGAAGCCTTCTTTTCTCAACTCGTCAAAGTCATTCTCTGTCCAGCTTTGTTCCATTGCTGGTAAGGAGCTGTGTTCCTTTGGAGGAGGAGAGGCACTCTGATTTTTAGAGTTTCTGGTTTTTCTGCTCTGTTTTTTCCCCATCTTTGTGGTTTTATCTACCTTTGGTCTTTGATGATGGTGATGTACAGATGGGTTTTTGGTGTGGATGTCCTTTCTGTTTGTTAGTTTTCCTTCTAACCATCAGGACCCTCAGCTGCAGGTCTGCTGGAGTTTGCTGGAGGTCCACTCCAGACCCTGTTTGCCTGGGTATCAGCAGTGGTGGCTGCAGAAAAGCGGATATTGGTGAACCGCAAATGCTGCTGCCTGATCATTCCTCTGGAAGTTTTGTCTCAGAGGAGTACCCGGCTGTGTGAGGTGTCAGTCTGCCCCTACTGGGGGGTGCCTCCCAGTTAGGCTACTTGGGGGTCAGGGACCCACTTGAGGCGGCAGTCTGCCCGTTCTCAGATCTCAAGCTGCATGCTGGGAGAACCACTACTCTCTTCAAAGCTCAGTTGGAAACGCAGAAATCACCCATCTTCTGCGTCACTCACACTGGGAGCTGTAGACTGGAGCTGTTCCTGTTCAGCCATCTTCCATCTTTCTTAATTTCCTGTATATCATGTACCCAGTGTTCCTCCTCCTTAGCATCCTGGTGTTTTAAATTGCTATCTCCATTTTCCTATATTCTTTGTCCTTATAGAATAGTCTATTTTATTAATTATTTACAATCTAGTATAAAAGTTAGCTCTTCCAAAAGACCTCACCTGATTAACCCTTTTATATAGATCTTTTATAAACTCTAAGCTCTCAGACACCAGGACAGTTTCCTTATAAAGTGAAAAAGAGCATATGACTTCATATTAGAAATGCATTAGGATAAATGGCCTAAAAGCATAATTGCCTTAAGGCAACTTATCAGTACCCTTCAGGGTTTGTTTCTACAGCATGAAACCAACAACAGCAGAGAATAATTTTTAACAGTATATACGGACAAATATTTTTCATCCTTACATTTTTGTGTGCATAAATAGCATTTCTTGAGATCAGAGCATTTTGCACTATCCCAAGGTTTACACTATGAAGACAAAATGTACAAGTAATTCCTGCTTATTTATCATATCTTTCTGGAAATTATTTTGTGAATAAGATTTTCAAGAGTGAATCAAAGTTTCCCATTGAAAGACTACCATACCAATAGTGAACCTGACAAAGACTCCAGCATCAAATAAGTCATAGATATAACTAACAGTACTTTGAAGACATAGTAAGAAGTTTAAGGTTTTTTAACATTAAAATAATATTTTAATTTAAACAATAAAATATAATTCATGTTCTATAAAATTATTTAAAATCTCTAAATAATACTCTAATCATTAAGGATTCTAAATGACATGGAAAATATTTCTGAAAAACTGAATCTACTCTGCTGGATATAATAATATTTAACCGTTATGTTTCAAGAAATTTGGCGGGTGGCTCCCATGCAGGGACAATGGCTAAGCCTTGGGCCTGGCAACACATTCCCTCCATGCTAAATAGCAAATGGCCCTTAATTTGAACTCTGTTATGAGATCTATAATCTGTAGGTCAGATGGTGAAATGCAAAGATGAAAAGGCAAATGTTGTTCTTTCCAAATAGAAAAGAATACAGACTTTCCTATTTCCACCTGGGTGTACATTCTACCTTGTAGCTGTGCAAATGTAAGTAAGCTCTTTAAACTCTAAACTCTTGTCTCTGTAGCTGCAAATTGAAAACAATTATACTTAATAATAACTAAATGAATATCAAAAATTAAATGAAATAAAGTGCATAATGTGCTTAGCAAGTATCAAGTATATGTAGTAAATATTCAGTAAAATCACTATTATGATATCCTTATCATTATCATCACATAGGGTACACTCGCCCACTGACACAGTGTAGATTACCTAATACATGTAGTCCATTCCTACCTCACACCTAGGAGAACAATTAAGTGCTCTCCTCAATACTAGGGATATGATCTAATAGACTCACACTGGTCTCAAGAGACAAAGGGCCTGATGAGCTAACAGCAGAAGGAATGCTGACTCTCATAAATTTTGACAGATATTTTTCATATGAATTGACAGAAAACCTCCTTTAGTTACTGAGGAGTAATTTAAGCTATGTATCACTGGCCAGCCACTATAATTAAAGTTAGATATCCTGAGTAAGATTTTTTTATGGCCTAATGATCAATTAATTATTTCTGCATGGGAAATTTTCCAAACTACGATAGTCTCAAAGATGCTCTAAGGGTTTAAACTATCAGGATTCAGTCTTTAATTTGTTCAAGTGTTGGAGCCAACACAAAAATGAGTCTAGTTTTAGGAATGTTTTACTTTGCCTATGGTTGGAACTATAGACTGCTATCTCTTCAATACAGAGTCTTAAACTCCTTTATTTTAATAAAAGTATGAGAACTTTATCCTGTACTTGGTAAATATTTAAGACTTATGAATCTTCCCACCATCACTAACACAGAATAACAATACTGAAAGATTTGCCAGAAATTACCCAGGGTACCTCTCTGCTGCATCCTGAGAGGTCCGTGTAGAGCATGGCCTGCTGCATGCATGGTACAATTCTGCCGCGCTCTTGTTCCTCTGTGTTTATCCAATCAATCCAGACTATATTGTCTAGGCCTTCCTAGACAATGAAAGAATCACTTTTTTAAAATTGTGCTTTTGTTTCATGACGTATCCTATATTGAAAAATGCTATAAAAATGCTGTAAGAAAATCTTGTTGCATACTGTTTCATTCTGTCTCCCTTGCAACAACTATGGGGGAACTTCCTTTAGACTTCAAGGCCACAGCCTCCCCTCAAGCTGGTATATGTTATCATATGGACAATTTGAATGTTGCAACTTGTCCTGATTCCCTCTTGGTTTTGGCTCATTAGGAAATTCAAAATTGATGTGGTGTCCCACCTTCAGACACTGTGAGAATTTTATAGCACATATCTCTAGTTCTCTCTCATAGCCCCATTTTATTATTCTTCCTTATTTTCCTTTCACCTTGTCTTTTATATTTTTTTCAGTCATTATGGCTTATGCACTATACTTTTGCTTGTCTCTTTAGAACTTAGGAGAGGTATTTGTAAGAGTGTCATGATGTTTTTAAAAAAAGAAAAAAAGGCTCTCCAGGGAAATGTTTCCCAGATTCTCAAATATATTTGCCAATGAACCTCCTCTAACAGTACAGAACCATTGACCCCAATTCCTGCACCAATTCTTACGAAGCTAAATATATCACTTGTCTACCTGGATTTACATTGCGAATGAGTCCTAGGTTCTCTTATGGTATGTATAGCTTGTAAGCTTTTCCTTCATCATCATTTTTACCACCAAGCCCTTGCCACTCCTATCAGGCTACCACTGGGTGGCATTCTGCCTTGAATGGACAGATCATCTAAATAAAAAAATGTCATTACCTATCTTATTTCAACCACCTGAATATTTTCTGTTGCTTGGCTAGTACCAGCCAGATTTCAAGTAGCTATCAGGATGTTACCATAGAAAACACAATACACACCTGGTCTTGCTGCACACATTATGCATTGTGCATTGAACTACCCTGTGCCTTGTGACAAATGGCTTGTAAAGGCCAATTAATTTTCTCAGCACCTATCTTATCTGGTTCCTGCTTTATCCTTCTACACAGGAATCAAATCCCCGCACAACTGGCACTAAAAACCTCTACCACCACCAAAATTCAGAAACATGAAATTGACCACCCAAGCGCTCCATTCAGAGATTATAACTGACATTTTAAAAACAGCCTATAGTTGCCTTATGTCAACACTAGATAGAGATTGGATTCCTGGACTGAATACAAAGATGACCTTTGTTAGAAAACTGAAAACAAAATCTAAAAAGCAACGAAGCAGAAGTGGATTACTCCTATATATTCATATCTATGAAATGTATCCATATTTTCATATACGGTATAAATACACAGTTATAATTTTAAGGGCCCATCCTAATGTCAACAGTAAAGAGAAAGAATAGTAAGTTCATAATATTTCTTTTATTGTGTTTCCAAAGCTGTTGAGTAAGTTATAATGCCATAATTCTGGCAGAATTGTCTATTTTATATAAAATTTTTAAGATTTCCCCACAAAGGGCCAGGTTCAGACAATATATTAATGTAATAAAAATGTCTCCTAGAAATAGGAATGCTTTTTAAAGATACTACTAATCCACAAAAATTACTCAACATTTCATTTTCAGCCATAAAACATATTTACACATACTTATACAATACTAACTATGGAATTTAACCCAACAGTTTCCAATTACTTACATTAAGAGACACAAGAAATCACTACAAACTAAAACTAGCCCAATCCTTGAAGATAATTCTTAAAGTGTGGTCTACAGACCACCTGTTTCAGAGTTACCTAGGAAGTCTGCTTAGAGTGCAAATTCATGGGACATAGTCAGACTTCTAGAATTAGAATTTCTGGGGTTGGAACCCTGGAATCTGATTTCTTTATAAGTAAGTTCCCTTGATTCTTGAGTGCAGTAAAGTTGAAGAATCACAGCACATGGAGAAGGCAAGTGAAATAAAAAAGTCAGACTTGTAGTGAGAGTCCTTGTAACAGGCACTGCATAGCACACAAGGAGTGCAACAAGTTACTGTAGTCCACATAGGCAGCTGGCAAAATGAGGTAGGGTATCCACAACTGCATCAATGCAACTGGGTTTGAAGCTTCACTACATGCTAGCTATGTGAATTACAAGGTTTTTCTTTTAACTCAATGACTTCTGCATTTGTAAAACAAGAATAATAATCTAACTTAGGCGTGGTTGTAAGGATTAAATAATTTAACACACGTAAAGCACTTAGAGCAGTGATCTGGGAGAATATCACATAGGAAAGAATCATTCTAAAATGACTGTCATTACCTATCAATACTACACTGCTAGAGGTAAGTAACCAAGATTATCCATATTCTGGGCTATTAAAGCAAAACTGTGAGATGAAGTTCATCTTCATATCATCCCCTTCCTTTTGGATATCTTCCATTCTTAGTATAAAGATCTGCCCTTCCTAACGTATACACTGTGTTTGTTCTCACCCGCCCACAATGGTGGTTGTTACAATTTTACCCCACTGGAAATTATCTGTTGTATATTACATTATCTTATGACTTTGTGTTTCAATAATGGAGCTAAAATGATGTACTACGTTTTTAGAGGGACCGTTGCCAGGTATACATATCTAACGGATGTTTGAGGAGACTAATCCTTTCCCCCATAGTTTTCTAATGAACTAAAGACTGTAATGGTGAAAAGTAAAGGAAGGTGAAAAAGATATTTCAGAGTAAGCATATCTCTTAGCAACCATCCACGAACCAGGCATTTCATACCTGCAAATAAAACCTTGCAAAGAACAGTACACTAGGAGAAAAGCCACTTATACCAGATTAATTTTACCATGAAGAGTTTATCTTTTATCAGCTTTCCCACTCCCATTCAACTCAGGGATTAGGCATACTTTTCCTTTCCTCCTGAATTTCACTCCTTCACTCTGAGTACATGATATTAAGAGTTACCAAGTAACATATATTTCACCTTCCTGCTCTGCAACCTTAGAAGCTACCTGTGCTGCTCCCAGCTATTTCTCTTTTCCTTAAACCTCAGGGTAAAACATCTTCCTCCTTTTGAAAGTTGTTTCCACTTAGACTCTGAGTCCGATGTATTTTGATCTAACTTGGAGCTTTTTAAATTTAATTCCTTCTCTCTCTTCCTTGTCTTCAGATGACTCCTTCCCCTTATGCTATGTTCAATCTTAAAAATTCCCTTGATTTTTCAACCATTCATACCTTCTTTCCCACAGCTTTCCTTACCTTCTATCAGATTTTCAAATTCCCAACATCCTGTTTTTGCTTTTATCATTCTATACACACACACACACACACACACACACACACACACACACAAACCCCATGACACTTAAACTTCATTGGCAATGGCCACCACTGACTTTCACATTGCCAAACCCAACTGACTGAAAATTCCAGCATTTGACACTGTTCACTAGTGTTTCCTTCTAAAAACATTGTTCTCCCTTGACTTCTCTAACATCATCCAAAAATAAAGATATTTATTTCCCATCTCTTTTACTAGATCTTTTGACTCTGCTCATCCTTAAAATGTTTGTGCCCACCTGTCTTTTCACCTTACAATTCTTCCTTAATGTTTAAATTTAGTCTCATAAATTTACATCTATAAATGTATGACTCTCAAATCAGCACCTCTAGCATCAGATACTTCTGAACTCCACAACCAAATATCTAGTAACCTACTGTCATTTCTACCTTGATATCTTTTGTCCTGTGGGTCATATCTTGATAAAAGGAATTATCTATGTAATCACTCATGCCAGAAATCGGGGAATTATTTTTGAACCCTCATAATTCATCACTTCCCATGTCTCATCAGAGCACTAGGTCTCATCAGTACAAAGCCTGTACACTAGGTCTTGTCAGTACAAAGCCAGTACACTAGGTTTTGTCAGTACAAAGTCAGTATAAAGCACTCTCTACTTTATTGCCTTCCTGCCATCTGCGTGTGCTACCACTGCCTTCATAGGAAGCACATTGTCTCTTCACTTAGGACAGACAAGTTAAAAAAAATTTAAGGTAGCATGATAACTTTCATACAACTATAAAATAAACATGTGTCATAGATTTTATTTAACTAATTAATGAATGAGGGAGCAAGTAAGATGTTACAATGAGTTCAAAGGAGAAGTTAAAGTACCACACTTACATAGGTTAATAAGGGATGCTGAGAAGAATTTACCAATATATTCAAGCCTGGCTTTTTCCACAGTAGGGAGGAAAATTAATTTTCCATTCTCCAGACAATTCATTTGCACATCTATGGACAAGAGTCATTTGCATCGACATGATCTGCAATTTACAGAATTTTAAATAGCTCAAAGACAATGAAAGATGCAAACTCCATAGAATCAAATAATTCAGAAGGGTGTGCTCTGTCCTTTAGACAACATATATTTCGATTGAAGACACCTAGTACAGTTTTTTGTCTATTTCAAAGTCTTTCACAACTTTTTCTGAAAGACTTTCTCATCGTTTGTAAAACCAAAGTCTAATAAAATCTCTCCCCCGTCTCCCTACCAACACAAAATATCTAGCCTAGCTCTAACTGGCCATTCTGATCTCCTGCCTCACCACCCCACCCCACCCCACTTCACCCCCACTTTATATCAGTTAGAGAAATAACAAAATGCTCATTCTTTCCCTAATACACTTTGCTGTTTTATACTCATTTTATTTCACATGCCAGATTTTTCCTGGAATGTACTTTTGTCCAACTAATAAAGCCTCATTATTGTATCTTTTATGAATTTTTTTATTTTTAATTTTTATGGGTATATAGTATATGTATATATTTGTGGAGTGCATGAGATGCTTTGATACAGGCATGTGGCCAGGCATGGTGGTTCACGCTTATAATCCCAGCACTTTGGGAGGCCAAGGTAGGCTGATCACCTGAGGTCAGGCATTCGAGACCAGTCTATCCAACATGGCAAAACCCCATCTCTACTAAAAATACAAAAAAAATTAGCCAGGTGTGGTGGCGGGTGCCTGTAATCCCAGCTACTTGGGAGGGGGAACAATATACAGGCAGGCAATGTGAGATGAGCACATCATGGAGAATGGGGTATCCATCCCCTCAAGCATTTATCCTTCGTGTTACAAACAATCCAGTTATACTCTTTTAGTTTATTTTAAAATGTACAATTAAATTATTATTGACTATAGTCACACTGTGCCATCAAATATTAGGTCTTACTCATTCTATTTTTTGCACCCATTAACCATCCCCACCACTCCCCCAAGTCCCCATTCCCCTGCCCAGCTTCTAGTAATGATACTTCTACACTCTTTACTCATGTGTTCAATTGTTTTGACTTTTAGATTCCACAAGTAAGTGAGAATACATGATATTTGTCTTTTGTGCCTGGCTTATTTCACTTAACATAATGATCTCCAGTTCCATCTATGTTGTTGCAAATGACAGGATCTCATTCTTTTTTATGGATGAATAGTACTCCATTGTGTATAAATACCAGATTTTCTTTATCCATTCATCTGTTGACGTTCACTTAGGTAGTCTCCAAATCATGGCTATTGTGAACAGTGCTGCAATAAACATGGGGATACAGATATCTCTTCAATATACTCATTTCCTTTCTTTTGGGTATATACCTAGCAGTGGGATTGCTGGATCATACAGTAGCTCAATTTTTAGTTTTTTGAGGAACCGCCAAACTGTTTTCCATAGTGGTTATACTAATTTGCATTTCCACAAAAAGTGTACACGGGTTCTCTTTTCTCCACATCTCACCAACATTTGTTATTGCCTGACTTTTAGTTATAAGCCATTTTAACTGGGGTGAGAGGCTATCTCATTTTAATTTTGATTTGCATTTCTCTGATGATCAATTATGTTGGGCACCTTTTCATATGCCTGTTTGCCATTTGTGTTTTGAAAACTGACTATTCACATCTTTTGCCCATTTTTTGATAAGATTATTAATTGTTTTCCTATGGAGTTGTTTGAGCCCTTTGTATATTCTGACTATTAGTCCCTTGTCAAATGGGGTCAAATGGGTAGTTTGCAAATATTTTCTCCGATTCTGTGGATTGTCTTCTCACTTTGTTGATTGTTTTCATTTATATGCAGAAGGTTTTTAACTTGAGATGATCCCTTTTGTCCATTTTGCTTTGGTCGTCTTCACTGGTGTGATATTAGTCAAGAAAGTTTTGCCCAGACCAATGTTCTAGAGAGTTTCCCCAATGTTTTCTTGCAGTAGTTTAATAGTTTGAGGTCTTAGATTTAAGTATTTAATCCATTTTGATTTGATTTTTGCGTATGGTGAGAGATAGGGGTCTAGTTTAATTCTTTTGTATATGGCTATCCAGTTTTCCCAGCACCATTTATTGAAGAGACTGTCTTTTCTCCAGTGTATGTTCTTGGCAACTTTGTTGAAAATAAGTTCACTGTAGGTGTGTGGACTTTTGTTTCTTGGTTCTCTCTTCTGTTTCATTGGTCTGTGTATCTGTTTTTATGCCAGTACCATGTTATTTTGGTTACTACCACTCTGTAGTATAATTTAAAGTCAGGTAATGTGAATCCTCTGGTTTTGTTCTTTTCACTTAAGATAGTTTTGGCTAGTCTAGCTCTGTTGTGGTTCCATATAAATTTTATAATTTTTTTCTATTTCTGTGAAAAATATCATTGGTATTTAGATAGGGATTGGATTGAATCGGTAGATTGCTTTGGGTAGTGTGAACATTTTAACAATGTCGATTTTTCCAATCCATGAACATGGAATATCTTTCCATTTCATGGTGTCTTCTTCAATCTGACTATTTACAAAGCCAAGTTCAGAGGCCATATTTTTCAGGAAGACTCCAGTCTCTCCAAATAATCATTTCCTAACAATGCCAATTATTCATTTTCATATCTTACTTTTCTAACAGACTGAGAGCTGCCTAGGGACAGAGACTGAAAAGGTTTATTGTATGGTGAGTAACAACAGAGACTTTACAATCAGATATGGATTCAAATTCTGAATCCATCACCTACTGGTTGAGTGGCACGGGCAAGTTACTTAATCTCAATTTGCCTAAATTTCTTCCCCTGGAAGTGAAAGCATTATTGTTCAGAATATTGGTTTGAATTAGAACAACTGTTTGAATGTCTTTCACTCTTTACAATTACTCTCCTCCAAGGCAAAACACTTATCCTCGTTCCCTCAATTTCTTAATCTGTAAAACGCAGTTGATAATAATACCTCACAGAGTTCCTAAGATACAATATATGTAAAGCAGTGTGGTGATTAACCTTATGTGTCAACTTGGCTAGGCCGTAGTACCTAGATATTTTGTTAAACACCAGTCTACCTATTGCTATGCAATCTGTCTTTGGATAAAATTAACATTTAAATCAGTAGCCTTTTAGTGAAAGCAGATTACCCTCCATGGCAAGAGTGGCCACATCCAATCAATTCAAGACCATAAGAGCAAAAGATTTAATCCTCCTGCTTCCCCCACAGAGGAAGAGGGATTTCTGCCTTTGGACTTGAGCTGTAATGTCAACTCTTTTCTAGGTCTCCAGCCTGCTTCTTTCTCTGCAGATTTCAGACTTGCCAATTTCCAGGACCTCATAAGCCAATTTTTAAAAATAAATTTCCCTCTCCCTCTCTTTCTCTAACTCTATCTTAATACACACACATACATGCGCACACACACTGTCATCCTTCAATATCCATGAGGAATTGATTTCAGGACCTCTCACAGATACCAAAATCTGCAAGTACTCAAGTCTCTGATATTAAATTATACAGCATTCATATAACCTATGCATATCTTCTTGTATACTTTAAATCATCTCTATATTACTTATAATGCCTTACAAATGTAAATGCTATGTAAATCATTGTTATGCTTTATTGTTTAGGAAGTGACAAAAAAACTACACATGTTCAGTATAGACACAATTTTTTAAAAAATATTTTCAGTGTGAGGTTGGTTGAATGCATGGATGCAGAATCCATGTAGGGCCAACTACACACATACACACACACACACACACCCACACACCCACACACCCACGTAGGGCCAACTACATACACACACACACACATACATTCAGTTGGTTGTTTATCTAAATAACTATTTTATACAATCAGTCATGCAATATCTAGTGCATTGGAAGCACTTAATACATGTAATTTTTATTATTTGAGCTTTCCAGAATAAATGAATTAATGTATACAAAACACAGCACGTCTGGAACATGAGTCAATAGATATTATATATTCATAGTTCTTTATCATTTTTTATTTCCAGGGCCTAAAATAGTACTTAGTATAATTAATTATTGGAAGTTTGTTCACTGAGCAAATAGATGAATGAAAAAAATAAAATAGGCAAAATATAACAGTCACTTTTTTAAAGCTCACATATATAGTATATATTTTTGTGTTTATTATATGGCATTTAATGTTAAATACTAAAGGTTTGTGTATTAGTCCATTCTCACACTGCTATAAAGATACTACTTGAGACTGTAATTTATAAAGAAAGGAGGTTTAATTGATTCACAGTTCTGCATGGCTGGGAGGCCTCAGGAAACTTACAATCTTGGTGGAAAGGGAAGCAGGCACATCTTACATGGCAGCAGGAGAGAGACAAGAGAGTAAGAGAGAGCAGGAAAAATTACCACTTATAAACCATCAGATCTCGTGAGAATTCACTCACTATTACTAAAACAGCATGGTGGAAATCGCTGTTCCAATCACTTCCCTCCCTCAACACATGGGGATTACACTTCAAGATGAGATTTGTGTGGGGACACATAGCCAAATCATATCAGTTTTATTCAGCATATTCTCCCTGTGGAGTATAAGAAACTCAAAGAGATGAAGTCCTTGCAGAGAGGTCAAAAGGTCAATTGTACTTTGTAAAGAGGACTGGGCTGGGGTTAGAAATAAGCTATGCAAGTACATTATATTTTAATTATTTTTTTATTGTAGATTCCAGGGGTACATGTGCAGGTTTTTTTTACGTGGTTATATTGCATAATGCTGGAGTTTGGGCTTCCAGTGAACCCATCCCCCAAATAGTGAACAATGTAACCCATAGGTACTTTTTCAATACCTCTTGCCCCTCTCATCCCCTTTATGGATTTCCCAGTGTCTATTATTTCCATCTTTATGTCCACATATACCCATTGTTTAGCTCCCACTAATAAATGAGAACATGTGGTATTTGATTTTGTTTCTGAATAAAAAATATTTAAATATTGGCTCTAACTCCATCCATATTTCTGTGAATGACGTGAATTGAATAAAAATACATGAATATTAATGAAAGATTTTATTTTCTGTGTCCATGCAGTATTCCATGGTGTATATATACACCACATTCTCCTTATCCAATCCATCACTGATGGATACTTAACTTGATTCCATGACTCCACTATTGTGAACAGCCCTGTAATAAATATGTAAGTGCAGGTGTCTTTTTGTAAAATTATTTATTTTCCTTTGGGTATATATAGTGGATTGCTGGGTCAAGTGGCAGTTCTATTTTTAGTTCTTTGAGAAACTTTCATACTGTTTTACACAGGGATTGAACTAACTTACATTCCCTCCAAAAGTGTGTACGTGCTCCCTTTTCTCCATATCCTCGCCAATATCCGTTTATTTTTTGACTTTTTAATAATAGCCATTCTGACTGATGTGAGATGGTATCTTATGATGTTAATTTACATTTATCTAATAATTAGCGATTTTTTTCATACATTTGTTGGCCACCTGTATGTCTTTTTTGAGAAGTATTTGTTCATGTACTTTGCCCATTTGTAATGAGGTTATTTGTTTTGTTCTTGTTTTTTTATGTTCTTTATAGCCTCTGGATATTAGTTCTTTGTTAGATGCATAGTTTGCAAATATTTTCTCCCATTCTGCAGGTTGTCTGTTTATTCTGTTGTTTATTTTGCTGTACAGAAGCTCTTTAGTTTAATTAAGCCCCATTTGTTATTTTTGTTTTTGTTGTATTTGCTTTTGAGGTCTTAGTCATAAATTATTTGCCTAGGACACTGTGTAGAATTTTGCCTAGGTTTTCTTCTAGGATTATAGTTTCAGGTCTTACATTTAAGTCCTTAATCCACGTTGAGTTATTTTTTGTATATAGTGAAAGGTAGGGATCTCATTTTGATCTTCTGCTTGTGGCTAGTCACTTTTCCCAGCACTGTTCATTGAATAGGGTATCCATTCCCCATTGTTTATTTTTTGTCAATTTTGTCAAAGATCAGTTGGTTGTAACTATGGCTTTATTTCTGGGTTCTCTATCCTGTTACATTGATCTATGTGCCCATTTTTGTATCAATATCATGTTGCTTTGGTTACTATGGCCTTGTAGTATATATAGTTTGAAGTCAGATAATGTCATGCCTCCAGCTTTATTATTTTTGCTTAGGATCGCTTTGGGCATTCAGGCTATTTTTCAATTCCATATGAATTTTACAATTGTTTTTTCTAATTTTGTCAAAAATTATATGGTAATTTGATAGGAATTGTATGCAATCTGTAGATTTGGGCAGTATAGTTCATTTTAATGATATTGATTCTCCCTACCCATGAACATGGGAGGTTTTTCCAATTATTTTTGTCACGTACAATGTCTTTCAACTGTGTTTTGTAGTTCTTCTTGTAGAGGTCTTTCACCTCCTTGGTTAAATGTATTCCAATGTAGATCTGCCAATTTCTTCTTCTAGCCATGGCCCTCTGTTACGCAGGAAGTATATAGTTCTTTTGGGATATGCTTGATCTCAACATTGGTAACCTCCGTGTTCTATATCTCCTTATATTAATATCAATTATTCCCAATCCTTACACTATCTACCTCTTAATTTAAGTTCTTCACCATTTGTAGATACTTGCTCCCTAAAGAGAACTCTCAGGTTATCTGCTTCACCGATACTGTGGTTCCGAAATCTGAGTGAATCCGAGAATCACCTAGAACCACTTGCTAAAAATAAAATTTCTTGAGTTCCATGTCTGGAGATTCTATACTTTCAATAAATACTCAAGATAATTCCAATGGATCTGATCCTAGAACTAGAATTTTAGAACTACTTCTAAGGGAAAGATTCTACTTTGACTACTTTTTCATTTTGTCACTGATATTGTTAGCTATATATTTATTTCCACTCTTTTTTCTTACTGGTGATAGACAAGTAAACTTCAGATAAGTTCTGCAATTTGAGTTACAAAGCCCAAGTTTTCTGGTTGTAAAATTATAATACATATGTCTTCAGGAGCCCAAACACATTTTTCTCTGAAATGTTTCCGTGTTGAAACTGCAGGACATTGAAAAAGGCATCAAAGAAAACTAGCTAAAAATCTGCATGAGATTTCTTTTTTTCAACTTAATACAGAAAAGCTATCTGCCCATTAAACTTTGTGAATGTATTAAAACTATCTGAGTCACTCAATAGCTACTAGAACTGATAGCCCAGAAAATTTTTAATAATTTTAACTACAAACTGCACAAGAAGATAGCAATCAGTTTAAGTGGGATAGCAGAGGAGGACAATGGTCTTGGAAAATGACATGAATTTTGGTCTGACAAGTAATAGACAAAGTTTGTTTCTGTGTAAACATTAAGACCAAGTTTTTTTTTGTTGTTGTTTTTTCAGACGAAGTCTCACTCTGTTGCCTAAGCTGAAGTGCAGTGGCGCAATCTCTACTCACTGCAACCTCAGCCTCCCGGGATCAAACGATTCTCCTGCCTTAGCCCCCCGAGTAGCTGGGACTGCAGACATGCGCCACTATCCCTGGCTAATTTTTGTATTTTTAGTAGAGATGGAGTTTTATTATGTTGGCCAGGTTAGTCTTGAACTCCTGACCTCGTGATTCGCCCACCTCGGCCTCCCAAAGTTCTGGGATTACAGGCATGAACCACAGTGCCCGGCCAGGACCAAGTTTTAAAATAGAAAGTCATGAGTGATTCTCTAAGTCACAATAACTTTAGATTCAGAAGGAATGTGCTGTAATAGTGATGTAAACTAGGATAATTACCCTAACGCTATTGTGTCCAAGATTCAGTGGAGGCATAGAAACACATCTTTAGCAGTTAAGTAGTCAGTAAGATTGTGCTGCTTTGTGAAGGTACCATCATGACCCAAATTTTATTCAGTCTCTGAGAAGACAAAACCAGTCTGTCCAATGACAAATACAATCACAAACCAAAACTATGTAGGCCTGGGCACTAGCCAAAACAAATTTTCTGATTCGCCATATGGACATTCATTTTAGGCACATAAACAAAATGCTTCTCAATTGCCTTTATCATGTCAGGCTAACAGAAGCCTTTCTAAGCATCTATTGAGTCCCAACAAATCACTGGCAATATTTTCCAAAGGCTGGTCATGTGTTCTCAGCTGATTCCAGGGTCTTGTGAATAATGCCTTTCATGATGTTTGTACAGCTTTGAGATCAAAAGAATCCATGGAACTTAAAAAGCTAGGTTCAAATTCTGGCTCATCTGTTACTAGCTGTGTGATTTTGATCATGGGTACTTATGATAATTTAAAGTTTCATGTTAAATTTAAATATTTTAAAACTATGATGAATATAATTTATGTGAAACATTGGTCTTGAAAAATGGAAAACTGGTCTGACAACTCATTGTAATAATGGGAGACATTCTACCACTATTTAAATACAACAGCTGATTTAAGTTTAAATTTTAAAAAAATAGTAATAATAATGCTAGTTGAGCATGTATAATCTGAAAATGTAATATCTGAAATGCTTCAAAATCTGAAACCTTTTGAGTAGTGACATGACACCACAAGTGGAAATTTCTACATACGACCTCATGTGAGGGATCACATTTAAAATACAGTCAAAACTTCTTTCATGCACAAAATTATTAAAAATATTATATCAAATTACCTTCAGGCTATGTATATAAGGTGCATATAAAATGTAAATGAATTGACTGTTTAGACTTGGATCTCATCGTCAAGATATCTCATTATTTATATGCAAATATTGCAAAATCTGAAAAAAACCTGAAAAAAATCTGAAACCCAAAACACTTCTTGTCCTAAGCATTTCAGATAAAGGATATTCAACTTGTACAACACATGAGATAAGATTGTTATACTTGCGGCCTCTAATACTATGGCTTATCTTATAAATAGATGTAGGATTTCAAGAATAGTATGTGTGGAAATATCTGAAGCATAATGGATTCTTAAAAATTACATACATATGTATCATACTTAGGCTCTATAAATAAGTTTGTATTGCTCAAATCTGCAGTAAAGAATTCAACCTTGCCCAAAGAAAGGCCTGGCTTTTGCCTTCAATTTTTGGGATGTAATGTATGTCATAACTGAGAGAAGTATCTTTGCTTGGGGTAGGGGCTGGCCACACCCTGAATTTTACACCCTAAAATATGGTTGTCTTTGGAGTGTGAAATTTGGGTCATGCATCTGTCAACCTGGCAACTGAAATCAAACACAAGGGCAATGAATCAATCAGTCATGCCTATGTAATGAAGCCCTAGTAAAAACTCTGCACACTAAGGCTTGGGTGGGCTTCCCTGGTTAACAGTACTCTGTGCATATGGTCACACATCAATGCTAAGAGAGTAACACATCCTGAAGACACCAGAGGTTTCACATCTATAACTGTCCCAGACTTTGCCCTATTTGTCTCTTCCTTTGGCTGAATTTGATTTGTGTCCTTTATCTGTAATAACCCATAATCATGAGTATAATAGCTTTCAATGAGTTCTGTGAGTAATTCTGGTGAATTCAAAACTGAGGGTGGTTTTGGGAGTTCCCCAAAGATGCAATTGGTGTCAGAAGTAAGGACAGTCTTGGGGACTGTATCCTTAAAGCTCACATTTTGCTAACTCTGAGTAAAATGATATTGTGTCATTTAAGTTCATGTAAATGACAACCCTCGACACAAACTTTACCATTTGTTGTAAAGCCTTAAACAAAGATAAAATAAGTGAATTACTGAACATTTCTTAAACATTACTATTCTACCAATTATACATTTTTATTATAACTATAAGTTAACCAATAAAAAGATAAACCTCTAATAACAATCTTTGGTTGGCTGAAGATATGTTTATTTAATTGTGTCTGAAGGCCATTCCCATAGGATCAATCCAAATATTCAAGTTTTTGCATAATTAAAAAAGAGTTAAGCCAACAGCAAAATTTTGTCTTTCTATAGAATCATGATGAATTAGTCAAAGTTGCCATATCCAGGCCACAGTCTGTGACACCTCGCAGATTTTTTATATTCAGGAAACTACATGCTATCTACTTCTTTTCTGTATTTGGAAAGCATTTATATCCCACCAAGGTCAAGCTTCACAGTCTATATAATGTCCTGGAACTATCTAGAGGGGTAACAAGCTAAAAGACCAGATGATTACTACAGTTTTTTTTTTTTTAATTTTCGGTATAAAAATTGTTGAAGTTTTATTAAATTACAATCAATGCTGTAGCATTTCTCTAGAGTAGTGGTACTCAAATGAGTGTGATTTTTCCCCCAAGGACATTTGGCAAATCTAGAGATATTTTTGGTTGTAAAAATTAGGTGGTGGGTTCTACTGTCATCCAGTGGATAGAGGCCTGAGATGCCACTAAACATTTACAATGCCCCAGATCACCCCTCCACAACGAAGAATTGTCCAGCCCCAAATGTCAGTAATGCTAGGTTTGAGAAACCTTGCTCTTAAGATAAGTCTTAGTTTCAAACTGAACTTTCATCGCCAAGATTAGTACAAAGGAATTTTATCATGGTTCTTTCTGAATATATCACTCTTCCCTTATTTAAAGGGGGCAATTTTATCTACAGACCCAAATCAAATATTCTTCCTTATTTGAAATAAAATTCTGAAGTATTTAAGCTTCACAGGGGCCACACATCAGTATCTGCTGAGAAAATTGAAACTAGATTTCTTGGCCTGGGCTCAGTGGCTCTTGCCTGTAACCCCAACACTTTGGGAGGCCAATGCAGGTGGATTATATATATATATATATATATATATATATATATATATGCAGCCAAATTTGGCCCATCAAATCCCAGAGGAGCTGGGACCATTAATGTTTTGGTTACAAAAATAAATTGAAGTCTGAAGTCTGATAGGACTCCACAGGATAAAATGCTTGACCTCTCCTCTTTGGAGGTATTGTCCCTGGTTCTGTTATAAATGTACTTTATACAGAGAAGTGTCATCAGTAACTTTTCCTTCTTATGGATATTGTCAGGAGAATATTTAGCCACTACTTTGGATTCTATAACTAGAATTGTATATATTAACATAATGGTCAGTAAAGACAATTAAGAAAATCAGACAAGGGCTCATGACATGCTCAACTCTGCCAGTGTTGAAGCCCTTCAAAATTAGAATTCCCAAGTGAGCTTATTAGACATGGGTGCAATAACTCAGCCTTGAAGTATACTTCTGCTAATATTTCTTACTCAAGCACTTCAGACACAGCTCAGTACTGATGAGTATCTAGACAGCTCACTTGTGTCAGGCTTCCTACCATCTGATTAAGATCCTATAAATGAGTCATATTTCATAAGCAGTGGCCATATCCAGTACTGGGCAGCAATAGAAAATAAACTAATCATCCAGAGGCCAGCTGTTCCATAAAGCTATAAGAAGCAGACAGTACTCATTGAAAACTACTGCTGTTGATCTTCAGTATATGGTCAACTGCAGACACACAATATCAGCTTGAAAAGAATATGAGCTATCATCTAATTCAGCCACCAGATGTTCAAATATTCACTATATGAACCAGCTCAGTGGTCCCAAATCTGGCTATGTGGCAGATTTTGTTTTTGTTTTGTTTTTATTTTTAAAGATTTACCTTATTTTTAATTGATGAATAATTTTGCATCTTTATGGAGCACAAGGTAATATTTTGGTACATGCATGCATTGTGAAATGATCAAATCAGACTAATTTACATATCTATTATCTCAAATACGTATGATTTATTTCTGGTGAGAACATTTAAAATCTATTTTTTAGCCATTTTAAAATATAGAATACATTATTATTAACTATAGTCACGATGCTGTGTAATCACCTGAACCTATTCCACCTAACTGAAACTTTGTATCTTTTGATACACATTCTCCAGCCTCACCAGCTCTGCTGCACTAAAAATCTCCAGAGGTGGTAGAATATCTAGCTTAAGGCTGCACTTTCTATCTTTAGGCAGCTTTTTAAAATGCCTCATTATATAGTCATAAAATGGTTCTGCACAATTTCCAATCATTGGTAGATGTTCAATCACCTGAGGCCTGTTCTGTTTTCCTTTCTCTCAACCAAATGTTGCCAATCTTTCCACTATTCAATATGTGACATAATATTGAGTCAAGTTCTTAACATCTTCTTGGTCTCCCATGAATGTTTTCTAGTTAGAGTATTATAGCCCAGAAGAAATGAACATTCTAGTACAGAGTGGGGCAGGATAGGCACCTCCCTCACACTTCTATTAGCACAACCCAGCTGTTCCATTTAGTTATCACATTGACCTTACCTTAGCTACAGCTGAATGTCTCTTTGCAATCATTTTACATTTTCTTCTTTCCCATTTCACAATGCACACTAGTCAAAGTCTTTAACATTCTATTTAAGTCCCACCTCCAATCCCTTTCTCTTAGCTGAGGGCACGGTTTTCACAATCTGTGGAGAGAATACATGTATCCCAACCCACCAAATTAAAATACCCTATCCTAATCCACCCAGTTAACATCTGAGCACCACAATGAGTATCAAATTACAAAATCAGAACCACACATATGAGAGACCTTACCTAACAGCAAGTTTTATTAACAATGTCAAGCACATAAGCAATCAAGAGGCACAGACAAAGGGAGAAATCAAGAACATCCTGCGTGATTTCTCAGGTCCTTTCTTTCCACATTGGACAGGAGTCATCTGGCCGAGAAGAATAGATGAGGTCTCTAAGTGAGGCTTGGTGGTCACTTTCCACATTTGGGGGAATATGATTACAAACCATTTCTATTTTATGCCCTCAGAGAGTTGTAGAACATATGCGATAGTTTTCATGCCTTACAAATCCGTAAACTATAGATGTATTTATTATAAGTAATCTGAAGTCAGAGACAACCTGTAAAGGACATTCCACAGGTAAGAACTCTTCTCCTAACAAATGTTAGTCTATTTACCCAAAATATAGTTACCATGTTTACATGGAGATTTGACTGGCTCAAGAGCCTTCTTTGCTTTCCCTCAAAAGCATCACTCTTGGTAATCAGGGCAGAAATGAATTATAGGTCTACAGCTTTAACTCCATCCTCCCCAAAATCTATACTTATCCGTATTTGTTCTTGTCATAAGGGAAGAAGTCCTGCTTTACACTAATCAGGTGCTCTGAATACAATTCCCTCAGCTATTCGCCTTCATTATACCTTCTGATATAATTTTGTTTTCATTTTTATTATGTGCTCTTTCTCTTTTACTGTGCCCTCTGATATAGCTTTAATGTATTCCTACCTACAAACATCTTTTCCTTGCCATATAAATATATTAATTATCTCTCGCTTAAAAATGATTCCTTAATGGTTATTATTCCAGAGACATCTAACATCTCTCTGTCTTTACTATTACAACTAAAATTGTTGATACTTGCTTAGACCTAAATGTGACTGTTATCCCTAATATGGAACATTTATTTATGTGTTACTTAAACCACAGAAGACATTTTTAACTGCCTACTGAATACAGTCATCCCTCAGTATCCTTGGGAGATTGGTTCCAGAACCCCACGGAAATGAAAATCCATGAATGCTCAAGTCCCTTAAATAAAATGGTGTAGTATTTGCATATAACCTAGGCACATCCTCCCCTATACTTTAAATCATCTCTAAATTACTTATACCTAACACAATGTAATGCTATGTAATAGCTGTTCTACTCTCTTTTTTACTTGTATTATTTTTATTGACAATGAGTACATGTCAAAGAAGGTGGCCACTTGATTCAAGGTAGTTCTCATAGAGAAGATACTGGCTGAACTAAGAGTTGAAGGATAAATGGGATCACATAAGTTGGAGATAATGTTGACAAAAGCATTTAAAATAAGAAAAACAAGACTTTTAGTTCTAACAAGATTTCTCTCTGTTTTACCATGCTAAGTACAACGATAAACACTGGAAATAAAATGAGACAACCAAAAGATAACTTTGAAAGGTAGAGAGTGAAAGGCAAACTGGTTAGCCACCCCAGGACTAAAGGAAAAACACAGTGGCAGAGCATCTCTTACCCCCACCCAACTGAAGAAGGTGATGTGATGCAAGCCCAATGTTTCCCAACTTCCCACATAGCAAGAGAAGGCAGCCCAGGTAGGGTCCTTCCTCTCCTGGATGGAAAAAGAGTTCTACCCACAAGACCAGGCAAGTCCTGCAGGCCCCACCCCAGCCCCAGCAGTGCAGATCAATCAGAAGCCCCAGTGATAATGAGGAGCCAGAGGAAGCATTCTCTGTCCAATCTACACACACACATTTCCCTACCTAGAAACAGTACTGAAACTGACAAGGGGGAATCCTGCTACAGAATTGGCTAGCCCAGAAGCCTCTTTGTCCCCAGAGGCCTCCTCACACAATAAGAGACATAGGGTGGATGTACCCATATAGGAAGCTTCTTCTTTTTGGTGGAAATGAAACTTCCCTCCCCAACTTATAGGTTCCAGGCAGCCTGACCAAGGGATGCTCCTTCTGCCCCCTCAGATGGCACTAGTAGGAAACAGTAGGAGTCTCAGGTAAATTAAGCAGACCAAAATAACACCACAAAGGCTCTGATAATTAAATTTTCATTGGAACCACTGTCCACAAAAGATGGCCAAGACCTGTCTGCTAAAACTAAGCATGTCTGCTAAAATCAAAAATTTAAATAGGACCCAGTGTGTCCTAACATACTAATAGCAAAATGTCCAGGATACAAATGACTAAAAGACAATGAACAAAGAAGAGGCCTGGGAGTATGAAAACCATTGTCAAGTACAGCAAGAATAGAAAAAGGATATCACAAGAAAGAAAGTATCCAGGTAATAATAATGAGAGCTAAAGCCACATTTGTTGCTGATAGTGTACTAGACACTGTTCTAGGAACTTAAAATGAATGAACTCTTCTGTTAAAACCATTCTATTGATTAGGTATTGCTCTTATTATTTCTGTTTTTGCATGGATAAACTGAGGCATAGGGAGGTTAATTAACTTGAACTAGCCAAACAGCTCATAAGTGATGGAATCAGGATTTACAAACTTTCAGTCATACTCTCAGCTTCCACTCTATACTTAGAGTGACATAAAGTAGGATAGAGTAGATTGTGAATGGCCATGACTGTCTTTTTAAGGGATCTAGATTGTATTTTGTAGGCAAATGACTACATGAGCAAATCTGTGTGTTAAAAAAAATAACTCTGGAAATAACAAAAAGGATTAATTAGAAGAAGAAACACTAAAATAGAAAAAGCAGATAATGGCCATAAGTAAGCAAAGGAAAGGATATTAAGAATCTAAACTAAACAAGTAACAATATCACTGAGGAGAGGCTATTAACAGGGATAAAACAAAACTTTAACAGGAAGACATACTAACTCTAAACATTTATACAGCTAATATCAAAGGTTCAAGACACCTGAAGCAAAAACTGATAGAACTTCAAGGTGAAATAGATGAATACATATTATAGTCAAGAATTTTTTTTTTTTTGAGACGGAGTCTCGCTCTGTTGCCCAGGCTGGAGTGCAGTGGCACGATCTCGGCTCACTGCAACCTGCGCCTCCTGGGTTCAGGCCATTCTCCTGCCTCAGCCTCCCGAGCAGCTGGGACTACAGGCGCCTGCCACCATGCCCGGCTAATTTTTTGTGTGTGTGTATTTTTAATAGAGATGGGGTTTCACCATGTTAGCCAGGATGGTCTCGATCTCCTGACCTTATGATCTGCCCGCCTCAGCCTCCCAAAGTGCTGGGATTACAGGCATGAGCCACCGTGCCCGGCCTATAGTCAAGGATTTCAACACACCTCTCTCAATGATCTATAGAGCAGGTAGATAGAAGTCAGTAATGATATAGAAGAACTGAACAACCCTATCAACCAATTGTTGATTCTAAAGTTGATATTTATAAAACCTTTCAACTAAAACCAGCAGAATATTTTAGAACACAGAGCACTTACCAAGAGAGGTCACGAGTTAAACCATAAAACAAGTCTCAATAAGTTAAAAAGGTACAAATTAGACAAGTATTTTATGACAAAGAAGTAATTAAATGGAAAACTAATAGCAAAAAGAAATATAGAAAACCCCAAAATATTCTGGAATAAAATATACCCTCTTAAGTAACACATCTGTCAAAGAATAAATCAAACACACAATTACCAACTCTTAACTGAATGAAAATGAAAATACAAAGAATTGGAATGTGTAGAATACAAATAAAACATGCCCAAAGAAAAATTAAGACCTATATTAGAAAAGAAGTAAATGTTAAATTATTAACCACAGATTTACCTGAAGAAATTATAAAAAGAGGACATAAGTAGAAGTAAGTAGAAAAATAGAAATAATAAAGAGTGGAAGTTAATCAATAAGGGAAAAAATAAATAGCAAAACCAATAAAACCAAAAGCCAGTTCTTTGACAAGATCAATAAAACTAGTAAATTTCAACCCATACTAATTTGGGAAGAAAGAGAGACAGAAAGGCAGAGACAGAGAAAATAGAAGTTACCAATATTTATCCATATAAGATATGAATAATTATACCATAACTAGAAATAAAACATCATTACAGATCCTATAGACGTAAGAAGGATAAAAGGAAATAACAAACAACACAAAAACCCTATTTTTATTAAAGAAATCAAATTTTTAGTTAAAAATTCTCCCAGAAATAAAACTCCAGGCCAAGATGGCTTCCCTGCTGAATTCTGTAAAATATTTAGCAGAGAACACATACCAATTCTGCATAATACCTATCAGAAAAATAAAGCAGAGGAAACACTTCTCACTTCATCATGTGAGACCAGCATTATATTGATACCCAAACTAGACAAAGACATTCAAAGGAAAAGAAAAAAACTATAGATCTATTCCTCATGAACATAGTTGTAAAAATTACTAACAAAATTTTAGCCCAATTAAATCCCCAAATATATAAAACAAATAGCGCATTATGACTGTATTAGTTTGTTTTCACACTGCTGATAAAGCATACCCAAGACTGGGAAGAAAAAAAAGATCTAATTGAACTTACAGTTCCACATGGCTGAGGAGGCCTCAGAATCATGGTGGGAGGTGAAAGAAACTTCTTACATGGCAGCGGCAAGAGAAAAATGAGGAAGAAGCAAAAGCAGAAACCCTTGATAAACCCATCAGATTTCATGAGACTTAATTCACTATCATGAGAATAGCACAGGAAAGACCAGCCCCCATGATTCAATTACCTCTCCCTGCATCCCTCCCACAACACGTGGGAATTCTGGGAGGTACAATTCAAGTTGAGATTTGGGTGGGGACACAGCCAAACCATATCCATGACCAAGTAGGAATTTTCCAGGGAATGAAAGGTTGTTTTAACATTTGAAAATCAATCAACAAAATTCACTGTATTAACAGACCAAAAATGGAAACCATATGGTGATCTTAATAGATCCATAAAAAGCATTTGCCAAAATTCTACATTCATTTCGAATGAAAAAACTCTCAGCTAAGTAGAAATAGAAGGAAATTTCCTCAACCAGAGGAAAAAGGCATCTATGAAAAACTTACAGCTAACATCATACTTAAAAAGTCCTAATGATTTCCCCCAAGATCAGGAACAAGGCAAACTGTTTGCTCTCACCACTTGTATTAAGAGTTCTAGCCAGTACAGTAAGACAAGGGAAAGTATTTAAATAAGAAAGGAAAAATTAAAACATGTATTTGCAGGTGATATGATTGTCTATATAGAAAATTCTGAGTAATCGGCCTGGCTCGGTGGCTCATGCCTGTAATCCCAGCACTTTGGGAGGTAGAGGCGGACAGATCACAAGGTCAGAAGTTCGAGACCAGCCTGACCAAGATGGTGAAACCCTGTCTCTACTAAAATTATGAAAATTAGCCAGGCATGGTGGCACACACCTGTAATCCCAGCTACTTGGGAGGCTGAGGCAGAGGAATCGCTTGAACCCGGGAGGGGGAGGTTGCAGTGAGCCGAGATTGTGCCATTGCACTCCAGCCTGGGCAACAAGAGCAAAACTCCGTCTTAAAAAAAAAAAAAAAAAAAAATTAAAAGAAGATTCTGAGTAATCTACAAAAAAAGCCACAAGAGCTAATAAATGAGATTGGGAAAATCTCAGTATTCAAAGCCAATACAAAAAGTCAATTGTATTTCTATATGATAGCAACAAAAAATTGGAAGGTAAAATTTAAAAAAATTTAATAGCATCAAAAAAATAGAATGCCTAATAAATTTTACAAAATCAAAAGCTACAAGTCATCTCAGAGAAACTAAAGAAAGCCTAAATAAATGTGGATATATACTAATAAGTGTATTCATGAATCAGAAAATTTGTTATTAGTAGGATATCATTTCTTTCCAAGTTGGTCTTTAGATTCAGTGCAATCCCAGCAAGCGGTTTTGTGGAAATAAACTAATTCAAAAATTTGCACGAAAGTACAAAAGACCTAGAATGGTTAAAACAACTTTTAAAAAGAAGAAAAATATTGGAAAACTAACACTACCTGATTTCAAGATTATAAATCTACTGGTTTCAAAACAATGTTAATTGATGTAGAGACAGACATAAAGATCAATGGAACAATAGTGTACAAAAATATACACCTACATATACGATCAATTAATTTTCAACAAAGGCTCCAAGGCAGTTCAATGAGGACAAGATAATCACTTAAATAGTGTTGGGAGAAGGGGCTACCTGTACATCCAAAAAAAATAAAAGTTAACCTCATATCTCTTCTCACACCACATAAAAAGATTACTGATGACAGATCTTAGAATTAAGTATAAGATACAGAAAAATAGCATTTTTAGAAGAAAACTTAGGAAGAAATCTTAGTAATACTCAGTTTGGCAAAGATTTCTTAAATTTGACACATAAAAAAGAAAAA
Organism: Pan paniscus; assembly: GCF_029289425.2. Lineage (NCBI taxonomy): Eukaryota > Metazoa > Chordata > Mammalia > Primates > Hominidae > Pan > Pan paniscus. The sequence goes on from NC_073264.2 coordinate 45,677,909, forward strand.
GCATGGGCTTCACCAAAGAAGATATGCAGATGGCAAATAAGCATATAAAAGGATGCCCCAAATTATTAGTCATTAGAGAAACGCACATTAAAATTACAAGGAGATAGCACTATCCTCCTAGTAAAGTGGCTAAAATGAAAAAGACCAACCAGCCCAAGTGTTGATGAGGATGTAGAACAGCTTTAACTCCAACAGCTGTTGGTCAGAAAGTAAATGGTTTGTCACTTTGGAAAACAGTTTGGCAGTATTTTAAAGTCAGACATACACCTATCACACAGCCTGACCATTCTATACCCAGGTATTTTCTCTAGAGAAATAAAAGCATATGTCCACACAAAGACTCATACGTGAATGTTCATAGCAGCTTTATGTAGAATAGCAAAAACTGGAAACAACCCAAATGTGTATCAAATGAATTTTAAAATTTTGCAATATTCATATAATGGAATACAACTTCTCAATAAAAGTAAAAATATATTTTTACTATTTATATAACAGTCTAGAAAAATGCATAAAAATTTCCAGTGACAGAAAACAGATCAGAAATTGCTTGTATATATGGGGTGGAGGGGTGGAAGCAGGGAAAGAGAAGTTACAAATGATCATAGTGGGAACTTTTGGCTTATGGCCATCTTCATTGTTTTCATTGTGGTGATGGTTTCACAGGTGTATACATGATGTCAAAACTCATCGAATTGTACAATTTAAGTAAATGTTATTTATTTTATGTAGGTTATATCTCAGGAAAGCTATCTTTAAAATACCTCACATTTAAGAAAAAAAATTTAATGGTTAGCAGCCTGACATCATTCTTCCATTTGGTAGAGACTATCACCTGTATGTGTTTCTATTCACACGAATTTTTGCCAATGTTCAGTGTATTCAGATTTTCTTACTTATACCTGTCTCTTAGAAGCATCAAATCAATGTCTCTTGCCCTAAATTTTCACAGCTACTCCTGTCGGAACTTATATTTGCCGCACTTTTTAACTTGATCTCCAGAATCTTACGAATATATTTGTTTACTATTTATACAGTGTACTATATATATGTTCAGATAAATATAAGCTCCACCTCAGCTCCAGAAACATCCAACTTTTAAGTGTTGAAAGCTTTCTCATGTTGCCAGTTGATAGATCCCATCTTTATTAAACATATTCTCATTCTAGTATAATTCTGTACTCTCATGTGGCTTCTGAATTTAAAAAGAAAAGAAGCCACAACAGAAAATCCAAAATAGAAACAAAAAGACCTAATTTAGAAAACCAAGTTTAACTGGATTTAAGTATCTCAGAAAACATAAAATGGAGGACTTGCACATTGCAAAAAAACAGCCCTCCTTCTACATAGTCTAGAATAACATTTTCAACCTCAAGTTTGGCACATACAAGAAAGAATGTTCTTGCAATAATTTTTATAAAATTCTCAAAAACTTACTTAAAATATCATATACTCTTGATTACTGAGGTAATGAAGAATGTGACAAAAATCCAACGATAGGACGTCAAAGCTTAATGAGGTCTGAAATCATCAACCTAGAGTTCTCACTAAATAGAGAAATACACTGACAAAATTTTAAAATTTTTGAGAAAATTATCTCAATATTTCAGCACATTGTAATTAATTTGTAGCTAGAGAAAATATTTTCCCAACGTTGTTATAACCATGGAAAACTAGATACCCTTTAATAACAGACATCTTAGAATACGTATTATTAAGGCTTGATGCCCTTTAAAAACTTCAATAGCTTTTACTACAGTAATTTGATTTTATTCTAAGTTGCTCTTCATTACCAGTTCATAGAGCAAAAGGCATAAGCCAAACTTCCCAAGGACTCATCACATTCTCAGTTGAAATCAAATTAAAAACTAAACACAGGGATGTGCCCTCAAGGCCATCTAAATATATTTTTCTTTATTTGCACACTTTTTAGTACTTTATCTATGACCATCTTCATTTCATTGAACTGAAGATTTTTACAAAAGAAATAAGGTTTTCTATCCAGACATTGAAATGTAAAACGTGCAAGAAGATAAAGAAGAACACTTAGGCTAAAACCAGAAAAGTAATGCTTGTCTCAGAAGGAATTGAATGAAAAGAGAATAAGAGATACAATGAATTATAATAAGGAGAAAGAGAACATCACATAACTTTAGATGTGTGACTAAGACTCAAGGAATTTAAAGTAGATGACAGATCTGCAGAAAAGACACTGGCTTTTCCACTAGAAACTATATTTACTTATAAAGGGAAGGCAAAGACAAGAAAAGATGGATGCAGATTAAACTTTACTCGTGTCAACAAGTTTACTGTAGGAAGGATATTTTAAGCAATTTTTTTCAATTATAAACTTACTTTCAAAATAGGAATTTTTCATGCCATAAATTTGAATGAAAGTAACACAAGTAATTTTATGCTGCTACAGTTTTTATTGTTCATTTTCCAACCTGTATTCCAAGTCTTGGGGTCCCCTTTAATTTGCCTTATTGACAAAGCTACTTCCCGCTGCCCACCCTTTTCTAAAGTATGTTCTTCCAAAACCATGTAGCTTCTGATTGCTAGCTTAGGTACAACCTGACTACAGTTCAGGAGGACGTTGTTTTAATTCTATATGAAAAACACTTTCCATTTCAAGAGTGGGACCCTGTCCATCATTGGCATTAGACAAATCTTTAAGGACAGAATTGATTTTTGAAACCTCTTCAAATTTTGCTTCACCTTCCAAAACAACCGATCCTAATTTTACTGCTGGAATTCCTGCCACCTGCGGTGACTGAAATTCTGTAGACACATTCTCTACCAGAGCCTCATCTTCAGGGGTTTGTTCAGATGGTGGAGGTGAAACTTCAGCAGAGGCCTCTCCTATAGGAAACTCCTCAGTCAGAAGCAAATCAGCTGGTGGGGAATGTTTGTCAACGGAGGCCTCTTCTGCAGGGACATCATCAGCTGGGGGAGAGTGTACTGCAGCAAGGGTCTCTTCTATAGGAGTCTCCTCAGCTGGTAGAGACTGAACTTCAGCAGGGGCCTCCTCAGCTGGTGGAGGCTGAACTTCAGCGGGGGCCTCCTCAGCTGGTGGAGGCTGAACTTCAGCGGGGGCCTCCTCAGCTGGTGGAGGCTGAACTTCAGCGGGGGCCTCCTCAGCTGGTGGAGGCTGAACTTCAGCGGGGGCCTCCTCAGCTGGTGGAGGCTGAACTTCAGCGGGGGCCTCCTCAGCTGGTGGAGGCTGAACTTCAGCAGGAGCCTCTTCTGCAGAAGCCTCTGTAGCTGCTAGAAGCTGAATTGCAGCAGAGGGCTCTTCTGCAGTGGTCTCTTCACCTGATGGAGGCTGAAGCTCAAGAGGGGCCTCTTCTATAGAAACTCCCTTAGCTGATGGAGAGTGAACTTCAGCAGGAGCCTCTTCTGCAGAAGTCTCCTCAGATAGTGGAGACTGAGCTTCAGCAGGAGTTTCATCTGCAGGAGCCTCTGTAGCTGCTAGAAGCTGAATTTCAGCAGAGGCCTCTTCTGCAGTGGTCTCTTCAGCTAATGGAGATTGCACTTCAGCATGAGCCTCTTCTGCAGAAGTCTCCTCAGATAGTGGAGACCGAGCTTCGGCAGGAGTTTCATCTGCAGGAGGCTCCGTAGCTGCTAGAAGCTGAATTTCAGCAGAGGCCTCTTCTGCAGTGGTCTCTTTAGCTAATGGAGACTGATATTCAGTAGGAGCCTCTTCTGCAGGGGTCTCCATAGCTGTTGAAAGCTGAAGTTCTCGAGCCTCTTCTCTAGGAGCCTCTTCAGGTAATAGAGGCTGAACTTCAGCAAGGGTCTCTTCAACAGTGGGAGGCTCTACTTTAGCTGGGGCCTCTTCAAGGGCGCCCTCAGCTGGTAAAGGCTGTACTTCAATGGGAGCCTTTTCTGCTGAGGGAGACCGAATTTCACCAGGAAGCTCTACTGAAGGAGACTTTTCAGCTGATGGAGGCAGAATTTCAGCAAGAAGCTCTACAGAAGGAGACTCTTCAGCTGATGGAGGCTGAATTTCAGCAGGAAACTCCACTAAAGGGGCCTCTTCAGCAGGTGGAGGCTGAACTTTAACAGAATTCTCCGCAACTGCAGTGGCTGCCTCAGCATCAGGAGTCTCTTCAGTTGATGGCTGTACTTGGACATGGGTCTCTTCAGCAGGTCTGGGCTCCGCTTTAGCAGTGGCCTCTTCAACTAATGGAGGCTGTATTTTAGCTGGGAATTTTTCTGTTGATGGAGGCTCTATTTCAGCAGAAGCCACTTTTTTAACAGCAGAACCTTCTTGTACAACAGGTACAGTTACTTCTTCCCTAAGCTCATCTTCTAAAAGTACCGGGGGACCTTTTTTAGTCTCCTGAGTAAATGAAGTTCTGCTGATACTTTTCTGCCCAATTTCTTCATTGCTGTTTGTTGCTGGTTGAAATTCAGGGTGTTCACTAGCAAAAATCTTTCCCGACGATTTATGTTTCAGGGCATCTTCCTTTGACTTTGTAGAAGAACTATCTGGCCTGGAAATAACCACTATTTCTGATTCATTAAAGTATGTCTGTTGTTCCTTGTCCACTTTTTCTACAGGGGGGATGTTCATCATGGTCCAGTATCCTGTACGGCTGGTCTGCTGAGATCTGTCCATTTTTAGTTGAACTGAAGGTATGTTTGGTGGAATTTCTACATCCTGAACACTCTCTGGCAATTCAATAGCAGCTTCTCTAACATCAGCTGACTTTTCTTCAGGTACCACGGTTTCCTCAACTAACTTGACTTCTTTTTTCTCTTCTACAATGGTGTCTGTCTGGAGAGACTTACTAGTCATTTCCTGTCCATGCTTTCTCTTTGTCCAAATTTGCTGAAGCTCAGAAGATACTCTAATAGACTCATAGGCTTTGGCAGAGTAGCTGCCTTTGCTTCCAGAAGTATTACCAATACGATGGGTAGCTTTGGGGCTAGATGATTTTGGTATGGCCATGTGTTTCTTTTTCTCTATTACATCAGTTTGCTGGGATTTGCCTACCATTGGTTTGCTGGGTCATCTTCTCTTTTGAATTTCTTGCCTACACGCTGAGATAGGCTGATTAGAGTCATCACTTTCTTCCATTTCTAAGAGTAGTGATTTCAAACTTATTAATTTTCAAGTAATGACCAAAAATCACAAACGTACCAAGTGTCAAAGACTTTCCCTTTCTTAGGTGTCATTCTGTTGAGCTCCCTCAGAAAAAAAGTAATTCATAAGCTATTGCATTCCATACTACACTCTTGTTGGATCCCACCTTATTCAGTAAGCGTCTTTCTTCTTTAGTCTCTGTTATAACTAAATATCACTTTTAGAAGTTTCCTTCAAGGGTCTATGACATCATAGCCAGTTCTGCCTTCAGGATTCCATTAGTGGTATTCCTAGGACTTTTAAACTTAGTATACATCCATAGGTAATGGCTGCAAGTGAGAATCTACTTTTTGAAACAAGTTGAAAAAAAGCATTTGTCTACAAAAGAACATCAGGTAAATTCCAGTAATGCCACTTTCTAATTGCTGAAATTGATGCTTTTTTGAACTTTCAATTCTGTTCTTTTCATCCTATTATCAAAGACAGTAATGCAGAACTCAGAATGCTGCAGCCTATTTTCAATTGTACAAAACAACCCATAACATGCGTGAGGATGTTCTATCAATGTATTTTATATGACTTGAAAGGAAGTTACTACTGTTTGAAAAACTTGAATTCTGAAGTTCATCTTCATATAAGCTGCTTTTCTACATCCTTAGCCTTCAGTAACACAACAGCCTATTATCAAAATATAGAAGGCAGGTTTATCTTCTAAAACATCATGAGATATTTTAATTTTTATTTAACTATTTTAGAGTGTAGTTGCATCCAAAATTTGCCAACGAAAAGAATGAGTCTAAATACATGCCAAGTGAGATAAAATGCACCTTTTGAAGTAGTCACATTAGACTCTGCTGAGTACCTACATGGGAATGAATGCCCCAATGTAGATAAAAACTTTATTTTTATCTTTGTCTTGTTTTTTGAGATAGGCTCTCACTGTGTCACCCAGGCTGGAGTGCCGTGGTGCAATCATAGCTCACTGCAGCCTCAATCTTCTGGGCTTAAGCAATACTCCTACCCCTGCGTCCCCAGTAGCTGAGATTACAGGCATGAGCCACTGCACCAGCTGAAGATAAAAACATTAAATTGAAGCTATGAAAAGGAGGAATTCCAGTCAAGCAGATTGTAGATGACATTGTATTAGATTTGGAATACAGATAAAATTTTAACTCATATCACTCAAGAATTTTACTAGAAAGATGAATATTGATCAAACAGTATGCAAAAACATTGTGCATTAGTCTGAGGAAAATCAAGAAGAGAAAATAGACTTTTAAAATACAGTTACAGGAGACAATGTAATAACCATATACCAAATAATAATTATGACTGCATTAATCTGGGAATATTTTTAAATTTCTTTATGCCATATTGCCCCTAGAAAACATAGTGAATTGAATAATTCCCCTTTTTTTCACATGCATTGGTGTTATGAGCTGAATGTCTGTGGCCCTGTCTCCTTACCCACAAATTCATATGTTGGAACCCCCAAAGTTATGGTATTTAAAGATGGGATCTTTGGGAGTTACAGGCATACCTCATTTTATTACACTTTGCTTTTTTGTGTTTTACAGATACTGCACTTTTTACAAATTGAATGTTTGTGGCAAGCCTGCATCGAGAAAGTCCATTGATGCCATTTTTTTCAAACAGTATGTGCTCATTTCATTTCTTTGTGTCACATTTTGGTAATTCTTGCAATATTTCAAACTTTTTCATTATTATACTATCTGCTGTGGTGATCTATGATCAGTGATCTTTAATGTTACTACTGTAAATATTTTGCAGCATCATACCCTATATATAACATATTTAATAGATAAATGTTGTACGTGTTCTGACTAATCCACCAGCCAGCTGTTCCCCCATCTCTCTCTCTCTCTCTCCTCAGGCCTTTCTATTGCTTGAGACACAACAATATTGAAATTAGGCAAATTGATAGCCCTACAATGGCCTCTAAGGGTTCACGTGAAAAGAAGAGTCACAGACCTCTCATTTGAAATTCATGTTGTTTTCATGCCTGCTAACACAACATCCATTCTGCAGCGCATGGATCAAGGGGTAATTTTGATTTTCAATTTTATTATTTCAATATATTTCATAATGCTATGGCTGCCATAGATAGTGATTCCATTAATGTATCTGAAATTGAAGGTAAATTTAAACCCTCTGTAAAGGATTTACCACTTTAGATGCCATTAAGAATATTTATGAATAATGGTAATAAGTCTAAATATCAACATTAACAGGAGCCTGGAAGAAGCTGATTCCAACCCTCATAGATCACTTTGAGGGCTTCAAGATTTCAGTGGAGAGAGTAACTGCAGATGTGGTAGAAATAGCAAGAAAATTTAAATTTTATGTAGAGCCTGAAGACATGACTGAATTGCTGCAATCTAATGGTAAAACTTTAATGGATGAAGGGCTGCTTCTTATGGATAAGCAAAGAAAGTAGTTTCTTGAGATGGAATCTGCTCCTAGTGAGGTGCTGTGAACATTGTTACAATAACAAAGGATTTAGACTATTCCACAAACTTCACTGATAAAGCAATGGTACGGTTTGAGAGGATTGACTCCGATTTTGAAAAAAAGCTATGACACTATAAAATAGTATTGCATGCTACAGAGAAACATTTCATAAAAGGGTCCATTGGTGGGGCAATCTCCATTGGGTTGTTTATCAACATCTTTGTGATCACAAAGAGAGAGCCTGATGTTTCTCTCAATTATATCTGACAAATATTGCAGGTGTGTTTTGTAATCAAGTTTCTGAAATTTCATGTAATATCTTCAAAGTCTATTTTGGGTCAATTCACAACAAGAAATAAATGTCAAAGCCAACATTGCACTAATTGGGTTAATATAAGATTACATGTATTGGATTAGTTTTGCTTCTTTAACTTAAATAAGACTTTTCCAAATTTCCTTAAACTGAATTGTCCATTTCAATGAAATTGAATTCTCAATTTCCAGTCCTCATATCTTTATGTTTTCCTCTCTTGTCTGTCTTTTTCATACAAGCCATTTTGACAGGGGTGAGATGATACCTCACTGTGGTTTTGATTTGCATTTCTCTGATTAGTGATGTTGAGCATTTTCTCATATCACTGTTTACCATTTCTATGCCGTCTTTTAAGCAATGTCTATTCAGATATTTTGCCCATTTTTTGTATAAATTTATGTGGTACAAGTATAATTTTGTTACATAGGTATATTGCATGTGGTGGAGTCAGAGATTTTAGTGTTACAATTACCTGAATAATATAAATTGTACCCATTAGGTAATTTCTTATCATCCCCCACTTCCATCTCCCACACACTTCTGAGTCTCCATTGTTACATCATTCAACACTCTGCATCCATGTGGATGCTTTATTTAGCTCCCACTTATAAGTGAGAAGATGCATTACCTTTCTGTTTCTCAGTTGTTTCTGTTAAAATAATGGCCTCCAGTTCCATTCATGTTGCAGCAAAAGACATGATTTTACTTTTTAAAATTTTCTACCAGGTTAAGTTTTATTATTTTTTAATTTTAATTATACTTTAGGTTCTAGGGTACATGTGCACAACGTGCAAGTTTGTTACATTGGCATACATGTGCCATGTTAGTTTGCTGCACCCATTAACTCGTCATTCACATTAGGTATTTCTCCTAATGCTATCCCTCCCCTTTTTCCACACCCCATGACAGGACCTGGGGTGGGATATTCCCTGCACTGTGTCCAAGTGTTCTATTTTGTTCAATGCTCACCTATAAGTGAGAACATGCGGTGTTTGCTTTTCTGTCCTTGTAATAGTTTGCTCAGAATGATGGTTTCCAGCTTCATCCATATCCCTGCAGAGGTCATGAACTCATCCTTTTTTATGACTGCATATTCCATGGTGTATATGTGCCACATTTTCTTAATCCAGTCTGTCATTGATGGACATTTGGGTTAGTTCCAAGTCTTTGCTATTGTGGATAGTGCCGCAATAAACATATGTGTGCATGTATCTTTACAGTAGCATGATTTATGATCCTTTGGGTATCTACCCAGTAATGGGATTGATGGGTCAAATGATATTTCTAGTTCTAGATCATTGAGGAATCGCCACACTGTCTTCCACAATGGTTGAACTAGTTCACACTCCCACCAGCAGTGTAAAAGCATTCCTATTTCTCCACATCCTCTCTAGCATCTGTTGTTTCCTGACTTTTTAATGATCACCATTCTAACTGGTGTGAGATGGTATCTCATTGTGGTTTTGATTTGCATTTCTCTGATGACCAGTGATGATGAGCATTTTTTCATGGTCTGTTGTCTGCATAAATGTCTTCTTTTGAGAAGTGTCTGTTCATATCCTTTGTCCACTATTTCATGGGGTTGTTTTTTTCTTGTAAATGTGTTTAAGTTCTTTGTAAAAGATCAGATGGTTGTAGATGTGTGGTGTTATTTCTGAGGCCTCTGTTCTGTTGCATTGGTCTACACATATGTTTTGGTACCAGTACCTTGCTGTTTTGGTTACTGTAACCTTGTAGTATAGTTTGAAGTCAGGTAGCAGGATGCCTCCAGCTTAGTTCTTTTGGCTTAGGAGAGTCTTGGCAATGTGGGCTCTTCTTTGGTTCCACATGAACTTTAAAGCAGTTTTTTCCAATTCTGTGAAGAAAGTCATTGGTAGCTTGATGGAGATGGCATTGAATCTATAAATTAACTTTGGCAGTATGGCCATTTTCACAATATTGATTCTTCCTATCTATAAGCATGGAGTGTTCTTCCATTTGTTTGTGTCCTCTTTTATTTTGTTGAGCAGTGGTTTGTAGTACTCCTTGAAGAGGTCCTTCACATCCCTTGTAAGTTGGATTCCTAGGTATTTTATTCTCTTTGTAGCAATTGTGAATGGGCATTCACTCATGATTTGGCTCTCTATTTGTCTGTTATTGGTGTATAGGAATGCTTGTGATTTTTGCATATTGGTTTTGTATCCTGAGACTTTGCTGAAGTTGCTTATGAGCTTAAGGAGATTTTGGGCTGAGACAATGGGGTCTTCTAAATATACAATCATGTCATTTGCAAACAGGGACAATTTGACTTCCTCTTTTCCTAATTGAATACCTTTATTTCTTTCTCTTGCCTGATTGCCCTGGGCAGAACTTCAAACACTATGTTGAATAGCAGTGGTGAGAGAGGGCATCCCTGTCTTGTGCCAGTTTTCTAAGGGAATGCTTCCAGTTTTTGCCCATTCACAATAATATTGGCTGTGGGTTTGTCATAAATAGCTCTTATTATTTTGAGATACATTCCATCAATACCTAGTTTATTGAGAGATTTTAACATGAAGGCTGTTGAATTTTGTCGAAGGCCTTTTCTGCATCTATTGAGATAATCATGTGGTTTTTGTCGTTGCTTCTGTTTATGTAATAAATTAAGTTTATTGATTTGCATATGTTGAACCAACCTTGCATCCCAGGAATGAAGCCGACTTGATTGTGGTGGATAAGCTTTTTGATGTGCTGCTGGATTTGGTTTGCCAGTATTTTATTGAGGATTTTCACATCAATGTTCATCAAGGATATTGGCATAAAATTCTCTTGTTTTGTTGTGTCTCTGCCAGGCTTTGGTATCAGGATGACGCTGGCCTCATAAAATGAGTTAGGGAGTATTCCCTCTTTTTCTATTGATTGGAATAGTTTCAGAAGGAGTGGTACCAGCTCCTCTTTGTACCTCTGGTAGAATTTGGCTGTGACTCCGTCTGGTCCTGGACTTTTTTGGTTGGTAGGCTCTTAATTTTTTCCTCAATTTCAGAGCCTGTTATTGGTCTATTCAGAGATTCAACTTCCTCCTGGTTTAGTCTTGGGAGGGTGTATGTCTCCAGGAATTTATCCATTTCTTCTAGATTTTATAGTTTACTTGTGTAGGGGTGTTTATATTATTCTCTGATGGTAGTTCGTATTTCTGTGGGATCAGTGGTTATATCCCCTTTATCATTTTTTATTGTGACTATTTGATTCTTTTCTCTTTTCTTCTTTATTAGTCTTGCTAGCGGTCTATCAATTTTACTATCTTTTCAAAAAACAAGCTCCTGGATTCATTGATTTTTTGAAGGTTTTTTTGTGTCTTTATCTCCTTCAGTTCTGCTCTGATCTTCGTTATTTCTTGCCTTCTGCTAGCTTTTGAATTTGTTTACTCTTGCTTCTTTAGTTCTTTTAATTGTGATGTTAGGGTGTCAATTTTAGATCTTTCCTGCTTTCTCTGTGGCATTTAGTTCTATAAATTTCCCTCTACAAACTCCTTTACATGTGTCCCAGAGATTCTGGTACGTTGTGTCTTTGTTCTCATTGGTTTCAAAGAACATTTTTATCTCTGCCTTCATTTCGTTATTTACCCGATAGTCATTCAGGAACAGGTTGTTCAGCTTCCATGTAGTTATGCGGTTTCAAGTGAGTTTCTTAATCCTGAGTTCTAGTTTGATTGCACTGTGGTCTGAGAGACAGTTTGTTATAATTTCTGTTCCTTTACATTTGCTGAGGAGTGCTTTACTTTCAACTATGTGGTCAATTTTGGAATAAGTGCAACGTGGTGCTGAGAAGAATGTATATTCTGTTGATTTGGGGTGGAGAGTTCTCTAGATGTCTATTAGGTCGGCTTGGTGCAGAGCTGAGTTCAAGTCCTGGATATCCTTGTTAATCTTCTATCTCATTGATCTCATATTGATACTGGGGTGTTAAAGTCTCCCATTATTATTGTGGGGGAGTCTAAGTCTCTTTGTAGGTCTCTAAGGGCTTGCTTTATGAATCTGGGTCCTCCTGTATTGGGTACATATATATTTAGGATAGTTAGCTCTTCTTTTTGAATTGATCCCTTTACCATTATGTAATGGTTTTCTTTGTCTCCTTTGATCTTTGTTGGTTTAAAGTCTTTTTATCAGAGACTAAGATTGCAACCTCTGCTTTTTTTTTTTTTTTTTTTTTTTTTTTTGCTTTCCATTTGCTTGGTAGATCTTCCTGCATCCCTTTATTTGTGTGTGTCTGCATGTGAGATGGGTCTCCTGAATACAACACACTGATGGGTCTTGACTCTTCATCCAATTTGCCAGTCTGTGCCTTTTAACTGGGGCATTTAGCCTATTTACATTTAAGGTTAATATTGTTATGTGTCAATTTGGTCCCATCATTATGATGTTAGCTGGTTATTTTGCCCATTAGTTGATGCAGTTTCTTCCTAGTATTGATGGTCTTTACAATTTGGAATGTTTTTTGCAGTGGCTGGTACCAGTTGTTCCTTTCCATGTGCTTCCCTCAGGAGCTCTTGTAAGGCAGGCCTGGTGGTGACAAAATCTGTTAGCATTTGCTTGTCTGTAAAGGATTTTATTTCTCCTTCACTTATGAAGCTTAGTTTGGCTGGGTATGAAATTCTGGGTTGAAAATTATTTTCTTTAAGAATGTTGAATATTGGCCCCCACTCTCTTCTGGCTTGTAGAGTTTTTGCTGAGAGATCCACTGTTAGTCTGATGTGCTTCTCTTTGTGGGTAACTTGACCTTTCTCTCTGGCTGCCCTTAACATTTTTTCCTTAATTTCAACCTTGGTGAATCTGACAATTATGTGTCTTGGGGTTGCTCTTCTCAAGGAGTATCTTTGTGGTGTTCTCTGTATTTCTTGAATTTGAATGTTGGCCAGCCTTCCTAGGTTAGGGAAGTTCTCCTGGATAATATCCTGAGGAGTGTTTTCCAACTTGGTTCCATTCTCCCTGTCACTTTCAGGTACACCAATCAAACATAGATTTGGTCTTTTCACATAGTCCCATATTTCTTGGAGGTTTTGTTTGTTTATTTTTACTCTTTTTTCTCTAAACTTCTCTTCTCCCTTTATTTCATTTATTTCATCTTCAGTTACTGATACCCCTTCTTCCACTTGATTGATCAGCTATTGAAGCTTGTGCATGCATCACATAGTTCTTGTACCATGGTTTTCAGCTCCATCAGGTCATTTAAGGTCTTCTCTACACTGTTTATTCTAGTTAACCATTCATCTAATCTTTTTTAAAGGTTTTTAGCTTCCTTGCAATGGGCTAGAACATCTTCCTTTAGCTCAGAAAAGTTTGTTATTATCAACCTTCTGAAGCCTGCTTCTGTCAGCTCATCAAAGTCATTCTCCATCCAGCTTTGTTCTGTTGCTGGTGAAGAGCTGCGATCCTTTGGAGGAGTAGAGGTGCTCTGGTTTTTAGAATTTTCAGCTTTTCTGCTCTGGTTTCTCCCCATCTTTGTGGTTTTATCTACCTTTGGTCTTTGATGTTGGTGACCTACAGATGGGGTTTTGGTGTGGATGTCCTTTTTGTTGATGTTGATGCTATTCCTTTTCGTTTGTTGTTTTTCCTTCTAACAGTCAGGTCCCTCAGCTGCAGGTCTGTTGGAGTTTGCTGGAGCTCTACTCCAGACTCTTTTTGCTTGGGTATCACCAGCAGAGGCTGCAGAACAGCAAATATTGCTGCCTGATCCTTCCTCTGGAAGCTTCATCCCAGAGAGGCACCCACCTGTATGCGAAGTCAGTTGGCCCCTACTGGGAGATCTCTCCCAGTTAGGCTACACGGGGGTCAGGGACCCACTTGAGGAGGCAGTCTGTCCATTCTCAGAGCTCAAACACCATGCTGGGAGAACTGCTGCTCTCTTCAGAGCTGTCAGACAAGGACGTTTAAGTCTGCAGAAGTTTCTGCTGCCTTTTATTCAGAGGCAGTAGGCCTTGCTGAGCTGCGGTGGGCTCTGCCCAGTTTGAGCTTCCCAGGCTGCTTTGTTTACCTACTCAAGCCTCAGCAATGGCACATGCCCCTCCCCTGCCAGGCTGTCACCTCGCAGGTCAATCTCAGACTGCTGCGCTAGTGGTGAGCAAGGCTCCGCGGGCATGGGACCTGCCAAGCCATGTGCGAGATATAATCTCCCGGTGTGCCATTTGCTCAGACCATTGGAAAAGTGCAGTATTTGGGCGGGAGTGTCCCATTTTTTTCCAGGTACAGCCTGTCACGGCTTCCCTTGGCTAGGAAAGGGAAATCCCCCAACCCCATGCGCTTCCTGGGTGAGGCAATGCCCCGCCCTGCTTCAGCTGACCCTCCATGGACTGCACCCACTGTCCAACCAGTCCCAGTGAGATGAATCAGGTACTTCAGTTGGAAATGCAGAAATCACCCATCTTCTGTGTTGATCACACTGGGAGCTGCAGACTGGAGCTGTTCTTATTCTGCCATTTTGAAACTCCTAGCAATTTTATCATTTTTTATGGCTGAAAAGCATTCTAACATGTATATACGCTACATTGGCTTTATCCAGTCATCCAATGACGGACACTTAAGCTGATTCCTTATCTTTGCTACTGTGAATATTGCTGTGGTAAACATACTAGTATAGGTATCTTTTTGGAACAATGATTGCCCGTTCTTTGATAATTTGGGTTTGTTTTTTTTTCTAGTGAGTTGTTTGAGCTCCTTGTATATTCTGGTTATCAATCTCTTGTCAGATGATTAGTTTGCAAATGATTTCTCCAATGCTATGGTTGTCTTTTCACTTTGTTGGCTGTTTCCTTTGCTGTGCAGAAGATTTTTAGCTTCATGGCGATCCCATTTGTCTGTTTTTGCTTTGGTTGCCTGTGCTTGCCCAGACCAATGTCCTGGAGTATTTTTACTAGTTTCATAGTGTTATATCTTAGATTTAAGTCTTTAATCCATTTTAATTTGATTCTTGTGTATGGTGAGAGATAGGAGTCTACTTTCATTCTTTTGCGTATAGTGATCCAGTTTTCCCAACACCATTCATTGAAAAGACTATCTTTTCCCCCACTGTGTGTTCCTGTTGTCTTTCTCAAAAATGATTTGATTGTATGTAAATTCTTGGATTTATATCAAGGTTCTCTATTCTGTTTTACTGGCCTATGTGTCTGTTTTTATGCCAGTACTGTGTTATTTGGTTACTATACTTTGTGGTAAATTTTGAAGTCAGGTAGTATGATGCCTCCTGTTTTGTTCTTTTTGCTCAGGACTGCTTTAGCTATTCAGGGTCTTTTGTGGTTTCGTACAAATTTTAGAATTTTTTTTTCTATTTCTGTAAAGAATATCATTGGTATTTTGTTAGGGATAGCATTGAATCTATAAATTGCTGAGTAGAATTGTAATTTTAATAATGTTAATTATTCCACTCCATGAGCATGGAATATCTTTCCATTTTTTGTATTATCTTCTATTTCTTTTATTAAAGTTGTATAGTTTTCCTTGTCTAGATCTTACACTTCATTGTCTAGATTGACTCCAAGGTATTTTATATTTGTGCAGCTACTGTAAATGGGATTGCTTTCTTGATTTCTTTTTCAGATTGTCCACTACTGGCATATAAAAATGTGGCTGATTTTTATATATTTATTTTGTTTCTGCACCTTTACTGAATTTATCAGTTTAAACAGTTTTTTGGTGGAGTCCTTAGGTTTTTTTATGTATAAGATCATGTTATCTGTGAACAAGGCTAATTTGACTTCTTCCTTTCCAATGTGGATGCTTTCTGCTTCTTTTTCTTGCCTAATTGATCTATCTAGGACACCCAGTTTTATGTTGAATAATGGTGGCAAAAGTGGGCATGCTTGTCTTGTTCCAGTTTTTCCCCATTCAACACAATGCTAGATGTGGGTTTGTCATATGTGGTCTTTATTATTTTAAGGTATGTCCTTTCTATATCCATTTTGATGAGGGTTTTTATCATAAAGAAATGTTAAATTTTATCAAGTGCTTTTTTGGCATCTATTGAAATGATCATGTAATTTTTGTTCCTGATTCAGTTAAGGTGATATACCACGTTCATTGATTTACATATGTTGAACCATCCTTACATCCCTGGGATGAATTCCACTTGATCATGCTGAATGATCTTTTTAATGTGTTGTTGCATTCAGTTTGCTAGTATTTTGCTGAGGATTTTTGCATCTTGTTCATCAGTGATATTGGCCTGTAGTTTTCTTTTTTGCTGTGTCCTTCTCTGGTTTTGGAATTAGATTAACGCTGGCCTTGTAAAATGACCTTGGAAGTCCTCCCTCCTCTTCTATTTTCTGGAATAGTTTAAAGAGAATTGATATTAATTCTTGTTTAAAGGTTTGGTAAAATGCAACAGTGAAGCCCTCAGGTCCTGGGCTTTTATTTGATGAGAGACTTTTTATTACAGCTTCACTATCATTACTTGTTACTGGTTTGTTGAGGTTCTATATTTCTTCATGGTTCAGTCTTGGCAGGTTTTATGTGTCCAGTAATTTATCTGTTTTTTCAGGTCTTCAAATTGGTTGGCATATAGTTTTTCATAATAGTCTCTAAGAATTATTTGTATTGCTGATGTTTTGGATGTCGGGTCTCCTTTCTTGCTTCTGATTTTATTTATTTCAATCATCTCCTTTTTTTAAGTCTAGCCAAAGGTTTGTTGATTTTATTTTTCAAAAAACCCTTTTTGGTTTTGCTGATCTGTATTGTTTTTTAGTCTCCATTTTATTTATTTCTGCGCTGATATTTATTATTTCTTTCCTTGTACTAATTTTGGGTTTTGTTTGTTCTTGCCTTTCTAATTCCTTGCAGTGCATCATTAGGTTGTTTATTTGAAGGCTTTCTACTTTTATCATACAGGCATTATTGCTATAAACTTCCTTCTTAGTACTGCTTTGCCATATCCCATAGATTCTGATGTGTTGTATTTTCATTTACATTTGTTTCAATAAATTTTAAATTTCTTAATTTCTTCATTGATTCCTTGGTTGTTCCGGAACATGTTGTTTAATTTCCAAGTGTTTGTGTATTTTCGAAGGTTCCTCTTGTTACTGATGTCTAATTTGATTCCATTGTGGCCAGAAAAGGTACTTGATATGGTTTTTATCTTTTTAAATTGATTCAGACTTGCTTTGTAGCCTGGTCTATTCTAAAGAATGTTCCATATGCTAATGAAAAGAATGTGTATTCTGCAGCAGTTAGGTTAAAAGTTCTTTAAATATCAGTTAGGCCTATTAAATCTAGTATATTGTTTAACTCTGTTTCTTTGTTGCTTTTCTGTCTGGATGATCGGTCTGTTACTGAAAGTGGAGTATTAATGTCCTCTACTATTTTTGTATTGCAGTCTGTCTCTCCCTTTAGATCTATTAACGTTTGCTTTATACACTTGGGATCTCCAGTGTTAAATGCATAGATATTTAGGATTTGTATACTGTCTTGCTGAATTGACCTCTTTATAGTGACTTTCTTTGTCATTGTTACAGTCTTAGATTTGTAAACTATTTTATCTGATATGAGTAGCTACCCTTGTTCATTTTTGGTTTTCAGTTACATGGAATATCTTTTCCACCACTTCACTTTCAGTTTATGTGTATCTCTATAGGTAAAGTGGTTTTCTTGAAGTCAGCACTTAGGTGGGTCTTGTTTCTTAATCCATGCAGCCACTCTACCCCTTTTAATTAAAGAATTGTAACTATTTACATTCAGTGTTATTACTGATAAGACTTACTATTGCCATTTTTTGGCTTGTTTTCTGATTTTAAGATTCCTCTCTTCCTTTTCTCCTTCCTTTCTTTCTGTCTTCCTTTGTGGTTAAGTGGTTGTATCTGGTAGTATGTTTTAATTTTCTTTATTTTTAGTGAATCTAGTGTAGGTTTTTCACTGTAGTTACCATGAGGCTTACAAAGAACATCTTATTTACATAACAAGTTATTTTAAGGAGGCGACAACTTATCTTACATCACAAGCAAAATAATAGAAACAAAAGTAAAAAAACCCACACAAAAAAATTCTACACTTTAACTCTACCTTCTCCCCAACCACACTGTGACTTTTAGTTGTCTCAATGTACACATTTTTATATTATCTATCTCTTAGCAGGTTGCTATAGCATTATTGTTCTTTGTCTGTTTGTCTTTTGGGCTTCATGCTAGATTTACGGGTGGATTTCACACTACAAATACAGTAATAGAGTACTCTAGATTTTCCCATTTACTTAATTTAACCAATGGATTTTATACCTTAAAGTTTTCTTTTACACATTAGTGCTTTTTTCTTTCAGACTGATGAACTCCCTTTAGCGTTTCTTGCAAGACAAGTCTGGTGTTGGTGAATTCTCTCAGTTTTTGTTTGTCTGAGAAAAAAATATATATGTCTCTCCTTCGTAGTTAAATGTTAATTTTGCTGGTTGCAGTATTCTTTGATGACAGTTTTTTTTTTCCTTTGGGCACAGTGAAAATGTCATTCTAGTCCCTCCTGCCTATATGGTTTGAAGAGTCTGTTGCCAGATGAATTTGGAACTTCTTCCTATGTTGTTTCTTTTCTCTTGCTGCTCTTGACATCTGTTTGTCTTTGACCTTTGAGAGTTTAATTATTATATGCTTTATGATAAGTAGCCATATTTGGGTTGAATCTGTTTGGTGCCCTAAGACCTTTCTGTACGTAGCATTTCTTTCTTTCTCAAGTTTTGGAAAGTTTTCTGTTCTTATTTACTTGAATAAACTTTCTACACCCTTCTTGCTCAGCCCCCTCTTGAACACCAATAATTCTTAGATTTGGTCTTTTGAAATAATTTTCTATGTCTTGTAGGTGGCCTTCATTCCTTTTATTCATTTTCTTTTTCCTCCTCTGTGTATTTTCAAATAGCTGGCCTTCAAGCTCACTGATTTTTTTCATTGGTTGGTTCATTCTGCTGTTGAGAGCCTCTAAAGAGTGCTTCAATTCAGCAAATGTATTCATTTCAGCAATGTCTTATTATTTTAATCTTTTTGTTAAATTTCTCTGCTAGATTTCTGAATTTCTTTTCTGTGTTACCTTGGAGCTCATTGAGTTTTCTTAATATTGGTATTTCAAATTCTTGGTCAGAGAGCTCACATATCACCATCTTGTTAGAATCAGTCATTTAATTTTTACTTTGTCCTCATGGGGAGGTAATGGTTTTCTGTTTGCTGTTGTTTCTTGAGGGCATATGTCTATGTCTTTCTATTGAATAATTAATTATTTATTCTAGTTTACTCTGTCTGGCTTGTTTGGGCTTTTACTGAATATGTTTGCTTAGCAAATCTTGTAGGTCACTGCCTCCTTGTTGATGCTGAGTGACATCTTAGACCCAGGTTCACTTCAGCTATAATAAATGGTCAGAGTGCTGCCTGTCCCAAGTGGGGGATGTTCCAAAGGGATTATACCAGCAGTGTGGGAAGAGTGACTAGGGGTTTTTGTCCAGTGGATCCAAAGAACATACCTTCTACAGTGTGCTGCTGCTGAACAGTCATTCTGATTTGGCATCTCCTTTGGCCAAGTTACACAGCAGAGTTTCTAGGATTAGGAAATGGTAGTACCAGCTCCCCTCATTGTCTCTGCCTGTCCTCAAAGATATTTCTCTATTCAGGCAGTCATGATGCTTCCTATGAGAACTCAAGAAGGTGGAGAAGCTGGTCAAGAACCTCAATTTCACTTCTTCCACTGTATAAATCATGAGTTCTGGGGAGATTTTTTTATATGCTTGGTGCCGGGCAGAATGGGGGTGGAGGGGCATTATGGATGTGGAAGATCAATTCTCCTACCATCTACTCAGAGTTTTTCCACTTTTCTGAAGCCCCAGCAACTGTCTCTCATCTTTACACTTGAGCTCTGCGTTGTTGGTGGTGAAAATCTTAGTGTTCCATGTTTGTTTTTGGTTTTCTGTATGGAGGAGAGGGAGGGGAAGCCAGCTTGCCTCTACACTGCCATTTTGGAACTGGAAGTCAGAACTTGATCTTTCTTAATCATGTACCAAACTGTCATAGTAAACTGCCTTTTGCTACTAGTATTAGCTTGTTCATAAAAATACCATGCATAGATAATTTTAAAAATTACCTAAGATTTCAAGTAGAATAATGAGATTTCATGGAGCAGTTTCTCATTCCATTCTTAAGACATACATATGTTTCTTTTGCTCGAATCATCTACATGACCCCACTAATCATTACACAAACTCCCTTTCAATTTAGGACTTGGCATTTTATCTTTTGTTCTAGAAATCCCAGATGATTCAGCTCTTTCTCCCTCACTTGGTTCACATCTGTTATGGATTGAATTGTATCTCCCCAAAAGATACGTTGAAGTCCTACTGCCAGTACCTGTGAATATGACCTTCTTTGGAAATAGGGTCTTTACAGATGTAATTAGGTTAAAATGGTATCCTTATAAGAAGAAAAATATTGGGGCTGGGTGCAGGGGCTCACACCTGTAATCTCAGCACTTTGGGAGGCTGAAGCAGGTGGATCACTTCAGGTCAGGAGTTTGAGACCAGCCTGGACAACATGGCAAAATCCTGTCTCTACTAAAAATATAAAAATTAGTCAGGCATGGTATTGTGTGCCTATCATTCCAGCTACTCAGGAGACTGAGAAACAAGAATTGCTTGAACCTGGGAGGTGGAGTTTGCAGTGAGCCAAGACTGTGCAACTGCTCTCCAGCTTGGCTGATGGAGTATGTCTCCTTAAAAAAAAGAGAGAGAGAGAAAGAAAAATTTGGGCACGGACACAGAAGGAAGATGGGCATGTAAAGATTGAGAGATTAGAGTTATGCTGCCACACAGTAAGGAATATCTGGGACTACAAGAGGCTTCAGAGGGACCATGGTCCTGCTGCCACCTTAATTTGGGATTTCTAGCCTCCAGACTTTGAGGTAATAAATTTGTTATCATAACTCAATTTGTGGTACTTTCTTGTTGCAGCCCTAGGAAACTATTACAACATCATTTTGTAGCCCCATGTTTCTGACTCTTGCCTGACACACTATACTTCTGACTCTCACTCTCTGGTGTTTGTTTCTTTATTTTTTATTCAGGCTTGTCATTACCATGTTTGACCCATTTCTATAATCATAAAACCACAGAGATTTGCTGAAAGGCCTCCTCCTGATGATTGAATTTTATCAAAACAAGTTCGCTGAGTAGCATTTAATTTTACTTATAATTCTAATGACTTTGAAAGCTATGATTTAGTGATGGCAGAGATGCTACGAATTAATATACGGCAAATATCTAAACTGTGACCTATATTGCCTTGTTTTTAACCGAATAGAACAAGTAGGATGAAGCCTGAAAAAATGCCCATTTGATATAACAATGAAGAGGTTATTGGTAATTTTATTAATAGTAAGAGCAACTTCAGTAGAAGGGTGAGGACAGAAGTCATAAAATTTTAAAATCTCTGTACATTAAAAATAAAATGCAATATGAGAAACTAAGAAAAATAAGTGTGAAATTTCACATATTTAGCCTTAATATCCAAAATCAATATAAAAATAACACAATAGAAAAATTAACAAAAGGCATAAATAGAAAACTTGAAGAAGAAAAATAAGACCAATAAATACATGAAAGAGATCAAATTCACTTCTGAAATAAAAATTAAAATAATTCCAATGTAAAAGTAGCAAAGATTTATTTTAAAGATACCCAAAAAATAAAGTGCTAGTAAACGGATAATCTCCCACATTTCTGGCTAGAGTTTGACTCGATATAATCTTTATTCTGGATAATTTGAAAATACATATCAAATTTCTAAATTCTGTAGATTTAATGTACAAGGTAAGTATAGTTAATAATGTATTATATACTTGAAATTGCTAAGGGAGTAGATTTTAAATGCATTTACCACAAAAAAATAGTAACTATATGAGGTGATGAATATGTTAATTGTGATAATCACTTCATAATACATATATCAAAACATTACATTGGGCTGGACACAATGGCTCATACCTGTAATCCCAGCACTTTGGGTAACTGAGGCAAGTGGATGGCTTGAGCTCAGGAGTTTGAGACCAGCCTGGGCAACATGGTGAAACCCTGTCTCTACAAAAAAATTTAAAAATAAGCCAGGCATGGTGGCTCATGCCTGTAGTCTCAGCTACATGGGAGGCTGAGATGGGAGGATCGCTTGAGCTCAGGAGGCAGAGATCACAGGAGTCAAGATTGCGCCACTGCACACCAGCCTGGGTGACAGAGGGAGACCCTGTCTCAAAAACAAAACCCAAAAAACAAAAAACACATCACATTGTGCAACTTACATGTATACAATTTTTATGTGTAGAATATATAAAGTTTCTAAAATATGCACACAACTTACCAACAATTCTACTTTCAAGAAACTTGAATTTTTGAAATAATTATTTCCTGAAGAAATATTTTTGAGCACCTATATATTCCAATGACTGCTGCTAGGTATTAGGGAAACAAAAAAACTAGACATTGCTTCTTGCCTTCATGTACCTTACAGTTTAGTGGGAGAAACTGAATATATAAACAAGTTTAAAATCAAGTTTAAAAAGTATATTAAGTAGTGAAGAGAGCATATACTTTACCTAGGTTAATAGGAGCTGAAGGGGTTTGTAAGAGAGAGCTTCTATTAGAGAAAGCAAAAAAGAGTCATATTAGGAGGCAAATGCCATGTTCTAGAAACTGTAAGAAAACTGCTGTGGCTGGAGGGAAGGCCAAGTAAGGAAAGCATGCATGAGATATGCTTGAAGAAGTAGACAGGAGCCTGATGATGCAGCGACTTACAGATTCTACCAAGAATTGTTATTTTGTTTTAAATACCACATAAAAACATTGAAGAGTTTTAAGTTTCCTCTGTCCTCTGTGTTTATAATGATTGTAGGAACAAGGAGGAAGTGTATTAATGCCTATGCTGCAAAACAAATGACCACAAATAGCCCATCTTAAAACAATCCAATTTTATTCTGTTTCTGTGGGTCAAGGATCATGGTACTGGTGAAATGAGTCCTCTGATCTGGATCTCGCCAGGCTGGAATCAATGTCAGCTGCACCTTCAGTTAAAGCAGAGATGGATGTAGCAGGCCATCAGTATATTGACAATGTCTGAAATCTTTTGTGAGGGTTAGGGAAATGCCCAAAGTAAAAGGATTGAATTGGATGGGATCAATGAAAGATTAGAAAAGGAATCAAATGAGTATGAGAGTTGACCAAGATGGCCTATGTCGCCCTCAGCTTGACTAAATTTCAGATAGGCTTCTTCTCTGGGACCTGTTTTCTTAGAGCATTTATTTAAAAAATAAACTCGCAATTGTAAATTCTTTCCCTGCTCCTCTAAGATATAAATCTTTCTTTATAAAAGCAAATCTTTCTAAAAGCGTCCTGCCAGTTTTACAATCCAGGACTGCTTTCTCAAGGACCTGGGAGCCATCCTTTTGAAATGCAGTCACCTAAGAAGATAGTGCCCCTATCTTCCATTCTCTGTGGGATGATAGAAGACTACATTCAGCTCCAAACTGTAAAACTACCTTCTGTCATGAAGACATGAGAAAATTTACTTTTCCTTTCGGTAAGGCCAATTAGCAAGCACAGATGACCTAAGCTTTGCCCCACCCCAGGTCTTTGTCTCTCAAAAATCCTCCCGTCATTTGTTTTAGTGAAGTTGAGTTCAGACAATGTGTTCATCTCTCTTTTATTACAATAGCATTGAACAAAGTCTTCCTTGCTGGTTTAGCTTGCTTCGATGCAATTTTTTGCTTTGACAGAACAAAAGAATAGATTTTTTTTCAGGCAAAGTTTAGCATGTGTAGTAGCCAAAGGAACAAAGACATGAAGCATCCTGAGATAGTGTAGTCTCAATGTTACCAAATATCTCAGACTAAAAAGTGTTTTACTGTAAGTGTAGGCTGCAATGTCTTATTCTGGTAACCCTTGTTTAATCACAGGCTACAGAACTATTTTTGTCCCACCCTTCTTTCTATTGTTTATGGCAAAAGATATATATATATATATATGTGTGTGTGTGTGTGTGTGTGTGTGTATGTGTGTATATATATATGTGTATATGTGTGTATATATGTGTATATATATACGTATATATATACATATATGGCAGAGTTTTTTTTAGATATTGTTTTGGTCTTTTTTTTTTTACTAAAAGAAACATCTAGAAAATGCAAATAAGTCTGGGATAGAAGGATATTGGTTTTTTTGTGTGTGGATGATTTTACAATTCCTCACTTTACCTCTATAACAAGATGCCAGGGGTGTCTGTATGTGTGTGTGTTTATTAATTCAATAAAGTTAGTTCCAGAATACATCAGTAAGTTAGTACATATTCAGAATAATTTCAAAAAAGTATACAATTCAAATCAATATTCATATGATTATTCACAAACATTCAGAAATATTTGAGCGCCTCTGAATCTTCAAGTTTTAAATTAAATATTATTCTGTCTTCTATTTATTATTATAGATCTTCTCTTCACTCTTTTCCCTACATTTTACCCCAGGAGTATGGGCCAAATGGACCTCAACAATGAGTGGCAGTGCTCTCTGACTTTGATTGGATTCAGCAAATGAGGTGCACTTAGCAGAGATCTGATGGAGGCAGAATAGTGAAGTTCTCCCAGCTCCTTTACTGAAGAGTTGCTTCGAGCTGGCTGAGTCTCTCAGACAAACATCACAGCTTTTATAAGATCCCTCTCACTTTGCTTTCTCCATACAGCATTCCCACTTTTTCTTGCCTCCAAACCAATATTCTCCTTCCCCTTTCAGCCTAGGGATAATGATGTTACTAGCCTCAAGGTAACCTTTGTGATTTCCCTATACTCTGCTCAGACATCTATAACTAGTTCTCATTAAACTCTTCTTAAATTACACAAATAGAGCATTTTCCTGCAAAGCCAGTGAATGATGCACTTATCATATTTAGGGATCTGAGGGTGTTATTATGTCATAAACTTTGAAGTCACTGGTATATGATTTAAATTATAACTCCCAGATAAGAATGTACAGTTACCAGTACTCTTTGTCTAAGTGTTTTAGATTAATAGTATTTCTTTCAGATTAAATCAGAATTTAGCTAGAGAAATAAAGGAGGTGAAAAGGAAGTTTATGTCAGTTCTTTTTAATGCACCATATGGGAAAATCAAATTGAGTATTAGTTCTATTACATCAATGTAATAGATGTAGCCTTTTATTACGCTACATTACAGGAGTCAGACAGCGGGAGCTTAGTGACAACAGTCAATCATCTCCCTTTCCTAACCTAACCCTGCTTCAACAATCCAGGAAGTCTCTTTTAGGATGGATATTGCTTAGCAATAGAGACAAATGTAGTACATTCATTTGGGCTATGCCATAGTTGCCACTGGGCCCTCAGGTTAGTCTTTTTTACAAAGAATATGAGTTATGTGAACAAAGAAGGATACACACCAAATAGTCCTGGATTGTGACCAGAATTCAACTGCTTACAGAGTAATTTTTTTTTTTTTTTTGAAACAGAGTTTTGCTGTATTGCCCAGGCTGGATTGCAGTGGGACGATCTCAGCTCACTGCAACTTCTGCTTCCCAGGTTCAAGAGATTCTCCTGCCTCAGCTCCCAAGTAACTGGGATTACAGGTGCAAGCCACCACTCCCAGCTAATTTTTAGTAGGGACAGGCTTTCCCCATGTTGGCCAGGCTGGTCACGAACTCCTAACCTCAAGTAAACCACCAACCTCAGCCTCCCAAACTGCTGGAATTACAGGCGTGAGCCACCATGCCTGGCCACAGAGTAATTTTTTTACCTAGGTAGGTTCTGCTCCTCCTTAGTTCAAACCACCAAGTTATGACATTAGAATCAGAACCTACTTCTAATCCAAAAAAAAAAAAAGCCCAACACAAAGGACTAAAACATTCTTGTATGCAGCAACTAATAATCAATATAAGGTCTTAACATTTCTATTTTTATCTAAAGACTTACAATCCCTATATAGATTTAACATTTTTTCTCTTTTCCGTTTCTCCTGAGAAAATTAAAGAGAATTTAACAAAATCCCATATGTAGATTTAAAGCTCAACATATATAAAACCACTCAAGTGGTTTTGTCAACAAAATGGATATATAATAAAACATTAAATTACTCCTCCAGATTATCTCTAAGTCTAAAACATTGTCTCTCCCGGTTGAGAGAATATCAGACTTAATCAAACCTATTAATGAAAATTTTCATACCTGTTTGGGTAACTTATTGAACTCCTCCTAACTCCAGTTTCTCCTTAGACAAATGATATATGGACAGGCTCAAATATTCCATGTATAGCAATTTGAAAGAACACTTTGGATGAAAATTTCTGTTTAGTCCAACACACTTTTTAAAACTTTTTATTTAACATTATATAGTTTTAAATAGAACATTGTTTTGACAGAAATTTGAAAAGTATAAGCTCTACTTTGAATTTTTCTAATTATATAGAAGCAGAAATGCTCAAGCAGAAAACTATTGAAAATGCAAATTCAGCAATTTGAAAGGCTATTAAAAATTCTTTATTAAAAAAGAAGACCAGAGTTTTTAAACATGCTCAGAAAAAAAAAATGCTTAGAAAAAATCCCCCAGGGACAAATTATGAACTTGCTGAGAAAGAACTTTAAAAGTATATAGTTATCCCTTCTATTAATTCTGACTTTAGATTGTGGATGACTACAGATCATTTTCATAAATATATCTACCAGAAGTTTCTATAAAAACAATATTAGAGTTAGATTATACTTATGAAAAATCCACTGCCCCATCCAGAATAAACCCACCTTCCGACTCCTCTGCCCTGCATAAGTCTTCACTGAAGAGAAGGCTAAAGGAGGCAGTCTTGGACTAGAATTTTTGCAATAGGATGGTAAAATCTGAGGTACAGCTGTGTTTTATGCAAATTACATGTGACCCCAAAACTTGAGTACCCTTTGACGATTTGCCCACAGAAACAGCACCCCTCAATTAACTTCCAGCATTTGCTTGCTTTAAATAGCCCCAACGTGTTAAGTAGGTTAAAAAATATCCACATCAACTCTTCGTGAAAATACACAGCCTCACATACACATAACAAAGGTAGCATTAGAGCAATTGAGAAAAAAAAATACTCCTACCACATGAAGGCATTTGAAATAATCCTTTGTTTAAGCGATTGAATGTACAATGGATTAAAGTTCTAGCTCAGCTGAACAACATAAGTCCTTATGTTGGGCATGCTCAGCTCTTGCTGAAAGGTCAAAGCTCTCCATGGACAATAGAGGCTACTGCACACACAAATGGGGCATAGCACATGACTCTGGAGATTCATTCTAAAAGTATGACTTGTCAGCTCTAGCATTACAAAGCATTAAAACCCAAACACTGTTCTCTGATGATAACATTGTTCCTAACTACTTGGCACCAGGAGTCACAGTGAAAACCACTGACAGCAATAAAAGGCAGACTAAGGAAATAGGATCCCCACTTCTCTGAATTTCAACATCACATTACACTATATTGCATTCAGTGCACGGCTAGATCTTTTTAAGTGTGAAGCCCATGGGACTTGAGAGAAAATTTTGATGATGCATTTGGAAAAACTGGAAAGCATCCTCACCTCAACACTACATATAAGCTTTCTGCTTCAATCATACAAATAAGCAACTATACCACCACCCTTCTGGTGTGTGTTCTGTTGTTTTAAAAGAGTTATGTAAAACAAATTTTTCCAATTCCAGCCTCAGAATGAATGCCAAATCAATTAACAGAGATCAAATCACAACAAGCTCAACCCGCAGAGATTTCAAGTAGGCATTACTTGAAATCAAGTATTTTGATGCAGACTGAATATTAATGTTGCACCAAATAAGATAGAATAGAAATTTCTAAGTTTCCAAAAATGGGATTGAATCCAGATTGTGAAAATCAGAGAGTGTACACAGATCTGTATGGTGGATTAGTTCTACACATATATTTATGTGACTGTAAACATAAAAGCCTTCTCCTAATTCTGATGCTGAAAGTTTCTTTAATAAGAAGCAAAGGCATTACATAAGAGATGCAGTCTAACATGCAAATATCCTTCAGAGAAGAAAAACATTTGTAATAAGCTTATAAATGACATTTCTGTGGATTTTCCTTTTTTCAGAGCAGACTTTGATAGTGAAAAGAAGGAAGAAAACATGTAGGCCCTGAAGATCCTTAAAAGAGGGAAAGAGGTGACACAAGGTAAAAAGGGGTAGAAGATCCTGCAAATAAACATAGCCTCATAGCTTACTGCACAATTTTTTCAAGGTTTTATTATACCATAGAAAATTGCCCCAAAACATACTGACATACTGAGACCTCTAATATTTTATATATGTATATATATTTTTTAAAATATTAAACCAACATACGAGTTTCCAGTATGTAACAATAAGAAACATAGATAATAAGGAAAACATAATTTTGCCAGACCAACTTAAGTGTTTTTTTAGAGAGCAATTTCTCAGTTTAAGCAGATCAGATATCTGCAAGAACATTAAGAGGCAGGATTAGCAATAACAAATAAATGCTTAACATTTATATTCAACCAGACAAATATCAAATGATGTATACGTCATTTGATGTATACAAATATCAAAATGATGTATACCTGGTGGAACTTTAAAAAATGACAACATATTTACTGATTTTGTTAAAAAGTCGGCTTCTTTTTGTTAAAAAGAAGGCTCAAAGGATAGGGGCTGTCCCATGTGAGATAATTCAGATAAAGCTTGGAAAAGGAGAGAGTCCAAGATCAGCCCCAGGGACGATCCGTAGGTGACTAATGCTCTCCTCATCCAGTAATAAATGGATTCATCCATACACTAGTCATCATCTGCATAAATCTCCCAGATTGCTCATGTTCTTTTTTCCAATTATCTAAAGAAATATTTTAGAACTTTGGGCAGTACTAAAAAAATAAATCTCTATTAATGACCTACTATGTGTCAGGAACAGTACTAAGCACATCATATAAATTATTTAACAAATATTTGAGTGTGGTGGACAGAATAATGGCCCTCCCAAATATGTCCATGTCCTAATACTCAGAATCTGTGAATATGTTAGTGTATATGGCAAAGGAGTATTAGGGCTGCTAATCAGATGACCTCGATATGAGGGGATTATCCTCAATTATCTGGCTGGGCCAAATGTCCTTATAAGTAGGAAAGGGAGGCACAAGAGTGAGAGATTTGAAGATGCTATGGTGTTGGCTATTCTCTGTTGGCCTTGAAGGTGGATGAAGGAGCCATGAGCCAAGGAAAACACAGGTGGCCTCTAGAATCTAGAAAAGTAAATGAATTCTCCCATAGAACCTCCAGAAGTAATGCAGCCCTGCTGATACCTTGATTTTAGCCAAGATCCATTTCAGACCTCTGACCTTTGGAACTGTCAGAGAACACAGCTGTGCTGTTTTAAGCCATGAAATCTGTGGTAGTTTGGTAAAGCAGCAATAGGAAACCACTACATTGACTGTTCCATTATTTCATTTAATCCTTATGAAATTCTATAAATGTATTATTATTGCTATTTTACAGATAAAGAAACTGAGTCCGAGAGTTTAGTTAACTTGCCCAAATTTACCCAGCTAGTGGGTACCTAAACCAGGTTTCAAAACTATTCTAATTCCAAGGTCTATCCATTTAATTATTATAATTCTTCTCTCATGGGTTGATATTACCATACACTCAACATTACAACTCCCCACCACGTATTTATTCCAAGAAAAGATTTCATCACTGGGGCCTTATTCTGTACCTGCACATGAAGCAGCTGGTGCAGACTGTGGCTCTTCCAACTCAGAATGAATGAGAATGTGGTATAAAACAGTAAAACGGTGACTTATTGGAGGAGCAAAACTAGGAGTTTTACACATATAGATGTGAGCAATGAAGCAGGGAGGCATTCTGACAGCTGCTGATGACAAGCAGATTGGCTGCTATAGCACGTCAGACGCCATGAATCACAAGAGAGCTTTCAGTAATGGTTCCCACCAGTAAAGCCCACTGACACCATTTTTCAGTTGACAGACTCAAACATTCCCATTTCCAGTGACTCATTGGGCAGAGACAATTTGACATATGGACTGACCACTCCTGGATAGAGATCCCTCTACTAAAGAACATTAATGTATATTGCAGTTTTACTATTAATCATTTAAAGTACTATTGTTTTGCCTTCTGATTTATATTAGTTTTCATGGAAATAGCCATTGACTAAACCTCATGCTAAGTATGAATCCACTCAGATGTCTCTACTCCAAGTCTCAAGGTTTCACTCTTTTCCAATCAATTCTCTATCACATAAGAGATCTGGCAAGATTGCAACTTATGTTGTAATTCTTCAACCTGCACAATTAAATTTTGTGCCTGATTTTCAGTAAGCTATAAGAAACAAGGAATTTTTTAAGCAGCTCTCTGGTTCTCTGATAATGACTTTGGCTGGGAGCTTAAAGACCTGGGTTTGAATTTCTTCTCTGAGTGCTCCAGTGCATTCAAAGAAAAGCATTCCATACCACAGTGCTTGTAGTCGTCATCACTTCCATAATGGTCAGCACTACCAATGCACTTGATTATTAGGCACTTCCACACAATTAACAGCAGATGAAAATTTTATTAATCCTGATGACACTATATACCATATATTACTAATATCTCATTACACATTTGCACAGAACTCAGTACTGTATTCAAGCTCAAGCATACAACCAATGCAATCCCCAAATCTCATCTTTGAAGGTCTGTTTCCTGAGACTACTCCTAATACCAGCTTTGTATTGGTTGGGAGACAGGAGAGAAAACCCATACCAGTTATTAACACAGAGAATATAACATAAAAAATTATTAAGGATAATTTTTTATCCTTAATTGGAAAACTGAAAAGACAAAAAGGAATATTAAGAAATCATTGAGATAGTCATACAAAGAGCAGCTACCACCTCCAGGAGCTGGGAATAAAAAGGGGGAAAGGTTGTAATGATAAAACTTAGATGCTTGGAGAAGGGACCCATGGAACTGAACTCAGATCTCTGAGGAAGGGGCAGTGTTCAGCTAGCTCTGGTGTCCCTGAGTAGTCATAATAAGGCTGGTTACATGAGTGTTAGAAAAACTGCAATCTCATATCCACAGCAGCTATGGAAAGAACTGACACTGCTTCTGAGATAAAGAAGCTTTGCTGGGGAAATGCTGAAGGGAGCAGGCATGAGTACCCCTACCTCCTCTATCTTTGCAAACTTCTAGTTGCCCCTATTGGCAAACCCTAACAGAGAACCAGCCTGCCTGCAAAGCAGAAAGGTGGGTTTGCAGTGTCTCAGTTCAAGCAAAGAAACACATGGTATACTGTTTAGCTCATTCATTCACTCACCAAACATTTTTAAATGCCTACTATATTCTGGGCACTGGTGACCACTGAACAAAATAACAAAGTCTCCACTTTTGAGGTTGACATTTTGGTAGGGTGAGGCCAATAATAAATAAATAGACAAATATTTAATATTTGAGGTGGTAAAAAATGCTTTGAAGGAAAATAAATCAGTGATGGGGTGGAGAGAAATGGGTGCAGAAGCAGTAGAGATGGAGGCTGTGTAGATAAAGCATGAGCAGTAGAGCCACACTGCCAGCACCTGAGTCCTATCTCTGCTTCTTACTAAACCTATGATCTCAGGCAAGTTACTTAGCCTCTCTGTACCTCAGTTACTTTACGCGTCAGATGCAGATAATGGTGACAAAAATATCAACTTCATGGAATTGCTGTAAAGATTAAATAAACGGGTATCTATAAAGTGCTTAGAATAATATGTGGTGTATATAATAAGTTCCATATTGTTAAAGAGTGGTATCATATAATGACAAAGACTACAATGAGCCTAGATTGGGAGGAGGGAGAGTGTGGTTACGGTAAAAGAAGACATAAAAGGTTTGGAAACGGTAATGAGGAACAAAGAAGACCTGAACTCCAGGCCAGTGATATGAGGGATATAAAAGAGAAAACAGCTAACCGTGAGAAGTCTGAGAGGGAGGCAAAGTCTTCAAAGGAGAGTCAGGTTTAAGCCACATTCAGAAAAGAGGCTGAGAATACTGCACTGTAGATGATAGTGGATGCAATTTAGAGAAAGACATAGAAGTGTGAAAGAAGTATTTGCCACTTATTACCTTACTTTTACTAAAAGTAAAAACGCTATGATTAGAATGATAAGGCCGGGCACGGTGGCTCACGCCTGTAATGCCACCACTTTGTGGGGCCAAGGCGGGCAGATCACCTGAGGTCGGGAGTTCAAGATCAGCCTAACCAACATGGAGAAACCCCGTCTCTACTGAAAATACAAAATTAGCCAGGCATGATGGCACATGCCTGTAATCCCAGCTTCTCAGGAGGCTGAGGCAGGAGAATTGCTTGAACCTGGAAGGCGGAGGTTGCTGTGAGCCAAGATCACGCCACTGCACTCTAGCCTGGGCAACAAGAGCGAAACTCCGTCTCAAAAAACAAATAAACAAACAAACAAAAAAAAAATGATAATAGTTTTCTGATGGTAAAAACACCAAAACATTTATTATGAGCAATAATATAATTTCTATAACACTGTCTAGTTTACAAAATGTTTTCACATCTACTGTGTTATTGCTCATAATAAAATTGTGAAACTGAGACAATATACATTCACAATGAGAGTGAAGACATGGGCAAACCTAGTATTAGTCCAGTAATTCTCAAACATTTGACAGTTGCTAAGAGGGTGAATATATCTACTGAAAACTAAAATAAGGCTTTAGGGAAAATATGTTGTAGACACTAAGATGTTTTCACATTGTATATGTAAAACAGTAGATGGATTCTGAGCTTCTGGTGTTTCCAAATAAAAAAAGGCTTTTTGGTAGAGCAATATACTAGTTAAACCACAAAGTACCTAGATAGTGGATCCCTAATGGCCCAATCACAAGGCCACTTTTCAGAGGTCCTACCATATTGGAAAACAGCCCTTAAAATGTGGCCATTCTGCATACTTGTCAACACACTGAAACCTCAAGGTGACCCACACTAAAAGGTCTGTCTCTGCTGTCTTACTCAGCTGTCATTCCCAGCATAATTTCAAGGGACTTCAGGGACTTCCAACATGTACTTTATATAGATCACGTAGAAGTCCAAAATGCCACAATAGTATCAAAAAATAGATTTTTAGGATAACAGAATCAAAATTAGTTTCCTAGTATGACACAAGATCTTAAAGAACCCTCATCTAATCTCTCACGTTATTGATTTGAACAATGAAGTAGAGTGAAAGAAAGTGACTTTACTCAAGGGCGCACAGATTCACAGCTACATAGTAACAGTATAGGGCTAAATTTCTGGTTTCCTAGATACTGAGTTCAACATTCTCATTCAGCTCTACATGCTGCCTTAATATTATTGGGAGAATGATACAGGAAAGGGAAGCAACCTGGAATTAAAACTGATACAGGAAAAGAAATATTGGTGGGGAGGACATGTCTTACAGATGCATATGACTAACCTTACAGAAGAGAAAAAAGTGGCTCATCAGTGTATTTAATCACTGTGTAACATGCACACATATTCTGCAGATTTCTCAAGTGACAGGACTTAAAAATTTAATTTCTACAGCTTATTATTTCTACATTTGAACTGATTTGTAAAAACCTTGAAGACAACTCCATTTTCCAAGTCTTGGTAGTCCCTCAAGCGCATCACAAACTGGGCCCACAATAGTTACTCAATAACTGCTTCCTATGTATGTACCTGATTATAATACTTGACAAAATATTCACCCTTTGGTTATGAAAATTATTTTTAATTTTTTCTTCTTTGTTTAGCAAAGCAACATTTAGAGTTATTCTAAAACTGTCTACTGATATATAGATTTTATTTAGAAAACATTTGTTTTATTCAGTTAGTCATTTTTAGCAAAATTCACAAATCAAAATTATGATTTAGATTAATATAAAGTAACACATTTGAAGCTATGAAGCTTTGCTTCATGAAAGATTTAAGAAAACAAAGATTATTCTACATGAAATGCCACATAAAGCAATTTAGCAGACTTGAAAAACAAGAAAGGGGAGGGAATATGTGCAAAGAACTACATAGGAATGGGGCACTTTTAGTTTCTATAGTAACCAACATAAATGAATACTGTTTTGGAAAATGTACTAGCAAAGTCAGTGAGACGTAAATTTATGAACACAAAAACCAAAGACCCAATTCAATCCTATGGTATAAACCCACACTTTTCCTCTAAATGGAGCTGAAATTTTTTTAAAAGCCCTATTGCTAACTGGTCTGTTCAAAGGATTTTTTTCTTAATTTGCTATTCTGCCTTCTGGGTATTTGTCTACTACACAAACATTTATCAATAACTAGAAATGACTTTTTTATTGCCTGCTGGATCGTTTATTAAAACTCTAGTGGAGAAGCCAGTGAGAACATAATTGTCTAACAATCCCTTCTTCCCAACTGTGTGTGGTAAATTGACTCCAGAGACCAGGACACACAACATGATAACTTTTTCAAAATCAATTGAAATATTAATCATAAAACAAAAAAAGAAAAATATGTATATATTATTTACTTTTATCTAAGCGAGTAAATCTCCTTTGTTATAAAAACTATACTAAATGTATGTTTTCAGTTTTTTAGATAAAGAGAGAGGACTATGTGAAGTTATTTTCAGAGACAGAGCAAAATCCATTGCCCAGGCGCCCTGTTGTTCTTCTGACTTGTGTATGCTTAGCCTACTCAGTATAATAAAGATGGTCAAGGATTATACAATTTACACCCATTTAAACATATATACTTTTCTCCTAAAGTAAATGACTAAAACAAGACATTTATCTGAAGAAGAAACTTCCTGTAATCACGTAAGTGTTACAGTGATGAAGAGAGCCGAACAGTTATTTCAACATTTCATGTAAAATTGTCATGAAAAGGAAAAAATTTCACAATGTACAATGCAAAACACTTTCATTTAATACTTGTTTTATTAATATCATTGAGTTGTCTAGAAATCAGTGTCTTTAAGCATATTGAGTTTGATTTTCAACATGCCAATTATCTTACTCCAAGTGTTTATTCCAATGCTTTAAAAAGAAGGAATTACATCTAAATGCCTTGTGTCTGTATATTGACCTAGCTTGATGAACTGGTGATGCTGCTTCCTTCAGCCTCATATTGTAAAGTGTTCTTCCTACATCCTTCACAGTTACAATGTAATCAGATTTTCTAAATATCTAATTGTTAATACTCATCTTATTCCATAATGATGCTACTGATAGAGACTATGTGCAGACTAATAAGATCAAAGTCAAAATGACTGATCTTGCCAAAAGATCTTTTTTATTTTCTATTATGTATTAAGAAACACTATAGGAGGTGCTGGAAATGTAAGAATGAGTAAGATGCCCTGCTGTCCAGGATATCACAAGCTAGCCAGAAAAAGAAACAAAAAAAAAATGGCTATAAAAATATTGTGGTTGCATAAGAATTCAGTAATTCAAAGGAAAAATTCAAATTAAAACAAGTTTTCAACATTTGTTATAATGCCTACTACTTTGTTTTGAAATATTTCTAGACTTGAAATTCCTAATTTTCCAAAATTGATATTTGTGAGAAAGTAATCACTAATACTCTGAAAGGTTAATATGATCTATATTTAGAAGAAAACCTTCAGACAAATTAAATTTAGCAGAGTTTATTTAAGCAAAGCTCATGAATCAAGCAGCACATTGAACAAGTTGAAGATCATTTAGCTCCACCCGTCAGTGTAGGCAGGCAATATTTGTAGACAGAAAAAGGAAGTAATGTACATAAAGAGCTTGGTTGATTATAGCTCCACATTTGGGCCTGGTGTGATGAGGCATTTGCTTTATATGGACATGGTCTGATCAGTTGGCAGTCTGTGATTGGCTGTTGGCAGTCTGTGATTGGCTGAAGCTCAGCTGCTATGATTGGCTAAGACTCACCTACTTGTTACAAGAATATATTCTTAAGTTAGGTTACAGTTTGTTCACATACTAAGATAGGTTGCCTTTTGCTACTTAGAGAGGCAGCTCTAAGCCAAATTTAATTTAACAGGACAGTTTCAAATATATGTGAGGCAATATATGTGGAATTGCTTTCCATGAAGTATTTTGAATGAGCCTTTTTCAAATGTCTGAAGAACTGTATACCATGTTAGTATAATTAAATTTTACACAACTGAAAATTTTTATATAAAAAATAAATACTAATTATTCATATATGTTAAGATTTAGAAAGCGTATCCTTTTCTTCAATAAATACATTAACTTTACTCTAAAGAAAATTTGTTGCCTTACACGATCATCTATAATTTTAGTATTTCAAAGATGACATTATTTATTTTGTTATATTAAGGAAAAGTAAAGATGTTTCTGGAAGGCACCAGGAGTCCTGTCTGCACAGAGCACCATGAAGTTCACCTGCATTGAGTTCTTTCCCTTTGTACAACACTTACTCACAGACCAAAAAATAACTCCTTCTCTCCAATCTGTGTTCCAGGCAAACCAATAGACTCCAATTGTCTCCCGAAATGCTTAAAGTGCTCTTCCAATATCCACTATGTTTGGGCAACATATTAAAAATATACAACAAAAAGTTTTTGCTGTGTTTTTCTTCTTAAGCATGTAGGACACAGGGCTCAAAAGTAATGAATATTTCAATGTTACCAAATTCTTCAACTTCAGTTTTCATTATTGTTGATCTTGTCCTTCTGGGTGGGCATGGATAGTATTAAAACACTTTGTAGATATGAAGATTGGTTTGAAAATTTTGGCTACTTTAGTGCAATGCAATCTGTCAGTTTTCCTAAAGACTTGTTAGGCATGATCTAACATCACACCTAGAGGAACTGGAGTAACAAGAATAAACTAATCCCACAGCTAGCAGAAGAAAGTAAATAACGAAAATCAGAACAGAACTGAATGAAATTGAGACCCAAAAAAATGATACAAGAATCAACAAAACCAAAAGTGGAAAAGATAAACAAGATGAATAGACCACTTGCTAGATTAACAAAGAAAAAAAGAGAGACTAGATCCAAATAAGCACCATCAGAAATAACAAAAGTGACATTGCAACTGATCCCACAAAAATACAAAAGATTTGTAGAAACTATTACGAACACCTCTATGCACACAAACTAAAAAATCTAGAGGAAATGAAAAAATACCTGGAAACACAGTCTCCCAAGATTGAATCAGGAAGAAATTGAAATGCTGAACAGACCAATATCGAGTTCCAAAATTGAATCAGTAATTTAAAAACCTATCAATGAAAACAAGCCCTGGACCAGATGGATTCACAGCTGAATTCTACCAGACATACAAAAAAGAGCTAGTACTGATTCTACTGAAAGTATTTTTAAAAAAAATTGAGGAGGAGAGACTCCTCCCTAACTCATTCTACAAAGTCAGCATCACCAGGATAAAAAAAAACCTGGAAAAAACACAACAAAAAAGGAAAACTACAGGTCGGTCAATATCCTTGATAAACATAGACACAAAAATCCTCAACAAAATAATAGCAAACTGAATTCAATAGCACATCAAAAAGTTAATTCATCATGACAAAGCAGGCATCATTCCTGAGATGCAAAGTTGGCTCAACATATGCAAATCAATAAATATAATTCACCACATGAACTAAAATAAAAACAAAACCCATATGATTATCTCAATAGATACAGAAAACCCTTTCAAAAAGATCCAACATCCTTAATGATAAAAACCCCTAAGGAACTAGGCATCAAAGAAACGTACCTCAAAATATCCTTAATGATAAAAACCCTTAAGGAACTAGGCATCAAAGAAACATACCTCAAAATAATAAGAGCCATCTATGACAAACCCACAGGCAACATCATACTGACTGAACCAAAAGTAGAAGCATTCTCCCAGAGAACTAGAAATAAGACAAGGGTGTCCACTCTCACCACTCCTAATCAACATAGTACTGGAAGTGCTAGCAAGACAATCAGGCAAGAGGAAGAAATAAAAGGCATCCAAATAGAAAAAGAAGTCAAATTATCTCTCTTCACTGATGATATAATTCTATACAGAGAAAACCCAAAGGACTCTGACAAAAGGCTATTATAACTGATAAATGATTTTATGAAGATTTCAGATGCAAAATCAATGTACAAAAAGCTGTAGCATTTCTATACACTAATATAGTTCAAGCTGAGAGCCAAATCAAGAATGCAATTTCATTTAAAATAGACAGAAAAAATAAAATAAAATACCTAGGAATACATCTAACCTAGGAGGTGAAAGATCTTTATAAAGGGAACTACAGAACACTGCTAAAAGAAATTGTAGAAAACAGAAACAAATGGAAAAACATCCCATGTGCATGGATTAAAATAATCATTAAAATACCCATACTGCCCAAATCAATATACAGATTCAATGTTATTCCTATCGAACTACCAATGTCATTTTTCACAGAACTGCTAAAAACTATGCTAAAATGTATATGGAATCAAAAGAAAAAAGAAGAACCTGAAAAGCCAAAGCAATCCTAATCAAAAAGAACAAACCCAGAGGCATCACACTTGACTTCATACTACTCCATAACCCAAACAGCATGGTATTGGTACAAAAACAGACACATAGACCAATGGAACAGAATGTGGAACCCAGAAATAAAGCCATACACCTACAGTCATCTGATCTTTGACGAAGCTGACAAAAATAAGTAATGGGGAAAGAATTCCCTATTCAATAAATGGTGCTGGGATAGCTGGCTAGCCATATATAGAATGAAACTAAAGCCCTACATTTTACCATATACAAAAATTAACTCAAGATGGATTAAAGACTTAAAATGTAAGACATCAAATCATAAGAATACTAGAAGAAAAACCTAAGAAACACCATTCTGGACATCGACCTTGAGAAAGAATTTATGACTAGGTCCTCAAAAGCAATTGCAACAGAAACAAAAATTGACAAGTGGGACCTAATTAAACTAAAGAGCTTCTGCACAGAAAAAGAAATTATCAACAGAGTGAACAGAAAACTTACAGAATGGGAGAAAATATTCACAAACTATGCATCTGACAAAGATCTAATATCCAGAATGCATAAGAAACTTTAATAATTGAACAAGCACAAAACAAATAACCCCATTAAAAATGGGCAAAAGACATGAACAGACACTTCTCAAAATAAGAAATACAAGCAGCGAACAAACATAAAAGAAAAAATTGTCAACGTAACTAATTATCAGAGAAACGTGAATCAAAACCATAATGAGATACAATCTCGTACCATTCAGAATGGCTATTAATAAAAAGTCAAAAACAATAGATGTCGGTGAGGCTGCAGAGAAAAAGGAAGACTTACATACTGTCAGTGGGAAGATAAATTAGTTCAGCCACTGTTGAAAGAAGTGTGGAGATTTCTCACAGAACTACCATTTGACCCAGCAATCCTATTACTAGGTATACATCCAAAAGAAAACAAATCGTTCAACCAAAAAGACACATGCACTCTCACGTCCA
The DNA here is from genome assembly GCF_029289425.2 of Pan paniscus. Classification (NCBI taxonomy): domain Eukaryota; kingdom Metazoa; phylum Chordata; class Mammalia; order Primates; family Hominidae; genus Pan; species Pan paniscus. Next base: position 45,717,286 of record NC_073264.2, read on the forward strand.
TTGCGGTACTATTCACAATATCAAAGACATGGAATCAACCTAGGTGCCCTTCAGTGGTGGACTGGATAAAAAAATGTGGTACAGATGGATTAAAGACTTAAATGTTAGACCTAAAACCATAAAAACCCTAGAAGAAAACCTAGACAATACCATTCAGGACATAGGCATGGTCAAGGACTTCATGACTAAAACACCAAAAGCAATAGCAACAAAAGCCAAAATAGACAAATGAGTTCTAACTAAACTAAAGAGCTTCTGCACAGCAAAAGAAACTACCATCAGAGTGAACAGGCAACCTAGAGAATGGGAGAAAATTTTTGCAATCTACTCATCTGACAAAGGGCTAATATCCAGAAACTACAAAGAACTTAAATCTGCAAGAAAAAAATGAACAACCCCATCAAAAAGTGGGCAAAGGATATGAACAGGCAATTCTCAAAAGAAGACATTTATGCAGCCAACAGACACATGAAAAAATGCTCATCATCACTGGCCATCAGAGAAATGCAAATCAAAACCACAATGAAGATACCATCTCACAACAGTTTAGAATGGCGATCATTAAAAAGTCAGGAAACAACAGATGCTGGAGAGGATGTGGAGAAATACGAACACTTTTACACTGTTGGTGGGAGGGTAAACTAGTTCAACCATTGTGGAAGACAGTGTGGTCATTCCTCAAGGATCTAGAACTAGAAATACTATTTGATCCAGCAATCCCATTACTGGGTATATACCCAAAGGATTATAAATCATGCTACTATAAAGACACATGCACATGTATGTTTATTGTGGCACTATTCACAATAGCAAAAACTTAGAACCATCCCACATGTTCATCAATGATAGACTGGATTAAGAAAATGTGGCACATATATACCATGGAATACTATGCAGCCATAAAAAAGGATGAGTCCATGTCCTTTGCAGGGACATGGATGAAGCTGGAAACCATCATTCTGAGCAAACTATCACAAAGACAGAAAACGAAACACCACATGTTCTCACTCATAAGTGGGAATTGAACAATGAGAACACTTGGACAGAGGGTGGGGAACATCACACATGGGGGCCTGTCATGGGGCGGGGGGCAGGGGAGGGATAGCATTAGGAGAAATAACTAACGTAAATGACGAGTTAATAGGTGCCACAAACCAACATGGCATATGTATACCTATGTAACAAACCTGCACGTTGTGCACATGTACCCTAGAACTTAAACTATAAATTAAAAAAAAAAAGTGGCACATATACACCAAGGAATACTATGCATCCATAGTATTTGCGGCAACATGGACGCAGCTGGAGACCATTATCCTAAGTGAATTAATGCATGAACAGAAAACCAAATACCACATGTTCTCACTTATAAGTGGTAGCTAAACATTGGGTACTCATGAACATAAGGATGGCAACAATAAACACTGGGGAGGTCTAGAGGTGAGAGAGAAGGAAGGGGGCAAGGATTGAAAAACTAACTTGGGCACTATGCTCAGTACCTGGATGACACAATTATTCCTGACCCAAACTTCGGCATCACACTGCATGCCCAGGTAACAAACCTGCACGTGTACTCCCTGAATCTAAAATAAAAGTTGAAAGATAAGGAAAAAACAAAAACAACAAAAAACAGTTTTTAGCATGGTTCCTTCCTTCTTTGTTAATCACTGTATCCCTATGTACTGCGCTTAAGTGAGTTTGGGGATAGCTTTCAACTCTGCTATGCTTGCCCATATATTCACAATTTCTCCTGCTCTTTATTCCTCTCTTTAGATCTATATTTCCATCTGATATCATTGTACTTCAGCCTGAAGAATTCCTTCGACATGTCTTATAATGCTCATGTGTTCATGATTAATTTTTTCAGCTTTTGCTATAGCCTGGAAACTCAAGATAATATACTGAGGCATGGAGTTCAGCTTTTCCCTTCTCACCATTTGTTTCCCTTTTCTCAGGAGTTTCTGTCCTATGTTGCTTATTGTTAAAGGTCTGGAAACAGTTGTTTGACGTATTTTGTCTGTTTTTGTTTTTGTTATTCAAAGCAGGAGGGTAAATCTGGTCCCTGTTACTCTATCATGGCTAGAAGCAGAAATCTTACCCTTTCATAGACAAAAAATGGATCTGACTCTTTTTTCCAGCTTTATTGAGGTGTAATTTAAAAATAACAATTATATATATTAAAGATGTATGATGTCATGTTTTAACATACATACGCATTGTATAACGATTACTATAATCAGATTAAGACATCCTCACCACACAGTTACCCTTTTTTGTGTGGCAGGGGGGTGGGGTGTGAAGACACTTCAGATCTACTCTCTTCACAAATTTCAAGTAAACAGTACAGTAGTATTAACTATAGTCACCATGTTTCGACCCTAGCAACTACCGTTCTACTCTCTGCTTCTATGAGTTCAACTCTTCTAGATTCCACATATAAGTGAGATCATACAGTATTTGTCTTTCTATGTCTGGTGTATTTCACTTAGCATAATTGCCTCCAGTTACATCAATGTTGTCAAAAATGGCAGGATTTCCTTCTTTTATATGAATAATGTTATATTAGTCTTTCATATGAATAATATTTCATTATATATGTGTATAGTATATGTACATATATGTATGTGTATATATTATATATGTATGTATATAATATATATGTATATATGTATGTATGTGTGTTTATATACATACACATACAAATATATGTATATACACACACACATACACATATACACACACAAACACACAACAGTTTCTTTATCCATTCATCTATTGATGGATACATAGGTTATTTTTGTATCTTGGCTATTGTGAACTTGGGGGTACAGATATCCTTTAGAGACACTAATTTCATTTCTTTCGGATATATACCCTGAAGTAGGATTGCTCGATCGTATGGTAGTTCTATTTTTAATTTTTTGGAGGAACTTCCATACTTTTTTCCAAAACAGTTGTTAACAATTTACCTTCCCACCAACAGTATTAAAGGTCATTTCTCCACACTCTTGCCATCACTTGTTATCTCTTGTCTTTTTTATAATAATCATCATAATGGGTGTGAGGTGAGATCTCATTGTGGCTTTGATTTATATTTATATTTCTGATTTATATTTATATTTCTCTGATGATCCATGATTTTGAACATTTCTTCCTATACTTGTTGGCCATTTGTAAGACTTTTTAGAAAAAATATATCTATTCAGGTTCTTTGCCCATTTTTAATAGGATTATTTGGTTTTATTGCTACTGAGTTGCATGAGTTCTTTATATATTTGGACATTAACCTTTTACTCAGTACATGGTTTTGCAAATATTTCCCCCCATTCTGTTTTCTTTTTATTGATTGTTTCTTTTTCTGTACAGAAACTGTTTAGTTTGTTGTAGTCCCACCAACTTTCGATAAAACCTATGTCATAGAATATGTTGTTTTCATCTTTGTGTTAAGTGCCTTTTATGATTTATTAAGAATGTTATAAAAATAAATGTAACAGGATGCAAAGAAAAGAATTTTTGTCTGTACAAAAGACCACAGGTACATCCCAAAGGGTATGCTAGAACATATGCATGATTTACAAAGAATTTCACAGTTCAAACCCCTCATTCATATTGAGGTTACAAAAGGATTTGAATTTGAAGGATATGAAAGAAAGCATTTCTCTAAAGAGAACTGAAGCTCTACTGCTCTGGGGAGAAAATGGGCTTTCATCTTGGCAGAAGGATTTCAGTGAGGTACCTCACAGTACTTAACGTGTCATTTGCAATTGGAGGACCTAGTGGTCTGTTGTCTATTTATACCTGTGCAATCTACATCATGATTTACTCTGGCTAGCTGTTCTAATGGCAAAGCAAGGAAGAATTTCCTGAGTTGCACATGGCTTGTACCCTCAGAGAATGCATGAATTTCCCTTCAAAAACCAGGAGGAAAAAGCTGGCTTTATTGATCTTAGGCCCTGTCCAAAAAACTAACTAGAGGTACAAAATAGATCTCAGTAAAAACAATCTGAAGGTACTGCTGGGTTACACGGTGCTAAAAAAAATAAGTAAATGACTTAGTATAAATTAGATATGCTGTCCTCTATAAGGAAACTTGTCTTAGGTGAAACATCACCAGCATTTACAAGAAATAGACTTGTTTTTAAACACCTATTGAACCCAGAAGAGAGCACAGGTGCCAGACAAGGATGACAATGCCAATTGAAAGAGAACTCTTTTCCTACCTCCTCTCTACCTGAAGGGCCACAAAAAGGGTTTATGAGATGAGAAAGAAAAGGATTTAGGAATGCTAATTAGAAGCCTCAATTTTAAAGCAAGTTTGGATATTTGATAATTACAAAGAAAAGATCACATCAATTGCTATATTGAGATGCTGTGATCTCTAGTGACTATTGAAACTTTTAAGTTACCTAAAAGAGACCAGAGATGTTATAGGATCTGCCCAAGTTTTCATTCAGGGGCAGGGGAAGAACTAACTCCATAGTTTAGATTTAGAGGACAGTCAATATGAGAGGAGTCAAAAATAGGGTGGCCTGGTATTACATCCCATAGATTGTTCTTGTTCAGTATAAAGGTTTTGTATATTTTTGTATACAAAACACACAACTTCTACTTCTTCACTGAAGTTAATATTAGATATGGAAAGCTAAATCATAATTCTGCTGTATAAGAAATACACCATAATGATTAAGGAAATAATAATGTTTATTTACAATCATATAAATATGTAGAATAGCTTTTTAGTTATGTAAATTTACCCAAGAAGGTAGTTGAAATGAAAGTAAGAGAAAAGCCTATTATGAGCTCTTTTTTAAACCTCTTCATGATGTCCTTTTAAGTTGTTTAATTTTAACAACTCTATTCCCTTCAGTGTAAACATTTTGATTTCAGCAACATTTCATAATTTATCCAACATGTAAAATCACATTAATGCAATGTTTGACTAAATTTGATTTTTTTAAAAAAATTTGTTCATTTTAGACAAGAAAATGTACTTCAAAGAAATCAGAAATTATTATCACATTATGTATTACAGCCATTTATTTGTGGAAATGGAGCATGAAATAAACTATTTAGTTCATTAGCTCGAGTAGGAGAGCACTGTTCAAGCATGTCGTCCATTAATCATTGATAACCAGTGTTTAGTGTGCAGACATGCAAGACTGCTAATCTGGCTAAATAATATAGAATCCTCTTTATCAACATCATAGTATGTGCAACTTTTATGTGTCATTTATCACAGTCCCCTTGGCAGAGCCCATGGAAAAAAAGCTTTGAATTGAGATTAATTAAATAGTAAAGCTTTATGTGTTTTCAGAAAACAGATATTGAAATTTTCAAATATTTTCCTTGTTCTTTTTTTTTCTTATGATATCTCAAACGAAATTTGGCAAGACATCTGTGTGACCAGTTCAATCTCTAACTCCCTTTTGAAATCATGGTCTACCCTGTTCTTATAACAAATGATTGATATCCTGTCAATAATCAACTCCTGATGAATGCTGCTGAATAATCATCAGTAATATTGAATGGGAGGAAATCCAAATGAAATCTTGTACACAGTGAATTCAAATAATCATTTTCCTCGGCATCGAAATACTAGAGGTAGATTGATTATACTTTAGAGATAGAGCAGTGGATATTTTCTTCCCAAGGTTATCAATAAAATCACTTTTAAAATTAACTCTGCCACTTTCCAAATATACTGCCCACCCTTAATAGCAAAAACTTTAAATTATCTTTAAAACAAAATAGCAGCAGTATTCAAAATTGTGATACTATGGAAATGTCAAAGTTCCTATGACAGCTTAATAATAAGCTGGTATAGTCACATAATGGAGCACATAGAACAATGAGAATAAACACCCTGCAACTCAACAATATAGATGAATCTCACAAACACGTTAAGCAAAAGAATCAAGACCTCAAAGCTATATACTGTATGATTACACTAGTATAGAGTACAAAAAAGCAACAAAATTGAATTGTGCTATTAGAAGTCAGGGTGTGGTTACTTTTGATGGAGGCATCAGTGGTGAGGAATGGTTAGTGACTAGCAAGGAATGTATTAGAGTTTTCTGGGCTGCTGGTGATATCTGTTTTGTGAGCGGGGTGCTTCTTGATCACACATGTTGACGTTGTAAAAATCCAGTGAGCTGTATACTTATGGTGTGGGCTGTTTTCTTTTCTTTTCTTTTCTTTTTTTTTTGAGACGAAGTCTGCTCTGTCGCCCAGGTTGGAGTGCAGTGGCGCGATCTCGGCTCACTGCAAGCTCTGCCTCCTGGGTTCACACCATTCTCCTGTCTCAGCCTCCCGAGTAGCTGGGACTACAGGCACCCACCACCATGCCCAGCTAACTTTTTGTATTTTTTAGTAGAGATGGGGTTTCATCATGTTAGCCAGGATGGTCTCGATCTCCTGACCTCGTGATCCACATGCCTTGGCCTCCCAAAGTGCTGTGATTAAAGGCATGAGCCACCGTGCGATATGGGCTGTTTTCTGTAGGTAGGTTATACCTCAATAGAATGTTAAAAAATGATTCTACATGGATGTAGAACAAAATATATAGGTCTCTTTCTTTTCATAGACAGAGGATCTGGGTGAAGAGAGACTGAGACACAGGTGTCCTAAAGCAGAGGACAACAGTGCAGAAAGAGGACCTGTGCCATCTGAAGGCATGCCTCACAGCAGAGAAACATCAACTCACCTGAAAGGGAAGCAATGGACAGTTGCATTAATGAAATTGGATCATGCTTTCTGCTTGTTATTAAATTTTACTTTCTGATAGTTAAGGAATGCTTGTAACTGAGGAAGTACCGACTTTTCTGGAAGGCATATTTCCCAGATTTGTGAGAAGAGTTAGAACCACAAAAAACATGGTAGCAAAAAAGGTAACTCACCATGTCTTTTGGGCTTCGGGTACCCCAGCCTGAAAATTTGGTTCTATTTCAGCAATCAGGTAATTTAGTAGTATTTGTCTTTTTATATTCCCATTTAAATAAATCTAGACTGTATTACATCTGCTCTTTCTGAATATGTATAAACCACATCCTAAGATCTGCTGGCTGTGGAATTTAAATATTTGCCCAAATTGGCCACTTCACTTTCTCTGGGCTGGAAGTCCTGTAACACCAAGTCAATCCCATATATAAGGTCCTTTTATTTCCTCTTACATGACCAGGCTTGGACATGTTTTTGGCTTGCCTTCAACACTCTCCTTCAAGACTTAATTTTTAGCATCTTCCATTGGCAGATAAGGGTCCCTTTCACATCCAGGTCTTCAGATACAGCTTCCAAACACCAAGTGGCCACAGATCCCATCTTCTATCACACCATCCTATCAGGGGAACCAGACTAGACAAAGAAAAACTTAAAGGCAGTGCTAGTCCTGTCAAACTCAGAGGATGCTTTAATAGCATTTGCTCTGAATTTTGAATTGAATTAATTCAATTTGAAATTTGAATTGAATTAATTCCCCAATTTGTACAGACTCACAAGATGGAGAAAGAAGTAATCATTGTTAATTGTAATAATAATAATATTGACTAACATTTAATCAGCCTTTATAATGTGCTAAGGACTGATTTACTGTGGTTATATGAATATCTTCTTTAAGCCTCACTACTGACAAAGATTTTCTCCTTGATTAAATTTGGGTCAGGTTACCATGAGCCCTCTTCTGAACTGGGACCTTGGCCCAGCCTATCTCAGCCTAGCCCAGTTAAGCAAGAATCTTGTTAACTCCATTTAGCAAGAATCTCCCAACCCTTAATACACGATCTCCCTTAATGTCTGATCAAATTCATTATCCCCTACCTTTGATGTATAAATCCCTGGCCTACCTTTAACAAAAATTCTTTTAGAACATTAAGCAAGAATGCCCCTACCCTTGGTCTCTCCTCTTACTAATTTTCCATTCACTGTCCCCTACACTCTGTTCTTTGGCTATAAAATCCCAGCTGCTTTTGCGTTAGTCAGAGGGAGCTCAGTTGCTCCCCACTATTGTGACAGTCATGACCCCTATTGCAATAGTCTTGAATAAAGTCTTCCTTACAGTTTTAACAAGCATGAGAATAATTTTTCTTTAATACAACCACTCCATGAGGCATGTAATGCCTGCATCTCCTTTCTACCAAGATAAAACAAAGACAGAAATTTCAAATAAAACATTTAGGTACACACAATAATACCCAGGATTGGAAGCCAGGCACTGTGACTTCAGAGGCTAAGCTCTTAGCTATTTTCCTTTGTAGGAAAATACTATTCTGCTTCAAATTGTGTTTCAGCCACACACACACACACACACACACACACACACACACACACACACACACACAAACAAAAGTTCAATTGTGGTGATGTTAGACTAGGCTTTTATGGCTTATGAAGACGTAGGTTAGCAGGAGAGAAAAACAGACTAAGTTAATCTTTCTCAGACAACCTCTTTTAAAGAAAATGATGCTACATGAACTTCAATGGAAATAGAATTTAGTGCAATGAAAACTTAGCAAGTGAGAATAAAGTGGAGAAAATGCTGTTTTGACAATACCCAGAGATAGTAAAACCTTCAAGTTCACTGTTTTTTGTTTTGTTGTTGTTGTTGTTGTTGTTGCTGTTATTGACAAAATGTAGACTCTGCTGCTGAGAAGTTTAATAAAAGAAAATATATTAGCTAGCTTTTAGGTATAGGTCAGTGAAATCCACATTAGGGACCACTTTTGTTACATATCAGAAATCTTTTTATTAGGTACAATGCAGTTCTCTCACTCTCTGTGCCAGACAATCTGGCTGGTTAAAACAATTTCATGTTTTGGAAGGTCATGCTTGAGGTGGGAGTAACAGGTTTAAGAGCTCAACTACCCACAAGAAGAATAGGAAAAATTTTACTCCTACTCAAGCAGCCAACCACTGTCAAAACTGAAAGAAGCATCAGTAAAATAAGAATACACTTACTGTAGTATCAGCTGTGAAGAAATTGGGCCACCTAATGGGGAAGTCTGAGGCAGAGAGAGGAAAAGAAGAGGAAGTAGCAGGAGGATAGAGAAAATCAGTGTTTTGGGCCCACACTGTCATGGCAAACAAGCTAAGTCTGTGGGTCTGAGGACTCCCAGGAACCTACATGTACTCAGGGCATCTCATATCCTGTGAGAACTGCTCTGAACCTACAAAAGGTGTCCTACCTCCACGTTCTAGGGCATAGGAGGACATATGAATGCATATCCACATATGTGAGCTGGGATAGGTAAAGACCATTCTTTCTCCCCTTCTCCCCATTGGTAATAGAGTCCCCATGTTTTAGGTGGCATCATGACCTGCCAGCTTGAAGCTACATTTCCTTGGCTCCCTTGCAGATAGTTGGATTAGAAAGATCTTGCCAAATGAATGTGAGCTAAAGAGATATGCACAACATCTGGGACTTGTCCTAAAGTCTTGCTCTTTTTAACTAGGAGACTGACAACAAGAAGCTTAAAGTAAAATTAAAAATTGGATGGCAGTAATAGGATTCATAATGGAAGCAAGCAAATAAATGTTTTTGTATTCGTCCATTTTCATGCTGCTGATAAGGACATACGCAAGACTGGGCAATTTACAAAAGAAAGAGGTTTAATGGACTCACAGTTCCACGTAGCTCACGAGGCTTTACAATCATGGTGGAAGGTGAAAGACATGTCTCAAATGGTGGCAGACAAGAGAGCTTGTGCAGGGAAACTCCCCTTCATAAAACCATCAGATCTCCTGAGACTTATTCACTATCATGAGAACAGCATGGGAAAGACCTGCCTCGATGATTCAATTACCTACCACCAGGTTTCTCCCACAACGGGAATTGTGGGAGCTACAATTCAAGATGAGATTTGGGTGGGGACAGGGCCATATCATATCAGTTATCATGTTACATAAATGGTATAAATAAATACTACCATGTCACCAATAAATAGATGCTACCATGTTAACTGAGATGGAAAAACAAGATATGCCTGAAACTAAACATGTCAATGGCAGTGGGGGAAACAGGTCAGATTTAAGAAATAATTATAATTAAGGCCAGGCGTGGTGGCTCACGCCTGTGATCCCAGCACTTAGGGAGTCCAAGGCAGGCAAATCACCTGAGGTCAGGAGTTTAAAACCAGCCTGGCCAACATGGTGAAACCCCACCTCTATTAAAACTGTACAACAATTGGCCAGACGAGATGACGCATGCCTGTAATCCCAGCTACTGAGGAGGCTAAGGCAGGAGGGTCGCTTGAACCTGGGAGGCCGAGGTTGCAGTGAGCTGAGATCACGCTACTGCATTCCCACCTGGGTGGCAGAGCGAGGCTCCATCTCCACAAAATAAATAAACGAATAAATAAATAAATAAATAAATAAATAAATAAATGATTAAAAATCAAACTCTTTTTTTAAATTTTATTATTATTATACTTTAAGTTTTAGGGTACATGTGCAAAATGTGCAGGTTTGTTACATATGTATACATGTGCCATGTTGGTGTGCTGCACCCATTAACTCGTCATTTAGAATTAGGCATATCACCTAATGCTATCCCTCCCCACTCCCACCACCCCACAACAGTCCCCAGAGTGTGATGTTCCCCTTCCTGTGTCCATGTGTTCTCATTGTTCAATTCCCACCTGTGAGTGAGAACATGTGGTGTTTGGTTTTTGGTCCTTGCAATAGTTTGCTGAGAATGATGGTTTCCATTTCATCCATGTCCCTACGAAGGACATGAACTCATCATTTTTTATGGCTGCATAGTATTCCATGGTGTATATGTGCCACATTTTCTTAATCCAGTCTATTGTTGTTGGACATTTGGGTTGGTTCCAAGTCTTTCCTATTGTGAATAGTGCCGCAATAAACATACGTGTGCATGTGTCTTTATAGCAGCATGATTTATAGTCCTTTGGGTATATACCCAGTAATGGGATGGCTGGGTCAAATGGTATTTCTAGTTCTAGATCCCCGAGGAATCGCCAACCTGACTTCCACAATGGTTGAACTAGTTTACAGTCCCACCAAAAGTGTAAAAGTGTTCCTATTTCTCCACATCCTCTCCAGCACCTGTTGTTTCCTGACTTTTTAATGATCGCCATTCTAACTGGTGTGAGACGGTGTCTCATTGTGGTTTTGATTTGCATTTCTCTGATGGCCAGTGATGATGAGCATTTTCTCATGTATTTTCTGGCTGCATAAATGTCTTCTTTTGAGAAGTGTCTGTTCATATCCTTTGCCCACTTTTTGATGGGGTTGTTTGTTTTTTTTCTTGTAAATTTGTTTGAGTTCATTGTAGATTCTGGATATCAGCCCTTTGTCAGATGAGTAGGTTGCAAAAATTTTCTCCCATTTTGTAGGTTGCCTGTTCACTCTGATGGTAGTTTCTTTTGCTGTGCAGAAGCTCTTTAGTTTAATTAGATCCCATTTGTCAATTTTGGCTTTTGTTGCCATTGCTTTTGGTGTCTTAGACATGAAGTCCTTGCCCATGCCTATGTCCTGAATGGTATTGCCTAGGTTTTCTTCTAGGGTTTTTATGGTTTTAGGTCTAACATGTAAGTCTTTAATCCATCTTGAATTAATTTTTGTATAAGGTGTAAGGAAGGGATCCAGTTTCAGCTTTCTACATATGGCTAGCCAGTTTTCCCAGCACCACTTATTAAATAGGGAATCCTTTCCCCATTTCTTGTTTTTGTCAGGTTTGTCAAAGATCAGATGGTTGTAGATATGCAGCATTATTTCTGAGGGCTCTGTTCTGTCCCATTGATCTATATCTCTGTTTTGGTACCAGTACCATGCTGTTTTGATTACTGTAGCCTTGTAGTATAGTTTGAAGTCAGGTAGTGTGATGCCTCTGGCTTTGTTCTTTTGGCTTAGGATTGACTTGGCGATGCGGGCTCTTTTTTGGTTCCATATGAACTTTAAAGTAGTTTTTTCCAATTCTGTGAAGAAAGTCATTAGTACCTTGATGGGGATGGCATTGGATCTATAAATTACCTTCGGTAGTATGGCCATTTTCACGATATTGATTCTTCCTACCCATGAGCATGGAATGTTCTTCCATTTGTTTGTATCCTCTTTTATTTCATTGAGCAGTGGTTTGTAGTTCTCCTTGAAAAGGTCCTTCGCATCCCTTGTAAGTTGGATTCCTAGGTATTTTATTCTCTTTGAAGCAATTGTGAATGGGAGTTCACTCATGATTTGGCTCTCTGTTTGTCTCTTATTGGTGTATAAGAATGCTTGTGATTTTTGCACATTGATTTTGTATCCTGAGACTTTGCTGAAGTTGCTTATCAGCATAAGGAGATTTTGGGCTGAGACAATGGGGTTTTCTAGATATACAATCATGTCATCTGCAAACAGGGACAATTTGACTTCCTTTTTTCCTAATTGAATACCCTTTATTTCCTTCTCCTGCCTGGTTGCCCTGGCCAGAACTTCCAACACTATGTTGAATAGGAGTGGTGAGAGAGGGCATCCCTGTCTTGTGCCAGTTTTCAAAGGGAATGCTTCCAGTTTTTGCCCATTCAGTATGATATTGGCTGTGGGTTTGTCATAGATAGCTCTTATTATTTTGAGATACGTCCCATCAATACCTAATTTATTGAGAGTTTTTAGCATGAAGGGTTGTTGAATTTTGTCAAAGGCCTTTTCTGCATCTATTGAGATAATCATGCGGTTTTTCTCTTTGGTTCTGTTTATATGCTGGATTACATTTATTGATTTGCGTATGTTGAACCAGTCTCGCATCCCAGGGATGAAGCCCACTTGATCATGGTGGATAAGCTTTTTGATGTGCTGCTGGATTTGGTTTGCCAGTATTTTATTGAGGATTTTTGCATCAATGTTCATCAAGGATATTGGTCTAAAATTCTCTTTTTTGGTTGTGTCTCTGCCAGGCTTTCCTATCAGGATGATGCTGGCCTCATAAAATGAGTTAGGGAGGAGTCCCTCTTTTTCTATTGATTGGAATAGTTTCAGAAGGAATGGTACCAGCTCCTCCTTGTACCTCTGGTAGAATTCGGCTGTGAATTCATCTGGTCCCAGACTTTTTTTGGTTGGTAATCTATTGATTATTGCCACAATTTCAGAGCCTGTTATTGGTCTATTCAGAGATTCAGCTTCTTCCTGGTTTAGTCTTGGGAGAGTGTATGTGTCGAGGAATGTATCCATTTCTTCTGGATTTTCTAGTTTATTTGCATAGAGGTGTTTGTAGTATTCTCTGATGGTACTTTGTATTTCTGTGGGATTGGTGGTGATATCCCCTTTATCATTTTTTATCGTGTCTATTTGATTCTTCTCTCTTTTCTTCTTTATTAGTCTTGCTAGCGGTCTATCAATTTTGTTGATCCTTTCAAAAAACCAGCTCCTGGATTCATTAATTTTTTGAAGGGTTTTTTTTGTCTCTATTTCCTTCAGTTCTGCTATGATTTTAGTTATTTCTTGCCTTCTGCTAGCTTTTGAATGTGTTTGCTCTTGCTTTTCTAGTTCTTTTAATTGTGATGTCAGGGTGTCAATTTTGGATCTTTCCTGGTTTCTCTTGTGGGCATTTAGTGTTATAAATTTCCCTCTACACACTGCTTTGAATGTGTCCCAGAGATTCTGGTATGTTGTGTCTTTGTTCTCATTGGTTTCAAAGAACATCTTTATTTCTGCCTTCATTTTGTTATGTACTCAGTAGTCACTCGGGAGGAGGTTGTTCAGTTTCCATGTAGTTGAGTAGTTTTGAGTGAGTTTCTTAATTCGGAGTTCTAGTCTGATCGCACAGCGGTCTGAGAGACAGTTTGTTATAATTTCTGTTCTTTTACATTTGCTGAGGAGTGCTTTACTTCCAACTGTGTGGTCGATTTTGGAATAGGTGTGGTGTGGTGCTGAAAAGAATGTATGTTCTGTTGATTTGGGGTGGAGAGTTCTGTAGATGTCTATTAGGTCCGCTTGGTGCAGAGCTGAGTTCAATTCCTGGGTATCCTTGTTAACTTTCTGTCTCGTTGATCTGTCTAATGTTGACAGTGGGGTGTTAAAGTCTCCCATTATTATTGTGTGGGAGTCTAATTCTCTTTGTAGGTCACTAAGGACTTGCTTTATGAATCTGGGTGCTCCTGTATTGGTTGCATATATATTTAGGATAGTTAGCTCTTCTTGTTAAATTGATCCCTTTACCATTACGTAATGGCCTTCTTTGTCTCTTTTGATCTTTGTTGATTTAAAGTCTGTTTTATCAGAGACTAGGATTGCAACCCATGCCTTTTTTTGTTTTCCATTTGCTTGGTAGATCTTCCTCCATCCCTTTATTTTGAGCCTATGTGTGTCTCTGCATGTAAGATGGGTTTCCTGAATACAGCACACTGATGGATCTTGACTCTTTATCCAATTGGCCAGTCTGTGTCTTTTAATTGGAGCATTTAGCCCATTTACATTTAAAGTTAATATTGTTATGTGTGAATTTGGTCCTGTCATTATGATGTTAGCTGGTTATTTTGCTCTTTAGTTTATCCAGTTTCTTCCTAGCTTTGATGGTCTTTACATTTTGGCATGTTTTTGCAGTGGCTGGTACCAGTTGTTCCTTTCCATGTTTAGTGCTTCCTTCAAGAGCTCTTTTAGGGCAGGCCTGGTGGTGACAAAATCTCTCAGCATTTGCTTGTCTGTAAAGTATTTTATTTCTCCTTCACTTATGAAGCTTAGTTTGGCTGGATATGAAATTCTGGGTTGAAAATTCTTTTCTTTAAGAATGTTGAATATTGGCCCCCACTTTCTTCTGGCTTGTAGAGTTTCTGCTGAGAGATCCGCTGTTAGTTTGATGGGCTTCCCTTTGAGGGTAACCCAACCTTTCTCTCTGGCTGCCCTTAACATTTTTTCCTTCATTTCAACTTTGGTGTATCTGACAATTATGTGTCTTGCAGTTGCTCTTCTCGAGGAGTATCTTTGTGGTTTTCTTTGTATTTCCTGAATCTGAATGTTGGCCTGCCTTGCTAGATTGGGGAAGTTCTCCTGGATAATATCCTGCAGAGTGTTTTCCAACTTGGTTCCATTCTCCCCGTCACTTTCAGGTACACCAATCAGACATAGATTTGGTCTTTTCACATAGTCCCATAATTCTTGGAGGCTTTGTTCATTTCTTTTTATTCTTTTTTCTCTAAACTTCCCTTCTCCCTTTATTTCATTCATTTCGTCTTCCATCACTGATACCCTTTCTTCCAGTTGATCGCATTGGCTCCTGAGGCTTCTGCATTCTTCATGTAATTCTCGAGCCTTGGCTTTCAGCTCCATCAGCTCCTTTAAGGACTTCTCTGCATTGGTTATTCTAGTTATCCATTCATCTAACTTTTTTTCAAAGTTTTTAACTTCTTTCCCTTTGGTTTGAATTTCCTCCTGTAGCTCGGAGTAGTTTCATCATCTGAAACCTTCTTCTCTCAACTCGTCAAAGTCATTCTCCATCCAGCTTTGTTCTGTTGCTGGTGAGGAGCTGCGTTCCTCTGGAGGAGGAGAGGCACTCTGCTTTTTAGAGTTTCCAGTTTTTCTGCTCTGTTTTTTCCCCATCTTTGTGGTTTTATCTAGTTTGGGTCTTTGATGATGATGACGTACGGATGGGTTTTTGGTGTGGATGTCCTTTCTGTTTGTTAGTTTTCCTTCTAACAGACACGACCCTCAGCTGCAGGTCTGTTGGAGTTTGCTAGACGTCCACTCCAGACCCTGTTTGCCTGGGTATCAGCAGCGGTGGCTGCAGAACAATGGTGGCTGTAGAACAGCAGATATTGGTGACCTGCAAATGCTGCTGCCTGATTGTTCCTCTGGTAGTTTTGTCTCAGAGGAGTACCCCACCGTGTGAGGTGTCAGTCTGCCTTTACTGGGGGGTGCCTCCCAGTTAGGCTGCTTGGGGGTCAGGGACCCAGTTGAGGAGGCAGTCTGCCCATTCTCAGATCTCCAGCTGCATGCTGGGAGAACCACTCCTCTCTTCAGAGCTGTCAGACAGGGACATTTAAGTCCGCAGAGGTTACTGCTGTCTTCTTGTTTGTCTGTGCCCTGCCCCGAGAGGTTGAGCCTACAGAGGCAGGCAGGCCTCCTTGAGCTGTGGTGGGCTCCACTCAGTTTGAGCTTCCTGGCTGCTTTGTTTACCTAATCAAGCCTGGGCAATGGCAGGCACCCCTCCCCCAGGCTCGCTGCCGCCTTGCAGTTTGATCTCAGACTGCCGTGCTAGCAATCAGCGAGATTCCGTGGGCGTAGGACCCTCCGAGCCATGTGCGGGATATAATCTCCTGGTGTGCCGTTTTTTAAGCCCCTTGGAAAAGTGCAGTATTAGGGTGGGAGTGACCCAATTTTCCGGGTGCCGTCTGTCACCCCTTTCTTTGACTAGGAAAGGGAACTCCCTGACCCCTCGCACTTCCCGAGTGAGGCAATGCCTCGCCATGCTTCGGCTCATGCACGGTGCGCTGCACCCACTGTCCTGCACCCACTGTCTGGCACTCCCTAGTGAGATGAACCCGGTACCTCAGATGGAAATGCAGAAATCACCCATCTTCTGCATCGCTCAGGCTGGGAGCTGTAGACTGGAGCTGTTCCTATTCGGCCATCTTGGCTCCACCCCCGAAACTCTTAAGATTTAGTGAATATGGCTTAAGGGATAAGTGATAGCCAAGATGTCTCAGCACATATATCTAGCTGACTGGGTGGTGGTGCCATTCAGTGAGATAGAGAATACATAGAAAAAAGCAATTTTAAGGGATTGACTAGAAATCTTGGTTAGTTACCACAACAAAGCTGATGCATCTGACACAGGAATGGAGCCAAATTTTCCCTTCTTTGCAAAGAGTACCAGTGCCCTGAAAATACAGAGAAAAGACCTCATGCACCCCTTCTTCCACAGGTTGGAGGATGATCTCATGCTTAAAATGAAAGAACTATTCATTAATGGCAAAAACAGAGGCACCCGCCTCCAGGAAGCATATTAATTGTACAGTCACTGTCATAATATGAGAGACTTTGCCTTCTGCATCTGAAAATGCCTCTCCATGTGGGGACTCAAAATCCAGTATGACAGGTGGAGTAGAACCCAAAAGCACACACAATGGAATTGAGACATAAAAGGGAGGCATGAAAATTTTATGCCATGGAAGCTCCAGTAAAGAAAGAGTAATAGCAATCAAAGATCACTATATAAGATGATTAAACAGCCACTCATTATTTTCTCCCATTTGTATTAGAAAAGGGTGCTGATCTTCATGCTATTCACTGTCATCAATAAACCTCTCTCTTTTTCTTGTTTTCTATAATGAACTTGTGCTGCAAGTGTAATCACTGCCATTTGAATAAAAAATATGGCCACACCCTCAATAGGAATTACCTGTGGGTGGTGGTCACTGTGTGGAGTTGAATGGGAAAATGAGCTTGATAAACAGCTGGGCCTGCTGGACCAATGCCTCGTCTGTGACACTGCCATAGCCCAGCAGTATTTGTTTTTTTAATCTGTTCAGAGGAATATATTAGTCCAAGTCCCACTTGGAAATAGAAAACATCCTTCCTGTGGTTGAAGTAGATATAAGGGAAAATATTATGTAGAGTATGGCACCTGACAAGACAGACACCTTCAGAAAAGTTGCCTGCAACTTTCACAAGCACAAAACAAAATACAAGCACAGTTCCCAGCTTGGTGGGTGCAGAAAACTTGCATCACATCATCCCCTGGGTGTCTTGAGTTTGCCAGAGCCCTAAGATTATCCAACAAGAAGCACTGAAATATATTAATTAAAAACACTAACTCTGGAGCCAGACAACCTGGTTCAATTTCCAATACTGCTACTCAACTTAGGCAAATTCCATATGTTCTTTGTGCCTCAGTTTCCTAATCTTTAAAAATGGAGATATAATAATCTACAAGACTAACAGGCTTCTGGGTTAAATGATTTAAAATGTAAAATGTGGCCGGGCACGGTGGCTCATGCCTGTAATCCCAGCACTTCGGGAGGCCGAGGCGGGTGGATCACGAGGTCAGGAGATCGAGACCGTCCTGGCTAACACGGTGAAACCCCATCTCTACTAAAAATACAAAAAATTAGCTGGGCACGGTGGCAGACGCCTGTAGTCCCAGCTACTTGGGAAGCTAAGGCAGGAGAATGGTGTGAACCCGGGAGTTGGAGCTTGCAGTGAGCCAAGATAGCGCCACTGCACTCCGGCTTGGGCGAAAGAGTGAGACTCTGTCTCAAAAATAAATAAATAAATAATAAAAAATAAAATGTAAAATGTAAAACAGAACACTCCCAGGTACTCAGTGAGAGTTGTTTACACATTCCTGCTACTGGAAAAGGAGGTGGCGGACCCGAAAGGACCTGTTTAAAAATCAGCAGCAACACTGTCATCTAGAGTCCATCCTGAAGGGTTGTCATATGAACACACCATAGCCCAGGATCGGCCTCCTTCACCTGAAATCAACAATAGCAGTATAGAAATCCGAGGCATGGTGCACAGTCTCCCACTAAGCTGAATAAACATTTTCCTTACCAAAAAGTTACCTAGTTGGGGGATTTTTTTCTCTATATTCTGGCCAAGAGCAGTCACTCTTATAACTTCCTTACCTGCCAGAAGGCTGCATCTCTTTTGGCCTGTTTAAAATTTTGAATTCTGGAACCTAAAACTTTTGGATACCTCAAGTTGTGGAGAACATAAAGCATCACATTAAAATGTGTGGGGTATGGGACTAAACCTAAACTCAGACATGGAAACATAAAGTGTTTCTCTACTGCCTGCTGAATTTGGGGCCACTGTAGGTTTCTAACATAATAAATGGTATCTGGGAATTCCTTGCAATACAGGGCTACAATTTGATCTCCCTGGTCATTAGCAAAGTCTAAAAAAATGGCTCACAACTTGGACCTCTCTGAAAACTTGTGCTGTCCGTGAGTTTGCTCTGAGCATCTGCTGTCTCCGCAAGCTTCATACCCAGATGACTTTGTGGCATGAGAGCTACTTTGTTTCCTACTTTGGAAAGTTTTTTTCTTTTTTTTCCTGGTGAAAGTGCATTTATTACTATAATTTTTCAAGGGCAAACACATCCATGGCACCATGGAAGCTACCTGTGGTCCTATGTCACATACTCCTCCTCCCCACTAAGTTTACCATATTTGATTTAATGTAACGCCTCCTCCACCCAAATTAAGGTTTCTAACCAAGGTGTTTAGGTTTTTCCTCTCCTCCATCTTCCTCAGCAACAAATACTTTGGGGAAACTTCAAGAAACACATCTTTAATAGGACAAAAGACCACAAGATATGATCTAAAAAACAAGGGCTTTTGAGGAATTCTCAACATAAAGAAGGGAAATCTGATTATTAAACAAATATCTCCATTCCATTCAATCCTCTAAAAGAATAATTCCTAGTCCTCAATATGCTTATCCATAAAATCTGGAGACCTGTAAAATGCAAAGCCTGCCACATGACCCAAATCTTTTCATTGATTTTCCCTTCCAGACTTGACAATCACGAACTATTATATACTCCCCTTCTTGACTAGTGAACAATAGAGTGTGAAAATTATACCATCCTGTATGTCCTGCATCACTAGAGGTGGCTCCAGTACCTCACTGATGGAAGGTAATTGGGTCCAAAGTACATCCTTAAGTTAGTGAAGGCATTCTCCGAAACTCAGATTAGCACCACACCATGTACATAAACTGGGGCAAGGACCATGGGCACATGTCAGAGCCCACAAACAACTCCTTTGGTCATCATAGCTGGAACAGCATCTGCCAGTCTCCAAAGTCAGCTTGGTCCACACCCAAAATTTTGACTACAGTTTGTTAATATATCTCACTGAACTAATTCCCCATCTATTGTTTCAAACACACACACACAACCCACAGAGGGAAAAACCTCTCCACTCCATTTAGGCAAGTAGAGATAATTTTTCTTTTTTTTTTTTTTTTTTTTTTTTGTCATGCCATCGCTACAAGTTGGTCCTATACACAACACTCTCACCATAACCATTCTCTTTATTAATACCTCTCAGGTCTCCCTTTTCCCACTTTATTCACTTTAGTTCTTGCATTAACAGAACCTATGCTTCATTTTTTTTTAAGGAAGTCATAATGAATAATTCAGGAAATGTTCCAGGAACACAACTATCATAAAAATCAAGAATTATCTTTGAAGTTCTCCTCCAGAAAGAGTAGTAGCTAGAGAAGCAGTGTAGTATCATGGTGAACTGCAAGGACTGTGGGGCCACATTCATGGTTTCAAATTTCAGCTCTGGCACTTATTAGCTGTTTGACATTGGGAAAATTACTTAACTTCCTTATGGCTGTTTCTTCATCCATCACATGGGGATATTAATGAGACTGCATCATAGATTTTTTTATGAGAATTATGAGTCTCGTTATATCTAAAGTGCCTAAAACAATGCCTGACACACAGAGAACATGATATAAGTGCTAGCTCATATTGTTGCTGACAACCACTGTGTTATGCTATCTCCTAAGGTAGAGAAGGTAGGCTCTAGAGAAACAGACTTGGGTTTGAATCCTGACTCTGCCTCTCTCTAGCTGAATAGCCTCGGACAGGTTACTTATGAATATGATGACACCCACCTTATAGGATTTTAATAGGATTAAACAAACAAACAAAAAAAACAAGTATACACTCCTCAAAAACTACTAGCAATTATTAGTATTAAAAAGTTTTCCCAAGATATAAGAGAAAGAAGGGCTAAACTAAAGCAAATAAAAATTTAAAAACTGAAACTGAAACCCACACAGTTTCTAACTTTGCAATTGCTTAAACTAGGGAGTTAACACTTAGAAAGAAAGCTAGGAATGGAGGAGAATGGGATAAGTAGTTATTAATGAAGTACAATGACAGCATTTCTAAAATCTCAGCCTCTTCCCCCATGCCTTCTAAGTAAATCCAAGCTATTCTCCTGTTCCAATATTCAAAATTGCCTGCTTATCACTATGCACCAAGAAAAACGCAATTGTGAATCCCAAATGGCAATTCCAATACAAAGGTCCTGATTCTCAAAATGAGCTTTTTAAAGTTATTCAGTCATTTAAAAAGTTTTACGTTGATACCATAGTGTAAAACTAAGTTAGGTTATCTAAGTCACCTCTTTAATTTTACAGATGATGTCATTGAGAGCAATAGAGGTTGAAAAACTTACCTAAAGTTATATGACTAATAAACAGTGGAACTAAAGTTAAATTAACACAGATTTCTAATTCCTAATTTCACTGTGTATGTAGGGTGCTTGCTTCTTTCTGTCTCTTTTTTTAATCATGTACCGGAAAGATGTTTCTCCTCTTTTATTGATTCATCTCTTTGGAATGTACATGTCTCTGTATCCCTGGGAAGGTGAAACAAGTACATACAGAAAGTAGAATTAAATGCAGGAACACAGAAAGTGGCCATGCTTCATTAAGAGCAAATGGAGTAAACCTATGTGTAGCAGAGCAGCGATTTTGCCATAGCTATCTGATTTTCCATCTTACAGAATCTGTGTATTCCTTGCTCATGCCTCATTAAAAGTTGCTGTTGGTTTGCTGGGGTAATTTTAAAAGTTTTGAAGATGAACTAAAGTTATTGCCCTACACATGAGGACTTAACTGCACTTGAGGTTCGTTGATCTATTTACTTTCCTCAAACATTTTGTGCCTATGATAATGAGAACTTGAAATAGACCCATAGTCAGTAGGAAAGACAGCATCATCTGCTTTTCAATTAAATTATCCAGCTCAACAATTTCTTATTTACACCAATGCTACAACCAGATGGAGGGGAGGACCTCTCACATCTATAGTTGACATTTTATTTTCTTTTCCAGATTCTAAGCTCTTACAATTTTCCTCATTTCAATCTGCTGGGGGAAAATGTTCATTTTCTTATTTAAGAGACATAATTTTCCGGTAGGGGTAAAATATAAAGCCTTACTAAAGTAGACATCATTCTAAATGCTGTTTTTGAAACAAGCAACCTTAAAGATTTCATTATGACTCCTTTTCAGAGCAACTGAAATGCCTAATATACAAATTGCATTTTATCCATGCTATAAGCAAGGAAATAAAACTGTAAATGCAATGTTTTGTTTTCAAAATATACAGTTTAGAATCATGCAATTTTTTTACTAACAGAGACTATGCATTTTTTCATTGTTAAATTAGTATAGGCCATAGTGAGAACCAAATTCTCCTAACAGTCTTATCTTTGTAATGTTAATATTGTGATACCTGCTAACCACCAGATGTGAGTACCATAGCACCATCTTGCTTATATTAAGGGGTCCTCAACTGGCTTTCATGTCATGGCTCAAAGATGAAGGTACACGCTAATCAAAGGACTCTAAATTCCAGCCAAATAAAAAACCTATATCCTCTTATTGACTAAAAACTTGAAAAAAATGGAAACCAAAGAAAAAGAAGAATTTAGATAAAGGATGACCCAAGAAAACACCTTTAGTGAGACTCACTTGAGAAGGCTTAATCTCGACTCAGATACTTTCCAGAACTTATTCTAGACTCCTCGTAGGATGCTAAGAGACTCTGTGGGATATCAGGAAGTATTACTTCAATGAAAGCTCAAAGAAATTGCCTTTCTATCCTCAGATAGAATGTTTAGGCCCATTCAAACAGACATGAAGGAAGAGGCAGAACAATATAGAACTGCCAGTATAACTTAGTTTCAGATCCTCAACTTCATAAAGGATCTCGGTGGGTCTGAAGGCTCTCTAGATTTCTCAGGCCAATTCCATGACCAGAACAATCTTATAGATATTTCAAATCCCATGTGCCTCCAATATAGCATCGTCTTTGGTGCTACAAGCTGCCCCATTTTAACAATAAATGATATAAACCCCACATCTTTGGGACATCAAGATGGCCTGCTTTTTTATTACTGACTATTCTTTGAATGTCCAAGTCATTGGGGCTCATTAGGAGGAACTCCAATTAATGTGTGCAATTAAAAGGAACCAGCTAGACAAGAGCAAACAAATTCTATGAAACCTTCATCTGATCAAAAGATCGCCTTCACAATGGTTCCTCAATAGTCTATCCAGTAGCAGTCACCCAGGAGACATAACCCTCTTCATCCTATAATAATAGGAATAGGTTTAAAGGGCATCAGGCAAAAGTCTCCTAGCCCTCAGTGGTGTCAAAATTTTGAAGTCTTCCAGGGACTTCATCGCCTAATCTGAGACTGACTGACTGACTGACTGACTGACTGACTGACTGACTATACATACACATACTGACTACATATCTGACTACATATACTGACTATATATACATACTATACTGACAATATACACACTATACTGACTATACATACACACTGACTATAATTGACTATATATGCACACACAAATACACACGCATATATATATTCATTATAATTTAGATATATAGAAAGATTTATGAAGTTGTATTAGATATTTATCATATTTTCCTGCCCTACATCAAATCCCTCTTATTCACATAATAGCAGTTGGGGATATCTTGTCTTTCCCCATTCTCAGTTCATATAAATGGATCTACCCCTGGCTCTGAGCTTCCATATGCCTCAGGCCTTGTCCATTAGAGCATAACACCTGATGACCAGAGGGATTTAATTTAGTAATGAGCATAACCCAAGCTACAGGGCCAAAGAAACTCAATCCCAGGGAACTTTAATTATAATTTTAGAAAAGAAATTTTTGCCTTTAAAAGTAGGGAAAGTGGTAGTGGAGGAAAGTGGCTGGTTGATCCACCTGAAATGAAGCTGATGCGGAAGGAAGGAAAAAAAAAAAAGCTGAGAGGTAAAGATAAACTAAACTTCGAGGACTTTGTTTTAGTTTTAAAATACAGCTCTGCCAGAAGACTGACCTATGCCTAGAATTTTCTATTATATGAGTCAGCAAACTCTTTTTTTCCCTTTAAGTCAGATCATATTACATGCAATGAAGAGTCCTCACTACGAGATTTTATTAAACCTCTTTAGCTTCATTCAAGCCTTACTTTTCAGATGAATCATAGTGCAAGCTTTTCAAAGAAAGCTAACTTTATTAATGAGTATCTTGTAAATAGGTACACACAGACATACACCGTAAGTGTGGGTAATCTATCTTTCTTCCCAAGAAAGAAATGGAGTAATAATATGAATATCAGTTAGAGAATTGGATTTTTTAATGTCTTAAATTCAACCAAAAAGGGTACTTTGAAACAAATCTGAAAATTTTCAAAATATCTTTAAAATTTTTGATATCAAGCCATAGAATATCTTTCTGATGATAATAAGGCACATCTGAATTTTGGTAGAAAAACATAAAAAATCAGAAGACTATACATTAAACAATAACAGCTTTATTCAAAACATGTAAGACTTCCACAAGGGCTGTTTTGCTTTATAGTATGACAAGTGCTACCTTGTTGGCATTCTAAAGTGAACGGTGATGTGGAGAAAGGCAGTCCTTTCCACTCTAAAAAGGAAAATATTTGCATCTACTCTAATAATTTTCTGTCAAGTTAAGAAAAAGGACTGTTCTTTGTGTTCTTTGTGTTCATTCTTTGTGTTCTCCCCAAAGCAGGCACAGAATATGTAGGAAATGAAAAAAAAAATGTTTAGAAGAGCTCGTTTTCATGCACTACGGATTCTAACCTTGTCTCCAAGAGCCAAGGTTGATGCATCCCATGCCAAATTAAATACAAGATGTATGCAGTAATGAAAAGGGTAGCGTTCCATGAAAAATTCCACTTTTCAGTTAAAGTACCTAGCATTTATAAATATGCAAAAATTACAATGTCAATATAACTGCACAAATTAGGGTTTTCTTTTTAAATGTTTAAGCACTGCAAAGAATGAAACAGCTGAAGACTTTCACAGCTTGTTACCTGTATCTTTTTCTCAAAAAACCTGCACTAATAAATAGGCCATACACTTCCCAAAGATAAGGGATTGTTGTTCATATCCCAGTGAGCAGTTTATTGAATACATTTGAACAAATTGTCTTTGTTCAATGACCCTGACTAATTCTCCTGCTAGTTGGATCAGTGTTACAAACCTTGGTACCCTGTGATTCATAAGCATTCATATTTTTGAGCTGGTATATCCTCTCCATGCAGCTGATCATTGAGCACAAAGATGTTTTATATTAGAATAACATGTACCTTATTTTTTAAAACTGAGATCTGCAAAGGCTTAAGGAAGCTGAGGCAACAATATAAAAGATCTGAAATAAACATGTATTTGAATACTGTACCAATAACTGATTTTTTTCTTCTTAAATTACTTTTTCTGATAACAGTCAATAAGTTTCAGTAGGAAAATGCAGAAAACACAGAAAAATATACAGAATAAAAATCACCTGTAATTCCTACAGGTGATTTTGAGAATTAATTTTAGAATTAATTCCAAAAATATTAAAGTTCTAAAAACTTCAAATTCTTCCAAAAATTTTTAAATCTAGGGTGAAGAAATCTTTCCAGGCCTTTTTTTATTGTTCCTTTTTTTCTTCCAAATTTTATTTTAACTTCAGGAGTACATGGGCAGGATGTGCAGTTTGGTACTTAGGTTAATGTGTGCCATGGTGGTTTGCTGCACAGATCATCCCGTCACCTAGGTACTAAACCCAGCATCCATTAGCTCTTTTTCCTTATGCTCTCTCTCCTTCCAGCCCTGACCCTCCAACAGGCAAAATATGGAAATAAATAAAGACCCTTTTTTTGAAAATTTAGATTATATGCTAAATACTATTTTGTACTCTTTGAGGTTTTTTTTTTTGTAATTCATGTCAGACAGGTAATGTGCAGACATGGTAACAGAGTTTGAAGGAGGCACATCTCACACATGAAAATCCAATCATCATGCTTAACATTCTTTGTTTTTTATAGTACATGTATCATGAACATTTCTTTACATCATTAATTATAAAATACGATCACTAACAACCTATAAGAATTTACTGACCTTTTCATTTAAAAATTCTTTTATTGGTTTACTAGGGGAAGATATCAGGAGACAAGGCTGATGTGTAGCTTCCACTTGGACAGAAAGAACAGCGTGTGGAGACTCACACCATGGACTTTTACTCCAGAAACAGCAGCAGGAGCATACCAGGAAGACTGAAAGAAATAACAGATCCTTTGAAAGAAGCAGCAGGCCACTGCAAATGCTGCAAGATAGGCAAAAAACGGAGTTCACAAAGTGTGAAAGGGGAATACCTGCCTCTAAACACATCCCCACTGGGGAACCTGAAAATCCAGATTACGGGAGAAGGATTTAACCTTACCTGGAGCTGCAATGGATTTAGTGTGAAATACAAAAGTAGAAGCAGCAGTGGAAAGAGCATCGTATGCACTCCCATTCTCCAGCTCGAGCCCAGGGAAGCCATCCCTGACTGTATTTCACAGGAGCCCTTGGGGAAGGCAGCCAACAGAATGTGGGAGGGGTCACAGGGTAAAAGAAGCTTCCAACTGAACTTTGTAATAATTTTGGCTGGGCGCAAACTCTTGTGAGCAAAATCCGGAGGTGAGGGGAACTGCTGCAGAAAGAAGAGCAGGAGTCTAGCAGACAAGGTGGGCAGATGGGCAGGGGCATGGCCTGAAAGCCATGCTGCTTTCTCAGTGGGGAAACTTACAGCCTGGGGCTAGCTCTGAGTCCCACTCTGCAGGCTGCCTGGAGATAAGCTTGTGTCTGTTAGAGGTGGGAGCAAGACCGGCCATGCCAATTGTGTGAGAGCTGGGTGAGGCCTAGTGCTACCAGCTTTCCCCACTTCCCTGGTGACAGAGGCAGCCATAATCCCCCTTCATAATAACCCCATTGGCCTGAGAATCACTCCCCATTCCTTGTAGTGGCCATGGCAAGCCCTACCCAAGGAGAATCTGCCTAACCCCGCCCCCCGCTGATGATATTTCTCTACTTGCCCTGATAGATCACAGAAGACATAAACTCCTGAGAGCTTTATGACCTTGCCTGTCACCTGAGAAACCCAAATTCTTATCCTTGCCAACTTAGGGCAAGCTTATATTCCCCTTCTACTATCAAGCTAGTGCTTTCTCAAAAGCTCCACCTCCTGGCAGGAGGCCAACCAACTCAGGAACTCAGGACATTACTGAAACTCATGACAAAAAACCCCTGCTCCAAGGAAGGAGAAAACAAAAAATTAGGAGAAAGCTAATTTCACTGCCTGCAACATCCTGGGTAACCAGTGGTCCTAGTTTGTCCACGAGACAACTTCATTGATAGCATAACCAGCATTCAAGAAAACCAGCACACTATCTACACACATATCCACAACCAAGGACTCTCACAGAGTCTACTTTGTTCCCTCGCCACCTCCACCAGAGCAGGTGCTGGTATCCATGGCTGGAAGACCTGAAGACAGATCACATCACAGGACTCTTTGCAGACATTCTCCAGCACCAGCCCAGAGCCTCGTAGCCCCACTGGATGACTATACCCAGAAGAACAACAACAATCACTGCATCTGGCTTGCAGGAAGTCCCATCCTCAGGCGGAGTGTACCATATCAAGGGATCACTCCATAAGACAAAAGAATCTGAACAGCAGCCTTTGAGTTCCAGGTTTTTCCACTGAAATAATCTACTCAAATAAGAGGGAATCAGAAAAGTAATTCTGATATGACAAAACAAGTTTATATAACACCCCCAAAAGACCACATTGGCTCCCCAGCAATGGATTCCCACCAAGAAGAAATCTCTAAACTGCCAGATAAAGAATTCAGAAAGTTATTAAGCTTCTCAAGAAGATACCAGAGAAAGGTGAAAAATAAAAAAGTTTAAAAAAATACAAGATATGGATTAAAAATGTTTCAGATAAATAGATATTATAAAGAAAAAACAATCACAACTTCTGCAAATAAAACACTTAGAGAAGTACAAAATGCACTGGAAAGTTTCAACCATAGAATCGAACAAGCAGAAGAAAGAACTTCAGAGCTTGAAGATAAGGCTTTTGAATTAACCCTGCAGAAAAAGACAAAGAAAAAATAATTTAAAAAAATGAGAAGACTCCAAGAAATTTGGGATATGTTAAATGACCAATTCTAAGAAGAATTGGTGTTCCTGAGGAAGAAGACAAATCTAAAAGTTTGGAAAACATATTTGAGGGAATAATCAAGTTAAACTTCCCTGGCCTTGCTAGACATCTAGGCATCCAAATATAGAAGCTCAAAGAACATCTGGCAAATTCATTGCAAAAAGTTCATCACCCAAGCACATAGTTATCAGGTTATCTAAAGTCAAGACAAAGGAAAGAATCTAAAGAGCTATGAGGCAAAAACATCAGATAACCTATAAGGGAAGACATAGCAGACTAACAGCAGATTTCTTAGCAGAAACCCTACAAGCCAGAAGGGACTGAAGTCCTATCTTTAGCCTCCTCAAACAAAATAATTGCCAGACAAGAATTTTGTATCCAGCAAAACTAAGCTTCATAAACGAAGAAGAGGTAGTCTTCTTCAGACAAATAAATGCAGAGACAATTTGTCACTACCAAAACAGAACTACTAGCAATGCTAAAAGGAGTTCTAAACCTTGAAACAGAACCTCAAAATACACCAAATTAGAACCTCCTTAAAGCATAAATCTCATTAGGCCTATAAAACAATAACACAATGAAAAAACCAAGGTATTCAGGCAACAACTAGCATGATGAATAAAACAGTACCTCATATCTCAATTCTAACGTTGAATGTAAACAGCCTAAATGCTCCACTTCAAAGACACAGAATAACAGAATGGATAAAAATCCACCAACCAAGTATCTGCTGTTTTCAAGAGACTCACCTAACACATAAGGACTCACATAAACTTAAGTTAAAGATTAGCAAAAGGTAGTCCATGAAAATAAAAGCCAAAAATGAGCAGGAGTAGCTAATTCTTATATGAGACAAAACAGACTTTAAAGCAATAACAGTTAGAAAAGACAAAGAGGGACATTATGTAATGATAAAACGATAAGTCATACAGGAAATATCAGAATCCTAAATATATATGCACTTAACATGGGAGCTCCCAAATTTATAAAACAATTATTACTAGACATAAGAAATGAGAAGGATGACAACACAACAATAGGGGGTACTTCAATACTCCACTGACAGCGCTAGACAGGTCATCAATACAGAAAGTCAGCAAAGAAAGAATGGACTTAAACTATACCCTAGAACAAATGAACGTAACAGGTATTTACAGAATATTCTACCCAACAATTGCAGAATATGCATTCTTTTCATCAGTACGTGGCACATTCTCCAAAATAGACCACATGATAGGACACAAAACAAGTCTCAATAAATTTAAGTGAATCAAAATTATATCAAGTACTCTCTCAGACCACAGTGAAATAAAATTAAAAATTAACTCCAAAAGGAACCTCAAGACTATACAAATACATGGAAATTAAATAATCTGCTCCTGAATGATCTTTGGGTCAATAATAAAATTAAGATAGTAATTTAAAAATTATTTGAACTGAACCATAATAGTGACATAACTTACCAAAACCCCTGAGACACAGAAAAAGCAGAGCTAAGCGAAAAGTTCATAGCATTAAATGTTTACATGAAAAAGTCTGAAAGAATACAAATAGAAAATCTAAGGTCACACCTCAAGGAACTAGAGAAACAGGAACAAACCAAACCCAAACCCAGCAGAAGAAAAGAAATAACAAAGCTCAGAGCAGAACTAAATGAAATTGAAACAAACAAAAAATACAAAAGACAAATGAAACAAAAAGTTGGTCCTTCGAAAAGATAAACAAAATTGATAGACCATTAGCAAGATTAACCAAGAAAAGAAGAGAGAAGATCCAAATAAGCTCAATTAGAAATGAAACAAGATATATCACAACTGATACTGCAGAAATATAAAAGATCATTCAAGGCTACTATGAACACTTTTACGTACACAAACTAGAAAATATAGAGGAGATAGATAAATTCCTGGAAATACTCAACCCTCCTAGATTAAATCAGGAAGAAATAGAAACTCTGAACAGACCAATAACAAGCAGCAAGATTAAAATGGTAATTTTAAAAATTGCTAACAAAAAACGTCCAAGGCCAGATGGAATCACAGCTGAATTACATTAGGCATTCAAAGAATTGGTATCAATCTTATTGAAACTATTCCAAAAGATAAAGAAAGAGGGAATCCTTCCTAAATCATTCTATGAAGCCAATATCACCCCAATATCAAAACCAGGAAAGAACATAACAAAAAAAGAAAAGGAAAGAAAACTACAGATCAATATCCCAGTTGAACATAGATGCAAAAATCCTCAACAAAATACTAGTTGACCAAATCCAGCAGCATATCAAAAAGATAACACACCATGATCAAGTGGGTTCATACCAGGGATAGAAAGATGACTTAACATCCAGAAGTCAATAAATGTGACACATCACATAAACAGAATTAAAAACAAAAATCATATGATCGTCTCAATAGATGCAGAAAAAGCATTTGACAAAATCTAGCATCGCTTTATCATTAAAACCCTCAGCACATTCGGCATAGAAGAGACATACCTCAAGGTAATAAAAGGCTTCTATGACAAACCCACAGGCAACATTATACTGAATGGAGAAAATTTCCATTCCTCCTGAGAACTGGAACAAGATAAGGATGCCCGCTTTCACCACTTCTATTCAACATAGTACTGGAAGTCCTACCCAGAGCAATCAGACAAGAGAAAGAAATAAAGTGCATCCAAATTGGTAAAGAGAAAGTAAAACTGTTACTGTTCACCAATTATATGATTATATACCTAGAAAACCCTAAAGACTCATCCAAAAAGCTCCTAGATCTGATAAATGAATTTAGTAAAGTTTCAGGATACAAAATCAATGTACACAAATCAGTAGCATTGCTATACAGCAACAGTGACAAAGCTAAGAATCAAATCAAGAACTCAGCCCCTCTTACAACAGCTGCAAAAAATAAAATAAGATACTTAGGCATATACCTAACCAAGGAGGTGAAAGATCTCTACAAGGAAAACTACAAAACACTGCTGAAAAAAATCATAGATGACACAAACAAATGGAAACACATCCCATACTCATGGATGGGTACAATCAATATTTTGAAAATGATCATACTGCCAAAAGCAATCTATAAATTCAATGCAATTCCCATCAAAATACCACCATCATTTTTCATAGAGCTAGAAAAAAAATCCTAAAATTCATATGGAACCAAAAAAAAGCTCACATAGAAAAAGCAAGACTAAGCAAAAATAACAAATCCGAAGGCATCACATTACCTGACTTCAAACTATACTACAAGGCTATAGTTACCAAAACAGCATGGTAGTGGTATAAAAAATAGGCACATAGACCAATGGAACAGCATAGAGAACCCAGAAATAAAGCCAAATACGTACAGCCAACTGATCTGTGACAAAGCAAACAAAAACATAAACTGGGAAAAGGACACACTACTCAGCAAATGATGCTGAGAAAATTGGCAAGCAAGCCACATGTAGAAGAATGAAGCTGGATCCTCATCTCTCATCAACTCAAAATGGATCAAAGACTTAAATCTAAGACCTGAAATCATAAAAATTCTAGAGGATGGCTGGATGCAGCAGCTTACGCCTGTAATCCCAGCACTTTGGGAGGCTGAGGTGGGTGGATCACAACATCAGGAGATCGAGACTATCCTGGCTAACACCCCCATCTCTACTAAAACACAAAAAATTAGCCGGGCGTGGTGGCAGACGCCTGTAGTCCCAGCTACTCGGGAGGCTGAGGCAGGAGAATGGCATGAACCTGGGAGGCGGAGCTTGCAGTGAGCCGAGATCGCGCCACTGCACTCCAGCCTGGGCAACAGAGCAAGACACTATCTCAAAAAAAAAAAGAATTCTAGAGGATAACATCAGAAAAACTCTTATAGATACCGGCTTATGCAAATACTTTATGACCAAGAACCCAAAAGCAAATGCAACAAAAACAAAGATAAATAGATGGGACCTAACTAAACTAAAAAGTTTCTGCACAGTAAAAGAAATAATCAGCAAAGTAAACAGACGATGACAACCCACAGAGTTGGAGAAAATATTTGCAAACTATGCATTCCACAAAACACTAATATCCAGAATCTACAAGGAACTCAAAGAAGCCAGCAAGAAGAAAAAAAATAATCCCATCAAAAAGGGGGCAAAGGACATCTATAGACAATTCTCAAAAGAAGATATACAAATGGGCAAGAAACATATGAGGAACCACTAAACATCACTAATTATCAGGGAAATGAAAATCCAAACCACAATGAAATACCACCTAACTCCTGCAAGAATGACTGTAATTAAAAAGCAGAAAAATAACAGATGGTAGTATGGATGTGATGAAAATGGAACACTTTTATACTGCTGGTGGGAATGTAAACTAGTACAACCACTATGGAAAACAGTAGGGACCTTCCTTAAAGAACTAAAAGTAGAACTACCATTTGATGCAGCAATCCCACTACTGGGTATCTACCCAGAGGAAAAGAAGTCATTATATGAAAAAGACACTTGTATATATGTTTATAGCAGCACAACTCACAATTCACAATTGCAAAAATATGGAACCAGCCTAAATGCCCATCAACCAATGAGAGGATAAAGGAAATATGATATAGCTATATATATCTATACCTATATCTATATCTATATCTATACACACCATGGAATACTACTCAGCCATAAAAAGGAATGGAATAATGGCATTAGCAGCAAGCTGGATGGAGTTGGAGACCATTATTCTAAGTGATGTAACTCAGGAATGAAAAACCAAACATTATACGTTCTCACTTATAAGTGGGAGCTAAGCTATGAAGATGCAAAGGCATAAGAATGATATAGTGGACTTTGGGGACTAAGGGGGAAGGCTGGGAGGAGGGTGATGGATAAAAGACTACACATTGGGTACAGTGTACACTGCTCAAGTGGTGGGTGCACCAAAATCTGAGAAATCACCATTAAAGCACTTATCCATGTAACGAAACACTACCTGTTCCTCCAAAACTAATGAAATAAAATTTAAAATTATATATATTTTTATTGAGAGCCGAATGTCTACTAAGCACTATGCTAAACGTTTAGTGAGGAGAAGTGAATGGACGGACCCTTATGGAGATACAAACATTAAACCATTAATTACATACTTGTGTACTCTGATCACTATTTTTTAAAGACACAGACAAGGTACTATAAGAGCAAATAATATAGGCGCTCAGCCTAATCTGAAAAAATCGGAAAGGCTTCCCTGCAAAAGCACAATTAAAGATGATGCCTTATGGAGGAGTAGGTGTTAAGTCAAATGAAGAGAAGAGGGGAAAGTAAGAAAACCAAACAAGATGTATGAAGTCCCTGGACTGAGAAAAGTTTTCAGAGTGTGTGAGAACAGAAAAGTCAGAGTGGTAGGAGTGTATAACACTGGCACAGGGGGTGGGAGTTCAGCAGGATATTAGGCCGACAGAGTAGTCAGGCACAGAGCCCTCAAGGTCTTTTAGGACATATTTTAAAATGTAACTTTTATAAACTAAAAGCAATGAGAAACCAAATAAAGGGATTTATGCCAGGGAGTGATATTATCAGATTTGCATTTTAAAAAGACCTCTTTGGCTGCTAGGCAGATGATGAATTATAGGAGAGCAAAGTGGAAGGTAAGAGACAATAAGAGAGCAATTGTAATAATTTAGGCTAGGTTATTGGTTAGGACCAAAACAAAGTAGTGGAAAGAGAGTGAAATATAATCAAAATATATTTTGGGAGTAGAATCAATGGGACTTGGCTGTACATTCAATGTGAGAGATAAGCGGCTGATGTCAGGATAATTCATAAGTTTCTAACATGAAAAACTGAGCAATTAAGACCCCATTTACTAAATTGGGAAAGACTGGTGGAGGAAAAAATGTGAAAGGGACAATCAAGAGTTCAACTGAAAAGACAACAAATTTGAGCTGACTATGAGACACCAGAGTGAAAAAAGTCAAATTAAAAGTTGGATATTGGCTGTGCATGGTGGCTCATGCCTGTAATCCCAGCACTTTGGGAGGCCAAGGCAGGCGAATCACCTGAGGTCAGGAGTTCGAGACCAGCCTGGCCAACATGGCGAAACCCTGTCTTTACTAAAAATACAAAAAAAAAAAAAAATAGCTGGGCGTGGTGGTGTGTGCCTGTAATCCTAGCTATTCAGGAGGCTGAGGCAGGAGAATTGCTTGAACCCAGGAGGCAGAGGTTGCAGCGAGCAGAGATCACGCCACTGCACTCCAGCCTGGGTGACAAGAGCAAGACTCCATCTGAAAAACAAAACAAAAAAAAAAACAGTTGGATATGCAGAGAAATTTGGTCCTCAGAAAAGGACCTAGGTAGGAGATTAGATTTTGAAGTCATTAACAAATTTATGGTATCTAATGTCTTTCCTAATTAGCAATATATTTTAGGAAGGGTATGTAGAATAAGCAAAGAGGTACAGTGGGAACTCAAACAGATATCAAAAAGACACGAAGTCTACGCAAAAATATTATTCAAAAGGAATGGTCATATTGGTAAGAGCAAAACCAGAATAATGTAGTGTCAAGGAAACCCAAAAAAGGAGAATGTTTCAAAGACAGAAAATTATCCATGTGAATGAGAGTTAATAATAATGACTGAAAATGATCCCCTGGAATTAACAATGTACAATCCGCAATGATCTCAATGAGAGAAGTTTAGGTAAGAGGTGGCAGTAGGGGAGAAGCAAAAGTTAAATGAGAATAGTATAAGAGTGGCAAGAGATAAAGTGCTGAAGACAGTATATGTACACCTTTTTGAGAATCTTGGCTGTAAAGAGCATTACAGAAAAAAATAGGTGAGTTCAAGGAAAGGTGTGTTCATTTAATTGCTTATTTGTTTTTTGTTTTAGAGAAGGAGAAATTCAAAAGCATGTCTGAATGCTGAACATGATCCAGTACCTAGCAGAGGTTAAAGGGAGAAGACACAAAATAACTACTTGAATAAGGTCTTAGGGAAGATAAGATAGGATGGGATCCAGAGCACTCATGAAGGATTTCATCTTTCATAGGAGATGGGTCCCTCACCTACTACCACAGAAAGAAAATAGGAAAGGCAGCTGTGCAAATATAAACAGTAGATTTGGAGTGACTATGCAGCAGCTTCCACTTTTTTCTATACAATATGTGGCAGTGTCATCATCTGGAACCCCAGCAGGGAGAAAGGAGTGTGAGAAATAAAGAGAATGGAGATTTGAAAAGACTGGAGAAAAGGTGTGCAAGTATGAAATAACTTTTGTTTAGCACAAGAGAATGGACTTGTCAGTGCTGAGGGCCCAGATGAAGTGAAAGCTAACTTAAAAGATGCATGATTTTCTCCAATAATTCTTAGTTGCAATAATACAAGCATGGGAAAAGCTAGTAGTTGAGTTTTTCCAGAGCTGGAATTTTGCCTGGAAGTGAAGCAAGAAGAGAACCAAACCTGCAGAAGAGTTTGCAGGAAAGTGATTATAATGAAAAATGGACTGTAAGCTGAATACAGTGAGACCAGGAAGAGAAGGTAGAGCCAGTCTCATAATTTAATGAACCTACTGGTTGCACATTCAACTTACTCAAAATTTTTCATTATTATTATTATGTAAAGTTATGAACATCTTTGAAAATAATTATCCAATAAAAACATTATTTTATTTAGAGTGATTTCTAAATGGAGTTTCTGGGTCAAAGTTAATAAACATTTTAGGAGTCTTAATACACAGATCCAAATTGCTTTCTATTAGAGTACACATATTTTTAAAAGTATATGAGGATTCTCATCACATTCACTAGCACTGAATATCATTACTTTTAATTTTTCCCTGTTTGATAGCAAAATAATGGAAGAACTAATTATTAGAAAGGAGATATTGAGATACAAAATCAAAATACATTTTTCAGAGAGTAATCTACAATCTTTATTTTGCCTTTATCAACTCAATTTTTTAAAAGTAAATATTTTATTAATATTAATACTTTTTGAATGCACATAAATAATAGAACATAATGTTAAAATGTATCAACATTCCTAAACTATATTTTATCTTCTAATAATCCCTCTATAGCCACATTTTTCCATGTTTTTTGTTTTAATTTCATTTTTTATTTAATGGGAGTTGGAATGGATGTTTGGCGAACCATGTCTGCCATTAAAGGCTTACATAATTCATGGGAAAATTAATGATAACTTGGCTGTAAATATTTATTTCTACTGTATCAGGATTTCACTAGAGGCCTAAGAAGAATACCAAAGGGGAAAAAATAAAAGGAGTTTGCCCTCACGTCATTTACAATCCCGTGTGAAAGACAATTGTATTAATGAAAATTTCTTAAGAGCAATGGATAAAGCAATATTTTTGTGAACATAAATTATTAAAGTTCAGCCAGAATGATCCCCAAATATATGTGAAGAAAAACGAGAGAAGTGTAGGTGAGTCAGCTGACTGGATCAACTTGTTAAATACCAAACTCCTCTTCCCTTACCCCAAACCTTGTCCCTCTATGTACTCTGTGTCTAATTTATACATCCAGTTGCCTAAACCAGAAACCTCAACAGTCTCTCTGATATACCCACATTCAACCATCTATCAAGTTCTATCCACTCAAGTTCTATCCACAAGATCTAAAACTTCTTGTATTTGTAACTTCCTCTCTAACTCCACTGCTGTCTTAATTTGGGCAGGAAGATTGTTTCTTGCCAGGAGGATTGGATTACCATTCTTGCCAGCACAACCACTATGAAAGAATTGTGAATTGAATGGAATTTTATTTCATCAAACCATATTAAATGGGAAAGGGCCATGAACTTCAGCCACTCAAACCTCACTCATATATGATACCAATTGTTCAAGTAGACATCCAAATTTTACTAGTATAGCTCAAAAAACAATTGAAAGTTTGATGTAGCTATGTGATTGATACAGTTCTGTCACTAATTTTCCTTTCATTACTTTACAGATATTTGCTGAATCTCTATTTAGTACCTATGTATGTGGTATTTTTCCTTTAAACATCATCGTTTTGATACATTCTCATACAAGTCTACATATCATAAATTCCTCTGTAAGTAATTTTGGTTTCATTAAAAGAAAAATAAGGGATTGGAGGTGGAGCAAGATAGTGGAATAGAAGACTCCACTGATCATCCCCCTGCAAGGACCCCAGTTTAACAACTATCTACAAAGAAAAAAAAACACCTTCATAAGAACCAAAAATCAGGCAAGCACTCATTTAATTGCTCATTTGTTTTTTGGTTTCAACTTCATGTTGCTGAAAGAGGCACTGAAGAGATAGAAAAAACAGTCTTGAATTGCTGACACCGCCCCTCCTCCCCGACTCCCACAGTGGTGACATGGTGCAGAGAGCATCTCTGGGTGCTGGGGGAAGAAGAACACAGAAATTGTGAGGCATTGAACTCAGTGCTGTCCTGTTAGAGCAGAAAGGAAAACAACCAAACTCAGCTGACACCCACTCATGGAGACAGCATTTAAACCAGGCCTCGACAGAGGAAAACTGCAGATCCCAGTGGGTCTGAACTTGAGTTCCCACAAACCTCATCACTGAAGGCTCCAGTGCTCTGTGTCTCCAAGTAAATTTGAAAGGCAGTCTAGGCCATAAGGATTGCAACTCTTAGGCAAATCCTAGTGCTAAACTAGGCTGAGACAGTGGACTGGAGGGGCATGCGACATACTGAGACACCAACTGGGGCAGCCAAGGGAGTGCTGCTATCACCTCTTCCCTAGCCCCAGGCTGCACAGCTCCCAGCTGCAAAAGAGACCTCTTCCTTCTGCTTGAGGGAACGAGAGGGAAGAGTTGGGAGGACTTTATTGCCCATCTTGGATACCAGCTCAAACACAGCAGGATAAGTCACTGATCAGAGCCATGAGGCCCCCGTTCCAGGTCCCAGCTTCCAGATAACATTTCTAAACACGCCTTAAAACAGAAGGGAACTCCCTGCCCTGAAGGAAAGATCTTGGTCCGGGCAGCATTCATCACCTGCTAACTGAAGGCCCTGAATAACCAGCAGTGATACCCAGGTATGATATTAAGAGCTTTGGATGAGCATCTAACACTTGCTTGCTTCAGGTGAGACTCATGACATTACCAGAAATGGTGGCTACTGGGAAAAACAACTTCTGCTTCAGAAAAGCAGAGAGAAAAGTAAAGGGGACTTTGTTTTGTACCTTAGGTACCAGCAAAGCCACAGAGTGGGCAGAGTACCAAACAGACTCTTTCTTGGGGTCCCTGATTCCAGGACTTGAGTCCTGGATGGCATTTCTGGACCTTCCCCGGGGCAGAGTGGAGCTCACTGTCATGAAGGATGGGTCCCAGGCCATGCAGCCTTCATTGCAAATTGACTTAAGAGCCCTTGACCCTTAGGGGAACATCTGTGGTAGTCTGGCAGTACTCCTTGTGGCCTGGAGTAGTAGTGGCTTCAAGGTGAGGCTCCTCTGCCTTTGGAAGGGAGAGGGAAGAGTGGGAAGGACTGGATCTTGTGGACTGAGTGCCAGCTCAGCCACAGTACAACAGGATACCAAGTTGACTTCTGGGTCTTTGACTCTAGTCCCTGACTCCTGGATTGTACCTCTGGACCCACATGAGGCCTAGAGGACCTCACTGCCCTGAAAGAAAGGACAAAGGCCTGGCTGGCTTTGCCACCTGCTGATTGTAGAGCACCAGGGCCTTGAGTAAACACAGGCAGTAGCCACAGAGGGGTTACTGCAGGCCTTGAGTGAAACTCAGTGCTGTGCTGGCTTCAGGTCTGACCCAGCACAGTCAAAGTGGTAGTGGCCATAGGAGTGCTTGTGTCACTCCACCCCTAGCTTTACGTGGCTCAGAACAGAGTGAGAAACTGTCTCTTTGGGAAAAAAGTAAAGGAAGAGAACCAGAGTCTCTGCCTGGTAATTCAGAGAATTCTTCTAGATTTTGTCCAAGACCGTGAAGGCAATACTTCCATGAGTCTGCAAGAACCATGGTGTTACTGAACTTGGGGTGCCCCCCTAAAGCAGATACAGCTTAGATCACAACACCAAAGTCCTTTCAAATATCTGGAAAGCCTTTGCAAGAAGGACAGCTATAAATAAGCCCAGAGAGTTAAGGCTACAGTAATACTCCTCAAGGAGAGCAAGCCCAAGATACATAATCATCAGATTCGCCAAGATTGAAATGAAGACAAAAATGTTAAAGGCAGCCAGAGAGAAAGATCAGGTTTCCCACAAAGGGAAGCCCATCAGACTAACAGCAGATCTCTCGGCAGAAACCCTAGAGAGAGAAGCCAGAAGAGAGTGGGGGTCAATATTCAACATTCTTAAAGAAAAGAATTTTCAACCCAGAATTTTATATCCAGCAAACTATAAGCAAAGGAGAAATAAAATCCTTTACAGACAAGCAAATGTTGAGGGATTTTGTCACCATCAGGTCTGCCTTACAAGAGCTCCTGAAGGAAGCACTAAATATGGAAAGGAAAAACTGGTACCAGCCACTGCAAAAACATACCCAATTGTAAGGACCACTGACACTATGAAGAAACTGTGTCAACTAACGGGCAAAATAACTACCTAGCATAATAATGACAGGATCAAATTCCAGATAACAATATTAACCTTAAATGTAAATGGGCTAAATGCCCCAGTTAAAAGGCACAGACTGGGCCTGGCACGGTGGCTTACGCCTGTAATCCCAGTACTTTGGGAGGCCTAGGTGGGTGGATCACAAGGTCAGGAGTTCGAGACCAGCCTGACCAACATGGTGAAACCCCATCTCTACTAAAAACACAAAAATTCACCGGGCATGGTGGCACATGCCTGTAATCCCAGCTACTCAGGAGGCTGAGACAGGAGAATCTCTTGAACCTGGGAGGCGGAGGTTACAGTGAGCTGAGATAACGCCATTGTACTCCAGCCTGGGTGACAGAGTGAGACTCTGTCTCAAAAAAAAAAAAAAAAAAAAGCACAGACTGGCAAATTGGATAAAGAGTCAAGACCCATCGGTGTGCTGTATTCAGGAGACCCATCTCATGTGCAAAGACACACATAGGCTCAAAATAAAGGGATGGAGGAATATTTACCAAGCAAATGGAAAGCAAAAAAATCAATCGTGGGTTGCAAGCCTCGTCTCTGACAAAACAGACTTTTAAACAACAAAGATCAAAAAAGACAAAGAAGGACAATTCATAATCGTAAAGAGATCAATGCAACAAGAAGAGCTAACTATTCGAAATATATATGCACCCAATACAGGAGCACCCAGATTCATAAAGCAAGTCCTTAGAGACCTACAAAGACACTTAGACTCCCACACAATAATAGTGGGAGACTTTAACACCCTACTGTCAATATCAGACAGATCAACAAGACAGAAAATTAACAAGGATATTCAGAACTTGAACTCAGCTCTGGACCAAGCAGATCTTACGGACATCTACAGAACTCTCCACCCCAAATCAACAGAAGAGAAAGCCAAATCATGAGTGAACTTCCATTCACAATTGCTGCAAAGATAATAAAATGCCTATGAATACAACTTAGAAGGGATGTGAAGGACCTCTTCAAGGAGAACTACAAACCACTGCTCAACAAAATTAAAGGGGACACAAACAAATGGAAAAACATTCTATGCTCATGGACAGGAAGAATCAATGTGAAAATGGCCACACTTCCCGAAGTAATTTACAGATTTAATGCTATACCAATCAAGCTACTATTGACTTTCTTCACAGAATTAGAAAAAAACTACTTTAAATTTCATATGGAACCAAAAAAGAGCCCATATAGCCAAGACAATCCTAAGCAAAAAGAACAAAGCTGAAGGCATCACACTACCTGATGTCAAGCTATACTACAAGACTACAGTAACCAAAACAGCATGGTATTGGTACCAAAACAGATATATAAACCAACGGAACAGAACAGAGGCCTCAGAAATAACACCACATATCTGCAACCATCTGATTTTTGAAAAACCTGACAAAAAACAAAAACAATGGGGAAATGATTCCCTATTTAATAAATGGTGTTGGGAAAACTGGCTAGCCATATGCAGAAAACTGAAACTGGACCCCTTCTTTACACCTTATACAAAAATTAACTCAAGATGCATTAAAGACTTAAATATAAGACCTAAATCCATAAAAACACTAGAAGAAAACCTAGGAAATGCAATTCAGAACACAGGCATGGGCAATGACTTCAGGACTAAAACACCAAAAGCAATTGCCACAAAATCCAAAATTGACAAATGGGATATAATTAAACTAAAGAGCTTCTGCACAGCAAAAGCAACTATCATCAGCGTGAACAGGCAACATACAGAATGAGAGAAAATTTTTGCAATCTATCCATCTGACAAAGGGCTAATATCCAGAATCTACAAGGAACTTAAAGAAATTTACAAGAAGAAAACAAACAACCCCATCAAAAAGTGGGCAAAGGATATGAACAGACGCTTCCCAAAATAAGACATGTATGTGGCCAACAAACACATGAAAAAATGCTCATCATGACTAGCCATTAGAGAAATGCAACTCAAAACCACAATGAGATATCATCTCACACCAGTTAGAATGGCAATCATTAAAAAGTCAGGAAACAACAGATGCTGGAGAGGATGTGGAAAAATAGGAATGCTTTTACACTGCTGGTGAGAACATAAATTAGCTCAACCATTGTGGACGACAGTGTGGTGATTCCTCAAGGATCTAGAACCAGAAATACCATTTGACCCAGCAATCCCATTACTGGATATCTACCCAAAGGATTATAAATCATTCCACTGTAAAAACACATGTACACATACGTTTATTGCAGCACTATTTACAACAGCAAACTTGGAACCAACCCAAATGCCCAATAATAGACTGGATAAGGAAAATGTGGCACATATACACCATGGAATACTATGCAGCCATAAAAAATAATGAGTTCATGTCCTTTGCAGGGACATGAATGGAGCTTGAAACCACCATTCTCCACAAACTAACACAGGAACAGAAAGCCAACCACATGTTCTCACTCATAAGTGGGAGTTGAACAATGAGAACACATGGACACAGGGAGGGGAACATCACATATTGGGTCCTGTCAGGGGGTAGGGGATAAGGGGAGGGATAGTATTAGGAGAAATACATAGTGTAGATGATGGGTTGATGGGTGCAGCAAACCACCATGGGACATGTATACCTATGTAACAAACCTGCATGTTCTGCACATGTATCCTGAACTTAAAGTATAATAATAATAAAAAAAGAAAACATGGTACATATACACAATGGAGTAGTATTCAGCCTTCAGCCATAAAAAAGAATGAGATCCAGTCATTTGCAACAACATGGATGCAACTGGAGATCATTATGTTAAGTAAAATAAGCCAGGCACAGAAAGACAAACATCACATGTTCTGACTTATCTGTGGGATCCAAAAATCAAACAATTGAACTCATACACATAGAGGATAGAAGAATGGCTACCATAGGCTGGGAAGGGTCATGGGGGGCTAGAGGAGAGGTGGGGATGGTTAATAGGTACCAGAAAAAATGGAAAGAATGAATAAGACTTCCTATTTGATAGCACAACAGGGTGACTATAGTCAATAAAAACTTAATTGTACATTTTAAAATAAAGAGTGTAACTGAATTGTCTGTAACTCAAAGGATAAATGTTTGAGGGGATGGATACCTCATTCCCCATGATAAGCTTATTTCACATTGCGCGCATGTAACAAAACATATTGGGTACCTCATAATACATACACCTACTATGGACCCACACAAATTTTCTAAATTTAGAAAAATCATGAATACTGTTTTCAACATCATTCGATTCCAACTTTCTTGGTGTGTTTTCTGAATTTTTTTAAATTAATTAATTTATTTTTTATTATACTTTAAGTTTTAGGGTACATGTGCACATTGTGCAGGTTAGTTACATATGTATACATGTGCTGTGCTGGTGCGCTGCACCCACTAACTCGTCATCTAGCATTAGGTATATCTCCCAATGCTATCCCTCCCACCTCCCCCCACCCCACCACAGTCCCCAGAGTGTGATATTCCCCTTCCTGTGTCCATGTGATCTCATTGTTCAATTCCCACCTATGAGTGAGAATATGCGGTGTTTGGTTTTTTGTTCTTGTGATAGTTTACTGAGAATGATGATTTCCAATTTCATCCATGTCCCTACAAAGGACATGAACTCATCATTTTTTATGGCTGCATAGTATTCCATGGTGTATATGTGCCACATTTTCTTAATCCAGTCTATCATTGTTGGACATTTGGGTTGGTTCCAAGTCTTTGCTATTGTGAATAATGCCACAACAAACATACGGGTGCATGTGTCTTTATAGCAGCATGATTTATAGTCATTTGGGTATATACCCAGTAATGGGATGGCTGGGTCAAATGGTATTTCTAGTTCTAGATCCCTGAGGAATCGCCACACTGACTTCCACAATGGTTGAACTAGTTTACAGTCCCACCAACAGTGTAAAAGTGTTCCTGTTTCTCGACATCCTCT
Organism: Pan paniscus; assembly: GCF_029289425.2. Taxonomy (NCBI): domain Eukaryota; kingdom Metazoa; phylum Chordata; class Mammalia; order Primates; family Hominidae; genus Pan; species Pan paniscus. The sequence continues at coordinate 45,760,776 of NC_073264.2, forward strand.
CCAGCACCTGTTGTTTCCTGACTTTTTAATGATTGCCATTCTAACTGGTGTGAGATGGTATCTCATAGTGGTTTTGATTTGCATTTCTCTGATGGCCAGTGATGATGAGCATTTTTTCATGTGTTTTTTGGCTGCATAAATGTCTTCTTTTGAGAAGTGTCTGTTCATGTCCTTTGCGCACTTTGTGATGGGGTTGTTTGTTTTTTTCTTGTAAATTTGTTTGAGTTCATTGTAGATTCTGGATATTAGCCCTTTGTCAGATGAGTAGGTTGCAAAAATTTTCTCCCATTTTGTAGGTTGCCTGTTCACTCTGATGGTAGTTTCTTTTGCTGTAAAGTTCATATGGAACCAAAAAAGAGCCCGCATCACCAAGTCAATCCTAAGCCAAAAGAACAAAGCTGGAGGCATCATGCTACCTGACTTCAAACTATATTACAAGGCTACAGTAACCAAAACAGCATGGTACTGGTACCAAAACAGAGGTATAGATCAATGGAACAGAACAGAGCCCTCAGAAATAACGCCGCATACCTACAACTATCTGATCTTTGACAAACCTGAGAAAAACAAGCAATGGGGAAAGGATTCCCTATTTAATAAATGGTGCTGGGAAAACTGGCTAGCCATATGTAGAAAGCTGAAACTGGATCCCTTCCTTACACCTTATACAAAAATCAATTCAAGATGGATTAAAGATTTAAACGTTAGACCTAAAACCATAAAAACCCTAGAAGAAAACCTAGGCATTACCATTCAGGACATAGGCGTGGGCAAGGACTTCATGTCCAAAACACCAAAAGCAATGGCAACAAAAGACAAAATTGACAAATGGGATCTAATTAAACTAAAGAGCTTCTGCACAGCAAAAGAAACTACCATCAGAGTGAATTTTTAACCATATACCCTCTTCCTCTTCATGCAGATATCAAAAACCAGTGGAACAAAAAGAAAATGAGAGAAGGTTAAACAATATATTTAGTTCCTCCACTCTTGGTGCAACAACTTTTGCTTTTTTATCCATAACTTCCTCTCTTCCCAATTAGTTATACAGAAATCATTCTCTCTATCTAAGTAGAAAAAGAAAATGAATAAAGATTAATTAACTATACCATATGCTTACGTTTGATATAAAACATGACCCAAAATAGTATTTTTAAATTATACAGGATCTTAATTATCTCTTACACAAAACCTGTATTTCATAACTAATTGAAAGTTAAATTCTAATATTTGGCACTGGAGTGTATAAATGTTGGCAACACATAGATATAGAGCCTTCAGTTTTGGCTAATTTGAGCCATTATTCTGACTCACATAAACCTTAATATTTCAGTTAGCCTCACTAGGCTCCCTATTCCATTTGGAAAGAGCAGGACAAACAATTCACTTTCAGACAAGATCTTTGCTTCTCTTGATATATAAAAATGGTCTGCTTTCCCTTCCAGAGGGGAAAAAAAGATTTATAGTAAGAAAAACCACTACGTTTTTACCTTAAGGGCAAAATCCAGAATATCCTAACCTAAATTATCTCTCCTCTTCTGGTATCATATGTGCATGCTTGTATTAGTATTCAACATTTAATTTGATTAAATACTCTATTTACATATCTAATAGTTGCACTGCATGATTATACTCCTTTTGTAGAATGGGAATATTTTTTAAATCCCCTTCATAGAGTCTGATTAATGCATTTAGTAAAATTTATCATTAACTTGCTACTAATTACTGAAATAATAAGGGAGAGGTGTTTGTTTGTTTGTTTGAGACAGAGTCTCGCTCTGTTGCCCAGGCTGGAGTGCAGTGGTGCCATCTCGGCTCACTGCAACTTCCACCACCTAGGTTTAAGTGATTCTCCTGCCTCAGCCTCCTGAGTAGCATGGATTACAAGCGCCCGACACCACGCCTGGCTAATTTTTGTATTTTTCATAGAGATGGGGTTTCACCATGTTGGCCAGGCTGGTCTTGAACTGCTGACCTCAAGTGATCTGCCCAGCTCAGCCTCCCAAAGTGCTGGGATTACAGGCATGAGCCACCACGCCCAGCCAGGGAGAGGTTTTTATTTAAGGGAACAGTGATCAGATTACTAAGAGAGGAAGATGGGAAGGAGAAATAGACAAGAAACAAATGAAAAAAATGTGGTTTTAAAATGTTTGGGAAACAATACAGTATCTGTTCACATAGAAACTAGAAAGCCTGACCATCAAACGGAATAAATAAGCCATTTGGGTTCTTTTTTTCAAGAGTGGTTGCTTATCTAGATATTTAGCTGAAGCCATGCTTGCTGGCTACAATTATTGGCTGCATACACCTGGCTCAGGTATTATTCTTTAATAATGCCTAAGATGATTGTCTGATTGTCTGTTTACCTTGGTACTTAAACTGGTCAACAAAACTATTAACTGGGAAAAACCAAAGGCATAGAATGGAAAGAACTGCCTTTGTTTAAACAGTAGGTAGTCCCTATAAATAACACACCAAATTACAAATTGCATACAGATGTGGTTCATTTAACCTTCATTCAACTGTTATGGAATTTCCACTCTGTGTCAGGTGTTACAAAGTTCCTGTCTCCAACTTGGTGTTGATCCAACTCTCCATTTTTCACTGTTCTCTGTCTCCAAGCCTTCTTCTCTTCTGAATTGCACACCAGTAGCAATCTAATAAACTAAATGCAAAGAGAAATCCTTGAAAGTTCTCTCCTTGAAATAGACAGGCACCATGGCCTACTGGAAAGAACACAGACTTTAGGCAAAAACAGATTGATTTTTAAATCTGAAATTTGACTCTTAATAATGTTGTGTCTTCAACTTCTTTAGCTATGAGAATAAGAATTGTGCCCTCCTCATAGAATTCTTATAAGGATTAAACGTGATAATACACGTGAAATACATAGAACATAGTACGTATGTGATAAACAAGGCAATTTTTTAAATATAAACATTATCTTTCAAGGTTCTGGGATTTTATTCCCAGTTCTGGTCTAACAGCCGAAAGTCCATGTTCCATGGGTACTTTGGAATGTATGTACATTGTATGCAGTTCCCTTCATGTGTCAACCACTAGTTTTAAGTGGGAAAAAAATAATGTTTTTCAAGTGCAGTTCCTGGCTTTTTCCCAATGCTCCAACAACCTATCTACTGTATTTATTTCCTGTCTCTCACTGTGTTTCTATCCCCCACCACCACCTTTTCCCATTCCAATTTACCAAACAGAAATTCCAAAAAAGAAAATACCTGAATCTGGAACTGAGTTTAGACTCACCTAACCAGCTCACCTGCAGGTTAACTGTTTTATAATCACCACATGAAGCACACATAATAAACAAAACAATATACCCTCTTACAGAGATGCACACTCACATGAGACACCACACAGCATTTGCTGCTTTCTCACATATCTATTCTCAGACATTTCCCTGCCCTCCCTCAGCAAGTCTATCAAAAGCTCAAATTTTCTGCAAGGAAGCAATTCTCTAGACATATATACATAGGAACATTATTTTGAATAAAAAGTATAAAAATTGGGAAAATGTACATAGCTCTTCACATGTAACATTTAAGTAAATTTAAAAATACGCACAACACAATAAATCATATTTTGTAAGGGTACATACATATTCAACGGCATACAAAAAACACATCAGAATGAGTGCCTACAGGGAAGAAGGTATTGGAAACATGAATCAAAAATTAAAAGAAAAAAATAAAACAAAAGAGTAGACTTGCACAGATGAATTATGGTTAAGTGACATTAAGTAGGGCTATTTTAACTACTGGGATTTAAGAAAGATAATTCAAGCAAATGTTTTATTGTATTAGAAATGTTAGGCTAAGCTCTGCTGTAGTAACATACAAACTCTAAAGATAAACGTATTACTTGTATTATTATTATTACAAAGCTGATATTCTTGAATATGATTTAACTCTGAAAGCTTTCAGGCTCTTTAAAACCTGAACCACAGAATTAGACAGGCTTAGTCATTGATAGTACTGAATTCATCAGACTTTCTAACACTGGAGACTACAACTATAAAACAATACAGAGGCATAGGCCTGAATGTGTGCCTCCTTTCTGTGGGCAGCTAGCTCCCAAAGAGAATGGGGAGAGAAAGAGGGTTTAATCTTCAAATGTTCAGTTTGTCCTTCCAAATTCACCAAATTGCTACTTGTTTCCCTTTATGGAAGTGGAGTAAGGGAGTGGGGAGAGCACAGGAATATTAACCTAACGGAACTCTCTTTACATGGGAGGAAGCATTAGGAGTAGAGAAGTTTCCCATCCTACCTTAAATACTGACTAAACCACAGTGAAAGTTTAAATAAATCTTTTGCCACATTTTTAGTCAGCTTAAAAAATTATACTACCACTATTGAATTAAGACCCTTAAATACAGTCATGCATTGTTTAGCAACAGGGATATATTCTGAGAAATGTGTCATTAGGCAACTTCATCATTGTGTGGGCATCACAGAGTGTACTCACACAAACCTAAATGGTCTACTACTGCACCTTTAGGCTATATGATATAGCTTATTGCTCCTAGACTACAAAGCTGTGCAGCATGTTACCGTACTGAGTGCTGTAGGCAAGCATAACACAATGTTAAGTATTTGCATATCTAAACATAGAAAGCATACAGTAAAAATACAATATAGGAAATTTTTTAAAAGTTACACCTGTTTAGGGCACTTACCATGAATGGGGCTTGCACCACTGGAAGCTGCTTTATGTGAGTCAGTGAGTGAGTAAGTGGTGAGTGAATGTGACGGCCTAGGATACTACTGTATGCAACTGTAGACTACAAACACTGTACACATACTCTACACTGAATTTATTTTTAAAAAATTCTTTTCTCAATAATAAACTAACCTTAGCTTGCTGTAACTATTTTGCTTTATAAACTTTTTGATTTTTTTTTAACTTTTTGACTGTTTTGTAATAACACTTAGCTTAAACACAAACACATCCTAAAAATGTACAAAAAATATTTTCTTTCTTCATATCCTTATTCCATGAGTTTTTTTTCTATTTAATTTTTTTTTTACTTTTTAAACTTTATTGTTAAAAACTAAAACCCAGGCTAGGTGCAGTAGCTCATGCCTGTAATCCCAGCACTGTGGGAGGCTGAGGAGTGTAGATCATTTGAGGCAAGAATTCAAAACCAGCTTGGTCAACATAGCAAGACCCCATCCCTACTAAAAAATTAAATTAAATTAAAAATTCACTGGGCATAGTGGCACATTTCTATAGTCCCAGCTGCTCAGGAGGCTGAGGCAAGAAAATCACTTGAGCATAGGAGTTTGATGTGCAGTCAGCAATGATCATGCCACTGCACTCCAGCCTGGGTGACAGAGCAAGACCCCGACTCAAAAAAAAAAAAAAAAAAGCTAAAACACAAACACCCACATTAGCCTAGACCTACACAGGGTCGTGATCATCAGTATCACTCTCTTCCAACTCCACATCTTATTCCACTGGAAACTCATCAGGTACAATAACATATGTAAAGCTGTCATCTCCTATGCCTTCTTCTGGAATACCTCCTGCAGGACCTGCCTGAAGCTGTTTTACAGCATATTATCTATATATCTATATCTCTATATCTATATCTATATCTATATCTATATGTCTATATATAGATATAGATAAAAGAGCATGCTGTAAACTAACAATTAAAAGTATGGTATAGCACATATACCAGTAACTTATTAATAGTATTTTATGGTCATTATCAAGTATTATGTCCTATACAATAATTGTATATGCTATACTCTTGTATGCCTGGCAGCACAGTAGGTTTGTTTACACCAGCATCACCACAAACATGTGAGTAATGTCTTGCACTATGATGTCACTACAGCTACTGTGTCACTAGGCAATAGGAATTTTTCAGTTCCATTATAATTTTATAGGACTACCATCATATACACAGTCCATCATTGACTGAAATATTGTTATACAGTGCCTGGTTATAGCTAATTTTATTTGAACAAACTTTAGATATTCTTACTTCTAAATAATATTCTTTGTATTCTACCAATATTATAGCTTAAGTGAAACTAATTTTTTCTCTTGTTTACTGAAATGTAAAAACCAGTTCAGGACACCATTACTAGTCCTCTAATAGCTTACTAAGTCACGTAATTCATTCCCATACAATGAAATAGAAAATAATTTAGGCTATTATGAGGTCTGTAATTGGTTACTTCTAATGCTATTTTAAGCTATACCAGATTCAACACATTTTATAGAAAATATTGAACAACATCCTAAATTCATATATACTTTTTGAACTATTTTGATTTCTATTCACTTGTCTTTTCAAAGGGGAAATTGAATCTCTTCTCATAAGTCATACTATCTAAAGGAATAACTAAAGCAAATACTTTTAGATATGTTTTGGGCAAGAAATACAGGACTTGAAATAATACCTTTTAGATAGTATACACCATACATTTTCTGACCACTATATAGTTCAGATTGCTTAAATTCACAGACATCTTTTTTAAAATCTGTACATATTCCACCACATATCTCAAACTATTCCTTATCATTAGTTCTTGTTCTCTTTAAGAAAGATACTATGATAAATTTGGCGTTATTGTCAGGTACTTCTGATGCTGAAGAAGCCAATGATTATATAGTGCATATTTGATGTGTTATGAATGCACAATTTATATTTAAAACGGAGAATTCTTTTCCTTTACATTTATTTAGTGGGTATCACCATAGTAACTGAGCACTTTCACAAAGCCTAATTTATGACACAAAAAACATAAAGAAAAGAAAGAGCTTATACTTTCCATATTTTGCATATTGACAGAAAAACTTCTTAGTTGACACATATTTAGGGAGGAAAGAAAGAGATGCAGGAGATGATATGGACAAAAGCAATCTCTTTTAATATGTAAAGATTCTGACTTCTCAAACCTATGTTGTAAGAAAAACTTCCCCAGGAAAAAAGCTTTTTCACAAAGAATAATTCAATCTCACGATAGAAAGGGCCACAGAAATAATCTCTCCTAACCCTCTTGTTTTAAAGATGAGATCCCTGAAGCTTAGTCCATTGGTCTGAACTCTTCAAGATCACACACCCAGTTTGTAATAGAACTCAATTTCAACCCCAAGCCAGTTGCCTTCTAGTCCTGTGTTCTTTCTATACAATCACATTTCAAATATTCCATTTCTACCTCTTGTCCTCATTAAAACACAACTACTTGGAGAAGTCTGATTTGATCAGAACACATTATTATTTTCCTTAATAGCTAGTTTTTAAAAAGCTTATAGTGCCAATCAAAAAAAGATAAATTGTAGTATAAAAACACATAAAATGTTAGGATGTAGTCTTTTTTTAAGTTTGTTTATGACAAATGTCAAGAACCATGAAGTGTCAGATTTTACCCTAGTTGCAAGCTAACAAATTAGCTCATTAGAGACAAAAAATAGATTATTTCTCACGGCAATAGCAGTAGCTAGAGTATCAACATTTGCAACATGTCCCCAAGAGTAATGCAAAGAGGGCCAATGATGCTTGCACATGCAATGGGATGTTACAAAAGAAGAACCCTAAACTTAGAGAGTAGAAATATTTTATTACAGACAGTGAGCCGACCTGATCTTTCTGTAGAAGGGATACTAATTTCGTTATACTGGACGGTAAGCTAATATGTCCTTTACTCCAGAGAAAAATATTATCTCTATTTTTCAAGGCTATTTTTATACAAATATCCTTAAATAGTCCAGAAAAAAAATCAGCCTCTATTTGCAGAAGCACAAGAGACCTTTTGAGAATTGTCTTGAAACTATAACCACCTCTCATTGTTACATTTTCTTAGCCTCTGAAAATTTTTCACATGAGTACAACACTCCATCAGTTATGATGATTAATCTGAACAATAGCGGTCAAATCCTGCCTGCCGTCAATTCTTTAAAAAGTTTTATTAAAACACAGCCATTCACGTATGTATTGTCTCTGACTGTTTTCATTCTTTAATAGCAGAGTTCACTATACCTTGACTATCAGCCTATTGCTGAGTAGCTTTTGTGATGAAAAGCACATCACTGTCAGACTTCAAATGGTCTAGAAAAACACATATTAATATATAACACAAAATACTTTCAAAGGCCCCAATAGTGTGGCCAGAGTCAGCTAATCAGACAGGAAAAGCAATTTCATAATCTGAAAAAGTGTTAATGGAAGGGAGGCAACATTATATACCTCCAAGATGTAGGCAGCCTGCCAGAAATGGGTGAGGGCTCCAATCCCATGTGATGTGTCTTCCATTTCTGGAGGACAAATGGGTTAACTTTTGGCAGGAGTTGCAAGTCTTCTATGCAGAAATATCCTCTGCATCAGAAACATAGAGTCCTTTACTTTGTGCCCAATCTGTGATGGTGAATGTGTTGCCATGCCCAGGGTAAGGATGGAACCAGGAAGCACTGACAGCAATCTGGGCAGAGCAAACTTGATCAATAGTGTAATTCCAGCTGTTCATATCAGAGAATGAGCCCATATCATGGGCACCTAGAGAGTGACCCAGACAGTTTCATCAGCAGCTACAATTTGTTTCCATAATTTCCCAGGCCCAAAGAGGTGTGTCTTGAATTTGCCAGCCATAATTTTTCCACACCAGCAGCTAGGACATTGGTTACAACCTACAGTCGGTAAATATATAAGGTTAGTCAAGGGGAGTATCATCCAGAGGCAAGAGAAAAGCCTTGAGTTCTGCCCACTGTGCAGAATATTTATGTCCATTCTCAGTTCTATTATAGCTGGTGCTCAGGCTGAACAGCTGAGGGCCCATCCCACAAAGGGATAGCTGCCACTTTTTCACATGAAGCCAAGATGTTATCTGGACTGACTGCAGTCCTGAAAATATCATTTCCTTTAGACAAATGAGACTTGTAAAACCCTTCTCACCTTAATAGTTGTTGATCCTGAGTTCACTCACCCCAAAATTGGAATATCAGGATAGAGAGTCAAAAGCCCTCCAAGGTTCAGGCCTTCAGTTTCAATAAAAGCACAGTAGCAAGCCAACAGGTGCTTTCAAAAAGAGTGTGCATGGTGTCAATATAAGGAAAGTGATGCATCTAAAGTAAAGCCCCAGGGGTGCCTCAGGTGGAAGCTGCCTCCCTTTGCCAGAGGCTCAAGATGGAAAAATCATTAGTCACTGAGACTATAGCTTGAGGAGGTCATCCAGTTTGTGGGATCCCAAAAGTATTATTACTTTCCTACGGATAGCTCTTCTTGATCAGAATTCCCTTTGGTACTTACGGAATGGAAGGTACAAGCATATTCACATCAATTTCTACTATATATTCAAATATAGAAGCAACAAAAGCAGTACATTGAATTGTTCCAAAGGGCCCTACCAACTACAAACTTACATTAGTGTCTCTTACCCCACTGTAAACTTTGCCCAGTCAGATAAGTTGAACCTGGGCTTCCTTCCTGACTCAAGACCAGGTAGAATAATGACATGGACGCCTGCATCCAATAAGGTCATACGAGTTTGAGTCTTTCTCCCTGAAGTTCTCTAGCATACTTAACTAGGTGAATATGTCCTTTGATCCCTCTTAAGGATGGGGAGACCTCAGCCTCACCCCTATTCATCTTTCTCCATAATGAAGCTACAGAGGAGGCAGGAGGTGGCAAGAAGTGACATAGGGGCTTTATGAAAAGATGCAAAGGGAAAAAGTGGGGTAGCACAGCTCACAGCTCATGACTCAACCAAACGAACTTCTAATGTTCTCATTCTGACGAAAATTCTGTATCAATTGGCAAGATTCTTATGGCTAGCAGCATCAATATCAGTATTAGAGACCCCTGGATATAACATAACACCCACAACCACATCGCATTCTCACTGGGGGTGCAAGGGTTATGCCCTTTGCCCAACTCAAGCCTGACCCAGCAACAACTTTTTTAAGGAATTCACCTAAATCTGGAGCGTCTGCAAGCACCACTACCAAAATAACATTCTCTTAAATTCTTTCAAGTTTCAATATAAAAAATAGGGGAGTGTTCCAGGGCTGCAGCACTAACCATAAAATTGATCTAAGAATTTGGTTTAGTTTCTCATTCTTCAGTGGATCACCTTCATCAGCATCACAAACCCAATTTGGATCAGGAAAACCTCAAGTACTTGTTAATCCCTCATCTATGATTTGCCACAGGAGTTTGTCTCCAAAAAATCTCAAAGAAGCTCAAGAATCTCTTATAACAACCATGAATAATTTTTTTTAAAAAAGAAAGAAAAGTCAGAAGACTTTATTTGCATCTCTAAACGGGTCTAAGATTCAGATGATAGACTGCAGGAGGCACAAAGTCATATGATGGCATTTTGGTTGCCATTCTTTTTAAACAAGCATTATATAACCTACCCCTCATCTCTTGAGTAAATCAAGCAAGTGCTAGCCATTTGCCTGGTTTCTGTCTATGTGGTTTCAAATTTTCCTCCTTGACACTCAGTAGTAGTTTTTCTATAAATATTATCACACAGAGGTAAGAACCTTCTGGTCTCCCCAGGGCAAATTTTAATAATACTTGTTACCATAGGGTGGACCTGAGCCTGACCACCAGATTGAAAAGATAGTCTTCCTGCCCAGAGGAGAATTAGATACAATCAGGGCACCATTCAGACAGCTGCCTTTGAATTTACTTCTGAGTTCTCAGGCTGCAACACCCTCCCAAATTCATCCTCATTAACACCCATTAAAGTAGAAGATTATTAATTGTCCTGTTGACCATATAGTTTGGTCAAATGTCTGCTATCAACACATGGCATTGCCTTAAATCAGCCATAAGGATCTCATTCTTCCTCTTCCAAAAACTCATGTCTCTTTCAGCATCCCATGCTCATCATCAAAACTATCAAGGACTTAGAAGGGTCTGAAATTTTACCATATATGAAAGCTAACAAGAAAGGCAGCCATAGTTTCATGGAGACTGATGAGAAATGTGAGACTCCTGCCTCAGAGACAACGTTCAGTCTATTCCTCAAAGCTATTGCCGATATCGAAGTATCTACAGTATGAGCATTTGCATCACATTCCTAAACCTCAGTTCTTAAGGGTATCATCAAGAAGGCACATGCTATGAGTTGCATTTTGCATTACAGGAGAGAAACTCCAAGCTTAGGGAACTCAGATCTTTTTTAAAATATATATTTATTTATTTATTTATTGAGATGGAGTCTCACTTAGTTGCCATGCTGGAGTGTAGTGGCACAATCTCGGCTCACTGCAACCTCCGCCTCCCAGGTTCAAGCAATTCTCCTGCCTCAGCCTCCCCAGTAGCTGGGACTACAGGTGCTTGCACCACGCCTGGCTAATTTTTTGTATTTTTAGTAGAGACAGGTTTTCACCATGTTAGCCAGGATGATCTTGATCTCCTGACCTCATGATCCACCGGCCTCAGCCTCTCAATGTGCTGGGATTACAGGCATGAGCCACTGCGCCCGGCCAGGAAATCTGGATCTTTTAAAATGGACAATAAAGCATGCTTGCTCCAAAAGGATACATTATATTTTTCATACCAGACAGTAAATAAATCTGCCCTTTGTTTAAGAAGGAGGTATTATCTCTATCTTCCAAGGCTTTTCACTATATAATCATCATTGATAAGATAGCCTGGAATAAAGGCAGTCAGGGCCTCTGCTCAGAAAATGAGCAGAAATGTGAAAGACCCATGAATTGTCTCTCAATTATGTAAACAATTAGTGATGTAGTATTAAAAGGTATATGTCTATATAAGCTTGTTATTGTTATGCTGATATTTTTATTTTTAACACATTTATTGAGGTATTACTGTCATGCAAGAAACTGCACATATTTAGGGTAGAAATTTTGCTAAGTTTTGATGTACGTATATATACATGGAGCCTGACCACCATATTGACAAGATAGTCTTCCTGCTCAAAGGAGAGTTAAATACAACCAGGGCACCAGGAGCATAATCAAGTTAATGAACATAGGCATCATCTTAAAAAGTTTCTTAATGTCTTTTTTAAAAAAATTCCTTTTTTAAAACATCAGATTACTTTTATCCAAAGCAGATGAAATTAATTGAATTGCCAATATCTCCTTTAAGGTAAAAATTATATTTCTACCAGACAAGGCATGATAAATGATTCCTGGTGGAGGTAAGGATATGTCTTAGGGCATAGTTTGAGCTAAATGGTTGCACTAAAAGAAATTACAAAAGTTTTCTATCATTACTCTCAATGTCATGCAGATAGGACATTTAAAATTGCCACTGAGTTTCACTTTAGTCAATGGAGATTTTCATTCTGAAAACTTACCCATCAAACATGATCTTCTTGCAGGATTTAAGTAATTGCTGAAATATAATGCTTTCATTTTCTTTCAACAGGTTTCCTGCCTACTTCTTTCCTTAGAGTTGATTTCTAAAAAAGATAAGTGGTTCCATTATATCATTTTGAGGTAAATGAGGATAACTTAAACGTTCTTCTCATCTTTTAAAGAAAGATGCCCTTTTTATGTTTTTCAGTTTTCCAAAGTAAAGATTTTATTTCCATAGTCTTTGGAATATGGAAATAAATTATATGGAACATTATTACAGTTACATGTTACATTAAGATTATATGAAACCATAGCTAAACAAAATAAAATTCTTATATACATGTTTCATCATATTATAAATCAAGTTTTACTTTACTTAAATAGTAAAGAACTAATAGGCTATACCTTGCATCATTCACCATGAAGTAAAGCAGATCTTACCGAAAAATTGATGCCTAAAAATTATTTAAATGGGAATTTCGTTTGCAATGGTCCTTGAAATAAATTCCTATACAGGAGAAAAACTTCAGTAGCAATATGTAAACATCTTCAGCTTGGTGCCCCAATGGGAATCAATAGGATCATAATTAAAGAATAATAAAGAGCACACAAGTTACATATTGTAACATCTCGTGTCTGTTTTTAACATGCAAACTACACAGCAAATAAAATCTGTTTTTACATTCATATTTATCACAGAGTTAATATTTTTGTTGGTATTTTGGGGGACTCATAAAACAAAGTAATTTTAAAACATTAGATCTTTTTTAAGTATGCCTTAAAAGTTAGAGATATATTCCAGGAACTTAGACCTCACTGCCTTTGAAATATACCACAAAGATGCATTAATGAAAGAAATATTAATACATTTTTACACAATGTCCTGAAAAATGGTTAGAAATGCAGGAAGTAAATGATAAATATTCATTATTTTGCTATCTTAAGCAATAACAGTTTGATAAGAAAAACTGAAAGATTTTCTGAAATTAGAATAATATTTCAATAGGTTAGATAAATATCACTATCAAGAATGTGTTTGAGCAGGCATAAAAATATTTTATTGGCCATAGAAAATTTAATGAAATTCCCATGCTTGAAAACTAGCAATTTGTAAGCAGGTCATCATGGAAGAGGATATTGGGGGATGACCAAAATCTTCCTACAATACTCTGGCATTCTGAGCCCCTTTTAAATCACATTCTTTTTCCTCTCCATTCTTTATTTGCTATCTTTATTAGTCCATTTTCACACTGCTATAAAGAACTACCTGAGACTGGGTAATTTACAAATAAAAGAGGCTTAATTGACTCACAGTTCCACATGGCCAGGAAGGCCTCAGGAAACTTAACAATCATTGTAGAAGGTGAAGGGAAACAAGGCACCTCTTACATGGCAGCAAGAGAGAAAGAATGAGGAGGGAGAACTGCCAATCACTTTTAAACCATCAGATCTCCTGAGAACTCACTATCATGAGACCAGCATGGGGGAAACCACCCCCATGATACAATCACCTCCAACCAGGTTCCTCCCTCAACACCTGGGGATTACAATTCAAGATGTGATTTGGGTGGGGACATAGAGCCAAACCATATCACTATCTTACTTCATTAAGAGCAATACGTGTTAATTAAACACTATGGAGAATTTTCAAACTCCTTGGTGAAATCTGTGGCATTACTCGCTCTACGCCTATGTATTTTATGGGTCTGCCCACATATTATACTCTTCTGACATCTCTATTACCATTATTGTTCTACTTATAAATTCTCAGCAGACACTATTATAATCATGAGAGTTGGGCTTACTCCCCCAACCAGTCCTTTTCCATCCTCTTAAATTATTTATCCCACCCAATTTACGTCCCACAGTTCAATCTTTAAACTAGGACTCAGCACAGAATGTTGAACCAGCAAAATCCTTCTTTAAGGAAATATGCCTGGAGATACATTTCTCTACCTGTATCCTAACTATGAATTCAGAAATCAGAGAGAGAAAAAGGGAATGCAAGAGGAGATAGACAGTGGTGATGGTTACACAACATTATGAATATATTCAATACCTCTCAACTATACACTTAACTAATATAGTACATTTTATGTTATGTGTATTTCATAACAAAAAAATTGAAAATATTGTGGCAGGGACATTGGATTTGTAGTCGATCAGAATTTAATTCAAATAGTTGGCTCTATCCATTTCTGATTTATATAGCAAATTATTTAAGTTCACTGGGCATAGTATTTCTCAACTATAAAATACAGATAACAATTTTATCTACCCCACATGGTTCTTGTGAGAATTAAATTATAAAATGCAAGTTATGACATTTGTTCATAGTAAATATCAAATAAATGTTAGTTATTAATCCAAACTTAAATCCATTTTATTGATCATTAATTATTGCCTATGTTTGGTGTGCTTTAGGATTTTATTAGTTTTTTTTTCTTAATCTGAAGCCAAGTTTTCTCTAGCGTGCAAATGTTATACAGTTGCAAAGGTGGTCTTTCCAAACCAGAATCATTACCATATTCAAAATTATTTAGTTGTTTTCTGTTTCCATCCTTTCTAACCTCATTTCCCAGCTCTCAATCTTACATCAAGCCAGACTGGGACTGAGACCAACAAGCAATTCCCTGAAAAAGCCTCATCTTTCTCTCCTCCCCAACCTGACACAGTGTCACCCCTGATCAGACTGCCTCCTTGGCCCTCTTTCTTTTCTACTTGAACAAGTCTTATTCATCCCTCAAGCTTCAGCTCAATGACCCTACCTTAGAAATCCTTCCAGGACTTCTGCAAATATCAGTGTTCCCATATCATTTAATTCATATGGCTATTATAAGGTCTGTCTAGTTGCTGTATTTCTTCAGGTATCTGTTCACACACTTGGCTGTGGTCCACTGGTAGGCAAAAGGCTATTGATTTCTTTGTTTCCCCACTACCTGACACATATTTGGCATTCAACAAATGAAAAATGAATGAGTGAAAGGATTGGATTCTATTGGGAACGTGAACAAACAAACCCGTAAGTGATGATCACAACCACACAGAGAAGATATTGCCCAACAAATTTTCCACTTTTGAACTGACATAAATTAAGACACTTTCTCCAGAAAACCTCCATTCAAAGGTAAATGCATTACATTAGAGGGAAAATGTACTAAACTATTACTATATTTACATGAATTTGTTTAACCAAACAGCAAGTCTTAGAACAGGATTCTAAGAGTTTGAAACAAAACTTTTTATGGGGCATATGTTGCCAGAGAAGAATCCAAAGCAGACACTGCTGCTTAGGGAGAGAAAGAAAAAACGCAGGTGGACAGTCATAGTGGGTGGCTCTAGATAGGTCATATCTGAATTGGTGTAAAATCAGAAATGACAAGAGGAGAAATCTGAGGAAAAACTGTTCAGTCAACAACTTGTCACAGAGCAGACCTGCACCTACAACAATACACAGCCTCCTCTGGGAAGACAAACTAATTTTTTTTTTTTTTTTTTTGAGATGGAGTCTCGCTTTGTCACCCAGGCTGGAGTGCAGTGGCGTGATCTCAGCTCACTGCAAGCTCTGCCTCCCGGGTTCACACCGTTCTCCTGCCTCAGCCTCCCGAGTAGCTGGGACTACAGGCACCCGCCACCATGCCAGGCTAATTTTTTGTATTTTTTAGTAGAGACGGGATTTCACCGTGTTAGCCAGGATGGTCTCGATCTCCTGACCTCGTGATCCGCCCGCCTCAGCTTCCCAAAGTGCTGAGATTACAGGTGTGAGCCACCGCGCCCGGCCAAGACAAACTAATTTTAACTCTAGTAACATCAAATTTTGTTAAGAAAGTAAATGCACTAAAAATAAAAATCATTTAGAAGATTAAATATAAATTATTCTCCCTCTCCCTCTCCCTCTCCCTCTCCCTCTCTCCACGGTCTCCCCCTCCCTCTCTTTCCACGGTCTCCCTCTGATGCCGAGCCAAAGCTGGACTGTACTGCTGCCATCTCGGCTCACTGCAACCTCCCTGCCTGATTCTCCTGCTTCAGCCTGCCTGGTTTTCGTATTTTTTTGGTAGAGACGGGGTTTCGCTGTGTTGGCCGGGCTGGTCTCCAGCTCCTAACCGTGAGTGATCCGCCAGCCTCGGCCTCCCGAGGTGCCGGGATTGCAGACGGAGTCTCCCTCACTCAGTGCTCAATGTTGCCCAGGCTGGAGTGCAGTGGCGTGATCTCGGCTCGCTACAACCTCCACCTCCCAGCCGCCTGCCTTGGCCTCCCAAAGTGCCAAGATTGCAGCCTCTGCCCAGCCGCCACCCCGTCTGGCAAGTGAGGAGCGTCTCTGCCTGGCCGCCCATCGTCTGGGATATGAGGAGCCCCTCTGCCCAGCTGCCCAGTCTGGGAAGTGAGGAGCGCCTCTTCCCGGCCGCCATCCCGTCTAGGAAGCGAGGAGCGCCTCTGCCCGGCCGCCCATCGTCTGAGATGTGGGGAGCGCCTCTGCCCTGCCGTGACCCCGTCTGGGAGGTGAGGAGCATCTCTGCCCAGCCGCCCCATCTGAGAAGTGAGGAGCCCCTCCGCCCGGCAGCCGCCCCGGCTGAGAAGTGAGGGGCCCCTTCGCCCGGCAGCCGCCCCATCTGGGAAGTGAGGAGCGTCTCCGCCCGGCAGCCACCCCGTCCGGGAGGGAGGTGGGGGGTCAGCCCCCGCCCGGCCAGCCACCCCGTTCGGGAGGGAGGTGGGGGGTCAGCCCCCACCCGGCCAGCCGCCCCGACCGGGAGGGAGGTGGGGGTTCAGCCCCCGCCCCGCCAGCCGCCCCGTCTGGGAGGGAGGTGGGGGGTCAGCCCCCGCCCGGCCAGCCGCCCTGTCCGTGAGGGAGGTGGGGGGTGCCTCCACCCGGCCGCCGCCCCGTCCGGGAGGTGGGGGGCGCCTCTGCCCTGCCACCCACTCTGGGAAGTGAGGAGCTCCTCTGCCCGGCCACCACCCCGTCTGGGAGGTGTACCCAACAGCTCATTGAGAACGGGCCATGATGACAATGGCGGTTTTGTGGAATAGAAAAGGGGGAAAGGTGGGGAAAAGATAGAGAAATCAGATTGTTGCTGTGTCTGTGTAGAAAGAAGTAGACATGGGAGACTTCATTTTGTTCTGTACTGGGAGGGGTTCTTCTGCCTTGGGATGCTGTTGATCTGTGACCTTGCCCCCAGCCCTGTGCTCTCTGGGGCATGTGCTATGTCCACTCAGGGTTAAATGGATTAAGGGCGGTGCAAGATGTGCTTTGTTAAACAGATGCTTGAAGGCAGCATGCTCGTTAGACTCATCACCACTCTCTAATCTCAAGTACCCAGGGACACAAACACTGCGGAAGGCCGCAGGGTCCTCTGCCTAGGAAAACCAGAGACCTTTGTTCACTTGTTTATCTGCTGACCTTCCCTCCACTATTGTCCTACGACCCTGCCAAATCCCCCTCTGCAAGAAACACCCAAGAATGATCAATAAAAAATAAATAAATAAATAAATATAAATTATGCTTTGGATTTTCCATGCTATTGCTTCCCACATGTAGCATGAATAGCTCAGAGCTAGTGCAGGACTTTCACACCAAATGAAAAGCTAAGAAACTCGCCAAGTCCTGAGAGAACCACAGCTAAGTAACATGTCAAGCACTCTTTCACTGCTCTTACCAAAAACGCATACAAAAAAAAGGTTACTCCCATTTATAAAAACAGAATTCTTACAGAAAGAAAACTGCATGAAAAATTGACTCTTTTATGTTAAACCAGTGTTATTTATCTTCATTGCTCATAGTGAGGGCTAGGTTAGGACAAAGGAACTGAGACCAACAAGACCCAGTGGCCTCACAGGCAGAGATATATTGGCACTGCTACCCCGCAGTGCTCAGGGATGGAAGCTGAGAAGTTAACTCTGACACCAGGGCAAAAAAGGAGTCACTGACAGAAGCAGACCCAGACATGCAGTAAGGAATCACACTGCTCCCATAACCATACTTGAGGGAAATTGCTTTACAATAGAGTACAGACATATTTCTCAGAGCGTGAGTTTCTTTTCCATCATTGTTTTGATATAACTTTATGTGAGTAAAATGCCTGACTCTCAGCTTTAAAGTATTCCTCCCAAGAATGCTTATGAAAAGTGTTAACAGTTTTGATGCTGTGGTAGACTGCATAACTATTCACAAAAATGTACTGCCCTTCCTGTGGGGAATTAAACATTCTTACCCTGTTAAATGCACGGGCAGCATGTGACTTGCTTTAGGCAACGGAAACATGGGAAGGAACAGGTATTCAAGCTGAAGCTTTAAGAGCAATGCATGCTTTGTCATTCTGTCTCTCCTGCTTCCATAACAATTGCCAATTTTCAAGCGAAAAGTTTCTCCATTAGCCAAGATCCTGGGGTGAAGGTGACATGGAACAGCACTGTGGCCAACCAGTGATTGACATGCAACATGAATAAGAGATAAGTTTTTGGTTTTTCTTTAAGATGCTGAGACTTGGAGGACTGTTTGAGATTACTGCATAACCCACCTCATCCTAACTAGTAGAGCCATTTCTCAGACTGCAATGTGGCAGGCCAAAGGGAAGACTGCTTGGTTTATAGGTTTGTAATACTCTACTGCCATATGGGTGACAACACCATCAGGAAATGGAGTCATTAAGAATGGAGGGATACGCATTTTGTTCTTAAATAGCTAGGATTCCTAAAACTAAAGCTGATATCCATTTAAATTAAAGTTAATTCTCAACATAAAAATAAGTTGTATCCCAAAAGATAATTTTAGGTCAGAATGCCTCTCACAAAGGAACCTGCTATAAATGGAAATTAAAATCCTATGCTAGTCCTTTATTACTTAGTTTCTAAAAGTTAATATTGAGTTGCTTTAAGATTAAAAAGATAAGTCTAAGTCTTAGACTTAGCCTCCATAATCATGTGAACCAAGTCCTTACATCTCTTCATTATATAGATTATTATATAATAAAGAATATAATAAATAAATAATTTCTTTATAATAGATTATTATATAATATATAAGAAAGAAATTATTATTATATAATAGTTAGGGTTTATATCATGTTTAACCAAATAATTATGATATAATAATACTATTATATAATAATCTCTTTTTTATATAAAGAGATGTAATGAATTGGCTTACATGATTATGGAGGCTAAATCTAAGGCCCACGGTCAGCAAACTAGGAACCTAGGAATGCTGATGGTACAAGTTCCAGTCTAAGTCTGAGTTCAAGTCTGAAGGCAGGAGATCTATGTTCCAGCTCAAATACAGTCAGGCAGAGAGAAAGAATTCTTTCTTACTCAGCCTTTTATTCCATCCAGGCCCTCAACAGATTGTCTCAGCCCACTCACATTGGAGAGGGCTATCTGCTTTACTCAGCCTGCCAATTCAAATGTTAATCTCATTCAGAAATATGCTCACAAACAACCCAGAAATAATGTTTAACCAAATATCTGGGTACCCCATGGCTCAGTCAAGTCAACATATAAAATTTACCTTCACAACTTGTAACATTGTTTCTTGAGATCAACTAGAAATTACAGCTTAAAAGCCAGAACACCAACACATACGTCCCAAATATCACTGGGTCAGTAACAGGAAACATGTTTTTATTTAATGTTTGTTTATATGTTTTATTTTATATTTTCATAGGTATTTATTTTGTTTATAGATTTCATTTCATATTTTTTTCTGTCTGTGTTTTGGCCCTGGAACAAGAGCAGAGACTCCCTGTGTACAAATCCTCATCTGCTTATGGGAGTATCAACTTTTTTTGTTTCACAGATTCTAATAGTGTCAGCAAGCAGTGACAATTTAATTGGAAAAGTAAAGAGGAATACAAAGTTTCCCTGATAACATTGCATTAGGTATCTATTTCTATATAACAAATTACCCCAAAGCTTAACAGCATACAATGATAAACATGTATTATTTCACACAGTTTCTCTGGGTCAACAATCCATTTTAGCTGGGTGGTTTTGGCTCAGAATCTTTCATGAAGTTGCAGTCAGCTTGTCAGCCTAGGTTACCGTGATGTGAAGGATTGACTGGGCTGGAGGATCTACTTTCAGGTGGCTCACTCACATGCCTGAAAAATTAGTGCTAGTTGTTTGACCCTTGGTTTTTTGGCACATGGTTCTCTTCATGGGGACCCTTGAATGTCCTACTCAATTTGGCTTGAGTAGCCTGCTTTCCTCACAAGTAATACAAGAAATATCAAGCCATGATTTTTAAGACTTTGCCTCTAAACTCACATACTGTTATTTCCACATGGTCTTGTTAATTACACAGATCAGCCCCATTCAATAGATGGAGTAGGTGACATCCACTGTGAATATCAGGATGCAGGGATTCTTAGAAGTCATCTTGGAGGTTAGCTACCATATTTATATTTTCCCCACAACTTACAGAATATCCTGGTCACTGGCTTTTATCATTTATTAAATTCAAGTCTATAACTTTAGCTCATATAAAATTCTGACCAACATAATTCCAGATTTTACAGATGTCAAGATGTCTATCAAGATATCTGTAAAATCAAATAAAGAGATCATATTTTAAAATTCAGCACATTTAAATGGCAGGTAATACAATAATTATTATAATTTATTTAATATATTTAGCTTTGTCATTTTCCCTGTGGTATGATTCACTTAGTAACAAAAATAAATATCCAAAAGGTATTACCATAATGTAAATCTTATTTTCTCAATTTCAATATATTCTTTCTCATTCATATCCAGTAGGGTCATACAGGTAAGGCCTAAGAGTAATAAAAGGGCAGTGTAAGAAAAATTCTATTATTTTAATGCCAACAAAACAGATGTTATTACATTGAAAATGTGATCCTAGAAACATTTTAAGAATAAGCTTTTGTTCAAAAGCCTAAATAAAGCTTTCAAAGATTTAATTCCAAGTGCTA
Source organism: Pan paniscus (assembly GCF_029289425.2). Taxonomy (NCBI): domain Eukaryota; kingdom Metazoa; phylum Chordata; class Mammalia; order Primates; family Hominidae; genus Pan; species Pan paniscus. The sequence continues at coordinate 45,782,000 of NC_073264.2, forward strand.
AGGTTTATTTGCAGATTTTCACATTGTCTTTTATATTAATTGTTTCAAGTCTTGACAAACCTAAATGAGAAGTATTTGCTAACATCCTTCACACCATTCTTTCAGTCAACAAGTATTACCAACCATGTCAAGTAAGATATAGTCTCTGCATTCAGGACCATACAGTGTAATAGAGGGAGACAGATATATAAGTAAATATACTTCTAATGCACCCCAAGCATGATCAAGAGCTTAAGTGTCACACTAGCTTTAATACATAAATCTTGCTAGTTCCAAGTCCCACTTGTTCACAAAGTAAATTTAGTCCCTTGAGAATCCCTTCCTCCATCCTTACCAGCAACAAAATTTGTCTGTGAAAGCCAGGAGTTTGCTTCATGTACTCATATGTGGAGGTTCTTCCTGCCACAGGCCTCTGCTGCCCTTAGCTGTTCCATCTGGGTTGGCCTTAAGTGCTACAAGTTCTGATCTTCCACTTCCTCTAGCCTTCCCTCTTCTGGGTTTCACCCACCACCCCATGTTAACTCAGAGTTCTCATTCCTCACAGATCTCTGTGCAGAAGGCACAGATCCATCTCAATTTACCCCAGTCCCCATGGTATCCAACATTTTGGCAATTTCCTGTAAAGGGGGAGGGTGGTTTGCAACCTGTGTTACTCTCTATCATTCTTAATAAAAGACTCCATTTCCAAGTCCCTTTAGTCCAAAGCACCACAGGCTCTTCTCAGGACCTTGCTATGTCACACCTCACTCTATGCCACCTCAGCCCACCTTCTGAAACTTTCCACAACTCCCTCTATACCGGCTCCTTCCATTTGCATATAGGCATGCCAAAGCGTCTTCAGTGTTCCCTGTACCTGACTCTCTGTAGGAAAAGCATAGTCTATATTTCTTGAGAAAGATAACTACACTCAGTGTGCCTAACTCCTCCTTTTACCCTCATTTACCCTTTCATTCTATTCTTGTATTTGCATCTGCAATCCCATGAAACTACTAAGGTTAAGGTCATCAGTAGACCCCTTGTTGTTAAATCCAATGGAAACATATTTCTCATTGTCCAGTGGTTCTGCATCGAGTGCTTCCTCACCTACTCCACCCACTGGGCCTCCGTTCCAAACCAGGTCTTCTAATGACCTATTGTGATATGGAGATATTTCCATACAATAAGGAAAGCTGTGTGGGACTTGGTTTAGTTCCTGGCTGCAAAGCAGGAACTTTGATTGTTTTCTCATGAGGCACCCTGCTTGCTATGAGCCACAGCTTCAAGCAGCAATTGTAGCCATTTGGATATTTTGGCCATTTGGGTTTTTTAGCTTCTATGAGCAGAGTGCTGTACTCCAGTCCCTAGTTTTATGCTGTCAGTCTGGTTTTAGTCCCCTATCTCACATAAAAACATGTAAGACTATTATCCACAGAGGCCAAGTTCCTGCTGCCACTTTCCTGCTACTGGGTCCATAGCTCAGCAGCCCTGTGGCATTTTCCCCATGTTACATATGTACTCTGTGTCTGGTCTGTAAAAATATCCATCTCCTTTTTGACCTGAGCCTTGACTTTCTGGTATTGTCCTTTAATATATGATTAGCATTAGTGTATAATTTTATCAGAAAGGGTGTAGAAGCATGATATATTATGAAGACATCTCCCACCATTTCTTAACTTCACAGGATTGTAGTGTGGATAAAACCCTACAAAGGAGAAATCGTTTGTGAGCAGTAAGGTCTATACAAATGTTATTTAGTAATAGTAAGCACAGATACTCAAGGAAGCAGGAAGACAGTTTATTAAAACACACTGGTTTCTCCCCTTTCGCACTGATCTAAGACGCAGGGAGGAGATCCTAGAGGAAGGGGCCACAGGCACTGAGGGGCTGCCTAAGGGAAAGCTTAATGGACAACTGCCAGCATTAACCTAGTGCCAGATATTTTTAAAGCTCTTTACAAATACTACCTGATTTAGTTCATTATTATTCTTCCCATTTTATAGATGGGGTACAGAATACTTGAGCTACTTGCTCAGGATGACCCAGTTAATAAAAATCAGACTGCTGGAATGTGAGCTCCTAGCTCATGCAAGAAGTTGTTTCTACAGCAAGAAGGGGTAGGTCTTAGGTAATGGTGGGTGGAATGAAACACTGTATTTCCTTTTCACACAGCCCTTTCAATTAGCCCCTTCTCTTAAAATATCCCTGGGTGCTTGAGAAGTGAGCAGAATCTGCTTACTTGGCAAACTTTTGTATCAGCGAAGAAGATAGGTTGATGGTAACTCTATAGTAATGGGGATCCAAAGAGTTTCCTTTGTTTTTAATAATTGCTAATTTACTCTAGTACAGATAATTGAGTCAACCATTCTCATTTGCTTGAACTCCTTTAAAACATCTGATGAGTTGTTTTCAAGGAGAAAAGAGAATACTGACAAGTAAACCATCCTCTTTCCTACTTAAAGAGCTGATGCCTAGAGTATAGTCAGGGGGAAATGAAAACTGTGAACTCACACTACTGTTTGAACAGCCATTCCAATTAAAAAGCGCCCTAGGATGGGTGTGGATCTAGTCACCATGCATGGTGGACATAAGACCTCTGCTGGGAGTGCCTGTAGAGTCATTTTGGCAAGGCATCCTCCCAGAGCCAACCGATCAATAGGCATCTCTCACCTTTTTCAAAGTACAGCAGGAACTGAAGACACTGAAAAACAGCATCCTTCTCAACAAGACCACATTAACCCAAACCACAACAGCACCGGTGCCAGCTCCAGAGAAGGCAGCCCTCATGAGGGGACATCAGTGATGAGCAATGTGATGGAGAGGTTTGGAATTGCTTCAGCCACAATCTAGAGGAGCACTTCAGGGACCCGCCGGCCCAGCCATTGTCTCTATTTTTCAGAGATCCTTTATGTGGCTCAGTGGGTCATCAGACACATCTCATGCCAGGTATAAACAAAAGGCACGGAAGTATAAGGGAGGGAGAGACTTCACAAAGTGCCCAGCTTTACATCGAAGCTCAGTCCTCAGGTAGAGGGCTAAATCAAAGGCTTTCAAGTAAAGCTAATATGTGAAACCTTCATTTAATAGAAGTGCAAATTTGAAAGAAAAAAAACTAGAAAAGAATCAAAAGTTAAACAGAGTAGAGGGAGGAATAATGAGGGGCCATAAGCCACTCATAAGTAGTGATTGTCAATATAAGACACGACTCAGTAGCTCCCTCTTAAGAGATTAAACTTTGCATCCTTTCAAAGCATTGAGAGAGAACGACATCCCCCTACCTCCATTCTCTGTCTTGTTCCTTTGTCTCCTCATTCCACACATCATTTCTAAGCTACAAGTCCCCCATATTCGCACCTGCAACCATGTTCTAGCACCACATTTTTTAAAGGGTAGTAACTTCTACATTTGCTTACTAAGTGCTTGAAGTATCCCAACACCACCCAACATAAAAAATATTAAAGCCATGTAATGCATTGGTGGGAAGAGAAGGTAGTCTGTATTTATGATAGTTCCTAGACAAGTGGGGCTAAGTAAATATTTACCAAATTCACTTTAATTTGTTTGCTCATCTCATACACATACCCCCACAATGCCCATTTGGCTGGGATAATGTTTTGAAATACTGGTTTGCTATTACTTTTTCTCCCTGTACTTTTCTTTTTGTTCTCTCTTTAATTCAAGTAGGCAACTAGATTGTGCTCTTTACTCAAGATAAATACGGAACAAAGAGGACAGTAGCTTACAATTTTTCTATTATCTTCCAAAGCCCGATCTCTGGAGTTTTATAGAGGGGATTAAAAGTAGAGGATCCCCAAACATTGACAGTGTATTAGTCAGAAACATGAAAAGAAAAAGATTTCCTCCCAGGAGAAAAAAATACAAGGGATTTCTTCTGGATGGAGAAAAGAGAGAGAGAAAGACAGAGACAGAGAGAAGGACAAAGAGAGAAAAAGAATTCTGTGGGTCTACAGAATATGGAAGAGCCCATCAGTAAAACCATCAGGGTAGGCAGCAAAGCCCCTGAAAGGTAAGAACTGTAGGCAGTAGAAAGGCAGACAGGAACACAGAGAGCCTTGCTGAAGATTGTGGAGGCTTAATAAGCCTCTGGACTGGCAAGCTTTGTAAACAAGGATGATAAATATCTCATTGACAATCAGTGTAAGAAAAGGCTGTGGATCCTGGAGGCTCACTCCTTTCCACCCTCTGTGATGTGGCTGGAACTATGGCAGACACTGGAGGACTCTCTCTCTGTCTCTCTAGTTTGAGGTGAACTCCTGCTCTCCTTCCTCTTGGATGAGACGCTGTCTATATCTGCAAATCGTCTCTGGACTCTGGGGTTAAATCTTGAGGGAATAAGTGAAAGGAAATGTTAGGCATGCGACTTTCCGCTGGTTATTCTGCTACATCCATCCCCTGAGACTACAAATACAAAAGAGCACATTATTCATTAGACAACTTGGAAAGAAAAATGGAAAATACAAGAAGAATAAAAGATAAATATCTCCATATGTTATCTCAGCCATATTCTTTCCTAAATAAACATCTTATGTCTTTCAAAATCAAATGTACTTTTCCTAAACGTTACTCCTGCCAGCTCCAGTACTCCCAAGCCTCTGCTTCTTACATCCTCAGCATCTGGGGTAGGGGGGTATCTGCTCCAGGCTCCCTAAGGTCAGGTTGGTGAGCCTAATGTGGCACATTTCTCTCCTTTCCAGAATGTGTATGCATGTTTGTGTGTGTGTTGGGGATAGAGAGGGGGCCATGCGATCCCTACTCGCGAGATTCTTCTCCCTGCCAGCACTGATTCCATACAACAGAGAGTTCAGCCACAGGTAATGGAGGCCCAGACCCTGACTGCATATTCCTCTCATGGACCTAGATAAATTAAGTGCTGACCAGCTATCTTTGGCAAAAAACAAAACAAAACAAAACAAACAAAAAAAAAAACAACCTGCTCTGCTCAGATTGGTTAGAGATGGAGAGCTGATTCGCCAACATGAGTTGGAGTCTCTTCTTTACCACTATGGCCATCTCCCCCCAGCTTTACTTTTGCCTCTATGATGAGGTAAAGTGGTAATAAATGAATGAAGAAAATTCTCCCCTGTCTAACCTCAGCACCCTACTAAAAATGTCAGAGGTCCCAGTAGGAAGTAATCCCCTTGGGTTTGTTTGGAATCTCACTGGGTGCCAGAGGAGAAAATTCCTGACTATTTAGGATTCCTTCAATGTCCAAAACACACCCATTTCTTCAGTCTTACAACAATCACTAAAAATTTCAGAGAAAAAAAATCCCTGCCTTCGTAGAAAAATTCTCCATCTTCTCCAGTATCTCTTATGACAAGTCCCATGCAATTAAATGTATGATTAACATTAAATTAATCCACTATTAAGTTCAAAAGGGCTAGATATCAGAATCGTAAATATGTTAGCTAAGATGTTTAGTTATTAATCTTTATGATTATAAAGGAAAAGTATTCTTAAGTGATAGCACTCAGACTGCCAGATAATTTCAAACTAGTGCTTTAAAGTCAGAAAAAATCTGATTTAGAGCTAAAACTTAAAGGGGAAAAAAGAAAAAGGAAAATCTTCCTCAGACATTCTCCAACCTTCTCTCCCCAAGCTTCTACTTTAATTGCAAACACTGCTGTGAGAACTATCAATTTCAGTCTTTCTCTCTCAACCAAAAACACTTTTAAGCCAAAGTAAAGTTAACTCAAGCGAGAGGGGAAAGGTTAAAAACATTCCTTCTAATATTAAAAGCCATGTTGAGAACATACTTACAAAACAACTCCTACCTAAACTCACTTGTCTCAACCAACAGAAAAAAAAAAAGTTTGATTTTGAAGTGCTACAAGCAAAATGCACTTCCTCTCATGTTTCTTGTTTGTATGTGTGCACACATACCCTGCCTTATACCAGCAAGGATGTGGAGACATTCCACAAAAAAATTTATTCAGTACAAGTCCACAAAATGTAATAAAACCAAATTTCAAAATAGGAATAAATTGGGGGGAAACAGAAACATGAAAGTAAGAAATATAAGATGAACCCATAAATGAGATTAGCCTTAAAAGATAAAAAGGCATATCAAAAGCCTGTTCATTTGTCAAAAATAAGCCAAACACTGGGAATTACATAAGTCATACCAAATAGGAAAACATGAACAATTGCTGTACATGCTTCTCGGTGTTCAGAAGATGAAATCCACCAATTCCATAGAAGAATAAAAAAAGATAGTTTCATGTAGATCTGAGAGATAGTAAATTGCGTAAGATGGTAAACAGCACCATTAACAACAGCCTAACAAATGTGGCAGTGTGTCTTATAGGACTGTTTCCTTTAACACCTTCAAAGTAATCCAGTGATGTAATGTCAAAGTGCAACTTAGCAAAAGCATTTCTACAGGGGAGACCAGGAATGGAATGAGGTTCCCAGCTCTCTGCTTCCCTGGTATGAGCCAGGGACTGATTTTTGGAATGAACACTAAATCCTTTCGGCAAACCTGCATATATACTCTTTCTCTCAACCAAGTTTTCAGTATTGTGCAATGATGAGCTCAGATAATGCCTCTTTCAAGTACCTATACTGTTATTATTCTATGTTACAGGCTAACCACAGCTCCTTTGACTTTAACAGCCAGCCAAGCCAGGGTAAGTTGCCATCCTCTAATGGAACTGAGGCGCTTAAAAAAGATTTGACCCAAAGGCAATGCCACTTCTGAACAGTTGCGGCCAAAGGAGTAGCTAAGTGCCCTCCCTTGAGAACTAAGTGCCCTCCCTTGATTTCTAAGTACTGCTTAGAACTACCTTTGTTTCAACCAGGAGTTTTGGAGCCTCTGATTATATCATAACCAAATTATCCTACAACAAAAACTATCATCTTCATTTATAAGTTGGAAGAAAACAAAATCCTCTTAGAAATATAAACATATATGCCAAGGAGCACTGCTGCATATCTACAAAAAGAGAAGCTGACACATGTATACAAAAGTTACAAAATCCTTAGTGAATATCAGGATTCCAATATCCATGACTCAGTGCAATGAATTTGCCAGGGAGCCTAAATTAAATTGAGGGTCATCTTAGGCATCAGTCTTCCAAAAAGCCTGCTCTGAACCCAAACGACAAGACTATCCTGAGATGTTAAAACAGCACCTGTAAATATCCTCTCACAGAATTTATTACCCTGTACGTAATTGCCCACTTACTCTTTGTATTAGTTAGGATGCATTCAACTTGAAGTAACAAAGACTTTAACCAATAGTGATTCAAGTAATAGGAGTTTATTTTTCTCAAATAAAAGTAAGTTTGCAGATAAGAGACTGCAGGTATTAGTTCAGTAACTCAATAGTATCTCCAATTCTCTGGGCATTTCCTTCGTAGTCACTAGGTCCCTGCCAATGATTTATGTCCACATTTAAGACAGAAACAAAGGGGTAAAGGAGAGGAGAATGGATGGTGCTATCAGTGCCTGTTTCATTTACCAAGGCAACAAAATGTTTCCAGAAATCCTCCCAGAAATTTATTTCATCTTATTTCTCATTCGCCGTAATTGAGTCAGGTGGCCAGCCCTCACTTCAAGGAAGGCCGGATAAGTAGGTGACAGCATGACCATAAATGGCTTAGAGTCTCAGCCTTAGACTAATCATGATACACCATGATACACCATCTGGAACTGGGCACAGGATGGGACAAGAAAGAAATGCAAAGTAAATATTGACTTTAAAACTAAAAGGCTTATTATGTTTCTCTATTTCTTAAATTAAATGTAAGCTTCTTGAGATTATATCTATTTCACTATTTTATTCCCCCAGAGCCTGGCACAGTGCCTAGCTCACAGCAAGCACTCAGTGAGTAACAAAGGAAAAAAGGAAGGAAGGAAGGAAGGAAATTTTAACTTGCCAGCTATCTATCAACACAGTTAACACTTGTGTAAGGATATGAGATCAATATTTATGCATAGTCTGAACACACCAGCATTCTGAAATGAAAATATTCTACTCTTTATTCCCAATTTAGGCATTCAGTAAATAGTGTTACTGATTATGATAATGCTGAAAGTCTCTAAAAGACACTTCTGTGCAGAAAATAACAGGGCTGATATCAAAATATTAATAAATGTTAAAAGTAGGTAGATTCATTGGCTCGATGAATACACAAAGGCTTGTCCATTAAATAGGAAACTGATAAGAAGAACCTTGTCCTTCTGAGCCCAAAGAGGCATATGATCATTAAAGTTCATGTAATCAGGCCTTGTAAACTCAATTCTCTAAATAAATTGTTTAGAAAAAACTCCAAACCAAAGAATGATCATTTGTCTCTGAAAAAGTGGGGAAAAAAAAGTATGACTGTGAGGCACATAATTTGTAGAAGCAATCAACAAAATGCAAGCTTTATATTGGATTTAAACAAGAGCTTGCATCGAAGTTAAAGGAGTGTTCTTTATGGATTTAATTAAAATGTTGCATATAAGACCTTTCTAATCTTACTGTGCTGCAACTGTATTAAGACACTCACATCAAAATATTTACATTTAAATATTTTATAACATCACACTTTAAAATATTAATGATGCCACAAGTAATCAGTGACATTTCTATAGCCTTTTCTGTAGTAAGTTTGCAAGAAAATAGCAGTCTAACTGTGTTATCTCTAGTCAGCTATTTGAAATTCAGCTTAGGAAAAACACCAGCTTGCCCATTTCTACAATTATAATGAAAACTCCTCTAAGAGCTTAACTTCTTGCTATTACAATTTGTTCTGATTCTGGTCTAGATAGTGGCACCAAAGGGAGGAAAAAAACTGCTCTTGCATTGTTAAGTGCCACTACTGAGTTTAAATGCACTCCTTTTCAAAGAGATAGTTTTATTGAAAGGTTTCATTAAAAATATGAGAAAGGTAGCTATAAAACATAGCAAGTGAACAAGTCAATGTTATTGGTGTGTTCCTTACAGTGAAGGGATCTTTACAGATACCCAAGTGCTATTTAGAGACAGATGATATTGCAAATATTGCATTTGTATATAATAATAGCCTTTGTAATTATAAGATTCATTTCTTAATTTTTTTTACTTGAAGGCACCAGAGAACTGCTACTGCTCTATAGTCACAGCTATAACCTTTTTTCTGCTTTCTTTTTTCTTGTCACTGGCCAAAAGAGGCAACTGAGGAAGACATGACTCAAACTCTCATCTCTATAAAATATCAAGCACAAGTTTTGCAGTGATGATAAATATAGCACAGACAATAAAAGTTGGCAGCATCACCTTCGAATATGAAAGATGATTATTCCATTCTTTGTTCCTTAGAGAAGCTAATTATTAGGGCTAATCATAAAGGAAGTTAATGACTAGAGGAATGGCAGCCAGGTGACAGAGACTCCAAAACCTGCAAACTCCAGCATAAATTTGCTAAGGGATTTCAGATGCATCCAGCTATCAATTTCTCTACTGAAAAAAAAAAAAGCCATCATACTTACACAATACTTTGAGAAGTACTGAAGATACATTATTATGATACCTTCATGTGGAGTTAATTATGGAGGGATAAAATAGTGATAGTCCTAGGTTTGGGGTTGAGATAGGAAACATACAGTTATGTGATTAAATAAATTCCTTGTGGCAGGGGATTTTCTGACTTGCAAATAAAGATCATATAAAATAATGATGACTCACTCAGATATTTTTTTAAAAATTGAAATCTCTTCTGAGCAATCTATACCAATGATGAAGCAGAAACTTGTTTTCTTTCTGATCATCCTAAGTCAGTTCTCAATGCTGTTTCTAATTGCTAAAAGAATTAACCCTTCTGATACTTCTGCCCATGTATTGTAAGTTTTTTCTCTTTTTCTCCTTGAAGAATATGTTTCTTAAAGAAAATTTCTTTTTCCTTTCTTGGAATTCAAAAGTTTTATCACACAGCTAACTGTCCTGATGATACCAGAGGTCAGGTCAGCATGCATATGTTCCTTCCTATAGAAGAGAAATGTCTACTGCATTTCTTTAAAATATACTTAATTCATATTTATTTGATATGGTTTGGCTCTGTATCCCCACCAAAATCTCATGCCAAAATGTAATTCCCAGTGTTGGAGGAGGGGCCTAGTGGGAGGTGATTACATCATCGGGGCGGTTTCTATTGTTTTAGCCCCTAGTGCTGGTTGTTTAAAAGTGTGTAGCACCTACCCCTACTCTCTCTCTTCCTCCTTCTCTGGCCATGAAAAGACGTGCTTTGCTTCCCCTTCACTTTCAGCCATGATTGTAAGTTTCCTGAGGCCTCCCCAATCATGCAGAACTTTGAGTCGATTAAGCTTCTTTTCTTCATAAATTATCCAGTCTCGGGTAGTTTTTTATGGCAATGTGAGAATGAACTAATACAATATTTAGTGTGTTAAAACATATTTTACTGAACTTAAAGTAGCAGGATTTTTAGTTTTTTTCTAAACATATCATTCAAAAAATTGGGAAGATAGGCTTGACTTTTCGAATCACATAATCTAGTGATTCTAGTAAGATAAAAAGCAGAGACACCAATACGATAAAACACATAAACCTGTTCTTTTACCCCAATCCACCTTTATTCATTGAGACTCAACAGTAGATGACATTTTACAGAACATGCATGACTTTCTTCTCTGTATTTCAGAAATTTGCATTCTAAAGCCCAATGTCCCACAGCAATCACTGTCGAAGCACAAAAACAAATTGCCTGAAATAACTGGACAGTTTAGCTGGATCAGTGTGAATACTTTTAGACAGTTGAGTGACATTTCACTTAGCTTTAGATCTGGAGATCCAAATTTAATAAATAAAAAGCTTTCAAGACAATAGGCACATTTTATTCTTCTCCCTCCAGCAAAAAGCAATTTAATTCAAGAAGTATTTAACAAGAATGTACTGTTATAAATGCTGTGGGGAGCTTTAGCAAAGTAGGAGATGGCATCCTATCTTCAAGTGGCTTACAATCAAATCGTATGGAGAAAGCATGCCTATTCATGAAATCGCTAAATGACAATACTGTAATTGTGATAGGCATAATTCTGAGATGACTTCCATTACCTCCCATAGCTGATTCAGAAGGAGATGAAGTTTAGCAATTTGTGTGATGGGGGAAAAAATAACCTTCATTTGGTTTAAGTAAGGTTAATGCAAAAATTCACAAATTGTATTCAACACTTTCTCTACAGAGTATTCAGGGCATATTTTAATCAGTCAGATGTTTAATATTAATTTAACTATTTGAGAGCACAAAAAGAGAACTGAGCTTACAAGCTTAGGGGTTGAGACAGGAGAATACATAAAACAATGAAATTACTGAGAAAATTTTCAGAAATAACTCCCATAATGCTATCTCTTGTCAACAGTAGTTCATTGACAAGAGATAGCATAATAAGATACAAATGTCAAGAAAGCTTCTGTGAAGAGGTTGGTCTTGTTTAGATTCACTGTTAATAGAGAAAGTGAAGGCCACTGGAGGAAAGAAGGATAGAATGTATAAAGGCCCTGGAGGTAGGAAAAAGCACAACACTTCCATTTCAGCCACATTAATCTTTCCTTCAAGTTTTCATATGCTTTCTCATTCCTGTAACTAATCTGACACTAATTATATACTGTTATACTGGTTTTCTATTGCTTTGTAACAAATAACCACAAATTTAGCAGCTTCAAAAAACATCACTGTAAAATATATATATATATAGTTCTGTAGTTCAGAAATCCAGGTGGGCTCAAATGTGTTCTCTGGTTAAGGCTGAACTATATCAGGGTGCTGTTTTTAGCACTGCTATTATTGCTTCTTGAGAAATTATTTCAGCAGCCTTTACTTCTCAGAATGTAAAGGCCTTAATGTAGAAATATTATATTTATATACTGTTGATATGCTTCTGGTTCGGCAGCAATCAGTTTGTTTACGGTCATCTGAAATCATTGTTTGTCCTGAAAAACGTTTTTTGCCTCTCCCTTTGTTGCAGCTCTGTCCTGAAGTGATTGAGTATTTTGTTTTCCCCTTTTAGTTCTTCCCAAGATAAATATCTGCAGAAAAACAATTGTCTCAAAAAATTGTTGTTGCTACAAAGCAGAGAATAGTTAAAAATAACAATTAATATTCCTTCAAAAATCTTCAGAAGTTTAGACTTATATGACACAAATACATTCTTGAAAATTTGTCTGTGCCTCTGAAAGACTTCTACTCATTTCCCAAAAAGCACTTTTTAAGGCCATTTTTTCTGCTTTATGTTTTTCCTACCTCTGCCATCTTTCCTCCAGGAAGTTAAGGCTATGCCAAAAGAGTTTTCAGTAGTTGCCATATTCATAAATATAAATCAGTAAAAACAATCAAGAATAGGTGACTTCAATGTATATTTACAGAGGAAAACCATGGGTCATAAAAAATTTAGGTTTTAGTTCAATTCTTCCACTTACTGACAGTTCCATCTTTTCTCTTTCCTAATCCCCAATTACCATATCTATAAAATGGAGGTAATCACCTACCCAGCAAAGGTCACAGAATAAAATTATGCCAAATGCATTAAAGTTATTTTAAAAGCAGCAAAGCGCTTTATAAATGCAATGCACTTAATTATTAGCAAATTGAGATGATAAATTATATACTATGTGCTTGAATAACAGGGGCTCAAAATCTTATATTACTGCAAAGTCTAAGTCAAAATTGATTTCAAATCAATAAGCATTTATTGACTAACCAAATATAATGTATCTGACTCAACATGATCAGCCCAAGATAAAAAAATTTATTTATTTTGTTTTATTTTTTATTGTAAATCTATTATGATTAATTGCATACAGTATTAATATTATGTATGCTAATTAGCATTGAGTTGCTATGATAAGTGCTTCACATGTACTATGTCATTTAATTCTCAAAACAACCATAACCATAAGAGATAGAACTCATTCTCTTCATTCTACAGATAAGTCAGGCATTCAAGGTTCAGAGAATGCCAAATACCTGCTAAAGTCACACGACTAATAAGTAGAAAGCCCGAGATTAACACATAGTTTGTACAGTCTCCAAAACCCCTGTAATTTACTCCTTCATATACATTAGAATACAACAAAGAATGGTATATAACAAAACAAAATGATGTGGTACCTTACTAACTGCAATAAGAGAAAGGATCTGGACCAAGAAGGAAAGGCTACATGGAAGCAGTGATGTCGAATTGGAATATGAAGTGTAAACTTGTAGTTTGATTATTATTCCATGCAGCACTGAGTGTAGACTATGCGCAGAATGGATACTTAATAAATGCTTCTGAAAAAATAAAATAAAAGCAATTTTCCTAGACCTGATACAGAGCATTTAATTTCAGAAGTCTACCTTCTAAGTTCATTGTTCTATCTTTTCCTTGATGAAATAAACTTTCTTCTCTAATTTACATGCCCTGTTTGACATTTAGTTTGTATCACCCAGACATACATAGGAACAGATACTCTGAGTTCCTATTGATGTTATCATCACTCTGAACCATGTTCATATCGAGAATCCATTTGAAAATCAGCCATGTAAAACTCTCTAAATGAAGATTTATTAAATAGTTATGAGTTCCTAAAAGATTCAGAATATGCAAAAGGATTTACTCTAAAGGAATACTTTCAAAACAAGACTTCATAAATAATAAAGAGAAATTTCCAATTGGTTTAATGACAAACAATTAGCCCTTTAATGCTGACTATTATATTCTTCCATCTGGCAAGCTATTTATTTTTGTCTTTTAATTTGAACTAAAAGACCACTGGGCAAGATTTTATTTCCTTATTCTATATTCTAGGTTTCATTCAGTGTATTGTTGAGGATATCATGCAAAATGAAAGTTTTGTATTTTACTCTTTGCTAAATATTAAAATTGAGCAATCAAAATAATTAAAGCAATTTCTTTCTACAGTCCTTCCAAAACTATCATTCTGCATCAGTCTAGACCCCTCATTTTATAAGTAATGAGAAACTCAGTTCAAACTGGTTTAAAAACTATAAAGAGGATTTATTGACTCTGGTAACTGGAAGGTTCAGAGGAATGGAAGACTTCAGCATGGTTTGATTTATCAACTCAACAACAATATCAAGGCCCTGATTTCTTTCCCTTTCCCCTCTGCCTTTATTTCAACCAGCACCATCCAATATTTTTTCTTCTCTGGTAGTGACAAAAAAACATTTCCTGCATCATTTCCACATATTGAAATCACACTGTCCAGAAGGAGTGAAAGTACTGATTTTTCAGATACCAGCAAACATCCCTTTCCCCCAAATTTCCTAAGCCACTGTAGAAAGCACTGACTGATTGGCTTACACTTTTATACTCTGAATACAGGGGCAAGAAGATGGGATTCACATGTCAGGGTTTAAAAAATTAGAACCCACCTTGGAATTGTGGATACAGTCATTTTCTAGCCCTCTCATTATACCCCAACTGCACGGATAATACAAAATGAGAGCAAGAAATAAGAGATAGTGAGGACACAACCACAGTATCCACTATACAATCCTAACTGGCTAGTCTTTTTCTACATTTCAATAAATTGTTGTAAGTCTACATCATCCTTTAATTCACAAAATGTTCTAGGATCTTTCCAACAGCTACTCCCCCAGATTCCTCCTCTACATTCCATGAACATAAGCAGACTTGTAGTCCTTCCTCATATTTCACGGAGTAAGCAGACTGTGAAAGCAGGCTTCAAACTGTAAATCAAAGTTAAAGTAAGAAAAGGCACCACCAATTATAACCAAGTATTTCATATACTAGCTTATTAAACATAGATTCCTGGACTCATACACTGACATGCTACAACACTGGCATTCCAAAAGGGATACACAGATAGTGAGAGAGGGAAAAATAAGTGGCTCCACATTTCTGAGCACAGCCAGCCTGTCCAGACCCTGTGGGCATTTTCCTTGGGGGCAGGTACCTGAGCAGCAGAGCATAATTCCGCCTTTTTCATAAACTGGTAGCAATATTCATCTGTGTGGTGCCAACCTGTCCAGATACATGCTCAGTGGAAGACTGTGACACTAATGATTATTACATTAATACAAAAAAAATGCTTTGGCTCATATCCTCAAGGAGACATTATTTTCTGGAAGAGGGCGAATTAATAGTACATATTTTAGTTGCTATGTGTCTAATGTACATTTTGCCAACTAAAACAAACTGCATAAAAACCCTACCCTGGAAACAAAAGATCTATGAAGGAAGAAAACAAAGAAAATGCCTATTTAAGAACAGAATATGGTTCAGTTTGAGCAATTCATTTCAAAAAGAGAAAATCATCATCAAAATAAGCAGTCATCTACACACATAACCATGACATTCAACTAAATATCCTTTTATCTTTGTTTATGTGACAACACTTATTTTCACTTTCAAATGGACTTCTGTGTTCTGAACCCTGATTTATAAATGATATATGTAGTAAAGTTTCATAAAATTCATCAACCAGCAAAGCAAAGCTTTTAAAATCTCATTAAAACATGATTTGTTTGTCTAGTAACCAAAATACATTTTCTAATTTAAACTCAAAAAGCTTAATTAATTTAAATGCCACCTTGATTACCTCTACTATTGATCCAATGAAAGAATTTACTAACATGCTGAAAGAGTTGAATGCTAGTCTGTTTGCTTTTTTGTTATTTAGCACACTATAAAAATCACTGGATAATGTAAGAATCATGGTTTTGTGCTCCAAGCTAGAAAATTTCTCACATAGCCATTATTACTGGGTAGAATTATAGAATCTTGTCAACTTTCATTCACAAATTTTTGCTAATAACATGTTGTCTTTTAAGAAGAAATTGTTTTCACTCTCAAAATATTTTTCCCTCTAGTCTCCCTCGCAAAGGTCAAAGAAAAGTCTTAGATAAAAGAGGCAACAGCTTGGAAGTCTTAGTATATTCTCTCTCTTGCAGACCTCTTGTTTCTCATTTCTTATGAGAACTTATACTTTCAGTGAAAACATGCTTTCCAAAAATGAATTTTGCTAAATGGTGCAAAGAAAAGTCATAGTTTGAGTAAATTTGTTTTCTAATTATGAAAGGCAGCTGATAGCATAGGACAATTGAGGCAATTATAGTGATTTTTATTAATTTGCTATTACTATTAGCACTTTAGTAAACATCCTTCTTTGAGAAATGAAGATATTTTTCAGTTACCATAAATAATGGCTGATATTTCAAGTAATTTGGTTACTGATCTGAGTTGGAGGCTGGAGGCCTAGGTCAGGCTGAAAGTAGAGTATACTGACCAGAGGTCCAGAGTATAGACACAAGGTTTATCAAGACACTATGTCTACGCAGTCTAGTGGAGGCATTACAACATGGGGACTAGGCACAGAGACAGAGGCCATGTGTGAGCTGGAAATGTTAGACAAGAATATATGGCAGAGATGAAGAGAATTTGAAATGGAATGGTCCCCTAAACCTCATTGCAATTCCAAGATGCCCTTTTAAGAACACCTGAGACTGCTGGCAGTAGATAGGGAGGGCCTATTTAGAGTGGCAAGCTGCCTCAGATATACATAAGCAGCTCACAGGAGTCTCTGCTTGGATTACAGGTTGAGTATCCATTATCCAAAATGCTTGGGGCCTGAAGTGTTTTGAAGTTCAGATTTTTTTAGGATTTTGGAATATGTGCATTATACTTACTGGTTCAGCATCCCTAATCCAAAAATCTGAAATCTGAAATGCTCCAGTGAACATTTCCTCTGAGTGCCACATCAACACTCAAAAAATTTTGGATTTTGGAGCATTTGGAATTTTGGATTTTCAGAATGTGATGGCTTTAGGCTGTCTTGAATAGGAAGAGAGGGCCTAGAAACAGTTACTGGAATCCCAATTCCTATCTGCAAATTCATAAATAGGTGTTTTCAGTGTGAATCTCTTAAAAAAAAAAAAAACTTAGATTGGTCATTCTCATCTTCTGGGAGAGAAAGGTGCTTTTCATGATCTCATAAAGAAGCCTCTAATGAAGTTCACTTTCCTCCTATTAGGTATTGGGAAAAATATATTAAACTTATAACAATAAAGACTTATTCTTTAGAGAAAATTTATCATTTTGACAAAGGTATTAAACTCTTTCAGTGAAAACAAAGTTGCCTTAGGTATAGGTTCAGAAGACTGAGAAAAATTCAAAGTTCAGGTTGAGTATCCCTACTTTACGGTTTTCCTACAGATTCAAGCAAAAATGACTCTCTGCTCTTTTAAATACAACCAACTCTTTCCCTGTAGACCCAAGTAGGTAAATAACATAATAATTAGTTGATCATCATCATTTCTTTTTTTAAAAAAAAAACATAGTATTTATGAAATCAAATAGCCTTTGCTTCAAGTTTCAAACATCTTTGAAAACATAGTTAAATTTGATGATCACATTCTCTTTGAAATATAAACCAGCTTTTTAAAATCCCTTCCTTTTGAAATGCAATAAAAATCTGAAAATGCATTTTTCATCAGAAAGAAATTTTCATTAAAAGTGCAGATGGACTACATCTTACAGAACACTGGCATTTCTGGAAAAATAATCTAGGAAATACAGACATCTACTATACTTACTGACTTTATTCATAATATTCAAAGACATAGGACATTGAGGTGATTGCAGCTCTTGCAGCTAAAAGGGAAGAAATTAATTTACTCGGATTCCTGACTTCAGCAAATAAAAACAAAAGAAATTAAGTGACTCTCTCAAGGTCACAGTTAGTAAATTGAGGAAATAACATTAGAATCCAAATTCTATGCTTCCTAATGAAGTATTTCTTCTAAAATGTTACTTTTAAATTGGTTGTAGATAACTGAAAATAAGGTTTATGATCACCACAAATATTTTTGAATTACTTATTTTAGAGAATTGTCTATTTCAAATCAAATAATATATATTATACTCAAAAAAAGTTGCAATGGTATCTGTGGGACTTCAAAAATTAAAGAAGAAGGGGTTGCTAAGGAGTCATTCTGCTTATATCACATCCCCTTTCTGCTACTCTCCTGCAGAACGGAATGTGCATCAGTAGATACAGAATAAGACCAAAATGAATCAAATCCAAAAATTTAAGATCAAACGTGGCTTAAGCAAAAGAAAAATAAAAACAAGAAAAAAATTGGAAAGTAGAATGGATACAAGAAATGGGCACCTTCATGATGTAAGATAGCAACAATTAACAACACAAGCATACCTAGGAGACACTGCAGGTTGGGTTCCAGACCACTGCAGTAAAGTGAATATCACAATGAAACAATTTGTATGAATTTTCTGGCTTCCCAGTACATATAAAAGTTATGTTTACACTATACTGTAGTGTGAAATAGCATAATGTCTAAAAAATATACAAATAGCTTAATTTAAAAATATTTTATTCCTTAAAAATGCTAACAATCATCTGAGGCTTCAGCAAGTCATCTATTTGCTTGTAGAATATCCTGTCTCAATATTGGTGGCTGCTGACTGATCAGAGTGGTGGTTGATAAAGGCTGGTGTGGCTGTGGCAATAAGAAAAATGATGGGTAAAATATTTCAAGATGCCAACTCAAGGTATGAAAGAATTACCAGGGCCCCCACTTGACTACCCCTAAACATCTATTTTTGTCCTCCTTTCTCTGGGAAACTATCAAAACTGCTGCCTCATCTATCTCTTCCTGAATAACCAAAGGCCCCCTAAGGGAAAAGTTGTCCCATACTTACTTGCCTATCTGGGTTTCCATCTTCTGCCAGATCTTAGTCTCATAATTAATTCTTCTCAATCCTTGTTAGATTTTTAAGTATACATATAAAACTGGGTAGCAGGGCTGATACTTTACTATTCCCCAATGGGAGGGCTGTTCCAGAGAACCAGGCCTACCATAACTGGAACTAGAAGTCAACAGAAAAATTTCTTAAAATTTCATTTCCCTAGCCCTCATGCTCTCCTGGCTACAAATAGCAGTTTCCCTCAAAGTCTCTTTCCCATCCACCCTGCAAACTTTTCAGCAAAACATTTTCAAATTCTTCTGGAAACAAGCTAGTTTTCCCTTCTTTCATGTCTCTTATTTTTCCTCACCAACAACTCTCTGTTTAAATAAGCTAGCCTCTCTATTTCCTTGAGCTCGCCCTTTCAACCATCACTTTGATCATCACAAAAAACAAGGACAAGAAGCAGATTCTCTGCCTGGTGGGAATATGGGTAGTTTTTATATCTTTATTGTTATCTGTATTTTCTAAAGTTTCTGCAACAAATGTGAATTTTTTAAATAATCATTTTTAATGTTGTAATGCTTAACAGATCTCAGAGCATATGCTATTATTTCCTACCTATGCATAATTTGGTATTTACTTGTGCTAAATCAAGTCAGCATGATCTATTTGTACAAGTGAATTCCCTGTTTCCTTAGGACTTTAAAACTCTGCAGCTGCTGTCATGTAGAAAACGAATTCCCATACAGGTATCCTTGCTTTAATAACAGACTCACAATTCTGTTTCCAGGCTTCCCTCTTAGCTTTCACTTTTATTTATTCGGCACTCCTTTTCCCTTTTCTCAGTAGTGTAATGGAGATATCATTTTTTAAAATATTTTCAGATGCATTTTGATATCATGTAAATAACATTGTCCTGTGACTCACTGCCCACTCCTTGACCTAGAAAGGACTGACACCAACTGGAACAGCATACTTACTGCTCAGCACTGACTGAGAAATTAGATTTTTAAAAAATCCCTAAGAAGATAATGGTCTAGAAAGCAAGCCTTGACAGAAAAAGAAACTTTTTTTTTTTTTTAAACAGTGTCTTGCTCTGTGGCCCAGGCTGAATTGCATCATGGCTCACCACAGCCTAGAACTCCTAAACTCAAGCCATCTTCCTGCCTCAGCCTCCCCAGTAGCTGGACTATGGGCAGGTGCCACCACACCTGGCTAATTTTTTAATTTTTCTTCTGTAGATACAGGGTCATGATATGTCGCCCAGGATGGTCTCGAACTCTTGGCCTCATGCAATCCTTCCACCTAGGCCTCCCAAGTGCTGGGATTACAAGCATGAGCCACTGCACCTAGCTTTTGTAATTTATTTAGTTTTTTAGAGATAGGATCTCACTCTGTCACCCGGAAGTGCAGTGGTGCAATTATGAATCACTACAGCCTCAAACTTCTGGGCTCAAGTGGTCCTCCTACTTCATCCTCCTGAGTACCTGGGACTAAAGGTGTGTACCACATAGCCATGCTAATTTTTAAAAGTTTTTTAGAGATGAGGTCTTGCTATGTTACCCAGGCTGGTCACAAATTCCCAGCCTCAAGTGATCCTCCTGCCTAGGCCTCCCAAGGTGCTGGGATCATAGGCATGAGCCACCCCACCTGGCCTGTTTTATAAATTCTTAAAGCTCCAATTAACATATCAAGAGCTAAGCCTCAGTCTCTGGATATGAGGAGAGATAGCTTGGGCTGTGATATTAAGCTGTTCCTGCCACACCAAAAGCAGGAGACCCTGCCCATTGAGGCCCCATAGACTGCAGAAGGGAGAGGGAGACAGAAATAAATGAAAACATAAAGACATACACCTGGCATAAAATTTCAGGGAGGAGGTATATAAGAGAAATTGAGAAATCTTGTGTGACATACCCCATTTGGAACTCTGGAAACTAGAACACAGGATAGCCCCACACAAATGCAAGATGCTACATCAAAGCGATGTCAGTGACATGACATAAACAGGTAGACAGAGGACTAGAATAAGCACTCCTTAGCCTCCCTTCACTGTTAGGTGATATAGAAGGGACCTTAAAGTCACTGCAAGCCCAGGGAAAGCAGCTGAGATGAAGGCCTGTGGAACTCTCATGGAACCATACTGGTGATGAGCAATGACTGTTCCAGCAGTTGTAAACTTGATAGTCACAGGCTGGGTGGAGAGCATGGTTTAGACTCAAAGAGCACTACAGTTCAGTGACAACCATTGTAAGGTACATGGCTGTGCTTTGGTCAAAGAATAGGCCCAGGTAAACATCCTGCATGACTCAGTGAGTTTATAACATAGGCGCACAATTCCATGTAAAATGTAAACACAGCTATGTAGTCATAACATGGGAAGGCCATCACTTGGCTCTAGGCCACTATTGTCTGTAAAAGGTATAATTGCCCTGCTGACACGGTACAGGCATACTCACACCCAGAGAGAGAAAGAGATAGAGGGCCAAAACGGTCCATCTTTGAAGACGGACAGTGGGGAGCCAGGACACAGCTCCGCTTATTTGCACCCAGAGGGAAAGATTTAAGCTGCTGACCCTGAAGTCAAGAGAGAGCCAGCTGTGCAGCTGTGCATGACAGTGGCCAGAGCAGGCAGCCACAGAGACAGGGACAGACAGACAGCGTAAGAGGGCTACTAAATAAAGCCATATTTCACCTACCTCTGGACCCCCGAGTGTTCTTTCAGCTATCTGTCACTCATCCACCCATTTCCTTCCAGACCTCAGCATGAGCTGGAACCCGACCCTGGACCTGACAACCATGGTGGTGCCAAATCTACAAGGGTGACCAAGCTCTGCCTGATGCAAGAAAATAAAGTGCGATTTTGTCTGCCACACTTTGGCAGACCCCACTCCAAGGGGCCAAAACCTATATCATGATGTATATACTGCAGTAGGAACCAAAAAGGCGCAAAGGAAAGCAAAAAACCTCCTGGTAGATTCAAGGTTCTTCCTACCCAGCTCCACAAGGTGCTTTCATTGTCCCCACATACCAGGCACCATCCATCTCAAAGTGGTATCTACACCCCCATGTTCATAACAGCATTATTCACAATAGCCAAGATGTGGAAACAACCTAAGTGTCTGTTGAATGAATGAACAAAGAAAATGTGGTATATACACACAATGGAATATTATTCAGACTTAAAGGAGGAGAAAAAAGAGGAATGGGAATATGAATCTCTGAGCATTTACAAAAAGAGAATGAATTTTTTAAAAGATACTATTTAAACTGGCAGAGACTCAGACTCAATTGATTCAAAAGTTAGGTTTCTTCCTTTTTATCTCCACCAGCTAGGATAACGGGGTTCATGAGAAAAACTGTACCTGTTGTAGAAAATAAACATTTATTAAGCCCAAAAATATACCTACTCATATATAAACATTTGATTTATGACAAAGATGGCACTGCAAAGTGGTGGGAAAAGATCTTCTTTTCAATTTATATAGCTGAAACAATTAGATTATCTTATGAGGAAAAACAGAGCTTGACCCCTACATTGTTCCATACACACATATCAATTTTAGATGGTGAAACAAGATGTCTTTTAGAACTGTGTTGCTCAATTTGATAGCCACTAGCCACATGTGGCTATTAAACACTTGAAATTGACAAGTATGAATTCTACTGTGGCTATAAGTGTGAAATGCACATCAGATTTCAAAGTCTCAGTATGATTTATAAAATGTAAAATACTGATAATTTTTACATTGAATAAATGTTGAAATGCTAATATTTTGGGTACATTGGGTAAAATAAAATACATTGTTTAAATTCACTTGATTCTACTTTTTTAAGTATGAAAAATTTTAAGCTAAATATGTGGCTCTCACTATATTTCTCTTGGACAGCTCTAAGATATAAGGTATTATTGGAGAATATCTTCTTAACTCAAGTTAGGAAAAGATTATTTAAATGGGACAGAAAATTCACTAATCATAGTGAAAAAGAATGATAAATTTTACTACACTAAAATTAAAACTCTTGTTCAGCAAAATGCACTATTAGGAAAATTAAAGGTAAGCCACAGAGGGGGAAAATACTTTGGCAACACAAAAAACTAGCAAAGGGTCAGTAGACAAAATGTTCTTTAAAAAGTCTGCTACAAATCAGTAAGAAAAAGAAAGACAATACAATTTTTAATAGACAAGATAATTTAACAGGAAATTTATAAAGAGCAAATCTGAATGGTCAATAAGCATATGAAAAAATACTCAGCCTTATTATAATCATAAGAATACAAATTTAAACCACAATGAGATATGACTACACATCTACCACATATGCATAAAACGGAAA
Organism: Pan paniscus; assembly: GCF_029289425.2. Lineage (NCBI taxonomy): Eukaryota > Metazoa > Chordata > Mammalia > Primates > Hominidae > Pan > Pan paniscus. Next base: position 45,804,983 of record NC_073264.2, read on the forward strand.
AACTTGACAATGCTGTATTTTGGTCAAGATATTAAATCACAGGAAATCTTCATACAGATTTCAGATTGGTGCAATCAATTTGAAAATTAATTTGCCATTATCAACCAAAAGTTGAAGAAAAACACTAAGCAATTTCCTCACCTAGGTATGCACTTAGAAATATACAGATCAAAACCTCAATGAGATAACACCTCTCACCTGTGAGATGGCTCTTATCAAAAAAAAAACAAAAGATAAGTGTTGGCAAGGATGTGAAAGATTCGGATATTTATACACTGTTGGTGACAATGTAGAATGGTGTAGTCACTATGGAAAATAGTACGGAAGTTTCTCAGAATGTTAAAAATAAAGCTACTATATGATCCAGCATCTCACTTCTGAGTATATAACCAAGAGAATTGAAATCAGGATCTCAAAGAGCTAACTACACCCCCATGTTCATTACAGCATTATTCACAGTAGTCAAAATAGGGAAACAACCTGAATGTCTGTTGGATGAATGGATAAAAAAAAAAGTGGCATGTACATACAATGGAATATTATTGACACTTAAGGAAGAAAGTTCTGCCATTTGTGGCAACATGGATAAAACGGGAGGGCATTATGCTAAATAAGATAAGCCAGTCCAGTCACAGAAGGACAAATATGCATGATTCCACTTTTAGGAGGTCTCAGAAATAGTCAAAGTTAGAGGAAGAAAATATGATGGTGATTGCCAGGGACTGGAGGAAGGAGAAATGTGGAATTTTTGCTCATTGAGTATAGTTTTAGTTACATAAGATGAATAAGTTCTAGAGAACAGCTGTAAGACATTGTGCCTAAAGTTAAAAATATGGTATTGAGAACTTTAACAGACATTAAAAGGATAGATCTTATGTTAAATGTTCTTACCATAAACACACACACACCACAAGAAAAGTTTTGGAATGGACAGATATGTTTAGTGTCTTGATTGTGGCAATGGCATCACATGTGCATGAATATGTCCAAACGCATCAAAATGTATACATTAAATATGTGCAGTTTTATGTAAATCAGTTATATCTCAATAAAGCCTTAAAAATGCTATGGCATACTTACTAGATTTGGAAGTTTTCTATGCAGCAAGAATTCTTTGACATTTATTTGTCTTAACCATTACTTAAAGGGTATGCCACAGTCATATTTATAAAGTTTCTCTCTAGTTTTATTTTTCTAATGAGAATTAAGAATTTAGTATCTGCTAAGGGGCCTCCCAAATTTATTCTATTTTAAAATTTTCTATTAAATATGAATCCTAAGATGTTGAATAAGGCTTGGACTATCTGAAGTACTTGTTACTCCTATATTTATAAGATTTACTTCTGGTATGATTTTCTGCTGTTTGTTATATAAGTATTACTTAAAGTTCATGACAATGCTAAAATAATTTGTTAAGCCTTTATCTACACTTAATACATTTTTCTGTATTTATGTTATAGTCTATAATTAAAACCACTAGAAAAAAGAGCTACCATTTTCCTTGCATATTTAAGTAATAGTGTGTTAAGTTTGCCACCCGGCTATAAGTTATTATATAGCCTACTTCTTTCTTGCAACCATTTCAGCTATGACATCCTGCTCCCTTTACTCTGGGACAAGCTTTCAAGAGATACAAATTTTTGTTATCACTATGTCCATCCAAATAATTCTCAACAATCCAGCCCAACTGTATGTTAATATTTAAATACCTAGATATAACCATGATGTTATCAATTAATTTTTAGTCTCTGCATATACGAGCACTATTTCCTCTGCATTCAGGTTGAATATTGCTAATTAAAATACTACTTTGAGAATGCATTAAAAAGAAGTTTTAAACTCTCTAAAACTCACAAAAATGTTTGGTATTCAGTTAATTTTTTTAATCAGTAAAATATATCAGAGGAATTACTCTCAACCGAAAACCTTAGATTGGGCTCTCACCTGTTGTATTACTGTTCTGAGGCTTCCTTAAAACAGTACTACAAACTTAGTGACTTAAAACAGCAGAAATTTATTCTCTCACAGTTCTGGAGGACAGAAGTCCAAAAGCAAGATGTTGGCAGAACCACACTCCCTCCAGAAGATATAGAGGAGAAAACTTCCTTGCCTCTTCCAGGTTCTAGTGGCTGTGGCAATTCTTGGCTTTTTTGGTTTGTAGCCATATCACTCCAATGTTCATCTTTACATAGTATTTTCCTTTGTATGTCTATGGCTTCTCCTCATCTATCTCTTATAAGGACATTTGTCATTAGAATTAGGGGCCACTCAGGTAATCTAAGACGATTTCATCTGAAAACCTTTAACTTAATTACATCTGCAAAGACATTTTTTCTAAATAAGGTCAAATTAGGTCAAATTCACAGTTCAAGAAGGAGATCACCCATTCAATGTTGTTAGGTCTATTATGAAGGAAAAAAGAAAAATGAAGAAGGAAAGAAGGGAAAAGGGAGAGAAGGAGGGAGAAAGGAAAGAAAGATAATAGGAAATTAAAGGGATACAAGTACAATAGGAGTAATGACATTGTTTTGCATGGGCTTCTGTAGTTAAGTTTCTAACAAAAGTTATATATATATATATACACATATATATGCATATACACATTGTCATATCCCACACATTTATTACAGACTTCTAGGAGAACAGTATCTAGGTTTTATTTAACTTTGAATCCCAAGCCCTAACCTAGTTATACTTGACATAGTAAACAAGCAGGAAATAATGCAAAAACACTTAATACATATTATATAAAATAAGTCTATAGCTACTTATGGATATAAAATCATTCTGTAGCTACTTGCAGACCACTAGTTTTGCCTGGGCTCAGGACTGGCTTCAGCAACATCAGTTGTAATTAGTTACAACTGATGTTGTTGACAGATGTTCCTGCTTTATTTTGCTTAGTTGCCTGATGTTCTTAAAAACGTATTATTTTCCTATAAGACACCTGAAAACCAATCATTGTGTTAAACACTGACAACAAAAACAACAGAAAATTGAGATCTAGGGAGAGAAAGGAAAAAGTGAAGTAAACGATAAAACAAGATGTGGGTGTTTTTGCTTCAGGAAACGTAAAGGGAAAGTACAAAGGGAAAGAGAGAAATTGACGAAGTGCTAGTCAAAGCATTCTGACATGTCCTAGAGGATTTTATAAGAAATCCACATGAATAGCACCAACCCATGAATGGTAGAGAAAAGAGTGGAGACCCTCAAGGAATTGATCACAAGATGGACAAAAAAAATTCTCTTACATAAAGGTAGAATTGGAATGGTTTATCTTACAAAGAGAAAATAGCCCACCTACATACAACTTCTTAAAGGAAAAAGAAATTGTAATGTCAGAGATATAAAATCAGGCCGGCGCGGTGGCTCATGCCCGTAATCCCCACACTTTGGAAGGCCGCAGCAGGTTTCGAGAACAGCCTGCCCAACATGGTGAAACCCCCGTCTCTACCAAAAATACAAAAAGTAGCTGGGCGTGGTGGGCACGCCTGTAATCCCAGCTACTCAGGAGGCTGAGGCGGGAGAATCACTTGAACCCGGGAGGCGGAGGTTGCAGTGAGCCAAGATCGTGCACTCCAGCCTGGGCGACAGAGCCAGACTTCGTCTCAAGAAGAAAGGGGAAAAAAAGCCCGGCACGGTGACTCATGCCTGTAATCCCAGCACTTTGGCAGACCGAGGTGGGAGGATATCCTGATGTCAGGAGTTCGAAACCAGCCTAGCCAAAATGGTGAAGCCCCGTCTCTACCAAAATATACAAAAAATTAGCCGGGTGTGGTGGCACGTGCCTGTAATCCCAGCTACTCGGGAGGCTGAAGCAGAAGAATCGCTTGAACCCGGGAGGCAGAGGTTGCAGCGAACCAAGACCACGCCATTGCACTCCAGCCTGGGCGACAGAGTGAAGACTCCGTCTCAAAAAAAAGAAATATAAAATCACTGTCAAAGGTATACAAAGCCAACTCTGTAAGTTGTAAAATAAGTCATAAGTCTATCCTTAGACATGATAAAAAGCACACTTTGAATAAAAATTCAAAACATGATCATTTTGTTATCATTCGAGTGCCAATCACTATCCAGCTAGTATTATGCCTGCTCATTTGCTCACAGAAATGTGTGTTTGTGCATGTGTGCATGCGTGTGGGTACTGAGTGAACAAAATCATTTCACTCTGTTTCAGTGGCTTGAGATTCCAGTTAGAAACAACTGTAGTTTCTTTCTTGGTGTGTGTGATTATCTGAAAATTCTGTCAATACACAACTTGCTATCATTTTTAGAAAAATTCCTGAGAGATTATCCAGTGAGTTAAGAAGGATAAAATTTGCATAAGAATATTGTCACCATCGAAAAACTTAATCTTCTGGTAACAATCAAAACCCATATGTATATGCTATCCAGCCCAGGCTGGAGTGCAATGGCATGGTCTCGGCTCACTGCAACCTCTGCCTCCTGGGTTCAAGCGATTCTCCTGCCTCAGCCTCCCGAGTAGATGGGATTACAGGCACGTGCCACCACGCCCGGCTAATTTTTTGTATTCTTTAGTAGAGACAGGGCTTCACCATTTTGACTAGGCTGGTCTCAAACTCCTGACATATATATATATACATATATGTGTATATACATATATGACAAAAAAAAACCTAAGAGCAGTAATTATGGGAAAAGGAACGTTCACTGAGCAGAGATCTTAATGATTTTTTCAGAAAGGTGGAAAGGAAGCAGCAAACTATTATATAAAGCTTCCAGCAAGGCCTGATGTGTAGGTGGTGGCTGATCCATCTAAATGGCCCAGAAGAAGCGCGAGAATCAAGCCAGAGGTATAAAGAATGGTAATGGAAAGAGGAGCTGAAATCGGTATAAGACTTATAAAATCAGCCATCCCATTAATGGGTATATACCCAAAGGACTATAAATCATGCTGCTATAAAGACACATGCACATGTATGTTTATTGCGGCATTATTCACAATAGCAAAGACTTGGAACCAACCCAAATGTCCAACAATGATAGACTGGATTAAGAAAATGTGGCACATATACACCATGGAATACTATGCAGCCATAAAAAATGATGAGTTCATGTCCTTTGTAGGGACATGGAGGAAATTGGAAATCATCATTCTCAGTAAACTATCAGAAGAACAAAAAACCAAACACCGCGTATTCTCACTCATAGGTGGGAATTGAACAATGAGATCACATTGACACAGGAAGGGGAACATCACACTCTGGGGACTGTTGTGGGGTGGGGGGAGGGGGGAGGGATAGCATTGGGAGATATACCTAATGCTAGATGACGAGTTAGTGGGTGCAGCGCACCAGCATGGCACATGTATACATATGTAACTAACCTGCACAAGGTGCACATGTACCCTAAAACTTAAAGTATAATAATAATAATAATAAAAAGAAAATGTGGCACATACACACCATGGAATACTATGCAGCCATAAAAAATGATGAGTTCATGTCCTTTGTAGGGACATGGATGAAGCTGGAAACCATCATTCTCAGCAAACTATCGCAAGGACAAAAAACCAAACACCGCATGTTCTCACTCATAGGTGTGAATGGAACAATGAGAACACATGGACACAGGAAGGGGAACATCACACACCGGGGCCTGTTGTGGGGTGGGGAGAGGGGGGAGGGATAGCATTAGGAGATATACCTAATGTTAAATGACGAGTTAATGGGTGCAGCACACCAACATGGCACATGTATACATATGTAAGTAATCCGCACGTTGTGCACATGTACCCTACAACTTAAAGTATAATTAAAAAGAAAAGGAAAGAAAAAAAAAAAACGTTTTTCAAATACCTCTGGCCACTTTATATACACAAATTTGTGAATGGCTTCAATCATTTTGCTATGCAAAAAGGGGAGTTGTTGGACACTGCATATTACAAAAAATTTCTGAGATAAAGACATTAAATGCATCCAAATATGTACTGATATTAAAAAAAAAAAGTCTGCCTGTAGAATTACACCCTTCCCATTTTCTCTCTTTGCTCCCCATTCTGGCTCTCGACTGAGAGGTGCTGTGTTTACTTCCATTCACAAGCCATGCCATCTGCTTTAAAGAAATTGATCTTCTACCTCTGGCCCATCAGAGTAAACCCTTTATCCTTTCGGAAATAATTCCTGCAGCTTCCCTGCAGGCTGCTCCTCTCTGCCTTATACAAAAAAAATCGTAGTCAGCACTTCCAGATGCAACACCTTCTCCATAAATATGAACAGAAAATCAAAACTCATTAATATTTCAGAGAAAGACACACACAAGTGAAAAACTAAAGCAACAAACTGAATTTACCCAAAAGCATTGATAATTCAGAAAAACAGAGAACAACTTAATTTTTGTCCTAATGAGGATTCTCAGGATGGAAAACATACTGTAACCATAAGATTAGAATAGGATTCTATGCCAATGGAGCAATTAGAGAACTTTTAATATTGCCTTGGAAAGCTAAAATATGTTTGCTGAAATTTAGGAGATAAAAAACAGAAGAGCTGAAGTTGAAAAAATGAGAATGAAAATGTGAAAGAAAAAAAAATGAGAGACAGACCAGTGCTTCTCAAATATTAATGTGAATACAAGTTACCTAGAGATCATGTTAAATGCAAATTCTGATTTCATAGATGTGAGATGCTGCATTTCTAACAAGCTCCCGAGTGATGCCATTTCTGTTGGTCCACCAGCCACATTTCAAGTAGTAAAGACTTCAAAGATACGTGCTTGTGAAATTTCAGAACAGCCAAAGAAAATTTTAAAAAAAAGAAGGAACGACTAAGAGTACAGTCCAATGTCAGTCTCAAACCATTATTTGAAGAAATTAAAAAAGAAATCAAAGTGGGTCCCGTCAGTGAGGACCCAGGCTCAGTCCTCATAATGTTCTCCCACCTGGCCTCTCTCCAGCAACTCCAAGTTTCTCCAAGCAACTTGAAGACTATTGCATTTCAAGACAGGATTTGTTCTCTTCAGCTTGTTTACTTTTCAGACCAGTTCAGAGAATCATGATTAATTCAGTGCTTTGTCTTTTAGGAAGACAAAATTTCATAATGGTAGAATTAAGACTAGGTCATACTAACCTGTACCAAATTACCTCTAATTTATTATTCAATCTAGACAAGGGAATACTCAGTTTCTACACCTAAACATCTTGAATGTAGTTCTCATATTAAAAGAGAGACAATCATAACACTATTCTAATATATATTGTCCTTTCCTTGTCCTCAAGGTAATATAATCACAGGCAAATTTTTTAAATCTTCTTAACAGGAGCGAAGTCACTCTATGCATGAAGCTACATAGGTTGAATTTATAGATTTTGAACTACATCTTATGCATTATTAGCTGTGATTTTAAAAGTTATGAAGAGTAAGAAAACATTACATACTTTAGCAAATGGTACTTAAATATATTCAGGTAGCAGAAGAATAAAGAGGCTTGCTAACCTTGTTTTCCAAATTTGAATTTATCTTTTGTTTAAAACATCTTTATTACATACTAATTGTTTCAGGAATTTGAATTTATCTCTTATTTAAAAATCCTTTATCACATACTAATTGTTCAAAGAAATCTTTCTAGAGAGCTTCAAAGTGAAACTATTGACCATTTTCTTTGTCTTCTAATGTAAAATCAATGTAATACTTTCATATTTATCATTGAGAGAAACAATTAGTGTTTATAAGACCATTTGGGAAAGAATGTTGGATTTAAGTCAAAAATTATCTCTAAATATTTCTAAGTTTTTTCAAATGCCATCTTTTTGGAGGAAAATATAAATTCTGATCCTCCAAATAGTTTCTGGCAGCTCTAAACACAGACTATAAAAACAATATTTGTGAGATAAACACTGTAATATTAGAAATACTTAGAGGTAATTATAGCAGTTTGTACATTACAATAGTAAATTTAAAGTTACACTTTTGGCAGATTGGCTAAGAAACAGCAAAGTGAAAGGAAATTTAGAAAATTTTTAATGGAATAAACCACTATATGAAGGAATAGCCTAACATATGGAAAATTTTAAAGACTTGACATAAACTTTTGCTAGAATTTTTATTTTAGTGGAAATAGTGAAAAATTCAAGGTTCTCTATGAGCATATCAATTTAATCCATCTTAGCTATTCATTTATCCAGCATGCTATTACAATACTGCCCTTTCTGTTAACTATCTATACTGCATAATTCTTTGATCTAGTCACTCACTATGGTAAGTGCTGAATGTTTCTGATCTATTTTAAAACAAAAAGGAAACACAGTGGCCTGAGAGCCTATGAAGAATTCAGTAATATTGTAGATATTTTTACATTAGCTAAAAAACAGCTACTGCCTTACTGATTGAATCTTAACTATTAGAATACCATATTTTGATGAATGTGATAACTTTACACTCCAAATTTTAATATACAGGCCCTAAATCTTTTTGCTAAATATATAAATTGGACATTGCAGCAGACATTGTGCACTGCCCATATCTCCTTGTCCTTCCTACCTAAGCACACATCAATACAATTCCCAACTGAAGACATAAAGGTCTTCTCTGGACATGGATGTCTACTCTGCCAACCCATGCAGCAGGCCAGAAATGCTGGAGAATTAATTATCCACTGGCTCCAGAAACTCTCAATCAATGACTGAAAGCAGTTGGTGTAGCTCCTCTGGTGAGATAACCCTGAGGCATGTGCCTACAATGGCCCCAGAGTTTCCCCAAGGGAGTTAAGTTCAATTACCCCAATGGTAACTGGCTTGCTGATGTGCACTTATTGGCAGCTGTCCCTTCCCTGTCTCAGTATTTCCTTCATATTCCAAATAAATCACCTACACAAGGATTCCTGTCTTGGCATGTGCTTCTGATAGAACCCAATCAAGAAAATGGTCCTAGGAAGCAATCTTCAGGATGACATTCTGGAACCCAATTGCTTGCCTGCCAAATGGCAACAACGATTGCATTTCTAGGCGTAAGTAAGATGGCAATAACCTTTGACATAACCACATCTGTGGATCTAGAGCAAGGCTATGCTGTCTGCAACAGAAAATGGTTCTGTATTTGAAAGGTAGTTTCCAGCATGATAAAGAACCCTAATATACTCTGAGTGCCTGAGTAGCATATATCAAGCCACTAAGCAATTGGAGATGCTCATAATAAACTGGATATTGTCAGCCACCAAGTGATCAGGCTGTAACATCACCTTTACTAGGGCTCTGACTTGGGGTGAATTGAAAGGAATAAGGTATAAACGGAGACCAAGTCCATTTGAGGAAGAACCCTGAACAAGTATATAAGAAGTATATAAAATGGTAAAGGATAAGTAACCAAACAAAAAAAGTAATTAGTTACAGCATCTTTCTTCCCTGTTGCTAATAAATAAGCACAGTACTTAGTATATATCATATATCTTAAGTTTTTTTTTAGATACTGGGGGTCTCACTATGTTACTCAGGCTGGACTTTAACTCCTGGGCTCCAGGGATCCTCCCAACTCAGCCTCCTGAGTAGCTGGGATTACAGGCACATGCCATTGCACCTGGCTTATACCTTTAGCTTATAGAGACTACATCACACACTTAAAATTGTTCCTAATACTTATCTAGGAGGCCGCCAGTTTTGAGTAGTCCCAGAACAATAGCTGACTCTGCAGTAGATTCAAATTATGGTACAAGCAGCCCTGCCCCTTGGGCTATGTGACTTAGAAGCTCCAAAGGTGCTAGAGGTGCCCATGATCTATAAAGATGCCCTGTGGATTTCTGGTCAACTTCAACAGGAGAAACACAGTGCAGACACCTGTGGTTCTAGAGCACGGTTACGTTGTCTGCAGGCAGAAAATCATTCTCTATTTGAAAGGTAGTTCCTGGCATGATACGGAACCCCAATATACTATGAGTGCCTGAGTAGCATATATCAAGCCACTATGCAATTGGAGATGTTCATAATAAACTGGATATTGTCAGCCACCAAGTGATCCACCAAATGAAATGACACAGCAGCAAGTCATATGATAAAAACCCCTATCTCAAGATCAGGCCTGAGCAATAAGTTACACAGGCACAAGTAAGTTATACAGATAGGCCCAGACCTTGATGTTGCCTAGCTCCACTGCAGTGATTACAACCTCTCAACTCATTCCTGTAGCTTTGTAGGGGTTCTTTAGATGAGATTATAAAGAAGGGAAAAACCTGAGCCTGATTCACAAATTTAATCAACCCAATTCATTAGTTTTTGCTGAAGACATTGCTGCCATAATAGTCTCACTCAAGAATAATTCTGAAAACAGTGCCAAGTGGAAATCCCTGCAGCAGGCTCAAATTGGTGGATGAGTTTTAATGAAGATACCGGGAAGATTTGGCTTCAGTGATAGAACACCAGGAAGGCTGAAATACTGAAAATAAACTTTACCTCTTTATAATTTCTCCTACAGCCAGGCCAAACTGTCTAACCTGAGAACTACTGATCTAAGAGATACATTACAAAAAATAGCATCTGAACCCAGACATTTCTTAGGGGCCACAACATTCCATCATTTATCCAGGAAAATACTTACCAAGGACTTAAATACAAATAGCAAAGAGTAAAAAATTAGATCTCTCTTAAAAACACAATCTTTGCCCATAAAGGACTCCCATGTTAAAATCTCCATCGTCCTCCATTATCTAACACTAAGCATGAATGCATAACACTGGGAAAGCTTGTTTTCTGGATTCACTTTAGGGACTGGAGCTTCCCTAAGTGAATGTAAACACACACATACAGACATGCACACACATCCACATACAGAAAACCTGTTCAAACTTCAAACTTAGCATTTCTGGATTTATAAGGAGACAACTGAAGTACATGACATAAAATCCTTGCCACTGTCATTGTTATTACCACCCTTACTTCTGATTTATTCCCTTCTTTTACCTCCTCTTTCTTTTCTTCTGTCACCTGTCATTTCTCCTCTGACTCTCAGATTTCACACAGGAAAGTCTGCTTTCTACTAACATCTCTGTGCTCTATAGTCCCCCTTGCCTCCTGTTTAGGCAGAGAATGGACTAATCATTAGAGTTGCAAGGTTTCAGTTTCCTTACTCATTGCATAAATGGGTTTAGAATATTTTTCCAAACAAAGATACATTTATCTTTTATTTTTCTTACTTCTGGGCTCAGTGCCACTCAGATGCTTGAGAGTACAAGATAACCAAAGTTGTTTGTAAATGAATGTAATAATTCCAAGTTTGTTTATCATAGTTCCAACACTGATGAATTTGCAAGTCTATGCTTTTATTAAGAGTAGATATAAGAAATGGTGTTTGGTGAACATGTCTTGATTCAGCAGAATCATTTGTCTAGACACTGTCGCTATTCGTGTTGCTAATAAGACACTTTGATTTACTCATTTATTTAATGAGCATTTGCCAAGTTCCTACTATCTTTGGATGATAGGAAATATAAAGATAAGTAAGTTATAGTTTTGTCTCCTAAGGAAACCCACAGTCTACAGAGGAAATGTACAAGTACACAAGTAATTTTTATATGATTCAACAAGTGCTATAGCAGAAACAAACACAAAGTGCAATTGAAACTCAGAGGAAGGCAGATCTAACTCTCCCTCATGGGGTCTGGAAAGTTCTCAGAAGAAGTGTGACATCTGAGCCACATCCTGAAGAAAGAATACAAATTTGCAAAGCTGAAAATCTATGAGATGGAGAGAAAAGAAACTATGTATACCATGGCATGGAAGAACAGCTTAACAATAGATCTAGAGAACAAGGTGCACATAATTAAGTGAAGGAAATAAGGTTCAGGAGAAATGCAAGGATGCAATTCATAATGATCTTGTATACCATACTAGAGATTGGCTTGTAACCTGAGGAATAAATGGAAATCATTGAAGCATGAGAGCACGCATGCTTCAATGATTCTTACGCATGAGAGTAGCATGATCAGATTTGCACTTAACAAAATCACTTTGATCATAATAGGGGAAAAATTGGAGAAAGATAATATGAGAAACCAGATGACCAACTAAAAGAAATAATAAGAACCTAATCCTAGTAGTGGCCAGAGGGTGACTGCAGAGGAGACAGACTAGAGAGACATTTAGGAGATAAGATAAACAGAATCAGGTGATTAATTTGTATGTGAAGGAGGAGGAAGGGCAGAGGAGAAAGTAACAAAACAGGAAAGAGTCTAGCATAATGCCCAGATTTCCGACATGAAAAGCTGGATGATGGCTTTGGCTTCACTGAGCTAAACAATTTAGGGGAAGGAAAGTTTGGAGGTCAAGAGGAAGAGTTGTTTTGGAAATGTTGAATTTGAATAGTCTATGAGATAGCCTAATAGAGATAAACAGGTGGTTGTTATACATAAGTCAGCATCTCAGGAGAAAGGCTAGACAGGTAAGACATCAGAGCTAGACGAATAAGACATATAGGTAGCAGTTTTTTGTTTGTTTTAGTTTTTATTATATAAATTTAAGGTGTTTAGCAGAATGTTTATATATATATTTACTGTGTGTGTGTGTATATACATATATATATACATATATGGTAAAGTAATTACTACAATCAAGCTAATTATATAGGGTGAAGCAGACACCAAATCCAAAAGGATCAGACTTAGAAATTAATATGCAGAAATCCTGCCCAAATGGAGACTAACATTAACAATCATTTAGTCACTCAGACAGTTGGCTCTGTTTTCTAAGACAAACCAATACAATTCCTTCAAGAAAAATGATGATATCTTTCTTAACCTTGCCATTTATCAAAAGCAAACTCTCTCTTCTCTTGAGTTTTAGACATTTGTGCATTACACTTATTATGTATTTCCTAATTCATGTAACCCAAATATCAATGGCCTTACGTGTTTATTCCTGACTTTACTTCTTTTTTTTTTAGTATTTTTTCATTTTAATTCTTACCAATCCATTTAACTATATTATTCAACATCTACCAGTTAGTGGAATGAAATATTATTTGCTCTGTTAACTCTTGTTTATTACATTAGCAAATCTGCTACCTTAACATCCTCTGCATCCTTTTTTTTTTATTATTATACTTTAAGTTTTAGGGTACATGTGCACATTGTGCAGGTTAGTTACATATGTATACATGTGCCATGCTGGTGCGCTGCACCCACTAACTCGTCATCTAGCATTAGGTATATCTCCCAATGCTATCCCTCCCCCCTCCCCCCACCCCACCACAGTCCCCAGAGTGTGATATTCCCCTTCCTGTGTCCATGTGATCTCATTGTTCAATTCCTACCTATGAGTGAGAATATGCGGTGTTTGGTTTTTTGATCTTGCGATAGTTTACTGAGAATGATGATTTCCAATTTCATCCATGTCCCTACAAAGGACATGAACTCATCATTTTTTATGGCTGCATAGTATTCCATGGTGTATATGTGCCACATTTTCTTAATCCAGTCTATATTGTTGGACATTTGGGTTGGTTCCAAGTCTTTGCTATTGTGAATAATGCCACAATAAACATACGTGTGCATGTGTCTTTATAGCAGCATGATTTATAGTCATTTGGGTATATACCCAGTAATGGGATGGCTGGGTCAAATGGTAATTCTAGTTCTAGATCCCTGAGGAATCGCCACACTGACTTCCACAATGGTTGAACTAGTTTACAGTCCCACCAACAGTGTAAAAGTGTTCCTATTTCTCCACATCCTCTCCAGCACCTGTTGTTTCCTGACTTTTTAATGATTGCCATTCTAACTGGTGTGAGATGGTATCTCATAGTGGTTTTGATTTGCATTTCTCTGATGGCCAATGATGATGAGCATTTTTTCATGTGTTTTTTGGCTGCATAAATGTCTTCTTTTGAGAAGTGTCTGTTAATGTCCTTGGCCCACTTTTTGATGGGGTTGTTTGTTTTTTTTCTTGTAAATTTGTTTGAGTTCACTGTAGATTCTGGATATTAGCCCTTTGTCAGATGAGTAGGTTGCGAAAATTTTCTCCCATTTTGTAGGTTGCCTGTTCACTCTGATGGTAGTTTCTTTTGCTGTGCAGAAGCTCTTTAGTTTAATTAGATCCCATTTGTCAATTTTGGCTTTTGTTGCCATTGCTTTTGGTGTTTTGGACATGAAGTCCTTGCCCATGCCTAAGTGCTGAATGGTAATGCCTAGGTTTTCTTCTAGGGTTTTTATGCTTTTAGGTCTAACGTTTAAATCTTTAATCCATCTTGAATTGATTTTTGTATAAGGTGTAAGGAAGGGATCCAGTTTCAGCTTCCTACATATGGCTAGCCAGTTTTCCCAGCACCATTTATTAAATAGGGAATCCATTCCCCATTGCTTGTTTTTCTCAGGTTTGTCAAAGATCAGATAGTTGTAGGTATGCGGCGTTATTTCTGAGGGCTCTGTTCTGTTCCATTGATCTATATCTCTGTTTTGGTACTAGTACCATGCTGTTTTGGTTACTGTAGCCTTGTAGTATAGTTTGAAGTCAGGTAGTGTGATTCCTCCAGCTTTGTTCTTTTGGCTTAGGATTGACTTGGCAATGCGGGCTCTTTTTTGGTTCCATATGAACTTTAAAGTAGTTTTTTCCAATTCTGTGAAGAAAGTCATTGGTAGCTTGATGGGGATGGCATTGAATCTGTAAATTACCTTCGGTAGTATGGCCATTTTCATGATATTGATTCTTCCTACCCATGAGCATGGAATGTTCTTCCATTTGTTTGTATCCTCTTTTTTATTTCATTGAGCAGTGGTTTGTAGTTCTCCTTGAAGAGGTGCTTCACATCCCTTGTAAGTTGGATTCCTAGGTATTTTATTCTCTTTGAAGCAATTGTGAATGGGAGTTCACTCATGATTTGGCTCTCTGTTTGTCTGTTGTTGGTGTATAAGAATGCTTGTGATTTTTGTACATTGATTTTGTATCCTGAGACTTTGCTGAGGTTGCTTATCAGCTTAAGGAGATTTTGGGCTGAGACAGTGGGGTTTTCTAGATATACAATCATGTCATCTGCAAACAGGGACAATTTGACTTCCTCTTTTCCTAATTGAATACCCTTTATTTCCTTCTCCTGTCTAATTGCCCTGGCCAGAACTTCCAACACTATGTTGAATAGGAGTGGTGAGAGAGGGGATCCCTGTCTTGTGCCAGTTTTCAAAGGGAATGCTTCCAGTTTTTGCCCATTCAGTATGATATTGGCTTTGGGTTTGTCATAGATAGCTCTTATTATTTTGAAATACGTCCCATCAATACCTAATTTATTGAGAGTTTTTAGCATGAAGGGTTGTTGAATTTTGTCAAAGGCTTTTTCTGCATCTATTGAGATAATCATGTGGTTTTTCTCTTTGGTTCTGTTTATATGCTGGATTACATTTATTGATTTGTGTATATTAAACCAGCCTTGCATCCCAGGGATGAAGCCCACTTGATCATGGTGGATAAGCTTTTTGATGTGCTGCTGGATTTGGTTTGCCAGTATTTTACTGAGGATTTTTGCATCAATGTTCATCAAGGATATTGGTCTAAAATTCTCTTTTTTGGTTGTGTCTCTGCCCGGCTTTGGTATCAGAATGATGCTGGCCTCATAAAATGAGTTAGGGAGGATTCCCTCTTTTTCTATTGATTGGAATAGTTTCAGAAGGAATGGTACCAGTTCCTCCTTGTACCTCTGGTAGAATTCGGCTGTGAATCCATCTGGTCCTGGACTCTTTTTGGTTGGTAAACTATTGATTATTGCCACAATTTCAGCTCCTGTTATTGGTCTATTCAGAGATTCAACTTCTTCCTGGTTTAGTCTTGGGAGAGTGTATGTGTCGAGGAATTTATCCATTTCTTCTAGATTTTCTAGTTTATTTGCGTAGAGGTGTTTGTAGTATTCTCTGATGGTAGTTTGTATTTCTGTGGGATCGGTGGTGATATCCCCTTTATCATTTTTTATTGTGTCTATTTGATTCTTCTCTCTTTTTTTCTTTATTAGTCTTGCTAGCGGTCTATCAATTTTGTTGATCCTTTCAAAAAACCAGCTCCTGGATTCATTAATTTTTTGAAGGGTTTTTTGTGTCTCTATTTCCTTCAGTTCTGCTCTGATTTTAGTTATTTCTTGCCTTCTGCTAGCTTTTGAATGTGTTTGCTCTTGCTTTTCTAGTTCTTTTAATTGTGATGTTAGGGTGTCAATTTTGGATCTTTCCTGCTTTCTCTTGTGGGCATTTAGTGCTATAAATTTCCCTCTACACACTGCTTTGAATGTGTCCCAGAGATTCTGGTATGTTGTGTCTTTGTTCTCGTTGGTTTCAAAGAACATCTTTATTTCTGCCTTCATTTCGTTATGTACCCAGTAGTCATTCAGGAGCAGGTTGTTCAGTTTCCATGTAGTTGAGCGGCTTTGAGTGGGATTCTTAATCCTGAGTTCTAGTTTGATTGCACTGTGGTCTGAGAGATAGTTTGTTATAATTTCTGTTCTTTTACATTTGCTGAGGAGAGCTTTACTTCCAACTATGTGGTCAATTTTGGAATAGGTGTGGTGTGGTGCTGAAAAAAATGTATATTCTGTTGATATGGGGTGGAGAGTTCTGTAGATGTCTATTAGGTCCGCTTGGTGCAGAGCTGAGTTCAATTCCTGGGTTTACTCTTGAGATCCTGGACAAGGGAGACCTTCCACAGATCTGGGGTATCTCTTTTCAGTCTAATGTGTGTTGTTCTACTCCAGATTTTTAAAAATTGCTTACTAGAAATGAAATAATTATGTCAAACATTGAAATAAATAATATTGAAACCTTATAGTTATTCCAACTTTTAAAGTATTCTAAATATTTCCTTCAAACAATAAATGCTGACCTCTAAAAAATCAATACAATGGCTTCCTGATATGATCAGCTTCCTACTTCCTAAGGGATTCATCATCATCTCATTCAAATTCTACGGTTCAAATAATTTCTTTTAAAAACAAGAACAAAAAAAATTAGTAAAAGTTAAAAATTATTCCTGAATCTCACTTCAGTATAGTTAGATTTTGCGGCACAATCAGGTTCTAATCACACCCCGATTGGTACAGATTTATGCAAAGAGTTTATACAAGAATTAATGGACATTAAGAAAATCATTCCATGCATACTGATATGTGATTATGCCTGAAGACATGTAGAGTCACCCACAGCTGGAAACATGCTAAAATAATAAAGCTACAGTCGGAAATGCTGTTTTAATTATGAGTTTCTTTTCTATTTTTAGACAGTACTGATCTTCACTTGTATTAGAGATACATTATTTTTATTTAAACTTTTGTTCCTTACAACTCTATATATAGAAAATTTAAAAAACATATCACTGACATATATCCAGAAAATAACTAAGAGGAGTTTTTATTTTCAGGTCAAAGAGAAAAAATAATAATAAAGTCACAAATAAATGTATGAACTTAATTAAATTAGATAAGTGAGGTTTAAGATATGTTTCTATGATACAAGTAAAGTTATAATGAATATAGGAAGGAAAAAAGACATACTTTGAGGCCACCCAAAAGAACTACACTGTCCTAGCATTCATCTCTTAGCTTTGAGATTATCCCTGAATTATCAAGGAAGGAAATTATTATTTATTGAGTAGGCACTTAGCCAGTTATATATTAATGCACACTTTACCTAATTTACTTTTCAGTGTACAACTTCTTTTTTCTTTATGAAATGGAGACAATAATACTTTCCAGTAATATTTGCTGCATTTCATAAAGGAAAAAGAAGTTTATATAAAGGCCTTGTGATGGTTTTAAAATATCATGAAATCCATTGCAAAGGTGAGGTCTAATTCTCTTTTCCTTAAGTGTGGGTGGATTTAGTGACTTAGAATATGGCAGAAGTATCAGCTTGTATCTCCTGAGACTGGATCATAAAAGACAGTCTTCCTACTTGTTCTCTCTCTTCCTTGGATGGCTCATTCTGAGGAACACTAACTGCTATGTCATGAAAATATAGCCTGTATTAATCAGCTTGGTCTCTCACACCATAGGCTGTGTGACTTAAAAAACAGAAATTGATTTTTCACAGTTCTGGAGACTGGGAAGTTCAAGAGCAAGGTGCTAACCTATTAAGTTCCTGGTGAGAGTTCTTTTCCTGGCTTACAGACAGCCACCTTCTTGCTGTGTCCTCTCATGGGAGAGCTCTGTTGTCTCTTCCTCTTTTTATAAGAGCATCAGCCTGATCATATTGGGGTCCCATCCTTAAGACTTCATTTAACATTTTTCACCTCCTCACAGGCCCTGTCTCTAAATACAGTCATATTTGGGGTTAGTATTTCAACATATAAATTTCAGGGGGACACAAAGATGCAGTCTATAACACAACCCTGTGGAAAGGTTAATGTGGTAGGAGACTAAGGCCCCTGCCAACAGCCATGTGAGTGAACCAGCTTGCAGGCAGTTCTTCTAGCTCCAGTCAAGCCTTCAGATTACTGTACCCCTGGTCAATATCTTGAATGCAACCTCATAAGAAATCTTGAGGCAGAGTCACCCAGCTAAGTTGATCCTATATATCTTACTCTAAGTATCTAAATATCTTACAATGTGAGAAAATAAATACTTATTGTTTAAGTTGCTATTTTGGGGGAAAATTTGGCAGCGATAGATAGTAAGTGGTAAAACAGGAATTAGAAGCCAAATTTTTCTAACTGTTGAAGTGTATAGGCTCTTTCCACTACCCACACTGCTTCTCCAATATTTATTTAAAAGCTCATTCATTTATTGTGAGAGTTCACACATACTAACTCAGTTAATCCTTATAACAACTTTGAGATAATGTTTTATAATACTACACACAAAATATATTTTTGTAATTAAAAATGATTTTTAAATAAATTACTTTGACATTATGAAATTGGTTGTACCTCCAAAGAATGTTCCAATCAATCCACTTCTCTCCATCTCCACTATGACTACCCTGATCTATATGCCACATCATCTGTAGCCTAGATGACCTCAGTGGCCTAACTAGTTCCTTGCTTTTACAGTTTTCTTCCCCATAGCAGCAGGAGTGAATTTTAAAGATGTAAATCAAACTATGATAATCTCCTACTTAAAACCTTTCCATGACTTCGTGTGATTCCTTTTGCTGGTTAATTGATGGCAATTCATTGCAACTACAATGTAATACATATGCATAATGTTTCTTCATTCATTTCCTTTCATTTCCCCACACTGCTCTTTTTTCTGTCCCATGAAACCCATTCAGTCCTCAATCTGGGCTCAGGATCTTTGCAACTTATAACCAAGAAAGAAGATGAGCTCGATGGAATAAAATATGAGCTCATAAGTTTAAAAAATAATTGACTAGCTAAAAGAGTATAAACACTAAGAAATAAAGACAGGATACTGAACATTTTAGACCATAGGTAAGAATATAAATAAAACTTATCGAACACTTAAATAAAACATTTCACACTCATTATAAAGATAGAAAAATCTATATTTATAAGTAACCTAAACAAATCTGAATTTATTCACATTCCTCATTCTCTAGCCAAATTACAATAACCACCAGTATCTAGGTCAATAAGTGAATTTGCCTCTCTGTTCTCTGTTCTGTATATCTATGCAGTAGAAATGAAAATAACTATAGTAGACTTACCTCCTTAGTTAGGCTTTAGGTTTTTATATTTCATAAGACAAAAAGTCAAATATGGTCAAAATTATTATTGAAAGCCTCTTAAAAGACCTACATAGAAAACCAATATACCATTTCTCAATAAGTCAATCATACCTTTCCTTCCAGAAGTAGATTAAACCTTCTGGTTTAACATCCAATAAATGTTGAACGTTTGAATCACAATTTCACATTACGATCTCATTCTATGAGAAGCATGAAAGAACTGAGAGCACCTGAGGAAGAACAGCAGCTTACACCTTCCCTCTCACACTTACTTTGAGGTCATAGACACACTGAGTAGAATGATGAAATCACCTCTGTTATTTCTCTGTCTCTTCTCACTCTCTCTTCTTAACCCCCTCATGTTAAGGTTGCTTAAATTGAGACAATAGTAACAGGAGGAAGCAGAGCTAAATGGAAAACTCTCCAGCAATCATCCTCCCAAAAAGAATACCAAATTAAACAACTATCCATACAAGAAAGCACCTTCATAAGAACCAAAAATCAGATGAGCAATCACAGTACCTGGTTTAAACATCATATCAAGGAAAGAGACATTGAAGAGGGTAGGAAAGGCAGTCTTGAATTGCCGACATCACCCCTCCCCAATCCTGCAACAGTGGTCCCATGGTGTGGAGAGAGAATCTGTGTGCTTGAGAAAGGGAGAGTTCAGTGATTATGGGACTTTGCATTGAAACTCAGTGCTGCCCTGTCAGAGCAGAAAGCAACATCAGGGAGAATTCAGCCAGTGCCCACAGAGGGAGCATTTAGACCAGCCATAGACTGAGAGGAATTATCCACTCCAGTGGTTGGAACCTGAGTTTTGGCAAGCACCCTCACATAGCTAAAGTGTTCTGGGGTCCTAAATAAATTTGAAAGGCATCCCATGTCACAAGGACTGTAATTCCTGGGCAAGTCTTTGTGCTGTGCTGGGCTCAGAGCCAGTAAACTTGGGTGCACAACCTAGTGAGACACCAGCCAGGACAGCAAGGGAGTGCTTGCATCACTCTTCCTTTAATCCCAGGTAGCAGCTCTGGGAGAGACTTCTTCATTCTCCTTGAGGAAAGTAAAGAGGACTTTGTCTTGCAACTTGGATACCAGCTCAGTCACGGCAGAATAGGGCACTAGGCAGAGTCCCGAGGCCCCCTTTCTAGGCCCTATCACTCAGGAAACATTTCTAGACACAGCCTGGGGCAAGAGGGAGCCTGCTGCCTTGAAGGGAAAGAGCCAGTTTTGGCAGGATTCATCACCTGCTGACTAAAGAGCCCTTGGGCCTTGCATAAACAACAGTGGTACCCAGGGAATGCTCACACAGGCCTTGGATGAGACCCAGGCCCATGCTGGCTTCACGGGTGACCCAGTGTATTCCTGGCTGTAACAGCCACAAGGAGAGGCTCCTTCTGCTTGAGGAAAGGAGAGAGAAGAATAAAGGGGACTTTATCTTGCAGCTTAGGCACCAGCTCAGCCAGAGGGGGGTAGAGAATCAAGCACGCTTCTGGGGTCCCTAATTCCATACCTTAGCTCTTGTATGGCATTTATGGACCCATCCTGGGCCAGAGGAGAGCTTGCTGCCCTGAAAAGAGAGACTCATGCCTGGAAGAATTCACCATAAGCTGACTGAAGAGTGCTTGGATCTTCAGTGAACATCAGTGGAGCCCAAGCAGTACTCACCATAGGCATCACATGGTGGTGGCCACAGGGAGAGACTTCTTCTGCATGAGGAAAGGAAAGAAAAGAGTGGGAAGGACTTTATCTTGGGGCTTGGGTGCCAGGTCAGCTGCAGTAAAATAGAGCACCAGGCAAATTCCTAAGTTTTCCAACTCTAGGCCCTGGCTCCTGGGTGACATTCGTGGGCCTGCCCTGGGCTGGGGTGTGGCTCACTGCCCTAAGGGAAGGGCATAATAATCCTGGCTGAATTCATCACCTGCTCTCTGAAGAGCCCTTGGACGTTGGGCCAGGCAGTGGTCACTGTCGGACTCAGGCGAAACCCAGCAATGTACTGATTTCAGGTCTTACCGGGTATAGGCCCAGTGGTGGTGGCCAGAGGGGTGCTTGTGTCATCCTTCCCCAAGTTCCAGGCAGCTCAGCACAAACAGAAAGACTCCAGTATTTTGGAGGAAAGTAAGGGAAGAGAACAATAGTCTCTGCCTGGTAATCTGGTAAATTCTCTTGGATCTTACCCAGGACCACCAAAGCAGTACCTCTACAAGTCTGAAAGAGCCATAATGTTACTTGGCTTGGGGTGCCCACTAATGAATATATGGCCTCGGTGACCAATAATTTAAATCACAACACTCAATTCCTTTTGAAAACTCAGAAAGCCTTCCCAAGAAGTATAGATAGAAACAAACTCATACTGGAAAGACCTACAATACTTAACTCTTCAATGCCCAGACATCAACGAACAACACAAGCATTAAGACCATCCAAGAAAACATGACTTCACCAACCAAACTAAATAAAGCACAATTACCAATCTCAAAGTGACAGAGATAGGTGACCTTTCAGATAGAAAATTCAAACTAGCTGTTTTGCAAAAGCTCAATGAAACCACAAAAGACACAGAATAACCAAATCTATGCTGAGCAAAAAGAACAAAACTGGAAGAATCACATTATCTGACTTCAAATTATACTACAGAGCTCTAGTAACCAAAACAACATAGTACTGGGATAAAAACAGACATATAGAAGAATGGAACAGAATAAGGAATCCAGAGATAAATCTATACATCAACAGTGAACTCATTTTCAACAAAGGTGCCAAGAACATTGGGGAAAGAACAGTCTCTTCAATAAATGGTGCTGGGAAAACTGGATTTCCATATGCAGAAAAATCAAACTAGATCCCTCTCTCTCACCATATACAAAAATCAAATCAAAATGGATTAAAGATTAAATCTGAGACCTCAAACTGTGAAACTACTAAACAAAAACATTGAGGAAACTCTCTGGGACATTGGTCTGGGCAAAGATTTATCAAGTAATACCCCAAAGGCACAGGCAACCAAACCAAAAATGCACAAATGGGATCACATTAAGTTAAAAAGCTTCTGCACAGCAAAGGAAACAATCAACAACGTGAAGAGAAAACCCACAAATGTGGAGAAAATATTTGCAAACTATCCATCTGACAAGGAATTAATAACCAGAATATATAAGGAGCTCAAACAATTAAATAGGAAAAAATCTAATAATCTGATTTTAAAATGGGCAAAAGACCTGAATAGACATTTCTCAAAAGAAGACATACAAATAACAGACATATAAAAAGGTGCTCATCATCACTGATGATCAGAGAAATGCAAATCAAGACTACAATGAGATATCATCTCACCCTAGTAAAAAATGGCTTATATACAAAAACAGCAGGCAATAACAAATGCTGGTGAGGAGGTAGAGGAAAGAGAACCCCCATGCACTGTTGAAGGGAATGTAAATTAGTACAACCACTATGGAGAACAGCATGGAGGTTCCTCAAAAAATTAAAGACAGAACTACCATAGAATCCAGCAATCCACTGCTAGGTATATTCCCAAAAGAAAGGACATCAGTATGTCAAAGCAATATCTGAACGCCTATGTTTACTGTAGCACTAGTCATAATAGGCAAGATTTGGAAGCAACCTAAGTGTCCATCAACAGATGAACGGATAAAGAAAATGTGGTACGTGCAAACCATGGAATACTATTCAGCCATATAAAAGAATGAGATCCTGTCATTTGCAACAACATGGATGGAACTGGAGTCATTATATTAAGTGAAAGAAGCCAGGCACAGAAAGACAAACATCACACATTCTCACTTATTTGTGGAAGCTAAAAATTAAGACAATTGAACTAATGGAGAGAGACAGTAGAAGGATGGTTACCAGAGACTGGGAAGGATGGGGTCGGGGAAGGTGGGGATGGCTAATAGATACAAAAAAATAGATAGAATGACTAAGATCTAGCATTTATAGCACATCAGGGTGACTACAGTCAACAATAATGTATTGTACATTTAAAAATAATTAAAAGCATAATTAGATTGTTTATAACACAGAAAAATTATAAATGCTTGAGGTTATACATTCTACAAATTTTGCCTAAATTAAATCCACAGATGATGTGACTCCAGAGCATTTATATAAGACCACTACCTGCCCCAGCTGAATGATGGCTGACAGGAGATGGGGGAAGACACCTTGTCCTTGCTTTTAGCCATATGTAGTCCCTACACATGACTTACTCTAGGTTATAAAGGCTGACCACTGAGTCAGGAAACACAAATACAGAATAAATACTTTATTGGCAACACATTATAATATACATTAAAATAATAGTATCTGTATTTCCAAATGCTATGGCCACCCTGTACATAAAACAGTGTGAATAATTATAGTCCCTATGCTCTGAGAGTCAATAAACTAAAATAAATAAATACTTGTTGCAGATAAAAGCACAAAATTGGCAAGAAAATTTAGCCAAAATAACCATGTCAAACTCATAGATAAAAATTCAAAAGAAAAATGTATGTGTCAGCAAATATGTCCAGTTTTTCTTCAACTGGTAAGAAAGGAGATAGTCTCATGACACACAATTTTGTCTCGGTTTCTATCCTTAAAACTGTTACTTTACACTTACACACCCAGCCAATCAAGAAATTAGAAATATATGTTTGAATTATTTACCCACTACTTAGTAGATTTTTGAACAAAACCTTTTTCTTTTCAATTTTTAATTGACAAATAACAATTATATATATATTTATCATGTACAACATATTTTGAAATATGTATAGATGGTGGACTGGCTAAATTGAGCTAATTAACATATGTATTATCTCACACAGTTATATTTGGGGAGAGAACACATAAAACCTACTCCCTTAGCATTTTTCAATACAATAAATCATACGAAACGTTTCTTTACAAATTCCAAGCCAATGCCTAGAAAGTAAAAGTTGGAAAAACTTTCTACCTGTTAGTTTTAGCAAACTTCACCTTCTCCTTGGAAGAAAAGCAAATATATGTTAACTGGAAAGTTGAAAGGAAAACCTGCTGATTTCCAGGCAAACTGGATATGCTGGGTTAGAAAAAAGAATGTTCTCATTGATTTAGATTGGACACCTGGTAAGCCCTTTAGAAGACTCTGTACCTGTCTCAGAAAAGAGCAACGTAGGCCCAAAATGACCAACCAGATATGTAGAATCATATTGATTCCATTTTCTGCCAAGAGTTTTGTAAAAACTACAGGCATAAAAAATTAAAGGTTTTATTGCAGGACAGATGGGCATGCATGCTGGGAAGCCATATAGCTGGCCCACACAAAACGGATGAACAATCCCTGATTTTCATAACACTTCACTTGAAGACACAGCATATTTCCTGCCTGAGCAATGAAGCCAAGGGAATAGGAAAGACTCCTTTCTAATATTTTTCCAGATAGTTAAATGTGATTGTCTAGAGAATTTCCATTTGCAGTTAGCTTGGCATGCCTTTTACCAGAATTCATTATTCCACTCAGCTTTATAAGCCTGGGGGAGGTGGGGAAGAAGGGTTGTGTCCACACGGTCTTGATCTCTGCTATCTGTTAATCCTGTCTAACTAGGGCAGCCGCTGAGTTACATAATTTCTTCTCTGGGGCTATTTATATTTAACACAAGATTCAAGAAACGGTCTCAAACCCTAGTCTGGGAAACATTAAAAAGACAGATTCTTTTATACAATTTAGCAAGTTTGGATGGGAGGAGGTGTTGTTAGAAAACTGTATTTTGTCCAGTATTCCCAATAAACAGACTCCCATTTGGTCATCACTACTTACAAGATCAAAAATTATTAGAACTCAGACTAATAAATCACTAAAGTAGAATTTAATGCATGGGCAATGGAAAGAAACATTGTGGAAGGGAAATCATACACTAGCAGCTGCCTATTAACCTTTGCATAAATTTAACTGGGTTGAGTGGTTTTAAGTTTTCATCTAGTCAATATCTGAATACAGAAAGTTTAGACTAAATGACTCCCAACTTCACTTCAAGAACTGTATGCAGTGATGAGCTTGTAAATTAACCACATCTCCAGGAAAAGATGTCTGCATATATATATCTCATATACATATACGTATATACATGCACACGTTTATAAGAAATTGTGCTGATGTAAAACATGTAACCTACAATTCACGAAAATAATAAAATATACAATATTCTTTATTGTAAACTTCATATGCATTTAACTTCAGTGTGACTTGCTATTTCTTAAAAACACTATCAGTTTTTATAATTATATGCCAACAATAGTGTCACAAAATCAGACTATGAATATATGCTTGATTACTATCCAATTCAGCACGGAAATCACTCACATCATTAAGAAATGAGTGTAGTTATGACAAAATGTTGGTTGATAATTTTGTTTACATTAAGGAATAAGATGAAAGTGAAATAAGCCATGTGCTAGAAATTCACTCATTCATCAATAAAGTGAGTGACTTCTTTGCTAAATTAGATAACAGTTTGTAAATACTGGCAGAAATTTCTTCATGTTTTTTATGCTATTCGCAATATCATTGCCACAGACAGGACACACTTTTAAGTTTATTCAGCATTTAACATTTTCTCCATCATTTCTAAAATGTAGGCAATCAACAAAACATTAAATCAAGCCCTGATTTGCACCATTTGCTGATTGCTGTAGTATAAAGACTCCCACCTGGCCGATTTCAAGCTACCAACATGAAGTCTCTGAGGGCCAAGTTTGAAAGAGATGCAAAGAAGTATCTCTTTCACCAGACAATTGATATATAACCTCAAGAGCAGAGATAACAGTTAAAAGTGATAAAGGAATTAGGAAGTAATAAGTTTTGAATGTTGAGTTATTTTATATTAATATAAATTAATTGTTTTATATATTTTAATTTTTTAACAATGATTGTGTTGGCCGGGGGTGGTGGCTCATGCCTGTAACCCCAGCACTTTGGGAGGCCGAGGCGGGTGGATCACCTGAGGTCGGGAGTTCGAGACCAGCCTGACCAACATGGAGAAACCCCGTCTCTACTAAAAATACAAAATTAGCCAGGCGTGGTGGCATGTGCCTGTAATCCCAGCTACTTGGGAGGCTGAGGGAGGAGAATCGCTTGAACCCAGGAGGCAGAGGTTGCTGTGAACTGAGATCGCACCACTGCACTCCAGCCTGGGCAACAAGAGCAAAACGATGTTTCAAAAAATAAATAAATAAATACAATGATTGTGTTTAACAACTACTTCACAAAATTTCTGAAAATCTTACATTTGACTCAAGCCAATTAGCACCACTTAGAGCCATTGTTATATGTTTGCTTGCAAATATTCAGATGGGAAGAGGCAAGGCAAAATAGGTAAGTTAGCCAATGTTATGGGAGGAGGTTAGGAGAGGAAGAGTATGTGGAATAAAAATGTAGAAAAAACTGTTCTTACCTGTTTGCAACCTTAACTCCCAGAGATTACCATTTCAATTTTGTAATAGGAACTCACCAGCAGGATCCTCCACAGAAGAATGGAAATCAACCAATGGATAGTGGACCTTTGTCTCTGGCCATGGCACCATCTCTAAAAGCAATGGTCCAGTGGTTTTCAATCCTGATGCCCATAAGAATCACCTATGTTGCTGTTGTTGTTGTTGTTTTTAATACAGGCATCAGGGCCACCTAAACCAGAATTTCCTATGGTGAGTCCACTTTCCAATCTACTTTGAAATTTTAACCCAGAATGTTCACTGCTAATAGCATCTATTTGGCTTAAGTTCATATTGGTGAGAGTCAATTTCTAAAAGCTCACCCTGAAACTAGGTAACTACTCATGTCAATTTCAACAAGTATATAAAATAATTAATTTCTGTGTTTAAATGGGAAATTATATGCAATGTGTTCTTTTTAGAATCAGCTATAATAAAAAGAGACATTTCATTTATAAAATTTCTTACAATTTTTTTCTAATAACCAGTCATAAATTCCCCATGAGTGAAAAGTTTATGTTCACAATATTCTGTTGCCTTTCTGTATTTTCAAAATTGAAAGATGAAGAAGAAACAAACTTTGATCTGACTGACATTATGATGACAGGAACAGAGAGAGACATTTTTAGGACATATTTTCAAAACTGTGCACATGAAATGACATTTCAAGTTTGGGAAATCATATTACTTTAAATGGGATTTACATGGTTACATTCCAAACTACTTTGAAATTTTAACCTAGAATGTTCACTTTTGACGCTGTCTATTTGACTTAAGCTTATGCTGGATAACTTAAAAGTTGCCATTTTAACACTCAAGTATTTCAAAATTTTGAAATAACTATCTAACATTTGTAAGCTTCTGATCAACTTTAACAAAAAATAATTAGCAAGCTAGGTAAAAATTATTTTAAAAGTAAAATTCAAAACTATCTCCAAAAAATGTTTATGTAATCAAAACAGTGTAAAAACAAGATTTAAAAGGATTGCAATTCTGAACATGAATTTAGAAATATTAGTAATCACCTTATGTTCTAATGCTTAGCATTACAACAAAAGCATCATATCAGGCCATTTATTTTCACTGCTTAAATTGCTAACTTTGAATGTTGTCACATTTTAACCATTTTCCTAGATGACACTCTCTAATTTGGAGGTCAGCATTCTCATAACATATAAGCAGTTTTGCCAAAACCCCTCCCTGAGTCTCTATTTTTTCCATTTACATTTGTCTTCTCCTCCACCTCCACACCTCATAATAGTAGTGTCAGTATTGGTAACAGTGTTCCCAAAAGTATGAATCATTTTGCATGATAATCACTTAAAGTTAGTAGCACAACTGCAAGCCAATCTATGGACCAGTTTAGGGTTCAATTATCCATGTGTCCCTAAATTAAAACCAAATTTTACAGATTAATTCACTGCCATGGTATAGGTAGAAAACTGTGGGTACAAACCATAAAATGCCTCTATCCACAGTGCTAGCTTTCCAATTCATTTCATCTTTGTTCATTTTTTTCCATGTTTATTGCTGACAAACTCTGCCAGTGTATATATTAGTCAGATACCACCTAATGTTCTTTGGCACTTATTACATTTCCCATTAAGCTAAAATCCTAAAATAGCTTTTTAAATACTGAATTTGTATCTCTGCCAATATGAAATTGTGAAACCTTCCTTATCCATTTATTGCATCAAATACTTGATTTCCCCAGATGCTAAATCATTAATCTTGTCTGGATGTATTTCAAGATCAAAGCTCCCATTTTAATAAATTTACATGACAACCAACAATAAATCTTCAGAGGCCCATCTTTCTGGCTCATGACCTGTCTTAAATCCTCTACCTGAAGCTGATACCTATACTACTTCCAGATTTGGAAACAAAGAACATATTTAGGAGATTACATTTAGACAGAGGCAGCAAGAAATCTTCCTTTTATACATTTTTCTCCTTTCCAAGCACACGCAATAAATTTATACCTCTGCAGGTTAACAGAAAACATGGATGTTATTATACATACTGCTTTGTTCCCTCTGGCTGTCTTCACAATATCTAAGACCAGGGACTCAAAGAATTTTCTGTAACAGAACTTTGCTGCCACCAACTGAACACATTCACCCAATGCAAGTAGGTTTTGTTTTTTGGTTTGGGGTTTTTTTCACAAATTAGTGCTGAAAAAGGAGATGAAGGGAAGACACATATTCTCTTGGCCCACATCCCAAACCCCAGCCATAACTCCATCTTTAATCAGTAATACCATGTGAGCACTGAAAGAGAGCTGAGAATTCATATCTTGACATTAGCAATGGCAGCCCTCCCTTTGCAACTCTAAACCACTTCATATTAACAGAAAACTCCTTTATTTGTAAGCAAAGGGCATCTGTTTTATTCATACAAACAAGCATAAATCAAAGAGTTTGTGCCAGGAGTAAGTGGCATGTCATGAAATGGTAATGTTGACCTGGCCATTGAGCTGGGCTAAGTGAAAGTCTTTTGAATCAATAATGGTTACCAGGTCAGAAAAGCAAACTCCTCTAATCTCATTTCCACCGGTGAATTCTTGCAAAAAAATTCAAAGTAGTCTTCACAGGTGGCCCTAATTTCTTGTTCTGAAGCCAAATCCACTTTGATCTTTTAAAGGGGTAAGAGACTATTTAGTCAGTTTGTCCTAGACCTTTGCAACACATTAGAATCACCTGGTAAAATACAACGTTCAAGGCCCCTCCTCAGAACTCCCAATTAGAGCCTCTCAGAAGGGAATTTGGGCAACAGCATATTTTTTAGTCCACAGGAAATCCTGAAATACAGCCAGAGTTGAAGAGCACTAGCTTAGGCCTATTCTCTCATTTCCTAAATGGGGGAACAGGTTCAGAAGAGTAAAAGCAGTCAACAAAAATATATGCACACATCCTTAAGGAAAACCTTGAGGAGGCCTAGAACATTGGGTTTGGAGAGTGTGATGCCTGGCTTCACTAGGGAGGCTTATCCAAAAGGAAGCACATCCTAACATGTTGATCTTTGCCAAATTCCTTTGGTCTCTTGAACAATTCAACATAAGCAGGATAAAAATGCTTTAACGGTTAAAAAAAAAAAAAAACACAGTCTTTGGAAGATAATAAGAAAAATAACCTCACTTTATTTTCATTTCATACCTGTCCCATTTAGCTTGAAATTTTTGCCCTCTTGAACCTTATGAGTGCTGAAAATATATTTACTGTGAGTCAAATATGATCTAATTTGTTAATTCCCATGACCCTGATATTTTCCTTTAACATAGCCCAAACATGGAATGTTTTAAGTAAAATTAATATATATTTAAAGTTTTTCATTTATTCGACTTAATGTTTCTAGTATATAGAAGGAAACAATTTAATACATGGTATGCTGATTTTTTTTCTACAGTTTTCTAGTTTTCTTACCTCTGTCTTTGGAAGATTCATTTTAGATTACTTCTAGTGCCTTATGAAGAAGGTCTACCCACCATCACTACCCAAGAAAGCAAGTTAATGCTTTATGCTTCTCCTACTTCTTGGACCTTCCCAACTCTACCAGCCCCTGCCCCAACCAAACACAGCCCTAGCTCACCCAGTAGTAATTTTGCTTCAAGTCAAACCCTGATTCACCTGCCTTTTTGCTTAGTAGTGTCTTTAACCTGCTCTCCTAGTGAGCACTCAAGAATCTTTGACATTAAATGGGTACTGCACCCCTACCTGATTCAAATGGCTTTGACCTTGACAACAAAAAGCTGATTTCACCCAATAGGGCTTCCTATTTTTGGAAATTCAATTCACACTGACTTATCAGGGGTGAGGGGGAGAAAAGCAAGCAAGACAGAGGGTGGTGGTGGAAGTAACTTGAGTCCCAGACGGAGACTTATAGCCCTATACATGGCAAGACACCCACTGGAAATCTGTTGGGATGAAGAAATGGTACACCTTCTGGGAGTAGTTAGCCCAAAGTAATAAAGTGGTCAGGCAAACAAGTTTCTTTCAGCTACAAAGCATCAGTAGTTGGAACAGAATAGGGGCACAAGCAAGACTGCTTTGGTACCCATGTGGGAAAGTGTAAAGCTAAAAACAAGAGCATGTTTTCTTCCTGCTTGTTAACAATACAGAATGGAATTGGGAAGTCTGAGGACACTGGAGAAAACAAATATGATTTTGACCCTTAAAAGACCTCAGAATATAAATGAAAGACAGGGAAATCCAATGAATATGGTTACCCAAATGCCAGAGGACAGATCACAAGAAAGAGGCCAAATCAAAAAAAAAAAAAGAAGAAGAAGAAGAAGAAAGAGAGAGAGAGAGAGAGAAAGAAAGAAAGAAAGAAAGAAAGAAAGAAAGAGAGAGAGAAAGAAAATGAAAGAAAAAAATAAAAAAAATTGGGGTTTATGCTGTCTATGCTGTCGTTGGAAGAAGCGTATGCTAAGGAGTATACATGAAATATTTCTAGAAGTTTCCAATAAATAACTTAGGATCCACCGTATTGGGGGATAAAGGTGCTGAAATCACAGAAGGAACTGCTATTGACCACCTCCTAGGTTTCACATGCTAGTGATAGCAATTAGCTGCTTCTACCCCCAAGACGTTCACTTCCCCACCTCCCACCTGTCCAGATATTGCATGTCTTGGAAATAATGATATGCCTTCTCCTCAGTCCTGATGTATTCTTATTATTCCAAATGAGAAATTCCTGCAAGAAGTGGCTAGTTGGGGAATGGAGTAGTAGGCAATATCTTGGCTAATTATTGTCATAAAAATAAATGACATCAAACCTAAATGTATTACATTTGTCAGACATTATCCTCTAATTAAATAAACACAACCAAAATAATTCCATCCAATAAGGCTACTCTTACAAGAACTAATTTCACAGTTAATTCATTCTGGTAGTGCCAATAATACAGCTTTTTATAAAAATTCAATCATCTACAGAGATTGTACTAAAGTTCTATTACAGCAAGGTAATTCTTGGCCTTGAATATTTTCAGGCTGAGATAATATGTTTGATGCTTTAAGGTGTAAAAATTCTGTGCTCACAACCAAAAACTTGTCTAAGTTCTTAAAGATATAAAACTTTTTTATATAAAAATGTAGTTCTTTTCACTAATGCCTTAGAGCTGACACTTGCAAAGGTTAGGAATTGCATTCCACCAAAAAAAGCACAAAGAAACAAACATTTAGTGGTGTTCATATGGACACTATATGTAACATCAGCAATGACTCCTCAGAGTCTCTTGAGTCCCACGGTGATATACTTGGCCAACAGACCCTGACGACAGCAGGCTGCTTGAAGTGGGTTTTGATGAGTCTGTGAAGCCTGTCATTGTAGCTCTCCTACCCTATCGATTATAATTGGCTGCCATTTGGTATTATGTGGGAAAGTTTACCGGCCACAGACTGCTGTATCATTCTACCAGGGCACTTCTCTGCTGCTCTAAAAATTCTCATGCACCTTTGTTCTGGAAAGGAAGTATAATCACAATTATAATCACAAAATAAAATCACCAAAATGTTCCAAGTGAAATGCTAGTTTTACTATCTGAAATATTTTAATTACCAATTTATCATCAAAGTTTTGAGAATTTTGTAGAAACTTCTTTATTTGATGTAATCTAACACTGCCACACAGGACTAGTGGTATACAGTTCCACCCACTCCACAGAGATAAAGAATATGAAACCCAAACTCAAAGCATTCACATTCAGTGATTGTCAACGATTCACTGTACATAAAAGCGACTTTAAATTACATGGGACAGGCCAGGCGCAGTGGCTCATGCCTGTAATCCCAGCACTTTGGGAGGCCGAGGCGGGCGGATCACGAGGTCAGGAGATCAAGACCATGCTGGCTAACGTGGTGAAACCCCGTCTCTACTAAAAATGCAAAAAAATTAGCCAGGCGTGGTGGCGGGCGCCTGTAATCCCTGCTACTCGGGAGGCTGAGGCAGGAGATGGCGTGAACCGGGGAAGTGGAGCTTGCAGTGAGCCGAGATAGCACCACTGCACTTCAGCCTGGGTGACAGAGCAAGCCTCCATCTAAAAAAAAAAAAATGACATGGGATATATACCAAGTACCCAAGAAATATGGTGCAATGGAGGAGAGTCTCCATCATACTCCCGCTGTTGTATTCGTATTATTGTAAAATATATCCTGCAGTCCCAACATCTGGGACATATTCCAGTGAAAGACTAGTGGTCACAAACATTTAGCTGATATGCTTATAAACATATGATATACCAGCTGGTAACTGCTGAATGATGAGCTAGCTTTTTGGGTAAAGAGTGGCAATCACCTCTGTTTTGAGATTTGAGGTCTCCAGGTAATCCTTAGTATCAAAAACTGTCTTTCTGACTTAAAAACCTCAATTTCTGGGAATCCACCCTCTAGAACATTTTTAAATGGAAAATATTTTCCCCAAATGCACATATTTTATTATCCCATACTAAAAAGATAATTATTTATCAGAATTAAACTTTTCAGTTGAGACTTCAGACACCATGGCCTGAAACAGGAGAGACAGTTATAAAAGAGGGAACTAGCAAAGAAATGATAAGTAGAGTACTGAAAAGAACTTGCCTGCTTTCCAAGCTGAGTAGTTTCCTGGCCCACAAAGGTATTTTGGCAGACCAGTATGCTGCTTTTATCTCAAAGGTGGCAGAAAAGGAAAGTTGGCACTGGAGATGAGACAGAACCATGGGAAAACCTGGTAGTAACAGATACTATTTCATAGGAAGTATCAACAATGAGAAGACAGAAAACTGTAGTAGAAAGGGAGACAAATAGATTACATTGCTGAACTTCAGTTTCCTTACCTATAAAGTGTTGGAAATATACCAACCAAAGCCTACCTGAATCCCAGTGAGGCTCAGATGAGAAAATGAAAGTGAAAGCATTTTAAATATTCTAAGTGTTATACAAAGGTAAAATATATTGCACATGTCAGATCCTTTTCACATGTAACAACAAATAAGGGAAAGTTTTCTGGATTTCTGATTGGTTGTCAAAATGTGAGCCCCTGATAAGTTTTTATGGACCAAAGACTGACTTGAATAAATTCATAATACCTCCTCTACCATATTCATTTCCTTTTCTTTTTCCCTTCAGGTTGGTATAAAGAAGAAAAATGGGAAGAAAGGATGCTGCCTATTTCTGATTTCTCAGTCTATCTCAAGCTGCCATTATAGAGATTGCTTTTGTTTCTGAGATGAAGCAGGGAACCCTCTTAGGGGCCTGTGCCTGGTCCCCAAAGCATGAAAATAAAGAAAAATCTTGAGTTCTTTAAAGGGAAACTCCAGGCACCTAGCTAGCCATGAGAAGTAAATGATCAACTTGATATGTCATAAGCAAGAAGGTAATAGTAGCTTAAAACAATAGCTAAGAAAGTTAGAGACATGAGATGGGTGGTTCCCTATGGAAACTATAAATAGTATGTTAACATATGTCCCGGAGTTGTTTTTCAAAACTCAGACCACCACCAAACAGATCTGCTGGCCCATAGACCTCAGATAAGGAGGAACTAAGGGCTAAACTCTGACCACTGTTCTTTGTTCTGAAGTTCTTCCTTGGAGGCATAGAGGAAGTCATACCCATAAGCCAGAGCTAACATTCTTTTCTACTGACCCCAAATTTTCAACAAGGTTTCTCTTCCTTAACCAATTACAACTCAAAAAAAAATACTTTTAATCTACCTATGATCTGAAAGCCCATACTTTAAGATATCTTGTCTCTTTAAGCCAAACCAATGTATAACCTCCATGTATTGATTTACAATTTTGCCTATAACTTCTGGTTTCATAAATTTTCTCCTGCCTTTAAAAACTCTCATTTACAAGCTGTCAGAGAGGTCAGGACTTAAGCATGAGCTGCCTGATTCTCCTTGTTGGTGCCTTACAAATAAACACACTCCTTTCTCCCACTACAAGCTTCAATGTGGCTGTTTGCCCCTTACTACACCAGACAAGTGGGCCCCACTTCAGTTCAGTGACATGTTTTGATTGTTGTTCCCATCTCTTCTATCAGCACATCTTTAATTGAAACTGTAGAAGCTGGGGGCACCAAAATACTATGTGAAGTAAATGAATTCAGAGAGAAAACGTCCACAGAAAAAAAAATCCTTGATATGAAAGTTGCTATAAGCTGCACTGGTAAAATAACTTTCATAGTTAGAGCAACTGTTAACCATTCATTTAACACAGTGATACACTATATTGAATAGACTAGTGAATGCAGACAACAAACAACTCTATTAATATGCAAAGATACTGAGAAACTTATTCTGGGAAGTGGTTGGTTTGGTAAGGCAAAATGAGAAGGCAGACCTTTAAAAAAATAAGTAAGATAGACAAAAATCCTGTTGAATCTGCACCACTTCCTTTAGGAACATTGACTATTAAATCCAGTGGTCACAACAGACACTAAATTTGTTCTGGGGTACAAGTTCTAGAAGTGAATATTGATCAAGGCTTCTAAATGATTTTTATTTACTTTCAAATGTAGATCAATGGAATAGAATAGCTATTCTATCCCATCTCTTTGACTAGTAACACACATAGATTCTGACAATCACCACTGTTTTAGTCAATAATTACAGGGAAACTGAAATATGGCTCCAAGTTTATATAGTGTAGCATAAATTTGAAAGCAATATAAAATAAGACATTCAGAAGAAAAAGGGCAGAACACAATAAATCAGGAAAAGGAATAGTAACAACAGTTAATCAAAGAAATATTTGTTGAACACTTTCTATATTCAAAAGCTACATGTTAACTTTTTAAGTACATTATTTATGTTATTCCTCTCAACAATGTAAGAGAGATGGCATTAGCCTTACCTCATTGGAGATTAAAAAAAGAAGAAAAAAAGCTTAGAGATATTTTCCATTGTTATGCGGCTAGAAAACTAGGTAGTAGGCAATTAAACTGACTCTAATTCCAAGTTCTTTCAATATAATAACTTAACTTTAATGTAATAGTTTTCTTATTCTATTTAATATAGAAACAATAGGTTCAACAATTATAGCCCAGGGTGCCTATGATGGATAATATTGAGTGTCAACTTGATTTAATTGAAGGATGCAAAGTATTGTTCCCGGGTGTGTCTGGGAAGGTGTTGCCAAAGGAGATAAACATTTGAGTCAGTGGGCTAGGAGAGGCAGACCCACCTGCAATCTGGGTGGGCACCATCTAATCAGCTGCCAGTGCAGCCAGGATAAAAGCAGGCAGAGGAACTTGAAAAGACTAGACTGGCTGAGTCTTCCACCCTCCATCTTTCTCCCATATTGGATGCTTTCTGCTCTCAAATGTCAGACTCCAAGTTCTTCAGCCTTTGCACTCTTGGACTTACAGCAGAGGTTTGCTAGGGGCTCTCAGGCCTTTGGCCACAGACTGAAGGCTGCACTATTGGCTTCCCTACTTTTGAGGTTTTGGGACTTGGACTGGCTTCCTTGCTTCTCAGTATGCAGATGGCCTATTGTGGGACTTCACCTTGTGATCGTGTGAGTCAATACTCCTTAATAAACTCCCCTTCATATATATATAGTGTGTGTGTATATATATACGTGTGTGTGTGTGTGTGTGTGTGTGTGTGTGTGTAGAGAGAGAGAGAGAGAGAGAGAGAACCCTGATTAATACTGATTTTGGTACCAGAAGTGAGGTATTAGTCCATTCTCATGCTGCTATAAAGAACTGCCCAAGACTGAGTAAATTATGAAGGAAAGAGGTTTAATTGACTCACAGCTCCACGAGGCTGGGGAGGCCTCAGGAAACTTAAGACTGTGGCAGAAGGGGAATGTGATGGTTAATACTGAATGTCAACTTGATTGAAAAATGCAATGTATTGATCCTGGGTGTGTCTGTGAGGCTGTTCCCAAAGGAGATTAACATTTGAGTCAATGGGCTGGAGAAGGAAAACCCACCCTTAATCTGGGTGGGCACCATCTAATCAGCTGCCAGTGCTGCCAAAATATAAAGCAGACAGAAAAAAAAAATTTGAAAAGGCTAGACTGGCTTAGCCTCCCAGCCTACATCTTTCTCTCATGCTGGATGCTTCCTGCCCTCAAGCATCAGACTCCAAGTTCTTCGACTTTGGGACTCGAACTGGCTTCCTTGATCCTCAGCTTGCAGATGGAGTATTGTGGGAGCTTGTGATTGTGTGAGTTAATACTACTTAATAAATGCTCATATACACATATATATCCTATTAGTTCTTTCCCTCTAGAGAACCCTGATTAATACAGCTTTTGGTATTGGGAGTGGTTCTAGAGGAACAGAATATTAAGGATGGAGTTCTTTCGTTGGTTTTGGGGTTTCTGGAGTTGGCTGCTTAACATGATTAGACCAAAATATGCTAAGGACTCTATTTCTAATAGTATGGAGAACACTGATAGTCCTTGGCATGAACTGTTTAGAGAGTTATGCAAAATAAATGCATTTGACACTCCTGATTCACTGCTCACGAGAGGCAAAGAGTTCAGTGATTCTATACACAATAACTTTGACTTATGTGGAGAACCAAGGAATATAACGAAGTTTGTTGGTTGCTCCTAAGTTCACCGGACCAAAGTGGTGAAAGGAAATTATGAACTCAGGCATTCTAACTCCCAACTTCAGAAGCAGATACTGAGCTTCAAATCTGCTAAGATTGCCCTAAGGGACAGTCTTATCTCCTGTAGAGAAAGAGCTGAAATTGTGGAAAAACAGACACAAGCTCTTATTATGCTAGTGGCTGACCTGCAATGAAAGGTGCATGCACAGCCTCGCCAGGTGTCTACTGTTAAACTGAGGGCATTGATTGAAAAAGAATGGAACCCTGCAACTTGGAATGGGGATGACGTAGGAGCACCCTGATAAAGCTGGGGACACTGAGCTTGTAAACTCTGATAAGCCCTTTTTTTTCCAGAAGAAACAGCTTCCCCATCCCCAGTAGTGGCAACATCCTCTCCCCAATCCATGCTGCCATCAGCCTTTCCACCTTTGTCTGAGAAGATAAACCCTGTGCTGCCTGAGGCAACAGTGATAGCCTCCCCTGAGGCAGTTGCCAGGCAAGATAGTATTTATTCTCCTAAGGAGCCACCCCCAACACCCCTGTTTGCTTCTAGACCTACAGCTAAAGTCCCATTAGGCCCCTAGAGGTGAAGTTCAGAGTGTGACCCTCATGGGTCACACTCTACAATTGAAAAGAACTGCTTGAGTTTTCTAATTTATATAAGCAGAAATCTGGAGAAGAGGCATGAGAATGGATATTAAGTGTGTGGGATAATGGTGGAAGAAACATAGAGTTAGATCAGGCTGAATTTACGGATTTGGGCCTACTAAGTAGGGACTCTGCTTTTAATGTTGCAGCTCAGAGAGTTAAAAAATGTTCTGATAGTTTATTTGCTTGCTTAGCTGAAATATGGATTAAAAGATGGCCCACTGTGAGCAAGCTGGAAATGCCTCATCTCCCCTGGTTTAATGCAGAGAAAGGAATCCAAAGGCTTAGGGAGATTGGGGATGGTGGAGTGGATTATTCACTTTAGACCTATTCATCCCAGCTGGGAGGGTCCAGAAGATATACCCTTGACCAATGCTTTGCAAAATAGGTTTGTGAAGGCAGCACCTGCATCTTTGAAGAGCTGTGTAATTGCTCTTCTCTGCATGTCAGATCTAACCGTGGGAACTGCAGTCATTCACTATTAAATTTAAATACAATGGGAATAATTGGATCCCAAGGTGGCAGGGGCCAAGTGGAGGCACTCAGCTATCAAAGATAAGGTGGGCATAGCTACCATAATGGACATCAGAGGCAAAGCAGCAATCAGAATAGTCTGACTCATGTAGAGCTCTGGCATTGGCTAATTAATCATGGTGTTCCTGGAAGTGAAATTGATAGGAAGCCTACTGCATTCCTACTAAATTTATATAAGCAGAAAGCTTTCTGGACAAATGGACAAAAGACTAACTAGAATTATAAAAACAGAGAATAATGGCCCCTCAATCAGTTTCTAGACTTGAGCCAGTT
The DNA here is from genome assembly GCF_029289425.2 of Pan paniscus. Classification (NCBI taxonomy): domain Eukaryota; kingdom Metazoa; phylum Chordata; class Mammalia; order Primates; family Hominidae; genus Pan; species Pan paniscus. Next base: position 45,844,049 of record NC_073264.2, read on the forward strand.
TACAGACCCAGAACCTCTTGAATTAAGGGGAGGCCGGGTCCCCTTAAAGAAGGACCCCATTACATTACCAACAATTTATGCCATTAATCTTTCTCCCATCCTTCCCCAAGCAGACTTCCGGCCTTTTACCCAGGTAATTGTTCACTAGGGAAACAGAAATGATAAGACATTTCAGGGCCTACTGAACACTGGCTCTGAGCTGACATTGATTCCAGGGGACTCAAAATGTCATTGTGGTCCTCCAGTTAAAGTAGGGGCTTATGGAGGTCAGGTAATTAATGGAGTTTTAGCTCAGGTCTGGCTTACAGTGAGTCCAGTGCGTCCCCAGACTCATCCTGTGGTCATTTTTCCAATGCCAGAACACATAATTGGTACGGACATACTCAGCAGCTGGCAGAACCCCCACATTAGTTCCCTCACTGGTAGGGTGAGGGCTACTATGCTAGGAAAAGCCAAATGGAAACCATTAGAGCTGCCTCTACCTAGAAAAATAGTAAATTAAAAACAATATCACACTCCTGGAGGGATTGCAGAGATTAGTGTCACCATCAAGGACTTGAAAGATTTCTACCACATCCCCATTCAACTCTGCCATTTTGCCTTTGCAGAAGACAGATGGATCTTGGAGAATGACAGTGGATTATTTTAAGCTTAACCAAGTGGTGATTCCAATTGCAGCGGCTGTATCATATGTGGTTTCATTGCTTGAGCAAATTAACACATCTCTTGGTACGTGGTATGCAGCCACTGACTTGGAAAATGCCTTTTTCTCCATTCCTGTACATAAGGCCCACCAGAAGCAATTTGCCTTCAGCTGGCAAGGCCACCAATATACCATGACTGTCCTACCTTTGGGATACATCAACTATCCGGCTTTGTGTAATAATCTTATTTGGAGAGAACTTGATCGCTTTTCACTTCTGCAAGATATCACACTGGTCCATTACATTGATGATATTATGCTGACTGGATCCAGTGAGTGAGAAATAGCAAACACACTGGACTTATTGGTGAGACATTTGCATGCCAGAGGATGGGAAATAAATTCGACTAAAGTTCAGGGACTCTCTACCTCACTAAAATTTCTAGGAGTTCAGAGGTGTGGGGCCCGTCAAAATATTCCTTCTAAGGTGAAGGATAAGTTGCTGCATTTGGCCCCTCCTACAGCCAAGAAAGAGGCCCAATGCCTAGTGGGCCTGTTTGGATTTTGGAGGCAACACATTCCTTATTTGGGTGTGTTACTCCAGCCCATTTATCAAGTGACCCGAAAGGATGCCAGTTTTGAGTGGGGTCCAGAACAGGAGAAGGCTCTGCAACAGGTCCAGGCTGCTGTGCAAGCTACTCTACCACTTGGGCCACATGACCCAGCAGATCCAATGGTGCTTGAGGTGTCAGTGGCAGATAGGGCTGCTGTTTGGAGCCTTTGGCAGGCCCCCATATGTGAATCACAGCAAAGACCTCTAGGAATTTGGAGCAAGTCCCTGCCATCTTCTGCAAATAACTACTCTCCTTCTGAGAGACAACTCGGCCTGTTGCTGGGCTTTGCTGGAAACCGAATGTTTGACTACGGGCCATCAAGTCACCATGTGACCTGAACTGCCTATCATGAACTGGGTGCTTTCTGGCCCATTGAGCCATAAAGTGGGTCATGCACAGCAACATTCCATCATCAAATGGAAGTGGCATATACATGATGGACTTGAGCAGGTCCTGAGGGCACAAGTTAAGTTACGTGAGGAAGTGGCTCAAACGCCCATGGTCTCCACTCCAGCCACCCTGCCTTCTCTCTTCCAGCTGGGGAGTTCTTTATGATCAGTTGACAGAGGAAGAGAAGGCTAGAGACTGGTTCACAGATGGTTCTGCGTGATATGAAGGCACCACCCAAAAGCGGACAGCTGCAGCACAACAGCCCCTTTCTAGGATATCCCTGAAGAACAGTCATGAAAAGAAATCTTCCCAGTGGGCAGAACTGTGAGGAATGCACCTGTTTGTGCACTTTGCATAGAAAGAAAAATGCCCAGATGTGCAATTATATACTGATTCATGGGCTGTAGCCAATGGTTTGGCTGGATGGTCAGGAACTTGAAAGAAGCATGATTGGAAAATTGGTGACAAAGAAATCTGGGGAATAGGTATGTGGATAAACTTCTCTGAGTGGTCAAAAACTGTGAAGATATTTGTATCCCATGTGAGTGCTCACCAATGGGTGACCTCAGCAGAGGAGGATTTTAATAATCAAGTGGACAGGATGACCCATTCTGTGGATACCACTCAGCCTTTTTTCCCAGCCACCTCTGCATCCACCCAATGGGCCCATTAACAAAGTGGCCATGGTGGCAGGGATGAAGGTTTCGCATGGGCTCATCAATATGGACTTCCACTCACCAAGGCTGACCTGGCTACAGCCACTGCTGAGTGCCCAATTTCCCATCAGCAGAGACCAACACTGAGGCCTCAATATGGCACCATTCCTTGGGGTGATCAGCCAGCTACGTGGTGGCTGGTTGATTATATTGGACCTCTTCACGGAAAGGGCAGAGGTTTGTTCTCACTGGAACAGATATTTACTCCAGATATGAGTTTGTCTATCCTGCATGCAATGATTCTGCCAAGACTACCACCCATGGACTCACGGAATGCCTTATCCACCATCATGGTATTCCACACAGCATTGCCTCTGACCAAGGCACTCACTTTATGGCTAAAGAAGTGCAGCAGTGGGCTCATGGTCACGGGATTCACTAGTCTTACCATGTTCTCCATCATCCTGAAGCATCTGGATGCATCTGGTTGTGCACTTTGCATAGAAGGAAAAACGCCCAGATGTGCGATCTGATAGATCTGATAAGCATCTGATAGAACAGTGGAATGGCCTTTTGAAGTCACAATTACAATGCCAACTAGGAGACAATAATTTGCAGGGCTGGGGCAAAGTTCTCCAGAAGGCCGTGTATGCTCTGAATCAGCATCCAATATATGGTACTGTTCCTCCCATAGCCAGGATTCATGGGTTCAGGAATCTAGGGGTGGAAGTGAAAGTGGCATTACTCACCATCACCCCTAGTGATCCACTAGCAAAATTTTTGCTTCCTGTTCCCACAACATTATGTTCTGCTGGCCTAGACGTCTTAGTTCCAGAGGGAGGAATACTGCCACCAGGAGACACAACAATGATTCCATTAAACTGGAAGTTAAGATTGCCACCTGGACACTTTGGGCTCCTCCTACCCTTAAGTTAGCAGGCTAAGAAGGGAGTTACAGTGTTGGCTGGGGTGATTGACCCAAACCATCAAGATAAAATCTGTCTACTATTCCACAATGGAGGTAAGGAAGAGTATGCGTGGAATACAGGAGATCCATTAGGGTGTCTCTTAGTATTATCATGCCCTGTGATTAAGGTCAATGGGAAACTATAAGAGTCCAATCCAGGCAGGACTACAAATGCCCCAGACCCTTTAGGAATGAAGGTTCGGTTCACTCCACCAGGAAAAAAACCATGACCTTCTGTGGTGCTTGCTGAAGGAAAAGGGAATACAGAATAAGTAGTAGAAGAAGGTAGTCATCAATACCAGCTATGACCACGTGACCAGTTGCAGAAACGAGGACTGTGATTGTCATGAATATTTCCTACTTCTTTTGTTTAAAACATGTTTGTTCAAGTAAATACTTGTACTAAGAAAATATCCTCATTTTATTTCCCTTTCTTATCATGTGACATAATATTTGTTGACTTCATATCAGAATTTAAGTATCGTTAACTCTATGTAACAGCATTTGGGTTGGGGATTGGTGCATTTCCAGTTGTATGAAGGATAGCTGTATTATGTTAGGCATACTCATGACCTTATTATTGTCTTTATTTGAAGATTATACGCTCTCAGGAGATGTGTATGGGTTCAGGTTGACAAGGGGTGGATTCATGATGGTTAATACTGAATACACACACACACACACACACACACATATATATATATATATATATATATATATATCCTATGAGTTCTCTCTAGAGAACCCTGACTAATACAGGGAAGCAAACACATTCTTCTTCACATGGTGGCAGGAAGGAGGAGTGCTGAGCAAAAGGGGAAAACCCCCTTATAAAACCATCATATCTCATGAGAACTCACTCACTATCACAAGAACAGCAGCATGTGGTTAATCACCCCCGTGATTCAATTACCTCCCCCCAGGTCCCTCCCATGACACATGGGGATTATGGGAACTACAATTCAAGATGAGATTTGGGTGGGGACACAGCCAAACCATATTATTCCACTCTTGGCCCCTCCCAAATCTCATGTCCTCACATTTCAAAACACAATCATGCCTTTCCAACAGTCCCCCAAAGTCTTAATTCATTCCAGCATTAATCCAAAGTCCAAATCCAAAGTCTTATCTGAGACAAGGCAAGTCCTTTCCATGTATGAACCTGTAAAATCAAAAGCAAGTTAGTTACTTCCTAGATATAATGGAAGTACAGACATTGGGTAAATACACCTGTTCCAAATGGGAGAAATTGGCCAAAACAAAAGGGCTACAGGCCCATGCAAGTCCAAAATCCAGCAGGGCAGTCAAATCTTAAAGCTCTGAAATGATCTCCTTTGATTCCATGTCTCACATCCAGGTCGCACTGAGACAAGAAGTGGGTTCCCATGGCCTTGGTCAGCTGTGCCCCTGCGGCTTTGCAGGGTACATCCCTCTTCCCAGCTGCTTTCATGAGCTGGTATTGAGTGTCTGCAACTTTTCCAGGTGCACAGTGCAAGCTATCGGTGATCTACCATTCTGGGGTATGGAGGACAGTGGCCCTCTTCTCATAGCTCCACTAGGCAGTGCCCCAGTGGGGACTCCATGTTGGGGCTCCAACCCCACATTTCCCCTCTGCACTGCCCTAGCAGAGGTTCTCGATTAGGACCACACCCCTGCAGCAAAATTCTGCCTGGACATCCAAGCTTTTCCATACATCCTCTGAAATCTAGACAGAGGCTCCCAAACCTCAATTCTTGACTTCTGGGCACCTGCAGGGTCAACACCACATAGAAGCTGCCAAGGCTTGGGGCTTGCACCCTCTTGAGCCATGGCCTGAGCTACACCTTGGCTGCTTTTAGCCATGGCTGGAGCTGCTGGGACACAAGGTACCAAGTCCCTAGACTGCACACATGGGCCTGGCCCATGAAATGATTTTTATTCTCCTAGGCCTCCAGGCCAGTGATGGGAGGAGCTGCCCACAAAGGTCTCTGACATGCCCTCAAGACATTTTCCCCATTATCTTGGAGAAGAACATTTGGCTCCTTGTTACTTGTGCAAATTTCTACAGTAGGCTTGAATTTCTCCTCAGAAAATGGGTTTTTCTTTTCTATCGCATTGTTAGGCTGCAAATTTTCCAAACTTTTACGCTTCGCTTCCCTTTTAAACATAAGTTCTAATTACAAACCATATCTTTGTGAATACATGAAACTGAATGCTTTTACTAGCACCCAACTCACATCTTGAATGCTTTACTGCTTAGAAATTTCTTCTGCCAGATATCCTAAATTATGTCTCTTCAGTAATCTGTAGGGCAGGGGTAAAACACTGCCAGTCTCTTTACTAAAACATAGCAAAAGTCACCTTTATTTCAGTTCCCAACAAGTTCCTTATCTCCATCTGAGACCACCTCACCCTGGACTTCATCATCCATATCATTATCAGCCTTTTAGTCAAAGCCATTCAGTAAGTCTCTAGGAAGTTCCAAACTTTCTCACATCTTTCTGTTGTCTTCAGAGCTTTCCAAACTGTTCCAACCTCTGCCTGTTACCCAGTTCCGGTCACTTCCACAGTTTGGGGTATCTTTACGGTAGTGCCCCACTCCCAGTACCAATTTACTGTACTAGTCCATTCTGATGCTGCTACAAGAACTGCCTGAGACTACGTAAGCTATAAAGGAAAGAGGTTTAACTGACTCACAGTCCTGCAGGGCTTGGAAGGCCTCAGGAAGCAAACATGTTCTTCTTCACTTGATGGCAGGAAGGGGAAGTGCTAAGCAAAGGGAGAAAAGTCCTTATACATCCATGATCTCCTGAGACCTCACTCGCTAACATGAGAACAGCAGCATGGGAGTAATCAGCCCCATAATACAATTACCTCCCACTGGTTCCTTCCATAACACCTGGGGTTTATGGAAACTACAATGCAAAATGAGATTTTGGTGGGGACACAGCCAAACTGTATTAGTGCCCAATGCCACAAAAGCTAGACAGTATTTGGAGCAAATGCTAAATTGTCTTCCTAGCATATAGGGAAATGAGTAATATGGTTATTTTAGGGATACATAAAGAAAAGATTAAAGTAGGGATCATTTAACACCTTTAATGAACACTTTTCATGAAATAAGGAAAGATAATTGCCAAGTCTACTACTGTCTCAAACAAATAGAAAAAAAGGTATAAACAATTATCAGGTAACTGAAGAGTCAAAGTACCCTACGCCAATAGGAAGAAGTACAAAAATATAACTGAACAAAGAGAAATATATATTCACTACAGAAGCCAGTAATCTCTGTTTAAAACATTTCTCATTTTCTAAGATTTCAATCATATTACTTTCACACTTAGAAACAATTTTGACATTTTATAATAAGAAAAACAAGGCAGTAATCAAAACAAAGTAGAAGACTAAAGTAGAAAGAAGTTACCACTCTAGAAATCTCCTAGATTTAATGGAACAATCACAAAACCACTTTGAGTATGGTAATAATTTAAGTATGATAATAATAGAAAGAATATTATTTCTGTGGTTTTAAAAGAGGTATATAGAAACAGAACCAAAGAAAAAAACCACGTCATTATCTCAACAGACGCAGAAAAGGCCTTTGACAAAATTCAACTACCCTTCGTGCTAAAAACTCTCAATAAATTAGGTATTGATGGGACGTATCTCAAAATAATAAGAGCTATCTATGACAAACCCACAGCCAATATCATACTGAATGGGCAAAAACTGGAAGCATTCCCTTTGAAAACTGGCACAAGATAGGGATGCCCTCTCTCACCACTCTTATTCAACATAGCGTTGGAAGTTCTGGCCAGGGTAATTAGGCAGGAGAAGGAAATAAAGGGTATTCAATTAGGAAAAGAGGAAGTCAAATTGTCCCTGTTTGCAGGTGACATGATTGTATATCTAGAAAACCCCATTGTCTCAGCCCAAAATCTCCTTAAGCTGATAAGCAACTTCGGCAAAGTCTCAGCATACAAAATCAATGTACAAAAATCACAAGCATTCCTATAAACCAATAACAGACAAACAGAGAGCCAAATCATGAGTGAACTCCCATTCACAATTGCTTCAAAAAGAATAAAATACCTAGGAATCCAACTTACAAGGGATGTGAAGGACCTCTTCAAGGAGAACTACAAACCACTGCTCAGTGAAATAAAAGAGGATACAAACAAATGGAAGAATATTCCATGCTCATGGGTAGGAAGAATCAGTATCGTGAAAATGGCCATACTACTCAAAGTAATTTATAGATTCAATGCCATCCCCATCAAGCTACCAATGACTTTCTTCACAGAATTGGAAAAAACTACTTTAAAGTTCATATGGAACCAAAAGAAGAGCCCTCATCGCCAAGTCAATCCTAAGCCGAAAGAACAAAGCTGGAGGCATCACGCTACCTGACTTCAAACTATACTACAAGGCTACAGTAACCAAAACACCATGGTACTGGTACCAAAACAGAGATATAGATCAATGGAACAGAACAGAGTCCTCAGAAATAACGCCACATATCTACAACTATCTGATCTTTGACAAACCTGACAAAAACAAGCAATGGGGAAAGGATTCCCTATTTAATAAATGGTGCTGGGAAAACTGGCTAGCCATATGTAGAAAGCTGAAACTGGATCCCTTCCTTATACCTTATACAAAAATTAATTCAAGATGGATTAAAGACTTACATGTTAGACCTAAAACCATAAAAACCCTAGAAGAAAACCTAGGCATTACCATTCAGGACATAGGCATGGGCAAGGACTTCATGTCTAAAACATCAAAAGCAATGGCAACAAAAGACAAAATTGACAAATGGGATCTAATTAAACTAAACAGCTTCTGCACAGCAAAAGAAACTACGATCAGAGTGAACAGGCAACCTACAAAATGGGAGAAAATTTTCGCAACATACTCATCTGACAAAGGGCTAATATCCAGAATCTACAATGAACTCAAACCAATTTACAAGAAAAAAATAAACAACCCCATCAAAAAGTGCGCAAAGGACATGAACAGACACTTCTCAAAAGAAGACATTTATGCAGCCAAAAAACACATGAAAACATGCTCACCATCACTGGCCATCAGAGAAATGCAAATCAAAACCACAATGAGATACCATCTCACACCAGTTAGAATGGCGATCATTAAAAAGTCAGGAAACAACAGGTGCTGGAGAGGATGTGGAGAAATAGGAACACTTTTACACTGTTGGTGGGACTGTAAACTAGTTCAACCATTGTGGAAGTCAGTGTGGCGACTCCTCAGGGATCTAGAACTAGAAATACCATTTGACCCAGCCATCCCATTACTGGGTATATACCCAAAGGATTATAAGACATGCTGCTGTAAGGACACATGCACACGTATGTTTATTGCGGCACCATTCACAATAGCAAAGACTTGGAACCAACCCAAATGTCCAACAATGATAGACTGGATTAAGAAAATGTGGCACATATACACCATGGAATACTATGCAGCCATAAAAGATGATGAGTTCATGTCCTTTGTAGGGACATGGATGAAATTGGAAATCATCATACTCAGTAAACTATCGCAAGGATAAAAAACCAAACACCGCCATGTTCTCACTCTTAGGTGGGAATTGAACAATGAGAACACATGGACACAGGAAGGGGAACATCATACTCTGGGGACTGTTGTGGGGTGGGGGAGGGGGGAGGGATAGCATTAGGAGAGATACCTAATGCTAAATGACGAGTTAATGGGTGCAGCATACCAGCATGGCACATGTATACATATGTAACAAACCTGCACATTGTGCACATGTACCCTAAAACTTAAAGTATAATAATAATAAAATAAAATAATTCTTATTGTCATTGAGAAAAAAAATTAAATTTAATAAAAAATGTTGTCTGTAACTTCAATAAAGTACTTAGAATACAGAAAAAAAGAGGTATATAGACATTACTCCTAACAGCTGAAACAATTTACCCAAAAGACATTTTGCTTTCTATAACACACAATCTCAAAAAGAAGTAAACATATTTATGTCTTGGAAGAATAGATTTTTTGAATAATATAATTATTCTGCAACTATAATGTAAACCTGTACTACTACATAAGAAATGTAATAGGGGGAGTTACATTTACCATTTTGTTCATAGGCAGAAGAATAGAAAAAAAAAAAACACAAAAATGGGAATAAGGCAGAACTAGAGGTGGGGTAAACTTCACCAAAAGATCATAGACTGTGAGGCTCAGAAGAGGCTTTAGACATCACCGGTGCCATTACTTTTGAGTGAAGCAGTTAAATATCACTTGGCTTTTATCATTTCAAGAAAGAAAGAAGGAAAGAAAGATGGAAGGAAGGAAGGAAGGAGAAAGAGAAAGAAAGAAAGAAAGAAAGAAAGAGGAAGGAAGGAAGGAAGGAGAAAAGAAAAGGAAGGATGGAAGGAAGGAAGGAAAGAAAGAAGGAAAGAAAAAAAGAAGGAAAGAAAGAAAGAGAGAAAGAAAGAAAAAGAAAGAAAGAAAAGGAAAGAAAAGAAGAGAAAAGAAGGAAGGAAGGAAAGAAAGAAAGAAAAAGAAAGAAAGAGAAAGAAAAGGAAGGAAGGAAGGAAGGAAGGAAAGAAAGAAAGAAAGAAAGAAAGAGAAAAAGAAAGAGAGACAGAAAGAGAAAACATCTACCTCTTTTTTGAAGACAATTCCTCTAGCTCCATCATGGAGTGATTGCTTTCCAAGCCTACCAGACAAGTGATTCCCCAAGATTTCTTTCCACTTACCTCCTGGATTAGGTTCACTATTTCTTAGATTTCATAATTTTCTCTTTCTTGCACTTCGTTTTTCTTTAGCTAAAACTCGTTCTTGCATAACTTTTAAATAAAATGTCCATAAAAAGTAAACTTGCTAAGCCCATATATCCCTAGAAATATCTCTAAACTGCCTCACACTTGACAGTATCAAAGCTTCTGATGATCATTGCCTCTCAGAACCCTGTGGGACTACTCTGTTGTCATTCAGCATCCAGTGTACTTGAGGGGCAATGTGATGCCATTCTGATTCCTGTTCCTTTGTAGGTAACCTGTTCTTTAGAATCTTCTTGTTTTCCTTGGTATCTTAGAATTTCACAGAGATATAGCTCATCAAGTCTCAACAGCCCCATCTTTTTAATATAAAGGTTTGTGTCATCTTTAAGGTGCAGCAAAACTTTTGTTTTTACTTATTTTTTTCTGTTCTTTTTCACTGAAAATTCTATTAGATATAACGAATCACTCATATTGATCACCAATGCCTCACTATTTTTTATCTCATATTTTACTACTTTTTGGCTTTTAGCTCATATTTGGGATGTTTCCTTGATTGGTTTTTCTCCAGCTCTACTTTTGGATAATTATTTTTATTTCAGAAAACATTTTTTTTCATTTCAATACTCTTTGTTTTATGATTATTCCTTTTTAATAGCAGCATCTGAGCTATGATTCAAATCCCTCTGTGAACTTAATTACAGCTTTCTAAATTATCTTGTTTCCTGAAGTATCCTGACAGTTACATTTGTTTGATCCCTGTTTTTGTTGTTGGCTCACTGGACACATTGGAAAGATTCTTGATGGCTTTTTGTTAATATTTGTCAGTGATGACTAAATTAATTGCTATCAGTGGCTGAAAGGAAATTTATCCGCCATTACATGATATAGGTCAAGTATTTCCCCTGCATGGAAGATCTGACTGCAACTTCTGTGACTGTGTCAGGGTATGTCCTCTGGCAAGTTCATTTTAGGATGAATAATGAAGATTAAGCATGCCAACTGGATGCCACTCTCCATGCTAACATAAGGAGAACTCTATTCCACAGCACAGACTAGGAACCCTAGGCCTGGATAGACAGGTTAATTTTTGTGGTAGAAAGCATATCTGTGTAGTGGTTCCCAGACAGAGATGTGGGAGCAGGAATCATGTAGTCCAAATCATGTAGTCCAGCAAGTGGTACTCTGTGAGAGAAGGAGGAAGGGAAGTAGGGGTATAGGCAGTAAATTAAAAATCTGTTAAATATACCACTATTTTCACCACATATAAATAAAAGTTAAGAAAAGATATATTCCTGATAAATGTTTATTATAAGCCATACAGTAAATACTTTCAAAAATAATCAAAATTTAAGTAAATCACTAATTTTCATAGGGGAAAGGCACAGGGGTAAGAATAACTATGAAAAGAAGTAGTTAATTATGTTGCTTGGAGAGTAATAAGGGTTGCCTTATTAGAAATAATATGGTAGTTCTAAAGAAACTTTAATACATCCTCCCACTTATCTTCTTGATGTGCTTTTCACAATAAAAAAAATTATATATCAGAATTTTTCCATCTTAGAGGCCCTCTAGTTCTACTCCCTATTTGTTACATATTTGAACAAGTGGTTAACCAACATTTTGTTCTGGTAAATGTATTATTTTCCAAGGCAGTCCATTCCACCTTTTGACAATTCTATTTATTAAACATTTATCTCTTATATTGAATCAATGTATGCTCCCCATTTTTAAAATCCCACCCATTGGTTCTATACCTGGTTTCTGGAATTGCATTAGTAAGCTTCACTGTTTTCCATGTGATAACACACTGAATGTTTGTTGGCATCTAACATGGTACCCTGCCTCTCCAAGCTGTATAGTCTCAGTTAATCCTGCATATAAAGAAACTCTGAAGGAATTGATTATGTGCAGATTCTCATCTTCTCTGAAACTGCTAATGCAGTGGAAGAAAACCGGTATCAAGCAAAAAGGAAAAAAATGACATTAGTAAATAATAGAAATCCAATGTAGATTTTATAAAATAGCTGTTAAATGTCAAGCTCCTGAAAACCAAAATTATTAAGTCTTCATTTATAAGAGGATATTTTTAGTGAATAAAATATTCAATGTGAAAAGATCTTTATTTGTACAAGTAACAGTTAGTGAACTATTTTTAAAGTGAATTATCAAAGGATCTATTTTGTTCTGTATTTTCTAAAAATGTTAGTAGGAGTAATTTAGTGCCAAATATTTTTAAAAGAAAAGGGTAAATAATTTATTTAAAGTTTTTTCTGAATTAAGATCAACTTCTTAGTGGATGAAGAATAGCTAAACTATTATTAAACTCTATGTTTTTAAGTATCTGTTCCCATATAGAATGGGTATTCTTTGAATCCAAAATGAACTTCTCTTGTTTGAAGAAAAATGTTAATATAACCACTACTGTAAATTTTATTCATGAAAAGCCATGGTGTTTAGTTACATACACCATCCCAACAACAAATCCAAGAAACTGAATTCATTTATATCTTTTCGATTACATTTTCTAATAGCACATTGTATACAAGGAAAAAAATAGTAAAGAGAATGATCATTAAAAATACTTCAAAATGTACATGTGGGGCCTTATTCATCCTTCTGTCTCTGGCTTTTGGTCCTGAGCAAAGCAGGGCAACCTGATTGTCAGGTGTCTATGGGCCGAGAAGGCCTATACCCTTCATCCTTTGAGCAAGCAATGTAGGGATTGCAGGATTAAAGACCATCCTCTGACTCTTGTACTCTCTCCCTTTATCTTTCTCTTGGTGAGTATTGAGGTTTATAGTATCTGTATTTAATTTTCTCTGGAATAAGAAATAAGAATATTATAAAAGAAGTGAAAGAGGAATCAATTTGAATGCCACCATGGAGAAAATTGAAAACCATTTAAAGTGTCAAGGAGCAGAGCCAAATCTAAGTGTCTATGACACTTGACATTAGCAAAGCAATCAGAGATCCATGGCTCTCTCTTTTAATATAAAATTCTTTTTCTTAACATTAATACTCAACTAGACACTGATAAACAGAAGCACTTAGTAAAAAACAAATTAAATTATCCTGTTCTGTGATAAGGAATGGATATTAATGTCTGTCCAATTTGAAGTCACCCAACTTCCCAGTTTCACAGTTTCTCAAGAATAAAGGCAGTTATATTAGTCCATTTTGTATTGCTATAACAGAATACCACAAATTCGACAATTTATAATGGACAGAAACTTTTTGGCTCACAGTTCTGAAAGCTGGGAAGTCCAAGAGCATGACACTGGCATCTGAAGACAGCCTTCATGTTGCATCATCCCATGGCAGAAAGCAGAAGGTCAAGAGAGTGCAAGAACAAAAGAGCAAGAGGGTGTTACTGAAACACCAGGAGTTTGGTCTAGTTCCTGCTGCTCACCTCACAGAAAGCCAATCACTGAGACAACAAGTATTGCCAAGGAGGAAGGCTTTAATCAGGTGCTGCAGGCAAGGAGATGGGAGCTCAGTCTCAAATCCATCTCCCTGACTGACTAAACTAGTGGTTTATATAGCAGAGAAGAAATGTCTCAATGTGTAAAATGACAGGAACTAGGGAGGGGCAAGAAGACATCTGGTACCATGATCTGGTGAGTTTCAGATCTTTTGTACTTTTTTTGAGAGGCATGAAAGTTCTTCCCTGGGAAAGGAACTCAAATAAAACAAATACAAGTTTCAGTCTTTAACAGCAGAATGGCCAATGTCTATGTTTATCCAAAAGAAAAGCGTATGGGACTACTGGGCCTGTTTCAAGGAGACTGAACTATCTTTTTTTTTTTTCTTTTTTGAGATAGAGTCTCACTCTTTTGCTCTCGTTGGAGTGCTGTGGTACAATCTTGGCTCACTGCAACCTCCACCCCCTGGGTTCAAGCGATCCTCCCACCTCAGCCTCCCAGGTAGCTGGGACTATATGTGCATGCCACCATGCCCAGCAAATTTTTGTATTTTTAGTAGAAACAGGGTTTTGCCATGTTGGCCAGGCTGGTCTCAAACCCCTGGCCTCAAGTGATCTTCCTGCCTCAGCCTCCCAAAATGCTAGGAATACAGGTGTGAGCCACCGTTCCTGCCCTGAACTAACTTTTATAACAAATCTACTAACGATAACGAATCCACTCTTGTAAAAATATTAATCCATTCATGAGAGCAGAGTCCTCATCTAATCACCTCTTATTAGGACCCACCTCCCAACACTGCTGCATTGGAGATTAGTTTCTAACACATGAACTTACGGGTGACACATTCAAACCATAGTAGTAATGTTACAATATACTTTCCACAGAAATCATACCTGATTCTTCCAATTAATAGATGTGAAGAGACTAAATCAGCATATTTATTGCAGAATGAAACTTGATATGTCTCCAACACATTTTATAAACAACAGAGTTTGATTTTTATCCATCTAAGTAATAATTTTCGGACAATTTTTAGTATGTATACTATTCCAAACTTGTTCCCCAGTTGATAGCTTAAGAGATGCAAATGCTTAATTTGGACATTAATATTCTATGATATAATGCTTTAAAAGGCAAAATATTTTGGTCAGGGAGGAAGAACGATTTACATCACTGAACCTCAAAGGGTACTCTCAATTTATTCTCTCCATTTCTCATCTTCTGCTTGAGCTGTTCACTCACAATTCCCAAATCAACAAAATTATAATAGAATCAATTCCCATTTATAATTCTGTGATTGTTCTGTAAGAAATCCTCCTATCATTTTTTAACATAAGTCTTCTTAAGAGTATAACTGAAGAAAACAGGCTATTTCAGCAATGGTACTTAAAAGACACTGTTTGTCTGTTATTGGTGTATAAGAACGCTTGTGATTTTTGTACATTGATTTTGTATCCTGAGACTTTGCTGAAGTTGCTTATCAGCTTAAGGAGATTTTGCACTGAGACAATGGGGTTTTCTAGATATACCATCATGTCATCTGCAAACAGGAACAATTTGACTTCCTCTTTTCCTAACTGAATACCCTTTATTTCCTTCTCCTGCCTAATTGCCCTGGCCAGAACTTCCAACACTATGTTGAATAGGAGTGGTGAGAGAGGGCATCCCTGTCTTGTGCCAGTTTTCAAAGGGAATGCTTCCAGTTTTTGCCCATTCAGTATGATATTGGCTGTGGGTTTGTCATAGATAGCTCTTATTATTTTGAGATACGTCCCATCAATACCTAATTTATTGAGAGTTTTTAGCACGAAGAGTAGTTGAATTTTGTCATAGGCCTTTTCTGCATCTATTGAGATAATCATGTGGTTTTTAACAGACAGCCAAATCATGAGTGAACTCCCATTCACAATTGCTTCAAAGAGAATAAAATACCTAGGAATCCAACTTACAAGGGATGTGAAGGACCTCTTCAAGGAGAACTACAAACCACTGCTCAATGAAATAAAACAGGATACAAACAAATGGAAGAACATTCCATGCTCATGGGTAGGAAGAATCAGTATCGTGAAAATGGCCATACTACTCAAAGTAATTTATAGATTCAATGCCATCCCCATCAAGCTACCAATGACTTTCTTCACAGAATTGGAAAAAACTACTTTAAAGTTCATATGGAACCAAAAAAAGAGCCTGCATCGCCAAGTCAATCCTAAGCCAAAAGAACAAAGCTGGAAGCACCACGCTACCTGACTTCAAACTATACTACAAGGCTACAGTAACCAAAACACCATGGTACTGGTACCAAAACAGAGATATAGATCAATGGAACAGAACAGAGTCCTCAGAAATAACACCACATGTCTACAACCATCTGATCTTTGACAAACCTGACAAAAACAAGCAATGGGGAAAGGATTCCCTATTTAATAAATGGTGCTGGGAAAACTGGCTAGCCATATGTAGAAAGCTGAAACTGGATCCCTTCCTTATACCTTATACAAAAATTAATTCAAGATGGATTAAAGACTTACATGTTAGACCTAAAACCATAAAAACCCTAGAAGAAAACCTAGGCAATACCATTCAGGACACAGGCATGGGCAAGGACTTCATGTCCAAAACATCAAAAGCAATGGCAACAAAAGACAAAATTGACAAATGGGATCTAATTAAACTAAAGAGCTTCTGCACAGCAAAAGAAACTACCATCAGAGTGAACAGGCAACCTACAAAATGGGAGAAAATTTTTGCAACATACTCATCTGACAAAGGGCTAATATCCAGAATCTACAATGAACTCAAACCAATTTACAAGAAAAAAACAAACAACCCCATCAAAAAGTGGGCAAAGGATATGAACAGACACTTCTCAAAAGAAGACATTTACGCAGCCAAAACACACATGAAAAAATGCTCATCATCACTGGCCATCAGAGAAATGCAAATCAAAACCACAATGGATACCATCTCATACCAGTTAGAATGGCAATCATTAAAAAGTCAGGAAACAACAGGTGCTGAAGAGGATGTGGAGAAATAGGAACACTTTTACACTGTTGGTGGGACTGTAAACTAGTTCAACCATTGTGGAAGTCAGTGTGGCGATTCCTCAGGGATCTAGAACTAGAAATATCATTTGACCCAGCCATCCCATTACTGGGTATATACCCAAAGTATTATAAATCATGCTGCTATAAAGACACATGCACATGTATGTTTATTGTGGCACTATTCACAATAGCAAAGACTTGGAACCAACCCAAGTGTCCAACAACGATAGACTGGATTAAGAAAATGTGGCACATATACACCATGGAATACTATGCAGCCATAAAAAATGATGAGTTCATGTCCTTGGTAGGGACATGGATGAAACCGGAAACCATCATTCTCAGCAAACTATCACAAGGACAAAAAACCAAACACCACATGTTCTCAATCATAGGTGGGAATTGAACAATGAGAACACATGGACACAGGAAGGGGAACATCACACTCCAGGGACGGTTGTGGGGTGGGGGGAGGGGGGAGGGATAGCATTAGGAGATATACCTAATGCTAAATGACGAGTTAATGGGTGCAGCTCACCAACATGGCACATGTATACATGCGTAACAAACCTGCACATTGTGCACATGTACCCTAAAACTTAAAGTATAATAATAATAAAAATTTTTTAAAAGACACACTGGTTCATAAAGCCTTGGAAAAAAGCAATTTTTAATCACATAGCATTAAATTTTGTTAGGGAGACCCCATATTTCTTCTCTTTGATTTCTTCCTGTTTTTTCTTTATGATGTGACATTGACTTATTTACTCAAGTTCACTTTCTTTCCACAAGCCCTGAAAACAGTGGTTATCACAATACCCTCTTTGCTCTGTCTATTGAACATTGTAGAGAAAGGGTAGAGAAAGGAGAAAACAAATTTATATTATCTCATTTGATCTCAACAGCAGAACTCTGAGGGAAGAAGGGAAAGAAGGAGAGCATTATGATCACATCCTTTTCACGTGAAGAGGAAAGCTCAGAAATCAGGAGACTTGCCCAGAGCTGGAAAGTTTCTGTGAGAGCCAACACCAGAGTCAGTATTTTCTGAGCTGTAGTTCTTGCTCTTTCCACATCACTGTGGATCTTGTCTATAAATCTCCAGAGGGTTAATGTCCATTACTATATTTCTTATCCTCCTTTTCATCACAAAGGAAGAGGGAAATATTGTTTGAATCAAAATATGCAGAAATTATATATTTCCTAAAATTTGAGGGCACACACTTTCTTTTTCTTTCTTGTTTTTATTATTATGCTCTAAGTTCTGGGATACATGTGCAGAATGTGCAGGTTTGTTACATAGGTATACACGTGCCATGGTGGTTTGCTGCACCCATCAACCCGTCATCTACATTAGGTATTTCTAATGCCATCCCTCCCCCAACCCCCAACATCACGACAGGCCCTGGTGTCTGATGTTCCCCTCCCTGTGTCCATGTGTTCTCATTGTTCAACCCCCACTTATGAGTGAGAACACGCGGTGTTTGGTTTTTCTGTTCCTGTGTCAGTTTGCTGAAAATGATGGTGTCCAGCTTCATTAATGTCCCTGAAAAGGACATGAACTCATCCTATCTATGGCTGCATAGTATTCCATGATGTATATGTGTCACATTTTCTTTATCCAGTCTATCATTGATGGGCATTTCAGTTGCTTCCCAGTCTTTGCTATTGTGAATAGTGCCGCAATAAACATACATGTGCATTTGTCTTTATAGTAGAATGATTTATAATCCTTTGGGCATATACCCAGTAATGGGATTGCTGGGTCAAATGGTATTTCTGGTTCTAGATCCTTGAGGAATCACCACAATGTGTTCCACAACGGTTGAAATAATTTACACTCCCACCAACAGTATAAAGTGTTCCTATTTCTCCACATCCTCTCCAGTGTCTGTTGTTTCCTGACTTTTTAATGACCACCTTTCTAACTGGTGAGAGATAGTATCTCACTATGGTTTTGATTTGCATTTCTCTAATGACCAGTGATGATGAGCTTTTATTTTCATATGTTTGTTGGCTGTATAAATGTCTTCTTTTGAGAAGTGTCTGTTCATATCCTTTGCTCACTTTTTGATGGGGTTGTTTTTTTCTTGTAAATTCATTTAAGTTCCTTGTAGATTCTGGATATTAGACCTTTGTCAGATGGATAGATTGTGAAAATTTTCTCCCATTCTGTAGGTTGCCTGTTCCCTCTGATGATAGTTTCCTTTGCTTTGCAGAAGCTCTTTAGTTTAATTAAACTAAAAATGACCCATTTATCAATTTTGGCTTTTGTTGCTATTGCTTTTGGTGTTTTAGTCATGAAGTTTTTGCCCATGCCTATGTCCACTTTCTGTACGTATCCAAAATTAGTTATGTTAGTATAATTTGCCTATGCAAGGGAAGTCAATCTACTTTCACTGTTATTACTTAAATTTGTGCAAAATTATGTCTTATTTTGTGTTCAGATATCATTTAAAACATTTGGGTTAATAATATTTGAGTAGTTATGTTGTGTTCTTCACTCCAAACTGGCCATTCCTAACACAACACCACCCAGTTTTATTTATCTTATCACTTATTTCTTGATTCTGAACATGCATCATGAGCTAAACCTGGATATAATGTTGTCTTTTATGTTTCACACGAAGTAGCTATTACATTTGTGAAGCATCCTTTATTTATGCAACATTATTCAATAATATTAAAGAGATACATGGTTTATGTGCATATAGGTCTTAATTTGGGTGTATATCAAGTATTTGAAGTTCACCTGAAATTTACTTTCTTTTTATTAATGGTAAGTATGAACAACCTAGAGCCGTGAAATCCTCGTAATCTGCAGCACTGAACAGACACATTTACATGCTGGTACTATCAATAAGCAGAGTCTCAAACCCATAATATCAAGTATTTCTTCTTTTTGTTGTAATTCACAGCTTAATCATTCAGACAAATGTTACTTGCAGATTATTATTCAGCACAATCTCATCAACTTTATCCTTTATCAGTGATCCTCGATAAGAAATTACGCCATTTTGAAATAGCATTTGTAATTATTCTATTTTCATAAGATTAACATGTCAAATATCACAAGAATACATGTAACAGTCTTTTGGAGCTTAAAACCCTCTGTTCACATTTCACTTAAAACCATAAAAAGCATTATCACGATGTAATCAGTAGACTATAAATTGCTAGGTGGCCCTTGTGTTTTAGGTTCATTCCTTTATTCATTAATTCAACAAATATTTATTAATATGTCAGTTTTCCAGGCATTACAGTGACAGGGCTAAAAAAAACACAGAAATAAGGTTAAGTCCTGGTTCTGAAGGCACTGATAATCTAGAGGGTAAGACAGACTTATTTTTTAAAAAATAAATAAAAGTTACTCTGATAGGCTATAAGAGACAGGAATAGCATTAGAAGTCTTAAAAGCATAGCATGAGGAACACCACAATAACACACAGAAAACAAGGAAGATTTCAATAGTATATAACATGCCCCACACAGAGGCATAAAAAATTATGGCATGTTCTAAGAATTATGAGCAACTCAGGTAAAACATGTGAAACACTATCTAACACTTCATCCTTTCTTATAAAGTAATGGCAAAGGTGAGACTTTGTTCAAGAGGTTGGCAGAAAAGACGTTAGAAAAGCAGATCTGGCACAGATCATGTAGGGCCTTGTAGCTACGCTAAGAAGTTTGGAGGAGATTTGGGCTTTATCCAGGTGATGAGAAGACACTCAAAGTGTCTGAGCAGTGAAGGCACATGATAAGTCACATAGTTAGAAAGATGAGCATTATGACCAGTGTGGAAAATGGACTGTATGAAAAGATACTGGAGCTAGGGAAACAATTAAACTAGCCCTAATAAAGATATAAATAAAAATAGCAGTTGTTGCCAAGGCAGTGTAGGAGGAAAAGTGGGGACAAATTCAAAAGATATTTACAGTATAGATTTCAAAGTAATAATGAGTTAGTGAGTAACTAAGCATAAATAATGAGGGAGAGAGTGATCCCATGCTTTCCAACTTAAACAGCTACATGAATTAACTACCTTTGAGATGGGGATTCCAGAAGCAAAATTGGAAAAAAAAAAAGTGTATTTTGAAAGAGTTCTAGGGACATTAGTTGACAAAACATTAGGATATTCAATGAAGGAATTGTAAATTCAGCGGACAGATGTGGAGAGCTGAAAAAATGGAGGGAGTATGGCTAGAAATAGAGATCGTGGAGACCTTGACAAATACATGGCACTTGCAGTCACATAACTGAAAAACATTGTCTAGAAAGAGCATTTAAAGGATCAATAAAATACTAAATAATCTTTTAGCTTCTCTTAAAATATCTATGATCCTTGCCATGAAAGTGAAAGATGTGAACCAAACAGGAAAATATCCAATATTTAATATCCTCACCTGTCTAAAGCAATGACAAAATTAAGTAAAAATGTATGCAATGCTACTGACATTCAACACTTTACTATTTAATCCATTTATTGTTGAGGTAGGTAGTGGAGAGTAAGGTACCAAAAGAAGAAGAAGAATATTAATATAAATAAGTAACCAAAAATCCCCAGGACAGGGTTGAAGAGGAGATAATTCTAGAAAGCATAGAAAGATATGATGCTGTTAATACTTTGATTGTTTTAAGAAGTTATATAGTAGGATAATAATAATAGTGGGTTCCATTTCTTTAATGTTACTGGAGTAACATTAGACACTCTGCTAAACACTTTATATATATTAGTTCACTGAAACCTGTGAGTTAGATAGTATTATAATTCGCATATTATACATGATATAACTAAGGATTATAGCAATAAGTACCTTCTCTTAACCACTGCATTATAATGCCCAGTATGTCTGTATTAATACTTCCTGATTGTTAGATTCAGTTTTCCTCGTTGAATAAAAGGGGCTAAGTCCACTATCACCACTTCTATTCAATATTGTACTAGAAGCTGAAGCCAGGGCAATTAAGCAAATAAAAGAAATAAAAGACATCCAGATTTGAAAGGAAGAAGTAAACCTCTTTATTCAAAGACAATATGGTTTGTATATAGAAAATCCTGCCCAAGTGTAGTACACACACTTGTAATCCCAGCTACTTGTAATCCCTCAAGAATAGCATGAGGCCAGGAGTTCAAGACTAGCCTGGACAACTTAGTGAGACCCATATCTCTTTAAAAAAATTTTAAAAAATAACAGGCACGATGGCACACACCTATAGTTCCAGCTACTTGGGAGGCTCAGGTGGGAAAATCACTTGAGCCAGGAGTTCAGTGCTGCAGTGAGCTATGATTGCACCACTGCACTCTAGCCTCCATGACAGAGCAAGATCTTATCTCTAAAAAGAGAGAGGAGAGGAGGAGGAGGGGCACGAGGAGGAGGGGCAGGAGGAGGAGGGGGAGAAGGAGGAGGAAGAAGAAGAAGAATCCTAATGAATTCACTAGAATTAATAAATGACTTCATCAAGGTCACAGTACATAACCACACAAAAATCAATTGCATTTCTATACACTGCCAGTGAAGAGTCTGAAAATGAAACTAAGGAAATAATTCCACTCTCAATAGCATCAAAAAGAACATAATTCTTAGTATTAAATTTAACCAAAAATACGTAAGAGTTGTATGTCAAAAAAGACAAAACATCACTGAACAAAATTTTAAAATCTTAAACAAATGGAAAGACAATTTATGTTCATGACTCAGGAAACACATATTGTTAAAAATTCAATACTCTCCAAATTAATCTATAAGGTCAACACAATTTATCAAAATCCCTGCTGGCTTACATGCAGATATTGACAAAGTGATCCAAAAATTCATGTGGCAATACAAAGAACCCAAAATAAACAATCTTGAAAAAGAAGAATAAAGTTGTAAGGCTCATACTTCTGATTTCAAAACATACTATAAAGTAGCCAAGAAAGTGTGGTTACTGGCATAGGGACAGACATATATATCAATGTTATATAATTGGAAATCCAGAAATAAACCCTTACTTCTATGTTCAATTGTTTTTTAACAAAGGTACCAAAAAATTCAATGAAAAAAGGATAGTCATTTCAATACATGGTGCTTGGACAATTGGATATGCATATGCAAAATAATAATAGTAATAATTTGGACTCCTAAATCACACCATACACAAAAATTAACTCGAAATGAATTGTAGACCTAAATGTAAGTGCTAATACTTTATAAGTCTTAGATGAAAACATTGGAGTAAATATTTGTGACCTTGCGTTAGACAATGGTTTCTTAGATATGACAAATGACAAAATCATTAAGAAAATGAGAAGACAACCCAAAACATTGGAGAAAATATTGCAAGTCATACACATATCCAATAAAAGTCTTACACCTAGAATGTAAGAATATATAAAGAACTCAAACAACTCAATAAGAAAAAAATGGGCAAAAAAATTTGAAGAACACTTCTCCAAAGAAGTTATACAACTAACCAAGAAGCAAATTACAAGATGTTCAAGATCATTAGTCATTACGGAAATGCAAATAAAAACCATAAGATATACTTCATACACAGTAGAAATGAAAACACCCACACAAAGACTTGTACACAGATGTTCATATCAGCATTATTCACAATCAAGAAAAATTAGAAACAACTTAAGTATCCATCAACTGATAAATGGATAAACAATATATGGCACATTCATATAAAATAAATAATTTAGTCATAAAAAGGAATGAAGTACTGGGGGCTGGAGGGTAGGGCCAAACGCCCTTCCTCAAAAAAAAAAAAAAAAAAAAGGAATAAAGTATTGATTCATGGTACAACATGAATGAATCTTGAAAACATGCTCAGTGAAAGAAGCCAAGCATAAATGGCCACACAGTGAATGATTCCATTTATATGAAGTGACCAGAATAGGCAAACATGTATAGATAGAAAGTAGATTAGTGGTTGCTGGAGGCTGGAGAAAGAGACAATGGAAAGTGATGCTAATGTGTATAGACAAAGGTTCTTTTTTTTTTAATTGTAAAAAAATACGAGCATATAAAATGTACCATCTTAACCATTTTAAAGTCTACAGTTCAATGGTATTAAATATATTCACATTATTGTGCAACCATCATCAACATCCACCTCCAGAACTCATTTGGTCTTGAAAACCGAAAACTCTGTTCCCATTTAATGCTAACTTCCAGCTTCCACCTCCCACCAGCCCAGCCCCTGGCAACCAACATTCAACTTTTTGTCCCTATGAATTTAACTACTCTAGCTATCTCATATAAGTGAGATCATAGTGTATTTTTTTGTGAGACGGCTTATTTCATTTAGCATAATTTCCTCAAAGTTCATCCGTGTTTTAGCATATGTCAGAAATTCCTTCCTTTCTAAGGTGGAATAATATTTTATTGTATCATATACCACCTTTAGTTTATCCGTTAATCTAACGATGGACACTTGGGTTGCTTCTACCTTTTGGCTCTTGTGAATAATGCTACTGTGAATATGGGTACACAAATATTTCTTCAAGACCCTGCTTTCAGTTCATTTGGATATGACCTGAAGTGGAATTGCTGGATAAGATCAGATAGAGTTTCTTTTTAAGGTGATGAAAATGTTCAGCAATTAAATAATGGTAATGGTTGCACAACTCTGAATATACAAAAATCCACTGAACTACACACTCTTTTAAAAAGAGAAATTACATTTCTCTTTTGAGAGAGGCAAATAGGTCTTCATGAATTTGCTGTTTAACTATAATTCAAGTGAGGCAGTTTATCCATTAAATTCAACAAGCAAAAAATGCTTCAGTTTGTAAGTAATAGGATAAAGAGGGAAGGAGAAAATCGAGAAGGAAGAGCAGAGCAAGAAATAACAGAAAGGAAGAACAAGAAAAACAATTTGATAGGCAAAAAAATAAAAAATAAAAATGGACATGGACCCATACACAAATTTGCATTAATGTGTAAACAATCAAAATTCTCTCAAACTTTTCTGAATCTTATCTCCCATTAAGACACCCTTACACTAACCACAGCAACCCTCTTTCTCATCTCAAATTTCCTTCTAACATAAGCATGTAAATATGAGCTAAAGTGCTACTGTTATAATCTCCAATTCACTTAACTTATGGGGATCAAAGTAAATTATCATCTATTAAGCAGAACTGTTTGCTGGAATGGAAACCTGATTTAGGAGTCAGAAAACTTGGGTTCAATTCAATTCATCTATTTTCGAATCTCACATGCTGTCAAGTTGAAGTTCTGAATATAGTACTTGTGGTTGAAAACTCTGAATTTCTCATCATATTAGTAGTAATTGATTCAAAGATCTACTAAAATGCACTGAGAATTCAAAATATCCTTTATGGTTCATGTCAAGATGTGCCAACTACAAAATGCTATGAAATCAATATAACCTTGGAAGTAAAACTGCAGTTTGCAAAGTAAATTTCAGGAGATTTCCACAACAGAGGTCACAAATTTAGTGACATTTTTGACACAAAATAAAAGACATGAACTACTTTTCCTTAATACACAAAGGATTTTAAATTATTTTTGGAAATATCATGAACACTTCATCTGTATTGATATTTTCATTAAACAAACGTGAGACTTCTTGAGTTTTACTGTTTACAGTCTAAGCATATACTTAAAGACTGGAAGGTAATGTGAGGGAAATGTTAGCTAAAATAATTTTTTAACATTTATTTAAATATGTCCTAATAATTTAAGATCTTCATATGCTATTGTTGTTGATTCTGTAAAATTTATGTGATGTTTACACACACCAAAAAAAAAAGCAAAAGAAAATAAGAGAGTGAAAACGAACAACTGACCAGACACCCCAGATTTTACATTCTGTAATAAGTTTTCATTCTTATAATCCTTATCACTCACTATTCACATTTCAACATTTCCAGAGAAACTCTATACAAAAAGCTGACTAGGTTTTCAGATTCAAAAAAGAATTCAAAAGCTTACTTTTGAATCTGAAAAGATGATATTGCTTCCCAGAAAGCTCTAATTCATGGCATATACAGTAATTATTAAAGATCATTATTCTCTGAGGAGAGCAGTGGACCTCTCATCACAGCGTTCGAACTCTGCTAAGGGACAGTCTGCCTCCTCAAGTGGGTCCCTGACCCCCATGTATACTGACTGGGAGATACCTCCCAGTTGGGGCCAACAGACGCCTCACACAGGAGAGATCTGGCTGGCATCTGGCAGATGCCCTGCTGGGTCGAAGCTTCCAGAGGAAAGAATAGGCTCCAATCTTTGCTGCTCTGCAGCCTCTGCTGGTGATACCCAGGCAAACAGGGTCAGGAGTGGACCTCCAACAAACTCCAGCACACAGGCAGCAGAGGGGCCTGACTGTTTGAAGGAAAAGAAACAAACAGAAAGGATTAGCTTGTCCACTCAAAGACCCCATCCAAAGATCACCAACATCAAGGCCAAAGGTAGATAAATCCACAAAGATGGGGAAAAACCAGCGCAAAAAGGCTGAAAATTCCAAAAACCCAAATACCTTTCCTCTTCCAAAAGATCACAACTCCTTGCCAGCAAGGGAACAAAACTGGACAGAGAATGAGTTTGATGAACTGACAAAAGTAGGCTTCAGAAGGTGGGTAATAACAAACTTCTCCCAGCTAAAGGAGCATGATCTAACCCAATGCAAGGAAGCTAAGAACCTTGAAAAAATGTTAATCGAATTGTTAACTAGAATAATCCATGTAGAGAAGAACATAAATGACCCGATGGTGCTGAAAAACACAGCACGAGAACTTCGTGAAGCATACACAAGTTTCAATAGCTGAATTGATCAAGCAGAAGAAAGGATATCACTGACTGAAGATCAACTTAATGAAATAAAGACAGAAGACAAGATTGGAGAAAAAAGAATAAAAAGGAATGAACAAAGCCTCCAAGAAATATGGGACTACGTGAAAAGACCAAATCTATGTTTGACTGGCATACCTGAAAGTGACAGGGAGAATGAAACCAAGTTGGAAAACACTCTTCAGGATATTATCCAGGAGAACTTCCCCAACCTAGCAAGAGAGGCCAACATTCAAATTCAGGAAATACAGAGAACACCACAAACACATTCCTCGAGAACAGCAACCCCAAGACACATAATCTTCAGATTCACCAAGGTTGAAAGGAAGGAAAAAATGTTAAGGGCAGCCAGAGGTAAAGGACGGATTACCCACAAAGGGAAGCCCATCAGACTGACAGTGGCTCTCTCTGTAGAAACCCTACAAGCCAGAAGGGAGTGGGGGCCAAAATTCAACATTCTTAAAGAAAAGAATTTTCAACCCTGAATTTCATATCCAGCCAAACTAAGCTTCATAAGCAAATGAGAAATAAAATCCTTTACAGACAAGCAAATGCTGAGGGATTTTGTCACCACCAGACCTGCCTTACAAGAGCTCCTGAAGGAAGCACTAAACATGGAAAGGAACAACCAGTATCAGCCACTGCAAAAACATACCAAATTGTAAAGAACATCAACACTATGATGAAACTGCATTAACTAACGGGCAAAACAACCAGCTAGCAGCATAATGACAGGATCAAATTCACACATAACAACATTAACCTTAAATGTAAATGGGCTAAATGCCCCAATTGAAAGACACAGACTGGCCAACTGGATAAAGAGGCAACATCCATCAGTGTGCTGTATTCAGGAGACCCATCTCACATGCAAAGACACAAATAGGCTCAAAATAAAGGGATGGAGGAATATTCACCAAGCAAATGGAAAGCAAAAAAAAAAAAAGCATGAGTTGCAATTCTAATCTCTGATAAAACAGACTTTAAACCAACAAATATCAAAAGAGACAAAGAAGGGCATTACATAATGGTAAAGGGAACAATGCAGCAAGAAGAGCTAACTATCCTAAATATATGTGCACTCAACACAGGAACACCCAGATTCATAAAGCAAGTTCTTAGAGACCTATAAAGAGACTTAGACTCCCACACAATAATAGTGGAAGACTTTAACACCCCACTGTCAATATTAGACAAATCAACAAGGCAGAAAATTAACAAGGATATTCAGGACTTGAACTCAGCTCAGGACCAAGAGGATCTAATAGACCTCTATAGAACTCTTCACCCCAAATCAACAGAATATACATTCTTCTCAGCACCTCATAGCACTTATTCTAAAATTGACCACATAATTGGAAGTAAAACACTCCTCAGCAAATGTAAAAGAACAGAAATTATAAGAAACTGTCTCTCAGACCACAGTGCAATCAAACTAGAACTCAGGATTAAGAAACTCACTCAAAGCTACACAACTACATGGAAACCGAACAACCTGCTCCTGAATGACTACTGGGTAAATAACAGAATGAAGGCAGAAATAAAGATGTTCTTAGAAACCAATGTGAACGAAGATACAACATACCAGACTCTCTGGGACACATTTAAAGCAGTGTGTAGAGGGAAATTTATAGCACTAAATGCCACAGAGAAAGCAGGAAAGATCTAAAATTGACATCCTAACATCATAATTAAAAGAACTAGAGAAGCAACAGCAAACAAATTCAAATGCTAGCAGAAGACATGAAATAACTAAGATCAGAGCAGAACGGAAGGAGATAGAGACACAAAAATCCCTTCAAAAAATCAATGAATCCAAGAGCTGGTTTTTTGAAAAGATCAAAATAGATAGACTGCTAGCAAGACTAATAAAGAAGAAAAGAGAGAAGAATCAAATAGACACAATAAAATATGATATAGGGGATATCACCACTGATCCCACAGAAATACAAACTACCATCAGAGAATACTATAAACACCTCTATGCAAATAAACTAGAAAATCTAGAAGAAATGGATAAATTCCTGGATACATACACCCTCCCAAGTCTAAGCCAGGAAGAAGTTGAATCCCTGAATAGACCAATAACAGGTCCTGAAATTTAGGCAGTAATTAATAGGCTACCAACCAAAAAAAGTCCAGGACCAGATGGATTCACAGCCAAATTCTCCCGGAGGTACAAAGAGGAGCTGGTACCACTCCTTCTGAAACTATTCCAATCAATAGAAAAAGAGGGAATCCCCCCTAACTCATTTTATGAGGCCAGCATCATCCTGATACCAAAATCTGGCAGAGACACAACAAAAAAAGAAAATTTCAGACCAATATCCCTGATGAACATCGATGCGAAAATCCTCAATAAAGTACTGGTAAACCGAATCCAGTAGCACATCACAAAGCTTATCCACCATGATTAAGTGGGCTTCATCCCTAGGATGCAAGGCTGGTTCAACATATGCAAATCAATAAACGTAATCCATCACATAAACAGAACCAACGACAAAAACGACATGATTATCTCAATAGATGCAGAAAAGCTTTCGATAAATTCAACATTTCTTCATGCTAAAAACTCTCATAAATTGGGCATTGATGGAACACATCTCAAAATAATAAGCTATTTATGACAAACCCACAGGCAATATCATTCTGAATGTGCAAAAACTGGAAGCATTCCTTTTAAAAACTGGACAAGACAAGGATGCCCTCTCTCACCACTCCTATTCAACATAGTATTGGAAGTTCTGGCCAGGACAATCAGGCAAGAGAAAGAAATAAAGGGTATTCGAATAGGAAGTGAGGAAGTCAAATTGTCTCTGTTTGCAGATGACATGATTGTGTATTTAGAAAACCCCATCGTCTCAGCCTGAGACCTCCTTAAACTGATAAGCAACTTCAGCAAAGTCTCAGGATAAAAATCAATGTGCAAAACTCACAAGCATTCCTTCTTTTTTTTTTTTTTTTTTTTTTTGAGACGGAGTCTCACTCTGTCACCCAGGCTGGAGTGCAGTGGTGCGATCTCGGCTCACCGCAAGCTCCGCCTCCTGGGTTCATGCCATTCTCCTGCCTCAGCCTCCCAAGTAGCTGGGACCACAGGCACCCACCACCATGCCCGCCTAATTTTTTGTATTTTTAGTAGAGACAGGGTTTCACCGTGTTAGCCAGGATGGTCTCAAACTCCTGACCTCGTGATCCGCCTGCCTTGGCCTCCCAAAGTGCTGGGATTACAGGCGTGAGCCACCGCACCTGGCCAAAACTCACAAGCATTCTTATACACCAATAACAGACAGAGAGCCACATCATGAGTGAACTTCCATTCACAATTGCTACTAAGAGAATAAAATACCTGGGAATACAACTTATAAGGGATGTAAAGGACCTCTTCAAGGAGAACTACAAACCACTGCTCAAGGCCATAAGAGAGGACACAAACAAATGTAAAAACATCCCATGCTCATGAATAGGAAGAATCAATATCATGAAAATGGCCATACTGCCCAAAGTAATTTACAGATTCAATGCTATCTCCATCAAGCTACCACTGACTTTCTTCACAGAATTGGAAAAAACTACTTTAAATTTCATATGGAGCCAAAAAAAAAAAAAAACAGCCTGCATATTCAAGACAATCCTGGGCAAGAAGAACAAAGCTGGAGGCATCATGCTACCTAACTTCAAACTATACTACAAGGCTACAGTAACCAAAACAGCATGGTACTGGTACCAAAACAGATTTATAGACCAATGGAACAGAACAGAGGCCTCAGAAATAACACCAGACAGCTACAACCATCTGATCTTTGACAAACCTGACACACACAGGCAATGAGGAAAATATTCCCTATTTAATAAATGGTGTTGGGAAAACTGGCTAGCCATATGCAGAAAACTGAAACTGGACCCCTTCCTTACACCTTTTACAAAAATCATCAGAGTGAACAGGCAACCTACAGAATGGGAGAAAATTTTTGCAGTCTATCCATCAGATAAAGGGCTGATATCCAGAATCTACAAGGAACTTAAACAAATTTACAAGAAAAAACAATCAACCCCATCAAAAAACAGGCAAATCAAAATCACAATGAGATACCATCTCATGCCAGTTAGAATGGCAATCATCAAAAAGTCAGGAAACAACAGATGTTGGAGAGGTTGTGGAAAAATAGAAATGCTTTTCCACTGTAGCAGGAGTGTAAATTAGTTCAACCATTGTGGAAGACAGTGCAGCCATTCCCCAAGGATCTAGAACTGAAAATACCATTTGACCCAGCAATCCCATTACTGGGCAGAATCCCAAAGGATTATAAATTGTTCTATGATAAAAACATATGCACACATATGTTTATTGTGGCACTATTCACAATAGCAAACACTTAGAACCAACTGAAATGCCCATCAATGATAGACTGGATTAAGAAAATGTGGCACATATACACCATGAAATACTATGTAGCCATAAAAAAGGATGAGTTCATGTCCTTTACAGGAACATGAATGAAGCTGGAAACCATGATTCTCAGCAAACTGTCACAAGACCAGAAAACCAAACGCTGCATGTTCTCACTCATAAGTGGGAGCTGAACAATGAGAACACAGGGACACAGGGAGGAGAACATCACATACCAGAGCCTATCGGGGGCTGGGGGCCTAGGGGACGGATCACATTAGCAGAAATACCTAATGTAGGTGACAGGTTGATGGGTGCAGCAAACCACCAGGGCACGTGTATACCTATGTAACAAACCTGCATGTTCTGCACGTGTAACCCAGAACTTAAAGTATAATTAAAAAAATATGTATTAGCTGGGCGTGGTGGTGTGTGCCTGTAGTCCCAGCTACTCAGGAGGCTGAGGCAGGAGAATCGCTTGAACCCGGGAAGCAGAGGTTGCAGCAAGCTGAGGTTGCAGTGAGCCGAGACTGTGCCACTGCACTCCAGCCTGGCAACAGAGCGAGACTCCGTCTTAAAAAAAAAAAAAAAAAAAAAAAAGAATGAGGAAATTTGACATTTGGAACCTACATTCAAATCCCATTTGCTAGCTGTGAGACCTTGGGTAAGTTCATGAACCTCTCTCTGTGAGTCATTCGTGGAAAAGGGTCATAGATACACCCATTACTGGGGCCATGAGGTATACATGAAGAATAATGTTTATCTGGAAACTCACAGGGTGAAAGACCACAGACTCCAAAGATCTCCTGTCCTCATGCCACCTACCAGCTGAGTTGGGCAGGGGTGGCTGATGCCACAGTCTGGATATGGTTTGTTTATCCCCACAAAAGCTCATGTTGAAATTGGATCCCCAGTGTGGTAGCATTTGGGAAATGGGGGGCTTTGTGGGAGGTGTTTGGGCTCCGGATCCCACAGGAATGGCTTGGTGCTGCTCTCAGGTTAGTGAGTTCTGGCTCTCTGAGACTGGATTAGTTCCCATAGGAATGGATTAGTTCCCATCAGAGCGAGTTGCTATAAAGCCAGGAGACTCCTCAGCTCTCCCCCTCTTCACTCATGTCCACTTCCCTTTGACCTTCTCTGCCATGTTGTAACTTGGCACAAAAGCCCTCACCAGAAGCCAAGGCCATGCCCTTAAACTTCTCAGCCAGCAGAATTATGAGCTAAATAAACCTCTTTTCTTCATTAAAAATGAATAAATAAGTAAATAAAAATCATTCTTATCTGTGATGGCTGAAGTACTTTGTGAAAGAGGTGGTCTTTGGTGGTTAACACTTAAATAAATGGAAAAAATTGGGGAATCAATTCCAAACTGCATGAATAGTATGAGCAAAGGAAAAATTTCACGTGGCATGTCCAGAAATGGCAAGAGTTATACCAGTGCATTTAGAGCTGAGATTTCATACAACGATGTTTCAGGGCATGGTCTCATTGGTTTGAGTTCAGCTCAATCTCTGCCATCTTAGGTGATTTCTAACCTTACTGAGCCTCAGAATTCTTATCTATGCTTTCATCAAAGTATAACGAATATTAAACCAGATCACTTAGCAAAATGCCTTGAATAAAATGGGTTCTCAGTAAGTATTAACTATGAATGTCTCATGAGGGAAGTGTGAGCCAAGATTGGAGACGTGGTTAAGAGGCATATTGTAGATGATCTAAAGAGCGAAGCATGCCTGGAATTTCTGAGCAAAGTCACCCTCAATAAACCTATACTCACATAACCTCTAATTCCACAGTGTAAATAAAAAACCACTGTGGACCCATGGTCTCATATATAGCAATTAAATATACAGGTTCTTGTACTCAAACAGATTTAATGAATCAGATTCTCCAGAGCTGGGACATGAGAAATTTGCCTTTGTTTAAATGATTATAATGGATAGCCAGGCTTGGGAACTACTGCCTCAGACCACAAAGTCCAAGAAAAATGTAGCCAAGACATGAAAATGTAGAACTAGAGGGGAAAAGCCTTTAATAATAGCCAGATACTTTATTCTACTAAAATTAAGGATATTAATGAAACCAATCCTCCCCAAAGTCACGCCTTGTATCTTGTCATCACAGAAACTGCACTACTTCTACAATCAAATCAAACATCTCCATCGCTCACCATGAGTTCCTCCCATCCATTGTTCATGTTCATCTACTATGACTGTTTGGGGGCTATATTTGTTTGCTGAGGCTATTGTAACAAAATATCACAGTCTGGTTGGCTTAAACAATAGACATTATTTTCTCACAGGTCTACAGTCTTTCATCCACAATCCCCTCTCCAAACTTACTTCCCTAATTAACCTTTCTCGTTTTGGGATCTTGGCTTAAGCATCACATACTCAGTAAGCCTTCAAGACACAATCCAGGTCTTTGCTGTTGCTCTAATAAAAATATATGTCTTCACTTAAAAGCCCAACTCGGGTTTGTAATTAAATACTTTTTGGAGTCGTTGTGTGATTAACATCTACCTCCTGTGCTAAGCAAAAATTCCATTTAGTATCAAATTTAACACTATTAACTCCTTGACAGCAAGGACAATGTATATTTTTGATCACCCTTGATTTCTGTTGCCTAGTTCCTGACACTTTTTAGGCACTCAGTATTTGCTGAATAAACAAAAGCAAACATGGATTTCTAAATAAAACGGCCTTGCCCATAGCCACTGAGAAAGGCAGGCAACCATATTTTGTACCATAATGCCAGCAAAATACTTAGCATGGCTGATTTGACCAAAAGTAGTAGATTAGCACCTTAAAACTTAGTGGTTTTAAACAACAGCCATTAATTTAGCTCATGATTATATGGGGCAGTAATTACTTGTGCTGGACTAACGGGTTGACCTAACTGACCTGGACCAGGGTTAGCTGATCTTGGTTGGGCTCACTCATGCATTTTGCTGTCAGCTGCCAGGTGTCTGGGGGCTGCCTAGTCTAAGATGACTCAGCAGGGACTGCTTATCTCTGTTCATCTGGTCTCTCCAAGAAGCCTAGCCCAAGCATATTCGCATAGCCTCTTTCCAAGTGCTCAAAGCCTCCAGAGGACCAAGCAACAACTGCACATCATCTCTGCTCCATTATATTGGCCAAAGCGAGTCATTAGGCTGGCCCAGATTCAAGGATAGAGAAATAGACTCCATTTCTTAGTGACAGGAGCTGCAAAGCTATACTGCAAAGGTGTGGCTACAGGGAGGGATGGGGAATTATGACTCTTTGCAATCTACCATACCATGAACTGGAAGGCTAATGACTTATGGCATGATATGAAATACAAAGGTGGGCTAAGACAATAAGATTCGTATTCTCAGGAATCTAAAGGATGCAGAAACACAAGGAGATGGAGCAATTTTTAAGAGCTGAAGCTAAAAGCAGTCAGGCAGGACAATGTCAGTGAGCTCTATGCCAGCCAGAACTATAAAGAAATTAAAGATCTGAATAAGCAAGGGAAATTGGCAGAGAAAGAATGGCTCAGACACAGAACCAATTCGGAGATGCTATGGGAGAGACCCTGAAAAAGATGGAGAAAGAAGCTGGAAATTTGAGCTGTTTTAGTTCCTCTTCACCAATACATAGTTCCTATAATTGATCCCAGTTTCTTTCAGGCTGAATTCTTCACAACCAAAAGTCTAACAAAATCAGTATGTGATAAATATATATGAAATCTTTTCTTTTTCTTTTTCATTCTTTCTAAATAGAACTATCTCACCCAACCATCCACACAAAAAAAAAAAGGAAAAAAAGCTGCTTCTTTGAATGCACAGATAAATTTTATGACAAGGAGAAGCAGAAGTTTGATAGCACAAGCTTCCAAACAGCACAGTACAGTAAATAGATACAAGTGACAAAATAAGATTAATTTCCATGAAAGAAAATATTCAATTTTCACACTGGAAAAGGTCGATGTTCATACATAGGTGTGCCAGAGATACCCCTTTTAAGTCCATCTTGCATTTCTCCAATGTTTTCCATTTGAGAATCACTGATACAAAGAAACATGGGTTTCATTACAAGATCTAAACACTGCAATCTGCATGAAGAAAATCACATTACAAGCTAAATATTATCCATTTGGATTTGCAGCCAAGTTACAGTCCACTAAATCCTAAGTACTTTTTTTTCCCAACTAAATCTATATTGCATTTCAGCTCTCTTGTTAGAAACTGATGCTAGGAATTGACAAGATAATAGGATGGAGAAAGTTTTCGGATCTCATTCACAGCAGATCGGAGAAGGGTCAGTTTCTCAGGTAATGAAGCATTGTCTGGTTGCCCCTAAATCACTCCATACTATTCCCAGTCCCCAGAGGCTTAGACAGCACCTGAATTATCACTGTCCTTCAGAGCTTTATTCTAATACCTCAAAAAAGAAAAGTTATAATAAATGATCTGGGATTTCAGAGACAAAAATGCCAAACTTCAGATTTGAGTTAAAAAATAATAATCTACAATCTTCCTTATAAGAGAGAGAAAGACACTTAAAACTTACAGAAACAGCTTTTAATTTATATCTGACACTAGATCTTTTCGTCTGATTTGTTCTTTCTCAAACTAATGTGTCTTGAACGTGCCCCTTGACAACTTGTTGCTAACAAAACGCAGAGGAAAATAAAGGTTCACTACCTCTGCCTCGCATTGCAATTTTATTCTCATGACTCCAAGCCTCAATCTATACATATTTTCCCTCTGCTCTTACCTTATAAAATAGTTCCTGACCCTGTGAGGGATGTGTTTGGCTTCCCTGAGAATGCAGGGAACAAAGATTAATAAAGGAGAAAAATAGTCCTTAATATTTACTTCAATTTTAGTATCAAATAGCTGTCTTTAGCCTCATGCTTAATTCAATTAATCCCACACAGAATCTCCTGACATTTTGAGGGACATAAGGCTTTTATAGAGTACCCAGGGTTTCTAGAATGACATTTGGTATACTATGATAGGCACCTAAATAAGGGACTCTCTTGTCAGGCTTACTAGCATTCACAAGTGTAAGGAGAAGGAGTATTTATCTGCAAACATCATTATACTCCAGAAAGAATGTTCTAGTAGAAGCCATTGTGAATTAGTCCAGAAACTTCAACTCAGCAAAAATTCACACAAGTTCAAAACTTTTTACCCAGCCCTTCCAGGCCTTTATATCATAAAATCATGATATAAAATCAGGAGCCAAACAAATACCATACATACTACCATTGCAGACCATATTTTGTATTCTATTAAATTCCTCATTGCATCAGCTTGATTTATTTGAGTCCTGGTCTATGAGCCTGTGCTAATTTATAGTAATTAATTCACATTCATGTCCTCATTGATTCCAAAAACCTGTCCCCACTTCCTGATACTTTACTCTACACCAGTTTGCATGAACCTCTCTTCAGACAAGCATTCTTTTGGATTTCTGTACAGATTTGTGTGCATGACCAGAGGAAAGGAAAATAATTTCAAGACAGAACAACCATGATAAGGTCATTGAAAAGACATATATATTCATGCATACAGGTAAGGTCTCTTATACAAAGTATTTAGCACACAAGTGAGAATATTCACTCTCTCTTTCTTAAAAGAAAGACTTTAGGCCAGGACACCGTGACTCATGCCTGTAATCCCAGCACTTTTGGGAGAACAAGGTGGGAGAATTGCTTGAAGCTAGGAACTTAAGACCAGCCTGAGCAACACAGCAAGACCCAGTCTCTAGCAAAAATAATATATAAAAATTAGCCAGTTGTGGTGGCATGCCTGTAGTCCCAGCTATTCTGGAGCCTGAGGTGGGAGGATCCCTTGAGGTTAGGAGTTGGAGGCTGCAGTGAGCTCTCATCAAGCCACTGCACTCCAGCCGAGGCAACTGAGTAAGACCCTGTCTCAAAAAACAAATCAGTGAATCGGATTCAAATTTAACTCTTTAAATTTATTGCTATTTTACAACATAACAGAAATAGTGGCATTACTATTACCAGGACTATCCAGAGCCTGACCAGGAGGACCCAGCCTGGGGCAGAGAAGGGCCTCTGGGACTGAAATAGGAAGGTCTGTGGGATATTCACTGTATATTTACAACATTCTTTCTACAATTATATTAGAACCAAAAACACTGTCCAGAGGTTCTTCTGAGAAGAAAGCTATAATGAATGTATTCTTAAGATGGACAGTAACAACTAAAATGGTTCAATTGAGCGTTACTTTGTTTGGGTTTTGGTTTTGGCTTAATTTGGTTTGGGCAGCTTTAATTCTGTCCTTCTGCTTCAAATAATGTACAAGCCACACTATGAATTAGCTTCCAATTTTCCTGCAATCTTATCTATGTTTTCTTTTCTTTTCTTTTCTTTTCTTTTCTTTTTTTTTTTTTTTTTTTTTTTGAGACAGAGTCTCAATCTGTCACCCAGGCTGGAGTGCAGTGGCTCAATCTCAGCTCACTGGAACCTCCACCTCCCGGATTTAAGGGATTCTCCTGCTTCAGCCTCCCAAGTAGCTAAGACTATAGGCATGCGCCACCACACTCGGCTAATTTCTGTATTTTTAGTAGAGATGGGGTTTCACCATGCTGGCCAGGCTGGTCTTGAACTCCTGACCTCAAGTGACCCACCTGCCTCCGCCTCCTAAAGTGCTGGAATTACAGGTGTGAGCCACCGCATCCGGCCTTTTCATTTACTTCTACTTACCTATCCTCTTCGGTAAATTCTTAAAATCTATTATGATTATAAATATACCTTACATTAATGTTTCATTTAGTATACAAGAACTCACATATCATATTAATTTAAGTCTTATAATAACTCCATGCAATGTATATTACTGTTACTACTCTAAAAATAAAGAAAAAAGGATTAAAATAACCGATTTATTTTTAGTCCTAGTAACAGCTAACATTTATTGAGTACTTGTAATGAGCAAGGCCTTGTGCTAGGTGCTATATCAGCACTGTTTTTTAATTCTCTCAATGACCCAGTGAGGTAGATATTATTAACCTTCCTTATGCTACAGATGAGAAAACATAATTTCTAGCAAGCTTAAGTAACTTGCCCACCATCACATAGCTAGTAACTGGCATAGCCAAGATTTTCCTGAGGTTACATAACCACCAAACAGCAGGCCCAGCACTAGAACCTAGGTTTTCTGATTCTGAATCTGGGGCAAACCTATTACTGTTCTTTTCTTTCCACTTCAAGCTCTGTATTATGGAAAAACATATTTGGTTGCCTTCTTTGGTTCAAACATTCTAAATAAAAAGTGTTGGAAGGCATCCTAATAAACGGAAGTATTTTCTCTAGCAGTTATGCTTCACACACAAGAAGGAAGAGCAGAAAGAGTTAAAAGACATCACTGAACTGATTTACCCTGTAATTTATCTGGTGCTATAAAAATGAACGACTTCTTTAGTTTCCTGACGGCTTTGCTGTCTTAAAGGTGAAATGCCCTCTGGGTTCATAAATAGGTTTTGTTCTTTTGGAGTGCTCAATGTTCCAAAGTGTTTTTTATCTTTAAAATATTAAGTAAACACTGCATAGTACTTAAATGGGCTCTGGGGATATTTCTGGTTTGATTCTGGCCCTTCAGCAAAGCTACTCAAGTAGAGATCTGGAGAACTAATCAAAAGAAAACTAAATTCACAGCAGTCTCTAAATATTTTATAGCATAACGTTTCAGTGTTTCACCTGCCTGCCCCCTCTGCTGATTTGTGAGAAGCTGCCCTGTGACCGTGGACTGTGCTGCCTTCATGGATGCTGTGTCCACAGAAGTCAGACCCAGCAGCTAGAGACTGGCTGAAGAGAGGAAGATGTCAGCACCTGCCTGCTGCAGCCTCCTTTTTCTTTTTTGACTTCCCCTCTGTAGGAAAGCACATTAGGAGCTGCTTGAGATGAACAATAATTTGCCAGGTTTTCGTCATTCCTCTGGCAGCAGTGCCTACAAGGAGCACTTAACATTGCACAGAGAAAATGGTTCCCAGCCATTGACTTCCTCCCCGGAAGCAGCCAACCATTTCACAAATGGGGACCTGGAGAGTAGCAGGGATATTCTGGCTCAAACCCTCCCCTGCTGCTGAGAAGAACAAAAACAGCCACTAAACACTTAGTTTGCCAACGGGATGTGTCAGTAGCATCACCATCTATACACAAAGGCCTTTTAATAGCAATTCTAGACGAAACTCCAACACATTTCCCACCTATATGAACTCTCGAAGTTCCAAGAGCAACATCAGTCAGGGGATTTATTTTTAAGGCATGTCCTACACTCGATAAAAGAAAAAAAAAAACTGGAAACCTTTTTCCAGACTAGCAAGCAGTCATGCCTGTGTGCACACACACACACCTAAAGACAGACATTGTGATTTTTTTTCTGGGCCCCAGCTATACTTGCCATCAATTTAAGCCACTAAAGTGGGTTCTTACAGTGGCTTAGAGCAGCAGTCCCCAACCTTTTTGGCACCAGGGACTGGTTTCATGGAAGGCAATTTTTCCATGGACTAGGGGTTGGGGGAAGGTTTTGGGATGATTCAAGCACATTACATTTATTGTGTACTTTATTTCTATTATTATTATATTGTAATATATAATTAAATAATTATAAAGCTCATCATAATGTATAATCAGTGGGAGCCCAGAGCTAATTTTCATGCAACCAGACAGTCCCATCTGGGGGTGATGGGAGGCAGTGACAAATGATCAGGCACTAGATTCTCATAAGGAGCACGCAACCTAGATCCCTCACATGCAAGGTTCACAATAGGGTTCACGTTCCTGTGAGCATCTAATGCTGCCACTGATCTGACAGGAGGTGGAGCTCAGGCAGTAATACAAGTGATGGGGAGCAGCTGTAAATACAGATGAAGCTTCGTTTGCTTGCCCGCCACTCACCTCCTGCTGTGCGGCCAGGTTCGTAACAGGCCACTGACCAGTATCAGTCTGTGGCCCAGAGGCTGGGTACCCCTGGTTTACAGAATGTGAACTTCATTTCTCTACCTGTTTCTCCAAAGACCTGAGCTACTGCAGCACAGATAAAGGGGAAAAAAAACACAGAGACCTCAAATGCACAGCATTTCTCCTTTTCTCCAAAATCCATATGTGCACTAAGAGGTTCCCATCTACTCTGGAAACATGAGACTTAAATCCATCTGACATATGCAGTTGGTCCATACTACCTAGGATCTCTTGATGTCCAGACTCACAGGAAGGATGAGATGCCTCAGAAGCAAGGAACTCAAATGTGGCCCAGGATTGGAGTTCAGACATAAATGGCATGTGCAACATTAAAAAAGGGATAGAGGATAGCAGGCAGGCAGGGGTGAGGAGAAGAATGTGGTAAATTGCCTGGGAGCTATGCAGAGTCCCTGGGAAATAAATCATTCCAAGTGAAAAAGGTATCTAACATGATGAACCAGACTCAGCAACAGAGTCTACTGTTGAGGAAAGTAGCAATTGTGGGTACCTAGAAGTGGCTGTTTGACCCCGCCCCCACCCAGAAGAAAGGTGAGACTTTGCCGCATGGAGTCGCAGCAGAGCATCACGGCCATCTACAGCAGGGTAGATGGTGTGGCACCCAGTAGAGCAGTGCCACCCAGTATGGCAGTGGCACCCAATAGGGCAGTGACAGCAGCCACTTACCTATGAGCATGTGTGGACACCTCCTAGGAATGCACTGAGAAGCTAGAGTCTGAGGAAACTCCAGGGAGTAAAGTTGTCATCCTCCCTTGAGGTCTCTGTTTTGAGAGGTATCCAGCCAGAAAAATCATGGATCTACATATTAGTGGATCATATTTATATCTTCTGGATGCTTCAGGTTACTAAAGCACAATTATTCAATTTTCAGATATGTATTTTTAAGCGGCTATAAGCTACCCACTCTAGAGGTATACCAGGTGCTTAAACTCCCAGTATAAATTTTATATGGGAGCCTACCTATATTTTTAGCTTTTCTGTGTTCTTATTGAATCTACAGCCATCATTTCAGACAGGTGGTGTCTGAATATCAATACATACAAATAATATCTGAAGCCCAAGTTCGTATATGCCAAGGCATCTACACAAACATCTCCACTTAGAGTAATGTGGAGATTTCTAATGTACAAAGTGGTCAACACTTCTGGAACCTGTATTTGAATTATTTTACTTTTATTTTCAATGTTACCTTAATTTTCAGAAATAAATGCAAATTATAAAGAACACATTGTTTTTGCTTTGCACAGAAAGTATATTTGGCCAGGCGTGGTGGTTCATGCCTGTAATCTTAACACTTTGGAAGGCCAAGGTGGGTGGATTGCCTGAGTTCAGGAGTTCGAGACCAGCCTGGGCAACATGGTGAAACCCCATCTCTACTAAAAATACGAAAAGTTAGCCAGGCATAGTGATGGGTGCCTGTAATCCCAACCACTCAGGAGGCTGAGGCACGAGAATCACTTGAACCCGGGAGGCAGATGTTGCAGTGAGCCAAGATCATGCCACTGCACTCCAACCTGGGTGACAGAGCAAGGCTCTGTCTCAAAAAAACAAAACAATATAAAAGTATATTTGAGCTGACTTATTTCTTGACAAAGTCTTTTGAGATGTGATAGTGGAGAATTTTAATGTACCTTGCAGTCCAAATATTTTATTGCTATACCTTTCAAAGGAATTATTTTTAAAGTAATTGAAAAAGATTTCAAACTTATGTGAAAAAGCAGCAGTCATCCTATTTTTCTGGCCCTCTTTACAACAAAACTCCTTGAAAGAACTGATTTCACTTTTTCTCCTCTCATTCTTTCCTGAATGCATTCCAATATGTTCTGTCTCTCACACACTATGTTGACAAATCCAATGTCAATTCTTAGTCTTTTTTTACTCAATCTATGAGCAACAGTTGACACCTATGTACGTTCCTTTTTTCTTAACTCTTAAATACATTTCTCGGGTATGGACCTCTTTTTTGGACTCCAGACTTATATATTCAACTGCCTATTTCACTTCTTCACTTGATAGCTACGTTATTTCAAACTTAACATAGAAAACCTAAGTCTTCATTTCTTCTTACTCTACCTGGTTCTTCCTCCTAATTCAATAAATGTCAACTCCATTCCTTCATAGGCAAAAAACCCTGGAGTAGCCCTTGACTACCCTCTTTCACTCTCACTCCATGATCAAATTTGTCACAAATTCTGTAAGATTGACCTTCAAAATATATCCCAATTCTAACTACTTCTCGCCGACTCCATCACTGCTACCCTCATGTGAGTTTCCATAATGTCTCATCTGGATAATTGTAATGGTCTCCTAACTGGTCTTCCTGTTTCCACCCCTTTGTTCCCTATAGTCTTTCTGCACACAGCAGTCCATCACAAGGTCTCTGTTAAAACATAATCAGATTATGTCTGCTCAAACACCTTGCTCTCTGTCACAGAGTGAAATCTGAATTTCCTACCTGGTCTACAAGACCTGACCTAATTTGGAGCTCACCATCTCTTTAATGTCATCTCCTATTACTCACTCCCTAGTTTCTTTCACACGGCAAGGCTGACCTACTTGCTCTTCCTTCAACACCTTAAACATGTTTCCATCTGAGAGCCTCTGCACTCACTGTCCCCACTGCCTGGAGTTATCCTCTCCCATCTTAATAGCTCATTCCTTCCCTTCCCTCTGGTCTCTGCTTAAATATACCCTTACCAGAGAGGCCATTCCTGCTGGCCTGACTACTCTATATAAAGAGAACACTTCCCACTTACACCTGTCACTCTTCTTCCTCTTTCCTGGTTTTGTTTCCCCTTCAGAGCATTAATCGTTACCTGACATAATCATTTGCCCCCTGCCACTAGAATATGAGCTCCATGAAAAGAGAGAGACATTATCTGCTTTGACCACTGGCACAACCTCCATCACCCAGAACATTATCTCACACATCTAATATGTTAGTTCTTCCAATTAGTATTTTTTTATGTTTTAACATCTCTAAATTGGGGCTGCATCTTATAACATGCAACATTTTGTCTTTCTTAGTAGTCCATAAAACAGTGGTCTGTATCGTAACTGACATCTTAGACACAATAAAATATGGTAGTTTGCATTCAAAACATATTTCACAAGACCAAAGAAATCCCATTTATTATATTTTCAGAAGAAGTATGGGGCTCCGGTTCTTTCGAGAGAGCCCAATCATGATCAACCAATATATTAATTACCCCAGCCAAGACCAAAGGAAACACCCAGTTCTTGCTACTAAATTATAATGCAATATACAATTTAACGTACTGGTTTTGAATGTTTATCTGATTGATACTTAAATAGTGGCTGTAGAACAAAAAAACGTAGATTAAAAGTATCAAGAAAAGGACATTGTTAAATGAGACATCTTAGAGTAAGGAAAACATAATAAAGATAAGAGAATCATCAGAACTTATTTAAAAATCTAAGGTAATTACTGAAGCAGACCTACATAACTCACTAGCCCCTTTGAGAAACTTTATATTAACATATAAAACAAAAATTATTCATAATGATAACCTGAGACCTAGTCATCAAAAAATGAATAAAATACGTAGTATGCTTAGTTCAAAAGGCAGAAAAGTAGCACATTTGTGTTAGGTTTCCTTCAAAGAAATGGTTTAAATATACATAATTAATTTGGCTTTTAAAAGTGATAACATTTAATAATCTGGAACATCCACTTCTGTGGCACACATATGGCTCTTTTAATAATGTCATCCT
The DNA here is from genome assembly GCF_029289425.2 of Pan paniscus. NCBI lineage: Eukaryota > Metazoa > Chordata > Mammalia > Primates > Hominidae > Pan > Pan paniscus. Next base: position 45,887,447 of record NC_073264.2, read on the forward strand.
CATCACAGTGGTTCTCTGAGAAGTTCTATTGGTATTCACAGTGCATTTGAACCAAATTTCATCAAAACCAAAGATGATCACATATAAGAAGAAGACCTGGGGAATCATAACATTATGATTTTTATAGGAATTCTAATCTTACTTCTTATTTTGATAGATGCTCTGAATTGAAATGTGTTGGAATATCACTGATCATTTTCTTGTGCTTACATATTTTATGCTTCCACAAATGAACTTACTTTTACCTAACTCGTATACTTCTTGCAAGATGATAAAAACAATTTCATAATTTTCCAATTATAATCTCTCTTTCTACTGTGTTGTTTTTACACACTTTTAAGTTCTGCATATCATCACAAATTTAGAAAATTTTATATCAAAATAAGGAAAATATGAAAATAAAGTCAACAGGCAAACCATGTGGTATAGGGGGATGGGGGTTGGGGGTTGTAGTGGGGGCAGAGTTAGAGTGTCTATTTCAGATCCAAATAAGTGCAATCTGTTAATGTAGGCTTGTGTTGCTCATGTGAAGGCATTATCAATAAAGCAAATTTCCCACATCTCAATTATTAAAATGTTACCTTCTTTTAACTTCAGTTCCCCAGCTGCTACATAGGAATAGCAATTTTTTAAAAAGTAATTATGAGGACTAAATAATACCATAATTCTGGTGAAGAAATCTGAATAATGTCTGCTACATAGAAAGAATTTGATAATTATTATTACCACGAATCAATTTATTGTTGTAATTATTAAGGAATTAGAAATTTAGGCTAAAACATCCTAATCAAGGATCAATCTAGGTAACAAATCTAGAATCAACAGAATGTCCCTCTTTGGGCTGTTTCTATGAAGACTGTGGGTGTGAAAACAGGGTGAAAGGTAACCCCTCACTTAAGAAATCCAGGAAATGAGAAGAAAAGACTGTGGAGGATTGCTTGCATTAATTCTTCACCCTCTTCTTATATGCATGCCTTTGTCCTGCAACTTTGTAGTCCTCTCCCTCTCTGGGCACGGCACTCTATCCCACCCCTGGTTTCCTGGCTCAACCAAGTGACTTGCTTCAGCCACTGGGATGTCAGTAAGCCAAAAGCATAAAAAAAACACTCACACAATTTCACTTGTTCTTTTACTTGTCTGTCTTTGCCACAAAAATAAGGTCAGACAAGCCTGCAGGGGAATGAGATGTGGAAGACAGTCAAGGGACCCCAGTCGTCCCTGCTAAGGCCTTTCTACACTACGCAACCATGATCCAATACCCAAATATGTGAAAGAGCCCAGTCATGATCAATCAATACATTAATTACCCCAGCCAATACCAAAGGAAACACCCAGCTCTCCTGAAAACTCAAGAGCTAAATAAATTGTCTTTAGCCACTGAGTTTTGGATGGTTTTCACACAGCATTGTTGTGGCAATAGATAACTGATAGGGAACCTGATATGGGGCTGAGTGGAGACAGTGAAAAGAATGATGCATCAGGTCCTGGGTGAAAAAGACTACAGTGATATTCAGTAAAACTGTTACAAATATCAAGGGCTTGGTGCTTGCTTTCCAAGGCAGTAAGGACTAAAAACTCTGTCCCACTCCAAGTTAATCTTGGAAAATCCAAGGGAAGAAGTGAGCAGTGTCAGTTTGAAAGAGGAAAGGAAACCAAGCAGAAGTCCTAGGTGTGCAGTAAGCAGGAAACAATGGGAGAAACTGGCCTGGCCCTGAGAAGGACTGTGCAACCTAACCACCTTCTTGCTTACTCTTTCCCCCAGGTGACAGCTCTTTTGTAATAATAATAAGAGAAAGTGATAATTTAGCTGCCACTGGAGGAAAATTGTTGGTGCCCATGTGGCTTGCAATGGGAAGAAGCTTAAAAGAAGACAACTGATTAGATGGAGAGGGCCAACCTACCCAAGTCATATGAAAGTGACTTACTTAGCACATTCAGGCATTGTCTGTCTGCACAGACCACATTTTGGTTGCCCCTATTATTGCTCCATGCAAATACTGCAAATTTGAGCATCAACATAGCAGCTGAATTCCATTTAAAGATACACCTTAAAACATGATTTCTCAGTGATTTTAATAACAACCTGTGGTTTCTGATTAGAAAACGAGCAAGTTTCCACAGGAAAAGACTAACCATTCTTTGCCCAGATCACATCAGCCCCCAAAGGGATAAACTTAAAGGACTGAATGATTGTTATTAGAAGCATTTGGTTCCAGTTTTGTGGGGGAAACTTTGTCCTTCAACTTTGTAGTCTGATCTGTTTGTTTGCTGTGTTTTTTTTAAATTTGATTTATCCATTCATTCTTCCCACCAGACCCACATGGAATTGACCCTAATGCTTTTTGGAAAGGAATTGTACCACACCACTATAATCAGTCAGAAGGACATTGTGTGATTTGTTAGTCCCTCATCTCCAACACTACATGTGGTCCTGTGAAGCTCAGGCTGCTGCTGTCTGAGCCAACTTTTTGGGCAGCTGCCAATATTACCTGCTTTGTTAGACGTTTACTGTATCTTCTACCTCTAATGGAGACAGAAAAGATTACTTTTTTCAACTAATCATAGATGGCCTTTGATTTACTTGATTACAGCCCCTTTTTTCCTAAAAGACAGCCCTGCTGTTTAATTTCTACAAAACCTTCTGTGTAAGAACTAACACCACCAAGTTCCCAGGAAGCTGGGCCAAGGGTTGATTCAGGTGATGTTCCCACTGTGTCACACTCTCAACTCTCCTATAGTTGTAAAAGAACTCACTCCTTTAAATCTTCTCCCACCTCAGAGTGAATGAGGTTTGTTTCCCAGGATGCTCCGTCAATATTTAGAGCAACCTCTTTTTTTCCTTTCTCATTAAACAGTTATAAATCTAGTGCCCGGGAGCCAAATCATCAGGTCCAAGGTCCCCACAGCCATCTCCTAGGATTCTTCAGAGCCCTTCAAGAATTGGAACTCCTAATGCCTAACAGAGTGCCCCCAGAATTTATGAGATGGTTAGGCAAATTTATGTGCACCTGAACCTCACTGTATAACCATCAGTGTCAAGATTATATGAACAACTAGTCAATTGTAGGTGAAAATGATCATACACACACATTTAAAACTATTTTGATACTGTGATCTGTTTAGTCTTCTTTGTTCTAAATATTTGAAAGCCATCTTTCACCTTAACTTTTCTTAAGTTAAAACACTTAGTTTTTTACATAGTTTTTTGTACAATTTACAATTTCCTCTAGAACATTCAAGTTACTGTGCTATGCAGGGTAGTCCTAACAAAAGAAAAAAAAAGCCTACAACAAGACAGTCCTTTATTACTGTAATACAATTCTGATTTCAACCTATTCTTTAAAAAAATCACTGCAGTTTGCCACTAGAAAGCACCAGCGAAACATAAAATGTTAACTGTAACTCATAGTGCCCTTAGGCATACATAGCAGTCCTCCTTCCCCATAACAGTGTTGTGAGCCAATTCCTTCCTAACAGACTTCTGAATCATTCTGATGAATAAGAACATCTCCCTGGAAGAGTCTCCCAATGTATTCACGAGACAGCTCTAGTTATCGCCTGCATTGTTCCTGCACCTTGAAAAAAGTAGAGCCGGCTCAACTTCCTCCATGAAAATACTGTGGAAAGAGCTTTACTAATTACTGCTGTGTTGCAACCAGAATTAACTTTCATTTTGTATACATAATTTTTTATTTAAAGTATCACTGTTAATACCATAGCATCTCATGGCACTTTTGTGGAAACTTCTGAATATCCTAAAGTTTCTAAATTTACCATTGTGAATGATATTGTTTGACTATGTCTCCACTCAAATCTCATCTTGAACTCCCATGTGTTGTGGGAGGGGCCCAGTAGGAGGTAATTGAATCATGGGGGCAGGTCTTTCCTGTGCTATTCTCACAATAGCAAGTCTCATGAGATCTGATGGTTATTAAAAGGGGTGCCTTTTCCTCCACAAGCTCTCTCTTTGCCTGCTGTCTTCTATGTAAGATGTGACTTGCTCCTCCTTGCCTTTCACCATGATTGTACAGCTTCCCCAGCCACATGGAACTGTAAGTCCAATTAAACCTCTTTCTTTTGTAAATTGCCCAATCGTGGGTATGTGTTTATTCAGCAGTGTGAAAACAAACTAATACAGTAAATTGGTACCAGGAGTGGGGTGTTACTGAAAAGATACCTGAAAATGTGGAAGTGACTTTGGAACTGGGTAACAGGCAGAGGTTGGAACAGTTTGGAGGGCTCAGAAGACAGAAAACTATGGGAAACTTTGGAACTCCCTAGAGACTTGTTGAATGGCCTTGACCAAAATGCTGATAATGATATGGACCATGAAATTCAGGCTGAGGTGTTCTCAAATGGAGATGAGGAACTTGTTGGGAACTGGAGTAAAGGTGACTCTTCTTATGTTTTAGCAAAGAGATTGGCAGCATTTTGCCCCTGCCCTAGAGATTTGTGGGACTTTGAACTTGAGAGAGATTATTTAGGGTATCTGGTGGAAGAAATTTCTAAGCAGCAAAGCATTCAAGAGGTGACTTGGTGCTGTTAAAGGCATTCCGTTTTATAAGGGAAGCAGAGCATAAAAGTTCAGAAAATCTGCAGCCTGAGAATGTGATAGAAAAGAAAAACCCATTTTCTGAGGAGAAATTGAAGCAGGCTGCAGAAATTTGCATAAGTAACAAGGGGTCAAACGTTAATCCCCAAGACAATGGAGAAAATGTCTCCAGGGCATGTCAGAGGTCTTCATGGCAGCCCTTCCCATCAGAGGCCCAGAGGCTTAGGAGAAAATAGTTTCTTGGGCCTGTCCCAGAGGTCACCATGTTGTGTGCAGTTTAGGGACTTGGTGCCCTGCATCCCAGCCACCCCAGCCATGACTAAAAGGGACCAAGGTACAGCTTGGGCTGTTGCTTCAGAGGGTGGAAGCCCCAAGCCTTGGCAGCTTCCACATGGTGTTGGGCCTGCAGGTGCACAAAAGTCAAGAATTGAGGTTTCGGAACTTCCACCTAGATTTCAGAAGATGCATGGAAATGCCTGGATGCCGAGATAGACGTTTGCTGCAGGGGCAGGGTCCTTATGGAGAACCTCTGCTAGGGCAGTGCAGAAGGGAAATGTGGGGTTGGAGGCCCCACACAGAGTCCCTACTGGGGCACCACCTAGCGGAGCTGTGAGAAAAGGGCCACCGTCCTCCAGACCCCAAAATGATAGATCCACTGACAGCTTGCATTGTGTGTCTGAAAAAGCCACAGACACTCAAAACCAGCCTGTGAAAGCAGCTAGGAGGAAGGCTGTACCCTGCAAAGCCACAGCGGTGGAGCTGCCCAAGACCACCTCTTGCATCAGTGTGACGTGAATGTGAGACATGGAGTCAAAGGAGATCATTTTGGAGCTTTAAGATTTGACCGCCCTGCTGGATTTCAGACTTGCATGGGGCCTGTAGCCCCTTTGTTTTGGCCAATGTCTCCATTTGGAATGGCTGTATTTATCCAATGCCTGAACCCTCATTGTATATAGGAAGTAACTAATTTGCTTTTGATTTTACAGGCTTATAGACGGAAGGGACTTGCCTTGTCTCAGATGAGACTTTGTACTGTGGACTTTTGGGTTAATGCTGAAATGAGTTAAGACTTTCGGGGACGGTTGGGAAGGCATGATTGGTTTTGAAATGTGAAGACATGAGATTTGGGAGGGGCCAGGGGTGAAATTATATGGTTTGGATGAATGGGAGCCATATTAGAGGCTGACTACTCCAGTCTGCCCTCTGGCCTGCTATGACTCATGTCTTCCCCACATGCAAAATTTCCTCATCCTCTCTCAAGGCCCAAGAGGTTCAACTCATTAGAGCATCAGCTCAAAGTTCAGAACGTTGTCATCTAAATTAGCTCCAAGCATTGATGAGGTTTCTCAGGTGAAGTTCCTTAAGCACAGCTCCTCAAATACAATTCCTCTTGATCTATAGACCTGAAATTATAAAAAGAACTTTTATCTATCCCACCCCTACACACACACACACACACACACATGCTTACACACACTCAATATACAATGGAGACAGGCATTGGAAAATGGCTGTATACAACCCTGTCAAAAAAAAAGAAAATTGAGTATGAAAAGGAGTCACTGATCCACGGCAGTTCTGAAATCCAGCTGGGTAAATGTTGGAAGTTCCTTGATTAGATTTGGTGTCTTGGAATAATTTTTCCTCACTTAACTCTACCTTATCAAGTTCATGTTTCTACACTCTGTGTCTTCCTTCCTTGTTGTATAGGATAGCATGTGCTTATGGCTAAACAGCTATCACAGTCTCCTTCCTTAGCAGGTCCAAAGGTCACCGCTAATGCTGTACTGTCTGTTTCCTCGGGTCTAAGGTGGTGGTATTCCTGCATATATAACTCTTTTAAGAACTGTGCAGATCTCCTATAAATCATCTTGGGGTTGACTTCCTTAGACAAATGCCCCACTTGCAAATCACAAAATAAGCTCTTCTCTCTCTCTCTTGAGCCTTGGCTGAGATACCTGAGACAGAGCCAGACTCAATCTCTATTGAAACAAACAAACAAAAAAGCTCTAAAGCTTTCTAGAAGCATTATTGTTTTATTCAGAGGATCTGTGAGACACACTATTAATGTTTATAAGGAACACTTTGTATGAATGAAAGTATGCTGGGACATGAAGTTGATCTTTCTAAGATCTTTACAGAAGTTTTGATAGTCACATCCTTAGCTTCATCTTTAGACTGTCATTCTCCTGTGAGTGCTCTGGATCTGATCTTTAATCAAAAGCATTTTAAAAAAATGTTGGCACCATTTTCCATCCGGAAAGAATGAAAATTTTCAAAACTATCACATCTTGATGGCTTTTTGTTTCACAGTCCTTACCTCAATTCCTTCTTTCCTCTCCTATTTTACTATAAGCAGCAAGAAGAAACCAGGCAGCACCTTCAACACTGTGTTTGGAAATCTTCTAAGCTAGATCACTTCATTCATGAAGCACATTTTCTACTTTCCACATTACTATAGGCAAAATGTTACTAAGTTTTTTGCTATTACCAACAAGGACTCCTCCTTCCTTAATTTACTGCCTATATTTACCCTCAGCCTTATAGAAGACCAAGAGGTTTCTATTTACAACTTCTTAAGGACACTATATAGTGTCGATAACACTTTGCTCAAAACCCAGGGCCCAGTTCCAAATACCTACAATTTAGGTATACCTACATTTTAGGTATTCATCATGACAGCACCCTAATTCCAGGCCCTAAAATCTGTATTTGTTAGTTTTTGATGCATAAAAAATTACAATAAAAATTACCAGTTTAAAACAATAAACACGTATTATCACACTGTTTCTGTGAGTCAGGAATCAAAAGCAGTTTGGCTAGGTAATTTTGGCTCAGGATGTCTTATAAGGTTGTAGTCAAACTGTCAGCTGGGACTGCAACCATCTCAAGGCTCAACAACTCAACCGTGAATGACGGATAAACTTCCAAGTTCACATATTTATTAGCAAGCTTTAATTACTCGGGGTCTTTCAGATTGAGGACCTTAGTTTCTCAAAGGCTGTTGGGCTGAGAAACTCAGTTCTTCCCCACACCATGTAGGCCTCTCCATATTGCTGCTCAAAACATGGCATCATGCTTCCCCAAACACAGATGTTCTGAGATAGAGAAATTGCACACACTCAAGATTGAAGTCACAGTCTTTTTTAACATAATCTCAAAAGTGACATCTCATTACTTCCACCTTTAAAAACGGATCAGTAAGTCCAGTCAACACTGAAAGCAAGATGATTATATAAGTACATGAATACCAGGAGTGTTTGGTCATTATGGACCATCTTAGAAGGTCATCATGGACCATTTTAGAAGACCCTGAGATGATAGGTAAAGATCATGCAGCAAGACAGAAAGAAAAACTACCTGATGAATTTCTAGTCTCATGAGACCTGGCTATTTCCTTAGTTGTATTCTATAATATTGTGAGATTTCTCTGAACAATAAAAATAAATGCATCCACTGTTAAGTAAGCTTGAAAGAATTTCTGCTCCTTATGAAAAATAATTCCTAAAACTATAGTCTATCTTCCTCCTGAGTCTGTACTCCAACTTCATGAGACAGAAAGCAAATATAATGCCCCTCTCTGCAACCTAAACAAGACTCAGAATGTCTAAGCTGCCCTGCAGATATTGTAGATCAGGCATGTTCTGTATTCTGCTGACTCTGTCAGCAAAAAGTTTTCTGCTAGCACATTAAGGACAGCACATTTATATTAGAAGCTGTGCTTTAATTTCTGTGACATGTAATGAAGCAGTCTCACTAGCCAGAATATTTTATTAGGTCATAATGTGTTAAATGTGGTTTAATCAAGAGGTGCCATTAGACAGCTTCCAAATGAACTTCAGATGTAAGGTGATCACACAACAAATCATCTATGGAAACCCCCTGAACTAATGTTAACAAAGATGAGTCAGCTCTACAATATAAGTATTTATATCCTCATAAGTAATAATAATTAAAATAGCTAACATTTATTACATACACACATAAGATTCTCTTATAACTCAAGATATCTATACTAGGAATGCCCATAATTTTTTTTTACTTTCCATACACCCTTTTTTAGAAAACTTACAATAAGAAAAGAGAGCCTGACTATATTGTTTATCTAAAATAATACATGTAATATTTACAACTCTAAAAAGCAATTGTCATATTACCTGCATTTCAAAGCTAAGGAAGCTAAAGTTTAGCAATATTAAGCAACCAGTCCAAGGTCAAATATCTTGCCTCCTAATCATCACACCCTTGGGTAGTCCCTTCTCACATTATATTAGAGATGGTTTGTGTCATCAATCATCATGGCAAACATGACAGTGTGTGACTTCTGGTGCTATGTCATAAAAATCATTGCAGCTTCTTTTCTTCTCTTGAATCACTCATTCTACGGGAAGCCAGATGCCATACTCTGAAAACATTCAAGAAGTCATAGAAAGAGGGCCATGTGGCAAATAACTAAGACCTCCTACCATCAACTTGCCAGCAATATCAGGGAGCCATTTTGGAAGTGAATTCTCCAACTCCAGTCAACTCTTGAGGTGACAGTATCCCCAGCTAGTATCTTGACTGTACCTCATGAGAGACCCCAAGCCAGAATCATCCAGGTGAAGTACCCCCAAATTTCTGTCACCCAGAAACTATAAGATAATAAATATTATTGTTTTTTCAAGCCATTAAATTTCTAGGAAGTTTATTACTCAGCAATACATAGCTGATGTAGCAATAAAGTTTGGTGCCTCTCCCTTAAGTTCTCTTATAGACTGTAGCCAGGATGTTGGCCAAATGCTGTAGTTTGTATGTTTGTCCCCCAAAAATCTCATGTTTAAATTTGATCCCCAGTGTTGGAGATGGGGCCTAATTGGGGGTATTTGGGTCATGGAGTTAGATCCCTCATAAATAGTTTGATGATGTCCTTGTGGTAATGAGTGAATTCTCACTTTATTAGTTCTCGAGAGAACTGGTTGTCAAAAAGAGCCTGGCACCTCCCCAACCCTTGCTCCCTCTCTCACCATATAATCTCTGTAGATTCTGTCTCCCCTTCACCTTCTGCCATGAATGGAAGCAGCCTGAGGTTTTCACCAGATGCCCAATCTTCTACCCAGCAGAATAGAAGAGCCAAATAAATCTCCTTTTTTTAACCTAACTTCAGGTATTCCTTTAAAGCAACATGAAACAGACGAAGACCAAATACTCATGTAGCTGTTGGCAGAATTCCATTACTGGCTGGTTATTTGTCAGAGATCTCCCTCAGTTTCTTGCCTTGTGGGCCTCTCCATAAAGCAACTCAAAACATGGCAGCTATCTGACTTACTTTAGAGCAAGAAAAAGAGAGCAAATGGGGAGCACCCAAGAAGAAAATCATAGTCTTTTTGTAACCTACTCTCAGAAGTAACAGTACATAAAATCTGCCATATTCTATTTCCTAGAAGGAAGTCACTAAATTCAGCCCACATTCAAGGGGAGAAGATTGCACAAGGAAATGAATACCAGGAACTGGGGATAATTAGGGGCCATCATGAATATTGGATACCACACTGGGATGTGATTCCAGTGGTCTGAATTAATACTCTTCATCATTATACTGTAGGCCTCCCTTGAGTACATCCATATACATTATGAATTCCATTTTATATAAATCTAACCCAAGCATTAGTCTTACCTGTAATCAAAGCACACACCTCCAGGATATTTGGGCAGAAGGTGGTTAGTCTCAAGACCATTCCTGAGTCATTCCCATGTTACAGCTCTCTCCAGTCATATTTCTACCATGGGTCACTGTTTGATCAGCTGTCCTCAGACTCAATTTCTTTTTTCCTTTTTTTTTGAGACGGAGTCTCACTATGTAGGCCAGGCTGGAGTGCAGTGGCGCAATCTCGGCTCACTGCAAGCTCCGCCTGCCGGGTTCACGCCATTCTCTTGTCTCAGCCTCCCGAGTAGCTGGGACTACAGGCGCCCACTACCACGCCCGGCTAATTTTTTGTATGTTTAGTGGAGACAGATGTTTAGTGGAGACGGGGTTTCACCGTGTTAGCCAGGATGGTCTCGATCTCCCGACCTCGTTATCCGCCTGCCTCGGCCTCTCAAAGTGCTGGGATTACAGGCATGAGCCACCGTGCCCGGCCCAGATTCAATTTCCTTATTCCTCAAAGTATCACCAACTCAAAAATTCATTCATAGACAACTTTACTGATGACTCCAGGGAAACTGAAATGATTATCTTGTCTCTCAGTAGATGACTTTAAAATAGGACATTAGCCAGTCCTGTCTAAAATTATTCCAGCCCCGTAGGAATTGGCAACTTCTCAGGGATCATCTTTCCCAAAGGCCCCATCTACTACTTTATTTGTCCCTCCTCAGGGCTGCCACATAGAATTGTGCAGGTTGTTTACCGCACATAGGTGTTTGGCTAAAGGGGTGAGTGAGAGGCTGAAATTCAGCCCATGCTCTGCTTCACAGCCTTAGGAGGCACATATCCTAGGACAGTTCTATAAGGGCTAGTTGAAGTTCTGTGCCCTTTTCATACTGCTTTTCAGGGCCCCTTCTCTCATTTCTAAGATATTTTGGAAATTCCTAAGACAAAAAATGGAACAAAACCCTCTTATTATTTATAATTTACTCATCTAGGGGAGGAGTCCTACAAGTTAAAGAACTCTGCTTATTGAGCACACTATTTTTAATGTAACGACCTACATACTTGAAGATAAAGTTCAGTGAAGAGTGTGAAGACGCAAAATTAGAAAAACCTAGGCAAAGCTAAAGTGCTTTACTTAAGAAAAGGGATATGGGGGGAGATGGCAACATCAAGATGGTAGAATGGGAAGCCCTAGATACTCCTTCCTTCATGAATTAACAACAATACACAGACCAACTGCCTTTGTGAAAAATTCAGAAAGCAGTTGAGGTTCTTATGAAACCCTGAAACCCGTTTTCTTTCTGGAGAGGGAAGGGAGTAGAATGTACATTCAATGTTCTGACTTTTAAAAGGGATGCTCAAGAGATAGGTCTTGCCTAATACAAGCACTGACAAGAACAGGAACATGGTGACACCAGGTTCGGGGCCTGTGACAAGAAAGGTGATCAACATGCACCCATGTCTGCAGTATCAAAGGTAGAGGATATATCCTTGCAAAAGATTTGAAAGGTCTCTGGAATATCTTGCCAAGATAAGTGGAGAAAATCCTTGCTGTATAAAATTAGACTGTAAAATATAGGAGAAGTGGCTGATTTTTCAATTGCCAAAATCCCAACAGAAGATAATAAGACACCCAAAGAAAGAGAGAAATAAGGTCCATTTAAAGGGTTAAATTAAATCTTCAGAAATTTACATCAAAGAAACAGGAAGATATGAAAAGCTCACAGACAACTTCATACTGAATGAAAGCTTTTCCTGTAAGATCAGAAACAAGAGAGGGATGCCTACCACCACTGCTATTTAACATAGTACGGAAATCTTGGCCAGAACTGTTAGACCAAAAACAAGGGGAAAAGGTGGCATCCGAATTAGAAAAGAAGTAAAATTATCTCTGTTTGCAGATGATATACTGTTACACGTAGAAAACTCTGAAGATGACACACACAATATACAAGTAATAAATGATTTCTGCAATGTCAAAGAATACAAAAGCAACAAAAAAATCATTTGTTTCTATACACTAACAATAACCAATCTGAAAATAAAATTAAGAAAAACATCCCATTTACTATAGCATCATTCTAAAATTCGTATGGAATTTCAAGGGACTCTGAAATAGCCAAAACAATCTGGAAAAATAAAAGTTTGAGACCTCACACTTTCCTGATTTCAAAACGTTCTACAAAGCAACAGTAATTAAGACGCTGTTGTACTAGCATGAAGACAGATATATAGACCAATTGAACAGAAAATGAGCCAAAAAATAAACTCTTGAATATATGACCAAATGATTTTTGACAAAGGTGTCAAGATTACATAATGGTAAAAGGACAGCATCTTCAACAAATTGTCTTGGGAAGACTAGATAACCACATGTAAAAGAATGAAATTGGACCTTTATTTTACACAACATGCAAAAATTAACTCAAAATAGATTAAAGACCTAACTGTACGACCTAAAACTATAAAACTCCTAGAAGAAAACATAAAGAAAAAGATTCAGTATATTAGATTTGGCAGTGATTTTCTTGATTACGACACCAAAAGTGCAGGCAACAAAAGGAAAAATAGACAAATGGGACTACATTACATTTTTAAACTCCTGCACATCAAAGCAAACAATCAACAGAGTGAAAAGGTAGCCTACAGAATGGGAGAAAATATTTGCAAATTATATATGTGATAAGGTATTAATATCACAAATATATAAGGTATTCTAAAACTCAATGATAAAAAACAAATAACCTGACTTATACATGGACAAAGAACTTGAATACTCCAAAGAAGATATACAGACGGGCAAGAAGGATATGAAAAGATGCTCAACATCACTCATTAGGAAAATACAAATCAAGACCACCATGAAATATCACTTTATACACAGCAGGATGATCACTACCAAAAGAACAGAAAATAACTGTTGATGAAGATGTAGAGAAATTGGAGCCCTGTACACTCTCAAGGGAAATGTAAAATTGTGCAGCCATTAAGGAAAACAGTGAGACTCCCTACAAAGTGAAAAATAAAATTACCATTTGATCCAGCAATTTCACTTCTGCATATATATTCAAAAGAACTCAAAATAGTATCTCAAAGAGATACCTAGACACTTCAGTTCATCATGGGTTATTCACAATAGCCAAACGATGGAAGCGCCCCCTATGTCCAGGGACAGATGAATGTTATACAATGGAATAATATGCAGCCTCGAGAAAGAAGAAAATCCTGTCACATGCTACAACGTGGAAGAAACTTGAAAACATTAAACATTATACTAAGCAAAAGAACTCAGTCACAAAAAGACAATATATGACTTCACTCATATGAAGTATCTAAAGTATCAAAATCATAAAAACAGAAAGTAGAAAGGTGGTTGCCAAGGCGAAGGGTAGAAAACAGGCAGAATTAGTGTTTAGTGGGTACAGAGTTTCAGTGTTGCAAGATGAGAAGTTAGAGTTCAGAAAGGTCAAGTAACTGCCACAAGGTAATAAAGTAAAAGGTAGAGTAAACAAAAATCATATCCATATCTCTCTGATATTGGAACCCTGCTTTTTTTCCCTACAGCATATTATCTCCATACAAATAGTTTGGTCTCAGGTATAGCAATATAAATTGCTTAAACTCCTCAGACCAACATATAATGAGCATGCTTTTGATCAATGCGCCTATTTTATGTGCTTCAAGATAGATTGAAAGCTTAGCAGAATATTATCAGGAAGCACTCATCGGCATCCAAATTCTTCTATATGGCCTCTTAGGGAAATCAAAAAGACCAAAGTTTTAACACACTCAATCCCTGTCCCCCATGGCATGCCTAACACTCACTATGATAATTTACATGAAACAGAACGTTTAATTTGGGAATTTCAGCTAAGGCTCTAAGATAGGATAGATATCAGATACCAAGTGATTTTTGAGAAAAAAGCATGTGCTGATTTTTAAGACATTATCCAAAAACCAGATCACAGTCTGAAATTGGTTTGTACCCACAGGGAGATATAAAAGACTTGAGAAAGCAGATCTAGTAAGCCAGGCACGGTGCCTCACTCCTGAAATCCCAGCACTTTGGGAGGCTGAGGTGGGCGAATCACCTGAGGTCAGGAGTTCGAGACCAGCCTGGCCAACATGGTGAAACCCTGTCTCTACTAAAAATACAAAAATTAGCTGGGCATGGTGGTGGGTGCCTGTAATCCCAGCTACTTGGGAGGCTGAGACAGGAGAATCACTTGAACCTGGGAGGCAAAGGTTGTAGTGAGCCAAGATCACGCCACAGCACTCCAGCCTGGGCAACAGAAAGACACTGTCTCAAAAAAAAAAAAAAAAAGAAAAAAAAAAGAAAGTAGATCTAGGGAGAGGACTTAGTGAGAAATATGAGGATGCTGTGTTGTGACTTCTAACTTATCAGATCACAAAGAAAAAAAATGAAAGCTTTCTGCTCTTTCACCTCCAGCCTAGAGGCAGGGTGCTTCATTGGGACCATGTAGAGAGCCAACAAAAGTTGGCTATCTCCCCAGGAAAACTGGAGAGCTTCTTTGATGGCAAAGTAAGTATAGGTTGTTGCTGCATGAAGGAAGTAGCTGTATTTGCAGCAAACCATGCATGATTAGAATGGACTGTAGACCAGATGTGGATCTCATAGGAGTCAGCCAAATGCCTGGCTAATTCAACCCCCTGGAGGGGTCAACAGGACTCCAACAGGAAGGAGAAAATTGCATTCAAGATCACCGTGCAACCTGTGCAGTGTCATGGAACCCTGCACTCAGAAGGGCCCTCCCCTGACACCACGCTTGGTTTAACACTCTGTATATTAAAATTCTTAATAATTGTATGAACTTGTGTTTTGTAAGTCCAATAGAACAATGTGTGCCTGCCATTCCTTGCTGCCCCATTTGCATATAGCATTCATGATGTCCCATGACACTGAATTCTAGCAGACCCACAATGCCTGGGAATTCAGTAAGACTCAAAGTGAGTATGAGGTAAATGCATTATATCTTTAACCTAGTAAGCAGTGCCTGCTTACAGGCCCCACAGGCCACATTATGCATGTGAATCAGAATTTGCTTTCAGTAAAAAGAAGACAATAGCATTCTAAGAAACACAAACAACCAAGGAACTCTATCATATAGGTTGTAGTTGTTCCTTCTTACTCATTTCACTTTTCTGAATCAGCTAATCATTTACACTAAAAATGATAACACAGAAGGAAAAGGAAAGACAGAGAAAGTCATAATTCCTTTTTCTTTCAATCTTTCCTTACTCATTGATAAGCCCAAGGTAGAGAGTGTTGGTAGGATGTACAAGTATCAGGAAGTGGAATAAAACAGTGGAGTTAGTTTTGGACACTGTTTCCATGGTTCTATACATGTATGTCCCAGCTGCAAAATGTAAGCTGTATAATTTCAGTAACTGTGCATACAACTTAAGTGCTTGTACATTTGCTTTGAAAATAGGCATTGCAAAATATAAAGATGAACAATAAAATAATACTAATTTAATTTTTTTCTTAGGATGACATTAAATAGCAAAGAAAAATACCATGTCAAGTTGAGACAGACTGTGATAGACAAGAAAAAGCTTTATATTTGAGTACTTTTAGGGACATATTTTTCCTTCTTTTTGAACAAGGGACTCTAAATGTCATGTTTGTACTGGGTCCTGAAAATTACATAGCCAGTTCTGACTGCATGTAAAGACTGTATTCCTTCCCCTTAATTCCCTCTGCCCCTGGAAAAGTCAAAACACAGCAAGCTGGGAAAAAAGGAGAAATATTATAGGGTGGGAACGACAAGGCCCTTCCCATCCCAATACAACGGGACCTGATGGGAAAAAAGAGAAAATGTAACATTTATGTTTTGATGGTTGGGAAATGGACATTCTAATGTTTGAATTGAGACTGGTTTTGACCTAAAGTGATATTGGTACAGTCTGTTACCTAAATGTGAGCAAAAAATTAATGGAACCAGCCCTCTACCCAGGGGAAAACGGATTTATTCCACTAAATAAATTTTAAAGGAGGAATAGGGGACAAAAGTGAAGTTGCATTTTTACCATATCTCATGAGTCATGTTTGTTCAATACCCCAGTTACAAATGAAACATAAAGTTCAAAGAAGTCTGATGTCTGATCAGACTTTTGTATCTGAAAACAAAAAAACAAAAAAGGAAAAGAAAGCTTCTTTTGGTT
The DNA here is from genome assembly GCF_029289425.2 of Pan paniscus. Lineage (NCBI taxonomy): Eukaryota > Metazoa > Chordata > Mammalia > Primates > Hominidae > Pan > Pan paniscus. The sequence continues at coordinate 45,903,814 of NC_073264.2, forward strand.
TCAAACGCTTCAGTCACAAAAATCACATTGAAAATGATTAGACTCCATAGCTGACTTTACTTCACAAATTACCCATATGTTCCAGCTCATGTTACAATTTCTTTTGGGAGCATTAAAATGATTTTTCAATTTTCTCACTCAATTTCTTCTATCTCTCCTGAAAATAAGAGATGACATTGTATGATAAGAGCAAGTCTCTTTAAATTAGACCAACTTGACTTCTGCCTTGCAGTCAAAGACAGATCAAATGTGTTTTTCCCCAAACCCCCCCAAACATGTGAAAAATTCATAAAGCAGTGCTTCTTACATTTTTAGAAACACAAAGGTTCGTTTTTAAATTCCTCTATTTTTAATCTTCTGTCACAGAGATAAGCTGTGAATTTTAATTTATCAGTTTACCACTTCTTCAAAACAAGAAAAAAGCCAAGGAATTTATTTCTGAAGGATAAACACAATAAGGTTTCTGTTGTAATACGCATCTTTAAAATGTAGAACTGTAATTATTTCAAACAGTGCACCAAAATTAGCACTTACTGGTCAATAGATTTTGTTTCTCTTAATTTTTTTCTTTAAAGTAGAATTTCATGCAGAACTTACAAATACATGTAGCAAAGCACAAATGCTTTTAAATTATTTCAAGAGAATTAATCAATACAAGAAATTCTATTTTCAACTGAAATTCTAAAAAAAATTCAATTTTACAGTTATAAAACATAAATATTAGGTTTAGAGCAAATAATGAATACAATAGATTATGAACTCAGTGTGTTGAAGGATTTGCTGATGAAGTAAAATGTCATGAATAAACAAATACGAACTTTATGAGATGTGTCTATCAAATCATGCTCTGTTTCTGAAATTACACAGAAGCATGAAATAGTTAGAAATTCTGAGTCCCTTACAGTTTCTTGATTGGGATATTTGACTCCCTCAAGAGTCCCTTACAGTTTCTTGATTGGGATATTTTTCTTAATTTTCCATCATCCTTACAGTGCAGAAGTGTTTTGGACGACATTTCACTGACTACTTAATGAGTGCCTCTTAATGTGCCAGATATTGTGCCAGGTGCTAAGAAACACAAAAATTAGTGCCTTCAGACTTACATAGGGTTGTCAGACAGAGTGCAGCACTCCCTGTAAAATTTGAATTTCAGGGCCGGATGCGGTGGCTCACACCTGTAATCCCAGCACTTTGGGAGGCTGAGGCGGGCAGATCACAAGGTCAGGAGATCGAGACCATCCTGGCTAACATGGTGAAACCCCATCTCTACTAAAAATACCAATAAAGTTAGCCATGTGTGGTGGCGGGCGCCTGTAGTCCCAGCTACTCAGGAGGCTGAGGCAGGAGAATGGCGTGAACCTGGGAGGTGGAGCTTGCAGTGAGCCGAGATCCTGCCACTGCACTCCAGCCTGGGCGACAGAGCGAGACGCCATCTCAAAAAAAAAAAAAAAAAAAAAAAATTTTGAATTTCAGATAAACAATGTTTTGGTGTAAGTATGTCTCAAATATTTTATGGGATATATTTTTATTTGTCAAAGCTGGCAAGCCTAGACTAGGGAAATTAAGGTTTTGTTTCAGCACTACCAAATCAGTACTTGACAATCCAGACATTGCCAGCTGAGCTTTGCCCCTGCCGACCCTCTACTGGTGCCCTCCCTTCATCTTTCTCCCATGTTTTATAAAAAATGTAGCCTATTTTTCCTGAGGCTTATCTCTTCCTCCTTTTTGGAATAACAGCTTTCTTTCATGAAATATATTTTCAAATAACTTCCATAAGTAATGATTTGTGGGAGGTAAAACTTTCTAAGTTCTTCCAGGTTTGACAGTACCTTTATTCTGCCATCACATTTGATTGATACTTAATCTGAGTATAGAATTCTGGATTAAAAATGATTTTTCCTCAGAACTTGAAAACATTGCTCCATTGTCTTACAGCACCCAGTATCACTAATGAGAAATCCAAGGTCAGCCTGATTCTCCTTCTTTTGTAGATAATTTGCTTTGTTTTCATTTTCTGAAAGTATTTATGAATTTCTCTTCATTCTTGGTTGTATTTGTTTGCTAGAGCTGCCATAACAAAATATCACAGACTGGGTGGTTTAAACAGCAGAAATTTATTTTCTCACAATTCTGGATGCCAGAGTGCAAGAGCAAGATGTCACCATGTTTACAGTTTCTCCTGAGGCCTCTCTCCTTGGCTTGCAGATAGCCACCTTCTCACTGTGTCCTCACATGGCTATCTTTCTGTCTGCGTTGTCTGTGTCCTGATTTCCTCTTCTTTTAAGGACACCAGTCATATTGGATTAGGTCCCAACCCAGTGACCCTATTTTAAATTAATTATGTCTTTAAAAGCCCTTTCTTCAAATACAGTCACATTCTGAGGTACTAGGAGTTAGGACTTCAACATATGAAATTTAGGGGACACAGTTCAACCCATGACATTGGTATTTTGAAATCTCACAGTGATATCTCTGGGCATTAGCCATATTTTTCATTTATGTTGTTGGTCTCTCACTAGACTCTCTCAATATAAAGATTTGTGTCTTACAACTCTGGGAAATTCTCTCCTATTATCTATTTTAAAATTCTCCCTGTCTTTTTGTCTATCTCTTTCTGGAACTCATTAATCAGTAGTTCTACTAGCAGGATAGGCTAAATGCTATAGCAAGTAATGCCAAAATCTTAGTCATGTAACACCACAAAGGATTTTTTTCTCACTGATGTAACAATGTAATGTGTATTGGTGGAGGAGATAGCTAGCATAGTATCTCCTAGCTATCTCCTCCACCAATACACATTACGGGGGGTGGGGGGGGTCTGCACCAGTTAGTGACTCAAGGACTATTTTTAATAGCCCTAATAATTTTTAATCCAGTAATGGTTCCTTTGACCTAGTGGCTTTGTGTCACCCAGAGCCTTAGAATCGTTTTACTGTGTTCTCTGCACTCATCTACTATATGGGAGAGGATGAAGGATTTCACAGGACATGTTAGGGTTCCATTATAAAAAGGAGGCTTTATCACTTTTACCATAACTCCGAACTGCAATAAAGCCTAGGAAATGTAGTAGAGCAATGACCCAAAGGAAGAGAAGACTTTACAGATATTGGTGAGCAATGACAGTCTCTGCCACAGCAAACCATATGGAGCCTCTCTGCCTCTTGTTTCTAATAGTTTCTTCTTCTTCTTTTTTTTTTTTCTTTTTCTTTCTTTTTTTTTTTTTTGAGACTGTATCTTGCTCTGTCACCCAGGCTGGAGTGCAATGGCACAGTCTCAGCTCACTGCAACCTCCACCTCCCTGGTTCAAGCGATTCTCCCACCTCAGCCTCCCGAGTAGCTGGGACTACAGGCGCATGCCACAACACCTGGCTAATTTTTTGTATTTTTAGTAGAGATGGGGTTCCACCATTTTGGCCAGGCTGGTCTCGATCTCCTGACTTCAGGTGATCCGCCCACACTGGCCTTCCAAAGTGCTGGGATTGCAGGCGTGAGCCACCACGCCCAGCGTCTCTAACAGTTTCTATCCCTTTGTCTTTTGTTCCATTATTTAGGAGATTCCTTCCATTTCATATTCTAATTGTATATTTTATGTTTTCATTTTTATGTAAAATTTTCAACTTCCAAGGGTTTTTTCCTTATTCTATTGTCTTTTACTAGCATCCTCTTCCTGTCTGATGGGAGTCTTATTTTTCCAAGTCTTCAGCAATACTAATTGTAGTGTGTTACATACTCATTTTAAAAGTTTGTGCCTTGCTCTGTTTCCTCCAAAATATGTTGCTATTTATATGCCCTGGTTATTTTCTCTCAGTTTGCCAGCTTCCCATAAATTTCTAGTGATCCTTAGATATCCATAGTTATTTACGAGTGAGTCAAGAGAAAAGCTGGCTGTGAACACTGAGTGGCCAGAGAGTGTGAATATGGGGCGCCTTGATAATTGCCTTAATTTTTCTCCAATGTGTTCAATTTCTATAAATAAGTAAGGAAGGAAAAAAGATCTCCTTGTGTTTTGCAGTATGTTGGGCAGGTCTCTCTAGTTCTGTGAGCAAATCTTTTCCCTCCTTGGCAGCAATTATTTTTATCTAATGTCTTGGTAGTGCTTCCTCATCTCTACTCACCAGGCAGTGTGGTCAATCTGCCTTCATTGAATTCTCTTACCACTAATCGTTCCTCCTCTCCTATCCCTTTTGTTTTTGCAACTTGTAGGTTTTCTTCTCTCTTTCCTGTTGCTTTAATGGAGTCCCAGGAAGGACTCGAAACGAAATTCAACAATTTCACTTTAGGAAAAAAAAAAAAAAAGAACAATGAAATAATGTCTTGCTAAAGTGCCAGAAAATCCTTAATAATCTTTACTTTATTTTGTTTTTGCTGTTGTTGTTGAATTATATATTTGAAGTCAATCTATGGCAGTGAACATTTTGGGGATTATATATAGATTTGGTACTGTAGAAATTAACTGAAGTTCTTATCAAAGGAAAAACTAGGTAAATAGGAACTAGCTGAATTTTTAAAAATACTGATGTGGCTGCTGAAATGTGTTTTGCATGTAGAAATATGAGTCACAGCAGTGAAAATATGAAAAAAAAAGTGTTGATTGTTATGAATGTTTCCACGAGGCATACTGAACCTAAGAGCATTTTTCTTTCTTTTCATTTGGCTTCCTCCTTGGATGATTTTCTCGGATTTCTGGTAGTAGGCTCATTCCACTTCAGCAAAACATAGCAACTTCTTCCAAATCAGTTTTCTCAACCAGAGAGTGCATCAGATCACCAGCGAAGCTCATTCAAAATAAACATCCCTGCCATAGCCCCCTCCCAAGGCTTATCAAACTTTCTCAGACGGGGTGCCAAGCAAGTGTACTTTGAAAAGGCTCCTAAAGGGATCAGGGTATTCTGTTTTTTATGTCACATCAAGCCCCCACCTCCTACACACCGTACACACACGTAACTACAAACTACTGTTCTAGAGGGCAGCTTGCTCCCAGTAGAATCATTGAATACATGCATTCTACATAAAACAGAATAGGGTGATCATTAAAAACTCAGATTCTGGAGTCAAGTTGGGCTTGCACTCAGGATTTTTTATGTGTGACCTTGGCCAATTCACTCTAATTCTACTGGTAATAGTAGTAGATATAAGTAACACTGAGTGTTTCCTGTGTTCTAGGCAAAACACAGGAACACAGGAAATCCATGTTTGCTAAACACTAAACATGGATTAATTCACATAATTCTGCAACAAACCTATGAAGTAGGTGCTGTTCAAGGAAATTAAGGCTTAGAGAGGGAATAAGTAATTGTTAACTTGCTTAAAATTATATAGCCAATCAGCGATGCAGCTGGAATAACACCTAGGTCATCTAACTCTAAAGACTATGCACTTGGCCACTTCATTGTATTGTCTCTGACAAATAGAAAGGGAAAGAGAAAAATCTACAAAAAAAAAAAAAGGAATTAATGAATCTAAGATAGAAATAATTCAAAATGAAAATCTGTGAATGGTATTAGCCTGAGAATGTGCTTGAACCTAGCAACCAACTGAAAAACAGGAATGGGGATAATGTTCCAAGGAAGACTACAGGGTGGCAGCCCGTAAAAGCATTGTGTAGATTCAAAAGGAATTCCCATTCATCAGCTTTTCCCCAACGACCAACTTGATAGATGAAGAATGACAGATGTGATGTCATTGTCACATCTGGCCTTTTAATAAACTTCTCCTGAAAGCACCGAATGGAAGCCTCAGTATAACAGCTGTTCAGCAGGAATGGAAAGTTTCAGGTTCAAAACTGGAACAGGAAGACACAGGGCTCTAGAAGGAAAGTTTCCAGAGGGGATGAAACAAAGGGGACTAACAAAACATCATATTTTGGAGAATTTTGGGGGAAGATTGAGACAAAAAATATAGACTAATTTTGAAGACATACACAAAAGAAAGATCTTCTTGGCTTTGTTGTGAACAATATTTATTCAATTATAATTCTGTGAATACTATGATGGCTTTCAGCTTTTTAAATCAACCTATAGACTAATCATAGAAGACCTAATTGTTGTTGCAAAAGAGAATATAACTATTATTATGTAATTTAGATTTGGTTTAACTGTGAAACCAAATAACTTTGGCTTAGACATGACAGAAGCCTATTGTCCTTTGATGTGAACAGAGTCTGCAGTAAGTGGTCTGGAGCTGGTGTAGTGCCTCTCATCCAGAGGCATCTAGGCTGCTTCCTGACAAGATGTCTACCTCAGGACCCACGATGGCTGCTCAAGCACTAACTAAAATATCCACATTCCAGACAGCAGGAAAGAGGAAGATATGGTGAAAAATGTGTCCTCTCCCTTTAAGGGACATTTTCTGGAATTTATACTCAACACTTTGTTTACATCCTATTGGCCAACCACACAGCCAGGTACAGTCACAGAGACATTGGGAAAGGTAGGTTCTATTCTGGGAAACTATATGTCCAACTAAAACCGAGATTCTATTACTAAGGAAGAAGGAGGAATGAATGTTGAGTGACAACAATCAGTCTTTGCCACAATTAACATCCTTGACAATGTAAAATAATAGCAGAAACAGAAGATGAAAATAAGGAAGAGAGCTAAAGAAAAGAGTATAAGTCATTACAAAACAAGGAGTTAAGAAACACTATGTTTACAAAAAAAAATAAAGTGCAAGTAAGAAATTTAAAATACCGTAGTGATATAGCTATTTGGCAGAGACAATGGTGGGGAATTAGTACAAGGAAAGTTTAATTATAACTGTTTTGTTCGCTCTGGAAACAGATCTAGGGAGAGAAGAGAAGGGGTAGGAAAGGGAGTATAAAATAAAGATAAAGAGATACAATGAGATTCAACTTACGGAGAAAAAAAATCCATGTATATAAAATATAAAGGATCAGAAATTAAGAGAGAAATTTTCATTTAAGGGTACAGGGAATGTCACTGGTTTCTGACTTAGAGACTTGTGGATTTATTCCGTTTATGAAACCCTCTCCACTCACCAAAAAAAAATTAATCCATCCATGGTTCATATTCATGGAAGAAGTAATAATGATATATATTAAGAAATAAAAATTGAAGTTGAATTTTACATAGAAAAGATGTGGTACATTTTACCTCCAAATTCCTTAAAACTGCCAAAAGTCCCTTTCAGAATCTCCTCAAGCTCCTTTATCCATCACTTCATCTTCTAGTCAAACCCGCTTTTCCACAGGCAATACTATTTGGAAAAAATTTAAACTACTTTTTTCTTTTTACATATCTACTTCATTTTTCATTATTAAAAAGTCAGAAGAGTATTGTCTCCATTTAACACATTTTATGTTTATGTACACTCTATGATACTTAAAAAGCGATGTCACAATGTTGTCTTGTATTTTATTTAATATGTTTGGAATTTCAGCTGCGTTACAGGTTAATGCAGTTTGGGAATGTAACTATCATTTACACTACAGTTTTTCTATGAGAAAATATATTTTTGGTGCCAAACAACTGACTGATGAATACTTTTGAAACACAAACCTATACTGGAGAGACTAGTTTAACTCTTTAATTCATCCAACCAATGAAATTCCAGGTTACAAAAGCACCTGAAAAGTTGATGTCATGGTGATAAAAGTGTGAACTGATAAATAAGATAAAAACTAACACCAGATGTGACTGTTTTATTGGATTACTTTGACATACATATATTCCTAAGAAAAACAGCATATATTTCTGGAGCAATGCCATGTCTGAAATCCTTCAGTTTTGTGTAACATCAGCAGAATAGAGCCTAATGTCAGCAGTGTTTTCTTGGGCTGGTCATATCTCATGGAGGGAGGATGTCAGCTTGCCAAAGAGAATATTACATGCCAAGCACTGAAATATAATCTACTGAATCTTGTCATTGAACAGTATGGAACAACATTCAGCCATGAGAGGTGGTGACAAAAAGAAGTTATCAATCTCATGGGTGATTTCACAAAGTTTATCTATTATGAAAGATTGGGTTTCTGTGGAAATAATTTAACAAATAGCTTTTGTCCATCCAACAGACCTCTAAACTTTAAGCATTAATATTAAAATATGTGACAACAAGCATATACCCTATCACACTGAGTTTCCAAAAAAAAAAATTAAATTTTTTTCCCAATTAAAATTAGCCTGTGTGACAGATGCCTCTAAACTGAGAAATTTTAGAAAGCCCAAGATTAGAGTAGCAAAGCTTTTAGTTGACTCTTGCCTTAGTAATGATTAAGTTTCTTTGTTCATGTAAAAGGTCAGACTTCCTTAGTAAGTACAGACATGCAAATGTGTTTACTTGGGGAAAGGATTGGGATTTGTCTTTTTCTTTTTTGAGACAGGAACTTGCTCTGTCACCCAGGCGAAAGTGCAGTGGAGTGATTGTAGCTCACTGTAACCTCAAGCTCCCGGGCTCAAGCAATCCTCCATCTCTGTCTCCTGAGTATGAGTAGCTGAGACTACAGGCACATGCCACCATGCCTGGCCAGTTTTTAAATTTTTTGTAGTCGCCGGGCAAGGTGGCTGGCTCACACCTGTAGTCCCAACACTTTAGGAGGCTGAGGTGGGTGGATTGCTTGAGCCCAGGAGTTCAAGACCAGCAACATGGCAAAATCCCTTCTCTACAAAAAATGCAAAAATTAGCCAAGCGTGGTGGCACCCGCTTGTAGTCCCAGCTACTGGGGAAGCTGAGGTGGGAGGACACTTGAGCCAAGGAAGTGGAGGTTGCAGTGAGCCGTGATAACACCACTGTACTCCAGCCTGGCTGACAGAGGCAGATCCTGTCTCAAATAAATAAATAAATTTTTTATAGAGCTATATTGCCCAGTCTGGCCTTGAACTCTTGACCTCAAAAGATCCTCCCGCCTCAGCTTTCCAAAGTGTTGGGATTACTGTGAGCCACTGTGCCCAGCCAGAAGGATTTTTATCCAACTGCAAAGGACTAAAGAGAATTTCCACAAACAACTCTCCTCAGGAAAATTTTGTTATTCTTCGTTTCTTTTCATTATATGTACTTTGTTCAACTATAATCAACAGGAAGAAGTCTGCCCTTCAGAACAGCTAGGTTTATTCAGAATTGCTGACTTCAGAATATTTCATGTTATCCCATGATTATTAGAACCAAACATTTTAAGGAATAAGTTTATTCTGTAGAATTCTCTGAACTTGGACTGTTTCTCTTTGACATATTTATCTACAGTTTAGATATTTATCTACAGTTTAGAATTGTTCTGACTCTATTGGGTAAAATTGCTCTCAAAAGAAACATGGTCCTTGAAGAGACTTAAATGTTTGTGTTACACCTCATTCATGCTTTACTTTTTCCTTATTTCTACTTTGCAATTTACAGATCATATGTGAGGTCACAGTAAGCCCAATATTGTGTATGTACAGTCTCTTCTATAAGAAATCAAAACTGTCTTGTGGTTTTGTTTGCCTGTTTGTTGTTTTTGTTTTTGTTTTTTGAGACCATCTTGGTCTGTTGCTCATGCTGGTGTGCAGTGGCACAATCTCGGCTCGCAGCAACCTCCATCCCCTAAGGTTTAAGCAATTCTCATGCCTCAGCCTCCCGAGTAGCTAGGATTACAGACATGCACCACCACTCTGGCTAATTTTTGTATTTTTAGTAGATGCTGGGTTTCACCATGTTTGCCATGCTGGTCTTGAAAACTTGGCCTCATGTGATCGACCCACCTTGGCCTCCCAAAGTGCCAGGATTGCAGGTGTGAGCCATCACGCCCAGCCTGTCTTGTGTTTTTGGATGAAACTTCACTCCTTCATTTCAAGATGACATACTTTAAATATTTAGTATACAGTTGGTGAATGATCTCCAGGTTTCAATGAGAAAATCTACCTCTGAAAAGCATCTCCCTCAGCTTCCTCTCTTAAGTTTTAGAGTTGCTGTTGTCTACTTCTCAGTTTCTCATTCTTACTTTAATCAGTCTTGCTGTAAGTTGATCTGACATACGTTTGTAATGATATACTTTATGCAAACAACTCCTCTATCTACTCCAGCAACCACATCTTTCCTGAACTCTTGTACCATAAAACTGCCTATTGGGTTGCCTGCCTCAATGTCCCAGAGATTCATAACTAAACTTATATCTTTCCCTTACATTTTATACCTCTGCTGTGAGCCTTATATCAGTAAATGACACTCCCATCACCTGAGCTAGAAACCAGATCTAGAAAAGTTATCTTAGAGAATAACTTCCAGGAGGCAGGGCAAGATGGTGGAATAGAAGGTTCCACCAATCATCTACTCTGCAAGGACATCAATTTAACAACTATCTATACAAAAAAAAGCACCTTCATAAGAACCAAAAATCAGGTGAGCTCTCACAGTAGGTAGTTTCAGCTTCATATAGCTGAAAGAGACACTGAAGATGTAAAAAAAAAAAAAATCTTGAATTGCGGACGTCACCCCTCTCCCATCCCCCCTGCAGCTGTGGCCTGGTGTGGAGAGCAATTTGTGTGCAGGGGAGAAGTTGAGCACAGCCATGGTGAAGCATTGAACTCAGTGCTGCCCTGTTATATAGCAGAAAGCAAAACTGGACCAAACTCAACTGATGCTTCCCAATGGAGGGGCATTTAAACCATCCCTAGTCAGAGGAGAATCACCGATCCCAGCAGTCTAACTTCAGTTCCCATAAGCCTCACCACCATGGGCTAAAGTGCTCTGAGACCTTAAACAAACTTGAATGGCAGTCTAGGCCATGAGGATAGCAATTCCTAGGTGAGTCCTGGTGATGAATTGGGCCCACAGCCATTGGATTGGGGTGGGGGGGGCACACAACCTACTGAGACACTAGCTTGGGTGCCTAACAAGGGGCTGGCATCACCCCTCCCCTAACCCCAGGCTGCACAGCTCACGGTTCCTTTCTTCTACTTTAGGAGAGCAAAGAGTAGGGAGTACTTTGTCTTGCAAAGCCCACAGCTCAGCCACAGCAGAATAGGGCACCGGTCAGAGTTGTAAGGTCTCCTTTCCAGGCCCTAGCTCCCAGACAACGTTTCTAGACACACTCTGGGCCAGACGGAAACCTGCTACCTTGAACGAAAGGACTCAATCATAGAAGGGTTCATCACCGCTAACTGAAGAGCGCTGGGCCCTGAATAACCAGCAGTCGTACCCAGATAGAATATCATGGGCCTTGGGTGAGCCTCTGAGATTTGCTGGCTTCAGGTGAGACTCAGCTGTGGTGGTTATAGCGTGAGACTCCTTCTGCTTAAGAAAAGCAGAGAGAAAAGTAATGGGGACTTTGTCTTGCACCTTAAGTACCAGCTCAGCCATGATAGGGTGGAGCACCAAGCAGGCTCTTATGGCTCCCGATTCTAGGCCTTGAATCTTGGATGGCATTTCTGAACGTGCCTTGTGCCAGAAGGGAGCCCACTGACCTTAAGGGTGAGTCCTAGGCCAGGCAGCATTCACAGCAGTCTGACTGAAGAGTCGGTAGGCCTTAAAGGAATATCCACAGTAGTCTGGCAGTACTCCCCACAGGGCTGTGGTGGTGGTGTCCATGAGGTAAGGCTCCTCCGCCTTTGGCAAAGTGAGCAGAGTGAGGACTGTGTATTGTGGCCTGGGTGCCAGTTCAGCCACAATACAGTAAAAGACCAGGTAAACTGTTAAGGTTTTTTACTCTAGCACCTGGCTCCCAGATGACACATATGGACCTGCCTGGGGGGAACTCACCTTCCCTGAGGGGAAAGGACACAAGCCTAGTTGGCTTTGCTACTTGTTGATTGTGTAGCCCCAGGGCCTTGAGCAAACATACTGGTAGCTAGGGAGTAGTTACAGCAGGCCTTGGGCAAGACCCAGTGCTGTGCTGGCTTCAGGTCTGACCCAGCGCAGTCCTAGTGGTGGTGGCCACAGGGGTGCTTGTGTCACTCCATTTCCAGCTTCAGGTGGCTCAGAATAGAGAGAGAGACTTTGGGAGAAAGCAAAGGAAGAAAACAAGAGTCTCTGCCTGGTAATGCAGAGAACTCTTCTGGATCTTGTCCACACCATCAAGGCAATACCTGTACGAGTCTTAGGTCACAGCTTAGATGAGAACACTAGTCCTTTTGAATTTCTGGAAAGTCTTCCCAAGGATGAGTACAAACAAGCCCTGGCAGTGAAGACTACCATAAATACCTAACTCTTCAATGCCCAGAGACTGAACACATCTACTAGCATCAATACCATCCAGGAAAACATGATCTCACCAAAAGAACTAAATTAGGAGCCAGTGATCAATCCTGGAGAAACAGAGATATGTGACCTTTCAGGTAGAAATTTCCTAAACAGATACAACTTAGAAGATTGAGCCAGGAAAAAGTCCAAAACTTGATCAAACCAATAACAAGTAACAAGATCAAGGTTGTAATAAAAAAAATCTCCCAGTAAAGAAAAATCTGACACCTGATGGCTTCACTGCTGAATTCTACCAAACCTTTAAAGAAGAACTAACACCAATTCTACTCAAACTATTCTAAAAATAGAGGAGAGAATACTCCCAAATCATTATACAAGGCCAGTACCTAACAACAAATACCGAATTTGCTTTGGGTAGTATGGACATTTTAACAACATTGATTTTTCCAGTCTATGAACATGGAATATCTTTCAATGCTTTGGTGTCCTTTTTAATTTCTTTCATCAGTGTTTTATAATTTTCAAAACAGAGATATTTCGAATACCTAATACCAAAACCAAAGATACATCTTAAAAAGAAAATTGCAGGTCAATATCTCTGATGAATATTGGTGCAAAATCCTGAACAAAATATAAGCAAATTGAATCCAACAACATGTTAAAAGTATTATTCATCATGACCAAGTGTCATTTATCCCTGGGATGCAAGAATGGTTCAACATACACAAATCAATGTGACACATTCATATCAACAGAATGAAGAACAAAAATGATCATTTTCAATCGATGCTGAAAAAGCATTTCATAAAATTCAACATCCTTCATGATAAAAACTCTCAAAAAACTGAGGATAGAAGAAACATAACTCAACCTAATAAAAGCCATATATAACAGACCCACAGTTAGTATCATACTGAATGGGGAAAAGCTGAAAGCCTTTTCTGTAAAATCTGGAACATGACAAGGATGCCCCTTTATTATTCAACACAGTACTGTAAGTCTTAGCTACAGAATCAGACCAGAGAAAGAAATAAAGGGCATCCAAATTGAAAAAGAAGAAGCCAAATTGTCCTTATTTGTAGGTGATATATTTGGAAAAACCTAAAGACTCCACAAGAAAATTATTTGAACTTACAAACATATTCAGTACAGTTGCAGGATACAAAATCAACATACAAAAATCAGTTGCATTTCTATATGCCAACAGCGAATAATCTGAAAAAGAAATCAGAAAGTAATCCCATATACAACAGTCACAAATAAAATTAAGTACCTAGGAATTAACTTAACCAAAGAAGTGAAATATCTCTATTATGAAAATTATAAAACACTGATGAAAGAAATTGAAAAGGGCACCAAAGCATTGAAAGATATTCCATGTTCATGGACTGGAAAAAATCAATGTTGTTAAAATGTCCATACTACCCAAAGCAAGCTACAGATTCAATGCAATCCCTATCAAAATACCAATGACATTCTTCACAGAAATAGGAAAAACAATCCTGAAATTTATATGGAACTGCAAAAGACCCAGAAGAGCCAAAGCTATCTTGAGCAAAATGAACAAAACAGGAAGAATCACATTACCTGATTTCAAACTATACAAAAGAGCTGTAGTAACCAAAATGGCATGGTACTGGCATAAAAACAGACACATAGACCAATGGAACAGAACAGAGAATGCAAAAAACAAACCCACTTACTTACAGTGAAGTCATTTTTGACAAAGGTGACAAGAACATACACAGTCTCTTCAATAAATGGTGCTGGGAAAACTGAATATCCATATGCAGAAGACTGAAACTAGACCCCCTGTCACTCACCATATACAAAAATCAAATCAAAATCAATTAAAGACTTAAATCTGAGATCTCAAGCTATGAGACTACTACAAGAAAACATTGAAGAAGCTCTCCAGGACATGGGTCTGGGCAAACATTTATTGAGTAATACCCAACAAGTACAGGCAATCGAAGCAAAAATGGACAAATGAGATCACATCAAGTTAAAAAGCTTCTGCACAGCAAAGGAAGCAATCAACAAAGTGAAGAGACAACCCACAGAATGGGAGAAAATATTTGCAAACTATCCATGTGAAAAAAGATTAACAAACAGAATATTTAAAGAGCTTAAACAATGTCATAAGAAAAAATCTAACAATCCAATTTTAAAATGGGCAAAAGATGTGAATAGACATTTCTCAAAAGAAGACATACAAATGGCAAACAGGTATATTAAAAGGTTCCCCACATCACTGACCATTAGAGAAATGCAAATTGAAACTTCAATGAGATATCATTTCACCCCAGTTAAAATGGCTTATATCAAAAAGTCAGGCAATAACAATTTCTGACAAGAATGTGAAGAAAAGGAAACACTTGTACGCTATTGGTGGGAATGTAAATTAGTACAACCACTATGGAGAACAGTTTGGAGGTTCCTCAATAAACTAAAAATTTAGCTACCATATGATCCAGCAATCCCATTACTGGGTATAAACCCAAAAGAAAGGAAATCAGTATACTGAAGAGATATCTGCATGCCCATGTTTGTTGCAGCACTGTTCACAATAGCCAAGAATTGGAAGCAACCTAAATGCCCATCAACAGATAAATGGATAAAGAAAATGTGGTACTCATACACAGTGGAGTACTATTCAGTCATTTAAAAAAGAATGAGATCTTGTCATTTGCCACAACATGGATGGAACTGGAGGTCATTATGTTAAGTGAAATAAGCCAGGCACAGAAAGACAAATATTGTATGTTATCACTTATTTGTGGCATCTGAAAATCAAAACAATTGAACTCATGGATACAAAGAGTTAGAAGGATGGATACTAGAGACTAAGAAGGGTAGTGGGGGTGGTGGTGTGGCGTGAGGATGGTTAATCGGTCAACAAAAATTAATTGGAAAGAATAAAACCTAGTATTTGATAGCACAACAGGGTGACTGTAGTCAATAATAATTTAATTGTACATTTTAAAATAACTAAAAGAGTATAACTGGATTGTTTGTAACACAAAGGATAAATGCTTGAGGGGATGGATATCCCATTTTCTATAATGTGATTATTATGTATCGCATGCCTGTATGAAAACATCTCATGTACGCCATAAATATATGCACCTATTATGTACCCAGAGAAATTAAAAACTAAAAAAGAGTAACTTCCAAAGTGAGAAAAAGAGGTTTATGCTAAATTTTTCAGTTTTTCTCATTCCCCAAGCATCCAAGCAGAAAATGAATCCTGTGGATTTGTTATATAAGAATGGCCCCAGCAGAGTCCAGCAGAAATATGATACGAGGAGCTGAAGATGTCTCCAATCCAGTCTCCACTGTCTCACCTCCTACACATATGGGAATCCATTTTTCTTAAGCTTCGCAGGGTGGGGGGCAGATTTCATTGAAAGAGGAAGGACATGGGTCCCAGGACTCAGGAGAGATAGCGAAGTCGTATGGAAATAAGGGAAGTATCTATTTGCCACCCTGAATAGAGTGAAAGAGCTAGTCCTGAATCTTGATAGAGAATGGGATGCAAGCAAAAGCCAAATGGCAGGTGCTGTTTTGATGAGGGTGATACTAAGACATTCAATAGCTCTGGTCTCATCACTTCACCCCAGGATAACCTGCATTTGCCTATTACCTGGTTTTTCTCTATCTCATGACACCCCTTCAATGGACCCTGCACAAAGCTACCAGAGTAGTCTTTCCAATGGATTAATTTAATAATTTCATTCTCCTGTTCATGAGACATCAAAAGCTGTCCATATCTTTACTGGCATATCCAATTTACTATCCTACTCTTCCTGTCAGTCCCAACACTTGGCTACCTCAAATCACTGGTAGTTACTTGAATATACCCTACTATTTCATGCCACCATCATTTCACATAGCTATCCCCTTTTCTTGGGTCACTCTTTTTCTTCCCCACACAACCAATATGCTAACATTTATTTGTTCTTTAAAATTATTCAGGCATTGCTCTGCAAGGAAAGCCTTTCCTGGTCCCTAGAATGATTTATGTACCCATCATCTGTGTCCCCAAAGCACCTGCATTTACCTCCACCACTTATCCACTGTTACTTTGCTCTCACCCCCATGAGAATGTAAGACTGCAAAGGTCTTTGAGAAAGTATTAGTCATCTTTCTTTAATCCCTGTACTGCCTGCTACATAATAAATACACAATAAATTTTTCTACATAAGCAATATAACATTGTTTTCATAGAAACATATTTTCCTAGTTCCAAACAAATTGATATACAAATATATTTTGTGAACTCAATCTGTTCATAAGTTTTATAGGCTCTATTATGGAAAAATGAAAGTCACTTCGTATACCACACATGAATAATCAGTTGTCAAACAGAATACAATCAAATACACCAACTCCAAAACTGAGGCAAATATAATTTAACTTTTATTAATTCGGTACCTTTTTCATATCTTGGGATGCCTCATAGGCATAATCATGAATATCAATTTCCGTTGTATTGTACATAAAATATGCTTACATAATGATAAAGATTTTTAGCCTTGATGCCAGAACATTTGGTGTACTATCATTTATTATTTTGCCAGAATTAATGCTAAGTTGCATGCCATACATTTCACAAAGAATGATCTTAGCTATCTATAGCTGCTACCAAAGCAAACCTTCCAAGAATCTTAAAACAAAAAGTATGGTGATATCACAGACACCAATACAAACTCACTGGAACTGCAATGAAATTCGCCTTTCTTTTGTCAAATTTTAATTTAGGTAAATATTTTTCCAATGTGAGAAATCTCTGTGCTGTAAAACACATAGAAATTTCATAAAATGCCCTCCAGAGCTAAACTTTCTAAAAGTGCACAACATATCTACGTGTTGAAGATTACTTGCTCAACTTGCTAATGGCTAATTGTTTAAAAAAATTAATATGCAGGTCCAAAGGACAAGAATAGTCCTTTCTCTGCCTTGCTAAGCCTCTCCTGTTTTCAGAAATATTGGATATATATTTTTCCAAATAGTTGTAAAGGAGTTATTCCTAAACATTGTGCTAGACACATAACATCTAGTAATAAATAATTATAGAAAAATCCTTCATTTCAACGAATTGTGTGTTCCCTGTGCTCAATTAACTGTCTCTTCATATTATGATTTGAAATGCCTTTCACATTAAGGCATGTGTTATTTTATGTATGAAAATGAGGCTATTGAGATGCCAACAGTGTGACTTGCATTTTGCGCTATTTTTCCAAACACTAATAATAGGTTTTCTCTTAGCCACCCATGTTTTGGTCAATGACAAGTATGTGTGAGATGGGTACCTGGAATTCTAGCATTGTTTATAGCCACATAATAGAGATTTATTCTGCATAATATAGTGGATTTGAGAGGACAGAATATTTTAAAGGAACAGATCTCAGGAGAACTCACTCGCTATCTGAGGACAGTACCAAGGGGAACGGTGCTAAACAATTCAAACTGGATCTCAGGAGATCCAAGAGATCCTTTAAAAGCAGGCTTCAACCAAGATAGCTAGCCTTAAAGATACACTAACTGTCTCAGTCCATTTGGGCTGTTATAACAAAAATACCATAGACTTGGTGGTTTAAACAACAAACATTTATTTCTTACATTTCTGGAGGCTGTGCTGACAGATTGGGCATCTGGTGAGAGCTCTATTCCTGGTTCATAGACAGCAGTCTTCTTGCTGCATCCTCACATAGTGGGAGGATTGAGGGAGCTCTCTGGGGTCTCTTTTGTAAGGACACTAATACGGTTTTGATCTGTGTCCCCACCAAATCTCATGTTGAATTATAATTCCCAGTGTTGGAGATGGGGCTGGTGGGAGGTGACTGGATCATGAGGGCAGATTTCTCATGAATGATTTAGCACCATCCTCCTTGGTATTGTCCTCAGATAGTGAGTTCTCCTGAGATCTAGTCCTTTAAAAGTATGTAGTGAAAGTATGCATGGTCCTCCGCCCTCTCTTGCTCCTGCTCCGCGCATTTAAGATGTGCCATGTAAGATGCGCGTGTAAGATGTGCCCCGTCTCCTTCCACCATGATTGTAAGTTTCCTGAAGCCTCCCCAGAGCAGAAGCCACTTTGGTTCCTGCAGAACCATAAGCAATTAAAACCTCTTTTCTTTGTAAATTACCCAGTCTCAGACTTTTTTTTGTAGCAGTGTAAGAACGTACTAACATAGGCACTGATCCCAGTCATGAGGGCTCCACCTTCATGATTTAATCACCTCTAAAGGTCCTACCTCAGGCCGGGCGCGGTGGCTCATGCCTGTAATCCCAGCACTCTGGGAGGCCGAGGTGGGTGGATCACGAGGTCAGGAGATCAAGACCATCCTGGCTAACACGGCGAAACCCCATCTCTGCTAAAAATA
Source organism: Pan paniscus (assembly GCF_029289425.2). Lineage (NCBI taxonomy): Eukaryota > Metazoa > Chordata > Mammalia > Primates > Hominidae > Pan > Pan paniscus. The sequence continues at coordinate 45,922,329 of NC_073264.2, forward strand.
CAAAAACTTAGCCGGGTGTGGTGGCGGGGGCCTGTAGTCCCAGCTACTCGGGAGGCTGAGGCAGGAGAATGGCTTGAACCCGGGAGGCGGAGCTTGCAGTGAGCCGAGATCGCGCCACTGCACTCCAGCCTGGGCGACAGAGTGAGACTCCGTCTCCCAAAAATAAATAAATAAATAATAAATAAAGGCCCTGCCTCTAAATACCATAACACCAGGAATTCAGTTTTAATATATGAATTTTGGGGAGGACACACACATTTGGTCCAGAACACTAACCATAACTCAACAAAGCAAATTGTGCATTGAGAATGCACAATTCTGAATGTGATGTGAATGCTCCCATATCACAGTGATGTCAATATCATGATCATGGTTGTTCTTACCTAAAAATTAAATTCCAAAGCTCTAGTCATCAGTAAATGCTGACAACTTCTAAAAGAGCTAAGCCAAAAGAACCATTAAATTAGCACATACTTCTACAGTGTGAACACTAGTCCTTTGATGAGCATAAAAGCTTGGATGTTATTTGTCACCATTTAACATTATGTCCTCCCTTTTCAGGCTTGTTTTTTCCAGATAAGCCTTTTTTTCACACTCCACAATTTTTTTATTAGCACTTCTCCATGAAATGGGCCTTTTTATTTTTAGCTTTGCCTAGATTAAATTCCCTTTGATATATATTTCAAGCTTCCCCCTTTGACTAGCTCAGCATTATAGACCTCACTGAATCCTTATTCAAATGGCAGGCACGACACTGCTCCCTTCTCTAATCACAGCGGCCATCCTCTAACAGAAGCTATTCCAAGGCTCCTGAAAAAAAAAATCATGTTTAATCTGTGAGGAGAAATTTAAGGTGGCAGGATTTCATTTCTGTAATGTACATACGTGTGTATAAGATACAAGAAACACAAAAAAGTGTTGCTTGAAGCTTTTTTGTTTTGTTACAAAAGCAATACATAGGACCCATGTATTGAATTACAATTATTCTGGCTTAATTTGACTACTGTGGGTCATGGAATGTATTGTCTAAGGAACACCTACAAAATGAAGTCAAATGAAGGACTCAGATCTCAGACAAACACAAATTGGGAGGTAATGAAATAGCAAAATTGATAAGATTACTCCAGCCTTCATCTCTCTATCAATAGAGAGACCTTTATTTACTTAACTTGCTATTTTCAAAGGAAGTATTACGAGAGAAAATTAAAGAGCTATAAACCTATAAAAAAAGGAATTTTCATCCAGATAAAGGGAAACAGAAGCACCTAAGCCCTAAGAGTTTGAATAAGTATTTCTTCAAACTTATACTTTATGCATAGCTGACAATAAAAACTCAGTCTAATAAATATATATATACCAAAAAAATGGTTTCTTAATCCTCTTCATGTTAGAACTTATTTCCAAGTCAAAAATTAGTATCTCCATTAGGGGCTTAGGTTTTAACTCAGCACATCTCTAATGCATCCAAATTTACTCTTCAATTAAACATTACTCTTCAAATTATAAACTTAGCACCCAGCTATCTCAAGGATTGGCAATAGATGCCCTAGGGAGAATGAGTATGTATAAAATAGTCATTGCTGACTGTTCTTTAGATCCTACGAATAAGATAGCAGTCACTGAATTTATAGCTTAATGGGTGAATGAGACATGTAAATCAATATACATCAAGGCAAAAGAATAGGAGCTAGATTGGAGGCATAAAGTACTATAAGAGTCAAAGTTGAAAGAAATTCCAACAGATTAGGGAAGTGTTAAGATTTTCCTGAAAAAAAAAAAAGAGTAATTGAGATGTGTCTTAAAAGTTCACTATGAATTGTAAAGACACACATAAGGAATCTGTAAGATATAAGAGAGTTGAAGTAAAAAGAAAAGCATGTCAACGGCCTGAGGTACGGAGAGACCAGTAATAGCAATCTGATTTGATTGAACTGTAGTTCAGGAGAAAAAAGAGAATGGGAAAATAAGTTAGAAAGAGGTAAGCCAAGGTAATTTCATGGGAAGCAAAAGAAGGAATTTGTACTTCCATAGAAGTACAGAATTTTATAGTTGAAAGGAACTATAGAGCCATCTAGAACAACCTGCTGATTTTTCAATTGTAAAAACAGAGGCCCAGATAACATGAATGACACCACTCGCTAGTGGCAAAGCCAAGATATGAATAAAGGTCTCCAAGACTCCCGATTCAACGGTCCTTACACTCCTTTGCTTCTGGGTAGAGAGGAGACAGGCTTAGAAACATGTTAGGCAAAGATCACCTCAGCAGCATCTGAAGAATAGATTGAAAATGAGAAAGAAAAAAAGCAGAGATTCTATTTAGAAGACCTAATAGACTAGTTCAGGTGGGAGATAATAAGAGCCTGAGCCAAAGTGAGAGTAATGAAAATAGAAAGGAGTAGACAGATTTCAGTAGCATTTCTCAAGCCGATAATTCTGTAGGGTTAATAAGTAATGGGAGGGGGGAAAAATAGTTCTTGTTCATTTAATTTTGCAAGTGCTAGGTTAAACCAAGACAAATATCTTCACTATAGGATTTCGAAAAGCTTTACTATGCTAATGTGGACTAAGAACCTCCTACATTGAGACAGAGAAAACAACGTTGCCCAAAGTGTTTTAAAAAGAATTTTTAATAGAATACTATTAACATGAGTTTTCAATGAAAACCTAGTTTGTGAAATACCATTAATATATGATAAACATGGAGGATTTTGTGAATGCTTCTACCAATGTGGAAAAATTGACTCTTCAGATTCAAAAGCCTAAGTGCAGAAGGAAGCTGGTTTATTTTGACATCTCTATTATTGACTATAAATCAAAGAAATATATCCCATCAGTGTCTATAAGAAGAACCCAGTTTGTCTTAGCCAAAATGTCTTGTTGTTATACCATTTCAACCAGTTGGAAGGTAATCTTTCTAAATTGCTTGGGAAAACATAGTTGTTTCCTAAATGGGTGAATGGTTTTAGGTCCCAGGAAGATTTTAATATTAATATGGAAATCTTTAAGAGAACTAAGAGTGTAGTATTAATATTTGTTTGCACATTGGTTTATATACACTTATCATTTAAGAATATTTGGCCTATTTAAATAACAGTTCAGACTTGTAATCCCAATTTAAAATGTTTAAATAATTGCAGACTGGTGGTTTTAGTTGGCATATTACTCTTAAGAGAAATTAAATTTCACCACATTAATGTGTAGTTTTTTTTAATTTATAAGCATTAAGAGCCTGAGAATATTTTTATAGAAATAGATTGTAGTGTTTATGAGACAAATTAAAAATATTAAATTTCTAAATACAAGTTGAAATGTTTAAGTGAGTTCAATTAACTAAATTTGTAAATGTTCCCAAATATTTAATACTAATTAAAGGCCCCTTTAATAATAGCTAAAATGTGTTGATTTATAAACAGAATAAAACTTATAAGCTGAACCTGAGACCTAAAGAAAGAATTATTGTTTTGTTTGTTGTTTGTATTTTTATTTGTAACTTCAATAAACTGTATACTAATTTTAAATATCACAGTTCATATTGATGAACTTTGAATAGTGTTTTCTGCAGAGAAACCTCCCTAAAGAAAGTAAACCTCACATTAAACAATTACAAAGAAGTCAGTGAATTGTTGGCTGATGGGTAGATTACAGACACCTTTGAGACAGTGGGTTGGGCGCAGTGGTCAGAGCAGAGGGTGGAAGATGCTGGTGGTGAAGATACGGAGACAGAGTCACAGACCATTGTATTAGTTTCCTATTGGCTGCTATACAAATTACTGCAATCTTAGTGGCTTAAAATGACACAAATTTATTCTCTTACAGTTCTGGAGGTCAGATATCCAAAATGGGCTTATAGGGCTAAAATCAAGGAGACAGAAGTGCTGTATCTCCTAGTCTGTACAGGCTGCTATAACAAAATACCATAAACTAGGTGACTGATAACAGAAATTTATTTCTCACAGTTCTGGAGGCTGGGAAGATCAAAGTGATAGCAGATTCAGTGTCTGGTAAAGGCCTGCTTCCTCATAGATGGCCAACTTCTCACTGTGTTTAGCCACTACCTTTCTTTACCCTCTGCCATGGCAATGTTCCACACAGTGGCCACCCATCAGCCTGGGTCCCAGACAAAGCAATGCAAAGCCCGCAAAGCTGCCCCATGATATACATATAGTGTGAGTGGGAAATAAACCTTTGTAATTTTAAGCTACTGAGATTTGGAAGTTGTTTGTTGAAGGAGCATGAACCAGCCTCTTGTGATTAATACAAAGGCACTAAAGAGTTTCTACACTTCCAAAAAACATTTGGCCTAACCTATAGTGCTTAAACTCTGAAGTGCAAGATGCAGATTATGTATTCAGAAATATTTTCTCGGTGACACAAAAAAAGCACAGAATGTGGTGCCAAGTATAGCTGTAGAATTGTCTTTGCAGGCAGTGTTTGAGAAAAGTGTCTAATCCAGGTTAGGTTTCAAGCTGCCTAATGATAAGGCAGTAGATTACATAACCACTCAAATTTCCTTCCAGCCTTATGGTTTTACACGCTTTAGTATAATGCCATTCTGGAAAGAAGTAGGTTACAGAAAAGAAACAATATGGTTCATATTCTAGGTTAGTCAGCAATTTCTATAGAATGTCAGTTACTTTAAGATTCACAGTGACTTCAATGCTATTAAAGTAACATTGATGAACTATAACAATGCCTTATATAAATTACTTGGAAAAATGAAAGACCACAGCAGTGGCCAAAATGTACACAGTCAGAGTAAACTAAACACTTTTTATTTTACTTAAAAACATATATTAATCACTTCCCAAATTCCAGGCACTAAGCTAGACCCACAGGTAGAAAGATAAATAGGAAATAGTCCCTGTCCTTCAGGGCTTACAGAGGCACACTAAAAAAAAATTAATCACAGGGCAATGTGTTAAGTGCTATAGTCGAGGGATAAATAAAGCTTTAAGTGACCACAGAGGATTAAGTAATAATTAACAAAATGCGTCAGAGAAAGTCTCTAGGAAGAAAAAAACTTCCATGCTATTAATTGTTGCTGAAATTATATATACATACACATACATATATAGTGACAGAGAGTTAGGATATACATATACACATGCATATATATGTATATACATATACAGATTTTAGCTACTTTAAATGCATAATTTATGTCCTCATTTACCTAAGACATGAAAATAAATTGAATATTTTGGAACAGAAATAGTAAGCCATAGAATACTTAGGATTATCCATTTTTAAAAGCCACCCTAAACATAATGACCTCTATCTTTGATGATTCAAAGAGAATTGCAGGATAATAAAAGGCCTTGAGTTGTTACCTACAGCAAGTGACCTTAGCCTCCAGCCTCAATTTCTGATCTATGAATGGTGATAAAGCCTTCCCTGCAGGAGTATTCTGAGGATTAGAAATAACACAAAAAAGCACCTGGCAAATAATTTGTCTTCAATAAATAGTAGTTGTTATGGTTACAATGTATTTGCTACCACTAGCATTAGGAGGCTAAACAGAACCTGCTCTGACCCTAAAACATGCTGTGGCAGTTACGCTTTTGAGTGCCTATTAAGACTTTGTTATGCATTGTTTTTCTTGTAAAAGTGTAGTATAAACTTAACCTCCCCCCAACCAAAAGAAAATTCAGCATCTGGGCTTTTTGATTATTTGAATTCAGAATCAATAGGAGTTCATAGGTTTTGACGAAATGAAAGGAAGAGAAACAAAAACATTGTAAAGTAGAAAATATATAAGGAAATGAAGGATTCAAAGATATCTGGCAACTCCAGTCATCAAATCAAAATATTCATTGAGCTATGATTACTGCTGGAGGATTCTTTCAGGCATAAAATATTACAATCATCTTTAACATTTCTTCTCCACTATACAAGGAAAGCAAACTATGACGCAGCTAAATAAATGCCTGGGTGGTAATTATTTTACCTCTTGGTTATAAATTACTCAAAAACAGTACCCATGTTTACTAAATATCTATGCAATACTTTAAATAGTAAGTATATAGTATAATATGAAGAAACTAGAGCAGATATAATCTCTAACAAATTTTTACATGCATTACTTTTTGGAGCGTAAAATAAAATAAGAATACAGTCAAATGATAAAAATAAACTTTCTTTAGTCTGTGATCACAGCTGATTAGGAAATGAAGATTTAGCAATTAGATAACTAATGTTATATATAAAATTACATTTATACTTAGAAATTCAAATCTGTATTACATACACATATTGGGAGAAAATTTTCCATGGGTCTCTTATGTTTCTGCATGTCTTACGAGCAGTAGCACTGACAGTTTTTGTTCCAGACTTTTTTCTTTTACAATGTTTCTTAAAAATGATTTATCTCTTTTGCAGTACTCTCTCTTTTTCCACCTTTATTGAGGCATAATTAACAAGTAAAAATTATATATACTTGTGGTATACAAGTTAATGTTTTGATATACATATAAATTGTGAAATAATTCCACAAAATCAAGTTAATTAACGTATCAATCACCTGACATTGTTACCATTTTTTTTTTTTTGGTAGATGTGGTGGAAACACTGAAGATCTATACTCTTAGCGAATTTCAAGTATACAATACAGTATGGGTAACTATATTCCCATTGCTGTCCATTAGATTTTCAGAACTTACTCATCTTGTGTAACAATTTCACTTCTGGGATATATCCAAAGGAAATGAAATCATTATCTAAAGGAGATATCTGCATGCCCCTGTTCATCACACTATCATTACAATATTACTCACAATAGTCAAAAGACAGAAACAACCTAAATGCCCACTGATAGATGAAAAGATAAAGAAAAAGTGGTATATATACATAATGGAATATTATTCAGTCTTTTAAAAAAAATTCTGACCTTGGTGACAATGTGAATGAACCTGGAGGGCATTATGCTAAATGAAATAAGCCAGACACAGAAATACAAATACCACAAGATCTCACTTATATGTAAAATCTAAAATAGTCAAACATAGAAATGGAAAGTAGAACGGTGGTTGCCAGGGGCTAGAGGGAGGCGGAAATGGGAAGATACTGATTAAGTGTTGCAATTTTAGTTATGCAGTCTATTTTTTCAAGGCTGTTTTCATTACAGCTTTGAAAAATGGATCTAGAGTCTCCCTTGGGAACAGTGGACAGATTTATTTGCTCTCCAGTATAAGAATGTCTCCTTCTAAGATAAAGACTGAGCAGTTTTGTTTGCAGTTCATTATGAAAGACTGGAGTTTCCTAAGCTCAGAGTTCCTTAGCTGAGATGCACACTGTGATAGTTAATTTTATATATCAACTTGACTGGGATAATGGATGCCCAGATAGCTGGTAAAACAGTATTTCTGGGTATATCTGTGAGGGTGTTTCAGGAAGATATTAGCATTTGAACTGGTAGACTGAGTGAAAAAGATCTGTCTCACCAATGTGGGTAGTTATCATCTAATCGCTTAAGGGCCCAAATAGAACAAAATTATGGAGTAAGGGAAAATTTATTCTCCTTCCTGAACTGGGACATCCATCTTCTCCTGCCCTTGTACCTTAGCCTTCTTTGGTTCTCAGGCCTTCAGACTCAGATTGGGGCTTACAGTGTTGGCTCCCCTAGTGCTCAGGTCTTTGGACTTGGACTGGAGCAGTACCACCAGCTTTCCTGGTCCTCCAGCTTGCAGATAGAGGATAGTGGAACTTCTCAGCATCCATAATTCCATGAGACAATTGTTTATAATAACTCTCTTTTTATATATCGGTCTATTTCCTACAGGTTCCTATTGTGCCATGAGTAATAGTTGTTGTCTTTTTTCTGGCCCAGAAGTTTCGTGACTTTGGTCAGCATCCATGAAACTATGACAGGTTAACTTGTTAACTTGTTCATAAGGTAAACTCTAAAACCCTTCACAGTTCTCGATAAGGCATGGCTTAAAGGTTAATTATTCAGTGACTTATGAACACAGTTTAGAAAAAGGGTAACTTTCAACTGAACAGATATTTATCGAGAACCTAGTGTGTACAAAGTAGGCTGCCTCAATTCTCAAGCTCCAAATTATATATATGTCAATACAGGCATGGAGCAGGAATGCCGACATTAGGTTCTTTCAACAAAAATTAAAGTTTTTAAGACTTGAAGAGAGTAAAGTAATAACAAAATTCCACCGATATGTAGTTGCAGTGCAGTGGACCTAAAGCAGACCAATTCTAGTGTGTGTCTCAAAAAACTTTTAAATTCTGACATGCCTGGATCTTCAAATGTCAGGTCTATAAAAACCTCAAGTCTAAGTTCCCACTGATAGACTTGAACCCTGCCCTCAGGATTCAGAGGGAGGAAATGGCTCAATATTTCATGTCCATTAGCCAGTACTAAACCTACTAGTATTATATCCAATCCATCCTAAGCTTATCTAAGAACACGTACTTTTTTAAAAAGAGAAATATCTTTAACTTCAAGGTTCACTGTAGTTAACAGGACCATATAACTTACCATTCAACCAGGGACACTTTTGGGAAGTAAAAAGGGGTGCTATTAATAATTATACTGAGACAACAGACATAAACCAGGACTGACTGAGGCAAACTGAGACATATCATTAGGCTGAATACACCACCTACATTCCGAAGAGTTCAAAAAACCACTCCCTTAGCAAAGCCTTCAGTAAGTTTGGAAGAAAATGTTTTTGTATGCAGCTCTAGATGCTAAGCTTCTCTCACTTTCAGGTTGGTTATAAACTTCTAATTAGAGGAAAGCTAACCAAAATCTAACAAATGCAAAAAAAGGAGCTTTGCAAGCTATTTTTTAAAGCATTTTCTGTGACTGGCTCAGCACCCATTTACTTCTGATAGAGAGTTATTTTATTTTGAAATGACTTGCAAGATTTCATTCAGTGTCATCCCTGCAGGGGACACAAACTCCAACTAGCATCAAGAAGAGTTGTACTGCTAATTCCCTGAATACCACACTGTTAATTAATCTCAGTGAATAAAAGGATTTCTAATATAAATTATTCTGACGCCATCCATTGCCTAAAGCTGTTTCTGATGATCTATAAAAAATGTCAAAAGATACACTTTAGTCACCATGTGATAGAGAATTTGGACAAACAATCAAGAAAATCTGGTTGAACTGAAGTCAGTGGTAGCTAGGCCAACAGAAGCCTGTTAAAGAACTTGAAAGAATTTCATTTTCCCAAGAGTTGTTTTCTCTTCCTAAAGAGCAACTACGATGAAATCAGAACATGAAATTTCACTAGGAGGTGACTATGAGGGACAATGAGTAATGTAAAACAACTCGGGCCATTTCTCTTCAAGGCACATTTCCAGAGAGATCTGATGGCTTGTTTCTTAAGTAGTGCAGGTAGTTGCTGAGGAATTCATGTTGGTGTTGTCTTAGCCCTTTGAGCATTCTGAAGAAAATGACTTGTACTGTATATAATCAATACTTAACGATCCAAACATTGCTGCTATTGCCTCTCAATTTTCTCCTTTCTTTCCATGTTGTCCATCATTCCTATATAGAAACTATAAATCAAAAACATAAGACAGTGGGCAAGATGCTTATATCCTCCTCATCTGGTTGATTCTTCCAGGAAAGAATTCCAAGTTCTTTGACATTCTTCCTTGATTTATTCAATTCTGAACATCGATTTACTTTAAAAAGTACAGGCTAGAGATCTACAAAAAACTTTGGTGTCTTTGAAACAGCACACTTGTGATAAAGACTGTTAATTGCCCTTCAATATCCATTATCCCTTTCTTTCTTTCTTTCTTTCTTTTTTTGAGACGGAGTCCCTTTCTGTCACCAGACTGGAGTGCAGTGGCACGATCTCGGCTCACTGCAACCTCTGCCTCCTGGGTTCAAGTGATTCTCCTGCCTCAGCCTCCTGAGTAGCTGGGACTATAGGCACGCATCACCACGCCCAGCTAAATTTTTTTGTATTTTTAGTAGAAATGGGGTTTCACCATGTTGGCCAGGATGGTCTCGATCTCTTGACCTCGTGATCCACCCACCTCATTCTCCCAAAGTGCTGGATTACAGGTGTGAGTCACCGCACCCGCCCATCCCTCTCTTTCTTCTAGTATTGCCATTCCTCAAATGTTAGGGGGGTTGTATATTATTACCCAGTAGAGACTGTGTTCCCAGGACCTTGCAAGCAACTAAGTGTAGGCTAAGTTCCCCACCATCCCCTGCAGCCAATAGGATGGCCTAAAGTAATGTGAGAGCCCTTTAAGCCAGTTGCCTTCTACTTCTTCTTTCCCCCTTTATTAGGTATGGAACTCAGGTGTGTTAGTGATGAACCAGCTTAGAACATGCAGCCAAGGTTAACACTAGACTGTGGAGCAGTGAGTGAGAAAATGCCTGAGTCCATGAGATGACCTGTGGAGTGGTCCCACCTTGACACACTGGATTGTCTTCCAACTCAGACTTTTGTATCAGAGAAAAATTTCCAATTTTATTTAAGTCATTTTTATTTTGATCTAAAAGTACCCAACTAACATCCTAATTAACAAAATATTATAAACTAATTTATTTTAGGACTGTCCTGCTTTTTATTTATTTCAGATCACTTAAAATGTCAGCATGTGCCTGGTAAATGTCTCTGTTAAAATACAAACTCTACTCCAGGGATGCATTAGAGAAAAATTTTGAAAACTCATTTGGTAATTGCATTTCACTGCCCATCAGTTAATCTGCTTATATATTCATGCATCCTGAGAGACAATTTACTGAATTAAATCCTTGGAGCTCAAAGTCAGTTACTTAAAAACAAAATGTAATTTTTTTTCCAAACAACAACTTGAAATTAAAATTTTAGGCCTCCCAATTTTGCTTTTATCTATTTATTGTTAGTGTTACATAAAAATAAAATTATGTTACTAACACAATAGTATAGCAAACATACAAGGTATTTATCAGCCATAAACACTAATGAAATAGCAAAATGTCTGTTTGTTGGGAATTTTGCTTCAACCACATCAAGAACTCACAGGGCATGCCATCATTCCTTTAGTCTTCATTATTCAAACAGTGTTCACGACAACATTATCAGTGAAGTAAAAACAAGGCTTATAACTCTATACTGGTAAGATTCACTTTATAATTATTGACTGGCTTTTGTTGTTTATTTTTCTCTTGTGTTACTCATTGGGAGTGAAATAAGAAAGAAATTTCACCAGAAGGCTTAGAATAGAAATGTGGTTACCAGTGCTGAAAGTGGGGTGGGGAGTGAAATAAGATGATGTTGGTCAGAGTACAAACCTGCAGATGAAGTAAGTTCTGGAGACTTACTGTACAGTATGATGACTATAGTTAATCATAATGTATTGTATACTTAAAATTTGCTAAGAAAGCAAATCTTAAGTATTCTCAGCACACATAAAAAAGGTAATTATGTGAGGTAATGGACATGCTAATTAGTTTGATTGTGGTAATCATTTCACAATGTATATGTATATCAAAACATCTTGTTGGACATCTTGAATATATATAATTTTTATTTGTCAATTATACCTCAATAAAGCTGGAGGGGAAAAAACAGAAAAAGATGATCCTGAATTATGACATAACATTGTTATCTTCCCCGTGGCTTTTCTTTGTTCATTTAGTCTTGCATCCATTTATTGTTTCATTCAACAAACCTTTATTGAGTGATGTGTGAGCCTGGGAGATATAACAATAAATAAGATACATTCCCCCCTCCAAGGATGCTAATAGACTCAGAGAAATAGGTAAAGGAAATAATGAAAGGAGTGGATGAAGAAAATGCCAATCCCCAGAATTTCTTTGGGGAAGGACACTGCTTTGCGGGGAAGAAGAACATTGTTATGCCACATTTGGGTGATGGGTATGACTCCCAAATTTCATGCTTCAATTTTTTGGGTTATAAAGAGCATGTGTCCTGCTAACTGATTAAATTAGTAATGCAAATATGGAACTGCAGCAGGACTGGTTTCTTATGTATAACAGAGAGGACAAGCAAAAAAGAGGTTGCTTCTGACTACCAGATCTCTTTAACAGGCCTTTTCTGGAATATAGTGAGAAGTTCAGACTGGAAGGTAGAAATCAAACACAGTGAGGGGCAAGAAGTGGAAAGAGATCAAGAAGTCTTGGTAGGTTGGTCCTAAATTGTGACAAGTCTTCTGCGCTATGTCCCGCAGTTTAATTTTACCCTAGAGAGAACAGAATTTTGAGAATGTTACAGGGTTTTCTGCAGTGACAGCAATCAAAATGAGATTACGAAGTAGACTGGACATAAGCAGCACACTTTGGTGTCACTGTCTCCCATCACCCTCAGATGGGACCGTCTAGTTGCAGGAAAACAAGCTCAGGGCTCCCACTGAGTCTACATTATGGAGTTGTATAACTATTTTGTTACATATTACAATGCAATAATAATAATAGAAATACGGTGCACAATAAATGTAATCCGCTTGAATCATCCCGAAACCATTCCCCCAAACTCCGCCCACCCCTGATCTGTGGAAAAATTGTCTTCCATGAAACTGGTCCCTGGTGCCAAAACGGCTGGGGAATGCTGATCTAAATCACTGTGGTGTACCTCATCTATAACACGTAAATACAAGCCTTTCCTGAAATTCTTCTATGAAAGTTTTACAGTGAAATAACTTAGGTATTGGTAAAAGGAAAAATAACGATTGTAAATAAACAAACCAAATTGATTTATTTCTCAAAGTCAGATGAGTTTCAATCTTGTTAGCCACCCAACACAGTTTCGTTCTTATCTAGGAAAACCATTTTCATTTGTCACAGGTTCTAAAATACAAACAATATGCATATATAATTGGGTATTATTATTGCTACCAATATTAATAAATTTTGCTAAAAATACCTTTTACAGATTATTTCTATCATAATTACAACTTAATTTTTAGTATAAAAGAACTTTTTATAATTACTATAAATTTTGTTTTATGTTGGAAGTTATTTACATATTTGCAATTGTTATATTTTTTATTTATAGAATTTTTTAAATTTTAAAGAAGTGGTAGGTAGTATGGATATCTTTCAGCAATAAGGATACAATTGCAACTATAAGGTATAATGGGAATTTTTAATTAGTGAAAAAAAATTTTCAAGTTAAACTTCTCTGAAATACAGCATTTTTTTTTAGCTGTAGGACCTTATAAATGAGTTATAAAAACCTTGTAAAACCTGAGGAAGGATAATGGTTTTTCCAAATCATCTTCAATTATTAGTGAGCTGTTCCAATTTTGTAATTCCAGTCTCAAGGAATGAGCTCATCCAGTTTGGAGTTACCAGGTTAGCTGTATGCACATCCATCACCTGTGAAAACAGGATTTAATGCAGCTTCCCTGACCATCCAACCTTCCTAAGCAGGGGAGAAAAAAAACAAACTAACATGATTCAAGTTATGTTGTTTCAGATTACCTACAAAAAAAAAAAAGCTTCATTTTGTTTTGAGAGGCACCTGCTTCAGGCAGATCTCTCAGACTTCTCTACTCCTATTGGTTTTCTCCCCCTTAATTTCTTGTTCTTGCCTTTTTCCCGACTGGCTCATCTCTTTTCATGAGCAAAGGTAGCAGCAAAATCACATCAATAGCATCCACTAACAGTCTGATCTTTGAAGTGCACTGTGCCCCCAGCTTCAGAGATCCAGAGACCTGGTAAATCCATTTCCCTGACATCCGCCTCTCCTAGAGTTGCCAGGTGATAGCTTTTAGCCCATTTCCTGGCAGAAATCAGTGGGACAGGGCAACCAAGGAGAGTTGAAAATAAAAGAGAGGAAAAGGTCTTCACTCAGGTGAAGGATTACATTTTACCAAATCCCTTTTTGTTAGCTTATCAAGCATTTTTGTCTCACTGAGTGGGAGCCCAGATGCTGTTAAGGCCAACAATATCTCACCTTCTTTCCATGCTCCCTATTCCTCTTGGCAACTACTGTCTTTGATTGTGTCCCCAAGGGCTTTGTTTTAGAGCTGGGGTGCAAAGAAGCACTTGCTGGCTTGGAGATGGAGAAAGTTGGAAAAGAGGAAAAAATGAAGACCACCGGGAACAGGTAGAGCATTTTTTTCATATGAGATTTGTGAAGATTATAGCTAAGGGGCTTATATGGAGAACTGTTTAAGAGAGCATTTCTAGGCCCAGGCAACAAAGTGTGACAGTCAGCAGAAAAGAAGAAAGAAGTTAGACTTCCCACCTCAACAGAGCATCCAGGGATTCTCTGGCATGCCAAGGAAGCACTTTGAGACACCATTCTTGACATGGATATTGGCATTCTGAAAATAGGCACAGTCAGTGGGAAGCCTTCCCCAAATGGCACACTGGACTGTGGATGTCTCAGGGTCTCATAGAAGTAACTAGTGGGCATTAGGAAGCGGCTAATTGGGGGCAACTTGTCAGTAAGGCTTCTAACTACCATAATTTGGTTATTAAAAGTAAGTGTAATCATATTTTATGGCCACAGACTTTGTGAATCTGGGATATCATGCTATATAACTATATGTGGACTTATTTCCCAAATAGCATCAGTTGATGTGTTGATGTCATTTAGCAATACAGATAGCTATTTTTTTCTGACTTCATTCTGGGCTTCATCTTTAAAATCATAATAATTTAATAAAAATTATTGTCTTACAAAATGACTGAATTCCAGGGTTTTCTAGGGCAAGTGGTGGTGAGGCCAAAATAGTGGCCATAGTAAGGTCATTTTTGCAAAAGTTTTAGCAAATGTCAAACTCAATTTAAGACCAAATGTCAAACTCAAACTAAGAGGCAAGGATGGAATTGAGGAATAAAGCCATATCATTACCCAGGTATCAGAACAGAAGCCTTTGGATGCCCAGTGAAGGGTCAGGATACAATAGCCAAAGGCAGTAAATGGCAGAGGCAAATGAGCAGAGGAGACAGGAATTTAAAAGACTCAGGCCTGTCCAATCTAACTGCTGGGTACAGCACTTTATAGCCAAGGTAGTTGTTAAGAATACACTTTATCAGGCACCTATTAGAATGGCTTAAAACTATTGTCTTTTACATGAGACTTTGTGTCTCATGACCCTTGTGACAGAGGGCTGTATGCACCCTTGCCTAGTTTTATGAGGATGCTGCTTACTACACGATATAATTTAAAGATATGTTGAACTTGGTTCCCTGACCCAAAATATCAACCCTATCAAGGAAAAGTAAGTGGTTAGTGATTATCAGCCAAGGCCCTGGTTCTTCGAGATGAGCAGCCACTACTGCTCTCTGAAACAATTAAACTTAATATTTACTGACTCTGGAGGACAGACCAGATCAATATCTTCAAGTTTCGTGGGCAGTGGGCTGTAACTCTGCCCTAGGAGCCAGAGAAGTCAGTGGTAGATACACTCTGTAAAAGGCAGAAGGCCATTCTTTGGTCAAAACTATATCAGTAATGAGATATACAACCAAATATCAAAAGTAAGGGCAGGGGATCAAGTTCAGAACAGAGCAGAAGCTGCTACTACTGGTTTTGTTGACTCAGCTCTGCAAGGAGCGCCTTTCATCCCCAGGAAGTTGATTGTTATCTGGAAACCAGAGAGAGGGACATGCTGATAGGAAAGGACTATGCTACATTATTTTGCCTAGGGTTGACCCTCAAATTACTTATTTTCTTTAAAAAGGGAGGAGGGCAGGGCCTTAGCCCCTAAATGACACTTATGGCTTTTAAAAGTGATCTAATAAATCATGGCTGGGCTTGGTGGCTCAAGCCTGTAATCCCAGCACTTTGGAAGGCAGGCAGATCACTTGAGCCAAGAAGTTCGAGATCAGCTTGGGCAACATGGCAAAACCTCGTCTCTAAAATTAAAAAAAAAAAAAAATTGTGAAACAGAGTCAAAACTAGGTAAACCAAATGCACAAACTTTCCATTCTTAAAATATATCCAAAGGTATCTGTAGAAGTTAAAAATAAAGTCAAAGAAATTATCTGGGATAAATTTTTTTAAAAAATTGTACTGAACCACTTAAACAGTCAAGGAAGGTTTATTCAAGATGACTGCAATAGGAGAGAGAGACTATTATAACAGGGGAGAAAAACTGAACTCAACTCCACTGAAACAAAAGGCAGGAGGATTTGTAAATGCTGGAGTGAGCTAACGGGAAAGTTCTGACAGACATTAGTGGAGCTGTTGGTCAACATGATTAGGCCATCTGTGTTTACTAATTGTTGCTTATAGAAGTTAGGCTCCTACCCTCCCACAGCTAGACAATAATTCTAGCTTTCTTGATGATTAAATTTCAAAGTGTCCTAGGTCCTTGAGAAAAATATTTCTGGATTGTAGAAGATTTACATATCAAAGGGACAGAGAAAGAATTTATAAGTTTTCTGAGCAAATGTTTTAAGAAGAGGGAGAACAGGAACCTATGGTCAGTAAGAAGCCTGTTTAAAGTTTAGTCAAGCTGAGGGAATGTTAAGGTAGGGAAAGAATATGCTTAGAACTATTTGCATCTGATGCAATAAAGATCCCCCCCTCCTTTTTCCTGGTTCAGACTCTATTTTGCAGGTTAATTGCTTCAATGAAAGATTATTCATAAGGCAAATGGCAATCATACTAAACTCCTCTTTGCAAACGCTATTTTCCACTTTCAATTTTATGTGTTTTCCACTTACAATTTCAACATTAAACATACATTTAATGTTTAAACTGATAGTAAGTACTTTCACACCTAGGTTAATTTTTCAAAAGGTGAAGATCTCAAGTTTAATCACCCACAGTTGGCCACTGGAAAATCTTTTCTGCAAAGGATATTATATGTAGGAAGCTTCTGACTCAACTGTCATCTCAACTTAAAACTTACACTTCCTTCACATGTGTATCAGTCACCTGTCACGCAGTGGGTCTAGAGAGCAGGAATGAAAGATTTCTGACAACTGTTCTAACAAAAACATAATGAAATTCTTCTGATGAATCCCATTTTAACAGGTCATGGCATCAGATTGACGGGTCCAGAAATTCATTTGGTTACTGGAGCTTTGCAGGGGAAAATGAGGTCTGAGAAAACCAGCTGATAAAAAAGCACAGCAAAGGTCGAACAAATCAGAGAAATGATCAGCCAAATGAGCCGCAAAATTATTTATTTGCTTGTAAAAAAGAAATTAGCCATACTTTGTCATATATAACCAATACCTGTCTTACTTGATGGAACACACAATTGCCCACAAAAAGAAACAAGGTAGGGGTACTCATGTGTGCAGCCTCGGGGGGGGACTATTGGATTTTTAACAATTTGAAAACACTGGAGACATACTGAGAACCAAAATAATTAGGAAATCATTGTTGATTGAATCCAGTATCTTGTCTGTTGGGGCTTCCAGCTTGTTAAGGTGGTTATTACACAACAGGGAATGAAAGCACTGAGTCCAAGTTCATTTGGTTATTAGGTTTCTACTTACAGTTCATGTCCATCAGAATGTTCCTATGCTTACCTTGCTATTTCATCCTCCTGCTTTCAAGATAATCCCTTTCCTCTCTAAACGAACATTAAAGACCTGCTTGCTTCTCTTGGCTAACGTTAATCTTACACTATTTTCTTGCATGTTTCTTTCCCCTACAATATGGATTGCCATTAAAACTCTTGTTCTTCAGTGAGAACACATGGACACAGGGAGGGGAACATCACACACCGGGGCCTGTCAGGGGGTGAAGGGCTAGGGGAGAGATAGCATTAGAGAAATACCTAATGTAGATGATGGGTTGATGGGTGCAGCAAACCACCATGGCACATGTATACCTATGTAACAAACCTGCATGTTATGCACATGTATCCCAGAACTTAAAGTATAATAATTTAAAAAAAAAAGACTCTTGTTCTCTTTCTACGCACAGATCATCACTGTTCTAAACACAGGAAATTCATACTCTATGTGCTGTGTTCCATCCATAGAACAAGAGAGTACATATACCCACTCCTTTGTCCACTAATCCAGTATGGTACAGATGTGAGATGCAGCTTTATAGAGCCCAGTGAAGAGAGTTGCTTCTCCTCTCCTCAGTGTGGTGCTTACTCTATGTTTCAGTTCAGCATACTTTTGACATCTTGATTTGGTGCTGACAACCAGTGGCATTTTTCTCACATAATTACGAGTGACTATAATCCTCCAAAAGAGAGCAAAATACACTGTAAATGACCAAAGACATACTAAGTGTGTATACTATAGAGGGAGGGAGATCTTCGACAAGCAGCATTAAAACAGAAACAAACCGGGTGTTGTTGTTTTTTTTAACTGTTCATTTTAAAATAACAAAAAGGAAGTTATAAAACTTGTTCATAAGCTCCCTTGCACCCTTAAACTAATTTCCCCCAAAAGTGACATCTTATAAAACTGTACTACAATATCAAAACCAGGAAATCGACATTGGTAAAATGCTGTCAGCTACACTATTAACTAGACTACAGAATTTATTTTCACCATTTTTACATTCATATGTTTATGTGTGTTTGTGTGCGTATGTATAATTCTATATAATTTTTCCCACGTATAGATTCATGAAACCACTGCTACAACCAAAGTACAAATCTGTTCTATCAGCACAAAGGAACTGCTTCATGCTACCCATTTATATTTGTACCACCCATCCACCACACATTTTCCCTATCCTATTCCCTGGAACAACTAGTCTGTTCTCCGCCTCCATAATTATATAAATTGTAATCATATCAACCTAACCTTTTGAGATTGACCTTTTTCACTAAGAATAATACCCTTGATATCCATCCAGGTTGTTGCCTGTATCAGTAATCTGTTCCTTTCATTGCTGAGTGGTATTTCATTGTATGGATGTGCCAGAGTTTGTTTAATGATTAAATCTCTGAAGGATATTTGGGTTGTTTCCAGTTTTTACTATTACAAATAAAACTGCTATGAAAATTCATCAATACATTTTTGTGTAAACATAGGTTTTCATTTCCCTGGGATAAATGCCCAAGAGTACAATTGCTGGACCATATGGTAAGTGCATGTTTAGCTTTGTAAGAAACTGTCATATTATTTTCCAGAGTGGCTGTACTATTTTACATTCCAACCAGCAATATATGAGAGATGTAGTTTCTCCACATTATTATCTATATTTGGTATTATCACTATCTTTTATTTTAGCTGTTCTAATAGGTTTATAGTGCTATCTCCTGTGGTCAGAATGTATTTTTATACAATATGTTCCCATTAATAAGTTACAGCCTTCTACATTTCCCCATTGCTCATCGTTATAGATGCACTTCACATCCACAAGCCTACAGTTTTCTCTTCTCTCTCCTACACAATCTTCTCTCTTCTACAGACATACAACAAATACTCTGTAAAACAGCCTTCCATTTTGTTCTTATCTTTAATCTAAACTCTAGAATGTTGTAAGACTAGCTAGACAAGTGAAACTGACTTGACTTGCATTTAGGAATGAGAAAGCAAAGTCAAGTGCCTGAAGACTCCATAAAGTATGCACCTCATGGGTCTGATTTTTTAAATCAAATACAGGATTTCAGAGTCAGAAACTGTAGAGACTGCCTCCCATAGTCAGGCTAGTAGCTATGGATTCTATGTCCTATCAAAAAAGTGAGGGTCATTATATTCCAGGAGCTAATTTGGGACTGAGAAATTGAACTAATTTTATTTGTTCAGATAAAGGACTAATGAAAATACGAGATCTAGCTGTGGTGAAATCAAAACAGACACAAAGATTTGATTTTCATGGCTCCTGAGTAACCCAGGAAATCAATTACCTGCTGTGCTATCAAGGAGACCTTTGTGGCTATAGCAGCCCCAATTACTGGTACTTGAGCTCATACCATATATCTTAAATGAAAAGTCTTCAGTACAATCTACCCATTTGTTTTTACTGTCTTAACAATGTATCACCATGGGATCAGTAAGGTTGCAGAACTAGTTTTGATTGAAAAAATAATTTTGAAGTACAGAAGAACTGGCATCTGTTTTCTATATCACATATAAATACTTTTATAATATTCAACATACTGCTCAAAAATCCAGATAAATTTATCCAGTAAAAAAAAATTATTTAAAAACCTGTGTTCTGAAATTCCTCAAGGTTTTATTATTCAGGAAGAAGGCAGGGAAAAGTGTGAGCACATCCATCAGTGGTTTTAAATCAGAAAAATAATGAATCTTATGCTGAGTACCACTTTGGCAGAGTTAAAAAGAAAAAAAGTCATGAAAAGGTGAAAAAGAAAAGGTGATAATGAAGGTACATTTCAAATTGGAAACAACTAAAAGAAAGATTTTTAGATTTGAAAAAAAACATAACTGGATCAAAATATTTATATCAAAGAAAAAATCCTAGTCAATGAGCTAATATCTGCTTTTCTAAGAATAGAGCTTAAAACTTAGTAATATGGGTTGTCAATATAGAGTTTGCTGTGTAACAAACAACATGATCTCATTTGAAACCTGATACTCAAAATCAATTCAAACAGATTGGGAACAATTTTGTTATTTTTAAAATTATGTGTGCATGTGCATATGCACTCATTACTGATCTTATAGCCAATCTCAAGTCTCACTTGACACATCACATCTGGCAATTAGGAAACTGGTGAAGTTGTATTACTCTGTATCACTACATTACAAACAGGCAAGGATAAACTTCAGAACTTCAAGAACATAATTGTTAGAGAAAGAGAAATGTCAGGCATGGGTGGGAGAGTGGGAGATAGCTTCAAAAAAGAAGCAAGAAAAACATTGTGTCTTCAAGGAAGATACGTTTTTTTCTCCAGAATTATAAAATATGCTAATCCCAAGAGGATAAACTCCAAAGGTATCATATGATGCCATCTTAACCAACCAACATCATCCATCTTGCCGTTATTAGACTATCACCATGCTCAAGCGGAGATCTTTTAAATAGCATTTAATAGTCTTAAAATTACAGAATTAAAAATTAAAGCTCAGTTACACTTAAAAACTAGGGCTCTACTTTGGGAGGCCGAGGCGGGCGGATCACGAGGTCAGGAGATGGAGACCATCCTGGCTAACATGGTGAAACCCCGTCTCTACTAAAAATACAAAAAATTAGCAGGGCGTGGTGGCGGGCACTGGTAGTCCCAGCTACTCTGGAGGCTGAGGCAGGAGAATGGCGTGAACTCGGGAGGCGGAGCTTGCAGTGAGCCAAGATGGCGCCACTGCACTCCAGCCTGGGCGACAGTGCGAGACTCCGTCTCAAAAAAAAAAATAATAAATAAATTAGAGCTCATTTAATTCTAAATATGTATATTTTATATATATCTTAAGATATTTGGTTGCAATTATAAAGCATGATTTGAGGACTGACATTTTTCCCTAAAGTATAAATTTAGGAAAACTAAATACAAGTTTTCTTTCTGAATTTCGTAGAGAAAGAAAAGAAAATTTCCTTCAGTGGCTTGGCTGAATTCTACTATTCATGTGTCTAAGGCAGCATGACACCACTTAGATCATTTTTCTTCCAGTAGTTGACTTGTGAAAGTTTGAGGATAAAGTAGAGATCCATATAGGCACCCAAGACCCAAATGTTTCACATTGTTTATTGACAGTGAACTTCAAAGATGCACAATATCACTGGTAACTCTGAGAACAGAGTACTTCAGTTATCTATTTCTGGTTTGTTTGGGGTTTTTGAGGAATATGCTGAAAGATTCAATGTGATCATGTGCTCAAACTTATTAAAGTGGAAATCCATGTTTCCTAATTCTATGCATTTTGTTACTTTGAAGTGATGGGTTTCTGTATTGACTGGAAAGTTTCTTCACATAATTATCCTAAACCATAAGTGGCACCTTAACCTTTACAGTCAAAATGTTGAGAGATAGATATTGGAAACTTGTACTAAAAGATAGTGCTGGTGAGACAAGTAGAACAGCCTGCAATTAATATAATTTTTCACTCCCTTCAGATAAGATGTTAGTAGTAAAATTAAGAGAACCATAAAACTGTTATGATGATGACTTTATTAAAAAAGAAAAATGGCATTATGCTGATATTTAAAGCATTATCATAGAAGACTACTTTATTACAAATATATATACCCCTTTAGGCATTGTTCTTTTAGCTGTCCTAGGCTATTGATCAGCCAAACTAATAAGTCTGAACTGTTTTCTAATTCCTGTGTAAAGATGAAGGTATTGAAAACTTAGCATGAATACTAAAGAAGAAATATATGCACTAGGGAAAACGCACCTGTGCATTGCTATTCTCTGTCTGACTCTCTAACTGCCACCATTAATATTTTTTGTGTTTCTCACAGCTGTCAGGACGTGCTGGCTTCTGCTTTATTCTCAGCTCTTAAACACATCTTTTCAAGTTACATGGTTTGCATGCTAATGTTCAACCAAGGCATATTATTCAGTCTAATTTTGATCTTATCAAACATAGGACAAGGATTTTAAATGCAAGAACCATTCATACTAATTAGAAGAACTATTTAACAGCCAGTCTTAGGCTTCTGAAAGACTAAGGCAAAAATTTAAAATGAGCCTCAAAATTAAAATAATAGCAATAGCATAGAAATTTTTTTAATGTTCACATTTGTTTATTTTTTGTTTTAAATCCAATTGAGTGCTATTTTCAAATAATCAGAAATGTGAGACTATTCCATTTATACAAGATATGATCAAAGAGTTTCAAGTCGAATACTGTCTTAGAAATCATTTAGCACAACTCCATAATTTCATGAATGAAGAAGCTTGGAGAGCATGGAGAAGTTTGCAGTCTTTCCCGAAGTCACACTGTGACCTAAGGACAGAGTCAAGACTTAAAATCATACTGCTCTGTCTCCCACCATACAAGATAAGCTGAGATCAAACAGAAAAAAATGCTAAAGCATTTTTAAAATCAAAGCACTTAAGAGATATTTTTAAATTGCTTGTTTGATGTAGAATTTCTATTCAAGTCAAAATGATCAAATTTCCTTACAAGTCTTTTAGTTCTCCTTTTTAATCAGAAGTGATCCCATCGCCTCTACTAGATGCTGTGGTGGGAGTTTTCACATTTACCCTGTCAGAAGAACTGCAATTGATCAACATGCCACTTCTCAAAATCTCACACTATCCTGGTGTGGCCTTTTTCCACTTTATTTGGAATATTGATTGACTCAATGCTTAATAGAGGCATAGCTCTCCAAAGCAAACATTCCTTAGGAGACACAACTTGACTCACTCAAATGAATATTTGGACTATTAACTAGCTCACCATTATTTAAATGATTTGGCCTACCTGTAGGCTTACAGCCTACCCATAGGCTATCCACACAAAGTACATATTTAGGCCAGGCGCAGTTGCACATGCCTATAATCCCAGCACTTTGGGAGGCCAAGGTGGGATCACTGAGGTCGGGAGTTAAAGGCCAGCCTGGCCAACATGGTGAAACCCCGTCTGTCTAAAAATACAAAAATTAGCCAGGCGTGGTGGTCGGTGCCTGTAATCCCAGCTACCAAGGAGGCTGAGGCAGGAGAATTACTTGAACCCAGGAGGCAGAGGCTGCAGTGAGCCGAGATTGCACCACTGCACTCCAGCCTGGGTGACAGAGCAAGACATGTTCTCAAAAAAGAACTCTATAAAGTACACATTTGGGTTTCCAAGTACACAGCCCTCTACAATCTTGAAACCCATGTTCTCACTTACAAGTGGGAGCTAAATAATGTGTACCCATGGACATAGAAAGTGGAATAATAGACTCTGGAGATTTGAAAAGGTTGGGGGAGGAGGAAAGTGAGGGATAAGAAATTACCAAATGGATACAGTGTACATAATTTGGGTGATGGTTATACTAAAAGCCTAGACTTCGCCATTAAGTAATATATCCATATAATAAATCTGAACTTGTACTACCTAAATCTATAAAAATGAAAAATATATAATTTTTTAAATGATCAAATCTGAAGGCCATACTGAGCATACCTGCTGCTTTCATCATATGGAAGAGTCCACACGCACAAGAGAAGGAAACAGATGAGGTAGGCCTGCTTTGAAAAAGTTCCCAAAGATGTTCAAATTAGTCATTTTATCTGTTGAATATGCTAAGTAGATTGTTAATAAGATAGGCTGATGAGAATTTGTTAATTTTCCACAAGATATGGGGAAAATGTATAACTAAGTATTGTTAACTAGAAATTTTTTCAGCTATGAAGACAGAGTGAACCTCTCAAACTAAAGAGATAAATTTTTAATTACTTATACCTATATTAACTGGAAGTCTGAAGTTAGTAGAGCACTGTCAAACTAGTAGAAGGCAAAAGATACCTTATGTTAATAAATTGGCACATAACATGATTTTTGAGGCTATGTCATTAACTTCATTATATCGAACTACTTAGAGTTAGTTATATATGAAAATATAGGAACGTATAAACAAAATAAAACTCGAGGGAAAAATACAGAAAAGAGGAAGGACAGTAAGTAAAATACACATTGAGTAACTGACCATCATATACCTAATATATGTGAGAATCAATACATTTTGTGTTTGCCTTTTGGTCTGATCCCTGTGAAGCATGAAGAG
This sequence comes from Pan paniscus, assembly GCF_029289425.2. Classification (NCBI taxonomy): domain Eukaryota; kingdom Metazoa; phylum Chordata; class Mammalia; order Primates; family Hominidae; genus Pan; species Pan paniscus. The sequence goes on from NC_073264.2 coordinate 45,946,820, forward strand.
AAGTAGAACTTTTACCTGCATTTCAAAGGAAACTTAGAGAAACAGAAGGGGTATAATTTTCCTGTTCTAAGACTAAATTGTATTCTCAGATATCAAGCTTCTTGAGAACCAGAATGAAAATATCTTTTAAGCCTTTTGCATTACACATTCACTCCTATAATCTCTGTTTTTTAATAGTCAATAAACAGTAAAAATCAACACAGTCTCCTGTTTGGGGAAAGAAGGCAATATGTAGACATCTTTAATTGGGAGAGAACCATGGCCTACAAATTCAAAGGCCTTTTGTACATTAATCTCTCCCTTCTTAATCATCACACTAATCTTGTAAAGGATCACAGAGATCCAGAAATGTCAAAAGATATAATTGCTGTATTTTGTAATTGTTGAGGATTATATCCTGAACACAAAGACAGATGGGAAAAGGCTTTTGGCCCAATTTCTACTGTGTGCTTGGGGAACAATCATAAGATAAGCAGAAGCCTGTTTGCAAATAGAGTAGCAAAGAATAACATACCCTTTGAATGAAATGCTCATTTAATGATATGACATTTCCTTTAGTGATCTAGAAATCAATTAGTTTTAACCCATTTCACTGTACTGACTACTAAAATGAACACAAAAGATTCAATGAGACTTCTTTGGCTTATACCAATGTGTCCTCCCTTCAAAATAAATTCACTTGGAGAAACTTAAGATTCTATAATGTGAAGTTTCACAAAAGACTTTTTTTCTCATATAATGGAAATAGTTTGTTGTATTATGCAGTGCACTTCATGTTTTCCAAGGCACATTTCAGTGGTTCTGCTTCACAGCACCCACATCTTCGTTGCAAGCAATGAAGTCTGTGTTTCTGTTATGGCTGTCACTGTTATTTTGACTGCCTTTAACCTGCTTGGCAACTTGAGAATCGTTTTGTCAAGATCTGCCCCCATAAAGTGGCCATGGCATGGCCTTTGTTGATAAACTGCTCTCGCTTCACTGACAGATACTTTCTGATGTCTTGAATATAGCAACAGTGATCCCACAGTGACAGCTAACACTGGAAAAATTCTACAATGCAATTTAACTACAAGATGTAGAAGAAAACACAGAAGACATAGGTGAATGGAATTGACGGGTCAAAGGGTACAAAGACAAACTCCTTCCAGGAATGTTTGAGAGTGCCTGGTTGTATACATCCTTGCCAATATTAGGTATTATGATACTTCAAAATCTTTGTCAATTGATTTAATTAAAAATAATATCTTGTTACAATTTGTATTTTTCTTATGAATGCAACTTAATATTTTCATATCTTAATTTGTCACTGCTATTTTTCACTGTTCACTTTCTCTGCCTGTTTTTCTATTGAGGGCATTGTCTTTATTGAATTGGAAGACCACTTTATATACAGAATACCAATTCTAAAGTTGAGAATATATTATGGGATAAATGACCAGTATCACTTTGATCTGAAATGCCTGCAACAGGATAGAGAAAATGTTATTCACTGAAATTCCAGAGGAGTTGGTTGGGGGGAAGTATATTTCTCTGCAGTCTCTACATGAAGAAAGAGTTGTTTTTGGAGTTTTGATTTTCAGAAGCTTGAGGCATACAATAGGCGTGAGAAAGACAGTGGAAAGTGTGGATGTGTGATGTGAATGGAAGCAATCTGAATGTCCAGCAATAGAAGATCATTAAGTAAATTCTAATATAATACACATAATGAGATGCTATGCATTTGTGGTCGGCAGCTTCTAAAATCATCCACGGTGATACCCAGCCCCTGATATGCATGCCTTTGTGTTATCTTCTCCCCTTGAATGGATCTAGTGACTTGCTTCTAACAAACAGAATATGGCAAAAGCCATGGGATATTGCCTCTGAGATGAGGTTACAAAAAGATTCTGTTTCTGTCTTAGTCATCCTTTCTTGCTCTCTCACTTCCTCTGATTGTATCCAGCTGCTATGCTGTGAGCTGCCCTATCAAAAGGCTCATGGGGAAAGGAATTAAGGGAGGCTCAGTCCAGTGACCTATGAGGAATGCAGTTCTCCCGGCACCATATGTGTGAGCTTGTAAGCAAATCCTTCCCCAGTTGTGCCTTGAGATTTCTACAGCCCCAACCCACATAAAAGTTTATTGTTTTAAGACACTAATCTTTGGGGTAATTTGCTATGCAGCAATAAATAACGAATGCAGCAGCCATTAAAAATGATAATGCAGATGTGTGGTTTGTATGTACAATGGGGGGATAGATGTGTGGGTATGTGCACATGTCATCTGTCCTGCTGCAACACGCTTCTGTATATACACTTAGTAAATAGGGGAATTATGGCACTATAAATTGGAGTTGTGCTGGTTCATATATGACTTTTTCTGGATAAGCAAAGCCAAAAGAGGAGGACTGGACTTCTAACCATCAGCAGGAAAGGAAAAACCCTCTGCTCAGCAGCTGCACTGACAGCAGGAGCCCATTGGCTATGTTTTAAGAAATTTAAAACAAGTGCTTAAAAATATAAAATATAGACAAGGCTATTTATTAAAGCATGATTTGCAAGATTTATAGTAAGAAAAGACTGAAAAAAAACCCACATTCCATCAGTATAAGATTGATTAAGTAAACTATGGTATACCAACCAATGAAGGACTATGCAGATATAATAAGAACCAATGAAAATTCTTTATGGTAATGTAGAGTGATCTGCAGGATTGAGCTATTAAATGAAAGACACCAAGAAACTGAACAGTGAACCTCATAAAAAAGGGAAATATCAGTATGTATAATATTTGCTAATATTTTCAAAAAGAAACTTACAAAGATACCCAAAAACTATTTAAAAACATAATACCAAATCCAATTAATGGATTTTCCTTGAATTCTGATTTGAGGAAAGGAATGACAAAAAGATTTTTTTTAACTGGAAAAACTTAAACATGGATTTGATATTAGATGATATCAAAAATTTTGATAAATTTTGTTAGGTGTGAAAGTGGCATTATATTTATAGGTTTTTAAAGTTTTTATCTGGTAGGAATATATACTGAGTTATTAGCAGGTAAAATTATAGATAGCTGCAACGGGATGGAAAAATATTTATAATTGTTGAAGCTGGATTTTGAATGCATTATTTATATATATATATATATATTTTTTTTTTTTTTTACTTTGGGGTATGCTTAAAATTTTCCATAATAAAAAGTTGAAAAACAAATAAATAAATTTTAAAAGAAGGTTTGCTCACAGACCTTTTTACTCAGAAAGACACAGCCCCAGAGAGGCGAGAGAGGTGCAGCTCTCAGCTCATGGCAGATTTCACTGTTGCCAGTGCCTACCTACCTTGACGGTAGCCCCAGTGGCTCAGAAATCTGTTTCCATCTGTATTGTGCATACTCCTGCTCAGTGTGCTCCCTTCCTATTCTTTTTTTTTTTTTTTCTGAGACAAAGTCTCGCTCTTGTCCCCCAGGCTTGAGTGCAGTGGCCCAATCTCTGCTCACTGCAACCTCCACCTCCCAGGTTCAAGCGATTCTCCTGCCTCAGCCTCCCGAGTAGCTGGGACTACAGGCACCTGCCACCACGCCTGGCTAATTTTTGTATTTTTAGTAGAGATGAGGTTTCACCATGTTGGCCAGGCTGGTCTCAAACTCCTGACCTCAGGTGATCCGCCCACCTCAGACTCCCAAAGTGCTGGGATTACAAGCGTGAGCCACCGTGCCTGGCCCTTCCTGTTCTAATTAAAGGGTTGATGGCATTACCACTTTATTGTCCTTGCATTTTTAAAATCTCCAACATACCAGCCTGCAGTCATGTTGAATTGTTGTCTGGCAGTCTATCTTATCTACCCAGATACTAGCAACTGTTTTTGCTGGTTCTCTGGCTGCAAGTTTGCTTGAACTTTGAATACTCTGCCCTAACCTTATTTTCCAATTTATCCCTGTCATTTTTAGGGTGCAATTTTGCCAAATATAAGGTTTTTTGGAAGTGCATACACTGCATTTTAGCAGAAATGCCTATACATGCAAACAATGTACAGATAAGAGCAACTTAGCAAATAATTTTTATATAGCATAATTTGGATTTTGTTGAAACACATATATATGCATAAGAAAAAAAGATTTTTGTAGTTGTTCATATAAGTTCTCTAACTTTTCTACAAGCATTTTTGTGGGTTTATAAAAGAAATGATAAGAGTTTTTAAAATTAAAAAGCAACTGATAGCCCAGCATCTGACCACTTATACAACTAGAAACGTCAGATTCAAGGGCAAAGAAGTGAAGATGGAGTAAATTCTGTAATTGCCTGTGGCTTAGAGAAGTCTCAACACTGTTCTGAGTGTCTCTGGAAGAGATTACTTCACAAACCCCACACCAGCAGAAGTTAAATTGTCCTGTGTCAGGGTGAAAAACAGAGTGGGCTGGGGGATTTAGGAGGGTGGGGTCGACTATTCTGAATCTTATTTTGGCAAAGGCTGCTGAAAAGCCAAAAATCTGGCAGTTATCAAGATGACATCTTAAACTGAAAGATATTTTGAAAACTCACATTTATAAAAAACCACCTTCTACTGCGATAGCCTCCTTTAATATATCATCTTCACAATATTTTTCATATATTATAGCTCTCTTCACTTTACAGACAAGGAAACACTCACAGATCTAACGAATTTGATGAGGTTATGAAGATGGTAAGAATAGAGAAGGGAATTCATTCTACCTCTCTCCTTAAAGTTTGTATTTCAGAGAAAATCACACATACTGTTACCAATCAAATTATTTTATAGGCACGCTAGTTTCTCAAGATTGGACTATCTGGGTGACTTTCAAAAATATCAGTTAATACTATCATGGTAAATTAATGCCTAGCATCATAATTCAGTTCCATCATTCTAATTACAACCAAACATAAACATTTGCCCAGAGATATGTAGTTAATTCTTGATTATCTTTACCCCTAGAATTGGAGGAAGGGGAGTTTATGTGAATAAGGAAGCCCACTTGCCCAAAGGCACACAGAAAACTGGAAGCCAGGAGTTAACTGTTTCTGTCCTTTCCTGAGAATGGGCACTGGGGCAGTGCCTCTTAGCCCAGGCTCTCTACAGGATCCCATAGAGCATAGCACATATAGTGGTCTGTCTGCTGATCTTTCTCTGTCCCTCTTCTTTCTCAACTGGGCCGTAAATATAGTTGACATTTCCCCTGAATAAATCCATACAAATTATGCCATCAGTTCAATCATTACATTTGCAGTTCAGGTTTAATTTTTTTAACTTGTTAGAAATCTTAATCAAGGCCTTATATGGCATTGCAAAGTTAACACCCTAAGGACCTCATAAGAGCCCTTTCTCCAACCTTGTTAGTATTTTTGCTTTCTCTCTCTTCCAAATTGCCAACTTTTCACACTTGCATAACCTGCTCCTTCGAACACTCCAGTGAGTACACCCTGATTTGCTATAGCTGCTGAACTATTTTCTCCTCTTTTGATTCTGCCCCAAACATTCATTTCCCTCATGTTTGGCCCTTAAAACTCTCTTTGCTGTCTATTCTACCTTCTCCTAAGGTCAGTCTTGAGCACTCAAGAAAGGTAAGGGGCACTGAAAACACTAGAATTCTGTCCACCAGGCCTTTCACATACCTATAACACAGATCACTGGCATTCCTGATGGAAGCCCTGAAGTCCCCCCATCACTCAATGCCTACTAGATTATTTAAAAAATCAGTTATGGAAATATAATTTTAATATTGAGTAATGTGATTCTATTCTGGTATTTAAAAATTAATAATACTCACCTGAGTCCAAGAGTTGGAGACCAGTCTGGGCAACATAGCAAGACCCTATCTCTGCAAAAGATTTAAAAAATTAGCCAGGCATGGTGGCACACACCTGTAGTTCCAGCTACTTGGAAGACTGAGTCAGGAGAACACCTAAGCCCAGGAGTTCAAGGCTACAGTGAGCTATGATTGCCACTGCCCTCCAGCCTGGCCAGCAGATACTGGCATAAGTGTTAAATCTCAGCTCTTTATAATTACATAATCCATTTCCCCAGCAGGCCATCTAGGACAATGGTCTTCATTGTGCTGAGTTGAAAATATGCTTATGGAACAACATAGCCAACCTCTATCCCCTGCAGAGTCTGTGTGTAAGATTTCAAGGTAGCCAAAAAGGCTTCACATGGAGCCAAAAAGCATTTAACTTGTTAAAAGCATTCCTGGGGAAGAAAAAATTCTCATCCTGTGGGATTAGTCAGATCACTTGAATACCTGCTTCTCATATTCTTATTTCCCATGATCTTGGCTATTTCCCCAGTTTCCAGGCTCTCTTGCAACTCTGGGTCGACTGTTCAGCTCTCCTTATTTTCTGATGACTCATATCTTCAACCTTGGCTGCTCCCACAATCATATCTATTGGCACCCAGCTTCAATCTGATGCCCACTTGGTGCTTTCTAGTTTTGACCCATGTTTGAACTCCCAGCCCTAGGTAGTAAGGGTGTCATGCTAGAAATATAGAAAGCTGTCTAATTAATGAACCTCTTGGAATATTATTAGGTACAGTAATATTAAGGCCCTGTTAAAGAAAAACAATTATTCTGGCACTTGTTGAAAGGGCAAAGAAGACTTTATTCAAGACTATTGCAATAGGTGTCAAGACTATTACAATAGGAGAGAGAAATTCCACTCAACTCCAAACACATTAAAGTAGTTGGGAATTTATAGCCAAGGAGTAGGAGGTGAGGGGTGTCAATGGATAGAAAATTACTAAGAAGAGGCATCAAGTGTAGCGGAATTCTTGCTAAACCATCTTAACATGATTCCTGCTGAAGTTAGTTCAGGATGATCAGATATCAAGGGTGTGGGATGAGAAATATGATCAGATATCAAGAGTGATCAGATACCAAGAGTGGAGAGACATTCTATAAACTGACTTAACAGGACTCTTGCTAAGACCAGACTCAGTAGGCTGGAAGACAGAGCCCTAGTTGAAAGAGGTTTCAGAGAAGCCTGTCTAAAGTTTGGTCAAGGCGAGAGTCTTTGTCAACCCACAACAGCATTTGTAAACAAAAGAAGGAAAGGGAGAAGGAAATTAACACACTTTTAATGACTGTCTGATTGTGACCCTGTGTCACTTCATGGTACTGCATATACATATTATATTATTTAATCATAAGTATTATGAGGAAGATATCATTATCCTCACTTTACATGTAAAGAAACTGAGGGTCAAAGAAATTAAATAATTGACTGTGGGATCAGAAGACCTGATTAGATGTTGACTTTTTACCCTGGTATCTCTAGTGACCTTAAACAAGTCACTAACCTCTGTAAGTCTCAGTTAATGTGCAAAATTGAAATAAGACACCCTCCTCCCAGAGCTTTAACAATTATCTTTGTGAGGATGACATCAGAATCTCTCTCTCTCAACTCTTATTTCCAAATTCATATGTCCAACTGTCCCCTACACAGATATTTAAAAAAATTAACATCCCAAATTGAACTTATTATCTTGCTTCAAAATACCTTGCATTTCTTTCTAAATTCTTAAACTCATTAGATAAGACCTATATCATTTTGCAAGCTAGAAACATCAGTTATACTCAGCTCCAAGTACTCATGACCCCTGCACCCAAACACACATACTTCCACAAGCAAATGCCTAGTTCTAAGAGAAATATTTCCCAAAGCCACCTTCTCGATTATGTCCTTATGATTGCTCCTTCTGCTCATGCTCCGATCATCCCACCTGGGCTGCTAGGAAGGCCTCCTGGTGGTCTCCTTACCAACAATCATATCTGCCCCAGTCCATCCTCTTGTCATCGCAGTTATATCCATGAAAGCAGAATTTAGTCATATCACTGTGCTGTCTAAAAACTCTGTAAGTCTTTCACTGCCTACCAGTAAGATCCAAAATCCTTAGCGAGACATACAAGGCCCTTCACAGTCAGCCTCAACTTTTTGTCAAGCACCACCTTTAACTGTCCCTCCCCACTGAGGGTCCATTCAGGGAACTCTCCCTCTCTATCACCTGTTCCCTCTCTGAATGTCCATCCCCTAATCTCTCATCTGGTAAAATTCCTTCAAGATCCATGTCAAATGTCATCTTCTTCCCTCAATCTCTTTTGGCACCATCTGCCCTCCTCCAGACCCCCACGGCTCTTTGTTCATACCTCTAGCATAAACCCTATGGTCTGAATGTTTATGTCCCCCTAAAATGTATATGCTAAAATCTTAACCCCCAAAGTGATGGTTTTAGGAGGTGGGACTTTTGGGATGTGATTAGGGCTCTGGCCTCATAAATGGGATCAATGTCCTTATAAAAGAGACTCCAGAGAACTCCCTTGCCCCTTCTGCCATGCAAGGACACAGCAAGATCATGGTGGTCTATGAACCAGGAAGTCAGCCCTCGCTAGACACAGAATCTACCAGCACCTTGATCTTGGACTTCTCACCCTCCAGAACTGTGAGAAATGAATGTTTGTGGTTTACAAGCTACCCAGTTTATAATATTCTGTAGAGCATCCAGAAAGGACAAAGACAGCCCTTAGCTACAAAGGAAGTAAATGTCTCAGACATGTTTCTCCTATCAGACTAGAAACTTCTTGAAGACAATAACTATGTGTGAGTCACACTTATGTCCCCTGAGCCTTACTTAATCTAAAACATCATTATACCTACAATTCATTTTCTAAACGACAAGATTATAGAAAATAAAACAGCTCTCTTTATCCATCATTTAAAATAAAGAAAAATGAAGACAACTGCAATTCAATGTGCAATGTTAAGTTAAACTCAATAAGGCTCCCATTCATTTAAAATTAAGGAAGAATAAGATCCAAAATACTTTTCCCCTAGGATTAAAACACATTATTGTATAATTATAGACAACATTTGAAAAACTGAAGTGTGTTGCTTCTTTAGGGACCTGATTTCTTTCATTCCATTTACTATTTTTGTGGCATTATGATAAGCCCCCTAAAGTCACTTCCTAAGTAGTTACAAGAATAAAAGAAACTTTAAATTAAATACCTTAAAGTTCTTCCTTAGGAATAATAATTCATCCCTGCCAATGACTTCCCCACAAATTTCCCAGGTTACTACAATTTTAAATTAAAGAATTAAATTATGAGATAAAAAAAATTGAAATTACTCTGCATTTAAGTAATTCTAAATGAATCAATAACAACTTAAAGGCATACAAACTCATTATTTCAGATATTTTTATCTGTTTTAGTTATCAAGCAGATGAGCTACAAATATTCTAAATTGTTAACATTTACGAAATATAATTGTTTTAATTATTACATAATCTACCTTGCCAAATATTAATTACAAATATTAAATAATAGACCTTAAATAAGTATATAATCTAAATAATTATTATATAATTTATCACCATATTTTATAGTCTATACGATCCACACTGACCTATCTAAAATTACTATGAATTATAATTTAAATCTTACAGTTAGAACTATTTCTGGGCAATGTCTTTCAACAGACACAACCACGTGGATGTTATACAAATTGTTCTTTGGTGTAGAATTTAAGCTGTCTTCTTTGCTCTAGTCTACATTTGCACAATACTATAAAGAGTATTTTACTTCCATGCTTTCTAAAAACTTGAAACATAATTTCCTGTAGATAATTTTCCAAACACTTCCTCCAGGTGATGTGGCCTGGTCAATTTCATTTCTAAAAAAGGCAGATAAAAATGTTATTTACCTTTTAGGTATATTTTACTCTGTCAGAGACTGCTGGTTGCCTACTCTATATCCATTCTCCCCTTCTTCACTAATGGAATTCCAATTTTGTTGGCTCCGAAGAAAGAAAAAGCAACCTCCCTTGCAGATGGGGGTGGCCATGGGATATAGAGCAGGCCACTGCTTGGATGTGAAAGCTGGGTTTTTGGAGAAGCTTCAGAAAAAGGGAGTATGATTCATCTGACACTCATTTTTGTCCTTTTTTTCCCTCCATTTTCCTTCTTTAAATCTTAAGGGCTGAAAGAATTGCAGACATTGCAGCCCCGACACCCTCAGCCACTAAGGTAATACCAGCATCATTCATTACATAAGAAAAATAAGCCCCTATCTTGTTTAAGCCACTGTTATTTGGGTTTTCTGTTTCATGCAGCAGAACTGAAATTTGTACCAACACAGCAGTGTCTTTTACTACAATCACTCAGTGTACCTATCTACACAAAAGAACAGCACTGCTTTTCACACATGGATTCTGTTAAATTTTAAATTACAGCACCTTATTAAAAGTCATTAGACAAATTCAATTTTACCTATATATGAGAACCTTTTGAGAGACTGGGTCCCAAAGGAAGAGCACAGTATAAAATAAAAAGCAAGACAATGACGGAAAAGAAGGTCAGCATCCTCAAAGACAGATTCCTTTACAATAGAGCTCTGAACAAAAATTAGGCAGAGTCCAACAGAGCTGTTTCTGAAAATAATGGCTATGTTAAAAAAAAGAAAGAAAGAAAGAAAGAAAGCCTAAAGAAGGAAAATACCAGAACAGCATAGCCTTTGAAATGCACAGAATGTTACAAAAATAATGATTTGTTCTATATATCTGTTCTTTAAATGGTAGCTTCATTATTTTTTTTGAAATGCCTTTATCTCCAGGACATCAGACATACCCATAAGTACAAAGTCACATATAAAAGATTTTGGACTCATTTTCTCATTCATTGAATATTTGTTAAATGCCTACTATGTGCCAGATATTATTCTAGGCCCTAAAGATATGGCTGTAAACTAGATCTTCAAAGCTTCTATCCTTAAGGAGCTTACAGTTTGAAGGGGAGGAAGACCAATGTAAACAAGATTAAGAGTGACAAGCACTGGAGAAGAGAAGGGGGGAAAGAGTGTGAGGTGGAAGGAATAGGTGCAATTTTAGAAAGGATAGCGAGGAAGCCTCGGAAGCCTCGCTGAGAAGATGACATTTAGTAAACATCTAAAGGAGGGAAGAAAACAACTATGTTGATACTTAGGGAAAGAACATGCCAGATAGGTGGGGGTGGGGTAGCAGGAGGCAGATGACAAAGTATTGTTGTGGGGCTGGAGCACTTACCGGGTGTGCTCAGATCCCACACAGTTGGAGTGATTTGGAACAATGTGATGTTGTCACAGTTTAGGCACCATTTATCCATTTATTCAACATTCATCTATAACATAAAAAACTTACATTTCACTCTCATAGTTTCTAATGACATTTGGGGGAGTAGAGCGAAAATTGTTCCAAACAGAATATAAACATCCAATTTTCTTGCCAAATGACTGAAAGACTAAAGTTCTCAGCTTTGTATTTTTTTAAGACAAAAATTATTTATTGGATAATAGTCTGATTATCAGAGTCTGTTACTACGGATCGTTTACATTAAGTGTGGTTACTCAGCATAAACTCTTTTCACAATGCTCAGTTACATTTTAAAACCTATACTTACCAAGCTTTTAAATGGGCAGTGTAACAATGTTTTTAGAAGGGAGTTTCTTATATGTAATGTTTTATAAAACAATAACAACAGTAGAATTCTTGATATAGCATAAGAAAATTCGCTTTTAAATAACTGATTATAAGGAACTGTATTTTCATATTGTCACTAATTTTTTAAAGTGATACCAGTCATGTATTTCTAGCACTTTTTAAATCTCAGATTTTCAAAAATGTGCTACACATATTAAGTACCAGTTTCAACCTCTAGAAGATTTTTATTCTGTTATACAAGTAATTTTCTGAAAGAGTCTTGCTTGTGTGAAGAAAATTAAGCACCTGTCTCAATTTCAGAGTATGTCTGAAAGAGTATACCTTAAAAGGGTTATATTCTTAGGGGTCAGAAATAGTGGATTGAGGTTTGTAATGTGTATCAAAATGCAAATTTTATTTTGATAGACTTTATGTCACTCCAATTGCCCCACTGGAATGTCTATATGAAAATACTCAAATCTACTGCATCAAAATGTTAAAACTTGTTGCTCTAAAACAAATATAACTTGACTGCCTATGAGCTTGGGGTGAGTCATTTATCCTATTATTCTCCCACAGGGAATCTGACTGCATTCAAACTACCCAGTTGGAGAATTCAGCTACCTTTGGAAAAGCTGCTATCAAAAAAGGAAGAGGAGCTCTCCTATCCTGCACAGGAGTTTGAATATGGCCTGCAGTGGCCATCATCACCTCTTCACAGCTAAGAATGCCAGAGTAGGTGTGGTGCCACCTTCTTCAGATACTTTTAGCATTTGTGAATTCACTATTGTAGAAGATGAGAGAATGGATTTTAGCATGTTCATGCTTGTTTTCAAAGTAAAACCACTTGATTTAGCCTACTTTATAGGTCCACAGTATTTTAAGTAAATAAATGATGACAATTGTCTCTTTTATAGATCTTTATCTAAAAAAACTTACAACATATGCTTCTATAATACTTACATAGCAGATATTGTTTCAAATACCCTAAAACTATTAATTCATTCAATCTGTCTGCCAATCCTAGCAGGTGAGTGTCATTATCACTTTACAAGAAAACTAAGCAACAAGAAGCTAAGTAATTTGCCCAGCATCACACAACTGGTAAGCAGTAAAACCAAGATTCAGACCTGACAGTGTGGCCTCCAGACCCTGCACTTTTAACCATGATGTTATGCTGTTTAAAGCAAGTTCTCAGTGCTATGATCTCTTCAAATGAAGCATGGCTAAAAATGTGAATCTGTTATTCTACAGATATTTGTGCATAAGCAAGGCACTGCCAATGACAGGTAGCCAAGGTACTTACCCAGTGATAGGAAATGAAAGACATAAATCCACAGAGACATATTTAGCACTACTGACTTGTAAACAATAGTTAAATAAGCCAAATATGTAGAACAAAAACTCTATGAGTTAAGAAGAAAAACTTCTAAACCAAGGTTATTAGCAAAGGATTCAAAGTGAGAGGGGGATTTGAGGTGTCCTTGAAAAAAATGAATAGGATTTGAGAAAAAGAAAGGCATAGAAAGGTCAGCTTGAACCAAGGACATGAAGAAAGAAAGCAAAGTTCTGTTAACAGAACAGCAAATCACATCAACTACTGGAGAAGCAGATTCACCAATATCAACAGATGGTCTAAGCATTTCTTTCTTTAAATATATAATGTTCTTTGAGTATCTTGGAAAAAGTAAGTATTTAAATTAAGCCTGAAAACAGAGTAAAATGCAAATCCATCCTACTTTTATTTTTCATTTGACTCATTGGATATCAAGGCCTTTCCTTGGCCTTTTAATTCTGTAATCTCCAAAATTCTACACAAGCAGTTTCTGTGTAACAAAGGATATCCGCATTATTATTTTGGTTCCTTTTATGTATTTGAACATCAAAATGCAAGCTTAAAGTTTTAATCCCCAGTTTTGTTTTATAAGCGATTACACAAGTGTCATTTTCAGATGCGTACTAGGCTTATTCTGTCAGAAGTGGCTTAGGGAGTATCAAAATGTAGTTATCCCTAACTTTTTAATTTACAGGAACAACAAATAAAACTAAATGAACTTAGATTGCTAACAAGTTTTTGCCTATGAACAAACTGTGCAATCACAAGCTACAGACTAAAAATCTGTAATATTTTGTGGCAAACTCCCTCTTCTCACATATGGATAGATATTATAACCCCAGTGCAGAAAATAGCAGTAACTGTAGATGTGAGTTTTAGATGTGCTAATATCCATGCTGAGTGAGAATACTATCTGTTAGATGGGCACATATCAAGCATGTGGGACCCTGATGTGTGTGAGCTGAGTGATTGATAGGCTATAAAGGGAAGAGGAAGCTTTAAGAAAGGCTGAAAGTTGAGAAAAATAAGAATATTAAGGTCTACAAAACTATTTTGCAAAAGACTTCGTGAAAGCAAAGAAAATACTTTAGAAGCACTGGGTTCCTTCAGCATGTGCCTTGAGTCACTTTTGTCTGTATCCACCTGGGCACTTTAAATAGGGACAAGCAAAAGTGCTATGCTAAACTTTATGCACTACACACAGAATTCAGAAGTCAAACAGTCCTGGCTCTGTCACTTAGCTGTGTGATCTGGCAGGTTATTTAACTGCCTTACTCTCAATTTCCTAATCTATAAGAAATGGAAGGATATATCCCAGATTAAAAAGGCAACTAAGCACCCAATGTTAGGAACAAGCCACACATACACACAAACACACACACACACACACACACACCCCAAGACTCATCACTGTGAAGTTCAGAACACTGATAAGAAAGATTATAGAAGGATCCAGAAAGAGAAATACATATATATATACATATATATATATATATGTATATATATATCATAGGAGAGATGACAGCTCCATGCATGTTATTGTCCCTGAAGACCTTCCAGTGGGACAAGATGTGGAGGTGGAAAACATGGATATTGATGATTCTGATCCTCCATATTTGTATTAGTCCATTTTCATATTGCTATAAAGAAGTACCCGAGGTTTGGTAATTTATAAAGAAAAAGAGGTTTCATGGACTCACAATTCCACATGGCTGGGGAGGCCTCACAATCATGGCAGAAGGTGAAGGAGAAGCAAAGGCACGTCTTACATGGTGGCAGGCAAGAAAGCATGTGCAGGGGAACTGCCCTTTATAAAACCATCAGATCTCATAAGACTTATTCACTATCACGAGAACAGCATAGGGAAAACCTGCCCCCATGATTCGGTTACCTCCCACCAGGTCCCTCCCACGATATCTGGGGATTATGGGAGCTACTATTCAAGATGAGATTGGGGTGGGGACACAGCCAAACCATATCAGTATGCCCAGGCTAATGTGTGTGTTTGTGTTATTTTTGTTTATTTAACAAAAAAGTTTTTAAAAAAATAACAGTAAAGAAATAAATAATTTTAAAATGGAAAAAGCTTATGAATAAGGATATAAAGAAAAAATATTTTTGTATAGCTGTACAATATTTCTGCATACCTGTACAATGTATTTTAAACTAAGTGTTTTTACAAAACAGTCAAAAAGTTTTAAAATATTTTAAAACTTTATAAGGTTAAAAAAAGTTATAGTAAGCTAAGGTTGATTTATTACTGAAGAAAGAAATACTTTTTACAAATTTGGTATAGCCTAACTGTACGGTGTTTATAAATTCCACAGTAGTGTACAGTAACATCCTGGTCCTTCACATTCATTCATCACTCACTGACTCACCCAGAGCAACTTCTAATCCTGAAGCACCATTCATAAGTGTCCTATACAGAGGTACCATTTTTTATGTTTTATACCGTATGTTTACTATACATTTCCTATGTTTAGATGTACAGATACCATTGTCTTCCAATTGCTTACGGTATTCAGTATAGTAACATGCTAAATAGGTTTGTAGCCTAGGAGTGCTAGACTATACCATATTGTCTACGTGTATAGTAGGCTATGCCATCTAGGTTTATGTACTATGTACACTCTATGATGTTCACACATGACAAAATCATGTAACGATTAATTTCTCATAAGGCATTCTTCTCATTAAGCAATGCATGACTGCACGTATATGTCACATACAAGGCATAGGAAATAGAATGGCATGTCTCAATACCAATGCTGGAACTCTAAGGAATCAATGTTTTCAATATTCTGAGGGAGATATATTTTTAATACAAAATGCTATATTGAACAAAGCTGTTAACCAAATTGAGGGTGAAAGAAATTTTCAGATGTGCAAAAAAGCATAAAAACTTATTTCTCAAGTATCCTTTCTTAAGCAGCTACCGAAGAAGTTTTTTTCTTCAGAGATACAAACAATTCCACCAAAGGAAGTCAGGGGACACAGAAACATCAGAATGGCAGCAACAGAAAGTAATTTCCAAGCCATAATTCAGAAATTTTAATTTAAAAATAGAAAAAGATACACTAAGTATAAAATAATTATTCAAAAAAGTCTTTTGACAAAGTTAGAGAAATCAAATCAATTTACCTATTTCTTATACTATATTTCCTCCATTAAAATCACCTCTTTGTTGTGTCAACTCTTCTTGAAGGCAATTGAGTAATAGACGATACAAAATGTCTTTTCAAATACGAAAGAAATCTCGGAATTTCTCAACCAGGAAATATTGATGGTTTATTGTTTTCTCCAATAATTTGAATTTTAAAATTCATTTTTCACGTATTTTCTGGCTTGTAAAATTGGTATGTGAGACCAGGGATTATAACTCATTATTCACTGTAACTTCAAAAGTCCTCAACATGTGGTAAGTGCTCAATAAATAGCTGTATAACCTAAATGATATTACATGCATAACAATTAAAGTGTAATTAATCTACATGAACTGCCATTTCAGGTATGAAGATGCTTAATGGTGCTACAGAAGAAGCTATCAAAAAACTGCACAATAAAGACACAGCAAGAGTAAATGAATTAAGTAGGGCACCAGCATTTTGAAGAAAGCAGACCCTCCCTAAATATGAAGTGACAGAGACTCATTACTATACTGTGAGCAAATACTAAGCAAAGACTATGAAATTTCTTAATGGAATAAACTTCTCAAAATTATTCTCTTAGTGGTACTAAATAAAAGTAATTATTAGTACTCACAGAAATTATCAGACTTCACTTTTTCATTCATTTATTTAACAAACATATACTGTGACCGTGTGTCAAGTACGGTACTAAGAATTAAGGATTCAACAATAAACATACCATGATAACTCGTCTTGTGGAGGTTACAATTTGTATACAGACATATGTATACCAATAAAATGTATACTTTCTCATGGTATTGTCTTTATAACTCTCAACATATCCTTTCGTGTTTTCATTAAAATTCAGAATAAATAAACCATTATGCCCTAACTGGATTGGTCTCATCTAACTACAGTCAGGATTTGGGGGAGAGGAAGATGTCAAAGGTATAAATAAGCAACACTCTACAGAATCATATTTTACTGAGACATTTTTTCTGGATATACAACATATTAGCTGATTTGTTTGTATTGCAGCTGTTGATGCTAAAGGGGACATTTAGATACTAGGAATTAAAAGTTTTCAGCTCCACACAAGCTCAGGGTTATAGCCCCAGACCTTCACAAGTAACCTAATCAGTTTTGCTAAGATTCTCATTCATAGAGTCTGTAGGATCAAGACAGGTGTGTCAAGGGTATCTTGTACCAAGATATATTTTTAAAGCGGCAGTCTTTTGGCATTCTGTTCTCCCCTGCAGCCCACTAAACCACTGGAATACACTGAAGCAGGATTTCAATAAAGAGTACCCTTATATTTTACATGTAGAATTGGAACCAGACAGAAAAAGCCTTGAATTCAGTCATAAGCAAGTGTTCAGACAAGTTACTTTATGCATCTTTTCTACACACAGACTAGAATCTATATCTCTACAACTGATCCCACTGGGACCTGAGGCAAAACATTTTGCAGGATGAATACATTATGCTAATTGCTTTACTCTATCCATTTGTTCCTCATCCTTTCCTGGTTTCTACTTTTCTCCTTACCCTTGCCCTTTAATAATCTCTCATGAGAAGGAACTTATCTTTTTTTCTGTTTACAGTATGCAAAGGAAATACTCATAAGCAAGGAGTCATCTGAAGTAAGAACTAAGACAAAGAATACATTCAAGAACAGAATCCTTTTTTAAAAAAATGCTTTGTATTGGGGTATGTTTTCATTCACCAGCTTATGCAACTGAATGCTTGCAGGGGATCAGAAAAAGAAGCACCCCAATTCTTTTATGGAATACCAAGCATGAATAAGGCCATTCACCCCTTTGGCTCTCCCTCTCTGTTACTTAAGCCGTCCTAATAAAGAAGTGAATTTCCCTCTCCTCTTTCTATTTTCACTGTGTGTATCAAAGCCTCAGATGCACATTTTGCTATTTTGTAGTCCTTGTGGAAAAAGATATTTGAAATGTGAGGGGCATGTTAAGAAACCATTTATAGCTTTTACAACAGAGCTTTAAAAAGCCCAGGGTCAGCACAGCAGTGTCCATTTCACCTAAAGCCAAATTTTTAAGCCAAGGGAAAAACAAATAGTGCTTTGAGTTTTATTTACCACATACTGATAATTCAGAAAAAAAAATAGCATTAACTAAGTGCACTACTATTGACTCATTAATACATAACAAAATGATTTTTGAATATACAAAATGAAAACCTTAAAAATTATAATGCTTAGAAATTGTTGTTTGACAATATTTTTGTGTCCTGGCCTCAATTTAGAAACATCTCTGGAGCCAGAACTTTTCCAACATAATATAAACTTCTTTATCCTGAAGAACTTGGTTTCTAAACATCTTAATGATTATTATAAAAATTTACTTTCAAAAAATGTAATTTTTACCAAAAGACAACAGAATGAAAAAACAGTATTTGGTTATTACTAACTTGAAGTGTAACTTTGATACTCAAATCTTTGATACTCAGCTTTTGAGAGACTGAAACAGCAGTTTAAGGGCTTAAAAACATTCTCTTAAATTCTATTAATCCATACCTTAAAAGAATCTGTTTACTGTCTGCCTTTGGGCAAACTAGGAATCCAAAAGGTATCCAATTGTAAACGTTTCCATGAAATCCCTCTGAATCACATTCAGAAAAAGGTAGCTAAGTAAGGGGTGTGCCAGAGTATGGGATCTGGGTGGGAACTAACGCATAAATAGGTTTGCAGAAGGAAGACAAAAAATCAGTGGGAGAGGGAAACTGATGGGTACTTAGGAGAAGAAGGATGGATCCAAGTGGGATAGGTATATTTCTAGGAGGTGACTGAGTGACTGACAGAGCCACTTCTGTAACCTGTAAATACAGCTTCAATCCCTTTTCAATGAAGCATTTTGTGCCTTCAAAGGAAATTGAAGTCAGGAAAAGAGAGAAAACACACCACATATGAAAGATTGCCACCTGTTTTGTTCACTTCTTTAACTTCCACTCCTCCATCCATTTTAGAAGAAATTCTCCCCACCCTGCTCCAAAGACATAAAGAGTTATTTTATTGAATTAACCCAAAAGGATCTTCTTCTTAGAAGAGCTGCTGACCACAGTGGCCATTAGGTTTGGGAGGGCAGTTATACTATTTTTGCAACCTCTGAGCCAAGTCTAGTGAGCAGCACCTCTAGGCTCCTCCCACTCCAACCAGGGGCTCTGACAACAGTCACCTGTACTAGGGAGGCAAAGGGATTGCTGGTGGACATGAGTCACCTGCTGGGCTTGAATTCCAGCTCTGCTAACTACTAGCTATTTTTTCAACACAAGCAACCACCCATCTGTAGAATGGAGTTGCTGATGATAGTATCAGTATTTATAGTGTTATTTATGAGATTTAAGTAAGTGAATATTCATAAAATGCCAAAGTGCTTAATCAGTGCCTGGCTCACAGGCTATGTTAAATAGCTTGTCAAATAAAGTTTAGGCATATTAAAATGAATTCATTTTAAAATTTTGATTGTAACTTATGTATCACTTCCATTTGTGATTAAAATAGAGTCACCTTCATTACTTTACCTTTTTGATTTTTACATTTCTGGAATTGAAATCCCTGGGCCCTTATTCTTCTACTTTATACAATGCAAAACAAAACTCAAAATTGTGCTTTATGTAACCATCTTGTCTCTTTTTTTTTTTCCTAAACACTACGGTACCTATCAATAGAACTTAAACGAGTGAATTACTACAAAAATCAACACTTTCTTAACATCCTCTCTTGTTCTCAATGACATAGGGAAGCCTATATAGTATAGATTATTTCCCTACAGTTTTGTCATTTGCAGGCAGTGCTTGCAAGCATGAATACAACAAAGCAGAAAAAGAAAGAAGAAAAAAAATACATTTCAGTCACTGAACCCTATAAGTCAGTACAAAAAGATGCAGTTAAAGGTGCCATTTTCCATCCAAATAGGTATCTTGAATGCAGTTCTTTGTGATACTTTCAGTTTTGGATGGTATTTTAATGGAAGAAAATGGAAAATAAGCCCAGTCTGAGCAACTATATCATACACTACGGCCATGAGCTCAGTGTAATTTGATTTAACCAGGTTCAATACTAGCTTCACAACGCATTGAATCATGAACTTCAGATTTTTCTTTGCAGTAAAATCCTTCCGAATCTTGATTTCCAGCCAACATGCACATCACCTGTTGTTATTCTTAATTAAAGCAGCATTGACAAAAATACTAAGGGCCAAAATTTTATACCTATTCAGAAGAAAGTCAGTCTAGTGCCCTCACTTAGGAAGGAAGTACAGAGAAAGCACTCAAAAGGAAAATAAATGTGGATTATTTACTGATACCAAAAATGAAGACTCCTGGAAACAAGATATTTAAATTTTTCAGCCCAATATGAGTTTAGAGTCAGAGTTGCAAACCTGAGGACAATAACTAACCAATTTAGCCACAATTGTCACCAATAGCATTTGTAAGGTTGAGGCCAGAAGATCACAGGTCTGCTACAACAGATTTATCACTTCTTAAATCATGTTTCTGTCCATCATCCTCTGCTCAGGTTCAAGCTGTGATCAATGAAAGGATGTCCGTCTACAGCCCTGAGATTTGATATATGGATGCTCCATAAAATTCAGCACTTTAAAGACATGTATTGATCGATATAATTCCAATATAAAAGAATAATTTGATGGTAGAGCCTTCATATCACAAAACTTGAAAGCTATTTAAAAGGCAGATGAATATATTTATGAAGAAATTGCCAAGTAAAATTCCCAAAAGTTTGAGACTATAATGTAGGAATACTTTAATTAGGCATTCGCTGTCTAATTAGACTTATGTGATTTCAATAATGTTTAACATTCATAAAATAAACCAGAATCCTTGGACTATGCAACCTCACATTAAAAAAAAGATAAACAACTCTAAAAGAATCAATCAAAATAGTAAAGATGTAGAATTAAAAGCAGCAGCAGATTCTACAATATCCCATATACCACTTTGCTTTCATGGTTAACAAGAAAACAGACTAAACATGAACGAGACGTGACAAGCTGTTTTCAACAATGAAGATGGTAAACACAGTGCCTTCAAATATGTTGACCCACACAAAACTCAATGCCCTTTATTAGAAACACTAAGTCGGAACTTTATTGAGAAACACTTGGCCAAAGCCTCATTGATCACCCTCAAGTTGCATAAGACAGTAACCAATATTTTTTTTTAAATCATCTTACCTTTCCTTTGGAGATAAAACTGCATCTTTTCAGCTCCCTCCTGCCTCCGACACAGAAACACACGCCATGAATTGTTAACAACACTGAAGATATGTGAAAACAGATGGCAATAATCAGATTTTCTAAATAAACATAAGCACTGAACCTAGTTTAAAATATAACGTAAAATTCTTAAAAATATAAATAGCTTGTGAGTTTTTTGTAATTTATAAATAATATACATTACTCATATGTTAAAAAAAGAAAAATAAATAAAAGCACAAAGAAAGAAAACAAAAGTCATCTATTACCCTATCACCTAAAAAAGAAACTACTAACTTTTCGGTGTATTCTTCAGGCATATATAACAAAAGAATTAATTACAGTTAGTTGTAAAACATTTGTTTTATAATGCAATTCTTCTAAATAAAATGTGGTATATTGGTTATTTTTAGATGTTAAAAAATAAAGCAGAACTACCTATCTAGAAACCCATTATGAGAGGTGACAGCATGCTGGCGGCCCTCGCAGCCCTCACTCGCTCTCGGCGCCTCCTCGGCCTTGGCGCCCACTCTGGCCGCGCTTGAGGAGCCCTTCAGCCCCCCGCTGCACTGTGGGATCCCCTTTCTGGGCTGGCCAAGGCCGGAGCCGGCTCCCACAGCTTGCCGGGAGGTGTGGAGGGAGAGGCTCCGGCGGGAACCCGGGCTGCGCGCTGCGCTTGCGAGCCAGCGCGAGTTCCGGGTGGGCGTGGGCTCGGCAGGCCCCCCGCTCGGAGCGGCCGGCCGGCCGCCCCGCCAGCCCCGGGCAGTGAGGGGCTTAGCACCTGGGCCAGCAGCTGCTGTGCTGGATTTCTGGGGCCTTAGCTGCCTCCCAGCGGGGCAGGGTTCGGGACCTGCACCCGGCCATGCCTGAGCCTCCCCCTGCTCCCCCCGCTCCCCCGCCGCCTCCGCCTCCCCACCTCCCCCGCCCCCCGTCCCCGCCTCCCCGCTCCCCCGCCGCCGCCTCCCCGCCCTCCCGCCGCCCCCACCTCCCCGCTCCTGCGCCGGCCGGATCCTCCTCAAGAGCACTGGCCCCTGCTCCACGGTACCCAGTCCCATTGACTCCCCAAGGGCTGAGGAATGTGGGCTCACTGCGTGGGACTGGCAGGCAGCTCCACCTGCGCCCTGCTTGGGGATCCACTGGGTGAAGCCAGCTGGGCTCCTGAGTCTGGTGGGGACTTGGAGAATCTTTATGTCTAGCTAAGAGATTGTAAATACACCAATCAGCACTCTGTATATAGCTCAAGGTTTGTAAACACACCAGTCAGCACCCTGTATCTAGCTCAGGGTTTGTGGATGTACCAATGGACACTCTGTATCTAATTAATCTGGTGGGGAGTGGAGAAATTTTATGTCTAGCTAAGGGATTGTGAATGCACCAATCGGCACTCTGTATCTAGCTCAAGGTTTGTAAATGCACCAATCAGCACTCTGTGTCTAGCTCAGGGTTTGTAAATACACCAATTGACACTCTGTATCTAGCTAATCTAGTGGGGACTTGGTGAACTTTTGTGTCTAGCTCAGGGATTGTAAATGCACCAATCAGCAGCCTGTCAAAACGGACCAGTCAGCTCTCTGTAAAACAGACCAATCGGCTCTCTGTAAAATGGACCAATCAGCCAGATGTGGGTGGGGCCAGATAAGAGAATAAAAGCAGGCTGCCCAAGCCAGCAATGGCAACCTGGGTCACCTTCCACACTGTGAAAGCTTTGTTCTTCCCTCCTTGCAATAAATCTTGCTACTGCTCACTCTTTGGGTCCACACTGCCTTTATGAGCTGTAACACTGGCTGTGAAGGTCTGCAGCTTCACTCCTGAAGCCAGTGAAACCATGAACCCACTGGGAGGAACAAACAACTCCAGACACGCCACCTTAAGAGACGTACCACTCACGATGAAGGTCTGCAGCTTCACTCCTGAGCCAGCAAGACCACGAACCCACCAGAAGGAACAAACTCCAGACACATCTGAACATCAGAAGGAACAAACTCCAGACACGCTGCCTTTAAGAACTGTAACACTCACCGCAAGGGTCCGCGGCTTCATTCTTTAAGTCAGTGAGACCGAGAACCCACCAATTCCAGACACAATTACAGGGTACATATCCAAAAGAAAATACACCATTCCACCAAAAAGACACATGTACTCCTACATTCATTGCAGCACTATTTACAATACTGAATGTAATGCAAAGACATGGAATCAACCTAGGTTCCCATCAACAGTAGATTAGATAAAGAAAATGTGGTATATATACACTATGGAACACTATATAGCCATTAAAAAGAATGAAATCGTCCTTTACAGCAACATGAATGCATCTGGAGGCCATTATCCTCAGTGAATTGATACAAGAACAGAAGTCAAGTACCACATGTTCTCAATTATAGGTGAGAGCTAAACATTGGGTTCTCATAGACATAAAGATGGCAATAATCCAAAATGTGGACTACTAGAGTGGGGAGAGAGGGAAGGGGGCAAGGGTTGAAAAATTAACTATTGGGTACTATGCTCACTATCTGGGTGATGGAATCATTCATATCCCAAACCTCAACATCACACAATATACCCATATAACAAGCCTGAAAATGTACCCCTGAATCTAAAACAAAAGTTGAATTATTTTTTTAAAGGCTGATGGAAACACATATTATGAAAAAACTTCACATGGAGTTTGAATTTTTTTGCACCAAACTAAACTTACACCAACTTGTTATAACATGTATGAACAGGAGCTAGTTTGGGGCACTAAGAAGGATAAGACATCAGTTTGAACAGAGTTCTTATCAGAGCAACATGAATTCTGCTAAAATTAAAGCAAGAACAGACATCAAATTTATGGTGAAGTTTGTGTGGAAAATAAGTGAAATCACTGATGCTTTATAAAAACTTTATGGGGATAATGCCCCTAAAGAAATCAGCAGTTTACAAATGGATAATTCATTTTAAAATGGGATGAGACCATGTTGAAGATAAAGCCCACAGTCACAGACCATCCACATCAATTTGTGAGAAAAGAATTAATCTTGTTCATGTCTTTTTTTTTTTTTTTTTGAAACAAGTTCTCGCTCTGTCACCCAGGCTAAAGTGCAATGGTGTTATCCTACTCACTGCATCCTCAGTCTCCCAGGCTCAAGCAATCCTGCCACCTTAGCCTCCTGAGTAGCTGGGACTCCTGGCTGATTTTTGTTTGTTGGTTGGTTTAAGTAGAGATTAGATCTCCCTATGTTGCCCAGGCTCTTGTTTGTGTCTTAATTGAAGAGGACTGATGATGAAAAGCATAAACGATAGCCTATGCTATAAACATTTCAACTGGTCCAGCTTATATAATTCTGACTAAAAAATTAAAGTTGAGCAAATTTTCTACTCGATTGGTGCCAAAACACCCAGATCAGCTTCAGACAATAGCAGAACTTTCAAAGGACATTTTAAATAAGTGAGATCAAGACCCTGAAGCATTTCTTGGAAGAACTGTAATGGTAGATGAAACATGGCTTTACCAGTACAATCCTGGAGACAAAACATAATCTAAGCAATGGCTACAAAGAGGTAGAAGTGATCCAGCCAAAGCAGAAACAAACAAGCCAAGAGCAAAGGTTATGGCAACAATTTTTAAGGTTGCTTAAGGTATTTTGTTGTTGACTTTCTGGAGGGCCAATGAATGATAATATCTGCTTAGTATAAGAATGTTATAGAAAGTTAGCCAATAGTATAAGAATGTTATAGAAAGTTAGCCAAAGCTTTAGCAGAAAAACAGCCAAGAAATCTTCGCCAGAGAGTTCTTCTCCACCATGACAATATTCCTGCTCATCCTTCTCATCAAGCAGGGTAATTGTGGAAGAGTTTTGATGGGAAATCACTAGGCATTCACCTTATAGTCTTGATTTGACTCTTTCTAATGTCTTTTTGTTTCATAATCCTAAAAAGTCTTAAATGGAATGCATTTTCCTTCAGTTAATAATGTAAAAAGACTGCATTGACGTGGTTAAATTCCTAGGACTCAGTTCTTTAGGGATGCTCTAAATGGCTGGTATCGTCACTTACAAAAGTATCTTGAACTTAATATAGCATATGTTGAGAAATACAGTTTATAATTTTTACTTTTATCTTTTAATTCTATTTTTCCATGAACTTTTTGAAATCTCTGCATATATATATTTTTTACAAAATTGGGATCCTACTGAAAATAGTTTTGGAAACTTAACCTTTTTTAAACTTAACAACACGTTATAAACTTTTTTATATCATTAAATATTCTACTAATTACTTTAGTAACTACATTTTATTTAGCCATTTTTTCCCCTCTACATTTTATTCCCTCAATTTGAAATTACAAGTGGTTTAATTTTTTCATTATTATAAATGTTGCTTTGATAAACATACAACTTGATAAATCTAAAACTGTTTTCTTGGGAAATATTTCTAGAAGCGAATTGTTATGTTAAATTATACCTTTTTTATGTTTTGATTCATATTGCCAGATTACCTTCTAGGAGGAACTTTTTAAAATGTTCTATGTTTTATTGAATTGACTGTGCCACTAGCTAGATTAGCAAAAAAAATCATAGTCACCTAGAATCTTTCCATGGTTCATTCAATGGAGTTTTATGATCCTGGCCTCCATTATACCAAAGAGGCATCAATTAGAGCTCCACCATCACTGCCTATAGCTACAGAGGTCACAATGAAGGAAAGTCTGTGCAAACATCTGTAACATCACCCACAACTTCCTTGAGGGGTCATTTAATTAACATCATCTCTTTGTGATTGGGCGGCAGTAAAAAAGAAAATAAAAGTGCCTACATTTCTTCAAAATGTTCAGAAATTAGGATTTCATATTTCAGGGAATTTTATACTAATAAGTCACAATATACAATTTATAGTCATAGTAATTCCTAAATGAGTTTCAAAATAACTATTTTATGCAGTTTTTAGCAAAGATTCATCTTCCTTGTGATTAAAGGATGAGGCCACATAGTACTGTACTATAGTTAAAGGCAAAGTTAAGTTCAGCAATTGGCTTCATTGCATTTGAATCACTTTTTCATTACTTGCTGGTTCTGTAGTCCTGAGCAAATTATTTAACCTCTCTAAACCTCAATTTCTTCACATGTGAAATGTGAGTATAATTTTTTCTGCAGTTAGTCTAAGGAAGCATTAAATAAGAGGATCTGTGTAAAATACTTAGCGCCATGCCTCGCACACAGTGAGCATTCAATATGTCTTGATAGTTGTTATTGTTAAGCAAAAATTGCCTTTGGCTCTTTGAAACTTATTGCCCTTCATTCTTCATTTGCCTAATAAAATAATATACATTCTCTGCAGCCTGTGCAGAAGTAAGGTCTCTTTCAGCTCTGTGATGCTAAAAGAACTTTGGTGAGCTTCAGAAGCCAGCTAGTAAGAGTGCAGAGTGTTGATTAGTTAGTCATACAAAATCCTCTTGGGATCCTCTGGAGCCACAACCTCTGTGTTTGCAATGAAACAACACTGACATCTAGTGATAACAAAGATGAACTACATATTTTGGTCAGTATAAAAGCCTGTATTCTTGGCCCAATGAGTTATCCTATGGTTTTTAGGGAAAATGAGTTAAATCCTAGGTAGATTTATGCATATATTTTTAAGTTGGCTATATCTAATCCTTTGGTTGCTTGAACAACTGATGTCCATATTATCATATGTATCATATCAACCTTCACTTTTAATTGATTTATGTACCTTAAAAATGTGAAAAAGAAACGTGGTTGGAGAGAAATATTAAAGTATGTTCATTTCACTTTCAAGACAAGACTAAAAGTCTAGGAAAGTAATGCAAATTATTGCAACATGATATAGCAGGCATAAAATACATTAACGGGCCTTGAATATTATATATTAATTTATGAACTTCATTTTACACAATTCTATAATGAAGATCACAGAATTGAAATGATCGTGTTAGATAAAATGTAACCAGTCAAGAGTTTTTCTGTTTTGTGTGTTTTTAATAACAAAAAGGAGTTGAAAAATTAATATTTCAGAAATGAGCTTACACATTCAATCATAAAACAAGCTTCAAGAGGATTTCTTTTTTTCGAGACAGAATCTTGCTCTGTTGCCCAGGCTGGAGTGCATTGGCACAATCTCAGCTCATTGCAACCTCCGCCTTCCAGGTTCAAGCGATTCTCCTGTCTCAGTCTCCAGAGTAGCTGGGATTACAGGTGTGCACAACCACACCCAGCTAATGTTTGTATTTTTAGTAGAGACGGGGTTTCACCATGTTGGCCAGGCTGGTCTCAAACTCCTGACCTCAGGTGAACTTTCTGCCTCAGCTTCCCAATTTGCTGGGATTACAGGTGTGAGCCACCACACCTGGCCCAATCAAGAGACTTTGTTACATGGAAGTTAAACAGTCACAGAAAATCCACAATTATCAGTCTATATTTACTGAAGCTGTGCTAGTACTGGTTTGCCATATGTTCAATGATTAAACCCTTTCAAGGAAACCTGAAGATTCAAATCAGCTGCAGGACTTCAGAAGTAAATGCTAATAGCAGCAACTACATCATGAGAACAACATTGAGAGAGATCCCCTGAGTCAGCTGAACCATCTGTTTATCATCATCATTATTAATAGCATCTAACATTTGCAGAACATTTATTATGTATCACACTCTGCTAGGCTCTTCTAATTCTTAATTGTTCATTTATTCAACAAACAGACTGTCTGCAGTACTGCCAGATCATGTAATAACAATGGTGGTTCATGCCAGACAAAATCTCTATCCTTGTTGAGATTATAAGCTACTGGAGAAGACAGTAATAATTACAAAACGGAATAAAAACTATAAGTGTATGTTATGGACTGAATTGTATTCTCCCACTCCACTGCAAAAAAAAAAATTATATGTTGGAGCCTCCAGTATCTCAGAATGCAACTGTATTTGGGGATACAACGTTTAGAGAGGTAATTAAGTTAACGGAGGCCATTAGGATGGGCCCTAATACAATCTGACTATTGTCCTTATAAAAAGAGGAAATGTGGACAAAGAAACACCAGGGATGCATGCACACAAAGAAAAGATCATGTGAAGATGTAGCAAGAAGGCAGAGAGGCCTTAGGAAAAAGCAAACCTGCCGACACCTTGACCTTGGACTTCCAGCTTCTGAATTTTGAGAAGTAAATTTCTGATGCTTAAGCCACCTAGTCTGTGGTATTTTGTTATGGCAGACATAGCAAACTAATACACTGTGATAAAATGACAAAAGAGGGTTCACAGAACTAGGAGCACATATAAAAGTGCATTAGGCCTAATCAAAGCATTAAAGAAGAATGAACTCTGAAGAATGAGTAGAAGATAAGTCAGAAAGGGACAAGCAGTGTGTTTCAGGCTGAAGGGAGAGTTTATGCAGAGCCCTGTAGGAGGAGGAAGCAGGGCGTATTTCCAGGAACTGAAGGAAAATCGATATGGCTGGAAAACAGACTGTGAGGGGGAGCATGGTATGAAACAAAACTGGAGGAGGAAGCAGACATGAAATCATGCAGATACTTGCAGACCAAGAGTTAAATATTTAGGTCTTTATCCTGAGAAAATTGGACGTCATTGGTGTGTTTTAAGCAGGAAATAATATATTTGAATTTTAAGAGCGTTTCAGCTGAAGTAGGGAGAACAGATTGGAGGGCAGCAAGAAAGTAAATGGGAGACCAGTTAGGAAGCTATTTCAGTTGTCTAGGGTAGAAAAGTGATATCCTAAACGAGGGTGATAGCAGTGAAGATGGAAAGATGCAGATATTTAAGAGTTTGACTATTATGGTTTCCTCATACAAATGGAATCATGCAGCACTTGTCCTTCTGTGAGAGGATTATTTTGCTTGGCATAATATCCTCCAGGTTCATCTATGTTGTCATAAATTATAGAATTTCCTTTTTTAAGGATGAATAATATTCTATTACATATATATATATATATATATATATACCACATTTCCTTTAACCATTCATCTATCAATAGCAGTTGGCCATATCTTGGCTATTGTGAATAATACTTCAAGGCACATGGGAGTGCAGATATCCCTTTGAGATACTGATTTCAACTCTTTTAAATATATTCCATAATACAATAGTGGATATCATGAGCTGGAGGGGTGGGTAAAATGAGGCACTGTTGTTCAATGGGGATAAAGTTTCAGTTTCACTAGATGAATAAATTCTAGATATCTACTGTGCAACATAGTGCCTATAGTTAACAATAAGGTATCGTGCATGTCAAAATTTGTTAATAGGGTGCACCTTGTGTTATGTGCTCCTACCACACACACACACACAAAGGAGCACAAGAAAAGTTTGGGAGGTGTTAGATATATCTAATACCTTGATTGTAGTGATGGTATCACAGATGTTTGCATATGTCCAAACTCATCAAATTGTATACATTAAACATGTGTAGTTGTCAATTATACTTCAATAAAGTTGTTTTTAAAAGAGAGACTTAAGAGATAAGGGTACAGAGACATGGCAATGGTTTGGTTATGTGGAGTGACAAAGAAAGTTCTTTCCAGATTTCTGCCTTGTAAAATGGATAAAAGTGCTACCATGGCCAGGCATGGTGGCTCCCACCTGTAATCCCAGCACTTTGGGAGGCTGAGGTGGGTGGATCATTTGAGGTCAGGAGTTCAATACCAGCCTGGCCAACATGGTGAAACCCCGTCTCTGCTAAAAATACAAAAATTAGCTGGGCCTGGTCATGGGTGCCTGTAATCCCAGGTACTTGGGAGGCTGAGGCAGGAGAATTGCTTGAGCCTGGGAGGCTAAGGTGCAATGAGCTGAGATGGTGCCAGTACACTGTGGTCTGGACAACAGAGTGAGACCCTGTTGGAAGAAAAAGAAAGAAGGAAGGAAGGAAGGAAGGAAGGAAGGAAGGAAGGAAGGAAGGAAGGAAGGAAGGAAAAGAAAAGAAAAGAAAAGAAAAGGAAAGAAAGAAAGAAGGGAGGGAGGGAGGGGAAGGGGAGGGAGGGGAAGGGGAGGGAAGAAGGAGAGAAGGAGGGAAGGAAGGAGAGAGAGAGGAAAGAAAAAGAAAGAAAGAGAAAAAGAAAGAAAGAAAGAAAGAGAAAGAAAGAGGAAGGAAAAAGAACAAAAGAAAAAAACACTACTATAAGAGAGGGAAATAAATGAGAGTGAGATTTGGGGAAGAAAATATTTTAGCTCTATTTTGAATTCTTTTAGTCTGATGTTGAGTCTGAATTTGCCTTTTAAGACCTTTAAGAAGAAATGTCAACAAGTTCATTAGACAAGTGTGAAGCCCAGATAAAAGACCTGGGCTACAGGTAAATTTGGGGTCATTCTCACATCAGTGGAAAATGAAGCCAAAGATATAAATGAGAAGATCTAGGGGATAAATGCAAAGTGAGAAGAGGACAGCCTAGGACTAAGTCTTAGAAACTCCAAAGACAAAGGAATGAACAGAGAGGCAGGATGAAACGTAGGGGCGTGCAGTGTCACAGAGTCTGGGAAAGGGGGGAATTACCACCAAATTAGAATGCTGCTGAGACATTAGGATCAAGTTAGGAATACGTGAGAGTTGTTTCAAGATTGAGCTGAGAAGTCAATGGAAGGTGAGAAAATGGAAGCAGTGGAAATAGATATTTATTTTGAGATAGTTCTCTAGGAGACAAATACCTGTGAGGTTGACAAAAAGTTTGGGATGTAGATTTGGGGATTTTGTGGGTATTATAGACTGAATATTTGCATATCCCTAAAATTTATAAAAAGTCCTAACCCCCAATTTGATGGTATTAGGAGATTGTATTGGCAGATTGTATTGGCAGTTTTCCAATGAGAAATATCCCCCTGAGAATTCCCTGATGCCTGGGAAGTAATTCGGTTTGGAGAAGGTCATTGAGGGTGGAGACCGCATGATAGGATTTGTTCTCTTATAGGAAGAGGAACAGACAGCGCTTCCTCTCTGCCATGTGAGGATACAGTGAGGAAGCCATATGCAAACCAGAAAGAGGGCCTTCATCCAGAACCAAATATGCAGATACCTTGATCTTGTACTTCCCAGCCTCCAGAATTGCAAGAAATAAATGTTGTTTAAGCCACCAGGTTTATAGTATTTTGTTATGGTAGCCCTATCAGAATAAAACCATTGCAGGGTCAGGGGAGAGGTTGTTATGTTTTATTGTGTTTGGTTTGGTTTGGTTTAGTGGGAGAAAACAGGAATATGTCTTAAAGCTGATGGGAATCACACCATCTTTGAAAGAAAGATATTTTGGTGCATATGTTATAGCTCAGAAACCCAAGGATCATAAGGATTAAATAATTAGTCCTAAATAATATAACTAAGAAGTGGTTGAACCAGGTCCCAAATGTAGGTCTGTCTGACTCCACTTAGCCATGTTGCTCTCAATATTTACTGCACACCCACTATATACAAGGCCAGATGATATAAATTCATATTCAACTAGGACTGGGGACAGATTCAGTACACAACGTGATGATCACACTCCATAGAAAAAGAATCTGTTCTCAAGTCTAGTACATACCAGAAAGACTCTCTCTCACCCTTAGAACTGCTAACTTTTTATAGTGACAACATGAAAATTTAGAGTTGTCTAAAACCTTAGAGCTGCCTAGAACAACTAGAAATTAAGGAAAAGGATGAAAAGATGGTGTGTGAGAGAGTAGAAAAGAGGAAATAAAGGCATGATTTCAGCCTGAGTTATATAATTATGCCATTCTTGGCCATCCATGAAGGAAAAACATGGGATCACTAATTTATGTATTATCATTAATACTTCTATAGTTCTGATGGTATCATCTCATCTCATTCCTAATGCACATATTCCTCTCTTATGGGGATTTTTAACAGGCTGGCATGAGTGATTATCAGGATCAAATATTTTCAAGGAATACACTATCTTTGTTGGAGTGGGAATCCCTAACTGCTGGCCAAATTCCAGTAAGAAATATCCCCCTGAGAATCCTAACCACCAACCATTCTTAAGACCTAGCACCACTGGATATTTGCTCAGTGTTTCTTGTACTTCCCCAGGGAGTATTTTTAAAATAAAAAGAATTGAGAAAGTTCTATTGCAGTGACTCTCAACCTTGGCTGCACACTGTAATTACCTGAAAAGCTTTTAAAATTCTGCTTTTGAAAGCACCGATGCCTGGGTTCTTACTCCCAAAGATTCAGATACAACAGGTCTTGAGTGTGGCCTATGTAATGAAATTTTTAGATTTCCCCCAAGTGAGCCAAATGGCCCAGGCCCCTGTCACCCATACAAGTGCTCTCTGGGAAAGTTCATCCTTGCAACAGCCAATATTCACTTCAAAGTAGATACCATGCTAGTCACAGGGGCACAAAGATAAGTAAGACAAGATCCCCGTCCTGAAGGAGTTTGCTTCCTCATGGAGGGGTCAGATATAAAACAATTGCAATATCTTTAATACATCTTCAGACATCAACCGCACCACCACTCCTCTACTTTGGAGAATTTCATTTGTTAATTGGCAGAGTATTCAGAACATTTGTTCCAATTTTCTCCATAGCAGGGGAATTTTTCTTCAGGACCTCCAGAGTTGTGGTTCTCTAGACTATGCTGCCACTAAAAGCAAACAGGGACTTTCCTTTACAGTCCACTCTAAAGGTGAATGCCCCCTTCCTTCCTGGGGTCAAGGAGGAAAAGAGGAACAGCAAAACATCCTGTAGTAGATATTGTTCTTTACCTACCATAGACATACTCCCACCCACCATCACCGTTTCTTCCCTCTGTGCAACGAGAATATCAACTTTATGTTCAGTCAGATAGGGGAGCTGGGCTTCCCCTAAGGTTCAGGAATTGATCAGGATCAACTGGAAACAGTTACGGCAGTGCCTTTCCACTTTGCCAGATAAGTTCTTTCCCAGCCCCTTTGCCACTAAAGGTGCCATAAAACAATTTCAGCCAATAAAGTAAAAGGAGAAGTTTGAAAATGAGCTTCAGGGAACATTTCTCCACAATAGGAGAAAGCTTCTGGCCTTTTTTTTTTTCTTTTTCCTGTATTCAAACAGATTTAATGCCTGATGCTGGAACAGACATCTCGAGACCATGAAGCAACAAGCACAGCACAAAAAGGCAACCTGCTGAGAACCAGTAGTCAAAAAGAGCAAAGGAACCTGAGTCCTGTATGACCTTATTGAGCCCCTGCTCCAGCCTCAGACAGACTTCATGCAGACTTCTTATCCTGTGCAAAAAGTTAAACCCTATTTGTTCAAGTTACTCTTGGTCAGGTTTTCTGCTACTGTCAACATCATAACTAATATACAGCCCATCTTCCCTGCTACTTTGTCCACCTGGCCTCCAGAAGACTAACATATTAGATGGCAATGTAATGATGAAGTTATTTTGGAGGGAAGTTCAGAAGAGAAATATAGTGTGAGATGGACAAAGTTAACATTCTGGCTAATCTAGACTTTTCCATGCACCATTTAAGCAAAGCATCTCCAGACTTTGTTCTTCATCCTTCACAATAAAAGTGACCACTTCAAAGCTTCCTCTGCTTTGAATCAGACCCATTGACCTCCAGTTCACAGCTGTGCTATGGGGGTTTTCACTGTCAAACTAGGGACCCACATTTCCTAGGATCTCCTTCCCTGGATGGTCTGAGGTAGGTTGGCCAAAAGAAGAATTTGCATGAGATTTGAAAGACAGAAGTAAAGAAGTGACCATTATTCTCTGGAGTTCATTGTTGACAGACATAGAGATGGACAGATGCAGAAATAACCGGTAGGTTTCATTTCATCCTCAATATCCTCTATTCTGCATCCAACTCTTCTTCCCAAATGCTGACCTTGTTGACCCCAGGCCCACCACAGGCAGTAACCATATAGAGACAAGAACTTGCCACAGATCTTTCCATGTGCTTCACCTTTGCAGCCCCATTTTAATGGCTGGACATGCTTAGCTTCTCAGATGGACTGTTAGTACGGCCATTATGGAAAATAATATGGAGGTTTCTCAAAAAGTCCTATATTTTCTGATCCTGCAACTCCCCTTTCAGATCATCACTTTCCCAGCACCTCAATTGTGTAAGATCTAATTCCTATAATAAATGCCTTATCTCATAACACTCATGTATATTCTGTTCCCCTGACTGATGCACCTGCTCACCCACTCTCTTCCCTCCTATACTCCACACTACAGGTGAAAAGACCCTATTCTCAATTTCTTCCTCAGATCAGATGGCGAGCAGTGATGTTATCCCCACCCTATTACAGTTTATTAACCAGAGTGAGTATGTGTCCCCCAATTCTAGTTCCAGCTTTCCTCCTGCGACAGTGACAAGCCTGCTGATTCTTTTACTAGGAGACCAATTAAATAAGCACTTTTCTCAGTGACAAACATTAGCTTTCCTTGGAGACAAGTAAGTCTCCATGTAGAAGAAAGAACATTTCCCCAGTAACAGGGCTCTGTCTTGCCATGGAGAAATAATGGGCAACCTGTTTTAGCTCAGAAACACTGGGGTTTCATTCAACTGGGCAGAGACCAGACAACAACACAAGAGAATTGCACAGCTACACAAGATAATTGCACAGCCACATATGAGAATCGCACAGTGGCATCGTGTTTACCAGGTAATGGCCCCTGCTCAGGTCGTATCATTTTGAGTTATATCTCTCTTTGATGAAAAGGTTAGGGAATGCGGGGTTATTTGGCAATTCCTCCCACCATAGATTGTGAAGTAAGAGCTATGAAAACACCAAATATGAAGTGATAAATGTAGCTGGAGAGCATAGAGGTTTCCATGTCAGCTGGAACCTCTCTTGTTACAAAAGGGGGAAAATATTTTTCCAAGCTGAGTATCCCTCACTATCTGAATATATTCTATTCCCGGGTCCACACATTAAGAGCTTGAATAAGAAAGAGAGCATTACCAGAGCCTATTCCAATTCCTCAAACAAACTGAAACACTTTAGCACCTCCTTGCAAGGAAAGGAGAGGGAGGAAACTTTTCACAGCATTTCAGTAAAATATCACCCTTGTTTTATTAGCAATATTTCTAGTCACAGGTTTTTAAACACAGAATCCAATGAATCACAACCCATAATCATTTTCGTAAAATAGCAAATGTTAGCACAGAAATCTTTTTACAACCATTTTTTCTGAGAGAGAGACAAGAATTGTCATTTCGACCTTTCTTTCTCAGATTTCAAAGCTGCCAAAAAATGAGTATACCTTGACCTCCTAAAATAAAAAATGTCATCAGTAGCACTCTATCTCTCCATAGTCTTTTCAAAAGAAGCAGTAATTGCTTAAAAGTTAAGCCTTAAATTTAGGTTTCCTTAAAGACAGGTAGCACTTTAACATGTAAAATAGATCATAAAGTTCAGCTGTAAAATTAATTTTTACCCCAGTGAACTTTTCTTAAGCTGCTGAAATATTGCCATAAAAGGTCAAATCCTTGGTAAACTTCAGAGAGCAAGATTGTTCAAATAATATTCAGGTTGAAACAGGCAAATAAATGTGCTAATCATTCGAGCAGGATGAGACTGGGGTGTGTAGAAGCGGACGATATGCAGCTTGGAAAAGTCTTTTAAATATAGCCAATATGAATTTCAGTCAACAAACTCACATATGAAATAAAAATCGCTTTTATATACTATAAATCAGTACTTTGGGCCAGCAGAAAATTCAACCTGAGGCATTCTTGGTGCTCCCACGTACCCTCCCACGGTTAAACCAGGATTCCAGGGTTTGCCTAACAACAATTCAAATGGAAAACCACTCTGGCCACTGGTCTCCCCAAACAGGTCATGCCTGTGAGCTGGTCTTCACAGTGTACTTCAAAGCCAACAGCCCTCTACAGCTTCCTTCCCACTAATGGGACGTGAGAGTCTGCCGAGGCTAGAAACGCAGCATTTGGGATGCTGCCTTCCTGCTCATGCAAACTCCCCTCGGGAATCCGGCTGCTTCTTCGGGATGCAGCCACAGGCAGTACACCTATATGTAGTGCCCACAGATCTCCTCCTTTCAGACCTGGATGGTGCCCGCGTACTCCTCCCAGCTTCCCCAGAACTCTGCCTGTAATCTCAAACCTTGTCTCCTTCTTTTTTTAACAAAACCCTTTGGTGGCTGAGTAAACCCATTATCTGAAATAGTCTCCTCCTCCCAGAAACTTTTATTTCCTTACTTGTTTTATTTTTGTCATAGCACTTTTTTGAAATCAAATACTTGTATTTTTAATTGTACTGCTCTACCTGTATAAACATTTCTCCCTCTATATCTCCCTATACATTTACATAAAAAGTAAACTAGTACCCAGAATAATGGGTACCAGTGATAGATGCTCAATAAAGCATTATTGAATAAGTATTGAACACACAATTTAGCCACCAACTAGTTACCCTATCCTCATGAGCAGGGAGGGTTTTATTATCAAACCCTCCTAGGAAGCAGGTGAAAATACTTGTTTCACATCCATCTAGTACACTGAATAAAAGAATAAAAAACAGTTATGTTTCTATGTTTCAACTAGTCTGAATGTTCTTACCTTGCCACATATGATTTCAAGTTAAATGATTATTATGCTGCCTTGGGTCTCCATGAAGCACCTACGTTGTCCTGAAGCTAAGTTGTGCTAGGACCGGTGACCTACAGTTTTCTCCCCATGCAGTGCAATGAGAGAAACCTGTGAAACCTGAGAGGAAGAAAGAGGAGGGCAGAAAGGACTCCTGATCTTACTGTTTGTGCTCTGCTTCTGTTACATTTCAATCATTACATTATATCATGGAGTTAGGAAATTGTATGAAAACCCTTTTTATTCAGAACAATGAAAACTAGTCACCTAAAGGAAGAAAATGTGTAGGAATTAAATAAAACATTGTAACTGGCTAATGAGCAAGAAATTGTTGCAAGGAAGATGTCTGTTAAAAATACAGCCTCCTCAGTTTAGTGTTATCTAACTATAGAAGAAAAAAGCAGAAATCAATTTCACAAAAAAAGCCAGGTGTCACATCTCTTTATCACTGTGCAACTGCACTTATAATGCATTCATAGGACCTATTGACTCAAGTTATTACATTCTAATATAGATTAGCTAAATTGTTGAAACACAGATACACACTCAAAGAGAACATGAATTTTTAAATCCAATTTTATATTACATTTCTTGAGAAGTTTTAGTGTGGTTTGAAATCCATCCTGGAAGAGTATAGTAGAATATTCTGCCCATTTGTATTTTACGTGAGAAAACCAACAGGTTCACCATTTATTTCTAACTAAAATTGAATTGTCTGCGAATTGCAATAACTGTCAGCCTCTAAAGAGCTTATCTCACATCTCACAGTTTAATTGGATTGTTTTCTGTGGCAGCCTTTCCTTTTCAATTTCATAAAGACCATAAATGCTTCTATTATTGTTCTTTTGTTCTCTTCCTTCAGAATTTTGCTCATTTTAATTTTTAGTTACAGTGGCCTAAAATGACCCTGTTTTCCCTTCTAACCCAAAATTCAAGTGAACTGCAGCTATGGGACCATTTGACATCTTTCAGTCTATAATTACACTGATAAGATAAGTAGGAGCTTAATAAGGAAGGCAATGAGTGAGTCATTTATAATATTTGCAAGTGATCAAAATCCTGAAGAAGCAATGCAATTTCATTCTGCAAATGAATAATTTTTAAGTCATGTGCCTGGAGCTAGTTCAGTTATCAAGAAATCAAACCAGAAAATGACAGAAGACTTTATTTTGTCATGCCAAATTTCCAGCTGTAAATTCTCTAACAAGAGATAGCCCTTGGGTAACAAATAAGGTACTCAACAAAACTGACTACAAAGAAAATCTGTATACCAATATAAAAATTTTTTGGCATTAAAAACTAAAATAGAGGCCATACATGGTTCACACCTATAATCCCAACACTTTAGGAGGCTGAGGTAGAAGGATTGCTCAAGCCCAGGAGTTGGAGACCAGGCTGGACAATACAAGGAGACCCCACCTTGACAAAAAATAAAAAATAAAAAATTAGCCAGGCATGGTGGCACACACCTGTATTCCCAGCTACTTGGGAGGCTGAGGTGAGAGGATCAATTGAGCCCAGGAGGCAGAGGGTGCAGTGAGCTAAGATCATGCCACTGTACTCCAGCCCAGATGACAGAGTGAGACACCATCTAAAAACAAACAAACAAACAAACAAAAAACTAACCAAAATAGGATTATACTGGGAAAATGTCACCCATAAATACATCACAATGTATTGAACCAAGCTTAGCACTATATTAGGCACTATGGTAATACAAACATTTTAATCTCAGTTTAAAATACC
This sequence comes from Pan paniscus, assembly GCF_029289425.2. Classification (NCBI taxonomy): domain Eukaryota; kingdom Metazoa; phylum Chordata; class Mammalia; order Primates; family Hominidae; genus Pan; species Pan paniscus. Next base: position 45,985,244 of record NC_073264.2, read on the forward strand.
ATTATAGTGCAAATGTAAAAATAAAGCAAAATGGCAAGAAACTTTTAAAAAATTCTTTTATTATTTTTTAAAAAGTAAAATAAAGAAGAGAATCTAGGTAGTACTCCACAGCCTCTTCTAGACACACACATAGCTACAAATATGATTTCAATTATATATATATATACACACACACACACATACACACCACGCACCACCCCACACCACCATACACATACACACATTAATAGCAGCTATCTCTTGGTGGTGGATTAATAATTTTTTTCTTATTTAGATATTTGAAAAAATTTTATAATAACTAACTATATATTACCTTGGTAATCAAATACTGAACTACCTTGGTAATCACACATGCATATTTGAAGTCATCTTGACTCCCTAAATGATACCTACTTACTCCAATATACTTATATTTTAAGTACCAAAGGATGCTCTGTATATATTGAATAAATACTGAATCAGGGACATGAACAATATAACCCTATCATAGCTTCTTGGGAAATATAATCTATCCCCTACTCTATTGTAGTAGTCCGTTTTCACACTGCTATAAAGATACTACCCAAGACTGGGTAATTTATAAAAGAAAGAGGTTTGATTGACCCACAGCTCTGCATGGCTGGTGAAGCCTCAGGAAACTTACAATCATGGCAGAAGGCAAAGGGGAAGCAAGGCGCCTTCTTCATAAGGCTGCAGGAGAGAGAGAAGCACCAGTGCAGGACAACTGCCCTTTGTAAAACCATCAGATCTCATGAGACTTACTCACTATCATGAGAATACAAAGGGAAAATTGCCCCCATGATCCAATGACCTCCCACCAGGTTCCTCCCTTAACATGTGGGGATTATGGAGATTACAATTCAAGATGAGATTTGGGTGGGGACATAGAGCCAAATCATATCATCTGTTTATTTTTCTCATAAGAATCAGAACCTCCCCTCCCAATCTCTCATCCCCTCCTCCACACACACACCAGAATCATGATATATAAGCTCTCCACATCTTACTTACATGTCACAGAGAATTTTGGAAGACAATATCTGAGTCTGAAAGTCTTTATTAGATATTTTTAGATAGGATACCGTTGAGATCCCTTCAAATTTCATTATGTGGGACTACATCAACCAATGAAGGGCCAGATTAGGCTCTTTAGAGGCCTAAACACTGAAAAGGTTAAACCCTTCACATGGAATTTTTCAAAGTGACATCAAAAAATCACACACATACTAAAATTAAAATAACCTCTGTCTAACTGTTCTACCTTCAAAGTTCAGGTTTAGAATTCTCTTTTCAGTAGTGGAGGCAGGTGGTTCTTTACTGGTCTCCTAAGCTTGCCAATAGTCCATTCACTGCCTAATCCAGCCATGCACCTAGACAGGAGACAACTCTGCTCGCCTTCTCAGTTCTGCAGTAAATTTTTGACTGCAGATTAGGGAATTGAATTACCAGCACATACTCTATTTGTATAAATGTCCCACTTCACAAAGTCAAGAAGTTTCCAAATTAGCGATAATAACATAATTTCTAAACTGCTGCTTTCTGTCTTTTGAGTTTATTTCTTTTTCTTCCTGTCTGAAGCACACAAAGCCATGCCTACAAGATCAGATATCAGTTCACATATCACTCCTCTCATTTCCATCTCTTACAAAACCATTCTTCTCATCACAAAGCAAGCTAACCAAAAGACTAATTTGGGTGCAGTTGGAATAATTTATTCCTATCTAGCTTTATGAACACATAAGTAATGAAAATTCAAATATATATGTATGTATGCATTTTAGACATTTTAAGATTTGACTTTCAATTAAGAAAGATGCTATCAAAAGAGAGCTTGTGTATTGCAGGAAGCAGTTTGGTCAATACTCAAACTCTACAGAATGAAAATGAAGACTGAATCCAGCTGTCTAAGTAATCAATTATCAACAGCTAGAGGTGGGTTTGTGTTTTGCTCAGAGTTTAAGTGTTAGCAATCATAAATTCACAAGTGTCACTAGCATCTAAAGTGAAGAAGAGAGCTTTCGATGCTACTATTTAAGCTTAGTTGACAATAAGGAAAAAGAGAAAAGAAGCTTCATTTGTAATCTGAAAAACCACACATGCACAAAAGAATACATTTCTACCATTACTCTTCCACAGTAGCAGTAACCAAAGAATTTAGAACCAAATGATTCAGGAATTTAAGAGTCCATTAAATAGAGGGAAGAATTAGATCTCCAGTGCACTGCCTTCCCTTTCATTTGAAGTGAGTGTTTGTTACATGTTCTATTTAATATGAAGTGACTAAGACCCACTAATGCTTCAGGTCATCCAGGGAGGGTGCCCATCTGACACTCTCATTGTCACCTTAGCAATGAGGCAGGACTGCCAGGCAATTTCTACTTTATAGCTCTGAGATCTCTAAGCTGTACCTCCAAAAGGAACTGATAGGTAAATTGCCTCTAACCCAATCCTCTCTCATCACCAAATGCATTTCAAAATATAGTTCAGGCTTTTTTTCATTTAATCAAACAAAAATACTTGCAGAAACACATTAATATACAACATGAATGCTACCTTATTAATGTATAATTGTGATAGCCCAGCCTTTCATGCATATGTTTATATTGTTGCTATCAGACTGAGTCTATAAAGAGGCTGATTTTATACGTGAGTAAAAATCCAGGATCACCACCTGGTACAAAGTTAGGTGTATGCTAAACAGCTCAGCCTTTCAAAATTACTCCTCTTGCCATGAGGGTTGGAAATTTCCACCATTTAAAACTCGCTAATTCTAGGAACCTCTTTGGAATACCCTTGGATGCTATTATAATTAGTTAATAATGAATTCACAAGAATTAGTAATTAAACAATATAAAGTCAGTCATTTATAAAAATAATGTCCCGTGTAGAATAAAAGTTCTAAAATTTTCGATTTGATTATGTCATTAAACCATAACAGACTATATCTTAGCGGGTTACTGCTTGGTTTGAATAATTGTGTCCCCTCCAAATTTATGTGGAAACTTAATCCCCAATGCAACAATATTAAGAGGTGAGGCCTTTAGAAGGTGATTAGGCCATGAGGGCTCTGCCCTCTGGATTTGTGCATTATAAAAGGGCTTGAGGGACCGAGTTTGCCCCTTTCATCAAGTGAGGCAGAGGTTGCACAACTGGTTCACAGTCCCTTTTTTCTGGCCCTGGCTGCCTGCAGCCCCACTGACCTGGCTTCTGGTGCTGGTGCATCCAGCTGCTGGTTCCATTTTATGGAAAGTTTGGTAGTCTTCGAACATCCTGCTGGTCAGTCTTTCCATAACCTCTCTGTGTCAGGAGAAAAATGGGTTTGTCACCACAACTCCCAGGTAGTGGTCTATTCCATAGCCTCTGTGTGTGGTCTCAAAGCCTTGGAGGTAGCAAACCAGTCTATAAGCACAGATACTTTCTAAAGCCTGCTCTATACCTTAAGGAAACATAATATCAACTATGACAGGCTCTGCTCCACAGGACACTAGGGTATATATTTGCCTTCTTCTGACAGGTTATGCGCTCTGCCCATTTTCTGCTGCCCTCCTACCAGTTCCTGGGATTGATTATATCTATAAGTTCGGCGTTTCAGAGAGCTCCAAACAAGAAACTAGCATGAGGGCCTATATTAAATACCTCCAATTCCAAAAGACAATTTCTTTGCGACCCTAACTTCAGGATAGGATGAGGCACACAGAACATTCCTCTCTCCCGACATGAGGTGGTGGGAAGGCACAAAGCATCTAAAACTATATTCCATAAACTCTTCTGCCCCAACAGAAATTTCCCTCTTCCATACAGCTTGCCTTATATATCCCCTTTTTATTTACTCTGCCATATTTTCTCACACTTGGCAAGGTCCATATGCCACCTAGACATTGCTAATCTACTGCCTTTGTCCTCGGGCATGCTAAGTGGAAAATGATTCTAAAGAAAGGAAGAACAAGCTCTTATTTTTATGTCTAAAGTTATTGTCTTGAGTAAATACGTTATGCCTTCCTCATCCTACAATCTTTCAGTGATCCTGTGAGTGCACTTGTCTCATGTCCCTTCTCAAAGATTGAGACCACACTTGAAATCTGAAACCAAAAGCACAAAGATGAATCTGATGCTTAAGTAATAAAGAGCTATGCTAGTCGGGGAGAGCAAACTTGATCTAATAGAGCATTCTTGGGAAATGTTTATTGAAAAGGTTGAGATCAGCTTGAAGAGCACGTTTTGTGTTGATTACACAGGCAGACATTTAATGTCAGCCTGAGAAGCATGTTCATTGGAGTGAGACCACTACTCATTACTGATCATTAGCACGAATTAGACAATTGGACAAGTTTAAAATCAGTTCTAACCCTAACACTAACCATGGCTGTGCAATTGTCAATCTATTTCTGGGAGTCTGAAGACTATTATTCTTTACCCTCAATCCTGTTTTTTATTTTCTCTCAGCCAAAGCTGCAGGAAAGATCATGACTATTGTCCAGATCTTCGCCACTGATTCTATTGGAAGCTCATTTATTCTCTTGGAAGCTCATTTGCAGAGGCCTAATTTCGACTCTGAGTGCTACTCAGCATAATTTTACCTCTCTTATTTTGGATCATCTGTTAGGAGAGTGGTATGTAGAAGCATTTAAGACTATTGATAATAAACATGATATGACTGAAGAAAACAGGAACAACTAAGGTACTAAAAAAGGCACTGCAGGGGAGGGGCCAAGATGGCCAACTAGAAACAGCCATTGTCAGAGGCTCCCACTGAGAAGAATGAAAACAACAAGTGAATCCTGCACTGGCAACTGAGGTATCCAGGTTCTCTCACTGGGACTGACTAGGCAGTTGGTGTTACCCATGGAGAGCAAAGAAAAGTAGGGTGGTGCAATAGCCCACCTGAGAGCCACATGGAGCAAGGGGAGCTCCCACCTTCAGGCAAGGAAGACAGTGAGTGATCGCACTATGCTGCTTAGGAAACTACACTTTTTATATGAATCTGTGCAGCCTGCAGATCAGGAGATCCCCTTCATAAGCCCACACCACTGTGCCTTGGGTCCCAAGCACAGAGCTGTGCAGATTATCTCAGCAGCCACTCAGCTGGAGACTGCATAAGACTGCTGAGTTCCTGGGGGAGGGACAGCCACTATTATCAGGACTGCCTGCTGCCTAAGACAACTGAGCTCTTCAGGGAAGGGGAGGCAGCCAACACTGCAGCTCCAGTTTGCCACTTTTCTCCTGCCAGTGCCAGGGAGATTGGATGGTTTGGACCCAGGAGGAATTCCCCACAGCACAGCACAGCAGCTATGGCAGATTGTGGCCAGACTGCCTCTTTAGGCCAGACCCTGACCCATCCCTCCTCACTGGGCAGGGCTTCTCTGCAAGAATGTCAGCAACTCCAGCTAGGGGTTTAGGGACGGAACTCTGATCTCCCTGGAACTGAGCCCCTGTGGGGAGGGGCAGCCACAGTATCTGTAGATCAGCAGACTTAGTCTTTCCCCTGCTGGCTCTGAGGAATCCAGGCAGTCAGAACAAGTGGGATTCCCCCACAGCACAGCACACCCTGTCTGCCACAGAGATCTCAGAGGAAAGAGCAGGCAGCCATCTTTGCTGTTCTGCAGCCTCCACTGGAGACACCTCCAGCTGCGGGAGGAGCCCGGGCGAATAGGGTCTGGAGTGGACCCCCAGCAAACCACAGCAGCCCTTAGGAAGGGGGGCCTGACTGTTAAAAGAAAAACAAACAGAAAAGAACAACAACAACAGCATAAACTAAAAATGTCCCCACAAAAACCCCACCCAAAGGTCAGCAGCCTCAAAGATCAAAGCTAGATAAACTCACAAAGATGAGAAAGAATCAATGAAAAAATGATGAAAATTCAAAAAGCCAGAGTGCCTCTTCTCCTCCAAATGATCACAACACCACTGCTGCAAGGGCACAGAAAAGGATGGAGGCTAAGATGGATGAATTGACAGAAATAGGCTGCAGAAGGTGGGTAATAACAAACTTCGCTGAGCTAAAGGAGCACATTCTAACCCAATTCAAAGAAGCAAAGAACCATGATAAATCATTACAGGATCTGTTAACCAGAATAGCCAGTTTAGAGAGGAACACAAATCACCTGATGGAGCTGAAAAGCGCAACCCAGGAACTTCACAATGCAACCACAAGTATCAATAACCAAACAGACCAAGCAGAGGAAATAACTTCAGAGTTTGAAGACTATCTTGCTGAAATAAGACAGGCAGACAGGATTAGAGAAAAAGGAATGAAAAGGAATAAACAAAATCTCCGAGAACTAGGGGATTATGTAAAAAGACCAAACCTATGACTGATTCGGGTACCTGAAAGATATGAGGAGAATGGGACCAAGTTGGAAAACATACTTCAGGATATCATCCAGGAGAACATTCCCCAACCTAGCAAGATAGGCCCACATTCAAATTCAGGAACTCCAGAAAACCCCAGTAAGATACTCCATGAGAAGATCAGCCCCAAGACACATAATCATCAGTTTCTCCAAGGACGAAATAAAGGAAAAAATGTTAAGGGCAGCCAGAGAGAAAGAACAGGTCACCTACAAAGGAAAGCCCATCAGACTAACAGTGGACCTCTAGGCAGAAACCCTGCCAGCCAGAAGAGATTGGGGGCCAATATTCAACACCGTTTAAAAAAAAAAAAAAAAAAAAGAATTTTTTAGTTTGGCCGGGAGCGGTGGCTCATGCCTATAATCCCAGCACTTTGGGAGGCCGAGGTGGGCGGATCACAAGGTCAAGAGTTTGAGACCAACCTGGCCAATATGGCAAAACCCCCTCTCTACTGAAAACACAAAAAAATTAGCTAGGCGTGGTGGTGGGCACCTGTAGTCCCAGCTACTTGGTAGGCTGAGGCAGGAGAATCGCTTGAACCCAGGAGGCAGGGGTTGCAGTGAGCTGAGATCGTGCCACTGCACTGCAGCCTGGGTGACAGAGTGAGACTCTGTCAAAAAAAAAAAAAAAAACAGAAGAATTTTCAACCCAGAATTTTATATTCAGCCAAACTAAGCTTCATAAGTGAAAGATAAATAAAATCCTTTTCAGACAACCAAATGCTGAGGGAATTTGTCACCACCAAGCCTGCCTTGCAAGAACTCCTGAAGGAAGCACTAAATATGGAAAGGAAAAACCGTTGCCAGCTACTGCAAAAACACACTGAAGTACAAAGACGAATGACACTATGAAGCAACTACATCAACAAGTCTGCAAAAATAACCAGCTAACATCATGATGACAGGATCAAATTCACATATAAAAATATTAACCTTAAATGTAAATGGGCTAGATGCCTCAATTAAAAGACATAGAATGGCAAGCTGGATAGAGTCAAGACCCATTGGTGTACTATATTCAAGAGACCTATCTCACATGCAAAGACGCACATAGACTCAAAATAAAGGAGTGGAGAAAAATTTACCAAGCAAATGGAAAGCAGAAAAAAAACAGCATTGCAATCCTAGTTTCTGACAAAACAGACTTTAAATCAACAAGGATCAAAAAAGACAAAAAAGCATTACATAAAAGTAAAGGGATCATCAATTCAACAAGAAGAGCTAACTATCCTAAATACATACATGCACTCAACTCGGGAGCACCCAGATTCATAAAACAAGTTCTTAGAGACCTACAAAGGGACTTAGACTCCCACACAATAATAGTGGGAGACTTTAACGCCCCACTGTCAATATTAGACCGATCTTTGAGACAGAAAATTAACAAGGATATTCAGGACTTGAACTCAGCTCTGGATCAAGTGAACCTAATAGATAATCTACAAAACTCTCCACCCAAACACAACAGAATATACATTCTTCTCGGCACCAAATGGCACTTACTGTAAAATCAATCACATAATTGGAAGTAAAACACTCCTCAGCAAATGCAAAAGAACTGAAACCATAACAAGCAGTATCTCATCAATCATAACAAATGCAATGCAATCAAATTAGAACTCAGGATTAAGAAACTCACTCAAAACCACAAAACTACATAAAAATTGAACAACCTGCTCTTGAATGACTCCTAGGTAAATAATGAAATTAAGGCAGAAATCAAGAAGTTCTTTGAAGCCAATAAGAACAAAGAGACAATGTACCAGAATCTCTGAGATGCAGTAAAGCAGTGTTAAGAGGGAAATTTATAGCACTAAATGCCCACATCAAAAAGCTAGAAAGACCTCAAGTTGACACCCTAACATCAAAACTAAAAGAACTAGAGAAGCAAGAGCAAACCAACCCCAAAGCTAGCAGAAGACAAGAAATAACCAAGATCGGAGCAGAACTGAAGGAGATAAAGACACAAAAAAAATCCTTCAAAAAAACAATGAATCCAGGAGCTGGCTTTTTGAAAAAATTAATAAAATAGATAGACTGCTAGCTAGATTAATAAAGAATGAAAGAGAGAAGAATCAAACAGGCACAATTAAAAAATGATAATGATCCCACAGAAATGTAAACAATCATTGGAGAATACTATAAACACCTCTATGCAAATAAACTAGAAAATTTAGAAGAAATAGATAAATTCCTGGACACATACACCCTGCCAAGACTGAACCAGGAAGAAGTCAAATTCCTGAATAGACCAATAACAAGTTCTGAATTTGCGGCAGTAATAAATAGCCTTTTCCAACCACAAAAAACTAAGGACCAGATGAGTTTGCAGCTGAATTCTGCCAGAGGTACAAAGAGAAGCTGGTACCATTTCTTCTGCAACTATTCCAAACAATTGAAAAGGAGGGACTCTTCTCTAACTCATTGTATGAGGCCAGCATCATCCTGATATCAAAACCTGGCAGAGATTAAAAGAAAGAAAGAAAGAAAGAAAACCTTCAGTCCAATATCCATGATAAACATTGATGCAAAAATCCTCAATAAAATACTGGCAAACCAAATCCAGCAGCACATCAAAAAGCTTATCCATGACAATCAAGTTGGCTTCAACCCCGGGATGAAGGCTCGTTCACCGTACACAAATGAATAAATGTAATTCATCATACAAACAAAACTAAAGACAAAAACCACATGATTACCTCAATATACACAGAAAAGGCCCTTGATAAAATTCAACATCTCTTTAGGTTAAAAACTCTCAATAAACTAGGTACTGATGGAACATACTTCAAAATAATAAGAGAGATTTATGACAAACCTGCTGCCAATATCATACTGAATGGGCAAAAGCTGGAAGCATTCCCTTTGAAAACTGGCACAAGACAAGGTTCCCCTTTCTCACCACTCCTATTCAACATAATATTACAAGTTCTGGCCAGGACAATCAGGCAAGAGAAAGAAATAAAGAGTCTTCAAATAGGAAGAGAGGAAGTCAAGCTATCTCTGTTTGGAAACGACAGGATCCTATATCTAGAAAACCCCATAGTCTCAGCTCAAAAGCTTCTTAAGCTGATAAGCAACTTCAGCAAAGTCTCCGGAAAATCTCAAAATCAATGTGCAAAAATCACAAGCATTCCTATACACCAACAATAGACAAGCAGAGAGCCAAACCATGAATGAATTCACATTCACAATTGCTACAAAGAGAATAAAATACCTAGGAATACAGCTAACAAGGGAAGTGAAGGACCTCTTCAAGGAGAACTACAAACCATTGCTTAAGGAAATAAGAAAGGACAAAGACAAATGGAAAATCCTTCCATGCTCATGGACAGGAAGATTCAATAATGTGAAAATGGCCATACTGCCCAAAGTTATTTATAGATAAAATGCTATTCCCATGAAACAACCATTGACATACTTTATAGAACTAGAAAAAAAACTACTTTAAAATTCATATGGAACCAAAAAAGAGCCCAAATAGCCAAGACAATCTTAAACAAACAAACAAAAAAAAGCTGGAGACATCATGCTACCCAACTTAAAACTATACTACAAGTCTACAGTAACCAAAACAGCATGGAACTGGTACAAAAACAGACACATAGACCAATGGAACAGAATAGAAATCTCATAAATAAGACTGCACATCTAAAACCATCTGATCTTTGACAAACCTGACAAAAATAAGCACTGGGGAAAGGATTTCCTATTCAATAAATGGTGCTGGGAAAACTGGCTAGCCATATGCAGAAAATGGAAACTGGACCCCTTCCTCACACCTTGTACAAAAATTAACTCAAGATAGATTAAACACTTAAATGTAAAACCCAAAACTATAAAAATCTAGAAGAAAATCTAGGCAATGTCATTCAGGATATAGGCACGGGCAAAGATTTCATGATAAAAACGTCAAAAGCAATTGCAACGAAAGCAAAATTTGGCAAATGGAATCTAATTACACTAAAGAGCTTCTGCACAGTAACAGCAACTATCATCAGAGTGAACAGACAACCTACAGAAAGGGAGACAATTTTTGCAACTATCTATCTGACAAAGGTCTAACATCTAGCATCTACAAGGAACTTAAATAAATTTACAAGAAAAAAAAGAACCCATCAAAAAGTGGGCAAAGGACATGAACAGACCCTTCCAAAAAGAAGACATGTATGTGGCCAAAAAACACATGGAAAAAAGCTCAACATCACTGATCATTAGAGAAATCAAAATCAAAATCACAATGAGATACTATCTCATGCCAGTCAGAATGGCGATTATTAAAAAGTCAATAAACAATAGATGCTGGTGAGGCTGTGGAGAAACAGGAACAGTCTTTTACACTGTTGGTGGGAATGTAAATTAGTTCAACAATTGTGGAAGACAGTGTGGCGATTCCTCTGAGACCTAGAACCAGAAATACCATTTGACCCAGCAATCTCATTCCTGGGCATATACCCAAAGAAATATAAATCATTCTATTATAAAGATACATGGATGCGTATATTCACTGCAGAACTATTCACAATAGCAAAGACATGGAATCAACCCAAACGCCCATCAATGGTAGACTGGATAAAGAAAATGTGATACATATACACCATGGAATACTATGCAGCCATAAAAAGGAACAAGATTATGTCCTTTGCAAGGACATGGATGGAGCTGAAAGCCATTATTCTCAGCAAACTAACACAGGAACAGAAAACTAAACACCACATGTTCTCATGGTAGCTGTACAATGAGAACACATGGACACAGGGAGAGAAACAACACAAACTGGGGCTTGTCAGGGGTACAGGGGGAGGGAGAGTATCAGGATAAATAGCTAATGCATGTGGGGCTTAATAACTAGGTGATAGGTTGATGGATGCAGCAAACCATCATGGCACATGTTTACCCATGTAACAAACCTGCACATCCTGCACATGTATCCCAGAACTTAAAAAGGCACTCCAGAACTGTGGCCTAAGATTCTTCAGACTGGATCAATAAAACAAGCCTCAACAAGTTCTTAAATTCTACCTTAGATGGTCATATTGCTTTTTGGTCTTGCTTAGAAATAAATAGATTGTTTCACCTCCACCACCACCCCTGGTATTAATCCAGGTACAAAACAAAGTGTTAGCAATGGTAAAGATTCCCCACTGGTTGACCCAAAGAAAACATAAAGCTATTATTTCACTTGTAGTAATCTGGGCTAATTTAAATGTTTATTCTACTATATTATTTACAAATTTGGAGAAAAATTTGTGAGATTATCTGGGTTATTTAAGTCCTAGGAATGAAATTACTATTCCCCGAATGACGCTTCCACAGTTACTACTCCAAGTAAAGATCTTATCTCTTTAAATATTTTTAGAAAGAGGCCGGGCACAGTGGCTCATGCCTGTAATCCTAGCACTTTGGGAGACCTCACCTGAGGTCAGGAGTTGAGACCAGCCTGGCCAATATGGTGAAACCCCATCTCTACTAAAAATACAAAAAAATTAGGTGGACGTGGTGGCGGGGGCTTGTAATCCCAGCTACTAGGAGGCTGAGGCAGGAGAAGGGCGTGAACCTGGGAGGCAGAGTTTGCAGTGAGCCGAGATTGCACCACTGCACTCCAGCCTGGGCGACAGAGCGAGACTCCGTCAAAAAAAAAAAAAAGAAGATAATTATAGGTAAAGTTAATGTAACACATCTTTCTATCATTCTTTAAATTGGCTTCACTAGCAATAGCTTAGGAGAGCTGAATTGCAGAGTTATGGTAATAATCACCCCTACATTCCTACACATTATTATAAGAGAATTATAATAAATTAAGTTAGAAATGTATAAATTTAAACCAGCAAAGAAGAAATAGTATGAAAGAATTTATCAAATAGATGTAACAACAGAAATGTAAATAATCTCTGTGCCAGCTCTACCCTTGGCAATTTATACTATACTCAGCAACAAAGGGGAAACAATTTAGAATGCTCAAGGGGAAACAAGTTGGAATGTTTCCAATCTTGGGGACCCAAGGTAAGGCAGTATGACTGACAGCCTGAGCTACTACCCGCCTAAGCTTTATTCTTAGCAGCCATGAACTACGTAAAACCAAAAAGTCATCCTTGCTTCATATGTGAATGGAGTTCAAATATCATGAACGAATGGAATAAGTCATTGAGTATTTTGAATACATGCTAATGAATGGACTGTAAACCATTTGGTCCTGCCTCAGAAACACCAACCCAGTGTACACTAATATCTGCATAGATCCTGCCCTTCTTCTCCTACTCTTTTCCACCCAAGGCATCATTTAACCAAAAGTAGAAAAACTCTGAAAGTGTGCTTTCAAATCATTCCTGCTTAGGCCATCAACTTTTCTTTAGCCTAATAATGATGTGTTTACAGACTGTGTTTCTGGGTGACCCATGTCTGTCTGAGAGGACCAGGAGAGGAAAAAGATCTTTAGGTCACAAGTGAAATAATTTGATGGATGATCCCTGGGGTGCATAGATTAATACCCTGAAATGCTTTCCCATCACACATATGCTGCCACTAAGAATGAAGCCACTGACTTCACTTTCTATTTCCTGATGTTATACTCAATGACCTCTGTTTCAGAGAATGAGTTAAAGAGCCAGAGCAGTGCAATCTCATGCAAGCAGCTTATAAGACAGCTATTGGAGCACTTCAATATAAATATGAGAGGGAAAAAAAATGGCACCTAGAAGCAGGACCAAGAGATACAGACTAGAAATTGGGTCTTGCCACAGGACTAGATAAAATGGATTAGGATATTGAGCGAGGAACTGACATTTGGAGGCTCTTCAGTTGGAATCCCTTCCAGTTTCCAAAGTGCTGCCAAAAATGTGGGCAAAGCTGTCAAGGTTATGCTTTGCAATACTCTTCTAACCATTGTGGAGCTGATGTAAATGATTTTACTCCATAAAATTAGGTTCTTAATTTACATAGCAAAAGACACAAAAACTAAGGTGAATCAAGGTGGCGAAGCAGAGAAACAAAACTACAACTTCCCAAGGCCCACCAAAGTTCAAAATTGGGGCACAGGTCCTTCTTTCCCACAATACCCAATACAGGATTAATTAGTCTGCTACAAACTGAATGTGTGTGTCCCTCTAAAATTTGTATGTTGAAACCTAATCCCTAATATGATGGTATTTGGAAGCAAGGCCTTTGGGAGGTGATTAAGTCATGAGAGCAGAGAACTCATGAATAGGATTAATGCCTTTATAAAAGAGACCCCAAGAGAGCTCCCTTGCCCTTTCTGTCATGTGAGAATACAGTGATAAGACAGGAATCTATAAACCAGCAAGGGTGCCCTCAGCAGACACAGAATCATCCAGTGCCTTGATCTTGGATTTCCCAGTCTCCAGAACTGTGAGAAATAAGTGTTTGTTGTTGTTAAACCACCCAATCTATGATATTCTGTTATAGCAACCCAGATGGACTAAGACAGACAAAATCTAAGGATGACCAAAGGAGACACATTCAAGCTCACATTCAGGGATGGAAAGTAAGAAGGAAAGATGTGAAAGAACAATAGACCCTTTGAAATGGGAGACCAGATCTTCATAGGCATCTACAATCTCTTTATAAAGAGACAGTAGGCACCCTTCAGCAGACCTTAATCCAGTGCAGCAGTGGCATTTGCACACAGACCCAGCCAAGAGCACCAGGGAAAAGCTGGAATACTAAGCCTGCAATAAGCACTGCCCAGTACGAAGAAGAATACCTTTTAAAATGAGAGGGTCCTGAAGCAGACATTTCTGCCAAATTTCAGGGTTGGCCTCAGGCCTTCAAACAAGTTACATAAAACAGAGAAGCTATATTCTCAGGAAAAATAGCTAATGCATGCTGGGCTTAATACCTAGGTGATGGGTCGATAGGTGCAACAAATCACCATGACACATATTTACCTATGTAACAAACCTGCACATCTTGCACATGTACCCTGCAACTTAAAATAAAAAATAAAATAAAAGAGAGAAGCTATGCTTTTTTTGCCACACACTGACCTGCGAATGGTGTGAAATATACTGCTTTAGCCTGAATTGAATATGATTCCAGGTGTGCCTGAACAGCTCTCAGCAAATCTGCCTCTTGCACAGCACACTACTCTTCCCTTCCCTGGACCTGAAGGTGGTACATGGCCATTATAGACAAGATGCTAAAACCTACAGCAAGCAAAAACAAAGGCATTTTTTTTTTTACCCCTTATAGACTGGAGCCTTGACAAGCTTTCTTTCTTCTTGAGTATACTACAAGGTACTTTTTTGTCTTTCCATAAACAACAACCAAAGAGAAAGAGAAAGTAAGCACTTTGTTTATAGAAGTCAATTTTTTTTAATTTAGCAAACACTGAGCACCTATTTTTGCCAGGCATTTTAGGAAACATCTTAAAAAATAGCATAAATCTAAAAATCAGATGGTACTTCCAGCTAAAGCCTTCCAGAATTTTGTTGTTTTCGAATTGGAAGTGCTAGGGAATGTTAGGAACAGATGGTCTCAAAAGGATATCAGAAAATGGGTGCCCCAAGAATGAGAATGTGATTGCTCTTACCATCTATTGCCTAAAACATCACAGTAAATTCCAAATTGGTGCCTCTGCATCCTTTCCATTATCGCCTTTCAAATCCATTCTTCTCATGCTATCAAATCTATCTTTTAAAAAAAAAATCAGTCTTAGCATTTCACTTCCTCTTTTCTTCTCTGAATAATCCTACATAAAGTCAAAATTTCTTGTCATTGCATCCCAACCCTTTTCTCATCTGGCTCTGACTCATCTTTTCAATTTCCTCCCCTCCTCTGCAAAGGCTAACATATCTCCCCTAGTCTACAAACAAGAAGTCTGTAAAATGCTATTAATATTGTTATAACTTCATAATGTCTGTAGCAGCTGAGACAATAATATGGTAGGCTTTTCCCAGAAATAGTCTTGTCAAAACCCCAATGGAACCAATGGCTGGACACTGATCCAAAATACAGTCCTTAAATTAAGAAGCATTCTCGCTGCTATGAGCAGTGGGATTTTTAGGAAAGCTACTTAGAATATTGTTTGTGCTGCAATGAAGGAGATTCAAGCCAGGATTTTAATGAATGTCATAAAATCTGCTGAGAATAAGCAGTGACCCAAAACCCTAACCTACTACTAGTCTGCGTTGTGACAATGCAATGGTTCAAAATGGACCCCAGGGTCTTGTACTGCCATTGTTCTTTCTGAGTGTCCCCCTTAATTGCTGGGACAGCCATAAATAAAGTTGCAAAATAGACAGTCTTCCTTGGGCTTAGAAAAAAGGAGTGAGAGAAAGTTACTTTCCTTTGTAGCTTGCCCACCCTCTGATCTGAACCCCTCATGCCGCTGTCCCGGACTTTCACACTGTGCACCATGCATAATAGTTAATGTTCGCTCTTAAAGTACCCTCTTCTCCACCCAATATGATTCACGTTCTCTCAATGTCCCACTCCCATCTAGAAGTTGATTGGACATTGGTCCCAAATGCTCCCCATAATAGGATTATACATCCATGCCCTTTGCTATGTCACTTGCTAGTGCCCTCCCACTGTGGGTGAAAAACACTTTCCTGCCCCTTTGATATTGGCCATGTTTTGGCCAATGAATGTCAGTGGATGTGAAATGAGCAGATACCTTAAATGGGCTTTTGTAGTTTGACTTGTGCTTTTGTGCTGCTGTGATTTGCCATGAGAAAAATAACACCCCTAGGTAGCTGCTTGTCCAAGGAGAAATGAGAAAATTGAGGATAGCAGACATAAACACAACTAATCCCAGCCAAGCACACCAGAGCCACAGCCTACCCACAGTTCCATGACCAAAAATATATAAATGCTTGGCTTTGGAAGACACTGAGTTTTTGAGATGGTTTATTACACAGAATTATTGTACAATAACTGAATTGAACACTTAAAAAATTAATTTGTATCAAGGCAATAATAAATACTACCTACCATCTATATGCCAGGTTTTGGGGCATTTTTTATTGTTTCTCATGTCTGCTCATCTGATACATGCCAGTTTTTTATCTGTGAAATGAAAATAAGAACAACCTAAGTCAAATAATTATAGCAAGAAATAAGTAAGTTAATAATTGCAAAACTCTTAGGAGTTGGCACACAGAAAAACACAATATAGTTATTTTGAGATTGTGTTCATTGTTTTGTAAAGACTATTTTTTGGAGTAGTTTTAGTTCACAGCAAAGTTGAGACGAAGCTAGAGAGATACCCAATATACCCTCTGCCTCAAACATTTCCTATTCTATTATCAATATCCCCCACCAGAGGGACATTAGTTGCAGTTGATGAACCTACCTGGACACATTATTATTGCCCAGAGTCCATAGTTTGCATTAGGGTTCACTCTTACAGTCTACAGGTTTGGAACAAATACAGAATGTATCCACCATTAGAGTATTATATAGAGTATTTTGTATGTTCTAAAAATCCTCTGCTCCACCTATTTGTCTCTCCTTCTCCCAACCCCTGGTAACCACTGATCTTACTGTCTCCATAGTTTTTTATTTTCGAGAATGTCATATAGCTGAGATTACAGTATGTAACCTTCTCAGACTGGTTTCTTTCACTTAATAATAATAATATGTGTTTCTTTTCCTCTATGTCTTTCCATAACTTGATAGCTCATCTATTTTTAGTGCAGAATAAAATTCTACTGTCTGGAGGTACCTCGGTTTATTTATTCACCTACTGAAAAAGATCTTGATTGCATCCAAGTTTTGGCAATTATTAATAGAGTCACTATAAACATTCATGTGCAGGATTTTGTGTGAACACAAGTTTTCAACTCCTTTGGATAAATACCAAGGAGTATGATTGCTGGATCATATGGTAAGAGTATGTTTAGTTTCATAGGAAACTGCCCAACCATCTTCCAAACTGGCTGTACCATCTTGCATTCTCACCAGCAGTGAAGTTTCTGTTGCTCCACATTCCCACCAGCATTTGGTGTTGTCGGTGTTCTGGATTTTAGTCATTCTAATAGGTATGTGGTGATAACTCATTGCTGTTTTAATTTGCATTTCCCTAATGATATATGATATGGAGCATGTTTTTATATGCATATTTTCCATCTATAAATCTTCCTTGATGAGGTGTCTGTTAAGGTCTTTGACCCATTTTTTAATCTTATTTGTTTTCTTATTATTGAGTTTTAAGATTTACTTGTGTATTTTGGATAACAGTCCTTGATACATTTTTTGCAAATATTTTCTCCCAGTCTGTGGCTTGTCTCTTCATTCTCTTGACAGTAGCTTTCACAGAGTAGAAATTTTTTATTTTCATGAAGTCTAGTTTGTCAATTCTTTTATGGATAATACATTTGGTGTCATATCTAAAAAGTCATTGCCAAACCCAATGTTACTTAAATTTTTTCCTATGTTAACTTCTAGTTTTATAGTTTTATGCTTTACATTTAGATTTGTGATCTGTCTTGATTACTTTTTGTGAAGGGTATAAGATTTGTCTATATTAATTTTTTGCATGTGGATGTCCAGTGATCATTATTTAACCTATTGTCTTTCCAAGTTTATTTGTATTTTCAGATGTTTTCCCTAAATAGTATGATTGAATTTATAAGTACAGCTTCTAGTTGAGACCTCCTAGGTACTCTCTGTCCAATAATAAACTGCTATGCAGTGGTGCCTGTTTGAGAAGGCTCAAAAAGTAGAAAAATTTAGGGATGAATAACTGAAAGGAGAGGAAACACAAGAGGATTTACACTGAGAATTCAGAAGAAGGTAAGTTGATTGGCATATATCTTATAACTGGTAGGCTCCTTTCTAACCTCCCTTGACTTACACAACCAAAGCAAGCCTTAATAAGTTCTTCCTGGCATTAATCATTTGCCTCCAACAAGCCTCTGACTCACAACTCTTCAAAGTTGACCTTTGAAGGAAGCATTACTATCTCCTAGGAAGACAGAGGGACTCAGTCAGAATTATCACTGATTCCTCCAGATCATTTCCTAAAGGAATCTATTTCTTTGACTAAATGCTGACTAAATATGACTGTCAAAGCCAAAATGATTCCGAAAGGAACCTTGCCCTTTTCTTTCTCTAAACACTTTAAGTGACTGGACCCAAACGACTTCATGCTCAGTTATACAGCAGTTTTATTTGCAGTGTTTTAAAATAGGACAGCACTTTCACCCAAATAAATAAATTTCTAATGGTGAACTTGGAAGCACTGTGGCAAGTAAATAACGGAGAGACATCTGAGGGGGAGAGGAAGCTTTATAAGGCCCTGAAAACCACACCAAACATCTATCCTCTTATTTCATCTGCTCACCAAAACAGTCATGGTGACTACATCAGAACAAACTACAAAAAGATTTAAAGTGGTTTCTGAAGAACCTGTAAAGTTGTAATTTCTTCTCTTAGTAAAAGTAACAGGTCAATGTGAATAGTTTTCATCACTCCTTGGGCCTCAAGATTCAGACTTCTATCCTCATGTATGTCTACTCTGAAGGAATCTAATGTTTTCTATAAGAAAATGGAAGGACATTTTAAGTCACCTATTATGTCCTCTGCTAGGAGATTTACAATGTCATAAAGTAGGCACAGGGTCAGCTTCATGGGCAGGTGACAAGTGCAATCACATAAAGCCCTGCGCTCAAAAGGGTCCTGAACTTGGCTAAAAGCTCTGCTGTTAAGAATCTTGAATTTGAGTGTGTGTTTTATACATGAATTCCCATAAGACAATAGAGCATACATATCACAGAGTATTTGCTATATACTCTGCACATGCCAGACATAACTTGCCACCTCATTTGCATATAGTCTTCATAGCTTCCATAACATGCTTCTTTCACTTTAAGTCTTACTAAAATACAATGCGTAGTGGATCCACCACAATTCTGTGTTCATGTTCCATACTTCACATCTAAAACTGAGTAAGTGATGTCACTGACAGATCGGAGAGTTTATGTTTTTCCTTTGAACCAAAACTTGCTTGGAATGCAGAAAAGGGTAATGGTGTTCTAAGAAACACAAATGACCAACAAACAGAACCCTATTACATCCTTTTTTATTCGAGTCACTTCCCAGTACCACTACCGCAGAAAATGATGACTTAGAAAAAAAGAGAAAAATAAAGCAACCCACAGTTCCTTTTCATTTCAATCTTTCCTTACACATCAGTAAGCTGAAGTAGAGAGTATTGGTAGAATATGTGCATATAAAGAAGTGAAATAAAAGTTAGTTTTATGCCATTTTTTCTTACTGTTCTGTTAAGAATGAAATATATATGCAGGTATGACCTATAAAATGTTGTTGATTCCATGAGTTAAATGCCATTATATTTGCATTTATAATTATATATTATAAATATATATTGGTACTATACAATATAGAGAATGGTGAAATTCATGCCAATAATTTGACATTTTAATTTTTCTGTATACTTAACAATTATACCATGTGGAACTGTAAGTCCATTAAACCTCTGTCTTTTGTAAATTGCCCAATCTCAGGTATGTCTATCAGGAGTGTGGAAATGGACTCATACAAGTCACTAGCCACAGAAAGCATCACTTCCTTGTGTCCCTCTTAAAAGTGGGACCTCTAGATACTCTTGTTACAATTTGATGAAGTCAGTGATTATCAGGGAGTCTGCAGAAGTTTGAAATATCCTGAGAGCTTATAGTTACAGAATTTTGTGTCAGTAGGAATGTTCCTCTTTAAAGCTGAAGAAATTAATATAAACATGTAGAATCAATTATTTGTGAGGTTATTACCATAAGATTTGGCAAATAGGTGATATATAAGGATTTGACCTAATATCTCACAGGGAAGAATTTGTAAATTAAATTTCATGCTGATTAACTGCAACATTTGGCTTGAGATAAAATTTTAATGACTGAAACTTTTGTTGATACCATAAATATTGCAACAGAGGATTTGAATGGCAAAGAATTTTTCAGTCTATGTAGCATGGCCTAACAAGAAGGTGCTCTTATTCTAGTGACTAGTTCTTTTGGCAGAAATATTCCTAGAAAGGAGAAAGAATTTTAAATTCAGCTCCCATTGTTTTGTGGACATATTCTGTAAGAATATCCAGTGATCGCATTCCTATTTCCCAGAACCCCGTTTGGGCAGATGTTACTGAACCTGTGAATCAAATGCCAGGAGTGAGGGGCTGGGGAGGGACCTAACTGGAGCCTCAGTCTGACATTCCACGCTGGGGTGGGGGTGGACATGAGCAGTGGGAACTGAGGCTGCCCAGGACCCCCTTCCTAGGATGCCCCGGCTTCAGTCACCCCGCTTTAACTTTCTACCAGGACCCCCTCCCCCTACCTCACCTTGCTATTTATTGCTGTAATTTATTGACCTCAAAAATGCTGCATAACAGACCTCACTGGGGCAGGAAGGATCCCCAGGGCTCCCACCCTCCACCTGGGGGGTCCCGTGGGGCCAGGTGCTGAGGGGAGCCTCTCTACCCCACCCATCACTAGCTTCCCTCTGCCCTCCCCCACCCCGGCGGGGCCCAGGTTGGGCACTGGCTCATTTCTCGCAAATACCTTGAAGAGGAGTGGGGAGGGATGGGGTTATAGCTGTTTTGTTTAATTCGAACTGGAAGAGGGATCATGTTTTGTTTTATGCCCTTCCCAGAAGGGGGGAGGGACACCGGGATAGCACTCCTGTACTGGCCACCGCCGCTGTCACTCGTCACATTGAGCTCATGTCCCTTGAGAGTTTGTATAAATTCAGGTCAGAGCTGCAGCTACACAGTTGCCCAGTGCCATAGAAAAGCAATTCACCAACAATTGATCTCTCCATTCAGAAGTGTGCAGTCTTAATGCACAGCGACAAGAAACTGTTATTTTATGATCTTTTCATTAAAAGCTTGATTGAAAAAAATAAAAGAATATCCAGTGATATGCCGTCTAATTCCACTCTCATGAAACTATGGTTGGATTTTAACTTAGTCTCTTGAAAGTCTTAATATTTTGAGCAATGGCAGGTCTACTTCTCATTGTAAATTAATAAATTGAGTTTTTGGGTTAAGAGCAATGCTGTTGTGAGTTTGACATCTAGTGGGAATGATTGACCTCCTAGAGACTCATCACTTCTGGGTGACTTGATAAAATTGAGTTTATTAACTTGTAAAGCAAAGGATATATGCCTTCCAATCTCAACAAGATACAAATGTCTTATGTCAGGACATCTACCTATCAGGTTGAGGAGGTCATTGCATTAGTTATCTATTGCTGTGTAATAAATGACTCCAAAACTTTGTCACTTTAAACAATAAACATTTATTATCTTACAGTTTCTGTGGGTCAGAAATTCCAAAGCAGTTTGGCTAGGTGATTCTATCTTTGGGTCTCTCATGAGGTTGCAATCAAAATGTAAGCCAGGGCTACAGTCATCAAAAAGCTTGATGGAGGCTGGAGGATTTGCTTCCAAAGTAGCTTGCTCAGGTGCTGGCAAGTTGGTCTTGACAACACATGGTGGGCCTTAATTCCTTCTCACTTGGGACTTTCAACAATAACGTCATGACATGGAAAATGACATCCCCCATAGCTAGTAATCTGAGACAGAACAAGGCAGAAATGGCACTATCTTTTATTTCTGCAGTATTCTTTTTATCACACAAGCTAGCCATGATTCAACGGGGAAGAACACTACCTAAGGTCATGGAAATGAGAAGGACCAGGAGGCAATGATTATGGGGGTAATCTTGGAAGGCTGGTTATCACAATCAGTTTTTTGCATAACTATACTTATTATATTCTATGTATTTAATAGGTATGTTTTACTCTAAATTGGAATAATCATTTCTCGGGCTCCATCTTCTAAATAAGAACATCATTTGTTTTTAGTGTCTTCTTATACAGTGGCTTACAATTTTTTTCTCCTGTGGGAATTTCTTTTCTGGCTCTTGCGCTATTGAGACCAGATAAACAAGTTTTTGGTATAAGGAGAATCATAATTTCTCTCATATTTAAAAACATTCTGTGATGATATAGTACATTTGAGTTTCTTCTAAAAGTCCCTGGTTGTGTGTCTTTGCATCTTCCATTTGTCATTTTATTCTTTCTTTGTAGCAGTGAGAGTCCATGCATTTAAAAAATCAAAAGGAATATTTTTAGGACTTCATGTAGTGTAATTTTTAAACCCATAAATACAGTTTATGTTTATGCATGTCTTCTCAACTTGTTTGAATAAGAATATTTATGTAGTGTTATTCCTACGCTCTCAGGAATGTATTACGGAAATTATTATCATTGAAAAATTCATTGTTTTTCTGACAGTAACATCTTTTCTGCATCATTCTTAGAGGAAATTTTCTTGACAGCAGTATTTGTGTTCTATGTCTGGAAATATCTATAAAATATATCCAATTCTCTGAAAATCTTGAAGAGTTGCTGTGATAAGATTTTTGACACAAATATTTCACATTTCTAGCTTTGACAGTAACTCCATAATTCTAGGGGAGGAAACAAATAAGAGCACATATATATATTAAAAAGTACATGAGATATATTATACACATCTCTCTCTATATATATATAGATGTGTGTGTGTATGTATGTATGTGTGTATGTATTTGTATATATGGTTGATGACTTCCCTTTCTAGAAGGCAAAAGGCAAGAACTATTCTGGCTTTAGAAAAACATTTCCCCCTGCTGGTGTGGAGTTACAATTCAAGATGAGATTTGGGTGGGGACACAGCCAAACCATATCATGACTCCTTCTGAAGGTGTGTCCACATTGGTGAAGCCTGCAAGCATGGTAGTTTCCAGAGGTCTTTAAATTAATCAAAATAGAGCTATAACAGTTATAAGACACATGGAAATACATCCCTAAGTTTTCAGAGAGAGCACTGATAGATACACTTCCTACCACATTTCTTCACTTTACTTCAGAAACAGCCTGCGGATCTGTCCCAATCATTCCAGTATGTTTCTGTGTTGAAAGTGCTGCTGGAACAAAGCCCTCAATTTTTCTATCCCTCTGGATGCTTCTCCTCCATATAAATGTAAAATCACACTTGGGTATTCCCCATCAGGAAAGTTTCTATGCCTTTGCTTTTCACTTTTTTCCTACTCCTACTCCTCCTCCCCCAATCAAATTCTTATCTCAGCTGCTTTATCCTCAAGAGAGCTAATTCATTTACTGTCTGATAATCTGTTTAATGTGTTAACCCGTCTAGACATATTTCAGGATTCAGGAGCCTCTAATAAGGTCATGAGTTTTAAACTTCAGTATGTATAGGGATCATTAAGAGCTTATTTAAAGGCTGCGAATGGTGGCTCATGCCTGTAATCCCAGCACTTTAGGAGGCCGAGACAGGCAGATCATTTGAGGTCAGGAGTTTGAGACCAGCCTGGCCAAAATGGTGAAACTCCATCTCTACTAAGAATACAAAACTTAGCTGGGTGTGGTGCTGCATGCCTGTAATCCCGGCTACTCAGGAGGCTGAGGCAGGAGAATCACTTGAACCCAGGAGACAGAGGTTGCACTGAGCTGAGATGGTACCACTGCACTCCAGCCTGGGCAACAGAGTGAGATTCCAACTCAAAAATAAAAAAGAGAGAGAGAGAGAGAGCTTATTTAAAATGCTATTCCCTGGTCTCACTCCTATACATTTTTAATCCATAAATCTAAGGTAGGGCCCAGAAACCTGCATTTATAACAAACAACCCCCCACCCCCATTCCCCATGTTACTTATAGAAATGATCCAGAAACCCCTTGTTGAGGAAATGCTATAAAGGAAGACAATTTAGAACTAAGGGAGTCTAGGTTATCAGAAACTACTGGTGACTATAGTTCCATACTTCTATCTTCAACCTGTTTCTTACAACTAAACTTGCAATTACAGGTTTTCATTTGCTAAAGAGTTGCATAATCCTGTTGTTCACCCTGCAAATCCAGACACACAAAAGTCCACCTTTTTAACAGGCATATAAATTGCATCTTGGTTCAGATGGCTTTCATTTTAAAGTCAGATTTTTGTTCTCAAGTCCCGACACTTATTCTAGTGGCATAATTGATCTATATGCCATGATTCCTGACTTGAGGCTTTTTCCCATTCCGTCCTTTCAGTATTGCCTTCCCACCAGGATTTCCAAGCTCAATATGCTATCCTCTGAGGTCACAGACCTCACTCACTGACCCATTCTGCTGACCGAGAGCCTTGATGATGACTCTCCTGAGTCACTGCTTTTCCTGAGGTGGTTAAGGGACCACTTATATCTTAAAATCTGAGTGGGGATGGAACCCAAAAACACATATGTTTAATAAGTTCCCCAGGTATACTTGATATAAGAATCACTGGTATTGAGAAGTTTCTCAAAATTGTCTAATGATATAAGTCACCTGGACACTGGGTGGAAAATATAGTTTCCCAGACGTCATTTTCTGGCTAATATGAATGAGAAGGGATGGGCTCTATTTTTGACAAGTGCTCTAAGTATTTCTAATAACTGGGCAGTTTGAGAAACTCGGGCATAAAGTATCGATATAAGGCTTTAACGTAAAGATATCTTTCTAAGTTCAGTTTTATACTAGTTTGAACATAAAAGCTAGGAGAATGAAGATAGCCAGTATTTGAGAAGTAATCCTCAGAAGATAACAAGTAGCTTATCAAGAAGTCTTGCACTTACATTTTATCTTTCACATGCAAATATCTTAAGTGGTAATGAAGGAATTTTTTAAAATGGGTCCTTATAAAAAGAGTGAGTTGTTTCAGTGCCCTTTTAAAAGATGAATCATTCCATTCTTTAAATCATGTTTCAAATTTAGCCTTGCAAATAGCATTTGAATGGGAAAACTTAGGGTACATATACTATAAATATAAAAATAGGCTATTCATATTTGAAACACTACTCTCGGCCAGACACGGTGGCTAACACCCGTAATCCCAGCACTTTGAGAGGCCAAGGCGGGTGGATCACCTGAGGTCAGGAGTTTGAGACCAGTCTGGCCAACATGGTGAAACCCCGTCTCTACTAAAAATACAAAAATTAGCTGGGCATGGTGGCGGGTGCCTGAAATCCCAGGTACTTGGGAGGCCGAGGCAGGAGAATCGCTTGAACCCAGGAGGCGGAGGTTGCAGTGAGCCGAGATCATGCTATTGCACTCCAGCCTGGACAACAGGAGCAAAAGTATGTCTCCAAAAAAAAAAAAAAAAACACTATTCTAGATATATAACTACTACTGGAGTTTACCCCTGAGTTAAATACTGGTGGCACAGGTTTTGCTCATAATTCCAATTCCAATAAACCTGTCCTAAATCTCAGAATATCTTTGGAACTTATTTTTAGTAGTACAAATTATTGATCCCTAAAATAAACCCAGAGGATGGGAGGAAGGGTCCAAATTTTGGATTAATAAAACCAGTTACCTGGTGTCTCTCCTCTTATAAACTGTTTAACAATAATAAAATTACAAGAAGTTCTAATATCATGGATTGCAGCCATCCCATTAGAAAATGCTTAAAATATTGAGGAATCTAGAAGAAGACAAGTAGACAGTTTTATCTCCAGGATTGAAAAGAGATAGCAAGAATGTGTGGCAAGGACCTAAAACATCCTGTTTGGGGCATGAAACCAGGCTGCCTGAGTAAACTCTCAGTGCATGTAAAGCATTTAGAAGAGTGCCTAGCATGTAGGACAAGCTATGAGAGTGTTGGCTTTTCTGTAATAGTGGGTGTTTCCATGTGGCCATCCAAGAAATGGTTATGATGGTTAATTTTAATATGTCAACTTGACTGGGCTAAGGGATGCCCAGGTAGCTGGCAAAACAACAATTCTGGGTATGTCTGTGAGGCTGTTTCCAGAAGAGATTAGCATTTGAATCAGTAGATGGAGTAAAGATCCCCCCTCAAAAATGTGGGTGGGCATCATCCAATCCACTGAGGGCCTAAACAGAACAAAAAGGCAGAGGAAGGGCAAATTCTGTCTCTCTCTCTCTCTCTCTTTCTCTCTCCTCTTGACCAGGAACATCCATCTTTTCTTGCCCTCAAGCAAAAGATCTCCTGGTTCTCAGGCCTTCGGACTCCATATCTTACACCAGTACAGCCTCCCATTCCCTCCATCTGGAGCCTCCCACCCCCATTCTCAGGCCTTCAGACTCTAACTGGGAATTTTCAGACAGCATATCATGGGACTACTTGGCCTTCATAATTTCCTGAGCATCAGCCAATCCTGTAATAAAAAATAAAATTCAAGCCGGGCACAGTGGCTCACGCCTGTAATCCCAGCACTTTCGGAGGCTGAGGTGGGCAGATCACCTGAGGTCAGGAGTTTAAGACCAGCCTGGCCAACATGGTAAAACCCCATCTCTATTAAAAGTACAAAAAATTAGCCGGGTATGGTGGTGGGCACCTGTAGTCCCAGCTACTCGGGAGGCTGAGGCAGGAGAATCACTTGAACCTGGGAGGTGAAGGTTGAAGTGAGCTGAGATAGTGCCACTGCACTCCAGCCTGGGCAACAGAGCATGACTCTGTTTCAATTAATTAATTAATTAATTAATTAAATGTAATAAAATTTTAGGGTTCTCCAAAGAAACAGAACCAATAGGATATATATATCCTGTATAACCAATATGTATATCCTGTATAACCAATATATATATCCTGTATAACATATATATATATCCTATTGGTTCTGTTTCTTTGGAGAACCCTGACTAATACAATGGTCTGAGAGAGAGCTAGGCCTAATTCTATTAACATATAAACAAAGAATGGGGAAAATTGCAATGTGGATGACAGTGAAAATAATAGCTAAATTTCAGTACCAAGTGCTAGGTATTTTGCTGGACAATTCATATAATCTCATCTAATCCTCACATCCTCATAATAGCCCTATAAAGTGGGCCTATTATAATTCCTATTTAAGTGTAAGGTTTTTATTATCCTCCTCTTTCCCATCTCCACACCCCAGACGATGTTGTTTCTTACCTCCCTGCCAGTACTCACCCTCTCTCTCCTCCTCTTCTATTCACCATGTATACTCTTTGCCTTACCACTTGCCCACGGATCCCCTATGCCCTCCCAAGTTGGGTTAGAAATGCTTCCTGTTTCCCTATAATATCCTGTTCATATTGCTATGAACAGGATACATATAATCTTATATATCATATGATCATATATACAAAATGCTATCAAATTTTCTTTTAGGTATTTCTCTCCCCATTACACTGTGAGATCTCGAGAGCCAGGGCTACTTCTTAACAGTTATATTCCAGCCTCTTATTTAGTAATTGGCACATAATACATGTCCAACAAAGGAAGAAAATATAAAAGGGATTAGACAAAGGAAATCATTAGAAAAGTACATAAAACATACAAAAATTTATTACATGGGACTATCCATATCACAAGTTGGAACTAATTTAAATGTTCAGCAATAGCGATGGTTAAATGCATTTTATTTTATCCATAATTTCTATTCCGTATTTTTCAAGATATTTAAAGTCATGGAAGACTGCCACTTTAAACAAGCAGGACACAAAATTGTATCGATAATATTATTGCAATTGTGTTTTGAAAATAGCCATATGAATACAAAATATAAGTAAAAATACTAAAATATCAATAGTAGTTGCATTTGGATGGGAATTTGTGAGCAATTTTTATTTTCTTCTAGAACTCTTCTATTTTTCAAATTTTCTATTAAAAACCAAATTGTTTATTTTTATACAGTACACATCCATTTTAGAAAACTTACATAAACAAGTATAAAATTTTTAATTACATGTAATCCCGTGATCAATAAATAGTGATTGATTGATTGATCAATAGATAGATAAATGTATATAAGATTTTATTTAAAGGGATAAACATGGTAGCATATAATCAGGGAAGAGCTTTCTTTTTTTTTTTTTTTTTTTCCATGCCACCTCCTTCAAACTGGTTCTGGTAGCTCTCTTTTCATCTCCTTTGGTATGCCCTGAGTGGATCCCATGTTTTGCCAGTCACTTTTTGGCTATAAGAACATTTTATCATTCCCCCTATCTCAGAGCTTCTGCAAGGATTAAAGTCCTGTGACAGTGTGGAACTGAAGGGAGGAGAATGTGGCTCTTCTTTCACATGCCTTGTTCCACCTCCTCCTACTTCTTCTGGCTCTGACAAGGGGATTGGATCCAACAAGCAGGAGGGATAAAAAGAAATGGCCTTTTTACTTAGTTGATGCCCTTGTGTCAAGCACCCACTGTCATGGGAGACGATCAAATTCCAGTTCTCTCTTGGGGTGAAGAGCATTATTTTCAGCCTGTATTGGAAATACTTCCCCACCTCTATGGGCAACTCCACCTGTACCCTGATACTGAAAATACTTTCTAGGATACAAGCACTCCCCACCAGTATCTGCCACCTGACAGTTTACCCACAACCCCTTTTTGCTGTAGGCTCTCCCTAGGGCCAGTAGCCCTCTTGGGTAAAACATTTTCAAGACCCTTAACACCCTCCTCAGTGGCTATGTGGCTCATGGAACTTACAAATCTTTTCTCCCACCCATCCTGACTGCTGCCCTCTCACAAACAGCCTCCCAAAGCCAAGATTTTCCAAGCAAGAGGCAGTCAAAAGTTTTGATCTTCCTTACATTTGACCCGAAGTTCTGGGCACAGGTATCCAGTTCTCTTGTAAAATTCTCATGCGCCGCACCTATGCACCTATGCATCCTCTGTAATGAATGTCCGGGCTTGACATAAGCAGCTGATGATGGTAGATACTGGGCTACTTTGGCCCACTATATCATAGCAAGTCCTCTGGGACGTGCTTACACCTCTTTTGAAAATTAGTGTGTACTTATTGTCCATTGTTCTCAGCTTTGATGACTTAGTCAGAATTCCATGACAATAGAAAAAGTCTTATTTAACATCTGTTGTGTAATATATTATACTTTTACAAAAATGGGACTATATGTATACATTAATAAGCATTATGTCTCAAAATGTACTGCTGGTCTATTATGCCCCTGGTACTGAGAGAAATAAAAAAAATGATAAAAATCCTTATCTTTTAAAAAGCCTACAATCCAGCAGGGAAGATAAGACATGTGAACAAACAACTGTAATAAAAATGCCATAAATGTGAAAAAAAAAAGCATTTTCAATGATAAAGAAAGGGAAGGTTGGGCCAGGTGCGATGGCTCACGCCTGTAATCCCAGCACTTTGGGAGGCCAAGGCCAGTGGATCACCTGAGGTCAGGAGTTCAAGACCAGCTGACCTACAAGGTAAAAGCCCGTCTCCACTAAAAATACAAAAATTAGCCGGGCGTGGTGGCAGGCGCCTGTAGTCCCAGCTACTCTGGAGGCTGAGATAGGAGAATTGCTTGAACCCGGGAGGTGGAGGTTGCAGTGAGCTGAGATCACGCCACTGCACCCCAGCCTGGGTGATGGAGCAAGATTTGAGATTCCATCTCAAAAAAGAAAAAAAAAGAAAGAAAAAAAGAAAGGGAAGGTTACCTCCAGTGTGGAGTGATTATTTATCAGGAAGGGTTAAATTTTCAGCTAAATTCTGAAGAATTGGTAAGATCTCAATAGTATAAAATGGAGGTGGGGGAACACATATACCAGAGACAAGAAACAATGAATAAAAGCACAGAGACTAAAAAACATAACATTTTTTCAGAGAATACTGAATAGTCCAATTTTTTTAGGAATACAATATTCCTCAAAGAACTTGCCATCTTTACAATAATAGCAATTAAGGCAGCCTAGATTCCTTGTCATGCATTGATACATTATTAGGGCACTATGAAAATTTCTTAGGACTATGTCATGAGTGGTATCTAGAGAATTTGAACTGTTAATTTGGCAGTGATGAAGCACTGAAGAATTACAAATTATAAAGAAACACCAGGCTGTGCAAGAGCCAAAGATAAGAAGGAAAGTATCTAGGAGGCATGCGCAATCATTGCTGCCTAAACTAGGACGGTGGCAGTGGGAATGCAAAGGAATGCACCAATTCAGATGACAATCCAAAGCCTTTTGAGCATTCAGTCCATCAGCCACCCTGATAACACCAATAAAGCCTTGCTGGAGAGACTTTGGGTTGACTGCTCGCTGGTGATGAAGGATTTGCACTGAGAATACAAATTCCCACTTCTTATCCCCCTCAAGGCCCAGGTAATACATTTTCAAAGAGCCTATCTAGTGTTAAGGGTGCAGGCTAAGTCATAGAAAGGAGCAAAATTAACTATCTCATAAGGGAATTCAACTCACCAACAGAAACAAAGGGTCACAGGTGTGTTTCAGGAGGTTTAAACGGCTTGACAGAGGAAAGGGATGGCAAGTTCCTAGCATCTTCTTGAACCTGCCAATAATGGCAAAACATCATAATGCTCAGGGTAAAATGATGTGTATTAATTGAGAAGTAACAATAAATGCTACCTGGGGATTGTTAATCTTTAGACGTATGGTGTTAATTTAAAGTGCTATTTCTATACTAGGTGCCCCAATAATGTGTCGATCCAAGACCAGGAATTCTTAATATTCTAGGCTGCCTTCATTGTTATCATAAAAACACAAAATGTAATGGCTGCTAAGATTTTGTAGTACCCAGGACGTGATCCAGCACCGTGTAGCTACTTTGATGTTTTACAACCTTCATTTTGATGCCAGATATAATTAGTGATCAAATGTCTCAAGAGTGGGTCAAAAGGGGAAATAATGAAAAGAGAAGACATTATCATTGGCAAATGAAGGTCATCTTTATAGAAACAGAAACACCAATTGTGCGTTACTAGCAGAAAAAGCCATGTGTTTCTTTGATGGTACTGTACTGCCCTCTAGAGACAAGCCTATGACATGCAGCTCTAGCTAAAACCAAACTGAAAATCTAAAATAAACCCAAGCACAATTCAGGCAAAACGGAAAACATGAAATTCTAGATTAATATTTTCAAAGAACTCCTACCTCAACAGGCAATAAAAATAGCTTCTAAGTCCAATATTAATGTAAGGATGTTTTGAAGTAAAATATATGCATTTTCCCAGAAATCTGAAATATGAGAGTAAATTAATTAACTACGGAACTTGCAGCAGTTTAAAGATCAAGCTATAGGCCGGGTGCGGTGGCTCACACCTGTAATCCCAGCACTTTAGGAGGCAGAGGCAGGTGGATCACCCGAGTTCAGGAGTTCAAGACCAGCCTGGCCAACATGGTGAAACCCTGTTTCTTCTAAAAATACAAAAATTAGCCAGGCATGGTGGTAGGCACCCGTAATCCTAGCTACTTGGGAGGCTGAGTCAGGATAATCACTTGAACCCTGAAGGTGGAGGTTGCAGTGAGCCGAGAATGCGCCATTGCACTCCAGCCTGCCTGGGCAACAGAGTGAGACTCCATCTAAATAATAATAATAATAATAATAATAATAATAATAATAATAATGATAAAGAGCTATAAATGGATAAAAAGAAATTGGGAATGGGGACAATAAAAAGAAAAGTTTACTGGGAAAGCAAGAGCCATTAATGACTCGAATAGCAAAAGATGGTCCAGAAGTTTTACAGAGACAATGAAGTTTACTCAATAACAAGTAGCTAGATTAGTCAAATTATGAATCATTTGCACTTTAAAACACTGTTTGTAAAAACGACCATTAATAGCACTTCATTTTAACCTGAAACAATGTTACATATAATACTACAACCAGACCTCCTGATCAGCCCCCCAGAAAAGACTGCATCTAAATACCGGTATTAATTGCCGGAGGCTGAAAGCCCCTGACCCTCCCTATGGTCTGAGCTTTGGGCTCCACTCACCTATACTAACTCTTGTGTCAGAAGTGACAGGAGGTTTAGGGACACAGAAGGAAAGAGAGTGTCAACTGGATGTCATTTGAGGTAACTCTGATCTCTGAAATGTATAAGAACTGTTTTCAACTCTTATCCCAGGTCCATGGGAAAAGCTACTGCCTCCTCGGATTCCTGAGAACTCCTGGGGGCCAATCATCTCATAATTGCCTTGCACTCGATTTCCTAACTCACTCAATTCTTAGCTCCCAAGTCACTATCTGATTTGAAACTACACCTTTTTTTACTTTTTTCAAAATACCGCCAGCACAAGGATGAGTGAGAGTCATACTTAATCAAAGATCTGGGAGACAAAGAACCACAGAGCTAATAAACTAACATTGATAGTAGATAACCCTGTTCTTTAAAGTCTAACACAGGAAAATGCGTGCCGCTACCGCAGGGCAGAAGCAGATCCAGTCAGTCAGTCAGTTGTAGTTTTAATTAAACTATCTTACTCCTGATTAAGAGTCAATTAACTCATTCCTTTTTGGCCCAAGGGCATGTTAACAACCACCTTCACCTATGTCTTCCAATTCCTTTATATGGTATATTGAAAAAATATTATATTTTTATAGTGCCATATTTTTTCAATGTGCTATTGTAGTCCAATGAAGTGATTAAAACACACACACACACACACACACACAAACACACACACACACAGTTAGTCAGAAACTCCCAAACTGTTAAAAGGCATACAAGATACCATGGTAGTCATGCAACACCAAACACATCCCAGAGTCAGCTTCTTCTGGGCATTTTCTACCTTCTTATACTCTACTTAACCTTGACATTGCTGTCTTTCTGCTTACATAACCTCTCAGCCACCACCAAACTGCAGAATAGGGAGCACAACAAGCGTGAGAAAAAAGTTTCCATGGTAAAAGATGACATGTTAGGCATGAATTCACTAAGATTGAGAAAGTAAAGTTGATTTATTTTACTGTAACAGATATGGAGTGAATTTAAAAAAATCTCGTAGGCTCCTTCAGATGTCATACATATGATCAGATTTTCTGTTCAGAGCTGTGTACCTCTGGCAAATCCCAACATGGAGAGTTTTATGGATATTAGGCCGGGCAACGTGGCTCATGCCTATAATGTCAGCACTTTGGGAGTCTGAGGCAGAAGTATTCTTCTGCCTTCAGCCCAGGAGTTCAAGACCAGCCTGGGCTCTATAGATCCACCTCTACAAAAAATAAAAAATTAGCCTGATATTGTGGCACGTGCTACTCGAGAGGCCAAGGCAGGGGGATCATTTCAGTCCAGGAGATTGAGGATGCAATGAGCTGTACTCCAGCCTGGCTGACAGAGCAAAACCCTGTGTCAAAAAACAAAAACACAAGGTTGCATGGGGGATTCCACTGTTTGTTATAGCGTCAGGTTCAAATGGGGTCATTTTTTTATTATTCTTCTTTTTTCCTCCCTTTTTTGGATAAGTACAACTTACCTGGTATTTATATTACTTAGTTTCAGCTTATGGCTTTATCTCATAATATCTGTTTTTACCACACAAAAATATTCTTTAGATGGGAGGCAGGACAAGGCCTTTTGAATTCCAGGAAGCTCCATGCCTGAATTCGTCTCCACAGAACCCACATGCAGAGTCCTCATGACCTCTAATTAATATCTTACCTTCAGCACCCGTGGCTACCCTGTGTTTTTCTCTTTACTCAAGGAAGTTAGCCTTCACCTTTTAGATCATCAGACAGTGAAGGCTTCCAAGAGATACTAGCTTTGTTGTTTTTCGTGTCCTGGACAGCAGCATCACCTTTGCTCACCTCAGGCCATCTCCTATAGCTCACATTCTCACAAACATGCTGACTTTGAGACAAAGATTTTGAAGCATTCATTGTGAATAATGACTTTGATTTTGTAACTGTCACACTGAACAAAAAGGACTCTTGGAGTATAATCAGAAAGTAACTTTACTTTTTAACCACTAGTCCTTGAAATATAATCTGTGAAGCTAGATCAACCTCCTTCTCCAGTCAAAAATTAAGGCAGGCTTCACACCTTTCCTGTCCTTTTGAATAATACCAAGAGTTCTTTCCTGTAGCAAATGCCTCTGAAACCTGGGTCACATTCCCTGAGCCTATCTCTGATTTTCTTTTTTGTTTGTTTGCCAGGTTTTGGTATCAGGATGATGCTAGCTTCATAAAAGGAGTTAAGGAGGAGTCCCTCCTCCTCAATTTTTTGGAATAGTTTCAATAGAATTGGTATTAGTTCTTCTTTGTGTGTCTGGTAGAATTCAGCTGTGAATCCATGTGGTCTGGGGCTTTTTTTTTTATTGTTAGGTTTTTTTATTACTGCTTCCATTTTGGAACTCAGCACTGATCTGTTCAGAGTTTCAATTTCTTCTTGATTCAATCTTGGGAGACTGTAAGTTTCCAGTAATTTATTCATTTCCTCTAGATTTTCTAATGTGTGTGCATAGAGGTGTTCATAATAGTCTCTGAGACTCTTTTGTATTTCTGTAGGATCAATTGTAATGTCACCTTTGTCATTTCTGATTGCACTTATTTGAATCTTCTTTTTCCTTTGTTAATCTAGCTAGTGGTCTATTGATCTTGTTTATCCTTTCAGAGAACCACCTTTTGGTTTCATTAATTTTTTGTAGAATATGTGTATTTGGATCTCAATTTTGTTCTGTTCTGCTTTGATTTTAGTTATATCTTTTCTTCTGCTAGCTTTGGGGTTACTTTGTTCTTGTTTTTCTAGTTTCTGTAGGTGTGATGTTAGATTAATTTTCTAACTTTTTGAGGTAGATGTTTTGCACTATAAACTTTCCTCTTAACATTGCCTTGCTGTATCTCAAATATTTTGGTATGTTGTGTCACTTTTTATTTACTTCAAAGCATTTCTTGATTTCTGCCTTAGTTTTGTCATATACCCAAAAGTTATTCAGGAGTAAGTTGTTTAATTTCCATGTAATTGTGCAGTTTTGAGAGATCCTCTTGGTATTGATTTCTATTTTTATTCCACTGTAGTCCAAGAGTATGCTTGGTATGATTTCAATTTTTAAAAAATTTATTGAGACTTGCTTTACGGTCAAGCATGTGGTCAATCTTAGAGTATGCCCCCTATGCAGAAGAGAATAATGTATACTCTGTGGTTGATGGGTGGAATATTCTGTAGATGTCTATTAGTTCCAATTGGTCAAGTGTAGAATTTAAGTCCAGAATTTGTTAGTTTTCTGCCTTGATAATCTGTCTAACACTATCATTGGGGTGTAAAGGTCCCTTATAATTACTGTGTGGCTAGTTAAGTTTTTCTGTAGGCCTAGAAGTACTTGTTATTTGAAGTTGGGTGCCCCAATATTGGGTGCAAATACATTTAGGATAGTTAAGTCTTCTTGTTAAATTGAACCTTTTATCATTATGTAATGCTTTTCTTTGTCCTTTTTTACTATTAGTTTAAAGCCTGCTTTATCTGATATAAGAATAGCAACCCCAATCTTTGTTGTTTTTTGTTTGTGTGGTAGATATTTCTCCAACCCTTTACTTTGAGCTGATGGGTGTCATTGACAGCAGAGAGATGGGTCTTTTTTTTTTTAATCCAACTTGCACTCTGTGCCTTTTAAGTGGGGCATTTATGTCCCACTTTTTAATTTTATGAGATCTACTTCTTTTTAGCTTCCACATATAAGTGAGAACATGTAGTGTTTAACTTTCTGGTCTTGTCTCATTTCACTTAACACAATGTCTTCCAGTTCTATCCATGTTGCTGTGAATGACAGAATTTCATTCCTTTTTTTGTGGCTGAATATTAGTCTATTGTGTATATGTAGCATATTTTCTTCATCCATTCATCTGTTGTTGGACACCTAGGTTGATTTCATATTTTGGCTATTGTGAAGAGTGGTGCAATAAACATTTGTGTGCAGATGACTCTTTGATATACCTGAGTTCCTTTCCTTTGGATAAATGTCCAGAAATGATTTGCCCACATTTTAATCAGGTTTTTTTTTAGCTATTGAGTTATTTGAGTTCCTTATATATTTTGGATATTAACCCTTTATCAGTTGTGTGGTTTGCAAATATTTTCTTTCATTCTGCAGGATGTTTCTTCACTCTGTTGATTGTTTTCTTTGCTGTACAGAAGCATTTTAGTCTGATGCAGTCCCATTTGTCTATTTGTGCTTTTGTTGCCTATGCTTTTGATGTCTTATCCAAAACAATCATTACCCAGAGCAGTGTTAAGATGTTTTCTCATATGTTCTCTTCTAGTAGTTTTTAAGTCTTATTTTCTTTGTCTTTAATATATTTTATATTTAATATATTTTAGTTCTTGTATATGACGTGAGATAAGGGTCCAATTTTATTTTATGCATATAAATATCCAGTTTTCTAAACAGCATTTATTGAAAGAGACTGATCTTTTCCAATTACACAATATCCTTGCCATCTTTGTCAAAGATTTATTTGACCATAATATTTGCACTTACTTCTGGGCTTTCTATGTCATCCCATTAGTCTACATGTCTGTTTTTGTGCCAGGATCATACTGTTCAGGTTACTGTAACTATGTAATGTATTTTGAAATCAGGTAGGGCAATACTTCCAGCTTTATTCTTATTTCCTAAGATTGCTATGGCTATTCAGAGTCTTTTGTGATTCAATAAAATATTTTAGGTGTTTTTTCTTTTTTTTCAGAATGATTGAAACAGTTTATTAATTCTAATATTTCTGAGAACCCACTGTGTTCTAGGAACACATAGTTACACAGATGATGTAATGAATGAGACAAAATCTGTATCTTTGAGTTGCGCCAAAAGCAGTAATTTCTAAGGTATGTGTGGTGGGGAAAGGGTGCTCTGAGGAGAGGGAGATGGGGAACAGAATCACTTGAGAGTGAGGATTTGTTTCCAATTAATTAACATGCCCACAAGAATCTGCCATACCCCACATCAAGAATCATTGCTTTAATATAGATCGATGAGTTGATGACGTTAATGAGTTGATGACTGTCTCCCAGGTATGTTGGGGAACAAAAAAGTTTGAGAAACAAACACAATCATAAAGAACTATATTCTAGTAATAAGGCATTACCATTGCTCCTACTTTTTAATGTATTACATAAATTATATAATACTTTTTAATGTATTTAATAAATACATCTCATAGTGGATTTTCTTAAAACAGAGCTTGCCTTTTCATTTTTTTAATTTTTTTTAATATTCTATTTTTTTATTTCTGTGAAATATGTCATTGGAATTTTGACAGGGAATGCATTGAATCTATAGATTACTTTGGGTAGTATGGACATTTTAATAACATCAATTCTTCCAATCCATCAAGATGGGATATCTTTCCATTTATTTGTGTCTTCTTTAATTTCGTTCATCAATGTTTTACAGTTTTCAGTGTAAAAATCTTACACCTTCTTAGTGAAATTTATTCCTAAGATTTGAGATTTTTTGTAGCTATTACAAATAGGATTGTTTTCTTGGCTTCTTTTTCAGATAGTCCATTGTTAGTGAATAGAAATGTTACTGATTTTTGTATGTTGCATTTGTATTCTGCAACTTTATTGAATTTGTTCATTAGTTCTACCGGTTCTTTGCTTGAGTCTATAGGGTTTTCTATAAATCAGATCATGTCATCTGCAAACAGACAATGTTACCTGATTCTTTCCATTTGGGATGACTTCTATTTCTTTTTCTTGACTTACTACTCTGGCTAGGACTTCCAATACTATTTTAAATAGAAGTGCTGGCTGGGCACAGTGGCTCACACCTGTAATCCCAGCAGTATGAGAGGCCAAGATGGGTGGATCACCTGGGGTCAGGAGTTTGAGACCAGCCTGGCCAACATGGCAAAACCTTGTCTCTACTGAAAACACAAAAATTAGCCAAGTGTGGTGGCACACACCTGTAGTCCCAGCTACTTGAGAGGCTGAGGCAGGAAAATAGCTTGAATCTGGGAGGCAGAGGTTGCAATGGGCTGAGATCACGCCACTGCACTCCAGCCTGGGCAACAGAGCAAGACTCCATTTCTAAAATAAATAAATAAATATGGTGAGAGTTGGCATCCTTGTCTTATTCCTGAACTTTGAGAAAACGCTTTGAGCTTTTCACTACTAAGTATAATGTTAACTGTAGGTTTGTCATATATGGCCTTTAATATGTTCAAGTCCATTCCAACTTGTTGAGCAATTTTATCATGGAAGGATGTTGAATTTTTTCAGATGCTTTTTGTGCATCTGTTGAGATGATTGTAAGATTTTTATCCATCATTTTGTTAATATAGTGTATCATTTTTATTGATTTGCATACATTAAAGCATCTTCATATCCCAGGGATAAATAATTGTACTTGATCATGATGTGTAGTTTTTCTAGTATGCTGTTGAATTTGATTTGCTAGTACTTTGTTGAGGATTTTCACATCTATGTTAATTAGGGATATTGGCTTACAATTTTCTTCTTTTTATAGAGTCCTTGTCTGGCTTTGGTATTAGATAATGCTGGCCTCAAGAGTTTGGAAATATTTCTTCCTCTTTAATTTTTTGCAAGAGTTTGAGAAGATTAGGCATTAATTATTCTTTAAATGTTTTACAGAGCCAGCGCACCCCTTCAGAAGGACAAATGCCTTCTTGTTCAATCACCCTGGAAAACACAGGTGCCAGGGAAAGAGAGGAGCAGAAGCAGCCTCCAGAGTGGGTGAGAGGACTCATCAAACATCTAAATGTGCCCTTTGGTGATGGACTAAATATGCTGCAGGTGAGCTAGAGAACAACTTCATTTGTATACCTAACATGACATCATTTAGCCTTCACTTGATGCAGATAAGAAATTTACGGCCCACTCCTGCTTCCAGGAAACAGAGAAGGCAGCCAGACCTGTGCCTGCCAGCACCCCACCCCTGAGCCAACACCACCTCCAGTGCAATGGCACACATAGTCACCAGCAGGGGCCCCCCACCACCCTCAATTGCATTATCTCCACCACTGTGGTGAATACTCGCAAGAGACAGGCACCCCAACACACACATATACCCACCTGTATGTCACCATCAACAAAGACCAAAGGTAGATAAAACCACAAAGATGGGGAGAACCCAGAGCAGAAAAGCTGAAAATTCTAAAAATCAGAGCACCTCTTCTCCTCCAAAGGAACGCAGCTCCTCACCAACAACAGAACAAAGCTGGATGGAGAATGACTTTGACGAGTTGAGAGAAGAAGGTTTCAGACGACTGGTAATAACAAACTTCTCTGAGCTAAAGGAGGATGTTCGAACCCATCGCAAAGAAGCTAAAAACCTTGAAAAAAGATTAGACAAATGGCTAACTAGAATAAACAGCGTAGAGTAGACCTTAAATGACCCGATGGAACTGAAAACCATAGCATGAGAACTACATGACACATGCACAAGCTTCAGTAGCCGATTTGATCAAGTGGAAGAAAGAGTATCAGTGATTGAAGATCAAATGAATGAAATTCAGTAAGAAGAGAAGTTTAGAGAAAAAAGAGTAAAAAGAAATAAACAAAGCCTCAAAGAAATATGTGACTACGTGAAAAGACCAAATCTATGTCTGACTGGTGCACGTGAAAGTGATGGGGAGAATGGAATAAAGTTGGAAAACAATCTTCAGGATATTATCCAGGAAAACTTCCCCAACCTAGCAAGGCAGGCCAACATCCAAATTCAGGAAATGCAGAGAACTCCACAAAGATACTCCTCGAGAGAACAACTCCAAGACACATAATTATCAGATTCACCAAAGTTAAAATGAAGGAAAAAATATTAAGGGCAGCCAGAGAGAAAGGTCGGGTTACCCACAAAGGGAAGCCCATCAGACTAACAGAGGATCTCTTGGTAGAAACTCTACAAGCCAGAAGAGAGTGGCTTAAAGAAAATTCTTAAAGAAAAGAATTTTCAACCCGGCATTTCATATCCAGCCAAACTAAACTTCATAAGTGGAGGAGATATAAAATACTTTACAGACAAGCAAATGCTGAGAGATTTTGTCACCACCAGGACTTCCTTACAAGAGCCCCTGAAGGAAGCAGTAAACATGGAAAGGAAAAACCAGGAGCAGCCACTGCAAAAACATGCCAAATTGTAAAGGCCATCGATGCTAGGAAGAAACTGCATCAACTAATGAGCAAAATAACCAGGTAATATCATAGTGACAGGATCAAATTCACACCTAACAATATTAACCTTAAATGTAAATGGGCTAAATGCCCCAATTAAAAGACACAGACTGGCAAACTCGATAAAGAGTCAAGACTCATCATTGTGCTGTATTCAGGAGACCCATCTCACGTGCAGAGAAACACATAGGCTCAAAATAAAGGGAAAAAGGAAGATCTACCAAGCAAATGGAAAACAAAAAAAAAGCAGGGATTGCAATCCTAGTCTCTGATAAAACAGATTTTAAACCAACAAAGATCAAAAGAGACAAGGCCATTACATAATGATAAAGGGATCAATTCAACAAGAAGAGCTAACTATCCTAAATACATATGCACCCAATACAGGAGCACCCAGATTCATAAAGCAAGTCCTTAGAGACCTACAAAGGTACTTAGACTCCCACACAAAAATAGTGGGAGACTTTCACATCCCACTGGCAACATTAGATCAACGAAACAGAAAGTTAACAAGGATATCCAGGAATTGAACTCAGCTCTGCATCAAGCAGACCTAATAGACATCTACAGAACTCTCCACCCCAAATCAACAGAATATACATTCTTCTCAGCACCACGTCACACTTATTCTAAAATTGACCACATAGTCGGAAGTAAAGCACTCCTCAGCAAATGTCAAAGAACAGAAATTATAACAAACTGTCTCTCAGACCACAGTGCAATCAAACTAGAACTCAGGATTAAGAAACTCACTCAAAACTGCTCAACCACATGGAAACTGAACAACCTGTTCCTGAGTGACTACTGGGTACATAACGAAATGAAGGCAGAAATAAAGATGTTCTTTGAAACCAATGAGAACAAAGACACAACATACCGGAATCTCTGGGACACATGTAAAGTAGTGTGTAGAGGGAAATTTATAGCACTAAATAACC
Organism: Pan paniscus; assembly: GCF_029289425.2. Classification (NCBI taxonomy): domain Eukaryota; kingdom Metazoa; phylum Chordata; class Mammalia; order Primates; family Hominidae; genus Pan; species Pan paniscus. The sequence continues at coordinate 46,026,398 of NC_073264.2, forward strand.
ACAAGAGAAAGCAGGAAAGATCTAAAATTGACATCCTAACATCACAATTAAAAGAACTAGAGAAGCAAGAGCAAACATATTCAAAAGCTGGCAGAAGACTTGAAATAACTAAGATCAGAGCACAACTGAAGGAGATAGAGACACAAAAAACCCTTCAAAAAAAAAATCAATGAATCCAGGAGCTGGTGTTTTGAAATGATCAACAAAATTGATAGACCGCTAGCAAGACTAATAAAGAAGAAAAGAGAGAAGAATCAAATAGACTCAATAAAAAATGATAAAGGGGATATCACCACCGATCCCACAGAAGTACAAACTACCATGAGAGAACACTATAAAAACACCTCTATTCAAATAAACTAGAAAATATAGAAGAAATGGATAAATTCCTGGACACATACACCCTCCCAAGACTAAACCAGGAAGAAGTCTAATCCCTGAATAGACCAATAACAGGCTCTGACATTGAGGCAATAATTAATAGCCTATCGACCAAAAGAAGTCCAGGACCAGATGGATTCACAGCCAAACTCTACCAGAGGTACAAAGAGGAGCTGGTACCATTCCTTCTGAAATTATTCCAATCAATAGAAAAAGAGGGAATCCTCCCTAACTCATTTTATGAGGCCAGCATCATCCTGATACCAAAGCCTGGCAGAGACACAACAAAAAAAGAGAATTTTAGACCAATATTCCTGATGAACATTGATGCAAAAATCCTCAATAAAATACTGGCAAACCAAATCCAGGAGCACATCAAAAAGCTTATCCACCACAATCAAGTTGGCTTCATCCCTGGGATGCAAGGCTGGTTCAACATATGCAAAACAATAAACATAATCCAACATATAAAGAGAACCAAAGACAAAAACCTCATGATTATCTCAATAGATGCAGAAAAGGCCTTTGACAAAATTCAACAGCCTTTCATGCTAAAAACTCTCAATAAACTAGATATTGATGAGAAACTATGCATCTCAAAATAATAAGAGCTATTTATGACAAGCCCACAGCCAATATCATACTGAATGGGCAAAAACTGGAAGCACTCCCTTTGAAAACTGGCACGAGACAGGGATGCCCTCTCTCACCACTCCTATTCAACATAGTGTTGGAAGTTCTGGCCAGGGCAATCAGGCAGGAGAAAGAAATAAAGTGTACTCAATTAGAAAAAGAGAAAGTCAAATTGTCTCTGTTTGCAGATTACATGATTGTATATTTAGAAAACCCTGTCGTCTCAGTCCAAAATCTCCTTAAGCTGATAAGCAACTTCAGCAAAGTCTCAGGATACAAAATCAATGTGCAAAAATCACAAGCATTCCTATACACCAATAACACACAGAGAGCCAAATCATGAGTGAACTCCCATTCACAATTGCTTCAAAGAGAACAAAATACCTAGGAATCCAACTTACAAGGGATGGGAAGGACCTCTTCAAGGAGAACTAAAAACCGCTGCTCAATAAAATAAAAGACGACACAAACAAATGGAAGAACATTCCATGCTCATGGATAGGAAGAATCAATATCAGGAAAATGGCCATACTGCCCAAGGTAATTTATAGATTCAATGCCATCCCCATCAAGCTACCAATGATTTTCTTCACAGAATTGGAAAAAAACTACTTTAAAGTTCCTATGGAACCAAAAAAGAGCCTGCATAGCCAAGACAATCCTAAGCAAAAAGAACAAAGCTGGAGGCATCATGCTACCTGATTTCAAACTATACTACAAGACTACAGTAACCAAAACAGCATGATACTGGTATCAAAACAGAGATATAGACCAATGGAACAGAACAGAGCCCTCAGAAATTATACCACACGTCTACAACCATCTGATCTTTGACAAACCTGACAAAAACAAGAAATGGGAAAAAGATTCCCTATCTAATAAATGGTGCTGGGAAAACAGGCTAGCCATATGTGGAAAGCTGAAACTGGATCCCTTCCTTACACCTTATACAAAAATTAATTCAAGATGGATTAAAGACTTAAATGTCAGACCTAAAACCATAAAAACCCTAGAAGAAAACCTAGGCAATACCATTCAGGACATAGGTATGGGCAAGGACTTCATGACTAAAACACCAAAAGCAATGGCAACAAAAGCCAACATAGACAAAAGGGATCTAATTAAACTAAAGAGCTTCTGCATGGCTAAAGAAACTATCATCAGAGTGAACAGGCAACCTACAGAATGGGAGAAAATTTTTACAGTCCAGCCATCTGTCAAAGGGCTAATATCCAGGATGTACAAAGAACTTAAACAAATTTACAAGAAAAAATCAAACAACCCCATCGAAAAGTGGGCAAAGGATATGAACAGACACTTCTCAAAAGAAGACATTTATGCAGCCAACAGACACATGAGAAAATGCTCATCATCACTGGCCATCAGAGAAATGCAAATCAAAACCACAGTGAGATACCATCTCACACCAGTTAGAATGGCAATCATTAAAAGTCAGGAAACAACAGGTGCTGGAGAGGATGTGGAGAAATAGGAACACTTTTACACTGTTGGTGGGACTGTAAACTAGTTCAACCATTGTGGAAGACAGTGTGCCGATTCCTCAAGGATCTAGAACTAGAAATATCATTTCACCCAGCCATCCCATTACTGGGTATATATATACCCAAAGGAATGTAAATCATGCTGCTATAAAGACACATGCACACATATGTTTACTGCAGCACTATTCACAATAGCGAAGACTTGGAACCAACCCAAATGTCCATCAATGATAGACTGGATTAAGAAAATGTGGCACATATACACCATGGAATACTATGCAGCCATAAAAAAGGATGAGTTCATGTCCTTTGTAGGGACATGGATGAAGCTGGAAACCATCATTCTCAGAAAACTATCGCAAGGACAGAAAACCAAACACCACATGTTCTCACTCATAGGGGGGAATTGAACAATGAGAACACTTGGACATAGGGTGGGGAACATCACACACCAGGACCTGTCATGGGATGGGGGCAGCGGGGAGGGATAGCATTAGGAGATATACCTAATGTAAATGACGAGTCAATAGGTGCAGCACACCAACATGGCACATGTATACATATGTAACAAACCTGCATGTTGTGCACATGTACCCTAGAACTTAAAGTATAATAAAAAAAGAATTTAATCCATTTAAGTCTAAAGTAAGTATTAATAGGTTAAAAACTTACTACTGTCATTTTGTTAATTGTTTTCTGGGTTTTTTTTTTTCTTAGCTCCTTTGTTCCTTCTTCCTCTCTTGTTGTCTTCTTTTGTGAATTTATTATCTTTTTCTAGTATGCTTTGATTCCTTTCTCTTTATTTTTGTGTATCTACTACAGGTTTTTTCTTTGTGGTTTCTATGAGGCATAAATAAAATAGCTTATAGTTACAACAGTCTATTTTAAGCTGATAACAACTTAACTTTGACCACATAGAAAAACTATTCTTTAACTTCTCATCCTCCCATATTTCGTTATTGATGTCATAATTTACATTTTTTTTGCTAAGTTCAAACTATTATTTCCTCCACTTCTAATTACAAATAAGTTTTACCTTTTATTGTATTCCATTATACAATTTTACATAGTACCATTATTATTTTAAGCAATAATTAGCAAATTGAACTGCTGTTTTTGAGTTCTACTTTTCAGCATATAGATTTACCTAAAAAAGTACAAACCAAGCACAGTGGTGCAATTTGCCAGGCACTTTCAAATTACTTAAATATTTACAAATATGTAACACAAGAAAATTTTGGTGTCGAGAAGAAACACTCCATGTATATCAAATCTTTAAATTTTAACATTTGCACAGTTGCAAATATTCCTGAGAAAGTTCAACCTTATTGTCATTTACATCTGCATTTTTTCACACTTCAGTGTATCTTGGGGAACCATAGCCTCGGTTACTCAATGTGCCACTAATTGCACAAAAGACATGTAATGTGTTGCTAATCCAGGGAGAATGCATTGTGTCTTCTTGTAATATCCGCTCATGGATAATGTCAAATAATTATTTTACCATGTCTCTGAAATTTGACTTTAGCCCTTCATGGTACTCAACTTGATCTTCTTTAATTAGCCACTCATTTAGTTCAAGTGCAATGCCGCATGCTTGTATGGATTTCCTAAACATGTCTTTCAACTCATTCACTTTCTTAGGTGGATACTTGCTAGCTTGGCTATCATTTAAGAAAGCCCCTGCATATACTAATGGACCAGCATTGACCTGCATGGAAACACAGCCCTGCAATTTAAGTTGGAGTTGAATCATGTCCACGTCAACAGAGGAGCAAATATTTTGCAGATCTGCAGTTTTATCTTTTATTTCATCAGTGGCAACATCAATTGGTTTTAAATTAATCTGCTGTTCACAGTTAATAGGAATCCTCTTCTTTACATAGGGAAATGACTTTGAGGTTGTCAAGATTGTATGGCATTTGCACTGTTCTTCTGTACAACCCTGCTTTTTGCCTGATAAAGTGTAAGGAGCCTCAAAAACAAATCTGCTGATATTATGATTTCTTCCAAACTCGGTCTTTCTTTCTGTGGGTTCTTTGTCATCAAAGTAAGGCTTCACATAAGTAACTTACATATGAGCATATTTTGGATCAAACTCTTTGGCATTTACCTCGTCTGTATCCTGAATTTTTTTGACATTCACCATACCAAATTTTTCACCATAAAGTTTAACAAGTCTCAGGGAAATTTCTGAGAGGCCAGTGAGCTTTGGTTCTTTACAGATGTACTCCTTTCCATCTTCTTCTTCAAAAAAAGACTGGCCATAAAGGCAACTCTGAAGAAAGTGCCTAAAAGTCTTTTTTTTTTTGTATGCATAACTTTCCAGAATTTTTGTGTAAGCTCCCTGAAGAGTTCTATAAACTTGAGTAAGTTTCTCAGACTCACGATGTTTCTCATAAATTGGAATGATCAACTTGGAAATCTCAGAAATTATTTCATAAAGTTTTGCCTTCCATAAGCTATCCACACATTGTTCTAGCAACTCCAGCAAAACTTCTTCACTATAATGGACGTCCATCATCCCAGCATCTTCTTTCACTGCTCCTTCTTCATCTATATTGGGAGTAATTTTCTTGAAGGGTAAACATCCATTAGGAAATTTTTTTTTCAATGAAGAAACTCTGCAACTAGAGCTGCTGCATGGACATAACACATTGCAGCCTCTGAAAAATCTCCATTTTTTACATGAATGTTGGCCATGCTATCAAGTCAGGTTTTCCTAAGCTCTGGGATACTTGCATAGGACTTGGCTAAGCTACACTGGAGATCAATTAGCATTTCAGGGTCTTTCTCATGCTCCTTCATTTGGGCAGTGGCCATAAGAACAGTGCAGATTCTCTTGGTCAAGTCTTTGACTTCGGTGGGAAAGGCAGTTGCCTTCATAGTTCTGTCACTATTTGCAAAATTATTGATAATGAATAAATACTCCTGAAATCTTGATCTTCCACTTAGTACTATATCAGTTATCAGTTGGCTTACAGCAATTATTATCTGTAGATGTGTCCTCTAAACGGTCTTCCTTTTGGTATACTCAAAGTTGTTTCTCATCAAAAGATATAAAAGTGCAGATGTTTCATTTCTGGTTGAGCTAATCTTCGATGTGAAGCACTTTAAAACCTCATAGCAAAATGCAGTACACATGTTCACTCTTCCTTTGAAAAAGCCTGAAGGAAACTTACTGATGAAAGCTCTCAGTGAGGCAAATACATGTTTCAGCAACACTTCAGATTGTCCATTTTTAAGAAAAGCAAGATGAATATCAAACACTTTTTCATTAATGGGTTGTGGCCACCATTATTTAAAAGTTGGGTCTTAAAGCCCTGATGGAAAATGACATGGTATCTAGTACTGTTAGGGAAACTTCAGTAGCTGTATTGCCTTCAAGAAGTGCCTGGTGGAAAATGTCTGTTCAGTTGTTGCAGAACTGTGATTAAGTGTAAATGAACTTTCTAGGCTACTAAGATGCTGAAGCCAGGCCTGCATTACTCCTGATCTGTTTCAAAGAGCAGGCATGGTTTGTAATTTTCGGTCTATTCAGAAGTGTTTTGACAGTCAGGCATTATGCACCCTTGCTATGTTTCTTTTCCCCATATATCTAAAGTGAAACAAGCATACTTCTAAAAGTATAAAAATGTGTATGAGTTCCTGAGGAGATACTTTATTCCAGTAAGTTAAGAGAGTATCTTCCGAAATCACTTTTACTATATACAAGTAGCACATCAAGAGGCTTCTGATTTCACACTGATCCAGGCGGTTATACTGGGATACGCTACTCCTTGTAGAACTCTGTCGGGTATTTTCACCAGCATTGCCCTGATCTGGAAATCCTGTTGCTCCTTCTGGGATGAGGGAACCTCTTGAATCTTCTCTCTTAATTCCATGTCCATTTTGAAAAGACCCATAAGCAGTGTCTTTGTCAGTGCTCAGACTCCCTCTATTGTCAGGTGAAGTAAAGCCATAATGGAAACTCATCTCTGAATGCAGAATTAGGCATGGCTGCACAAGAATACAAGGTATCTTGACCTGCTAATCACTGTATATTTTCCAAAAGCAGTCCAACAAAGGGGAGGTACAATTGTGCTATTTTGGCTTGTTGGTTCTTGTGCTGGTATCTTGTGTCAAATGCATGTTTTATCAAAAGGTTCTTTATGACAGAGATAGCTGTATATCTGATCTCATAATTGTCCTTAAGAGCACTGGAAGTTTCCCTCAGAAGTAGACCAAACAAGAAGTGATGCTTGCAATACTCAACTGATAAACTGTATTCAAGATTCTTGAATACAGTTTAGGTTTTGCAAATGCCATTGGCAAGTTCAGATGAATGTAATGTTCGTGACTGCAAATTGTTTGCAGAAATTCAAACTTGTATTCAGCCAGAACCTTAGGATCTTTGGGGCTGAATCCAGATATATAGTCATTTATCAAATTGAAAACAAATCCTCTATCCATTAGTGTCAAACAGCACTTCAGGAAGCTAGCCAAACTATAATTCACATTTCTGGACTCTTTGGGAATCTCCGCATACTGAGATTCACATGGTTATTGCAAGAAGCAGTGAATGTAAGGCATGATGATATGCCTTGGGAAATCTCTGGCCATGGGTAAGCTTAATCTTATTCTCTCCAACAAGTATGTGGCCATCGACTTTGCAATTATTTCAAAGAAAAACCATGAGTACTTCAGCAATTTGTTTATTGCTAAAAAATCTGAAGACTGTTTCAATAGTGCTATCATCATAGTAGCCAGGGTTTCATGTATCAGCTGGGCCTGAGGAGCACTTGGTTTTTCAGGTCGGAAGCTATACTTTATGAATGATCTTAAATAACTATCCAAGCCTTCTTCATGGCACTTTGATACAATATGTAAGAGAACCATGGTGCAGTTGATAGGAACATCATCTTCATGGATCATATTTGTGAGAACTCAGAAGAGTTGCATAAGAATTACACTTAGAAACTGTATCATGACTTGGATCTCCATGGCATGCAAAGACTTTAAATATTTAATGAGCTCCCCTGGAACTTCTTTTGAGTCTGACTGATTCAGCTGGCAATGATGGAAGAATTTGTGCAAATGCAGATCTTAAGTGTAAATGGTAGATTCTAAGTGGCTTTTAATCTTCCACAAAGGCTTTGCACCATCTACCCATTTAATATCCACATTACATTGCCTTCTTGATTATCCATCATTCAGATTGAAGTAGCCTGGGGGAAGATTGGCGGAAACTGGCAGCTGCTGCCCAAATGTGATGATTCTACCATCTTTCAGCAATGGTACCCAGGCAAACTCAACTGGAGTTTCAACTGTGTCTTGCTTTTTGGTTGTTCCCTTTGTGTTAATTTCACAACTTACATGACAAAAAGTGAAAAGCAAATGATGTTTTTGATGCACGTGAAAGGGAAGCTCAATTTTAATCTCATCATAGAACTCTGGGTTTTGATTGTGATGCGAGACAACAGCATAAGCATTTGTGGTAAAAACAGACCCTGCAGGTTTTCCATAAATACACTTCAGAGCACTTTCATCTGAATCCCGGAATTCCATACAGACTGCAATGTTCCTTGCCTTGGCAAATGTTTTCTAGCTATCGTATTTTAATTGCAAGGGATATACATACAGATGGTTTTCGTAAATAGTAAATGGATAACAATATTTTATCATTTCTGGAACAAACTCTTCAACCTCCACAGTAATATTTTGACAATTCTTTTCAAAAGGCTTCAGAGGCACATATGAAGAAGTAATACAATTTGATAAATCCACAGGAACACATTCTATTGTGATGTTTAACTGCCCAGGAATAATCTGCAGTTTGGTCTTTTCTGGCTTCTTATATTCTGATAGCAACTTGAGAATGTCTTCACTTGAAAGCTTGCTACTCTTGTTTATACAGAGAAGAAAATCTCCCATCCAGATAGAGAAAGCCTTGAGTATCTTTGAAAATGGATCTGGCAGCCCAAACAAAAGGCATTCTGTATTGTCCAAAATGGCTACACACTTGTTTAGCTGTCCTGGGCACCTTCTGGGCCGTCTTTACTGGATCAGAATTTTTGATGTAGGGTTCTGCACAGTATGTAATGTTTCCCTATAGCACCTTTTCAATTCTTGCAGCTAGAAAAATTTCAGGATGTGGATTCATCACTGAGAAAATTCCCTGTTTTATGTAGCATAACTGAGATTCAGAAATTCCATGAATGAAAGACTCAGGTGAAGAGCCCTTTGGGTTACTGTCACTGCACAGTTGGATTGAAGAGCCCCACAGCATTTCATGGACAGATGGGGGATTCAAGTCTACATGAAAGTCTGCTGAAATCTCACAATTGTTCTTTACATCAAATAAGGCAAGACTGATTTTAAAAAAGGGTGGGGGGCTCAACATTTGTGGGTGGTCCTTTTGCATTGTCTCCAATTTGGCCCAAGATATTGAAAGTTAAATCATGGCAATTTACCAGGAAATGTTTGTTGCACTTTTCTTCAAATGGCCTTATATCAGGTTCAATTCCTGAAAAGTCCAACCTCTGAATTTCTGAATCAAAAGAAAAGAGATTCTGTCTTCCATCTCCGCTACTGAGTTTGTTTAATTGTTCAGTTTCTCTTCCATACTTCATCATTTCCGGATGCATGCTCCTTTCCAAACTTGCCATGATGTTATCGGCTTTTCGTTGGCTACTAGTTTCATCATCTGAACATCAATGCAGGCATCTAAGTAGATGCAACCTTTCGATTCTTTTGAATTTTTCTCATCTTTATAGGAATTGAGAATATATTAACCTCAGGAAGTTGGGTCAAGTAAAAATATTGTCTCTTGAATACCTTCATGGTTACTGTGATGGTGCTATTTACATTTGCTTTATGCAACCAGCCTTGTTTTATCACACCACCCTTCTGATAACATAAAGAAGGTAAGTCCTTATCTTTCTCACAGTCTTCATCTATCTCAAATACATGATTAGGAATTTTTTCTGGTCTCAAAGTTTACCACGTGCCAATCTGTGCTACAGGTTTTAATACACTCTTTGACAAATAAACTCTGGGCCCTCTTTTCAGCGTCTTCTGGTACAGTGGATTGCACCGTTCTGTGCTGACGACCCATCACCGAGACAGATATATCTTCCTTGGGAAACATAAGCAGATCTCTGAGGGGGTTGCTGTAAATCTGGGTTTTTATTTGGGCGATAACATTCTCATAGTCCAGGGGGTCAACAACTTTGGACTTTTCCAGCACCAAGGAGCCCCGCACGGCCTCTGACACTCTGCCAGAGTTCAGCTGCTGTGCCCAATTTACATCTTTTATATATCATGTATCTATTAACAAATTATTGTAGCTATTGTTATTTTTAATATATCATTTAATTTTTATATAAGTGAAAAGTGAGCTGGCCCTGTTCCTTGGTCAGCAAGTAGACAGTCCTGCAGTCTGAGTTCACAGGGGCCAGCCTGCTGCCTATGTCTACTGGAAAAGATCTGGGGCCTGAGTCTGCGTGGATGGGCCTGGTGCCTGAGTCTGCAGTGGTAAGCCTGGAGCCTGGGTCTGTAGGGGCTGGCTTGGCCCTTGGGCCTAAAGGAGCAGGCATGGAGTCTGGGATCACTAAGACCAGCCCGGAGCCTGGGTCCACACAGACTGACCTGGCACTGCGGCAGGGCTGATGTCTGGGTCTGTGGGCATGGGCCTCTTCCTGAGTCCTCAGGAGCTGGCTGGGTGTCAGAGTTTACCCAGGATACCTTGGGGTAGGCTTAGTACCTGTGTCTATAGGAACAGGCCTGGTACCTGGGACTATGAGGGCAGGCCTGGAGACTGGGTTTTGGGGAATAGGCCTGGGGCCAGTGTCTAATGGAGCTAGCCTATACTCTAAGTCCATTGGAGCATATGGCTTTAGGGATGATCTGGAGGCTATTGCCCCATGGGCCTCCCTGGTACTGGGGCAGGTCTGGAGCCTTCCAACCACAGGAATGGGCCTAGAGTTTGGGACCACAGATGCCAGCCTGATGTTGGAGCTGACTTACAGCCTGAGTCCATGGGGGCTGGCCTGGAGCCTGGGGCTGTAGGGTTCAGTCTGGCACTGGGGCAGACTTGGAGTCTGGGTCTGCAGAAGTAGGCCTGATGCTGGAGCAGGCCTTGGGTCTGGGGCTGCAGGGACTGACCTGAAGCCTGAGACCATAGGGGCTGGCCTTGTGCCCGTGTTCACTGAACCAGACCTGGTGCTGGGATCCACAGTGAAGTCTGCTCACTACACTCTCTTTCCCTCATGTGATCGGTCTCTTTCTGCACTGCACTGTTTAGGTTTGGGGAAGCAGTGATGCTGGCAACATGAAACTGTCCTTCCTACCCTCTTAAATATGTCTTTTCTTATTTCCATGCTCTACCCAGGTGCTGTAATCTCTCATCTGGATTCCTTGGCTCTTACAAAGGTATTTTTGTACATGAGTGGTTGTTCAAATTGATGTTTCTTCAAGGGGACGAGTGCCAGAAACTCATATTCTGCCATTTTGCTGATGTCAGCTCCTCTAATACCCAAGACAGCAGAGGAACAACTGTTTTTTTCAGATAGAGCTCTGGACTTGAGGTTCTTTTTAAATAGAGACTTCATACAAAAGATCTCCAGTCTGTCTACATTTTCAAACATAGAATCTATAATTCAGTGACTGCCAGGTTCTCAAAAAACTGTTAGTTCTTTACCCATCAATCCCAGAAGATTCATTAATCAGGGAGTAATTGGGATATATCACCAGGCTAGGAGTTCTCTACCATCAGTGAACAGAAGAGGAGGTATATAGTCCCAGCATTTCTCCTCTCACCTTTGTACCCTCTCCTCCCTAGATGATTCAACTCACTCCAAGGATAAAAGTGGAGAAATCTATTAGAAGCAAAACTGCATATTCTGGATAAGACAAATCCAGGGAAAGATGGGCTGTGATGCCTTCCTACTCCGTTAACCTACTTTAAATAGAATGTTTAATCTTAAATATGTTCTCATTACTCTGGAATTAAGCTTAGAACTCTCTTCCTAAAGAAGGAAATGTGGCTTAGAAAAATAACAAATTTATAACCAATCATTGCAGGCACCCGCTGGACTTGGCAAACCATAGATGCACAGGAACACTTTGTAATATTTTTGCAACTTTCCTATAAGTTGGAAATTATCTCCAAACAAAAAGTTTTAGAAAAAAATTCATAGATCTGAGGTTGTCAAAGGTCTTCTAGGAAATGAGAATGTCTAGTGTTTAATTAGAGCTTTTTGCATTGCTAACATATAAATCCCTCTGAACCCTTCCCAATTTTTGAGTAAACTCAACTACACATAAAAATGACAGTGAGAGTGAGCAGTTGAGTCACCCCTGGGTAACTGTCATGAAGGAAAGAACACATGTGAAATAGCAAGATAATCCATAAATCGTTCTAATTCAGCAGACAGTGTAGAGGAATATAAAGAACCACAAGGATCTGCAATCATGGGAACCACCTTGTGTTTCCACAGGATGTAAAATAAAGATTTGAGACAACATTATATGGATATTCAGGAATCAGGCCCTCACAGTGGTTGGCATTTAGTCCACATGTTAGAAGCTCTTAGTTCAGTGTGGTATTTGGTAAATGTTATCTATTGACAGTATTGTTTAAAATTGGAGCACAGGTAGGAAGGTCCATCTGCGGCAACATAGGAAGGAGAAAGAGCCAGGACCTGGTAAGTGATCTGCCCAGTAGTTTCTAGGGGAAATAACTGGGAAAAGGAGAAACTGCAAAACTCAAAGGATCATCCACGACATTCAGCAGCCTCAGGCAAAATTCCAGAATCAGTTTTTACCAAGATGAGCCTAAGGTGAATTGTAGAATCTCAAGAATAGATAAAACTCAGTAGCTTAAAATCCATGCTTAAAACTTCAGATAAGCAAATAAGCAATGGGTTTTTCTGCAGGATATCTGCCCTAGGTTTTCAAGGCTATGAGTGAGGTTATGCACAGGCTATAAGTACCAATGCACATAGGACTCACAGCCAAATAAGAAATAAAATACCGCATTATTAATGCTTGGGCAAGCAAATGATACTCCCTGTTGCTGGGCTTTTCAGTTAAATTGAAAGAATATTCTCTTCAAAAAATGGTGCTGGGACAAATGGATATCCACATGCAAAAGAATAAAATTGTACTCCTATCTCACACTATATACAAAATTAACTCAAAAAGATCAAAGACCTAAATTTGAGAGCTAAAATGTAATAGAGTCTAATTCCATTTTTTGATGTTCGACTGCAAATAACTTTTAAGCCTATCCATGACTCTTCCCTTCTTCCACATGTCTGGGAAAGCTGATAAAGCTCAGATGCTGTCACCTTTAGTGTCATCAGGGGATTGAAATTGAAACACATAAGCTCCTGTTTGTGTGCAGGAACCCTCGCCCTGGCCCAATCCCCCACAATAGAAATCTCTAGCCAGTCTCCTTTCCTTGCCTTTCAATCCATTTTCAGACAAGCTTGAGAAGCCTACCCTGCTTTCATCCAAAATCCTCATAATAAAACTTTTTCACACTGTTGAGGTGTGTGTGTGTGTGTGTGTGTGTGTATGTGTATGTGTATGTGTGATCATCAGTCTTGACATCTTAATCAAATTTTGAGTGGTAATCTAGCCTGTACCTATGGAGTAGTCACAAAAGTTGATGCTGTGAGCCAGACTGTATCAATGTTGACCACCACCACTGGGGATCTTCCTTCTCTTGTTCTTGTCTTAACTGGGTACAAACCACTGCACCTAGCATGTAGGATATTTCCTCTGCTTGCTGGCAAGCTTGCACTTTGAGTTTTGCTGTACTGCGCAACATGTGTCGAGTCCTACAAAACCCCTGTTAAAAATTTAGCTCCAATAGGCCAGGTGCGGTGGCTCACACCTATAATCCCAGCACTTTGGGAGGCCAAGGCAAGTGGATCACGAGGTCAGGAGATTGAGACCATCCTGGCTAATACAGTGAAACCCTGTCTCTACTAAAAACACAAAAAAATTAGCCGGGTGTGGTGGTGGGCACCTGTAGTCCCAGCTACTTGGGAGGCTGAGGCAGGAGAATGGTGTGAACCCAAGGGGCGGAGCTTGCAGTGAGCCGAGATCGCACCACTGCACTCCAGCCTGGGTGACCCAGCGAGACTCCGTCTCAAAAAAAAAAAAAAAAATAGCTGAAATAGGTCAGAAGTTTTTATATTTGCATTTGGGGATAAAAGTACAGTATTGGGGCCCTCCATAAAGTGGTCTTGGCTCATGTGTCTCAGGCTGGACCTATCTGTGTATCTTAGAATCCAGCTGTACCAGGTGCTGGGTTCTGGGAAAAGAATCTTACCCTGTAACCAGTTGGTTGTATCTCAACCTGGCACTGTCCCCTGGTCTATAAAATGCTTTTGGGAAAGACTATACTCTATGCAAGATACGACTCCATCAGTGGTCGCTCATAAAAGAACAATCATTAGGAAGAGATTTTGTTGTTGTTGTTGTTGTTGTCATTATTTTTTACTTCAGTGACTCTGATAAGTGTAAAGAGCTATCTCACTGTGGTTTTCTTTTTTTTTTTTTTGTACTTTAAGTTCTGGGGTACATGTGCACAACGTGCAGGTTTGTTACATAGGTACACATGTGCACAACGTGCAGGTTTGTTACATAGGTACACATGTGCCATGTGGGTTTGCTGCACCCATTAACTCATCATTTACACTAGGTATTTCTCCTAATGCTATCCTTTCCCCACCCCCTGACAGGCCCCGGTGTGTGATGTTCCCCTCCCTGTGTCCATGTGCTTTCACTGTTCAACTCCCACTTATGAGTGAGAACACATGGTGTTTTGTTTTCTGTTCTTGTGTTACCTTGCTGAGAATGATGGTTTCCAGTTTCATCCATGTCCCTGAAAAGGACATGAACTCATCCTTTTTTATGGCTGCATAGTACTCCATGGTGTATATGTGCCACATTTTCTTTATCCAGTCTATCATTGATGGGCATTTGGGTTGGTTCCAAGACTTTGCTATTGTGAATAGTGCTGCAACAAACATACCTGTGCATGTGCCTTTATAGTACAATGATTTATAATCCTTTGGGTATAAACGCAGTAATGGGATTGCTGGGTCAAATGGTATTTCTAGTTCTAGATCCTTGAGGAGTCACCATGCTGTCTTCCACAATGGTTGAACAAATTTGCACTCCCACCAACAGTGTAAAAGCATTCCTATTTCTCCACATCCTCTCCAGCACCTGTTGTTCCCTGACTTTTTAATGATTGCCATTCTAACTGGTGTGAGATGGTATCTCATTGTGGTTTTGATTTGCATTTCTCTAATGATCAGTGATGATGAACATTTTTTCATAAGTTTGTTGGATACACAAATGTCTTCTTTTGAGAAGTGTCTATTCATATCCTTTGCCCACTTTTTGATAAGGTTTTATGTTTTTTTCTTGTAAATTTCTTTAAGTTCTTTATATATTCTGGATATTAGCCCTTTGTCAGATGGACAGATTGTAAAAATTTTCTCCCATTCTGTAAGTGGCCTGTTCACTTTGATGATAGTTTCTTCTGCTGTGCAGAAGCTCTTTAGTTTAATTAGATCCCATTTGTTTATTCTGGCTGTTGTTCCCATTGCTTTTGGTGTTTCAGTCATGAAGTCTTTGCCCATACCTATGTCCTGAATGGTATTGCCTAGGTTTTCTTCTAGGGTTTTTATGGTTTTAGGTCTTACATTTGAGTCTTTAATCCATCTTGAATTAATTTTTGTATAAGGTGTAAGGAAGGGATCCAGTTTCAGCATACAGCTAGCCAGTTTTCCCAGCACCATTTATTAAATAGGGAATCCTTTCCCCATTGCTTATGTTTGTCAGGTTTGTCAAAGATCAGATGGTTGTAGATATGTGGTGTTATTTGTGAGGCCTCTGTTCTGTTCCATTGGTCTACATATCTGTTTTGGTACCAGTACCATGATGTTTTGGTTACTGTAGCCTTGTAGTATAGTTTGAAGTTGGGTAGCATGATGCCTCCAGCTTTGTTCTTTTTGCTTAGGATTGACTTGGCTATGCAGGCTCTTTTTTGGTCCCATATAAACTTTAAAGTAGTTTTTTCCAATTCTGTGAAGAAAGTCATTGGTAGCTTGATGGGGATGGCACTGAATCTATAAATTACCTTGGGCAGTATGGCCATTTTCCTGATATTGATTCTTCCTATCCATGAGCATGGAATGTTCTTCCATTTGTTTGTGTCCTCTTTTATTTCATTGAGCAGTGGTTTTTAGTGATCCTTGGAGTTTAGTTTGACTGGATATGAAATTCTAGGTTGAAAATTATTTTCTTTAAGAATATTGAATATTGGCCCCAGCTCTATTGTGGCTTGTAGGGCTTCTGCTGAGAGATCCGCTGGTAGTCTGATGGGCTTCCCTTTGTGGGTAACCCGACCTTTCTCTCTGGCTGCCCTTAACATTTTTTCCTTCATTTCAACCTTGGTGAATCTAGCAATTACGTGTCTTGGGGTTGCTCTTCTCGAGGAATATCTTTGTGGTGTTCTCTGTATTTCATGAATTTGAATGGTGACCTGCCTTGCTAGGCTGGGGAAGTTCTCCTGGGTAATATCCTGAAGAGTGTTTTCCAACTTGGTTCCATTCTCCCCTTCACTTTCAGGTACACCAATCAAATGTAGATTTGGTCTTTTCACATAGTCCCATATTTCTTGGAGGCTTTGTTTGTTTCTTTTCACTCTTTTTTCTCTAATCTTGTCTTCTCACTTTATTTCACTAATTTGATCTTCAATCACTGATATCCTTTCTTCCACTTGATTATTTTGGCTATTGAAGCTTGTGTATTCTTCACAAAGTTCTTGTGCTGCATTTTTCAGCTCCATCAGGTCATTTATGTTCTTCTGTACACTGGTTATTCTAGTTAGCAACTTGTCTAACTTTTTTTTCAAGGTTCTTAGC
The DNA here is from genome assembly GCF_029289425.2 of Pan paniscus. Taxonomy (NCBI): domain Eukaryota; kingdom Metazoa; phylum Chordata; class Mammalia; order Primates; family Hominidae; genus Pan; species Pan paniscus. The sequence goes on from NC_073264.2 coordinate 46,042,845, forward strand.
TTTCTTGAGTTGAGTTAGAACACAGTCCATTAGCTCGGAGGAGTTTGTTATTACGCACCTTCTGAAGCCTACTTCTGTCAATTCGTCAAACTCATTCTCCATCCTGTTTTGTTCCCATGTTGGTGAGGAGTTGTGATTCTTTGAAGGAGAAGAGGCATCCTGGTTTTTGGAATTTTCAGCCTTCTGTGCTGGTTTCTCCCCATCTTGGTGGTTTAATCTACCTTTGGTCTTTGATGTTGGTGACCTACAGATGGGGTTTTGGTGTGGACATCCTTTTTGCTGATGTTGATGCTATTCCTTTCTGTTTGTTGGTTTTCCTTCTAACAGTCAGGCCCCTCAGCTGCAGGTCTGTTGGAGTTTGCTGGAGGTCCACTCCAGACCCTGTTTACCTGGGTATCACCAGCAGAGGCTGCAGAACAGAAAATATTGCTGCCTGATCCTTCCTCTGGAAGCTTCGTCCCAGAAGGGCAACCACCAGATGCCAGGCAGAGCTCTCCTGTATGAGGTGTCTGTCGGCCACTACTGGAAGGTGTCTCCCAGTCAGGCTACATGGGGGTAAGGGACCCACTTAAGGAGGCAGTCTGTCCATTATCAGAGCTCGAATGCTGTGCTAGGAGAACCACTGCTGTCTTCAGAGCTGTCAGGCAGGGACGTTTACGTCTGCTGAAGCTGTACCCACAGCTGCCCCTTTCCCCCAGGTGCTCTGTCCCAGGGAGATGGGAGGATTTAACTATAAGTCCCTGACTAGGGCTGCTGCCTTTTGTTCAGAGATGCCCTGTCCACAGGGGTGGAATCTAGAGAAGCAGTCGGCCTTGCTGAGTTGCAATGGGCTCTGCCCAGTTCGAACTTTCCAGCGGCTTCGTTTACACTGTGAGCGTAAAACTGCCTACTCAAGCCTCAGCAATGGCAGATGCCCCTTCCCCTGCCAAGCTCCAGTGTCCCAGGTCGATCTCAGACTGCTGCGCTAGCAGCGGGAATTTCAAGCCAATGGATCTTAGCTTGCTGGGCTCTGTGGGTGTGGGACCCACCTAGACAGGCACTGGAGGGAGTCTCCTGGTCTGCTGGTTAAGAAGACCATGGGAAAAGTGCAGTATCTGGGCAGGAGTGTACCATTCCTCCTGGTACCGTCTCTCATAGCTTCCCTTGGCTAGGAAAGGGACATCCCCCAACCCCTTGCACTTCCCGGGTGAGGCAATGCCCCACCCTGCTTCAGCTCGCCCTCCGTGGGCTGCACGCACTGTCCAACCAGTCCCAATGAGATGAACCAGGTACCTCAGTTGGAAATGCAGAAATTACCCTTCTTCTGCATTGATCTCACTGGGAGCTGCAGACCAGATCTGTTCCTATTCGGCCATCTTGCTGGAAAAATGGGAGAGGTTTTTAAAAAGAGAAAGAGACAGTGACAGAGAAAGAGAGAAGAAACAAGCATCCATTATATGGTGGGCTGAAATTTACACTCTAAAGAACTAAGGGCTCACCAGAATACTTAAATATCTTGGTTGCTATGCTGCATATGCCTCTGTCACAACTAAGATCCTAATCTTCACGATAATAAGAAAAAACACCCATGGCACCCTTGTGGCACAGCAAAGGGGTTAATCCAAGTGTGACTTAAGCCTGGGATGCTTTAATCCTGTAAAACATCCATTGCCATGGGGCAGGTCCCTAACTTTGATGATATCTATTTGAGGCTCTCTGGTGAAAAAAAATTATGAATATAAGCATGTTGGAGGAGTCTCCCTTCTCCCTTCTTGAAACATGTCTAGTAACACCACACATACACACACACACACACACACACACACACACACACAGAGAGAGAGAGAGAGAGAGAGAGGAAAAAGAAGGAAGGCTGGATACATGAGGAAGAAACAAACTAAAAGCTAACATAAAAGTCCACAGTTTGACCCAGCTTGAAATCCAAAATGTAAAAAAGAATGTATATAACAAAGATAAAAGGGCATTGACTGGCTTCTGTGCTTATATAACATAGGTTCTGAATTAACTTTAATATCAGCTAAAATGCACCAATTGGCAAATTTTTATGGATTTAATCAATACTAGGGATCCCACTATAGTTAAGCAAGGTACCCCCTACACTCCTACGAGAGTAACCAAATATAAAATAGAGGACAAATAGGTATGCCCCACCGTGGTCACTGAAACGATCACCTTGCCTAAATTATCCACAGCCACCGCATTGACCTAAAATATACCATAGTGGACATGGATGCTCTTACCCAGTGAGCAACAAATTAAAATTAAATTAAGCCTTTGGGGCTCGGCGTGGTGGCTCACACCTGTAATCCCAGCACTTTGGGAGGCCAAGGCAGATAGATCACATGAGGCCAGGAGTTCAAGACCAGCCTGGCTAACATGGTGAATCCCTGTGTCTGCTAAAAATACAAAAATTAGCCAGGCATGGTGGCAGGCACCTGTAATCCCAGATACCCAGGGGGCTGAGGCAGGAGAATCTCTTCAACCCAGGAGGCAGAGGTTGCAGTGAGCCAAGATCACACCACTTCACTCACTCCAGCCTGGGCAACAGAGCGAGACTCTATCTCAAAAATAAATAAAGAAATAAATATCCCATTGGTACTTGACAAAATGTGACTTCATGGATCTTCTCCTCAAGTTAAAATAATTGATATGACCAAATGTAAATTAAAATAATGATCAAAATCTATTTTATAAGATACATAGAGAAGGGGTGATTATCCTCACTACTTCTCCATTTAACTGCCTGATTTGGCCTGTATTTGAACTTGGAAAGAATGACTGCTATTGGCATCTCATGGTGGATTACCACAACATTAAACAACATTTGATGGGTCCCCCCCATCAAATCTCCTGTACCCATTAGTATTAAAATTATTGACTCTATCCAAGCACCAGTTGATAAGTATTTTGTTATTATAGATTTGACTAATCTGTTCTGTTTAGTGACACTTTGAGAGTATCTGAGCTGCAGTTTCTTTTCACCTCAGAAGAGACACAGTACACTTTTACTCATGGGGTACCTCAATGGCCTTAACATCACACACCATCTTGGCAGGCAAATCTTAACTGTATCCAATTTTCTCTAGGGTCACAGTATGAAATTACATTGATGCCGTTCTCCTCCAAGGAGATTTACTAGAAGCACTCACTTCAGATATATACTCATAAACGAGCTCAAAAAGTGGGGTGAGACATTATCCCGCACATAATGTAAAGCCTCAAGACTTGAGTGAAATTCCTAAAATATATTTGATAAACCAAGGGCCACTCCATCTCGAACACTGTCAAAAAACATCTCTTGAGCCTTGCAGCAGCCAAGTCTTTTAGTTCTTTATGGGTTCTAAAGACAATATATTCCTTATTTACAAATTTTACGTAAGCCTATTTATGCTATTACTTGAAAATTAGCATACTTTAAATGGTCCCCCTCCAGGAAAGGGCTCTAGAATCTGTCCAAATTGCAATACAACAGGTATTCTTATTAATGCCCCAGACTCCTTCACTGCAGAAGCTTTAGCAATCTCCTCTCATCTCCTGGAGTCTCTGGACCACCCATGGGTTTCTTATGCAAGAAACTGCACTCCTCAGCCCTGTGCTGTATACCATTAGAGCAGCAAATTCTGGCCACATACTAGGCTCTCCTAGAAATAGAGGCTGTCGCAGGGCCTGAGCCCATGAACCTTCATAGCCACCTGCCCATTATGCCTTGGGTCATGGAAGCAGCACCCTGCAAGCTCAGCAGAGCTACAGAGACCTCCTTGCTACAGAATGAAACTAAGCCTGAACCTTCTGACATATTTCATCTGCAAAAAATGTAGCCTCCTCTGTCCTCAATTTTTTACAAGATACTATAGTGTTAGAGGAGCCCAAATCTCTCCTGGACCCCTCAGTAATCTGGAGAACTCCAGAGGATCAAGTGAATGAACACTGATGGAGGTTTGTACAATTTACAGTATTCCTCAGGCATGAGAAAAATGATTCTAGATGGAAAGGCAGAGAGTTGGAAGGAATGAAAAGCAATAAAAATGCTAAATATGTGGGTGAATCTGAGTTAATAGTGATCACACAAATCAATTATAATAATATCTTATGGAGTTTCAAATATATATAGAATTAAAATTGGAATAACAAAACAATAACAATAACATAGAAGTCAAGGGGAGTTAAAATGTTCCAAGATCCTTCCATCATTTAGATGAAAAGTAAAAGAATAAATTAACATTAGACTTCGATGAGTCAAAAATGCATGTTGTAATTTCTAGGCTAACTGCTAAAAGAATAGTAAAAGAACAGATCCCTTCTAACAATCAGAGGAAAATATGGAACAATAAACATTAAAAATTCAAAACATGAAAGTGGAGAAAAGAGACATAAACTGGATAGGACAAAAAGAAAGATGTAGAAAATAATAAACTTAAAGGTACATCAATAATTATATGAAATGTAAAGTAGCTAAATATTCCTATTAAAAGACAAAATTGGTTAGGCCAGATTAAAGAAACAAAACCCAACTATGTGCTGTTTACAAGAAACACATATAAAATACAAAATATAGAAAGATCAAAAGTAAAACACAACACAAAAAGATATACCATCAAACACTAACAGAAAGCTGGTGATTATATTAATATCAAATAACCATAAAGCAAAAAGTATCACTAGAGATACAGAAGATCACTTTATTTGATGGCTCAATTTACCAAGAAGTTAAAACAGTTCTAAACGTCTATATACCTAACTCCCACCCCTCATTGATAAATTCCCATGGATAAATTAAAGTTCCAATGAAATTAGAGTCTATAGTTCTTTCCTTTCAATCTCTTTTCTGCCCAATGGTTGTCCCTAAAATGAGTGTCATTCCTTCAGCACCACCAAAATTAAATTGATACCACCCTCATTTCTTACATGTCTAATTTTTCAGCTTGAAAATATCAGTAAGACACATGAGTATCAATGCTACTCCCAAACCCCCCAAAATTTAGAACAAATGTGACAGCTGCCCCAGTGGCATTTCCCAAGACAAAGCAAAGTTCCTACATTGCTGTTGCCAGCCATGTACTATAGCAGAGAATTGGTGTTATCTGAGAGAAGGTGGATAGACAGAAAAAGCAAAAGAAAAAAATGAGAAATGCTTTGCAGTTCTATCTTGCCAGTATGCCAGTCACACCATGCTAAACATTTGAGGCTACAGTTTATGAAATTAAACATAACTGAATTCAATTAAACTCAAGGCTTACAGAAACTCAAGGAATTGGTAACCTGAGAGACTGTAGTCTACTTTTATCCTCAAGGACCCAAGGAGAAGCAATGATCTCTGCCAATTGCTTCTCACCAAAACATTGTTTTCCTCTGCTGTTTAATTCCTGATGGCTTGGTTAATCTTCACCATGCCAAGGGCAGCAACCAAAAATAAAAATCCAAGCAAATAAAAATTCCTTGTTACCATCTGGTTTCCTGCAGATTATTTGATCTTCCCTGAAGAACAAAATAATCTGTTGGCCCTTGCTGAAAGACCAGAAAGGAAAGCAGAGAAGAAAGGGGGCTAGTGCTGCATAATACCAAAATGCATCTCTAAAAAGCCTGAGCACCAAAGCTGTGCCATTTTGAAGTTAGTTGTCTCTGGCCCTAGCAAGAGTTCATCCTTTCCCTGTGTACTCTGCTCACAATATTTGAAGCTGCTCTGTAAGTCTACAGCCACCTAAGAGGTTCTTCTTGCCTCAAGGAAGTACTTCTTTCCCCTCTCAAGACCAGATCCCTGCTTGCTCAGGCTGCAGTCTCAGTCAAGCCTACCTTGACACCAGAATGAACCCTTTTTCTTGCCAAATCCAGCCTGGATCCCATTCCAGCAATACCATCTGCTGCAGCGGGGCTGCCACAATTTAGGCCAGCTGCTGCACACCACACAAAAGCCAAAGTCTTCCCACACAGCACTTTGACTCCAAATTCCAGGCCCCCTGTTTATGCTCACTCAGCCCCACAATGAACAGCAATATTTAGGAATGCAAGGTGGGGTTTGGATGGCATTAGCCTGCTGTTAAGTTCAAAACATGCCCTACCACTCACCTCTCCTGCCTATATGTTTTCCAACCAAGAGAGCTATATTTAGGAAACAGTAACCAGTGGGAAAATTGCCGCTTTATTAACAGCCAAACTAGCCTCCAATAACTCCCAATGTTGAGGGCTAACAGAAACTGAATTGAGGAACATGGCTTAGTCCTGGAGGCCTAAATGGGGCTTCCCGTATTCTCCCCTAAATCTAAAATGGCAAGGCCTGCAGAGAAAACAGACTCTGGCATTATGCCACCACCCAGTTGTAGACCTGGAATGGGGAAAAGGAAAAACACAGATCTTGTCTAGACAGTTCAACACAGCAATTAAAAATACAAAAGAAGAGAAAGATGTCTGCCATGTTCTAAAAGGGCAGGGCCTGCTTGGGTGTGCTTACCATAGGAAGGTAGGCAGAACAAAATAGAATATCATGCATAAGTACTGATATTTAAAGTACAATACCCTGCCATCTTAGTTTGGGCTTCTTCAACGCAGCACGACAGACTGGGGGGCTTATAAACAATAGAAATTTATTTCTCACTGTTCTGGAGGCTGGCAGCTCAAGAGTAGGGAGGCAGCATGGTCAGGTTCTGGTGAGGGCCCTCTTTCAGGTTACAGACTTCTAACTTCTTGTGACATTCTCACATGGTAGAAGGGGCAAACGAGTTCCCTTGGTCCTATTTTCTAATGGCATTGATTTCATTCATGAGGGTTCCTCCCTCATGAATTAATCACCTTCCAAAAGGACCCACCTCCTAATATCATCACTTTGGGGATTATGATTTCAACATAGGAATTTGGGGGTGGGGGTGGTGACAAATATCCAGTCCATAATACCTTCCTAAAAGTAATGCAGTTGCCAGTGAATGCCCTGGGCCCTAGCCAACCAGAATATCCACTTTTGTTCACATGGGTAGGGGACACTTAGAAAAGGATGAGCAGAGGGCAGAAAGTGTAGGAAAATAAATGTACACAAACACACACCTGCCACACACAGACATACACACACTAGATATCTACATATGCTTGTGTACAGGACAAAGTTGAATTTCTAGAGGAACATTAGGACACCATCACAAATAGAGAGATAACTTCATAAGAGTATGAGCCAAGTCACAAAATCAGCTCTATTTTGACTGGATCAGGGACAGGACTAAGGTGAGCTAAATGAGACACCGAGGGCCTCCTTATATTTTGTGCCCTAAGCTTCTCTCTTGCCTCACCCTAGTTCTGGCCTGAGACCGAATTAACATATATGGGGTAAGAAGCAATATAACTCAGAAGACAGGAAAGCACTTTTCTGTGCAAAGGAAGCACAGAAATCCAGGTCTGATTAACAAAGGAGACTCAGGAGGAAGAAGCAACTCAAGAGTCATCACTGGATAAAAGGAACTCAGGTCTAAGAGGGTAAGTGCATTCCAACATGTCACAATAATCCATGAAGTATATTATTGTAATATCAAAATTTTTATTTTAAAACTCTTATTGTATTATCTGTTAAAATTAATACAATAATTTTAAAAATTAGTGGCTTAAAACAACATTTATCTCACAGTTACATTTGGGTTGGAAATTTAAGCATGGCAATAGCTGGATCCTCTGGCCCAGGGTCTCTCAAAGGCTGCAATCAAGATGTCAGAGGATTGAAGAGCTCTTAAGCTCCAAATAGCCAGCGATATCAGCGATACCTAGGTATGCAGTGGGCCTTCTGTGAGACTCTGAGACTAGCTGGCTTCAAATGAGACTCAGCACATTTCCAGCCATGGTGGCTATGGGGAGAGACTCCTTATGCTTGAGAAAAGTAGAGGGAAAAGTAAAGGGGACTTTTGCACCTTAGGTACAGGCGCAGCCATAGTGGGGTAGAGCATCAAGCGGGCTCTTGAGGTCCCTAATTCAAAGCCTTGGCTCTTGGACAGTAATTCTGGACCTGCCTTGGGCCAGAAGGGAGCCCACTGTCCTGAAGGGTGAGTCCCAGGCCAGGCAGCATCTACCACAAGCCGACTGAAGAACCCTTGGGTCTTAATGAACATCAGTGGTAGCCGGGCATTACTCCCTGTGGACCTGTAGTGGCAGTAGCCATAGGTGAGCTTCCTCTGCCTGTGGAAAGGGGAGGGAAGAGTGAGAAGGACCACATCTTATGGTTTGAGCACCACCTCAACCACAGTACAATAAACATCAGGTAGACACCTAGCTTTTTGACTCTAGTCCCTGGCTCCCAAATGGCATCTCTGGACCCCCGCAGGGCCTGGGGGAACTCATCACCCTATAGGGAAGGACATATGCCTGGCTGGCTTCACCACCTGTGCATTGTAGACCCCCAGGCCATGAGAAGACATAGGTGGTAGCCAGATAGTGGTTCCAGTGGGCCTTGGGCAAGACTCAGTACTGTGTGGGCTTCAGGTCTCACCTAGCATAATTCCAGTGCTGGTGGCCATAGGGCTACTTATGTTACCCCACCCCGAGCTCCAGGCAGCTCAGCACAGAGAGAGAAACTCCATTTCCTTGAGAGAATGTAAGGGAGGAGATCAAGAGTCTCTACTTGGTAATCCAGAGAATTCTTCCAGATTTTATCCAAGACTATCAAAGTTGGTACCTCTATGAGTCTGTAAGAACCATAGCATTATTGGGCTTGGGGTGCCTCCTAATGCCAATACAGCTTAGACCATGACACCCAAGTGATTTTAAATAGCTGGGAGACCTTCTCAAGAAGGATGGATACAAACAAACCCAGACTGTGTAAACTACAATAAATGCCCAACTGTTTAATGCTCAGACACAGACAAACATCCACAAGCATCAAGACCATCTAGGAAAACATGGCCTCACCAGGCTAAATGGGGCCCCAGAACTAAATGGGGCACCAGGAACCAATTCTGAAGAAACAGAGACATGAAACATTTCAGACAAAGAATTCAAAATAACTGTGCTGAGGAAACTCAAAGAAATTCAAGATAAAGCAGAGAAAAAAAAATCAGAATTCTATCAGATAAACTGAAGAAAGATATTTAAATAAAAAGAATCAAAAAGAAATTCTGGAGTTGAAAAATGCAATTGACATACTGAAAAGGCAGAAGAAAGAATGGGTGAGCTTAAAGACAGGCTATTTTAAAATAGACAGTAAACGGAAACAAATGAAATAAAAAAAAAAAAAGCATGCCTACAAGATCTAGAAAATAGCATCAGCCAGACACGGTGGCTCATGCCTGTAATCCCAGCACTTTGGGAGGCCAAGGAGGGAGGATCACCTAAGGTCGAGAGTTCGAGACCAGCCTGACCAACATGGAGAAACCCCGTCTCTACTAAAAATTCAAAACTAGCTGGGCGTGGTGGCACATGCCTGTAATCCCAGCTACTGGGGAGGCTGAGGCAGGAGAACTGCTTGAACCCAGGAGGAGGAGGTTGCGGTGAGCCAAGATCATGCCATTGCACTCCAGCCTGGGCAATAAGAGCGAAACTCCGTCTCAAAAGCAAATAGTGTCGAAAGGGCAAATCTAAGAGTTGTTGGTCTTAAAGAAGAGGTGAAGAAAGAGGGGGGTTAGAAAGTTTATTCAAAGGGACAATAACACAGAATTTTCCGAACCTAGCAAAATAAATCAATATCCAAGTACAACAAGGTTATAAGACACGAAGCAGATTTAACCCAAAGAAGACTGCCTCCAAGCAATTAATAATCAAATTCCCAAAGGTGAATGAAAAAGAAAGGACACTAAAAGCAGCAAGAGAAAATAAACAACATGCAATGGAGCTCTAATATGTCTGGCAGCAGACTTTTCAGTAGAAATTTTATGGGCCAATAGAGAATGGCATGACATATTTAAAGTGCCAAAGGAAAAAACTTTCCTCCTAGGATAGTATATTCAGCGAAAATATCCTTCAAACATGAAGCTGGAATAAAGACTTTCCCAGACAAACAAAAGCTGAGGGATTTCAGCAACTCCAGACCTGTACTACAAGAAATGGTAAAGGGAGTACTTAAATCAGAAAGAAAAGGATGTTAATGAGCAATAAGAAATTGTCTGAAAATAAAAAAACTCACAGGTAATAGTAAGTGCATAGAAAAACATAGAATACTATAACAATATGACTGTGGTGTGTAAACTACTCTTATCCTAAGTAGAAAGACTAAACGATGAAAAAAAACTACAACTTTTTAAGTCACAGACAGTATGGTAAGCTACAAATAGAAACAACAAAAAGTTAAAAAGCAGGGGGAGGGGCTGGGTGCAGTGGCTCACGCCTGTAATCCAAGCACTTTGGGAGGCTGCAGTGAGTTGATCACCTGAGGTCAGTAGTTTGAGACCAGCCTGGCCAACATGGTAAAACCCCGTCTCTACAAAAATACAAATAAAAATCAGCTGGGTGTGTTGTTGCATACCTGTAATCCCAGCTACTCAGGAGGCTGAGGCAGGAGAATCACTTGAACCCGGGAGGCGGACATTGCAGCGAGCCGAGACTGTGCCACTGCACTCCAGCCTGGGCAACAAGAGTGAAAACTCCATTTCAAAAAAAAAAAAAAAAAAAACCCAGCAGGGGGAAAAAGTTAAGGTGTCAAGTTTTTATTAGTTTTCTTTTCACTTGTTTGTTTATGTAAACACTGTTAAGTTGTTATCAACTTAAAATAATGGTTTATAAGATAGTATTTTTAAGCCTCATGGTAACCTCAAATCAAAAATCATGCAACAGATACACAAAAAATAAAAAGCAAGATACTAAATCATACCACCAGAGAAAATCACCTTCACTAAAAGGAAGACAAGAAAAAAGGAAAGAAGAAAGCAAAGACCAGAAAACAAATAATGAAATGGCAGGAGTAAGACCTTACTTATTAATAATAACATTGAATGTAAATGAACTAAACTCTCCAATCAAAAGACATAGCCTGAGGCTGGGCTGGGTGGCTCATGCCTGTAATCCCAGCACTTTGGGAGGCTGAGGTGGGCAGATCACTTGAAGTCAGGAGTTCAAGACCAACCTGGCCAACATGGTGAAACCCCATCTCTACTAAAAACATAAACATTAGCCAGGTGTGGTGGCATACATCTATAGTCTCAGCTACTCAGGAGGCTGAGGTGGGAGGATTGCTTGAACCTAGGAAGTGGAGGTTGCAGTGAGCCAAAATCATGCCACTGCACTTAAGCTTGGGTGACAGAGTGAGACTCTATCTCAAAAAAAAAAAAAAAAGACATAGACTGGTTAACTGTATATAAAAATAAGACCATTGATCTGTTGCCTACAAGAAACACACTTCACCTATAAAGACACATGTAGACTAAAAAAATAAACGGATAGAAAAAGGTACTCCATGCCAATGGAAAACAAAAAAAGAGCAGGTGTTACTATACTTATATCAAACAAAATAGATTTCAAGATAAAACTATAAAAAGAGACAAAGAAGATCACTATATAATGATAAAGGGGTCAATTCAGCAAGAGGGTATAACAATTTTAAATATATATGCACCCAATACTGGAGCACCAAGCTATGTAAAACAAATATTATTAGAGCTAAAGAGAGAGAGAGACTCAAATTCAGTATTAGCTGGAGACTTCAACACCCCACTTTCAGCACTGGACAGATCTTCCAGACAGAAAATCAAGACAAAAACATTAGACTTAATTTGCACTCTAGAACAAATGTACCCAATAGATATTTACAGAACATTTCATCCAATGACTACAGAATACACATTCTTTTTCTCAGCACATGGATAATTCTCAAAGATAGACCATACGTTACAACACAAAACACATCTTAAAACAGTCAAAAAATTGAAATAACAGCAAGCATCTTCTCTATGATAGAATAAAACTAGAAATCAATAACCAGAGGAATTTTGGAAACTATACAAACACACAGAAAGTAAGCAATATGTTTCTGAATTACCAGTGGGTCAATGAAAAAATTAAGAAGGAAACTGAAAAATTTCTTGAAACAAATAAGGGAAACACAACATGCCAAAACCTGTGGGATATAGAGAAAGCAGTACTAAGAGGGAAGTTTATAGCTATAAGTGCTTATGTCAAAAAAGAAGAAAATTTTTCAATAAACAACCTAATGATACACCTTAAAAAACTAGAAAAGTGAAAGCAAACACAAATTAGTAGAAAAAAATGATAAAGATATGAGCAGAAATTAATGAATTTGAAGTGAGGAAAACAGTACAAAAATCAATGAAAAGTCATTTGATTTTTTTTTTTTTTAGATGGAGACTTGCTCTGTTGCCCAGGCTGGGGTGCAGTGGCAGGATCTTGGCTCACTGCAACCTCCACCTCCCAGGTTCAAGTGATTCTCCTGCCTTGGCCTCCCAAGTAGCTGGGACTACAGGTGTGCACCACCACACCCAGCTAATTTTTGTATGTTTAGTGGAGATGGGATTTCACCATGTTGGCCAGGCTGGTATCAAATTCCTGACCTCAGGTGATCCACCCACCTTGGCCGCCCAAAGTGCTGGGATTACAGGCATGAGCCACTGCTCCTGGCCTATTTTTTTTTTAATAAACAAAATCAACAAAGCCTTACACAGACCAACCAATAAAAAAAGAGATAAGACCCAAATAAATAAAATCAGAGATGAAAATGGAGACATTACAACCAATACCACAAAAATTCAAAGGATCATAAGTGGCTACTATGAGCAATTATATGCCAAAAACTGAAAAAGCTAGAAGAAATGGATAAATTCCTAGACACATACAACCTACAAAGACTTAACTATGAAGAAATCTAAAACCTGAACAGACAATTAACAAGTAATGAGATCAAAGCCATAATAAAAAGACTCCCAATGAATAAAAGCCCTGGATTTTATAGTTTCACTACTAAATTCTACCTAACATTTAAAGAACTAATATTAATCGTACTCAAACTATTCTGAAAAATAGAAGAGGAAAGACTACTTCCAAACTCATTCTATGAGGCCAGTATTACCCCGTTACCAAAACCAGACAACACCACATGAAAAAAAAGAAAACTATATGCCAATATCACTGATAAATATTGATGCAAAAATCCTCAACAAAATACTAGGAAAGCAAAATTGACAAAACATTAAAAAGGTCATTCATTACAGCCAAGTAGAGTTTGCCAAGGAATGCAAGGATAGTTCAACATATGTAGATCAATTAATGTGATACATTATATCAACACAATGAAGGACAAAAACCATATGATCATTTCAACTGATGCTGAAAAAGCATTTGATAAAATTCAACATCCCTTCAAGATTAAAAAAAAAACCCTCAAAAAAATTGGAAATAGAAGGAACATACCTCAACAAAATAAAAGCCATATGTAACAAACCCACAGCTAGAATCATACTAAATGGGGAAAAACTGAAAGCCTTTCCTCTAAGATCAAGAACATGACAAGGATGCCCACTTTCACAACTTTTTTTCAACGTAGTACTGGAAGTCCTACCTAGAGCAATCAGATAAGAAAGAAATGAAGGGGATCCAAATTGCAAATCAAGAGTTCAAATGATCCTTGCGTGCAGATGCTATGATCTTATATTTAGAAAAACCAAAGACTTTACAAAAAAACTATTAAAACTGATAAACAAATTCAGTAGTTGGAGGTTATAAAATCAACATACAAAATCAGCAGAAGCATTTCTATATGCCAACATTGAACAATCTGAAAAAGAAATCAAGAAAGCTGTCCCATTTACAATAGCTACAAATAAATACCCAGGAATTAACCAAAAAAGTGAAAGGCTTATACAATGAAAACTATTAAGACATTAATGCAAGAAATTGAAGAATAAACCAAAAAAATTGAAAGATATTTCATGTTCATGTATTGGAAGAATCAAAATCATTAAAATGTCCATATTACTCGAAGCAATCTACAGATTCAGTGTAATCTCTATCAAAATACCAATGACCTTCCTCACAGAAATAGAATAAACAATCCTAAAATTTACATGGAACCACAAAAGACTCAGAATAGACAAACCTATTGTAAGCAAAAAAAAAAAGTGGAGGAATCACATCACCTGCCTTTAAATAATCCTACAGAGCTATAGTAACCAAAACAACACGGTACTGTCATAAAAATACACACATAGATCAGTGGAACAGAATAAAGATCCCAGAGATAAATCCATACATCTACAATAAACTCTTTTTTGACAAAACTGCCAAGAATGTACACTGGAGAAAGTACAATCTCTTTAATAAATGGTGCTGGGAAAACTTGATATCCATATGCAAAAGAATAAAACTAGATCCCTATCTCTCACCATCTACAAAAATCAAATCAAAATGGACTGAAGACTTAAATCTGAGACCTCAAACTATGAAATTACTACAAGAAAACACTAGGGAAACTCTCCAGGACATCAGACTGGGCATATTTGTTGAGTAAGCACAAGCACAGGCAACCAAACCAAACATGGACAAATGGGATCACATCAAGTTTAAAAGCTTCTGCACAGCAAAAGAAACAATCAAAAAAGTGAAGAGACAACCCACAGAGTGTGAGAAAATATATGCAAACTACTCATCTAACAATGGATTAATAACCAGTATATGGAACTCAAACAACTCTATAGGAAAAAAAATCTAATAATCAGATTTAAAACTGGGCAAAAGACCTGACCAGATATTTCTCAAAAAATACTTACAAATGGCAATCAAGTATATAAAAAGGTGCTCTACATCTTTGATCATTAGAGAAATGCAAATCAAAACTACAGTAAGATGTCATCTCACCCCAGTTAAAAAGGCTTTTATGCAAAGTCAGGCAATAACAAATGCTGGTAAGAATGTGAAGAAAAGGGAACCCTCTTACATTGTTGGTGAGAATGTAAATTAGTACAACCACTATGGAGAACAGTTTGGAGGATCATTACAAAACTAAAAATAGGCCAGGCATGGGGAGAAGGGAGGCCGAGGCAGGTGTATCACTTGAGTCCAGGAGTCTGAGATGAGTCTGGTAAACATGGCGAAACCCATCTTTACAAAAAAATACAAAAATTAGTTGAACATAGTGGTGCACAGCTGTAGTCCCAGTTACTAGGGAAGGTGCAGCGGGAGGATCGCTAGACCTCAGGGGGTGGAGGTTGCAGTAAGCCGAAATGGTACCACTGCACTCCAGCCTGAATGACAGGGTGGGACCTTGTCTCAAAAAAAAAAAAAGAAAGAAAGAAAAGAAACACTAAAAATAGAGCTACCATATGATCCAGCAATCCCACAGCTAGGTACATACCCCAAAGAAAGGAAATCAGTATACTGAAGATATATCTTCACTCCCATGTTTGTTGCAGTACTATTCACAACACATCTTTTGCAAGATTCAGAAGCAACCTAAGTGTCCATCCATAGATGACTAGATAAAGAAAATGTGGTACATATACTCAATGGAGTATATTCAGCCATAAAAAAATGAGATCCTGTCATTTGCAACAACATGGATGGAACTAGAGATCATTATGTTAAGTAAAATAAGCCAGGCACAGAAAGACAAACTTCATATGTTCTCAATTACTTATGGAAGCTAAAAATTGAAATAATTGAACTCTTGAAAATATGGAGTAGAAGGATGGTTACCAGAAGCTGAGAATGGTTGTTTGGGGGGGGGTTGGGGGGGGGTGTGGATGAAGTGGGGGTGGTTAATGGATACAAAAAAAATAGTTTAAAAAAATGAACAAGACCTAGTATTTTCTAGTACAACAGGGTGACTATAGTCAAAAATAACTTAATTGCACATTTTGAAATAACTAAAAGAGTGTAATTGGATTGTTTGCAACCCAAAGGATAAGTACTTGAGGTGATGGAGACCCCATTTACCCTAATGTGCTTATTATGCATTGCATGCCTGTATCAAAATATCTCATGTAACCCATAATATATGCAACAACTTTGTACCCACAAAAATTAAACATACAACAAATATTTTTAACTAAAAATTCAAATTTAAAAAATTATTTTAAAATGCCAGAGAATGGGCTTCTAAGCTCACCAACATGGTTGTTGGCAAGCTTCATGATGGCTGCTGGCCAGAGGCTGCCTGAAGTTGCTTGCCACTTGGGCCTCTCCAACATGCAACTTCCTTCATCAAAGCAAGCAAGCCAAAAAGGCAAGACAAAAAGTGTCAACAAGATGGAAGTCATAGTATTTACAACCCAATCTTGGAAGTGACATTCCATCACTTTTGCTGTATTCTATTCATTAGAAGTAAGTCATTAAGCTCAGCCCACACCCAAAGAGAAGGGATTACATAATAGTGTGAATACAAAGAGGTGGGGATCATTGGAAGCCATCTCAGAAGGCCCCCTACCATACCTATCAAGATTAGAGTTGAGAGATAGAAGACATATTTTTCAAATTGTAAGAGGTACATACTATACCCCTTACACAATAACTCAAACTGAAGTTACCCTACTTGAAACTACGTGACCTCAATAACTTTGCATCATTTGATGAAATAGTTAATGCTAAAGAAGATCCATCATAAATTATGGTATCAACACAAGTCTTTGCATTACATATCCAGGTAGGTGAATCTCAGTAGAGGACATCCGTGTTTTAATTTCCTCAGCATAACTGTTTCCAATGGAAAACTGCCCCTTCTCCAATTATATATGGTTCTGATAAAACTGATGATCACTAGGCCCCCTTGACCCCTGGTTAATCATACAGCTATCCTCCTTTTCATGGTGATTGGTCAAAGGGGTGATGGCCAGAGCCCATTCATGCAGATTGATATGAGAATACTGGAAGAGGAAAGGTCTCTTCTTCCTTCCTTTTGAATCATGAACAATAAAAATGAAAGCTTACAGCTGTGGGAGCCACCTTCCCCACTGCACAGAAAGACCTGTTGGTAGAGCTGAAAAAAAGGAGCAAAGAAAGAGAGAGGAAGCTAATGATATGTGAGCCCCTGTAAGGCACCAATGGAGAACTCTAGCCAGCTCCACTCTGAACTTCCCACTTATATGAACCAATAAATCTCATTTTTCTCAAGCTTGTTTCAGTTTCTGACATTTGTAACCAAAAGAGTCCTGGATCATATAGGCTTATTTCTTCTTACTAATCAATACACACATTCCATCTCTGTGTGGTTTGTAAGCCAGGAAACAACACAGTTATCTGAAAAAAAATTTTAATACAGATTTCTAGACCCCACTAAAATCTACTGTTTCAGAATCTTTAGGGATAGGATCCTCACATCTGTGTTATTTAAAATTTCACAAATGATTCTGAAGCCCAGTCATTATGGATACTTACTAATGTTTTGGAAACTAGGAGTCCAAGATCAGAGTGCCAGCATGGTCAAGTTTTGGTGTGAGCCCTCTTCCAGGGTGCAGACTGATAACTTCTCCTTGTATCCTCCCTCACATGGTGGGAAAGGGACAGGAGAGCTCTCTGCCTCCCGCCTTTTTTTAATGTTTTTTATTTTATTTTTTTCCAAGTAGGAAAGACCCTTTTATTGGGGTGGACACAGAGCACCCACGAGTCTATGAAAAAGTCACTCAAGAGAAAGACCCCAAGGGCCGACTTCTCCCCAACATGCGCGCAAGCTCAGAGTGAGGTCTGGGCATGAGAGAGTTCCGGGCGGAACGTGGGACAAGACCGAGTCTCAAGGGCCTGGACCAGTGTCGGAGAAGGCCGCTTGGCTGTCCTGGTGGGTCGGCCGCCCTGGGCCGGCCCCTGCCGCCTGGCCGCAGTAAAGCCTCGCTAGAGACCCTCACAGGCACGCTCTGGTTCTCTGGAGGAGAACTGGGGGCGGGAGTGGGGAAACTGGCCAGGTGGAAGGCGGGGGTCGGGGGGACAATGTTGTTTTTTTTAAAAAAGCATCTACCAACATCACACTACTGGGTCTGATGTCCCCTTTAACCAACGCTTGATACAGGTTACAGCATAAATAAAAACTCAATAAAAATAAATACGTCGGCTCCTATGAGGTTGGAAATGGTGTGGACGCAGGGTGTGGATGGGCAGGCCAGGAGGCGGGTGGGTGGGCCACCAAGGAGCAGACCCGACAGGAGGCGCCTGTGGGGTTGAGAGTCTTAAGTGTCCTCCTGTATCTCTGGGCTGTGGGTCAGCGCCAACTTGCGGAGGGGCGCCGAGGTCTCGCCTTCCAGCTCCACTTGCTCCTGGTCTTTCTTCTTGGCAGCGTTCTTTTTGTCCATTGCTGATGCAGGTAGCGCAGGAGGATGTTTGTCTTTTCGGTCACGATGATCTGTTCAGACGGGTACTCTCGGGTGGGCAGGTAGACTGAGGGCCGTTGGTTCGAGGCTTTGCACACGGAGTCCCCGTGAAATCGACTAAAATTGCTTTTGTTGTAGACAGGCAGTCCTTTCAAAAAATCTGCCATCTTCTGTTTCCTCCGTAGCCGCCTCAGCCGCCACCTCAGCCTCCACCGCCGCCACCACAGCCCTGGGACCTCTTTTATAAGGACACTAATCCCATTTGTGAGAGCTTCACCCTCACGAACTAAGCCTCCCGAAGACTCCACCTCCTAGTACCATCACATTGAGGATTTCAACATATGAATGGAGGTGGAGGGGACACAAACATTCAGTTCAAAACACTATTCTATCTACAAGAAGACAAACTCCAAATTCTAAAATGGCTTTCTCTTACTTGAATTGCAGGCCTGGATCTCTCTGTCTAGAGTCTTACAAAGGAAACAGGTAGGTTTTTGTACATTCCACCATTAAGCTGTTTCCCCCCAATAGAAAAATCAGTTAAATGTTTTAAAAAATACTTTTATAACATTTGTTGATTTTTTTTTTTTTTTTTTTTTTTTTTTTTTTTTTTTTGAGACGGAGTCTCTCTCTGTCGCCCAGGCTGGAATGCAGTGGCTCCATCTCGGCTCACTGCAAGCTCCGCCTCCCGGGTTCACGCCATTCTCCTGCCTCAGCCTCCCAAGTAGCTCGGACTACAGGCGCCCGCCACTATGCCCGGCTAATTTTTTTGTCTTTTTAGTAGAGACAGGGTTTCACCGTGTTAGCCAGAATAGTCTCGATCTCCTGACCTTGTGATCCCCCCACCTCGGCCTCCCAAAGTGCTGGGATTACAGTCGTAAGCCACTGCGCCCGGCCTCAAAGTCCACTTTTAAGCACGCAATATTATGAATATTTAAAAGCACATATGCTCTCCAGAAAAGGCAATTCAGCATTTTCAGAAAGAGCATTTGGCAATATTCAACGCATAAAGAGACTGTGCTTGGGGCCATCCACTCTCCAGATTTTCAGTGTTTCCTGGTTTTTCGACTGTTGATCAGAGTAGCTACAGAAGGCATCTACGGATCTGACGTAACAACCGTCACCTAGATGTTTGATGTGAAGATGTCAATGAAGGCGGTGAAGTTAGAATTCATAACTTCCATACTCCGGAAAGAAGGGACCAATTTATTGCAGCTCAGCTGAACTGCTTAATAATGTTGCTGATCTTCTCAAATCTGTGGCCATCGTGATGCTCTTTGCACTGGTAATGGGAAATAACCAAGAATGTAGCTCTTTCAAACAGTAGAACTTCATCGACTTCAAGAATTTGGGCAAAATTCCTTGTGTTCATCTTCAGTTGCTGAACATTGGGAATCAGCTGATAAGCAATACTGGACCAGGCTTTGTAGCGCTTTTCATCCCAGGTGGATGTTTGCAAATAAGCACACTCTAGTGGGTGAGACAAACAAATCAAGTCCAGGTATGGATGAGGCTCCATCCATACTGTTCAGATACTCTTGATCTGAAAACTTGTGAACTAGTGAGACAAGTTACTATCCCATGCATGGCCAACATACAATGGTGGGACAGGAATAGAGTAACTGCAATAAATATTTCCATTCAATAAAGGAGGAAAATAGGAAATCACCAATCCATTGAAATTCTAAAATCCAGCTAGGCATATGTTACTATTTTGCAGTTAGGCCTTATCCTGCTTTCTGAGAATGATTTTCTATGATTTTTGGCTCTTCCCTTTGGGATCTTGGTTTTGCCCTCTCAGACATTCTTTTCTGCAAGAACTGTTCCATTTTTGCAGATAAGTAGCCCCCTCAGCCTGCTGCCTGCTCATAGAAGTTTAAGGGTCCAGAAGTCTTTTTTCACTTTGTATAGTCTCTGGTGTTTTTTTGTTTGTTTGTTTGTTTTTTCATGTGAACTGATGTAATTACTTGTAAAATTTTGTGGATTTTTTTGTGTATCAACTTATAATTGATTTTGTTAGATAAAAACCACATCCATAAATATCTTCTAGATAAGCCCTTTTCTACCTCAGGCTTCCTGTAAGGCTGCTGTGGGGCAATGCCCTTAAGATTCTTAGAAACCTTGATGTTTAAGAGTCTGTATTTTAACCCCTTAAGAATTGATAAAATAAGAGATCATAAAACTAATGGAATGGACTTTGAACTTTGTGGCAATAAGATACCAAATTATAAACAAGACCTAAGGCCACGCCAGACGAGAGTTAAGTCATGCACTCCTACACTTAAAGACTAAAGTATGTTTTAACTGCCACAGATTTTTCTTTTTCTCTAGCAGCTAATTAAGCACTGGCCTTGAGGTAAGCAATACTAAAACAACTGCAGCTCATCAACCACCAGACTCTGACTGACACCTCTGTTCTTCAAGCCACAACTGTAGCTTTGACTGGACAAGAGGCTGATTTTAGTAACTTTCTCCTGATAAGAGACCACTGACCGTAGACTGGTTCTGGCTGGTTTACAAAGGCTATACCGAGTGCCTTCACCTTTGACATATGAGGCCCAACTCTATAATGCATTTAAATGTTAAGTCTCCACCCTAAAGTGAACATGGGATGCATGTAACATGCATGTTTGCTTACTATGCTTGCATGCCTCGCTTTGTGAATATCCATAGCTCCTCCTATAACCTGTTGATTATGTATACTTAGCTAACCCATTTGGCATAAATCCCTGTTCCACCCTTTCCTCCCTCTAAGTGCTTGCTTTCTGTCTCTGCTGGAGGCTGTGCTTCCTGGCCTGTCAGGATGTCCAGCCTGCAAACTGCAACCCTTTATAAGAAATAAAACTCTCTTTTCTAACTTTGTACATCTCATGAATTTAAGTTAACAGAATCTTACAAGGTCTTTTATCTGTTTCTGAACTCTTAACAAAAGGCTTTCACTCACATCCTTGGACTTAGGTCTACCTTGAACTCAGGTCTACCTTGAACTCATGTTTTTCTAATAAGACCTTAGGATTTGATCTTTGCCCTGCAGCTCTATCTTACTTTGAGCATCTTCTGCTGGGAGAAAATAACAACAAGAAATAGTTTGATTTTCAGATCTAGTTCCTACATAATTCTTCTAAATTCTGTTTGAAAATTGAATATTTAGTGTAGATTTGTCTAGCCAGATGTTATGATACCTAGTTCAAAAACAAACAAAAAACAGTTGATACTTTCAAAATTCTTCCTGGTACTCTAAGCCAGATACAGCAGTTCATTAAATACATTTTCTATTTGCTATGTTATCACATTTGCTAAACCATCTACCATGACATGACAAGGGGCTCCTTTCCTCTCGCTTCCAACAACATTTTCCTTACTTTCCTTGAAGCCCTCAATGACATCTTCCTCAATGACTGTCAGGATTCTACTAACAGTCTCCTCAAAGCTCTTTCAAGTTCTTCCTTACATCTTGTCCGAAAGGCAATGCTCATGTTTTAGGTTTTTATTACAATGGCACCCCGAATTCTGTTCTACTTATCTAATGATGCATAAATGGGCTTCAAAAAATAGTTGCTTAGAACAATAATGATTTTATTATATCTCATGATTAAGAGAATGAGAGATTTGGGCAGGTTTCAGCTGGGTGATTTTTTTTTTTAATTATACTTTAAGTTTTAGGGTACATGTGCACAATGTGCAGGTTAGTTACATATGTATACATGTGCCATGTTGGTGTGCTGCACCCATCATTTAGCATTAGGTATATCGCCTAATGCTATCCCTCCCCGCTACCCCCACCCCACAACAGTCCCCAGTGTGTGATGTTCCCCTTCCTGTGTCCATGTGTTCTCATTGTTCAATTCCCACCTATGAGTGAGAACATGCGGTGTTTGGTTTTTTGTCCTTGTGATAGTTTACTGAGAACGATGATTTCCAATTTCATCCATGTCCCTACAAAGGATATGAATCCTTTTTTATGGCTGCATAGTATTCCATGGTGTATATGTGCCACATTTTCTTAATCCAGTCTATCATTGTTGGACATTTGGGTTGGTTCCAAGTCTTTGCTATTGTGAATAGTGCCACAATAAACATACGTGTGCATGTGTCTTTATAGCAGCATGATTTATAGTCCTTTGGGTATATACCCAGTAATGGGATGACTGGGTCAAATGGTATTTCTAGTTCTAGATCCCTGAGGAATCGCCACACTGACTTCCACAATGGTTGAACTAGTTTACAGTCCTACCAACAGTGTAAAAGTGTTCCTATTTCTCCACATCCTCTCCAGCACCTGTTGTTTCCTGACTTTTTAATGATTGCCATTCTAACTGGTGTGACATGGTATCTCATTGTGGTTTTGATTTGCATTTTACTCCTTTTAGTATCAAGGGAGGTCATCAGCAGTATTTATCTGGTGAATGGGAAGTCTGGAGGATCTGGAGACCTTCACTCATATATCTGGCATTGTGGCAGGAATGACTAGAAGGCTGGGCTCAGCTTGCTCAGCTGACCAGAATATAGCCTCTCCAGGATAGGGGTCTTCTCACATCATGGTTCAGGGCTCTAAGAGCAAGTATTCAAGTGAATAAGGCAGAAATTGCATGTTCTTTTATGACCTAGCCTCAGAAGCCACGGAGTTTCATTTTTGCTGTACTCTGTAGGTCAAAGGCTACTAGTCTACCTAGATTCAAGAAGGAACAAAGACCCAATGTCTCAATGGAAACAATGTAAAAGAGTGTGCAGCCATTTTTTAAAACCATCCTAGCAGACTGCACTACAGAAAACGTTAAACCAAGTTTTTTCAAAGTGAAGTGAAGTGATAGCAGAGGGAAACTTAGATATATGCAAAGGAATAAAGAGCACCAGAAATACTAAACATGTAGGCAAATAAAAAGAACACTTTTAGTGAACTAAAATCTGATTTTTCCCTTATTTGCTTACTTTACTTTCTGTGATCTGAGGGAGAAAAAGGACCCAGCCCATGTGGCTTCACATTGGGAAAAAGTGGCACCCACTGTTTCCTAAGATTTAGAGCTAGAAGGGGCTGGAAAGAGCTGATCCTGTCCCTGAATTTTTAGAATCAAATTCCTGTATCACAGTTGAAATGATTGTCAAAAGTAAGAACATAATGTTTGTCCACTGGGGGAAAAGTCTGTTGGGGATACCCGAAGGAATACGGGAATTTGAAGATGTGAATTCTATTTTTGGAAAGCTTAAGGCAACAGAGTCTGATATAATGGCAAGTGACAGCTGCTTCTGGGGCTTAGTCCCCACGACTACCCCTTTCTTCTGGAAAATATATCTAGACTAAAGTTTATGACTAAATTTAGGGCCTATGTGTTCTGATTTTTCCCCAGATAATAAGGCTATGAGATCGACTGAATTGAATTGAGTTACAGAAATTAGATTTTCATGCCCTTCCTCATTGTTATTGTTGTTTATACAGCTTACATATTTTCTAGAGCAGGAACCTTCTTAACTTCAAGATCCTCAGGGACTCAAAGTTCATGATGGGAGCTCAGCAAATGTACTAGCATAGACAGATAAATGGTATTTGTGTACATCAAACTTGATCTAACGACCACTTTACCAAGAACATGAGACCCAACAGAAAAATAAGACTTTAAACCAATTTTTTAAAGGATAAGTTTCAAAAAATAAAATAAAATGGGGTATATTTTAAATTTTAAGACTGGTAACAAAGATAGTATGAATTATTTTTTCATTTGGCCTGGCGCAGTGGCTCATCCCTGTAGTCCCAACACTTTGGGAGGACGAGTTGAGTAGATCACTTGAGTCCAGGAGTTCAACACCAGCCTGGGCAATGGAGTGAATCCCCTTCTCTACAAAAAATATACAAAAAAAATTAGCCGGGCATGGTAGCATACACCTGTAGTCCCAGCTACTTGGAAGGCTGAGGTGGGAGGAGCCCTTGAGCCTGGGAGGATGAGGCTGCAGTGTGGTAGGCAACAGAGTGAGACTCTGTTTCAAAAAATAAATTAATAATAATAATAAACACTTTAAAATTATTTCTTAAATTCCCATATAGCAGTAAAAATGTACAGCAAGCACAGCACAAATGACAGGAGTAAAATAGATGTAACTTTATGCAACTGCAGAATCACTTGTTTTGTCAACCAGCATGGAAACTGTCAGAACTGTCAATCAACAAAGCAAGGGCGATAGAAGATGTGTCACTTTCAAACAGTATACAATAATAGAAATAATGACAACACATCATTATATCAGAGGGAGGAGAAAAGTGATATCAGGATATTTCTTTCTCGAGGCCTCTCATTGAGGGGTAATTATGGGCTGGTTGTGTCTGTAACATAGCCTCTCCAAACAGGCTCTGTAACTTTAAGTTCAGATATCAATGTCTTCCTCTCATCTGTTCAGATATTTTTACATCCCAGGATAATTACTGGATTATCTGTTGTGGTGGAGTCTGGACCTTTTTAAACATCTACCAACAAAGTTTATAGATTTAAAGCAAAAATTCAGCTTTTGGAAAAATGAGATTAAAAATAGTTTACTAGTAATGTAACTTAGCATTATAATTTGAATTCTAAAGAGGACTTATTGAGACTAGTAGAAGGCCGGGAGCAGTGGCTCACACCTGTAATCCCAGCACTTTGGGAGGCTGAGGCGGGTGAATCACCTGAGGTCAGGAATTCAAGACCAGCCTGGCCAACACAGTGAAACCCCGTCTCTACTTAAAATACAAAAATTAGCTGGGCACAGTGGCAGGTGCCTGTAATCCCAGCTACTCAGGAGGCTGAGGCAGGAGAATGGCGTGAACCTGGGAGGCGGAGCTTGCAGTGAGCCGAGATAGCGCCACTGCAGTCCGGCCTGGGCGAAAGAGCGAGACTCTGTCTCAAAAAAAAAAAACAAAAAACAAAAATGTCCTATTTAAATTAACAATATTGGTCTCCAGTCTTTGCAACCAAAGAACACTTACTGATATCTCCACTGCTAGCATACTGTGTGACATATGGTTGATGATTGATAATAAATAAAGTGTTTATAAAATGGTATTGGGCAACTACTTTTTTTGTTTTTGTTTTTGTTTTTTTGTTTAGATGGAGACTCGCTCTGTCACCCAGGCTGGAGTGCAGTGGTGTGATCTCGGCTCACTGCAAGCTCCGCCCCCCTGGTTCACGCCATTCTCCTGCCTCAGCCTCCCAAGTAGCTGGGACTACAGGCACCCGCCACCATGCCCAGC
This sequence comes from Pan paniscus, assembly GCF_029289425.2. NCBI lineage: Eukaryota > Metazoa > Chordata > Mammalia > Primates > Hominidae > Pan > Pan paniscus. The sequence goes on from NC_073264.2 coordinate 46,068,255, forward strand.
TAATTTTTTATATTTTTAGTAGAGACGGGGTTTCACCATGTTAGCCAGGATGGTCTCGATCTCCTGATCTTGTGATCCGCCCGCCTCGGCCTCCCAAACTGCTGGGATTACAGGCGTGAGCCACTGCGCCCAAGCTGCGCAACTAATTTTTGACAAAAGCACAAAAGCAACCCAGTGGAAAAAGTACAGGCTTTTCAAAAAAAAAAATTGCTGCGATGACTGGGTATCCATACATCAAATATGAACTTGGATACATGCCTCAAACTATATAAGAAAGTTAACTACAATGCGTCATACATCTAAATGTACAGCTTGAACACGTAAAACTTTTATAAGAAAACATAGGAAAATTTCTTTGTGAGCTTGGGGTAGGCAAAAATTTCTTAGAAACAACACTAGAAATGTAATCCATAAAATAATAAATAAATTAAACTTTATTAAAAGTTAAAACTTCTCTTCAAAATACACTGCTAAGAGAATGAGGGCCAGGTGTGGTGGCTCACGCCTGTAATCCCAGCACTTTGGGAGGCCGAGGTGGGCAGATCACCTGAGGCCAGGAGTTTGAGACCAGCCTGGCCAACATGGCGAAACTCTGCCTCTACTAAAAATACAAAAATTAGCTAGGCATGGTGGTGCACGTCTATAATCCCAGCTACTCGGAAAGCTGAGATACCAGAAACTCTTGATCCTGGGAGGCGGAGGTTGCAATAAGCCGAGATCATTCACTGCACTCCAGCCTGGGTAACAGATCAGGATTCTGAAAAAAAAAAAAAAAAAAAGGCAGAGTTGGGGGGCGGTAGGTAAGCAGAAACTTAAGGGTGATGGGCATACTCATTTGATCACAGTGATGGTTTAAGGGGGTATACATATGTCAAAACTGATAAAAACTATACACTTTAAGTATGCTCTATATATTCTATGCCAATTATACTTCAGTAAATGTATCTAAAAAAACCCTACAACTCAGATGTCAGATTTTGAAGACAGTGGAAAAGATGCAGAATGGAAATTTCAGTTAAAGGCCTCAGTGATGTTTGTGAGTTATCCAAGTATTCAAGGACTCCATGCTTCCTCCAGCTAGCTGAGACTCGGCAGAGTTTAATGAGCAATCTCAATACTATTCTCCAGAAATAGTGTCATCCACCATACTATGGCTGTTTTCAGGAAGAGAATGACCTAATCAGGATAAAATGAACTCCATGTCTTGTGAGGGATTTATAATTAGACACATAATGCACATTTACAAACATTTTTAAAGGGCTTTTCTACCTGTAGGAGAGGATTAATATTGAGAGTGAACTTTTTGCAAGTTTTCCAACACACTAGTTTGTTTAATCTCTAAGAGCCTCAGTTTCCTCATCTATAAAATACCATAAGAAATAAGAAAAAACAGGAAACTAAAAAGAGCAGGCTTTGCCAGAGCTATTAATTATTCTTTTTTGGGCAGAGCCAAAACTCAAGAAATGGAAGTCTCTCTTCCATTTCTAGACTTTTTAGAGAGATCCATGAGGAAGTTCCCCTCCATAGCGTTGGCCGACCATCACACCGGTCAAGAAGGCATCCAGCCTCTCCCAGGCTCAGCCTGTGACGGAAAACCACACTGATTTACTAGGATAGCCTTGAGCTCTCTCATTAGCCCTCACGTGTTCTGAACGTTAGAGCTAACTTTCCAGACCCTCATTATTTGTTGAAAGGCTGGATGGGGAAAATCTCAACCAGATCTCCATGTCTACTTGCAAGTAGAGGTAGTTTTTGCAGGGTGGCCTGTGTTCTCCAGATGCAGAGCCATACAGGGCCTTGCTTCTTTACGGGAGATACAAAAACTCGGCCCTAATAAACAGAAATAGTGGTTGAGCCCACAAACTAGCATTAAGTTGTCCTAACTGTAATTTCCAGCTCCGTCACTTGCTGTGTGGGACCTTATTATCTCCAAAACCCAATTTTTTCAACTTCACAATGGAATTAAAACAATCTAATTTTTCAAAATGGGGTTAACTTCCACTGTAAGTTACAGTATATTGGCCAATAATTAACTTGAACACTAAAGCTGGCATTTAACAGATCAATTCAACTGTTTTCTAGGTAAATACTTAAACGCTTAAAAAACCGTAATTTACTGAGAAAACAAAGCTTTCTTTCTAGGTTAAGAATTTGAGAAAACAAGACCCAGAAGCAAACTAAAATCAAGTCCTAAAATGGTACAAACCTCAAAAAGCCAATCAGGTTTGCCAATAAAGCTCCGCCTCCGTGCAAACTCTGCCCACTTCCGGCTTCCCCACCCACCTTCTACCAGTGGAACCCCGCCCCTCTCTGCGAGGTCCCGCCCCCCACACCTGATCCTGGTTCCCATTGGGCGAATCTGGATGCTGTATACACAGCCGACACACGCACTTTAGGCTGGGGCGTCTTCGCGCCTGCGCAGCTGCGCTGTCAGGCGGCTGAAAACGGGGGGGTTGGGGGGAGGGGGGCGGAGGTCGTGCCGAATCTTCCTCCGTAATAAGAAGCGACGTGTCCCGCTGTCCTGGCTCCGTGGGTCCAGTGAGATTGGGCCTGGGCGCTGGAGCTGCTGTGGCTCCCGCCGCGGCGGCTGCCATGGAGACCATGCCAGAGCCCAGAACTCATGCCGGGGGAGGCCGAGACAGCCGGCGGTACTCATAGATGAGGCGGCGGCGGCGGCGGCGGCAGCCCGGGCTCTCCATGAGCAGGCGGCGGCGGCGACGGGTGCGGCGGCACCGGCGGTTTTCGGTCCCCAGGGAGGTACGAGGAGTTTGCTTCCTGGTGGACGGAGACTGGCCGGTGTGGGAACGCCTTCCGCGGCCCGGCCCTCCAGCCTATTTGTCCCCAGTCCTGAGCACTCGGCGGGGCACTGCCCGGGCAGAGGCGGGGGCGCCCAGCCGACTCGCGGGCCCCTAACTCGGGGACCCGCCCGCCTCGGTGCCAGGCCTCCCGGGCGCGGCTGCCCAAGGCCAGGGTGGGCGTGGCCGGAGCGTGGGGGCTCCCCGGGGGCGCACGCCTAGCGTCCGCCTTGTCCCTGTCCCGAAGCCCTGCGCTGCTGGGAGCGGTAGCGCGTGGCTGTTCAGGCGTATTTCAGGCGCTGATTTGAGAGGGGACTTTTAGAATCCCTGAGTCCTTAGGGAGTCTGGCGTTCAATGCCTTGGGCATGTGGTGGGGTCCTCACGGCTAGCTTGGGGTACCAATTTCCTCCCTTGGAAGTCACCACGAAAGAAAGATGTTTTGTCAAAGAAATAGAGGTCAGGAGAGTTTTCCAGGTTTATTCAAATTGGAGGGCCCGTAGAGCCTGGAGAATAAAGCCAGCGGAATACATCCTCCAGTCCTTCTAATTACAGTTCCTAGCTAAACAGCTAAGACAATTTTAAGTAAAGCTCTTCACAGCTATCTTTCCATCATTTTTCCCCACCCCCGATTTTTATTGCAATTTACTTTGGAACAAATCACCAAATTCATGATGAAACTAGTATCCTCTAGTTCTTCCAAACCTTCGCTCCTCCCGTTTTTCCCAGAGAAAGACTAAAGTTTCATGCCACATATGTCATTATAGTTTAATTCTCTTAGAGTGTAAGGGTAGTTACACTTCATTTGGTCATGTCTGAAGACAATTTGAAGAAAATATCCTAGAGATTTATGCTTCCTTCCCAATGCACTATTTTAGGAATCTGAACTCAGGCTCTTTAAGCAATCTTAAACCTTGCTACAAAGTTCTTTAAAATTCAACGGAAATAAATCAAACCATAAAGTTATTTTCGTTTTTAAAGTATTTGAATGCATAACTGTTTTTTAAAATCTTTGTAAACAAAACGTGTCAGTTTCTATTACGAAGAAACTGAGTTTGTGTTTTCCTAGGCTGCAGATTTGCCACACCCTCTTCTTCGTAAGTGGATGACTAGAATCAATGTGTTGGCCAACTAGATATAAACATCCACTCTTCATACTAAATATAGTTACTGGATATTTTAGAGTCCACAGTATCTTGCTTCACACTGAAAACACTGTGTTCATGTGTGTTTAATATATTGCAGAAGTGAATTTTTACTCGCATTGCAGAATGTTTTGGACTTAGTTTCTTACACAAATAAAACACGTAGGACTGCAGCTTTATTAAGTGTTGAGTTCATGTTGTGTTTGGGAGGATGCAGCACTTGGAAAAGATGGTCAAAATAAGACACTGATCTCAGTCACTCATTTCTCTGTTTCTGCTCCTCAGATGCCTCCCTTTTTTCATAACAATACTTCTCCATAAAAGTAACCTCGGAAAACAATATGATGTTGTTAGTTTATTTGCTTGTCCCAAGTAAAGTGAAGGAGTTTTTTCAATACAATTGTAAAAAGAACTCATTCTTTCAAAAGTATGTGCGCTATATAACATACATATAACACAACATATTTATTAAAATACTTACTGTGGCTTTAAAATCAAAGTGCCTAGTGGTCCTCAAGGTTGGGAAGAGTGCCAGTTTGAAAAGGGAGGATGCTTTGCTTCATTCTGAAAACACGCATAGGGAATAATCAGGATATTTATCAAGTTCTGAATCAGATCTTCATAGTATAGCCTCTGTAGTTAAAAATTATAGTATATCTAAATTGCACAATAGCACAATTCTCAGTTGCAAATAAAAATCCCAAAGTGATTAGCAATATTAGCTATGCTACTATTCACTTAAGATTGATTTTCATGATTACTCCTCATGCTGTCTTTCAAAGCTAAATGTCAGAATTAGTCTTAGTCTATATAGCAACAAGAGTTTTTTTTTTACATAGTTTTTCTATACAACAAATAAAATATGTAGTATAGTTAATATAAAGATTATGTAATGGCTATTATTCTGTACCCCCAATTAAGGATCCCATTATATTAGTTTCTTAAGTGGAATCACCCATATTAACAAGAAAATGAAGCAAGCACAGCCTGTATTTTGGAAAGATGAGGAGGTTTACATTAGGAATATGCCTAACCAAAGTTAGTTTATGTTTTTAATAGCTTTATTTTCATTTAGGATTTTTTTTTTTTTGAGGTGGAGTTTCACTCGTTGCCCAGGCTGGAATGAGATGGCGTGATCTCGGCTCACCGCAACCTCCGCCTCCCAGGTTCAAGCGATTCTCCTGCCTCAGCCTCCCGAGTAGCTGGGATTACAGGCATGCGCCACCATGCCCAGCTAATTTTGTATTTTTAATAGAGGGTTTTCTCCATGCTGGTCAGGCTGGTCTCCAACGCCTGACCTCAGGTGATCGCCCGCCTCAGCCTCCCAAAGTGCTGGGATTACAGGCGTGAGCCACCGCGCCCAGCCTCAGGATTTTTTTTATTACAGGGTTTCCCTCTGTCACAGATAAAATCTGCAATGTAATTAATATAAAGCCTGTCAAATGGCCATCTGTACCTCAAAAAAAGACTGCAGCTTCTTAAATGGTCTTTCCAGAGAGCTCCAGAGAGCATGCATAGTGCGCGAAAAGTGGCTCATTTAAATTTTTTTGCTATGTTGGGAGGCCTAATAACCACATTTGATTTGAGTCTTTAGATAGATTTATTTTCGTTTAAACATATTATGCATTTAATATACAAAGTTACAATTTTATGTGTTCTGTTTTAAACTTTTAAAATGTAGGATGAAGACACTGTTTGAAGAGATCAAAGCATCAATTAAAAATAACTATAACCAAGATCGATCATTTTGGAGGCCTGTTCTTCCTTGGGGGGGTGTTTTTACTATCAAAGCTGGCCGCAAAGCAGTATCCTGTACACCACTCTATGTTGAAATAAGACTGAAAAATACCTGCACCATAGATGGATTCTTGATGTTATTATATGTCATTCTTAATGAAAATGAAAACTTCCCTAGGGAACTCTCTCTTCATTTTGGTAGAGAGTTTGTAGACTGTTTTCTTTACTTAATGGACACCTACAGTTTTACAACTGTGAAGCTACTTTGGATTTGGGACAAGATGGAAAAACAGCAATACAAATCTGAAGTCCATAAAGCTTCATTAATAATTGATTTGTTTGGGAATGAGCATGATAATTTTACAAAAAATCTTGAAAATCTCATGTCTACCATTCAAGAGAGTTACTGTTCCAACTGGCGATGCCCAACTCGAGTGCAGGAGGATCAGCGGCGCACAATTAATATAAAGTAAGTTGGTCTAACGTCTGTTTTGTCACTTTTACTTTTTTTAATGAATGTTGCTTTAGATATGTAGTCGTGTACCCCATAATGACATTTGGGTCAACAAAGGACCACATATGCCATGCTGGTTTGTAGGATACTGTATATTTAGTATACCTTTCTGTGTTTAGGTACACAAAGACTTACCATTTTGTTAAAATTGCCTACAGTATTAAGTATAGTAACATGTTGTATGGATTTGTAGCCTAGGAGCAATAGCCTCGGTGTGTAAAAGGTTATACCATCTAGTTTTGTGTAAGCACATTCTAGGATGTTTACACACTATGAAATCATCTAAGGATACATTTCTCAGAATGTGTCCCCATTGGATGACAAATGACAATATTTGTTGCCAAAGTATTTGTTGCCAAAGTATTTGTTAAAGTACAGAGCCTTTATAATTACTTAGGCATGAAGCAGTCACAGAAATGCAAGATTCTTCTGCAGGTCCCCTGAAAACAGTGTTACAGCCTATTACATCCAAACATCTTATAATTACTTTACAAAACCAGCTGATAACCTTGTCAGTAGCAAAGTAATGAATTACTCAGTATGAAAAATATATTACTCTTACTTGAATTTACTAATATGACTATAGATGATTCTTAGTGTCACAAATGTAACCTCTTTAAGAGCGCTTAATACTGTTTTGGAATGTTTCACCCTTTGAATAGGTCTCTGTCAGGAGGGCTAGTTCCATATGAACAAGAAAATTAAAAGTATCCTTTCATATTATGGCCAAGACATAATTATAGACAGAAACCCAGAACTTGGCATCTCACATGTGGATGTGGATGTAAGCAGCTTTTATTTTGACTAGGAAAGGTGCAAGGAGCCAGATGAGTGTTTTTGGCTTTCAGAGAAAAGGCAGATCTCCCACCTGGTAAATGATAGGGACAGAGTCCAAATTGGCAAGCCCTACTGGAGTGTTGGGAAACGTTAAAGCCTCCAAGGGACATGAGCTGGAAAGGGGATAATTGCCAGTGGAAGAAAAACAGACCCAAATGCATTTTTGGCAGAAAGGTATTTGGCCCTATGGTCCAGAAAAACAGCCTGATAGATCGTTCCCATTTGGAAATGTATATCACGTACCCTAATTTGTTAAACTTACATTTCTCTGAAATACACTTTGTCTATTTTCCTGCATTGCTAATTTGAAATATCAATCAATGGAAATAATTATCAAGTCATAAAGACAACTCAGAAGTGTTGCAGTGATCATAGCTCACTGCAGCCTTGAACTCCCGGGCTCAAGTGATCCTCCTGCCTCATGCCTCACTACTTCAGCCTCTCCAGTAGCTGGGACCACAGGTATATGCCACCATGCCCAGCTAATGTTTTATTTATTTTTTTATTTTTTGAGACAGGGTCTCACTCCATCTCCCAGGCTGAAGTATAATGGTGTGATCACAGCTCACTGCAACGTTGACTTCCTGGGTTCAAGAGATCCTCCTGTCTCAGCACCCCCAAGTAGCTGGCACCAGGGGCATGTACCACCATGCCCGGCTAATTTTTGTATTTTTTTTTAGAGATAGGATCTTGCTGTGTTGCCCAGGTTGGTCTCAAACTTCTGATTCACCCACCTCAGCTTCCCAAAGTGCTGGGATTACAGGCGTGAGCCACCACACCCAGCCTAATATCTTGTTTTTTAAAAACTAGTTTCATCTGTAAATATTTTGAAACTATAATGAAATATTTATAATTCTATATTTTATGCTATTTAATAAAATATTTTTCATCATACTCTATAACTTTTAAGTTTTTGCCTACTTTTTAAAAAATCCTATATTTAAAGCAACCTCTGAAGTAATGTAGAAAAAAAATTTTTTTAACAGATCAGGTACTTGAGGCCAAGAATGATTATTACTTACATTTAATCAGGTAACTAATCAGCTGCTCCTCTGATTCTGGGTCCTAGTTCCTTCCCACGAGACCAGATTGCCTCTTTTGAATCTTCTCACAAATGTTTTAAATTAACGTAGCAGCAACTGGATATATCAGGATTGTTTATACAAAAATATGTTTCTTTGAAAATTTCATAATTAGTGTTTGAGTTCAACTGGTTTCTATACTATCTGCAAGAAATTCCGAATGTGTCATAAAGGTTATACTTGGTATAATTGGTTTTGCTAATAAAGGACTGAGCTGTAAAATTTGTTATAATATATTAAGATATAAAATGTTGAAGCAGTTCTTACATGCATTTAATAATTATTATAGTCCTCCCCAAGAAATTCCACATGGAAACTTGATAAGACTGGCTGTGAATGAGTTATTCTGTTCCAAGATTGAACTGTGTGAAGAGCATGGGTGAGTATACAATAGACATTTAAAATGACAGTATGTATGTGTTTATAAGGAAACCTAGGCAGATGTGCTCCTTGAAGTACTTTATGAATCTTATTAACAAACCTAGTTTACTATGACATTTTACAGTGTTTTTGTTACGGAGTATATCACTACATAGAATATGGTACTACAGCTGATTGATGAATACAAAGCAAATACCTTTTCTTTTTTTCCCCCCCACTGCTGAGTAGGTACAATAAAACCTTGGTTAACCGGAACCCAGCTAATCGGGACCCTCAATTATCTGGATTTTTTTCTGCACTCTCCATTTAGGAGAAAGAGGTAAATGACAACTAAAAAACTTAACCTAGTAAAAGTTGAGAGAAGCAGAACATATTCATCCCAATCTCTTAAAATTTTCTGTGACATTGTATAATGAGAATTAATATTTAGAAGGATGATCTTATTGCTGATTAATTTCAAAAGGAAAGGTAAAAATATGTTCTGTTAATTGTACCTATTAAGTCCAGAAAGTGAACGAATATATTGTAGCAACAAATACTGAAACAGATGGTTTTCTGGTTAATTTGGTTAAGTTAATAATGTTTGTTAACCAGAATACTGTACCCTGAGCATTCCGGTTAATCAAGATTTTACTGTATAATTCAATATGTTATATTCTGATCCATATACTTAATACCTCATAATATGAGGAAACAATTTGTTCATGCTTATAGTCGAGTCTAATGGCAAAAGGAAGCAATTAGAGTCATATTTTTTCCCCTCTCTGCCATTATTTGAAACCAGCATATAGAGTGAAATATAAAAGCGTTTGTATCAGTTCTGCAGAGTTATGCTTTCATAGGCTTATACAGAAATAGCTAGCATTTCCTGGAGTTTTAAACGTGTCATTTCTAGTGTAAGGAACACAGCTTATAAACTTCTGGAACTATTAGGTGATATAAGGTAGTAATTACCCTATACCTATAGGTATTAACCATTACCTACACCTATAATACATAATTATAAGAAAATTAAAGTCATAAAGACAACTCTGAAGTGTTGAAAGCCAGCTTTGTCCCAAGTGTAATAATGTTCATGCCTGTTTTCTATTTTAGGTGTGGTGGCTTAAGAGAATTTTCCCAACGAGTTTTCTGCCATGGGGCACCCCCTTTTGTTGTCTTAAATATGCAACATTGGAAATCTGAAGATCTGGCATATGTACCCTATTACTTGGATTTGTCTGATCACAAGTAGGTGTTTTTGTTGTTTCTTTATAAAACTAATAAAAAAAATTTATCCTGTTATATTATGATTTTGACTAGCCCTTAAGAGATATTGTTGAAAACAATCATATCTGTCTCTAAATTTATGTATTCTGAATAGAATCAGAATTTATTACAGAGAGTCAGTTACTAGCAGTGCACATGGTGGGTAGGTGTGTGGACTACAGAATAGACAGAATTGGGTTCAAATCCTAGCCCCATCTTTTATAAGTTAACCTTGGGCCAACAACTTAACCAGTTTACATGTCAGTTTTCTTATCTATAAAGCAGAGATGATGGTATGAACCTAGTGCACTTATTGTAAAGATTTAATAAGCACATACTAAGTGTTTAAGATAGTACCTGACACATAATACTGGATAGTATAATAATAGCACAGTATTTTGTGCCTGACACATACTGGCTAATACTTGTATTTCAAGTCAGAGAAGTGTGTAGTAGTATGCAGGTGGTCATAATTTAAACATAAAATGTTACTTGTCACTATAAATAAAAATATCTGCATACAAATCAGGAAATAAAGGGTTCTTTTAACATTTTCCCTGTAAAAGTTTTCTTACGTGTTTACTCTTTTTTAAAAGAAACAAACAGGTTATAAGTTCATCTGTTAAAATATGTTTTTAAGAAATTCTTAATTTCCACATTTCCAATTTTATTACATTATCTATAGAGACGGATATCTTTTTCAGGGAACAGAATACAAACAATGTCAATGTTTTTATTCCTTAGTTATGAATTTAAGGAATGTTTATCTTAAAAACAAAGTATTAAATTTTCTCTCATACTATATTATTTAATTTGCAGGTATTTGTTGGAAGGTGCCACATTATTTAACAAAGAGGAACATCATTATTCTGCAGCTTTCCAGATTGGTGGACATTGGATGCACTATGATGGGCTCAGAAATGTGAATTTAATTTTGTTAAATAAACCCCCAGAGTTTCTCCTCTTGTCATCATTGGTTTATATTCGAGCAACAGAGAAATAAATATAGACTGATGCTAAAAGTTGTTTTCCCTCCTGCCCATGCTGTCCCAGATGAAGGGCTTTTATTTTGTGTATACTTGGTATCCAAGAAAATAGTTCAACTATACTAGTTTCAGAAGTGTATTTTCAGTGTCTAACCCCAGGTAAATGTTTTATATAGAGGATCTATGCAAAAATGTTTGTAATTTTTTAATATTTCCTGAGTTATTTTTATATGAGCATATTTTATGTTGGAATAAAACATATCTTGTGGCCTTTGTATTTTTTATTTATATGTACCTCAAAGATTTTTACAATTCTGTCTTTGAATTCAAGAAATACTTTGTCATCTGAATTCTAAATTTTTCTTTTTGGATATTCGAGTAAAACCTAGGTAAAAGTATTTTAAGTTTATATAATTTAACAGTTCAAAATATATCTGACTCTATTTCTTTGCCCTACCTCACTATAATCCAAAGTGCACTATTTGATCTAGTATGGATTTGAATGTACAATTTATCGATGGCTTAGTTTATTAGTTCGATTTGCCTAGTATCCCTGCAGCAATTTTTTAAAATGTGTGAGAAATTTTTCAGAGCTTAAACTATTTCTTTATAATGGCAAATTACTTTTAACTACTTCCTAAAGTATTATAAACCTGCCAGTGGATTTTAAGTGATAGCTAAGCTTCCAAGCTTAATTCACGTTATTACAAATAAATTATATAACTATCTTAAATGTTTATCTTATAATTAAATGTAATTTGAAATGCTCTAATGTATTTTGCAGATAAAACAACTATAAACAATATTAGGCAACTGGATGTTTACTAGTGTCGGACTAGCAATAGAAATGCACTTTAAATATATATTTAAGGGGAAATGCGTGCCTGGAAATACTTCTTTTCCTAGTGAAGTTTTATATTGACACAGAGAAAAGAAAACTTAAATTTTTGAGTGATGTCTACTGGCTTCCTTGTAAGTAGTGATTGATAGCATGCGGCTTTGACTTGCAATACAAATCATTAGGATTTTATAGTTATCAGAACATTACGTTTCTTTATAAAGACCCTAAGGTCACCCTTCTTTTTGCAACTTAAGGGAAAAAATATTCTCAAAGGAAAATACTTTTTGAAATTTATCACCATTTTAGTGTTTACATTAAATAAATAGTTCACTTCAGGTTTGGGATTGAGATTAGTTGCAATATATTTAGAAGCTCCTACATGACAGCACAGATCACTGCCATCTGCTGAACTGCTAAAGTGCTTGGTGCCATGTTGAGAAAACTTACCCAAGAATGGATAAATATGGGTGAAACATTACTGAGAATGCCTCATGCTAGCAAATACTATGAAAATTCTTGTTTATATATCAAACTAATTTATTTTACAAAAAAAAAAATTCACCCCAAGATTTATTTAGTTTCCCAAGTGTATCTGATTAGGATTTAATTTAGAGTAAACTTTTCTGGGGACACCTGATTGCATGAACTGAAGTATACAATAACACAAATATTACGGTAAACATAAATGGTGTTATTAACAAAATTATTCCTAATGCAGATTTATTCTTTCAGGAAATGCACTTTATTTGGAATACCAGTTTATCATGAAACAATGACTTACCTACCTCACAGGGTTGTTGTGAGGATTAAGATGTTTGTTAAAATCTTGACTACCTTGAACATGCTAATAAAAAAACATTTTTCTACCTCTTTTATTTGCAGGCAAGGCTCCCAGATTTTCTCTAACTAATGAACTTTGCAGATTTTAAAAAATTACTTAGGCTGTAGCTCATATCACTAATATATTTAGTGTGTAATGGAAATTCAGTATGCCTTCTTGACCCCAGGTTGGGGCTTAAGGAGGAGAACAGATAGTTTATTTTTATGGTAGCAGTTGATAGAAACAAGAAATTATCTCCTGCTGACCAAACAGTGAATAGAAAAAGGATCAAAAAGAATTAACTAAAATAGATTATCTACGGAATGTGAAGGTGAGGGTATGGAAAATTCTTTGTAGTTCTATAAACATCCTTAGAGAAATCAGAATAATCTACTGGTGGGGGGGCTAAAGATATGAGGTAATAATCAGATTATATATTTTTTTGTTTTGGTTTTGTTTTTCTTTTATTTTTTATTTTTTGAGATGGAGTCTTACTGTCACCCAGGCTGGAGTGCAGTGGTTCCATCTTGGCTCACTGCAGCCTCTGCCTCCCTGGTTCAAGCGATTCTCCCACCTCAGCCTCATAGCTCAGATTACAGGCGCACAGCCAGCACACCTGGCTAATTTTTGTATTTTGAGTAGAGACGGGGTTCCACTATGTTGGCCAGGCTGGTCTCAAACTCCTGACCTCAGGTGATCCACCTGCCTCGGCCTCCCAAAAGTGCTAGGATTACAGGTGCGAGCCACCGCGCCCAGCCCCAGAATACATTTTTAATCAAAATACCACAAACAACTCCTATACCTACAGGGACAGCAAAAATAATTGTAAAACCTTTTCTACAATCTGGCATAAAGAACAAATAAGCAAATTTAAGAAGGAGTCTTCAACTAGCTTCAGCAAAAGAAACCGTTTCTTCTTTAACTTCTGTAAATAATCTTACTTATTCCTTCAAAGTAGTTTATAATAATTTATAAATTATTAGTTTGTTTAAACTGTCACTAGATCTAATCCATCCAATGAAAGAGGAAGAGAAAGGATAACTGACCACCACAGGCATGCCTACTAGACTGAGTCCCGTGTTCCTAAAGTATGGGCAAACAACTATATAATCAGATGACTACTATCACACATAAAAAGCTACACATGGCAGGACACGTGGCTCATGCCTGTAATCCCAGCACTTTGGGAGGCTAAGGTGAGAGGATCACTTGAACTCAGGAGTTCCCTGGGCAACACAGGGAGACCCCATCTCTACTAAAAATACAAAAATCAGTCAGGTGTGATGGTGTTCACTTGTCGCCTGTAGTGCCAGTTACTCAGGAGGCTGAGGTGGGAGGATGGCTTGAGCCTACGAGTTGGAGGTTGCAGGGAGCAGAGATCACTGGAGCAGCCTGCGTAACACAGCAAGACCTGTCTCAAAAAAAAAAAAAAAAAAAAGCAAAAGAAAAGCTGTACATGTTGAGCATATGAAAAATTTAGTTATGTTTGTTTTGAGATGGAGTTTCGCTCTTGTTGCCCAGGTTGGTGTGCAATGGCACCATCTTGGCTCACTGCAACCTCTGACTCCCAGGTTTAAATGATGCTCCTGCCTCAGTCTCCGGAGTAGCTGGGATTACAGGCAGGCGCCACCACACCCGGCTATTTTTGTATTTTTAGTAGAGATGGAGTTTCTCCATGTTGGTGGCTGGTCTCAAACTCCCGATTTCAGGTGATCTGCCCGCGTCGGCCTCCCAAAGTGCTGGGATTACAGGCGTGAGCCACTGTGCCCGGCCCGAAATTTAGTTTTATAATGATTCAGTGATGTTTAATTATTAGAAAATAACTGTAATGTACTATAAGGCAGAAAGGGTAAGAATTCATATAAAATGATTGTAATTAATATTACTAAACTACAGCCAAACCAAACATTTAAAATTTTTTAATTTTCTCCTTTTCCTTTGTTGATGACCTAGCATTTAAAATCAGCATCAAATTATTCTGCCCTAAAACTTCATAGCTTTAAAAGTTCATCTTATTGAGACATTTATACGAAGATCTTAAATTGAATGTCTTACTATCAGGGGTTCCTACATCCCACCGTACTGGCCCAAGCTCCACTCTCTGGTCACCTGGACAGCCTCCTCGCTATGGTCTGAAAGATGGTCTCCCTTTCAAAATTTACAATGAGCTTAATCCCTATGGTGGTGGTACTGAGAGCTGGGACGTTTGGGGAGGTTTGGGGAGGCTTTGCCCTCATGAGTGAGACGAATTGCCCTTATAAATGGACTTTTCTTTTTTTTTTTTGAGACAGGGTTTCACTGTGTCACCCAGGCTGGAGTGCCATGGCACAATCATGGCTTATTGTAGCCTCAACCTGCTGGGCTCAAGTGATCCTCCCACCTCAACCTCCCAAGTTGCTGGGACTACAGACATGCACCACCAAATCCCCTTAATTTTAAAAAATTTTTTGTGGAGACAGGGTCTCTGTATGTTTCCCAGGCTGGTCTCAAACTCCTGGGCTCAAGTAATCCTCCTGCCTCAGCCTCCCAAAGTGCTGGGATTATAGGCATGAGCCACTGTGCCCAGCCAGTAATGGGCTTGACAGAGTGAGTTTGACCCTTTTGCCCTTTTTCCTCCTGCTATGTGATAATGCAGCAAGAAAACCCGTATCAGATGCTGGCATCTCCATCTTAATTTTCCCAACTTCCAGAACTGTAAGAAATATATTTCTCTTCTTTATAAATTACCAAATCTCAGGTGTTTTGTTATAGCAGCACAAATGAACTAAGACACTCCTTTAACCTCAAATTTAATTTGATCCTGGGGAGAAAACAGCCTTTTACTCTATCTCTTATAGCTGACGGGGAGGAAGTTAGTAAGAAGCCATCTGTAACTAGATAATTTCTTTATATGCTGAGGATGTAATTAGATTATTTATCCTCAAATGAGCAATCAGTTCCATTGTTTATCCACTGTTTTCTCAATAAGATCTTCTGCAAGGTATCAGGAGGAATATTGCTTAAAAATGAAAAGGTGAGCTGCTTCGGCAGGAAGCTCAAAAAGGGTGTGGAATGGAACAGGAGCTTTGGGAGCAAATTAGCTGCGTAGGCAAGTTAGCCATAGTAGAATCAGAAACTTGCTATTTATAAAGTTGGATGGATTTTCATTACTTGTTTTATCTTTGAGTTTTATTTTATTTATTATCTATTTATTTTTGAGACGGAGCTTTGCTCTGTCGCCCAGGCTGAAGTGCAGTGGCATGATCTTGGCTCACTGCAACCTCCGCCTCCCGGATTCAAGCAATTCTCCTGCCTCAGCCTCCTAAGTAGCTGAGATTACAGGTAAGTGCCACCATGCCCGGCTAATTTTTGTATTTTTAGTAGAGTCGGGGTTTCACCATGTTGGCCAGGCTGGTCTCAAACTCCTGACCTCAGGTGATCCACCTGCCTCGGCCTCCCAAAGTGCTGGGATTACACATGTAAGCCAGCGTGCCCGGCCTATCTTTGAATTTTATAAACACTCATTTCGCAATATGAATATAAAATAATATGTAAATCAGTAATACAAAAGAAGTTTGAAGAAGAAAATAAAGGTCATCCATAACTTCTCCACCATCATTTCTTCCATCCATAATTTACACAATTATGATTAGATAATCCAATGATTGGCTCACACTGGTAAAGACTTTTTGGAAAGTCTAGCATGGCTCTACAGTACTGAAGAGAACCAAGAACCAAGGAGTTAGGGCTTGGAAGGAAGAAGTGTATACTCCTGGAGGCCAGCATAGTGGTGATAGAGATAATTAACATGACAAAACTCCAAGAGGAAAGTAAGACTCAGGAAAACAGCTATGGCCACCTGTTCAGGCATTTCTTTTCACCCGGACACTTGCTTTCAAAAACATTTGTCTTCTTAAACCTTCAATAACTCATTCTTTTATTTTACAAAGGATATCATTCCTTTACAATCCTCTACCTACATCTTAATCATAGTATCCCGGGTGCTGAAGTTTGGAAGCAAGACCAGGATGGAATAAATTGTCCCCAAATAGATACAACCAAATAGACTTTCTGTTTTCCTGTTAACCTAACACAGAGTTGTAACAAAGAAAGATTAAAATACACTCAACGTAATTAGCTTTAAGGGCAGGGTGGACAAAATCTGAGAGAGTTTTTGAAGAGGAGAGAAGCAGATACAGTAAGTATCTCCGCATACCCAACATATGAGAATTTTAGGGCAGTGGAAAGGGATTGGGAAGGAATAAAAACACAGGAGAGCTGACCTGAGCTCAAGTTAAGAAGAGACCAGGTTAAGGCTTGGAGAAAATGGCCCACCAGCTGGGAAAATCCTTTCCCAAGCAGGCTAGGTTTGATTTGGGGGCGCAAACTAGAACAAGGTAATATCAGACATATTTTCTCTGCAGCATTCATTTAATGTATACTTATTGAGTATCTACCATTTGCTACTTGAATTAGATATGCTTTCAGCCCTGGAAGAGTATACATGTCTACAGCGGGAGAAAAATGAGTAAAGCAATGATGACAGTATAAAACGAAATACTATGGCAGGGTAGGTACCTGGGGCTTTGAGAGTACACAGGAGGGACAACTCTGCAAACAACCGCTGTGAGGTTTTTGAACCAGGCCTTTCACAGTTGCTGCCCACCACTCCCGGAGAAGATCTGTAAAGGAAAAAGATTACAGATTCTTCAGCTTGTGATTTCAAAGACAATTATATAGTACTATTTCCTCTACCTCTACAATTACACAGTACTATTTCAAAGACAATTATATAGTACTGAGAGGTGACAACGTGCTAGCAGTCCTCGCTCTCTCTCCGCGCCTCCTCGGCCTCGGCGTCCACTCTGGCCGCGCTCAAGCAGTGGCCGCGCTCAAGGAGCCCTTCAGCCGTCCGCTGCGCTGGAGGGGTCCCACTCTGGGACTGGCCGAGGCCGCAGCCGGCTCCCTCTCCTCGCAGGGAGGTGTGGAGAAAAAGGCGCGGGCGGGAGCCGGTGCTGCGCGCGGTGCTCACGGGCCGGCGCCGGTTCCGGGTGGGCGCTGGGCTAGGCGGGCCCGCACTCCCAGCGGCCGGCCGCGCCGCCGGCCACCAGCAGTAAGGGGCTTAGCACCGGGGCCAGCAGCTGCGGAGGGTGCCCCGGCTCCCCCAGCACTGCCGGCCTGCCCGCGCCGCAATCGAATTCTCGCCGGGCCTCACCCGCCTCCCCGCAGGGCAAAGCTCGGGACCTGCAGCCCACCATGCCTGAGCCCCCTCACCGTTGGCTCCCGCGCGGCTGGAGCCTCCCCGACGGGCGCCGCCCCCTGCTCCACGACGGCCGGTCCCATGGACCGCGGAAGGGCTGAGGAGTGCGGGCGTGGGGCGTGTGTCTGGCTGGCAGCTCCGCCAGCGGACCCACACCAGACCCACTAGGGAAGCCAGCTGGGGTCCTGAGTGGGGTGGGCACTTGGAGAACTTTTATGTCTAGCTAAAGGTTTGTAAATGCACCAATCAGCACTTTGTGTCTATCTCAAGGTTTGTAAACGCACCAATCAGCACCCTGTGTCTAGCTCAAAGTTTGTAAACGCACCAATCAGTGCTCTGTGTCTAGCTAATCTAGTGGGGACTTGGAGAACTTCTGTGTCTAGCTAAAGGATTATAAATGCACCAATCAGTACTCTGTGTCTCGCTCAAGGTTTGTAAACGCACTAATCAGCACCCTGTCAAAATGGGCCAATCAGCTCTCTGTAAAATGGGCCAATCAGCTCTCTGTAAAATAGACCAATCAGCAGGATGTGGGTGGGGTCAGATAAGGGAATAAAAGCAGGCAGCTGGCTTTTGTCCTCTTCCAGGCTGTGGAAATTTTTTTTTTTTTTTTTTTTTTTGCTGTTTGCAGTAATCTTCCTGCTGCTAGCTCTTTGGGTCTGTGCTGCCTTTATGGGCTCTAACACTTACCATGAAGGTTTGCAGCTTCAGTCCTGAAACCAGCAACACCACGAACCCACCAACTCCAGACACAGTACTATTTCTTCTACCCCCAAAGCCTAACTGCCATTATTTCTACTAGAATGCTATAAGCCTTACATTTAAAGATAAAAAATTTTCAAACACCTTCAAATTTTAAGAAAAATATGTCATAGCTAAAGTAATCCACACAAATTAATCTCAATTTTTTTCTCTTTCTGATAAGAGGGAATATGTGAGAGGGTCACTTGGGATAAGCCTTCTTTACTAGTAGTAGTAGTAGTAGTAGTAGTAGTAGTAGTAGTAGTAGTAGTAGTAGTATTTTGAGACAGAGTCTGGCTCTGTGGCCCAGGCTGGAGTGCAGTGGTGCAATCTCGGTTCACTGCAACCTCCGCCTCCCGCGCTCAAGCAATTTTCGGGCTCAAGCCTTCCGAGTAGCTGGGAATGCAGGGGCTCGCCACCATGCCTGGCTAATTTTTTTGTGTTTTAATAGAGATGGGGTTTCACCATGTTGGCCAGGTTGGTCTCGAAACCCTAGACTCCAGTTGATCCACCCGCCTCGGCGTTAAAAAGTGCTGGGATTATACAGGCGTGAGCCCTTGCGCCTCTCTGGGCCTTCTTTAAACACTTGGTAAATGTCCGCTGGAATTCTGAAGGAAAAGGACTGATTCCCAACTCCTGCAGTATTCTTCAAAAACACTAGGTGGTAGAAGCTCCACGGCATAGAATGTAAAGGACCTGGAGAGAAAACAATAACTGAACTTTTTTGGCCTTAAAAGTATTCACCTACTTTTTGTGTGTGTATGTGTGACAGAGTCTCGCTCTGTTGCCCAGGCTGGAGTGCAATGGCGCAGCTCACTGCAACCTCTGCCTCCTGGGTTCAAGCCATTCTCCTGCCTCAGCTTCTGGAGTAGCTGGGACTACAGGCATGTGCCACCATGCCTGGCTAATTTTTGTATTTTTAGTATTTTGTATTTTGTGTTTTAGTATTTTTAGTACAAAAATTGTACTGTTGGCCAGGCTGGTTTCAAACTCCTGACCTCAAGTGAACTACCCGCCTTTGCCTTCCAAAGTGCTGGGATTACAGGCGTGAGCCACCACGACCAGCTGTTAACTTACTTTATAATTTGGGTGATGCGAGCAAATTTTCCTTCTGTTCTGTGATACTACCTACTCATAAGTCGGGGGAAATATACAACCAAGATGCGTTTGATAAAGTTGGCTGTGCTCTCTGCCAACACTCCCGCTAAAATATTATTTGTAAACTGACCCCTGGGGTTTCTTCACCTATTTCCTCCCAACCCTCATGGCTTCTGAAATTTCCCCCTCTTCCTTCACCTCTCTTTTTGAGAAGGCTTAGGAATTTTATCCTCAGCAAGCTTATAAAATGCCAGAAGACCTAATTTAGGATTGTCCTTTTTCACCCAGGAAAAAGACTGGATTTGCAGACTAAGTGAATCATGCTATATGATCAATGAATTATCTCTTTTATCATTAGTTCTTGATTGATTGTGTTTTCAGGCTGTCGAGGAAAGGCAAGAATATGGCAGTTAAATCCGGATTTTGAAGTTAGATTGCCTGGATTCAAATCCAGGCTCAGTCATGGGCTGTGTGGCTTTGGGCCTGTGACTTAACCTATTTCTGTTTCCTCACTGTAAAGTGGAGATAATACTAGAATATATCTCATAAGGTTGTAGTGAGGATTAAATGAATTACTATATATAGCACTTACTGCCTGACACATAGTAAGCACTATGAAAGTGCTAGCTGCTGAGGCAGGAGAATAGGGAATTAGGGTAACCAAGGGTTAATGCATAAGCAAAACAACAGCAGGCGCAGATAGTTCTAGGCAAGATTAGGCAGCATACAGGCTACATCTTGGCTCCTGTGATAACAAGACAGAAGTTTCCGCTTCAATCTGTGATTGACTGCGGGGCAAGCCTCCACTTCAGCCTCTGATTGGTCGTAGGCCAATCCTTCATAGGGTGTAACCAACTGGAGGCCTCAAATGTTATGTAGGGGTGTTGCCCATGTTCTTTGGGCTTTATAAAAACCCTGGGGAGCATTTCAGTAGCGGGACTCTTGAGCTGCCTCTCGAAGCCCATTCCCACTCTGTGGAATGTACTTTCACTACGATGAATCTGTGTTTTCATTACTCTATTCTTTTGTTGCTTTGTCTTTTGTTGTTTCTTTCTTTTGTTACTTTGTGTATTTTGTTCAATTCTTTGTTCAACACGCCAAGAACCTGGACAATTCACAGTTAAGAACTTCCCACCCAGTAACATTACCATTATGGATTCCTCTTTCAATATTTTATTAAGAAATTACAGCAAATTAGTGTGTAGTGTTGTTGCAGAAAATAAACTAAATTCTATGCAAATATTTCAAGTTTGTTGGCTGAAAACCATTGCTGGTATTTCTGTGGAAATGAAGATCACAGAACAAATTACAATGTAAAAATAGTTTTAAAAAGTTAAATACATGAATTAGTTTAAAATGCAAGAACAAAGCAAAGCAAAAATTTGAAGAGAAAGTGAATAAAGTTTCCTAGACATCAAATGGTAAAATATCCCATATTGTTCCTGTTCAAAATCTTTAACCATTTAACCACCAGATACTATCCAAAATTATTTATCCCCCTACCATAGTCTTGAGTGTTTATGTCTGCCCACAATTCATATGTTGAAACTCTCATCCCCAAAATGATGGCATTAGGAGGTGGGGCAAGGCAATTAGGTCATGACAGTGGAGCCCTCCTGGATGGGATTAGTGCCCTTAGAAAAGAGACCCAAGAGAGATGCCACACTCCTACTACCATGTGAAGGCATAGCAAGATTATGCCTATGAACCAGAAAAAAAGTGTTCTTACCAGAAACCAAATCTGCCTTTATCTTGGACTTCCCAACCTCCAGAACTGTGGGAAATAATTTCTGTTGCTTATAAGCTACTCAGTTTATGGTATTTTGTTACAGCAGTCCAAATGAACTAAGATACCACCATGTATACATACATATATACACACTATATATGTGTATACGCACACATGTATACACACTATATATGTGTATACGCACACATGTATACACACTATATATGTGTATACGCACACATGTATACACACTATATATGTGTATACGCACACATGTATACACACTATATATGTGTATACGCACACATGTATACACACTATATATGTGTATATGCACACATGTATACACACTATATATGTGTATACGCACACATGTATACACACTATATATGTGTATACGCACACATGTATACACACTGTATACGCACACATGTATACACACTATATATGTGTATACGCACACATGTATACACACTATATATGTGTATACGCACACATATACGCACTATATGTGTATACGCACACATATACGCACACATATACGCACTATATGTGTATACGCACACATATACGCACTATATATGTGTATACGCACACATATACGCACTATATATGTGTATACGCACACATATACACTACATATGTGTATACACACACGTATATACACTACGTGTGTGTATACACACACGTATATACACTACGTGTGTGTATACACACACGTATATGCACTACGTGTGTGTATACACACACGTATATGCACTATGTGTGTGTATACACACACGTATATGCACTATGTGTGTGTGTACTCACACGTATATGCACTGTGTGTACACACACGTATATGCACTGTGTGTGTACACACACGTATATGCACGTGTGTGTACACACACGTATACGCACTATATGTGTGTACACACACGTATACGCACTGTGTGTGTACACACACGTATATGCACACTGTGTGTGTACGTATGTATATATACACATATAGTGTGTGTATATATGACTTTGATATATATTTCTATATGTCTTAGACATATAGATATACATATATGTATATATAGACATACACATATATGTATATATAGACATATATGATATTGGTCTTTTAAAATCTGGCTATAAAACTTTTCCCAGACATACTCCTCTATTCAGTGGGAACCACCTACTCTATTAAATTCTAGGACCCTTGCCTATTTAAATTCTTAACTCTTCTCAGGGCACACACAAGAATATACTTTATAAGACTTCTTTCCTGATCAGAGACAAAAGTGATTGGTCCATCCTTATTTACATCCTGCCTTACTCAGTAAGATATTTAAATCAGCTTTTGATGTGCATTAAAGCATAAGAAGCTTTTCAATTCTTTAACTATATTTTAATGTTAGACATAGTTTAAGCCAAAATGAACCTGAGGCCAGCTGACACCTTTTAACAAGCCCAAGTAGGGAGACTAATAAAAACAGCCTGTAAGGCCAGGTGCAGTGGCTCACATCTGTAATCCCAGCACTTTGGGAAGCCAAGGTGGGCAGATCACCTGAGGTCAGGAGTTTGAGACCAGCCCAGGCAACATGGTGAAACCCTGTCTCTACTAAAAATTCAAAAATTAGCCAGGTGTGGTAGTGCTCACCTGTGGTCCCAGCTACTTGGTAGGCTGAGGCACGAGAATCGCTGGAACCCAGGAGGCGGAGGTTGCAGTGAGCCGAGATCGCACCACTGCACTCCAGCCTGGGCAATAGAATGAGACTCTGTCTCAAAACAACAACAACAAAACAGCTTGTAAGGCACTTTTGTCTATTGCCGACAGGTATGCAAAATGGAACAACCTTTTAGAAGAACTGGACAAGATCTAGCAATGTTGATGTCATCCACCCTGGCCCAGCAATTCCACTTCTAAAAAGCCATTTCCTAAATACAAACTGACAAATGCACAAGGCAGTTCATCACATTCATTATTTGTAAAGGCAACGGTCTGAAAACAACTCAAATGTCCATCAGTAGACTAGTTAAAAAACCTATGGTATATCCACACAGCAAAGTGCTGTGCAACTGTAAAAAACAGTAAGAATGATGGAAAAATCTCCAGAACATATTAAGTGAAAAAAAGTGTTTTTGTAGTATGCTATCCTTTTTGTAAGAAAATGGAGAAAATGGTATTTTATTTTAAAAATGAAACAATGAAACCAACATCTAATAAAAGTTATTACCTATAGAGAAATAAACTGAACATGGTGGAAAAGATGAAAATGCAGAAAAAATTTCTGTGAATGCATCTTGTCATATAGTTTCTACTCTAGAGTCAAGTGAATATTATATGTAATTAAAAATTAAATCAAAAAGTATATCCCTAAAAATTAAAAGCTGAATCAAAATAACCTAACTATACATTCATTAGGTTATTAACCAAAGAAAAGGATTACTTCATTTGACTCTAAAGCCAGTGTTCATATCATACATCCTTGTAAAATATAATTTAAGGATGGAATAATAACAGTCTTAACTTTTGGTCTTATTATTTATTGGTATTATTTATAGCTATATCAGTATTGCTAATTTGAAACTATTATACATATGTTGTAAGATAAATCAAATAGGTAATTATGTCAATGTTGCTAGACCAATATTTTCAGACTAAAAAAAGATATATGGCCGGGCGCAGTGGCTCACGCCTGTAATCCCAGCACTTTGGGAGGCCAAGGCAGGTGGATCACGAGGTCAGGAGATGGAGACCATCCTGGCTAACAGGGTGAAACCCCGTCTCTACTAAAAATACAAAAAATTAGCCGGGTGTGGTGGTGGGCACCTGTAGTCCCAGCTACTCGGGAGGCTGAGGCAGGAGAATGGCATGAATCCAGGAGGCAGAGCTTGGAGGGATTGGAGTGAGCCTAGTTTGCGCCGCTGCACTCAAGCCTTCCAGCCTGGGAGACAGCGAGACTCCGTCTCAAAAAAAAAAAAAAAAAAAAAAAAAAGATATATTAAAATCAAAGCATTTAAGTAAAAGCCCTTTACCTCTCTCTTAAAAATTAAAAAAATAAAAAATAAAGTATTTCCTGACTCTGCCTACTGAATAGCCTACAAGCAAGGACAAATGAGAAAGCACCCCTAGCACCCATACTGGGATCTCTAAATACCTTTCCCTAGCAGAAGGTATCATGGGCCCTTAAAGGAATAGGTGATTCTGGATTTGGGGAAGAAAATGCAAAAGAACTAAAACGCAAGGATGCCTGAATTTGATACCTGAATTGTGGTTACAGGAGAGAATATCTTTTTTCTTAAGACACATACACTGAAGTATTAAAGCATAAAAGGACATAATGTATTCAACTGACTTTCAAATGGCTTGAAAAAAATGAGAAAACATTATAAAAACAAATGAAGCCAAATGCTCAAAATTGGTTAATCTTGGAAAAAGATACAAGAGTTTTAACAACTTTTCTGTATATTTGACAATATTTTAAATTATTTCAAATAATTTAATAATTTGTTGGTACTTTTTTTTAAAAAAAGAAAGGAAACTTTCAATGGAACTTAGTAGGTATCCACAGGACTAAGATGGACAATTAATTGAAACGCATGTATTGAAACAGATATGTAAAAATTTTTGGTTTCATGATACTTAATCATCGTTGGAGGTTGCTAGGTCACCAGTTCATTACTCTGAAGATTGAGAAAGGAATGAGTTAAACATTTTCCCCTGCCATTCTTGTATATAATGTATCTCAGAGTAACCAGATAAGTGATGGATGAGGAAGTGCTTTCCTTTATAGGATTCCAGCTAATAAATGCAGAAGAAATGACAGAATTGGAAAAATCAACATTTGTAACTCCTAATGTAGTATTAGGTTTGGTGCAAAAGTAACTGCGGTCTTTGCCGTTACTTTAAAAGGCAAAGAGCACAATTACATTGGCACCAACCTAATAACAGATCCAGTTGTGGCCATCAAGAGCCGCTAAAACCATCAGGAGAGAGTTTGATGGGGAACTTGATAATGGAGGGATCAGGTTAACACCTGAAACTCACGCCTAAAAATTAATCCTAACATAACTAAAAGTGAGATAACCAGACATAATATACCTTATGATGCAATGCAATAGGAAATATATACTGCATCAATTATGCTTGACAAAAAAAAAAGAACATGAATCTAAACAAAAGTCTACATCCACCTATACCAATTAAAAAAAAAAAAACAAAATCCAGCATGTGCGGCAATCTACTAGGCAAATGGCCTAATTTCCTCAACAAATACATGGCATGAAGAAAAGGGGGTGAGAGGTAGTGACTGGTAGAGATTAAAAGGGATTTAAGAGACATAACAGTCAAATACAATGAATAAACCTCATTTAGACCCAGAATTAAAGCAACCAATGGTAATCAAAAAAATTTTTGAGATAATCATGGAAGTTTGAATATAGACTAGGTACTAAATATTAACAAAAGGAGTAACTTTTCAGTGTGAATATATCAGTGTGGCTTATAGAAAAGTTTTTTGTTATTTTTAGAATAAAATTTTAAAGTGCCCTTATCAGTTAGAGAAGCAGCCTCATTTATTTACTGGTTATATCACATGATGTCTGGGATTTTCTTTAAAATATTCCAGCAAAAACAAAAGTGGAGTGAATAGATGAAATAGGATTAGCAAAATGTCGTTAATAGTTGACGCTGGGAGATGGGTGTGTGAAGGTTTGATTTCTATTAAAAAGGAAAAAAATAAAAAGCCTGGAAGACATATCAAAACTCACTTGAGCTGTTCTAATACATATTGTCTTTTCATCACACCACTCAATTTTACTCCTAGACTTGAGTTCTGGCTCTGCACTGGAGGGTTTTGTTTTTTTTGTATTCCATTACCAGTCTATTGCTGACTCCTAAAATCTACTCATTACAGTTTTCCACATTAGAGTTGAAACTTCCACCCCTATCGGGGACTGTTGTGTGGTGGGGGGAGGGGGGAGGGGGGAGGGATAGCATTAGGAGATATACCTAATGCTAAATGAGGAGTTAATGGGTGCAGCACACCAACATGGCACATGTATACATATGTAACAAACCTGCACATTGTGCACATGTACCCTAAAACTTAAAGTGTAAAAAAAAAAACCTACTGCAGCAGGAAAAAAAAAATCAACATATAAACATTTTTCTTATTTGCCTGAAAAAAAAAAAAAAGAAAAAGAAACTTCCACCCCTATTACTGCCGCAAAGGAGAGGACCATCTAGTAATTTTATGAAAGAACCCAAGAGACATAACTAGACCTCTGCCAGACTAGCACTTTTCTCTATTCTCCCTTCCAGGGGGAAAAAAAATCTGAGGTGACTTTTACATTCCTCTAGTGGATTGTGGGATATGTCTTTAAACTCCTTTAAATAACTCCTTTACACCTTCCACCATGTCTTACACATACTAAACTCTCAATACTGTCAGCTGACCAATTTTACAATGACTTCTGGGTAATGTGAAAGCTATTTCTGCATGCATTAGAATAAAAAGGCAGAACTAAAAAAGCATCTATGTGGCCAAGAAATCTCAATTTCAATATTTTAATGTGTACTCCATTCAAAATGCATTATTTACATTTTCTGTGTCATCTATAATACATTTTAAACACTTCAGGATATGTCTGTTAAGTTCCAACTTCAACTCTAGGAGTTGCTCTCATCAAGAATGCAGTTGACGTCCTTAATATCAAAAGAAAGGCAATCAGTGTATCAAAAAGATGTCTGCACTCCCATGTTGATTGCAGCACTAGTCACAATAGCCAAGATACAGAATCAATCTAAGTGTGCATCAGTGGTTGAATGGATAAAATGTGGTACATATGTACAATGGACTATTCAGCCATAAAAAGAATAAAATCCTGTCATCTGAAACAATAGGATAGAAATGAAGGACATTATGTTAAGTGAAATAAGCCAGACAAATATTGCACGCCCTCACTCATATAGGAGCAATAAAAACTTGAACTCATGGAGGAAGAGAATAGAATGATGATTACCAGAGACTGGGAAGGGTAGTGGGGAAAAGGGAAAAGAGGGGATGGTTAATGGGTACAAAAATACAGTTAAATGGAATAAGACCTAGTGTTTGGCAACACACACGGGGCCTGTGGGCGGGGACAAAGGAAGGGAGAGCATCAGGATAAGTAACTAACGCATGTGGAGCTTAATACCTAGGTGATGTGTTAATAGGTGCAGTAAACCACCATGGTATACGTTTACAAATGTAACAAACCTGAGGTCTTCCACATGTATCCTGGAACTTATAATAAAATAATTAAAAAAAAAAAATCTAGTGTTCGGTAGCACAATAGGGAAACTATAGTTAACATTAATTTATTGCATATTTCAAAATAATGAAAAGAGTAGAATTGGAATGTTCCTAACACAAGTGATAAACGTTTGGGGTGATGGATACCCCAGTTACCCATTTGATCACTGCATATTTTGTATCAAAATACCATCTGTACCCCATAAGTATGTACAACTATTATGTATCATAGCAAATTATTTTTATAATTTTTTAAAAGACTGGAGTTAACAGGTGGCTAGCTAGCATTCTATCTAGGAAATTCATGCTGAAAGCAACTTCAAGTACTCCTGTTATCTATCCATAATCTAATCAGTATCCAATGCTTTGTTAATTAGCATATTAAATGTCGGGAGCATTTCTTGGGGAAGTGGCTCATCGACTACAATATCAAAAAGTTGCTCTTGACCTGGCATGGTGGCTCTTGCCTAGAAATCCAGAAATCCAGCACTTTCAGAGGCCGAGGTGGGAGGATGACTTGAGGCAAGGAGTTCCAGAACACCCTGGCCAACATAGCGAGATCTCATCTCTACAAAATAAAAATTAAAAAAATTAGCCAGGTGGTGGCCCACACCTGTACTTCCAGCTACTCAGGAGGCTGAGGCAGTAGGATCATTTGAGTCCAAGAAATGGAGGCTGCAGTGAGTGGCCAGTCTTGGCACAGTGGCCAAGACTGTGCCACTGCCACTGCACTCTAGCCTGTGCAACAAAGTGAGACTATCTCAAAAAAAAAAAAAAGAAAAAAGGAAAGTTACTTTTACTCACAAAGACTGAATCCATTCAGGCCTGTAATTTACCACTTCCTAAGAAAAGGCACCCAAGTCTCAACTGCTTGTTTCTTTGATTGCTGGTTACCCGATGCTGACCATAAAAGTAATGAAATCCTCTTGGATATTACTATGTCTGCCTCGAGTAAACCTTTCTTAAAGGGCTGGTTAGAGAATCTAAAAGAACAGAAAGCTGGGACTGCAATGGGCTTACTGAACACTTTTACTCCTGTTATACTTATGAATGTTTCTTTAGTAAACGTCTGAATGTGTGGCAGAATTTGGCCTATGACATATTTTCTTTTTTTTTGAGATGGAGTCTTGCTCTGTTGTCCAGGCTGGAATGCAATGGCGCCATCTCGTCTCACTGCAACCTCTGCCTCCCAGGTTCAAGCGATTCCCCTGCCTCAGCCTCCTAAGTAGCTGGGATTACAGGCATACGCCAACATGCCCAGCTAATTTTTGTATTTTTAGTAGAGACGGGGTTTCAGCATGTTGGCCAGGCTGGTCTCAAACTACTGACCTCAGGTGATCCGCCCGCCTCAGCCTCCCAAAGTGCTGGGGTTACAGGTGTGAGCCACTGAGCCAGGCCGGGCCTAAGACATGTTTTCACTGTAACCTGCTAATGAAGATGTAAAGGAGTGACTACTCTATGGCTACTACCTATCCATGCATAAAACCCTAAGAGCTGAGCATGACAAAGTTAGCTTGGTTCAGTTCACAATTATCATATGACATATACAAAGTAGATTTTTCATTTTTATTTTAAACATTTTACATTAAATGAAATTTAACCATAATAATTACAGAACATTACCACAATAATACACACAAATAACCTTTAAAATAAAAAAGAATACAATTCTTAACTAGTTAAATGACACTTTAGTGTGTAAACATAAATAAAATAAAACCCTGATGCTAAAAAGGTACATGTTCAGAGGTAAAATACATATACAAAAACATTTAAACTAACATAATCCACAACTAGATCACATTCTTTGCAAGAGAGTACAAATATTAGTACTCTACAGCTACAAAATTTCAGAATCCTGTTAAAATCAAAACCGTTGCTGGTTTATAATACACAGCACAATTCATAAGGCAAAAATATAGGCATTATCATCCAGTTCTTTAACTTCACTTGTATTTTAAGGCAAACTTGGAACTTTTTGCTTAGTATTTAAAAATAAATGGGACTTACACATGATAACTTGACAAAATTAACAATAAGTTATCTCTAGTAAAGATGTATAATATAAAAGACATATGGATAACAATTTTTCTCTCTGCAGAGATGTAAACTGGATTTTTATTTGACTGCATATTCACACCAGTAGGAAAATTTGTAAACCTATTGTATTAAAAATGTATTGTATTCCTCACTCTTTTCAAATGTGTATCAACACCAAATCAATGTACTGTAAGTGAAAATCCAGTACATATCCAGCCATGGAATAATTGTTATCTAATTAAATCATGTCTAATTAAAGTGCTGTTTACAAAGAGAAAAAAGGTTAAGAAGTAGAACTGGATGTTAACTTGACATGTGACATCTTATAATCCCTTAACTTTTAGACTACAGAGGTTATGAGGTTATCACAAGTTTACTGAACTTTAAGCAGTAAGTGTTTATTGTAGAATCTGATTTTCCTGAAAATGAGCACTTAGGTGACAATATCAGGAATCCAACACCAAAAATGAAAATAAACACAACATGTACATATATTTCTCTCAATGTCAGCCAGAGTCTTGATACTACAGGAAATATATATATTTAAAATTTCTATAGTTTTCTTACTAGAAAATACATTATCCAATTCTAGGAGATTTGGAGTTCTATAAATATTAGGTTTTTTAATATTTCTTTTTCATGCCAATAAAACCTAATTGGATACTAAGGAATTGCCTATGCATAAACTAGGTCTCTAATCACTTCTTATGATGTCAGAGATAAGGAATTAGATTCATCCTTCACCAAAATAGTTATTAGGGTCTCTCCCACTATATTTTACTCTCTTTGAGTGAAAAACAGTATATCTCTCTAGCTCCCACAGCATCTAACAGAATATCTCATACATATAGCAAACCCTCCATATGTGTTAAATTATCAAAATAAAATTTCAAAACCTAATGCCATTTTCCTATCACTTGATACCACTTCCTATAATTTAATATTCACTCACATTTAAAACAATAACAGCAATAACACAATTTATAAATATCCTTGGAGCTACATTAAAAGCCACTTACATTCTATTACAACATCCAATGATTATTGAATAGCCAAAGGTGCCTAACAGATTAAGTTGTTATAATTATAGAAGGCAAGTATCTTGCAACTGATTACATTAATTTCTATTTCCCGGTGCTGCTCTTTTCCAAAATATTTCTGGGAAATCTTAAATAGCTTTTCTCTTCTTGCCTGAATATGTAAAATTATTTCTAATACTTTTAATCCTGAGGATTTATAACCAAACATTTTGATCCTTTTTAACATAGAAACATGTGGCTTTAAATTCACAATTTGTCAGCAGAGTGTTCATAATGAAACTTCTCACAAATTTGTAAAAGAAGGCGCTAATGTAAACATATTAGTTGTCAGGTCAGATTAGTAGCTCTGGTTGTTACGAATAATACAGTAGGTTAAGCAATCCTAAAATAAATATACTTCTAAATTTTGAACATTTTTCCTTTTCCTTTCACAGATTTTCATAATTTGTTCACTGGTGTATGGCTCCTACTACTACTGCCCAAGATATTTCACATTTAGTCTTCATCAAGATGAAATTTAGATTTTTCAAAAACAATGACCAGTGTATGTTTTTGATCTAATTTACCAAATGATTATACACTAATTTGATAGTGGAGATGATACATGAGTAAAATATTGTTAAAATACAATGTATAGAATAGATGTGTTTATAATTAAAATAATTTTTTTTTTTTTGAGGTGGAGTTTCACTCTTGTTGCCCAGGCTGGAGTGCAATGGTGCAAGCTCGGCTCACTGCAACCTCTGCCTCCTGGGTTCAAGTGATTCTCCTGCCTCAGCCTCCCAAGTAGCTGGGATTACAGGTACCTGCCACAACGCCCAGCTAATTTTTTGTATTTTTAGTAGAGACGGGGTTTCACCATGTTGGCCAGGCTGGTCTCGAACTCCTGACCTCAGGTGATATACCCGCCTTGGCCTCTCCAAGTGCTGGGATTACAGGCGTGAGCCACTGCGCCCGTCCTAAAATCATTTTCCACAGTCTTTCAAATTCCCTTATCTTTTGGGAATAGGGGATTAAAAATAGTATAATAGGATATATTTAATAATTTGATTGCTATAAACAAAGAAAACTGAATTGGGGATTTAAAACTAAATATGTGATGAATCTATTTTAAACTGCTTTTCTTTAAATAAAGTCTGGGCCAACTACAATAGTGCACCTATTTCTATGCAATAGATTTATTCAAACCAATGAAAAAGTTATTGCTATATATTATTATGTTATTCAGACAAGCAACATAGAAAATACTCAGACTATCACTTGTTATTAGTTGCTCCTGTTGAGTTCTAAATTAGAAGAGACTAAAAATCACTTGCAAGGTTTTATAATCTGTGCAAATATTCATAAAGCATGATACTACATTTATGATTAAAAATGATTTTACATAGTTTTGTAGTATATATTCAAATCTACAACTGGCAGTTTATGGAAGAACAAAGAACTGTAAATTGCCCGGCTATAGTATTCAAGAAATAAACATATATACTAACAAATGAACCTATGTTTTATAATTACAAATGGCTTCTTAACAATAGTCTAGAACATTATGGCACTTAAGAATATAATATGAATTTTTTTCTCAGGAAAAATTATCTTGCGGAGACTTTATAAGGAGATCGCAGACAGGTTTAAAAAAAAATCAAGGAAAAGAAAATCAAATGACTACGGTTCCAAAATACAAGTACCGACATAATAATAAAATGCAAGTGAATGTGTTTAAGACTAACAGACATTTACTAAAACATGCTAAAATCAAATAAGTTAACCACTTTCTTTAAATAAGCTGTCACTGGCTACAGCAAACAATTTTGCTTTAAAAGATCATTTCTTTAATCAAAGTAGAACTCAACTTAGAACTATTACTCAAGTAAACATCGAGTTCCAGTTTTCCTCAATAACCTTAAAATATTCAGTTACCTAAGAAATGTACAAAGTAATGCATAACTGCCTAGTGCTTTATATTTAATGCATGTATTTCTGTTTTTAAGAAAGACATGTAATATCTAGCACAAGAAGAAAGAAGATCAAAAGTGTAACTTTCTTTAAATCACTATTCAGGAACCATGACAAGCATAACACAGGCCATTCTGATGATTTTTGGATGTTAACATTGGCGTAATCACTAACATTTTTAATAAGCACAAATGAATCAAGCCATTAAAAATGCAAAAGACTATCAAAACATGTCATGCATATCTCATACTGAACATCCAAAAGGACATCAGTTATAGCCTTGTTATAAATCCTACAGTTAGCACCATTTTATATCTGAACACTTTGAAAAAGCAAAGATCTTAAAAAACTAAAATTATAAGGATATATGAAAAAAATTAATATGCACTAAGAATGGTACTAAACACTGCTCAAATATTTACATCAGCACTGGGAGGCCTGCTGTACTACTGAAGAAAAACTGAAACACCTGATATGCTTAAACTCCTATCCATGCTAACCATAGCATAGATAGGTAATTAAATTCATCCAACGTTAACCTGCCCATATACAAAAGGCATAAACAGTAAATATCTGATTTCCTAAAATAGGGCCCCAAATAGCATGATAATAAAAGCAATTGTCTTAAAAATTTATTACATCCGTAGCCCTAAAACCATTTAGCAGGAAAGTATTCAGATGACTACCTATTGGCATGTTATTTACAACCTTTAAAAGTACCAAAATAAAAAGCAGCCCTTTGTTTGTTTTAAAACAAATGAAAAATGTGAAGCATTTACATCCAAGAAGCAGTATCGGCACTCTGTCCATTCATTCAATACACTCAAGCACCTAAAGCATCGCTCATCCTAGAAAATCATGGTTATCAGGGAAGGAGAGCTAAAATTAAAAAAAAAAAAAAAAGCAGCCACGTTTTGTCTACATGTACACTTATGAACATAAAACTAGTACATCTCAGTCTTGGGGGAAAAAGTGCAGAATTCAATTGGCAAAGTCTTTACTTTTTTTTTTTCTCTTTTTTCTTTTTGATTATTGATTTACTGTGTAATCAAGAGCAACCAAAACTACTTCTCAATTAAAAGTACCCAACAAAACTTTTGAGCCTTCATGCTACTTCAAGTTAAAAAGAAAGCAATGCAGCTTGTGGGTTTCAGAAAACTGGGCCATCCGGATGTTCATGCAGTACAAGTTTCACCACCATACTATTTCCGAGAGTTCACATTTGTCAAAGTGCAGTTAACCCAAAGTTGCAGCGACAGTATATCATGCCAGCTGAATCCAGCCACGTATCTGAGATAGGATCATATTTCTGCACTGTATTCAGATAGGAAGACCCTGAGTGACCACCGACGACATAAAGGTAGTTATCGATTACAGCAGCACCAACTCCTAGGAAAGGTTGGCAAAAAGAAGATAGAAACATGTTAACCATGAAGTATACTTTTTCTCACTAAAAATAAATTTGTATTTTAATGTTTTATTAAAATACATTTTAACAATCTATTATTAATTATACAGGCAATATACAGTAGTCCTCCCTTTATCTGAGTTTTTGCTTTCCATGCTTTCAGTTACCTGAAGTCAACCATGACTAGAAAATAGGGAGTACTATACAGTAAGATATTTTGAGGGAGACCACATCCACATAACTTTTATTACAATATATTGTTACAATTGTTCTATTCTATTATTGTTGTTGCTAATCTCTTACTGCGCCTAATTTACAAACTAAACCTTATCATAGATATATATGTATAGGAAAAAATATTACATATATAGGGTTTGGTACTATCTGCAGTTTCAGTCCACTGGGGGTCTTGGAATATATATCTCCTGTGGGTATGGGGGGCCTACTGGAGCAATATGAGCTTGATGGAAAAACAAAATCCTTAAAATAAAAGTAAGAGTTACTGAGGTGAGAGGATGGCTGGAGGCCAAAAGTTTGAGGCAGCGGTGAGCTATGACTGTTCCACTGTACTCCTGCCTGGCTCGACAGCCTAGGACCCTGTCTAGACACTGAAATAAAATAAATAAAAGCAAGAGTTGAAGTCTTCCTTTACCTCTCCTCTCTAATCCTACTCTTCCTTTCCCTTCACTACAGGAAAATGGAGTATATATCTTTCCATAGGCTATTTTTTTTAAATTTCATTTCATTCTAGAAAAATCATTTTATGAGGTTTTCAAATACATTGAAATATTTAAAATATATTAAATGACATAATTTATGCTTCTAAAAATTCTACTTTAGATATTATCTTATATAGTTCTAAAAAGAAACAGTTTACTCCAATTTTTAAAGTTCTCATTGTTTCTGTGGCTTTCCCTCTCAAGGATACAAAAGAAACAAATTATAGTAAACACTAAAACAGTTCATTTCAGCTTGTCTTTTCAGTTTCTCTTGCATGTTTGTTTCAAAAGGTTCTTTAATCCTAAATATAGGTTGAACATCCAATACCCAAAAAATATGAAATCCAAAGTGCTCCAACATTTGAAACTTTTTTTTTTGAGATGGAGTCTTGCTCTGTCTCCCAGGCTAGAGTGCAGTGGCGCGATCTCGGTTCTAGCGATTCTCATGCCTCAGCCTCCCGAGTAGCTGACACTACAGGCATGTGCCACCGCACCAGGCTAATTTTTCATTTTTAGTAGAGATGGGGTTTCAACATGTTGCCCAAGCTAGTCTTGAACTCCTGACCTCAAGTGATCCTCCCACTTCGGCCTCCCAAAGTGCTAGGATTACAGGTGTGAGCCACACTGTACCTGGCCCAACATCTGAAACTTTTTGAGCACCATATGATGCTCAAAGAAAGTGTTCACTTAGGCATTTCACACTTTAGATTTTTGAACTTGGCATGCTCAACCTGGTAAGCATAATTCAAATATTCCAAAATCCCCAATCCAAAACCTGAAACACTTCTGGTCCTAAGCATTTTGGATAGGAAATATTCAATCTGTATGAGGAGTGCTCCCTAAAGCATTTCCGTCAGTATCTTAAAAGCTTTCCCTTAAAATGATGTGATGAGTTTGAGTTCAAAGATAACAATTTTTCCTAAACCACAAAAGTGGATTTGTTTTGTTTCTACGAACTCTGAAATACAACCCTTTTTGATCAACTATACCCCTGGGGAAGAAAGAACATTTGAAAGTGAACATACAGATTACTGATATACAATAGAAAACAAAACAGAACAATCCGAGGATTGTATGTACGTAACATATGAAAAGATGACATTTGTTACATGGACAAAAAGGAGCTTCTATAAATACACACTCTAGTATAAGCATTTCCCAAAATGTATTCAGCAAGTTTGAGAAATAATAATATGCACATTGGCATATAAAATCACAATAAAGAAATCTATATACTTTTGTCTAGCTAATTGTCTTTCAAGTTTACCACATACAAGTCTTTTTTTTTTTTTTTCTGGACAAGTAATATTCCTACTACTATATTCCAAGGAACTATTATTGCAATCACATCATTATAGAAAACATTGCCTTACATGTTTAGAAATTAATAAATTCTTATTACCTGTTCTAGGTTCTTTCATTGGTCTACACACAGTCCACTGATTTTGATGAGGATCGTATCTTTCAATGCTGGACAAATGTGAGACTCCATTATGTCCACCCACCACAAAAATAAAGCCTAGCATGACACCCACGCCAAAGTGAATCCTTTTATCTGCCATGGATGCAACCATCTCCCAGGAGTCCTTACTTGGATCATAACGCTCCACACTGCAAATATTTAAAAAAATTTAATTTACAGATCTTTTGTGTCATTCTTCCTGTCAGAGCAAAACTAAAACCCACTACAGCTTTAAAAGTTCACATAATAGAGAGATATTAAACAAGAGTAGTCTGCCACAAATGCTTAGGTTTTGCTGATAAGATTGCAAAGATAAAAGCTTACCTTGTAAACAAGGTGCAATTCCATATGCTATTCCATTATATTGTGCAAGCGGCAAAGTATATTAAGAGCATAGAACTTGGAGTCAGAAGACCTGGGTTCAAGTATTAATTCTGTATACCTAGGGCTGAACGAACCTTAACCCTACTGCTGTGGATTTGTGTAATCCTGAATAAGTCATTTCCTCTCACCTGCAAAAATGAGGATAGTGCAACCTGAAGGGATTCATATAAGAATAAAGTCAAATGAGTATGCACGTGACTTTGAAAACCACTAACTGAATACAGACTTTTTTTTTTGTTCCTAAATTTTATTTATTTATTTTTGAGGCAGGTCTCGCTCTGTCACCTAGGCTGGAGTGCAGTGACAAGATCAGAGCTCACTGCAGCCTCAAATTCCGGGGCTAAAGTGATCTTTCTGCCTCAGCCTCCTGAGTAGCTAGGACTAAAGGTACATGCCCCCATGCCTGGCTTGAATACAGAGGTTTTTAGGATCTTCTATACAGTTAAGGGGAAAAGAAGAGGAAGAGAGGGGTGAGGGGGGAGAAAAACCTTTATTTTTTTTCGTCACAGGAGAATTCATGTGGCTTACTGCAAAGCAATCACTGTAGATTGCATAGTACAAACTGGCTAATCATAATTATCTCAGGGTGATTTAGGAGTACTCAGGAATTTGAGTCAAGACTGTGTTTCAGAGAACGTGTGGCATTTCTAAGCTGCATTATGGAATCCAAATTAAATCAGAATTTTCAAAAAGGCTTCCCTAGAAAATTCTAGCAGCTGTTTAAGACTATGGTTTCCTCTGAAGGGGCACAAAGGCACAGAGGTAAGATTGTTGGGCTTGTTCTGGCCCTAACCTATTTCCTGAAAAAACCATAAGCATTTAACAGGCTGTGACACCCTTCTGGAGTTCATAATAGAGACTGGGTAATGTTTCTGAAAGAACTCCAGGATAGAATCCATTAGACCAAAATCATTGAAGAAGAGTTGATGCACTGCAGCAAGACTTTCAAGATAATCAAATTTAAAATACTTAACCTTTTATCTTACAAATTTTGGGCAGAAGCTTTTCAAAGAATAGAAATGCATGTCTATGTCCCATATTTTTCCTTCAACTAAGGGCAAAAAATATAAATAAATAAAAGGAGGAATACTTTGGCTTCAATAGAAATAAAAATTTACAGATGAAATGCTGTTGTGCCATCACTTTCTCAGTCAACAAACCTCAGTATTTGTAGAGGATTGGTTCCAGGATCCACCCCATCCCAAGGATACCAAAATTTGCAGATGCTCAAGTTCCTTATATAAAACAGTATAATATTTGCATATAAGCTACACGTATCCTCTTGTATACTTTAAATCATCTCTAGATTACTTATAATACTATGCAAATAGCTGTTATACTGTATTATTTTGTTTTTTATTATTGTAAATTTTTTCAAATATTTTTGATCCACAGTTGGTTGGATCTGTGGATGTAGAACCCGTGGATATGCAGGGCTGACTGTATGCCCTGTCATTAAAATACTCACAATCAAAATAACACAAACCACTCTAATTACTATTAAAGATACAATCTTTTCTTTTCTTTCTTTCTTTTTTTTTTTTTTTTTGAGACAGGGTCTCACTCTGTTGCTCAGGCTGGAGTGTAGTAGTGCATTCAAGGCTCACTGCAGCCTCAACCTCCTGGGCTCAAGCAATCCTCCCACGTCAGCCTCCCAAAGTATTAGGATTACAGGCGTGAACCACCACACCTGGCCAAAGATAAAATCTTTGGAACATCAATTTTCAATAAAGGTTCAGAATTATGATTAATTTCTCATATAACTAGTTACTTCATACTTTTATTTCCTCATATATATTTCTCCTTTATTCAGATAATACTACAGAATACAGATATCACAAATTCAAACTCCAGCACAAGTCAAATACCTGATGATACATGTATGATTACAGGAAAGAATTCAGAAAGGAATATTTAAATAAGGTTTTAAGTTTATGATGTGCTATAATATTGTATAGACATACAGGAATTAAATTTCTACTTCTTTATTCTATTAAGCAATACAATAAAAGATAATTTACATACTGTGCACATAGATGTACACACCACACAAAATCTAAAGTTGTCTAACTTCATCTTATTTTTAGGTTTCTGAGTTTTAAAATCTAGTCCATTTATAGTGAATGAATGTAAAATTTAATGAGAGGGATTTGATTGTTAGGTTTGTATTAAATTCCCATGTAAAACAATTACAATTATATCCATGGAGCAGATTAAGTTTCCCAAATGCCGGAAGTTCATTCATACACACAAATTGTTTAAAACTCAGAAATCATTGCTAATGAGACTTTTAAAAATCCACAAACATATGCAATTTAATTATTAAGTTAAATACCTGTTCATGTGGGCAGGACCATACCCACCAATGGCATATATCATTCCATCCAATACCGCTGCAGCAAAACAACTTCTTGTTGTCGTCATTGGTGCCACAGGTTGCCATTTTCTTATTTTGGGAATGTACTTCTCTACAGATTGTAAATAAGATTGTCCATCATAACCACCTAAGGCATAAAGTTCTCCTGCAAGTACTACTACTCCAAGAGTACTTCGGCTTTCATTCATTCTCTCTAGAGAAGTCCAAGTATTTGTATCAGGATTCCAGCATTCTACTGAATTTTCATGTTTTCTGATAGTGACGCCAGGACGCACATTAGTTGCAATACCACCTATAACATATACTTTTTGGTCTAAAACGCATATTCCAAATTCATAGCGAGGAATGTTTAGGGGTGCCAAACCAATCCAAGAGTCATTCTGAGGAAAGTACATCTCCACACTAAAGAACAAGCAGAAAAAATACAAAATTTAAAAACCAAAGTGGCCCATAAAGACAGATATGTTTAATCTTATTAGTAATCAGGGACACAAAAATTAAAAGCACAATAAACCATGACACACCTTCCAAAGTGGCAAAAAATATAGAGTCAGATAACAATTGTTGGCAAGAATGTGTAGCAAGAAATGCATACTCCGTTGGTGAGAGTGTAAACTTGTATAAATTACTCTGGAAAACAATTTTACATTATCTAAAAAAGTTGAAGATACATGTGTCCTGACTCAGTAATTACATTCCTATGTATCTACTCTTCTGAATGTCTATTATAATTTTGCATCTAGATAAATATACACAAATGTTCACAGAAGCACAACACAATCATCCACCAAAAGAATGGTTAAAATGTACTTTATGTGTCCTGTCTGAGCAACTCTACTGATGAAAAAGGCATGCATACATATATGTCCAAGAGTGTTTACTACAGTATTATTTGTAACAGCTCCAAAGTGGAAACAATCCAAATGTTTATCCACTATAAAATGGATAAATTGTGCCATATCATATAAGAGAATACTACATGGCAATGAAAGGAACAAACTATAGCTACATGTCGCTGGGGGAATCTTACACACATAATGTTGAGATAAAAAAGTCAAATTCAAAAGGATATCAATTAAGTTCAAAAACAGGTAAAACGAGTCTCTGGATTAGGAATGAAGATAGTGGTCACTTTTGGGGAGGACAAGAAGGGAGCTCAAGGGTGGCTTTTGAGTGTTGGTCATACTCTGTTTCTTGAACTGGTTTGTAATGTTTACTTTGTGGTAATTCACTGAGCTGTACATTTGGGATTTGTACATTTTTCTGTATGTGTGTAACACTTTAATACTTAAAATTAAAATTTTTATTGTAGAAAGATAAAGTATATTATGCTCATACACTATATAACATATCAATTAAGTGAACCATTTCCTCATGCAATCTCACAGATGAATTTCACAAACATTGTTCAGTGAAAAAACATCTGAATAATATATATTACTGCACTTATATTAAAACGTGTAAAACCTAACAATATATTGGGGCACATTTAATATGTGGCAAAATTATAATGAAAAGCAAGGGAATAGTTCGTAAAAATTCAGGACAGTGGATACTTCTGGAGGAAGGGAGATGGCAGCAAGGAGGGGCACAGGGGGACTTCAGAAGTATTGTTAATAGTCTGTGAAGCTGGTTGATAGGTACTTCAGTATTTATTCTTGATACCCTGCACCCATATACTATATAATCTTTTGCATGTATGTATGTGTATGTGTATATATATGTGTGTATATATATATATATATATATATATATCTTTACCCTCCCCCCGCAAAGTTGGGAAAAAGTAGCTAATGTCCCCAAACTCAATAATGTAACAGCATAAAAAAAGTCCTCCATCCAGTATAATCAAGCTATATTCATTCACTCAATAGTTACAGAATTCCTATTTAAAGTCAGTTTTTATTATAATACTTGTTTTAAAAATATGAATTTGATGCAATGATATATGATGGAGTAGTCTGACCCTAACAAGGTTTAAAAGAGAATGGGAGATAAGGAAGTGAAAACAAGGGGTATAACTTTCCAATGATTTTTACTATAATGAGTAACATAAATATGAGCAGATAGCTATGAAGTGGGGCAGAGAAAGACCATGGGACCAGAGGGGATTAATTTAACCTGGAAGCTTAAACCAAAATGTGTTTGCATGCTGATGGTAATGATACATATAGTACAGAAGGAGAAGATGATGATATAGGAGAGAGATAGGATAAATGGAAAAGCAAAGTCTTTGTGTAATGCAGAGTGAATGAAATCTAGTGAATAAGTAGAGAGGTGGAAGGGTTGGTCTTAGAAATAACTTGGCAGATTTGGTGTTGGGAAGATGAGGTAGTTCTCTTCTGGTTGCTTCCATCTTTTCAGTAGAATAAGAGGTAAGGGGAAGGGTTTGTGGATGTTTTTAAGAGAGCAGAAGGTGTCAGACATGAGGGAGTGAAAGAATAAACTGATTAAGGAAATGTAGAGTAGTTACTGGGGAGTGCTGAAGGCTCCATGTGAGACAAGTTAAAATGAGTATGTAGGTTTCTCCAGTTATATTCTGCTGCTCAGATGTAGCCATGGCATAAGTGGAGAATTGAATTTAACTAGATGAGTATGACGGAGGAACAGAAAGGCAAAGGGGCCATGGCGTATTTAAAGGAATGATGACTGTGATGTTTCTCGAATCTAAGCTAGGCAAGATGGAAGATAAGAACGTGTGGTGGTTCAAGAGCGATCAATTCTACTAACTGATTATGGGGCCAATGGATGAAGAATCCTGAAAGGGACAAAGACTAATTGGAGGGTGTGTACTGAAAGAAATAAGCTGGCAAGAAAAAACCACTGTCAAAGAGTGGAATGTGTGAACCAAGATTTTTGAATGTGTTGAAGTCACTGGTAATAACAAAGGCTGGCATCTGAAGTAGGAACAGTCTAGGACTGAGCCCTTAACCTGTAGGATATGGTTAACTCTTAAGACTTAGTGTCAGAATTGAATTGTTTTTTTTGTTTGTTTTTTTCTTTTTTTTTTTTTTTTTTTGAGACGGAGTCTCACTCTGTCGCCCAGGCTGGAGTGCAGTGGCGCGATCTCGGCTCACCGCAACCTCCACCTCCCAGGTTCAAGTAATTCTCCTGCCTCAGCCTCCTGAGTAGCTGGGATTACAGGCATGCACCACCACCCTCAGCTAACTTTTTTTGTATTTTTAGTAGAGACAGGGTTTCACTATATTGGCCAGGCTGGTCTCGAACTCCTGAACTTGTGATCTGCCTGCCTAGGCCTCCCAAAGTGCTGGGATTACAGGCGTGATCCACTGTGCCCGGCCCAGAATTGAATTGTTAAATACCTAGTTGATGTCAGAGAATTGGAAAATTGGTTGGTATGAGAGTAAGACTTCTCAGTGATAGTAAGACTAAAGGTTATGATGATGGATTATCTGTAAGTTATGGATTTCTGGAGATGATTTAGCTAAATACATACAACATATAATGTCATTAGTCCTTATGGTCTTTTGATGGTGTCTTAGTTCATTTTCTGCCGATATAACAGAATACTACAGACTGGGTAATTTATAAAGAACAGGAGTTTATTTGGCTCAAGGTACTGGAGGCTGGGAAGTCCAAGAATATGGTGCTAGCATCTGGGAAGGGTCATCTCATGGTAGAAGACATCACATGGATAGCTAGCAAGCCTGTGCACAAGACAGAGAAAATGGCAGCCGGACTTATCCTTTTATTAAGAGCCCACTCTCGCAATAACTCACTCACTCCCACGATAATGGTATTAACCCCTTCAAGAGGGAGGATCCTTCAGGGTCTAGTCACCTATTAAAGGCCCCACCTCCTAATACTGTTCAATGGCAATTACATTTCCAACATATGAACTTTTGGGGAACACTTTCAAACCATAGAATTTTGCCCCTGGCCCTCAAAATTCGTGTCCTTCTCACATGCAAAATATATTAATTCCATCCCAATAGCCCCAAAAGTCTTAACTCATTCCAGCATCAACTCAAAAGTCCAAAGTCCAGAGTCTATCTAAATCATATATAAGCAAGAGTCAAGGCATGATACATCCTGAGGCAAATTCCCTTCCTGCTGTGAGCCTGTGAAATCAAAACAACTTATTTACTTCCAAAACACAATGGTGAGAAAGGCAGAGAATAGATATTCTCCTTCCAAAAGGGAGAAAAAGGAAATACAAAGAGTAAGAGGGCCCAAGTAAGTCCAAAACCCAACAAGGAAAACATTAAGTCTTCTTTTTTTTTTTTGAGACTGAGTCTCGCTCTATCGCCCAGGCTGGAGTGCAGTGGTGCGATCTCGGCTCACTGCAAGCTCCGCCTCCCGGGTTCACACCATTCTCCTGCCTCAGCCTCCCGAGTAGCTGGGACTACAGGCGCCCACCACCACGCCCAGCTAATTTTTGTATTTTTAGTAGAGATGGGGTTTCACTGTGTTAGCCAGGATGGTCTCGATCTCCTGACCTTGTGATCTGCCCGCCTTGGCCTCCCAAAGTGCTGAGATTACAAGCGTGAGCCACCGCGCCCGGCCGAAAACATTAAGTCTTAAAGCTGGTGAATAATCTCCTTCGACTCCATGTCCTACTTCCTGGATACACTGGGGCAGGAGTTGGGCCCCCAAGACCTCTGGCAGCCCTGCCCCCATGACTTTGCTGGGCTTAGCCCATGCAGCTCTCACTGGTTGGAACCTTGTGCCTACAGTTCTGACAGGCTGACGTTGCACACTACTTGCACTACAGTTCTGTGGTTTTTGGGGGTGGCCCCATTCCCATGACTCCCCTAGCCATTGCCCTAGTGAGGGTGCTCTGTAGTGCTTCTGCCTCAAGACAGGTTTCTGCTTGCCCCCTGTGCTATCTGCAACACTCTTACAGTAGGAGAAGGTAGCCATGCCCCCATAACTCTTGTAGTCTGCAAGCCTGTAGAGTTAACATCACATGGCCAACACCAAAGCTTACTACTTGTGCCTTCTAGAGTAGCAGCCTGAGCCACGTCTGGGCCTATTTGAGCCACAG
Organism: Pan paniscus; assembly: GCF_029289425.2. Classification (NCBI taxonomy): domain Eukaryota; kingdom Metazoa; phylum Chordata; class Mammalia; order Primates; family Hominidae; genus Pan; species Pan paniscus. The sequence continues at coordinate 46,112,105 of NC_073264.2, forward strand.
CTGGGGAAGCTACACTAGAATGTGGAGAGCAGACTCCCAAGGTGGCCATGGGCAGTGAGCATGTGGAGGGTGTCCCAGGCTGATTCCCCCAAACCATTCTGCCCTCCTAGTGTTCTGAGACTACAACGGGAGGCACAGCCTCGAAGATCTTAAAATGCCTTCAGGGCCTTTCTCCCATTGTCTTGACTAGCACTTGGCTCCCTTGTAACCACACTCATCTCTTTAGCACACATCCTTGGTTTACTTTCCTAAAAGATACCTTTTCACTTTTTACATGGTCAAGCTGCTAATTTTCCAAGTCTTTCTGTTCCGCTTACCATTTAATTATAAATTCCATTTTTAAATCATTTCTTCCCTCTCGCACCTTACTATATGCAGTTAAAAGCAGCCACAAAGCAGCCTGAATGTTCATCGCTCTGAAGTTCTGCATTCCATAAAGTCCTAGGAAACTGATGCAATTCAGCAAGGGTCTTTGCTAATATATAGCAAGGATGGCCTTTACTCTCAGTTTCTGCTTGAGACCTCATCAGAATAGCTTTACTGTGCACATTTCTATCAACATTCTGATCATGCCCACTTAAGTTATCTCTAAAAAGTTCCAGAATTTCCCTATGGCTCTCTTCTTCTGAGCCCTCACCAGAATCACCCTTAACATTCTATTCACGGCAATCTAGGCTTCTTCCAGACTCCTACTTAAAATTCTTCCAACCTCTACCCATTAACCAGTTCCAAAGCCACTTCCATATTTTCAGATATTTGTTGTAACAATGGCCCCACTTTTTGGTACCAGTATTCTGCCTTGGCCCATTTTCTGCTGCTTTAACAAAATACTGGGTAATTTATAAAGAATAAAAGTTTATTTGGCTTTCAGTTTTGGGGGCTGTAAAGTCCAAGAGCATGATGCCTGCATCTGGGAAGGGTCATCCCATGATGGAAGACATCACATGAAGTGCAAGCGAGTATGTATGTGAGACAAAGAGAAAATGGAAGCAGGACTTATCTTATTATCAGGAGCCCACTCCTGAGATAACTAACCTACTCCCACAATAATAGCATTAATCCCTTCATGAGAGCAGAGCCCTTATGGCCTAATCACCTCTTAAAGGCCCCATCTCTTAACATTGTTCCAACAGCAATTAAGTTTCCAACACAAGAATTTTGGAGGGACACATTTAAACTATAGCAGAGGGCAATAATAATCAGTTCTAATAAGAGTTTCATTCTTGAATTAGACCTGTGGTTTACAGTGTTGAGATGAGTGACGTGGCTGAATGTCCATTCAACATTTAACATATTTGCACAACTATTCAAAAATGCTTTCAATGTATTGCCATCCTTATGACTCCTTATGTATAAGTAGAAACAGTACAGTTCTCAGAGCTTCCCCAATTTTCTTAAGTTACCTACCCAATCCCCACTTTCTTCTCTAGCAGGCCTCCTCTCTTAATTAAAGAAAAAAACTAAAGCCATTGGACAAGTGCTGTTTTAAACCCTTGCTTTCAACACCCCCCCCCCCCCCAGTAAACCTCAATTGTCTTGAGGCATAAAGAGTCTCTCTTTCTCCTATTCACAACTTTCTATCATTGCTTTTGATATCAATCTCTTCTATTTCCTCTAAGATCTTGCTTCATCAATAAGCATTCATCTATCTTATATCTTTACCCTATCCCTCTTTACTTATCTCTTTATTCATCTAATTATAAAAATACTTGGGAGGCTGAGGCGGGTGGATCACAAGGTCTGGAGTTCAAGACCAGCCTGACCAACATGGTGAAACCCTGTTTCTACCAAAAATACAAAAATTAGCCGGGTGTGGTGGCATATGCCTGTAATCCCAGGTACTCAGGAGGCTGAGGCAGGAGAATCGCTCGAACTCAGGAGGCAGAGGTTGCTGTGAGTTGAGATCATGCCAATACATTCCAGCCTGGGCAACAAAGTGAGACACCTGGGCGACAGAGCGAGACGCCGTCTCCAAATAAACAAAAAAAACTCATGTCTCTCTCTTCAAGAACAAAATAAAACCAAACAAAACTTCCCCTGATGCTATCAGTTACTGCCTTAACTCTCTCCTTCCTGTCTCTAGCAAGATTCTTAAAAGAAAAGTCTTCATTCAGTTTATTTCCTTACTTTGTATTCACTTCTAGGCCCACTGTAATGTATCTACAGCATTTCTACAACTCTGCTTGAAATTACCCACCAAGGCCAGGCACGGTGGCTCACGACTGTAATCCCAGCACTGTGGAAGGCTGAGGCGGGCAGATCACCTGAGGTCAGGAGTTCGAGACCAGCCTCAGCATGGAGAAACCCTGTCTCTACTAAAAATACAAAATTAGCTGGGCGTGGTGGTGCAAGCCTGTAATCCCAGCTACTCGGGAGGCTGAGGCAAGAGAATTGCTTGAACCTGGGAGGCGGAGATTGCGGTGAGCCGAGATTGCGCCACTGCACTCCAGCCTGGGCAACAACAGCGAAACTCTGTCTCAAAAAAAAAAAGAAAAAAGAAAAAGAAATTACCCACCAAAAGTCATTATGTTCTCCATAATGCCAAGTTTAAGAGCCACTTTTCCATTTTTATCTTTCTGGGTCTTTCCAGTGCATTTTACATAGCTGATCACATTCCTTCCTTCTTGACACACAAATTCCTTGGCTTTTATGACTCTATTCACTTGGTTCTCCTACCGCTAAAATTGTTCCTGCTGCCCTCATCTTAAATATTAATGTTTCCCAGATTTTCATTCACAATCAATCCTTTTTCCTCTCTATATTTTCTCACCAGGCAAAAGGAGGAACATTTAAACTGTCAATAACTCCATCAAAGACTTCATAGTTTTAATTCATACCTCTAAACTACACTATATGCTGATGACCTTCAAATTTCCAGCCCTGAGCTCTTCTTTGAGCTGTGCACTCATATCCAGCTACCATAGAATATCCTTTACCTGGATATTTCATAGGCACTTCAAACTCAATGTGTCCAAAACTCTTCCCCTGAAAGTGGCTTCTCCTCCCATATTCTCTCTCTCTCTCTGCATATATGAACCACCCATGTAATCATCTAATCAAAAGAACTCATTCATCTTGGATTTCTCCCTCTTCCTCATCATCCCTCCCTCATATCCATTCAAACACCAAATCCTGTCAATTTACTCTGTTAAAACATTTTTTAAAATGAATGCCCCGTTCTCTATCTTTACTACTTCTACCCTAATTTAGGATCTCATCATCTCTTGCCTATATTAGATAAGAGGTTCTACAATAACATCTTATTTAATCAATCTGATATTAATCCTGGCCTCTCAATTTTTCCCATAATACAGCCAGAATGATGCAAATCTAATAATTTCACTAACCTCCTTAGAATGGTTTTGCAACCCACATAAAAGTCTTTTTTTTTTTTTTAAATCATGGCATACAATAACTTCTTTGACTTGGTTCAAAGACCACTGCTTGACACTTCTTGGTTAGAACCCTTTACTTCTGAATACCAATCAGCTTTTAGTTTCCTGAATATCCCATAATGTATCATGCCATTGTGTCTTTGTACATTCCTCGTGACCTTTCTTCTTTCTCTGCTTGATTCTTGCTTAGCATTCAACACTCAACTTGGACATGAAGTTCTCTACAATTCCTCTTCCCTAAATCCCCCAGATGGGATAAATGATTCTCTTTAATGTTTCTATAAAATTATCTTGATCGTTGCATAAACATTATGTATTATTTTCTACATGTCTCCTCTACTAAATTATGAACTTGTTGAAGGTCAATTATCTAGCAGTGTATCTGATGCACAGGTGTTTAATATCTTTTGTAGAGTTAAACTGAATGATCATTCAGGTTGGTTTTAATTTTTCCAGAGTTATAATAATGCTGCAATAAACAGCTCTATGCAAATAATACTTTTAATTTTTAAAATTTTATTATGATAGATTCTATGATAAAAGATTACTATGTCAAAAGATATGAACAGGTCTTATTATTCTTCAATAATTTGTTATTTTTAATAGTTGAGAAAATAAGAGGCAACTGCTTAAAAATTTTTACACTATAAATACATATTCGAAAATTTTTGTCATAATATTTACTAATATAATTTACTTTATGCCAGTAACCAGTGCATTTCAGAATAAGAGTTAAACAATCAATTCGTGTAGCTAACATAACTAATGTTCTATGTGTAGCCCAGTCTCAACAATACTAGTTTCAGGTTACAGTTAAAATGTATTATGAGGCTGGGTGCAGTGGCTTTTGCCTGTAATCCCAGCACTTTGGGAGGCCAAGGCAGGTGGATCACCTGAGGTCAGGAGTTTGAGATCGGCCTGACCAACATGGTGAAATCCCATTTCTACTAAAAATACAAAATTAGCTGGGCATGATGGCACATGCCTGTAATCTCAGCTACTTGGGAGGCTGAGGCAGGAAAATCACTTGAACCTGGGAGGCGGAGGTTGCAGTGAGCTGAGATTGCACCACTGCACTCCAGCCTGGGCAACAAAAGCCAAACTCTGTATCAAAAAAATAAAAAATAAATAAAATAAATAAATAAATAAAATGTATTATCGGACTTTTTTTTTTTTTTCAAAACAGGGTCTCATTCTGTCACCCAGGTTAGTGCGCAATGGTGCATTCATAGCTCACTGCAACTTCAAACTCCTGGGCCTAAGCAATCCTCCTGCCTCAGCCTCCTGATTAGCTGGGACTACAGGAGTGCAACACTACTCCCAGATAATATTTTAAATTTTTTGTAAGGACAGGATCTCGTTATAATGCCCAGGCTTGTCTCAAACTCCAGTCTCAAGTGATCCTCCTGTGTTGGCCTCCCAAAGTGCTGGGATTACAGGTATTTTGAGACTTTTTTAAAGATGCAGAATTTATCAGTTGCCATTGATGAAACGTCAAGTTTCCTAACATTGGAAAGGGAAAAGCAATCTACCAAATTTTTGGAAATGGTCAGAAATCCACAGTATTAAAAAATATGTATTAAACACAAAAGTTTTCATGAAGCAATCCTATCTAAGAAAAAGCAAAAATAACTTCAAGCTATATTTTCAATGTATAAAAGTTACTAGTATAATGCACCAAATTAAGGGTTGGCAAGCTATCACCATGGGCCAAATTTAGCCCACTAGCTATTTTTATAAATAAAGTTTTATTGGAACACATCCATGTTCATTCACTTATGTATTATCTTTGGCTGCTCTCACACTACAATGGCAGAGTTAAGTAGATGCCACAAAGATTACACGGCTCACAAAGTCTAAAATATTTACTGTTTGGTCTTTTATAGAAAAAGTCTGACAATTCCTAATCTAAGTTATTGGGGGGAAAAAAACATACTTCTTAATGCTGTCTTTTAAAAATACACTGAAGAAAACAAATTACATTCAAAGTACATAATTTATATCAGTATCCTATTTTTTCTCATTTCTTTGGTAGCACTTCTAGTGAACTGTTTTCATTCAAACCCATTCCTGTCCCCAGTTCCCTCACCACAGGTTCCTAGTTCTCTTCTTTGCTATCTTCTGATATCATTGACAATAATAAATCTCTTCTGATGTGGTCTGACTCAAATAAACATGTAAATGGTTCCAGAAAGAAAGAAAGACAGAAAATGGAATAAAAGTTTGTGAGTAACCAGGTGGATAAAGTGTGCACTTGGGGAGATGGTTAATAATTGAGAGTATTGTAGAGAATGAATGACAATATAATAAAAACAATCACGTAAGTATTTTAGGAAGAAGAAAAAAACTAAAAAGAAGCAAAGAAAAGTAAAAAGGAAAATCAAACTATTTTTAAAATATAGAAAATCTGCACATTTAAAAAGCATAAAATCAATTAGCATCATTCATTTAGGAAAGCCTTCTATTTACCTATCCAAACAGGCAAAGAGTCCAGATTTCCCTCCTACTGCACAAAGTACTTTGGGAGCACAGCGAGGTCGTGTCATCAAGACTGTCTGATGAGAGAGTCTATGTTCAGGCATAAAGTGGTACTTTAGGGCTTCATTCAAAAGATGTTTACAAGTGCGATCATCACGAATAAGATGATTTGCTTCATATAGTCTAGTGAGAAACTTAACACTCAACAATGGTAATCGTACACTGTTTAGTAACCGTGCTAAGTATTTCTGGCGTTCTTGTACATCATACTTGATCCAAGACTCTAATGCATAAAAAACAGTCTCTTCGGTAGCTACATTCAAACAGTCATTGGAAACAATTTCATCCAAGTCAGCATGTGTAAGCTCAAAAAACTCTTCAGTCTGGCAAACAGCTTCAAAATTCTGGCATATGTATTTAGTGGCTGCCAAATAAAGGTCACGGCAACCATATGTTTCTGCAAAACGAGAAATTCCAATACAATTACCAGGATCAAGTTGGCTTTCAAGAAATGCACAACATTCTTTCAGGACAAGTTTTATCTGGAGTAGGTTTGCTGCTGGCAGGAGAGATTCAACTGTGTCCTGAGAAATAAAAACAGTCCCTGTATAGGCATACTCCACAATGGCCTGGAGAGCAGTTTCATCAATGCATTGAAACTCAACCTCACTGTTCTCTTTTTCAGAAAGGTTTCCAGTGAACATAGCTTTGAAATACGGGCTGACGCTGGCAAGTACCACTTTGTGAGCATGAATTTTAACATCACCTACTCGAAGAATGATGTCACAGAGTTCGTGATGTTGGCGAAGAAGATTCAAGCCCTGCAGAAGTTGTTCAGAATGCAAGTGGGTTAAGTTAGCAAGCATGTAGGTCGGGGATGTGTGGTCCATCTACAGAAAAATAAAAAAGCATAGACAGTTATTTCAAAGTAAACTTGTCAAAAACACTGCTTTTCAAATAGTACAGAATAATCAGATTTGTAATTTATTTGTCTATTCATTGGTTTTTAAATACTTCATAGTAAATACTAGAACTAGAGGCTTTCAGAGTTAGAAGAGATTTAACAATCACATCATTCAACTTATTTATTATAGATATTAGGAAATGGAAGCCCAAAAGGTTACATGAGATGCCCCAAACCAAAACAATCTCTGACAATGGACTTTTGGATCAAAACTTTACCAACTTTTTCATTTTGTTTCCCTTGCATTAAATTCAAGTCTGAGCTATCACTAAAATAAAATGAAAATATGAGGGGAAAAACTTGGTTAAAGTAAAATTATATGTAGAACAAACAATACTATTTGCCAACCAACAGATGCTTTAATTGGGCAGAAATTTCATATTAACATACTTTACCCAAAATTTCAATAATTGCTTTGACAGAGGGTGCTGAATTTAATGAAGGTACTATTACCACCAATTAATTTAATTAATTATGAACAGAATCCAAAGTCCCATGAGGGCAATAAGGCTCACTTACTGATCTATATATACCATACCCACTCAACTTTTTTTTTTTTTTTTTTTTTAGATGGAATCTCACTCTGTCACCCAGGCTGGAGTCCAGGGGCATGATCTTGGCTCACTGCAACCTCTGCCTCCCAGCTACAAGTGATTCTCCTGCTTAGCCTCGCAAGTAGCTGGGATTACAGGCACCTGCTAACATGCCTGGCTAATTTTTATATTTTTAGTAGAGACAAGGTTTCACCATGTTGGCCAGGCTGGTCTCAAACTCCCAACCTCAAGTGATCCACCTGCTTCGGCTTCTCAAAGTGCTGGGATTACAGGCATGAGCCACCGCACCCAGCCTCAACTCTTGATCATTAATTCAGATCATGCCCACTCAATCTACTTGCCACTTTGTGCTTCTGGAAGATGAAAAAGAATAAAAATAGCAGGGAAGAAAAGGGATGAGAAAGAAAAGAAAGTGGAGAGACAATAAAGACTATGGTAGGCAGAATAATGGCTCCCCAAATGACATTCACATCCCTATCCCTGGAATCTGTGAATATTACTTTATATGGCAAAAAGGGATTTTGGAAAGGATTAACAATTTTGAGATGGGGACATGATCCTGGATTATCCAAGTGGGCCCAAAATGCAATCAACATGTACCTTATAAGAAGGCAGAAGGAGACATGACACAGACAGAAGAGGAGGTCATGTGACTAAAGAGGCAGGGACTAGAGTGCTGCAGCCACAAACCAAGGAATGCTGGCAGTCACCAGAAGCTAGAAGAGCCAAGAACAGATTCTCCCATAGAGCTTCTGGAAGGAACATGGTCCTGCCACCTTAATTTTAGCCCACTGACACAAATTTCAGACTTCTGGCCTCCAAAACTGTGAGAGAATACATTTGTTTTGTTTTAAGCAACTGAGTTTGTGTAATTTGTTACAGTAACCTTAAGAATTAATACATGGATATTTCAGAATGGATTGTAGCAGCTGCTTAGAGTAGACAAAAGGAATACAGGTCATGTATACAATATAAGCTATTTCCTTCCTGTCTCACTCACATTTCAATCACAAGTTATGGCAATAACAAAAAAGTACATTTGGTTTCCATCTTAAAACCATCAATTCCATAAATTCAAACATTTTGAACACTATTGAGAGAGTATAGCACTTCATTCTTATACATTTTTAAGTGGAAAAAATCCAACTCTTGAAATTTTTATCTTTGTCAAGTACGTAATTGTTTCATACTTATTTCACAATGAATTTTAAGTCAGTTAATAAATTATGTTAATATGGCCACCTTCCAGCTGGTAACAGCCTCCACTGCTGATCTCTGCAAATAATCTCACACCTATCTACTAGAAAAATTCTCAAATGTTATTGCAGTCATGGTATAAACAAGTCCCAAGAAGCTTCTGGGTCTTCCAGTAGGTACTTTTTTTCCAGAACATAATACATACTAGTAAGTAGATGGCAATCAGAAGGCATAAGTTTAGATCTGTACACGTTCTGTTAGTTATTCCAGTGTTGATCTTTTTAACCTATGTAACTTCTTTTAGCCTCAGGTTTATGAAAAAGTTAAAATCTAGACTTAAAAGTAAAGAATGAATAACAGGAAAGGCAAGTAGATAGAAAAAATAGGTAATGGGGTTAAGAAAGCAGTCCTTGTTAACTTTACCTTCTCAATCTTTGTTTTCCTTATTTGCAGAATGAGATCATAATAATACCTGTACTTTATTATTCAGGTATTAATGTAGCTGAGGTTTTTGAGGATCAAATCAGACAATGTACATAAAAACATGATAAACTGTAAGTGATATTGTACTACAGTAATACTATGGTAGCAGTGAGGGGATAGAGATAAAACATATCAGTGAAGAACACAGACTTTGGAAATAAGGTAATGAGTTTTAGTCCCATCTGAATCTTATATTATTAGGTGGAATAATAGGTACCAGCCTTTCTTAATCTAAGTATTAATTGTTTCATTCATAAAATAAGAATACCCCACTTATCTCAGAAGTTTACCTGAAAGTGATTCTCTAAAGTTCTACAAAATATACAGCTTGAGGTGTTAAGAATATAGTACTTATGTCTCACTGTACTAAATTGCCACTTCCCAATATCCCCACTTTCACTAATTCCCATTCTTTCCCACAATGACCTTTTACTCTTATGATGCTCATGTAATGACTATAGCTCTATATAAAACTTGCTATCTCCCAAATATTTTCTTACCACACGTTAGATTTTGTCTATAACCTTTCTCCTCTGATCTTCCTTTCCTCCGATTCAAATTCTCAAAACTCAAGATCAAAAATTAACTTTACCTGGATGTCTATAAGCATTTATTTACTATATTCCTTTACATGCAATTAATTCAATTATATGTGTTGCTCTGTAAAACATACCCCTTTCAACTCTCATTTTCTGATTTAACAAGGAGAATGGTAGACTAAAAAGTGAAGGATGAACAACAGAAAAGGAAAATGTATGCAAAAAATAAGAGAAGGGATTGAAAAAGGAGACCTAGTCACTTTGTAAATTCATCTCTCTCTCAGACTAAACAATTATGTTTCAAGATATTTAAAAGAGCCTGCAAATGAGATTCTTGAATCATTACCAGTGCCACAGGACTGAAGACTATTTTCAAAAATAAGACAGTAAATTCTACAATATGGTAAGATTTCTGTTAATTTCAGATAACATTCTAAAACAAATTATTAAAGATTTGACTTGTGAATACCGATAAGAAGATGTAGAGATCTTTAGGATTAGGATATATGAGCTAAAAATAATAAGACATGTTACAGACTAGGTTTGTTTCTTTTTAAAAATGTATTTAGAAGACTTGTAGATCAGAAAAGTAGACTTGATATTTAACTAGATATTAGTAAATAATTTTATAATGCCCTTCATGATTTTTCAAAGAACAAAACTAAAAAAATATATAAGCTAGTTCAGTTAGCTATATCAGCAACTAGTGGAACAAATACCCCCCAGAGTATACCACTTAATGGAATGAGGCCTAGAGGGATGCTTCTAGTGGTATTCTGTAAGGCCAAGATGAAGATATTTTATGTCCTGAACTTTGAAGATGACATGAAGCTGCAAAGGACAGCAAAAGCATTGACTAACACAATAAGGATCTCAAAAGACTTATATCTAACAAGAAGAAATTTAAAAGGGATAAATGTAAAAATTCTATAGAAGATTCCAAACCAACTACCCAAGTATAGAATAAGAGAGAAAAGACGCATCTGTAGAACGTGTTTAACAGGTTTAGGGATTTTAATTGCAGTACTATTTTAACACCATAAACTTATGTGGGTTTAAGCTGCATTAACAGAACTATAATATACAGAACTACAGAGGAGAAATTTTTGCTTTGCTCTGCAAATGTCAGTCCATATCTGTACTACAGATTTTGGGTATCATCCTTTGACAGGGATCTAAACAGACTGTAACACCTGATGAACAGCAGAAATTCAAATCATGTCTTACAGGTAATGGAACTGAGGTACTGAGTCTGGGAAAAAAGGAGGTCTGAGTTATCACATGAAAAACCAAGGAATGAAGGTTACTCAACAACAACAGGAATAACAATTATAATATAGGGTTGTTTTGAGGATTAAACGAGTTTATACATTAAAAGGGCTCAGAATAGGGCCTATCACTTAGTAGGCTCTTAATAAATATGAGTTATTACTAGTAAATTCTTCGAGTTGTCCCTTGAGAGGTAGTCAACTTTCTATGTTGCACTACCTCTCACTATTAGATAAGAAATCCACTCTGTCTTCTCTGATACCCTGGGCAACACAAGTATCACAGAATTGTTGATTCTCAAATCAAGGTTATGAAGTATCGACTAGATTCATTTTTCATATAATTAGGAATCACATAGTGATAGATCCTATATTGTTAACCTAATTTTTGTGTACCCAATTCAAAACTGGTACACCATCAACATATGACATGCATAAATGACACAACATAGGTCTGTAAATACACACATACATGTATGTACACACAACACATAAATATACACACATGCATATATTTGTATGATATGCAGTATAGTTTTAAGAGACTGGGCTTTGGTACCAGGCTTCCCGGGTTACAATACAATGGTCTGTATTATGTGACCTTGGGAAATTCAGTCAAAAGTTTCAGTTTTCTCATTTGTAAAAAAACAGACAAAATTGTATAAAAAGCAGTTGTAAATATGCCTTTCTATGTGCTGGTACGTAAGCACTCAGTAATTGGTAGACGTTATTTATTTTTACTGTTCATCAACCTTTAAAAAGCTTGGTTATTGCCAACTATATCCATGAAATGCCTTTCCATGCATACCAAAAAAGGAAGGAAGTTTGCTTACTGTCCAGGGAACAAATACCTACCAAAGCCAGGCCAAAGCCTCACTAATTCTATCAGTAAAGAGACATATGAGCCATTTTAAAATATAGATGGCTTATTAGATTTAGATAGTTTATTACTTACAGAGTGAAAAGAAGATTAGCCAAAGAGTAAACTGCCTGGATCCTTGTCCCGCACATCAAAAATGGTAACACAAAAAAGGGGCTGGCCCCATGAAAACTATGGCTAAGCAGTTTTCTATTCTGTAGCTCTATTCTAAGGGTGTGGGATGGGGTCAAAAGTCTAACACCTAATCACAACCAGGGAAGGGAAGAGAAACTGTCTCATGACACACTTGTAGGGGAAATAGAGATGTGAGTGGAAAATTGGGAGATGACCTCATAGCAGCTCCTTAGAGGCCTCTCACTCTCTCATATTCCAGGAGAATCACAAGGTGTGTCAAGCCACGGATAAGCTGCAGTCCTGAGGTCCAAGTCTTTGCCTACATGGATACATGCAAGGTGACCAGAGTACCATGACAAAGTTGTTCCCCTATACTTATGCCCCTATAATACTGCTTTATCTCACTTTCCTAGATCTATGTTGTTAAAACCTTTTAAATATTTTCTGACCATTCCAACTAGTGAGTAAAACATTCTATTCATTTGAACCAGCATGGTTCATTTTACTCCATAATAATAGAAATTATCAAAGTGTTAAAAATGGGCCAAAGAAAAGGCACTGGTAAAAGTAACTTCATAAAAGAAAGCCTATGCATATTTTTATAATTGTATTAGATGCAAACGATATACTTTCATTCCTTGTAAGAACTACTGAGAATAAAGTTTAATTTTAAAAATTATAGTTTGAATGCTAATCAAAACAATGTCAACTAGCAACTTCAACAAGGCAAGGTAAAAATAGGGAACTTAAAATGAATTACACTAGCAGTTTTCCATAACATAATTTTTTTGTTTTGTTTTTGTTTTTGTTTTTCAGACAGGGTCTCATTCCTGTTGCCCTGGCTGGGGTGTGGTGGCGAGATCTTAGCTTACTCACTGCAGCCTTGACCTCCTGGGCTCAGGTGATTCTCCCACTTCAGCCTCCCAAGTAGCTGGGGCTACAGGCACACACCACCACGCCCGACTAGTTTTTGTATTTTTTTTGTAGAGAAGGAGTTTCACCATGTTGCCTAGGCTAGTCTCGAACTCCTGGACTCAAACGATCACCCATCCTGGACTCCTAAAGTGTTGGGATTACAGGTGTGAGCCACTGAGCATGACCAAATTAAATCTTAAAATTTTTAATTTGGCCCCTTTCCTCTCTCAAAAAATATGACTTTAGAAAAATGCACAGAATTCTAACATTTTCAAATATAGAGTTTTTAAAACAGTGGTTTTCAAATATGATCCTTGTACCAACAGCATTAGCAACATTTGGGAACCTGCTAGAAATGTAAATTCTTGAGCCCCATCACATAGGGCAGTGGGGTTGCAGGAAATGGGCAAACTGTGTTTTAAGTCCTCCAGGTTATTCTTAGGCAAAAGTTCCAGAACCAGTTAAAATATTTATAGCTCAAGTTTAGCAGCTTAAAAATTACTGAAAATTATTTTTAAGAAATATTTAAAATGAAAGTTTTTTAGAGACAGGATCTCACTATGTTGCCCAGGCTGGAGTGCAATGGCCACTCAAAGGCATGATCATGGCACAGTGCAACCTCAAACTCCTAGGCTCAAGTGACCTACTTGCCTCAGCCTCATCAGTAGCTGGGACTACAGGTGTCCACCACTGCGTCTGGCTCAAAAACTATAATGCCTTCAAAATTATACATGGCAACTGTGACTATATTTGGTTCTCAGCTATCTACCCATAAATGGCTAAAAAAAGTAATTCAAAGAAGTAATACTTTCCAATCCTCAAAGCCCCACATTTGTCAAACAGTTTTACACTGGCAGTTTCATTTACCTCGGTAACCACTTTGCGTAAAAGGAAGGGTAAGTACCATAAAAAAAAAAAAAAAAAAAAAAAAAAACAGGAAAGAACAGGGAGTAAAAGCATTAATTTTAGAGTTGGAGAGATTTGGATTTAAGTCTACATTTTGCTACTTAATAGCTGGGCTATTTGATACTTGGGCAAATTACTTATTCTAAGCTTAAACATTCTCATTTGTAAAATTTGTTGTGGATTAACAGGATTAAATGAGACGTATGTAAGGAAAAATAGATCAATGGAGAACAGAAAATATAAAAGTAGATCATTTAGATATGCAGGTTTAGTATATGATAAAGGTGGAATCTCTGCGAGGGAAAAGAGAAACGTTTAAATAAATGTGTTGAGATAACGGAATAGCCATATGGAAACAGGTAAAACTAGATTTCTGCTACATACCTACACCAACAGGATAAATTACAAATGAATCAGAGGTATATATATGAAAAATGTAATTATATAAATATTAGAATAAAATAGGGGTAAAAACTTATGTTGAAATTTAGTCCCCAATGCGGTAGTATTGAGAGGTAGGGCTTTTAAGAGGTAACTGGCAGAGTCCTTATAAACGGATTGATCCACTTATGGATTAATGAATTAACATGTTAGCAAATTAAAGGGTTATCACAGGAGTGGGACCAGTGGCTTTATAAGAAGAGGAAGAGAGAGCTGAGCTAGCACACTCACAGCCCCCTCACCATGTGAGGCCTTGTGCTGCCTTGGGACTCTGCAGAGTTCTTACCAGCAAGAAGGCTTCCACCAGATGCAGCCCCAAGAAAGCTCACACCAGGTGTGGCCCCCTTGACCTTGGACTTCTCAGCCTCCATAACTGTAAGAAATAAATTCCTTTGACTTATAAATTATCCAGTTTCAGATATTGTGTTATAAGTAATGGAAAACAAACTAAGACAACCTGAGATTAGGGAACAGTTTCCTAACTTTGAAACAAAATCCAGAAGACATCAGTGAAAAAATAGGTAAAACTGATTACATTTTAAAAACTTGGAATAAAGAAATCATAAGTAAAAATATAAATGAGACTGAGAAAAATATTTGTAGCATATATAAAATATATATCAGTAATACATAAAATATTTCTAAAATTTTCTAGCCCTATAGGAAAAATTGGTTAAAGAAATGAACAGATGTTTGTTAAAAACATAAATGATTTTAACCATACAAAAATTGCTCAACTTCACTTAAAATCAAATAAATTAATACATGGAGTTAACAATTCTCTCTTGACAGTATAGTCTGTTGGTGAGGATGTGAGAAACAGGAAATCTCACTCATTGCTGTGGGAATAGAAAATGATATAAAACCTCTGGAGGTAAATCTGTCAAAATCCAGCAAAATTACATTTGGATTTTTCCTTTGACCCAAAAACCCTACTTCTAAGAATCTATCCAAAAATTACACTGGCAAAAATGTATAAAGACAAATCCATAAGGCTAATAATAATTGCAGATCTATTTATAAAAACAAAATAATATACTCATGTTTCTTATTCCTCATATTTGAGAGACCAAAAGGCAACTGACCAAGATTTTTAAAACAACTCTCATGTCCAGCAACAAAAGAATGGTTGTGAAAACTATAGAGCATCCACACAATGCAGTACTATACAGCGATGAAAAGGAATGAGGAATCTCTGTATAGAATACTCTGCAGTGATCTCCCTGATCTAAGCAAAGTGTGTTTAGCGTGTCACCATTTATCTACGATAGGGAAGATTACAAACATACATAATCATTTCTATTTAAAAAAGGAAATTTTACACAATATATACTTCTAAAGGTTACCTACAAGAGGAGGTATGGAACTAAAAACTAGAGGATAGAGATAGAAGGTAGATATTTTTGAATATACTCTGTTTTATAGATTTGACTGTGGAATCAGAAAAGTATTTTATGTAATTATAAAGCACAATTAAATCTTAAAAACATGATCCATAAGAAATTTGAAAATTGAAAATACAAAGGAATAAAATATCTACTTAGTGGCCTTACCATACCATTCCAAATAACTTTAAAACAGTAATCTGAAGTCTCTATTGCGACATGCCCTAAAATATATATCTTATGCTGTTTTCAGTAATCGCATTGTTGATAAGGACACTGTTTATTTGTATTGTGACACTGTTAATGTGTGTATTGTGCTATAAAGCAAATGAGTAATGATATGATATTCTATCAACCCTAGGGTCACTGTGATCTAGGATTCTTGGTATGGGAAAAAGAAGATAATGACATAACACTAAGATGTTAATTATGAACCTCACAGTCTGTATTTGAATAAAAAGTATGAGAATAAATATATGTATATTAATAACAGTAAATATTCATATATACTAATACATAATTTATATATAATACATAAAATACATGTGAGCTATACATACATATTAAATATACGTAATATTATTTTAAGGAAAAAAATAAATTATATTTCCTAGCTCTGTCTACTGAAAAGGTCTAGAAACTGACCATCCCAGTAGCAAAGAACACTTCTAGCATTCAGATGTACTCTCTAAATACCATTTCCTTCAAAGAGAACAGAACTCCTTGGGCAGATAGCTGATACCATGTCTGGGGCAGAAGATGTCAAGACACATTTGGAATCTAAATCCTAGGTAGTATAATCCCAGCACTTTGGGAGGCTAAGGTGGGAGGATAGCTTGAGCCCAGGAGTTTGAGACCAGCCTGGGCAACACGGTGAAACTCCGTCTCTACAAAGAAAAAAAACAAATAAAAAAATTAGCTGGATGTGGTGGCACATGCCTGTAGTCTCAGCTACTTGGGGGGCTGAGCTAGGAGAATTGCTTGTGCCCAGGAGGTCGAGGCTGCAGTGTGCAGTGATTGCACAACTGCACTCCAGCCTGGGAGACACAGTGAGGCCCTGCCTCAAAATAAATAAATAAATACATCCTAGGTAGCAAGAAAGCTATCAAATACTACAAGAGTCATATAAAAAATATTCAGGGGCCAAACTGATAGGCTTTCACTAGTCAAAGACAGGACAAACCGATCATCAATAATAATAACTGCAATTGATTAAACGATATCAGATATTTTAAATGCATGAGTTAATAATGATACTTAAAAAAAGTCCTAATGGTCAACACCGGACGATGCTAATGTAGCAACTCATTTTTTGAAACCTAGTAAACAAAGAGAAATAATCAAACATTTATTATGCCTTTCCTACACTAACTGTACTACTGGGTTTCCAAATAGATGAGTTTTTTTGTTTTTGTTTTTTAAGAGATAGGGTCTTACTACCTTGCCGGAACTAGTCTCGATCTCCTGGTCTTAAGCGATCCTCCCACCTTGGCCTCCCAAAGTACTGGGGTTACAGACATGAGCCACTACACCTGGCCAAATTTCTCTTTTTAAAAGTATCCCTGTTAATAAATAAAGAAGGAATAATGGAATATTACCATTTTGCATCCTTAATAAATAATGGGCATTGATTGTGAAGGGCTGTTTATATCACAAAAAGAGAGATAGCTAGATAATTGGGCCTTCTGATGGAAAAACATCACCCATGAGTATTCTCACGTCCCAACCCCAACACACACCAAAGTCAAGCAAATTAAACTACAGCCAATTCTCTAGTTCCAACTATTAATTTACATAAAATATAGAAAATAGAAAAATCATGTTAAACAATACCAGAAAGATGCAATTAGCAAAAACATACCGACTGTGAAAAATCTTGTAAAATAAACTAAATTCTTCAACAAATAAACTGCAAGAAATAAAGAGAATGAATCTATAAATTTAAAAGACGTATCAATCAAATACAACCTGTGAACCATAGACTTGTGTGTGCACCCACATATTTAGAAAACAGTTGGAAATTTACACACTGACTGGATTATTAATATATTAATTAATCACTGCTATTTTTTGTTGCTAAATAGTGGTATTGTGGTTGTGTTTTTAAGAGCTTTTTTCTTTTACAAATATATACTGAAATTGGTGTGCAATGGTGCAATTATAGCTCACTGTAACCTTGAATTCCTGGGCTCAAGGGATTCTCCCTCCTCAGCCTCCCGAGTAGCTAGAACTACAGGCGCATGCTACCATGCCTGGCTAATATTTTTTATTTTTATTTTTTGTAGAGATGGGATCTCACTATTTGTCCAGGCTGGTCTTGAACTTTTGGCCTCAAGCAATCCTCCTGCCTTGGCCTCCCAAAGAGCTGCGATTACAGGTGTGAGCCCCCATGACCAGCTGTATTGAAATATTTGTAGATGAAATAATATGTTGTTAGGATTTGCTGCAAAATAATAGGGGATGAGGTAGTGGAAGGGGATATAGATGGTGTCATGAGTTGATAACTATTGAAGATGCGTGATAGGTAAATAGATGTTCATCATATTGTTCTGCTTTTACATGTTTTTGAAATTTTGCACAGTAAGAGACTTTTTTCTTAAAAAACAGAAGAAAATATAAGGCACAAAATTTTGAATAAGACAGTTTTAGAATCCTAAGTTCAGGGAGTTTAAATGAATTAGCAAAATCACATAATTAGTAAAAAACATTACTGGGACTAGAATGTTTTCTTAATCTTAGAACAATGCTCTCTACACATTACATACAAAAAATTAACTGCCAAACAATGTTGAGCTGCTTAAAATATTTACTGAATCAATTTATAATTGTTATCACTTCTCATAAAATGAAATAATTCTATGAAAGAGCATCTAGAATACCTTTGACTGTCATAATGTACCAGTTAACAGTCTAAGCTTTTAACATGTATTAATTCCTTTCATCCTCAGAGCAACAATATAATAGGCACTGTTATTATTACTACCATTTTACAGATAAAGAAATGTGAGGCACAGAGAAATTAAGTCCAAGGCAAGATTTAAACCTTGGCACTCTGTCTATGTAATTCTTAAATATTCTATTACACTGCCTCATTTATTAAATAAGCTCAGAATTTCTTAATCTTATTAAAATTTTAACTCAAACAAGAAATTAAAAATGTGCAGAATGGAAATCCAAAGAGGATAGATCATTCATATAAAATCTTTATAAAATAAATACACATTAGATACAAAAATACACAGGGCTTTAAAATGAAATAAAGAAGGATCCATGGAACAATCATTGCCTTCCAGTATTTGTCTAAAAGCAGATTTGGTATATCAGGTTCCTCCATATCTCTGCCATAGTTTTTGTTCTTTTTTTTTTTTTTTAATGATAAAACAAACAATAGTATTCTGAATCTTGGTAACTGCATTAGTCAATATCGAATAAAAAGTATCCATTTGAAATTAAAATTAAAATAAAACTTTCCATAGTCTACAGTAACTTAACTTTAGGCTCTGAAACGAAGTTAATAAAGGTCAAGTTGCGAGTTTTGTACCTATCTACTTAATTGACACCTAAGCCACAAAACAGCGGTGCTGAAATCAGTTGGGAGGCACTTATCTGCCACTATATAAATATAGATCACACCCAGAGTAAATAAATGGTGAACAGAAATCAAGATTACTCTTAAAAAAAAAAATTCAAACAGACAGTTTTCTTTAAAAAGAGAAAATAAGAAATGATTTATCAAATTAGGAGAATATTCTATCACATCTGTTCTTTTCTTAAATTTCTTTCCTACAGTTCAACTTTCCTCATAGGATAATTCAACTAATAATGGTATATAATTCTATCAGTGAGCCTATGGAATAAGTTAGGATATTTTCCTTTTATCTGAGATTTGACTTTTATTGACAAACAAAAGAAAAGTAAAATTAGAAGCCTGTCAAGAGCTCTTACTGGATGTGGTAATGACTTTGAACTTGCTTTCTTCTGTGTTATTTCTGAATCCATGTTATGACAGGCGTCTAAGTTACATAATTAATCCCTGTCCACTGAAAAACTGCAACAGATGTGAAATTCTGTTAACTTATACATAGTAATTAATATGTAATACAAGTTGGATTTTTGTTTAAAATTATAGTTTTGACTGAAGACAGAAATACGTAATGGCTTTGGAAGATAAACCTAAGTAGATGAAAATATATCACTCATATACATCAAGAAAACTGATTCAATCCTGTATAAAATAAGCTCATAATTTCTTAACTTATTAAAGTGTTACCTCAAACAAGAAACTAAAAATATTTTGAATAGAAATCCAAAAAGGATAGATTAAAATATATATAATCTTCAACCAAGGATTGAAAGAAAAAATAATAAATTAAAAAATATATAATCAAATGATATATAATAAAATATATGAATAATAATGGAAAAAATCTAATTTTATCCTAAAGTTTCAACAGTGACCTCCACCAAAACCTTCTCCAAGCTCTAAGCAAATGTGAGTTTTACTTTCTTCCTCTGTCCAATTACTCTTTTGTGGAAACACCCATAAAATGTCCCATAGTCCAAATGTAGAAGATGTAACCTCAAAAAATTCTTGTGAGGATTAAATGAGTTAATATTTACTAAGTACCTAGCATGGTGCATGGCACATAGCAAATACTCAAAACATGGTATTATTATGATTGCTTGTTAATATTAATAGCAACTTTCATTTGCATAGCATTTCTTCACAATAACTTCTCAAACTACACAAAATTCTTAATAGTTTACAGGATTCACACTGACGTTCAATATTCCTGGATGTCTGTAAAATTTGAGTAAGAACACAGAAAAATCATAGTGATTCGCCCAGGGAACTAATGTGTTATCTCTGATTCTGGAAATAAAGTAAGTTTTTAGGGCAATTGTGTTTACCCTTAAGTTCAGCTAAAAAAATTAACATATGTAGCACACACATTCCTATAATTCACTAATTTAACTACATTCTTGAAATTATTGAAATTTTAAACTTGTTTTAGCTGAATTTGCAATTTTCAATGTATCCTTAACCACTTCCTTTTAACTTTCTGAGGTGTACTATTAATAAAACACCTAATAGTGTATTCTACTATTTAAAAATTGATTATAAATTTGTACTCTCTCTCTATATGATTAAATCCAAAAGGCTTTTTAAGTCAATATACGAGAAATTCCTAGATTTCCAAAGATTAAAAAAAACTGCTTCGTAATAAAAAGAATACACACTCAATGAATGAGATTTATGTTCCACAAAATAACTCTAAAAGATAATCAGTAAGATGTGATGCTGATGAAGTCCCATTTCCTAAATATCCACTATGGAGACTAATGCCTCTTCTAAGTCTTCAATCAAAGAGACAAAATGTAACAGATAAAAAATAAATTGCAATCTGTAATGTATAGTGATCCACAGGGATCTAAAAAAACAAGAAACAAAAGGAAGACTCATCTTGCTTTGTTCCCAGGAAAAGGGCATGATAACTGCTTAAGTATCCACGTCTCTCATTTAAGACTTTCGAAGTTCCTTTTCTGTGATTCCATGATTACCACACAACCTCTAGTTATTAACTTGGCTTCCCAAGTTCTTGGATACAAGAAAGAGTGCACTGGATTTTCAACTTGAAAATTCTGATCCAACATAAACTGGCACTGTAATGTGTACATCATTGTCTAGGTTAGTTTGAACTGGGTTCCTCAAGTCTGGGCAATACATGACTAGAAGTCTACACATTTGAGCTTCTTAGGTTGGAACTGTGAGAACCAGACACTTTCTCATTGACAACTGCTACAATCATTTCTTGTTTTTCACCTCCCTGTCTTTAACCTGTCCCTAAAATGAAACATGCTAGCTAAACCTAATTTAGGCAGATTCATTTAAACACGAAAATGGCTCATTAAAACCAAAGTAACAGCCTAGAATTTAAACCAAAACATAGGATGTATATTTACACAGCCTCATTTACATTAATAGTCTATTCCCCACCCCCACCCCCCAAAAACAAAACAAAACAAAACTGATATTCAAATCGTACTTTAAGGCAAAAATCCAGAAATTATTTTTGCACTTGCATCAGCTGGGAGCATTATTTATAAAGCTGTTTGGCATATGTGACTCATTTATTCCAAGACTTTAAAAAGTATTTAAGAGAAATCCCACCTGGTACAGAGCAGGGTAGGAATACTTGCATTTGAAGTGCATAAATTTGGGTCTTCAAATGATAACTTAGACTTTTCGCACGAGTCATTCAAAAGTAATTGTATTATTCCTTCAAAAAAAAAAATCTCTCTTCCACACTCCAAAGCATTCAGGCTCACACTAGACACTCCAGCTCTTCCACTGTGTCCGTTTAAGTATCACTTATGAGAAGGAGAAAATGCACACAAAATTCTCAGTTCGCCTAAAATAAATAAATGTCTACTATCATTCCTAAATCCACAAGGCAGAATTCTCTTAGAACCATGATGCCAAAAAGAACTTCCACCGCAAGTGAAATTGTCTTCGCAATCTCTGTCTCTAGGAGACTGAAAGGCTGCAGAGACGCTTGAGGATCCTGCAGGGAGGCTAGGGCGGCAGACCGAGGGGGCGGAGGTTAGGGGAGAGTCCCACAGAGGAACTGCATTAGAAGGAAAGATTTTGATAACGTCTAAGGGAGAGGCGGTTAGCTACAGGGGAAAAAAAACAGACCTATTTCCATATTATGTACGTTGTAAAGAAAACGCAAAGTGATGAGGGTAAGGAAACGTTGCCAAAAGCAAACAAACAAAAACAAAAAAAATTTAACCCTCTGCGGCCGGAGGGTTAAGAGAAGTCGACAAAAGGAGAAGGGGGAGGCGAATAAAGGCCCCAAAGACCAGGAATTGAAAAAAAAATACCCGATTTGTGAGCTTGGCCGTGGTCCAGATCTTCTGTCCTGATAAGCAGATGGCAAGAGGAAAGGATCGCAGTTACTCAGGGTGGTAGAGAGTAACGCGTTTACAAGGGTGACGAGCCCTGCACAAGAAGATGTCGCCTCTCTTTCCACCTGCTCCGCTCAGTCCTTTGCCTCTTACTCTAGCACCAGTGGCATTCGGGCAAAACACTGCCAAAGCCTGCACCGCTGGAGGACAGCAAAAGGAAAATACCTGAGTCCCAGTAATCACACGGGCAGCGACAGGAGGAGGAGCCGCGGACAACTGGAGCCTGGGCTGGATCCTCACTAGCTCCGGTCAAACCCTAACTCTTACGGGTGGGGCGGGCAACTTCCGCCCAGAGCAAAGAAAGCGTCACATCCGTCAAATGTCTTCACCCCTCCTCCCTTCTCCGCTGTAGCTACGTTTACAACGTTCTGACTTCCTCTTCCAGGAGACTTTGGCCTAGTCTCAACACCTGACGTGGACTACATAACCCAGCATTCATCACGGCAAGTGGATTTCCGGGTCAAGAGGTCCGCGCTGGGTACATCACCATGGAAGCAATCGGTTTGGTCACGTGGTGCCCTTGGTTACGCCCGGTGGCAGCTGTGGGGTCTAGGGCTCAGACGGGGGCCATTTTGCCAGAGGCTGCCTCCCGGAGTTGGGGGCGGCCTGGCGGCAGGCTGAAGCTGTTCTTTTGCCTCTTCTGCAGCTTGGGGCTTGGAGAGGATCTGGAAGTCTGGGCTCCATCGAGCCCTTTGGAGACGGCAATGGTTTCTTCCAACCACCACCACCTGACAACCCTGCATGGCGGCTGCCCCCTCCGCGCTGCTTCTGCTGCCGCCCTTTCCAGTCCTCTCTACCTATCGGCTCCAGAGCCGCAGTCGTCCTTCCGCCCCAGAGACTGATGACAGTCGAGTTGGGGGCATTATGAGAGGAGAGAAAAACTACTACTTCCGTGGAGCTGCGGGGGACCACGGTTCCTGCCCCACTACAACTTCGCCTCTGGCCTCGGCCCTCTTGATGCCCTCGGAGGCAGTCTCAAGCAGCTGGTCTGAGTCTGGAGGCGGTTTGTCAGGGGGAGATGAAGAGGACACTCGGCTCCTTCAACTCCTCCGCACTGCCCCGGATCCTTCTGAGGCCTTTCAGGCTTTGCAAGCTGCTTTGCCGCGGCGGGGCGGTCGACTTGGCTTCCCCCGACGCAAGGAAGCTTTGTATCGGGCACTGGGCCGAGTGCTTGTGGAAGGAGGTAGTGATGAGAAGCGGCTTTGCTTGCAACTTCTCTCGGACGTTCTCCGGGGTCAGGGGGAGGCAGGCCAGCTTGAAGAGGCCTTTAGCTTAGCACTTTTGCCTCAACTAGTTGTCTCGTTACGGGAAGAGAATCCAGCCCTGCGGAAAGATGCGCTGCAGATCCTTCATATATGTCTGAAACGTAGTTCTGGAGAGGTGCTGAGAACGCTTATACAACAAGGACTGGAAAGTACCGATGCCCGACTTAGAGCTTCCACAGCACTACTGCTTCCCATCTTGCTTACTACTGAGGACTTGTTGCTTGGTCTGGATCTCACCGAGGTGATAATATCCCTAGCCCGAAAGCTTGGTGATCAGGAGACAGAAGAAGAATCTGAGACAGCTTTCTCCGCACTTCAACAAATTGGGGAGCGACTTGGCCAAGACAGGTTTCAATCTTATATTTCTCGTCTGCCCTCTGCCCTGAGGAGACACTACAATCACCGCCTGGAGTCCCAGTTTGGAAGTCAGGTTCCTTATTATTTGGAACTTGAAGCCTCTGGATTTCCTGAAGATCCCCTTCCCTGTGCAGTGACTCTTTCCAACAGCAATCTTAAATTTGGGATTATTCCTCAGGAGCTGCATTCACGATTATTGGATCAGGAAGACTATAAGAACCGGACCCAGGCCGTCGAAGAACTAAAGCAGGTGCTGGGAAAATTTAACCCTAGTTCTACTTCTCATTCTAGTCTTGTTGGCTTCATTAGTTTGCTGTATAATTTGTTAGACGATTCTAACTTCAAAGTGGTGCATGGCACACTTCAAGTCCTGCATTTACTGGTTATTCGCCTTGGAGAGCAGGTACAGCAGTTCTTGGGACCAGTTATAGCAGCTTCTGTCAAAGTGCTGGCGGACAACAAGTTGGTGATCAAACAAGAA
Organism: Pan paniscus; assembly: GCF_029289425.2. Taxonomy (NCBI): domain Eukaryota; kingdom Metazoa; phylum Chordata; class Mammalia; order Primates; family Hominidae; genus Pan; species Pan paniscus. The sequence goes on from NC_073264.2 coordinate 46,136,699, forward strand.
TACATGAAAATCTTCCTCAAGCTAATGAAGGAAGTAGGACCTCAGCAGGTGCTTTGTTTACTCCTGGAACATCTCAAACATAAGCATTCCAGAGTGAGAGAGGAGGTGGTGAACATTTGCATCTGCTCCCTGCTGACCTATCCTAGTGAGGATTTTGACTTGCCCAAACTGTCCTTTGATCTTGCCCCAGCTCTTGTAGATAGCAAACGCAGGGTACGCCAAGCAGCTTTAGAAGCTTTTGCCGTATTGGCATCATCAATGGGCTCAGGTAAAACCAGCATCCTTTTTAAAGCTGTGGATACAGTTGAACTGCAAGATAATGGAGATGGAGTGATGAATGCTGTGCAGGCCAGATTGGCTAGGAAAACCTTACCAAGGCTCACAGAGCAGGGATTTGTGGAATATGCAGTACTGATGCCATCTTCTGCCGGGGGTAGGTCAAACCATTTGGCACATGGAGCAGATACGGATTGGCTTTTGGCTGGTAACAGAACTCAGAGTGCACACTGTCACTGTGGTGACCACGTGAGGGATAGCATGCACATTTATGGATCTTACAGCCCAACTATCTGTACCCGAAGGGTATTAAGTGCAGGAAAAGGAAAAAATAAATTACCATGGGAAAATGAGCAACCTGGAATCATGGGAGAAAACCAGACCTCCACTTCCAAGGATATAGAGCAGGTATGCTTCTCTAATTTTCTTGAGTCGAAAGTGTGAAGAATTTAAATGAAAATATGCCCGTGATGACTTAAGGGTCAGCCTGCTTGAGGGAAACATGTTATGCTTTGTTTTAAATCGATTTTAAATCCATTTGAATGTTGGTACTCATTATAATGGTACAGATCACAAAGGACCATTTAATAGGCTTCCTGCTTGATAGATTTAATTAAATTTGAGACATATGTGATATAGACAATACCTAGATTCAGTTTTAGTTACTGTAGCATGTCAGTTTATCTCATTCATACAACAAACATTGAATACCTAGTAGGTGCCAGATAAAGAGCTAAATTCTGGGAATGAAGATGAGGCCAGTTTCACACAGTATAGGAAAAAGGTCAGACCTGGGAATTAGCAGTTAACAAATTCGTTAAGTGCTAAAGTAGAAATATAAAGAGTCCTGCAGGAATACTGAAGACAGAAAAAATAATTCCACTAGAAAAGTAAAAAAAAAAAAAAGAAAAAGAAAAAGCCTCCACAGAAGACATTTGAACTGAGATTTTCCCCCCAAAGCTTTTATTTAAAAAATTCCAAATCTATAGGTAAGAGTACAATGAATACCCATATACTTCATCTATATTTACCAGTTGTAACATCTTGACATATTCCTCCATATTTGCTGAACCATTTGAAAGTAAATTGTGGATATCTTGAGATTTCACTCCTAAATATCTCGGCATATATCTCCTAAGAATGACATTCTTCTTTTATAACCATAAATCATTATTGCACCTAAGACTATCAGTAGTAATTCAATAATACGTAACAGACAGCCTGTATTTAAATTTCCCAAATTGTCTCCAAAAGTGTTTTTTGGAGTTCTTGTTTTACTTTTATCATCCAGGATCTAGTCAGGGTTCATGTGGTTAATGTCCCTTGTAATTTTATCTAGAATAATATCCTACTTGTTTGTTTCTTTGTTTTTTCATGGCATTGGCCTTTTATAAAAAGAGTTTGGGGTAGTTTTGTAGAATGTCCCAAGTTTTACATTTATATGTTTACTTGATTAGATTCAAAATAAATATTTTTAGGAAAATATTACATAGGAGATACATATATATTAAGTAGAAGATAAGTAGTGTGAACTTCACAGTACATTACATTATGAGGCAAATGATATCAGGCTGTCCCATCACTGGTGATGCTTAATTTTACTGTTTGGATAAGGTAGTAATAGCCAGATCTCTCCATTGTAAAGGTATATTTTCCTCTTTAGAATTAGCATATAATCAGTAAAATGATACTTTGAGACCCTAAGAATACCCCAACAACTTTTCACCCACTGTGTTTAGCATCCACCAATGGTCTTTACCTGTATCATTTATTACACTGGGGGCTTACAAGTAGTAATTTTTTTTTTTTTTTTTGAGATGGAGTCTCGCCCTGTTGCCCAGGCTGGAGCGCAATGGCGCAATCTCAGCTCACTGCAACCTCTGTCTCCCAGGGTCAAACGATTCTCCCACCTCAGTGTCCTGAGTAGCTGAGATTACAGGCTCCTACCACCACGCCCAGCTAATTTTTGTATTTTTAGTAGAGACAGGGTTTCACCATGTTGGCCAGGCCTGTCTCAAACTCCTGACCCACCCGCCTCGGCATCCCAAAGTGCTGGGATTACAGGCGTGAGCCACCATACCCAGCCCAAATTGTAATTTTTAAATTACAAAGGCCAGGTAGGGTGGCTCACACCTGTAATGCCAGCACTTTGGGAGGCTGAGGCAGGCAGATAACCTGAGGTCAGGAGTTGGAGACCAGCCTGGCCAACATGGTGAAACCCCCGTCTCTACTAAAAATACAAAAATTAGCTGGGTGTGGTGGCGCACACCTGTAATCTCAGCTACTCGGGAGGCTGAGGCAAAAGAATCACTTGAACCCAGGAAGCAGAGGTTGCAGTGAGCTGAGATCGCACCACTGTACCCCAGCCTAGGCAACAGAGCAAGACTCCATCTCAAAAATAATAATAATACTAAAATAAATTAATTACAAAAAGAGTAATTTTAAAAAATTGTGACATTTCTTCTCCGTTTACTACCTGCAATTCTTTTTTTCTTGTATGTGTAATAATTACATATTATTTTTTGTTACTAAATTTTTTTTAACATTTTCATGATAAAATTGTCCCAAATTTAACTAGTGGCTGGCTCCTGTGTCCTTTTAACATGACTGTTCTTTAGTCTTTGATTATTTCCTTAACATAACATTTGGACGATTGCTTGAGGCCAGGAGTTCGAGACCAACCTGGGCAACATAGTGAGATCCCCATCTCTACAAAAATAAAAAAACTTAGCCAGGCATGGTGGTGCATGCCTATAGTCCCAGCTACTTCGGAGGCTGAAGTGGGGGGATTGCTTGAGCCCAGGAGTTCCAGACTGCAGCAGTGAGCCATGATTGTGCCACTGCACTCCAGCCTGCTCAACAGAGTGAGACCCAGACTCAAAAACAAAATGAAACAAAACAAGAGTAACATGATGCCTAGCCTTACTTTGGTTTTTTTTTTCTTGCTTCAGACCTGGAATCAGCCATTTTTTCAGAAGTCCTAGTACTGCCTTTTTATTGGGCAGTGGTATTTGAAAACAAAAGTCTGAGTATAGATTTGCTCATTGCTATTTCTTGCCATTGTGGTTTGACCCTTTCAGTGGACAGAACCAAGGAGTACTTGTTTTTTGTTTGTTTGTTTTTTAATGCATTTATATTAATACCTCCAATTCAAAACTAGTACTGCAGGGTTCTTTCTCATCTTCCTTTATTCCATATTTGAATCTCCCTTCGTTCACAATAAAATCCCTGCTACCCAACACCAGTAATATTTATTCATATGCTGTATCCTACAGTAACCCCCCTCCCCCCACAAAATTGCTAGACCAGCAACAGCAACCAACTACCTACTAAGTAAAGTTTAAGATTTCGTTACAGTTCTTTTTGTATTTAGAATTATTCCACAGTCAGAATTTTGTGGTCAAACTTTTCTTAAATTAAGTCTTTTATCTATGTAATTATTATTCAAACAGCATGATGAAAGATGAATAGGAGCTTGCTAAGTGTGGATAGGTCCCAGTGAATTTCAGACTAAAGGAATAGCGTGTTTAGAGACACTGATTATGTGAAAGAACTTAGCAAATTAATAAGAGAATGGGGAATTTTTGCACAGCAAACACAAGGGGCCTAGTGGGAAGTAGCAGATGATACTGGAGATGTAGATGGGGTAAAGTATGGAGATAATATCTTGCAAATAATGAGTTTGAACCTTCTGCAGTAGACCTCAGATGGGAGGAGGTGAATTGAGTGTTCTCTATGGTTCCTTTCAATTCCAAAACTTGTAGATTTTTTTGGAAATAATTTTCAGATTTATATAATCTGGTTATATGTTATTTCCTTGTATTATAAGCATTATCTGGTAGTGATGATTTTTTTTAAGCATTACTCTTAAGACTGCTTGTCATGTGTCAAGTCTGAGATGTCAGTGTATATATTATTAAAAAGATTCTGGTGCCGGCCAAAGCAAAAAGAATCTGAAGATAAGTGCATTTCTGAAATGCCAGCATAGACATATTTTGCTTTTGAAAGATGCTGTGGTGTAATTAAAATTTAACCCAGAAATCAAGTTGTAATTACTTGTTCAAAAAAGGTCTTAGAAGAACTATTTTAATAGAGGACAGGGAATAAATATCTAAACAGTTTTATGTGTGCAGTTTTAAAAAAAAGTATATATACATACATATTTTAAATTATTAGACTTTATTTTTTATTTATTTATTTTGAGACGGAGTTTCACTCTGTCGCCCAGGCTGGAGTGCAGTGGCGCTATCTCGGCTCACTGCAAGCTCCGCCTCCCGGGTTCACGCCGTTCTCCTGCCTCAGCCTTCCGAGTAGCTGGGACTACAGGCACCCGCCACCATGCCCAGTATTTTTAGTAGAGACGGAGTTTCACCGTGTTAGCCAGGATGGTCTCGATCTCCTGACCTCGTGATCTGCCCGCCTCGGCCTCCCAAAGTGCTGGGATTACAGGCGTGAGCCACCGCGCCCGGCCTGGACTTTAATTTTTAAAGCAGTTTTAGGTTCTCAGCAACTTTCAACAGAGAGTACAGATAGTTCCCATATACCCCTGTCCACACAAGAACAACCTGACCCACCTCATCCTGTACTTTAGGGGTACATTTGTTATAATCAGTGAACCCATATTAACATATAATTATCACCCAAGGCCCATAGTTTACATTAAGATTCACTCTTGTGTTGTACATTCTATGGGATTTTGGCAAATGTATCCATGTCTTATGTTCAGTACATTCTGTGGGGTTTTGACAAATGTATCCATGTCTTGTATCCACCATTATAGTATCATAACAATAGTTTCAGTGCCCTAAATTCTCTGTTCTCTACATGTACATTCTTCCCTCTCTCACCCCATTCCCAAGCCTTAGCAACCAGTGGTCTTTTTTTCTGTCTCCATAGTTTTGTCATTTCCAGAATGTCACATACTTGGAATTATACAGTAGCTTGCATTTTCAGATTGGTTTCTTTCACTTAGTAATATGCATTTAAGTTTCCTTTATGTCTTTTCATGGTTTGATACCTCCTTCCTTTCTTTCTTTCTTTCTTTCTTTTTTTTTTTTTTTTTTTTTTTTGTGAGACAGCCCAGGCTGGAGTGCAGTGCGATCTCGGCTCACTGCAACCTCTGCCTCCCAGGATCAAGTAATTCTCCTGCCTCAGGCTCCCAAGTAGCTGAGACTACAGGCCCACACCATCATGCCCGGCTAATTTTTTGTATTTTTAGTAGAGACGGGATTTCACCATGTTGGCCAGGCTGGTCTTGAACTCCTGGACTCAAGCGATTGCCCACCTTGGCCTCCTAAAGTGCTGGGATTACAGGTGCAAGCTACCACGCCTGGCCTATCAGATGTATCTTTTGAAAATATTTTCTCCCAGTTTGTGTCTTGTCTTCTCATTCTCTTGACATTAACGTTCTCAGAGCAGAAGTTTTAAAGTTTTAATAAAGTCCAGTTAATCAGTTTTTTCTTGCATGGATCATGCCTTTGGTATCATATCTAAAAAGTCATCACCATACCCAAGGTCATCTAGGTTTTCTCCTATGTTATCTTCTAGGCATTTTATAGTTTTACAATTTACATTTAAGTCTATGATCCATTTGGAGTTAATTTTTATGAAGGGTGTCAGGTCTGTTTCTAGATTCATTGTTTTTTACATGTGCATGTTCAGTTGTTGCAGCACCATTTGTTGACAACACTGTCTTTACTCCATTGCCTTTACTTCTTTGTCAAAGATCAGCTGACTGTATTCATGTGGGTCTTTTTCTGGGCTCTTTACTCTGCTCCATTAGTGTGCCTATTTTTGCCCATAACACATTGTCTTGATTACTGTAGCTTTATAGTAAATCTTGAAGTTCCGTAGTGTCAGTCTTCTGACTTTGTTGTTTTCCTTCCATGTTGAGTTCACTCTTCTGGGTTTTTTGCCTCTCTGTATAAACTTTAGGATCAGTTTGTTGATGTCCAAAAAATAACTTGCTGAGAGTTTGATTGGGATTGCATTGAATCTATAGATCAAGTTGAGAAAAACTAACAGCTTGACAATATTGAGTCTTCCTATCCACAAACATGGATTATCTCTTCATTTATTTAGCTCTTCTTTGATATCTTGCATTGGAGTTCTATACTTTCCTCATATACATACTGTACATATTTTGCTAAATTTAGATTGAAATATCCTACTTTTGTATGTTAATGTAAATGGTAATTTTTTTTAAATTTCAAATTCCACTTGTTCATTGCTGGTATAGAGGAAAATGCTTGACTTTTGCACATTAACTTTGTGTCCTGCAAGCTTGCTATAATATAATCATTTATTATTCGCAGGAGGATTTTTTTTGTTAATTCTTTGAGACTTTCTATGCAGACAATCATGTCATCTGTGAACAAAGACAATTTTATTTCTTCCCAATCTGTATACTTTTTATTCCTTTTCTTGTCTTATTGCATTAGTTTGAACTTCCAATATGATATTGAAAAGCAGTGATGAGAGAGGACATCCTTACCTTGTTTCTAATCTTAGTGGGAAAGTTTTGAGTTTCTCATAAATATGATGTTATCTGTATGCTTTCTTGTAGTGTTTGCTATAAAGTTGAGAAAATTCCCCCTGTATTCCTAGTTTGCTGAGAGTTTTCATCATATATGGATATTAGATTTTGTCTAATGCTTTTTTGCATCTATTGATATAATTATGTGATTTTTCTTCTTAAACCTGATGATGTGATGGGTTATATTAATTGATTTTCAAATGTTGAGCCAGCCTTGCATACCTGGGATAAATTCCACTTGGTTGTGGTGTGTTATTCATTTTGTATATTGTTGGATTCAATTTACTAATATTTTGTTGAGGATTTTCACATGTTTGTTCATAGGTGATATTGGTCTGGGGTTTTTGTTTTGTTTTGTTTTTGTTTTTTTTCTTATAAGGTCTTTGCTGGTTTTGGTATTAGGGTAGTGCTGGCCTTTTAGAATGAGTCAGAAAGTATTCTCCCTGCTTCTATATTCTGAAGGTAATTGCAGAGAATTGGTATAAATTTTTCTTTAAATGTTCAGTGGAATCCACCAGTAAACCCATCTGACTCTGGTGCTTTCTGTTTTGGAAGGTTATTAATTATTCAGTTTCTTTACAGATACAGGCCTAGTCAGATTATCCATATCTTCTTGTGTGTGTTTTTACACATTGTGTCTTTCAAGGAATTGATCCATTTTATCTAGGTTACCCAATTTATAAGCATAGAGTTGTTAATAGTATTCCTTTATTATCCTTTTAATGTTTATGTGATTTGTAGTGATAGTCTGTCTTTCATTTCTGATATTAGTAATTTGTTTCTCTGTTTTTCTTAGCCTGACCAGAAGCTTATCAATTTTATTGATCTTTTCCAAGAACCCGAGTTTGTTTTTGTTGATTTTCTGTTGATTTCCTTTTTTCAGTTTCACTGATTTCTATGCAAATTTTTTATTTTTTATTTTTCTCCTGCTTACTTTGGATTTAATTTGCTCTTCCTTTGCTAGTTTCCTAGGATGTGCACTTAGATGATCGATTTTAGATCTTTCTTCTTTTCTAATATATGCCTTCAGTGCCATAAATTTCCTCTAGGCACCGCTTTCACTGCATACCACAAATCTTGATACATTGTATTTTCATTTATTTCAAAATATTTAAAAATTTCACTTGAGATTTCTTTGACTTGTATGTAACTTAGAAGTGTATTTAGTCTACAAGTATGTTGGGGTTTTCCATCTGTATTCTGTTCTCACATTGCTGTAAAGAACTGAGACAAGGTAATTTATAAAGAAAAGAGACTTCATTGACTCATAGTTCCTCATTGCTGGGTAGACCTCGGAAACTTACAATTATGGCAGAAAGTGAAGAGGAAGGAGTCACGTCTTACATGGCCGGAGAAGGAGGAAGAGAGGGCAGGAGGAGATGCTACACACTTTTAAACAACCATATCTCTTGAGAACTCACTATTATGAGAACAGGAAAGGGGATATCCAACCCCATGATCCAGTCATTCCCCCAGCAACCCCTCTTTCAACATTGAGGATTACAATTTGAAATGAGATTTGGGACAGGACACAAACCCAAACCATATCACCATCTTAATTTGGCCTGAGAGCAAATATTGTATGATTTCTATTCTTTTAAATTTGTTAAAGTGTGTGTGTGTGGTTTTTTTTTGCGATAGAACGTGGTATTTCTTTGTTAGTGTTCCATGTGAATTTAAGAAGAATGTGCAGTCTGTTGTTGGATAAAGTAATCTATAGATGTCAATTACATCTAGTTGATTATGATGTTGTTGAGTTCAACTGTGTCTTTACTGATTTTTCTGCCTGCTGGATCTGTCCATTTCTGATTGAGGGGTAATTAAGTCTCCAACTATAATAGTGGGCTTGTGTATTTTTTCTTGTAATTCTATCAGTCTTTGCCTCATTTAATTTGACACTGTTGTTGGGCACACATTAAGAATTGTTTTGTTTTCTTGGAATATTAATCCTGTTGCTATTATGTGAGGCCCCTCTTTATCCCTGATAACTTTTCTTGCTCTGAAGTCTGCTCTGTCTGAAATTAATATAGCTACTCTTGATTTCTTTTGATTAATGTTAGCATGGTGTACCTTTCTCCATCTCTTTACTTTTAATTTATATCTATCTTTATATTTAAAATGGGTTTCTTGTAGACAGCCTATATAGTAATTACTCATTTAAGTTCCTTGATAGGCTCTTGGAAACCGTGACTTTCAGTGAAATGACATACAGTAAGTCCTCAAATAACGTTATTTTGTTCAACATCATTTTGCTATAATGTTGATGAGGAAAAAAATTGGTTTTGTTATACATCGTTGTGCTTAAAGTGGCAGTCTTGAATAACTTATCAGTAACATTAAGTGAGAACTTACTGAACTTGGGTTTTGTTTTTTGATCACTCTGACAATCTCTGTCTTTTAATTGTTAGACATTTAAAGAGTTTATTGATATAGTTGGATTAATATCTACCATAATTGTTGTTTTCTATTTGTTGCTCATTATCTTTGTTCCTGTTTTTGTCTTCTGTTTTTTGGCTTCTTGTGGTTTTAATTGAGAATTTAACATGATTCAGTTTTCTCTTCTTTCTTAGCATATCAGTTGTGCTGCTGCTCCTTTTTTTTTTAATTACTTTTTTTTAGTAGTTTCCCTAGAGTGTGTAATACACATTTACAACTAACTAATCCACGTTCACTTTCAGTAACAATATACTGCTTCACAGGTAACCCAAGTACCTTATAATAACAGAATATTTGTAATTTCTTCCTCCCTGTCACCTGTTTAGTGCTGTCATTCATTTCATTATACATAAACACACAGACACACACATAATCATACATAATCAAATACATTGTTGCTATTATTATTTTGAATGATTTTCTGTTAGATCTGTTAAAAATATGAAAAATAAGTTTTTTTTTAACCTTTACTTATTCTCCTCCAGTGTACTTTCTCTCTCTCTCTATGTATATATACATATATATATATCCAGGTTTTTGACCTATATAATTTTCCTTTTCTCTGAAAAACTTCAATGTTTCTTACAAGGCAGGTCTTACTAACAACAACTTCTTTCAATTTCTGTTTGTCTGAGAATGTCTTTATTTTTCTTCACTTGTGAAAGATTACTTCCCAGGGTATAGACTTCTAAATTGATGCTTTTTTTTTTTTTCTCTCAATACTTTAAATATTCCAATCCACTTTCTTCTTTGTATGGTTTCTGAGAAGTTAGATGTAATTCTTATTTTTGCTACCCTATAGGTAATGTTTTGTTTTGTTTTGTTTTTCCTTTATCTTCTTTCAGGATTTTTCTTTATTTTTGATTTTTTGTAGTTTGAAGATGATATGCCTAGGTGTAGTTTTTCTGACCTTTCTCCTGGTTTTTCTCTGAGTTTCCTAGATCTGTGGTTAGGTTTCTGACATTAATTGGGGGAAATTCTCAGTAATTATTGCCTCAAATATTTCCTCTGTTCTTTTCTATATTCTCTTACTAGTAATCCCATTATACATATGTTACACCTTTTGTAGTTTTCCCACAGTTCTTGTATATTCTCTTCTCTTTTTTTCAGGCTTTTTTCTTTCAATTTTGGAAGTTTTTATTGTTACATCCTCAAGCTCAGAGATACTTTCCCCAGCTATGTCCAGTTTACTAATGAGCCCATTAAAGGCATTCTTTCTTTCTGTTACAGTGTTTTTGATTTCTAGGTTTCTTTTTTGTTCCTTCTTAGAAGTAACGCTTCATGACTTATATTATCCTTTTGTTCTTACATGTTGTCTTTTTTCATGATAGCCCTTAGTATATTAATTATAGTTTTAGAAAATTCTGGTATGTTAACTTCAACATTCCTGCCATATCCAATTCTAGTTATGATGCTTGTTCTGTCTTTTCAGACTTTGTTTTTCCCTTTTACTGTGCCTTATTATTTTTTGTTGATAGGTAGACATAATGTAAGTAAAAGGAACTGTGGTAAATAGTTTTTTAGTAATGTACTGTTAAGGTGTGGGAGGTGGGGAAGTGATCTGTAGTGCTTTAATTACACTTTTGATGAGTGTAATTTTATGGTTGGCATAAAATATCTTAGCATTTTAAAAAAGAGAATTCTTGATGCCTTTACCCCTTTCGGTGTGTGTGTCTGGAAAAAAAAGTTAATACAACATTCCTGCCATATCTGATGCTGGTTCTGATGCTTGTTCTGTCTCTTCAGACTTTGTTTTTACCTTTCACTGTGCCTTATAATTTTTGTTGACAGGTAGATGTGATATACTAAATAAAAGAACTGTGGTAAATAGGTCTTTAGTAATGTACAATTAAGGTGAGGGAGGGGGGAAGTGTTCTGTAGTGCTTTAATTACACTTTTGATGAGTGTAATTTTATGGTTGGCTCTCCCAATTTCTTTAGCATTTTAACAAAGAGATTCTTGCTTCCTTTACCCCTTTCTGTGTATATTTTTTATATACCAGAAAGCAATAATTTTGCTCCAAATTGCTAAATGATTAAAAACAGAATTTTCCCCTTTCTATGTATGTTTTCATTAGCCACTTTCACACAGATCAACTGAAAACATCCAATAACTACATTATACTGGAATGAATGAACTCAATGGATGCCCCACCAGGTGAAAGCCTAAACATAATATAAAAATAAATACTGAGTTGAAGCAAGTTTTATTTTCTGTTAGAGGGAATAGCTATGTCTAATATAAGTTAATAGATTGTATTAGTTTTAGTGTCTTTGAAGGGCAGTGTGCATCTTGTTAAAGGACTTAGGTTCCATATTTTCTCCATATTCCATATTCTTTATTTCCTAAACTGCCGTTCCCCCTTTTTTTTTTTTGGATGGAGTTTCACTCTGTTGCCCAGGCTGGAGTGCAGTGGTGAGATCTTGGCTCACTGCAACCTCTGCCTCCCAGGTTCAAGCCATTCTCCCACCTCAGCCTCCCGGATAACTGGGATTACAGGTGCATGTCACCACTTCTGGCTAATTTTTGTATTTTTAGTGGAGACAGGGTTTCACCATGTTGGCCAGTCTGGTCTTGAACTCCTGACCTCAGGTGATCCACCTGCCTCAGCCTCCCAGAGTGCTGGGATTACAGATGTGAGCCATCATGCCCGGCTTCCCCTGCCTTTTTTTTTTTTTTTTTAATGAAGTGGGTTTGAACCATTTTTTTTTTCAAGTGACTCAAAACAACACAGCTTTGGTATTAGGATAACTCCCTTGTTAACAATATAAGAATATTGGATATAATATTTTGGTAGTATTGAGAGTGCCATGATTTATAAAATCTTCTTAGTGAAGTCAACTGGTGACTACATGTAGTAGTTTTCTAGCCCTGTTTATAGATTTTTTTAAAATTATGAGATATGGCAAAGATAAAATGATTCCTAGATCAACTATACTGATTTCAGAATTGGTCTTTCTAAGAACGAATCTGATCTTGTAACCCACCTTTCAGAGTTCTCAAATCTCACCCCGATAACACTCACTTTGATTAACATCTTTCATTGGCTTCAACAATCTTCAAGATAAAATACAGAATTCAGTAATAGCCCCCTTTCCCCTTACTGCTTCCACAAAAATTGCCCTATCCTTATTCGTTGCCTATCTACATTTAACCTATTGAGTTTTCTGGCCTTACATATGCTGGTCATTGCCTAGATTGCCCTTCCATATCCATCCTCTGTCCCCCTTTTCCAGATAACATCTAATCCTTTGTTGCCTTATCTGAAGTCTTCTTTCATCACCTGACCCATCTCATCCTAAGCTTTCCCTATCACAGTGCTTACTATTACAATGAATTGAAATTTATTCTTCACAAGTCTTATTTCCCACTATACTCTGAGCACATTGAGAACAGAGATTATTTTAATCTTAGTATCCAGTATCTTTAGCACAGTGCTTGGCACACAGGAGGCACTTGAAGATGTTTGTTCAGTGAATTAAAGTTATCTCAAGTGTAGATCATTTATTTAATCAACCTTTACCTTTAAAAAAAAAACTCTTAAAATAATACCTGAAATGTGATGTTATTAAATGTTTTAAACTTTTAGCTACCAGTCATCATGTGTATAGTCAATAAGACCAGCACATGATACTGGGGTTCTTATGTCTTATGTGAAAATCAGTGGTGAACATTTTGTTTTTAACAGTAAATTTAAGAATATGAAAGTGCTTCTTTGGTCCTATATTCTTACAGTTTCCTTCAGAAATAGTTTCGATGTCAGTTACTCCCAGAAGTATCTCTCCTTGCTAACTAGATTGGTTTACTAGCTCTCTACTTCTAAACCTAAAAATTAGTATTTTAAAAATACCGGAAAGCAATAATTTTGCTCAAAATTGCTAACGATTAAAACCAGAACATTAAGTATACAATTATGTTAAATTGTTTTATTTTTAGTAATTGAGTGAAATTATGTGATTTCATTTCTAAACATATTTTTCTAAAACAAAGTAAAATTAATCAATGTAGCCATCAAATGCATCTAACTCTTCATATTCTGCTTTATATATATGATTGATTGACTAGAAATAAAATAATTTGGGCCTTCTGAAGCCTTAGCATAAATTGAAGAAAATTAGACTGACTTTTTTTTTTTTTTTTTTTTTGAGATGGAGTCTTGCTCTGTTGCCCAGGCTGGAGTGTAGTAGCGTGATCTCAGCTCACTGCAAGCTCCACCTTCCGGGTTCACGCCATTCTCCTGCCTCAGCCTCCCTAGTACCTGGGACTACAGGCACCCGCCACCATGCCCAGCTAATTTTTTTTTGTATTTTTAGTAAAGACGGGGTTTCACCGTGTTAGCTGGGATGGTCTTGATCTCCTGACCTCATGATCTGCCCGCCTTGGCCACCCAAAGTGCTGGGATTACAGGCGTGAGCCACAGCACCCGGCCAAGACTGACTTTTTAAATAGAAAAATTCATAGTTCTTCCTATGAGACCCCACACAGAGAAATTTTAAATATGTTGGCCTTAAAGGTGTTAAATGTATGACATGCTTTAGCCTTCTTTTTTTGAAACAGAGTCTCACTCTGTCACCCAGGCTGGAGTGCTGTCGTATGAGCTGCACTTGCAGCTCACTGCAACTTCCACCTCCCAGGGTCAAGCGATTCTCCTGCCTCAGCCTCCCAAGTAGCTGGGACTACAGGCGTGCGCCACCATGCCCAGCTAATTTTTTTTGTATTTTTTAGTAGAGACAGGGTTTCACCATGTTGGCCAGGCTGGTCTCGAACTCCTGAGCTCAAGCAATCCTCCCTCCACTGCCTCTGAAAGTGCTGGGATTACAGGCATGAGCCACTGTGCCTGGCCTAGCCTTCTTTTTGAAAAGAACTGGGCAGCACCACGTGAGCTGATTTAAGGGAAATAAAAATGGTTTCCGTTTTTATAATTGCTAACATGAGAATTTAAGGATAATTGGTGATTTGTGTGCTTGAAAACTGTAATGGCAACATTCACAAAATCGTTATAAGTTTTTAAAGATATGTGTATGGGCATATGCTTTCTGGAAAAGAGGGCACTGATAAAAGTAGTTTGAGAATCATGAAGAGTTAAGTTACCTCATTGGAGCAAAATACGAGGTATAGTTAGTTTTCTCCTCTCCTCCCAAATTCCACTGTGCCCTCCAAAAAAGGTGGAGCAGATTACAAAGGACAGTTGGCTGTTTGGAAAAAGAAAAAAAAATGTTTAGCTGATATTATCATTTAGCCTTTTTCAGTGAATACTAACCATACATGTATGACATAGATATAAAAATGAGATTTTTGTGCCTAAATGTTTCTAATTTACTTAGACAAAAATGTGAAGATTAAAAGATAATATAGCAAATTGGAGATTTAAACATCAAATTATTGATAGAAGCAGTAGTTACTAAAAGAAGATCAAAACCAGGAGCAGTGGCTCATGCCTGTAATCCCAGCACTTTGGGAGGCCAAGGCAGGAGGATTGCTTGAGCCCAGGAGTTTCAGAGCAGCCTGGACAATATGGTAGGACTCTAAAAAAATACAAAAATTAGCCAGGCATGGTGGCACATGTCTATAGTCCCAGCTACTTGGGAGACTCAGGTGGAGGATCACTTGAGCCTGGGAGGTCGAGGCTGTAATAAGCTGAGATCATAGTGTCACTGCACACTAGCCTGGGAGACAAAGTGAGACCTTGTCTCAAAAATTAAAAAAAAGAGAAAAAAAAGAAGAAGAAGATCAAGAGCCAGGCATGGTGGCATATACCTATAGGCCTGTAGTCTCAGCTCCTCAGGAGGCTGAGACAGGAGGATCATTTGAGCTCAGGAGTTCAAGGCCAGACTAGTCAACATTGCAAGATCCCATCTCTCTCTCTCTTTTTTTTTTAATGTCACTAACCAATCCTACATGTGGACAAAATAGAAATAACAGATAAAAAAAAAAGGTTAGAGTAAGATGAATTTTGATATAACAATTAGGAGTCAAAATACTGGATTCTAGTACCAGTTTAGCTTTGTGATTGTGGACTTGACATAAATTTTGTATCCCTAATTTGCTTACCTATAAGTCACCATTAATAATAATAATAATAATAATACTATTTTCAAAGGCAGCTATTCTTCTTCCTGCTGCTGTAACAAAATGTCTTAGACTGGGTAATTTATAAACAATAGAAATTTATTGCTCCCAGTTCTGGGGACTGGGAAATCCAAGATCAAGGCATTGGCAAATTCAGCGTCCAGTTAAGGCTCTCTGCTTCATAGATGGCACCTTCTTGCTGTGTCCTTATGGGGTGGAAGGGACAAACAAGCTCCCACAGGCCTGTTTTATAAGGGCACTAATCCCATACTTGAGGGTGGAGCCCTCATGACCTAATCACCTCCCAAAGGCCCTACCTCTTACTACCATCACGTTGGGGATTAGATTTCAACATGATTTTTAAGGGGACACTTATTCAGACTATTGCAGCAGCTAACTCTTAAATAGCACTTACTCTATGCCAGGCATTATTCTATACACAAAGGTTAAATAACTTCCTTAAGGTCTCTTAGCTAGTGAGTGGCAGAGCTGATTTGAATGTAGGCAAAATGACTCCAGAGTTGGTGCCTTAACCATTTCACTATCAAATGATCTATAACTAACCTCTTTTCTCTGTACAGATTTTTTCATTTGAGCACCTTGGGAAATTAGCAGAGAGTTCCTGAAAAAGGTGAATGTGACCTGCTTCTTGACAGGAGCTAAGGCTTCAAATGGTCAGGAAGGTAAAATGCATTCCTGGCAAGGGAGATGGCTTGAAGAGATGGCATAAGGCATGATACAAGAGTGTGCTTAGTATGTGATTCCTTTGGAATCCTCAGCTCCTAATGAACCACTGAGCCTCAGAGCAAAGTATATTAGTGTTATAATATTGAAAAAAAAATCTAGACTATGGATAACCTTATTTAGTAGCTGAAGCTGGCCTCCTCTGTAGTCTTAAGACTCCACATAGCAGGTCTCAGTACTTCCTTTTATATATGTCACATATTCATGTGTCCTCCATACTCAGTTACAGGTCTGGCTCCTGGCCTGATTTGTACTGGCTCTTGGCCAGGCTCTCTGCTTTAACATTTACAGTCCACTGTTAATCTGTTATTTCTATCTTGTCCACAAGTAGGATTGGTTAGTGACATTAAATACAAAATTTCCAGAAAAAAAATCATGAATATTTCAATTACATACTCCTGTAGCTCATTTTGGAGATAAATAGACCAGTTTGTTTGGAAGGATGATTTTTTAAATGTAGTGGTGGCAGGCCGGGCGGGTGGCTTACACTTGTAATTGCACCACTTTGAGAGGTCAGTATGGGTGAGGGAAGCGGAGCAGATCACTTGAGGTCAGGAGTTTGAGACCAGCCTGGCCAACATAGTGAAACCTTGTCTCTAGTAAAAATACAAAAATTAGTTGGGCATGGTGGCACGCACCTGTAATCCCAGCTACCCAGGAGGCTGAGGCAAGAAAATCACTTGAACCCAGGAGGCAGAGGTTGGAGTGAACCCAGATGGTGCCACTGCACTCCAGCCATGGCAACAGAGTGAGACTCGGTCCCCACCCTGCCAAAAGTAGTGGTGGGAAATATGATTACAAGAGTGAGGCAGGGGCTAGATTGGAGACTCCTGAATACCATGCTAAGGAATTTAACCTGTTATTTTGACAGTAATTTCAGATTGCTGGAGGGTTTTTGTTTGTTTCTCTTTTGGGGGAGGGGGTCTTTTCTTTTTAAAACAATGTTTAGAAAAATTAATCACAAAAGCAGCAATGTGTAGTTTAAACCAATTAGATACTTATTAGACTGATTTAGATGTGAGTTGTTCAGTTTTATGAGGATTAGAAGGGTATCAGGATTAGGAAAAAAGGGATGGATGCAAGAGATATTTCAAAGGATTTAGTGACTAAGTGTTGGAGGAGAGGAGAGGGAGGAATAACTAAAATTTGAACAAAGTAACTAAACTCATCATAGGTCCATGAAGAGATAAGAAAGTCTAGAAGTAGGAAATTAGTTTGGGGGGAAATACGAATTTTTGGTGAAGGAAGATAGAATATTCTACTTGAATTAGAAGACTGTTATTTAAGAGACATGAATATAGCTGGAGATATAGATTCTGGAAGTCATGTGCTGAAGTAATTGCTAAAACTGTGAGAATGGATGGGCTGTCCAGTGAATGACATACAGAACGAGAGAGAGAGGGTAAGATCAAATCTTGTTATATAAACCCATTTAGAGAATAGCAGTAGGAGATATAACCAAATAAAGCAAAGAGAAGTGTGCCCACGAGTTGGAAGAGAGCCAAGAAAGAAATAGGTTTTAGAATCAAAGTGGTGAGGGAGTTTCAAGGAGTCATCAGTGTTAAATGTGGCACAGAGCTTGGGGAGAATGAAAATTGGAAAGCACAATTTGTTCTTATACATTACAGCCTACTACTTGTAAAGTGATTTTTGAAGGTACTTTTCTCTTAATTTTATCTTTCTTAATGTCCTCTTAAGTTTTCTAATTGTAAAAAAGTTATACATGCTCATTATAGAAAATTTGAAAAATATGGGAAAGCACAGAGGAAAAGTTTGTGCTTTTTTGTATTTCAAAAAATTAATCTCACTCCTAGAGGTCTACAATTAATAATTTGTTGCCTATGCTTTCAGTATAATTTCAGTTTATGAATACAGGTATAGATTCTTCTATCCATCAATGAAAGCTTCCCCTTTTTCACTTACTTTTTTTTTTTTTTTTTTTTTTTTTGAGATGGAGTCTCCCTCTGTTGTCCAGGCTGGAGTGCAGTGGCGCCATCTTGGCACACTGCAAACTCCACCTCTCAGGTTCAAGTGATTCTCCTACCTAGCCTCCTGAATAGCTGGGATTACAGGGGCACGCCACCACGCCTAGCTAATT
The DNA here is from genome assembly GCF_029289425.2 of Pan paniscus. Classification (NCBI taxonomy): domain Eukaryota; kingdom Metazoa; phylum Chordata; class Mammalia; order Primates; family Hominidae; genus Pan; species Pan paniscus. Next base: position 46,154,857 of record NC_073264.2, read on the forward strand.
TTTGTATTTTCAGTAGAGGTGGGGTTTTGCCATGTTGGCCAGGCTGGTCTTGAACTCCTGGCCTCAGTGTGATCCTCCCGCCTCTGCCTCCCAAAGTACTGGGATTACAGGCATAAGCCACTGCACCTAGCCTGAACATTTTTTTCTTTAACATCAAATAATCTGTAATGGGATTTTTGATAGCTATTTAATATTATATAATATTGTGGTGTGTTTAACTTATTTCTTACTTTGGAATATTTAGACTTTTAATTCTGTTTTTGTTTCTGCTATTTAGTGGATTCTTTTTGTGCTCTGACATATTACAGATTGATAACCAGATTACTGTGATATTTCAAGTTTGCATCTCTTTCTATGTATTTAGGAGTGTTTTAATGGGTTAGTGGCATCAAGTAAATCAGACATCATTAGCTGGCTACCATTTAGCTTTATTTTTCCTAACAGATTTCACTACAATGTGGTAGGAATCATAGTAGTCAGTAACCTAGACTAAAAAGTAAGGAGTATACTTGCTTCATGTGTATGTGGGCACGAGGTCTGTAGTTTTTTCAAGGTAGAGGAATTGATTATTGGAAGGTCACTGGGACATATAAAAGGGCAGTTTTAGTAGACTGTTACAGGCGGAGACCAAATTTAAAAGTTTATGAGGTGAATTGATGAGGAAACAGGCAGTAAGAAGTTATTCAGCATCTGTCTTTTTAATCATCTAATTTGTGCAAAACTGAGTGGGAGTTTATAAACTACTCTTTATAGCACTGCCGTAGGATTTTTGCCTCATTTAGTATTTAGCACATGTGAGTCATTTATTCCTTCTTCTCAATGATGGTAAACAGTATGATGGTAGGGACTGTTTTATTTTTTTGTTTAATTAGTTTTTGTTTTTGTAACAGCACTAACTACAGTGCTTTTCCCACAAATATCAACAAATACCTGTTAAATAAGAAAACATTTAAGGGTTTGACAGTGAAAGAAAAGACCAAGCAAGATAACAGCACAGAGATATAACAGGATAAGTTATTACTGTGCTTTATTTTTAAGTAAGGAACACCTGATTTGGAAGAGTCAGAGAAAGGAGCCATCTGTGAATTAAACATGCCGACTCTGTGTCTTTATTATGGTAGGTGTTAAACATGCAAAATGCAGGAGATTCAGTCCCTGCAGTCATACTGGAGAGGGAAAGGAAAGGAGATATGTTCCTAACTAAAGGTTAAATGGGTCAAGAACACAAGTATAGAGAGAGGTTAGCTTTGGGATAGAGGAGGAAGTCTTTTTCTTTGAAGTTAAAGGAAAAACAAAGAGAAGATGACTTAAAATATTAAAAATTTTTGAGGTAGCAGGAAAGGGTGTGTGTTTTAAGTCAAAAGAAAGGAAGATAGGAGTTTAGTGCAGTGTTTATCAAATTTTAATATGCAAATGAATTGCCTTAGGATCTTGTTAAAATACAGATTCTGATTTAGTTTGTCTAAACTGGGGCCTGAGCCTATATGTCGAATAAGCTCCTAGGTATTGCTGATGCTGGTGGTCTGTGAACCACTTTGTGAGAACAAGGCTTCCAGATTCTGTTAAACTAAGGGGCAATTAAAAATGAAAAATAGAACATTAGAGATTTTAAGAATGTGGGATTTAGAACAGATAATATAACAAATTTGATAAGAAATTAGAAAAACTAAAATTATTAAATTGTACTAATGTGTTTGGTATGGGTTAATCCTAAAACTTGAGATTTTCTTTGGATGTTGGATTGTTTCTGAAAAGATTTAATTTTCTTTTTAAAATTATATTGTGATGCATGAAGAGTTTTAAAAACTTTTATTTTTTATGCTTGTGAAAATCATAAACGACACAAAAGCATATCTACTCTTAGTGTAAATGTTGCTTATGTCAGAGCTACGTAGAATGAACTGTTGGCAACAGGATATTTTACAGCAGAAAATGTAGAAGCTACTACCGGTATGTAAGTTTTTTGAGGCATTTGTTTTAGTCACCTTGCATGAATAGTGGGTAAACTAATTAAAATTTGGAGAACAATAAGAATATTAATTGCTATTTTATTTTTCATGTGGAAATTGAATTTAAGAAAGAGTTTATAGGACAAAACTTATTACCTTAACATATGATTATGAGATATGTGTCTACAGATAAATGTTACAATGTTTATTAAGAGTAACAGTATTTAAAGCAAAGTAAGAAAGGGAGAATATCCATATCTTTTAGAAGAAATAAAGCGGTTAAAATGATTTAAAACAGACTAAAGACATGGAAAATATTTTAATGGTACATAATAATAATAATAATATTAAAAATATATCCATTTTTGTGAACTCACCATTTCTGTGATTGTTAATATATCTTTAGACACATACAAACATGGAATTAGATAACATCTAAAATTTCAAAAATTTTAAATAAAGTTAAACATAATTAACCTTAAAAGTATATTAAATAAGACAATGTATATATTATATTTATTGTTATCATCTTAAAAAAGCTGTAACAGCTGGAGGCAGTGGCTTGTGCCTGGAATCCCAGCAATTTGTGAGGCTGAGGCTGGAGGATCACTTGAGGCCTGGGCAATATACGAGACCCTGTCTCTAAAAAAAAAAAATGCAAATAAATTAGCTGGGCGTGGTAGTGAGTGCCTGTAGTCCCAGCTGCTTGGGAAGCTGAGGTAGAAGGATCGATAGAGCCCAGGAGTTCAGGTGTGCAGTGAGCTATGATCGTGCCACTGCACTCCAGCCTGGGTGACGAAGTGAGACCTCATCTCTAAAAAAAATAAAAATAATTAAAAATAATAATTAAAAAAGAAAATGGAAAAAAAAGCTATACCAGTTCCCTTAATAATGGGCAAAGCATATCGATTACCTTGTATACATATTTCTATTTCCCTGTAACTTTTGTACCTAGGAAAATGTCAGCTTTATGTATTAAATACAACTTTACCCAAATAAACCAACTTTTGTTTCCTGTCAGACACAGAGAAAACCAAAAGTCATGTAACCAAAACTATCTTTTTTTTTTTTGAGATGGAGTCTCGCTCTGTCACCCAGGCTGGAGTGCAGTGGCGCAATCTTGGCTCACTGCAACCTCTGCCTCCCAGGTTCAAGTGATTCTCCTGCCTCAGCCTCCTGAGTAGCTGGGATTACAGGGGTGCACCACCACGCCTGGCTAATTTTTGTATTTTAAGTAGAGACGAGGTTTCACAATGTGGGTCAAGTTAGTCTCGAACTCCTGACTTTGTGAACCGCCCATCTCGGCCTCCCAAAGTGCTGGGATTAACAGGCGTGAGCCACTGTGCCTGGCTTTCAGATCCTTTTTAAGTGGCAAAAATAAGCATGTGTGTTAACATCATCCCAAAGCATATATGTATCCTTTAACTCAGCAGTCCCCAATCCTTTTGGAACCAGGGACCAGTTTCATGGAAGATAATTTTTCCATAGACTAGGGGGTGGGGGATGGTTTCAGGATGAACCTGTTCCACCTCAAATCATCAGACGTTAGATTCTTAGAAGGAGTGTGCAACCTAGTTTCCTTGCATATGCAGTTCACAATAGGGTTTGTGCTCCTATGAGAATCTAATACCACCACTGATCTGACAGGAGGCAGAGCTCAGGCAATAATCCCAATGATGGGGAGCTGCTGTAAATACATTTGAAGCTTTGCTCCCTTGCCCGCCGCTCACCTCCTGCTGTGTGGCTGGGTTCCTAACAGGCCAGGACCAGTAGCAGTCCATGGCCCAGGAGTTGGGAAACCCTGCTTTAACCTATTCATTGGTTATTCTATGATGTATAAATATAAGACACAAGGGTAAATTATAAAAACAAGTTTGATGATCAGTGATTTGCATTTTTATCTTAATTAGAAATTGTTCAGGATCTAAAGAGTTTTCATTAATTCAATTTTAGTCCAAAATCTTAAAGTTAGCTAAGGGTCTGAAAATTACAATAGAAGCTGATATATTAAGCATTATAAGATTTATGGCATTATAAGAATTGACCTATTTTTATAAAGGTATTGTCTTACAAAACTTAGTTGAACACATGATTTTACAATTTTGTATTTTGAAAGTAGTGATGTTAATGTATACAATCTGTGAAACCATTAGAGGAAATTTAAGAAATTTAAGTTAATTAGGTTTTTCTGAGAAAAACCTATGGTACAGCTTGCACAACTATATCATACTAATATTATTCTTACATGGTGGTAAAATCTAGACAAATAACTGTTTTTAAGCAAGTATAATTTGTCCAAAGAGCTATCTTAATTAGATGACTTATGTGAACTTTTTTGTTGTTGTTAGAGACAGAGCCTTGCTCTGTTGCTCATGCTGGAGTGTAGTGGCATAATCATAGCTCACTACAACCTCAAACTCCTGGGTTTGAGCGATCCTCCTACCTCAGCCTCCTGAGTAGCTAGGACTACAGGCTGGGGCCAACATACCCAGCTAATTTTTTAATTTTTCATAGAGACAAGATCTTGCTCTGTTGCCTGTTGCCTAGGCTGGTGTTGAACTGCTGGCCCCAAGTGATCCTTCTTCCTTGGCCTTCCAAAGTGCTGGGATTACAGGCATGAGCCACCACTCCTGGCCCAACTTTTTCTAAACAATTATATACCAGATACTACAGATACTAAAACTTTGAAGTTTATTAAGAATTTTTTTTTCTTGTTCTTTTACCAAGTGACTGAGGTATTTAAACTCAAAACTAACCTGTGTTGGCTGGGCGCGGTGGCTCGAGCCTGTAATCCCAGCACTTTGGGAGGCCCAGGCGGGCAGATCACGAGGTCAGGAGATTGAGAACATCCTGGCTAACACGGTGAAACCCCATCTCTACTAAAAATAGAAAAAATTAGCCAGGCGTGGTGGCGGGTAGTCCTAGCTCCTCGGGAGGCTGAGGCAGAAGAATGGTGTGAACCCAGGAGGTGAGCTTGCAGTGAACCGAGATTGCGCCACTGCACTCCAGCCTGGGCGACAGAGCGAGACTCTGTCTCAAAAAAAAAAAAAAAAGAAAGAAAAAAGAAAAAAAAATGTTGTTGCCAAAATGTAAATTGAGGTGAAAACACAGTTTAGTTTTAGCCTGCCACCACACCCGGCTAATTTTTTGTATTTTTAGTAGAGACGGGGTTTCACCATGTTGGCCAGGATGGTCTCGATCTCCTGACCTCGTGATCTGCCCGCCTCGGCCTCCCAAAGTGCTGGGATTACAAGTGTAAGCCACCGTGCCCAGCCATAACATTTTTTTTTCTTAAAGAGACAATATATTTAAAATACATAAAAAGTAAAAGAAACTACTATCAGAGTGAACAGGCAACCTACAGAATGGGAGAAAATTTTTGCAATCTACTCATCTGACAAAGGGCTAATATCCAGAATCTACAAAGAACTCAAACAAATTTACAAGAATAAAACAACCCCATCAACAAGTGGGCAAAGGATATGAACAGACACTTCTCAAAAGAAGACATTTGTGCAGCCCACAGACACATGAAAAAATGTTCTCATCACTGGCCATCAGAGAAATGCAAATCAAAACCACAATGAGATACCATCTCACACCAGTTAGAATGGCAATCATTAAAAAGTCAGGAAACAACAGGTGCTGGGGAGGATGTGGAGAAATAGGAACACTTTTACACTGTTGGTGGGACTGTAAACTGGTTTAACCATTGTGGAAGACAGTGTGGCGATTCCTCAGGGATCTAGAACAAGAAATACCATTTGACCCAGCCATCTCATTACTGCCCAAAGGATTATAAATCATGCTGCTATAAAGACACATGCACACGTTTGTTTATTGCAGCACTATTCACAATAGCAAAGACCTGGAACCAACCCAAATGTCCAGCAATGTTAGACTGGATTAAGAAAATGTGGCACATATACACCATGGAATACTATGCAGCCATAAAAAATGATGAGTTCATGTCCTTTGTAGGGACATGGATGAAGCTGGAAACCATCATTCTCAGCAAACTATTGCAAGGACAAAAAACCAAACATCACATGTTCTCACTCATAGGCAGCAATTGAACAATGAGAACACTTGGACACAGGAAGGGGGACATCACACACTGGGGCCTGCTGTGGGGTGGGGGGAGGGGGGAGGGATAGCATTAGGAGATATACCTAATGTAAATGATGAGTTAATGGGTGCAGCACACCAACATGGCACATGTATACATATGTAACAAACCTGCACATTGTGCACATGTACCCTAGAACTTAAAGTATAAAAAAAAACCTTAAAAGCTTTTGAGTTTTATTTAATCCAATATGATATAAGCACTTAACGTATTAATATGATGTTTATGAGCCAATTGAAACGGCTTGTTCCAGCTAATTTTATCCTGATTTATTAATACTGCCCATAGGGTAGACAGTATATATCAATTTGTGTGCTCAAAAAATATTTCATTCTCATGAAATGACAAATTTTTCTCTTTTTTACAACATAGATAATCTAATTTTGATTAACCAGCAGAATTTAAAATGGAAGCAGGTACCAAACTATTAGAAATGTTGATCAGTTAAAGAGACAAAAACATATATTCCTTGTAGCAGAAGTATTATTGTTGAGTGGTAGTTTCAAATATGCTTTCATAAATTCTTTGAGATTCTTCCTTTGAAGAGTTGGAGTCTAATTCCCCTCTGAGTGTGTTTGGATTTATTATAGCTCATTTCTAACAACTGAAGTAGAAGTAATAGTGTGTGATTTCAGAAACTAGGTCATAAAAAGGCACTGCAGCTTCCATGTCAGTTGCTCTCGCTCACTTGACTTGCTCTGAAGGAAGCCAGCTGCCATGTCTTGAGTAGCCACTTGGGAGGCCCAAATGGCAAGGAACAGAGGCTTCCTGACAGTAACCATGTGAGTGAACTTCAGTGATTTTCAAGTATCAGTCAAGCCTTCAGTTGACAACAGCCTAGCTAACATTTTGATTGCAGCCTTAGAGTAACCTGAACCATCCAGCTAAGCCACTTAGCCAGAATCATCCAGCTAAGCTGCTTCCAAATTCCTGTTCCACTGAAAAAGAGATAACAAGTGTTTGTTGTTTTAATCTACCGTTTAGGGATAACACATTAAACAGCAATACATAATGATAATTGTAATTCCCAAAAATTTGATAAGACACTTTTTTCCGATGTCCATATCTTATACAATGACATTGAATTTTCTGTGTTTTTAAAATGCTAAACTTGCCTAAGATTTGGAAAACTGTCAAATATTATTTTATTTGGCTTTTGGAAGACATTTTTCTGACTCACTTCATCTAATTTATAACTAAATAAATGTTTTCACCATCCGTTCTTTAGCTTTAGAGTTCCGAAGTAATGTTAATTTGCAGTTATTCAATTATTTGTAGAAATCAAAGAAAACTGATCATTGAATGTTATAAATTTTGTTTCCTTTCTTCTGTGGTATAGAATTCCATTTTTGTAGACAGTGACAGGTAGGGTCCATAATAAGCAAACATGAAAAAGCCTTGAGTTTTGGATGGAGAAGAGTAAAGGAGCAGCCTATATCAGTACATTAAAAAAAAAAAAAACTGTATTAGTCCATTCTCATACTGCTATAAAGAATCAGCATTTTGTTCAAAACCAACAAGTCTCTAGGAAGTTCCAGGCTTTTCCACATCTTCCTGTTTTCTTCTGAGCCCTCCAGACTGTTCTAGCCTCTGCCTGTTACCCAGTTCCAAAGTCACTTCCACATTTTCAAGTGTCTTCATAGCAGTACCTCACTACCTCAGTACCAATAAGCTATAATAGTCCGTTCTTACACTGCTATAAAGAGCTGCCCAAGACTGGGTAATTTATAAAGAAAAGAGGTTTAATTGACTCACAGTTTTGCATAGCTGGGGAGGCCTCAGGAAACTTACAATCATAGTGGAAGGAGAAGAGGCACATCTTACATGGCAGCAGGTGAGAGAGAGCGAATATGTGAAGGAGGAACTGTCAGACACTTGTAAGACCATCAGGCCTCATGAGAATTCACTATCATGAGAACAGCATGGGGGACACGGTCCCCATGATCCAGTCACCTCCCACCAAGTCTCTCCCTTGATATGTGGGGATTATGAGGATTACAATTCAAGACGACATTTGGGTAGGGACACAAAGTTTAACCATATCATAAACATAAATGAAAAGACAATAAGGAAAGCAGATTCTAGATTCCCTGCCAGGTGCCACCTGACTATACTATCATCCAGCAGAAATCACCAAATAGACCGTAAAATCAAAACCCAGTTTCACCCACTGCTGCCGTCTGTGTGAACACAATTGTCCATGTGCTCAGTCAGAATCAGCCTTTGCCAAGAATATAGTTGCACACATATCTTTGTGTATTATATTGTGGCACATGAGCCACATTGCTCAGTCACTTATATGAGGAAAGTTTAACTGAGAACTCAAGACTCTAGGTCTCAGAAAGGATGCACTTTCAGGCCACATGTTTAACTCTCCTGTTTGGACTCAGAGGGACAATATATTAGTGAAACCTACAGAAATAAATGTCAAACAAAGAATCAGAGACATTTAGTTGGTTATTTCACACACTAGTTATTTTGCATGCAGTTTGCAATATTTTTTCCTCTCTTTGATCAGTCCTGGTTCTTCCTTGATTCAGCTGATTACCTTACTTTTAACATGTATGAAAACAAACTGCACACAAAATAACTAAATAGTCTATATTTTGTTTGCACATTTTATGGGTGTGGTTAGCTGATGGCTACAGAGAGTTCAGTGTGGGTATTCTACCTTTGTGTAGGCAGTTTACAGATATTTAAAAAAAAAAAACTTTGGGTTTTTTTCTTTTGTTTTTGAGATGGGGTCTTACTGTGTTGCCCAGGTCAGTCTTGGACTTGGGCTCAAGTGACCTTCCCACCTCAGCCTCCCAAAATGCTGGGATTACAGGTGTGAGCCACTACACCCAGCTGAGGCTTTTTTTTTTTTTTTTTTTTTTTTTGAGACAAGGTCTCACTCTGTCTTCCAAGCTAGAGTGCTGTGGCACAGTTATGGCTCACTGCAGCCTCGACCCCCAGGCTCAAGCAATCCTCCCACCTCAGCTTCCTAAGTTACTGGGACTACTGGAATGCAACACCAGGCCTGGTTAATTTTTTATTTTTTGTAGAGATGGGGTCTTGCCATGTTGCCCAGGCTGGTCTCAAACTCCTGAGCTCAAATAATCCTCCCACCTCCACCTCTCAAAGTGCTGAGATTAAAAGCATGAGCCACTGCACTCAGCCTTAGTTTTTTGTTTTTGTTTTTGTTTTTAATTTTAGCTATGTAGCATATGTGACAGTCTTTCTAAAGTCTGCCAGTCTCCTTCTGTCAGCACTGCTACCTTAAGCCATGTAGATACCATTTCCCTCATTGGAATTTTTTCCTTATCAATCTGAGAAAAGCCTGGGGAGCAATCTGAATGTTCCATCAAAGGAGAGTGGCACATCTAGTCAATGGAATATTAGGCAGCCATTAAAGATAATTTATGTCCTTGGACTCAATAGTTCCATTTTTAGGACTTTTATACTATAGGAATATAATACACAAAGATATGTGTGTAACAATATTCACTGCAAGATTGTAATAGTGAAAAGTTGTGGCAAAGAAAATGTCCATCAGTAAGGAACTATGAGTCTAAAATAAACAGATATGTATTGTCTTACATAGAAGGATGTCTACATATTTACTCTGTGCCAGAGTATCATGTGATTTATTTTTGTTTTTTTTTTTTAAATAGCTTATTGAAGAATGTTTACATATAGAAAAAGACCTGTTAACAGGATTTATCAGTAGGATTCCAGTGAGAGGGGTCCCAAAGAATAATTTAAGTTTATATCTTATTTCTATAGTTTGCATTTTTTAAATTTAATTTTTCTTTTGATAACTTTGGTATTTTTTATATTTTTTACAATAAGCAATTATTATTTTTGTAATTAAAGTTTATAGCCAGGCATGGTGGTGTGATCCTATAGTCCCAGATACTTCGGTAGCTCAAGTGGCGAAACCCTTGAGCCCATGAGTTCTAGGCCAGCCAAGAGAACATAGTGAGACCCTGTCTCTTAAAAAAAAAAAAAAAAAACCAAACCAAAAAAAAAACACCAAAATGTATAGCACTTATAAGGGGTTTTAACAGCATGGGAAGTACTTTTATTATAATGTAAAGTGCAAAAATCAGGATATAAAGTTTACATATAGTATCACAGCTATTTTTTCTAAAGTGTACATAGGAAAATAATTTGAAAGACAAATACAGTGATGTTTATAGAAGGTAACGGTGGTTAATGGGAATAAACTTGTTTAATGCCCACCATTAAGGGGCAAGGGTGGAGTCTGGGTGAAACCAGAAAGAACTGGTAAAAGGTGAAAGGTTCAAAAACTGGAGGTCAAGATAAAGTTTAGTACAAGTTCAGTAAAGCCAGGAGTATAGGTGATTTCTGAGAGAATTAGATATTAAAAGGTCTTTTTCTGGTAATTTTTTGCTACCAAAATAGAATTAAAACTATTTTTGAGATGCTTTAATACACCCTGCCAAAAGCTGCAATAAGATGCATTAGGTCAGAGGATTAAACGAGTAAATTTTTGTAATCTTTTTTTTTTTTTTTTTTTTTTTTTTTAGATGAGTCTCCCTCTGTCTCCCAGGCTGGAGTGCAGTGGCGTGATCCTGGCTCACTGCAAGCTCCGCCTCCTGGCTTCACGCCATTCTCCTGTCTCAGCCTCCCGAGTAGCTGGGACTACAGGTGCCTGCCACCACGCCCAGCTAATTTTTGTATTTTTAGTAGAGACGGGTTTTCACCGTGTTAGCCAGGATGGTCTCGATCTCCTGACCTCGTGATCTGCCTGCCTGGGCCTCCCAAAGTGCTGGGATTACAGGCGTGAGCCACCATGCCCGGCCTAATTTTTGCAATCTTTTTATGAAAAATATGCAGGGATTCAAATAGAAAGACTAAGAGATAATAGGCTGTGTGTAGTGGCTCACGCCTGTAATCTCAGCACTTTGAGAGGCCAAGGTAGGCAGATCATTTGAGCCTGACAGTTCGAGCTTAGCCTGGGTAACATGGCAAAAAATAAAAAAATAAAGTAAAATAAAATAAAGATAAATAAAATAAAAATTAAATTAGCTGGGTGTGGTGGCACATGCCTATACTCCCAGCTACTTGGGAGGCTGAGGTGGGAAAATCACCTGAGATGGGGAAGGTCGGCTGCAGTGAGCCATGATCATGCCACTGCATTCCAGCCTGAGCAACAGAGTGAGACCCTGTCTCAAAACAAAAACAAAAACAAAAACAAAAAAAGATTGAAACAGTAAATAACACTATGTAAATTTCCAACCATTATTAATATTAAATGTGAAACTTGCTTTTTTATAATGTTTTAATTTACTATAACTCTAAGGAATTAAATAAATTTTTAGGTATTAACTGCAAAGGTTGAAAATTCAGTTCCATGTTCCTGAGAGTCATCAATCAGGTGCTTTAAATAGACTGCTTCACATTTTGTAACGTTAACTCACAACTCTTTCAAAATTTATGAATTCTATTTTCTTTTACTCTAAACCACTTTTTCTTCGTTCATTGTTTCGTCCCATCAAAACTTACCCTAATGAAAATCTTTTACTTTTAAGAGAGACCTAAAGAGGACTTTCATGTTAATTGGTATGTCCTGTAGTCTGCTTTCAGATGCACAATCTTCTATAGCAAAACTTAATCTCTGCCTGACTGCTGAAGATTTCTGAAAATGCCGCATTCACATATGCACACACCACCACCCTCATCAACATTACCACCTCCACCAGTTGTTGTATGTATCTGGCCTATATACTAATATCTGTTTGCTAAACAGAAATTAATCACAAAGTAAATCTAACATAAAATGTATTCCATACTGTAGAATTATTTCTGGATTTCTCACTATGTTAGCTGTATTAATACATCATCTTTTAATATATCTAATCAGAAGTTGACTATAATTGGTTTTGTTTTTATTCCATTATATCCTTTTGATACTGACTACTGTATAATCAATCATGGACGTTAACTGGGTTTTGAGACAGTAAAGTCAATCCTTTTTTATTACAGCATTCTTCTGTTTTTTTTGAGGCAGAGTCTCACTCTGTTGCCCAACCTGGAGTGCAGTGGCATGATCTTGGCTCACCGCAACCTCTGTCTCCCGGGTTCAAGCAGTTCTCCTGCCTCAGCCTCTGTCTCAGCCTCCCGAGTAGCTAGGACTACAGGTGTAGGCTACCATGCCTGGCTAATTTTTGTATTTTTACTATGGATGGGGTTTCACCATGTTAGCCAGGCTGGTCTTGAACTCTTGACCTCAAGTGACCCACCCACCTTGGCCTCTCAAATTGCTGGGATTATAGGCGTGAGCCATCATGCCCAGCTGAGGGCATTCTTTTTTTTGAGACAGGGTCTCAGTCAGTCACTCAGGCTGGAGTGCAGTGGCACCATATCAGCTCACTGCAGCCTCTACCTTTCAGGTTCAAGTAATCCTCCTACCTCAGCCTCCCGATTAGTTGGGACGACAGGCACATGCCACCATGCCTGGCTAATTTTTGTATTTTTTGTAGAGATGGGATTTCACTATGTTGCCAAGGCTGATCTTGAATTCCTGGGCCCAAGTGATCCACCTGCCTCTGCCTTCCAAAGTGCTGTGATTACAGGTGTGAGCTACTGCACGTGGCCTCATCTGGGCATTCTTAATTTTGTTACTTATCATTTCTGGGTTAGTTTTTGAAGGAGGTAATAGGTTTTTCACAAAATTTGATAATAAATAACGTGTACCTGAGGCATAATAGACTTATCTTTAATTTTATTTTGCCATTTGATAATTGGCAAAGTTTACAAAGAAACATACTGACAAGGTTTATAGTTCACCACATCTAGATTTGATTGTGTCTATGAGCTCCAAATAAATATATAGGAAGCATAATTTCCTGTCAATACATTCAGTTTTTTTAAAGTTTTGTAGTCATGTTGAATGTGAAGTGATCCGGGACAATTGAGGTCATCATTGGTGAAGAATTTTGAACATTTGATTCATGCTCTCATTTAGTTCTTTAACTGATTATGTGCAACTTCAAAATTGTATCCTGGCACCTTTGTTCCTTAACTATCATATGGGGTTTATGAGAAAGGACTTGGAAACTATGAAGTACTATACATATATAAAGTATTATTTACTGGTTTTAACTAAGAGACCTAGTGTAAGAAAATACCCTAAGGGAACTATGACATAGGTTGCCATGTTATTTACATTGACATTTAGGCTGCAGAATATGGATAATAGATTTGCCTCAGTGAGAACAGTGTAGTAGAATGCTTGCTTGTTCAGTGACCTTCAACTGGCACATATTGTCTAGTACTCAAACAAAGATAGCATAGTTTGAGGGGTTACGCTGCTCCGTCAGATCATCGTTTTTGTCATTTGTATTCTCTCCTTCCTTGTTGCCAGAGTCTGCTGTAGGATGGTAAGGAACAGTAAAGGGTTGGGGTGAAGTAGTAAGAAAAAACAATTAGCATTTCTCTTCTGGAATGAAAAGTACTGTTGGTGTACCCTACTAAATATGGATGTTTATCTGTATCATTATATATTTGATAAATTAAAATTTATTCTAACCTGAATTTCATAATTGGATCTAAGTTATTTTGTCATATTTATTACCAGGAAGAATTAACACAAATTTGCTAATTTATGATTCTGTTCTTATAGTTTTCAACATATGATTTCATCCCATCTGCAAAATTAAAGCCTTCTCAAGGAATGCCAGTCAATGATGATTTATGTTTTAGCAGAAAAAGAGTATCAAGAAACTTATTTCAGAATAGTTGGGATTTTAACCCAGATTGTCTTCCTTTATGTGCTGCTGGTAAGTACAAGTTGCTGATGATGGTCATGTTGAACTAACAGACTTCTCTTAACTTCATAGTGCATTCAATGACTCATAGAACTTTAATCTAGTAGGCAGTTCAGATTCAATAAGTTATTTATTGAAGATCTGATAAGAATGGACACTTAGACATTATTATCTCATAAAACCCTGGAGGGTTTCTCACTGAAATTGTTTAAGTATTAATATAGGGCAATATTTGCTTAATACATCACCCATATTTATTAAGGTGCTTTTCTAAGTCCTGGAGGTCTGCCTAATAGAGCTTGCATTCTACTTAGGAACGAGAACAGACATTAAATAAATACAAGACATAGTAAATTATCTGGTGATAAATGCTATGAAGGAAAACAAAGCAGAAAGAAGGCCATATTCAGGAAAGAATATTTGAAGCAAACCACTGTATATCAGGAGAAGAGAATAAATAGTTTCAGGAAGAGGGAACAGTCAGCACAAGTAACTAAGAGAGAAGTGTGTGGGGAACATGTTTGAGAAATACCAAAGAGACCAGTATGTCTGGAATGAAGTAAGAGAGGGGAAAATAAGTAGAAAATTAAAGACATAATAGGGGTGCTTATTTAAGGCCTAGTGGACTTATAAGTGAACTTTACTTTTTACTCTGAATGAGGAACATTTTGAAGAAAGAATTGACATCACTTGTTTCCAGGCTCGTTTTGGATTTTATTTTTAAAATAGATGAAAGTGTATTAGTCTGTTTTCACACTGCCATAAAGACATACCTGAGACTGGGTAATTTATGAAGAAAAGAGGTTTAATTGGCTCATGGTTCTATGGGCTGCACAGGCTTCTGCTTCTGGGGAAACCTCAAGAAATTTACAATCATGGCGTAAGGCGAAGGTGAAACAAGCACGTCTTACATGGTGGGAGCAAGGGGAAGAGAGTGAAGAGGAAGTACAACATGCTTTTAACGATCAGATCTTGTGAGAACTCTATCATGAGAACAGCTCCAAAAGGAGAAATCTGCCACATGATCCAGTCACCTCCCACCAGGCCTCACCTACCTCCAACATTGGGGATTACCAATTCGACATGAGATTTGGGTGGGGACACAAAGCCAAACTGTATCAGAGAGCAAGGTCAAAAACAGGAAGACTGATTAAGAATCTGTTGTAGTAATCGTGGCTAGAGTTGATGGAGGCTTTAACCAGGATAGCAAGAATGTGGTAAGAAGTGATTGGATTCTGGCCTGGCGCGGTGGCTCACGCCTGTAATCCCAGCACTTTGGGGGGCCAATGCAGGCAGATCACACAGTCAAGAGACTGAGACCATCCTTGCCAACATGGTGAAACCCCGTCTCTACTAAAAATACAAAAATTAGCTGGACGTGTTGGTGCATGCCTATAATCCCAACTACTCGAGAGGCTGAGGCAGGAGAATCTCTTCAACCCGGGAGGCAGAGGTTGCAGTGAGTCAAGATCGCACCACTGCACTCCAGCCTGGCAACAAAGTGAGACTCCATCTCAAAAAAAAAAAAAAAGGTGATTGGATTCTGATTATATGTCAGAGGTAAAGTTGATATAGTTTGCTGGTAGATTGGGTATAGAATGTGAGAAAGAAGTGTCAATAATGCTGTAAGGATTTTTGGCCAGAGCAACTGAGAACATGGACTAAGTGTTACAAAAGTAAATATTACGGTACTTTAGAGGAAATGGTCATTGTCATTGACCATAACATTTAGAAGAAAAAGGAGAGCATAGGAAGAAACTGCCTTTGTGGATATTCTTCAACATACCCATCTTTATAAATGACCATATCATTTAGAAAGAGGTTGAGGCCGGGCGCTGTGTCTCATGCCGAGATCACACCGCTACACTCCAGTCTGGGCTACAAGAGTGAGACTCCGTCTCAAAAAAAAAAAAGAAGAAGAAGAAAGGTTGAGGAGGTTGAGCTTGAGTTCTAAATGATAGTTTAGGATTTCAAGATATAGCACCCAGGTAATAAGAAAAATTGTAGTGTGTTGACAAAGTGATACCTATTAGATAGAAGGGAAAATGGTTTAGAAGGTAAAGATTTGACTATGTTATAGATTTAAAAATGTATTTAACATCTAAATGATAACAGTTTTCAAAATTTGTTGGGTTTGATTTTAGATATATTATTCAGTAAACATTGTTCCCTAGGAGAATTTGTAGACCTTTATGCAGTGAAATTCTATAGTATTTTCATACAAAAATGAAGTGGCATAATGACTGCATAGTTTATTTTATTGTTTAATAGAGAAGGAGAAATGCAAGAATGTGTCCAGTTATGTTTGTAGCAGTTTTGATTTTGATTTTGATTTCTCTGTACCATTGAGGAGCTCATTTCCTAATTGTACAGATTCTAAACAACTGGAAAATAAGACAATATGTAAGCTAATGCTTGATTGGATGATATGAATTACAAATACTCTAAGGATTCAAGAAAGGAAAACATAGGTATTGAAGTGGTTTCAGAAAACTGCAGGAAAGAGATTGAGCTTGACTTTAAAGGAGGGAGAGGCTGGGCGCTGTGGCTCACGCCTGTAATCCCAGCACTTTGGGAGGCCAAGGCAGGCGGATCACCTGAGATCAGGAGTTCGAGACCAGCCTTAAATAACTGAGGCAGGAAGATCACCTGAGCTCAGGGAGGTCGAGGCTGCAGTGAGCCAAGTTTGCGCCACCGCATTCCAGCCTGGGCAATAAGAGTGAGACCCTGTCTTAAAAAAAAGAAAATAAAATAAAAAGACATCCAGGATATGAAAGATAAAGAGGCTTGATATGATAGGGAGAGAATTTTTTTTAATCATACAGTTTCAGAACTACAAAGGATGGGCTCATTTAATAGATGGATAAACTAAACGCCAGAGGAGTCATTACCACCTTTTTTTCTTTAGACTTATTCATCTTCACAGGAATAACCTTAACCAGACACAGGAGGGGAAACAGGAAACATATCTGGATATGCTTAGAATCTGCGTGAATACTGTGAAGTATATTAGAAAAGAAAATAAAAGAGGTTGCAGCGGTTGCAGTGAGCCAAGATCACACCACTGCACAAAAAAAGTAAAGTAGAAAGGAAAAGAGTTTGGTAATAGAGCTTTTTGGGTAATGCGTATACTACAAATACTGGGAAGAAAGCAAGCCAGGTCTGGAGAAACGTTCCATGCTGAGAGAAAGAGTGTAGGAAGAAACTGCTTTTGCAGATATTCTTCAACATACCTGTCTTTTCCCTGTTCTTTACTAGTCTGTCTTCTGTCCTTTAACTCCTGCCACTAATCTGATTTTCTAGTATCAAAAGCTTTATCCCTTTCTTGTCTGCCTACCTCACTGTACTTAAACACTTATATTTATTTCCACCTAAATTACACCAACATTTATGAAATAAAATGTATTCATGAAATAAAGTTAACTTTTGCTTTTATGTTTTCTCCCCTCCTTTCTTCAAAAGGTACTACTGAGACTCATCAAACAAATCTTTCTGGGAAATGTGCACAACTTGGATTTTCACAAATATGTGGTAAAACTGGCAGTGTGGGTTCTGACTTACAATTCCTAGGGACAACTAGCAGTCATCAAGATAAAGGTATAAGTTCCAAATTTACTTGGAAACAAATGACTTATAAATATTATGTGGGGATTCCAACACTAACTTATATGATATTTTGTGTACTCATACTCATCACAAAAAATAAAAGGATTTTGTTATATTTTTAATAACTTTTTTCATAATTGTTACCCTAAAGTATTAGTTTTCATAATCTTTATATAAATACAACTGATTAAAATTAGAGTTTAGATACTCATGGTGGAGATGAGTATTGCATTTGCTTTGATATATACATAATAGTGGTACATATTTGTGGGGGACATGTGACATTTTGATATACAATGTGTAATGATCAAATTAGGCTATTTAGGATATGCATCACCTGAAACATTTGTCATTTCTTTGTGTTGGGAACATTACAAATCTACTCCTGTGGTTATTTTGAAGTACATAATAAAGTATTGTTAACTATAGTCACCTTATTGTGCTATACTGAGCACTAGATCTTACTCCTTCTTATTTTATTTTATTTATTTATTTATTTATTTATTTTGAGATGGAGTCTTGCTCTGTCGCCCAGGCTGGAGTGTAATGGCAGGATCTCGGCTCACTGCGACCTCCGCCCCCACCCCCGGGTTTTGAGCAATTCTCCTGTCTCAGCCTCCTGACTAGCTGGAACTACAGGTGCACGCCACCATGCCCAGGTAATTTTTGTATTTTTAGTAGAGACAGAGTTTCACCATATTGATCAGGGTGGTCTCAAACTCCTGACCTCAGGTGATCCACCTGCCTCGGCCTCCCAAAGCACTGGGATTATAGGCATGAGCCACTGTGCCAGGCCTCTTATTTTATTTTTGTATGCATTAACTACCTTCTCTTTATTACCTACTTCTCACTGCCCTTGCCAGCCTCTGGATACCATCATTCTGCTCTCTACCTCCATGGGATTAATTTTTTTTCTTTTTTAGCTCCCACATAGCAGTGAGAACATGCAATATTTGTCTTTCTGTGCCTGACTTATTTCACTTAAGATAATGTCCTCCATTTCTATCTAGGTTATTGCAAATGACAGGATTTCATTCTTTATATGGCTCAATAGTTCTCCATTGTGTATATGTACCACATTTTCTTTTATCTGTTCTTCTGCCGATGGACACTTAGGTTGATTCCATAACTTGGCTATTGTGAATAGTGCTGCAATAAACATGGAAGTGCAATACCTCTTTGATATACTGATTTCCTTCTTTCGATATATGCCCAGCAGTGGGATTGCTGGATCATATGGTAGTTGTATTTTTAGTTTTTTGAGGCAGGGTCTCACTCTGTGGCCCAGGCTGGAGTGCAATGGCTCACTGCAGCCTCGACCTCCCGGGCTCAAGTGATCCTCCTACCTCAGCCTCCCAAGTAGCTGGGACTACAGGTATACACTACTATGTCTGGTTAATTTTTAAATTTTTTGCAGAGATGGGGTTCCACTATGTTGCCCAGACTAGT
Organism: Pan paniscus; assembly: GCF_029289425.2. Classification (NCBI taxonomy): domain Eukaryota; kingdom Metazoa; phylum Chordata; class Mammalia; order Primates; family Hominidae; genus Pan; species Pan paniscus. Next base: position 46,173,765 of record NC_073264.2, read on the forward strand.
CTCGATCTCCTGGGTACAAGCAATCCTGCCTCAGCCTCCCAGAGTGCTAGGATTACAGGTGCAAGCCACCATGCCCAGCACATTTTTAGTGTTTTGAGGAACTTCCTTGCTATTTTCTATAGTGGCTGTACTAATTTAGCTTCCCAGCAGCAGTGTACAAGCATTCCTTTTTGTTGCCATCCTTGCCACCATTTGTTATTTTTTGTCTTTTTGATAAAAGCTATTTAACTGGAGTGACATGATATCTTATTGTGGTTTTGATTTGCACTAGACCTCTACCTTTCACCGTATGCAAAAATCGAATCAAAATGTATTGAAGACTTAAATGTAAGCTGACGTTATAAAACTGCTAGAAGAAAACATTAGTGAAATACTTCAGGACATTGGTCTGGGCAAAGATTTCTTGAGTAAGACCTCAAAAGCACAGGTGACCAAAGCAAAAATGAACAAATGGGATCACATTTAGCTAAAAAGCTTCTGCATGGCAAAGGAAACAGTCAACAAAGTGAAGATACAGCTTACAGAATGGGAGAAAATATTTGCAAACGATTCCACTGTTGAGGGATCAATAACCAGAATATATAAGGAACTCAAACAATTCAATAGCAAAAAAACAAAAATACAATGTGAAAATGGGCAAAAGATCTGAGTAGGCATTTCTCAAAGAAGACATATACATGTCTAATAGGTATATGAAAAGCTCAACATCACTAATCATCAGAAAGATGAGCATTTTAATACCAAGTCATTGAAAATAACATTATCCATTAAAGAGTGTTGTGTTAGCAGATGACAATTATTTTCCGTAACAGTTTTAAATTTTAAGACAATTTAGAATGTATTATGTCTCTTATTAGGAACCGTAACTTCCTAAAAGCTACCCTTTCAGATAAGACATAAGATACAGAAGAGGAAAGATTGGAGGCCGGTTATCAGTCAGGAATTTGGGGATTGAAGGTGTTCTTAAATGTCCATGCTAATTAATAGCTTTAACAATTATTAGATAGAGGTAGGATCAAATTAAGTATTTCTTTAGGTATTTTAAATTTTATTGTATGTCCTTTACTAAAATTTTTTTGAGTGATAGGGATATACTTATTTATTTATGAAAAAATAATGATTTGAAATTAGTAGAGAAGATTTCGTGTATTTAGCACTAACATTTTAACTACCCTTTTCTGCACTCACCCCAAAGACCCACATAACTCCTTAAAGATATCCTTTGTGGTATTATCTGCATCACAAAATAATCCATCTTTCTTAATAATGTGGGTATTTCCTAAATTTTGACTCCTGAATATCTTTGGGACTCATAATTGGTATAATCAGAGAGAGCTTGCTGTGCCACTTAACCTGTTCCTGTTTAGGCTATCCCTGAATAATTACATTGCCTTTGAGGACTATCCACTCTTAGTGTTTAGTCGTATTGCACAGTGGCTTTCTGGTTTTCTGTTGGAATAGTTATTAGAGAAGCTGGTATAAAGGGATACCATGTTTTTCTAAACCTGATAGAATTTAACTTAATACTTGGTTATACATTAAAACCACTACCATCTCAATTAATATTCCCCTTGTGATCTTTGAAGGACCTATGGTATGGATGCCAAACAATATAGATATTTGCATCCCAATTTACATGTTGTAGTGATCCACACCAGGTGTTGGAAATTTTGGTGTATGTTGCATTGCATTGTTTTTATGTATATGCATAGTATGATAGGATGTTTGATTTCTTCATAAGAAATATTTTTAAATCTCGGCTGTGTGCGGTGGCTCACGCCTGTAATCCTAGTGCTTTGGGAGGCCAAGGCGGGTGGATCATGAGATCAAGAGATTGAGACCATCCTGGCTAACACGGTGAAACCCCGTCTCTACTAAAAATTACAAAAAAACTAGCCGGACATGGTGGCGGGCACCTATCATCCCAGCTACTCGGGAGGCTGAAGCAGGAGAATGGTGTGAACCCGGGAGGCAGAGCTTGCAGTGAGCTGAGATCGTGCCACTGCACTCCAGCCTGGGCGACAGAGCGAGACTCCGTCTCAAAAAAAAATAGAAAGGAAATATTTTTAAATCTCTAGGAATATATGAGACATTGTCATGAAAGCATCAGAACCTGTTAATAGAGCACTGTAATTGAAATGAGGAAACTGAAAGTTTTAATTCTGTATGTAAATCTGTGACTAAATCTCCTATATCTCTCTACCTAGTTAAGATTTTGGTATAAGTAGAGATTTTAACCATGTCAGATATGAATTAAAAAAATAAAGGATATATAATATATACAGTTGTTTAAGTCCTCAGAAGAATGTTTGCTTTATTAATATACGTACGCTAGGTATTTTGTCACGGAAAACTTTTTTTAAAATATTAAAGGAAAACTTAAGGGAACCCCTAAAAGATTACAAATAGACTTTTTATATTCATTGAAGAATAAAAAGATCAATAAAAGGCAAGGAAGAAGTAATAAAGAAAAAAATAATAAATAGTACAAAATAAGATGGTAGAATTAAAATCAAATGTATGAATAGTTTCCGTAAGTATAAATTGGCAGAACTTACAACTTAAATGACAGAGGTGATCAGATCTTGTTTTTTTAGTTTTTCATTGAAGTGATCTTTTTAAGAGCATTACCTAAAATACATCAAGATAGGTTGAGAGAAAGTAAAGCATGGAAAAGATACACTAGGCAAATGTTCAGAGAAAAGCAAATAGAAACATGTTGATGATAGGGAAAATATGCACACCAAAACTAAAAACATTTTTAGTTCTAGAGAGGATCATTGTAATGAGAAAAAGAATAATTCACTGAAGAAACAAGACTTCTCTGACATGTATGTATATGTATACATATACATGCATGTATGTATGTAATTGATAAAATTACAAGGAGAAAGTTAATTTATAAATGTTAGTACAATATTTTAATGGGATAAAGAAGTTTTGAATTAGAAGATACAGAATATTTGAATAACACAAATTAAATTAGTCCTTTACCTCATACCATACAAAAATATACATGCCAATTGGGATGAAAACCTGAATGGGAAAAGCAAAAAGCAAAAAAGCTTTTAACTGTTAAAGCTGTGTATACATAAATAATATATTATCTTTTGTTTTATTACAGTGTATGCTAGCCTCAATTTTGGCAGTAAGACACAGCAAACATTTGGTAGTCAAACAGAGTGTACTTCCTCAAATGGTCAAAATCTAAGTCCAGGAGCTTACATCCTTCCATCCTATCCTGTCTCATCACCTCGAACTAGTCCAAAGCATACATCTCCTCTTATTATATCTCCAAAGAAGTCTCAAGATAATTCTGTTAATTTCTCAAATTCCTGGCCTCTTAAAAGCTTCGAAGGACTATCAAAGCCAAGTCCACAGAAGAAGCTTGTCAGCCAAAAATCGTCTGATCCTACGGGTAGAAATCATGGTAAAAGTCAATACTTTGTTCAAATTTATTTGTGTTTGAATTAGTACTTTGAAGTTAATGCATAGGGCTGTTAGATCTTTAAAAGCTAGTAAACTACATTTTATCTGTCTGAATTTAGTAAATATTTAGGAAAATATTTAATAGTGTGTTAAATAAATCAAATGTATAAAATTCAATTGAAATTCTTATTTCTTACATTGTCACTTAAAAATCCTTTTCAGAACCAGGAAAATAATGATGCTTTTCTTTGTTTGTTTGTTTGTAAATAGAGATAGGGTCCTACTATGTTGACCAGGCTGTTCTCAAACTCCTGGTCTCAAGTGATTCTCCCATCCTGTCTTCCCAAAGTGCTGGGATTACAGGCTTGAGCCACTGTGCTGGGCCAGAAAATAATAATGTTTTATAATGAACATGAACAACATATGTTGTTTGAGAGCCTACTAACAAATTTTAGCTTTACAAATATAAAATGTCATTCATATGCTTATTGCAATTAATGCCTAATATTCATTTATTTAATATTTATTGAATTTTTATTGTATGTTAAAATTAATTTGAAACTTTTTTTTTTTGAGACGGAGTTTCGCTCGTTGCCCAGACTGGAGTGCAATGGTGCAATCTTGGCTCACGGCATCCTCCACCTCCAAGTGATTCTCTTGCCTCAGCCTCTTGAGTAGCTGGGGTTATAGGCATGCGCCACCATGCCCGGCTAATTTTGTATTTTTAGTAGAGATGGTGTTTCTCCATGTTGGTGAGGCTGGTCTCAAACTCCCGACCTCAGGTGATCAACCCGCCTCAGCCTCCAAAGTGCTGGGATTACAGGCGTGAGCTGCTGCACCTGGCTGAAACATTTTTTATTATTTGTTATAAACTAAAATATTCTTTTCTTAACAATAACCCACTCCAAAAATCATGAAATTAGCATATATAAGTTCATTCAGGACAAATTCAGTCTTAAAAAGTCGACTGAGCGTAGTGGGTCACGCCTGTAGCACTTTGGGAGGCCGAGGTGGTTGGATCCCTTGAGGTCAGGAGTTTGAGACCAGCCTGGCCAGTATGGTGAAACACCATCTCTACCAAAAATACAAAAATTAGCCGGGCTGATGGCACGTGCCTGTAATCCCAGCTACTTGGGAGGCTGAGGTGGGAGAATCGCTTGAACCCAGGAAGCGGAGGTTGCAGTGAGCTGAGATGGCACCACTGCACTCCAGCCTGGGCTACAAGAGTGAGACTCCGTCTCAAAAAATAAATAAATAAATAAAAATAAAAAGATGTTGAAGGAATCCTCTGCGTCCCACATGATTTTCTTTCCCCAGCCATTGATGTAAGATGTTTCACCTTTAAACTACCCTACAAGTCCAGTGTTCAATTTATGGCATATTCAGTCAATTTTATCACTTTCTCTTAGCACTATACTTTGATTCTCTTCTATTAATTCCTTTCTGTATTTGTTTATTGTACAAGATCAAATATTGTATCGAAAGCCGAGGCTTTATTCAGCTTGTTCTCCCCAGTGACCAGCTATAATGTGCTTTTTTTATTTTAAAACATTGTATTTTAAACACTTGTGACTATAACTCCCTCTTCTCTAAAATTAGAAAAAGAAAAAGTAAAATATCTATTTTTCATGCAGGAGAAAATTCTCAAGAAAAACCTCCAGTTCAGCTTACACCTGCCTTGGTGAGATCGCCATCTTCCCGACGAGGTCTAAATGGGACAAAGCCTGTTCCTCCCATACCAAGGGGAATAAGCCTTTTGCCTGATAAAGCTGATTTAAGCACAGTGGGACACAAAAAGAAAGAGCCTGATGATATTTGGAAGTGTGAAAAAGATAGTCTTCCAATTGATCTTTCAGAATTAAATTTCAAGGATAAAGATTTGGATCAAGAAGAGGTTAGAACCAAATATTTTTAATGACTTAAAAATATTTGCAATTTTCTATAATATAGTTGCTATTTAAGGAAAAATCAAGTTCTTTTTATCCTATAATATCTTATTTCTAAAAATATGTTCATTATAGAAAATGTGGAAAATACCATGAATTAGTAGGAAGGGAATTTATCACGCCAGTTCCCACTACCAGAATAATTTACTGTTAACACTCTACTGTATTTTCTTCAAGTATTTTTTCTATGCATACATTATTCCTTTTTAAATTAAAAGTATGAATAATAATATAGCAATACACTCATGTACTGACCCTTCCAGTGAACAGTTTGTCATATTTGTTTCCTATATTTAAATAAATGAAACATAGCATAGTTCTCTCCCCAGTTCAACATCTCTTCCTTCTTCACCAGAGGCAATCACTATTACCATTTATATATGTCTTATGTATTTTTGTACTTTTTATATTAATATTATTTTTGTGTATTTACTTACGGTGTGTTTATACCATTGATTTTGGCTTATGATCAGTCTTTTGCAATTGCAAACAGTGAACTGCAATGAACATATTTGAACCTGTCCTTTGTGCTTCTGTGCAAGCTTACTTATCTTTATGAAATTGAGATCATATTGTACACTCATCTTTAAATCCTAGATCACTTTGTGCTATAAAAATGTTACCAATATGATAACTGTACATAATAATTATGTCAGACAAGGAATGTGGTTGCTGTATTACTTTGGTTTCAGAGTACTATTTCCATAGATGCCTCCTTTTTATCATTTCAGTTTGCTTCAAGTCAGGTTAAAAAAAAAGTTTTATATTACATATATGAATGCAAATATTTAATTATGATATTTTATGGTCTTGTCTTAGTCTGTTTTTAAGGTATAAGCATCAATCATGTAATGATAATTTGCTCAATAAAATAGAGTTAATATTACTGTATATTCATTTTTAACATATGTCTTTATGTTAAACACATGTAAAACTAACCTATAAAGTACCAAAGTTGGTTGTTAATGATTTAAAATAATCACCCCAACTTCTGCTTGTGAAATCTTTCCTTTTTTTTTTTTTCCCAACTCATTTGTATTTTAGTAGTGCTAGGAAGGGAATTCATTTGAAGGGAAGAAACATATAGAAAAAACATTTTCCTACATAACTTATAAATTTCACCTGATCCTACATAATTTTGCTTTGTTTTTATAATAACTTAAATATAGTTCTTTTTTTAGTGGGTAATTGAAAGGTGAGTTTCTGTTATATAATTATTAGTAAATACAGGAGGATACCATTGCTTTTAGATATTCAACTTTTCACGCTTTTAATAGAGAAGTGGCCCTAGTATTAAATCAACTAGTGTAGTTGTTGAAAATTACTTATCCTCCCTTATAGTTGCTAATATGACACTTCTTATTTATTATTTTGAATGGGTCACTGTTTATATTCTTTGGTGTGAGTTGACTTTTGACAAAAGCATAAGTTTTCATGTGCTTAATGTGCTTAATAATGTATCAAACACTTTCATTTTCATTAGTTCATTTAATCTTTACAGTAACTCCCTGAGTTAAGAAGCAAGTCAACATCTATTATGTTTTTTGTTTGTGTGTGTGTTTGTTTTTACAGAAGAGGCTCAGTGATGTTATGTGTCTTGCTCAGGGTCAGAAAGTATGTGGTAGGACTAGGATTCAAGCACTGTTCACCTAACTTTATGTTCATTAAGTTTTTCACTGTACTACACTGCCCTAAATCCATTAAAGGGTTTTTTGTTGTTGTTGTGTTTGCCTTCCAACTATGAAGACTTAAGAAATTTATGGATGTTTGCTTTAACTGAAAACAGATACTTTCATTAAACGATTAATCTTATGAATCAAATGTAAACAAAACAGTTTATGTATGTTTCTATGTTCCTCAATTTGTTCAAAGTTTTGTTGCTAGTCTTAATATATTTTGCCATAACAATTTGTACTCTGGATTTCCTTTTTTTTTTTTTTTTTTTTGAAACAGAGTCTCGCTGTGTTGCCTAGACTGGAGTGCAATGGTGCAATCTCGGCTCATTGCAACCTCTGCCTCCCAGGTTCAAGCGATTCTTGTGCCTCAGCCTCACAAATAGCTAAGACTGCAAGTGTCCACCACCATGCCCAGCTGCATTTCTAAAAATATTTGGCTTCAGAAGTTACGTACAGTGATCTGTAATTTTAATACTTGCAAGCTTGATGTAAACATCAAATTTTTGAAAACTGATTTTCATGAATCACCTCCCAGAGCTAGCTTCTAAGCCACATTAGCACACCAGGTGTACCTCTGTGACATCAGCTCTGATATCTACCATCTGATTCAATGATTCATTTATTAAATAATTGAATTAATGCCATATATTTAGTCATTGTGCCCAGTGCTGAAGATACCATGATGAACAATAGCTGAGATTCTTCCTCTCAAGGAGCTTTCAACCCAGTAGGTTGTTTATAAATACCCAAGTGATAAAAATCTGTGTATTGATACTATATACATATATATTAGTATTCATCTTGTTTTAGTACGGGATTGGGAAGTGGTTAGCTAGGTATAGCTAATGGAGTTTAAAATTTAAGGATAACTTTTACCAATATAAGGAATTTATGTTATAAAGTTTATTGTTTTCATTTTTTCTTAGATGCATAGCTCTCTTAGGTCCCTTCGTAATAGTGCAGCTAAGAAAAGAGCAAAACTGAGTGGCAGTACTTCAGATCTTGAAAGCCCTGATTCTGCAATGAAGCTCGACTTGACAATGGACTCCCCGTCTCTGTCTTCCTCACCAAACATCAGTTCTTACAGTGAAAGTGGAGTTTACAGCCAAGAATCATTGACTTCTTCTCTGTCTACAACTCCCCAGGGGAAGAGAATAATGTATTTTATTTTTTGACGTGATAAATGAATGTTCCTCTGTAATTAGTGATTTAGAGCCCTAATATCATATTTGTAAAAACTTAAAACCATTTATGTTTTAGTTTTTAAAATGTTAAAATATATTTAAAAGACATTGGAAATGTTTACAGATATTACCTTGCTTGGCTTTGGTTTCTGGTGTGAGTGGAAAGAGAACGCAACCCCAACTGTAAACCAGAGCACCTAAATTAGTATAAACCCTGTTCCTAAAGCCCTAGTTGTTCTTTTTGTCTAGGATTTATCCTAATGCTTTTTGACCTTTAGCTCTTTTCTGGATTATTGACTCCTTTGCCAGTTGATCTATAGCTAATATTACTGCTTTCATTTTAAGCTCAGCACCAGTTTCCTCTAATTTATGAATAAGTTTCACCCAGCCATTATTTTCTTATATCTTATTTCCATTATCTTGTAGAAGCTCAGGACTTCATGCCATAGCTCTCATAGCCTTGTTAGGAGTCTCCCTACAGCAGTAGTGCTGGACTTAAAGTCCTGGCCACCCCACATCAATAGAAAATTATTTTTCAGCATAGCAGTTGGACTAACTTTTTCAGATTACTTCTGTAACCTCTAAGTCTTAAACCTTAACCTCACTTAACTGGTGAGTGATCTCAAACTGCTTTCTGGACAGCTCTGTGACCCTACTGTAGGATTTTGGAGAATCCCTTCCTCTTTTATTTTGGACAAAAACCTAGTAATAGAATTGATAGGGCATAGAATAGATGTATATTTAACTTTTTAAGTAACTGCTAAAACAGTTTTCCAAAATGATTGTGTAACTTTTACACTCCTACCAGCTATGTGTGAGAGTTATCCTTGTTTCACATTCTTGCTAACATTTGGTGGTGTCATTCTTAATTTTTTTTTCCTTTGATTTAATCCTGAACCAGAAGTAAATATTTAAAATTAAAATTAATTTCACTTTAGTGAATTGGAACTTCTAAGAAATATACGTAAATAGAGATTGCATAATCAAAGGAGAGGTAGTGTTCTAAATAGATCATAATGTTTTATTCCAGCAGTTCATAGAATTAAACTGAATTTTTGTGTTCCATTCTTAGAAGTTTGTTTCAGCCCCTTATTTTTTCCTATACATTTTTAGCAGCTTGTTTTGTACTTGGAACTTTTATCTTCCAACAGTTCCTTTGTTGTAATTACCTAGGTAGAATAATAGGTATATTAGCAAAATGAATTTTGAATGACAGCATGGTCTGGTGTTTACATAATGTTGTAAGACACAAAATATATTTTTAGCTTTTAGAGCTAAAGTCCTTTTATGATCTTCCATGAAGATGAAAATTTATGTTCTATAATCCTACAGTTGCAAGGTTGTGTAAATAATTTGAAACCTACTTAAGAAGAAAATTTCATTTTATATGATTTGGATACATGATGTCCTGTATTTTCTCACTGAGTTATTCTCTTCAGATACTGAATTCTGTTAGAAGGTAGTTCAGCACACCCTCATTTATGGACTGAAATGCCTTTAATGAATTTAAGATTTCCACATTTAAGATTAGTGGCTCTAGAACAATTATTCTTATCCAGCTTGCATACTGCCTTAAGATTCATGGCCAAAGAAAGCCACTACTACTACCTGATTTAAAGATTTTGTCCTTAGGTGGGTTGGGGAGGAAAAATTGTTGAAAACCACCCTCCTAGAGACTGAAATTTCTTCTTTCATCCAAGTCAACTACACTTAATATAAATGTAGATTCATAATAATCTGTTATAGAGAAATTGCTCTTTCAAAATATTTAACACTGATTTCTCACTATGTCCACTGACAAATATATTTCTCTCCATTTACTGAGAATTGTACTTCTTTGTAAAATCTATTCTTTTTAATATTCATTACTAACTTATTGACATTGTAACACTTACTGATTTAAAACAGTTCCCTTAAGCTCAGATTTAACATTCTTCAGTTGGCTTTCTTAATGAAAAAAGGCCTATAGGTCTTTATAATGTCAGGAAAGTACAGGAAAGAATAGTCTAAGCAGAAAGTGGCATTTACCAAACTTACTCATTGCTGATCTCTTACTTATAATATAGCCAAGTCTCTATTTTTGTGTTATCATATATAAGGATAGGTAGTAGTTAGATAATTAAGAATGATTTGACTTGTTATATTTATTTTTATTTTTTTGAGACAAGGTCTCACTGTGTCACTCAGGCTGGAGTGTAGTAGTTCAATCTCAGCTCCCTGCAACCCCTGCCTCCTGGGCTCAGGTGATCCTCCCACCTCGGCCTCTGTAGTAGCTGGGACTACAGGTGTGCACCGCCATGCCTGGTTAATTTTTTAGTTTTTTTGTAGAGATGGAGTTTTGCGATGGTGCCCAGGCTGGCCTTGAACTTCCTGGGCTCAAGTGATCCTCCTGTCTTGGCCTCCCAAAATGCTAGGATTACAGGCATGAGTCACCACACTTGGCCTTGATTTGGTTTTAGAATGGATTCTTGGATCATTTTTTTTTTTCCTTAGGGATTATACAGTATAAGTCAGAGTCATTTTCTGTGGCAATCCTGTCATGAGTAATTAAGAATCGGCCATATGTTAAAAAGGTTGGCAGTCCAAAAGGTGAACTAAGAATAGCAAAATATATATATGTGTGTGTGTGTGTGTGTGTGTGTGTGTGTATATATATATATATATATATATATATATATATACTGTTAGCCATAGTTTTTCAAGTGTCATACTTATTGCTCCCTTATTATCTAAAAGGTCTGTGAGTTAATAAGGAGAATAGACAATATGTGATGTGAGTATTGAACAGCACTAAATCTTAATGTTTATTGAAATTACTTTGTTTCATTGTAGGTCAGACATATTTCCAACATTTGGGTCAAAACCTTGTCCAACAAGACTTTCTTCTGCAAAGAAAAAAATTTCTCATATTGCTGAACAAAGCCCCAGTGCAGGTATTCTATGTCTGTTTATAAAAATAATTTATAAAATATGATTTTCAAATGATGTAAAAAATGATAGCAAGTGCATTTCAGATTTCATGTTGTTGTGCATACTGGTTAAGACTAATCATTTTTTTACTCCTTAAAAGGTCCTTTTGACAGGAATATGATACTGTTTTGGAAGAAAAAAATATTTATTTACCTGAATCATCAATCTCTTTTAAAGCTCAATTGGCATACCTATGGCTGGCTCCTACACCTAGATTTTTTATGTAGTTGGTGTGGAGTGTTATTTAGCTGGTGTTGGCTGTCAGAATTTTGAAAACTCCTCAGATGATTCTAATGTGCAGCATAGTTTGGGAACCACTGGACATCCCGAAAGACAATTTTCTTTAAAAACAATATTTAACTGTTAATAGTAGTTAAATTCATGTGTATCTTGTGTTAAGAATTTTTGTGAACTAACCTGTAAGTCTTTAGTTTTATAACATCACTTCTCAGAAAATAGATTTAGTAATTAGTAGTCAATTAGAAAAAGATTTGCACTATGATCTATTTAGGGTGAGAACTGCATGTGATTCTTCATTATGATTAGTAAAACTACGTTGAATTGTGAATAAACTGTAACAAATTGGTATATGATGTTTAGTTTCACATGATCTAATGTAAAAGTCCTAACAACTTTAAGCTGCTTTATATTATAATTACCTTCCTAAAAAACTATATATGTATTTGATTATTTGCTAAGATTTTAAATTTCTTGCTCTTAAATGTGTCTTAATCTCAACCCCTCTTTGTAATCCCCACTACCATGGCTTTAGTTCACACTTTTCCTCATTTATTACCTACTTAGCCGCCTAAATTTTCTCCCTGCTTCAATCTCACTTACTTTGAAACTGTTCCCCACAGTGCAAATCTGACTATACTGGCCAGCCTGAATTCATTCTGGACATGCTTTCATGATCTGGTCCCAGCCTACCTCTCCAGCCTCATTTTTCACTGCCCTCTTTGTATCTTGTACTTTCCCTGTTTGTATCCAGTTAAATCAGACCACCATCAGTACCATTTCCTATCTCTTTGCAAATGCACATACTGTTTTTTCTGGATGAAATCTAGAATCCATACCACACCCTATTTAGCTGTGAAAACAGCTCAGTTGCTTTCTCTGGGAAGCCTTCCTTAATTCACAAACAAGATTATTACCTCTTTTGTTATACCATTACATCTTGCACTGACACCTTTTATAATGATACTACAATTGCTTTACTTTTCTTTAACTCTCAGATTCTTGATCCCCAAAGATTATTTCCCACTGATTACCTATCAAGGCTTATCATAATCGGGAATGTGTGACTTAACCAGGTGTGTTTAGTATACTGCCTTGCATAAAACTAGTGTTAACAAAGAGATAGCTGCACTTCTAGGCATACAAAGACAGTATATAAGTGCTTTGGAGTCCAAAAGATGAGCTGACACCCCAGTTTGATGTTTAATAATAGTATTCATACATTACACAACTTACTTAACTGCTTTGGAACTTAGTTCCCTCATCTGACAACGTAAACCTTGAGAAGGGTAGTGAAAATCTAAGTTCATGATGTATATAAAGCAACTAGTGCATAGTAGGCACTCAATATGTATTTGTCCTCTAAGGGGTGAGAGTGACCCAAAGAAATACATCAACTTATCCTTAATCCTTTTTCAGGCTGATCATCCTAATCTATAATTTTTCAAGTATTTCTGTAAAATTCAAGAGACATCTGATTACTAGATTGTATCTACTTTGTAAAAATGGAACCCACTTTTGGAAGAGTATCTTTGGAAATGGAAAATAATAGATTTTAAAAACCTGGATTTGAGTTCCCTTGTGACCCTAGTCATGTGACCTTGGGAGTCATTTAAGTTTTAGCAGAGTGATCTCATAATAGTATAATACATACTTATATATGCAATATTTAATGTTTTCCAAAGTTGCGTAATCTTTTTTTTTGAGACAAGAGTCTTGCTCTGTCGCTGAGGCTAGAGTGCAGTGGCGTAATCTCAGCTCACTGCAAGCTCCGCCTCCCAGGTTCATGCCATTTTCCTTCCTCAGCCTCCCAGGTAGCTGGGACTACAGGTGCCTGCCACCACGCCTGGCTAATTTTTTGTATTTTTAGTAGAGACAGGGTTTCACCATGTTAGCCAGGATGGTCGTGATCCACCCACCTCGGCCTCCCAACAAAGTTGCCTAATTTTAGGAATCACCCTTGAGTGCATGTAACATCTGTTAATTCTGGGGCCTCATCTCATGCCTCATGAATTCATCTTTCTGGTTAGAAATCTGTATTTTTAACAAGTAAATTAGGTATTTCTAGGATCAAGTTTTAGAAATACTACTATTATTGAATTCATTATATTAAATTTAACCTTTTCTCAAAATAAGTTGCTAATGTTTTGGATTTTATATATTTGGGTTTGCTTTGTTTTCAGTAAACAAGTGATTCCTACAAATTCATTGTGGCTTAATTGGTAAAACATAAAAATGATAATGCTCAGAATAAAGACTATTGGATGATAAACACAAAAATAACAATTATTTTAAAATTCCACCTATGTTCTGCCACTACCTATTAAAGCAAATTGTGCTAAATTTTCTGAATGATATTACAGTAAACTTCTTCTAGTGTATTAGATTAGTGTTGCCTATTAATAGAAAACATTTCCACCCAAAGCCAGTATGTTTATGAGTCTTATTTTATGAATTAACTATCAAGACAGAATTTATAAAGATAATCTGTGTTTTCTACAAATTCTCTATGATTTAATATTGGATATTCTTGAGACTTTTCTCTATGAACTTACTTAGTGCCCTTTATTCTACAGTCCTTTCTAGCTTGTTGCCCCAGCTACCTCCTCTTCCTACCTTCCTGTTTTTATTCAAATACAACATTATTTTTTAAAAGTCTATTTCACTGGGCACAGTGGCTCACACCTCTAATCCCAGCACTTTGGGAGGCTGAGGCAGGTGAATCACTTGAGCCCGAGAGTTTGGGACCAGCCTGAGCAACACAGCAAAACCTAATCTCTATCAAAAAAATTAAAAAATAGCGGAGAATGGTGGCGTGCGCCTGTAGTCCCAGCTATTCAGGAGGCTGAGGCAGGAGAATCAGGAGAGCCCAGGAGGTTGAGGCTGCAGAGAGCCAAGATAGCGCCAATGTATTCCAGCCTGGATGACAGAGCAAGAGCCTATCTCAAAAAATAAATAAATAAATAAATAAATAAATAAATAAATATATTTATACATATATACACACATCATTATTGCTTAATAGTTTACATTGGAAGTATATATAAAAATGGACAATGACTCAAATATATAATGCCTAGATTTTGCATTTAGTATATGTTTTATGGTTGTAATAGTTGCAGAGTATTCATAAAGAGTGATGAGTTTAAACATTCAAATGTAAATTAAAATTTTTGTTATTCATTAGAAGGAGACCTACATTAGGGTTTTGCTTTTTTTTTTTTTTTAAATTACGGATATAATAACATTTGGGTACTTAAAATGTGTTAGGCACTGTGCGGAGCCCTTTATATGTATTTTCTTCATTTAATCCTAACAACAGATGTAGAAGAGGTACTATTATCTCTATTTTACAAATAAGGTTAAGTGACTTGTCCAGGTCTTCTCAGCAGTTTGAGTGGCAGTGCTGTAATTTAAAGCCAGGAAGCATGATTCCAGATACTGAGCTCTTTATCCCTATGTAGTTTACTGCCTCATCAGTGAAGCCAGTACAGAAGGTTAAATTTCATGGTGAGTTAACTTTTAAGATTTAATATCTCTAAATCAGAATCTTCCCTAAGCATACCAATAAAGAAAAATTACTGAGCATTCTCAGTTTTCAGTTTTTTCATTTTTCATGGGAATAGGAGAAAAGAGAGAAATGGGGAAATAGCTATCTCTTAGGTCACAGTTTGTAAATTCTGGATTAAAAAAAATTTTTTTTTTTTAGTGTAAAGTTAAAGGTGTCAATTTAAAAAAATACTTGTCAGGCCAGGCACAGTGGCTGACACCTGTAATCCCAGGACTTTAGTAGGCTGAGGTAGGCAGATCACTTGAGCTCAGGGGTTTGAGACCAGCCTGAGCAACATGGCAAGACTGTATGTCTACAAAAAGTACAAAAATAAGCTGGAGGTGGTGGTGTGCACCTTTGGTCCCAGCTACTAGGGAGGCAGAAGTGGGAAGATTGCTTGAGCCTGAGAGGCAGAGGTTGCAGTGATCTGGGATCATGCCACTGCACTCCAGCCTGGGGAGACTCTGTCTTAAACGAAAAAAGAAGCCGGATGCAGTGGCTCACGCCTGTAATCCTGGCACTTTGGGAGGCCAAGGCGGGCGAATCACGAGGTCAGGAGTTCCAGACCAAGCTGACCAACATGGTGAAACACCATGCTCAATTACAGGAGTGAGCCACCACACCCGGCCCACACCCAGTGAATTTTTTAATTTTAATTTTTGATGGAGGTGGGGGCTTGCTTTGTTGCCCAGGCTGGCCTTGAACTCCTGGGCCCAAAGAATTCTCCTGCCTCGGCCTCCTGAAATGCTGGGATTACAGATGCGATTCACCATACCTGGCCTCATTGTAATTTTAAAGCCTATTTTATGAAATGTTGTAGTATAGCATATAATAAATGTTCTTACCTGCTAAGAACAAGGAAAGGGAAAAGTATTACATAATTTAAAATAGGATAAAACTTCAAAAAGTACTATAATGTTATAGTTCCTAATATTATGTTACTTATCTTTTTAAAAGGTTAGAAGTTGAGATAGGTTTAGAGGGGAGATATATACCTTATGTATATTATTGCTGGAATCATTCATATATTTTATAGGGTTTACAACATCCAGTGTAAGCATAATTGGTCAACATATGAACCATAGGTTTGGATGTGGTGATTTTGAAGACGATAGGTCACTTGATATTTCATCTAGCACGTTAGAAATACAAAATAAACAATACCCAAGACATTGTAAGCATACAAAAGGTTAGTAAATTTCATGACAAGTTAATTTTTAAGGTTGAATATCTTAATCAGAATCCTCCCTAAGCATACCGATAAAGAAAAATTAGTGAGAATTCTCAGTTTTGAGGTTTTTCGTCTTACTCTGCTGCTGATCTGTTGTTGCTCAAATAATTTTGCCAAATAGGAGAACTCAAGGCTTTGTATATGATTTTTGGGCTTCCCTGAGGAGCCACTGCAAGGAAGCAACTGCTCATGAGGTTAAACACTAGGGAATTTCTACTGACTTCTGCCCCCAGGAAATGCACCAGATACATGCACACAAAACACACACACACACACACACACACACACACACACACACACGTTTTTAGAAGACATTTTGCCACTAAAATGGAATGGAAGATCATGTGGATTAATAACTCCCGGATGCCCAGTTAGGTTGTAGCCCTGGAGTAAAGTTGGGGCAACAGGAATATAATTTTCCTGTGGTAGAACCTGAGAAAGCTTTGCTGTTATCATTAACCATTCTTGGCCAGGCGTGGTGGCTCACGCCTGTAATTCCAGCACTTTGGGAGGCTGAGGTGGGTGGATCACCTGAGGTCAGGAGTTCGAGACCAGCCTGCCCAACATGGCGAAACCCCCATCTCTACTAAAAATACAAAAACTTAGCTGGGCGTGGTGGCAGGCACCTGTAATCCCAGCTGCTCAGGAGGCTGAGGCAGGAGAACTGCTTGAACCCGGAAGGCGGAGGTTGCAGTGAGCCGAGATGGCGCCACTGCACTCCTGGGTGACAAGAGTGAAACTCTGTCTCAAACAAAAAAGGAAAAAAAGAACCATTGTTAAGAATGGTTTTTTTAAACTTAGTAGCAAGTAGTACCTCTGTGACTACTCTGTCCATTGCTTAAGAGATCCTATTACAGCTGCATTTTAAAAATTTCCCTTACAATAAAAAAAAGTGGTTTTGAAGGGTATAAATATTTAAATAAATGTTAGGTTGGTGCAAAAGTAATTGTGGCTTTTGCCATTTTTAACTGCATACTCCTTTTGCACCAACCTAATAATTAGAAGATGCACCTATAATCTAAAATATGTAAGTAAATAAAAAGCTGTTATTTTTATGTGCTTAGCAGCTGTGGTCATTATAAGGTCAACTTCTGTACTATGTTATTTCTGATTTTTTTTTTTCTTTTTTGAAACAGTCTCATCTGTTGCTCAGGCTAGAGAGCAGTGGCTCAGTCTTGGCTCACTGCAACCTCCACCTCATGGGTTCAAGTGATTCTCGTGCCTCAGCCACCCTAGCAACTGGGATTACAGGTGCATGCCACCACGCCTGGCTAATTTATTTTGTATTTTTCAGTAGAGACAGGGTTTCACCATGTTGGCTAGACTAGTCTCGAACTCCTGGCCTCAAGTGATCTACCTGCCTTGGCCTCCCAAAGTGCTGGGACTACAGGTGTGAGCCACCACACCTAGCCTGCCATTTCTGATTATCTTAAATTATGTATGAGCACACAATCAGGCATTTTAGGACATGAATATTTTTTGTGGACATAACTCAAATTGAGTAAGATGGAACTTGATTAGAAACTTTTTTTGGTAAATTTCTTAAAATTTAGTCTATAATATAGTTTAGTACTGTTCTGTTTGGCAGCAATAAGTTGTTATTGTTTTACAAAAGAGAATATGATTTTTCCACATTTATTTACATGTTTTATTTCCCATGTAAAGAAAATCAAGGACAAAAAATGCTTTTCTTCTTAAAAGTAACTCATACCCTCATATAATTTTTTATTTCTTTTAATTGCTTTGAAATAACTGTTGAATATGTTCATTCACTGCTAGTGGCTTCCTTTTTTAGATGGCAGAATCATAAACATATTTACATCTTTTAGCCAGAAGTTAATTCTACTCCATAAAATTACATCACATTCGCACATCCAACTCTGAACCAGGTATTTACTAAATCTGTCTTGGCAACAAGAACAAACACGTTGAAAACCAAATTTAGCTTTCTTCCTATACCCATTTCTCTTCCTTTGATGTCCATTTTTATTGGTAGCGTTACCATTTTCCCAGTTATGGAGGCTTAAAGCTTTACAGTCATTTTTGTCTCTTTACCTTCCAAGTTTAGGAGGTGGCTTATCCTATCATTTACTCTCAGTCTAACTTAATGTATCTGCTGCCATAGTTGTAATTTGGGCCCTCTTTACCACTTCCCTGGGTAATTACAAATCTTTCTGGTAAGGCTTCCCTCTTATTTTCATTCCTCTTAAATCCAGGCTGCATAGTCTTCCAGAATTGTCTTTCTAAAATACAGTCATTATCTCTTCCATACTCAGAACCTTGACTGACACATAAAACTAACACCTGGAAAAAAAAAACAAAAACCTTGAGTGGTTCTCTGTTTTCTTTTTTCTTTTTTTCTTTTTTTTGCAGTTGCAAGATTTAATAGAGTGAAAATAGAGCTCCCATACAAAGGGAGGGGACCCAAGGAGGGTAGCCATTGCCAGCTCGAATGCCTGGGTTTATATCCCAATCAATGTCCCCTCCTGCTGTGCTCTCAGGTGATAGATGATTGGCTATTTCTTTACCTCCTGTTTTTGCCTAATTAGCATTTTAGTGAGCTCTCTTTACTACCTGATTGGTCGGGTGTGAGCTAAGTTGCAAGCCCCGTGTTTAAAGGTGGATGCAGTCACCTTCCCAGCTAGGCTTAGGGACTCGCTGTCGGCCTAGGAAATCCAGCTAGTCCTTTCTCTCAGTCTGCCCTCTCAACAGGAAAACTCAAGTGCTGTTGGGGTGGTTGGCTGATGACTGCTCTAACTGCTTCCTGCTGAATTGGGGCATAGTAGGGGTCATGCAGTTGAGATTTCCTCGGGGGGGGTGACTTCAGTGTCATCAACATCAGAGCATGGGCTAGCAGGCTGGTCCAGGGGTCTGCGGTAGATCTTAGTCATGGACTGCATCTGGGGCTCCATTTGAAGAGCCATTTGTAGCTTTACCGCTTCGATTCTGGAAGAGACCAATTTAACAAGGAGGTTAAAGATACAGGGTCCAAAGAAGAGTGACAACATTATAGCTGCTAGAGGTCCTAAGAAGGGGAGAATCCAGGGCATCCACTGGCTGAGAAGGCCCCAGGGTCTGGTGCTTGGAAGCTCCTATGCTCTACGTTGTATTCCATCTCGAATTTCTTTAACTTTCTCAGTGATGATTCCAGATTGATTAACATAATAACAGCATTCTTCCCCTAAAAATAAACAGGTTCCCCCTCTTTCTGCAGTTAGCAAGTCTAAAGCTCTTCGATTTTGAAGGACTGCTGCTGCTGGGGAGTTAAGTTGATCTTGCAAGGTGACCAGGGAGTCGGCAACCTGTTCCATGTCACCATTTAGTTCTTGAGATAGTCTGTAGTAGAACTGAGTAGAGGTTGTGATACTGCCCATGCCAGTACCTAATCTGCCTAGCACTCCTGCTCGGATAACAAAAGGAAGAATGGGTACTCTTTTGTTGCGGGGCTTAGGTACGACATAATTGTATAAATCTTGTTCAGTGTAGATGGTCATAGGGTGCACTAAGAATGAGAGGAAGCACATAGATTCCGAAAAGCCATTCAAACAGTGATAGGCTGAGGTACCACAGACAAAAAATATTCCTGAGGGTAGGCAGACTATTTGTGTGGGAGGAGTTACCCACCTGATGCACTGGGAGTTGGTTGTGTCTATAGTATTGCTAAATTTTACACGGGTGAGGTTTGAGGTATGGGTTATTTCCAGATTGGAAACAAGAGGTCCTACTAAAATGGAAGTGGTGTTTATTTCTGTGCTGAAGTTGTTCCATTGTTCAGGTACAGGGATTGAAATATGTGGCCTGTAGTGCAGGGGGAGGCACATTCAACAGTTAGTAGGGTTTTGGGCCAAGGCCTCATGGAGCCCAGTGAGGGTGGTATTAAATAGGCTTACCTGGTGAGTATGGGTATGGAGGGTTTCATGTAGTTTTGAGAGATCTAGTCCTTTGTAGGGGTTAGGGGTGCTCTGTACCCGGGTCAGTTGGGAGATTACTTCCTTTATGTGTTTTTCTCTTGCCTGATCTTGAACTCCACGCCCATCAGACATACTGGTATGGGTGAAGTAAGTCCAACAGACAGTGGCTCCAAGTCCTCCCGGACAACTAGGATTAAAAATTTTCCCTGTCCAATAATGAGTATTTGCATGCATGCAAAGAGTGGCAGAGTTACAGCAGTTGCGGGGCATATGGGTATGGGGCAGTGAAGGTGGGGTTTCCCTTAGATAAACTCCTATACGATGGGGCATCAATATTTCTGGGAAGCCGCATTCTCCATAGAAACTCTTGGTAACGGGAGCTACTGGTCATACAGTGGCATGGAGGGGGTGCAGTGAGAATGAAAGGGGGTAAGAGAACAGTAAAGAGAAAAATATGATAAGGGAGGGCCATGGGGATTTACAATTTTAGTTACTTTCCTCACGGTTGCTTGAAGAGCAGGCCCAGATCCTCTAGAGGTTCACAGGAATAGCTAGCATTGTCTCCTGGATTTCCGGGTTCTTTTGGCAGTAGCCAGGGTTTGACTCCAGTGTGATGTATCCTAGACTCCACTCCAGCCACTTTAACCGCGGTTGGGGTAGATAAAATGACCGGGTAGGGTCCTTCCCAGGATGTATCTAGGGATGGGGAATCAGAGGGAAGGGACTTGACTAATACCATGTCACCAGGGTGGAATAATTCCTTTCCCTCTTCTCAGGGACAGGCTTCTTGTCATGTTTTAAGAACTTGCTGATATTTGGCTAAGGAGGTGATATCTGCAACTAAGTTGGCCGTCTCTCGGTCAAGCACAAGGTCATTGGTTAGGAAGGGCCGTCCATACAGCATTTCGTATGGGCTAAGTCCTGCTTTTTGGGGAGAGTTTCGGATTCTTAGTAAGGCTATAGGCAACAGAGCAGGCCATGTGAGGTGGGTTTCCTGGGTTAGCTTTTTTAGATGTTGTTTGAGTGTTTCGTTCATTTTCTCGACCTTCCCCAAGGATTGTGGCCTCCAGGTGCAGTGTAAGTGATATTGTATACCTGACATCTGGGATGTCCCTGGGTTACTGTTGCCTTGAAAGCAGGGCCATTGTCACACTCTGTAAGCCTCGGGGAAGTCCGCATCTGGGAATTATTTCATGAACTAGTGCCTTTATTACCTCTTGGGACTTTTCTGTCCTGCAGAGGAAGGCCTCTGCCCAACCAGTGAAAGTATCTACCGAAACGAGTAGATACTGAAATCCCTGAGATTTGGGTATGTGGGTAAAATCTAGTTGCCAGTCTTCTCCTGGGTAATGGCCTGTTCTTTGTTCTCCTGAAGAAGCTTGGCGATAAGGCAGGGGATTATTTCTTTGGCACACTTCACAGGCCCTGACTATCTGCTTGATAGTTTTGAAAAGGCCTGGTCCAGTAAATAATGATTTGGCCATCTGATGGGTGCTATCAATGCCTAAGTGAAAGGTTTGGTGAAGGGTTTTAAGTAATTTCCATTGGTTAGCTGCAGGCAAAAGTATTTTTCCTTCTTCGGTGGCTAGCCATCCTGAGGGGAGGAAACTATGTCCTCATGAGGTTCCCCATTCATTTCTTCTTCTGAGTACTGTGGCTTGGTTTCCTGGAGGGGATTACCCCATACTCAGGGTCCTTCTGTAAGCATTTCTAATGGAGGGTCCTGTCTTGCAGCTCTTTTTGCTTCAATATCTGCTTGGTGATTCCCTTCTATTTCCCTTTCCTTTCCTTTCTGATGACCCCGGCAGTGTAAGACTGCCACTTCTTTAGGTTTCTGTACCACCAATAATAATCTCCTAATGGCTTCCTGATGTTTGATAGGTGTTCCCTCGGAAGTTAGGAATTCCCTTTCTCTCCATATTGCTGCGTGGGCATGGAGGACTAGGTAAGCATACTTAGAGTCTGTATATATATATTTACCCTTTTCCTTCTCCTAATTCTAGTGCCTGACTGAGGGCTATTAGTTCTGCCAGCTGAGCACTAGTTCCTGGAGTGAAGGGATTACTTTCAAGTATTCCATTATCACTGACCACTGCATACCCCACTTTTCGAAGTCCTTTTTCTACAAAGGAACTTCCATCAGTATACAAGTTGAGGCTGGGATCAGTCAAGGGAACCTCTAGAAGGTCCCCTCGAGCGGCATAGGTTTGAGCAATTACTTGTTGACAGTTATGTTCTATATTTTCTTCATTGTCTGGAAGAAATGTGGCTGGGTTGAGTTGCACAAGTGTGCAGTCGCAGCACTGGCCCTTCAAGTAATAGAGCCTGATATTTATATTGATATCTGATATTGATATTGATAACTGATATTGTTGTCTGACAGCCACAAGTCTCCTTTAGCAGTGAGAATGCTGTTCACATCATGAGATGTCCACACAGTAAGATCTCTTCCCTGTATTATTTTAATGCTTCAGATACTAAGACTGCTACTGCCACCACTACCCGTAAACAATGAGGCCAACCCTTTGCCACTACATCAATTTCCTTACTCAGGTATGCCAGGGGTTGCAAGCTCGTCCCTCAGACCTGTGTAAGGACCCCTAGAGCTATTCCCATTTTTTCTGTGACATATAAAGAAAAGTCTTGCCCCGTTGGCAAGCTTAACATGAGTGGTTCTCTGTTTTCTACAGAACAAAGTTCCTACTCCGTGGCATAAATTTTTTTTTTTTAAGACAGAGTCTCACTCTTGTCGCCCAGGCTGTAGTGCAGTGGTGCAATCTCAGCTGACTGCAACCTCTGCCTTTCAGGTTCAAGCGATTCTCCTGCCTCAGCCTCATGAGTAGCTGGGAATACAGGCATGCGCCACCATGCATGGCTAATTTTTGTATTTTTGGTAGAGAAGGGGTTTCACCATGTTGGCCAGGCTGGTCTTGAACTCCTGACCTCAGGTGATCTGCCCACCTCGGCCCCACAAAGTGCTGGGATTACAGGCGTGAGCCACCATGCCTGGCCCTATAGCATAACTTTTAAGACCCTTAATAATCTTGCATCAGCTTAATTTATTTTTATATTACCTCTTACTATTTTTCTCTTCATGCACTATGCTCTCGCACTTTTAATACTAGTTTCTTTAGTTTGTATGTGAAGGACCTAGGTGCCCTTTCCTAGTTGTAATGGTCCATATCATGTCTGCTGTCTCAGTTAATAACTTGAGAAAGTGGAGGGTGCTTGAAGTATTAGCAAACTAGATTCCATGATTTACTATTTACTCTTTCGATATTTGAATTAGATGGAAGTATTATAACAAAGAAAAAATATATAATGATATTTGTGTGTGAAGAAGCCTTTAAACATATTTTCTATATATTTTAGAATTGAGACTTAATGAACAATATTTCTTTCAACATTTCTTTAAGAAAAAAATATAGTGTAAAACATAAAAATATATTAAAAATGATTAATGACAGCTTCTCTTATAAATGAAGTTAAACTCATTGGAGATAACATGTCTTTTATATTTTTTGATGAGATTTGTCTAATCATTCATCTCTTGATAGTTTATGTATAGATTTTATGTTTATGTGGACTGTTGAGCAAATTATTCCATTTACTGTGATTTTTTTCTCTTTGTCACAGAACACATTTTTGGGCTAACCCGTGTTTCTGTTAGTTGATGTGTGTACTAATTTTGATTGCATACTAAAGAAGAAATACATGAAAAATGGTCACTTACATGGATTTCTTTCTTTAATCTTTGCCATTTTCACATAAAGCCAGGTTACTATTAGCATTAGCAGTTGACAAAACAATCTATCTGCTGCTTAATTTTTAAAAATCAATTATTTGATTGACTTTATCACTGTTTAACTGCTTTTCTTTCATAAAACCTAAAGCAATACGTATTTCTCTTTTCTTTTTTTGCCTTGATACATTCATCTAACATATATTTATGGAATACCTGGTATGTGCCAAACACTATATTAGGCTCCAGGAAAGAATAATCATCAAAACTAGACATAGATCCTATCCCCATGGAACTTACAGTCTAGTAGGATTGTAAATAAAGAATCAGAAACTAAGATAAAAGTTAACCTAGAAAAGCACAGATTGCTGTGACATTGACCTGATCTGTTTTCTGATGTCAGAGGATTTTCTTTTTGATGACCCTTTTGTTGCCTGATTATCATGCTGTGATAAGTCGCTTGTATGCCTCTCACACCTCACCCTGACATGTAAACTCCTTAAGGAAAGGAAGGGGCCAGGCATGGTGGCTCACGCCTGTAATACCAGCACTTTGGGAGGCCGAGGCAGGCGGATCGTGAGGTCAGGAGGTCGAGATCAGCCTGACCAAAATGGTGAAACCCCATCTCTACTAAAAATACAAAAATGAACTGAGCATGGTGGTGCGTACCTGTAATCCCAGCTACTCAGGAGGCTGAGGCAGGAGAATCGCTTGAACCCAGGAGGTGAGGTAGCAGTGAGCCAAGATCACACCACTGCATTCCAGCCTGGGCGACAGAGCGAGACTCCATCTCAAAAAAAAAAAAAAAAAAAAAAGGAAAGGAAGGTTTAAGTGCCTAGTCCATTCTAGTATTGCAGTTACAAACATTTATAATGACTTAATGAATGTGTGAATAAATTGTAAATTCTTTGTATGAAATAAATTTTCAGTTTTAAAAGACTATGTTACAATATCCTAAGATACTACATAATAAGCAAATATTTTTAAGTATTTGTTTTGTTTTTTGGGGGATTTACAGGGTCATCATCAAATCCACAGCAAATTTCCAGTTTTGACTTCACAACCACAAAAAAGGCTTTATCAGAAGACTCAGTAGTAGTTGTTGGAAAAGGTATTTCAAAGTTATTTCGCTTCTTAATTATATGTATTCATCATACAGAAGCAAAGCCTATCAATAAGGAATAGAAAAGAATGTGATTCAAGTGTTGAGTGGAACTTCTTTTTAAAAATGTATTACATTATCTTCATTAAAATAATTAGAAGTGAATACTTACCTTCACATTTGTATCTTCTAATGAAACTATAGTAAATTCATGTCATTAATTTTCAGAGAGATGTATTATGTGACAGCTGCAGTTTAGGTACTTCTAAGACTATTTTAGGATAGCTTACTTAGTTTTAGCATAGTTTAAATTCAAGTAGCCCTTATTTATCAGCGTAATAATCAATGTAAATTAATATAATTATCTCCCATAGAAGATCTAGACAAGTGAAAATTAAACTCCTGTTATATATTTTAAGGGGGCTAAGGGACCTTGAACAAAATTATTGCAAGTATCCTTTAAAGCTATTTTCTATTTTAATTGAAAACTAGAATGTGGTAATATACATTGAGGGTATGCATCTTATTTTTGTTCAATATAATGAAATAGAATAAACGTTTTGAAAAATTTGTCCTAACTTCTTTGCTTGATAGTCTCATTAGGTTATTTTAAAACCCTCCTCAGATTGGCTACAGCTTACTCTTGTAAACTTATTTTCTGTTATTCCTTTATTTGCCCAGCCAAGCTCATTTATTCGCTCCACATAAATGCTTTAGAAACTTTCAACTCTGCATGTAAACATCCCCATCTCATAGATTTCCCCCTCTCCTTCTTTACCTTATACAGATCCTTCCTGTCTTCAAATCCCAGCTCAAATCCTTGCTCCTTGAAACCATCTTAAACACCCAGCTCTGCCAGGCGCAGTGGCTCACTCCTGTAATCCCATTCTTTGGGAGGCCCAGGCGGGCAGATCACTTGAACTCAAGAGTTCAAGACCAGCCTGGACAACATGGCAAAACCCCATCTCTACCAAAAAAAACAAACAAACAAACAAACAAAAAAAATTAGGCAGGCCTGGTGCTGTGCGTCTGTAGTCCTAGCTACGCAGGAGGCTGAGGTGGGAAAATTGCTTCAGCTTGGGAGGTGGAGGTTGCAATGAGCCGAGATTGTGCCATTGCACTCCAGCCTGGGTGACAGAGAGAGACTATCTCAAAACAAACAAACAAACAAACAAAAAACAGCTCACAGCAACCTTTTATTTATGTGTGCTTACCACTTATAATATGCAGCTCTCACTTATTATCATGAACTGCGTTCTGCCACCTCTTATATTAATGCCCTATTAGGGTATTTGTTTTTATATTTTATAATTATTTAGCATGTTTTTCTTACTAACTGTGTTGTTTGATTCTTGAAGGCAAGAGCCTTGCCTTAAACTTTGTTATCTAGAGTACCATCACATAATTAGTTAATGACTATTTGGTGGTTGGTTGATTTCAGGCGTATTTGGAAGTTTAAGTTCAGCACCAGCAACCTGCAGCCAATCAGTGATATCTTCTGTGGAAAATGGGGATACATTTTCAATTAAACAAAGTATTGAACCACCATCAGGGATTTATGGAAGATCAGTCCAGCAAAATATTTCATCATATCTTGATGTTGAGAATGAAAAAGATGTAAGGTTATTTGCTAATTATTAGAATAAATTTAAGCTTACAGTATGTCATTGTTTTGTGTATATCAGATGTGGGGTGGTGAAAGTATTTCAATTAAAATTTAAAAAATCTTAGTGCAGTTGAAATTTTGAGCCTTGGCAATGTGGCAAAGCCCTGTCTCTAGGAAAAATACAAAAATTAGCCAGGAAAAATACAAAAATTAGCCCGAGAAAGTAGAGAGCCTATTTTCTCTAGGAAAAACACAAAAATATAGCTACAGCCATGCGTGCCTATGGGCCCAGCTACTTGGGAGGCTGAGGTAGGAGGATCACTTGAGCTCGGACGGTCGGACTTGAGCTGCAGTAAACCGTGATTACGCCACTGTACTCCAGCCTGGGCAATACAGTGAAACTGTCTCAAAAAAAAAAAAAAAGGAATTTTGATTCTTAATCATTTAAATATAGATTATTCGTCCTTCCCACTTAATAAAGGCATTCTTATCCTGGGGATAAAGTATGTAATATACTTTGTATTCTCCATGTACTTTATATTTTACATGTACTATATATACATATATATGTATGGGTATATTCTGTTTTCTAGGACACACTTAAGTAGTGACAGACTAATATCCTCAGACACAAATTAGTTATCTGAGACGAAGATATTTTAAATATCAAAGTCCCTGAATATTTTCAGATTTTCAACTTTTTCATGCAGGCTAAAGTTTCTATTTCTAAATCTACTTATAACAAGATGAGACAAAAGAGAAAAGAAGAGAAAGAACTGTTTCACAATAAAGATTGTGAAAAGAAGGAAAAAAATTCCTGGGAACGAATGAGACATACAGGAACTGAGAAAATGGCATCTGAAAGTAAGTGTAATTTAAGTTTTGGTATTTTTTTTTTCTAGTAATTGTCTAAAGCTGGTGAAATGAGGTTTCACTGAGGGTAATATATGACTAAGAATGAAATATCTTATATAACACCGAAATTTGCAAGTTCTGCCTTTAATTAGCTTTGTGACCTGGAAGCAGCCCTCAGTTTTCTGCCCCTGTGAATATCTTGATTATCTCAAAGGTCCAGATTATCTCAAGGATCTCTTCTATACTCCTGGAAATATTCCTGTTTTACTGAGGAGTGGTATCCCATTTTATAGTAGATAACTGAGATGGTGATACTGGTTTATATTACATCATGATCCAAAAAGGCCATTGCATTTGTCATTTATTCAGTCTATCCTTGAGTACCTACTATGTTTTGTGCTTGGTCAAGAGTAGGCTCTATGTTTCCTGGTGTTGTTTTTTAAAATATTGAATACATGTTAGGTATAGTAGCAACTAGGAAAAATCAGAGGTTGAAATGAAAAATCATGTGAACTATAATAAACATTAAGTATTATTGCTTAATTACTGTTTTGTTAAATATTATTAAGAAATAAACTGAAATATAAACACTATTAAATTTATGTTGTATCTGAAGTCTAGATAGCAACAAAATACTCAAGAAGGTTACAAAAATACTCTAAATTTAATAGACAATATACTTCTTTTGAAGGTAAAAATAAAAAAGATTTAACCTAAATTAATGTCTGAGGTTTTTCCTAGCTTTTATTTCCATTATAATGCAACAAGTGGAGAAAACTGTATTTTCAAAGCTAATCACTGTTGAGAGTATGCCTGATGAGAGGTGTTAGCCTGTACAATTGTGGCTGAAGATGTCCCTAAAACCCATTAAATGTAGGTGTTTGTGAAATTTAAGCCTCTTAGCATTCTCAGATAATTCACTATTTGTTATTGTCATAAAATTCAGGGAGAGAAAAACCCACGAAACTTCCTACCTAACTTAGCCAGTGTGAAGAGTAGAAATAGAAGTACAAGATTACAAATAGTAATAAATCATAAATTTGGGGTATTAATTCTTGATGGATCAACTAATTTTGTGATTTTTGCCTACAATGTAGGCTTTAAAGATTAGGTTTCTGAGAAGTATAAGGAGAGTACTGCTTTGAAGTTACCCTTATATTATTTGAAAATAAGAATATGCTTACACAATTATTATCTTGATCAGCTCAAAGTGTAGTTGTTTAGCTCTGTTTATGGTTATGAACATATTAGCAGAAATAATTTTTAATAGCTAAATTCTAATTGGATATGCCTCCAGTTATGAAACTTTCTATCAGTTAGATCACTGCTACTCAAAGTGTGTTTCATAGACTGTGTGAACTGTTTATTACTCATCTATGATAACATACATACAGACAATATTTAGCTTCTAGAAACTATTTTAACAATTTGACAATGCCACAACACTTTGATTGTACTTTATAAAAGTATCAGTCTGCAACATAGTGGAAGTTTTGTTGTTTTTTGTTGGTTTTTTTTTTTGAGATGGAGTTTTGCTCTGTCGCCCAGGCTGGAGTGCAGCTGCACGATCTCGGCTCACTGCAACCTCCACCTCTTGGGTTCAAGCGATTCTTCTGCCTCAGCTTCCCGAGTAGCTGGGACTACAGGTGTGCACCACCATGTCAGGCTAATTTTTGTATTTTTAGTCGAGACGGGGTTTCACCATGTTGGACAGGCTGGTCTCGAACTCCTGACCTCGTGATCCGCTCACCTCAGCCTCCCAGAATGCTGGGATTACAGGTGTGAGCCACCATGCCCAGCCAACAGTGGAAGTTTTTTTAAAAAAAAATCTTCATTTGAGCATCACTACTTTCAATTGATATTCTATACACCTCCTTTTTCAAAATAACATTCTTCAGGTGAAAACAAAATAAAGATAGGTGATAGTACTTTGTATTGTTATAATCTCAAGGTTGAAAATTTGGTGTTTATCTGTATCTCTTTCTAATGAGTTATTGTTTCATGAGCGTGGGAATGGATTAGATATATTAAGGGAATTCTTAAAACTTCCACATTGGTTTCTTCATCTGTAATATACTACTAATAATTACTATGTAGGGTTGTTGAATGAATTAAATTAGATAGTATAAATGATGGACTTAGCACAATACCAGGGAAGATAATAAATGATAATAGTGCTTTTTTTTATTTGCTATTCTTTCAGGATTGGGATATTCCAAAGCTGGAGGATTTTATTTATACATGTTAGTCTTAGATGTGAAGCCTAATGAGGGTCCATCTGAACCATCAAAAAAAAGTGAAAGGGGTCTATTATATTCTTTAATTGGTATATCATCTTCCTCACATAACAAAAACTGGTACTGATTTATCACTATAGTAATTTAAGGCATCATATTTTACCTTTTTACATTTTTTGTTAGATATATGATGAATTTTTTGAAAGCAGAGATTCTGTCTTATACCTCTTTATATAAGATCACAGGTAATGGTGGCCGTAGATCTAAGTCCTGCCTCTCCCACTCATTAGCATTGGAACCTTAAGTAAATTTCTTAGTCTCTGTAAAATGCAATTATTTTCTCAGCTGCAAAATAAAGATAGTTAGAATACCTACCTCAGCTTTGTTGAGATAATTAAATGCAGTAAAGTTTGCAAAGCGTTTATCCCAAGGTCTGGTGTATAGTATTTAATAAATGCTAGCTAATATCATTAACACCTTGTTGCCTTTGGATTTTAAATGACCAACTCTGAATATGTAATTAGTATGCAACATCAAGTGAAATCTCTTATATTTGTGATTTCAGGTAACATTTTCTCACAGATAACATGGTTAATAAACAATTTTTGATGATAGTTTCTAGTGACTAATATTTCCTTTCTAAAAATATCTCTTAATATGGAAAAATAGCCAGTAAATCTTTACCTACTTATAAAAGCCCATTCTATTTGACCCTTTTCTTTTTAATATCTCCACTGCACGTGTCTTGCATTATACGGTGCTCTCAAGGATATTATCCTGAGCACTCAAAGAGGATGATTTGTTTTCTCAGCTTATAGTACAGTGCCTTACATCTGGAAAATGCTTGGTCAATGTCTTATTATAGAAGAAACATCATTCTTATTACTACACATGGTCTTAGAATTTGTAATAGGCCACTAATTCTATATCGATAGAGAAAATCAACTAGAATTCTACATAGAGATGCCATGAACCTTCATCTTCACTTCTCAGTTATAAAACAGGTATATATCCACATTTTTACAAAATGGGATCGTACTGCTTCTTTTGCTTTTAGCTGTTAAAATAAAGCTAGACTTTGTTATGACTCACGACTGAAAAATTACTTGTAGTTTTATTAAATATAATTTGTTAATAATTTTGCATATAAAAAGTCAAGTTTTCAATAGTTTTGCATATAAAAAGTAAAGTTTTCAATAGTTTTGGTTTCTGGGTACTGTAATTTTCCTCAAGACTAAACTAATAGTACTAAGTTTCCATAATAAATATTCATCACAACTGTAGTCAGAATAATGTTTGTACCCTTTGTATGAAGGACTCTTGGCCGGGCATGGTGGCTCATGCCTGTAATCCCATCACTTTGGGAGGCTGAGGCGGATGGATTGCTTGAGGTCAGAAGTTGAAGACCAGCTTGACCAACATGGTGAAACCCTGTCTCTACTAAAAATACAAAAATTAGCTGGGCGTTGTGGTGCGCACCTGTAGTCCCAGCTACTTGCGAGGTTGAGGCAGGAGAATTGCTTGAAGCAGGGAAGTGGAGGTTGCAGTGAGCTAAGATCGTACTACTGCACCCTAGCCTGGGCAACACAGTGAGACTCCATCTCAAAAAGATAAAAATTTTTTTAAAAAGGTTCTCTCATAGTTTATTTAATGTATTTTGTTTTAGGTGAAACACCTACTGGAGCTATTTCACAGTATAAAGAAAAGATGCCTTCTGTCACTCATAGTCCAGAAATAATGGATCTGTCAGAACTACGGCCATTCTCTAAACCAGAAATAGCACTGACAGAAGCCCTGAGGCTTTTGGCTGATGAGGATTGGTAAGTTCACCATCCTTAACTTAAAACTAAGCAGAGTTCAAAAGCTTTCTGTAAATATTTAATTAAAAATCTTGAAACACATTTTCTATTAAAATAATCTTAGAAATGATTATTTAGTTCTTAGGCATCAGAGTCTTTTCAGCTCATTAATGTAGCTGAACTCTGGCCCTAATAGTACTTTATTACCAGTTGTATTATAGCTTACATGCCATAAACATATAATTTAGCTTTATAATGGATTATGTAAACCCTTTGATAATGAGATACAAATTTCACCATTTCTCAAAGTATTTCTCTGTGAAATATAATTATTAATAGTCCTGGAAATACTTACCTGCTCTTATTGTAGTGATAGCGGCCAACCAACCAGCCCAGCCAATAACTCAAGGGAGACAAAAGACAGTGGCAATGTGCATCCCACGTGTTTCAGCGGGAGCATCCACTTACTGCCTTTGTCCCATTTCCTCCCTTGTTCCTTCACTATCTCTCATTATACCCATCTTATACCTCTTCATCAGTTTTGCCTGTGTTCTAGAGCATATTCATCAACTTTAAAATATGCCATAATATCTCTTATTTTTTAAAAACCTCCAGGCCGGGTGCAGTGGCTTACGCCTGTAATCCCAGCACTTTGGGAGGGTGAGGTGGGCGGATCACAAGGTCAGGAGTTCAAGACTAGCCTGGCCAACATAGTGAAACCCCATCTCTACTAAAAATACAAAAAAAATTAGCCAGGCATGGTGGCGGGCACCTGCAGTCCCAGCTACTTGGGAGACTGAGGCAGGAGAATTGCTTGAACCCGGGAGGTGGAGGTTGCAGTGAGCCGAGATTGGGCAACTGCACTCCAGCCTGGGCAACAGAGTGAAACTCTGTCTCAAAAAAAAAAAAAAAAAAAAAAAAAAATAGAAGTTCTGCAGAATTTAATCCACTGGCATTCTCTTTCTACATTCATTTTGTAGCTCAAGGGCAGTCTTTCTGGCAATCTTTTTCTGTAAAGATCCAGGTAATAGGCGTTTTAGACTTTGCAGGGCAGATGCCTCTGTTGCAAATACTGAACTCTGTTGTTGTGCAAAAGCAGCCTTAAAACGGTATCTAAACAAATGGGCATAGCTGTGTTTCTATAAAACTTTACTTATAAAACATTATATGAAAACTTTACTCATTAAAAAAATCTGATAGAGCCACATTTGGCCCATGAGCCATAGTTTGCCAATCCCTTCTTAAATTATTTCATTCAGTCTCACAGCTTTAAATTCCATCTAAACTCTGATTTTTCATAAATGTATATCTGTATCCCTGGTATCATTTTGAGCTCTAGACTCAAAAAGAAGTAATCCAACAGCCTAACTTGGCCCTTTTTCTTAGATGCCAGTAGACATCTTAAATTTAACATATCCAGAAAAGAAATCCTGAACTTCTTCCTGCCAACATGGATTAACAGGACTGTATTTGCCCTCATAACGTGAAAGATCTAACAAAATTATACAAAATATATGAAACAATAGTTTTCAAGGGGTGGGCACAGTGGCTCACGCCTGTAATCTCAGCACTTTGGGAGGCCAGATGACTTGAGGTCAGGAGTTCGAGACCGGCCTGGCCAACATGGTAAAACCTTGTCTGTACTAAAAAACGCAAAAAATCAGCTGGTGCATGGTGGCACACATCTGTAGTACCAGCCACTTGGGAGGCTGAGGCACAAGAATCGCTTGAACCTGGGAGGCAGAGGTTGCAGTGAACCGAGATCATGTCACTGCACTCCAGCCTGGGTGACAGAGCGAGACTCCATCTCAAAAACAAAGAAACAACAACAAAAAAACAATAGTTTTCAAGACACTGTTGACACTCTTCACCAGGCTATGGAAAGATGTTGATCTCTGAGAGACAGGAAACAAACCAGGTGAGCCATACAATTACCCAGCTTGCTTTCTGGAGTTTCCAGATTGCAGCTAAAGGAAGGGAAAACAGGCAGATAGCATCAGAGATGGACATGGTGCTGAGAGTTTGAGGAGGCCATGGTGACTAGACTTTGCAGGACAGAATGCCAGATAGAGCTCCACAGAGAGCTCCAGAGATCATAAGAGGATTTTACTCAAATGTTTAGCAGACAACTGGTCGGGGCATGCATGTAAATACATTTCCTGAGGCCAGAACAAGAACCACTCAAAAAAGTTACAAGGAACAACGTCAGGAGCATATACAATGTTAATAATACTTCCTGTTCCCACCAGCAGAGTGGAAAAGTTCATAATTCACAGGGCACTGGGTAGAATACTCAGAGTTTTGCTCCATAGTGTAGTAAAATAAACCATAGACTGAATGTTAGTTTGGTTCCTACCCAATGAAGTTTAAAAGCAAGGCCTAAGATGATCAAACATTTGATCCTTATTTGAAATACATTTTCAAATAACTATATCCCAGAACAAAGCTGAAGAATATTTATAGGAATACAAAAATAGCTAAAGTGAAATTACCAGGCATGCAGAGAAGCAGGAAAATATAACCAATAGTGAGAAGAAAAAAAGCCAAGTGAAACCAATGCAAAAATGACACAGGTGATAGAATTAGTAGACAAAGACATTGTAACTGTAACTACTGCATGCATTAAAGAGGCCGGAGGAAAGGTTGAGCAAGTAAAGAAATATAATATATATAAGAAACCCAAAACTAATATCTACAGATGAAAGCTATAATGTCTGAGATAGGAAATACACTGGATGAGATTAATAGGTTAGACATTCCAGAAGAAAAGATTAGTGAAGTTGAAGACGTAACCATTGAAACTATTCAAAATGAAACAATGAAGCCTGACCAATAAGGCAAAATCCTGTGTCTACCAAAAGTACAAAAATTAGCTGGGTGTGGTGATGCACACCTGTAGTCCCAGCTACTGGGGCGACTGGGGCAGGAGAATCGCTTAAACCTGGGAGGCGGAGGTTGCAGTGAGCTGAGATCGTACCACTGCACCCAGCCTGGGCAACAGGGTGAGACTCTGTCTCAAGTAAAAAAAAAAAATCAAAATGAAACAATGAGAGAAACAAGACTGAAAAAAAAGTCCAAAAAATCTGTCAATTGTGGGACAACTTCAAGTTATGTGTAATTGGAGTTACCAGACAGAGAAGGAGACAGAAAAGAATGTTTGTAGAAAAAAATGGACAAAAATTGTTCAAATTGGATGAAAACTATAAACCCAAAGATCTAAGAAGTTCAATGAACACCAAACACAAGAAACATGAAAAGAAATATTTCAAAGGAGATATAATCAAAAGGCCTAAAATTAGGGATGGAGAAAATCTTAAAAATAGCTAGGGGCAAGACATTACATATAGAACAAACATCAGACTACTCATCAAATACACTGCAAACCAAAAAACAGTTCAGTGAGATCTTTAAAGTACTGAAAGGAAAAACAAACTGTCAATCTAGAATTCTATATCCAATGAAAATATCTTTCAAAAATAAAAGTAGTGGGCCAGGCATGGTGGCTCACTCTTGTAATCCCAGCACTTTATGAGGCTAAGCCAGGAGGGTTGCTTGAGCCCAGAAGTTAAAGACCAGCCTTTGCAATATAGCAAGACCTCATCTCTAGAAGAAAAAAAAAAGAAAGAAAAAAAATTTAAAATCTGGATGCAGTGATGTGTTTCTGTAGTCCCAGCTAATCAGGAGGCTGAGGCAGAAGGATCGCCTGAATCCAGGGGTTCGAGGCTGCAGTGAGCTGTGATTGTGCCACTACACTGCAGCCTGAGCAACAGAGCAAGACCTTGTCTCTAAAAAAAAAAAAAAAAAAAAAAAAAAAGTTTTAAAAGAAGCAAAATGTCTGACAGTTTGATACAAAGGCCCAAAGGGAAGACATGGCAGTATTGCTTTACCAAGGCAACAAAGGAGATAAAATATAACTATATAACTATAAAAATAATTATAAAGAAAAGATGGGACAAATAGAAAACAAACAGCAAGATGATAGACTTAAACCCAATCATCTAATCACATTAAATGTAGATGAACTAAACACCCTAGTGAGATTAGATTAAAAAGCAAGACCCAACTATATGCTACCTATAAGAAATTCTGTTTAAATATATAGATACAAATAAGTTAAAAGTAGAGATTCAAAAAGATGTTTACCATGCTAACACTAATCAAAAGATAGATTACATGGCCATATTAATATCAAAGTATATTTCAAAGCAAAGAATATTAATGAGAGTATTTATTTTATATTGTTATGTAACAAATTGCCACAAACTTAGTGGATTCAAACCACACAAATTGATTAACTCTCAGTTTTCTGGGTCAAGAGATCAGATATAAGTTAACTCAGCTCTTTGCTCAAAATACCACTAGGCTGAAATCAAAGTATCAGCCAGGGATGTGATCTCTTCTTTCAATTTTCTTAGAAGCTCATTGTTTGGAAGAATTGTCTTCCTTGTAGATGTGCAACTGTGGTTTTCATTTTTGTATTAGTCCGTTTTCATGCTGCTGATAAAGACATATCCAAGAGGAGAAGAAAAATAGGTTTAATTGGATTTAACAGTTCCACATGACTGGGGAGGCCTCAGAATCATGGCGGGAGACAAAAGGCACTTCTTACATGGTGGCAGCAAGAGAAAATGAAGTAAAAGCAGAAACCCCTGATAAACTCATCAGTTCTTGTGAGACTTATTCACTATCATGAGAATAGCATGGGAAAGACTGGCCCCCATGATTCAGTTACCTCCCTGTGGTTCCCTCCTGAATCCTGGGACATAGCCAAACCCTATCAATTATCTTACTAGCTGTCAGCCAGGGACCCTCTCATCTTCTAGAGGTCAACCTTGTGTCCTTATTATGTGCCACACACACAGATATAGATTCTCTCAACATGTAGCTTACTTCTTCAAAGTCAGGAGGAGAATCTCTGCTGCTGCTGGTTATCTCTTTTAAGGGAGGTAAAGCCTCCCCAGGATAATCTCCCTTTTGATTAACTTGAAGTCAACTGATTAGGGACCATAATTAAATCTGCAAATCTCTTTTGCTGTCGCACTCAATATGATCACAGGGAGTGATATCCCAACACATTCACGTATCAATCACAGGGAGTGATATCGCAACACATTCATGGAGATGGTGTAATACAGTCTGTGTAAATCAGGAGTAGGAATTATGGATGCCATCTTAGGATTCTGTATACCACATCCAGAATAAAGAGGGTCGTTTTATAGTTATAAAGGAATTAATTCATCAAGAGGACATGGCAGTCCTGATGTTTATTTACCATATAATATTGCTTGAAAATACATTAAGCAAAAACTAATAGAACTGCAAGGAGAAATAAATCTCTAATTATAATAGGAACTTCAATAATCCTCTCTCATTAATTAATAGAACAAGTTGAAAGAAAATCAGTAAAGATGGCCAGGTGTGGTGGCTCATGCCTGTAATCTCAACACTTTGGGAGGCCGAGGCGGGCGGATCACGAGGTCAGGAGATTGAGACCATCCTGGTTAACACGGTGAAACCCCTTCTCTACTAAAAAAAAAAAAGAGCCAGGCATGCCTGTAGTCCCAGCTACTGGGGAGGCTGAGACAGGAGAATCACTTGAACCCAGGAGTCAGAGGTTATAGTGAGCCTAGATCGGGCCACTGCATGCCAGCCTGGGCGACAGAGCGAGACTCCATCTCAAAAAAAAGAAAAAAGTAAAGATGTAGAAGACTTGGACAACACTTTTTTGTACGTATTTTTAGTAGAGATGGGGTTTTTCTATGTTACTCGGGCTGGTCTCAAATACCTGGGCTCAAGCAATCCATCCACCTCAGCCTTCCAAAGTGTTAGGATTACAGGCTTAGGTCACTGCACCTGGCCTGAACAACAGTATTGACCAATTTTGTCATGGGATCCTTAAGGTGTTACTTTGCCAGCCAGAAACCTCTGTGGCCAGTGCTGCCTTTGCCCAAGTTTTGCTCAGGCCCACTTGGGCTCTTTCCGCCCACTTGGCCTCCCAGGCTGTGCTTGGCTTTTGCTACCAGCCCAGATCCCATGCCTAGAAAGGGTGAGCCAGGCACAGAGTAGCGAGGGGTGCATGAGCATGGGGTCCGGCCGCTGCACACAGCCAGGCATATGCTGGTTGTGGCAGGATAAGCAACTCCATGCACTGGAACAGCTGCTGGCTTCCTGCTACAGCTGGACCAGACGTACCACAAGCAGCTTCCACTGTGGGCACCAGGGAATGTGGTGGCACCCAGAAGCTTGGAGATGCCAGCAACTGCAGAACCCCAAAGAGAGTATCACAGCCCTTGCTTGGGAAGCTCCTAAGTCTGGGTTCCCCATAGGGCCACAGCTCTTTTCTCCTTCTTTCTTCTCACCTTCTCGTTGCCCACAATGTCATGAGCGGTGGCAAAGTGATTGGGGTTGGGGGAGATTTCATCCATGTTTGTGTTACAGATGTTTCAGTCCCGAATTCTTGTCCTGAGTCCAAGAAGAATTAGGTATGTGGACAACTGGAGCATACCTCCAGTTGTGGAGCAAGGTGAAGAGGTGCTTTATTGAGCAACAGTATACCTCTCAGAAGACCTGAAGTGGGTAGCTCCTTTCTGCAGGCAAGTTGTCCTGACATCTGTGCAACCCTCAGTGGAGGGGAGACCCAGAGTGGGTAGCTCCTATCCACAGGCAGGTCGTCCTGATGTCTGTGCAGCCCTAAGTGGAGAGGAGACCCGGAGTGGGTAGCTCCTATCCGCAGGCAGGTCGTTTTGGTGTCTCTGCAGCCCTCAGTGGAGAGGAGACCCAGAGTGGGTAGCTTCTATCTGTAGGCAGGTTGTGCTGATGAGTGTACAGCTCTCAGCAGAGAGGAGACCCTTAGAGGGTAGCTTTTCTCCACAGGCAGGTCATCCCATCTTCCAGACTCTGGCTGAGTCCAGGATTTTTATGGGCTTCAGAGGGGAAGACGTGCATATTGATTGGTCCGTGGGCAGGCCTGGAAAAAGCACCATAAGTTCTCACTCCAGTCTGTGGAACTAGCAGCCCACTCCCACAAGCTTCAGTCTGTCCCTGGCTTGAAGGTACGGCTTCACCTGCCCCTTTCTGCCCAGGAGCCTGTCTGCCTCCTGCCACCATCAACCTGCTGTCCATAGTGCCCAGGCTGTTTGTGCTGAGGGGTGCCTGCAGGCCCACACCAAGCCGCTCTTAGCACCCTCCTGGCTTCCTTCCCATGCTTGTTGGTGCCCAAAGTCCAGAGGGGACCATGTCAGCACTGCCCCAAGTGTGTGCACACCTGGCTAGGTCCTGACAGCATCCAGGATCAGCCACAACTTTGCTCCAAAATTGGAGGTTGTGCTGGGAGTGGGGAGAACCAGGCAGTGGGAGAAGGCGCTTCTGAGCCTGTGGGGGGCAGGGGGGTTTCCAGGGCCCCTGAGAACACAGGAATGCCCAGGTCTGCAGCTGTGGCTGAGTGGCTGCAGCTGCACCCAGGAGGTCAGGGCTCCTACCCCTTCTACTCAGACGGGGGCATGGCTCCCACCTGTTCCTGGCTCCCGCTGGCTCCAGGGAGCACACAGTCCCAGCGCACTTCCCCTGCCACAGCTGGTGTCTTCACAGCAGCCACTCCAGAGGGGCTG
The DNA here is from genome assembly GCF_029289425.2 of Pan paniscus. Classification (NCBI taxonomy): domain Eukaryota; kingdom Metazoa; phylum Chordata; class Mammalia; order Primates; family Hominidae; genus Pan; species Pan paniscus. The sequence goes on from NC_073264.2 coordinate 46,212,847, forward strand.
CCACTGCCATCAATGTGACCCAATTAACATTTATAACACATTCCACCTACAGCAGCAGAATTCACATTCTGTTCAAGTCCACAAGATATATTTACCAAGAAAGACCTTATTCTAGGCTATAAAACAAGTAATTTAAAAGGATTCAGATTTTATAAATTTTGTTCTCTGGAATTAAATTGGAAATTAATGACAGGTATTTGGAAAATGCTCAAATATTTAGAAACTAAGTAACACACTTATATGTGTAACCTATGGATCTAAGAAGAAATAAGAAATCAAAAGGAAAATTACAAACTATTTTGAATTTGATGAAATAAAGAATGAAACATCAAAATTTATGGAATGTAGCCAAATTAAAGAGGAATATGTCACAGTATAACACCTATATTAGAAAAGAAGAAAAGTTCTATATCAAGGAAATCAGCTTTCACCTTAAACTAGAAACAGAAGAGCACATGAAGCCCAAAGTAAGCAAAGAAAGGAAATAATAAAGATCCATGTGGAAATCATTGCAGTGGAAAACAATAGAGAAAATCAATGAAAGCAAAAGCAGGTTCTTGGAAGAAGATCAATAAAACGGATAAGCCTCTAGTCAGATTGACCAAGACAAAGAAGAGAAAAATTACAAACATGAAGAATGAGAGAAGAAACATCACTACTGATCATACAGCTGTTAAACAGATAATATAGAAATATGATAAACAGCATGATGCCCCAAAATTCAACAACTTAGGTGAAATGGACAAATTATTTAAAAGACACAAACTACCAAAACTCATTCATAAAGAAATAGATAACTTGTGACCGGGCACGGTGGCTCATGCCTGTAATTCCAGCACTTTGGGAGGCCAAGGCAGGCAGATCACTTGAGGCCAGGAGTTCAAGACCAGCATGGCTAACATGGTGAAACCCCATCTCTACTAAAAATACAAAAATTGGCCAGGTGTGGCGGCCCATGCCTGTAATCCCAGCTATTCAGGAGGCTAAGGCACAAGAATCGCTTGAACCCAGGAGCAGAAGGTTGCAGTGAGATGAGATCGCACCACTGCACTCCAGCCTGGGCAACAAAGCGAGACTCTGTCTCAAAAAAGTAATAATAATAATAACTTGTATAACCCAGTATCTATTCATGAAATTGAATTTTTGTTTAAATTTTCCCACAAAGAGGCCAGGAGTGGTGGCTCATGCCTGTAATCTTAGCACTTTGGGAGGCCAAGGCGGGCAGATCACTTGAGGTCAGGAGTTCGAGATCACCTGGCCAACATGTGAAACCTCATCTCGCCTAAAAATACAATAATTAGCCGGCCATGGTGGCACATGCCTGTAATCCCAGCTACTCCAGAGGCTGAGGCAGGAGAATCACATGAACCCAGGAGGTGGTGGTTGCAGTGAGCTGAGATCACGCCACTGCACTCCAGCCTGGGCAACAGAGCAAGACTCCCCCTCAAAACAAAACAAAACAAAAAAAGTTTCCACAAAGAAAACTTCAGTTTCTGATAGTTTATCCCAAAATTTTTACAAAGATACCAATTCTACATATGCTTCTAGAACGTTGAATAAGATGGAGTTCTTCTCATCTCATTGATTGAGGCCACCATTACTCTGATACTAAAACCATACAAAGACAGGAAGACTACAGACTGATTCTTAATATAGCACAAGAACATAGAGATAAAAATTCTTAACACAGAACTTCTTATTTCCCCTCTTCCTAATCTGAAATATACTTCTCGCTCAGTGTTCACTGTCTTAGTTAATAGCCCTGCCTTACACATTTGGTTGTTCATTCCAAGTCAGGGTTGACTTTTTTTTGTCTTTGTTTGTTTGAGACAGAGTCTCACTGTGTCACCCAGGCTGAAGTGCAGTGGCACGATCACAGCTTACTGCAACCTCGACCTCTGTGGGCTCAGGTGATCCTCCCACTTCAGCCACACAAGTAGCTGTGACTACAGGTGCACACTACTACGCCTGGCTAATTTTTGTATTTTTTGTAGAGACAGAGTTTCACCCAAGCTAGTCTTGAAATACTGGGCTCAAGCAATCTGCCCACCTCAGCCTCCCAAAGTGTTAGGATTATAGGCGGGAGCCACTGCACCTGGCCTCTCATTTCTTTACATTCCATCAATTCTTATATTTTCAGAACATATCCTGAAACCAATTACCTACTGCAATCTCTGCTGCCATCCCTCTAGTTCATGCCGTAATTATCTCCCACATGGCTATCGTAGTTTCATCACCGGTTTCCATGCTTGCATTATTACTCCATCTCATATAACAGCCATTGATGCTGTTAAGATATAAACCAGACCATGGGACTTCCTCACAGAAAGCACTTTGGTAGCTCTCTGGAACACTAGGGAAAAAATTTTAAATCCTTACCAAAAATTGTAACTCTTTATTACCAAGGGACAGATAATGAAGGATCAGCTAACCAGGCCTATTGTTAAATCATAAAAGGGTCTATGCATCAAGAAGATGTATCAGTCCTAACACACACACACACACACATACACATACACATAAATACATATAGAGAGAGCATGCATGAATGCTTCAGAATACATGAAGAAAACAACTAATAGAAATTTAAGGAGAAATACACAAATCTACAATTATATCTATTATAATTGTATAAGGTATACAATTATAGATTGTGTAATTTAATATAATTATAATCTTTTAAATCTAAAAGATATAAAAGTTATCTTTACACTATAATGTAGTCTAATAAGTGCACAGTAGTATTGTGCCTAAAAAAATCAATATGCCTTAATTAAAAAATACTTAATTGCTAAAAAATACTACTGATCACCTGAACCCTCAGTGAGTTGTAATCTTTTTGCTAGTGGAGGATCTTACCCTGATGTTGATGGCTGCTGACTGATCAGGGTGGTAGTGGCTGGCTGTGGTAATTTTAGCAATCACAGTAAATATTACTGCCCATTGACAGTGTACCTGGTCACTCAGGAGCTCTGATGGAGATGTACAAGGAGATTAATGTTGTTTTCATGCATGCTAACATAATTTCAATTCTGAAAATTTAGCACCTAAGAATCATACTGGTTTTGAAAGTCCTAGATGGCATCTTCTAATAGGAGGCTGTTTCATTTACATTGAATATCTGCTGTTTCGTGTAGCTACTTGTATCTATTACCTTACCTAGATCTTATGGATAACTTGCTGCAGCTTCTACATTAGCACCTACTGCTTCACATTGCACTTTTATTTTATTTTTTCTCTTTGAGACGGAGTCTTGCTTTGTCATCCAGGCTGGAGTGCAGTGGTGCGATCTTGGCTCACTGCAACCTCCACCTCCCAGGTTTAAGTGATTCTCCTGCCTCAGCCTCCCGAGTAGCTGGGATTACAAGTGTCCACCACCATGCCCAGCTGATTTTTGTATTTTCAGTAGAGACAGCGTTTCACCATGTTGGCCTGGCTGGTCTCAAACTCCTGACCTCTTGATCCACCTGCCTCGGCCTCCCAAAGTGCTGGTATTACAGACATGATTCACTGCACCCAGCCCACATTGCACTTTTATGTTATGGAGATGGCTTCTTTCCCTCAACCTCATGAACCAACCTCTGCTAAACTCAAAACTTTTCTTCTGAGCCTTTCTCACGTTTCTGAACCTCTTCCTTGGCAATATTCCATACACAGAAAATAAGACATTTGTGATCCTGTTCCAGTTGAGTCCCGTTTAACGAATGATCTTGTCATTTCTTTTTCTCATAGGGAGAAGAAAATTGAGGGACTGAATTTTATTAGATGCTTAGCTGCTTTTCATTCTGAGATACTGAACACAAAGTTGCATGAAACAAATTTTGCAGTTGTTCAAGAGGTAAACTTATTTTTCAGATGAGTTAAGGATTGTTAGAATAACAAAGGATAAATATGCTATGTTTATTTGACCTTTAAAATTTTTAAACAACTCTGTACCATATGATATAAAAGGCTTGTATTTAATTAAAGTAGTCCATGTCTTAATTTGCAACATTAAGAGAAACTTAATAGATGTTGATTCTTAGGACAAAAGATAATATATATTAAGATATGGGGTTTTGTTTGTTTGTTTTTGAAACGGAGTCTTGCTCTGTTGCCCAGGCTGGAGTGCAGTGGTGGGATCTCGGGTCACTGCAACCTTCTCCTCCTAGGTTCAAGAGACTCTCCTGCCTCAGTCTCCCGAGTAGCTGGGATTACAGGCACACACCACCACACCTGGCTAATTTTTGTATTTTGAGTAGAGACAGGGTTTGACCATATTGGCCAGGCTGGTCTTGAACTCCTGACCTCAGGTGATCCACCCACCTCGGCCTCCCAAAGTGCTGGGATTATAGGTGTAAGCCACCACGCCCGGTTTAAGATACGTTAGTTGAAGCCAGGAGTTTGAGACCAGTCGGCCCAACATGGCAAAACCCCATTTTGACTAAAAATACAAAAATTAGCCAGGCATGGTGGTGTGCATCTGTAATCCTAGCTACTCAGGTGGCTGAGGCATGAGAATTGCTTGGACCTGGGAGGCAGAGGTTACAGTGAGCCGAAATCATGCTACTGCACTCCAGCCTGGTCGACAGAGCGAGACCCTAACTCAAAAAAAAAAAAATTGTAAAATTCCTTTGCAAGTTATTATTAGTGATTTTCTTGCAGAATATCAGCAAAATGTACATTTTGAATTTTTTTTTAGGTGAAAAATTTACGTTCTGGAGTTTCTCGTGCTGCTGTGGTCTGTTTAAGTGATCTTTTCACTTATTTGAAAAAGAGCATGGATCAAGAGCTAGATACCACAGTAAAAGTTTTGTTGCACAAGGCTGGTGAATCAAATACATTTATAAGAGAAGATGTTGACAAAGCATTGAGAGCTATGGTTAATAATGTAACTCCTGCACGTGCAGTTGTTTCTCTTATCAATGGTGGACAAAGGTAATGTTCAAAATAACCTTGAAATGTCTTTAAACAAAAAATGAAATGTTGCAATCGGGAGTGTAGAAAAGAAACAAGCAAATCTTAGTAGTATATCAGTCAAAAAACATTTATTAAAAAGTTCCTATGAGATAAACATTATACTACATGCCGAATATGAAAAGAATAATTTTTTATTATTTTTCTCATAGAATATGTATACTTCTTTTGTCCCTCGGGCACCTTGCAAAATGTCTGCCACACAAAATCATCTAGGCAATTTGGCTTTAGGAGACTTACAATTATTATTTTTTTATTAATTTTTATTTCAATAGCTTTTGGGGTACAAGTGGTTTTTTGTTACATGGGTGAATTGTATAATAGTGAATTCTGAGCTTTTTGTGCACCCATCACTTGAGTAGTGAACATTGTACCTAATGTGTAGTTTTTATCCCTCACCCCCCTCCTGCTCTCCTTCTTTCTCTAAAGTTCATTATATAAAGTTCATTGTATATATCACCCTGTATGACTTTGCATACTCATAACTTAGCTGCCACTTATAGGTGAGAACATATGGTTTTTGGTGTTTCACTCCACTATTAGAATAATGGCCTCCAGCTCTATCCAAGTTTGCTGCAAAAGACACTATTTAATTCATTTTAATGGCAGAGTAGTATTCCATGGTGTGTGTGTATATATATATATATGTGTATGTGTGTGTATATATATGTGTATATATACACATATATACACATATATATGTGTGTATATATACACATATATACACATATATATGTGTATATATACACATATATACACATATATATGTGTATATATACACATATATACACATATATATGTGTATATATACACATATGTATATATATACACATATGTATATATATATACACATATATATAAAAAACATTTTCTTTATCCACTGATTAGTCAATGGGCACTTAGGTTGGTTCCACATCTTTGTAATTTTGAATTTTGTTGCTATAAACATACATGTGCAAGTATCTTTTTCACATAATGACTTTTCATTTGGGTAGATTCCAAGTAGTAGGATTGCTAGATCAAATGGTAGATCTACTTTTAGCTCAATAAAAGTTATTGTAATAACGTTACCCTATTGTTATTCCAATAATGTTATTTACATTCATAGATCTATAACTAAATGTCAGTTTTGTTTTGCTTTTAACTTTTGGGGAAGGGATAAGTAATGCAAATAATTTGACATTTTAGACTCACAGGATGATTTTTGAGGAGCTGTTAAATCATTTAACTTTAAGATAGATCTTTAGCCTCACGTGGTGGCTCATACCTGTAATCCCAGCACTTTGGGAGGCCAAGGTGAGAAGATCCCTTGAGTCCAGGAGTTCGAGAACAGCCTGGGCAACATAGTAAGACCTCGTCTGTACTAAAAATAAAATCAAATTACCTGGGTGTGGTGGCACATGCCTGTGGCCTCAGCTACTTGGGAGGCTAAGGCAGGAGGATCACTTGAACCCAGGAGGTCAAAGCTGCAGTAAGCCATGATTGCATCACTGCATTCCAGCCTCAGTGACAGAGCAAGACCCTGTCCCAAAAAACAAAACCAAAATACAAACAAACAAAAACAACCCATAGATCCATAGATCTTTGGAGAATAGTTTATATAACAACTCTGTTTTAATTGATCATGTCTCCTTGTAGCCATTTACACATTGCTGTAAGAAGGTGTACAGCCCAGCATTTATCAGATGTATTGGAATTTATGGAACCAGAACGTATTTTATCTGCAGCAAAGGATATGGCTGAACGCATATTACCAGCTGCTGCTAAGTTTGCTCAAGACAGTTCACAAGAAACCAGGTGAATATCTGCTAATGTTTGCTAAATCTATTATTAATAAGGGCTTAAAAGTAGGAAAAGAAAGAAAGTTTAAAGAAGAATGAACATTTTCTAAATGGAGAAGTGGGGTCCCAGGGATTGGTGCTGGGGGATGGTCTTATTTAACCAGTTTGTAAATATTCTTGAGGGAGTGCACAGTGAATTCTCCAAATTTACAGATGACACTACATACTTCTGGGTAGTGAGATGCCAAGTCACAGGGATGAACTTCATGAAAACGGCACAAGACTGTGTGAGTGGGCAGAAAAGTGGCAGAAGAACTTCATTATGGGCAAATGTAAGGTAATGCATTTAGGGGAAAATGATATATTTTCCAAGCAATCAGGTAAAATAAGGAAATAGGTACACATGAAAAATACAGGAATAAGGCGGGTCGTGGTGGCTCACGCCTGTAATCCCAGCACTTTGGGAGGCTGAGGCAGGTGGATCACGAGATCAGGAGTTCGAGACAAGCCTGGCCAACATGGTGAAACCCCGTCTCTACTAAAAATACAATAAAATTAGCCGGGCATGGTGGCAGGCGCCTGTAATCTCAGCTACTCTGGAGGCTGAGGCAGGAGAATCGCTTGAACCCGGGAGGCAGAGGTTGCAGTGAGCCGAGATTGCGCCATTGCACTCCAGCCTGGGTGACAGAGCGAGACTCTGTCTCAAAAAAAAAAAAAGAAAGAAAAATACAGGAATAATGCATAACAATATATTATCCTACAAAACATGAGATATCTGCAGTGTGAAAACTACACAAATTTCTGATGCTTTTACTGGAAAAACAATTTTATGAAGTTTAAGAACAGTCAGAGAAAAACAACACAATAATTAAGATGTGGATGATATAATGGCTGTGGTGGTGACAGAAATTTTGGATGTAGTCAGATGCTTATGTTAAATTTCTAGTCCCCGTCATTGTTTGTCCTTAAGCAAGTTACTTAATTTCTGTTAGTTTCTGTTTCCTTGTCTATAAAATTAGGAAGGGTGGACTAGGTGACCAGTAATGTCCCATATAAAATCTAAAATTTTTATAGTAATGATATATGGCCGGGTGCGGTGGCTCACACCTGTAATCCCAGCACTTTGGGAGGTGGAGGCAGGTAGATCACCTGAGGTCAGGAGTTTGAGACCAGCCTGCGAACATGGTTAAAACCCCGCCTCTACTCAAAATATAAAAATTAGCCAGGCATGGTGGCACATGCCTGTAATCCCAGCTACCTAGGAGGCTGAAGCAGGAGAATCACACCAACCTGGGAGGCAGAGGTTGCAGTGAGCTGAGATTGTGCCACTGCACTCCAGCCTGAGAAACAGAGCGAGACTCCATCTCAAAAAAAAAAAAAAAAAAAACGGCTGGTTGTGGTGGCTTACACCTGTAATCCCAGCACTTTGGGAGGCTGAGGCGGGCGGCTCACAAGATCAAGAGATTGAGACCATTCTGGCCAACATGGTGAAACCCCATCTCTACTAAAAATACAAAAATTAGCCGGGCATGGCGGCATGCGCCTGTAGTTCCAGCTACTCGGGAGGCTGAGGCAGGAGAATCTCTTCAGCCACTGCACTCCAGCCTAGAGACAGAGCAAGACTCCATCTCAAAAAAAAAAAAAAAAAAGGATAATTTTTTAAAAGAATCTGAGTCATAAAGATTAAAGTAAAGAAGTATATAAAATGTTTATTATTTTAAGACAAAGATGTTCATTACTTTAGGTATCTGGAGTTAATATCATGGAACTCATTATATCTAAAGATAATACAGAAACTAAATATATTAGTTTTTCATTGCTGTGTAAAGTTTAACACAAATGTAGGAGCTTAAGGCAACCACATTTTTTGGCTTAGAGTTCTTTAGGTCAGAAGTCTGGCATGGCTCACCTCAGTTCACTGCCTATGGTTTCAGAAGGCCAAAATCAGGGTGATAGCAGTGCTGGGCTTTGCCAAATTCAATTCCTTGTGGTTATAAGACTGAGGTCAGCTGGGCGTGGTGGCTCACACCTATAATCCCAGCACTTTGGGAGTTGGAGGCGGGTGGATCACCTGAGGTCAGGAGTTCAAGACCAGCCTAAACAACATGATGAAACCCCGTCTCTATTAAAAATACAAAAATTAGCTGGGCGTGGTGGCGTGTGCCTATAATCCCAGCTACTCAGGAGGCTGAAGCAGGAGAATTGCTTGAACCTAGGAAGTGGAGGTTGCAGTGAGTCGAGATCACACTATTGCATTCCAACCTGGGTGACAGAGTGAGACAGAGGGTTGACTCAGGCCAGAACATCCGCCCAGTAGGTTGACAGCAAATGGTCAATGGGTAAGTAGCCCAGGACAGAGACAAACTTCTCAAAAAAAAAAAGACTGAGGTCTGCATTTCCTTGCTGGCTGTCAGTGAGGGTCCTTGCTCAGCTCCTTAACACCACTCACATTTCTTTGCATGCAACCCTCCTCTGTTTTTAAGCCAGCAATAACATGTTGAGCTCCCCTTCATAGGATCTTTCAGACTTCCTCTTTTTGTACCAGTCACAGAAAGCGCTCTGCTTTTTTTTTTTGGAGACAGAGTCTTGCTCTGTCACCCAGGTTGAAGTGCAGTGGCGCCATCTCGGCTCACTGCAAGCTCCGCCTTCCGGGTTCAAGCGATTCTGCCTCAGCCTCCTGAGTAGCTGGGACTACAAGCGCCTGCCACCACACCCGGCTAATTTTTTGTATTTTTGGTAGAGATGGGGTTTCACCGTGTTAGCCAGGATCACCTCGATCTCCTGACCTTGTGATCCACCTGCCTCGGCCTCCCAAAGTGCTGGGATTATAGGTGTGAGCCACCGCACCCGGCCAGAAAGTTCTCTTCTTTTAAGGGCTCATTTGATTAGATTAATTCCACCAGATCATGTCATTACTTTAAGGTTAACTGTGCTATATGATATAACATAATCTTGGGAGTGATATCTTATTATATTCACAAATTTTAGGGATTGGAGCAGGACATCTTTGGGGAACCATTTTAAAGTTCTGCATCTCACGTTAATGTTCAAAAAAATTCAAGAGGGTTAGATCATGATAGGCTAGTTAGGAATAAAAGATGTTCTTTTCTCCCTCTCTATCACCTTGTTAAAAAAAAAAAAAGATTTCTTAATGGCCATCTCATGTGCTTCTTTACTTAACCTTTCCTTGATGGCATAGTAATTCTTTCTAGCCCATTTTGTCATTTCTTAGATTCTTATTTAAAGTTATAAAATTATAAAATGGTTACAATTAATTTTCGAGTTTTGTATTTCTCACATTTTGTGTCCCTGGTCTCTGCTGACTTGTTTGTTTTAGCCTTTCTCATATCATTGGGCCCCCTGTAATAGACCTAGAGTCCTTAACATTCCAGGCTAAACATTAGAATTGCCCTTGGAAATATAACTGATTAGGAGCTACTTATCTGGATATAGACCTTATTCTGGTTGTGGAGAAAGGTAATATTTATTCTCTGACATCACTTCTCTTCCTGCAATTTCATTACATTTGAAGGGGTCACGTTGAGATATGTGATCTTTTTCTTTTTGGAGACAGGGTCTTGCTCTTTAGCCCAGGCTGGAGTACAGTGGTATAATCTCGGCTCACTGCTACCTCCACCTCCTGAGCTCAAGTGATCCTCCCACCTCAGCCTCCCGAGTAGCTGGGACTACAGGCATGTGTCACCATGCCTGGCTAAGTTTTGTATTTTTTGTAGAGATGGGGTGTTGCCATGTTGCTGAAGCTGGTCTTGAACTCTTGGGCTCAAGCAGTCCACCTACCTTGTCCTCTCAAAGTGCTGGGATTATAGGTGTGAGCCACTGCGCCTGGTCAAGACGGGTGGTCTTAAGATCATCCTGTATCCCCCCAATCCACAAAACCCACAAAAGCCTGCCTTTTTCTCGTTCCTTTTTTTTCCCCCAAGACTCTGTCACCCAGGCTAGAGGGCAGTGGTGCAATCTCAGTTCACTGCAACCTCCACCTCCCAGGTTCAAGCGATTCTCATGCCTCAGCCTCCTAAGTTGCTGGGATTACAGGCATGTGCCACCATGCTTGGCTGATTTTTGTATTTTTAGTAGACACGGGGTTTCACCATGTTGGCCAGGCTAGTCTCTAACTCCTGGCCTCAGGTGATCCACCTGCCTTGGCCTCCCAAAGTGCTGGGATTACAGGTGTGAGCCACCACGCCCAGCCTCTTCTCTGGTTCTTTTTGTGCCATATATTCCAAGTTGTGAGTAAAAGTGTAACTGTGATTTATTTTAGGGCCCGGCCTCATTGAAGATGAATAGTGTGGTACTATTTTGAAGTAGTATAAGACATCTGTGTGCTAAAATATCTCCAGTATGCACTTCCATGATATCTGAATTTCCACCATTAGAATCATTGGGCTTAAAGTATTATGCTAAGATGATTATTTTATAATTCATATAAATAAGAAAACCTAGTTTTTGAGATTATTACCTGTATTAACATATCAGTCACAATTTTATCAACTAACCTTGGGTGTATTTTAGGTAGTAAAGAATAGGATTCTGAAGAATCAGAACCCTGGTAAGTTTTGGCTAGGGAAAAACAGAGAATGAGAAATACAGGACCTAGGGAGGGTTGACTCAGGCCAGAACATCTGGCCCTTAGGTGGACAGCAAATGGTCAATGGGCAAGGAGCCCAGGATGGAGGAAAACTTCACAATTCTCCCAAATGCCAGCATTGATATGGACCTTGGGGTGCCTGAAAAATAGAATCAAAGCTTTTGTCTCTCCATCTGGCACATGGCAGAAGGATTTGAAGACAGTGACTTTAAACGGGGATTATGGGAGCATCCCAACAGATGCTTTTTTTTTTTTTTTTTTTTTTTGAGACGCAGTCTCACTCTGTTGTCCAGGCTGGAGTGCAATGGTGTGATCTCGGCTCACTGCAACCTCCACCTCCTGGATTCAAATGATTTTCCTGCCTCAGTCTCCTGAATAGCTGGGATTACCTGAGCACGCCAACACATCCGGCTAATTTTTGTATTTTTTTAGGAGAGACGGGGTTTCATCATGTTGGCCAGGCTGATCTCGAACTCCTGACCTTGTGATCCACCTGCCTTGGCCTCCCAAAGTGCTGGCATTACAGGCGTGAGCCACTGTACCTGGCCACAGATGCTTCTTAACTTACAATGAGGTTATATCCCAATAAACCCATCATGAATAGGAATTATCATAAGCCAAAAGTGCATTTAAACACCTAACCTACCAAACATCATAACGTAGCCAAGCCTTACCTTAAACATACTGAGAACACTTACATTAGCCTACGCTTGGACAGAATCATCTGGCAACACAGTACATTGTAGAGTATGGTGATCATATGGCTGAGTGCGAGCTGTGGCTCGCTGCTGCTGCCCAGCATCTTAAAAGAGTGTCATACTGCATATGACTAGCCATGGAAAAAGTCAAAATTCAAAGTATGGTTTCCACAGAATCATATCTCTTTCACACTATTATAAAGTTGAAAAATTATAAGTCAAACCGTTCTAAGTCGGAGACCATCTGTACCCTCTAGGGTATCCTATACAGTTAGGATATCTATATTTTCATGGTTATTTAATATAGGGATGGTAATCTTGATGTTTGATAGGTGTTTTTTTTCTATTGAAACAATGCATCTAAGGTCAGAAACTGAGCTTATTAATGTCTAAAAAGTAATATACCTGTTTTTCAAATACTCACAGGTATTATGGTCGAAAGATGCTGTTCTTCATGATGTGTCATCCTAACTTTGAAAAAATGCTTGAAAAGTATGTCCCATCTAAAGATTTGCCATATATTAAGGACTCTGTTAGAAACTTACAGCAAAAGGTATGTGGGAAAAGTTTGTTTTATAAACAGCTTTATAAGCAAAGCTTGTTTTTACATCCAGGTAAAGGATAGGAATAATTATTTATTTGATTATTTCTCTGTTAATCATTTGGACTATTGGACTATATCTGCAATAGCATTTCAACAATTACAATACTAAGTAGACATACATATTGTGAAGCCTTGGAAGTAAATGTTTATTGCACAGAAGCTTGGTGTTTGCTAGAATATAGTTTGGCTTATTGGAGTTAACAAGACATGGGTTTGAATTGCAGCTCTAACAGTTAGCAACTGTGTAACTTACACATGCCTCTTCATTTCTCTAACTAGAATTCTCACTTTATAAAATGAGGATAATAATGTTTACCATGTTTAGTCCCTGCTTTATTTACCTTGCATGTCCCACTATTAGAGCTATTACCACACTGCAGAACATTTTTAGGGAGCTCCTTGAGGGTAAGTGCAATGTCTTTTTTTTTTTTTTCTTCTTTCTTTTGAGACAGAGTCTTGCTGTGCCACCAGGCTAGAGTGCAGTGGTGTGATCTCGGCTCACTACAACCTCCACCTCTTGGGTTCAAGCGATTCTCCTGCCTCAGCCTCTCGAGTAGCTGGGATTACAGGCGCCCACCACCACGCCCAACTAATTTTTTGTATTTTTTAGTAGAGACGGGGTTTCACCATGTTGGCCAGGCTTGTCTTGAACTCCTGACCTCAGGTGATCCGCCTGACTCGGCCTCCCAAAGTGCTGGGATTACAGGCGAGAGCCAATGCGCCCAGCCATGCCATGTCTTATTTGTCCTGGTAGATAATGGGAATTCAGTAATGTCTGATAAATGAGTGACTGAGAGAATACCAAGTGAAATAAAATATGAAAAGTAATCTATTTACATATTATTTTAAAAATATGTTTAATTTAATAAAGTAAAATTTTTCTATTGTAATTTATGTCATTTCTCTCTGATGACCTTGGGATAAGGACTCACTTGTGAAGGAATAATATTACAAAAATAATGTAGCAATAGACATTTTAGAGCATTTTTTTCTGCCCGTTGAGCCTGAAGGTTTCAGCTTAGTTCATATCAGAACTTATTAATATAACCATGCAAAAAAAAATAATCTGACTAAAATGAAGCAGATTGCATCTGTGAGTCTTTCCAGTACAGGAAAAGTTTTAAGTAGTTCTCATCAAAATGTTTATTCTCACACTCCTAATGTTGCATAGGAACAACAGTGTTCAGTGTTTATGGACTGTGTTCATATATTCTACATAGATTTTAAGCTTTAAGAAGAGTAGTTACGAAATACAGCATATTATTATTTTTTTTTTTTTTTGAAACAGAGTCATGCTCTGTCGCTCAGGCTGGAGTGCAGTGGCACGATCTTAGCTCACTGCAACCTCTGCCTCTGGGTTCAAGGAATTCTCCTGCCTCAGCCTCCCAAATAGCTAGGATTACACCACCATGCCCAGCTAGTTTTTGTGCTTTTAGTTGAGACAGGGTTTCCCCATGTTGGCCAGGCTGGTATCAAACTCCTGACCTCAGATGATCCACCTGCCTCAGCCTCCCAAAGTGCTGGGATTACAGGTGTGAGCCACCACACCCAGCCCAAAATACAGCATATTAATTTTTAGTTTTTAACTCGTTTTTACAAGTCAATATATATTTTCCCATTAGTCACGTATTTTGTTAATTTACTGCTAACTACAAGGTGTTTTATGTATCTCATACTCTTTAAAGCATATCAGGTTATTAAAATACTTTCCATCTTAAAAAATCAATGATGCCTACTTTGAAAATTACATTGTGTAAATTATTTCACTAGTAGTTTTAAAATTCGTATTATACTAGTTTTATATTTACTTGCAGGGTTTGGGGGAGATACCATTAGATACTCCTTCAGCAAAAGGAAGACGATCTCATACTGGCAGTGTTGGAAATACAAGATCATCATCTGTTTCTAGAGATGCTTTCAATTCAGCTGAAAGGTAAGATGATGTAATAGTCCTCATCAGAGAAATTACTCCCTTGTGATAGTAGTCTCATTTGGATGTTTTCATAAACTACCCCAGGGGTATTTGCCAAAATTTAATGGAGTTTTAAAAGTTTGCTTAGGATCCAGAAAGTCTGAGGTAATTAGATTTAATAAGGCAATTATATATTTACAGCAACTTGCTTTTATTTGCACTGGACATTAGCAATGCTTTAGTGTTATTGAACTTGTCGATGTTAGGCCTATTTTGGACAACTCTAATTAATTTTTAAAAAATTTATAGCCTTTATTTTTCCCCCGATTGTAAAGTAATACATAATTATGGTTAAAGGGGAAAAAAAACCTTTAGAAAATGAAAGCATTACAAGGATTTGGAAGGCCAGAAGTGGTGGCTTACACCTGTAATCCAAGCACTTTGGGAGGCTGAGGCAGGCAGAATTGTTTGAGCTCAGGAGTTCGAGATCAGCCTGGGCAACATGGCAAAACCCTATCTCTACCAAAAAAATACAAAAATTAGCCGGGCCTGGTGGTTTTTGTTACCTGTGATTTTGAGGTCTTAGTCATGAATTATTTACATAGACCAATGTCCAGAAGAGTACTGCCTAGATTTTCTTCTTGTATTTTTATAAATGTAGGTCCCAAATTTAAGTCTTTAATCCATTTAGTTGATTTTTATATAAGGTGAGAGATACTGTTTCATTCTGCATATGGCAATCTAATTTTTTCAGCATCATTTATTGAAAAGAGTGCTCTTTCCTCCATGTATGTTCTTGTCAGCTTTGTCAAAGATCAGTTGGTTGTAGATATGTGGCTTTATTTCTGGGTTCTCTATTCTGTTCCATTAATGTATGTATCTGTTTTTAGACCAGTACCATGTTGTTTGGGTTTTATAGCCTTATCGTGCAATTTGAAGCCAGGTAATGTGATGCCTCTAGCATTGTTGGTTTTGCTTAAGGTTGCTTTGGCTGGCTGGGCGCCATGGCTCACACCTGTAATCCCAGCACTTTGGGATGCTGAGGCGGGTGGATCACGAGGTCAGGAGTTCAAGACCAGCCTGGCCAACGTAGTGAAACCCCGTCTCTAGTAAAACTACAAAAAATTAGCCGGGCATGGTGGAGGGTGCCTGTAATCCCAGCTACTTGGGAGGCTGAGGCAGGAGAATTGCTTGAATCCAGGAGGCGGAGGTTGCAGTGAGCTGAGATCACGCCATTGGATTCCAGCCTGGGCAGAGTGAGACTCCATCTCAAAAAAAAAAAAAAAAAAAAAAAAAAGATTGCTTTGGCTACTTGGGCTCTTTTTTTTTTTTTTTCTTCCAAAAAAAGGTTCAGTGAGCCACGAATTTTAGGATTGTTTTTTCTAAGTCTGTGATAAATGATATTGGTATTTTGATAGGGATTGCATTCAGACTGTAGACTGCTTTTGGCAGTATGGTCGTTTTAATTATTCTGATCCATGAACCTGGGATGTTTTTCCATTTGTTTGTGTCATCTACAACTTTTGTCAGCGTTTTTTAGTTTTCCTTGTAGAGATCTTTTACCTCCTTGGTTAAAAATATACTCCTAGGTATTTTATTTCTTTTTTAGTTATTATAAGTGGGATTGCCTTCTTGATTTGTTTCTCAGCTTACTCCTTATTGGTATATAGAAATGCTATTGATTTTTTTAAGTTGATTTTGTATCTTGACATTTTACTGAATTCGCTTATCAAATCTAAGTCTTTTGGTGGAGTCTTTGGGGTTTTCTAGATATAAGATCATATCATCAGCAAACAGGGATAATTTGACTTTTGCAGTTGGGTGCCTTTTATTTTTTTCTCTTGCATGATTACTTTATCTAGGACTTATAGTACTGTGTTGAATAGAAGTGGTGAAAGTGGGCATCTTTGACTTTTTCCAGTTCTTGGAATGCTTTCAGCTTTTTCCTGTTTAGTATGATGTTGGCTGTGGGTTTATTGTATATGGCCTTTATTATGTTGAGGTATGTTCCTTCTGTGCCTATTTTGTTGAGGATTTTTATCATGAAGTGATGATGAATTTTATCAAATGCTTTTTCTGCTTCCTTTGAGATAATCATATGGTTTTTGTCCTTAGCTATGTTTGTGTGATGTATCATATTTTTTTAATTCCATGTGTTAAACCATCCTTGCATCCCTGGTATAAAACCCAATTGATCCTGATATTTTATCTTGTTGACGTGCTGTTGTTGCTAGTATTTTGTTGAGGATTTTTACATCTATATTTTTAGGGGATGTTAGTCTGTAGCTTTCGTCTTTTGTTGTGTCTTTGCCTTGTTTTGGTATCAGGGTGATATTGGCCTCATAGAATAATTTAGGGCAGATTCCCCCTCTGCAATTTTTGGAAAGTTTCAGGATGATTGGTATAAGTTTTTGTTTTATTTATTTATTTATTTATTTATTTATTTGTTTGTTTGTTTATTGTACATTTGGTAGAATTCGACTGTGAACCCATCTTGTCCTGTGGGGTATTTTTGCTTACTGATTCATTCTCACTACTCACTGGTCTGTTCAGGATTTCTGTTTCTTCCTAGTTCAATCTTGGGAGGTTGTATGTTTCCAGGAATTGAAATGTAGTTGCTCATAATAGTCTCTGATGATCCCTTGTTTATTCTGTCGAATCAGTCCTAATGTCTCCTTTCTGATTTTGTTTATTTGGATCTTCTGTCTTAAGCTAGCTAGCAATTTATTAATTTTATCTTTTTGAAGAACCACTGATGAATCTTGGGGGGTATGGGGGTTATTTCATTTAGTTCTCATCTGATCTTTGTTACTTATTTTGTTTGGCTAACCTTGGGGGTTTGTTTTATTATGGTTTTTCTAGTTCCTTGAAGTGTGATGTTAAGTTGTGATCTTTTTACTTTTTTGTTGTTTATTTTTTTTTATAGAGACAGGGTCTCACTCTGTTGCCTAGGGTGAAGTGTAGTGGCATCATCATAGCCCACTGCAGCCTCAAATTCTTGGGTTCAAGCAATCCTCCTGCCTCAGCCTCACGAAGTACTTTCTACTTTTTCATGTAGGCATTTAATGCTATAAATTTCCCTCTTAACACTGCTTTTGCTGTATCCCACAGGTTTCGGTATTTTATGTTTCCCTTTTCATTTACTTCAAAAAATGTTTTAAATTTTTGTCATTGACTCTGTGGTCGTTCAGGAGTATGTTGTTTAATTTCCATGTATTTGTATAGTTCCTAAATTTCATCTTGGTATTGATTTCTAGTTTTATTCTGTTGTGCTCTAAGAAGATACTTGATTTGATTTTAGTTTTTAAAAATTTGTTGGGACTTATTATGTGACCTAATATATGGTCTGTGTTGAAGAATGTTCCATGTGCTGATGAGAAAGATGTATATTCTGCAGTTTTGGGGTCAAATGTTCTGTAAATGTTTGTTAAGTCCATTTGGTCTAAAGTCCAATTTAAGTTCAGTGTTTCTTTGTTAATTTTCTGTCTCAATAATCTGCCTAGTACTGTGAGTGGAATGTTGAAGTCCACACTCAAAACAGGATTGTTTTGCTGTCTCTTTCTTTAGGTCTAGTAAATATTTGTTTTATGAATCTGGGTGATCCAGTGTTGGGTGCATATATATTTGGGATTGTTATAGCTTCTTGCTGAATTCATCCCTTATCATTATCATCCCTTCTTTGTCTTTTTTTTACTGTTTTTGATTTGAAGGTTGTGTTATCTGATGTAAACATAGCTACACCTGATCACTTTTGGCTTCCATTTATGTAGAGTATCTTTTTTTTTTTTTTTCTGAGACAGTGTCTCACACAATTGCCCAAGCTGGAGTGCAATGGCACGATCTCAGTTCACTGCAACCTCCCCCTCCCAGGTTCAAGGGATTCTCCTGCCTCAGCATCCCTAGTAGCTGGGACTATAGGCACACACCATCATGCCCGGCTAATTTTTGTACTTTTAGTAGAGACGGGGTTTCACTATGTTGGCCAGGCTGGTCTTAAACTCCTGACCTCATGATCCATCTGCGTTGGCCTCCCAAAGTGCTTGGATTACAGGCGTGAGCCACCATGCCCAGCCTAGAATATCTTTTTCTACCCCTTTAATTTTAGTCTATGTGTCTTTTCAGCTAGAGTGAGTTTTTTATAAGCAGCATATAGTTGGATCATGTTTTTTATCCAGTTTGCCAATCTGTAACTTTTAAGTAGAGCATTTAATCCATTTGCATTCAAGGTTAATACTGATATGTGAGATTTTGTTCCTGTCATATTGTTAAGTGTTATCTCCCTGTTTTATAAATTATTTGTTTCTTTCTTTTTCTCTGTTTGTTTTTGTGGTTTGGTGGAATTTTGTCATGTTGCCATTTGATTCCTTTCTCTTCCTCCTTTATATGATTGCTTTATATGACCTATGAGTTTTATACTTTCTTATGTTCTTATGATAGCAAATATCGACCTTTGTTTCCATGTTTAGGGCCCATTTGGGTATTTCTTATAGGGCCAGTATAGTGATGACAAAGTCTATTAACATTTGCTTATTTCAAAATTATTACTATGACCTCTTTGTTCTGTTTTTAAATATATTTTATTTTTATTTTATTTTACTTCATTTTGAGACAAGGTCTGGAGTGCAGTGGTGTGATCACATCTCACCACAGCCTCGACCTCCTGGGTTCAAGCAATCCTGTTTTAGCCACTGGAGTACCTGGGACCACAGGTGCACACCACCATGCCTGGCTAATATGTTGCCCAGGATGGACTCAAACTCCTGGGCTTCAGGGATCCTCCCACGTTAGCTTTCCAAACTGCTGAGATTACAAGCATGAGCCACCACATCTGGCTTTAAATATATTTTAAACACTATTGGCTGGGTGCAGTGGTATGCACCTGTAATCCTAGCACTTTGGGAGGCTGAGGTGGATGGATTGCCTGAGCTCAGAAGTTCAAGACCAGCCTAGGCAACATGGAGAAACCCCGTTTCTACTAAAAATACAAAATATTAGCTGGACGTGATGGCGCACGCCTGTAATCCCAGCTACTCGGGAGGCTGAGGCAAGGAGAATCCTTTGAACCCAGGAGGCAGAGGCGGAAGTTGCAGTGAGCTGAGATTGCTCCATTGCACTCCAACCTGGGCGACAGAGCGAGACTGTCTCAAAAAAACAAAACAAAACAAAACAAAAAACAAACACTATTGAAAAATTATACGAATACATCATATTCATAGTATACATAGGTATCTCTCATATTTTCTGTATTTGTTTATCTTTGAAATATTTCATAAACTAATGACATAAAAAATAAAGATGTATGTGAAAATATATGCTTTGGGACCTTGATATTTTAAGTACAGCCCACAAAACAGCCACATTGACATCACCTAGGAGCTTTTTAGAAATGCAATTTTTTTTTTTTTTTTGAGATGGAGTCTCGCTCTGTCGCCCAGGCTGGAGTGCAGTGGCGTGATCTCGGCTCACTGCAAGCTCCGCCTCCCAGGTTCATGCCATTCGCCTTTCCCAGCCTCCCGAGTAGCTGGAACTACAGGCACCCGCCACCACAACCAGCTAATTTTTTTTTTTTGTATTTTTAGTAGAGACGGGGTTTCACCGTGTAAGCCAGGATGGTCTCGATCTCCTGACCTTGTGATCTGCCCATCTCAGCCTCCCAAAGTGCTGGGATTACAGGCATGAGACACTGCACCTGGCCTTTTTTTTTTTTTTTTTGAGATGGAGTCTTACTCTGTCACCCAGACTGGAGTGCAGTGGCAGGATCTTGGCTCACTGCAACCTCCGCCTTTTGGGTTCCAGTGATTCTCCTGCCTTGGCCTCCTAAGTAGCCGGGACTACAGGCGTGTGCCACCACACCCCGCTAATTTTTGTATTTTTAGTAGAGACAGGATTTCACCATGTTGGCCAGACTGGTCTTGAACCCCTGACCTCAGGTGATCCACCCACCTTGGCCTCCAGAAGTGCTAGGATTACAGACATGAGCCACCACACCCAGCCAGAAATGCAAAATGTTATTCTCCTTCCAGACCTACTAAATAAGAATTGGTAATTTTTCTACCTTGATATTATATAATCTCATAAGATCCTGGATCAGATATCTTGGTCAAAAAATGTTTTTTGGAACCCATTAAAAAATGCTTTCTTAACATCTATTCAGAGCATACTGTGTGGGAGGCCTTTTCTAAACACTTAAGTTATTTCATAGATATTTCTCAAGTTGGGTTTATCTGATATTTTCTCACAATTAAAAGAAGTTATGCAAGAACACCACAGAAGTGATGTTGTACCCTTCTCACTGTATTACATCACAAGGTACATGATGTTGTTATGTCTTACTACTGATAACTTTGATCATTAGCTTATGGTGGTTTCTGCTAGGCACTGTACTATTTTTCCATTTATAGTTAATAGATATCTTTGGAAACTTTGAGACTGTGTAAATATCCTATTTCTCATCATACATATGCCCACTAATTTTATCCACCACTGAGAGATTTTGCCTACAGCAATTAGTACATGGTTTTTTGCCTAATAATGATCTATTTTCTTGATTTCTTCTATATTCATTGGTTGATTTTTTTCTTTACAGAAAAACTGTTCCATTTCCTTCATATGTTTATTTATGCAAATATTCATTTATATTCGTGAAGACTAATGGATTTCTATTTTATTCTGTGGGGTATAATCAATCGAATACTGCCATTATTTCCCTCTTCAAATGGTTCTAGCTTTAGGAGCTCCCTCGGGTTGGCTGCTGTGCTTTTACAACATGCCCCATCCATTTACTTTCTGTCAGCAAATGATTCTCCAGGATCTTCTTGTATTTCATTTCCTCCTTTCAAATCTGTATGCATCTAATTTATTTTTCCTACCTTAATATTGTACTGGTTAGAATATCAAATATAATGTTAAATAGAAGTAATAACAGACATCTTTACCTTATTCCTGATCTTTGGGACAAAATGTTTAGCATTTCACCACTGTGTATGATATTAGCTGTAGGTTTCATAGAAAGCTCTTTATCAAATTAATGAAGTTTCCTTCTAGTTTGTGAGTTTTTAATCATGAATGAGTATTGAATTTTTCTCAAA
Source organism: Pan paniscus (assembly GCF_029289425.2). Taxonomy (NCBI): domain Eukaryota; kingdom Metazoa; phylum Chordata; class Mammalia; order Primates; family Hominidae; genus Pan; species Pan paniscus. Next base: position 46,234,492 of record NC_073264.2, read on the forward strand.
TGCCCTTCCAGCATCTATTAAGATAATTATATTTTTTGTTTATTTTGTTACTATTGTGAATTATGTTATTAAAAATGATAACTTGTATTCCTTGGATTAACCCCACTTGGTGATGATGATGTGTCATATTTTTAATATATTACTGGGTTTTATTTACTAAAATTATTTAAGTATTTTTGTGTCTATAATCATGAGGTCTTTAGTTTCCTTGTCTTAGAATGTCTTTGGATTTGGTATTGGGATAATGCTGAATAATCCCTTGTGGTTTCTTCTTTAATACAGGTGCTATTTAGAAGTGTGTTTAATTTTCAAATATTTGGAGATTTTCTAAATATCGTTTTGTTAATGATTTTAAATTTAGTTCTGCTCTGTCATTGAACATGCTCCATAGGATTCTAGTTCTTTTAAACTTCTTGAGACTTGTTTTATGGCCCAGCATGTGTTCTATATTACTGACTATTTTATGTCTACTTGAAAGAATGTACATTCTGCTCTTGTTGAATTTAGTATTCTATAAAATGTCAGTTAGGGTAAGTCGGTTATTATTCAAGTGTTCTATAATCTTACTGGTTTTTTTCTACTTGTTCTGTCAATTGCTGAGATAGGAGTATTGACATCCCCATTGTATTTGTGGATTTATTTATGCTTTCTGTTGTATCACTTTTTGCTTCATGTATTTTGATCCACTGTGATTACGTTTAAATACATTGAGGATAGTTGTGATTTCTGATAAATTGGTCCTTTTGTCATTATTAAGTACCTTTATCGCTGGTAATATTCTTTGTCCTGAAGTCTATGTTAGTAGACTATTTTAGTTTTCTTTTGATAGAAGATTTGCATGGTATGTCTTTCTTTAAATTACAGTGTTACGGAGACGTAATTCACCTACTATGTAATTCATCTATTTAAGACATGCAATTCAATGTTTTTTAGTACACATGGTGTCCAACTTAGGATCGTTCAACTTACGATTTTTCAACCTTACAATGGTGCAAAAGCAGTATGCATTTAGTACAGTAGAAACTGTACTTTGAGTATTCATACAATCATTCTGTTTTTCACTTTCAGTATAATATTCAATAAATTATGCATTATAAAATCGGCTTTGTGGTAGATTATTTGCCCCAGTATAGGATAATGTAAGTATTCTGAACACGTTTAAGGTAGGCTAGACTAAGCTATGATGTTCAGTAGGTTAGATGTATTGAATGCATTTTTGACTTAAAATATTTTCAACATACAGTGGGTTTATTGGGATGTAACTCCATTGCAAATCGAGGAGCATGAGTATATTCATTGAGTTGTGTAACTGCCATCATAATTTTAGAATATTGTTGTCACCTTAAAAGAAATCTCATACTTATTAGCAGTCATGCCCCATTTCTCAACAATCTTCCCTTCCCCAGCCCTAGGCAGTTTGTCTTCTGTTTCTATGGATTTGCTTATTCTGGACATTTCATATAAAGGAAATCATATGATATGTGGTCTTTTGTGACTGGCTTCTTATACTTACGTTTATATTAAGGCTTATCCATTTTTTTTTAATCAAAATGTCAAGGGCTCTTCCATGTTATAGCATTTATCAATACTTCATTCCTTTTTATGGGCAAATACTATTCCATTCATCCGTATATGGATATAGCACACATTGTTTATCCATTCATCAGTTTGGTTTTGTTGTGGACATATGTTTTCAGTTCTCTTGGATGTGTAGGAGTGGAATTGCTGGATCATATGATAACTCTATGTTTAATCTTTTGAAGAACCAGCAGAAAGTTTTTCCAAAGTGCCACCATTTTACATCTCACCAGTAGTGTAAAAGGGTTCAATTTTTTCACATCCTTACCAATACTTGTGATTATTTCAGTGGCTATAAACTAGTATCTCATTTGACAAAGTTTTTTTTTTTTTTTTTTGGAGACAGAGTCTCGCACTGTTGCCCAAGGTGGAGTACAGTGGCGTGATCTCACTGCAACCTCTGCCTCCCAGGTTCAAGCAGTTCTCCTGCCTCAGCCTCCCGAGTAGCTGGGACTATAGGCACGTGCCACCATGTCCAGCTAATTTTTGTATTTTCAGTAGAGACAGGGTTTCACGATGTTGGCCAGGATGGTCTCCATCTCTTGACCTTGTGATCCACCCACCTCGGCCTCCCAAAGTGCTGGGATTACAGGCGTGAGCCACTGGCTTCTGGCCCGACAAAGATTCTTCTGGACCAAACTGTAGACTTGCTTCTCTGAGCCCTATTTTCAATTCGGCCTTGACCTTGGGCCCTGTCCTTGACCTGCCTAACCCAGTCTTAGCAAGGTATCCTGCTAGCTCATCTCTCCTTCCTTTGATATGTTATCACCCTTGATATCTGATCAAGTTCCTCACCCCCACCACCTTTGATGTATAAGTCTTTGGCCTTCCTTTAGCACACATCTTATTAGGCCAGTTTTGCAAGAAACTTCCTACTTTTTAATGTCTCCTCTTAGTAATTTTCTATCCACTGACCCCCACCCCCCACTCTGGTTGTGGGCCATAAATCCCTATCTGTCTTTACTATAGTCAGAGTTAAGAACAGTTGTTCTCCCTTATTGTAGTAGTCATGATCCCTCTTGAATAAAGTCTTTCTTACCATTTTAACAAGGGTGAAAATAATTTTTCTTTAATGCATTGTGGTTTTTGCTTGTATTTCCTGGTATGTCTTCTTAATTAAAAAATATATTTTTTATTAATTTTTAATAAAAAGAGATGGGGTCTTGCTATGTTGCCCAGGCTGGTGTTGACTCCTGGGCTCAAGTAATCCTCCAGCCTCGGTCTTCCAAAGTGCTGGGATTATAGGTGTAAGCCACCATGCCCAGCTTTTGTCTTTTTAAAGAGCATTTTTCTAGGCAGTACGTGACTCAGTCTTGTCTTTTTTGAGGGCAGGGTCTTGCTCTGTCATCCAGGCTGGAGTGCAATGACGTGATCATGGCTCACTGCAGCCTCGACCTCCCAGGGCTCAAGTGTCCTCCCACCTTAGCCTCCCGAGTACCTGGGACTACAAGCCCATGCCACCCCTACCCTGTCACTCAGCTAGTTTTTTGTATTTTTTGTACAGATGAGGTCTCAATTTGTTGCCCAGGTTGGAGTCTTGTCTTATTACCAATGTAACAGTCTCTGCTTTTTAATCAGGGTATTTGACCATTTAGGTTTAAAGTAGTTATTCGCATGGTTGAATTTAAGCCTCTCATTTTGATAGTGTTTTTCTATTTGTCTTATATTTTCTGTTTCTTTTTCTTCTTTTTGTGCTTGGTATAAGATTGATTGAGAGGTAGGGGGTGTGAGTGCGTGTGTGTGCATTTTGGTATTTCATGTATTTCCTTCATTAGCTGTATCTTTTTGTTCCTTTTTTAAAGTGGTTGATCTAGACTTTATAATATTATAATGTGCATCTTTACTGTCTCACAGTATACTTTCAAATAGTATTAGACCACTTTAAGTATAACGTAAGAACCTTACAATATACTTACATTGAGCTTACTTGCAGTGAGCCAAGATCATGCCACTGCACTGCAGCCTGGGTGACAAAGTGAGACTCTTTCTCAAAAATAAATTAAAAATTAAAAAAATAAAATAGATAGAAAGATAGAGTGAGACTCTGCATCTAAAATAGATAGACAGACAGATTGACCAACCAACCTACCTGTCACTTTGCATGACTCTTTAGTTTCAAAAGTATGATCATCTAAACAGGGGTGTCCAATCTTTTGCTTCCCTTGCCACATTGGAAGAAGAATTGTCTTGGCCACACATAAAATACACCAACACTAATGATGGCTGATGAGCTAAAAACAAAAAAACAAAAAAACAAACAAACAAACAAAAAAAACAAAAGAAAAAACATTCACATATACACAAAAATCTCATAATGTTTTAAGAAAATTTATGAATTTGTGTTAGGCTGCATTTAAAGCTGTCCTGGGCCACATGCGACCTGCAGACCATGGGATGGACAAGCTGGATCTACCACATTGAGTTACCCCTTTATAGCCATGAAAAATATTATGCTATGAATACTGTCATTGCCATAATAATTCCTGCTGGTCTCTAGTTTCTCGTTGTCCCATGAGTGTTCTCACGGATACTTTGCAGGAAAGAGTTAACATAACAGGGCCCAAGACTGCTATTCTTAGAAAGGCCTGCTTAGAGAGATTGCCCATTGGTTGACATCTGGGAACTTAGGTTTTGGAAAGATTTCAATTATTCCTCATAAGAGTGGTTCACTTAATCTTCTCTGGAGGATGAGTTTTTTGAAAGAGGTTCAAGGTAATTTATCTAGATCTCAACGGGCAAGGAAGCTGTTCAGAAAAAAGTTAACATTGCAGTCCTGAGACTGCTATCCCTAAAAAAGGCTGCTTGCAAGGTTAGCTCTTCGCTGACATGGGAAACTAGGATTTCAAGAGGACTCCCACTATGCCCTAACTGATAAGATAGTTTACTGCGCCTAAATTGTTTGGGCAAACAATATGGTTTATGGTGGAGGCCTGGTTTCCTTCTGGGAGTCTGGAATTTTGGTATGTCCTAGGCAGACAGTCCCTACATTACCAGCTCCCAGTGAAAACTCTAGACATGAGGCCTCTAATAAGCTTACTTGGTAGACAACATTTCACATATGTTGTCATAACTCATTGTGAAGGAATTGTGTTCTGTGCGACTCTACTGGGAAAGGACTCTTAAAAGCTTAGATCTGGTTTCCTCTGGTCTTTGACTTGTGCACCTGTTCCCTCAGCTGATTTTGTTTGGTATCCTTCTGCTGTAATAAATTTTAGCCATGAGTAAAAGTATAGGCTAACTCTTACGAGTCTTCCTAGCAAATATCCAAATCCAGGGGAGATCCTGGGGACCCCCAAGAGAGATACTGTGGCTATGGGTTAGTCACAGTTTTTTGCATTTTATGCATTTTGGAAAATGAATGCATAATGAGATTTTTAAATTATGTTTGTATAATAGTTTTTATAGGAAAGTACAAATGAAATTACCTTCACCTTTCTTTCACTTTAGAGCTGTAACTGAAGTTCGTGAAGTCACCAGAAAATCAGTCCCTCGTAATTCCTTAGAAAGTGCTGAGTACCTTAAACTCATAACTGGCTTATTAAATGCAAAAGACTTTCGTGATCGTATTAATGGGATTAAGCAGCTTTTATCAGATACAGAAAATAATCAAGACCTTGTTGTTGGAAACATTGTGAAGGTAAGGACTTGTCAAAATTAATTTTAAGGTGGGTATGGTGGCTCACGCCTGTAATCCAAGCACTTTGGGAAGCCAAGGTAGAAGGATCTCTTGAGGCTAGGAGTTCAAAGTTCAAGCCCAGCCTGGGCAACATAGCAAGACCCTGTCTCTACCAAAAAGAAAATAAAAATTTATTTTCATTTGAAATCTATGTCAAATGAAGTTTATCAGTTTAAAACATTGCCCTAAATCTTAGTGTTTTATATACCTTCTCTCTATATCTATATACAAATTACACAAATTTAAAATGGAATGTAACTAATAAATTACTTATATACATATCATATATATATATATAATTCTCAAGTGTTAAAATAAGCTTAGTGAAAAGAATGGATTTTCTAGGTTTTGCTAGGTTAAAAGCATACTAGAACAACTCAAAGTCACTGAAACAAAGTAAGAGGATAGCTATTTATTAGTCTGAATCCTGCCACAAGATGGTAAGCTCCTTGAAACTGCTATATTCTCAGAGCTCTCAGAACCTGGCATCTAGTAAATATATGTTGAATTAATCAATACATATTTTTAAAAAGCAAAGACAGATAAGAGACTTGATATTGCTTTAGAACAGATAATAAAACTTTCCATATGTGGGTTAGAAATCTCTATATACTGGCTCCTGTGTACCTATCTTTAGGAAGACAATAAGCAAAAGAAAGGGAAATATTAATAAATATTCATCATGTCAGTGCATAGATTATTTTTGCTTGATCAGAATTTAGTTCAGTTAATTCTATTAGTAATTTATTAATTAAATTTCATTTTAAATTTGTGTAATGTGCATTATACTTGGCAAACATACCATAAGTACTCTTTACTTCTCATGGTATTGTCTCAGTTTTCTGAAGAAAAGAACCATATTACCATGTCATGGGAGCCAGAAAGTTATATTTTCTGATATCTATTGAGTAAAAATAAATCTCTTGGGAAGATTATTCTTAACATGAAAAATAATAAATAAGTATTAGAAATTATTAGTGAATAGTCTCAGCTCATAGAGTAGCTCTTCACTCACCTGACATGACTAAAGGATTGTTTAGCATTCACTTTATTATATCTTGAGTTTATGAAAGTTAAGGATTCTGAAGAGCAAGGAATTATTGTTAAAAGTTTTCAGGTTAAGAGATAATAATACAAATTTAACTCTGAAATTGCATCTAAAATTTTCATAATAAACCTAAACTGAAACTAGGTTAAATCTCCACAGTAAAACTTACAAGTCTACTTCTAGTGTGAAAAGAGATAAAAACAGAAACTTTTCTAAGTTCTTAGAGTTAGCTAAGCTAACCTCCATCTTCCAGAAAACAAGATGTTTATCATATTTACAGTCAGTCAGTCAGTCATCTGCCTACTGAGCCACATTTTTCGGCCTTTATTAGGATGTCTTTTGGGGTGATTTTTGAGGCCTTCTCTTTTTGTTACAAGAAGATTTGACACTTAGATTTAGTACCCAAATTTTTATAAAGTTCCTGTTATCCAAGTTCAGGCAAAATAGGATGTTGTGTATATATTTAAACTGAGTAAAGTAGGAGAAATATTATGACATGCCAAGATACTTATAAATACAATAGCTATAAAAATCATTTTACTTTAAATAATTTACCAATTTATTTTCAGATTTTTGATGCTTTTAAATCTCGACTTCATGATTCTAATAGTAAAGTAAATCTGGTGGCTCTGGAAACAATGCACAAAATGATTCCTCTACTTAGAGACCACTTATCTCCTATAATCAACATGCTAATTCCAGCAATAGTGGATAACAATCTGAATTCCAAGAATCCAGGCATCTATGCGGCTGCTACAAATGTTGTTCAGGCACTGAGTCAGCATGTAGGTAAGAAATCTTACTTTGGCACTCAAATTATTTTCACTTTCTTTTCATGTTTTCTGATTCCATCCATACTTTTTTTGTAATGCTGAAATCCTAGTTATTCAGTTTTTTAAACTTAATATTATCATAAAACTTTCTATTCTCAATGGTTTTAAAATTATTTTTAGTGATTAAATTCTGTCCCATTAAATTGACTTTCTTTTCCCTTATCTGTGACTTTTATTTCTTTTTCTGCCTCACATCTGCTAACAAAACTAACTCAATACTTCGGCATGAGATGATCCAGAAATAAAATAAAGAAAAAAATATAAAAATAAGAAAATAATAATAAATAAACTAACTCAAAATGGATCGTAGAGTTAAATGTACAACTTAAATGTAAAACTTTTAGAAGATAACATGAGAAAATCTTAGGACTTGGTGAAAAGTTTTACATATGGCACTAAAAGCATGATCCTATAATCTCAACCCTTTGGGGTTGATCTGCCAAGGTGGGCAGATCACCTGAGGTTGGGAGTTCAAGACCATCCTGGCTAATATAGTGAAACCCCGTCTCTACTAAAAATACAAAAATTAGCTGGGTGTGGTGGTGCGTGCCTGTAATCCCAGCTACTCTGGAAGCTGAGGCAGGAGAATCGCTTGAACCCAGGAGGTGGAGGTTGCAGTGAGCCAGGATTGTACCACTGCACTGCAGCCTGGGCAGCAGAGTGAGACTCTGTATCAAAAAATTTTAAAAAATTAAAAAAAAATAGATAAAGAGACAAGCTACAGACTGGGAAAAATATTTTCAAACCGCATATTTGACAAAGAACTCATATCTAGAATATGTAAAGAAATCTCAAAGCTCAACATAAAAAAAACTCAAATAAAAAAATAGACAAAAGACCTGAAAAAATATTTAAACCATGAGGCTATACGGATGGCAAATAAGGGAGGATGTGTGACTGGCCAAATAAGCAAGTGAAAAGATGTTCAACATCACTAGCCATCCGGGAAATGCATAGCAAGTTAAGGCCATGATCACCACACAAGTATTAGAACATCCAAAATAAAAAATAGTGACAATACAAAATGCTGACAAGATTACAGAGAAACTACATCTCATACACAGCTGGTGAGAATGTAAATAAAATGGTACAGCCACTCTAGGTTTGGCAGTTTCTTTAAAATCTAAATATACCATGGAATACTACTTAATAAAAAAGAACAAAATATTAGGAACATGAAACAAATTTGTATAAAAAGATTATTCGGCCAGGCACAGTGGCTCACACCTGTAATTGCAGCACTTTGGGAGGCCGAGGCAGGCAGATCACGAGGTCAGGAGATCGAGACCATCCTGGCTAACATGGTGAAACCCCGTCTCTACTAAAAATACAAAAAATTAGCCGGGTGTGGTGGCAGGTGCCTGTAGTCCCAGCTACTTGGGAGGCTGAGGCAGGAGAATGGCATGAACCCGGGAGGTGGAGCTTGCAGTGAACCAAGATCACGCCACTGCACTTCAGCCTGGATGACAGAGCGAGACTCCATCTCAAAAAAAAGAAAAAAAAGATTATTTGTCATGTCCACGTGGAATTTATCCCAGGGATGCAAGGATGGTTCAACATATGCAAATGGATGGTTCTTAAGTATTTTTCATCAGGTTTACTATAATACCATAAACCTTGAGTGACACCATCAGACCTATATGAAGTGCCACTAGTGATGCTGGAAGTGCTCCCAATAAGCAGGGGAAAGTCATGACATGATAAATTTGAATTGCTTGATATCTGAGTAGCTTGAGGTCTGCAGCTGTGGTTGCTCACCATTTCAGACAGATGACTAATCTTGTAAACGGATGACATAAATTTGCATTATTGACAAATACAATACTGTAAATTTATTTTTCTTCTCCTAATATTTTCTTTTCTCTAGCTTACTTTTTTGTAAGAATACAGTATATAATACATATAACATCCAAAATATGTGTTCATTGACAGTTTATGTTATTGGTAAGGTTTCTGATCAACAGTAAGTTAGTAGTAGTTAAGTTTGGGGAGTGTGAAAAGTTAAACACGAATTTTCAATTGTACAGAGGTTGGCTCCCCTAACCCCTGTGTTGTCCAAGGGTCAATTGTAGTTATTTAAGATGAAACCTTTGGGTGGAAGGTACATAGGACCTGTATATAATCTTTGTAAATTTCTCTGTTTCTATTATTATTTCAAAATTAAAACTTAAGAAAAAAATTCAGTAAATGTAAAAACTGCTTCCCTTTTTCTGTTTTTGTTGTTGTTGTTGTTGTTTTGAGACGGAGTCTCACTCTGTCACCAGGCTGGAGTGCAATGGCATGATCTCAGCTCACTGCAACTTCTGACTCCCTGGTTCAAGCGATTCTCCTGCCTCAGCCTCCCAAGTAGCTGGGATTACAGGCACGCACCACCACGCCCAGCTAATTTTTGTATTTTTAGTAGAGACAGGATTTCACTGTGCTGGCCAGGATGGTCTCAAACTCCTGACCTTGTGATCTGCCCACCTCGGCCTCCCAAAGTTCTGGGATTACAGGCATGAGCCACCACACCCGGCTGCTTTTTCTGTTTTTTGATAAAACTATGTTATCATTTGAAATAAGATGCCTAGGAGATTCAGGCAGTTTTTTTTTTTTTTTTTTTAAATACCACATGATAGCTCCTTTAAAACTGTGTGAGGTATTTTTAGTTCTCATATGCTTTAAGAATATTACTCTGTTAAGATTTTGTTTGGTTTGTTGGTTTTTAGAGACAGAGTGTCACTCTCACCCAGGTTGGGGTGCAGTGGCACAATCATAGCTCACTGCAGCCTCAGACTCCTGGGCTCAAATGATCCTCTCACCTCAGCCTCCCAAGTAGCTGGAATTACAGGTGCTAGCCACCATGCAAGGTTTTATAGAAAATTTTAAATAGTGATTATGTAGATTTTTAAAGCGTTATACATTTGCATCCTAGAAGTGATTTTTTTTTTCTTTTCAATGCTATGTAATGGAAAGTAACTAAGAGCTCATTACTCTTTAAACATGTGTCTCTGTGTTCTTTTTGTTTAGACAATTACTTACTTCTACAGCCATTTTGCACAAAAGCTCAGTTTTTAAATGGAAAAGCAAAACAGGATATGACGGAAAAGCTTGCTGGTAAATACTTTGTAATTTCTAAAGAAATATTTTATTAACTAAGGATAAACTGATAAACTGTTTCAATTTAATTTTAGGATAGCTACCAACTTAATATAGCTACCCACAAAGTAGAAATAAATTGTGTAATGATCCACAAGAGAACCTTTTAAGACTTTTACCCCATACATTATTGTCAAAAGAATTTTATCCTTTTTTTTCCAGTAAATGTTCAGTCCCCTATTAGTGTAGCCAAATGCAGTGCAGGTTCAGCCAGTCACCACTTGGAAAATTGAGTAACAAGGATGAGGTGCAGTGGAAGGAAAGTGACTTTATTTTCCAAAGTTAGCAGTTGGCAGGTGGTTCAGGCTCCTGCCTTAACAAAACTGCTTCAAAATTCTCAGGCAAAATGCTAGGGTTTAAGAAGGAGCAGGTTTGCATAGAGGACATGCAGTGGGCCAGGCAGTACAGTTCTACATGATTCGTTCCTATGACTTATCTTGAGTTATTGCCCCATATGGTGAATGGTCCAGTGCTGTCTCAGGCCGGACTGGGTTGTAAATTAGCACCACAGCCTTGAAGTAATCTCCTGGTTAGAGAGAATTCCATAGATATCTGAATTGTCTCAAGACGGAGTCTCTGGAACTTTTTTTTTTTTTAATGTTTGAGACAGAGTCTCGCTCTGTTGCCTAGGCTGGAGTGCAGTGGCGCAATATCGGCTAATTGCAACCTCCGCCTCCTGGGTTCAAGTGATTCCTGCCTCAGCCTCCTGAGTAGCTGGGACTACAGGTGCCTGCTATCACGCCTGGCTAGTTTTTTAATTTTTAGTAGAGATGGGGCTTCACCATGTTGGCCAGGCTGGTCTTGAACTTCTGACCTCAAGTGATCCACCCACCTCGGCCTCTCAAAGTGCTAGAATTTCAGGCGTGAGCCACTGCACCCAGCCCAGTCTCTGGAACTTCTAAGCAAACATAATTAGATAGGCTAGCAATGCAAAGGAGTATCTAGTAGAAAGAAGGAAAGCAAAATTTATTATTTCATTACTAAAACGTGAATACAAAGGGCCATAAAAGGAGAAGAAAAAAAGCCCTTAAAAATAGGGTACTTGGTTACATTAGTAGAAATAATACGGGAAAAGTAAAAAGACATTAAAATCAAATTTTGGTTCTTACAGAAAACTGGTATTTCAAAGTCATGTTTGATAAAAGGTCCATGGGTTAAAACTGTGTACATTTTTGTTTCACTACATTTGGAAAACATCGAGATGAATTTGGGTTCATTTTCTCTCCTTTCCACTTTTGCATGAACTAATTGTTCTATATGGGGTTCTAATACCATATATGAAGATCCCAATCTTTGAGAGAAAGGTTTCTTACATTGCTTCTTTTAAGAAGCCTAACTTTTTAGGACAAATTACATAAGGAAGAAGCTTAGTATATTTTAGTTGCTTTTTATTTAGCAGAGCTTGGGCTTATTTATTAAGAAAAAACCCTCACTGTTTTTTATATTTTTATGTTTCAGATATTGTTATGGAACTTTATCAAAGGAAGCCGCATGCCACAGAGCAGAAAGTGTTGGTTGTTTTATGGCATCTCTTAGGAAATATGACAAATAGTGGCTCTCTGCCTGGAGCTGGAGGAAATATACGAACAGCCACAGCTAAATTATCAAAAGCACTCTTTGCACAGATGGGTCAGAATCTGTTAAATCAGGCTGCATCTCAACCACCACATATCAAAAAGAGTTTGGAGGAATTACTCGATATGACAATTTTAAATGAATTATGAATCTTTCATAAAATACTGTATGATGAACAAAAGTGTTTACATGATGACAAATGGAACTTTCTAAAAGTTACGTTATCAGTGCCTGCACTTCACATCCAGCAAATTAAGTCAATGGCTATTTTTATTTGCAGCCTATGAGTACACATCTGTCCTATATCAACCTTACCACTTATATTCATCACATAAAAACCTAAAATATTCATGAATAATTCATGAAATCTGAGTCACATGGGATGAATTCAATTTTAATATTTTTGAGAAAAGTCCTGCTCATTTGCACTATTCTATAGAAACTACAATTTGTTGCCCTATATGTACAATTAGAATTGTAATTAAAAATACACATTTTATTATGTAATCATGTTCTGGTATGTCTCATTTCTCAGCCTTATTTTATAACGTGGAAGTCATTGAACTATGTTATCAGAAACTAAGTTTGTATATTATTTGTGAAAAACATGTATTTCTGAATCAGTCCACTAATATGATTGTGCAGTATTAGCTTGCTTTTGCTGCTGTGTTAATGTCATATATTTGCTTACCTTTTGGGTTCAATTATCTACATAATTGTGAAATTTAACAAGTTATAATAAAGCATGACAACCAAAGTTTTAGAAAACATTAAACATTTTAAATGCACGTTTAAAAAACGTGTTGAATGTAACCCCCCTATTTTTGTGTGCAAACACTAAATTTTATTTCTTTATGTTTTGACCTTTATAAAGGTGTTATTCTGCTGCCCAGTTTTGTAATTCTCAAAAATAGTGCCAGGTCTTCTATAGCTTTTTTCAGAATTCATGGGCTTACAAGTACTGTATGCATCTTTAAAAAGAAAAGGAATGTTATAAAATAAAAGGATTTATTTCTTTAGATGTGTGAGAGGTGTCCTATTTTTCCAACTTCCATACATGTTAAAATGGAAAAATATATATATATATATACACAGTAGTATCGACCTATCACTTTCACTTGATCTACTTATTATGATACTGACCTATCACTATTGACCTACAAATAGACCTGGGTTATCATTCTAACTTTGTAGGAAATTAGCTGTCTGACCTCGGACAAGTCACTTACCAGGTCTGGGCCTCAGTTTCCTCATGTCTAAAATGTAAGAGCTAGACTAGAAGATTTTAAAGGTCCTATCCTGTTCTAAAATTCTATAATTCTATGTTCATTCTTTTGTACTTCTGAGTCACTGACCAGTTTTCTAATGTATTTGGCTGTTTTTAAAATTGTGATTTAAAAAAATTTATCCTGGCCGGGCGTGGTGGCTCAAGCCTGTAATCCCAGCACTTTAGGAGGCTGAGGTGGGCAGATCACGAGGTCAGGAGTTTGAGACCAGCCTGGCCAATATGGTGAAACCCCGTCTCTACTAAAAATAGAAAAATTAGCCGGGCATGGTGGCGCATGCCTGTAATCCCAGCTACTCGGAGGCTGAGGCAGGAGAATCGCTTGAAACCGGGAGGCGGCAGTTGTGGTGAGCTGAGACTGCACCATTGTACTCCAGCCTGGGGTACAAGAGCAAAACTCCACCTCCAAAAAAAAAAGAAAAATTTATCCTTAGCTTCTGAGAAAAAAAAAAAAGGGTAAGGGGGTTGCTTCTATTTCAAGCTAAGCTAAAAGAAGAGTAAAGAATTGGCTACTTTTTCTATTTATAGAAACTTTTATATAATTATATACTTTTAAAATACCTTATATTTTCTTCTAAGTGTATTTTATTACAGTCCTCTAGTTTGGTGTACTTTATGTATAGGGCCATAGAGTAAATATTTCTGGATTTGTAAGCCCTTATTTTATTTATGTATCTATTTTGAGATGGAGTCTTGCTCTTGACACCCAGGTTGGACTGCAATGGCGCAATCTCGGCTCACTTTAACCTCCCCCTCCCAGGTTCAGGCAATTCTCCTGCCTCAGCCTCCTGAGTAGCTGGGATTAAAGGCGCCCGTCACCATGCCCAGCTAATTTTTGTGCTTTTAGTAGAGACGGGGTTTCGCCATGTTGTCCAGGCTGGTCTCAAACTCCTGACCTCAGGTGATCTGCCCACCTCGGCCTCCCAAAGTGCTGGGATTACAGGCGTGAGCCACTGTGCCTGGCCTATTTTTTACACTTAAAAAATGTAAAAAAATATTCTTAGCTCAGGTCATAGAAAAATAGGCCTCTGTTAGACTCATTTGATCTCAGTTGTAAACTCTGAAATCATTACATTTTGCTTCAACCTTACTTGATATGCATCATTGATACAATAGTTACAGATTTTAAGTTTTATTAATTATGACTTCTGCCTTTGTATCATTGCACTTGTGCTAGCTAAATTTGCATCAATAGATTGTTAGATATATTGAAGGTAGATTTTACATTTTAAAGGATAAAGAAGACCATTACTTCATGTATAAGCCTAATTCCTTAGTTTGAATTTTGCACTGAAAAAAAGTCCAATATTCTGATCAGTCTAGGGAGAAAAAAATACAGTAAATATAATCATTAATAATGTGGCAACTTTATTTTACATAATATGTGAGCTACCTTTTATTATAAAGAAAATAGCCATTAATGTAACAAAAGAGTCTCAAGCCTAAAGAGTTTCTGTATTTTAGTAACTTATTGATAATTGAGCACTCAGAAGTCTAGCACTCTTATTGAGAACCATTATCAACCCAGAGGTCAAGAAAGAAACAGACTGATCACTGATTGAAATAACTAAAGAAAAGCTGAAGTCCCAAATAAACAAACGCATTTACTTGGAATAAAGGAATGTCGTTTACTAGCAATGGTAATGATAAAAGTCTAACGTCACCCACCAATGCAACAACAAAAAATGTTAAATGATGTATTTACCCAATGGAATGCATATCATATAGTCATTAAAAATGATGCCAAATACATGTTAAAGGAAAAATGTGACTACAAAATAAGTACAGTATCTCCATTAATATATGTGCACATAGAAAACAGAAGTAGTAGTATATATATACCAACATCTTAATGGTGGTAATCTGTGGGCAGTGAAGTTATTTTAATTTTTTTCAATGTACTCTTCTGTAATTTCTATTTTTTCAGAAATGAACAAGACATATTGCTTATAGTAAAATTTAAATTACAATAAGTGAAGAGAATCTGAAGAGAATCTGAAAAGTAATTTGGAGAGGAAAAAATATATAGCAAAGAAGAGAGCAGTGAACATCACAAAAGTGCTAAGGGAGGTACACAGTGATGTGACTCAAAGGGAGATGACCGAGGGAGGCAAGTATTATTCAGATAAAAAGCATAAGACTTTGATTCAGAAAGCATGAATTTGGAAACCCAGTTTTATAATTACCTGCTAAACCTTACATACATCCTGGGATTATTGTGAAGTCCAAAATTTAAAAAGGATTATGTATAAGAAAGCATTTGTAGGG
Organism: Pan paniscus; assembly: GCF_029289425.2. Lineage (NCBI taxonomy): Eukaryota > Metazoa > Chordata > Mammalia > Primates > Hominidae > Pan > Pan paniscus. The sequence continues at coordinate 46,249,893 of NC_073264.2, forward strand.
CCGGGCACGGTGGCTCATGCCTGTAATCCCAACGCTTTGGGAGGCCAAGGGAGGCAGATCACCTGAGTTCAGGAGTTTGAAACCAGCCTGGGCAACATGGTGAAACTGCATCTCTACTAAAAATACAAAAATTAGCCAGGTATGGTGGCGGACACCTGTAATCCCAGCTACTTGGGAGACTGAGGCAGGAGAATTGCTTGAACCCAGGAGGTGGAGGTTGCAGTGAGCCAAGACCGCGCCATTGCACTGCAGCCTGGGTGACAAGCGAGACTCCGTCTCAAAAAAAAAAAAAAGCATTTGTAAACCTCAAATGCTATATAAAGGTAACATTCCCAACAGAAGGAAGACCCAACTGGCATGAGCAAAAAGTAATTATTTTATTGTGTATATTTATAGGTACAACTTAATGTTTTTATACATTGTGGATCATAAAGTTAATTAACATATCCATCACCTTACAGACCTAACTTTTTTTTTTGTGGTGATCACATTAAAATCCACTCTCATAGCAATTTTCAAATACACATTATTATAAACTATAGTCATCTTGTTATACAGTAGGTTCTGAAAACCTTTATTTTATTTTTCCTCTTTATTTTATTTTTAAATTATTTTTTGAGACAGAGTCTCACTCTGTCACCCAGGCTGGAGTGCAGTGGTGCAATCTCGGCTCACTGCAACCTCTGCCTCTGAGTTCAAGCGATTCTCTTGCCTCAGCCTCCCAAGTAGCTGGGACTACAGGCAAGTGCCACCACACCTGGCAAACTTTTTGTATTTTTAGTAGAGATGGGGTTTCACCACGTTGGCCAGGCTGGTCTCGAACTCCTGACCTCAGGTGATCTGCCCAACTCAGCCTCCCAAATTGCTGAGATTAGGGGCGTGAGCTACCACGCCTGGGCTTCTTTTTTTTATTTTTAAAAATAGTCTTAGAGATTGGATCTTGCTATGTTGCTCAGGTTGGACTTGAACCCTTGGGCTCAAGGGATCCTCCCACCTCAGCCTACCAAAACTGCTGAGATTACAGGCATGATCCACCTTGCCCGGACATAATTCTTCCTTTCTAAATGAAACTTTGGACCCTTTACCCATCCTTTTTTCCACTTCCCCACCCCAAGCCTGCCAGCTCCTGCAAACCACCATCCTATTTTCTACTTCTTGGAGTTCAACTTTCTTAGATTCCACATGTAAGTGAGATCATGTATTATTTTTCTTTCTGTGCCTGGCTTATTTCACTTAACATAATGTCCTCCAGGTTTATTCATGTTGTTGCAAATGATGGGATTTCCTTTTTTAAGACTAGTATTTCAGTGTCTATATATGGCATTTTCTTTATTCGTTCATCCACTGATGAACACTTGATCAAGACTTTGAGGCACTCATCTCTATGATTCCCTCAAGGAATTGTGTTGCCCTTTGTTTCATATTTTCATAAGAGATATTTGATAAGAAAGGTTCCGTAAGTTTTATTATAGCTTCTAAGGCTGTTGTATCAGTTGGAATGCTTTTGACTGAATAGCAAACCGAACTAACAGTAGCTTAAATCGATTGGTATGTTATTTGTCTCATACTACAAGAAGTGTAAAAGCACTGGCTAAGCATTATGCCAATGGCTTGATGATATCAGAGCTGGTTATAAGACAGCAGCTTCCTCTCCAAATATCATAATTGTGCTTCAGACAGAAAAAAAAAGTAAAATGGATAACAAGCACAGGTATTTCTCTAGTGAGGCTTCGCTTTTTTATTTAGGAAAGAAGGCCCTTCCTATGTACTTCTACCTACATCTCATTGGCCACCCTTAGGTTCAAAGGAGGCTAGGAAATTGAGTATTTCATTTCCCAGTCTCAATAGTACAGGAAGATAATAGAGAAGATAGTGGGCATGGATATTTCTAAGCTGACCTACAATATCTGCCATATTCCATAAGCCCCACTCTGTGTGATGAAACACAGTGGCATTCTATGCCCCAGGAATTGGTATGAATTCAGGTCCAATGTTTAATAAATTCCAAGAAGCCAGCATGTTTTCTGTTTCCTGGTGTGAAGTTACCCTAATAAGTAGCCATAAGTCTCTGAGGGAATAAGAGGAATATGCAGAGTGGTATTACTATGGCGCTCTTCTTTAAGGTTATCTGGAAACAGGAGTAACAATGATAACTCTCAGGAAGACTGAATTGAGGAGATATTAATACCATTTGAACTAAATTTGAAAGATCAAGTAGTAAAGAGGAAACAAGCTTCATGTTGTGTTTGGATTTAAATCTCCTGGAGCTACAGTTTTAACTTTATTTGCTTTACCAGTAAGGAGAAACACTAAATACAGGAGTCTCAATGTTTCCAACAGAAGAGTCACCACAATTTATTTAGTGATGGATTATTTATAATGTAAACAAAGTTCATTCCCTAGAGCAATATATTCTGTAAATTAAATGATCCACAAAGTATTTTACGCACTTTTTCATGGCATGTTAACGTTTTGAAGAGAATAAACAGGAATCATACTGAACAGCTCAGAAATTGTGATTAACACTGGGTATCACAAGATACATTTTGCTCTTATATCAATCAGGACCCAGAAGGAAATAGACAGCAAATCAAAATCGGCATAATTTGGGAAGTGGTTAATAAGGGAGTATTTATAAAGGCATGGCTTAGGGAAACCTGGAACCTAGAATGAAGTTATATTGAGAGGGTTACCTTCATCAGAGCTGAGATCACCCACATGGAGGGAGCTGGAGGAATAAATACCCTGACCTCACTCCTCAATTCCACTCTGCCAGGACTTTCTCTTGGCCATACTCAACCAGAAACCAAGAAGCAAGAGAACCTATTGATACGGTCTATAAGGGGCAATCTCCAAATAATGGAGCAGGGTGGATGATCTGTTGATCTGGAGGGGCAAATGGAAGAACTGCATTAATAAATAATATCATTTCCCATTTGTCTGACTTCTTTGTTCTGTTTCTGAGATCACATGACTTTAAATATTGTTTTTTAGAACCCACTGAGAGGTGACAGCGTGCTGGCAGTCCTCACAGCCCTCGCTCGCTCTCGGCGCCTCCTCTGCCTGGGCTCCCACTTTGGCGGCACTTGAGGAGCCCTTCAGCCCACCGCTGCACTGTGGGAGCCCCTTTCTGGACTGGCCAAGGCCGGAGCCGGCTCTCTCAGCTTGCAGGGAGGTGTAGAGGGAGAGGCGCCAGCGGGAAGCGGGGCTGCGCCCGGCGCTTGCGGGCCAGCTGGAGTTCCGGGTGGGCGTGGGCTTGGCGGGCCCCGCACTTGGAGCAGCCGCCCGGCCCTGCCGGCCCCGGGCAATGAGGGGCTTAGCACCTGGGCCAGCGGCTGCGGAGGGTGTACTGGGTTCCCCAGCAGTGCCAGCCCACCGGCGCTGCGCTCGATTTCTCGCCGGGCCTTAGCTGCCTTCCCTCAGGGCAGGGCTCGGGACCTGCAGCCCGCCATGCCTGAGCCTCCCACCCCCTTCCTGGGCTCCTGTGCGGCCGAGCCTCCCCGATGAGCGACGCCCCCTGCTCCACGGCGCCCAGTCCCATCGACCACCCGACGGCTGAGGAGTGCGGGCGCAGGGTGCGGGACTGGCGGGCAGCTCCACCTGCAGCCCCAGAGCGGGATCCACTGGGTGAAGCCAGCTGGGCTCCTGAGTCTGGTGGGAACGTGGAGAACCTTTATGTCTAGCTCAGGGATTGTAAATACACCAATCAGCACTCTGTGTCTAGCTCAGGGTTTGTGAATGCACCAATCGACACTCTGTATCTAGCTACTCTGGTGGGGCCTTGGAGAACCTTTATGTCTAGCTCAGGGATTGTAAATACACCAATCGGCACTCTGTATCTAGCTCAAGGTTTGTAAACACACCAATCAGCACCCTGTGTCTAACTCAGGGTTTGTGAATGCACCAGTCCACACTCTGTATCTAGCTACTCTGGTGGGGACTTGGAGAACCTTTGTGTCCACACTCTGTATCTCGCTAATCTAGTGGGGAGGTGGAGAACCTTTGTGTCTAGCTCAGGGATTGTAAACACACCAATCAGCGCCCTGTCAAAACAGACCACTTGGCTCTACCAATCAGCAGGATGTGGGTGTGGCCAGATAAGAGAATAAAAGCAGGTCGCCTGGGCCAGTAGTGGCAACCTGATTGGGTCCCCTTCCACACTGTGGAAGCTTTGTTCTTTTGCTCTTTGCAACAAATCTCGCTACTGCTCACTCTTTGGGTCCACACTGCTTTTATGAGCTGTAATGCTCACCGCAAAGGTGTGCAGCCTCACTCCTGAAGCCCGCGAGACCACGGGCCCACCGGGAGGAATGAACAAGTCCAGACGCGCCACCTTAAGAGCTGCAACACTCACCGCGAGGGTCCGCGGCTTCATTCTTGAAGTCAGTGAGACCAAGAACCCACAAATTCCGGACACACCACTACCCTCTAAACTACATTATTTGGTATAATATCTTTTCTCTTCCCAAAGTTTATAATTATGATACACAATTTTTAAAAAGTCAACTAAGGGTAAATCAATTTTTTGTTTTTTGTTTTTTGTTTTGAGATGGAGTCTCACTCTGTCTCCCAGGCTGGAGTGCAGTGGCACCATCTTGGCTCACTGCAACCTCTGCCTCCCGGGTTCAATTGATTCTCCTCCCTCAGCCTCCTGAGTAGCTGGGATTACAGGCGTGCGCCACCACACCCAGCTAATTTTTGTATTTTTAGTAGAGATGGGGTTTCACCATGTTGGTCATGCTGGTCTCGAACTCCTGACCTCATGATCTCCCCGCCTCGGCCTCCCAAAGTGCGCTGGGATTACAGGCATGAGCCACCACGCCCTGCCGGCTAAATCAGTTTTTAAGATAATGTATGTTTCTGCCAGCGGGGATCACATTTTAGGCAAAGAGAAGAGCCCACTTAAAGGTTTCCACACATAAAAGGGCTGTGGGAACAGTAGGTTCTGTGGAGTTACGGGGAGGCAGAAACAGTGAGAAGGCTGGCATGATTATGAAAACACTGTATTTTCCATTCTAAAAGTTTAGGATTTCTTAAAAAAAAAAAAAAAGTGGAGGAGGAAACCAGTGGAGGTTTTTAAGCAGGGGAGTGAGAGCAATAGCACCGGCTTGAAAGGTAAAATGTAAAAACTAGATAAAGTAAAACAATGAATCCACAGTGAATGAAGTTGAAGATGCAAGTAGATTTTTATAAAATGGCTATTTGAGTGAATGACATCTCAGAGATAATCTTATTTACTGATAAAGAAATTGAGGCCACCTTAGAAAGACCAAAGAACCAGAATAGGAGTGAAGGTCATGCCAAACAGTCCCTGCGTAACAGTGCCAGCAGCAAACTCTGGTCTGTCTTCCCAACGCACCACTCCCTTGACTATTCTTCCCATAGTAAACATTTAAAAGCTGCTGTTTAAACCTGTGAAACAAACAAACAAAAAACATGGCCACACTGTCAGAGAATCCAAAAAAGTTAGCTTGGAAAGTAGAAGAGGCAAATGGAAAGGGAAAGCTACTACTAGGTGCAGTGTGATGTAAGTAAAAGGTAGGAAAAAAGACTGAATTTGGTATTTCGAAGGAAAGGTGCGGGTGAGAGGATTTATGATTAACCTGCGTTGTGACAAGAAACGTCGTCTTGTAAATAAGTATTTCCAGAGGAGACAGATTTCAGATGAGGAACTTGGAGCCCAATAGTAATACTAATGCACCTGGAACAACAGATTACATGGTAAGTGACGGGTGAATGCGGGGGCACAAATGTAACAGAATCTTAAAGGGAGAGAGGCCAGATTTGAAAGAAATTTTTTTTTCATTAAAGTGGAGATGGTGGTACAACTGAAGAGGACTGCTAAGATTGTTAACGCACAGCCCCCCTCAATTTGTCCAGAGGATAACATATCCCTTTAGATACAAAGATTTTTTTTTTTGCTTGGCCAACTTTAGTCAGGTTTCTGAATCTTCTGCTAGGCTCTTCTGTACACTTTCTTTGTAAAATCCAGTTTAAACAAAGAACTTTGCTAAGTCAGATTAGCAATAAACCCCCATCCTTGATAGCTGATCATCCTCAATATCTGATCAGGTTCTTCAGTCTCCACCATCCCCCAGGTGATGCCTCATTATCTTGGCCTGTCTTCAGCAAAAATCCTATTAGGTGGGTTTAGCCAAAATCCCCCTTACCCTGATGTTTCCTCTTAGTAATTATACATTCACTTACCACCGCTCCTTGGCTATAAATCTCCACTTGCCCATGCTGTATGAGGAGTTGAGCCCAATATCTCTTTCCCCACTGCAAGTCTCCATTGCAGTCAGTGGTCCCTATACCTGTTGCGATGGTCCTGAATAAAGCCCTCTTTTTGTGCTTTAACAAGTGTCACTAAATACTTTTTTCTTTAACAATAGCCCGTTCTCCAAACCCCTAACTCCAGAATTGTTTAGTTTTCAGGAAACCTGAGTGGGCCCAGGGTCCATACCATCGTGAGATTTGTGGGTTTAAGGCTGAATTTCTGCCCGTTTTTAGGTAAATGTTTTAGTGTGAAAGCTTGAACAATTGTAGGGAAAACCTTAGATTTGCCCCCAAAAATGACATTTTGCCGTTTTTGGAGGGGAGGGGTCAGGGCGCTGTGTTTAAGATCAGGCGTGTGAAAGCCCCTAAACGCCCTCCTTTCCTTTGGGAAGTCCCTATGGAGGGAAAAGCAGGTAGGCGCAGCGGTCCCCGCCCTCGCTCGCGGCGGGGCGGGGCGGGGCTGCGGGGGCGGGGCTGGGGCCGCACGGGCAGCGAGGATCCCTGGGAGGGCCAGGCCTGCGCGCTGCGAACCCACGTGACTTTTTCGCCTCCTGGGACACTGACGCATGCGCATCGTGCCCTGGACCAGGCGGCCGTGGCGCGGGTGGCGGCTGCTGTGGTGGCTGTGGGGACGGAGGCGGTGAAGTGCCATTTTCGGCTAGGTCGTCACAGGCTTCGGCTCATGGCATCAAGTGGCATCCATCATAAGGTCTGCTGGGGCGGGCTCCTTGAAATTAGCTGGGGCAGAGGGTGGTACTTGGTACTGAAAGGGGCCTGCCGGGTTTCAGGCCGCGCTCTGGCCGCGGCCTCCCTCTCCCGCCCTGTTTGAGGCCTGGCTCGGATTCAGCGCCCAGCTGTCCATTCCTTTCTCCTTCCCACCTGTTGGGTGGAGCGGTGCAAGGTATTTTTTTCTTAGACCAAACGTTTCACTTGAGGGGTGCGTTAGGTAGGGTGGAGAAGTGTGGGCCTCCTTCGCCTGGATTTAGGAAGATATTTGGGGGTAATTCTAAAGCCCTTGCTTCTCCCGGAGCTGGAACACAGCTGGGGTGGCTGGAAGTGGAAGGAGCACATTTGCAGCCGCCAGAGGATTGGGAAGATAATATACGTTCTATTACTAAGGCATGTGAGCGCCTTGTAGGGCACGTTCTGTCTTCTCACTACATAAGCAACACTTTTGCGACCCTAAGTCACAGCACCCACAGCTTTTGGCAGGATACTTTAAAACAGAAAAAACACATCATTGATCCTGGTAGGATTTTTTAAGGGATTGTGCTTAAGAATGTTTAACTTTGGTAATCAGAGACCACCACTGGTGTTTTTCTCCAAAATCACATCTTTAAGTTAATTAATACTTGAAGTTAATAAATAATACTGCTCAGTGTATTAGTAATGATGCCATAATACCATGTAAATTTATGCTGATTCAAATGTTGTTTTTTTCGTTTGATACTCATATGGCCTTCTGTTTGAGGACTTCAGATTATTTAGCAACTGATTTAATCTGTTCAGAAATAAACCTTGCTACAGCTGGAAAGCGTGAGGCTTGAGAAAGCAAGTTTTGGACAGGGACGTATGAAGCTCATGTTGAAACTTAAGTGTTTTAGGCTGTATGGGAGCTTGAATGGAGTGAAAAGAACAAGCGTCTACTGTCAGGTTTTCCTCCTCCCTCTAGATTTATAACCTCATTCTAGAGTTGCAAAAGTTGGAACTTTCCACTGTTCACTCTCTAGTAGGGATAAAGTGATGGAAAGGAGTTGTGTTAAAGAGGACTAGTACTTAGATTGTGAACTTTGAAGTAGGGGTTGAGCATAGATGGCTCATAGGTGGTATGAGACACTATTTGTGTAAAGTCTCAGAATATTTTTCCTTGCTTATCTTATAATTGAAAAAGAAGATGTTTAAAAGTCAAATGATAAAAATTGTATGTGCTGTTTTCTGTGGTATGTTTTAACAAATCTACATGGAAGATAGGACTTCAAAAAAAATTAAAAATAGCCAAAGGAGGAAGAAGGTAGTATAGTTCCAGCCAAATGGTACGTTTTCCAAAAAGCCGAAGATTGATGTAGACGTTTATGTAAATACATATACAAAATCTAGTTTCTGGAACATAGTGTTTAATATGTAGAGACTTTAAAAAGTCGGCGTGTGACTACTTAGCCCCTAAAAACAGCTGCCAAAACCAGTGGTTATGATAGTCTCTTTTCTTCTTACATCCCAAATCTCCAGATTGCCTTGTGGATGAGATTTGTGTATTGCAAAGCTACTTGTTTTGCTCTACCCAAAACTCCTTTCAGTCTTTAGTGATGACTTCAGATTTTTATATATTTCTGTGTTTATGAAAAAGAATAGTCAATGGTATAATTTTTAAGTACCTCTACAGGAATAAGAGGCATACAGAGAAAAAAAAAAAGGTATTAGGTCAAAAGATGGCATTTCACTCTTGTTGCCCAAGCTGGAGTGCAATGGCGCTATTGGCTCACCGCAACCTCCGCCTCCCGGGTTCAAGTCATTCTTCTGCCTCAGCCTCCCCAGTAGCTGGGATTACAGATGCGCGCCACCACGCCTAATTTTTTGTATTTTTAGTAGAAACGGGGTTTCACCATGTTAGCCAGGCTGGTCTAGAACTCCTGACTTCAGGTGATCTGCCTGCCTCGGCCTCCCAAAGTGCTGAGATGACAGGCATGAGCCACCGTGCCCGGCCCAAATGTCCCATTTTAAATTAAGTGTTAGTAATTGAAGTCATCCTCCAAAAGACCTTTTAAATTTTAAGATGGCATAATTGTCACTGAAATACTTAATGTACGTCATAATTATACTAAAAGTGAAAGGTATGATAAATGTATTTTTTATATATTGCCTATTCACTTTATGTTATGTTTCATTTTATACTTGTGTCCTTTGTGCCTATCATATGATTTTATAATAAAGTGTAATGTAGTGAAAAGGAATCGACTGGTTTGGTGAGTTGAAAAAGGGAGGACTTTTATTAGTCTGAGGGAACAGCTTTTGTCAAGGCTCAGAAAGGAAAAATCTAAGGGACTCTGGAAATGGCAATGAGGAGGAGTATTGTAAGATTAATACTTTTGGAAAGTTAAGTTGAGACTGGATATATCATTCAGAGATATTTGTTGTGCTGTTACACGGCAAGTATTATTTCAGGTTCAAGGGGGACAGCGGTGAACAAAACTGATAAGGCCTCATTCTCACCCAATTTAATTTTTTTTTCCTTTTACTCTTGTTGAGCTGTGATCAGGAAATTTAATATTCGAGTAATATTAGTTTGCAGTAGTGCAGCAGTGTTTCTCAGTTTTTATTTATTTATTTATTTATTTATTTTTACTGCAGCCCACAATAAGATGTACATGGACATCACTAACTCAATAAACAGTTCAATTGTGTGTGCTTCAACAGTATGCCCTTAATGTGTGCATGCACTTTGGTATATCTGTTTTTCTACATTTAAAAAATGAGAAACTGGTTTGAAGCAATCTGCATTTGAAAACATTGATCCAGAGGGGAGAAAATAAATACTTAAATTATAACACTAGTAGTGTGAATGGAAAGAAGGGGATAGTTAATTTTTTAAGGTGTATTATTTCGCTCTGTCGCCCAGGTTGAAGTGCACTGACATGGTCAGCCCACAGCAACCTCCACCTCCTGGGGCTCGGGTGATCCTCCTGCCTCAGCTTCCCAAGTTGCTGGGACTACAGGTGCGTGCCACCACACCCAGCTAATTTTTAAATTTTTTTGTAGAGACAGCATTTCCCTGTGTTGCCCAGACTGGTCTCGAACTCCTGGACTCAAGCAGTCCTCTCACCTCGACTTCCCAAAGTGCTGGGATTACAGGTTTGAGCCACTGCATGGGTGGCCCAGAGTGTATTATTATTTTTGATGGACAGATCTTAATTGTATACATCGTGGGATAGGGGATCATTCATTTTTATACCGAGGTATGTTTGAATATTTTGTGAATGAGGCTTAGAGAGGTTAAGTAATTGGCTCAGAGTTCCCTAATGAGTAGCCAGAAGACTGTTTTTTGTTTTGTTTTGTTTTGTTTTTTTTGAGATGGAGCCTTGCTCTGTCACCCAGGCTGGAGTGCAGTGGCGCTATCTCGGCTCACTGCAACCTCCGCCTCCTGGGTTCACGCCATTCTCCTACCTCAGCCTCCTGAGAAGCTGGGACTACAGGCGCCCGTCACCATGCCCGGCTAATTTTTTTTTTTTTTTTTTTTGTATTTTTAGTAGAGACGGGGTTTCACCATGTTAGACAGGATGGTCTCTATCTCCTGACCTCATGATCCGCCCGCCTCAGCCTCCCAAAGTGCTGGGATTACAGGCGTGAGCCACTGCGCCTGGCCTCATAAGTGTTCTTCTGGCCTCTAAAGCCCAAGTACTTACCACTTCCCATTTGGTTATGAAAGCAATATACTGGGTTTTAGTATGGGTTACTGAAGACTAATGTTACTTGTTTATTGTTCAATGAATTGAGTGTATACTAGGCCTCCAGGTGTACTGTATCCCTGTGTATTGGTAGATATGGTCCTTACTCTCAAGAAATGTGTAATCTGGTAGAGAAGATACCTATTGAACAAGTATCACAAATGTGTTATGTGCTATGGAGAAAAAGAATGCTATCGGGGCATGATTGAGGGCAACCTAATTTATTTGGGGGGTATGATAACACTTTTCAGGAAATGATGTTAAACTTTGCCCACTGTGATGATGGCATTTCTTAGGACAATTTTGGATTAATTATGAAAACAACTACTCTCTGAGCAATTGTTGAAAAAAAAATTAAAAAGCAAACTTTGCCCAGAAGATTAGGCTTTAGTTAGTTTGAAGGCACTGAGTCAGAGTGTGGTGTCAGGTAAAGGGATGAGGAAGCATTCAGGTAGAAGAAACTGCATGTACTAAGGGTTCCTAAGCTGAAAGGAATGGAATTGGAAAAAACAGAAAGCAAAACTCAACAGAAATAGAATGTCTGGGCTGTACAAGTTAGTAGAGAAGAGGCAAGAGTTTTGGTGTTAGGATGAGGTTGAATCTTGGCTCTGTTTCTTACTATTCATGTACATTTAGACAAGTTATTTAATGTTAATGAATTTTGGTTTTGTCATCTTTAAAAGGGAAAGTAGCATTTAACAAAATATTTGCTCAATAAATAGCATCTCTTATTATCATTAATAGCTAGTAATTTAAGTTATAGCAGTGCAGATGACATGCTTTCATTCATTCGTTCTTCAGAAATAATGAGTGTCTTTGTGTGCCAGGCAACTCGATACACAATAGTTGAATTACACATGTATATGTATTATTACATTAAAGTATCATAAAACCATATACTTTTACTATGCAAAGCACTGTGCTAAAATTTTTTTCTATTCTATTTTCCATTTGAAGAAAGGTTCAAGAAACTGGTCTGAAGCAATCTACAGTTTGAAAATTACTGATACAGTGAAGAGATGATTACTTAGCCCCTTATTAGAGATATGATATGCAAATATTTTCTCCCATTCTGTAGGTTGCCTTTTCACTCCACTGATTGTGTCCTTTTATGCACAAAAGCTTTTAAATTTGATGTAGTCCTATTTGTCTGTTTTTGCTTTTGTTTGCCTGTGCTTTTGGCATTATCCAAGAGTTCACTGCCAAGTCCAGTATCATTAAGCTTTCCCCTACGTTTTCTTCTAGGAATTTTATAGTTTTAGGTTTTACATTTAGGTCTTTACTTCATTTTAAGTTAATTTTTACATGTAGTATAAGACCAGGGTCCAACTTCATTCTTTTGCACGTGGATATCCAGTTTTCCAAGCACCATTTGAAGAGACGATCCCTTCCTCAATGAGCAGTCTTAGCACTTTGTTGAGGGCCATTTGAGAAGGGAGTTTATTTCTGGGTTCTTTATTTCATTGGCCTATTTGACTGTTTTTATGTCAGTATCACACTTGATTTCTTTCTTTTTTTTGAGGCAGGGTCTGGCTCTGTCACCCAGGCTGGAGTGCAGTGGCACGATCACGACTCACTGCAGCCTTGACTCCCACTTCAGCCTCCGGCTAATTTTTGTATTTTTTTGTAGAGAATGGTTTTTGCTATGTTGCCTGGGTCTGGAACTCATGGGTGATCGGCCTACTTGGCCTCCCAAAATGCTGAGATTACAGACAGGAGCCACTATGCCTGGCCCGTTTTATTTCTTTCTTTTGATAGCTATTCTGTACCCTTTCCCATTTTATGTTGCTAGTTGAAAATTATTGGTTGTTGTTAAGAATAAACTGATAATAATTGACATATAAATAATATGTTGGAGTAACTCATTAAAAAATAACCTTAGTGTATTCTTTTGACTCTGATTTGTGAAGTAATCATCAAAATGATCTCTATAAGCATAAGGTTGATGTTCTTAAATCTTTTTACAACACTGTGATTGCAGGGTGTGGAGTAATTGACAGGCTCTGAAGATGCAGGGGTGTGGTAAATTTGCTGATTCCAGAAGAAACCCTTATGTCTCACCTAAGTATGAAATTAGAATAGGGTAGCTAGTTAATGACTCAGAATGTATCAGCCTACAGTCTTTTTTGTATTTTGTTTTTAGACTGAGCTCTGAAATACAAAACCACAAACTAGTGACTAATTTGCATTTGGAAAATTAATCTTCAAACGTATCTTTTTCTTTAAAGGAAGGGGGAAAAAGAACAAAATAAATTTACAAGTTACTTTGCCTTTTCCTAGGGCCTGAAGTGATTAAACTTGGAAAAGTTGATGACATTAATCATACATTGAACTAGAAGGGAACTTATTTTTTCTGGTAGTCTACTACTTTGGATTCTCTTTTATTATGCATTGGCTAGATTTGCTTTTTCTGTAATTTTTTCTCAAATTCTTGTGTCCATAATATGGCTCCATGCTACTTACTCTGCTTTTACCCTTCTACTTCTCAATACCAACCTCTTCATTCTGGTCATTCTGTGTCTCTCTTATCTTTTCAGTCATCATTTCTACCTTCTTGTCTGCTGTCAAGGAGAGTTGTTTAATGGGTTGTTCCACATTCTAGAATAGTTTACCATTCTTTTTCTATTATTCCATAATTTTTCAAAGTTAATTATATTTCATGTTTTCATCTATAGATTGCCATTGTTTTCAAATGATTTTTTCAATAATCTTTCACTTTGTTTCATTTGAGAGCTTATCTCCAAATGTGTGTGTGTGTGTGTTTGTGTGTGTGTGTATGTGTTGTGTGTTAGCTCTTTCTCTACCTGGTTAATAGACGTTAGTGAGTAAGGACCTTATCTTACACTTATATGTCACTACGAGGAATGTAATACAGTGCTGGACATCCATCAGGCATTGAAAATTTTTTGTCCCCTTCCCCCATCCCCACATGTCCCATTTTTTCCTTTCAAATTTTTGTGTATTCCCTAGATTTACCTGGTTATAGCTAATTCTTTCAATGGCATTCAGACTCAGAAGGTCTTTTAACATTTAAAATTTATTCTTTCTTAGGAAAAAAATAGTTTCATACTATTTGTTCTTTCTTTTTCTTTTTTCCTTGTTTTTAATAGAATCTTGCTCTGTCTCCCAGGCTGGAGTGCAGTGGTGTGATCGTAGTTCACTGCAGCCTTGAACTACTGGATGATCAAGTGATTCTTCCACCCCAGCCTCCTCAGTAGCTAGGACTATAGGCACACACCACTGCGCCCAGCTAATTTTTAGATTTTTTTGTAGTGATGGAATCTCACTTTGTTCCCCAGGCTGGTCTGGAACATCTGGCTTCAAGCGATCCACCCACCTTGGCTTCCCAAAGTGTTGGGATTATAGGTGTGAGCCACCTTGCCTGGCCATGCTACATTTTGAAATGATGGAAATGTTTTAGAATCTGGGTTTTGTATCCGTGTGACAATTTTAAAGGGTCACACATAGACACATGACCCCGAATGCAAAACTAATATGACAAACTTATAATAATATTTTACAATTTTGCAGAGATCTGGCTTTCTTAGTTTACGAAGAGCGTATACAAACCAATAAGAAAAAAATTAGTAATGAACAGAAAATATGGGCAAAGGATGTGAAAAGGCATTTATGAAAAAAAGAAATAAAAATTTTACTTACTCATAGTTAAGGAAATGAAAATCAAAATGAGGTGCTACTTTGTTAAAAAAAAATTAGATGAGCAAATGATAGCTATTGTTGCCGGGGATATAAAGCAATGGACAGTCCCATGCACTGTTGATGACTTAATTGGTTAGGAATTCATTTTGTCTCAAAGTAATAGAAAACTTGTATATTGATAGTAGTTTAAACAAATAGGAATTTATTTCCTCACACAATAGGAAGGTGGCATTTTGTTAGAGCTTGATGATGTCAAGGTTGGTATTTCTTAATTTTCTTGGCCAATCCCTTATAGACTATTTCATGGACATGAATCGTTTCAGATATGGTCAAATCCAAGTTAAGAATAAATTGGTAGAAGGAAGAACCACACTAGTTGTGATTGTCCCTTTTTATCAAAAAAGCAGAAGCTTTCTCAGAGCTCTGCAGCTGATGTTCTTTTCAGTTTTGTGGTCACTTACATGAGATTAACTATATTGCTGCTTTGAATGAAATCAGTATTTTATTAGTAAGGAAATTACTAATAGTGAGAAGGGATATTGGGTAGGCAACTAACAGTGTCTGCCAGATGACTAGTGCAACTTTTCCAGAGAGAAATTGTCAGCATCGGCTGTGCACGGTGGCTCACGCCTATAATCCCAGCGCTTTGGGAGGCCGAGGCAGGCGGATCATGAGGTCAGGAGATCAAGACCATTCTGGCCAACATGGTGAAACCTCGTCTCTCCTAAAAATACAAAAATTAGCTGGGCATGGTGGTGCGTGCCTGTAGTCCCAGCTACTCAGGAGGCTGAGGCAGGAGAATCGCTTGAACCCGGAAGGCGAGGGCTGCAGTGAGCCGAGATTGCGCCACTGCACTCCCGCCTGGGTGACAGATCGAGACTCTGTCTCAAAAAAAAAAAAAAAATAAAGTCGTCAGCATCTTTCCAAATTTAGTATTATTCTTCAATCCAAAAGTTATACTCTCCAGAGTTTACCCACAAACAAGTTTCTGTTTTTCTGAATTATTTAGAGAACTTGGTAGAAGTATAACTTTCTTGGCCCTTCCCTAGACCTCAGAATCATTGTAGTCGGTAAGGAATCTATATTAGTTTTAAACAGCTTACTAGTTGACTTGTTTGGAGCCAGATTTGCAAATTTCTGCATAGACGGTAGTGAAACTCAGATTTTTATAGTATGGTAGTCATAAAATTGTTAAAAAAAAAAATGTATCCAGTCAACCTATAGCTGGCTTTTTAAAAAAATAACAAAAAACTTCTCCCCCCATTCAGTTAAGTAATTGCAGATAAGCAAAAAGAATAAAGCACACATCTCTCTTTTGTATGGAGAACAATTGTTAACACCAGCTGTCAGTTTTATTGTATTTTATTTTATTTGGTGTAAATCCTTACAAATCTGTGAGTGCATGTGTGTATGCATATATATGTATTTAAAAAATCTATAATGGATATTTTTCTGTATCAATACAGATGTACGTATTTCCTTTTTAATTCTTATTATTCCATTATATGAGTATATGATTTATTTATTTTTTTTTTGAGACGGAATCTCACTGTATTGCCCAGGCTGGAGTGCAGTGGCACGATCTTGGCTCACTGCAACCTTCACCTCCCGGGTTCAAGTGATACTCCTGCCTCAGCCTCCCGAGTAGCTGGAACTACAGACGCGTGCCACCACACCCTGCTAATTTTTTGTATTTTTAGTAGAGATGGGGTTTCACCATGTTGGACAGGCTGGTCTTGAACTCCTGACCTCAGGTGGTCTACCCTCCTCGGCCTCCCAAAGTGCTGGGATTACAGGCATGAGCCACCGTGCCTGGCCGAGTATACTATTTATTAAAGCAGTCTTTTTCTTTTCTTTTTTTTTTTTTGAGACAGAGTTTCACTCTTGTTGCCCAGGCTGGAGTGCAATGGCATGATCTCGGCTCACTGTACCCTCCTCCTCCCAGGTTCAAGAGAGTCTCCTGCCTCAGCCTCCTGAGTAGCTGGGATTACAGGCATGTGCCACCACGCCCGGCTAATTTGGTATTTTTAGTAGAGACACGGTTTCTCCTTGTTGGTGAGGCTGGTCTCGAACTCCCAACCTCAGGTGATCCGCCTGCCTCAGCCTCCCAAAGTGCTGGGATTACAGGCATGAGCCACCACGCCCGGCCAAAGTAGTCTTTTTCTTAATACACCCTCCAGTTTTGCTATACAACAGTGCTGGTAATGAATGCCCTTAAACAAATACATGTTTTTTCTGATTATTTCCATAGTATAAAATATGTACAGTTGCTATTTGGTACACTCATTATTTTGATTTATGTCTTTATTAGTAAAGATATAGGTCTTTTTTATGTTTATTGGTCATTTGCATTTCTTCCTTTGCATTATTGTCTTTAAAGTTTTAGTCATCTTTTTAATTAACTACTATTAATATATTAAGTAGTAGTATATTCTAAGTATATTTTAAGAGTAAATCAGTTTTATGGTCTGCTTAATTTTGAGAATAATTCCTCATTTTAAAAAAAATGAGACATGCCCTATAATTTAATGATTTGGTTTCCATTTAAGCTGTTAGTGGAAGAGATGAAGGTAATTATGAAAATATAATGTGGTACTACCTTAAAGGGGTAATTGCTTATTACCTTATAGCCTTAAAAATTAGATGACATAATTTTAAATATATTATGTAGTTATTATCCAGACTGTAAGCCTTTCTCAAATATGTTTTTTAGAGGTAGGGTCGTGCTCTGTTGCCCAGGCTGGAGTATCGTAGCAGGGTCAATGCTTACAGCAGCCTTGAACTTCTGGGCTCAGGTGATCCTCCTGCCCCAGCATCTCCTGAGTAGCTGGGACTGCAGCTGTGTGCCACCATGCCTGGCCCCTTAAATGTGTTTTAAGTAACATTTATTCACTTTAAAAATTACTGTTTAATTTTTTAAAGCCATAATTTATATCTTCTATAATAAAGTTGAAACCTAGCTGTCAGGATTTATAATTCGTAAGTATATAGATATATTTAAGCAATATGATTTTATCTTTTCTAAAACTTTATCCTGAGCCAAGTGATGAGCTTCCTTTTGAAATGTTTATACCCATGACCAGAATTTTTGTCAGTTTTACTTTTAGCCTCCAGAACAGTTGTTAAAGATATGCCGTTTTCCAGTGATTGATAGCAAGGTAACATTCAGGCACCAAATCAGATTCTTACCTAAATAAGAAACATTGAATTTTAAATAGTATTTCTTCATTGGGTAGCAGGCAGTGTACTTATTTGTTGTTTGAATGAGGTAACAAATCCACAGTTACTTGGTTTTCATTCAAATACCAACAACAAAATGGCAGTTTTGTGAAGAATTTATAATTTTATTTACAATATAAAAACTAATGAACCTTCTGATTCTGACTTGTAGGGGATTAAGACTCACATTAATATTTCTTTAATAGCTAAATTAGGGCTTTTTAAAAGGTGTTGTTGAGGCCAAATAATTTTATTGGCATTTGGAAGATATTTCTCTTTTTTTCATGTTTCCACAGATCGTTAACTGAAGACAATATGCAAAATTCTCACATGGATGAATACAGAAATTCTAGTAATGGCAGCACAGGCAACAGTTCAGAGGTAGTGGTAGAACATCCTACTGATTTCAGTACTGAGATTATGAACGTTACAGAAATGGAACAGTCACCTGATGACTCTCCCAATGTGAATGCATCTACAGAAGAAACTGAAATGGCAAGTGCTGTGGACCTTCCAGTGACGCTGACAGAAACAGAAGCAAATTTCCCTCCAGAATATGAAAAATTTTGGAAAACTGTAGAAAATAATCCTCAGGATTTTAC
The DNA here is from genome assembly GCF_029289425.2 of Pan paniscus. Classification (NCBI taxonomy): domain Eukaryota; kingdom Metazoa; phylum Chordata; class Mammalia; order Primates; family Hominidae; genus Pan; species Pan paniscus. The sequence goes on from NC_073264.2 coordinate 46,268,089, forward strand.
AGGCTGGGTATATTTGCTTCAATATGTAGAACAGGAGGTTAGTAACTATTAAAATGGTATCAGAAGGGACAAATTAATCAAGTCATTAATTTATAATGAAACAGTAGACCTTATTGTTTATGATTAAAATTGACTCATAATTTTCAAATGAAGTTGAATAACATTAGGTAGCTACATTTTTAGCTTTGAAAATAGCTTACAGCTTTTGTATGTTGTAGAGAGTCAGTAGTGTCAAAGCTTAATGTTTTGTAATAATTGAGGTGTAAGTGTGTGTGTAAAATTGCTGAAATAAAAAGTTGGCAAAATTAGTTCCTTCTGTTTCAATTGCGTTTAGAAGAAAAAGGGGGCTGCTGCCTGTGTAAGTTTTTTTTTTTTTTTTTTAAGTGAAAGCAAGTTTATTAAGAAAGTAAAGGAATAAAAGAAGGGCTGCTCCATCGGCAGAGCAGCCTGCATGTGGAGTTTTTAAGCCTGCCATTTATTATTATTTTTTTAGATAATAACGTTTGAAAGGAATAATAAATATTTTTTTGACAGAAATTTCCACAATATTTAAATACTGTTTTATTTTTATCAGAATCACTTGATGGCTGCCAGGAAGGCATTTGACAGATTTTTCATACACTATCCTTATTGCTATGGTTACTGGAAAAAGTATGCAGACCTTGAAAAGCGGCACGACAACATTAAACCATCAGATGAGGTGCGTACATCACTGAATAAACTTATCTCCAATAGGTACTGTAAGCCAATTAATAACAAAACAAAGATTTTTTTTTTTTTTTTTGGCTGGCAGTACCTACCATTTATGGTCAAACAATTTTTATAGGGTATTTATTTGCATTTGTCACTCTTGTGGCATTTGTAGCTAATATTTTCTCTCTTTGTTGGCAGGTGCGTTAAACCTCTACAGTTTGTCAAGCTTTGCAGTGCAAGCCTCTGTATTACACTGCAGCTTAACAAGTAGGGCAGGGCTTTTCTCTCACTTACATTTATTTCTCATTTTCCAAACAATATAGTTGGTTTGCTAGTCACATTTGCTACGTCTTATTGCATTTTTGGTCAGACGCTGTCATTGATGCTCTAATGGGTCTGTGCCCTATGGTCTGTAACCCAAAGCCTGCCCACACAACCCGGTCAGAATGCAGGGAGTGCTGCGCTTTGAAGATCAAGACTCTGCACGTGGGGATCAGAACATTGCCATGTTCTATCCAACCTCCACCCAAATGGTAATGGTAGATTATTTAAACAAAATTCCAGTAATTAGTATTTCTAAGGTTCACCGGATAACACAGTGTTGCCTCTCTGTTAAGAAATAATTAAATATTTGAAGTACAGTTTGCTGTTTTCTTCTTAGGTTTATCGGCGGGGGCTTCAGGCAATACCTCTTAGTGTTGACCTTTGGATACATTATATAAACTTCTTAAAAGAAACATTGGACCCTGGTGATCCTGAGACAAACAATACAATAAGAGGGTATGTGGAACATTGATACTGAAATGTTTTTTATGATATAAATAATTATTCTGATGTTGATAATAGAGCTCATGAAAGCTAAGCTGGAAGTTTAACTTCTATTCCATTGTTAAAAAAATGATACATGTAATAAACTTAAGCTTTATGATTTGAAAATGCAGATAATAAAGCCCTCCTACAGTCCATGCCCCTTATGTCCCCAATTCCACTCCTCAAGGTTAATAGCTTGGTGTGTGTTCTTTCAGATATATGTATAAGTACATGTTTATGCGTATGCTTTCATACTGCTCTTTGACTTTTTTTTTTTAGTAATGTTTGGGAATCTCTTCCTGCCATATTTTTTAACAATTACAAAAAGTATTTTATAATACTTTATAAAAAGTATCTTATAAACCAAAGTACTCTATTTCACCAAATCCTTATTTATAGGAAATAATCAGTGCTACAGTGAACATCTCTGTACAAGTCAATATTTTTTGTAGAATGCGCTAGAAATGGAACTTCTGTCAAAGGGAACACACAGCTCAGTTTTATCAAATGTTCCTTCAAAAATGGTATCGATTCTAAACTCCCACAGTGTATGAAAATAATCATTTTCCCACAGCTGTGCCACATTTTTTGTTTGTTTTACCTCCAATGGCATCTCTTTTAATTTGTTTATGTCTTGATTGCTCATCCTGGTTTACCATGTTCTCATATGCTTATATAAGCCATTTTTAAAATTACCTGTTGATATTATTTGCTCATTTTTCTATTACATTATCTTTTTCTTGATTACAGTAGTTTGCTAATGTACTTGTTTTTGGTTTTCAAAAAAAAGCATGTGCATATTGCTTAAGAAGTTAGCTAATGTTAAACTGCTTGTAACAAAAAGTACCACCTCCACCTCCCTTCAAATATTTTAGCTCTTTCTTCTGGTATTTTCCACCATGTGTTTAACAGTAGATCTATGTTGCTTTCTTTCTTTCTCTGTTAGCTGTAGACTATGTATGTATCTGTTACGGTAAATGAGAATTTTAACCCACTTACACTTTGTTTTCCCATTCCTTATCTTTCCAATATAGCTACAGAATAGGTTTCAATAATCAGCTTCAGTATTTTTTTTTAATCATTGTAAATCCATAAATAAGGATGGGCACAGTGGCTTATACCTGTAATCCCAGCACTTTGGGAGGCTGAGGTGGGAGGAGCGCTTGAGCCTGGGAGGTTGAGGCTGCAGTGAGCTGTGATTGCACCACTGCACTCTAGCCTGAGTGACAGAGTGAGACCTTGTCTCAAAAACAAAAAACATTAGCTGGGCATGGTGGCGCATGCCTGTAGTTCTAGCTACTCGGAAGGCTGAGGCAAGAGAATCGCTTGAACCCGGGAGGTGGAGGTTGCAGTGAGCCAAGATCGATCGTGCCACTGCACTCCAGCCTGGATGACAGAGCAAGACCCTGTCTCAAAAAAAAAAAAAAAAAAAAAAAAAGAGAGAGATCAAAAACCTATAAATATTTTTCATCGTACTGTCTTTTCATTTTATAACCTTTCTGGTTTTTAATTGCTTCTCCCCTGCCCCTCATTTTTCCCGTTTGTCTAATTTTCTTTGAACATTTAAGGTTTTTTCATATTCTCCAGCAGCTTTGTAGAAGGCTTTAAATATAGCTTTCTATACAATCAGATCTGTTAAAAAATGTGTAAGTCCCATTTTTTCCTCTCCTTTGAGCTGTCTCTCCTGGAAACCTTCCTACTATAATCTGGACTGGTCTTCTAGTTCTGCTGTACAAGAGTTGTCTTGGGATTTTCTTATCATCATGGTTCTAGGAGATGTCTTTACCTCACTTCTGGGTGAGTTTATTATTAGATCTCACTCTTTTCTTGATTTCATGTCCAACTTTTAGAAGAGTGTGTCCTATAACTTCTTGTTAAAGGATGCTTGGATGAAAAAATAATTTTAAGGTTTGGTAAGCTGTAGAATTTGAAGTTGAAAATTATTTTCTCCATAGAGCTTTGAAGGCATTATTTATTCCTTTATAGCTTCTGCTATTGCTTTTGAGAAGTCCAATACCATTCTTGTAGAATAGATTCTCTTTCTATAACGTGTTTTTCCTCTGTGGAAGCTGTTAGGATGTTCTCTTTGGGTCTGATGTAAATGAAGTTTTATAAAAATGAGCTTTGATGTGGATTTTCTTTTTCTTATTGTGATTATTGGGTGATTGGGTGAGTCTTTTCATTCTGAGATTCTAATGTCCTATTCTTAGAAATGTTATTATTATGGATATTCTTATTTTGACAGTTTCCTTGCCTTGATTTTCTCTGTTGTTTTTAATAGTTGGATGTTGGACCTCTTCTTTTAATTACTGAGTTTTTCTTTTCTTCTTCCTATTTTTCATATCTTAGACTTTGTCTGGCTTCTTGAGGTATTTCCTTGACCCTTGTATTGGATTTTTAACATCTTCCATCAGATTATTTTTTTTTTTTTTTTGAGACAGAGTCTCCCTCTCTCCCCCAGGGTGGAGTGCAGTGGCTCGATCTCGGCTCACTGCAAGCTCCACCTCCTGGGTTCACGCCATTCTTCTGCACCAGCCTCCTGAGTAGCTGGGACTACAGGCACCTGCCACCACGCCTGACTAATTTTTTGTATTTTTAGTAGAGACAGGGTTTCACCATGTTAGCCAGGGTGATCTGCATCTCCTGACCTCGTGATCCGCCTGTCTTGGCCTCCCAAAGTGCTGGGATTACAGGCGTGAGCCACCACGCCCGGCCCAGATTCTTAATATCCAAGAATCTTTCTTGTTCTCTGAGTGTTCCTTTTTTTATACTCTCCAATTCTTGTTTCATGGCTGCATATCTTTTTGTTATTTCTTTGATGATACTAAGGATAGTTGAGATTTTCCTCTGTTCCCGGGACGGTTTCCTGTCAAATTTTTCTGTTTACCCATTTTCATCTCTGAGATACGTGATCTCTGGATTTTTGTTCCTATTACAGATTAGATATTAACAAGCTATATGAGCCAGGCACAGTGGATCACTTGAGGTCAGGGGTTCGAGACCAGTCTGGCCAACATGGTGAAACCCTGTCTCTACTTAAAATACAAAAAAATTAGCTGGGCATGGTGGCAGGAGTCTGTAATCCCAGCTTCTCAGGAGGCTGAGGTAGGAGAATTGCTTGAACCTGGAAGGCAGAAGTTGCAGTTAGCTGAGATCGTGACATTGCACTCCAGCCTGGGTGACAGAGCGAGACCCTGTCTCAAAAACAAACAAACAAAAAAACAAAACACAAGCATATGGAAGCACTGTGTGTTTTGTATGGGGCATTGTCAGTTGGCCTATGGTGTTTCACAGTAGTGTAATCATGTGGCCACTCTTTTTTGCTGGTGGATTCCCAGTGATAGTAACTTTATATCTTATTCCTGAGCCAAGCAGTTTGTTTAGAAAAGGATAATTTTATTTACTTGGGGAATGGACACCTAGCTTCTGAAATCCCCATAGCTGGGAGGGAAAGTTGAAGATTTCTCACGATTCATTAAGTATACCTTCTTCTAAACGTTCTGTCTTCATTTCATTACCTTCTTGTCTTCTTCCCCTTTTCTCCATACTTTTTTCAGTGTCTGGTTAATTTTCTGAATCATTTGGGGTTCTGTAGGGACAGTAACATCTATTTTATTCTTTTGAAAACCTTACACCAAATATGCACATGCATGCATGCATAGACACACATGCTCTTCAATCTTTTATTTCTATATTAAACATATTTCCTCCAATGTTGGTATGTTTTTAACTTTGTTTATGGTGTCTTTTATCATATGGAGTTTTATTTTTCCTTAATGTGCTTCTGTTTTAATTCTTACTGGTTCCTGAGTTTTGTGCCTGTTTTACCAAAAATATATAAATCCTGTATTTTGTTCTAACTTTTCTATAGTTTTTTGCTTATTCATTTATCTGAATTTAATTTCTATCTGTCATGAGATAGACATTAGCCTTTTATATACTCCCACTGTTGAATTAAAATATCTCCTATATCATACACCAAATACTCACACACATTGATCTCTTTTTTGTTTTATTGGCTCTGTACTGTTCATCCATTTTTCTGTTACCTGGCCAGTGCCAAACGTGTAATTACTATAGCTTCCTAGTTTCTTATATTATCTTTCAGGAAAATGCCTGCTGCATTATCCTTTTACAAAGTCATTTTGCATTTTTGTATTCTAGATGAATAGTAGAATTTGATTTTTTCTTGTTCCACTCAACATTTTTTAGCGCTTTATTGAAATTGTGTTAAAATTGTGGGTTAACTTAGGGGAGTGTAGTTTTATACTTTTAAAAAATCTCTCTTGATTGTTAGATACTTATCTTGAAAGTATGTATCTAAAAGCTTTATCCCATTGGAGTATTAAATCCAGTGATTAAAATTGCTTACAGAAATCTCTTGACATGACTAGGTATTTTAAAATACTTTGTAACAAACTTTTTTTTTTTTTCTTTGGAGACAGAGTCTTGCTCTGTCATCCAGGCTGGAGTGCAGTGTTGAGTGGTGCAATTTCAGCTCACTGCCACTTTCGCCTCCCAGGTTCAAGTGATTCTCATGCCTCAGACTCCCGAGTAGCTCGGATTACAGATGTGCACCACAACGCCTGGCTAATTTTTGTATTTTTAGTAGAGATGGGGTTTCGCCGTGTTGGCAAGGCTGGTCTCAAACTCCTGGCCTCATGTGCTGGAATTACAGGTGTGAGCCATCGTGCCCAGCCTGTGATAAAACTTTAATGATAGAATTTTAGAATTGAGAGGGGCTTTTGAGAGGTTTAAAGTATATGTATACTTTTTTTTTTTTTTGAGACAGAGTCGCGCTCTGTCACCCAGTCTGGAGTGCAGTGGTGCAATCTTGGCTCACTGCAACCTCCGCCTGCCGGGTTCAAGCAATTCTCCTGCCTCAGCCTCCCAAGTAGCTGGGACTACAGGCATGTGCCACCATGCCTGGCTAATTTTTTGTATTTTTGTAGAGATGGGGTTTCACCATGTTGGTCTTGAACTCCTGACCTAAAGTGATCCTCCCGCCTCAGCCTCCCTAAGTGCTGCGATTACAGGCATGAGCCTGTAATCATGCCTGTAACCATTTCACCATGCCTCATGAAAATATTCTTAAATTGAGATAAAATTTGCCTCTCTTTAACTTCCTACTTGTTTTAATTTTGTCTTCTGTCATAAATCAATCTATACAACAGACATTTCAGATTTAACAAATACTTACATGTCTACTCTTACCTATTTGCAATGTGTACATTTTGTATTTAATTTTCTATTTGATAAAATTACATAAAAAGTACATTTATCTATTCTCTTTGTTTTCTCACTCTTTTTAAGCAGCTGTTGTATGCTTTCTGTTGTTCTGTCTACCCTTTAATCCCTATTTGCATAGGAAGCAGTTGAATATAATTTTTGAAGTTAGCATTATCTTCTAAATTTAGAAATAATATTTTAAAAGTGATTTTATCTTGGAAAGATAACTTAAGAGTAATTTAATTTTTCAGAACTTTTGAGCATGCTGTTCTAGCTGCAGGAACAGATTTCCGTTCTGACAGACTGTGGGAAATGTATATAAACTGGGAAAATGAGCAGGGAAACCTGAGAGAAGTTACAGCTATATATGATCGTATTCTTGGTATTCCAACACAGCTGTATAGTCATCATTTTCAGAGGTAGGTGGGAAATTCTGATCATTGAAACATCTTTGATTACTCAGATAGTTGGTAATATTAAGTATTATAATTATCTTGAAATGTTATGTAAGCTTTTATTATGTGGAAAGAGGAATAAATTTTGTTGCTAATCACAACCTACATGCTTGCTTTTGACATTTTTTCATATGCCTTATGAAATGTTTAGAAATTTTACTGTTTTTAGATAGAAGTTTCTCCTTATTCATTTTAATGGATAAAGAGAAACAGGAATTCTGTCCTGTCTAAGGTAGTTCAGAGTAATGAAGGAATGAGAAAATAGTACCTAAGTTGAGTTATTTATTTATGGCATTAAATTGACACAGTGCCTGGCACATGATAGATGCTTATTTTTTTTGAAACTTAATGATTTGCTAAATATACATTATTGTGATTGCTATAACACCTTATATCCAAAACAGTGAAGGATGCATTTTATATAAGTATCTATTTTCAAACACTCAGGTATCATTCCATTTTAATTTTCTAACATGATTTTTCTGTTACAATTGGTATCCTTTTATTTTAATGATTACTGTTAAAACAACTAATTCTGTGTGTCATTATTTTTGTGTTCTGTTTTCTGCTTTATTCAGAGTATCCCATCAATAAGGATCCAGAAAGTCTTTCTGAACGAGTATGAGGACTGTGTCTTTGCTTTTAAATTGGCATGTTTTCTATTTTTTGTTATAATTTTTATGAGTAGTATTGTATAAACTTAGTATTTTCTATTTTTTGTCATAATTTTTATGAGTAGTATTGTATAAACTTAGGTACTTTTTAAGTGAGTGATTTTCTAAATTTTTTTTTTAGTACCAAAAGTAGAAGACTTTTATGAAGCATTTGTAAAGTACTAAGGATCAATGTGCTAAAGGTAGAAGTTATACAGACTCAGGTTAGAAATAGGAAGCATATAGATAGGAATATTCTCTCTGCTCTTGATGAAATAGAGGAAGCAGGCAGGTTTCTAAGGTATAACGACCTAGGAAGACACTTGCTGAAAGACGTTAACACAAGTAAGAATTGGCATATGGAAATGCTTGGTAAATAGTTACCAAACACATAAGTACAAAAGTACTTAAATTACCTGATGGGCCAAAGAGGGTGTCTTTTCATAGACTAGTTCTTCTGTGATTTAAAGTATAGGAAAAATCTATGACTACAAGAACTTTACTGATGATGGAAAAAAAATATGTGTAGGAAACACACATAGCATTTTCTATATCCCAGACACTGTGCTGAGTGCTTTGTAACTCACTTAATCCTCCCAGTAACCCAGTGAGGCAAGTACTATTGTTCCCATTTTATGAAAGGGGAGACACAGGGAGATTAGCATATTTATCTAAGGCCACAGAGTTTGTAAGTGATTGGAAGCTACTTGGAACCTAGACAGTATGGCCCTGAAGTTTTTGATATGTTCTCCTACAAATCTTTTTTATTTCTAAATAAATATCCCACTAGGCTTTTATTTATTTATTTTTCTTTAAGTTGTCAGTTACCCTAGGCTTTTAAAAATGCATATATACTTACAATAGATATTAGTGGGATTATATTACACATACTGATCTATAATCTGATATTTTTCACTTAATGCATTTAGAACCACTTTCCTTATCAGTTATAGTGAACTCACAAGTAGTCTTTATGCAGTTCTTATAGTTTATATAAGTTAATTCACATGACTAACTGCTTTGAGAACCACTGAATTTTTTTTTTTTTTTCCATAACACATGCCTCTTTCTTAAAGTCATTTAATTAGCATTTGCTGTGTACCTGTTGATAGGCTATTTAAGTTGTAGGAATGAAGGCCCAAAGAAGCCATGTGTAAATAGCGTTGCCTGTGAGTTGGTCAGAAGGATAGAGGAGGAGGCGTGTGTTAAAAAACATATTCTAAGTGGTATACAGTAATAATGGAAATATTTTTATTGTGCTTGTGCATTAGGCTTGTACCATTGGATGTACCCTGCACATTATCTCTGAGATAATGTCTAATTTAAAACCTTCTTTAGCATGAGGACTTTGTGATCTGGTCTAACATCCAGGTCCAATCCCTGGTGGTTCCTGAGCTCTAGACACACCTAAGTCTGATAACTTCCCAAAGGGCAGTGTTGTTTTATATCTTTATGACTGTAATACCTTTTCGTCTTTCCACTTGTCTAGTGGACTTATATTCCCTGAGACCACACAGTTTTGTGTCTTCTCTGTGAAATTTTCTCTGGTTCACCTATATTGAGATACCTAGTCTGTTATTTGTGCCATGACTTTACCTACATTTTACATTTATATTAGCACCAGTAACACTGCTTTGAATTTATGTCTCTTATATCCTCAACATGCCTGTCAGTTTCTGAGGCTTAATTCTTTGTATCTCTAATATTTAGGAATAGAGCTCAATATATATTAGGCACTCAGCCAGTCTTTACTGAATAAATGTTAGCTTTATAATACAAAAAACTGCTGAAAAAATACTGCTTAATATTATGCACATTTTGTCACTGTTTTAAAGAAGTTGTTACATGATGTAGCAATCAAGTCATTTTAGATTTATGTACTGTATGTAGTTATTTTGAAATTTTACCTTAAGTTTTTAATTCATTTGTTGACAATTCTGAGTTTTAATATTCATCTGTAATTAAATCTGTTTTTTCATACTACATATTTGAGAGTTACTTCCTTATTTTTAATTTTTTAACATAAGGCAATCTTTGTTAATTTTTTTCCACCTGGTGCTGAAATGGGCCATTAGCCTCTGTATCCATTGACTTTGCAAAATTTAAATTAGATTCCAATGTTATTTATATACTTTTTTTTTTTTTTTTTTGAGGTGAAATCTCACTCTGTTGCCCAGGCTGGATTGCAGTGGTGCAATCTTGGCTCACTGCAGCCTCCACCTCCCAGGTTCAAGTGATTCTCCTGCCTCAGCCTCCCGAGTAGCTGGGATTACAGGTGCCCGCCCCGACACAGAGCTAATTTTTGTATTTTTGGTACAGATGGGTTTCAGCGTGTTTGCCAGGCTGGTCTCAAACTCCTGACCTCAGGTGATCCGCCCACCTCAGCCTCCCAAAGTGCTGGGATTACAGGCGTCAGCAGGCGCCCGACCTGTTTGCTTACTTTTTAGTAACATTTCTGATAGTAGTATAGAGGTGGGAATGGGAGTTGTGAGACTAGAGGCTGCAAGGTCATTTTATGTTTATCCAGCTTAAAAGTCCCGAGGTGATGAACATGTATTTAAAAGGTACAGTCAGTAGGACCTGGTATCTAATGTAAATGAAAAGCTAGGTGGAAGAGATTGAGAGATGTAGTGGTTGACAGTACCATTAATCAATATTAGAAATGCTGAGGGTGGCGGGGCACGGTGGCTCACACCTGTAATCCCAGCACTTTGGGAGGCTGAGGCAGGTGGATCACCTGAGGTCAGGAGTTCGAGACCAGGCTGCCAACAAGGTGAAACCCCGTCTCTGCTAAAATTACAAAAATTAGCTGGGCATGGTGGTGCGCACCTGTAATCCCAGCTACTTGGGAGGCTGAGGCAGGAGAATTGCTTGAACCCGGGAGGTGGAGCTTGCAGTGAGCCAAGATAGAACGATTGCACTCTAGCCTGGGCAACAAAGCAGGACTCCATCTCACACAAGAAAATAAAGAAAGAAATACTGAGGGTGTTCATTTTCAGATGAAGATGCCATACTTATTTTAAAATATTTCATATTTGAGGTTCCAAAGGTATATTCAAATTGTGATGGTGTAGATATTTTAGCTCCTCAACCTGGTATTTTTGATTAAAATTTGTATGTATACAAATTATTGCATGTTTTTATAAAATAGTGAAATGATATTTTTTTCAAAAATCTTTTTATAGATTAGCTTAAAACTAATCCACATTTCTTTGTGCAGAGTATTGGCAGTTGGATATGCTAATGTGATTAGGAGAAAGGTTTGGACTTGTGTTGTAGTTTTGAGAGTCATCATGGTATACTTATTTCAAGCTGTATGAATGAGATTGGCCAGAAGTATGTATTAATAAAAATAGATGAGAACCAAATGGAGAGTGGAATACTTGGGCATAGTAGCATTTAGGGCAGGTAAGAAGGGGAATAAGACATAGAGCAGCAGTCAGAGGCTTGGAGGACCATACTACAAAACAAGTGTCCATTTAATTTTATATATGAGGTAATTGATAATCTTAATTGGGCAGTTTCATTGGATTTTTGCGTACTCACATGTGGATGAGGAGTATTTGGGAGGTGGGAAGGAAATGCTATATTTGTTGGTTATTTACAAGTGATCATTTAGAATTTAAATATGGATTACAATATTTAATCTTACTGTAACTTTTATGTCTTCGTAGTAAAATAGATTCTATGACACACAAAGAATAGGTATTATCATCTTATTTTACAATTGAGGAAACTAAGATTTAGAGAAAAGAAAAACTTCCCTTAAGTCAGATAACCAGTAACAGACAGAACTGAGGTTTGAATTTATGCCCGTCCATGCCTTCTCCATTCCACTGTAAAGGTAGGAAGAAATTGAAGATGTCTATAGACTGTATTATATGGTAGTGTTTTATCATATATGGTAGGATTTTACTATAGAAAAGAAGGAGAAAAGGTATGATATTTTGGTTTCTTTTTTAAATCAAATCCTTTGAAAGAGTAGTATATAGTAGGAATCTCAATATGAGATCTAAAATTATGATTCAAATACATATATTTTTATTGTCTTCCTTTAGATTTAAAGAACATGTACAGAATAATTTGCCTAGAGATCTTTTAACTGGTGAACAGTTTATTCAGTTGCGAAGGGAATTAGCTTCTGTAAATGGTCATAGTGGTGATGATGGTCCTCCTGGTGATGATCTACCATCGGGAATTGAAGACATAACCGATCCTGCAAAGGTAACCAGTCTTATTCTAAAGTTCGTCAGTGGCCAGGTGTGGTGGCTTATGCCTGTAATCCCAGCACTTTGGGAGGCCAAGGTAGGCGGGTCACCTGAGGTCCGGAGTTTGAGACCCACGTAGGCAACATGGTGAAATCCTGTCTATACTAAACATACAAAACTTAGCCAGGTGTGGTGGCACATGACTGTAGTCCCATCTACTTGGGAGGCTGAGGTGGGAAGATTGCTTGAACCTGGAAGGCGGAGGTTGCAGTGAGCTAAGATGGCACCACTGCACTCCAGCCTGGGCCAAAGAGCAAGACTCCATCTCGGGGGGAAAAAAGGTCTTTAGTGCAGAAGAAACTGGACCTGTTATCCCTTGACTCCATGAGTGGCACAGTGATCACTTATATAACTGGCCATTTACCCAGTGACTTGTAGCTTGTTTGAAGTTAATTTCTGATTAAGGCAAGTGGGGATTTAGTAGCTTGTATGTATAGATTTAAGGTAGAGAATCTATTTTACTACAAGACACCCCAAAAAAAACTTAGCTTAGAAGGAATATTTTGCCTAGGTTGTGTATCTACTAGCCCAATTTAAGAAAAAAAGAAAAAATATGAAAGTGGTTAATTAGGAAGTTGTGTGATAAGTTTTAGTGTTGTTAATTGGATTTTGCACATAATTGCCAACAGTTAAAAATCTACCACTATTCTAAGACTAAAATATCTGTGAATAATACTTAAATATAAGCAGTGATATTGAAAATTTTCAGTATACAGTTTGTGAGATTTATTTTTTTCCCTTTTTCTTCCCAAGCTAATTACAGAAATAGAAAACATGAGACATAGAATCATTGAGATTCATCAAGAAATGTTTAATTATAATGAGCATGAAGTTAGTAAAAGGTGGACATTTGAAGAAGGTGTAAGTGTTTTTGTTTTGTAATAGTCTTTAAAATACAAAGTAGGAATAATTTATTTTTCTTTCAATTTTGATAGTACTATCTCTGTTGTAACTTTATTTTTGCATATTTAAGCCATAACTTCAGATGTTTGTCTCATTTATTGTAATCATTATCAGTTTTTCCATTTTCCCTGATGAGTTTTAGAATGTTTGAATTCAGATTTACTTGAATTGCAAGATATCTGCTTAATCTGAACAATTTTATTCTAATTGTTCAATTTTTAAAAGTCAACTTCTTGGGGTTATACTTTACATACATTACAATTCACCCATTTTAGGTATATAGTAAAATGAGGTAATTTCCCACAGTTTTAATTCTTTGGTTTTTTTTGACTGCTTTACTGAGATATAATTCACATGCCATATAATTCACCCATTTAAAGTGTACAGTTCAATAGTTCTTAGTATATGCACAGATATGTACAACCATCACCACAGTCAATTTTAAAACATAATCACCACCTCAAAAAATAACACCTTAACTTTTAGTTGTCACTACCCCTACCTCCTCAGCTGCGACCCTCTACCCCCAGTGCTAAGATACCACCAACTGCTTTTTGTTTCTGTAGATTTCCCTATAATGGCCTTTCATATGAATGGAATCTTAGAATATGGAATCATTTCACAGATGTATGTATATACATTGTAGTCATCACAGCAATCAAGATACAGAACTCTTTTAGCACTCCAAAGGTCCCCTTGGCCCCTTTCCAGCCAGAGTTCCCCTCTCCACTCCTAGCACTAGGCAGCCATTGATCTGCTTTCTGTCACTATGGTTGTTCAATTTTAAAATATTCAACAAAGTATAAAATGTTCTATACATTAAAAAGCATGTAATTGGCAAAATGGCAGAATAGAGAGAAAATGTATTATTTCATTTGTTTGTAAAGCTTAAGGAATTTAAGGGTTAATTTTAAAAGTTTTTTAAATTATGAAATATGATTAAAAATTTTAATTATCATCAATTATATTTAAAATTATTTGTATTAACACTGTACATGTGCATATTTTGGTGATATTGGTTTACTTTCATTGGCATGTTACAATTTCATTACAGATTAAAAGACCTTACTTTCATGTGAAACCTTTGGAAAAGGCACAACTAAAAAACTGGAAAGAATACTTAGAATTTGAAATTGAAAATGGGACTCATGAACGAGTTGTGGTTCTCTTTGAAAGATGTGTCATATCATGTGCCCTCTATGAGGAGTTTTGGATTAAGGTAAGAAAATCATGTGCTCTTAAACTTGAATATATTATAAACATTGATCTAGTGACTAACCTTTTTTGTACTTCTGTTGAATGTTGTTCATATAACTATATCTGTTGCATTAGGAGATGGTCTGCTTGCAACCAGATTTGACTGCTGCATATGCCAACCTCGTTGCCTCTCTTCGTCCTTCCTTACAGAAACTAGTCTAGTGGTTCAATAAAGGTGCTGAATGGGTTTAAAAATAGAATTTTATCGTTCTGTCACAAATTTAATGGCTTGTTCAACTGTAAATTATTCAGTATTTCCTCTTTTCTGTATGTAGTATGCCAAGTACATGGAAAACCATAGCATTGAAGGAGTGAGGCATGTCTTCAGCAGAGCTTGTACTATACATCTCCCAAAGAAACCCATGGTGCATATGCTTTGGGCAGCTTTTGAGGAACAGCAGGGTAAGAGTGGAGATATTCAGTTGACATTTTTGAGATTTTAAGTTATTTCAGGAAACAGTGACAAATTGAGTGGTAAGGGATGGTGTAAAGCAGAATTTGGCAAACTTTTTCTCTAAAGGGCCAGATAGTAAAAGCCATGTGTTCTGACTTTCAGGCTTTGTAAGCCACTGTAGCCCCGAAACAGCCATAGGCAGTGTGTAAATATGCATGGCTGTTTCCCATTATTAGTTGCTGGATTTAGCCCATGGGTGATTGTTGCCAGTATCTGGTTATAAACGTTATTTTGGTTGTTTAAACCAAAGCATAAACATTTAATTACTGTTTCTAGGTAATATTAATGAAGCCAGGAATATCTTGAGAACATTTGAAGAATGTGTTCTAGGATTGGCAATGGTTCGTTTACGAAGAGTAAGTTTAGAACGACGGCATGGAAATCTGGAAGAAGCTGAACATTTGCTTCAGGATGCCATTAAGAATGCCAAATCAAATAATGAATCTTCATTTTATGCTGTCAAACTAGCCCGGCATCTTTTCAAAATACAGAAAAACCTTCCAAAATCAAGAAAGGTGCTTTTGGAAGCAATCGAAAGAGACAAAGTATGCATTTGTATTTTTAAGAGTATCTTCTATTAAAAAAACCAGTGGTCAGTGTATTTTCACTGTGGCAACTGTGATGAAAGATTTGGTCTGTATGTAATATATTTTACTAAATGAGGACAACAGTCCCTCTAAACTGATGTTGCCATTTAAAAATTTTTTTCAAATTGTTTTGAATTAAAAGTTTGAGACATTAAGATTATTGGGTTAAAATTGTTGTAGACATTGTGATACTTTATATTTTCCCTTTAGAAATTATCAACAAATTTACTGATTACTAAGTAGAACAGAGGACTTGGGAGAATACTTCATAAACAAAAGCATAGGCGTTGCCTATGTTGTAAGCACATTTAGAAGTGAGATGATTTTGCTTCTCCATAGAGTACTTTTTATATATCAATTGAAAAAGGCAGTGTATAGGTAATAGGTAATTTCTCAAGTTTTAGGATTTTAGTTATTGCCAGGTCTGTTTAAGATACAGATTTATAGCAGTTTGCTTCTAGCTGCAGTTTAAGATGTTTATCTTTTTTTTTTTTTGAGTCTGTCGCCTAAGCTGGAGTGCAGTGGTGCCATCTTGGCTCACTTCAACCTCTGCCTCCTGGGTTCAAGTGATTCTCCAGCCTCAGCCTCCCGAGTAGCTGGGATTACAGGCATGCATCACCGCGTCCGGCTGATTTTTGTATTTTTAGTAGACACAGTTTACCATGTTGGTCAGGCTGATCTTGAATTCCTGACCTCAGATGATTTGCCTGCCTCGGCCTCCCAAAGTGCTGGGATTACAGGCGTAAGCCACCGCACCTGGGCTTTTTTTTTTTTTTTTTGAGACAGAGTTTCATTGTCACTGAGGCTGGAGTGCAGTAGCGTGATCTCAGCTCACTGCAGCTTCCACCTCCTGGGTTCAAGCCATTCTCTTGCCTCAGGCTCCCAAGTAGCTGGGATTAAAGGTGTGCACCACCACGCCAGTTAATTTTTGTATTTTTAGTAGAGATGGGGTTTTACCATGTTGGCCAGGCTGGTCTCAAACTCCAGACCTCAAGTGATCCTCCTGCCTTGGCCTCCCAAAGTGGTGGGATTATAGGCATGAGCCACCACGCCCGGTTAAGATGTTTATCTATAGTTGTAGTAAAGATTTAAATTATTTGAAGCATAGAGATTTTTTTTTTATGTTTTGTTTTCTAATTGTCATGGTAGGTCATGTCATACTAAATACAAGATAGGATATAGAGTTTTAATTTACTGTCATTGAACAATTTGCATTGTTTAGGAGGTACTAGGATGATCAACTGATTGAAAAATTCATCAGTGTGTTAATGAATTTTTTCACCCCTTTAGATATATGCTGAAAACATTTAGCATGAGTTGTATTTTAATACAATTTTCAATATTTTTTCAAATTGAGACATAAAAACTAAGGCATTTTAAATATCTGTGCTCTAATAAAAATATTTTAGAAATATTCATTGATGCTGCTTTTTACACAGGAGAACACAAAGTTATACCTCAATTTACTTGAAATGGAATATAGTGGTGACCTCAAACAAAATGAAGAAAATATCCTAAATTGTTTTGACAAAGCTGTACATGGTTCATTACCTATTAAAATGAGAATTACATTTTCTCAGAGAAAAGTGGAATTTCTTGAAGATTTTGGTTCCGATGTTAATAAGTAAGATATTAGTTATATTACCTATTTGAATGATAAATGAGCATTGATATTTTTGTATGGGGATTTGATGATTAGTATAGATTAATACATTGTTAAATTTTAAAATGTTCACTTAGTTTACTTTTTCCTCAGATATATATGGGGGTAAATTCAATTTTGTAAATGTATATGTACTTAACAGGAAGGCATAAGGTTTGTCTTTCCTTCAAAACTGTTTTCCCAATTTTAGAATGACAATTTAAACCATGACTGAATGAGAGAAGGCAGGAAGGAGCAATCCTGTGAAAAGGGAAATGGGATAAGGATTGAACCCTGAAACCCAAATATTTAATATATAGGTCAATAAAGATGGATGGGATTAATCTCCAGTAGGAGTGCTATTTTCTGAGATTGGAGAAGAGGATGGATATGGTCCCACAGAACATGCCTAGTGGCCTCATCTTCCTTCATTGTAAAAGCCGAAAGTTGAGGATGGTTGAAGAGAATGCTCCAGTGGATTTGGGAAAAGGACAAGTTTAAGATTAAATTTACTAAGAGTACAAATATTGGCTAGAGCATTGCTGAAGTTCCAGTCTTACCTGATTCTAGTAAGGAAATACACTAGTTCCTGTTAGGCATGTGCCTTTTATGATTATTCTCATTTAGATTTCTGTTGAAACCACTGTAGATAAACTGAGAATTAGTTGTGTCTGGGTGTTTGTATATGTGTGTATATATTTTTGATGGCCGTGTAAAATTTCAGTGCAACTAATATAACAGCTAATGTTTATATTAGTGTATTTTAATGTATTAATGTATATATTTGCGTGCTTGGCATGATGCCAAATGTTTTATATTAGCTATCTTGCAGAAAATTCATAGCAGTAGAATGAGGGTGTAGGGTTCTGTTCTCTTAATAGATGAGAGGATTAAACAGAGATTAGGCATTTTTTCTGAGGTCATGTAGCTGTTATCACATTGTGGAGCGAAGACTGAACCTACTTCAGAGTTTCTGCTCTTAACTGCTTGTGTGCTGTGTATTTAGTGTCTTATGTTTACACTGAAGAAGGTACACAAAAGATGAGATATGTAATTCTAGCTTCTAGTCTAGTTGAATGATATGATTAACAGGAAATAAGTAAGTGTATGAGGTAGCAAATAACTGCTAGGAGGGCTGTGATGTCTCTGGATCAGAATGGATTTGTCATGCTTCATAGAGGAGGTTGGGCTTCATTTAGTTATTACTGGATTCTGATAAACTGAGCAGAGGACACAGTGGCGGAAGCAAGTTGAATCTCATCTAAAAGTAACATCTGCTTGATTGGAGGTTTTTGTGAAGTAGTGGAAACGTGATCTTGACTGTGTTGTGCATTGAAAGCTAGACTGAATTGATAGCACATGCAGTAGGTAGTTGACAGTAGTAAGCTATTGGAATTTTGACCAGTGATGTTAAATGACATTATTTTAATTTGGTAAAAACAGGCAGACAAATCGGAGATTCAACACAAGTGTCATTTAGTCCATTATAAGTATAGGGAATGGAGTATCTGAGTATCAGGACTATGATTTTAGTAGTAGAAATTTTAAAAATAAAGGAGCCGCTTAGAAATTTTCTTAGGCGGTTTCCTAAGTAAAAACAACTTTAAATATTTAATAAAGTTTGTTTTTTGTATATTCCAGAGGATATTTTTTTCTTTCCTTTCAGGCTTCTGAATGCTTATGATGAACATCAAACACTCCTGAAAGAACAGGATTCTTTAAAAAGGAAAGCAGAAAATGGGTATGTCACTTTTTGCTAAGTCAAGAAGGCGTGCTTCATTATGGAAATGCCTTCAAAGACAAATGTTTTTAAGTGTTACTTTTATGTTGTAATTTACATACTTTATTTTCATGATTTGAAAAAGTCTTGAGTGATTCAGAACTTCAGTAAAACAAATATACAGATAACATTCATCTATTCGTTAAAGTTCTTACCTGTGGGAGTTTTGAAAGTTTCCATTCTGACGTTTTATATAGATCAGAAGAACCAGAGGAAAAGAAAGCACATACAGAAGATACAACTTCATCATCTACACAGATGATTGATGGTGATTTACAGGCAAACCAAGCTGTATATAATTATAGTGCATGGTATCAAGTGAGTCTGCATAATTATAATTCTTTGTTCATAGATGTTATTAGCATAAATTAGGATAGTTTCTTTTTTTTAAAAGTTTTTGTTCCAATTGTGTAATACATTCTTTGGTGGTTAAGTACTAGAATTTTAGCAGTGAACACTTGCTTGTTTTCTTAAACATACCTGCTTTAATTATACTTTTACATATGGAACTCTGCCACAGTTCTAATATGCTAACATACTTACTTTTTCCTTTCAGTACAATTATCAGAATCCTTGGAATTATGGACAATATTATCCTCCCCCTCCAACCTGATGGGAAAAATGTAAATTTCAAATGCAGTGTGTGAAAAGTATGAAATTATTATTTTTTTTAATGAGGGATGTAAACAGTATAAGCTTGTTGTATTTGATAACCTGTCTTCCTTGTTTCTGTGTAACATGATTTGTTTAGTAATAGGGGGAAAATGTCAATTAGTAGCTTACCACAGATACTGTTTCCTACCATTTATAAAATTTACTTTTTATTGAAAAACTATTTTTTGATTTTTGCATTAAGTGGTCTAGAATTCTTTTGCAATGCATTTGCAACAGAATTTTGTAGCCTTAAGGGGTAGGAAGAAAAACCTGACTGCAAATCATGTCAGTGTAGTACAAAATTCTGAAAACACATAAGGGCTGGTTATTTACCTCCTTTTTTTTTTTAAAAAAAAAGGACTTTTAACCTTTGCTGACAAGGTTTTGTCTGTTTCAGTTATACTTGTGAATTGTGATCTAACTGCAGAAAGGATACACTATTAAAATACTTTGCCTTGGAATAGATTATAAATGAGAAAATGGAATGTTTGCATCCCTTTAAAAATGAAAATCATATCAAAAGTATGTTGTTTCAGGAGACTTTGTATTTAGAATATTCATGTAAAACTTGTGAACAAGCTTTCATTTTGATCAAACTGATCTTCATTTTTGTAATAAAACGGAAGACTCATCCAGTAATCGTTTATGAATTTATTTTGGGGGGATCAATTAGTAATATTAACCTTATGTTCACCTTTATTAGCGGCTCATTGGTTTTGAAGTACACCTTTTCTAAATTCAGGTCTTGATCTTCCTGCCAAGATTTTTCCCCTTTTAGCATTTTGTTTCCCCTCAAGCCTTATGCTTTTGCCTTCTCATTATACAGGCAATCTGTCCAGATAATTTTACTGGGAGTTACTCCCTGGTTTGATGAGGTCCTTAGTTCCAGTTCCCTAATCAGAACAATAATATATTAACACCAAACAAATCACAGTCAGATCAAGACAGTGGATCAATTTTTATTGAGCCACTTAAGTTTACAACATGAGGTAAAAGGAAAAAGTTCTCCTTGACCAGTATTTTACACAGCTGTAGGAAAGTATTTTAGACCAGGGATTTATAAGGGATTACATCTCTCAAAAGCTGGGACCAAGTAAACAAATTTTATTAACTCCTTGAATTTTCCAGTTGACTCTTCCTTTACAATAGTAACAAGTTCTAACTAGTTGTGTAAGTAAGTTTCTTCAAGGCCAAGTTTTATCATTGTTGCTAATATCCTTAGAGCTGAAGCACTGCTATTTCAATCAATATCCACTAATTCCACTTCAAAAGTGAGTTTTGCATTTGGTGGAATTCTGTTGAAGAAGTCAAGGTACATTTGATAAAAAGTGCCTCTCCCCTACCCCCATAACCTTAGTGTAGGATAGGCTGACTAGATAGGCTCACTAGATAAATTGAGCTTAGACTAGGATCCTCCTTACCTGGATGCTTTACAAGTACTCCTAAATTAGCCACCACTTAATGAAGACTATTAAGTACTCCAAAACAAAAGTAATGTCATTCTAGCTGGGGGGGGGGGGGGGTGGTGGAAAAAATATATATATATATATAGAGAGAGAATTAAAGTTTTTATGAGGTAGTACATATTTACTGTGCATTTTAAGATGCTAAGTTCAAGGCCAGGTACAGTAGCTCACACCTGTAATCCCAGCACTTTAGGAGGCTGAGGCAGGTGGATCACCTGAGGTCAGGAGTTTGTGACCAGCCTGGCCAATACAGTGAAACCCTGTCTCTACTAAAAATACAAAAATTAGCCAGGCGTAGTGGTGCGCACCTGTAGTTCCAGCTACTAGGGAGGGTGAGGCAGGAGAATTGCTTGAGCCCGGGAGGCAGAGGTTGCAGCAAGCTGAGATCACGCTGCTGCACTCCAGCCTGGGTGACAGAGCGAGACCCTGTCTCAAAAAAAAACCAAAATATGCTAACTTAAGAGTTATATAATTTATATGTGCATCAGATTGGTCTTGAGATGCTTCTTCACATGGGAGAGGGAGCTGCAGCTGACCATTTGATTTTTTTTCCCCCCACTACCGAGACAGAGCCTCACTCTTTCCTCCAGGCTGGAGTGCAGTGGCATGATCACAGCTCACTGCAACGTCCGCTTCCCAGGTTCAAGTGATTCTCCTGCCACAGCCTCCAGGGTAGCTGGGATTACAGGCCTGCACCACCACGCCTGGCTAATTTGTGTATTTTTAGTAGAGGTGGGGTTTCACCATGTTGGCCAGGCTGGTCTTGAACTCCTGACCTCAGGTGATCTGCCCTCCTTGGCCTCCCAAAGTGCTGGGATTACAGGCATTAGCCATGGTGCCCAGCCTGTTCATTTGATTTTGAAAAGCTAAGAGAGCTATTATATTCCCAAATATGTTTATCTGCTAAGACTACAGAAAGCTGCCTCCCAAAGGACTTGTTTTTTCAAACTTAATCTGATGGGTCCAAGAGGAATGGAACCAACAAAAGCCATAAACTTACCTTCCCTCTTACCTATTGGATTGGTCTGGTCTTAATGGTCTGGAGTCATTCCTTATTTTTTTTTTAAATGTTCACAAACTGGACTTATCAGTGAGTATTGTCATTAGTAGTAATAATAAATGCTTACACTAACACTGTTGATTCTGTGGTCTCCTTCAGTTCACAACTGGTAATCTCCCACATCTATTCCATTTCTAAGCTTTGAATTTAATTGCCTGAAATTATACTGTACCATAAAATTACCATGAGCCATATTTGCATCGTAGTTTGCTACAGTTTGTACTGGGCATGGTAACTTTTCTTAAACTCTTAAAAACATTAAGAATTGCTGTTTAAGCTTAAACTTCACAGTTAAGGTCTTGAAAGTTAAGAATTTGAATAAGAGAAACAAAAATTCTAGCTGAGGTTTGAACTTTATACCAATAGAAAATACTATTGCCTGTTGGAGGTGCTGACACATAAGCATCTAAATATCAGGAAGACTAGTCTGGACAGGATTCTTGATCCAGAAGTTTGCCTAGACAGCATCTTTCACATCTTCAAAGGTGATCTAGAGGTTTTTTTTTTTTTTTTAACTTTAATTATGAAGGGGAAAAAAGGATACTTGGCATCAGGCTGTCCTTTCTTTCCATAAGCCCATTCTGGTTCAATCTCCAGTCGAGCCTTTTCTCCTTTACTCATAGTCAAGAGAGCTTCATCCCACTAAAGGCAAGAACAAAATAAAAACTAATGGTATTTTGCAAAAAGCACATGCAATACCAGGACAGTCAAGACAAGATTGTATGTTAAAACAAACACAGAATCTATTACTATAGATTTCACTATATTCTAAGATAATGTACTTCAGTGAGTCCCTAAATCTTTGTCTTCCATTTCTTCAATAGAAAAAAAAGGGTATTTTAAGCAGGGCTTTTTTAATGTGAAAAGAACCTTTTGGGGCTCATACCTATAATCCCAGCACTTTGGGAGGCCGAGGTGGGCAGATCACTTAAGGTCAGGAGTTTGAGACCAGCCTAGCTAACATAGTGAAACCCCATCTTCTACTAAAAATAAAAAAATTAGCTGGGTGCGGTGGTGGGTGCCTGTAATCCCAGCTACTCGGGAGGCTGAGGCAGGGGAATCACTTGAACCCAGAAGGTGGAGGTTGCAGTGAGCCAGGATTGAGCCACTGCACTCCAGTCTGGGCAACAACAAACAAACAAACAAAAAACAAAAAAAAAAACTTTTTGTAAACTGTAACATGCCATACATTATGAAAACCAGTTTGTTATTAGCACCATCATAAACCTGCAACACTTTTACATCACAGGACAAACGAGTTTATTTTTATTGGAATACACTGGCAAGTACTCACTGTAAAATTGTTTTAAGATTACCAAATTGTAATAGTGGAGTCACGTTGGCACATAAAATACATTTTTTTCTTTTGAGATGGAGTTTCGCTCTTGTTGCCCAGGCTGGAGTGCAATAGCGTGATCTTGGCTCACTGCAGCCTCTGCCTCCCGGGTTTAACCGATTCTCCTGCCTCAGCCTCCCTAGTAGCTGGGATTACAGGCATGCCCAGCTAATTTTGGAAATACAATTTTTAAAATGTTACGGCACTAAGATCTTTTGCAAAAGGTAAAACTAACTTTTCAAAGAAACAATAAAAGGCTTCTGGGTTGGCCTCTCCATATTTTCCAAATTTGGATCTTAAAGCTAGTTTCCACAAACAGTTAAATCCACATCACCAAAGGGATAATATTCCTAATATTATATGCTGTATTGAAATGCAACAATCATATAAAGCACAAGGGACAAAGTTAGGGTGGTCACATTTGGAAAATAAGAATATGGTAGACTAGCCGGGCAAGGTGGCTCGCGCCTGTAATCCCAGCACTTTGGGAGGCTGAAGAGGGCGATCACTTGAGGTCAGCACTCAAGACCAGCCTGACCAACATGATGAAACCCCATCTCTACTAGGAATACAAAATTAGGTGTGGTGGCGCATGCCTGTAATCCCAGCTATTCGGGAGGCTGAGGCAGGAGAATCGCTTGAACTCAGGAGACAGAGGTTGCAGTAAGCCGAGATTGCACCATTGTACTCCAGCCTGGACAACAAGAGCAAAACTCCGTCTCAAAAAAAAAGAATACGGTAGACTGGAAGAAATTTACCAGTATGCAAATAAGTTACAGAAATAGAAAAATGGCCCAATTTGATAATATACTTGCTATCAACTTGGTACGGGCAGGTAACAATTTTTTTTTTTTTTTGAGATGGAGTCTTGCTCTGTTGCCCAGGCTGGAGTGCAGTGGCGTGATCTCAGCTCACCACAACCTCCACCCCCGGGTTCAAGCAATTGTCCTGCCTCAGCCTCCCAAGTAGCTGGGACTACAGGCAAGTGCCACCATGCCCAGATAATTTTTTGTATTTTTAGTAGAGACGGGTTTCACAGTGTTAGCCAGCATGGTCTCGATCTCCTGACCTCGTGATCCACCCACCTCGGCCTCCCAAATTGCTGCAATTACAGGCATGAGCCACCACGCCCGGCTGGGGCAGGTAACAATTATAAGTTATGCTCAACTAAACCTTTAGTTTTAAGATGTTTTATATTCTGTATATGATTGTCTTAACCATATCTTAGGACCTACTGATTGTACAGAGAGTAATATATTGAAGGTTCCTATAACTGCATTTAAATAGGCATTTCAGTTATTGATGTCTGATGTTCTGAGAATAACAATTTAAAACAAACAGTGGGCACAATGGGCAGGCCTGAGCATGAAAACCTGATTCATAGAAGGTGACAGTCTGCCCTACTCTTTTATCTTCTTTTGTACAGTATAATGGTCAGTACGGGTCAAGCCTAACTTCCTCTTTTCTCAAAGTTTCTTTCTGTTATCTCTCACATATAAGTGTAGGTTAAAGCATGCTCATGTTTGAACGATTTTCTGGTATTGCAGCCTATGTTGTATGAGGTGAAAAGGCTGCAGAAACAAACTCTGCTTCTATGAATACTTCAGTGGGACAGATATTTTACCTTTGCAAATTATATGTAAATGGTACAACAGTTATAAGACATTTTACAGGAACCTTAAATTTAGAGGGCCAAACATTCTGACAAAGACTTACTTTATGAAGAAAAATAATAAAATGGGTACACATGGAAGGGACTAATATTTAAGCCCCTGCTGTATTAGGTACTTCAAGTTATGCTCATTTAATCTTCTAAAAACCTTGAGGTAGGCAGTACTGTCCTCATTTTATATGTAGCGAAACTGAGACCCAGAAAACTTGTGCAAGATCAGCTAACAATGATTATACCCAATCTGTCAAACTCCAAAGTCTGTTTCCTTTGTATTATATCCCCAAACCTAATTCTTTACAGCACCATACCAGAAGCAGCATATGCCAGAATATCTACTGATTCACTGGCATTCTTTACTTACTCCTCTGATAACTTTGCCTACTCCGACCTTAAAACTTAAAGGCTTGGCATTTTTCTTCTTCTTTGCACCTGTAAAACAGATTTTCCTTATCATTAATGATATACTCTAATTTATTATTAAGAAATTTCCATTGGAAATTATTAAATTCCAGTGGAAAAATATAGTGGTTTGATTTCAGAATTACAATACTATGTATTTTAAAAGAAGGAAAAAATTTACAAAGATCATCCATCAATAAAATTCTGGCTGTAAAAATAATTACATTCTTAACAAAGGGTAGAGGGGTAGGACCTATACTTATATCACAAAACAGCATACTATCCTGCCTTTTCTATTCAAATACTAATGCCTTACTTTGGGACATTAACCAGGTTTAGACTGAGATTCCTTATCTTTTGCTTTCCAAAGAACAAGAGGTCTTTAGCCAGCCAATAATCAGTGAACTGAAGACCTCTTCCAAGTAGATCTTGGGGGAGAGTATGTCTGGATGAAAGTAGGTGACAGTCAGGAAAAAGGTGCTGCTAACTACTCATCTGTCTGCCACCCAAGTATTTAGAATCTCTTTAAGCCAAAAGCATAAGATTCCATTTAGACTTACTTGTTTGAATATTAGTATCAAAAACAGTCCCATCTTGTAGTGTTCCTGTATACCAGCAGTGAACAACATCTCCCTTTTTGGGAAAGTTGGTTTTATCTCCCTTTTTCAGAACAGATTTAGTATATTTTGGTGGACCCTAAAAACAAAAAACAACACACACACACAGAGTTATTAATTTGTGTCCTTTAAAAGAATGACAAACAATAGCCAACAATGACCAAAGTCAGTTTAAAGAGTTTGATGGATTTGGTAATAAATAAACAAACAAAACCCTCAGTATCTAATTTCAAGGCTGTGATGTGACTATTAGTAACTTACACATCTATAATTTAATTTCAAATAACTTCCAGCTTCTTTGGAAGCCTAAATTCTTCTAATAAGATTCTGTTAATAATTCACCAAACCATAACATGATTTCAGTTATTTCCTAAAGTTAGAAAAAATCATTACTATTTAATTCCTATGGAATCATAAGGCATTAAAATAAGGGATGGTGACTTCCCCCCCACAAAGATTTGAACTGTTTTAGCAGCAATAATTGATATTACTAGGTGTTTTTATAATAACCAATTAGAATGAATACAGTGATATTGCCTCTGTCCCTGATTTGGAAAATAAATTCACACAATGGATGAAATTACCTAAAGAAATTGCTATAAGAGGCATATTTCCTAGAACAAAGTAGGATTATCAGGGTCTTCTACAAAAAAGGTTACATATTAATCTAATCAATAGCAATTCATATATGAGAGGAAAGCAGACAGAGGAACTGTCAAGAATCTTAGGGAGTTAATTAAAAAAAAGAAGTGTACCGAATTTAAAAGTATCCTTACCTAAATCTATTTGGTTTCTGAATTCAGACCAAATTCAGAGGGATCTGCATTATCCAAATCTATATTTGGTTTCTAAATTTCATAAAATAAATAACAAAGGTGTGCTTGGATATCCAATAATTCAAATCTATTAGTTCCTGAGTTTGAAAAGCAAGAGAAAGTGTTTTCTTTATTCCTGACCTATTTCTTTTTTTTTTTCTGAGATGGAGTCTCACTCTGTCGCCAGGCTGGAGTGCGGCAGTGTCATCTCGGCTCACTGCAACAACCTCTGCCTCCTGGGTTCAAGTGATTCTCCTGCCTCAGTCTCCCGAGTAGCTGGGACTACAGGCGCCTGCCACCACGCCCAGCTCATTTTTTGGGTTTTTAGTAGAGACACGGTTTCACCATGTTGGCCAGGATGGTCTTGAACTCCAGACCTCGTGATCCGCCCGCCTCGGCCTCCCAAAGTGTTGGGATTACAAGTGTGAGCCACCGCGCCTGGCCTATTCCTGATCTATTTCTAATTGGTCAAGTTATGCAAATTTTTATTCACTTTCATTTCCCTAGCTGAAGGTTTTATCCTTTTCCAAGACTTGTAAGTAAAAATATCTGTGCTGGGTGCGGTGGCTCACACCTGTAATCTCAGCACTTTGGGAGGCCAAGGTGGGTGGATCACTTGAGGTCAAGAGTTTGAGATCAGCCTGGCCAACATGGTAAAACCCCATCTCTATTAAAAATACAAAAATTAGGTGGATGTGGTGGCGTGTGCCTGTAATCCCAGCTACTCGGGAGGTAGAGTCAGGAGAATCACTTGAATCCAGGAGGCGGAGGTTGCAGTGAGCCACTGGGCGACAGAGCAAGGCTCCATCTAAAAAAAAAAAAAAAAAAGTCTGATCTCCTTGCAAATAGTCTACCTCTTGGGCAAAAGATTCTCTCCCTGACCAAACCCTAGCTAGGGTCCTCTGAGACCTCTTCTTCACAAGCCTTCAACCTTGGACTATAAAGATTTGAACAAACACAAGTTTCAAATAGCTCAAGGCCTTATTCCTAGGAGGACCTGATCCCTCCTTAAAGTGTCCGCCTAAGAAAACTTAAGGCTGCCAAAAAAAATTTACTGTTTGTTCCAGCCAACGCCTCAAGATGAAGATAGGACCCCTGTCTCTGTCTCTGTGGGAGCCTGATTTTGATAAGCGCCAGTTGGCAAACTCAGATGGGTTTCATATGGACCAACCCCACTTCCTACTTTATGTAATTTTTCACTTCTCTAACTCTGCTTAAATCCCTCTCTACTCCCTCATTCTTTTTTTTCTTTTTTCTTTTTTTTTCAGACGGAGTCTTGCTGTGTCACCTAGGCTGGAGTGCAGTGGCATGATCTCGGCTCATTGCAAGCTCTGCCTCCTGGGTTCATGCCATTCTCCCGCCTCAGCCTCCCAAAGTAGCTGGGAGTACAGGCGCCCGCCACCACACCCAGCTAATTTTTGTTTGTATTTTTAGTAGAGACGGGGTTTCACCATGTTAGCCAGGATGGTCTCCATCTCCTGACCTCGTGATCTGCCCGCCTCGGCCTCCCAAAGTGCTGGGATTACAAGCGTGAGCCACCAGGCCCAGCCCCCTCATTCTTTTAAAAGGCCCAGTTACCCCTCCACAAATCAGACTGGAGTTTAGCTCTTTCCCCTACTGTCAGTAGGCTGAATAAAATCTGTTTTCACCACTTTAATGTCTGATTGTGTTTATCTCTGACACCTTGAGTCAGTCCTCTACTCAACTGCTAGAGTGATATTAACAATTACTGCTTATAGTTTTGTGTCCAAAGGCCTAAACCATGCAGGATCTTAATCTATCCCTCCCTGAAGTTCCAGAATTCTATCAGCCTTTGAACTCTTGTCTTTTCCATGACCTTCTCAGTAGAGCAGGTGCACACAGCATAGAAATCTTTCAATCAGCTGGGCGTAGTTACTCACACCTGTAAACCCAGCACTTTGGGAGGCCCAGAAGGGTTGATCACCTGAGGTCAGGAGTTCGAGACCAACCTGGCCAACATGGGGAAACCCTCATCTCTACTAAAAATACAAAAATTACCTGGGCATGGTGGCAGGCGCCTGAAATCCCAGCTATTTAGGGGGCTGAAGCAGGAGAATCACTTGAATCCAGGAGGCAGAGGTTGCAGTGAGCCAAAATTGTGCCACTGAATTCCAGCCTGGGTGACAAGAGTAAAACTCTGTCTTAAAAAAAAAAAAATTATATATATATATATTTTTCCTTTTTTAAGAGACAGGGTTTCAGTGTTGCTGAGGCTGGAGTGATCATACCACTGTAAAATACTGAGATATTTTACAGTGGTGTGATCACAGCTCACTTATAGGCTCTAGCAGTCCACCTGCCTCAGTCTCCCAAAGTGCTGGATTACAGGCAGGAGCCACTGTGCCTGCTTAATAATATTTCAAAAGTATAAAAATATTACTGTCTGTAAGGGAGCAATGAAAGGGAGAATGGCATGAAATACGGCTAGAAAAATACGTAGGACATGTTAGAATCTGGGTTTTTATCTTTAGGACATTAGCCAATTTAGAGTTTTAAATAAGAGAAGTTACAGAATCGGATCTGTGTTTATTTTATTTATTTATTTCTGAGACCGAGTCTCACTCTGTTGCCCAGGCTGGAGTGCAGTGGTGTGATCTCGGCTCACTGCAACCTCTGTTTCCCGAGTTCAAGCAATTCTCCTGCCTCAGCCTCCCCAGCAGCTGGGACTACAGGCATGAACCACCACACTTGGCTAATTTTTGTATTTTTAGTGCAGGTGGGGTTTCACATGTTGGCCAGGCTGGTCTCGAATTCCTGACCTCAGGTGATCTGCCTGCTTCAGCCTCCCAAAGTGTTGGGATTACAGGCGTGAGCCACACTGCCCAGCCAGATTTGTGTTTTAAATAGATCACTGTGACTGAAATATAAAAAATGACTTGGGAAGCAAAAGTAGAAGTGGAGAGACTTGTTAGGAAAAAAGTTACTATAGTAGTTTAGGTTTAGACCAGGGTGTTAACAGTGAGGATGACAAAACATGAATGGCTTTGGGATATATTTTGGAGGCAGAATCACCAGAAGGTGGTAATAACTACATATGAAGCAGTTATCAAAGATGAAGTTATCAAATTTTTCGTTTGAGTACTTTTATACTGACTTCTAATTGCTAAGTGTGAGTTTCTGTCGTAACTTATATTTTCTTTCCTGTACAATACTCATTCATACCATGAAAATTTTCCTCAACGCTATTTAATATATAATAGACAATAAATATATTGACAGTGACTGATTTAAAATCCCATAAGAGCTATTAGACAAGTCTTTATATTAAAATAAAGGTAGAAATAAATAATACAAATGTGCTTAGGAATGTATGCAGTTGTGTATGTATACAGCAAAGTCTCACATGGTAAAAATTCCAGAGGAAGCAATGAGCCCAGGAGCTGGGTCTTAAAGGGAGCACAGAAGTGACAAATAGGGATAGTAAAAGGACACTCTAAGGAAGAAATAAAATATGGAGGTAGGAAAGGGCATGATGTAGTAGACAATGAGCAGACATTTGTGGTCAAAGAAAAAAAAATTTTTTTTTTTTTGAGACAAGGTCTTACTCTGCCACCTAGGCAGTGCAGTGGCACACAATCTTGTCTCACTACAATCTCTGGCTCCCAGGCTCAAAGGATCCTCCCTGCTCAGCCTCCTGAGTAGTTGGGACTACAGGCACACACCACCATGCCTGGCTACTTTTTTGGTAGAGACAGGTTTCGCCATGTTGCCCAGGCTGGTCTTGAACTCCTGGGCTCAAGTGATCCACCTTCCTTGGCCTCCCAAAGTGCTGGGATAATAGGCGTGAGCCACTGCACCTGGCCAATAACATGTCTATACAGGCCGGGCACAGTGGCTCACGCCTGTAATCCCAGCACTTTGGGAGACCGAGGTGGGTGGATCACGAGGTCAGGAATTTGACAATAGCCTGACCAACATGGTGAAACCCTGTCTCTACTAAAAATACAAAAATTAACCGGGCGTTGTGGTGTGCGCCTGTAATCCCAGCTACTCAGGAGGCTAAGGCAGGAGAACTGCTTGAACCCGGGAGGCGGAGGTTGCAGTGAGCCGAGATCACACCACTGCATTCCAGCCTAGGCAACAGAGCGAGACCCCGTCTCAAAAAACAAAGAAAAAAAAGAATACGTCTATAGAAACATGGAATATGGAGCTTAGCAGCAGCCACATTTTGGAAGTTTTGAATGCCAAGAATAAGAAATTTGGATATATATTGAAGACCAGTGGTGACCAATAAAAATGGGAGTCACAAATGTAATTTTGAGTTGTCTAATAGCTGCACTTAAAAATGTAAAAAGAAAGAGATGAAGTATGTCTATGCCAGGCAGTGGTATGCCTGTAGTCCCAGTTATTCTGAGTATTCTGAGGCAGGAGGATCACTGGAGCCCACGAGTTTGAGTCCAGCCTGGGCAACACAGCATGACCCTGTCTTTTTTTTTTTTTTTTTTTTTTTGAGACTGAGTCTCCCTCTATTGCCCAGGCTGGAGTGCAGTGGCGCAATCTCGGCTCACTGCAACCTCTGCCTCCTGGGTTCAAGTGATTCTCCTGCCTCAGTCTCCCATGTGGCTGGAATTACAGGTGCATGCCACCATGCCCAGCTAATTTTTGTATTTTTAGTAGAGACGGGGTTTCACCATGTTGGTCTCAAACTCCTGACCTCAAGTGATCTGCCCCTCTTGGCCTCCCAAAGTGCTGGGATTACAGGCACCAGCCACTGTACCTGACTGACCCTGTCTTTTTTTTTTTTTTTTTTTTTTTTGAGACAGAGTTTCACTCTTGTTGCCCAGGCTGGAGTACAATGGTGCGATCTCAGCTCACCGCAACCTCCGCCTCCGGGGTTCAGGCGATTCTCCCACCTCAACCTTCCGAGTAGCTGGGATTACAGGTGTGCACCACCACATCTGGCTAATTTTTTGTATTTTTAGTAGAGACAGGGTTTAACCATGTTGGCCAGGCTGGTCTCGAACTCCCAACCTCAGGTGATCCGCCTGCCTCGGCCTCCCAAAGTGCTGGGATTACAGGCATGAGCCACCATGCCCGGCCTCCCAACCGACCCTGTCTTAAAAAAATAAAATAAAAAATTTTTAAATGAAAAATTTTCTTATTTAAACTAAAACATCCCAAATACCATCATTTCAATAAGTAATCAATATAAAAAATACTGAGATATTTTACATTCTTTTTTAAAAAAGAAACGTCTAAATTACACCTTTGCAACTGAGTATATATTTTATTCTTAAAGCACATTTCAGTTCAAAGTAGCTAAAGCACTCTGTAGCCACATATTGTTAGTAACTACCATACTGAACGGGGCAATTCTAGACAACACTCAATTACTGAAGATTTTTCAGCAGGGTGTGGTTTGCAAAGTATTGTTTTAGAAATCTTATTAGAATACCCATTTTGTTGCTGACTGGATAAAGAAAGAGAAGGGAGGCAAGAAATGAACAACGTTTTTAACATTCTGGGTATGAGGCCTTGCTTCGAATGCTTGAAAATGGAAAAGGAATGAACGTTTAAAATAAAAGGAAGATGTTTGAGAGCATTAGTCCTGAAGGAGACATGAGAAAAAAAGGGACGCAAAGATTCAGAGAAATTTTAAGCTCAGAAGAAGGGAATGGCAATGGCTAGACATTCACATTTTGGCACTACAGAACACAGGAGCATATAATGAGAAGGGAGTCCAGGGGCAGTGGCTCACGCCTGTAATCCCAACACTTTGGAAGGCCTAGGTGGGCGGATAACTTGAGGTCAGGAGTTCAAGACCAGCCCAGCCAACATGGAGAAACTGCGTCTCTATTAAAAGTACAAAAATCAGCTGGGCATGGTGGCGCCTGCCTGGAGTCCCAGCTACTGGGGAGGCTGAGGCAGGAGAATCACTTGAACCCAGGAGGGGGAGGTTGCTGTGAACCGAGATGGCACCACTGCACTCCAGCCTGGGCGACAGAGTGAGACTTTGTCTCCAAGACAAAAACAAAAACAAAAAAAGAGAAAGGAGTAAGAAGGGACTGAGAATTTGTGAGAAAATGTCAAATACTTTATGTGAGCAGTGAGCAATGTGATGGAGAATTGGGCAAAGGATAGTATAAATGTTGTTGAGTAGCAATGAAACTAGAAAACATGCTTGGCTAATATTAAGCATGAATTTATACCAGGCTCAATAAAAGGTTTTATGATTATGTGTTTATAATGCCTGCTCTCCAGTCCCAAAGCATGAAGACAGAGAGTAGACAACGAGGGTTAGCAAGGAAATGGACAAGAGGCTTTTGAATGTAGGACGCTAGGAAAACAGTCACAGTACATAAATGGGCTCAAGCTGGCCAGTTAAACGAAGAGGTTTTAAATAAAATGATAGAGTTTAGGACCCTCATAAGCTCGCTCTAGATTGTCTCTAGCTCTTATGAATTTACCTTTTATTTTCTTAACTCCTTAATGAAATATTATCTGTCTCCTAAAACCATCCTCATTCTAATTTCCTGGAGGGTAAACTATGTTGCCAGTTGCTTCTGAAACCCTTCAATAATAATTGCTCCATTTACCTTAGTAGCTACTCAATAGATGTAACATTTATTAAATATTAATTGTGATAAACTTTAAAACTGCTTTGTGTGCAAATATACCTATAAACATTAATTTGTGCTTTTTAGCCAATAGGAAAAGATCATGCAAAATTAACTAGCTTTAATCAAATAAACATCTATAATTGTATAACTGAACTTACACTTTCCACAAATACCCAAAAGCTACACTGTCATCAATAGCCTCACCTCTTTACAAGAACTAAAAATAGATTATTGTCACTGATACTAAGACTGCTGGCAATGAGTGAGCTTAGATAGTAAGGTATTATCAGAAATGACAAGATTATAATCAATTCAGCTCTGCTAAGTCAGTTCTTAGTAGCCGATCTTAGCTCTACTAAGGCTGTCAATTTGCAGGAATGAATTAATCTGGTTCTTCAAACCTTTGTACCAAAGTATAAAACCTGAGTTGGGAAAACTGAGACAGATGAACCCACATCCTGCAGCCAAGCCTGGATTATTTCTATTGCCAGGGACACCATGTACATTAGAAAAAGCTAAAAATAATCAAAAGAAAATGTATTTCACTTAGTCCAACTTGGCTATAGAATCAAGGCCTTAAAATAGCTTTGAAAGCTCAGAAGGTCTGGACAGATGTGGAGGCAATATTAAATACAATATCAGAAGTGTTTCACAGAATAGGCTAATAACTGTAAAGCACTAGTTCTTAGGATTATTTCTGTCCCAGTACACCTAAGGGAAATGGCACACTACATTAAGTGTTTGGCTCATTGAAAGTGGTTGTATTCAACCACCCTTCACTATGAGAAGTTAGTGCAAATAATAAAGAAATAAATACAATTTCTAGACTCCACATGATAAAATAAAAAAATAATTATATACAGACCTCATCCAGGGTCTCTTCAGACTTGGTTTCTTTGGGTTTATCTTCATTAAGCTTCACATTTTTTACTTGCTCAGACACTTTACTTATACTTTCAGTACCCTTAAAACGCTGTAAGGAAAATGTTGTAACATCATACCCAGGACAGGCTAAAACCAAGAAGCAACATCAAGATTTTCAGCCTCTCAATTAAATGAACATCTGCATAATAAATATAGGTTGTATAACACAATTGTGAATAAATGGTCTAAGGAAACGAAGAGCAAAGAAAGAATTTTGTTCATAATTTATTTTTAAACAATAAATTATTACCCTCAAACCAGCTTACAATATAAATTCTGAAATGAGAACCATGACCTTAGAAAGGCCAACTCATACCCAGAGATATAAACACTATTCAAATAACTCCTAAATAAAGATTTCTTTCCTGTGGAAGATATTCATTTCATAGTAAACAAATGTGGGAGAATGTCTTAAAATGTATTTTTGTAAAGCTCAGCCTAAATCTAAACCAGACTTTAAATTCATTAGTGAAATGGAAACTTATTTTCAATATAACATTTAACATATATAATAAAACAACAACAAAATACATTTAATATACACCATATGCTAAAGTAATACGGTAATACCACTGACCTAATGAATTTATAACTTCAGTGGACTTAAGAATTTGTTGTCTCAATTTAAGCTACAAAATCTAGACCCTTTGAAAATACTGAAACATTCTGCCATACTGCAGATTAGCCTTGCTAGATTTGACAGCTAGTCCACTTATGATAATAGTTCAGAAAAATTACAGGTGGAAAAGCTCCAACACATTCAACAAATCAATGCATTTTAAACATCTTTTTTGGAAATAAAATTTCAAAAGTGATGTTCTGCTAACAGAATCTAACAATACTCACCTTAGTTTCAAAAAGATGGTTATAGGCTGTAACCAAGTGGTCCTTGTTAGCTGTCTTGGCCACATTTTTAATGTTTCCTAATAATTTATGTTCTGCAAGAAACTATAAGGAAAAAAGCTGGGTAATCAAGATAACTTCTCCCGAGTAAGAAGTGTCTAAAATTAGAAAACGATCCTTTTATATTAGCAGTTGTGTTTTCAGTAGTACTAGTACTGAAGAAGAAATAAACCCTATAGTTTATACTCTACTTTGTTACAAAAAAAGTAAGAGATTTTTAAAAAATTCGGTATTTACAAGAATTAGTGACAAGACTGCAACTGTAGTGTTATGTACTGAACACAGTGTTTCATCCTAAACTTTTTCCTGTCAACACTCACAAAAAATAACATTTACACAGCAAGCACACTGTGGTGACTTGAGTCAGCTGCTCACTGCAGGAGGATACTTGGGTGCAGCCCTTGAGAGCCTCCAGCCAGGTTGGGCATAGCTATCCTGAGGCATTTGTAACCCATTCTTAGCAGACTAGGAAGAGTCACTGTTACACAAGCATGTAACATACATATGTTGAGATTGCTATGCTTAACATTATATATATAATTGCTAAGTATATGGGCTGTGGAGTCATATTATCTAGGTTAAAATCCTAGCTGTGTGGGCCGGGCGCGGTGGCTCATGCCTGTAATCTCAGCATTTTGGGAGGCTGAGGCAGGCGGATCACCTGAGGTCAGGAGTTTGAGACCAGCCTGGCCAGCGTGACAAAACCCCATCTCTACTAAAAATACAAAATTTAGCTGGCCATGGTGGCGCATGCCTGTAGTCCCAGCTCGGGAGGCTGAAGCAGAATTGCTTGAACCTGGGAGGCGGAGGTTGCAGTGAGCCGAGATCGCACCACTGCACTCCAGCCTAGGTGACAGAGCAAGACTCTGTCTCAAAAAAAAAAAAAAAAAAAAAAAAAAATCCTAGCTGTCTGACACTAGACAGGGGACTAAGCTTGTCTAAAGACTCAGCCTCCATATCTGTAGTGGAAGATTAATAACAGCGTCTACGTCAAAGAGTTAATATAAGGATAAAATGCAAAAATCCATTTAATGCATTTAGCATAGAGCCTGTCACACAGTAAGAACTTAATAAATATTGGGATTATGATTAATTCTGTATTTAATAGCTCAAGGTAACAGCGGAATTCCTTTTCTTTCAAATATAAGACTGCTAAGATGGCAGATGGACACTAAAATACTACTGCTGAAATAGCAAGTCGTAGTATAACTTTATCTGAAAATCACGTAATTGTGAGGATTTCCATAACTTCTTTGTTTCCTTATTTTATTCTGCTTCTTTTTCTGCCTTGTGCTCCTTGCTTAATTCCTAATTTTGTTACCTTCTCAAAGTTGTCCTTTGGCATCTTCTAAGCTTTTGATAAAGCAGTTAACATTATTAGCAGTTAACAGTTAACACTATCACTATTGTATTTTTTTTCTTTTTCTTTTTCTTTCAAAGATATGTTCTAAATAACAGCTGATGGGGAAAGGAGACAAAGTTGACTAAACGGAAGTAATCAGTTACCTTTAGCATGCTGGTGGTTTCTTGTTAAAGATTCCAGAAAATACCCAAAGCATAAAAGCATAAACATCTCTTTGATATCTTATGATTAATAAAATAATTATTGTCAAGTATAGGTCTAAGTGTTAATGATCACCGGAGATTATTATTATTTTTTTTTGAGACAGAGTCTAGCTTTGTCGCCCAGGCTGGAGTGCAGCGGCCCAATCTCGGCCCACTGCAACCTCCCCCTCTTGGGTTGAAACGATTCTCCTGCCTCAGCCTCCCCAACAGCTGGGATTAGAGGCGCCCACCACCAGGCCCAGCTAATTTTTTTTGTATTTTTAGTAGAAATGAGGTTTCGCCACATTGGCCAGGCTGGTCCTGAATGCCTGGCCTCAAGTGATTCGCCCGCTTTGGCCTCCGAAAGTGCTAGGATTACAGGAATGAGCCACCACGACCGACCGAGACTATGCATTTAAAAGATTAATATGTTATAAAAACATTTTGATAATCCAAGTCTGTTGAAATTGTTCCACGTGGCCCAGTTTTACATACGATTCCACATGGCATGATTTGTTTCATAAGAATATGATGGATGAAGTACATGACTGAGGTATTATTAAATGTTAATGATGTCTATTCTATTGTTTCAGATGAAATACGAATTGGCTTAAGAGAAAATAGTTCCATTAAAATGGGGTAAGATCCCCGACACATGTTCTTTCTTTTTCACCCTTGTACCTCCAAACACTGAGAATAGTTCTTGTTACAGATGTTGTATTAATATCTGCTAAATTAATCTAAGATGCGGATGCCAGGATAATAATTAAGGAAGAAGGCACTGGAAGTTGGAGAGTTCTTCTATCTCCCTGTCATGACGCCCGCCCAAAATGAAAATAAAATACAAGCTTCTCAAAATAACCCAGAAATAGTGGCTCACGCCTGTAATCCCAGCACTTTGGGAGGCCGAGGCGGGCGGACCACGAGGTCAGGAGATCGAGACCATCCTGACTAACACTGTGAAACCCCGTCTCTATTAAAAATACAGAAAATTAACCTGGCGTGGTGGCACGCGCCTGTAGTCCTAGCTACTCGGGAGGCAGAGGCAGGAGAATCCTTTGAACCCGGGAGGCGGAGGTTGCAGTGAGCCGAGATCGCGCCACTGCACTCCAGCCTGGGCAACAGAGAGAGACTCCATCTCAAACAAACAAACAAAAAAACCCAGAAACAGTTTTTCTAAAAGAAAAGTTTAGAATTTTAAAAAATGTATAGAAAACACAAGCAGGCTGCCGCTTGTAAGAGAATGCTGCGTGCACAACTATTTCAGCAATTTAACAGATGCATGAATGAACTTATTTTCCAAAGGAAAAACAAGTGTGACAAAAATAACTTGACTATAGACGGATGGTTAAGATGGAGACTATGCTGACAAATGGAGAGCCTACAGTATAAAGCATTTCAAATAAATTTCTTAGTCTGTTTATAACAATGACAGACCACTGCACAAGAGAAATGTGCATGTAGCTCCCTTAAAGTATAAAGGTGAAAAGGTCATTTAAAGGGTCGATATGTTAAATCAAAACTTAAACCACAACCTACGGATTTTTAAAAAATCACACGTATTAATGTTCAGTATTTAGTAAACTGTTGAGAAAAGCAAGTTGGATACACCGTTCCCACAGAAATCTTCACATCCCTTCCCATTTCCCTAGTAGCCGGCGCCCCGCTCCCAGGAGTCTCATCCACACCACTATTCCTCGGCCTCTCCGCCCTAGCCCCCAATATTCTCGGGTTCCTATTTTTCTGGCCTCCACCCCCACTCAAGGATCCCAATGAGGTTCTAACTCTACAATTGCAGCCTGTGTGCCCCAAGAAATAAAGCTGCTCCCCTGCCCCAGTAGAGAACGCCCGAGAGGCGGGAGCGAGGCACCAAAGCACAAGCTGGGCCGCTCCGGCCTTCCAGGCCACCGGCCGCGGGAAGACGAGGGCGGGGGCACAGAGGAATACGGAATGTATGGGCATCTCCAGGGGGGTGAGGCGTCCCTCAGCAGCACCAGCCCGGCCGCCCCTACGCCTCCGGTACCGAATCTGAACCGTGTTCCTGCAGAAACTTGATAATGTCCTTCTTGGGCAGCTGCTCACTGCGCAGCTGCTCCACGGTCCACGCCCGCTGTGGAACGGCCGCCGCCATCTTCCCCCGCTGCCTCCGCTTTACTGAGCCAGCCCGCCGCAGTTCGGCATCGCCCCGCCCCCTAGGGCGGGGCGTGGCCACTCACGGAGGTCGAGGGGCGGGCCTCTGCTCTAGCAGTCGGGATTGGGGCCTGTCTTTGAGTGACGTCAAGGCTGTGCTATGAGGGCTTCTTTGTTGAGTCCGGGTTGAAAAACCTACCGCGGTCGTCTCTGCAGTCGACTGAGTAGAAGACCGCTAGAGATCTTCGATTCTGAATTAGACCCCTTGTGAAGCGACCTCTGATGGTAGCGACATTTATCAACCATTACCCACATTTAAGGCAGCTATGCCTTTAAAGTCCAGTCTATAACCTGTTAAAAGAAAACAGCATTCAGGCTCCTTATCTCGTTTTATCTAGTTCTAGCCTAAAAAGTCACACCTGAAGTGCTTCAGTCCTTGTCGATCCGAAAACCCATATCCCACCATTTCCCTTTTAAAGATCACACAACCGAAACTTAAATACAAACTGCCCATCCCCTTCCCCCCATACAAATACGAGAAAGTTTGTCCAAAACGAAGTTCAGAAACTTGAACAAATAAAACAATTTATAAAGAAGCCGCACTCAGGATGCCACTTGCTGATGAGAATGACATTATTAATGCTTGTAACTCTGTGATGTATATTTTTTTCTCAGTACACGAGGAAACAAATTTACAGAGGTTACTCAAAGTCAGGTTTAGAGAGAAGTCAGGAATTATTTGAGATAGAAATCTTCGTTAGAGTGGAATAATTGCACACCGACGTTTATTATAATGCTCTTATCTATAATAAAGATTTAATAGTTGAACATCAGGACTCCTTACTTAAAAAAATCTAGGCTGACTCTGGGCATGTTGCTTATGAGTTAGCTCTGCTTTGCAAGGAGCATTAAAAAAAAAAAATTCTGACGAATAGCTGGACCAGACCACGTTCACTTCCCTTTAAACAATGAAAATATTAAAATAATGGGTTGTCACTCCCAGCGCGGTGAAAAAGAGACTTGGCATTTTGTTTTCTCAGCCCAGATAGAGATATAAGACAAATTATTCCTTCTACACATTTTTGCTTTTCACTTTATATTCTGATTTAAAAGTACAAGGAATGAGGCACGTTAGACGCTCAATAACATTAAGTTCCCAAATTGATGGCTATTCCATTGTCCCCGGGTATGTAATATTTTACAATAAATCTCTATTATAACATTTTAAGTGATTTATCACGTTAGCAATGACGCCCAGCCATCTAATCATTGGAAACGGAACTTAAATTTAGAGTTTGTTAAAACAAAACACCGGAACTGCACCGGGGACCATATTTAGAGTAACGCCTTAATAATGCGCATGAGTCTCCGGGAGGGCTGTGAAGGTTTCCGGGAAGCCAGCCAATCATTCCCAACGGAAACTCAGTGGCGGCATTTTCAACTGGATAAAATGGCCTTAGTCCCGCCTTCTCGTTCCAGAGTTTTGTGCGAAGGA
The DNA here is from genome assembly GCF_029289425.2 of Pan paniscus. Classification (NCBI taxonomy): domain Eukaryota; kingdom Metazoa; phylum Chordata; class Mammalia; order Primates; family Hominidae; genus Pan; species Pan paniscus. Next base: position 46,308,417 of record NC_073264.2, read on the forward strand.
AACCGATGGGGATCGGAACCGTAGCGGTTGAGCTGCTGCTGCTACGGATATCTGACAGAAGCCTTCGGTGGTTGTCGGCCTAATGAGCGGACGGCAAAGAACGCTTTTTCAGACGTGGGGCTCAAGTATCTCCCGATCATCTGGGACTCCGGGTTGCAGCTCCGGAACTGAGCGACCTCAGAGCCCTGGCAGCTCCAAGGCGCCTTTGCCAGCAGCAGCGGAGGCTCAGCTGGAGTCGGACGATGATGTGTTGCTTGTCGCGGCGTACGAGGCTGAGCGGCAGTTGTGTCTAGAGAATGGCGGGTTCTGCACCTCCGCGGGCGCCCTGTGGATTTACCCTACCAATTGCCCAGTGCGGGACTACCAGCTGCACATTTCCCGGGCTGCTCTGTTTTGCAATACGCTGGTGTGTCTGCCTACCGGACTGGGAAAGACCTTTATTGCCGCTGTGGTCATGTACAATTTCTACCGCTGGTTCCCTTCAGGAAAGGTGGTCTTCATGGCCCCAACGAAACCCTTGGTGACACAGCAGATCGAGGCTTGCTACCAGGTGATGGGTATCCCGCAATCCCACATGGCCGAAATGACAGGTATCTTAGACTGGACTAATTTTGAAGTAAGAGCTGGGAATTCCTGACCCATGTGGAATAGTTCCCAAGCTACAATATGTGCATCTTACGCCCTCCCTCTTAAAACATTCTCTACTTGTAGCAAGCCCAAAACTGATGAATAGGGTTGCTTTATTCAATCTTCAGAGAATATCTGCAGCTTGTCATAGTATTTTGAAGCTATTATGTGCGTATACCCCATGGGTAACTGAACATGATGTTTCCTGGCATTCTTCCTGAAAAAGATTTCTCAGTTGAAGAATTTGCCTCTCTTCAAATATGCCATTTTGTAGGAATTTTCTAAAGACAATTTGGTTGTAGTCCTAGATAAGTGCCAGCTTTGATATTTGGAGCACACCAGAACTTTAAAATGTAGCATTCCGATGAATTGTCAAATTGTTTTTCTCTTAATGTTACCAAAGCATGTTTGCATTTTGAAAAAGCCAGACTATTTATATTTTATAGATAACAGTCTGAAGTTTAGAATGTAGAATGTCACTTTTATTTTCAGGGTCTACACAAGCTTTCACCAGGAAGGAAATATGGTGCAGTAAGAGAGTGCTTTTTCTTACACCTCAGGTCATGGTAAATGACCTTTCTAGAGGAGCTTGTCCCGCTGCTGAAATAAAGTGTTTAGTTATTGATGAAGCTCATAAAGCTCTCGGAAACTATGCTTATTGCCAGGTAATAATTTTGTTAAACGGTATTTTGTATTGTAACTGTACTGTTAAAGAGAATTTTGGCGAATAGTTACTAGTGATGGAAGTTATTGACAATATTATTATAAAAAGCCTTTACGTCTATTATCTCAGAACAGATGGTGATAAAGAATATCTGTACTTTCTGTCATCCATTCAAATCAGTGTCTTCACTGCCTTTTGCTGTTATTGTTGTTTTTTCTTTTCTTCTATTTTAAGACTAACCAGATAATTAGTGTCAGATGTAGATCATGAGAGCCTAGTCATGGTTGGGACAGTGATCTAAAATAGGGTATGAAAGGAGTTTTGAAATTAATAAAGATTGGTAGTGGATATGCGGTGTCTTTTCTTGGCGGCTAGGTAAAATAATGACATAATGTATGCCACATACCTAACACAGTGCCTTCCAGTTGAGTACTCCAGGAATATAAAATAAGATGAAGTAGTGGGATGTGGTTGCAAACATCATTCATATCTTTGCACTGAATGAAGTTGACTTTCTGTTTCCCTCTTCTCCTAAGGGGGATTTTGCCTCTTCTACTCAAGGTCCAGGTCATTACTATTTTATGCTTAATAGTTTGAAAGCCTTTGTAGGCCATAGGGGATAAAGGTGGTGGGGACTCATTAAAAAATGTTTGGCTGGGATAACTCTCAAGATTTGAAAGAGATTAGACAGAAGAAGGCTAAAGACAGAGTATCTAATGAGGGGTAGAAGGGATGTAGGATGACTTCCAGATTTCTGACTTGGAAAACTGTGAAGATTGTGAGTTCTGGGTGGAGAGCAGGTTTAGGGGGAACGTGGAAAGATGATTTAGATGTGTTGAGTTTGAGGTGTCTATGAGGAATTCAGCTGTAGATATTCATTAGGCGATACTTGATAGAAGTATGGATCTTGCTGGAGAGTTCTGAGGTAGAGATACAGATTTGGAAATTATAAACATATAGATGGTAGTTAAAACTATAGTAGTTGGTGATGATAGGAGGAGATTATAGAGCAAGAATAAAAGAGGAAAAGGTAGGGAAAGTTAATTTCATTTAGGGCAAAGACATGAATTTCACTGCCAGTTTTTGAATTTGTATAGTCATTTCTTTGGGGACTGTAAACGTTATTGTATTATATCTCTGTGTTAGGGATGATTGTCATCTTTTTTAATAATTGATCTTCCTAATTATATTCAGGAAATGAATATAATATATTTTTCCACTTATTTATATCATTCCAAATTAAATTAATACATAGCATGTTAAAAATTTCCATCTGAGAGGGGCATTTAAAAAATTTTAGCTTGAGGCCAGGAGTTTGAGATCAGCTTGGGCAACATAGTGAGACCCTGTGTCTACAAAAATGAAATGAAATAATAAAACACTTAATAATTTTTTTAAATTCAAACTGTATGGAATACGTTTTGAAGATTTAGCTGGTAATTATTTTATTTTCAAAACATTTCTAGGCATTAGATTTTTTTTTTTTTAACAGCAAGGCTTTATGAATATAATGAAACATGCATTGACTTCATTAATAACCAGACAGCCCTGACAGCTTACACTGCATTGAATATTCCAGATATACATTCCAATAGGTACACCTGCTCCATGAGGTACACACCACCATTTCCTCTTCTACAAGATGCTTGAGAATTCTTCCTGAAAAGAAGTAATGTATTTGGCTTACTTTTCATATGTAATAGTTCTGGAAGGCATATTGATACATGTGCCATATAACAACAAAATGATTTCACTCAAAACTGCCTCACAATCTGAAAGAACACTTTGAATTTTGGCTATCATACAAAACATTTTTAAAAGCATCAATCCAGTAAGCAATCTTTTTGTCTTCCTTACTGCACTCATGACTTTTCAAAAATCCTTCTATTATATGTAAGGACCATCACTTCTAGCATTAAGCTAAACTGCAAATGGTCACTAGGGATATTTTATCTTGCATCAGTTTTTAATTATAGTTTTACTTGTTTCTGAAGAATAATAAGTATAATGTTATGTCTTCATATGCAATCTGTACCATATTTTTAAAAGCTCGATAAATATTTTTTCAGTATTAATCAAGATTCAGTGTTAGTCTTATTGGATTTGTTTTTGTCTTGGGTTGAAATTGGAGTGATTTTTGGATAATCTGGTTTTATTGTTTAATCCTGTGTTTAATTTGGGAACTATGGTATACTGAGAGCTGTTCCTGCAAATCAGTCTACTTGGAAGTGCATTTTCCTCTGTATTGGGAAATGAAGTGGTATATGGGAATCTGGCAAATTATCCCAGTATTAATCATACTAGAAATGGGTGTTGAGTTCAAACCAGAAAGTGCAGATGGTGGTTTGGTGCTACCGAGGAAATGTTTTAGGATTTAAAAGGAAATTTAGATTTTAAAGATTACCTCAAATGACTATATTTTGTAATGAATACACTTAATTTATATATTGTGAGCTGGGCGCAGTGGCTTGAACCTGTAATTCCAGCACTTTGGAAGGCCAATGCCAGGGATCACTTGAGGCCAGGAGTTCAAGACCGGCCTGGGCAGGGTGACTCTGCCTCTACAAAAAGTGAAAAAATTAGCTTTCACCACATTACAGGTATGCTGGCACATACCTGTAGCCCCAGCTGCTTGGGAGGCCAAGGCAGGAGGATCACTTGAGCCCCAGAGGTTGAGGCTACAGTGAGCTATGATGGATGGCATCACTGTGCTCCAGCCTGGGTGACAGAGTAAGACCCTGTCTCTAAAAAAAAATTTTTTTTGTGAGCTTTCCACATAAAATCTAACTTAAAAAAAAATCTTTCCCAAAATTTCAAATATAATTTCGTATTGCTATTTAAAATTCTGTGCAGTTTTATCTGTTAAGATTTCTCTTAATCTGTCAAGTGTGCATATGGGTATAGCCGTAAGGCTGAACTGTGGCCCAGACAATGGAAACTGAACTTTCTTCCTCTTCCATTTGACCTTAAAGCAGTCCTTTTGAGTTTTTTTTTTTCTTTTGTAGAGACCAGGTTTCACCATGTTGCCCAGGCTGGTCTTGAACTCTTGAGCTAAAGTGAACCACCCACCTTGGCCTCCCAAAAGTGTTGAGATTACAAGCGTGAGCCACTGTGCCGAACACCTTGGAGTATTTTGATTTGCCCTTTGAGTATTTTGATGTTGCAGTTTTTTCTGTAGAAGAAGCCCTACTGTGTTCTTGATCAGCATAGAGAATAAACCTAAATCATTTGCTCTTCAGATAATATAACTGGTGGTAGTTCACTCACTAGACCATCAATATACTGATGAAGGAATAATGATAAGGGACCATGTATAATAGGTTGTTTAACAGAACCACTGTTATTTTTGCATTGAACAGATGAAACTAAAGAACTTTTTTTTTCTTAAGGTTGTAAGAGAACTAGTCAAATATACAAATCACTTTAGAATCTTGGCTCTAAGTGCCACACCAGGTAGTGATATAAAGGTAAGTAAAATGTTTTTCCATTTATCACAGTTAAGAAAATAAAGCTTTTGGCCGGGTGCAGTGAGTCACACCTGTAATCCTAGTGCTTTGGGAGGTGGAGGTGGGAGGATGACTTGAGGCCAGGAATTCCAGACCAGCCTGGGCAACATGGTGAGACCTATCTCTACAAAAAATTAAAAAAATAGTGAGCATGGTGGCACACATCTGTAGTCCCAGCTACTCCAGAGGCTGAGTCAGGAAGATTGCTTGAGCTTAGGAGATGGAGGCTGCAGTTAGCTATGATTGCCACTGTGCTGCAGCCTTGGTGACAGAGCAAGACCCGTAATCCCAGCACTCTGGGAGGCCAAGGTGGGCGGATCACAAGGTCAGGAGATCCAGACCATCCTGGTTAACACGGTGAAACCCGGTGTCTACCAAAAATACAAAAAATTAACCGGGCATGGTGGTGGGCACCTGTAGTCCCAGCTACTCAGGAGGCTGAGGCAGGAGAATGGCGTGAACTCTGGAGGCGGAGCTTGCAATAAGCCGAGATCTAGCCACTGCACTCCAGCCTGGGCGACAGAGCAAGGCTCCGTCTCAAAAAAAAAAAAAAAAAAAAAGAAAGCAAAAAACATAAATGAATAATCCAAATAATAAGAACTTTTATATGGGGCCAGATCAGTTTTCCATTTTGGTATTTATCTAGTTTGACATGAGAACTACAACATTTCCTACAACCTGCCTAGCTTTTTTCCAGTGGTTGCAGGACTCCCCTCCCCTCCCCTCCCCTCTCCTTTCTCCTCTGTTCTCCTCCCCCTCCCCCTCCCCTCCCCCTCCCCTCCCCTCCCCTTCCTCCTCCCTGTTCCCTTCCCCTTCCCCTTACCTTCCGTTCCCCTCCTTTCCTCTCCTTTCCTTTCTTTCTTTCTCTTTTTTTTTTTTTTTTTTGACGGAGTTTTGCTCTTGTTACCCAGGCTGGAGTGGAATGGCATGACCTTGGCTCACTGCAACCTCCGCCTCCTGGATTCAAGCGATTCTCTTGCCTCACCCTCCCGAGTAGCTGGGATTACAGGCATCCATCACCACGCCTGGCTAATTTTTGTATTTTTAGTAGACACGGGGTTTCACCATGTTGGCCAGCTGGTCTCCAACTCCTGACCTCAGGTGATCTGCCGGCCTCAGCCTCCCAAAGTGCTGGGATTTCAGGTGTGAGCTACTACGCCCAGCCCAGGAGTTTCTTTAAGTTAGTAGTTTTCAGACTGCAGTGTGCATAAGAATCCCTAAAACCTGTTAAAAATACAGGATATTTTTAAATAGTAAAATGATTTTTAAAAGTTGTTACTGTTTTCAGTTTTTTAAAGTTTTATTTGGAAATAACTTTAGATTGCCAGAAAAATTGCAAAAATAGAAGTCTTCGTTTGGTCCTCTCCCATCTTCCCCTAATGTTAACGTATCATATAACCATAATAAAATTATCAAAGCCAGAAAATTAGCATTGCTATACCAGTAACTAATCTGCAGATCTTGTCTGAATTTTGCCAGTTTTCCCACTGATGTACTTTTCTGCTCCAGGGTTCAGTCTGTGATCTCACATTGTGTTGTCATGGCTTCTTAGTCCCTTCTAATCTGTGATGGTTCCTCTTTTTTCTTTTTTTTTTTTTTTGAGACGAAGTCTCGCACTGTTGCCCGGGCTGGAGTGCAATGGCATGATCTCGGCTCACTGCAACCTCCACCTCCCAGGTTCAAGCTATTCTCCTGCCTCAGCCTCCTGGGTAGCTGGGATTACAGGCACCCGCCACCATGCCCGGCTAATTTTTTGTATTTTTAGTAGAGACAAGGTTTCACTATGTTGGCCAGGCTGGTCTCGAGCTCCTGACCTCGTGATCCGCCCGCCCCGGCCTCCCAAAGTGCTGGGATTACAGGTGTGAGCCACTGCGCCCGGCCGCTTCCTCTTTTTTCTTGTTTTCCATGACCTTGATGCTTTTGAAGAGTAGGTGCCAGATATTTTGTAGAATATCCCTCAGTTTGGGTAAGTCTGATGTTTTCTCATGATGTGGTGACGTTATGCATTTGCTAACAATAATCCAGAAGTGATGCTGTACCTTTCTCAGCATATCCTATCAGGGAATAGATGATGTTGCTTTGCCTTTTTTACTTGTGTTGTAATCTTGACTTAGTTAAGATGATGTCTTCTTGGTTTCTTCCCTGTAAAATTACTGTTATTCCCTTTGTAATTAATAACTGTCTTGTGGGGGAAATACTTTGAGACTATGTAAATAATCCTGTTTTAGCATCCAGTGGTGGTTCTTGGCTTGCAACAATTATTGTTGTGGTATTTGCCTAATCATCCTTTCTCTCTTTTACATGCATTAATTTGAATTCTTCTGCAATAAAGAGTTTTTTTCCTTCTATGGGCCACAGTCCAATACTATTTTATCAATTTTATTAAGATTGTTCCAGCTTTGGCCGTTAGGAGCTCCTTCAAGCTCCTGTGTCCTTTAGACATGCACTTTTTTTTTTTTTTTAAACAGGGTCTCACTGAGTCCTCCAGGCTGGAGGGCAGTGCACAATAATACTCACTGCAGCTAAATTTCCCAGGCTCAGGTGGTTCTCCCACGTCAGCCTCCTGAGGAGCTGGGACTACAGGTGCCTGCCACCACACCCAGCAAATTTTTGTATCTTTTGTAGAGACAGGGCCTCCCATTGTTGCCCAGGCTGGTCTAGAACTACTGGTCTCGAACTCCTGGGCTCAAGTGATCCACCTGTCTCAGCCTCTTAAAGTGCTGGGATTATAGGCATGAGCCACCATACCTTGCCACTCTTTCTTTTAATGCTTCTGTAACTTTCTGACATCATAAGATACATTATGCTCCTTTAGTATTTTTTTCGGCCCAGCCATGGAATCAACAGTATGTCTGGGAAATTCTGGTTTCCTTTATTGAAGAATGGTAAAAATGCAGATTTTGAGACCTGTCCTATAATATTCTGATTTTAGTAGCTCTGAATGGTCTTCCATATTGAGTAAAGATTTTTTTTTTTTTTTTTTTTTTTGAGACAGAGTCTCGCTTTGTCACCCAGGCTGGAGTGCAGTGGCGCGATCTTGGCTCACTGCAACCTCTGCCTCCCGGGTTCAAGCAATTCTCCTGCCTCAGCCTCCTAAGCAGCTGGGATTACAGGTGCCCACCACCATGCTCAGCTAATTTTTGTATTTTTAGTAGAGACGGGGTTTCACCATGTTGGTCAGGCTGGTCTCGAACCCCTGACCTCGTGATCTACCCACCTCAGCCTCCCAAAGTGCTGGGATTACAGGCGTGAGCCACCACGCCCGGCTTGAGTAAGGATTTTATTGGATACATTCTGTGGCAGCCTTAAAAAAAATTTTTTTTTATTTTTATGGGTACATAGTAGGTATATATATTTATGGTATATATGAGATATTTTGATACAGGCATGCAGTGCATAATAATCACATCAGGCTAATGGGGTATCCATCACCTTAAGCATTTATTCTTTTTGTTACAATCCAGTTATACTCTTTTAGTTATTTTAAAATGTAAACTTATTACTGACTATAGTCACCCTATTATGCTATCAAATATTAGATCTTATTTATTCTATTTTTTTGTACCCATTAATGTAGTGTCCCCCCCCACCCCCCTCGCCCACTACCCTTCCCAGCCTCTGTAATCATCCTTCTACTCTCTATCTCTATGAGTTCAATTACTTTAATTTTTAGCTCCCACTAAAAAGTTAGAACGTGTGAAGTTTGTCAGCAAGTTCCCCCAGGCCCCGGGCAAGTCCAGAGATGCCATCTAGGAGCCAGAAACTAGAGTCAGAAACCTTAGAAATCTACCTTGTGCTCTATACTACTGCAGCTAAGCTTGCACTCAAAGCACAAGATGAAGTCCTTCTCACTCTTTCTTTCCACAGGCAGAGCAGCCTCTCCCCATGGTCACCACTACCATAGGCCCATGAGGTGTACTGCCAGTCTACTGCTGATTTTCATTTAAGGCCCAAGGACTCTTCAGTCAGCTTGTGCTGAATGCTGCCAGGCCTGGGACTCACCCTTCAGAGAAGTGGGTTCCCCTCTGGCCTGGGACAGTTTCAGAAATGCTGTTCAAGAGTCAAGGCCTGGAATCAGGTCCCCAAGAGCCCATTTGTTGCTCTTCCCCACTGTGGCTGAGCTGGTACCTGAGGTGTAAGACAAAGTCTCCTTTACTTCTGCTTTTCTCAAGCAGAAGTCTCTCATCATAGCCATCATTGCTAGAGATGTGCTGGGTTTCACTGGAAGCCAGCATGTCTAAGAGTCTCACCCAAGGCCCATGACATATTACCTGGGTATTGCTAATGGTTATTTAGGGCCCAAGGGCTCTTTAGTCAGCAGGTAATGAATCTTGCCAGGACTGTGTTCTTCCCTTCAAGGTAGCGGGTTTCCTTCTGGCCCAGGGTACGTCTAGAAAAGTTGTCAGGGAGCTAGGGTCAGGAACGGAGACCTCATGACTCTGCCCTGTCCTGTTGTGGCTGAGCTGATATCCAGGATGCAAGACAAAGTCCTCTTTACTCTTCCCTCTTTTTTCCTCAAGCAGAAGGAAGGAGTCACTTTCGTTTCTGTGAGCTGCCCAGACTGGGGTTGAATGAAGGGTGGTGCAAGCACTCCTTTAACTGTCCCAGCTGGTGTCTCACTAGGTCACGTGCCCCCCATGTTCATCGTCTCCAGAGCATTTGCAGGAACTTAAGTTCCAACCACTAGGATGGGGAATTCCCTTCTAGCTAGGGCTGGTCTAAATTCTCCTTCTGTGGTGGCATTGACTGAGTTCCACCTGGTTTTGCTTTTCACTGTGACAGAGCAACACTTAGTTCAATGCACAGTCTCCCAGAAACTGCACTCTCCTTCCCCCAGGTTCTTAGATTCTTTCTCCACACCACAGGGCCTCTGGGGGATGAGGGAGGGGTGGTGTCCATGATTCAAGATTGTGTTTCCTGGCTGAGCGTGGTGGCTCACACCTGTAATCCCAGCACTTTGGGAGGCCAAGGCAGGCGGATCAGGAGGTCAGGAGATCAAGACCACACTGGCTAACACAGTGAAACCCCGTCTCTACTAAAAAATACAAAAAAATTAGCCGGGCGTGGTGGTGGGCACCTGTAGTCCCAGCTACTCGGGAGGCTAAGGCAGGAGAATGGCGTGAACCCGGGAGGCAGAGCTTGCAGTGAGCCGAGATCATGGCATGGCACTCCAGCCTGGGTGACAGAGTGAGACTCCGTCTGAAAAAAAAAAAAAAAAAAAAGGATTGTGTTTCCTACCTCAAAGTGCCTCTTTTAGCAATATGAAGTGAATACCAGGTACTGTGATTGCTCACTTGATTTTTGGTTCTTATGAAGGTGCTTTTTTTGTGTAGATAATTGTCAAATTTGATGTTCTGTGTGGGCGATTATCTGTATTTCCATCTTGCTCCATGCTTCCAATGATAGCTTTTAACTCTTGCAAGCTGCAAGACTTTTTTTTTCTATCCTTTTTTTTGATGAGCTTAGAAATTCTATCCTATCTCTGGTTTTCTCCCTGACCTCGTTTAAACATTCATGTTTTTCAGTCAGCTTAAAAATGTCATCCCCCTTTGGGAGGCCGAGGCGGGTGGATCACGAAGTCAGGATATCGAAACCATCCTGGCCAACATGGTGAAACCCCGTCTCTACTAAAAAAAATACAAAAAAGTAGCCGGGCATGGTGGTGGGCACCTGTAGTCCCAGCTACTCGGGAGGCTGAGGCACAAGAATGGCGTGAACCTGGGAGGCGGAGCTTGCAGTGAGCCGAGATCGCGCCACTGCACTCCAGCCTGGGCGACAGAGCAAGACTCTGTCTCAAAAAAAAAAAAAAAAGTCATCCCTTCAGAAAGGTCTATTCTAACTAAGCTATCTTGTCAGTGTTCCTTATTTTGTTATTTTCTTCTTAACATTTGTGATAATTGGTCATTCTTTTGCGTATTGATTATTTTGGTCTTTCAGCGCCAGTAAAATATCAGCTACATGAATGTAGGGATTATGCCGATTTTGGTCGTTCCTCTGTCATTAACTCAATACCTGGCATGTGGGAGTTACTCATGTATTTCTTTCATGAATGAACTATTAAAAGCAATAAGCTTAATTTTATAAAATGGTCACAAATGTACTCTAGATTTTGAATACGTATAGGCCGCCAGTGATTATGGTGTTCCGTATTGGGTACTGCGCCAGGTATTGGGAATACTAAGATATGATTCTTGCCCCAGGCTGTTTTTTTCCCCCCGCCGAAACCAAGCCCTCAGAGCTTTCTTTTTTTCTTTTCTTTTTCTTTCTTTCTTCTTTTTTTTTTTTTTTTTGGAGACAGGGTCTTGCCCTGTCACCCAGGCTGGAATACAGTCGCAACTGTAGTTCACTCACTGCAGCCTAGAACTCCTGTGTTCAAGTGATACTTCAGCAGGTGCTTGCCACTTCGCCAGCAATTGTCATTTTTTTTGTAGATATGGGGTCTCACTATGTTGCCCAGGGTGGTTTCAAATTCCTGGCTTCAAGCAGTCTTCCCAACTTGGCCTCCCACAGCCCTGGGATTACACCCTTAGGCGTGAGCTGCTGCCCGGCCTAAACCCACAAGGCTTTCTATTTTTGTTTGGGCACCATGGCTCACACCTTTAATCCCAGCACTTTAGGAGGCCAAGGTGGGCGGATCACAGAAGTCAGGAGTTGGAGACCAGTTAGGCCAACATGGTGAAACCCCATCTGTACCCAAAATACAAAAATTAGCTGGGCATGGTGACATATGCCTGTAGTCCCAGCTATTCAAGAGGCTGAGGCAGGAGAATCGCTTGAACCCGGGAGTCAGAGGTTGCAATAACTTGAGATAGATTGTACCATTGCACTGCAGCCTGGGCGACAGAGGGAGGTTCCAAACCGCCCCCCCCCCCCGCAAAAAAAAAGCTGGGCGTGATGCCTCACACCTGTAATCCCAGCACTTTGGGAGGCCAAGGTGGGCGAATCATGAGGTCAGGAGTTCGAGACCAGCCTGGCCAACATGGTGAAACCTCATCTCTACTGAAAATACAAAAAATTAGCTGGGTGTAGTGGCAGGCGCCTGTAATCCCAGCTACTGGGGAGGCTGAGGCAGGAGAATCGTTTGAACCCGGGAGGCGGAGGTTGCAGTTAGCCGATATCGTGCCACTGTGCTCCAGCCCGGGTGACAGAACGAGACACCGTCTCAAAAAAAAAAAAAAAAAAAAAAAAACACACACACACAAAACAACTTTTAATTTTTACATACTCTCAGGATCCTCTCTTTTTTTTTTCTTTCTAATTGTTAATCGCACTGTCAGTACCATAGTCTCCTGCTACAGAATACAACAGATTATATGTTTTTTCTCCAGTTTCCTAATTTTACAATGAAGTCTCTTTATAAGCTTTGGGTACATGAAATTTAGTCCTGGAAATATATTCACGTCATATATGTTGATTTAAATGGAAAATATTCTACCAATTTATCAATAATTGATTGAGTATTGCTAATCTGAAATTTTTGTCTGAGTCTTTATAAAGACTCTATTTGTAAAGTACCAAACTACATTTGAGGAACTTTTTGGACATTTACAAATATTCTTATTTCTCGGATGCTTGGCTTGAAGGTCTGTGTGGGGAAAAGATGTTTCGGAAGCACTTTTCACCTGTTGTGCTATCTCTGATGTACTTTTTTTATAGGCTTATCTTCTTTCTTTTTTGTTACTTAATGATATAAATTTCTGGTGCTTCTGTCAAAATTTTACTGCTATTTTATTTCTGTTAGTGACTTAAACTAAAAAATTTTAACATGTAGTTTATAATCATACTTAATTGATTTCATATAGGCTGTGCAACAAGTTATTACTAACCTGCTAATTGGGCAGATAGAGCTTCGTTCTGAAGATTCTCCAGATATTTTGGCATATTCTCATGAAAGAAAAGTTGAAAAGCTTATTGTTCCGCTTGGTGAAGAACTTGCAGCCATCCAAAAGACCTATATTCAGGTAAACCATTTTTATGACATTTAGGGATTTCATAAATAAACTGGTAATTGAATTATTTCAGCTAACAGGATTTGGATGTGATAATATAGTTATCTTATTTTTATATAATTGATATGTTGAAAAAATTCTTTGAAGTTAAAATTTTTGGAATGAGCACTGTGTTTTGTATGTACTAGCAAACTGTTATTGAAAGGGAAAATACAAAAGATGGGCCATTTGTAAAGCAAATAATAGCCTTACATGGTTTTGTATTTTTTTAAGTAAACCTTATAACTGGAATATAGAACATGCACACACACACACACACACACACACACACAAACAGCAAAAGTAGACAAAGCATAAGTGTATTGCTCAGTGAATTTTCACAAATTGCACACACCCGTAACATGAACACGTACTGAGATTCAGCCAGAAGTTTCTTTGTTTTCTTTTTGTTGTTTTTTGTTCAGCTCACTGCAGCTTCCACCTCCCCGGTTCAAGCAGTTCTCCTTAGCCTCCCAAGTAGCTGGGATTACAGGCGCATGCTACCACATCTGGCTAATTTTTATATTTTTGAATAGAGACAAGGTTTCGCCTTGTTGGCCAAGCTGGTCTTGAACTCCTGACCTCAAGTGATTTTCCTGCCCCGACCTCCCAAAGTGCTGGGATTACAGGTGTAAGCCACCATGCGCCCGGCCCCCTGAAGTTTCTTTGTATTGAAATATATTTTCACTGTTGTCCTCCCTGATCCTTTATGCAGCAGTGCTTTTCATCTGGAAATTACTTCACCTACCTGGCAACATTTGGCAATGACTTGACACATTTTTGGTTCTTACAACAACAACAACAACAACAAAAAGGCAGGAGAGAAGGGGGAGGTAACAGGTGAAATGTGGAGTTATTATTGGCATCTAGTATATGGAGGCCAGGAATCAGCTAAACATCCTACAATGGATAGGACAGCAACCCCACAACAAAGAATTATCTGGCTCAAATGTCAATATTATAGCTGTTAAGGACCTGCTTAGACAATTGTCATTTTCACCGGGAGAAATTTGTGGTAACACATTGTTTTTCTGTAGTTCATAATTAGTGTCATGGTTGAACAACATGGTTTCACATTTTCATTGCCATGGATTAAAGATGGTTACAGAAATAGATAACCAAAAAGTTATCTGTCACTTAATCTATAGTAAGCCTTTCTTAAAGAGACATTTTGTAGTAATACAGCTTTTTTGTTTTTAAATTATTTGTAACAAAATTCTAAGCATTATTGAGTTAAGATATGGCAAAGTCTTTTTGTAATTGTCTCTTTGATACTAGTACATTTTTAATTGAAAATCATTCCATTTATAACAATGTAAATATGATAATTCTTATAATCATATACAAATGTAATTTAATTTTGTTAGTATTTTTAGAGTGCCTTATTAGGCAGTATGATCAGCAAAGTTGGAAGGGAGGAAAAAAAATGTATTAAACTAGCCATAATTTAGAAAATACAAATTAGGCAAAAATTTAAACAATTACATACTGCTGTAGTGGGTCTTCATCTATAGGTCTCCTTTTGTGCCATTAAGCTCATTTCCGCCTCAGGACTTTTTGTTTGCTGTCTCCTCTCTCTGGAATCCTTTGTCCTTAGAACCTCACATGGTAGACATACCTCATCATTCACATGTGAACTCAAATGTTCTCTTCTCAAAGAGAGTCTTTGTTCACCTTATTTAATAATGATCCCTTTCCTCTCAAAGACTCTACAGCATTATTGTGTTTTAGATTCTTAAATGCATTTGTTATAATGAAAATGATCTACTTTCTTTGTTCGCTTCTTTATTCTTCGGTTCCCTCCATTGGACTGTAAACTATATGAGAGCAGTGACAAATAAAGTCTTAGCCACACTATCCCCAGCATTTAGAACAGTGCCTGTTACACAGTAGATGGTTAATAAATATTTGTTGAAAAAAATGAATCAGTGAGTAAAATTAAATATATTCAGGACATTTCAATTTATTCAGTACTTTACAAACTACTCTACAAATATCTGCTGAGGACCTAAGTGCCAAACTGGTCTAGATACTGAGGATGTAACAGTGCAGAAATCAAAGGTCTTCGCTCATGGTACTTACACTTAGATTATAGTGTGTGTAGGTTGAGAGAGAGAGGAGTTAAGAAATAAACAGATAAACAAATGTGTTGTTAAATTACAGTTGTATATAATAATTGCTTATGTTGATTTTCATATGGCTATTATTTGGGGATAGATGTCAAGTAGTTTTAAATGTTATCATTGCTGAGTTTACTTAAACATTCATTGTAAGACAAACTTTATTAAATATATAATTCCTATTTTAATATGTGAGAAAATGATTGTACTTGAAAAAGGACTTTAGAGCAAGCTTAAACTAGATTGCTTTTAAATTTGCAGGTTTTGGAATCATTTGCTCATTCTTTGATTCAGAGGAATGTTTTGATGAGAAGGGATATCCCAAATCTAACAAAATATCAGATAATTCTGGCAAGAGATCAGTTTAGGAAAAACCCATCTCCGAATATTGTGGTAGGTATTTTTAAATAAATTTTGATGACAGATTAAATTTTCACTGAAAGCCAGGATAAAACATAGGTAATGATATTTTGGGTACCTATTAGCTCATCAATAATTGAAAAATGAGGCCGAACACAGTGGCTGATGCCTGTAATCCTAACAGTTTGGGAGGCCAAGGTGGGAGGATCACTTGAGCCCTGGAGTTCAGGACCAGCCTGGGCAACATAGTGAGGCCCTGTCTCTGCAAATGTAGAAGAAATAGCCAAGTGTGGTGGTATGTACCTACTCAGGAGCCTGAGGCAGGGTAGGATTGCTTGAGCCTGGGTGGTCGAGGCTGCAGTGAGCTGTGATTGCAGCATTGCATTCTAGCCTAGATGACAGAGTTAGACCTGTCTCAAAAAAAAAAAAAAAAAAAAAAAAAAAAAATCAGAAATGTTTATATAGTTTATAAAAGCATGAGAAAAATCTGGCAAGAATACAATGTAATGATTTGAATTAAGATAAATTTTACCTTTTAACTTTTTCTTTTTTTTTTTTTTTTGAGACAGAATTTCGCTCTATTGCCCAAGCTGGTGTGCAGTGGTGTGACCTTGGCTCACTGTAACCTCTGCCTCTCAGGTTCAAGCAAGTCTTGTGCCTCAGCCTCCCTAGTAGCTGGGACTACAGGCACGCATCACCACGCCTGGCTAATTTTTGTATTTTTTAGTAGAGAGAGGGTTTCATCATGTTGGCCAGTCTGGTCTCGACCTCCTGACCTCAGGTGATCTGCCTGTCTCGGCCTCCCAGAGTGTAATCCCAAAGATTACAGACGTGAGCCACAGTGCCCAACCTTTCTTTTTAACTTTTAAGAAGAATTTGTCTTTTAGTCTATTTATTTTGTAAAGTCTCAAAGCCATGAGAAGGTAGATTGTAACTGAATTTTAGACACAGAACATTTATTCTTACTCTCAATACCAGAGTTTGAAGGAAGCATCACAGCAAGCTTCTTATTTCTAACCTGCATTGGAAAAAAATAAATGGATAAAAAAATATCTATCAAACTAGGTCCAAAGTCAGAGAAGACACTCACAGACACAAAAAAGGGCACCGAGTCGTTCTTTGAACTGATAGGGAATGCCTGTGCAAAAGAACAGAGGCAATTGAATTAAAGCATGTGGGAGACAGTGAGCAGACCAATTTGGCTGAGGATTTGGAAACTGGATATGATAATATAGGTTGTACTACATGAGAGTAGCTTTGAGTATTATACCACGAAACCGGATATGATAATATAGGTTGTGACTACATGAGAGTAACTTTAACTATTATACCACGAAATGTGGTCTTTATCATATAGTATCTGGGGAAGCACTAAAGGAGTCTTTTCTGTAAAATTATAGTATATTATTATTTAAAACTTTAAAAAGATGTTTTGATTTCTGCTAGGAAATAGTAAATCTAAACCTGTTGAACTAGATCTTAACTGGAACTGGTGAGAGGTAATTAGGGTACCATTTTAGGGCATTTGTTAGTATCCTGGAATATTTAAAATCACTAACATTGATGTTAAGTGCTACTAAAAATGTTAGAAAACAGTAGTCTTCATCTCAAAGGAAAATAATTAGAATATGTTCTCCATGCTCTCCTTAAAAACTATCTTATCAGATAGATACACATACCATGTACTTCCATAAAGGAATGTGTCCTTCCTTTTTCCATGAGAGTAGTGGTTGAAAGCACAAGGCCTCTTAGCCAAAATTCCTGGGTCTAAATAGTGGTTCTGCTACTTAACATTTGTATGAGCTTCCTCATCTATAAAATGAGCATAACAATAGTAGCTACCTGCCAGATACTAAGATTAAGTGAATTGTGCAGGTAATGTGCTTAGAATAGTTTCTGGGGCTCAGTGTCAGATATTTTCACAGGACGTATACTTGGTATTAAAGGTGGGCATTAAAACAGTCTGATTAAATATTTGTACTTTTGCCAGTAACATTCATGAGGATAGGCCATATCTAACTTATTTCCCATTTCCATTGTATCTAGCTCAGTGCTTGACAGGTAGTAGATGCTTACTATATAGTTTTGAAAGAACAAATATATCTATATACTGCCAATTAATTTACCTGTAAAGAAAAACAATATAATTTTTTTCTCCTTTACTTATTCTTTTTAAAATGTAAGTTTCCTGTTTAATTAAAGAAAAAGAAATAAAGGGGCAGATTTTACATACAAAATACATTGGTACCTTTCCATAGCAACATCCTATAAGATGACATTTAATAACCAATCAGTTATAGCAGTGTAGAAGGGAATGATGATTATGATCATTTGGATTATATTATAAATGTTACACTGACTATGGCCTGACAACTTGGGCATGGAGCATGTATGTTCATTTATTTCTCTGGTTAAATTTGACATATGCTGTTTTTCTAGGGAATACAACAAGGCATAATCGAGGGAGAGTTTGCTATTTGTATTAGTTTATATCATGGTTATGAATTATTGCAGCAAATGGGAATGAGATCATTATATTTCTTCCTTTGTGGAATTATGGATGGAACTAAAGGTAAATTATATCAAATTATTTAAAGAAATAATGACATGTATTATTTTGGCTAAAGACATATTGAAGGGCTGGGCACAGTGGCTCATTTCTGTAATCCCAGCACTTTGGGAAGCCAAGGTGGGTGGATCACTTGAGGTCAGGAGTTCAAGACCAGCCTGGCCAACATGGTGAAACCCCGTCTCTAATAAAAATACAAAAATTAGCCGGGTATGATGGTGCACGCCTGTAATCCCAGCTACTCAGGAGACTGAGGCGGGAGAATCGCTTGAACCCGAGAGGCGGAGGTTGCCTTGAGTCAAGATCATGCTGCTGCACTTCAGCCTGGGCAACAGAGTGAGACTGTCTTAAAAAAAAAAAAAAAAAAAAAAGACATATTAAAGAGTTTGGATTACTTAAAAATGATTTATTTTAAAAAGCATTGGAATAATTAACAAATGGCCATGTTTCTTTGTTTTTAATAAATTCCTGGAGAAAAGGAAACCATTCATTAATACGTATATGAATGTAGAACTGCAAAAAGTTTCTGGTTTTCATGTTTACACTTGAAAAACTTACATTCATTGCTAAAGTTTAATTTCTTTTTAATAAATAATACATTTTATCAGTTTTATTATTATTTATTTGAAAACCTTTTCTTAATTTCTGAAGGGATGACACGGTCAAAAAATGAACTTGGCCGAAATGAAGACTTCATGAAACTCTATAATCATCTAGAGTGTATGTTTGCACGTACACGTAGTACTTCAGCAAATGGTATTTCTGCTATCCAACAAGGTCTGGTTTTTCTTTTAAAATTATGTATTGTGTTGTGTTTCTTAATCACAGTTAATTTTGAAATTTTGCTCCTTTGATGCAAATGTCTACAATTATTTATATTTTGTAGCAACAGATCTGTTAAATGTGTAAATATTTCATTTTTAAGATTAATATATATTCAAGTTTAAAGTTTATATGCTTTAAACAAT
The DNA here is from genome assembly GCF_029289425.2 of Pan paniscus. Taxonomy (NCBI): domain Eukaryota; kingdom Metazoa; phylum Chordata; class Mammalia; order Primates; family Hominidae; genus Pan; species Pan paniscus. The sequence continues at coordinate 46,327,219 of NC_073264.2, forward strand.
GTTTAAACTTCTTCAAACAAGTTTACAAACTTTAAACATATAACAGATGTTGGTAATTGTTAGTGGTAGTAAAAATTCTCAGAACTATCAAAACCTGATTTATAGTTTGATATGTATTTTTGCTTTCTTTGCTGCTGATTCCTCTTTAGGTTCTCTCAGAATGAAATTTTTATGAAAGTTCAAAGTTCATTTTACAGTAAGACTTACGTGCTACCTAGATGTTACCTCTGGTTTAAGTTTTTTAAAAATTAAAAAAAATCCAACATATGCATTGGAAAAGATAACTTTAATATACATTAGTGTAATTGAATATGGAAAAAAATAGAAAAAATTTTTGATATTTTTGTTTTGTTCCAGGAGATAAAAATAAAAAATTTGTTTATAGTCATCCAAAGTTAAAGAAATTAGAAGAAGTTGTAATTGAACACTTCAAGTCATGGAATGGTAGGTCATATTTAGTAGCTTTAAGGCAAGACAAAGTTATTGCAAGAGGTAAAACTTTACTTATGGCTGGGTGCAGTGGTTCACGCCTGTAATCCCAGCACTTTGGGAGGCCGAGGATCACGGGAGGTCAGGAGTTCAAGACCAGCCTGACCAACATGGTGAAACCCCGTCTCTACTAAAAATGCAAAAATTAGCCAGGCATGGTGGCACATGCTTGCAATCCCAGCTACTTGGGAGGCTGAGGTAGGAGAATCGCTTGAACCTGGGAGGTGAAGGTTGCAGTGAGCCGAGATTGTGCCATTGCACTCCAGCCTGGGCTATAAGAGCAAAACTTGAAATAAATAATCTCGAAAATAAAACAAACAAAGAAAAACCTTCAACCTATTAGTTTATTCTAACATTTCTTATGGAGAAGGTGGGCTTTTAATTACTCTGGATAATGAATACTAAAAAGCTGTGAGAAATTTTGGAAGGGTTAGGGCAAGGGTGGTGGTGGGAATGTTAAGAATAAGGTACTATATAAGTTAGCTTGGGGTAATATAAGGGAAGTGGAGAGTAAAACAATATATAGTACCAGTAAAAGAGTAAAAAGTAGATTAGGAGAGAGAGAGTTATAGAGGAGTGCTGTTTTATATAGGATGGTTATAGACGACTTCTCTGTAGAGGGATATTTAAAGTGATGATGGAGATAAGGGAGGAAGCCTTGTGAGTTTTGGAGGCTGGGGGAGAGAGAATTCCAAGCAGTAAAAATAGCAGATTCAAAGGCCTTGAGGTGGCAGTAGGGTGCTTGGTGTGATTAAACAGACCAGCGTGGTTAGATTGAGGCTACAAGTATGACTGAGCCTACAAGTGGTATAGATGAGAGGTATGCAGATAATATCAGACTTTAGTTTTTAATTTCTGAATATTTGTGCTTTGCAAAACCAAACAGAGGTATTTGTAGCAGTGGAATGACATGACATTTTAAGGATCACTCTGGTAGTTTTGTGGAGCATAGACATTGATAACCTAGAAAAGTATTACGATAGTCTTGGATGATGACACATAATAGTGGTGTTCATCAAGGCAATAGTGGTCAAGGTGCTGGGAGATAGATTCTAGATATATGTTCAAATTGGAGCCAACTTATTTATTGTATTTGTTGATGGATTGGATGTATGATGTAAGAAAAAGGGAATTGGCCAGGTGCAGTGGCTCACACCTGTAATCCCAGCACTGTGAGAGGCCGAGGTGGGCAGATCACGAGGTCAAGAAATCAAAACCATCCTGGCCAACATGGTGAAACCCCGTCTCTACTAAAAATACAAAAATTAGCTGAGTGTGGTGGTATGTGCCTGTAGTCTCAGCTACTCGGGAGGCTGAGGCAGGAGAATCTCTTGAACCTGGGAGACGGAGGTTGCGGTAAGCCAAGATTGCGCCACTGCACTGCAGCCTGGCAAAAGAGTGAGACTCCGTCTCAAAAAAAAAAAAAAAAAAAAAAAAAAAAAGGAATCATATGGCTGGGTATATACATTTATGTGTACATGTTTGCAAATGATTACGTGAGCAAAGTGAAAAATGAAGAATAGAGATAAGTATGTGAGGTAATATGTATGTTAATTAGCTTGATTTAGCCATTTCACAATGTATATAGACATCTCAAAACATATTGTACAACATAAATATATACAACTTTTATTTGTCAATTAAAAAAAAGAATAACAAAAGAAAGAGCAAACATGTTAAGATGTTTTTGAGACACCTAAGTGTCAAGTAGGCATTAGATAACCAAATCTGGATCTCAGAAGAATGATTGCTGCTGTTTTTACATATTTACATATATGTGAATACATTTTGGAGTTACCAGCATAAAGGTAATATTTAAAGTTTCAGGAATAGATGTGATTATCAGGACAACAGTTTAGAGATATACAGAGGAGGGTCCAGAATGGAGTCCTGAAGAATATCAACAGTTAAGAGTTTGGAGGAAAAAAAGCCACTAAGAAGCTTGGGGAGGAAACTGGACAAGTAAAATGTCAGAGAAGCTGAAGAAAGAGACTATTTCAGAAGGAAAGAGGAAAGTGTGTTAAACTAAAAAGTGTCGATTGAACTTGGCAGTATGGAAGTTATTGATGATTTTGCTGGAAGGAGCTTTAGTGGAATGAGGGTAAAAAGGCAGGCTGTGACAGATTGAAGGAGATACAGGTTTTGTGATGAAAGTAGCAATTCATTCAGGAGCTGGTCACATACAGAGACTTGATGCTTGATGCAATGATGATTCAAAAGAAGTTTGTTTAGAATAATTTTACTTGGAACAGCTGCTTCTTCAAGTCCTACGTTTTGTTTTTGTATTGTAAATTAACTTTATATTTAATAAGTCATTTATTCCTTAGAGGAGTTGTGAAGATTAAATGAGTTAACATACATAAAATGCTTAGTGCGGTCCTTGGAACACATATGATGATTAAGATAATAAAAATCAGTAGAGGTTGGATGTGGTGGCTCATGCCTGTAATCCCAGCACTTTGGGAGGCTGAGGTGGGCAGATCTCTTCAGCCCAGGAGTTCGAGACCAGCCTTGGCAACATGGCAAAACCCCGTCTCTACAAAAAAATTTTAAAATGTAGCTGGGCATGGTGGCATGAGCCTGTAGTCCCAGCTACTCAGAGCATGAGGTGGGAGGATCACCTGAGCCCAAGAGGTCGAAGCTGTAGTGAGCCATGATGGTGCCACTGCATTCCAGCCTAGGTGACCAAACATGACCCTGTCTCAAAAATAAACAACCAAAAACCCCACACAGTATGCAATAATTAACCAATTACTATATGTGCAAAACTATATACTGTTTCATTTATACATCAATCCATATTAGATATGAAGAAACTAAAGCTTAAAGAGCTTAAATAACTACCATGATCACCAATCACCCAGAGAATTAAGTGCCCAGCCACAAAGATCATGTTCTTATTAGTGCATTCTACTGCCCGCCACCCCCCTACCTCACCCGCCCCCCAGCAGAGACATATCGGGAGCAGCTTTGGAATTCACTGTAGGGTATGTTCTGCAGTTGTCTTTGGAGAATTTGAAAGTATAGTAGCTTTGAGGACAGAATGCATGGCTTGGATTAAGACATTGCCTTTAGTGAACAGAAAGGAAAGGGAAGACTTATGAAATTAGGGGGAGCTGCATAGTTCTGTGCTTCTGGCTATCTTAGAAGGTAAAGGGAAATGATAGCCATTATGCCTCAGTTGAAGGACTAGTCAAAAGTGATTCAGATAATTCATATTTGATTTGTTTAGGATGTTATTTTATGACAGCCAATGATAATAAGCTAAGATTATTAAAATTAATAGAGAATATAGTTTAAAAAATTTCAAGATGTTTGAAATTATTTATTTATTTGTATGTTTGTTTATTAGAGACTGGGTCTTGCTATGTTATGTTGCCCAGGCTGGTCTTGAACTCCTGGGCTCAAGCGATTTCCCCATCTCAGCCTCCCAAGTAGCTGGGACTATAGGTGTGTGCCACCACATCCAGCTGAATTATTTTTTTGAAAGAATTATCATTCGTTAGCATTAACACTTTCAGGTTTGTCTTTTGAACTAGTTCTTGTCTAAATGCTTTGTAAAAAGTTGTAATTAAAGTTTTTATATATATATAGCTGAAAACACTACTGAAAAGAAACGTGATGAGACCCGAGTTATGATCTTCTCTTCATTTCGAGATAGTGTTCAAGAAATTGCAGAAATGCTTTCACAGCATCAGCCAATTATTAGAGTAATGACTTTTGTCGGCCATGCCTCAGGGAAAAGCACGAAGGGTTTTACCCAGAAGGAGCAACTGGAGGTAATTATTTTTGGAATTGATAAAAATAGAAATAAGATTGATTAGCTTTGCACTTGTTCTTTTTTTGTTAGTTTTAACTCACTGGTCAATTAGCTACTTAAAAAGAATTTTACAGTAAACGTGTAGGTAAAAATAAGCATATTTTGAAAGATGATAACAAATGTTTTATGTGGTTTTGGAACTTTTTTTTTTTTTAAGTAATGTAAAGTGTAAAAGTTAAGCAGAAAAGCTCTGGAATTATATTAACTGGGTTGGAATCCTGACTCTACCACTTAAAAGTTTCTTTACTTCTTCTTCCTCAGTTTTCCTTATCTGTAAACATACATCATAGAGTTGTTGTAAGCATTGAAAGAGATCTTATTGTAGAGCCACCAATAAATGTTTATTGTTTAAGTTGCTTTAATAATTTATTCTAAACAAATAATTAGCCTATCTCTTTTTATTTATTTAAAAATCTTATTTTAAAAGTGGGGTCAGAAGAAACCATGATAGTATTTAAGGTAGCCTTATGCTCTGAGTAAGAGGACATTCGGTTTTCTAAGGGCTGTGATGTTTTGAGGGAAATTTTACATTATTGATTTTTATAAAATCTATGCAGCTTTTTATAAATTAACTATGTAAGTCTATACTTGAGTAGTGACTGACAATTAGATATCTCTTTAATTTCTAATTAATTTTGACAGATCCTTTTTTGATTCTGCAGATGTTAGTAGATGAGGTTTTTTTTTTTGTTTTTGTTTTTTTTTTAGATGGAATCTTACTCTGTTGCCCAGGCTGGAGTGCAGTGGTGTGATCTCGGCTCACTGCAACCTCCGCCTCCCAGGTTCAAGCAATTCTCCTGCCTCAGCCTCCAGAGAGCTGGGATTACAGGCACCCACGCCTGGCTAATTTTTGTATTTTTAGTAGAGATGGGGTTTCATCATCTTGGCCAGGGTGGTCTCAAACTTCTGACCTCTGGTGGTCCGCCTGCCTCAGCCTCCCAAAATGCTGATATTACAGGCATGAGCCACCTCGCCTGGCCGGGAGGTAGTCTTCTTCTTCTTCTTTTTTTTTTCTTTTTTAAATTTTGAAATGGAGTCTCTCTCTGTCGCCCAGGCCGGAGTACAGTGGCCCAATCTCAAGTCACTGAAACCTCCGCCTCCCGGGTTCAAGAGACTCTCCTGCCTCAGCCTCCTGGGTAGCTGGGACTACAGGTGCCCACCACCACGCCCAGCTAAGTTTTTTTGTATTTTTAGTAGAGACAGGGTTTCACCATGTTGGTCAGGTATTCTTTTTTTTTTTTCTTTTTTTTGAGACGGAGTCTCGCTCTGTTGCCGAGGCTGGAGTGCAGTGGCACGATCTCAGCTCACTGCAAGCTCCGCCTCCCGGGTTCACGCCATTCTCCTGCCTTAGCCTCCCGAGTAGCTGGGACTACAGGTGCCCACCACGCCCAGCTAATTTTTTGTATTTTTAATAGAGACGGGGTTTCACCGTCTTACCCAGGATGGTCTCCATCTCCTGACCTCGTGATCCGCCCGCCTCGGCCTCCCAAAGTGCTGGGATTACAGGCGTGAGCCATGGTCAGGTATTTTTTAAATACCTTTTATACCTGCCCTCACTACACCGAGAAGAGTCTGTTTAAGCTGACTGGATATGGTGGGGAGTGCCTTCCTGAATCTGAAAATAATACTTTTGCCTATCATCAAGTCAGGTTATACATATTTTTAAGGCATCTAGTGGGTGATTACTACTCTTAACATATATGTATGAATGAAAAATGAATTGGATTTTTGCTGTGGAGGTCAAGCATTTTCATTATTTGAAATACCTGCAGTACCCAATCCGATCTCTGATCAATTTCAGTATTACCTAAAGTCATTATTTCCTGAGCTTGTCAGGCACCGTAAGAACATTATTGATTTTACTGACTTTATCATTTACTCATTTATGTCAATAATATTTTAATGTATGCCAAAGTAAAAACTTTTTTTTATTACTCCTATATGTAATTGCTTTCATAACAGCTGTTTTATTTTGAAACGAGCTTGCAGGCAAATAATTGTACATTGTCCATTTATTTAGAAACACGATATTAAGTCAGAAGAAATTGGGGGGGCCAGATCCTTTAGGGCCCTATATGTCATTTCCATTTTAATGACTTTCTCTTTTACTCTGACCGAGATGAGAAGTTCTTGGAGAGTTTGGGGCAGAGGATGGTCTTAGCTCGGTTTATATTTTAAAAGAATCAGCCGGACACTGTGGCTCATGACTGTAATCACAGCACTTTGGGAGGCTAAGTTAGGCAGATTGCTTGAGGCCAGGAGTTCGAGACCAACTAGGGCAACATGGTGAAACCTTATCTCTACCAAAAATACAAAAATGAGCTGGGTGTGGTGGCATGTGCCTGTAGTTTCAGCTACCTGGGAGGCTGAGGAGGGAGGATGCTTGAGCCCAGAGGTCGAAGCTCCAGTGAGCCAAGATCACACCACTGCACTTCAGCCTGGGCAACACAGTGAGACCCTGTCTCAAAAAAATAAAAAAAAATCATGCTGGTTATTGTCTGAAGAATAAACTGTAGGGGCTAAGGGTGGAAGTGGAGAGACCAGTTGGGAGACTTATAACAATTTAAGCTGAAGATGATGGTGACTTGGACTAGCGTGGTAACAAGGAAGGTGGTGAGAAATGGTTAAGTTCTGGATGTATTTTGCAGGTCAAGCTGACAGGGTGTATTGACAAATTAGAGTGGGATATGAGATAAAGGCATATGAAGTCTGACTGTAGGATGACTCCAAGGTTTTTGGCCTGAGCAACTGAAGGAGCTGGTATTAACTAAGATGGATAAGACTGCAGGAAAGGCCAGGTGTGGTGGCTCACGCCTATATTCCTAACACTTTGGGAGGCCAAGGCAGGTGTATCATTTGAGGTCAGGAGTTTGAGACCAGCCTGGCCAACATGGTGAAACCCTGTCTCTACTGAAAATACAAAAATTAGCCAGGCATGGTGGCGGATGCCTATAATCTCAGCTACTTGGGAGGCTGAGGCAGGAGAATTAGGGAATATCAGGAGCTTGGTTTTAGATGAGTTAACTTTGACATGCCTCTCAGATTAATGCTTTTCAAACTATTGAAACTGGTAGAGGACCAGTTTATTTCCCCCACTACATGACATACTGATACTTTTGAACAATAAAAATGAATTACTAGAAAGTAAAATGAATGAAAAATAAAGTTCTGGTCCAATTTTTAAAATATTACTAGAGTCAGCCAACAAAATTACTCTGTCAAGTGTCTAAACCCTTACTTTCAGTTATTGTACTTACCTTGTTGTCAGCTAGTAATAAACAGTTTTTGGACAGGCACCAGTAATAAACAGTTCATGGAGCACACTTTCAGTAGCAGTCTTTTAAACATCAAGCAGAGATATTGGATAAACAATTGAATATATGTCTTGAGTTTGTGGAAAGGGTTCATGGAAGTGTATATTCAATGGCAAATTAATATCAATCTTAAGCATGGAAGTAACAGTTTAGTTTATACATGTTAACTAAAAAGAAAATTGACATTCTTTATTAATCTGTTAGTTATATTAAGAAAAAATGTATCTAGCACTGTGGCCTTTTTTTTTTCTTTATCTGGGCAAAAAGGACATCTGCTTTACTATGTTATATGCAGGTTGGCTTAATGTCAGTACAAATTCCAAAGGAAATGAATTACTCTTAATGTTTAATCATGATCATTGTTTCTCCCTGTACTCCGAGGATTTCCATATTGAAAGAAAATCCTTGGACCAGTGCAACTGAAATGTTCATGAGAAGACTTAACATAATACATTTATATTTATTGTCCTACTTTTAAGGTTGTTGTTTTTCACAATACAACTAGCTTACAGATTAAGTTAGGTTTTTGGAGTCAGAGACACTAACATTCAAATACTGATGATTATTAGTGAGACATTAGGCAAATAGCTTAACTTTTCAGATTTTCAGTTTGTTTAATAAAATGCAATGATAATATCTACCTCATAGGGTCGTTGGCAGTAGAAACTAATATATAAAGTACTTAGTTTGGTACCTGGCACATAGTGTGCCCTTGCACATAGTAGCTATCATTATTTATCAGCTAATTCAGCTTTTGATGTTGCATTATCTCACTTAATTACCACCTCCACCACTCCACTGTACACAAACTCACAATGTTGGTATTGGTCTGTATGGAGAAACTGAGGCTCAGAGCAGTTGAGAACTAAGTTTATAAGGCTTAAGGGACTTTCATTAACTTTTTCATTAACTCCTTCTCACGCTATTGTGGTTTCATTAAACTGATCAGAGAAATCCTGGAATGGTAGTATAAAAGGTAAGATATGACTTCTAAGAGTAATACAACATTCTTACAAATATTATAAGAAATATTTATAAACCTATTTCAGATAAAACTATACATTTAGGTCTAAGGTATGATAAATAGGAGTGATTGCTGTAGGCCATTTCCCTGCCCTATTCCCCTTTCTGTGGTGCTAAAAGTAAACTCTGGGTTTTCTCATTCAGTGACGAACTTAAATTGTTGACAGATCCTTTTGACATCACAACCATTACTAAAGCAAAATTATTAGAACTGTTTATTTTACCATAATCTCTTTTGGCTTATATTGCTAGTTGGTTGCTTCTTTTCCTATTCTATACTATCCTTGATGCTGATTTTTTTGCTTTGTTTTGTTGAAACGAGGCTTTACTCTGTTGCCTAGGCTAGAGTGCAGTGTCACAGTCATAGCTCACTTGCAGCCTTGAACTCCTGGGCTCAAGAGATCCTCCTGCCTCGGTCTCCCAAGTAGTTAGTGCTACATGCATACACCATCATGCTGGGCTAGTTTTTTTATTTTTCGTAGAGACAGGGTTTTTCTATGTGCCCAGGCTGAGCTTGAGCTCCTGGACTCAAGCAGTCTTTCTGCCTTGTCCTCCCAAAGTGTTGAGATTACAGGCATGAGCTGTGGCCAGCCTTGAGGCTGATTTTTAATCTGATTTTACTATTTTTCAGGTGAGTGGGGAAAAATATGCTTTGATCTACAGTTCTCTTACATTTGCATGTAGTTATTTTTCAATTGTTTTTATTTTAGGTAGTGAAACAGTTTCGTGACGGTGGTTACAACACGCTGGTTTCTACCTGTGTGGGTGAAGAAGGTTTGGATATAGGAGAAGTTGATCTTATAATATGTTTTGATTCCCAGAAGAGCCCAATTCGTCTTGTACAACGAATGGGTAGAACTGGCCGTAAACGTCAAGGCAGGATAGTTGTTATCCTTTCTGAAGGACGAGAGGAACGTGTAAGTAGAGCTGCAGAAACACAATTTGACACTTGAAATTTGAGAAATACAGCCCAAAGGTGAATATCAATATGCTAGCATTCCAAGTCCAAACACTCTGTAGATAGTTTTGGTTTATTTTCCCCCACTTTGTATTGGATTCTCTCTTGTAACTAGGAGAATTTTTGACTGGATTCAGTTTCCTAAGTTTTATCCATCTAAAGAAACACATTTTTAATACTTAAGTAGTAATTCAGAGATACCTAGATCTAAAAACCAATATGTATTACTTTGTTTTACTATTTTCCTGTGCTTCTAAAGAAGGCCTGTGCTTTGTGTTTAGTTTACTTTCTTTCTGAACTATAGTAAACTGAGAATCATTTTTTCCTTTTCAAGGGCTGTCAAAATAACTGACTAAATAAGAAACAAAGAACATGTATCAGAGACAGTATGAAGCCTGAAAAACCCAAAATATTTACTTTCTGGCCCTTTTTGGAAGTTTGCTGATGCCTATTTTAAGTGATAAGGAACTTGAATTATATTCATACTGTGCTACAATCTTGAGTGACAGGCCTTTCTAAATAAGATGTTACATAAAATATTATTTTGTGTTTGTTACACTAAAGTATTAACTAACTTTTGTAACTTATCGAGACTAGTTCAGCAGCCAAATATATAGATTCACATTAAAGGTCTTAACAGCCATGATAATTTTTAAAAATTGATTTTAGGCTGGACATGGTGGCTCACACCTGTAATCCCAGTACCTTTAGGAGGCTCACTTGAGGTCAGGAGTCCGAGACCAGCCTGGCCAACATGGTGAAACCCCGTCTCTACTAAAAGAATACAAAAACGAGACAGGTGTGGTGGCGCACGTCTGTAATCCCAGCTACTTGGGAGTCTGAGGCAGGAGAATCGCTTGAACCTGGGAGGTAGAGGTTGCAGTGAACCAAGATCCCACCACTGCACTCCAGCCTGGGTAACAGAGCGAGACTCCATCTCCAGAAAAAAACAAACAAACTGATTTTAAATATTTTATATACTCTTTAAAATCATCCTGAAAAATGAATTATTTCTCTAATACTTTTCGTGTGATTATAGCATATTCATATGTAACATCTAGTTTATCCATAAAATGATCCTAATGAAATGTTTGGTAAAAGGCCGTGTAATATCAGTGAGTGGAATTGGGTTCTAATTGTATTCCCTAGCCAAGTTACTTAACCTCTCCATTCACTTGTTAGGTTTCTTATCTGTAAAATAGTAACAGTGGCCCCGTTTACTCAGTATTTACATTGTGCTGTGTAATGTTCCAAGTTTCAGATTCATTATTGTATTTAATCCTGTCAGCACCCTGCAAAGGGAGTAACGCTTTTGTTGTATACAGGGAAGGAAACTGAAGTGTAGAAAGACGAACAAACTGAAATAAGGGAATAGTTTTAAAAAAACACAAGACAACCTTACACTTCTATGTAAATATCAGTCTTTTTTAAAAACAGCAAGCTAACAAAGATAGATTTACTTTATGCAGTATAACTGCTAAGGTGGGCTTTTGTAATAATGGACTTTGAAATGATTTTCTTTTTAAAAAAAAACAACAAAAAAAACGGAGTCTTGCTGTGTCACCCAGGCTGGAGGGCAGTGGCATGATCTCGGCTCACTGCAACCTCCATCTCCTGAGTTCAAGCGATTCTCCTGTCTCAGCCTCCTGAGTAGCTGGGACTACAGGCGCGTGCCACCATGCCCGGCTAATTTTTTTTTTGTATTTTCAGTAGAGACGAGGGTTCACCATATTGGCGAGGCTGGTCTTGAACTCCGGACCTTGTGATCTGCCCGCCTGGGCCTCCCAAAGTGCTGGGATTACAGGCGGGAGCCACCGCACCCAGCCTGAAATGATTTCCATTAAAGGTTAATCTAACAGTTTACTGATAGGTTTTAAAATTCAAGACAGCTGGGCTCAGTGACTCACGCCTGTAATTTCAGCACCTTGGGAGGCCAAAGCTGGAGGATCACTTGAGCCTTGGAGTTCAAGACTAGCCTGGGCAACACAGGGAGACACCATCTCTACAAAATAAAGATTAGCTGGGTGTGGTAGCTCACACCTGTAGTCCCAGCTACTCAGGAGGCTAAAGTGGGAGGATCGCTTGAGCCCAGGAGGTTGAGGCTGCAGTGAGCCCTGATCACAGCACTGTACTCCAGAGCCTGGATGACAGAGTAAGACCCTGTCTCAAAAAAAAAAAAAAAAAAAAAAAATTCAAGACAACAGAAGCTCCATTTTCTAAGTATTTAAGTGGATCGGGGTTTAATTTTATGTTTACAATAAATCCAAACTAATAATTGCTTGTTATGGACAAATTGTTATTTATAAAAGTAATATAATCTGACATTTTCTATTTGTTTTTACAGATTTATAATCAGAGTCAGTCCAACAAAAGAAGTATATATAAAGCTATTTCAAGTAACAGGCAGGTCCTTCATTTTTACCAAAGAAGTCCACGAATGGTTCCTGATGGAATCAACCCAAAATTACACAAAATGTTCATCACACATGGTGTCTATGAACCAGAGAAGCCTTCTCGGAACTTGCAGCGAAAGTCATCTATCTTTTCCTATAGGGATGGTAAATAAATTTTGCATTTGACACATGCATTTTTCCCCTGTTCTTACTTAGCAGGTCGTATCTTGATATAATATTTCTTGTTTGAAAAACTGAATATATGTTCTAATTAATATATTATAGGCATTCTCTTTGGAAAGGCTATACGAGATTATTCATGTGGCAAATGGAGAGACACTGGTAGTATAGAGTGACAGAAACTCAGTGTTGGGGAAAATTAAACATACCCTACCAACCCAGAGAATGTTCTCCATAAAGTTTAGAAAAGAAAGAAAACAGTTTTATTTTTTAATAAGCATTAAACCAGATTACAATGTGCGCTGAAGATAATGTACTAAGATAATACCAAGACAGAAAGAAATTCCCTATATGTATCCCCAAGCACTTAGAATCCTGTACATACATGTTGTCAATATTAATAGTAACTTGTCCTCATGTAAGAGGGCACCATTTGCTATACATTCCTTCATAGTTTATCCCATATTTACCTGGTAATTGAGGTAGCCATTTGTGTTAGCTGGTTACCTTTCTCAAATATCTTGAGATATTTGCACTATGAAAGTGAGAAAACATGTTTATTTTTTGGATTTTACTTAATCTCTGAAGTGGGTTTTAAACAATCATAAAAATCATATAACTAACATTTGGAAGGAACCTTGGGAGTCATGTGGTCCAATTACTTATCAAGGTAGGAATGCTTCTGCATCATTCTTGTTTTAAATGCATAGCCAGTCTCAACTTGAATACCTCTGGTAATATAAATTATATTTCTTTAGAGGGTTCATTCCATTGTTGAATGGCCCTGTATAGTAGAAGACTCTTACGCTGAAAAATCTGTGTCTTTGTACCTTTTTCTCATTGATCTGGTTTCTTAGATAAAAAATACAGTTTTCATCTTTGGTTTACCTTTATAACAGTTCTCTATATATTTGAAGGCCATACCTTTTATGTTTGTTCAACTGTTTGTTCCACTGTTGTCATACCATGCATTTTTAAGATTCTTACCCTCCTACTACTTGCTTTCAATTCAGATTTGTTAATGTTCTTTCCCTTAACTCTGAGCCGTCAATCAATGTTTTTTTGGCTATGTCTATTAAACTTAATACAAATGCACTTAATAGGAACATACCTGTCATTTTTCAAGATTTTGCCAATTATTTGGTTAAAATAAAAACACAGCATGTCTTTTGAGTTTTCTTGAATTTGATAAATTAATAAAAGCATCAAAACTTGATTAGGTTGGATAAATCATTGTTAGTGATCATTGTATTTTTTATAGTTGCTAATTAATCTTATATTTAATAATTATTTCTAAAATGTTACTGAGGTCGATGGCAAATTCTTTAGTGAATATCTGGAACCTATCCTTTTAAAAAATTGAGATAATGTTAACTTATGTTCATTTTTCTATACTTGTTTCTTCCCCTTTTCTCTGATTTTTCAAGTGTCAAAGATTTATCTTAGATTATGTGATTTATGTATGGAATAATTCTATAATTCTGTACTAGTATATAAATACACTAGTGTATTTATACTAATATATAAAATATATACTAGTGTATTTACTATGTATTTTGCTAATGTATGCTAACTATATACTAGTGTTTATACATAGTATATATTTTATATATTAAAATATATAGTATATATTATATACTATATATAGCATATGTAGTATTATATATAGTGCATATGTAGTATATATTATATACACTAGTATGTAATTCATCTGAGCTTAGAGCTCTGAATTGACTATTTTTTATTTTATTTTATTTTTTTGAGACAGAGTCTCGTGTTGTCGCCCAGGCTGGAGTGCAGTGGCATGATCTCGGCTCACTGCAACCTCTACCTCCCAGGTTCAAGCAATTCTCCTGCCTCAGCCTCCCAAGTAGCTGGGATTACAGGCACATGCCACCACACCTGGCTCATTTTTACGTTTTTAGTAGAGACGGGGTTTCTCCATGTTGGCCAGGCTGGTCTTGAACTCCTGACTTCAGGTGATCCACCTACCTAGGCCTCCCAAAGTGCTGGGATTACAGGCATGAGCCACTGTACCCAGCCACTCTGAGTTTATTTTAAGGGACTGGGGGTACCTGCCTATTTCAAAATCTTAGAGTCTCTGGATGTCATGTCTGAAAGGGGCCTGAGAGATCATTTAGTTCAAACCCCCTTATTTTACAGATGAGGAAACAGATGCAGAGAAGCCTTTTATTTATTTATTTTTTTTTTTTTATTTTTTTATTTTTTACATTTTTAAAAAGCTTCTTACACAAGTTTGGAATACCTGAGACATGATCCTAGCTCACGGAAGCCTCAACTCCTGGGCTTAAGAGATCCTCCTGTCAGCCTCCTGTGTGGCTAGGACTACAGGGATGCAACACCATGCCCAGCTAATTTTATTTTATTTTTTTAGACTTGGGGTCAAGCTGTGTTGCCTAGGCTGGACTCAAACTCCTGGCCTTAATTGATCCTCCCTCCTCGGCCTCCCAAGGAGGAGGTGTCAGCCACTGCACCCAGCCAGTTTCCTGATTTTTAATTCAGTAGCTTCTCAATTTTTCTGCTCTCATCTGTATTAGCCAGAGTTACTGCTTTGTACTATTTAGCCTTTTCAGTTTGGTGATTCTTAGAGATTATAGAAGCTGAAAAGAATGAATATACTATACATATTTTAAAAAGTCTATTATGTCCTTTTTTAAAGCAACAAGTCTGTTCCCCCTACACTTTACTCATTTTGCCCCTAACCCCCATTTAAGACTTAAGATACATACTCCTTTTAAAAGTCTTGGCCTTTCCTGCCCACTCTCAACACCCCCACCAAGCTTCAGATGAACTTTCCAATACTGCTATGATAGAATCATAATACCAGTTTTCATTTGTGAGTTATCTTACTCTGTTTCATGCCAGGTCTTAGGCAACCAAATGAAAAGAGTCCAAAAGAAGCCAGGACTGAGAGCCTAGGTACCTGGCTCTGTTCTGTTAATGGATTCATTACCAAAGGATAGCTCCTAGACAGATGGGTACTTTCAGAGGTAAGAGAAGTTTAGGAGACATTTAGAAGCATGAAGTAATAAACTGAGTGGTTTTTTATGAAGAATACTAGTTTTAAGGAATAGAATCAAGGCTGAGGTAGGATCAGTTGAGCCCAGGAGTTTGAGACCAACCTGGGCAACATATCAAGACTTCATCTCTACAAAAAATAAGAAAAGTAGATGGGCCTGGTGGCATGAGCCTGTATTCCAGCTCCTGTGGGGGCTGAGGCAGGAGGATTGCTTGAACCCAGGAGTTTGAGGTTACAGTGAGTTATGAATGTGCTGTTGCACTCCAACCTGGGTGACAGAGTTTGAATGGATATTGTGGGTTTTTTTGCTTTGCAGATTTTTAAAAAGTCTCTTTTCCATTATTTTTTCAACTTATAGGAATGAGGCAAAGTAGCCTAAAGAAAGATTGGTTCTTATCAGAAGAAGAATTTAAATTATGGAACAGACTTTATAGATTAAGGGACAGTGATGAAATTAAAGAGATAACATTGCCTCAAGTTCAGTTTTCTTCTTTACAAAATGAGGAAAACAAACCAGTAAGTTGAATATATTTTCAGATGTTCTTTTTTCCCCCCTCATTTTAATGCCAGAACCCCTCAGATGTTCTTTATAATGATCAAGCAATAGCTTTGGGAATAATGAGATAATTGTGATTGGAATGTCAACTTACTTTAAGAAATTAAGAATGTAATCAGTGTAAGAAATCATTAAAGTCTAAGTTTACAAAACTACTAATTTTCTTCTTTTATTTATTGTATATATGTATTTAACCAACTGTGATATTTTTACATAAATTATGCCTTTCTTTCATTACTGTCATTTAAACATTTCTATATAGGCATAATCTTACATGGTTGTCAGCTTACTCTGTGATATACCATAGTTTGCTTGACTATTTACGTATTGTGTTTTGGGATTCTTTTCAACTTTTTTTTTTTTTTTTTAAGAGATGAGGTCTCGCTCTGTTGTCCAGGCTGGCCATCAGCTCCTGGACTCAAGTGATCCTCCTGCCTCAGCCTCCCAAGTAGCTGGGACTATAAGTGTACACCACTGCATCTGGCTTTTTCAGTATTTTACTAACATAAATTATGCTTTCATAAGCATCCTTGTAAACCATTTTTTTTTTTTAATTTCAATAGTTTTTGGGGAACAGGTGCTGTTTTGTTACATGGATAAGTTCTTAGTGGTGATTTCTGAGATTTTGGTGCACATCATCTGAGCAGTGTACACTGCACCCAATGTATAGTCTTTTATCCCTTGCCCCACTCCTACTCTTCCCCCTGAGTCCACGACAGAGTCCATTATATTATTCTTAGGCCTTTGTGTCCTCATAGCTTAGCTCTTACTTCTAAATGGGAACATAGGATGTTTGGTTTTCCATTCCTAAGTTACTTCACTTAGAATAATAGTCTCCAACTCCATCCAGGTTGCTGCGAATGTAATAATTTCATTCTTTTTTTTATGGCTGAGTAGTAGTCCATGTGTGTGTGTGTGTGTGTGTGTGTGTGTGTGTGTGCATGTGTGTCACATTTTCTTTATCCACTCACTGATTGATGGGCATATAGGCTGGCTTCATATTTTTGCAGTTGCGAATTTTGCTGCTATAAATATCGGTGTGCGAGTATCTTTTTCATATAATGACTTCTTTTCCTCTGGATTAGATACCCAGTAGTGGGACTGCTGGATCAAATGGTAGTTCTGCTTTTAGTTCTTTAAGGAATCTCCGTATTGTATTGCCTAGTAGCTTTACTAATTTACACTCCCACCAGCAGTGTAAAAGTGTTCCCTTTTCACCACATCCACTCCAACATCTATTATTTTTTGATTTTTTTAATTATGGCCATTCTTGCAGGAGTAAGGTGGTATTGTATTGTGGTTTTGATTTGTATTTCTCTGATAATTAGTGATGTTGAACATTTTTTATATGTTTATTGGCCATTTGAGTTCCTTATAGATTCTGGATATTAATCCTTTGTTGGATGCATATTTTACAAAGATTTTCTCCTACCCTGTGGGTTGTCTGTTTACTCCGCTGTGCAAAAGCATTTAGTTTAATTTAGCCCCATCTATCTTTGTTTTTGTTACATTTGCTTTTGGGTTCTTGGTCATGAACTCTTTGCCTAAGCCAATGTCTAGAAGAGTTTTTTCAATGTGACAGAATTTTTATGGTTTCAGGTCTTAGAGGTAGGGCTTCGATCCATCTTGAGTTGATTTTTGTATAAGGTGAGGGATGAGGATCCAGTTTCATTCTTCTGCATGTGGCTTGCCAGTTATCCCAGTATCATTTGGTTGAATATGGTGTCATTTCCCCACTTTATGTTTTTGTTTGCTTTGTTGAAGATCAGTTGGCTGTAAACATAAATTATGCTTTCATAAGCGTCCTTGTAAACCAAAACAAAAAATAAAATTTTTGTTTTGAAATTATAGTTAAAACTTTAAATTTGACGTTATTGTTTATTTTGTTTATTATTAACAAATTCTTTGTTAACTTTGTGAAAGTCAAGAGAACTGATCAAAGGTTGTATATGTGCCTGGAGAGCTGGGAAAACAACCTCAGAAAAGATTTCTTTTAAAACATTTAACTGTTTGCTCTTAACATGGAACTATATAAACAGGAATATTGTCAACTTGTAAGTCATGTAACAGTTACTTAACAAATATATTTTAAAGGGCATCTTTCTGCTTTATGAAATTATTTTCTTTTTTTCTTCTGAGATTTTAGTTGGGAGTATCTAAATGGATCCAAATTATGTTAAGCTGATTATATGTATATTGAGTGTTTTTTAAAATTAGTTTGTGAAATCTCAGTATTTTTTCATCATTTTTATTACTTTTTAAATAATTAAGACTCAAGAATCAACCACTGGAATTCATCAACTCTCTCTCTCTGAATGGAGACTGTGGCAAGATCATCCTTTGCCTACACATCAAGTTGATCACTCAGATCGATGCCGCCATTTTATAGGCCTTATGCAAATGATAGAGGGAATGAGACACGAAGAGGTAAGGTTTTATTGTAACTTTCTCTTGCTGGTATGATAGTAAAACTAGAGTACTTAGCTTTTATTTTTCTTAATTTGAAGTAATAAGAAATATTTTGTTTTTCTGTATAGTTCCCTGTGATCTCAGTAAAGAATGAGTTTTCTGCCTTAAGAGAAGAAATAGATTTAATTAATTAGAAGAAGAATATCATCTGTAAATATTGATAGACCAGAGTAGAATTTTAATATACTTAAATGATTTATGTAAACTGTTTGTAAAGCTTATTTAGGATTCTTTTGGATTCGGATTTATTGAAATACTCTCTGTCATCTAGGTTATTTGATATCTTTCTTGTATCCTGGTCCTAGTTTAGAGAATTATAGATTCCTTGAGCAGTTCCTTGATTATTCTTCCTAGAGTCAGCATAGTGAACCAATTATGAGTGTGAAATCCATAGTGCCTGGGTTAGAATCCTAACTCTGCCTCCTACTGATTGTGTGTTTATAAGTTATTTAACCTCTCAGTGCTTCAGTTTTATCTGTAAAATAGTCATAGTGATAATACTTATTTCATAAGGTTGTTGTGAGGATTAAATGACCTAATATATGTAAAGCACGTAGTAGCTGGCATATAATAAGTACACAGTAAATTGTAGCTCCTATTTTTATTATTAGCCTTTGATCATGCATACATGTAAATAAAGTAGTTAGATGTGGATCCCAGCAAAATGTGTGCAATCAAATTAACATATATTTATTGAGTGCCTTCTGTGTGCCACACTCTGTTCCCTGCTTTATGGCTATAACCATTAGCAAACAGAGAAAATATTCTGTTTATGTGGAGTATATATACTAGCAGGGAGACAGACATTTGCTCACATTAATGCTTATTATATTTATTATTCAAAAAAGCAGAGGGTCGGGTGCGGTGGCTCATGCCTGTAATCTCAGGCTTTGGGAGGCCGAAGCAGGCAGATCACTTGAGGTCAGGAGTTCGAGACCAGCCTGGCCAATATGAGGAAACCCTGTCTGTACTAAAAATACAAAAATTAGCTGGGTGTGGTGGCACATGCCTGTAATCCCAGCTACTCAGAAGGCTGAGGCAGGAGAGTCACTTGAACCCGGGAAGCGGAGGTTACAGTGAGCCAAGATCAAGTCACCGTACTCCAGCCTGGGCGACAGAGCGAGACTTTGTCTAAAAAAACAAAAAAAACAAAAAAACCAGAGAGGTAACAGCTTAAGTCTATAAGTAGTAGAGGAATCCTGATTAAAGTAGCATTCTTAGGGGAAAGGAGGGATGGTGGAGATTGTAAGTTTTAGCTAATAACTTAGAGATAAGTAAGACTTAGAAATTCACTATACGAATCCTTGATTGGGAACTTTGTTACAAATAGAAGTATATTCCAGGATACAACCTAGCAGACATACAGGTACTACTATGTTGGACATTCTAAAAGCTATTCTTAGTTTACTGTCATTGAAAGAATAAATTTAACAAATGTATATGGTTTTTATTAATATATGTTTTTAAAATATCTATTTTTAAGAAATTAGAATAATTCAATTAAATGTTAGAAATGTAAAACTCACTATATTATGTATTCATTCAATTTGTTCTTCCTACAAATAGTTATCAAGGGTCTTTTGGGTATTAAGTACTGGGGATACAAAAAAGTTAACTGATTAATGATAACTTGATAGTTTCACAGTAGTGTACTTTATAATTTTGATTTATCGGAATAACTTTTAAGGTATAAAAGAATACCACTGGAACAATGTAATAATATAAATATTTTAATATAGAGTGAAACTCCTCTCTTAGATTTGGCTTTCTGTTTTGTTTTGTTTTCCTGTGGCTTTTTAAATTTTCCTTATTTATAGGGAGAATGCAGCTATGAATTGGAAGTTGAATCTTATTTACAAATGGAAGACGTTACCTCAACATTTATTGCTCCCAGGAATGAATCTAATAATCTTGCCAGTGACACCCTTATCACTCACAAGAAACCGTCATTTATACAGAACATAAATCAAGGCAGTTCATCCTCAGTGATAGAATCTGATGAAGAATGTGCTGAAATTGTTAAACAAACACATATCAAACCTACTAAAATTGTTTCTTTAAAGAAAAAAGTGTCTAAAGAAATAAAAAAAGATCAGCTTAAAAAAGAAAATAATCACGGTATTATAGATTCTTTAGATAATGACAGAAATTCCACTGTTGAAAATATTTTTCAAGAACACCTACCAAATGATAAAAGGACATCAGATACAGATGAAATTGCTGCCACATGTACTATTAATGAAAATGTTATTAAAGAACCGTGTGTATTATTAACAGAGTGTCAGTTTACAAATAAATCCACTAGTTCACTTGCTGGAAATGTTTTAGATTCTGGTTATAACAGTTTCAATGATGAAAAATCTGTTTCATCTAACTTATTTCTTCCATTCGAAGAAGAGCTTTATATTGTTAGAACAGATGACCAATTTTATAATTGTCACTCATTGACAAAAGAGGTACTAGCTAATGTAGAGAGATTTTTATCTTATTCTCCTCCACCTCTCAGTGGACTCTCAGACTTGGAATATGAAATTGCTAAGGGTACTGCACTTGAGAATTTGCTTTTCTTACCCTGTGCAGAGCATTTACGAAGTGATAAATGCACCTGTTTGCTGTCACATTCAGCTGTGAATTCTCAACAGAATTTAGAATTGAATTCACTTAAATGTATAAATTATCCATCTGAAAAAAGTTGCCTTTATGATATACCTAATGATAATATTTCTGATGAGCCAAGTCTCTGTGACTGTGATGTACATAAACATAATCAAAATGAAAATTTAGTACCTAACAATCGTGTTCAAATACACAGAGGCCCTGCACAGAATTTAGCTGGAGAGAACAATCATGATGTTGATAACAGTGACCTCCCAGTATTGTCCACTGATCAAGATGAAAGTTTGCTGTTATTTGAAGACGTTAATACAGAGTTCGACGATGTGAGTCTTTCACCCTTGAACAGTAAAAGCAAATCTTTACCTGTGTCAGACAAAACTGCTATTAGTGAAATGCCTCTGGTCTCTCAGTTCTTAATTTCTGATGAACTTTTGTTGGACAATAATTCTGAACTCCAAGATCAAATCACCCGTGATGCTAATAGTTTTAAATCTCGTGATCAGAGAGGTGTACAGGAAGAAAAAGTGAAGAATCATGAGGATATTTTTGATTGCTCTAGGGATTTATTTTCTGTTACCTTTGATTTAGGCTTCTGTAGTCCAGATTCTGATGATGAAATATTGGAACATACATCAGATAGCAATAGACCTCTAGATGATCTATATGGAAGGTATTTGGAAATTAAGGAGATAAGTGATGGAAATTATGTTTCGAATCAAGCACTAATACCAAGAGATCATAGTAAAAATTTTACTAGTGGAACCGTTATTATCCCATCAAATGAAGATATGCAGAATCCAAATTATGTACATTTGCCACTGAGTGCAGCAAAAAATGAAGAATTGTTATCTCCTGGTTATTCTCAGTTTTCTTTACCAGTGCAAAAAAAAGTTATGAGTACACCACTCTCTAAATCAAACACATTGAACTCATTTTCTAAGATAAGAAAGGAAATACTTAAGACACCAGATTCTAGTAAGGAAAAAGTAAACCTACAAAGATTCAAAGAAGCATTGAATTCAACTTTTGATTATTCAGAATTTTCTCTAGAAAAGTCTAAAAGCAGTGGTCCAATGTATCTGCATAAATCCTGTCATTCTGTTGAAGGTAAGATTCCATCTTTATAAAGTCTATAACTCTTTCTAGAATAATTACTCTAGAAATACTTTGGTAATTTTTCCAAATGTAATTTTTTAGTACATGGTACAATATCAATATTGAATTAGATAATTGATGTGTTATATTTTTCTTAAGATGATCTTACTAATATTAGATTTATTTTATTTACATATACTTATGGCACGCATGGTATGGAAAAGGTTATTCTTGCTAGACATTATGAAATACACGAAGATGAGTAAGATCTGGCCCTAGGTCTTGGTTGTAAAACATAATTATGTGACATACGTATTTGAAAAGATGCCAGTAAAATGTGGAAATAACTGCCAAATGAATAATAAGAGAGTGGCTGTTTAGGAGGTTCAGAGGATGATGAAATTTTGAGTTTGATTAGATTGGACTTTTTTTGTTTCTTTGTTTTTTTTGAGACGGAGTTTTGCTCTTGTTGCCCAGGCTGGAGTGCAATGACATGGTCTCGGCTTACTGCAACCTCCGCCTCCCAGGTTCAAGTGATTTTCCTGCCTCAGCCTCCCAAGTAGCTGGGATTATGGGCACCCACCATCATGCCTGGCTAAGTTTTGTATTTTTAATAGAGGTGGGGTTTCACCATGTTGGACAAGCTGGTCTTGAACTCCTGACCTCAGGTGATCCACCCGCCTCACCCTCCCAAAGTGCTGGGATTACACGTGTGAGCCACTGCGCCTGGCCAAGATTTTATATATAGTGTGGATTTTCATTTGGGTTCCTTGGGAATATTTATGCTTTTGGTATGTTGAAGATACTAAAGACATAATTTAGGTGTTACAAAATGATGAAAGCGAAGGGAAAGAAGGAAAGTATGATTTTGGGAGATAGTTTGAAGTAATAGTTTTATGCAGCAAAATATTTGAGAAATAAAAACTGTATTCAGAAGATCGAGACCAGACCACAAAAAATCAGAGAAATCTCTGGGTTTCTGTAATCTAACCATTACACTTACAGAAAAACTAGATGATATAGTGATAGATGTTTGATATGAAGTCGTGCTGTATAATACAACTCTACAGATTATTATATCAAGTCATTTATGAATTTTACTCCTTATGTTAAAAGCTGAATAAAAAGTAGCTGTAGGGTAAAAGGAAAGTTTCCTCTGTAAATCTTTTCCTTACATTATTCTCGTTAGCATGGAGGACATGGTTCGTGAATGTTCTATTTAAGATGAAAGCATGTTGGAAGTAAGTACTGGAAATACATTTAATTTTCAAAACCTGACTATTCTATATAGTCTGGGGTTGTGCCATGACATATATATTTTTTCAAAGTGTATGATGCCTGTGAGCCTTCAATATTTGCTTTAATACCTCTATATGAAGTCCACGTTAATGAGTGAGATAATTTTTCTGGTTTTGCGTCAGATTTGCACAAAAACATTTTTTCTAGGATTGTACTTAACTACAAATCATGGGCAAAATAATTACAAACACGTATCATGGAATTATTTATTAGAGAACATTTAGTTATTTTTTATTCTACTTAATTCAAGATAGAATTTAAGCTCATTTTCTGTATTATATATGAAAAACATAGTTCATTAAAACATCATGAAAGCACTGAAAAAGAAAGCCTCCTAGAATGAGTTGGTTACTATAGCCGAGTCCTGCATTTAACTTTGGCTTCCTTAGAAGGTAATGAAAAAAGAAAAACTAGTTGATTTATGTATTGTTCATCTGCAAAAAGGAAATCACTCAAGTTTGTCTGTCTGGGTAGATGTTTTAGTAGCAGAATGTGAGGAGAAATTTACTGAGTGGTTTTGTATTTGTTATCTATTGCTGTTTAACAAAGTACCCCCAAAAAACTCAGTGGCCTGAAATAATCAGTAAAATAAAATAAGCTTCTTAGAAGGCCTGTTGTTTGAGAGGATCTGTGAGGAGCTTCTTTAAAAACCTTAATGGGCCTGGCACAGTGGCTCATGCCTGTAATCCCAGCACTTTGGAAGGCTGAGGCGGGTGGATCACCTGAGGTCAGGAGTTTGAGACCAGCCTGGCCAACATGATGAAACCCCGTCTCTACTGAAAATACAAAAATTAGCCAGGTGTTGTGGCGCGTTCCTGTAGTCTCAGCTACTCAGGAGGCTGAGGCAGGAGGATCACTTGAACCTGGGAGGCAGAGGTTCCAGTAAGCCGAGATCGCGCCACTGTACTCCAGCCTGGGCAACAAAGTGAGGCTCTGTCTAAAAATAAATAAATAAATAAAAATAAAATCCTTACTCTCTGACTGAATGGTACTGTAAGGCACAATCTTTGATTTTTAAGGAGGTCTTAACAAAGCATTTAAACTACACCCTCAGCTCACCCTCAGCTTCATAATATTTTCCTGGCTGTCCTCTGGGTTTGATCTTTGCCTAGAAAATTTCTTAATTTTATCATTGTTTGCCATCAGGAGAGGCCGGGAGTTTTCATAATCAGCAAATTCTAATTATGTTTGTCCTTAATGTCTTTCTTTTTGCATTTTGCTCTTATAGCAAAAAGCAACATTTTTTCTGGAAGTCTTAGCTAGATCACCTCTCATAGATTAGGTACATCTTTTTCTTTCTTTCTTTTTTTTTTTTTTTTGAGACAGTCTCACTCTGTCACCCAGGCTGGAGTGCAATGGCACGATCTCGGCTCACTGCAACCTCTGCCTCCCAGGTTCAAGCGATTCTCCTGCCTCAGCCTCTCAAGTAGCTGGCACTGTAGGCGCCTGCCACCACGCCCGACTAATTTTTGTATTTTTAGTAGAGATGGGGTATCACCATATTGGCCAGGCTGGTCTCGGACTCCTGACCATGTGATCCGCCTGCCTCTGCCTCCCAAAGTGCTGGGATTACAGGTGTGAGCCACCATGCCTGGCCCATTTTTTCCTTTTCGTGCTAACTGCAATGATGCCAAATTTTCTGTTACTACATTAAAGGATTTAAGATTTTTCCTACTTTTCTTTAAGCCCTCACCCACCATTTCCTCAATGGCCAACTAACCTTCCTACAATTTCTTTGAGGCTCTTCAAGCCTTCGTTCACTAAAACTGAAGTCCTTTCAGCATCCACCACTGTCTAGTTCCAAAGCGACTTTCCCAGTTTAGGTTTTTGTTATGGCAACTCCCTATTTCCGGGTACCAAAATCTGTATTATTTATCTATTGCTGCATAGCAAACTACCTGCAAAACTTAACGATGTAAAATAACAGACCCTTGTTGCCTCAAGGTTTCTATACAACAGGAGTTTAAATGTGGCTTAGCTGAGTGGTTCTGGCCTAGGATATTTCATGAGGTAATAGTCAAGACATTGGCCAGGGCTGCAGTTATCTGAAAGCTTGAATAGCTTTGGAGGATCTGCTTTTAAGATGGCTCAGTCATACTGCTGTTAGTAGGAGACCTTGGTTTCTTGCCATGTGGACCTCTTCGTAGGGTAGTTTGATAAGTGTGTGGTGTTTTGTTTTTTGTTTTTTGTTTTTTCCCCCGCCAGGCAGGGTCTCGCTTTGTCACTCAGGCTAGATTGTAGTGGTGCAATCACGACTCACTGCCACCTCTGTCTCTTGGGCTCAAGCAATCCTCCTGCCTCAGCCACTGGGACCACAGGCACGTGCCACCACACCCAGCTAATTATTGTATTTTTTGTAGAGAGGGTTCTGTCATGTTGCCCAGGCTGGTCTCAAACTCCTGGGCTCAAGTGATCTGCCTCCTCGGCCTCCCAAAGTGCTGGAATTACAAGCGTGAGCCACCACTCCTGGCCTGGTATGGTCATAAAACATAAGCATCTGACTTCTTCCAGTACAAGTGATGCAAGAGAGAAAGCAAAAATGAGGCCACAATACCTTTTATGACCTAGACTCGTAAGTCATACACCTTCATTTTCATTATATCCTTTTTTTAGAAGCAAGTCACTAAGTATGGCCTGTACAGTTCTAGTTACAACATTTTGTATTGAATTGTATCTTACCAATTTTTATTTCATGCACACAAATACATATGGAAAACACATATATAACAAAGAATCTTTTAATATATTGTTTTGTAGCTTGCATTTTTATGCTTCAACTCTTTCAAGTAGAAAGAGAATAAGACACAAAGGGCAGAAAGACTGCAGTAGATTTTAGAGATAAATTCTATTAATGGAACCAGTGACTAATGAAATTACTTTTTGTGTTTTTCTGGCCTCATTTCAGTTAATTTATAAAATTGAACTTCATTCAAATATGTGTTTATTAGCAAAAGATATTGTCTTATTTTCTTCACTGGCATTTTAAATTTTTTGTCTCTTGTTTAGATTTTTTGTTCAAAGTTCTCCAAGACTATCTTTTTTTGAAAGTGAATAAATGTTGAGATTGCGTGAAATAATTCTTAATGTAGCCATCAATAAAATAGATTGTTATGATTGGGTAAACCTAAATCTATTAACCATTCGTTATTTTGAAAAATAAATTATAGATGGACAATTATTAACAAGTAACGAAAGTGAAGATGATGAGATTTTCCGAAGAAAAGTTAAAAGAGCAAAAGGAAATGTTTTAAACTCTCCTGAGGTGAGTCATTCAGTAATCACAATAGTATAATCATATCAAAGGCTATTTTCCTTTTATACTTTGGGCTTCTGCTGAGACTTTTGTTACCTTTTACTTTATTTACTTACTTTAGGATCAGAAAAATAGTGAAGTTGATTCTCCACTTCATGCTGTCAAAAAGCGCAGATTTCCTATAAACAGAGTAAGTAAATACCAGGTAATGTATAGTAATCCAAATTCCTTTGGAATAAAAATTTTGAGAGAAATATATGTGTAGATAAATATAGGTATTTTTAATCCTTAGTAGAAAAGTTGATATTCTATTGTATGTGATTGGAATTTCTAGCTTCTGTTAGTTTTCAAAGATGTATTCACTGTAAACTTTCCTAAGCACAATAAATAAAAATATTAAGTAATTTTAGACTCTTTAAAAACCATCCTATTTTTGTCAGTACACTTGAGCAATTCGGCAAGCATTCATTAAATACCTCCTATGTGTCTACTGTGTAAGATGCTGGAGATACTCTCAAGAATATATCCTAATACTGTCATAAGTTACTCAATAGGAGAGATAGAGAAGTAAACAGATAATTTCAGTATAATTTTTAAAGTTGAGTGATAAGAAAAGTTAAGCCGTTAACCTCGATCTCGGGAGTTCTGGCAAGCTTCTTGAAGGTCATACCTTAGTTAAACCTTAAACTGTATTTGGCAGTGAGGCCAAAGAAGGGAGAAGAGAAGGCATTGTTTACAGAATAACAGCTTAAAGGAAGACCCAAAAGTGAGAAATGGCATCTCTATGTTACTAGATTGTAAAGACAAAAGAGTTTCAAGAAGTAAAATTGGAGAACAATCAAGGTCAAGGGTTAGAATTGCTTATTCTTTTCATTTGATTACTGAATGAGTTTGAAAGAAGGAAAGGAAGGAGTCCAGGATGACTCTGGTTTTTGGCTTGAGCTGTTTGGCAAGTGTGTCACAGATTTAGGCTAAACAAGAAAGAGATGGTAAGTTAAGTGTTGAACAGGTTTGAGTTTGAAGTTTCTGTGGGATAGTAAAGTCACAGCGTCTGGCAGGCATTGATGACTGTGAATCTCAAGTTTGATAGATGGGCAGGTCTTAAGGTTAATGATACTCACCAGTTTATAGCTGATAGCTAAATTTTGAGACTAGCAAATCTTGTCTGTTTTAATTCTCGAATACAGTCTAGGATAATTTGTGTAAAATTACAGGTGCTTCTCAACTTACAATAGAGTTGGATCCTGATACACACATCATAAATTGAAAACATTGTATGTTGAAAATGCATTTAATACACCTAATCTACTGAATATCACAGCTTAGCCTAGCCTACCTTAAACGTGTTCAAAACACTTATATTTGGTCAAAATCATCTAACACAAAGCTTATTTTATAATAAAATGTTGAATATCTCATGTAATTTATTAATAATACTGTACTGAAAGTGAAGAACAGAATGTTTGTATGGGCACTTGAAATTTGGTTTCTACTGCATGCATATCACTTTTGCACTATGGAGAGGTCGAAAAATCATTAAGTTGAACCATCGTAAGTTGGGGACCATATGTAATTAAAAATACAGCCAGTCCGTATTAACATTGTGTACTTATATAAGACTTCATTAGAAAAACAACTTGCTACCTTAACTAGAACATCTGATTGACTTATCAGAAATGATTTAAAATATTGATAATGCTGATGATCAATTTGTTTTAAACTAAATTTATTCCTGTTAATTGAAATGATTTTGATAAACTTTTGATTCTTTTGACTGGTTTTATGTTATCCTATAAGAGATATGGTGATAGGCCTCATAGTCAAAACTTATTATTGTTTTATTTGTTTCTTAGTTTCAAATGATTCCTATATTTGGACTGATTTTGATGGCCAAATTTATAGGCTTGTTCTTTGTGAAGCCCTTGAAGATCTTCTGAAGGAAATACTGTTAAACTAAAAGTATCAGTTTTCTAAGTCACCATAGTGTTTGCAGAAAAAATAAAAATAAAAACTAAAAGTATGTTTTCATCAAACATATTCGATGTAATACTATATTGGATGAATACCTATACTAGTATTACTTATAACCTAATTTAGTATTTTAGCATTTAATATTACCTAAGTTATTTACTTTTACATTCTTAAGTATTTATAACATTAATATTATGTATTTATAACATGGCTCTGAGTTGTAAGAGCAATTTTACTTGTCTAGGAAGAAAATATTTTTTTCTTATGCAAGAATTTTGTTGAATTATTATAGTCAGAATTATCATCTAGTGATGAGAGTGAGAATTTTTCCAAACCATGTTCACAATTAGAAGACTTCAAGGTTTGTAACAGGAATGCCAGAAGAGGCATCAAAGTCCCAAAGAGACAGAGTCACTTAAAGGTAATCTTTTTTTTAGTTTCTTTAAATATGTATGCATTTTATCAGTAAAGATAATTGGTTTTACATCAATGTAGATTTCTCTATACATTCTCTTTATAGAAAAAAAATTAAGTATTTTGACACCCATTTAGATTTTTTTTACTGGAATTAAATTCAAAGTAGTTTTTTTTTGTTTCTCTTTGTGTTTTGATGCTTTATCTTGCAGTGTTGTGTTACTTTGAATGAATACCAAAAAACTCAAGTGTATTGAGAATTTATGTTTCAAATTGAAGAAAATACAGAATTAGAAATTTGAGTTTTAAGATATTTGCTTTTATGATCATTATATTGTTTTTCTTATTTGTATCCAATTTTCAAATACTTGGAAAATGTTCTCATTACCTTTCCTTTCTGATTAAGTTCTTTTGTGGTGCAGTAATTTTCTTGAAAGAGCTGGAAGACTCAGGAAATTTTATGCTTATTAAGAAACATCAAGCAGGCTGGGCACGGTGGCTCACGCCTGTAATCCCAGCACTTTGGGAGGCTGAGCCAGGTGGATCACCTGAGATCAGGAGTTTGAGACCAGCCTGGCCAACATGGTGAAACCCTGTCTCTACTAAAAATACAAAAATTAGCTGGGCATGATGGCACATGCCTGTAATCCCAGCTACTCGGGAGGCTGAGGCAGGAGAATCTCTTGAACCAGGAAGCGGAGGTTGCAGTGAGCCAAGATTGCGCCACTGCACTCCCGCCTGGGCAACAAAGTGAGACTCTGTCTCAAAAAAAAAAAAAAAAAAAAAAAAAAAAAAAAAAGATCAAGCAAATATACCAACTTTTACTTTATTTTATGACAGAATTATCAGAATTTTTAAATAGATAGGTAACTTTATCATTTCTTCTTGGGATTTTCTTCTTTTTTTTTTTTAGACAGAGTTTCGCTCTTACTGCCACAGACTGGAGTGCAGTGGCACCATCTCAGCTCACTGCAACCTTCACCTCCCAGGTTCAAGTGATTCTCCTGCCTCAGCCTCCCAAGTAGCTGGGATTACAGGCATGTGCCACCACACCCTGCCAATTTTTTTTTTTTTTTTGTATTTTGTAAAGATGGGGTTTCACCATGTTAGTCAGGCTGGCCTTGAACTCCTGACCTCAGGTGATCCACCTGCTTCGGCCTCCCATAGTGCTGGGATTACAGACATGCATCACTGCACTGGGCCTAGAAATTTTGTTTTTATTATTTTATTAATCTTAAAAGCATTGATAAGAAATCAGTTTTCCAGAATTATTTCCAATCATGAAAGAAAATTATTTTCTCAATGATATCTTCATGTTTTCTAATTTGTCTTAGCATGTAGCTAGGAAGTTTTTAGATGATGAAGCAGAACTTTCTGAAGAAGATGCAGAATATGTTTCATCAGATGAAAATGATGAGTCAGAAAATGAACAAGATTCCTCATTACTTGACTTTTTAAATGATGAAACTCAACTTTCACAGGCTATAAATGGTAAATGTTATAATGATCCTTAAAATTTTTTTCAATGTTTTTAGGTGCTTATATTTAAATATTTTAATCAGTTTTTAATGAAACTAGACCTTAAAGGTAATTAAATGTGGTATGTGCAAAATATTTATTTGGTCATTTTCATTCAAATTCTTTAATACTTGCTTTGTTTTAGACTGATTGTTCATAGGCTTCTGCTAATTTGAATATTTCTCTTCAGATTGACCTGGGTTGCTCAAGTGTGAAATGTTCATTTCACAAGTGTTTATTGCCCACTACATGCCTAGTACTATGTAAGGCATGTAAGAACCATATATGAATGAACAAAATAGACAAAAAGTTTCTTCTTATGAAGCCTACATTCAAATGGAAAGAGACAGACAATATATATACTAACTAAATTAGTTTATTGTAAGATAAAGAGTTACAGAAAAATAAAAAAGTTGGCCAAGATGAGAAAAATTTGGAGTAACTGGGGTTGAGGGTATAAATAACAGACAAGTTGCCATTTTATTGTATTATTTTTTAATTTTATTTTTTTAGAGACAGAGTCTTACTCTGTTGCCCAGAGTAGGGTGCAGTGGCGCAGTCATAGTTCACTGCAGCCTTGAACTCCTAAGCTCGGGAGATTCTCCTGCTTTAGCCTCCTATAGGACTACAGGCATGTGCCACCATGACCAGTTAATTTTTTGGCCTTTTGTAGAGATGTAATCTCACTATGTTGCCCAGGTTGGTCTCCAACTCCAGGCCTCAAGCAATCCTCTCACCTTGGCCTCTCAAAGTACTGGGTCTATAGCTGTGAGCCACTGCACTCTGCCTAGCTGTTATTTTAAATAAGGCAGTTAGGAAGAGGCCTCATTGAGAAGGTGACATCATCAGAGACTAGAAGAAGAGAGATTTAGTGATGTAGATTGTTAAGACCAACTGCAATACAAAGCTAAATTTATTAAATTTGCCATGTAAGGGCAGTTTACTTTCAGAAAACAGTGTGTTCATCCAGTGCTTGAACGGATCTTACATACAATACATTGAGAGGAGATGGTTCAGATTGGCTGTAACAGAAGTGAGAAATATTCTGATTATATCTCTTCAGTATTCTAATCTTTCACAGATCTCATCATTTATTCTGCTTTTGCAGTCTCTGATATTATTTAAAGTGACAAAGTTTCTCAAAGTTCGTGACTTTTAAGAAAAAAGTGTTTAAAGACAATGTTCTCAGTACTGTCCTTAATGCTGATATAATTTGCAGGATAAGGTTTTATGTCCTTGATGTTCATTAACAGAAGTGTTTTGCAGGTTTACAATATAATCCAGTGGAAGAATGTTGATGCAAAGACAACAGCCAGTGCAAAGGCCCCAAGTCAGTAGTGTGCCTGGCCTGTTGAAGGAATAGTGTTGTGACTGGAATGAGGGAAAAAGGAAGGTAGTGGGGAGATCAGAGAAATAGCAGCCAGATCATAATCTGACATAATTTAGTAGAATCTCTCCAGCTTCTGTGTTGAGAATGGCCTATAGGGGAACAGAGGTAGACTGAGACCAGTTAGGAGACTGTTGAGGTCCTCCAATCAAGGAACGCTAGTGGCTTCTACCAAGATAGTAGCACTGAGGAGAGTGAGAAAGATTGGATTCTGGATACATAAAGCTGACAGGATTTTCCAATGGATTAGAAAAAAAGGAGGAGTCAGTAGGCTTGAGCAACAAGGACATATTTGCTGTTATGTTATTGGGAAGGCTGCAGATGAAGCAATTTAGATGGTGATTATAGAGGTTTGAAATTCCATTTTAGACACAGTATGTTTGAACTATGTACAATTTCAAAGCTTTATTTTTTTTAAAGTACCTCGAAATTCACATTATCTTTTGTTTTTATGTATCATGTCTCAAGTACCTTTGATTATATTATAACTTTTAAAAATGCTAGGCATAAAAAAAAACCAATGTGTTTCCCAGGTTTTGCTTAACTGAAAATTATGAAACATACTTTTTACTGGCTGTGGGTTTTAATGTTTTCAGTGCATATTTGCTTTTCTGGCTAGATTTCTTATTTTTTTGAAACTTCTATAAATCTGGTACAGTTTTAAGGTCTTTGTATACCTTTGTTTTGAAAGAAAAGTCGCCATTTTAATCCTCATTTTCAGAGAGATAGATAAAGCAGGGAACTTAAGTTGTCCATGATCACTCAACTAGAAGATCTGATTTCAAAGGCTAAACTCCTAACTTTATATTTTTGAATAATTGTTTATAGATATCTTTTAATATTTATTGTCTTTGTGTAAAATATTTGCACAAGGTTTGAATCAAGTAAATTTGAAATAGATTGAAGTTAAATACTTACTGGTTTTCATTTAAATAATTTTGCTACTTTATCTAAATTCTTATCTTTACACAGATTCTGAAATGAGAGCTATTTACATGAAATCTTTGCGTAGTCCAATGATGAACAATGAGTACAAAATGATTCATAAGACACATAAAAACATAAACATTTTCTCGCAGGTATGAACTATAGAAATATAATGGAGAATTTCTGGATGATGATGTTGAAATATGTTCCTGTTAGTGAAGCCTCCATTTTGTTTCTAAAACTGGGCTGTCAGAGCTATTTGAGATCATTTCTGCCCAAAGTCAGGAAGCTCGACTAAATGGATTCTCAAGATCCCTTTTTGGCCGTGTGTGGTGGCTCACGCCTGTAATCCCAGCACTTTGGGAGGCCGATGCTGGTAGATCACTGGAGGTCAGGAGTTCAAGACCAGCCTGGCCAACATGGTGAAACCCCATCTCTGCTAATAATACAAAAATTAGCCAGGCATGGTGGCACATGCCTGTAATCCCAGCTACTTGGGAGGCTGAGGCAGGAGAATTGCTTGAACCCGGGAGGCAGAGGTTGCAATGAGCCAAGATTGCACCATTGCACTCCAGCCTGGGCGACAAGAGCAAAACTCCATCTCAAAAAGTAAAAAAGATCCCTTTTTTGTCCTTGGTTGATCAAAATTCATTTTTTTTTCATAAAAATGTTATATGCTGAAAATGATAGGTTAAGTCACTTATGGATAACATTTTCATATTAGTTGTGTTTGTTTATAAATTGCCATGTTCAGCTTGGTAATGTGTACTCTCTGTACTTCCATTGTGCTTATTATATAGCATTTATCATCTATTATTATTGTTTACTTTCTACCTACCTGTTATTAGCCCTTAAATTTCTAGACGGTAAATCATTCTTTTCCTTTATCCTCAAACTCATTTTCCTCCATAAAGAATGTACTTAGTTTATGTTAGTTGAGTAAGTGGCTGAATTAATAAAGTAAATTAAACAAATATTAATGCAGATTTCATGTGCCTAGAAGTATATTTTAAATACCTGTTAATTGTCTGAAATAAATGTAAAACATTCTTGTGTTTTTATTGTAGATTCCTGAACAAGATGAAACCTATTTAGAGGATAGTTTTTGTGTTGATGAAGAGGAGTCTTGCAAAGGCCAATCAAGTGAAGAAGAAGTTTGTGTTGATTTTAACTTAATAACTGATGATTGCTTTGCAAATAGTAAAAAGTATAAAACTCGACGTGCAGTAATGCTAAAACAAATGATGGAACAAAATTGTGCACATTCAAAAAAGAAATTATCCAGAATTATTTTACCAGATGATTCAAGTGAGGAGGAGAACAATGTAAATGATAAAAGAGAATCTACTATTGCGGTTAACCCAAGCACTGTTAAGAAGAACAAACAACAGGACCATTGTTTAAATTCAGTGCCTTCTGGATCTTCTCTGCAGTCCAAGGTGCGTTCTACTCCAAGAGTTAATCCATTAGCAAAGCAGAGCAAACAGACATCACTGAATTTAAAGGATACAATTTCCGAAGTCTCAGACTTCAAACCTCAAAATCATAATGAAGTCCAGTCTACCACACCACCCTTCACTACTGTTGATTCACAGAAAGACTGTAGAAAATTTCCAGTTCCACAGAAGGTATGGATCAAAGAAAGGAAAAATGTCTTTAGATGGTTACCAGAAGTTTTTCTTTTTCTTTCTCGTGTGTGTGTTTTGTATTAAATAACTAGGTCAAAGAAAAATTAACAAAAAAATTTTGCAGAAAATGTCTTCAAACAAGAAAACAATACACAAAATTATATGGGCAATTCACAGGGTGCTCAGGTTTTAATTTTTTAAATATGTTAATGTTTTGTTAACACTATGTAAGGAAACTTGATAATTTTATTAAAAGGATGTGGGAAAATAGGGCTTTCTGCAAGGCAAAATTAACTGAAATTATGTGTTCAGAGTTAGTTCCCTGGCCAGGTGCGGTGGCTCATGCCTGTAATCCCAGCACTGTGGGAGGCCGAGGCAGGTGGATCACTTGAGGTCAGGAGTTCAAGACTAGCCTGGCCAACATGATGAAATCCCGTCTCTACTAAAAACACAAAAATCAGCCAGATGTGGTTGCGTATCCCTGTAGTCCCACCTACTTGGGAGGTAGAGGTAGGAGAATCGCTTAAATCCGGGAGGCAGAGGTTGCAGTCAGCCGAGATCGTGCCATTGCACCCCAGCCTGGGTGACAGAGCAAGACTCCATCTCAAAAAAAAAAAAAAAAGAACTAGAACTAGTTCCCAGGTTAACTTTTCTCCTTCTCAGAAGGCTTTGGGTATGTAAGTCTCTTTTTATTGGGTAAAGGAATTTGGGAGTACCAACTGGTTTCCTTCTTAAAGTTTTCTTCCATTTCCTTCCAGAATGGCTGCTAAGTAGTCCAGTTTTACTTTCTCCTATTGTGCTATTTCTAGAAGAATCACTGTAAAACTGTTTCCCGTTTTTAAGGGTTTATAGTTACAGTAATTTTGCTAAATAGGGGTTAAAGAAATAATAATAGGAACTGTATATATTGATTCATTATTTGGTTAACTAGGAGTGAGACTGAAAATAGACTTACTAAAAAATACTTTTTAGAATTGACAATTGTATATATTTATCAAGTATAACATGATGTTTTGAAATATGTATACATTGTGGAATGGCTAGATCAAGCGAATTAACATATGTATTACCTCAAATACTTATTTTTTGGTTGAGAATGAGAACACTTAAAATTTACTCTTTCAGTGATTTTCAAGATAAAATACCTTGTAATTAGCTATAGTCTTCTTATCTGAAATTTTGTATTATTTGACCAACACCCTCCGCCCCAACCTTAACCCCCTTACTAACCACTATTCTGCTCTCTGCTTCTACTTCTCTTTATCCCCAAGATGTTTCATCACACTCTGCCTTAGCCACATGCTTGACAGTGTCCACACAATGGTCCTCATATTTGTGTTTCCTGTTGCAAATTGTCCCCATTTTTTTTTTTTTTTTTTTTTGGTCATAGTTATTTCTTGAAGGCATTGTTAGGAAAAGATTGACTACATTAAGTCTTTATAATAGACTGGAGAACAAGAAAGTACTTAATTTCTTTGAGTTTCAATATCCTCATCTATAGTGTAGAGATTAAAATCCCAAGATGAGTTCTTATTGTGTTGCTTAGGCTGGATTACAGTGGCTATCCACAGGTGCGATCATAGCTCACTGCTGACTTGAATTCCTGGGCTCATGTGATCCTCCTACCTCAGCCTTCTTAGTAGCTGGGACTATAGACATGCAACACCATGCCTGGCAAGATTATTATTTTTGTATAATTCCTTATAAATGGGGTCTGTTATTTGAGAATTATTGTGTTCCTTTGGAAGTATGGTGTCCTTGCTTTTTCATATATGACGTGTCCTTATGTTGATTTCTACACATCCAGTGGGACATTCATCTCGTCAAGTTTTATGGAGTAATTTCCCAGGGAAAGACTTATTTGTATGAATGGGTCTTAGGGTGTCAATTAGGTGGGGTGTGTTGACCTTGGTTCTAGGTGGATACAGTAGTGTAGTTTCTTCAGCTGTAATTCACACTAGTGACATTTGCGAGTGTCTCAGTATCCTAGGCTTTTCTCGACAAGGCAGAGTCCCTCCTGACCCTGGGCTAAGCCTATCTGAGCAGTGGAGATGAGGCTACAGAGCCTGGGTGCCTCCACACTGCCCTTCTGGGCTTCTAATCACCATAGTTGCCTATTCACCCCCACACCACACTCCAGTGCTCTTTACTTTGAAAAGAGAAATAAGCACTGGTAAGCACTAACACTTTAAGCAATATTTCTACTTTGATATGTCCTAACTAAAAAATAGATACAGGATAGTGATACTTTGAAGAGGACTATGAAAAGGGATCAGTAGGTCTTAGTGGAAAAAGTTTTAAGTTTTCTACTATTATTGAATAAAATTACATATAGTGTGATTCTTATTCCTTGAAATTAGGAGGAGAAAGAATTTTTTGAGGTAAATTTGAAAAGACATAAAATAGACTACCCTGACAAAAATCTTCACAGATTAAAAATACTAATATTTGCATTGTCATGTATATTACAAACAGTATTCCTTGTCTTTTGTTTGCTTTTTTGTTTTGTGTTTAGTGTTTCTTGCTATATGAAATATAACTTCTTTATGCAGCCTAGACTTTTTTTCTTTGTATTTCCTGACCTTGTTGTCATGTTTAGAAAGCCATACTCTAAGAAAACTAAGTACTTCCACTATTTTCTTCTAGTTCTTTAGTGGCCATTTCCTCCTTCATTACATTTATTATTCATTTTTAAAAATTAAATATTAAATATATTTTAGTGATAATTTCTGAATAATTGGGATGTTGATCTTAGTCTAGGATGTTAAAAGATAGAAAGTCCATCTTAAGTTATGATGTAGAAAGGTGGAGGGAGTATTGCTCCCATCCTTACTATAACAAAGAGCCAGTCATCTGCAAAATCATGTTTTCTTAAAACCATTACAGAGCTAAGGTTGTAGGGCAAACAATTAGGCTGATATTTAAGGAAAAACAGGCCCCTCCAATGAAAAGCTTGCTGATTCTTGGCAATCACTGGACACTGTGAAATCTGGTAAAAATAATTCAGCTGACCAGGGGCAGTGGCTTACGCCTATAATCCCAGCACTTTGGGAGGCCGAGGCAGGCGGATCACTTGAGGTCAGGAGTTTGATACCAGCCTGGCCAACACAGTTAAACTCCGTCACTACTAAAAATACAAAAAATTAGCCAGACGTGGTGGCACATGCCTGTAGCCCCAGCTATTCAGGAGGCTGCGCCAGGAGAATTGCTTGAAGCTGGGAGAGAGAGGTTGCAGTGAGCCAAGATTGCGCCACTGCACTCCAGCCTGTGCAACATAGCGAGACTCCGTCTCAAAAAAAAAGAAAAACAAAACAAAAGCAACAAAAAAATTAGCCTGGCATGCTGGTGCATACCTGTAGTCCCAGCTACTCAGCATGCTAAGGTGGAAGGATCACCTGACCCTGGGAGGTTGAGGTTGCAGTGAGCTATGATCATGCCACTGCACTCCAGCCTGGGCAACAAAATGAGACTCTGTCTAAAAAAAAAAATTAAAAAAAAATTTCAGCTAAAACGTTAGTGAATTGCAAAAGGCAGTGGACTAGCATGAAAGTTTAGAACCCCTGGGAGTTGTAGACACAGTGGGGAATTTATAGCCACTCATGGGCTTTTCTTCACACACTCATCAGGCGTTCACAAAGAAGACTGAGAATGAGAAAAATGCTTTTTCCTAGTACAGTTCTTGGGGAAGAGACAAGCAATTACTGTGGAAAAGGAACCATGCCTCACCTTGTTCCTTCCCTGTTTCCCCTATGGAACAAAAAGCTTTAAGCTACTGGGGGAAGAGCAGCAAACTCTATTGCCCTCAGAGCTTAGGTGAAGACCACAGATCAGGAAGGAAACAAGAAAATACCCTCTATAACTGGGAGAAGGGCAGGAAAACATCTTAAGCCTAGACAATTAGAGGTCTGTAATAACTGGGAGGGAGAGTAAGATCACTGAGAAATTCCTACCTTCGAGACCTGGGGACACAAGTCCTGCCCAAGACTATGGCTGAACCAGGACAACAGAAAACACTAATTCCACACTCCTAGTGCTCCCTCCCACCAGGCTAGCAAACACCAAGTAACTAGAGCAATCTGCTGACACAAGTGTGGGAAGAGAACATCTTGCCAAATCCAGTCATGAAGATTTTTCTTTATGTTTCCTTGTAAGAGTTTTATAGTTTTAATTTTTCAGGGTATACCTTTGATTCATTTTGAGCTAACTTTCGTTAATGATATAAAAGTCCAGCTTTTGTTGTTGGTGGTGCATGGCTATCTTGCTTAAAATCAGTTGACCATATAATGAGGGTTTATTTCTAGGCTCTCAGTTCTTTGGCATATGTCTTTTTCTATGCCAGTACCACACTGTCTTGATTCCTGTAGCTTTATAGAAATTTTGAAGTTGGTAAGTCTGAGTTTTCTAACTTTGTTTTTTTTTTAACATTGTTTTAGATATTCAGAGTCCCTTGAAATATATGAAATTTAGTATGAGTTTTCCCATTTCTGCAATATATGCTTTTGGAATTTTGAAACAGATTGTGTTGAATCCATAGATTATTTTGGGTAGTATTGTCATCTTAATAATGTTAAATTTCTCAATGCATGAAAATGGGATGTCTTTTTATTTATTTTGTTCATGGTCCAAAAGTAAAATCTGCAAAAGAATTTATATTCAACAAATTCCAGGCCAGGCATGGTAGCTCATGCCTGTAATCCCAGCACTTTGGGAGGCCGAGGTGGGTGGATCACCTGAGGCTAGGAGCTCAAGACCAGCCTGGCCAACATGGTGAAACCCCATCTCTACTAAAAATATAAAAATTAGCCAGGTGTCGTGGCAGGTGCCTGTAGTCCCAGCTACTCAGGAGGCTGAGGCAGGAGAATGGCTTGAACCCGGTAGGCAGAGGTTGCAGTGAGCTGAGACTGCACCATTGCACTCCAGCCTGGGTGACAAGAGTGAAACTCCGTCTCAAAAAAAAAAAAAAACAAACCAAACAAATTCCAGTTTTATTTTTGTGTCCTTCACTGCTTCCTTCCTTGTACACAGGTAATAATTAAAAATATCTACATACTTCGGTTTGTTTATACATGGTTTGAAATATATAATTAGATACTTTTATATTTTTAATCTTCCTTAGATAAGTAGTAAAATACAATACATACTTTATCCCATCTTGATTTTTTTACTTAAAACTGTATCCTCAGGTTCACTTAATAGTAATATACAGATATATATTCCTCATTACTTTGTGCAGCTGCATACACCATTGTATGATTATGTAATAATTCAACATTTCCATATTGATGCATATGTAGGTTGTTTCTAATCTTTCATTCTTATAATAAATAGCCATGTTTGTATCCTCTTAAATGTTGCCGGTGTAACTTTGGGATTAATTTCTTGGAGTTGCTGTAAAAAGTAAATGCATATGTAATGTTGCCAGATATTGCTAACTTCTCTATAGGTTGTGCCTTTTTTTTTTTTTTTTGAGGCAGAGTCTCGCTCTGTAGCCCAGGCTGGAGTGCAGTGGCGTGATCTCGGCTCACTGCAACTCCGCCTCCCACACCCAGATAATTTTTGTATTTTTAGTAGAGACAGGGTTTCACCACGTTGGCCAGGCTGGTCTCGAACTCCTGACCTCAAGTGATCCACTCGCCTCAGCCACCCAAAGTGCTGGGATTACAGGTGTGAGCCACCGCTGTATCATATTTTTATTACTACCAGCACTGTAAAAGAATTTCTGATTTCTCCAGAACCTCATTAACAGAGAATATTGTAAACCTAGTGAGAGATGGCTTGTCATAGTTTCAAATTTGTGTTTTTCTTTCCATAGCAAAGTTGAAAGCATCTTTTTTCTTTCAGTTTCATACATTGATATAGCTCGTAAGAGCCATTTGCATTTCTTTTTGGAGAGCACATTTTATTACTTGCTTAAGGTTTT
This sequence comes from Pan paniscus, assembly GCF_029289425.2. Classification (NCBI taxonomy): domain Eukaryota; kingdom Metazoa; phylum Chordata; class Mammalia; order Primates; family Hominidae; genus Pan; species Pan paniscus. The sequence continues at coordinate 46,367,489 of NC_073264.2, forward strand.
TGTGGATCACACAGGTATTGTGTATTCTGGCTACAAGCCTACATGAGGGCTGGAGGGCCAGTATGTAGATACCAATTCGAGATTTTACCTCTCTACCAGATATTAAGATTGAGAACTACTTTTTCCTTTCTGTTTTTATGGAGTAGATTTATTTTTTATTTGCGCTTATAATAAACGTTTAACTGTTTTTGGGGACAGAGGTTCGGACATCTAGCACTAATGTTTCCCATGCCCTGTGCCTCTGCGAAAAGAGGAGCTCATGGTTCACAGGATTTGGCAGATTACTTTGGAAAGGAAAGCTGGGTATGTTCTGACTTAAGTAACTTCCAAAATTCTCACTTCCATGTTGTTTTTGACCTTGGTGCATTCCTTACTTTCTGGTCAGACCAGTTATGTATTTCTAAATATTTTTTACAAACGTTAGTTTTTTAAAACCGAACAGGTTTAGTTGTTTTCAACTGGAGATACTTTCTGGTTATCTAATCTTCCTATTATTTTTCAAAAATATCTTGTCTAGTTTCCTTGTTCTTCACGATGAACTCTAATCTGCTCAAAGGTTATTTCACCTTCCATTCGTTTGTTTTTTTTCTCTAGGCTAAAAATTATAATTTTCTTTTTTAACACATTTCCTTTCCTGTTCATTTTTAGACTTTCTGCTATTTCTTTACATCCTTTTGTTCTTAGCTTTTGTTGTTAATTACAGCTTTACAATTTTTTGAGGTGTGAGAGTAGTGACTTATGTGCTCCTTCATTTATTGTCACTTTGGTCAAATTGAAGGACGAAAACTGGACATTCTCAGTAAGGATAATCAACTTCAGGTGTGAGACGTTTATGGCACTTTTATGCATTTAACCTGAATGTGACCAGTGTTTTCCACTTTTTCAGGATGGTAGTGCTTTGGAGGATTCTAGCACTTCAGGGGCATCCTGTTCCAAGTCAAGACCACATTTAGCTGGGACACATACTTCTCTTAGACTTCCGCAGGAAGGAAAAGGAACCTGTATTCTTGTAGGTGGTCATGAAATCACTTCTGGATTAGAAGTAATTTCTTCCCTAAGAGCAATTCATGGGTTGCAAGTAGAAGTTTGTCCTCTCAATGGCTGTGATTACATCGTGAGTAACCGCATGGTGGTGGAAAGGAGGTCTCAATCTGAGATGTTAAATAGTGTCAATAAGAACAAGTTCATTGAGCAGATCCAGCACCTGCAGAGTATGTTTGAAAGAATATGTGTGATTGTGGAAAAGGACAGAGAAAAAACAGGTTTGTATTTTTAAATATCTTTGTTTATAAGACTGTAAAGGAACTTTACGGCTAACTTAGTTTATTCTTCTATTATTAGGATGTGGGAAACTCTTAAAATATAAACACCTGACTGGTGAATGTCATTTCATATTTTCATACAGCCATAATGGCTTTCATTAGTCATTGTATTTAAATGCAGCTTATGAGAAATGAAGGGTTGGAAACTGAAGGCAAGTCTGCCAAACATAAGACTTTTTCAGGAACCCAGGAAGGATGAGGGCCTTAACTAAGGCAGCAATGGGGAGGAGAAGTAGTATTCGGGAGATGTTTAAGCAGTCAGGATTAGCAAGAGTTGGTGGGAGGAGTTGAGAATTACTGAGTTGACCAACTTCTTGGTTATTGGGCAGTTAAGTAGTGGTACTGTTTATTGCAATTATGAATATAAGGGAAGCAACAGATATAAGGGACAAGGGAAGTTCAGTTTTGACCACGTTAAGATCGAGTTCTCAATGGGTCACTGAAGTGGGTACCTAGGATGCATTTGGAAGTGCAGGATTGGAGCTTCAGGTAGAAGATTTCTGCAGTAATTATTTAGTTGTATGGCGAGCCCTCAAGAACAGTAAAAAGATCATGAGATATGGAATCAGAAGACACACCAATTACTGGCTTCTCTGTGTGACATTGCATTGACAAATCACTCCCTCTGAGGAACTGATAATACACTTGTTCTACTCATCTTGTGATATTATGAGAACTAAGTAAAATCATGTAGGTGAAAGCCACTGCGGAAGAATTGCAGAATTATACTTTTGGTAATAGGGTAGTTTATGTAAAACATTGGTGTGGGAGTTGGGCAGCCTTTTCATCCCCATTTTGTCATTGGTGAACCATGTTGCCTTAGATAAGTCATTTTATCTTTTGGTTACCCAATTTTTTTTTTGTTTTTTTTTTTTTGAGACAGAGTCTTGCTCTGTTGCCCAGGCTGGAGTGCAGTGGCATGATCTCGGCTCACTGCAACCTCCACCTCCCGGGTTCAAGCAATTCTCCTGCCTCAGCTTCCTGAGTAGCTGGGATTACAGGCATGTGCCACCACGCCCAGCTAATTTTTGTATTTTTAGTAGAGATGGTGTTTCACCATGTTGGTCAGGCTGGTCTTGAACTCTTGACCTCAGGTGATCTGCCTGCCTCAGCCTTCCAAAGTGCTGGGATTACAGGCATGAGCCACCATGCCCAGCCTTCTTTTTTTTTTTTTTGAGATGGAGTCTTGCTCTGTCGCCCAGGCTGGAGTGCAGTGGTGCAATCTCGGCTCACTGCAACCTCCGCCTCCTGTGTTCAAGTGATTCTCCTGCCTTAGCCTTCTGAGTAGCTGGGACTACAGGTGTATGCCACCATGCTCAGCTAATTTTTTTTAATATTTTTTGTAGAGACGAGGTTTCACCATGTTGGCCAGGATGGTCTCGATTTCTTGACCTCGTTATCTTCCTGCCTCAGCCTCCCAAAAGTGCTGGGATTACATGTTTGAGCCACCAGCCTTCTTTTTAATTTGAAAAGTCAGGGATAAAGGAAATAGATTTGGAATAGACAGGAAGGTAACATGGCAAAGGTTATAGAAAAGGATCGGGGGCCATAATAGGGAATACCAATAAAAGGATTTAAGTAGAATATGGAATAGAAAATGAACAAGAAAGGGTAGGGAAGTAATTGGCAAGATGATGTTAAAATGGGTGTACAGGGTATTTGTTGAGTTATTCTTTGGAATAAATACCTAAGATAATTTTATATTAAACCAGTACTTAATGCACCCTTCATCAGAGCTAGCATGAAAAACTAGAGATGAGTAATACAGTCTTGGCCTTCAGGAGTGAATTATCTAGGAATATAAGCTCTTCCTTATTCACCTTTCTATGTTGATTCCAGCTCAAGGCGCTCATAGTTACCCCTATTTTCTTTCTCAGATATTTGAGAAACATTAGTTGTAGGGTTTCTCATTAGCAGAATGTGGCACCAGTTTGCTCAATGGTGTAGATTTTGGGATTTTAATAAAATAAAGTATATTAATGATTCTACTTAATATTAGTTACTGAAGTTTGCCTTTCCCTAAATATGAATATTTAGGAGACACATCAAGGATGTTTAGGAGAACAAAGAGCTATGACAGCCTGCTGACTACCTTAATTGGCGCTGGAATCCGAATTCTTTTCAGTTCCTGCCAAGAAGAAACTGCAGATTTGCTAAAGGAACTGTCTTTAGTGGAACAAAGAAAGAATGTTGGTATTCATGTTCCAACAGTGGTGAATAGTAATAAAAGTGAGGCACTCCAGTTTTATTTAAGTATTCCCAATATAAGTTATATAACTGCATTAAATATGTGTCACCAGTTTTCATCTGTGAAAAGGATGGCTAACAGGTATGTCTGTTGTAATATTTTTAAATGATTACTTTTAAAAGATTCTTAAAAGCATTCCATAGAAGTTTAATGTTAAAAAAATTTAAGCGGCATCATGCCTGTTAGATTATTTTATTCAGTAAACATTTTTTGCCTGCCAACATATATTAGTTACTGTATGAAGCTAAGGGACATTATTCGAAAAAAAGAAAAAAGAAAAAATAGGTGTAGGGATTTCCTTTGAGAAGCTTAGAGCTCTGTGGAGAGACAATAAATAGCAGTTTCATTTGACCTTGCAATCTAACATTTCTGGGCTGTTCAGTTCTATAACAAGAAAAACGAGTATTTTACTAGTTGTGATCATTATATTGCTTGAAGAGGGAGATTTTAGAATGTAGTTCATTTTAATTAAAGGCCTACATCAGATACTGTCTTAGCTCATGCTGCAATGATAAAATACACAAACAACACAAATTTATTTCTGCCAGTTCTGGATACTGGAAGTCTGAGATCATGGCTGGGTTCTGGAGAGCTTTCTACTGAGTCACAGACTACTGCCTTCTCATTGTATCCTCACATGGCAGAAATAGAGCTAGCTAGCTCTTTGGCCTCTTCTTAAACGTGCACAAGGATATCCACCTTTATCAACTAATTCTCAAAGTTGCCACTTCCAAATACCATCACATTGGAATTACGGCTTCAACATATGAATTTTGGGCAACACAAAAACATTCAGTTCATTGAAGATGTTGAAATTGTTATTCTAGATAATTTTAAGGAAAGGAAACAAGTAGCTCTTTTATCCAAACTAATGTTCAAGACATATCAGCTGGACGGATAATGCTTGAGATGATTTCCTTAAAGGCTACTGTGTTTGGTGTTCTTTAGGTAATACTAAATTTTATAAAAGCCAAAAGTCCTAGTGTAATGATTTTGTCTCATTTATTTTTCAGCTCACTTCAAGAAATCTCCATGTATGCACAAGTAACTCATCAGAAGGCTGAGGAGATCTATAGATATATTCACTATGTATTTGACATACAAATGTTACCAAATGATCTTAACCAAGATAGACTGAAATCTGATATATAATCAAGCTGCTCAAGATGGGGTTTTCAAAGACCTCTCACAATATTAAATGCACTTCAATAATCATTGCTGTTTTATGATTATGTTTATTTGTAAATAAGAGAATATTTTATTTAAATATTTTATATTGTATACATTTTTATTTATAGATTATAGAAATTATTAAAAGAAAAATCTGTTCAGTGATCATTTTGACTAGATTATAAAACTAATTTTTTTATTAAATAAAACAAGGTTTATTAAAAGTGTTACTAAGGATAGTTTAAGAAAGTAAAAGCTAAGCTAGAGATATACTTTGGAATGTTTCCCATCATTAAAGTTGTACTGTTGTGATAAATAGTAAAGTTGACATGTCTATGACTACAGCCAACTTGTCGATTTTCCCTATGTGTAGATAGTATACTTTTAAGTGTACTGATTCTAAATACATGTACTTGGTAAGGTGTGGGTGATGGGTGGGTTGTGAGATAAATGACCCAGTAACTAGGAAAGTAGAAAACTTAACTGAATGTTTATCTGACCAAAGGTGTGTCCCAGTTAAGTACTGTCAAATCTATTAATATGAACTCTGATATGATTTGGCTGTGTCCCCAACCAAAATCTCATCTTGACTTGTAATCTGAATTATAATCCCAATATATTGGGGAGGGACCTCCTGGAACGTGATTAGCTCATGGGGGCGGTTCCCCCATGCTGTTCTAGTGATAGTTCTCAGAGGATCTGATGGTTTTATAAGCTTTTCCTCTGTTCACTCTGCAGTTCTCTCGCCTACTGCCATGTGGAAAAGGAAACGTTTGCTTCCCCTCCACCATGATTGTAAGTTCCCGAGGCCTCCCCAGCCATGCAGGACTGTGAGTCAATTAAACATCTTTTCCTTATAAATTACCCAGTCTTGGGTTATTTCTTCATAGCAGCGTGAGAATGGACTAATACAAACTCCCAGCTACATTACTCTTTTTTGTTGCTGAAATATATTCAAAATGGTATATTGGTTTGGACTTAGAAAGTTTCTTTTTAATATAAATTACTGAATGCAGGCCCATTATGTTGACCCTATTATATTTACCGTTTTGATCCATTCTGTTGTCTGTGATGGCATTAAGAAGGCTCTGCTTGGGGCCGGGCGCGGTGGCTCACGCCTGTAATCCCAGCACTTGGGGAGGCCGAGGGGGGCGGATCACGAAGTCAGGAGATCAAGAGCATCCTGGCTAACACGGTGAAACCCCATCCCGTCTCTACTAAAAATATAAAAAAATTAGCCGGGCATGGTGGCAGACACCTGTAGTCCCAGCTACTCGGGAGGCTGAGGCAGGAGCATGGCGTGAACCCGGGAGGCGGAGCTTCCAGTGAGCTGAGATCGTGCCACTGCACTCCAGCCTGGGCGATAGAGCCGGACTCTATCTCAAAAACAAAAACAAAAACAAACACGAACAAAAAAAGGCTTTGCTTGTATCTGTAATATATATGACATCTTTTTTCTAGTCAGTCTAGTACTAAAGCAGCCTTTAATTATATGAGTCCTTTATTCTCGGCCTCATTTTTACCCCTATTACATTGTTGGGTAGTTGAACCAGCCTCACTGCAGAGCTCTCCTCACCTTAAATCTGGCGGGGACTTCAGAGCTCATGTAATTCAAATCACTTCTCTTTCCTTTCTTACCAAATGATAAAAGTGATGCCCAGAAACAAGTGACTTATTCAAGTTTAGACTGGCAAATCTAGAAGCAGAACTCACAAACTAGGTATCATTCTCTTTCACTCTATGGTGTTGATAAAAGGGGACAAAAAAGTTACTCTAATTGTTTAGCTCCTTTGAGATAGTATCAACTCTCAATTTGTATGAAAGCAGCTGACTTATGTATGCTGCTCAATAATTCTGTCAAAACCACAGATAGGAAACACTAAGTTATTGCCTAGTGTGCAGTTATCAGTTTGTTATAACTGGACTTTTTGAGTATTTCTCCTTTAATAGTGAGCACAATGCTAAGCTGTGACAGGAGGAGGAAAGGAGCCTCTTTGTGGTTCCACTGTGCTACATCTTCAAGTATCTTGCTCCTGCTACATTGTCAGCAGGGCCTGTGGGTAGGGACATCTGGTGGTGCTTTGCCCCAGCTGCATGCCAGAATGATGCAGTCCCTCAACAACCTCACACAGAGATACCACCACCTGCTCAGACTCAGCTGTGTGTGCACCCATCAGACAAAAAAAAGTACATAAATTAACATGGTGTTACAGACATAACCTAGAGGATTTCATTTATTTATGCTTGCTGTATGGAGAGCTCTATCCATATTTAGGCTTGCAATAGCCTCCTCCTATATCCTCATTGGTAGCCATTAACCATTCATTATCCATTTATTATTTAAGTCCTTAAGGTCTTTTTTCTTTTCCACTTTTAAGTTTCCTTTGGGGGTTACTTACCTTAAACCTTATCATTAGTTCATCTTATGACCTGATAGAAATAGGACAAGCCAGGTACCTGGCTGGTGAGATACCTTAGAATAGGGAAGGCGCTGAAGTTCTGATAGGGATATATGGGCAGTAGGGGTCAGACTCTTGGTTTGAGTCAAGTTTATGCCATTTCAATTGCCTTTTTACTTTTTAAGGGATTTAACCACTTTCTTAACTCCTAAAACACTATCCATTAACTTCAAGCAGTATAGCATTAGATCAAAATATTGGCAACTCAAGTTCTACAATGGCATTTTTTTTGGCCACTCCAAAATAACCCTTTCTTTTGATCCATTCTATATCCACCAAGGGTCTTTATGGCAGAAATAATCATGGTAGTTTAAACAAAGAACTATCTTAGTCCAATTGCACTGTTCTTTTTACAGTGTTTCTGTAAGTCCTATAATTATATAACTGCTGATTATTACTATTTTATTTTATTTATTTTAAAAGGAGTCTCTGTTACCCAGGCTAGGGTGCAGTGGCCAGTTGCAGGCATGATCATAGCACAGTTCAGCCTTAAACTCCTGGGCTCAAGCTATCCTCCTTCCTCAGCCTCCCAGGTAGTTGAGACTACAGATACATGACACCATGCCTGCTCTGACTAAAACACTTAAGAAACAAGAAAATGTTATTAATCATTTTTTTTTTGAGGAAACTTAAACAGGACCAGTCATGATTTGTTTTTATTTCTATCATCCAGTAATTAGTAACAAACAAAAAACAAGAAACAAATACTATAAAAGCAAACTAACTTTATTTTAATAATCTAAATAGAGAACAAAGGTAGGTGAATGTGTAGCCAGAGGGAAAATATCCTATGTCAAGTTTCAAAACATAACAAGCAAAAATAAGTTTATTTCTAAAAGAAATTTCAGTGATAGAAAAAGGATGTTTATTATGACATAATATATTGATTCCTAATGGTGGATCTATTAACTGTTTGTCTAATCTAGTCAAAATATTTAAGCTGTTTCTGCATATGTAAATAAGGCTTAAAAATTAGAGAACAAAATCTGTTCTCTAATTTTACCTAGTAAAATAATGGTAAAGCAATAAACTAAATTTACATAGGTTTCATAGATATGCCTATCACAAGTTTAAAATAAAAACAATCAGGAGAGAAGCATGTCAACAATGTGTAATTTAATTTCAACGATGTGTAATTTAAACATTAGGTTTGGATAACAACTGGTAACAAATCCTACTCTGGCTTGGATAATAACTGGTAACAAATGCTAACTTAAAAGTTTTCATGAATTCAATAGCTACCAATACAACCTCTGTCATCCTTCTCACCTTCTCTTACTTAAATGGTAGCAAAATTTTCTTGAAATAAAAAAAAAATCTGTTTGGGAAATGATTTTCTTAAAGTAAACAGACTTGGATGCTTATTAAAAAATTATCTATATATATTTTAATATGCAAAAACAAATTTACAGATATCTACACGAGCAAAAACAATTTTCTTTACATTTTTAGTAAGCTGCAGCAATGAGGATATTTTACTTTGAACACAAACATATGAAACCTTCAAAAAAGTCCACATTTTCATAGGAAGCTACTTTACAAAGAAAATACATGTACTCCAGTTGAAAATACAAACACACTGTCTGCTTTTGGTAAAAATCCCAGGAATCATATTTTCTCATTTTACTATGCAGAATCAGAGTTCGAAAAATAATAATCTTTCTCTTCTTCATCTAAAGATTCCACAGCATTAGTGAAAAGTTTTCCAATACCAGAGTTTTCTCCTAAGTCTGTAAAGAGAAGTTTAATAAAAAGATAATAAATTTCTAAAAGTGCTTTCAATAAAACTGAAAACATCTATAAGGAATAAAATGCTAAGTCTGTCCACTTGAGAGCAATTAATTTTAATACCATTTAAATAAAGAACCTACCTTATAATAGAACTGAGCCACAAAAGAAAGCTGTAAGTGTATTACCTGTGTTAAATGGGGTTTTCCTTCTTGGTGTTGGAGTTGAGAAATCAGTTTCAACCTATAAAAGAGTTACTATTAATAGCTAAATGGTACCTCCTGGTGAAGTCTACCTCAAATCTAGACAAAATTAAGCATGCTTATCCCCAGATTACTTTGAACATATGCCTATAACAACATTTAATCACATTATAATTATCTGTGAAATGCGTAATTCTCTTTTGGGTTTATCCAGGGCAAGAACCATGACTTACTCAATGTTGTTTCCCAGTGCTGGCAAACACTCCTCTAAGAAATTATTATAAACTAATGCTATAGCAGTTAAAGGATAGTCTATGGGCCTCCAAAAGTTGCCAAAATGTGCTAAGTAATTAAGTAATGAATATACTGGTTTGGTAAACTTAAAATATAAACACAATTTATCATGATTATATATAGTAATTATAATTACAATACTATACTGTACTATTACAGTATAGTAATTACTATACAGAATACTAATTACTGTATTACTTTTACCTACAGTCTGTTATTATAACAGTACAATGTTTTATACCAGCAGAATTTTAATTCTCTGTACTTGAAATTCTTGGCTAAAATGGTAAAGTAAATGGCAAGTTTGAAGTACATGCTCACACACATTACAATGCTTATCAAACTATTGGCCATGGCTGGCAATCCTTAAAAATCTTTTAAAAATAAAAAGTAACAGAACAGAAAATATAGTAGCCCTTAGAGTAAGTACTGTTTTAAGAAATTTTTGAGATACAAATTCATGCTCACAGACTGTGATATAAATGTATTTTTTTCTGAGATGAGGTAAAACACTGCATTATATCATTTAGACCTCAAAATCATTTGGTAACATAAATCAATATAATCATGATCCCCATTGTCATACCACACATGAATAAAATGGTATTAGAAAGCTCAAGTAACTTGCTCAGTGTCATAAAGCAAGGGAATCAAGGGGGTTCCCATAAGTTACCATTCTCGAAGATTAGCTACTTAGAGGAAATTTGAGATGAAATACTTTTTCCAGAATCCTAGTACTTATATATGATAATCAGTTATTGCAATTAAAATCAGAAAATTAAAAATTTAAAAAGTAATTCAAGGGGATAAAGGACTGTCCTAATCTTTTTTCTAAGGGATATAGATCATTCTATTAAGGCATCTTTCAGTTAAAAATTTTTCTGTAGTTGGATTTTAAATGTTAGAATGTAAAAAAATAAAAAGTAAAAAAATAAAATTAAGTAGCTAAATCTGAAAAACACCTGAAGCCATTTTAAAGCTACATAGAATTTGATGAAATTTCTTACTTTATGAGAATTGTGACTCAGTCTGAATTATTCTTCAATCCTTGAACAGGATTGTTTTTGTGTTTTGTGTTTTTGTGTTTTGCCTGAAATATCCTTCCCAGACCTGTGTATATTTTTCCCACCCTTCATTTCCCAGAAATCAAAGTTTTTACCCATTTTCCCCTTGCTCCAATGTTTCAGTCAATGTGATGCCATCTGTAATCCTACAGTACTTATGTGCTTACCTCATTCATGGCTTCATTATTGTAACTTGTTACATTATAATCACCTCAGGGACAGGGACTGTTACATGACTTACAACTACCACAGTTTATCACATATTAAAGTTGTTTCATAGATATGTATTGGATAAAGAAAAATACTTACTAATTTTTTCTTGATGTTGCCCCAGACAATACCACCATTACTTTTATGATATTTTTGCATACGAAAAACATATTTATCACAGTCATTCCTGTTTGAATACGAAATAATTTTAAGTCAACAATATTTTTAAGTCAACTTAATAATTTTAAGTTAACTGTCATACTTTTAACCACAGGTTGAACAACAATTGCCTAAATTAATTTCAAATGTATTTCTTTTTTTGAAACAGGGTCTCACTCTGTCACCCAGGCTGGAGTGCAGTAATATGATAATGGCTCACTGCAGCCTCAACCTCCTGGGCTCAAGTGATCCTCCCAACTCAGCCTCCCAAGTAGCTTGGACTACAGGCACGTGCCATCATGCCTGGCTAATCTTTGTATTTTTCTTAAGAGACAGGGTTTCACCACATTGCCCAGGCTGGTTTCAAACTACTGAGCTCATCAAGCAATCTGCCCTCCTGGGCCTCCCAAAGTGTTGGGATGACAGGCGTGAGCCACCACGCCTGACCTCAAACGTATTTCCATCTTTAAAAAGTACATTCTGTATTTTAAAGAGGACAATAAAATGTGCCTATGGAGATGGACAAAATGCTTAAATCAAACATTTTACAGGAAATACTGATCAAGACTATTTTGGGAAATTATGCTTTGCTTACCGTTCATTGTACCGTCTACGCTCTTTCTGGTATCTTGCTGCCTCTCTTGGTTTTCCAAAACTCCCACTGAGACTTCTTCTCCTTGGACTCCCTTTTGCTATACCATTATCTCTCCTGTTCACTTCCTTCCCTGTCCTAATTGAATCTCAGTTTATTCACTTTAAAGATATGCCTGGTGATTGAAAACTGTCAATTTTTCCAACTGTGCTGGGTTTCTAATCCAGCTCATCAAGCCTTTTATTTCTACAAAATTCTATCTTTCTTGAATTCCCCATACCAACCACCAAATTTTTTTTCTTTATTTCATTTCCTTTACCTTATCTCTTCCCTTACAAGCAAATATGCTTCACTCATAACTGAAGAGATTAAAATCCAAGTAGAATTGTTGGTTGTTTTTAATTCCCTAAACCCACAATTCCTAATCCCACTTATGACAGTAAATACCAGCTGAACATCCATTTCCATACTCTCTCTTCGCTCTAAGATCTTACATACCTGAGTATCCTCTGTTCTTTATGACTATTTGGGAACAACCTTAAAGGCATGACATGAAGAAATGTGACTCTATTAAGATATTTATCTGAATCAAACACTGCTGTATAGCAATGAATAAACGTCGTCAGTTTTTAGCAAATTGCTTAACAAATGAACAGGTGTGATCCCAGCACTTTGGGAGGCTGAGGCTGGTGGATTACCTGAAGTCAGGAGTTCAAGACCAGCCTGGCCAACATGGTGAAACCCCATCTCTGCTAAAAATACAAAAATTAGCCGGGCACGGTGGCATGCGCCTGTAATCCCTGCTACTTGGGAGGCTGAGGCATGAGAATTGCTTGAACCCGGTAGATGCAGGCGGTAGTGAGCCGAGATTGCGCCACTGCTCTCCAACCTGAGCAACTCCATCTCACAAACAAACAAAAAACAAATGAACAGGCCTAGCCAGTTGTTCAGGATCAGCAACTGGTAAGTCTATTATCAAAGAGATGTCTTTGAAGACAAAGAGTTTTTCACTTCTGAAGTGATATAACTGTTTGATTACTTAAAACTGTTATGAAAAGTACGTCAATTACTAGAGCTAGTAAAGTCAGAGAGAGTGAAGAAGGCTAAGAAAATCATTTTTTTAAGAAAAAAGTTTCAGACAATATAGATTCATAACATAAGTGAATCTATCGTGTTTCTTTAATTGTAAAAGTGACATAAATGGACAGAAAATATCCCCCAAAACAAAAAACAAAAACCCACAACCCACACTGGTGTCATTCTACAACCTAGAAAGAATGGCTGGTGATGTGTAAGTTAAGAAATTTCCTTCCTTACGAATTTGTTACATAAAATTGGGATCATGCTGAATGTAGTTTTCCTAGCTTTTGAAAACTACTATCCACTGGACATTTTTCTGTCATTAAATTCTTGAAGACATGATTTGTTTCATATTCCATTATATGGATAAATCTTAATTTATAACTTTCCTTATTTTTGGATGTTTTGGTCATTCTCAAACTTTCAGTATTATGTTTTATGATGAACATTTTTGTTCCAAATCTCATATTTCCTTAAAGTGTCTAATAAAATTCAACGGCCAAAAGGATGAAGTTGTTTTTTTTTTTTTGGAGACGGAGTCTTGCACTGTCACCCGGGCTGGAGTGCAATGGCGTGATCTCGGCTCACTGCAACCTCCGCCTCCCGGGTTCAGGTGATTCTCCTGCCTCAGCCTTCTGAGTAGCTAGGATTACAGACACACACCACCACATCCGGCTAATTTTTTGTATTTTTAGTAGAGATGGGGTTTCACACTATGTTGGCCAGACTGGTCTCGAACTTCTGACCTTGTGATCCGTCGGCCTCAGCCCCCCAAAGTGCTGGGATTACAGGTGTGAGCTACCGCGCCCGGCCACGGATGAATATTTTAAGGCTTTTGATGAACTGGTCAAAGTGCTTATCAAAAAATTTGTCCAAAATAGTATTCTCAGTATGCTTTCCCCTGCACTAAATACTAAAAATAATTTTTAGATGCCTAGGAAAAATATTTTTATCCAATAAGTGCAAATTAAAATTTTAGCAATTTAGCAAGCTTCCTGAGAGTACTGAATAGTTTTTTTCTCAGTCATTATTATCTTGCTTCTGCCTCTCATTCTGTGGAAATTGCTCTAAGATCAGCAATGGCCTCTTACTTGCCAAATGGAATAGCCTATTTTCAGGCCTCATTCTTACTATTTTCCATCTTTTTTTGGTGACATTTTATTGTTAGTCACCCCTACTTTTTTCTTAATTTTACTTATTTATATGTTTCAAATTGTTCTTGTATTCACATGGTTCAAAATTCAAAAGCCCCCCTCTCCTTCCTCCAGCTACCTTAGTTCTCCCTAAGGATCACCAATGTTTTGGTTTCTTATGCATCCTTTTAGAAAGACTTAATCTAATAAAAGCAATTATACACACACACACACGTATATACATATATGCATACATACATATAGCTTCTATTTACACAAACAGTAGTATATTATTCACTGCATCTACCTTTGTTTCATTTAATATATCTTAGGCATTTTATCATAATAGCAATAAAAAATATCTTCATTAATTTCTTTTTTTTTTGAGACAGGATCTCACTCTGTTGCCCAGGATGGAGTGCAATTGTTGCAATCACAGCTCACTGCAGCCTACACCTCTGGGACTCAAGCAATCCTTCTACATCAGCCTCCCTAGTAGCTAGGGCCACAGGCTTGCCCCACTGCATCCTGCTAACATTTTTGGGGTTTTTTTGTAGAAATGGGGTCTTCCTATGTTGCCCATGCTGGTCTTGAACTCCTGGGCTCAAGTGATCCTCCCAAAGTGCTGGGATTACAGGCTTCAGCCACTGTGCCTGGCTCTTCATTAATTTCTATGACTATATAATGGACCAGAGTTCATTTAATTAGTCCCTACTGATAGATTTTTGAGGTACTGCCATTTAAACAATGCTACAATGAATAAGCTGTACATTCACAATTCTATAAGTAAAATTCCTAAGTCAAAGGGCATGTGCATTTATAATTTTGATACTTACAAATTGTTGCTGCAAAGATCGCACTACTTTACCTTCTCACTAGCAATGCACAAAAATTAACAATGCATTCCTTGTTAATTTGTAGGAATGCTGTATATATTACGGAAATTAGCCTTTTGCCTGTGACAAGTTGCATATATTCTTTTCTCAGGTTGTCTTTTGTTTGTAGTGGTTGGTACCAGGTAAAATTTGTTAAACATTTTTACACAGTTGACTTTATTCATCTTTTCATTAATGGCTTGTAGGTTTTATATTATAGTTAGAAAGACCATCACTAATCTGGTATTATAAAATAATTCTCCAAGGTTTCTTTAGTTTTTTTTTCTTAAAGTTTTTTACAAGTAAAACCTTGATCCATTTCGAATTGATCCAGAAGTAAATGTGGGTTATATCACAATGCTGTTTATTGAATAGCACCCCGATTTGATGAACTTGTCCATCCTTAACTTCTAGAAACTATACATTCTTGATTTTTTAAATAATGCCTCTTCCCATTACTGGCATCTATGGTCCTCATGAAATGTGTAAATGTTCCTCACTACTCTGATGCAGAGAATTAACATATCATATGCATGAATATTTACCTATTTATAGAACCTAGCATGCCAGGACTGACATGCTGACATTGAGGAGTTTTTACCAATGGAAAGATAACTGATGATGGAGTTGTTGGATTTTTGTCCATATTTGGCAGAATATCATCATCATCTTCACTGTCCTGGAAACTTGGCAACTAGAAAACAAGTATTTATTATCAGCAGGCACCCCATAAAAGGTATTTTCTCATTACCACAAAATAGTTTTGGAGGACTGATAAGTTGGTTCTTCTTGTAACTTTCCAAGTTAGATAATTAAAAACAGTAGTACGTAGAGGAGTAGAGGCTAGAGGAACTCCATTTTAGATGCTAATTCACCATGCTGACTTCTGATTAAACCGGGATCTGGAAATGCCTCTAAGATTTCTACCTCCATATACTTACTGGAAATCTTGTCCTTAGGTCAAAACAACCTTGGTGTTATCGTAAACACATACTTACCATAAATCCAGCCCTTAGGCAAATTCCCTATGGTATATAAACCCTGGGTCTGGGGGGATAACAGTGCCCAAATCCACCATCTTGAGGCCACCCAAGAGATGGCTTCTGCTCAAAAGTCTCTATTAAATGTTTCTGAGAAACTGGATTTGTCACCCTCTTTATTCAGCCTGTAACCGAGTAGCGTGGCTTCAAACCATGTTTTAAAACTTTTTTCTTCCTTTCTCCCCAATTTTAAGATATAACTTTGAGATAAACTACATGTGTTTCCATTCATCTTGAAATACAGCCTCAAAATGTGAACCTCCATTTCTTTACCCATTCTATGCTCCCATGCCTTATGCACATGTTTTTACCTAGACGCTTTTTAAGTGCACACCATGCTCATTTATCTGGTCATGTATTTCCTTGAAGCTTCAGGGGCCGGATCCTGGCATAAACTGGATACCTCCAGAATTCTCTCCCCAGTCAAGGCCAAAACTCACTCCCATCTAGAAATTTACTGCAAGATTTACTACAATTAATTTGTAACCTGGTTGAGCCCAGGATGGTGCTGGCCCCTTCACCAAATGGAATAATATTTCAAGATAAGCTGTTGGAGCAGATTGAGCCACCTAACACCTCCTAACCCCCTCCTCTCCTGCATTCCAAACCATTCTCTCTTTAAAAACTCCTATGTTCACTCCACAAATTGAAGACTGGAATTTTTGGAATTTCACCCACACTTCCCTTTGCTGGCACAGATAATAAAACTCTATCACACCTTGCTCTTGTTATATTGGCTTCTTTTTACAAGCGGCAAGTAGTTGGACCCCTATTGCTGGTTACAATTTTTGGTGGCCCATACAGGGAGCCCTGTGTATTCACAGGAGGCTCCAGACACACCTATCTGATCTTCTGTTGGATAGGGCCATGGAGCCACCTGTGAGTGCCAGCTGCTCATGGCTAGCTGACCCTGTAGTAAGAACATTAGGGGAGCTTCCAGCAGCAGCCAAGGTGCCTTTGTCTTGCAGAACCTCCTTTTCTATTTCTGTCACAGCATCTGCTGCTTCCAAAGCTTCACTGATACAAAGAGAATGTGACATTTTGAAGAAGTCAACAAATGTTGGAATCAGGTAAGCTGCTGATGTGCACCCAGCCTCCCTCTGCCTCTTTTAGGGTGTTGCTGGGGCTCTGCTCTGTTTAGACTTAGCTGTTGGTGTCACCATTTGGCCATTTTTATGCATTTGTATTTGTGGCACCCTCAGGGCTTTGCTCACATTGGACTGTCCCCTGGGGAGGGCCATTTGAAACTGAGGCAAGGAGTTTGGAACTCTACCCAGCCCTCTTAACTGGGGATTTGTTTGGAGGCAGTGCACCATGTTTGCAGTGTAGGTGTGTAACCTTAATGTGTGTATGGGCCCTAATCTCTCTCTCTCTTCCTCCATCTTTTCTATTCCTCCCAGCTCCATCCCACTGACTAAATTGGAAACAAGCCATCTACAGCCTAAACTCCCCTGGGCCATAAACACCGTTAGCTTCCTCCAGCTGGAAATAGCTAACCTTGACTGGTGACTTGCAGAAGTGGGAATGTTACAGCAGGTTAACTAGTCAGGGATAAGCAAGGAATGAGAGGGCCTCCCCACCCCCCACCCCCCACCAGGAATGTTGTTAGGTGACCATCCTGTGATGGTCAGGTGGTTGTTAACTGTGTCTCTAAAATAATACTTAATCGCAGCCAGCACCAGGGAAAAGCAATCTCTCAATAAACAGAAACACCTAAAATTGGTGATCAGCAGCTTCCTCATAAGATCTCAGAAACTGAGCAAGTGGGCTCAAGCATGTGCATTAAGAGGAAAAATGGAGGAGTTTAACTGGTATATGACCTCCTAAGGACATCCGACTGGTAAGGGAGAAAGCCTCAAGTGAGCCTGTGTATAAATCCAGTAAACACACTGTAACTTGCTCCCCTCCCAAGTGCTAGCACGCCACTGGGCATGCAGACAGCCCACCCCAAGGTTAGAATCCGTGGAGAAGGAACACAAGACCCCCAGAAGCATGCCAACATATAAAACCCCAAGTCACAAAGTTAAACCATGCTTCAAGTCACCTGCTTGGCCCTCTTCTGAGAGTACTTTCTTTCCTTTGCTTCCTGCTTTAAAGTGTTTTAATAAACTTTCATTCCTGCACTAAAACTTGCCTCAGTTTCTCCTTCTGCCTTATGTTTCCTTGGTCAGATTCTCTTTTTAAAAATTTTTTATAAGTATTATTTTTAAAAAAATGGAGACGGAGTCTCCCTATATTGCCCAGGCTGGTCTTAAGCTCCTAGGCTCAAGGGATCCTCCTACCTCGGCCTCCCAAAGTGCTGGGACTACAGGCATAAGCCACCATACCTGGCCAGAATTGTTTCTTCTGAGGAGGTAAGAATTGTGGTTTCTGCAGACCCGTATGGATTTGCTGCCAGTAACAGGAGGGATTCATCCTACACTGTATAGGTCTAAGGTGCTGAGGCTCTCCCTGACAGAAGATAAACAAGAATGATGGGGGTCTGCTGGTTGCACAGGTTTAGGCTATGTCTGTTAGAAATTTTAAGGTCAAGGAACAAGGACAAGGACAGAGCCTTAGCCTTTAAAAGACTTAATTTATCTTGTGTAAAACAGAGATAATAACACCTATTTCTGAAGGTTATGTAGACCAGAGGTCAGCAAATGTTTTCTGTAAATAATCAGATAGGGAATATTTTAGGTTTTGTGGTCCAGTCTCTGTCCTAACTACTCAACTCTGCACCGTAGCATGAAAGTAGCCATAGACAATATACAAACAAATCTGACCCTTCGTATCAACAGAACAAAACAAAACTCTAATTCACTTACTATTATGCTTAGCCGTTAGTAGGAACCCAAGCAGTGTTAACCATTGTGGGGAAAAGAAAGAGAGATCAGACTGTTACTGTGTCTATGCAGAGAGAAGTAGACATAAGAGATTTCATTTTGTTCTGTACTAAAAAATTCTTCTGCCTTGAGATGCTGTTAATCTGTAACCTTAGCCCCAATCCTGTGCTCACAGAGACATGTGCTGTGTTGACTCAAGGTTTAATGGATTTAGGGCTATGCAGAATGTGCTTTGCTAAAAAAGTGCTTGAAGGCAGTATGCTTGTTAAAAGTCATCACCATTCTCTAATCTCAAGTACCCAGGGACACAATACACTGCAGAAGGCCACAGGGACCTCTGCCTAGGAAAACCAGGTATTGTCCAAGGTTTCTCCCCATGTGATAGCCTGAGATATGGCCTCGTGGGAAGGGAAAGACCTTACTGTCCCCCAGCCCCACACCCATAAAGGGTCTGTGCTGAGGAGAATTAGTAAAATAGGAAGGCCTCTTTGCAGTTGAGATAAGAGGAAGGCATCTGTCTCCTGCTCGTCCCTGGGCAATAGAATATCTCAGTGTAAAACCCGACTGTATGTTCTATTTACTGAGATAGGAGAAAACCGCCTTAAGGCTGGAGGTGAGACATGCTAGTGGCAATACTGCTCTTTAATGCACTATACGTGCACATCAAGGCACAGCACCTTTTCTTAACCTTGTTTATGACACAGAGACCTTTGTTTACATGTTTTCCTGCTGACCCTCTCCCCACTATTACCCTATTGTCCTGCCACATCCCCCTCTCTGAGATGGTAGAGATAATGATCAATAAATACTGAGGGAACTCAAGAGACCAGGGCCAGAGATGGTAGAGATAATGATCAATAAATACTGAGGGAACTCAGAGACCGGGGCCTCAGCAGGGGGCCTTGTATGCTGAGTGCCGGTCCCCTGGGCCCACTTTTGTTTCTCTATACTTTGTCTCTGTGTCTCTTTCTTTTCCCAGTCTCTCGTCCCACCTGTCCAGAAATGCCCACAGGTGTGGAGGGGCAGGCCACCCCTTCAAACTATGTCACAGAAAATGATATAGTTTGTTGCTGTCTATTTCTACTTTAGTTCTGTTCTTTACATTTTTATTTTTTTGAGATGGAGTTTCGCTCTTGTTGCCCAGGCTGGAGTGCAATGGTGCCTTCTCAGCTCACTGCAACCTCCCACTCCTGGGTTCAAGCGATTATCTCACCTCAGCATCCCCACTAGCTGGGATTACAGGTGCCCCCCACCATGCCAGCTAATTTTTGTATTTTTAGTAGAGACAGGGTTTCACCATGTTGGCCAGACTGGTCTCAAACTCCTGATCTCAGGTGATCTGCCCACCTTGGCCTCCCAAAGTGCTGGGATTACAGGCGTGAGCCACCATGCCCGGCAGTTCTGTTCTTTATGATGCTACTATTGCATTTAGGCTAAAATATACATATATAGAACCTGAAATGATGGTGGGATAAAGGGTACAACCCCTAGTGGACCATAGCGTTTTGAAGAAAACATTGTCAGGGCCTCTGGTGGCTGTCTTAAAAGACTTCCCTCTATAATCAGTGTAAGCAAAAAGGGGGCCCAGTTAATGATGTTACTAAACTTTATAAAGCATTGTGTAGCCTTTTTGAATTGAAGATAATTTTATGACAAGAAATTGGTAGATGAAAAAATTACCCTTATGTCTAGCTCACTAACACAACTGTTTGAATTTTTATACTCAATAGTCCAATTGTCTGTTATCCACACATTTCTGCATTACTTTAATCTTAATAATTTTTTTTTTCTTTTTTTGAGACGGAGTCTTGCTGTCGCCAGGCTGGAGTGCAGTGGCTGCAACCTCTGCCTATGGGGTTCAAGTGATTCTCCTGCCTCAGCCTCCCAAGTAGCTGGGATTATAGGTGCATGCCACCACACCCATCTAATTTTTGTATTTTTAGTAGAGACAGGGTTTCACCATGTTGGCCAGAATGGTCTCGATCTCCTGACCTCATGATCCACTCTTCTCGGCCTCCCAAAGTGTTGGGATTACAGGTGTGAGCCACTGCACCCGGCTAATTTTTTTTTATTTTTTTTTTGAGATGGAGTCTCACACTCTGGCCCAGGCTGGAGTGCTGTGGCACCATCTCAGCTCACTGCAAGCTCTGCCTCCTGGGTTCATGCCATTCTCCTGCCTCAGCCTCCCGAGTAGCTGGGACTACAGGCGGCCGCCACCATGCCCAGCTAATTTTTTGTCTTTTTAGTAGAGACGAGGTTTCACCGTGTTGGCCAGGATGGTCTTGATCTCCTGACCTCGTGATCTGCCCGCCTCGGCCTCCCAAAGTGCTGGGATTATAGGTGTGAGCCACCGCACCTGTCCTTCAGCTAATCTTAATATTCTTAACATTTATATTTAGATTCTAGAAAGTCTTAAATGTGCATTTAATATTTGTATTGTATTTCACTGTGTTTATGAAAAACATCTTTATTGGATATACAGATTGTTTCCAGTTTTTTGCTATAAAGATAAAACTGCAATAAGTATCTTGCAAAGATTTTGGACTTTTGGATTTCTTAGGATAAACTCTCAAGAATAGAATAAATCTTTATGGCTTTTATAATATATTGCCATAATGCTTTCTTACTAAAAGGTACAATTCAATTTGTATGCCCACTGATGTATGACTGTATCAGTATCACCATTGCTTCTGTTAGCAGTGGATATTTTAACTTATTTTTTTAAAAGATTCTATAATTCAGAAAGTACATAAATATAATTTACTTTACTTTCTTGGATTACTAACTAAAATGACCACTTCCCCAAGTGTTTATTCAGCCTTTTGAATTTCTTCTTATTCACACTTTTCCTGTGATCTTGGTACTTTTTGTTATTCCAGTAACATTTGAATGAGTTGTTCATATCACAGATACTACTAGCTTGGTTGTATTTGCTGTGAATATTTTACTCCAATCACTGAAATTTTTAGTTATTCTACTCTTCATATGACAAAAATTCTTTCATACATTCAAATCTTTTAATACTGTGCTACTATCACTTAATCCCTCCTTTCAATTACTACACAGTATCTTTTATCAACTTTAAAAAAAGTTTGCTAGGTAGTATATTAAACTTTAAATATATATGTTTCACCTAATTCTAGGTTTACTTTACTGTTTGGTTCTACAAACATTACCTTTGAACCAACTGAAGTGCAGACTCTAGAAACTAGTAAGAATGGCATATATCAGCACATTGTTTGCCATAAGACTATGATCATGTCTACGGAGGCTACTGATCCTTGGCCTAAATATTAGTGATGAACACTACCATACATAAAAATGAAAGATACGAAAGTCAATACAGATAAGGAAAACAATGATTTCATGCCTCTTACCAGTATTCTTTGATGCTGTAAAGGTGTTGTACTGAAAAAATCATCATGGTCATCTTTTGGCAACTGTTCCAGAAATTCCCTCATCTGTTGCTTCCTTTTAAGAGTTCCCACTTTGGCAGTTATCTTAATAGTTTGTTTCTGATCAGCATCACCTCTCTTGCCTTAAGAGTCAGCAAACCATTTTGATAAGGATTTAGTTATTTATAGTAACTGCTCTATAAAGTTAACAACCTTTGCAAAGTCTAAATTGTGCATTCATGTTAAAAAAAAAAAAAAAAACTCAGCCTTGGCCAGGCTCAGTGGCTCATCCCTGTAACCCAGCACTTTGGGAGGCCGAGGCAGGAGGAATGCTTGAGCCCAGGAGTTCAAGACCTGCCTGGGCAATATAGTGAGACCCCATCTCTAAAAAAATACAGATATAGATAAAGCAAAAAAAGAAAGAAAACTTAGCCTGTTATTTTACAAGTCTCCTATAGAACAAATGATTATTTCTACACTGGGATCTGGGATTTGTGCAATATGATTAGCCCATAGGATACTCATGAAGAGGCTAAGATTAGGCAGGGAGGTTAAAAAGATCTTCTCTTTTTTTTTTTGTAGAGATGGGGTTTCACCATGTTGTCCAGGCTGGTC
Source organism: Pan paniscus (assembly GCF_029289425.2). Lineage (NCBI taxonomy): Eukaryota > Metazoa > Chordata > Mammalia > Primates > Hominidae > Pan > Pan paniscus. The sequence goes on from NC_073264.2 coordinate 46,389,901, forward strand.
TCGAACTTGTGAGCTCAAGTAATCGGTCCACCTCGGCCTCCCAAAGTGCTGGGATTACAGGCATGAGCCACCGTACCTGGCCAAAAAGATCTTTACACTGCAAGAATGATTGCCTCTACATTGTCTCTTGCTGAATGCCTAATTTATTGATTTTGCCAAAATATATAAACCTTACTGAATTATGACAGGGTATTGGGTTCTCGCTAATGCTTATTATAGAAATTCTCTGGCATAATCAACCTTTTACTAGTACTCATGAACAGGAGTATGTAATCATGGGACTATGAAAACTGAATATTTTCTGAGCTTTCTCATAAATTACTTGGGGATCTGACCCAAGTGCTCTTTAATTAAACCCTTAGAACAATAATTCAGATATTGAAATCTCTGGATCTAACTGCATAATTCCTAAAACTCGAAGCACAAGGCTACTAAACTACTACTGATGAAAGCAGAGACCCAGGTAAGACTTAAAAATTAAACAGATGATTTCTGAAATTCTCTCTAGCTTTAAAATTTTAAGAAAATACCTATTAATATTCATGGATAAATATAAAATATATCTGATTTCGGTGATCAGAAATCAACACTGAGTACTAGGAAAAAAACTATTTACTACGAAGGTTACCATTTTGGCGTTTGGAATTGGCTGGCTGCTTCTTAGTGACATGTTTCTGGGATCCTTTTCCTCTGGGATTTTCCATGTATTTCCTCTGGCATTCTTCAGCAGATCGAGAACCTACAGCCGCAGCTACATCTGACCAGAAACCAGGTTTGTGCTTTGGAAGAGATGCAAAAGCACTATGGAAGATCAAAACCAATTAAAGAATAAGAAATTCAAACCAATGACAATAACCTCTTAAAAGCATAACACTGAATTGATGAGATTTACTGAGATGAAGGAATCAGTTTTATCAAAATCATTCTGGATAACAATTAAGAAAGATATTATTCCCTCCCCTCAATAACTTAACTCTAGTGCTTAAAATATGAAGATGTAATTTTACCTAAGTAGATGTCTTCTAACTATTTTGATGTGTTTTATTAAGCCTGAAAAGTGACCCTCAGCCTTTCAACATTTTTTTTTTCTAAGTCCAACTAATCGATGATACGGTTTTTTAGGAGACTTTGGCATGACCAAATTTTCTTCACTGTTACCTTAAATCTTATTGGTGCTAAGTATATTGGACAATAAGCTTAGTTCTCTTATACAGTCTAGGTTATAAGCTATTAAAAAGTGTTATGCTTGCTTTCATTCTACTATACTTTGTAGAACTCAGTATTTTAGATATATGCTCTCTTAATTAAGGAAAATGAAAATTGAAATAGAGAAAACTATAAGGAAGTCCCTAATTTAACATCTGAGTTGCATTCTACAAGTTCCTTTGTAAATGATTTAGAACCTGGTATACATGTTACCACCCCCACTCTCCCCATAAAGATTTTATGCATTGTGGTTAGATTGACAATTTAGCCAGAAAACATCTATGTAACTCATCAATTAGCCTAAAAGTGATATTAACAATGTCATTTCAACTACACCAAGTCTTTATTTTTAATCTGTTTCTTTGGCAAAATATTTTTATTTCTACTTGGATTCCAATTAATAAATATAGGTTTCATGTAGCAGTATGTGGGAAAATTTTTAATCAGTTCTCTCAGGGTTAAACAGTCCTGATTTATAAAGTCTGATGACTTTCATAGGGTAAATACTCCCATTGTAGTTGATGTCAAGCTACCAACATGTCACTGACTGTGGAGTTGATAAAACACGTGTGATAGTACACAATTACATAGTATTTCCACCATACCACAGAGGTGAAGAGTCTCAAGAGCATATATATATAATAAAATGGAAAATAATTAGGAAGTAATGAGTTTTAAGCATTATCTTTGTTTTAAATAATTTAAGTTTATATAATTTTTTAATGACTTTTAACACTCAATTTGTAAAATTCTCCAAAATTTAACAGTCAGCTCTTGTGAACAGCTACCAGCTGACCACAGCATATTATTCCATGCAGAAAAGCATAATACTTACGAGCATTAAATACTTGTTAATGAATTCTTTTACATAATTAATCATTCCACAGTGTTCTAAAGTGAACAACTAGAAGGACTTGGGAACTCAAGCTTCTCTATTTGTGTGTGTGGCTAATTTCTAAATCTACGACTGTCTAAAAGAACTATTACATAACACAAATAATAATGTATTTAATAAGAAATTAGTACTTAACACATCTCCTCTAGGTTATTCCAGATAATTTAAAAAGACAAACTTAAACATATCACACCATATTTAAAACTTGTTTCATTATTAGCATAAAACCCCAAATCCTTAGTGTAACGCTGTATTGTTCCTTGCCCAACTCTCTAGTCTCATCTTGTACTGCTCTTTGGTCAACTTTCAGTATTCCATTCATTCTAGCTTTCTTTATTTTTCTTTCTTTTTTTTTAAAGAGACAGGGTCTCAATCTGTCACCCACGCAGGAGTGCCGGGCATTATCATAGCTCAATGTGGCCTCCAACTTCTGGGCTCAGGCGATCCCCCTGACTCCGCCTCCTTAGTGGTTGGCACTACAGGCACATACCCCACACCCATTCTTTCAGTATTTCCAAATATGCCCTCTTTCTTTATACTTTTGTGTATGCTATTCTAAGGTCCATTTGTCTTGAATCCTTGGCTTAAATAATTCTTATTTATTGATATAGTTTAAATATGTGTCCCTACCCAAGACTCATATCGAAATGTAATTCCCGGTATTGGAAGTGGGGCCTAGGGGGAGGTGATTGGTTAACGGAGGTAGATTCCTCATGAATGATTTAGCAACATCCCTCTTGGTACCATCCTTCTGATAGAGTTATCATGAAATCTGGTCATTTAAAAGTGTGTAGCACACTTTTCCAGAATGTCATATAAATGGAATCATATAGTGTATAACCCTTTGAGTTGGCTTTTTTCACTCAATATGCCTTTGAAATTCAACCCAGGTTGTTGTATGTATCAATAGTTCTTCCTTTTTACTGCTTAGTAATCCACTGAAAGAATGCACCCTGATTTGCTTATGTAGAAAGTACGACAGAAATCAGGGAGAGGGAGGAGCTTGGCATAGCAACCCTTTAAAGTTGTTTATGAACTCCTAGGCCCATGCTGCAAATTTTGATATATTTTCATTTTTGTTCAGTTAAGAATATCTGGCCGGGCTGGTGGCTCACACCTGTAATCCTAGCATTTTGGGAGGCCGAGGCACGTGAATCACTTGAGGTCAGGAGTTCGAGACCAGCCTGGCCAACATGGTGAAACCTTAACTCCACTAAAAATACAAAAACTAGCTGGATATGGTGGCACACACCTGTAATCCCAGCTACTTGGGAGGCTGAGGCAGGAGAATTGCTTAAACCCAGGAGGCGGAGGTTGCAGTGAGCTGAGATCGTACCACTGCACTCCAGCCTGGGTGACAGAGTGAGACTCTGTCTCCAAAAAGAAAAAAAATAAAATAAAAGAAGCCGGGCACGGTGGCTCAAGCCTGTAATCCCAGCACTTTGGGAGGCCAAGGCGGGAGGATCACGAGGTCAGGAGATCGAGACCATCCTGGCTAACACGGTGAAACCCCGTCTCTACTGAAAATACAAAAAATTAGCCGGCGTGGTCGCGGGCGTCTGTAGTCCCAGCTACTCGGGAGGCTGAGGCAGGAGAATGGTGTGAACCTGGGAGGTGGAGCTTGCAGTGAGCGGAGATCGCGCCACTGCACTCCAGCCTGGGCGACAGAGCAAGACTCCGTTTCAAAAATAAATAAATAAAATAAAATAAAATAAATGAATATTTTCTACTTTCCTTTAAGTCTTCTTCTTTGACCCACAGATTAGTTATATGTATTAATAAGTTATTTAATTTTCAACCACTTGGAAATTTTCCTATCTTTATTTTATTGATTTGTAGTTTAATTCAATTATCAGAGAATATGCTTTGTATGATTTCAGCTATTTTAAATCTGTTAAGAGGTTTTATGATCTATCTTGATGAATGATCAACCTATCCTTGGAAATAACCTATTCTTTTTCTTATTATTGGGTGGAATGTTCTGTAAATGTGAATCATACGAATGACTGATGGTGTTGTTCAGTTCTATATCCCTGCTAATTTTCAGTCAGTTCTATCAAATACCAAGAGAGGAGCAGTGTGGTTTCCTATAACTGGATTTGACTATCCTTGTAGTTTAGTCCGCTGCTTTCACTTGTCAGTTTTTAACTCACGTATTTTGAGGTTTTATTGTCAGGTGCATACACACTTAGGAATTTTATGCCTTCCTGGTGACTGACCCTTCTATCATTTGTAATGTCTTTCTTTATTCCTGGTTATTTTCTTCCTACTAAAGTCTATTTTGACAGATATTAATATAGCCACTCAAGCTTTCTTTTGATTTGTGTTTAGACGGTATTTTTCTATCCTTTTAACCTACCTATATCATTATATTTAAAGTGAGTTTCTTGTATACAGCATATAGTTAGATCATGTTTTAAAATTCATTCTGACAATGTGTCTTTTAATTGGTATGTTTAGACCATTTAATTTAATTATGTTGGATTTAGGTCAATAATTTTATTATTTGTTTTCTGCTTGTTCCATGTAAAAAAATCCTCCACTTCTCTTCTTCTTTGCCTTCTTTTGGGCTATTTGATTTTCCAGTATTTTAATTTATGTTTGAAATTATTTCTTTGTATAGTTTTTTTAGAAGTTGCTCTAGGGATGACATTAAATATACTTAACTTCAGTCTACTTAGAATCAATATTTTACTGCTTCAAGTGAAATGTTAATATTTTTATTTTAGCAGGTCATCAACCTGATGGTATCCCAAGCTATACGTTCAGTCTACTATCATTGTTGTTTCAATGTCAGTTTCATTTTTCAAAGCTCTGCAGTGCTGTTAGGATCTTCCTGTGTGTAGGACACTGAGTAGCTAGCCTAGAAACTGGGTGTGGTCTACTGTTTAGTTCAGTTCTCAGTCTTTTATATGCTCTTTAGGACCATGTCCACATATGTACAACTCCTGGGTGGCATAGAAGTTCATAAACAACTTTATGGGGTTGCTTTTCCTACTTCCTCTCTTTCCGTGATTTCTGGTTCCCTGGAGTTTCCCTTGTCAGTGCTCTGGCCAGAAAGCTGGGGCTTTTATTACTCTGCTCTGCTGTATGCCTCACACAACTGAATTTTTGTCCAGTACCAAGCAACAGACAACAGAAAGAGAACAGAAGCAACAGGTACTTGCCCCACTATTTTGAGACAACCATTCCTAATTGTAGAGAAGGTTCTCATCTCTCAGAGTTTTAGATATATCTCAGCCCCAGCTGATGCTGTGATTGCATGGGGACTGAGTTAAGAGAAAAGACAAAAACAAAACAAAACAAAACAAAAACAAACAAACTAAACACTGGGGATTTCCTCTACTGTTTCTGAGTGTCAGAAGTCCCCCCTTCTGCTCCTCAACCCAGAACTGGAGAGCTCCTCTTTAAACTCTCTTTGTTACCCTTCAGTGCCCACTTCTAGGTTTCTAGTATCCTTGAGTCTCACTTGTGGGGCACCAAACAAACTTTACTATTTATAACACTTGTTAGGCCGGGCACGGTGGCTTATGCCTATTAATCCCAGCACTTTGGGAAGCCAAGGTGGGCGGATCATTAGGTCAGGAGTTCAAGACCAGCCTGACCAACATGGTGAAACCTCATCTCTACTAAAAATATAAAAATTAGCCAGGCGTGGCAGCATGCGCCTGTGGTCCCAGCTACTCAGGAGGCTGAGGCAGGAGAATCGCTTGAACCTGGGAGGCAGAGGTTGCAGTAACCGGGATTGTGGCATTGCACTCCAGACGGGGCAGCAGAGCGAAACTCCGTCTCAATCAAAACAAAACAAAACAAAAAACAAAAAAATGCATTTCTTAAAATATGAAGCTACGTGAGAGAGTACTATTTGGCTATCTTGAAATATTACATGGGAATGAAAAGGTCACTTTTACTTTCCTCATACTTAGGCTTTCCTCGTACTTTCCTCATATTAGAGATGACCACAAAAATACCACTAGGAGTTATGTGTAGTCTATCTCCATTCCCTGTACAAATTATAATTTCTCCCTTTTTTTAATGACATCTTCCATGTTAACCCCTTATTGCTGTTTTTATGTCTTTAACTGTCTTGTGGCTGCTCTGTAGATATTTCAGAATGAAATCTAACTACTTACCAATGAAGTTTCTGTAACTCCTTCTCATTCCATTCCTTATCCTGAATTAAACCAGGTAAGCATTCTAAGGGATGCCTATTTGTCTTATCAGATCCTACTGCCTCAGTAATTGGAAACTCTTTCCTAACACCAGACTTCTGAAGAGTTTCTTTGACGGAAGGTCTAGCTTTCTTTTGTTTGATATAAAATTCATTTTCACTTTCTTCAGTTTCAGGTTCCAAAATCACTGGAATATTACTTGTGTTTCTTGTGCTCTTTCTCAGGTGAACCACTGCTTCTTTGGTGTTTCCTGCTTTGGTTTTCTTAACTTCAGCTTTCCTTTTAATTTCCTTTTCTGTTTCACTTTCTTCACTTGACAAATCTGGTGAGGACTGATGCTTATAAAATGACATAGCTACCTGATTTTCTATTTTCTTCAATTTTGGTAATCGTCTGGTATTTTTCTTAAAGTCAGAGGTGAGCATTTGTTCCTTTTCAAGGTTAGATATTTTTATTTTCTGGTTGACAGTAAGTAAGTCACGTTCATCGCAATCTTCCTTGTTTTTACTTTTATGACCTTCAAATGTATTTTCTAAAGTCCCCATGGACTTGCTGATGGGACTTTTTTTTTGACACTCTGGTATTACAAAATCTGTTACTGCTTTGATGGTGCCAGCGGACAGATTATACCTCATGCATCTTTGCTCTATCACTTTTCTAGATTTAAGTGGTGTTACTAAAATATAAGCTTTCTTCTGATTGATGGCCATGTATTTTCTTTCTTCATCTGAGAAAAACTGTTCCCTTGAGGTTAGAATATCAATGGATACATCCAATTCTTCAGTTGTCTCTTTAATTTCATAAGACAAAACCAAAGACCAAAATCTCAAATTAGCTATAAACAAATATAAGCACAGAAAATATATTTTCACAAATAAAAGATACTATTTTTATCCACGAGCTACACTGTATACCCACCTGTCATATTAATCTTTCTGAAGCCCAGGTCTATTCAGACCACTGCCCCTTCAACTGTAAACATATACTATTGTTTATACAAACCTGACAGTGACTTCTCACAGTCTTTTAGTAGACATATAAATAAGCTCCTCTGCCTGGCCTTCCACATAGTTCCAATCTCTCACTGTTGTCAAAATCTCAACTATATTCTATGTTCAGAACCACACCACTTGCTATTTCTCAGATTTTCTTGGTTCTCCACTTTTAATAATGTTGTCCACTCTGCTTTGAAAATGTTCTTCATTCATCTATAAACAAAATCACTACCTGCTTCGATTTTATTCTCTAACCCACCTAGTGTGCAAACTTGTACACATTCCCTATACTGAATAAAAGCTCTCCTTCAAGTTTCCAGAATACTTTAAATAATGCCATGTTTGACAGTGAGACATGTATTATAATTGCACACTTGTCTTTCAATCAGACTGGAAAAAATAATTAATGGTTAGAACTTTATCTGTATGGTTTGATTTTTTTTTTGCTGGAGTTAGTACAGAGCCTTTCACATATACAGTAGGCAATAAGTAAATACTTGTTAAATCAAAGCCCTGGAGGTAAAATATTCAGAAGATATAAGAAAACCAGTAGAGTCACTGAAACCTTACTAAGTATTATATGAGCTGTGCTAGTTAGGAGGACATGGAACTCCATCTGCATGGTTCCACTTTCATTGCCAATGGTGGTCATAGAAACACACTCAAAATGAATCCCCCCAAACACCATGAAGTACAAAACAAGCAAAAGAGAACAACCTGAGAATCTTATATTATACCTTGTCACTAAAGAAAGCAAATTAAAATGAGAACAATTCACCAATTCAAAACCTAAGTAATGAGAAGTCAAACTAACTGAAACTATCCAACTGTAATTAGAAATACATATAAACTGCAAATCATCCCACTGTCATAGAAATATATTACAACAAACTCCACATATTATGTGCCATTGTTTACAAGATGACTGACAGAATGAGACTGATAGATAATATTGAATGCTGGGGAGAAAAGAAGCCTCTAAGTTACAATCCGTGGAAAAAGGTACTAATCAAAATAATTTAGAAAGTGTCTGCAAGATTTTCCACTGGCATCATATATCTTCAAATTATGAGAAAAGTATTTTCTTCTAACTCCTCATATAAATCCAATTCAGATGTTTAACTGGGAATTTGAAAATTTTCAACATTATAATTTTGAACAATATTTCCATTCAGAGTATTTGTTAATTTTAATAAATTATTTAATAAAGATCCAGCTATCTTGGATACTTAAACCGAATATGAACTCGGAAGTATAAGTAGCACTGCTTTCCTATCTTCTTCAAACAAATAAATGTTCTTCACTTTCACTTCTTTTCACTTATAAGAGGAAATAAAACACAAAAAAATGCTATAAAGCTAATGGATTTAGCTCAACATGAAATTGTAAACTTGCTAACATGTAGACAAAAGCCTCTAAATTACGGCATGCAGAATTCCAATTAAATCACTCTGAAAATCCACACTTAAAACTAAATTATTGTACTAAATTCATAAAAGGATTCACTCTTTACACATTCCTGTAAGCATATTTTAAATGATATATAGTTTTGTGATCTAAACAAATATTTTAGTACCCAGATTAAAGAAGGCAAACCTGTAAGTATAGGTGGTTTTTAAAAGGGCTATTTTATTATGAAAATCATCTTATGTAAAAATAACAAAACCAAACATTTAAAAACATTAAATAATTTGCCATTTTACATGAGGAAATTTACAAGATCACTTTTATCATATTAAAAACATTTCACATAGTAGCTTTCTGCTTATGATTAAAAAACCATTAAAGATATATTACCTTGCTTCTGACTTTTTATTATCCTTTCATTTGTTCTTTCACCAATTTTTAGTTTCTTTGAAGACATTTTATATTCTTTTTTTCCAATTAATTCCTTCAAAACAAAAAGATACCTAGGTTTTATTTTAAAACTACTACCAAAACATGATCTGAAGCATTTTCATAGCATGCATCAAGCATACAAATTTCTAGGTACTTACAGTTCCGCAAATTTCATTAGTGGACACATTCCGAAACTCACTTGCCAGACCTTGAGCACTACGAGCAACATCTGGGAATCCATTATCCTACATATTTTCTACATTAATTTAACACTTTGTGGTTTTTCAAGTGCTTTTAAAAATATGCTTTATTTAAGCTTTACTCTAAAAGCTAAAACTTTTATTGTTGCCTGCATTTTTTCATTGAGAGACAGGGAAAATAAATATCAAGACATTCAGTCCCCAAGTAAATGAAAAGCTAATACTTGAAAAACAGAACTCTTGGCTGGGCGCAGTGGCTCACGACTGTAATCCCAGCACTTTGGGAGGCAGAGGTGGGTGAATCACAAGGTCAGGAGTTCGAGACCAGCCTGGCCAATATGGTGAAACCCCGTTACTACTAAAAATACAAAAATTAGCCAGGCGTGGTGGTGCATGCCTGTAGTCCCAGCTACTCGGGAAGCTGAGGCAGGAGAATCACTCGAACCCAGGAGGTGGAGGTTGAGGCAGGAGAATCACTCGAACCCAGGAGGTGGAGGTTGAGGCAGGAGAATCACTTGAACCCAGGAGGCAGAGGGTGCAATAAGCCGAGATCACGCCACTGCACTCCAGCCTGGGCAACAGAGGGAGACTCCATCTCAAAAGAAAAAAAAAAAAAACAGAACTCACGTCCCTGATATGGTCCCAAACCTTTTCAGTAGTAAATCACCCTTCTAAATATCAACTTGAACTATACAGTGTACAATAAAGCCTTACCTGATTAGATAAGTCATCTCCTCCTCCATTTTGAATAGTATTATTTATTTGGTCATCTGGGAACCTTAATGTTGGTTTATTTTGGCAATTACTGTGGCACATGTTTAATTCTGTAGCTCCTGGTGACTCACTGTGCTTATTACTCTTCAGTTCTATGAATACAAAGATGGAGATTTCAATAAATGGTTATATAAAAGAGAAGCTGCTTTTCTACATGAAGAATTAACTTTGACGCTAGGTGTAGTGGCTCACGCCTGTAATCCCAGCACTCTGGGAGGCCGAGGGAGGAGGATTGCTTGAGCCCAGGAGTTCAAGACTAGCCTAGGCAAAATAGTGATACACTGATTCTACAAAGAATAAAAGGTTGGTGCAAGCCTATGGTCCCAGATACTTGGGAGCCTGAGGTGGGAGGATCACTTGAGCCAGGGAGGTCGAGGCTGCAGTGAGCCGTGATTGTGCCACTGTACTCCAGCCTGGGTGACAGAGCAACACCATGTCTCAGAAATAATAATGATAATCTGTCTAATCCCTCTGTCATAAATATTTGTTATAATTTGACTAGGATATAAAGCAATTTTATTTGGAAAGAATCACTCTGTATAGGGCTATATTTTGTTTGAATCACTTTTTTTCCTTCAAAAAAAAATTTAAAAAGCCTAGACAGCCATATTATTCACGACCATCTGTTTTGGATCTCCTTTGTCACATCTAAAGACAGAATAGTAAGGTTAATCCATTTTGTAAATAAAAATTCCTGTTCATCCTAACTGCACATCAACTAAATAGAAAGCTAATAACTGTTCTTCTTCTATTTCTTCATGTATGTAGAATTATGTTTCAACTAGTTTATGTACTCCAATGTATAAATTTCTGTAATTAAAATTTTGAGCAAAACTAAATTATACAGTATATAATATATGCTCAACAAACAGTTACTAAGCTGGAATTCTAGGTAAGTTAAAACAGATTCATAAAAAGTATAAAAACATTTTGTTATTTTTCTAGAAGCTATTCTTTAAAGATGTACTGACTAGTCCTTGCTCTTGAAAATATTACCATATAATGAAGGAGGCTTCTATTATGATAGGTCATTTATCATATACTCTGGTAAGTGTAATAACAGAGATAAAGTGCTTTAAGAGCAATACTATGATACACAAGTACTTTTTAGGCAAATCATTAAAACACATACATAAAATTACATTATCTTAAATTAACACGGGTTGGTACCTTTACATAACCTTAGCTATATAATGTTAGATGTGGTTTTGTTTTTTTCATGCAAAGTGCAATGATAATAATAAAATTAATAACAGCCCCAACCACCACTCAAAATAACTTACGTGATATGAAGATAGTGTCTAACAGTTTAAGAAAAGATCTAATGAATCACACTAGAAAAATGATGCAATCATAACAGAATATATTAATATTTGCCCCTAAACCAAGATCCCTGGGGGTGGGGGTGGGGGGAATCATGCCTTATTCATCTCTAAGTTCCTAAAACTTAATAGACCAGGGTTCATGGAAAGCCCTTTAAAAATGTTGACACCAGGTGCCATGTTTCATGTCTATAATCCCAGCACTTTGGGAGGCCAAGGTGGGAGGACTGCTTGAGGCCAGGAGTAGGAGACCAGCCTGGCAACACAGTAGGATCCCATCTCTACAAGAAATAAAAAACAAGCCAAGTGCAGTACTGTATGCCTGTAGTCCCAGCTACTTTGGAGGCTGAGGTGGGAGGATCGCTTGAACCAAGGAGGTTGAGGCTGCAGTGAGCCATGATTGCACCACTATATTCCAGCCTGGGAGACAGAGCAAGACCCTGTCTCAAAAAAAAAAAAAACAAAAAAAAACAAAAAACTGCTGAGTGATTTTCCTACGGACACAGCTGGTATGTAAAATAGTTTACCAAACTTTAGTCTTTTAAATTTGTATTCATTTCTCTTGTCAATAGCTTTCTTAAACACTTTACTGATAATATTTGCAATTAAGATCAAATCCCTAATAAGTGCTGGCTCTAAGTGAAATGGGGTACAGGAAGAGGTAAGAACCAAGACTAAAGACTAACAAATGATTAAAAGTGAGATATACTGTCAAGGATTTTCTTGTTTTAGGAGTAAAAAAGTAGAGAGCAGGTGCCGAAGCCCCAAGGTTCCAGCATACTCAAGATGCTCCAGCAATAAAAATAGGCAATATGCCTAATTTAGGGAAAATAGGATGACTTTTGATAAAAAGAGGAAGGGTTGAGAAGGAACTAGGGCAATGGTAAGTGACTTTTTGCTAGCTCTGGGGAAGCAGTCATCTACATATTTAACGTATTCCTTTCTCTGCATTAGAAAGGATAAGAAAGTTTCAAGGGTGGAAGTTCAAATGCAGGTTGGGGAGTGGTTAGAATAGGATACAGGTACATTTATATCCAGTATGGTGCTATGTTTTTGGCAGAAGGATTCCTGAACTCTTTCAAGTTTTGGAAGTTCTGTAAAGCTCTTAGTTCCAAGTTTAAGGCAAAATCAGCAGAAATGTTTACAACATATTTTAGTAACTTTTACTCATCTATATTGTTTAGAAAGAGCTGTAAGTTAATGTTCATACATTTTTATACAAGTGAAGCAGATTATAGTGTTGGCAAAGAGCTGATACAGAACAGTTCTGCTCTGGCAAGTTGGTCTCCTTATTAAAAAAGAGAGAGAAAAAAAAAGAACAGTTCTGCAATCTACCGTTACAGCAATGGTCATTCAAGAAAAGCATTTTCTTGAATTCCATTTCTTCCATGAAAGGAAACAGATTTTGCCTATCCGTAGGAATGAAATTTAGTACAAAAATAATATATGTCTTTACAACAGGTTTGCGGTAGGTTGGCAGCTTAAATACTTTGGGTCAAGGAAATTAAAAGAACAATCATCTTTCATTAATTTGTTTACCAGTGTTCTTTGGTATTCTGATTAATAAAAAGGTAATTATTATTATTATTATTTTTTGAGACAGTGCCTCACTCTGATGCCCAAACTGGAGTGTTGTAGCACAAACATGGTTCATTACAGCCTCAACCATCTGAGCTCAAGCGATCCTCCCACTTTAGCCTCTCAAGAAGATGGGAACACAGGCATGCACTACCATGTGTGGCTAATTTTTTTGACTTTTAGTAGAGACAGGGTCTCGTCATGTTATCCAGGCTGGTCTCAAACTCCTGAGCTCAAGCGATCCTTGCGCTTCAGCCTCCCAAAGTGCTGGGATTACAGGCATAAGTCACTGGGCCCAGGCAAAGGTGGTATTTGATGAAGCAAGCTGAATCCTGACCATGATTAATCTGTATTATAGTTACTTCTCATATAGTAGTGAAGAAGCAGGAATGTGGGGGCAGTATAAGTCAAAGAATACTATACTATACACATTACTACTATACACATTATAAACCATAAACAATGTAGACCATGTAAGAACTTAACCACTGTACCAACAGAGAAGTAAAGACAAAACATACCCAAGTTATCACAATCAAAATCGTAAGTGGTGGTGGCTCTTTGAGCGGTATCTGTTTGGTTTTCTCGTGCATCATTTTTCATTGATTTCCTTATGTCACGGACAGATCTTCCAGTTTTCTGTTTTTGTTTGGTCTTTTCCCTGTTCTTTTCACCAGCCCTTTAAAAACAATTATTTTATTTTTCCTTAATACTGATTCTCAAAAAAACAAAACAAAAAAAATCTTCATAAATAAATAAAAACCCCTCACATAAAGCTCTTTCCACCCAGGCAGGGTATCTTTAATCTTACATTATTAATCCTTCATGGCTTTCACTCCCTTCCTTCACAAAGAACTGAGGTGTAACATCTTAAGTCAGAGGACTCAAATATGATCTCCAAACTGCTTCCTACTATATGCTCTTATAATTCCTACTTAAACTGATATTATAGGAAAACTACAGGACAACTGCCAGTTGCCTGTTTTTGTAAATGAAGTTTATTAAAACACTGCCATGCTAATTCATGTATATATTATCTATGGCTGCTCTTCTGCTACAAAGGCAGAGTTGAATAGCTGCAATAGGGGCAATATGCCTGCAAGAATATTATCTTTACAGAATATGCCCTTTACAGAAAAAAACTGCCAGCCCCCGTTACCAGTTATTATATTTGTGCTGTGATTAAGTTTAAAGTCCGTATCCCCTATGAGCTCCACAAGGGCAAGAATAAATCAAATTCTTCTGTCTTTCACCAGCATCAACTATAGTGTCTGTAAAGTAGCAGACACTCCATAACTACTGAGAAAATGCATGAAAAAAAAGGAGGAAGAACTGCACATTAGTATTTAATAACTGCATGCCTTCTGAAGGGTAAATGATTAGAATTACTCTTTGACATATGTCAAAAGTTTTATTTTCCTTTGAGATTTACTAAATACAACAGAAGTTCTAGTAAAATGTTATTGCTTCTGAAATGCTTCACAGACCAAAGCAAACTTCAAAACTGGCATTTCAGGCAGGTGCGGTGTCTCACGCCTATAATCCCAGCACTTTGGGAGGCCGAGGCGGGTGGATCACGAGGTCAGGAGATCGAGACCATCCTGGCTAACATGGTGAAACCCTGTCTCTACTAAAAATACAAAAAAATTAGCCAGGTGTGGTGGCGGGCGCCTGTAGTCCCAGCTACTCGGGAGGCTGAGGCAGGAGAATGGCGTGAACCCGAGAGGCGGAGCTTGCAATGAGCTGAGATCGCGCCACTGCACTCCAGCCTGGGCGACAGAGCCAGATTCCATCTCAAAAAACAAACAAACAAACAAAAAACTGGCATTTCAGACAAATACCTAAAACAGGTGCACTTAATTAAATGTAAATTGTACCTCAGGCCAGGCACAGTGGCTCATGCCTGTAATCCCAACACTTTGGGAGGCTGAGACAGGCGGATCACTTGTAGCCAGGAGTTCGAGACCAGTCTGGCCAACATGATGAAACCCCATCTCTATTAAAAATACAAAAATTAGCTGGACATGGTGGCACACACATAATTAAATGTAAATTATATCTCAATAAAGTTGACTTCTAAAAACATAAAACAACATTTTACCTTAATTGTTCCAGAAAATTATCAATGTGCTCTTTCCAATTTTCTGGAAATCCAAACATAAATTTCCTTATGAGATAATTTGGATATCCTATTTAAGGATAAACAACAACAACAAAAAGTATTTAAAAGCCTAGAATTTTAAACAGATATCATTAATTCATTATATCATTCAAGAAATATGCACCTATTGCTTAATATGTGCCAGGTACTATTATAGATATTCAGAATTCAGCAGTAAACAAAGCAGACAAAAACTCCTATCCTCATGGAACTTGGCTTCTAATGTGGAAAAAAGTAGCTAACCAATAAGTACAATATCTTGTTTGTTAGATGGTTATGCAGGGACGGTGGACAGGTGTATCGATATGTCCATGGGGGAGTAGAGGGGTGAACAGCAATTTAAAAAAGGATAATCAGGGAAGTCTTCAATGAAATAGCATCATTTGAACAAAGTGATTGAGCTATGTGGCAATATTGGGTTAGAATACTGGAAACAAAACATAAAGGGAAAGGCAAGAGTATACCTGGCCTGTTTGAAACAATTAGGAGTCCAGTATACTTGAAGTGGCATGAGGAGGGGGTTAGAACTTGGGAGGCCACTCAGATGGGTAACAGACGCAGTAGGAAGCATGAGAGATTATAATATAAGGCCTTAGAGTCATTTTATAGAACTGGCCATTTACTTTGGACAAGATGAGAAGCTATGGAAAGATTCCAAGCAAAGGAGCTACAGGATCTAATTTACTTTAACGGGACTGCTAAAGCAAACTGCTATTTTGAGAAGAACCTGTGGAAGAGCAAGGGAAGAAAGAATGAGACCAGTTAGGAGGCCACTGTAATGATACAAACAAATTATGAGGAAAGTCTGGACTACAGTGATGCTGCAGAGGTCTGAGTTTGGGATATATTTTGGAGATATATTAATAGGATGTACTGATACACACACACTGATGTGGGTATGAGAGAAACTGAGAATTTAAGGATGCCTCCAAGAATTCTGGCTACTGGACACATGGAAAGATGGGGAAGAATATAGGTTAAGCAAATTTAAGGGAGAAGATCAGGTTTTAGATTTATTAAGTTTGAAATGCCTACAGACATCCTAGTGGAGATGTCAAATAAGCAGGTGGAAAATGAACTGGGTACTAAGGGGAGAGGTCTTGGTTTGAGATATGAAATTGGCATTCATCATCATATAAATTATATTTAATGACTAAAAGGAATCAGCATACCACGCAGTGTATTAAAAGAAAGAGCCCCAAGCTACCCCATTATTAGAAAAAATGGAGAAATACACAAAGAAACTAAGAAGGAAGAGGCAGTCAGGCAGCATAAAAATTGGAATATGGTATTAGAGAAGCTAAGTAAAGTATTTCAAAAAGGTAAGGATGATTAACTCTGTTCAAAGTGTATACTGAATGTAGCAATGTGGAGGCCACTGGTGACTTTGATACAGGTTGTTTTGGTGAAGAACTGGAGGTTAAAGACAATTCAAGAAAAAAAAAAAGAAAATTCAAGAGAAATTAGATTTACAGAAGTAAATATAAACAAACTATATGAATTGTTTTGCTATAAATGAGAGCAATACTGGCTAAAAGGAGAAATGTGTTTAAAAGAGAAACAAAAAAAAAAGGAGAAGGGAGTGTTACTGGAATAACGTCCTTAAGTAAAAGAGAAAATGAGAGCTAGTGTACAAATGGAGAGGCTGACATAGACAGTAACGTGCTAGTTCATCCATAATAAAAGCAGGTGCTAATCCAAGCAGGTGAGTAGATGTGGTAAAGAAATATCCTGATTGTTCCTCTTGCTCAGGTGCTCTGCCCTCTCCCCTACTTTGCCCATCTGAGAGAGGGTAAAAAGGAGGAGGTATTGGAGATTTGTCAAAATATGAAGGAGTCATCAGGAAGGTTGGGAGAGTGAATGAATTAGGGAAATATGGTAGGATACCAAGCAGCACCAAGAAACCACTAAGGGACTGTAACTTGTTGCTAGTAAACATAAATTTAGACTACTTGGATGTGTTTTTCTCCAGTTATATTCAGCTGTGTGCAAGGCATAGGTGGAAAATTAGGTTACACCAGGACTGGAGTGGTGCCAGGTAGGTTCAACAAAGAGAGGAATCAGGGAGTTAAATTATATTCTTATAACATAATTCCTTGTAAATAAGGAGTATTTCATTTGATATTTTAAAACTGACACAAATTAGGCTGGGCACAGTGGCTCATGCCAGTAATCCCAACACTTTGGGAGACTGAGGTGGGCAGATCACATGAGGTCACAAGTTCAAGACCAGCCTGGCCAACATGGTGACACCCTGTCTCAAAAATCAGCTGTGCACTGTGGCACACTCCTGTAGTCCCAGCTACTCGGGAGGCTGAGGCATGAATAATCGCTTGAACTTAGGAGGTGGAGGTTGCAGTGAGCTGAGATCACGCCACTACACTCCAGCCTGGGCAACAGAGCAAGACTCCATCTCCAAAAAAAAAAAAAAAAAAAAAAACCCCAAGCCTCTTAACACTTCTGTATCCATTCCCTGGGGGCATATGTGGATCCTGTGCATGAAAAGGACTGGCCACAGGAAACCACGGATGTTGTTCCAGGCTTATTTATCCACAGCTACCTGCAGTTGCTATTGCATCATTTTTTTGTGCCATGTTGGAAGTGGTCATGCACAGGACTAGCCTGGTGAAACCCCGTCTCTACTAAAAATACAAAAATTAGTTAGGCGTGGTGGCAGGCACCTTAGTCCCGGCTACTCAGGAGGCTGAGGCAGGACAATCACTTGAACCCCGGAGATGGAGGTTGCAGTGAGCCGAGATCGTGCCACTGCACTCCAGCCTGGGTGACAGAGCAAGACTCCATTTCCAAAAAAAAAAAAAACAAAAACACATAACTTATTAGAAATTGTCAATAAGAGTGACAAAAATCAGAAAAAAAATTACCAGTTTTATACAAGTTTTATATAATATCAGTTGTTTTGATTTATTCATAATTTAAAAATACCTAATTAAAAAGTTAAAAAAATGTGTATTACTGTGAGAAACATGGTTAACTGCTTTACTTCTTAAAATAACTTATCAATAATGACAGTCATTTACCTGCTTCTTTCATGGAAATTTGGTCTATCATGCCTTTTAATATATAAACATTGCCTGATATAGTCCTAAGTTTGTTGTGCTCAATCCGCTCTATAATTACATTACTGTGCCAATATATGTTAGTGACGTCTCTAGGAAAAAAAAATAGTTTTGGTAAGGTCAAAATATTCATATAGAAATTTCTAACAGAAAATAATTTTATACTTTAGCTACAGCAACACTAAGAATGTTATTAGTCTAATTACAAAATATTTGAAGGCCAAACATTACAGCAGAACTCAACTGCTTGGCTATTGTAATCCTCAGATTATGTACCAAAAAAACTATACTGTGGCCAAACCATGTCCCTCCTACAAAATATTATTAGTAAGGGAGCAGAGGCCTTGTCTCAGTATCTGATGCTGGCAATAAATACTTGCAGCTTCAGCTTAACTGATGCTAAGCTTCCAAAGAATGATCTCCCTGTTCTTCTCCTTCAGGGTCTATACTGTGTTAGCTTTTATGCAGAAAGTAGATTGGATCCAGCTAATCTGGTGTTTTTTCACCCTGGCTATACAGCCAAATGTTTTTACCTTTCATTTTGGAAGGTACCAAAAGAGGTTTAAGTGGGGAAAAAAGAAATTACTGTATCAAATCACTGACCCATAAATCTATTCTTCATATTTCTTTAAAGAATATGAAATAGAAAAAAATATGAAGATGTATTAGATAAATGATGAACACTGTCCCATTCATCAGATAACTAATAATAATAAACATACTGATGATAAGCATGACGAATAAGGAAATCAAGTTACTTTTCTTTGGTCAACTGGGATTAAACTCACACATTATACCTTAATACAGTATTACTTCTCTTCAATTCTCTTTTGCTTTATTTACTTATTTAAGAAACTTTTAAATAACACTCAAAAAGCACTGTTCTCTAGCCTTTCATTTAATCCTCAGCACAACTAACTAGGTAAGTAATACCATTATCCATATTGCACAAATGAAGAAACTGAGACTGACAGGGGATAAATAACTTGTCCAGGTAATACAGATAGTAGGCAGCAGCAATGGAATTCCAACAAAGGCAATCTACACTGCATCTTTAATAGTAAGGAAATGGGCACAAAGCAGACAGATAAAGAATGGACAATACGGATTTTACACATTCACTTATAAACTTAAATATGAGTACCTTAAACAGTTATAACTTTTTTTTTTTTTTTTGAGACAGAGTTTCGCTCTGTCACCCAGGCTGGAGAACAGTTATAACCTTTTATTACAAATATTTGTAGCACTAAGAAACTGGTCTTGAAGAATAGGAAATGGTGCTAATAGAGTAGCAGAATTAGGTAAAGCGCACTTACCTGGTGATGCTCTCACTTTAGGGAGAACCAGAAAGTGCCAATGATTACTTAATATGTAGCCGTATGGCAAAGTTTTAAGTAATTTTGATTCCTTTTCTGGATCAGTAATTTATATCTGGTTGTCCCAATTTAGATGTGAGAATCTGGACTGAAATGCATGTAGTAAATATTAACTGATCATATATAATTAAGCAGATAATACCAGTCCACTTATTAGCACCTCAGAAAAAAATAAACCACTATACAAATTTGAACTGTCATTATTTTAAGAAAAACTTGAGTAAACATGCAAAAACAAGAAAGCTGGTAGCAATCAACATGGCTAGGACCTGCACAGTAATTTTACTTTTTTGCCTTCAGTTCATAACCTTGTTAGGTCTTTGCTTTGTGGAGGATGCTATTTCTCATGCATTAACTCTTAAGTGCTTACACATAACTAAAGTTTTATTAAAAGAATAATGAAATAGTATACTTACATCAATTTTCCTTCTACACATATAGCAGTATTATTATTGATGCTTTTAATCATCCATTCCTGTAGCTGAACTACCTAATCAAGTATAAAACAAAGAACATATTTCCTGTATTACTTGCAGCACAAGCATTACAAAATTAACTTACATTAAAAGAAAACTTGTCTAAGTAATCCAAATATTCCTTAGTGCCATCGATGTAAGATTCACATTCTATTCTAAATAGCAATAGGTAAAATTCTTGTATACAATGAAACAGAAAAGAAAAGACTGAATTCAGGTTGTATTGCATTTGTTCTATAATCAAGAAGCAATTATACTTCAAATACTCTATCACCAAATCTCAACTGGTGGGGAAAAAAATCATGTAAAATCCCAAGGTACAGATTAAAACACCAAGTCCTGCAAAAAGCCCAGTAACTTGGAGTGAAAAGGAGTTAGCTAGGTTTTGTCCTTAAAAAATTAAGAGTTTGTTTTTTTTTTTGTAAAGTTTAGACCTGTATTCCAATTTTCTACAAACTAAAAAGGTAACTGCTGGTAATCTAGATTTAACAGTATTTTATTCCAAAGTAAACATCTGAATAGCTCAGAGAACTCTTTATTATCTTACTACAAGTAAAATATCATTCTAATGGAAAACATTTTATGACAATCTATGCAAAGAAATTCTTGAATATAAATTTCATAAAATTTAAGATTGAACTACTTCTGATGAGAAAAAAAGTCAAAATTTAAGGAATAATTTGAGTGGCAATTTACTTTATATGTAAAGTTACACATTTACAAATAAAAACAAATTCTCCAGTGGTAGTTTTATACTGAGTCAGGAAACGACATTAAAATGGGACAGTCTTTGTTATGGCACATGTTGACTATGTTCATTTAAAAAATTATAGGTGATGGCTGAGGACAGTTGCTTAAACCTGTAATCCCAGAACTTTGGGAGGCCAAGTCGGGAGAACTGTTTGAGCCTAGGAGTTCAAGACCAGCCTGGGCAACATAGTAAGATTCCAAAAAAAAGTTAAAAAATTAGCTGGGTGTGGTGGTACACACCTGTAGTCCCAGCTACTGGAGAGGCAGAGGTGGGAGGATCACTTGAGCTTGGGAGGTCGAGGCTTCAGTGAGCCTCAACAGGTGATGGAACAAGACTCTGTCTCAAAAAGTAAATATATACAAATAAAAAATTATAAGTAGGATAGTTTATAAGCCATGGGTCTCAGTAGTAATGGCGAGGGGATCCACCATCTTGTCTTACCTTCACCCAAGACACAAATATGGCTTGTTTTTAAGCCCCTTTTAAATGTTTCTTTCTGAAAAAAGTAAAAAATTATAGGTAGGACTTGGGGAAGTAACAGTAAATAATACTCTCTTTTTGCCTTCTCCCACATTTGGAACTACCTGAGATATATCAACGCACCAGTCAGATGGAGATAATAATCCTGTACCATACTATTATACTGCTTATATAAGATATCAAAATGTTCATTCATTATTCATTCAACAAATATTTGTTGAGTTCTACACACTGTTTTAGATAGTGGAGATTGAGTGAGAAAATAAACAGCTGCCCCTCTTAGGGCCAACATTCTTGTGTGTGTGTTAGGGTGGGGGGTGGAGGCAAGCAGGATAATGGCATCTAAACCAATATGAAAATATCAGGTGGTGGTAATTACTATGAAAAATAAATAAAAGGCATTAGATAAATGAGGTGCTTTTTAAGACAAAACAGTCAGGGAACGTCTTGGAAGACAGAACTGAATAAAGTGAGGAATGAGTCACATGGATATCAGCAAAAAGATTCTTCTAAGCACAGAGAGTCAGCGCAAAGACCCAGGTAGGCAGCATGGAAGGCATAATTTGAAAGGAGTAAGTGAGAGGGAATAAGTGGTGAGGTTGGAGATCTCCAGGATTAACTAAGTACACCTCGGTAAACCATGGTAAAGGCTTAGTGTTTTCTATTGAGATGACAAGTTACTGGGGATTCTGAACAGAATGACAAAATTTGATATTTTAAGGGACTGTTGGGTAGAGATGAGACTATATGAAGATTTTAGCTTCTGTGTGGAAAACAGACTGAAAAAGGAGAAAAGCAATACTGGAAGCAGGGAGACCACTAGGCTATGACAGTCATCCCTGGACTAGGAGGTAGTGGTTGAACAGTGAGAAGAGGCCGCATTCAGGAGAGTAGAGCCAATGGGATTTCTTCATGGTTTGGATGTGGAGCATGAGAGAGAAACAAGAGTCCAAGATGAATCTAAAATTCTGCCTAAATACTGGGGCCAATGGTATTACAATGTACTAATACAGGACAATGGAGAAGGTATGGTAAAGAAATCAAGAATAAGAATCTCACATTTTCTCACATTTTCAATTTGAGATGCCTATCTGATATCAATAGAAAAGTCATATAGACAACTGCACATGAGTGTGGAGTTGAGAAGAATTTTCTGTGCTGGAAACATATTGGAGAGCTATCAGCATAGAGATGGAATTTAAAACTATGACACTGGAAATACAGCCTAGAGAGTGCGTGTAGGTAGAAAAACAATTTCTAGGGCTGATCTGCAGTAATTCCAACATTTTTAGGACTGATTCTGGGGAAAGAAAGAGGAAATAGCAAAGAGGACTGAGAAGGGATGGGCAGCAATGTAGCAGAAAATCAGGAAAGATCCTGGAATACAAAATATAAAGCGTAACACTTCTTTAGAAAGACATTTTGGGGCCAGGCGTGGTGGCTCACACCTGTAATCATTTCCTTTTACCTTAGGTGGTAAGGACATTGCCCTTTCAATTGCCCCCTCAATTTTCTCCCTACCTACACGCACTCTCTAGGCTGTATTTCCAGGGTCATAGTTTTAAATTCCATCTCTATGCTGATAGCTCTCCAATGTTTCCAGCACAGAATATTCTTCTCAACTCCAACCATGAATACACAGACCTCTTTCAAATGTCTTGCTATATAACGGAAACAAAAAGTAGTGTAGCCGCTGGATTTGGACAGGGGATAAAGGAAAGATGGGCCTTTGTTTGCATGTTTTTAAAAAATGCAGGCCATGTTTCAACATGTTTATATGTTAATGAGAATAATCCAAAAAAAAAAAAAAAAATTTAGCCGGGCATGGCAGCATGTGCCTGTAGTCCCAGCCACTCAGGAGGCTGAGGCAGGAGATACGCATGAACCTGGAAGGCGGAGGTTGCAATGAGCTGAGATTGTGCCACTGCACTCCAGCCTGGGTGACAGAGTGAGACTCTGTCTCCAAAATAAATAAATAAATAGATAGATAAATAAAGTTTAAATATTTTCCAATAATGGGATTTCTAGCGAATATATTGAGATCTAAAACCATAACTGGTATGTCACTCTTTAAAATTTAGATGGCTACAAGGGAGGCTTAAGTGGGAGGATTGCTTGAGCCCAAAAGGCCAGCCTGGGCAACAGAGTAAGGCCTCATTTAAAAAATTAATTATTAATTAAAATTTAGATGGAATTTATACATGATCTCAATTTGATAACCACCATCATACATTTAAGAATTAATGGCTGGATGCAGTGGCTCACGCCTCTAATCCCGGCACTTTGGGAGGCCGAGGCAGGAGAATCACTTGAGGTCAGGAGTCAGAGACCAGCTTGCCCAGCACGGTAAAACCCCGTCTCTACTAAAAACACAAAAATTAGCTGGGCATGGTGGCAGGCACCTGTAATCCCAGCTACTCAGGAGGGTGAAGTAGGAGAATCGCTTGAACCCAGGAAGTGGAGGCTGCAGTGAGCCAAGACCGCGCCATTGTGCTCCAGCCTGGGTGACAGAGGAAGACTCCAGCTCAAAAATAATTAATTAATTAATGGGCAAACCTCTAACAATTGGAAATTTTACACTGCATCTTCCTCCCTAAGCTTGTATTTCCATTCCACTTCCTTCAGAGAATTTGTCCTAATGTAACAGTTTAATGCTCTAAAGTCTTTTATTGATTACTCTGTATTTAATTTGGGAAAAATTCTCAAATCTTCAGATGCTACAGTTCCTATCTTAATTAATCTAACTATTTTAATAGTACCGTAAGTATCAGAAAAAAAAGAGTAGGAATGAATTCAATGTTCATCACCAAAAGGAACAAGTAAATTATTGAAGACTACACAACTAGTAATAGAGCAAAATAAGACTTAACACGTGGGTCTTCTTACATTCAACTCACTGTTCTTTTCACTATGTCACACTGTCACTGCAGTAAATAATAAAACATGATAATGAAGACACTGTTAATAATGAAGCATACAGGTTCAAATCCTAGCTAGAAAAAAAATAATGAGAGAACATTAAAAGCTCAAGCTCTTGAAGAACGGGGTAAAAATAGAAATAAATATCTGTCTTAAAAGTTTTCCCACCTGATTTTTTTTAACTCCATTTGTAACAGTTTGAAATATTCTTGGAGGAGAAAGCTTTGAAATATTTCTTTTTGACCTCCGAGGTATTGTTATATGAAGTCTTGGTGTTGCAAGTACAATTTTACATGTATCTTTCATGGAACCTGGAAGACCTGTCTCTCCAGGCACTGTTTTTTCATTTCCTTCCTTAACTTTCTGTTGCGAAGTCCCTTCTGTTGTCCTCTCACTATCAGAAACCATTAACAGGCTGCCATTTTTAATAGGAACACAATTAGTACTAAGAGTCTCAGCATTAGTATTTTGAAATTGTTCATCAGCAGAATCAACGCTTTCTAAAACAAACGTGTCCTTTTTGGACTCAGTGGTTGCAACTATACTCTCCTTTGAGTGAAAAATTTGTTTAGCCAACTGAGCTCTAGTTAATGTCTTGTTTCGGGCTTCTGCAGCCAAAAAATTTTCCTGTTCTTGGTTCAGAGTTGGAAGTTCTGCAAAAAATACAAAACAAAACAAAACAAAACAAAACAATTATAGAAGGATCACAGGAAATTAAAAGAGATAAATTTAGGTTAGGAACGTTCCACCCTCCTGCCCAGTCTTTCTCTGAGTGTCTCTTTTACGATTCAAGCTTTTGTCCACAGCTAAAGTTTAATGCCCACACAAGGAAAGTAATTACCTAGAACATTTAACAATACATTTAAGTAACAAACTGAAAACAAACCAAAAATAGTTTACCGTAAGTTAAATTGTGCAGTGGTGCTTTCTTTTCCTGCTGGCACTGAATCTTTTGTTTGACCGGGAGGAAAATATCATTATTTGATGATTCTAGAGGAACTCCTTGGACTGAGGCTAAGGTTTTATTTTTTAAAGAAAGAAGAAGTTGAATTGTATTAGTCACTAAGAAAAAAACAGCTTTTAAAATTCTTGAAATAAAGACACTTAGATTTAGTAATGATCAGACCAGTATAGTACTTTTGCAATATATGACAGTTACATATATTTTTATATTTTTGGCTGTATTATCTTCTCATACCTTTACCCCATTCTCTATACCAACATTACGGTGAGGAAGAATTTTTTAAAACCTTCTCTGAACACAACCCGCCAGCTCTAGACAAAAGTATTGGACTTAGAAACCTAGAGAACTGAAATTCTGGTGCTGCCACAAATTGGATATGTATATGTTAAGATTACAATATAAAGTTTCACCCAGTCTTGAAAATTCCGATTCTGTTTCTGGTTGCTGTGAATTTCTAAAGCATGAAAGATAGTCGAAGAGTTGTAACTTCTTCTTTAAAAATTAAAATGTTGAGATGCAACAGCAGACTCAGCCATAATTTATGTCCTTTAGACAATTTTTAGTAGGCCTTCAAATGCTCAGAAGTTGTAGGTTTCTCAACTAGATAAATAAGGACTAATAGCACTGCTTGCATTTTATTCTGCTTTACCTCCTAGATTTTTAAAGTTTAATGTTTCTCGAATGTAGTTTCTTTCACACAAAAAGGGGATGATAATAGACTTAAAATTTGAGCCTGAGAAGAATTATCTTATATGTTTAATTTTAAATTTTATACTTGAAAAAACTGGTAGTGACTATGCTTTAATAAGTATGCCACTTTGGTCTCAGAAATCTTAAGATAAAGATTTCATTATAACAATGTGTCACAAAAAGAAACAATAAGTTTCTATATCTTTAACTCATTCTACAAGAAATGGCAAGGCAATTCAGTAGTAATTCAATCAAATGCAATAAGTTATATTTATTCACTTATGTGGGAGTCCCAGGTTCATGTAGACTCTCTAAAAGGTTTCTAAAAGTATATACAAAATTTGTGTTTCTATTTGTGTTTCTATTTTCTGGGGGAAAGGGTCACCAGATTCTCAAAATGGTCAGGTATTTCTTACTCTCAAATTCTACCTTATTATATTTAAAAACTTTAATATGCATTATTTCATTTGCTTCTTCCTTTTCTCCCAGGCTATATGAGAAATAGATGACTTTGTGAGTCTCCCCACTTCTACCCCCAAACTCCCTTAGAAAACTCTGTGTTAGAATATGTCACTGTCTTGGAAATGCAACAATATACCCACAACCTACTGTGTAGTGGTTAAGAACATGGGCTTTCTAACAGATACCTATATTCAGTTATCAGCTTATTACTTGCTACCTATGAGACATAGAGCAAGCGGACTTACACTCTTTACAATCCCCATTTATAGACCACTAATGGGCATCTACCCATGTGTTCGTTGAAAGGATTAAAAGAGATAATACATGTAAAATATCTTTCATTATCAGTGACTGAAACTCATTAAAATCTCAATTTTAATTGTTGTAGTGTCATCTTTCCAGATCATTCTCTCAAATCCAGTGACTATCCAAATAAAACACACACTTCACAATCCCTCATCTCCTTCAGATCCTTTGCCCTCATTAATCAGCTTAAATTTCATCATGACTCCTTCACACACACCCTCCTTTGTCCTTCTGTCACTTCATTCTATTTGGCAAAATTACAACCCAGTTAAATCCAACTCCCCCCCTATTCTACACCAGCACCTTAGCAGCAAAACAGGGCTAAAGGAAAACTCACAGCCATATTTACTGGTTCCATTTTAAATTCATGTTCACAAATCTTAAACAGCTCTTCTGTGTTACCCAGGAAATCAAATTTAGGCCTCTCCCAAACTATTCAAATCTCTACCTCCTCAAACTTCAATACCTGTTTTCCATACTTGCTCAGCTGATGACTTTACTTATTTCAAATTATTTGTGAAGTCATAAAATAATAATCCACCAACATCTGTGTAAACGGCTTTCTTTTCGGTTAACAATTGGTCTGTCTGTGTTCTGGTCAAACTGCTAATGATGCATTAGATTATATTTCCTCTCAACTACTGAAGGGCATCATACTAGCAACTTCAATTTTTTTTCTTCCTACTCCATTATTCCCAACAGCATATAAAAATGCTGTATTTCACCAAGTATTAAAAATGATAAAACTTTAAACTACAATTGCCATTATTTCTTTGCCACCCTCAAAAAGAGCTGTCTATGTTCACTATTGCCAATTCCTCTTGTCACATTATCTCTTGAACCCTTTCACGCAATGTTTTCGTTGCTACCATTCCACCAAAGCTGCCCTCGATCAAAGTCACCAATGACCTTCACATTGCTAAAACGAGCAGCAGAATCTCAGCCTACTTGACCAATTAGGAGCATTAGACAGCTGTCAACTCCCACCTTAAAGTACTTCATTCTCTTGGCTTTCACAGTATCACTCTCCTGGTTTTTCTTCTTCCTCACCATCTTCTCAGTGGCCTTTCTACTCTTTTCTTTTTTATTTCTTTTTTTTTTGAGATGGAGTTTTGCTCTTGTTGCCCAGGCTGGAGTGCAATGGCGTGATCTCAGCTCACCACAACCTCTGCCTCCCGGGTTCAAGCGATTCTCCTGCCTTAGCCTCCCGAGTAGCTGGGATTACAAGCATGCGCCATCAAGCCCAGCTAATTTTGTATTTTTAGTACAGATGGGGTTTCTCCACATTGCTCAGGCTGGTCTTGAACCCCCGACCTCAGGTGATCCACTTGCCTCGGCCTCTCAAAGTGACGGGATTATGGGCATGAGCCACCGTGCCCGGCCGGCCTTTCTACTCTTTATTCTACCTTCCAAATGCTGGAGTACCCCAGGACCCAGGTCTTGAATGTTTTCTCTTTCTACACTTACTCCTTGATGACCTCATCTAATCTCATTGCTTTTAAAATACCATTTAGGTGCTAATGATTCCCCAATGTACTTTTCTCACCTTGATCACTTCTCTAAATTCCAACTAGTTTTTTCCAACACCCTAATACCTAAACTTAGATTTTTAATAGAGGTTATCAAAATTAACATAACAAAATCTTAGTTAATGAGCCCACACTCCATTCCTCCTTCCGTCTGTCCTAGAGTCCAGCCATTTACCATCTGCACATTTACTATCTGCACTACTAACACCTGAACCAAGCCAACACTGGCTGTCATCTGGCTTACTGCAGTAACTCTATTTCAGAACAGCCAGAGTGACATTTTAAAAACATTGTCATTGTACACAATGGTTAACTAAAAAACAACAAAAAAACCCTCATAAGTCAGATCTTGTCATTCACATGCTCAAAACCCTCCGATGGCTTATTCTGCTCACAGTAAAGGCCAAAACTCTTACATTTACCTACAAGGCCCTTATATTATCTGACCCACTCTTATTTATCCCTTCCTTCTGAGCTCTATCTACTCACTCCATGACACACTAACTTCATAGCTAGTCCTTCAACATGTCAGGCATGCTATTTCGAGGCGTTTATAACAGCTGCCTAGATCATCCTTCCCCATTCCTCAAGATACATGTATCTGTCATCTCATTCAATTTTGTGGGCTCAAATTCCCAAATTCAAATTACTGAAGATTACTCTGACCATCCCACTGAAAATTATATCCCCCTCCAACTCTTCCCATCATCCTAATTCTGCCTTTTCTTCTTTTTCCTCTTTCCACTTTTCCTCTTCTACTAAGCCATAAAAATTACTTATTTAATATGTTAATTATGTCTTCCCGCCATGTGAATATGAGCTACACAAGGGCAAGGATTTTTGTCCATTTTGTTCACTGCTATATTCTGAGCACCTAAAACAGTGTCTGAAACATTAAACACTTAAGACATTACAGCTTTTTTAGCTAACACATAAAACTAACCTCTTAGTGAACTGCCATCTGACTGGAATGATTTGTTGTTTTCCTTTTCTTCACATAGGTAGGTATGCTGCAATTTTTTTTTTTCAACTCTGTTAGGAGTGAAGGTTTCATTATTTCCACTTTTCTGTGGTTCCAACAAACTACTGTTTCTTGATGGCTGTTCTTGCTTGTCACGCAGTACTTTTTCTTTCATTCTTAGAAATATTTTTCCTGGTGATTCATAGTTTGCTTTATTTTTTAATCCATCCTTGTTGGGCTTTATAGCACTGATATCAAGAGAACTGTTAGAGGTAGTAGCCTCTGTTAGCATAGTTGATTGAAATATATTTTTATTGTTAAAAGTTGTCATTTTTAGGAACTGATTCTTTTTATAGTCATTCAATTTTAAGGAGGAGTTCTGATATTTCACCAAATCTTTTACAGGAGTAAGTGTGCCTGAAGGAATGCTGTCAAAAAAGATTGCATCCATGGGTAGATTTCTCCTTTGAGAAGATGCCTCTGGAGGTAAGTAAATTCTTGAATGTTTCAAAGGTGTTGCAATCATCTTGACCAGAGAGTAGCAACCAAGTTCTTCTAACAGAAAATTCACTTAAGCGCAATTTTCAGATAGAACTTCAGAAGGGATCCACAGAAACCTGTAGTTCAACGTAAAATCAGCCTTTATCATGCTTTGGTGCAGAAAATGTTTAAAGTTTATTTGCTTTCCACAACATTATACTAATTAAAATGTTTAACTGGTTCATAACAATACTAGATAATCTATAGCTCACAAATCAGACTAAGATTTTATTTTCGTTAAAGTCTCCTTAACAAAAGAGCTGGGTGTGATGGTGTACACGCCTGTAGTCCTAGCTACTTGGGAGGCTGAGCAGGGAGGATCACTTGAGCCTGGGAGGTCAAGGCCACAGTGAGTCATGATTGTGCCACTGCATTCCAGCCTGGGTGACAGAGCAAGACCTTGTCTCAAAATAAAATAAAATAAAATAAAACAAAATAAAAGATACATGCATATGGCACTACATTAGGTTACAAAAGATAAAGTTCCACAAATATAATTTTTCCCTTTAGGCAGTTAAATTTTAAGGCAGCAACTACAAGATCTATTCTAATAAAAGCTAAAAAAATACTATTCAATTAGTTAATAATACCCAATCCTGATTTTTTATGCTCCAGAGCATTTACATTTTAAGGTCTTAGTTGAAAAATCCTCAAATAAATGGTAAATTGTTTTCATTCTGATTTTTTTTAATGTAGTGCTATTTAGAATTTTTAGCAGAAATACTGTACTTGAGTTTATGTAGTTTTAGTCTTGTTTCTTTCTTTTTTTTTTTTTTTTGGAGACAGAGTTTCCCTCTTGTTGCCCAGGCTGGAGTGCAGTGGTGATCTCAGCTCACCACAACCTCCGCCTCCCAGGTTCAAGCAATTCTCCTGCCTCAGCCTCCTGAGTAGCTGGAATTGGAATTATGTATGCACCACCACACCCGGCTAATTTTGTATTTTTGCTAGAGACAGGGTTTCTCCATGTTGGTCAGGCTGGTCTCAAACTCCTGACCTCAGGTGATCTGCCTGTCTTGGCCTCCCAAAGTGCTGGGGTTACAGGTGTGAGCCACCGCGCCCGGCCACAACTTGTTTCTTATGTATAAATTTTATTATTCACACTTAGAAATTAAGGTTCTAGGTAAGGAACCATATAGTTGCATTAACTAATATTTGGTAAATAAATAAAATATTTCAATCCAAGGAGCCTGGAACTTACTAGTCTAGATTTACAGCATCTCTTATAGCTGAATTTATAACTATTCCAATTAGTTAACATCATATAAACATAAAAAAAAACTATCACAGAAAATTCTAACATAGCCAGACCAAAAAATATCAAGTATCTTTATCTACAGCAACTTCTGTGAGAAATAAGCAATTAATATACAAAGTATTATTTAATCCAATAATTTATGATAATAGAGAAAAAAAGAAGGAAAATATTCCTAAATTACAACAGCCAACAAAGAAGGCTATCTTGGGAGTCTGGAGTTCCTAAAAACCACTATAATTCTTTCATAGCATACGAATCCTGCAAATACATATTAACGCATGCATGTATATGTTTATGATGTGCTAGTTCCAGGGGTTCTGTATTAGAAGTTATAATATTAGCCGTTCACTTCATTTCTGTTTTATTTTTGAGACAGTGTCTCTGTCACCCAGGCTGGAGTGCAGTGGTGTGATCAGGGCTCCCTGCAACCTCGAAATCCTGGGCTCAAGCAATCCTCCTACCTCAGCCTCCAGAGTAGCTGGGACCACAAGTGTGTGCCACTGCACCTCAGCTATGTTTTTTTTTTTTTTACTTATTTGTTTGTTTGTTTCTGAGAGGGAGTCTTGCTCTGTTGCCCAGGCTGGAGTGCAGTGATGCGATCTTGACTCACTGCAATCTCCACCTCATGGGTTCAAGCAATTCTCCTGTCTTAGCTTCCCAAGTAGCTGGGATCACAGGCACATGCCACCACACCCGGCTAATTTTTGTATTTTTAGTAGAGACGGGGTTTCACCATATTGGTCAGGCTGGTCTCCTGACCTCAGGTGATCCACTTGCCTCAGCCTCCCAAAGTGCTGGGATTACAGGCATGAGCCACCTGAGTTATGTTTTTTTTACATTTTTTTTGTAGAGACAGGGTTTCCCTATGTTGCCCAGGTTAGTCTCAAACTCCTGGGCTCAAGTGATCCTTCTGATTTGGCCTCCCACAAGTGTTGGGAATACAGGAGTGAGCCACCATGTCTGGCTTAGCTGTTCATTTCAAAGAAAGGCAATAAAGCTATACAATCTCTCAAAATCAAAAATGAATAAACTCAGCTGAGCACAGTGGCTCACGCCTGTAATCCCACACTTTGGGAGGCCAAGGCAGGAGAATCACTTGAGGTCAGGGGTTCAAGACCAGCCTGGCCAACACGGTGAAACCCCGTCTTTACCAAAAATGTAAAAATTAGCCGGATGTGGTGGCACATGCCTGTAGTCCCAGCTACTCAGGAGGCTGAGGCAGGAGAATCACTTGAACCTGGGAGGCGGAGGTTGCAGTGAGCTGAGATCGCACCACCACTGCACTCCAGCCTAGGCGACAGAGTGAGACTCCAACTGAAAATAATAATAATAATAAAAATAAACTGGAAGACTGCAAAGCAAAATGGCAAAGAATGTTCAGGTTTACACAATCTCAATTCCTCAGAGCCTAATGAAATGCTAAACAGAAAGTAAAAAATGCAAATAAGCGAGCAGCACTGAAAACAGAACCAACCCGTAATGGACATGCAGAACTGTCTTCATTTAAAGTCAGATAATTGTGGTCACATTGAAAGGCTCCAAGAACGAAATCAGAGCTTTCTGTTTCCTAATGTCCCTGCCCCCAATTCAGGCAAGTAGTAGGATAAAGGTGATTAGCCAAGATTCTGAAAAAATCCTCAAATTCCACTTCCCCTCCCAAAGACACAGAAAGTTGCTCTAGGAGACCTTTTTCCCACCATGTGATAAACAGCAACTCAATATAAGCCAAGAAAAAAATCGTCTACAATTTCCTCTGACCACAGAGGCTCTGCAGAATAGATAAACAAGAAAAACCACTGGGTCTAGATAATCCAGGACACATCTGAAGCTCCATTTCCTTCCTAGTCAAAACAGCAAAACAAAGAAATCAGCCTCTGATGAAACACAGACATTAGTGGAGATTTAGTAACTAGCAACCCTCAAGTGGAGGAAAGAACAGCCTGTCCTGAAGCCAAGCACATTTGTTGACCTAACAGATGGAGGTCACTAACAAGAAATTGTTAGTTCCTCTCAGACTGGAGAAAGTATGTTTCCGTTTTCATTAACTGCTTAAAGTTGTTTGGAAAAATCTAATCCTTAAAACTTATTCTAAAAACTAACAAATGTTGATGTACTAGGGAAAA
Organism: Pan paniscus; assembly: GCF_029289425.2. Classification (NCBI taxonomy): domain Eukaryota; kingdom Metazoa; phylum Chordata; class Mammalia; order Primates; family Hominidae; genus Pan; species Pan paniscus. The sequence goes on from NC_073264.2 coordinate 46,422,952, forward strand.
AAAAATTGTTTTCAACATAAAGACATGGGAATGGGAAAACCATTGGATGAAAGGGCTGGCCAGGCCGCGTGCGGTGGCTCACGCCTGTAATCCCAGCACTTTGGGAGGCCAAGTGATCACGAGGCGAATGACGGCGAATCACGAGGTCAGGAGATGGAGACCATCCTGGCTAACACGGTGAAAACCGGTCTCTACTAAAAATACAAAAAATTAGCCGGGCGTGGTGACACGCGCCTGTATTCCCAGCTACTTGGGAGGCTGAGGCAGGAGAATGGAGTGAACCCGGGAGGCGGAGCTTGCAGTGAGCTGACATCGCGCCACTGCACTCCAGCATGGGCGAGACATCAAGACTCTGCCTCAAAAAAAAAAAAAAAAAAAAAAAAAAAAAAAAAAAAAGGGCTGGCCATAAGCATTTATAGTACAGTCATGCACTGCATAATGACATCAAACCACATACACAGTGGTCCCATAAGATTATTTTGGTGTACCTTTTTTTAACTTATTTTTACTGTACCTTTTCTATATTTTGGTATGTTTAGATACACAAATACTTATCATTATGTTACAACTGCCAACAGTATTCAGTAAAGTAACATGCTGTACAGGTTTGAAGCCCAGAATAGGTTATAATATATAGCCTGGGTTTTTATAAGTACACTCTATGATATTGGCACAATGACAAAAATTACCTGATAATGTATTTCTCAGAACGTATCCCAGTCAGTTACAAGTGACACATATAAACACAGAACTGAAGCTAAACAATTATGTATATGATCCTGAATGTAACTACTCCTCCTCCTCCCAAAAAACATGGAAAGTTCTTGTAAGAATTTACTGTAGTGGTAGTAGTAATAACTATTACTACGGAATGGGTCAAAAATCCCAGAGCACACTAACCAAAACTGGGACATAGAATTAGGGGGAAAATAGAATTTTAAGTTAACAGGCAAATGATACACTTGAAAAAAATACTCAGCACATATGACAAAGGGCTAATTTAAATAACATTCAAAGAGACCTAATAAATCAACTTTAAAAAATATACAAAACAGAAAATGGTCATGGGACATGAAAGGTGATTAATAGAATACAAAAGGCCAATAAACGAGTTGTGACACCTGATTTTACTAATAAATGGAGATGCAAACTAAAACAGTGAGATTTCTTTTTCATATCACATTGGTAAATATTAATTTCAAAATGCAAGTATGCATACTATTGACACGGAAATTCCACTTCTAACTTGTTTTTTCCTATAGAAACATCTGCGTAAGAATGCAAATATATATGTACCATAATTGCCGATATTTACTGAATATTTACATGCCAGCCACTATATAATCTAACAGTAACTCTAAAGAGTTAAGTACTGTTATTACTCCCAATTTGAAAAAAGAGAAATTAAGGTATAAGGTGGTTAAGTAAGCTGCCCAAGGTCACTTGACAATAAGTGAGAAAGAGGAACCGATTCCACCCGACTCCATAGCTTCAGTTATTTACCAACAGGCAACAGTCTACACACCCACTACACAGGGAAGTTCACTGCAGCATAAAATGAAATTAAACAACCCAGATGTCTACCAATAAAGGACAAAATAAATCCCGCCACATCCATACAATTTACTCTATGTATTCAATAAAAAGATATATATGTACTTATATGGAAAAGTATCCAAGAAACATTAAATTGAAAAAGAAAGTAACAACATATAATTGCATTTGTGTAAAAAAATTTTTAAGTAAATAAATAAAACACATATAGGCATAGAGAAAAACTCTGGAAGCAGTGAACCAAATTGTAAACAGCGTTTATCTTTGAAGGCCAGGATGAAGTGGCCTACCATTTTCTTGAACTCCTGAGCTCAAAAGATCCACCCGCCTCGGCCTTCCAAAGTGTGGGATCACAGGCGTGTGCCACCGCGCCCGACCATTTTCTAAATAATTTTATTAACATCTAAAGATGTTTGCAACAAGCATGCAATTTAACCAGAAGAAAACATAAGCTGAATGATCAACTGCTTCTATAGCCCTGTGGGTCCTGGGCTCCCAAGGGGAAGAGTTGGGTACTGAGGAATACAATTTTCCCACTTGGTATTCTAAAAAAAAAAAAAAAAAAAGTTATTTTAGAACAAAGACCTAGAACGCTCACCATCGAAATAAATTTGAGCAATCGTGTTCTACTCTCTTAAGTACAGTAGACACGCAACAAGTAAACATCGAGTGCGAAGTATAAAATCCGTACCAAAGCCAGAAATCTACAAAAAAAAATAAATAAAACCGCGTGAGCCGAGATGCTTAAAGGGCAGACGCCCACCATCTGCGGGGACCCGCGGCAGGAGGTTAGCGGAGGGCGCGGGGAGGACGTACCTTGGATGAAGAGCCTGGCAGGGAGAGACTGCCGCAGTTCCGGCTCGGCTCCGCGCGGAGAGAGGGCCGCACGCCGCCGGGCTCGCGCCTCAGGCCCACGGTGGATCCTGCCCGCGGCGGCCAGGCGCCAACCGACGCTTACCTCCTCCGCGACGTTCTCTAACACACAAAACACTTCCGCAATTCAAATTTGAAGAGCCCGCCCTCCAGCCAGCCCGGGATTGGCACGCTCGGGAATTGCGCCACCGTGCGTCTCACAGGGACGCAAGAAAACTGCAGGCGGCCTCTGCACTCCGTGGACGGCAGTGTGTCCACAAAAAGTAGGCGACCCTAAGCTGTCACAGGCAGGGGGCGAGCTCCTCTAGTTGTCTTCAAAGTTCGTTTCGTCCTCGTAGGGCACGCGCCCACCCTGAATCCCGCCTTTCCTCTCGTGAAGCTCTGCCGGGACAAGGCTGACGTGGGACGACGTCGGACGCCGTGGGCCGCGAGCGCGCCCCGGCGCTACTGCGGCTAAGTTTGGCCTTTCCTGGCTGCCGTCCTCCCCTACAGGCTGTGCGCCGTAGCGGCTGTTATCCTTCTTTTCCGTCTCAGGAAAACAGCGTGCTCGGTGGGTTTGAGAGAACTTCTGTTTTTCTGTCCTCCATGTTTGAGGCGGAGAAAGAACATTTTGTTCTTGAGGTGATGATGGATTGAATGTAAAGTTACGCACAAAGTGGGATGTTTAGTTGGAACTGTTCCCTCAGGAAATACGATTTTTTGGGCGTGGGGGACAGGGTCTCGCTCTGTCGCCTAGGTCTGAGTGCAGTGGCGCAATAACGGCTCACTGCAGTCTGGAACTCCAAGGGATCTTCCCACCTCAGCCTCCGAGTAGCTGGAACTACAGGCGCGCGCGACCATGCTTGGCTTATTTTTATTTTGTTGAGAGGAGGTCTCACCATGTTGCCCAGCCTAGTCTGGAACTCCTGGGTTCAAGCGATCCTCCATCTCGGCCTCCCAAAGTGCCAGGATTACAGGCAACCGCACCGAGCCAGGAAGTGATTAATTTTTTTTAAGTCACCTCACATTCTAGAAACATTAATCTCGACAACTCTAGGTTGCTGTAAGCAGCCTGTGACAGTGGCCCCCAGACTGCGTCCCGCTTTAGACTGCGTCCCGCTTTAGACTGCACCCAGTGAATCTCCACTCTAACCACCGCGGAGTGACCGGGTGTATTCTTCGCCTTGTATAGGGCACATTGGTTCAGTCTTGAAAGTAGAGAAGGGGAAGCCAGGGTAGTAAGGTGTGTTCTCAGCCCTGAACCCTGTCCAACTCCAGTCCTGCATGAAGTCTGTCCTCTTCCCCCCATCCGCATTTGTGACAACAGAGCTTCTTTTTATTTTATACTTCCATCTAAGAAAATTAGTCAACTTCTAGTCACATACCACATTTCCCCATTAAGAGGCTTTACTGAAAAGGTGATAATTTTTTTTAAAGTGACTTTTGCAGTCCCTTCTAAATCCTGCATGTACTAAATTTTGTACACACTGAATAATCAAAATCCAAAATATAAATTTAAAACATCCACGTGAATGCAAATAAGGAAAAACAGTTGGAGGTAGGGGGAAAGGAAGCAAACTTACCTGGATAAAATGAAGTTTCTTTCTTGTACACCATAATGAGAAAATGGTTGGACATGGATTTGCACTAGTTTTTTGGGAAAAACCCGCCTTAAAACAGGTTAAATGGCATGTATGAAATATACTTTCATAGAGAAAGTTTGAAGGGATGGTCATTCAGATTTTAAAGCACCTGAAATTGAGGTATAGGACGTTTCTGTGGCCTGATGAAGATGGCCGTGGCTCACACATTTAGACAAAATAGGAACCCTGAAGTATTAACAGCAGGTACTCAGAAATGCACACTTTTTTTAAATTAGCCACTTCTCATGTAAGAAGGAAGTAGTATGTAGTATGTCCCAACGTGAATGGCCACAGGAATTTACATAAGATGACTAGTAATTTTCCAAGCAAAATTGGATTAAACAGTTTGTGGATAAGAAAGTGTGATGAGAAGGCCTAGAGGCCAAGGGACAGTACCTCTGTCCCTTAAATGGCAACATGCTGTAACCGCCCAAGGGGTTCACCTTGCGTGCTGCCTGGACAGAGCTGATTGATCAAGACAAGTAAATTGCAATGGAGAAAGAGTAATTGACGCAGAGCCGGCTGTGCAGGAGACTAGTGTTTTATTATTACTCAAATCAGTCTTCCCTGAGCTTTTGGGGATCAGAGTTTTTGAGAATAATTTGGTGCGGGGAACCCAGTGAACTAGAGTGCTGATTGGTCAGGGATGAAATCATAGGGAGTAGAAGCTGTCTTGTTGCGCTGAGTGTTTCTGGTTTGGGGAGTCACAAAATCAGATGAGCCAGTTTATTGATCTGGGTGGTGCCAGCTGATCCCCTAAGTGCTGGGTCTGAAAAATAAGCACTGATCTTGGGAGCAGTTTAAGGAGGGGCAGAATCTTGTAGCCTCCAGCTGCATGACTCCTAAACCATAATTTCTAATATTGTGGCTAATGTTCTACAAAGGCAATCCAGTCTCTAGGCAAGAAGGAGGTCTGCTTTAGGTAAGGGCTATTACCGTCATTGTTCGAACTATAAACTACAAACTAAGTTTCTCCGAAAGTTAGTTCAACCTACACTCAGGAATGAACAAGGACAGCTTGGAGGTTAGAAGCAAGATGGAGTCAGTTAATTTATATTTCTTTCACTGTCCCAGTCATAATTTTGCAAAGGCAGTTTCAGTGCTGACCAGGGTTGGCCCTCTAAGTTTTTGTCCGCTCGGAGGGGAGACCATAATGAGAAAATGGTTGGACATGGATTTGCAGTTCACAGCCAGCTGGGATAATCTGTCCCATCCTAGGCCTATACCTCATGGGAACACATGCGCACCCATGTAGGGTCCAAAAAAACGGACATGAAAGGAAGAGACAGAAAGCTTCACACTGTGTGCGAGTTGCTACCAAGGCATCTGGGCATGCTTAGCCTGGAGGAATATTCCCAGGACCGTGAAAAGTTGTAGCAGTACTTTTGGAGAAAGTAGAAAAACGATGTTTCCTCAAGGCCAAGGGTTCTCAAGCAGGAAAAGTTTTGCCCCCCTTGGGACAATTGGCAATGTCTGGAGACATTTATAAATGTCACAATTAGGGAGGGTACCAGTGGCATCTTGTGGGTAGAGGACAGATATGCTACTAAACGTCATAGTGTAATGGTGGGGTGGTCAGCCCCCCCAACATTACAAAGGATTAACTATTTTAAAATATCAGCAGTGCCATGGTTGAGAAATTCTACTCTTGGCAGATATAGCCCTGAAACAGGATTTCAGCCCCCTCTCAGTCTCTTAGCTGGGTGCCCTTATGTAAGGCACAAAGTAAAAGCACTACTCCCCTGTATAGGCTACAGGAGGGAGTCAGTGAGGAAGTTACCCAGGTTTTGTGACAGGAGGACCCTTCAGTGAGAAAGGCTGCCAAGGAAATTGCTATGTGATGGAGACTATACAAACCCATAATCATATTACAAATTGTGATAAGTGTTATGAGGATATATCAGTTCAGATCACCCAGGAAGCTGATGCCAAATTGGAATTAGGATTATTGGGAAATAGGTCCTGTGAAAGACAGGGGGAGGAAGAAGAACTGGACCTGGTAAATCTTCAGATCTTGATACAGATCTGACAGGAAAGACTGATGAAAGTGGAATTGGGTAGGTGCAGTCTAAGAATGCAGTAGAGATTTGACAAAGTCCTGGCTGACTCAATAGGAAGATTTGGGGTTGCCCATCAGAGAAGTCCTGTAGTGGGCAGGCATGGCCAGGCCCTGGTATCTGCCAGACTGGAGGCTGCCTGGGAAGAACATGGCCTTGGCACAAAGGTTTTAACAGATCTCAAAGGCTTTGCAGCCAGAAGCTGTCAGCTAACTGCACTCCTCACAGCTCAATGACTTTTTTTTTTTTTTTAAGAAAAGATCAGAATTGCATGTTTCCATACCTGCCACAGAAGAATAATTAAAAGAGTGTAGCAGCAGGATTTTATTTTCAGGGGCTTTCCATTTTTTTTTTTCAACCCACAGAAATATTGTACATTGTAACCTAATAAATACACAAAACTCAATTAAACAAAAAGCTTTAAAAGCATTACTTAACATTACTCTGCAGTGTGTGCTGTTATTTTCTGTTTCCTCTTTAAGAAAACTTCCTATGGTGTATGATTATAATACAATATGAACATTTTCATGTTTCAGCATGGTCAGGGCTTTTAATTAAAGAATTAAGGTAAAATTCACTTAAAATAACCATTTTAAAGTGTACAATTCAATGACATTTAATGCATTCACAATGTTCTGCAACCACCACCTGTAAAACATTTTTTATCATCCTAAAAGGAAATCTCATACCCCTTAAGCAGTCACTGTCTCTTCTCCCCTCCCCACAGTCCTAGGCAACCACCAATCTTCTTCCTGTCTCTATGAATTTACCTATTTGGATATTTCATATAAATGGAATCATACAATATTACAATATGGACCTTTTATGTATAGCTTCCTTCACAGTTTTTTTCTGAGGTTTATATATCAAACATTGTACGTTGTAGATTAGTACTATATTCCTTTTTGTGGCTAAACAGTATTCCATATTTTTTGTGTGTGTGTGTGTGTGTGTGTGTGTGTGTGTGTGTATACCACATTTTATTTATCTGTTCCTCCATTGACATTTGGGTTGTTTCCACCTAAATCTGTACTACCTTAGTTTGGATTGATACCGACTTAGTTTCAACAGCATACAAAAACTCTGCCCCTAAACAGCTGAGTCCTCTCCTGTATGTTTCTATTATTACCGATTGCATCTATATACATTGTGTGTTCATTAACATAGATTTGTAATTATTTTATGCACTTGTCTTTTAAATCATATAAAAAAAGGGAACTACACACCAAAAACATAGCGATCCTGGCTTTTGTATTTACTGATGTAGTTATATTTATCTAACTTCCTGATTTCTTCTTAGAGCTTTTAGTTACCATCTAGTTTTCTTTCATTTAAGCCTGAAGAACTCCCTTTAGTATTTCTTATAGTATAGGTCTACTTGTGACAAACTCCTTCAGCTTTTATTTACGTGCTAATGTCTTAATTTCTCCATTGTTTTTGAAGGACACTTTGCTGAATATAGAATTCTTGGTAGATAGTCTTTTTCTTTCAGCACTTTGACTATGTTATCCCACTGCCTTCTTGCCTACATAGTTTCTGATGAGAAATCAGATGTTCTTATTATTGAGAATCACTTGTATGTGACAAATCTTTCCTCTCCCTACTTTTAAGATTATTTTTTTGTCTTTGTCTTTTGACAATTTGATTATAATGTGTCTCAGTGTGGAACTGTTTATATTTATCCTTCTTGGAGTTTGTTGAGATTCTTGGGTGCATAGGTTCCTGTCTTTTACCAAATCTGGGCAGCTTTTGGTTATTTCTTCAACATCTTTTTCCACTGTTTTATTTTTCTTCTCCTCTGGGACTCCTGTAATGTGTATGGTGGTACTCTTGATTATTCCCATAGATTTTTAAAGACTCCAATAATTATTCTTCATTTTTTTTCTTTTTTCTTTTTTGTTTTTTGAGACAGAGTCTGGTTCTGTCACCCAGGCTGACAGGCAGAATTATGACTCACTGCCTTATGAACTCCTGGGCTCAAGAGGTCTTTCCACCTCAGCCTCCCGAGTAGCTCAAACTACAGACACATACCGCTATACCCAGCTAACTTTTTTTTTTTTTAATTTTTGTAAAGACAGAGTCTTACTATGTTGCCCCGGCTGGTCTTGAACTCCTGGGCTCAAGTGATTCTCCTGTCTCAGCCTCCCACAATGCTGAGATTACACGTGTGAGCCACCGCGCCTGGTCTTTCTTTTTTCTTTATACTCCTCAGTCTGGATAATTTTGATTGTAGTCAACAGTTGTAAGTTCACTCATTCTTTATTCTGCCTGCTCAAATCTGCTATTGCAACCCTCTAGTAAATTTTCATTTCAGTTATTGTATTTTTCAGCTTCACAGTTTCTACTTGGTTTCTTTTCATAATTTCTATCTTTGTTGATATTTTCTATTGTTAAGACATCATTCTTCTGGTTTCCTTTAACTCTTTGTCTGTGGTTTCCTTTACCTCTCTGAGCATATTTAAGACAGTTGATTTTAAATTTTTGTCTAATATGTTCAGTGTTTGTGCTTCTTTAGGGAGAGCTTATATTAATTTCTTCTGTAAATAAACCATACTTTCTAGTTTCTTTGCATGCTTCATAATGTTTTTGCTGGAGACTGGACATTTGAATATTAAAATATGCTAACTCTGGACATCAGATTCTTCTCTCTTCTTAGGATTTGTTGTTGTTGTTATTGCTTCCTGTGAAATATAGTTGTTTGCTTGTTTAGTGACTTTTCTATATGATCTTTGTAAAGTCTGTATTCTTTGTCCTGTGTAGTCTCTGATGTCTCTGTTCCTTTAGCTTGTGTTCAGGGGTGCTTTGATAGATATTTTCCTGATCACCAGGAGCTATACTAGAATAGAATAAAGTAATAAAAGAAAAGAAAGAAACAACAACAACAAAAAAACCCTCTTCCAACCTTTGAAGATTGGCTGTGTGTTAGAGCATGCTTTCAGTACTTAGCGAGGCCATTTATAACACTGCCTAAGCCTTCACTACCTGCTTGTGCTGAGCCCAAAGATAAGCCAGAAGTAAAAGCTTAGGGTCTTTTTAGATTGTTTTTGAACATGCATCCTGTCCTAGGCACGTGCATAGCTTCTAAATTCCTCAGTATATGGAGACACTTTTGAATAATTTCCCAGAGAAACTCTACCCAGCTTTTCCTTGCAGGCTTTCACTGCATCTATTATTTGCCTCAATTGTAATTCTTTGTCCTAGGTGGCAGCATGTTGTCCATTTGTCTTACAATGTTTTTGAGGAATGTCTTTTGTGTAGCTGTTTTTTTTTTCACGCTGAATAGGTTTCAAGTTATGTAAAACAAAGTCAGGTGCCTTCTGTCATTCTTTCAAGTAGTACTCTCTGATGGTAAATTTTATGTGTCGATTTGACTGCATCATGGATTGCCAGATGTTTGGCTAAACATTTTTTTCTTAGTTTGTCTGTGAGGGTGTTTTTGGATGAGATTCATTTTTGGATTGGACTGAGTAAAGCAGATTGCTCTTCTCAGCATGGATGAGCCTCATCCAGTCTGTTGAAGGCCTTAATAAAATAAAAGGCTGAGTAAGAAAGAATTCTTTCTTTTGGCCAGAATATGTTTGAGCTAGGACTTTAGTCTTCTGCTTTTGGACTCATTCTTGGACTTGAACTTACAGCATTGGTTCTCCTGTTTCTCAGGCCTTCGTACTTGGTGATATGGTTTGGCTGTGTCCCCATCAAAATCTCATCTTGTATTGTCGTTCCCATAATCCCCACATGTCATGGGAGGGATCTGATGGGAGGTAATTGAATCATGGGGGCGGTTACCCCCATGCTTGTTCTTGTGATAGTGAGTTCTCATGAGAGCCAATGGTTTTATAAGGGCTCTTCTCACTTTTGCTCAGCACTTCTCCTTGCCACTGCCATGTGAAGAAGGATGTGTTTGCTTCCCATTCCACCATGATTGTAAGTTTCCTGAGGCCTCTCCAGCCATGCTGACCTGTGAGTCAATTAAACCCCTTTCCTTTATAAATTACCCAGTTTTGGGTATATCTTTATTAGCATTGTGAGAACAGACTAATACACTTGGACTGGAACTATACCATTGACTCTCCTGGGTCACTAGTTTACTGATGCAGATCTTGGATTTCTCAACCTTCCATACTTCAATGAGCCAATTCCTTGTAGTAAATCAATCTCTTTCTCTTTTTTTTTATTCTCTCTCTCTTTCTCTCTCTCTCATTCCCTCCTTCCTGTTGGTTGTGTTTCTCTGGAGAATCCAGACTAATACACTGCCAAATAAGTTAGAACAGACAAACACAATTCTCTAGGCATAAGGGTTGTGCTCCCTTCACAACCAGGGACCAAGGTCCCACACTGGAAATGGGTGCTGTCTTCGAGACTGCTGCCAAAGGTGCTGAGATGCTGAAGAAAGCAAGCTGAAAAATCCCGTTCTTCAGAAAGAAACATTTAATAGGACTTATGAACAGAAGCAATGTCTTGGGTGGGCATGAGATGGTGGATCCCTCTACCTGCCCTCCAGAAAATATCCTTCGTAAAGCAAGCTTTTAGGGTAAAGATTTGTGTAGCTTGTCATGCTTCAGACTTTCTTGTGAAACGTGACTACTGGGGAGATTAGATAAGCATCTTTATTTATGCTACAGGGATTGTTTATTTATGAGAAGTTTTCCATGTTACAGGCATTCTTAAAGACCTTGCTGCAGGAGTCATCATGGTCATCATGGTAGTTTCACTTCAAGGTGGCATCACTCTTGTCATGCAACAGGCTCTTTTCCTATGGGGGGGGGAGGTCAATAAGGGCAATCAAAAATGCTGCAAAGCTTTTGTACAAGAACATTTCCTCTTTTAAATTTTTTAATTGACAAATAGTTATTGTACATGTTCATGGGGTACATGGTGATGTTTTTATACATATAATGCATGGTGATCAGATCTGGTTAATTAGCATATCCATGATCTCAAACATTTATCTTCTTCTGGTGTTGGAAACATTCAGTGTCTTTTTTTTTGCTGTTTGAAATTATATATTTTTTTCTTTTTTCTTTTTTTTTTTTGAGACAGGGTCTCTGTCGCCCAAGCTAGAGTGCAGTAGCACAATCTCGGCTCACTACAGTCTCTGCCTCCCAGGCTCAAAGGATCCTTCCATCTCAGCCTCAGGATTAGCTGGGACAACAGGCACATACCATCATGCCCAGGTAAATTTTGTATTTTTTGGTAGAGATGGGATTTCATCATGTTGCCCAGGCTGGTCTCTAATTTCTAGGCTCCAGCGATCCACCCTCCTCAGCCTCCCAAAGTGCTGGGATTACAAGTGTGAGCCACCATGTGTGGCCTGAAATTATATTCTTAGTAACTATAGTCATCCTACAGTGATATAGAAAACTAGAACTTCTTATTCTTATCTAGCTGTAATTTTATAACCTTTACCAAATCTCTCCTTATCCCTCCCTTCTCCCTATCATTCCCAGCCTCTAGTATCCTGTATTCTACTTTTTACTTCTATGAGATCAAATTTTTTAGCTTCCACATATAAGTGAGAACGTGTGATGTTTAATGTTTTGTTCCTGGCTTATTTTTCTTAACATAATGTCCTCCAGCTCCATCTATGTTGTTGCAAATGACAAGATTTCATTCTTTTTTTATAGTTTAATAGTATTCCATTTGTATATACCACATTTTCTTTATCCATTCATTTGTTGTTGAACCCCAGGTGGATTCTAAATCTTGGCTATTGTGAATAATGCTGTAACAAACATGCAAGTACAGTTGTCTCTTAGATATACTAATTTCCTTTCATTTGGATAAATGCCCAGTAGTGGGACTGCTGGATTATATGGTACTTCTGTTTGTAGTTGTTTTAGGAACCTCCATCGTATTTTCAATAGTGGCTCTACTGGTTTACATTTCCACAAACAGTGTTTTAAGAGTTCCCTTTCCTCCACATCCATGCCAGAATCTGCTTTTTTTTGACTTTTTGATGATAGCCGTTCTAACTGGGGTGAAATAAAACCTCGTTGTGCTTTTTATTTGCATTTCCCTGATGATTAGTGATGTTGGGCATTTTGTCATGTGTTTCTTGGCTCTCTCTTTCTCTCTCTCTCTCTCTTTCTCTCTCACTCTTGCTCTTGCTCTGTTGCCCAGGCTGGAGTGCAGTTGCACAATCTCAGCACACTGCAGCCTCCACCTCCCAGGTTCAAACAATTATCCTGCCTCAGCCTCCCAAGTGGCTGGGACTACAGGTGAGTGTCACTATGCTCGGCTAATTTTTGTATTTTTTCCTAGAAGAGACTGGGTTTCACCATGTTGGCCAGGCTGGTTTTGAACTCCTGGCTTCAAGTGATCCACCTGCCTTGGCCTCCCAAAGTGCTGGATTACAGGTGTGAGCCACCATGCCCAGCCTGCCATTTTTATGTATCTTTTAAGAAATGTCTGTTCAGATCATTTACTCATTTGAAAATCAGATTGTATTTTTGTGCTATTGAGGTGTTTGAGTTCCTTGTATATTCTGGATATTAATCACTTGTCACATGAGTTATTTGCAAATATTTTCTCTCATTTTCTGGTTTGTCTTTTCATTCTGTTGATTGCTTTTTAGTTATATATAATCTCATGTATTTATTTTTGCTTTTATTGCCTGTACTTTTGAGGGCTTATAAAATTTTCCCAGACCAATATTCTGAAGCAGTTCACCTATGTTTTCTTCTAGTAGTTTTATATTTTCAGGTCTTCCATTTATGTATTTGATCCATTTTGAGTAGATTTTTGTATAGGGTGAGAGATGAAGTCTAGTTTTATTCTTCTGCATATGGAGATGCAGTTTTCCCAAGACCATATATTGAAGAGACCATCCTTTCTCACAATGAGTGTTCTTGGCATCTGTGTCAAAGATTAGTTGATTGTAGATTGTAGATATGTGAATTAATTTCTGGGTTCTCTATTCTGTTCGATTGGTCTATGTGTCTGTTTTTATGCCAGTACCATGCTGTTTTAGTTACTACAGCTTTGTAGTATATTTTACAGTCTGGTAGTGTGAAACCTCCAACTTTGTGCTCAGGATTGCTTTGTTTTTTGTGGTTCTATACAAATTTTAGGATTTTTTTTCTATTTCTGTGAAGAATGTCATTGATATTTTGATGGAATCTGCAGATTGCTTTAGATAGTAAGTTGCTCCTTTTTTTTTTTTTTTTTTTTGAGACACAGTCTCACTCTGTCACCCAGGCTGGAGTGCGTTGGCACAATCATGGATCACTGCAGCCTTGACCTCACAGTATAAGTTAACCGCCCCCACCTCAGCTTCCTAAGTAACTGGGATGATAGACATGTGCCACAGTGCCTGGCTAGTTTTTGTATTTTATTTTGGTAGAGACAGAGTTTTGCCATGTTGTCCAGGCTGGTCTGGAACTCCCAGCCTCAAGTGGTCTGCCCACTTTCTTGGTTCAGCATTTTCTTGGTTGCTGTAGACCTTTGGCTATTCTCCAGAGCTATCTTGACTCACTACAACCTCCGCCTCCTGGGTTCAAATGATTCTTGTGCTTCAGCCACTCAAGTAGCTGGTACTACAGGTGTGCACCACCATGCCCAGCTAATTTTTGTGTTTTTAGTAGAGACAGGGTTTTGCCATGTTGCCCAGGCTGGTCTCAGACTTCTGGCCTCAAGTCATCCCCCACCTTGGCCTTACAAAGTGCTGGAATTGCAGGCATGAACCACCGTGCCCAGCCCTAATCATTTTGTTTTTGATCTCTAATATTGCCATTTAAAGAAAGTTGTATAAGCAAAATCATTATACCTGTAACCTTTTGAGATTGGCGCTTTTTCCCCCCACTTAGTATAATGCCCTTGTATCCAAGTTGTGTGTATCAATAGTTTTGATAGTTTCCTTTTATTGACAGATGTACCCACAATTTGTTTAACCATTCATCTATTGATGGGCATTTTGATTATTTCCAGTTTTTTTTTCTATTACAAATATAACTGTTATGAAAAATCATAAGTAAGATTTTATGTGGACTTAAGTTTCACTTCTCTGGGATAAATGCCCAGGATGGCAATTTCTGGGTAACGTGAGAAGTATTTAGTGTTTTAAAAAAACTGTTAAATTATTTTCCAGAGTGGCTGTACCATTTTGCATTCCTACCAGCAACAGTATGTGAGTGATCCAGGTTGTTCACATTCTCACCAACATTTGAGTTTTAGAATGATCACTTTGACAGTGTGTGGAGAATTGATTAGAAGTGGATGGCATTCTAGATGAGAATTCTGTCTCAGAAATTTTTGTAGTTGTTATGGTGAGACATGATGAGGGCCTAACCCAAACTCTGAAAGTGGGGATGGGCAGATTGGAGAGAAGTTAAGGGAATGAGTTGACGGAATTAAATGATCAATTTGATGTAGGACTTGGAAGAGAGAAATTTTTAAAGAAAGCCTTCTTGTTTCTGATTTGGGCATTTTGGTGGATAATGGTACCATTTAGAGAAGTAGGTAATACTGGAAGAAGGATTTGTCGGGGGTTGAGAAGATATGTTTAGTTTTAGGCTTGATCATTTTGAATTTACTTTGTAAACCAAGAGGGACCGACCAGTAGGCAGCATGCTACATAGGTCTGAAAATAGCGTAGTCATTAAGGGAATGGATTTTAGAGTCATTTGAGACGGAGTCATTAAGGGATTCCAAATCTGAGTTCTTTCTCTTACTCTCTGTATATCTATTGGCTAGTTACTTTACCTCCATTTTCTCATTAAATGAGATGGAATCATTGTGAGGCTTAAATAAGGCAACATGTATAAAACACTTAGCACATGTTAGGTACTTAGTATATGGTAGTTGTTGTTATTATTATTACAGATTTGCAATTTAGAAACATTATTTTTTCTCTAATGTCAAATGCTACCCAAAAGGCAAATGTAATAAAGGTTAAAGTATACTCTTTGGATTTAGCAATCATGGGGCCTTGGGGACAACAGGTTTGTAGGGCAGAAGCTTGGTTATGGTATCAGAGTATAATCAAGAGGTGAGTTCCTGGAGACAAACACAAAGATATTTGTTCCCCAAGAAATACGTAAAAGGAAGGAGAGAGAAAGAGGTTAGACCAGCTGGGACCAAGGAAATATTTGTGCTGAGATTATTTTTTTTCTTTGAGCAAAGATTAATGAATTGTTAGCCTTTTTTTTTTTTTTTTTTTTTGAGACAGAGTCTCGCTCTGTTGCCTAGGCTAGAGTGCAGTGGCATGGTCTCAGCTCACTGCAACCTCCACCTCCTGGGTTCAAGTGATTCTTCTGCCTTAGCCTCCTGCGTAGCTGGGATTACAGGTGCCTGCCACCACACCAGGCTAATTTTTCGTATTTTTAATAGAGACGGGGTTTCACCATGTTGGTCAGGCTGGTCTCGAACGCCTGACCTAGTGATCCGTCTGCCTCAGCCTCCCAAAGTGCTGGGATTACAGGCGTGAGCCACTGTGCTCGGCCAGCCTTTACAAATGGAGGGAGATTTCTTTTAGAATGACTCGCTGGGAGGAACTATTGGTAGAGATGCACATGAGTTTTGTTTGTTTGTTTATTTGTTTGAGATGGAGTCTCACTCTGTCACCAGGGCTAGAGTGCAGTGGCACGATCTCAGCTCACTGCAACCTCCACCTCCCGGGTTCCAGCGATTCTCCTGCCTCAGTCTCCTGATTAGCTGGGATTATAGGCACCTGCCACTGTGCCTGGCTAATTTTTTGTATTTTTAGTAGAAACGGGGTTTCATCATTTTGGCCACGCTGGTCTCAAACTCCTGACCTCGTGATTCGCCCTCCTTGGCCTCCCAAAGTGCTGGGATTACAGGCTTGAGCCACTGCGCCCGGCCTACACATGAGTTTTTTAGGTAGGGGTCGTCTTCATGTTAAACTCTTCTCCATGGCCTATATTTTTGTCACTGATGTAAGGAAGAGAGATCATTGGCTAAAATTAAGTTAGCAGATATTGAAGTGTTTAATCCTCACAATGATTGCTTGGTGAAAAGAGTATTTAAATTTTGGAACAGCTGTTGTTAGAAAATGGGAGAGAACTGTCTTGAGAGAAACAGAAAGATTGCTATAGTATATTGAGAATCGAGCTAAAGTTGGAGTTGGGATTTGTAGTTGCACCAGTTTACAGGATTGATTGTTTTTATTTCTAATAAATTTTGTAAGGGAAAATATTAATCCAGGCCTAGAGTTATTTTGGAATGGATATAGCAGAATGAAAAGAATACAGAGGAGTTATAAAAATATAGTTAGGTGAGTGGTTCAAATGATAGACTTTTAAAAAAATTTTTTGGATGAATGGTAATAAAAATAAAGGCAAGAGAAGGCTATTAGGAATATTATTACAGAAGGATCAAGAGACAAGAGGTCTTGAGGGCCTTGAAGACAGTAATAATTAATCAAATAGAACTGGAAGGTTTAGAGATAGCCATGTGACATATTAGAGTATAAATGATTCAGAGATATGGCCCATTCCTAGACAGCTTGAAAGTTGATGAAATAGTTATTGATAGTTCAATTACATGTAGGCTGAGGTTGGGGTGATATGGGAGGCCTGGTGGTATTAATAGTAACTATGTCTGTAATGCCTATTATAACTAGTATTTTGGTTACAACTAAAAGTGAAGTGGGCTAGGGAGGTGGGGGCATCTATGATTTATATCATGTGACTTTATAAAGTTTATTGTGTTTTCCCATTTAAGTTCATACTAATAGGTACAAAAGGCATACTGAAGCTAGCTTGAATTCAAAGAAATGGAATTCTTTTATTAAAGAGTCTCAAATTATTAGGAGATACATAGGAGATGGCTTGATTTTCCCAGTTCCTGCTTTTGAGTGTGGTATGTCAAATCTCTCTCTCTCTCTCTAAGTAGTGGCTACTTTGAAAATATATTGGCCTGCTCTGCCCCTGCAGATTCCTGCCTCTCAAAGAAATCTCAATATTATATCCCCTTCCCAATCTTGGGGAAAATACCGTAAGTCTCTCTCTACTCCTGCTGCTTCCATCTCCTCTCCATGCTGAGATGACTCCTAGGACATATAATTTTGGGGAAGAAGGAATGAGATGCTAATACTGACATGGTTTTTTTCTTGCTAACTCATCTAGCTTCACAGTGAGTGACTCAACTGCAGTGTTTGTGGGGGTATTTATTATAGGCCAAGAGGGCAGAATGCCCATGTCTAATCTAATATTTGACCTGGGGATAATATCTGGGCCTCTTCAACAACCACCTGGGGTGAGGCCTGAGGTCATGCCTGGTGATACATAAACCTGCTAGTGTTTTTGTTCTTGTTTCTGATTGTTATGCCAATTGACCTAACTTCTGGATCACCTTTCATACTTTGTAGTTTTATTTTTTTTATTTTTGAGACAGAGTCTCACTCTTACCCAGGCTGGAGTGCAGTGGCATGATCTCAGCTCATTGGAACTTCTGCCTCCCGGGTTCAAGTGATTCTCCTGCCTGAGCCTCCCAAGTAGCTGGGATTACAGGTGCCCTCCACCACACCTGGCTAATTTTTTTTTTTTTTTTTGTATTTTTAGTAGAGACGGGGTTTCACCATGTTGCCCAGGCTGGTCTCAAACTCCTCACCTCAAGTGATCTGCCTGCCTCAGCCTCCCAAAGTGCTGGGGTTACAGGTGTGAGCCACCGCACTGGCCAACCTTGTGGTTTATGTTGAAGTTGTCTGCTTATGTGACACCTGCTATCCCACAGCCCTTGATGTCCAATTTAAACAGGCACCTGCTTGACTCTCTAGTCAGCTCATCACCTGCCATATTACCAGCTCCTAGAGCATACTGTATAGTCTGTATAATTTGTTTTAGAATATTCTAAATGTCTCTTTTCAGTAATTTTTTTTTTTTTTTTGCCAGTGAACAGCCCTTCCTTGCTAACAAAAACAGTTAAGCAAGCGATGGCTTTGCTGCACTGAGGTAGGTTCTGACTAGGGCTCTCCTGCAGCTTAGCTCTGATGCCATCTTGTGGTCAAATGGGTATCTACACAGGGAGCCTTTTATTCTGGTTTTGGCTGTTGCCTACTACCATGCTAAGATCAAAGGCAGATTTGCTCTGTTTTTGTTTGTTTGTTTGTTTACGTTTTTCTTTTGCTGTGGATTTGTATTTGGTTTCCCTCATTGGGGGAGGGGAAAACTCAGAGTTCAATGCCCTCTACACTGACCAGTGGGTTGAAGGGAAGCTCTTTCCTTGCACCTCAGGGACAATTTCACCCACATTTCCCACAGCTATTTCCAGCTCAGCATTTTCAGAATAGAACTCTTTCTCATTGTTCCCGCCTCACCCCCTTCCTTCCGCCAGTGAATCTCATTCTTAAATTCTGTCATCTTCTACACTTTATCTCAGTGAAAGGCTGTTTATCCATTGCTAAGTAAGAGGCCCAAGAGCCAATCGGGACTGTTTCCCCCCTATTCCCTCATTCACCTATTCTGCCTCCCAATAGCTGCTAATTTTTTGTCCATTGCCTCCATTCCTTCACCACAGTCTGAGTCATGGCCTTCAATATTTCTCATTGAAACCATTGCTGTTGTTTGTCTCTGTCATGTCTTTATGTCTTCCATCTTCTAGCCTTGCCTACATTTTCCTTCATTTTTATTACAGCATTGATTGAAACTGAAACTTGAAATCCTTCAGTGCCTCTGCAGAGCCTACGGTGTAAACTCCAAGATCCTTGATATGAGAGTTACAAGATACTCTTTGAGTTGGCATTTGTCTCTTCTGGGCCTACTCTCCATTCACTCCCCACCCCACATGTAACACCTAGTAGCACTTAGTTCCTGGAACACAATTAACTGCTTCATGCCTATGGGCATTTGTTCATGCTTTTCCCTTTTGATTAGAAATAAATCTCTGTAGGCCTTTCTCTTGGGCTTGTTCAGGTGGTCCAGTAGAAGCATCCTGCAAAATTGCCAGAGGGTATGTGACTTTGTGGGCCTATAAGAAACAGATGGATCTGGCCGGGCACAGTGGCTCACGCCTGTAATCCCAGCACTTTGGGAGACTGAGGCGGGCAGATCACCTGAGGTCAGGAGTTCAAGATCAGCCTGGGCAAAACGGTGAAACCCCATCTCTACTAAAAATACAAAATTAGCTGGGCGTGGTGACATATGCCTGTAATCCCAGCTACTCGGGAGGCTGAGGCAGGAGAATTGCTTGAACCTGGGAGGCACAGGATGTGGTGAGCCGAGATCATGCCATTGCACTCCAGCCTGGACAACGAGCAAATCTCCATCTCAAAAAAAAAAAAAAGAAAAAAAAGAAAAAAAGAAACAGATGGATCACTCAAAGGGGAAATTGCAAAGAGCAATGAAAGGATTCCTTGAAGAGAGTTTAATGAGGGAAACATTACTAAACCTTCACAAACAGGAACAATCAAGAGGTGGTAAACACTCCAGGACTAAAAACAGCTGAAAGTCATTACCTCTCCTAGGCCTAACAGTATACTGGAACCTGGAATGATCTGTAGTTGTGTGTGAGAGGGCGTCCAACAGTTGCTGTATCTGAAAGTAGAGAAGTGCAGTCACTGCCAAAAATTGCAGGGGAAGGGGAGAAAGAGAATAAAAGCTCAAGCCATCTCTCCTTTTACCCCGCAATCTTATGCTGGTGGCTCTCACTGGCTGAGTCCAAATGCAAGCCAGAGGCTAAGGGAGCCTAGCTGATACAGTCCACAGAAGTCAATTTCTCAGAGCCAGGGAGAGAATGGCAGAGAAAGGACCAGGAGAGGCAAACAGAGTATAAATCTGTTAACTGGTGTTCTGTGAGACAAACTGGGGAAGAGGGTTAGGGGTGTCACCTTTTAGTATAAAGACTTTCAATTAATCACCTCTTAATTAATCAGCTGCAAAAGGTGTCCCCAAATTTTGGGCTAAGGAAAGAGGACTGAGAAATGATTTTTTTTTTTTTTAAATACAGACTTTCAACCATTTCTTCTGTTTTAAGCTCAACTCTACACTTTGCCTTCAGATGTATCTGGAGCCTCCAATTCCTGAAACTTTCTGGGATTTGCAAAACAAATCAGCTTATTTATTAGCTTACTTGCTCCTAAAAGTGAGGTCTATGATATCTCTTTTCTATTAGGTCAGTTTTCACAAAAATATTTCATTAGAGACACATTTACTATCATGGTCAGGAAACAAATATACACTCTGCTTTAGAGGGAGACTCAACTTTTTATCTTCTAAGATTGTTTTCCATACAAACATCCTTGAAAAGATAGTCTGGAACAAAAGCTGTCAGTGCCTCTTCATGAGACATACAGAAACACAAAAGATCATTGGAGAATTGTCTCCCAACATTATGGAGGAGAGACACAGTCAACTCATGGACTGGCCCTTTCTAAAAAGAAGAATAGCATTCTAAATTTCTAGTTGATGGAGCTACCATATCCCTGACTTCAGAAACAGATAGTGAAGTATGCATTATTTTCTAACTCCTTTTCAGGCAATCTGTGTTTCATGAAGCAGAGTGTAAGTGCTTTTCACAGAAAAATTCCATCTGTCTTATACTAAGTATTGTTTATCCCAGATCCAGCATTGAAATATCTATTAGTCTTAGTTTTTGGTCTTGATGTGAGTTTTCACCTTTTTTAGTGGCTTCAAGGGTGTTTAATGCAATGTTGGGAAAAGGTACATAGAAAGAATGTGTAAAGGTTAGCAAAACCCTTTCTCTTTCTGTGTGGACAAAATTTACCTTGGATTAACTTTCTAATTATATTTCCCTAGAAACCTGTAAATGGCAGAATGTGAACTGTGTAACTAGCAATGTTGTTTATAGTAAAAATAATCCTGATTGATAAATTTACCTTGACTAGTTGTGAAGAACTACAGATTCCTGGTGTGAAGCCAAAACTTTGGGCTTTCCTAAATAACTCAATGTCTTTTGTGGGGACCAGGAAGTTATGCCCATGAATGTTGGTTCTTATCTGGAATATGGAGCATCTTATCCAAGATGATGATTGCACATGCCCATAAAGATCTCATTCTCTTCCACTTGAGCTATTATATGGGAGTGGTCAATGAAGACAAGCCTCTGGACTTGTGGATTGCTTTGAGAACCTATATAGTGAGACCTATTCACCTATTCTAGTCTTGTGATTCCAAATGTCTAGATAGACTCAGGGATGAGCAACAGGAGCAACGCTGAACATTAAAAAAAAAATTTTTTTTTAAAGCAGTTTTAGGTTCACAGCAAAATTGAGAGGAAAGTACAGAGATTACCCATATGCCCCCTGTCCCCACACATGCATAGTCTCTCCCATTATCAGCATCCCCCACCGGGGGTGCTGATATGCTAAAGTCTGATATGCTGAAGTCTGCAGGTGGTGACATGCTGAAGTCGGCTGTTGGAGTACATGGTCCAAGCTATTTGGAGGTGTCGAAGTATCCCCACATCATGGCTGCTTCTTTTTTTTTTTTTTTTAAATCCCAAGTCTCTTACACTTCTGTATCCATTCCATGGGACATAGGTGGATCCTGTGCATTTTGAAAAGGACTGGCCATAGGGAAGAGGTGTGTTCCAGGGGTGTTGTTCCAAGATTATTTATCCACAGCCGCCTGCAGTTGCTATTGCATCATTTTTTTGGTGCCATTTTGGAAGTAGTCATATGCAGGACTTTTTTGGGGGCATATGAATAGAAATGTATCTCAACATATTTTTTTTTGGACTTCCGTGTATTTTCTTTTATGAATATAAAAACATTCTAAGAATGGATCTATATGTTTTTATCAGACTTCCAAAGGTGGTCCATGGCGCAAAAAAAAAAAAATGTGAGAATTCTTGTTTTCAGCCTTCTTCTAATATATGTTAGTCTCAGTATTCTTGAGTTTCCCATACCTATCTGGATGTTTCTAAACTCACTCAAGGTTTGAACAGAAGTATGGGGGCATAGGGAGAGAGAGAGATGAGAATCCAAGTAACTGACTTCTTGGCTTTAGCTTTTTCTTCTTTTTTTTTCTTTTATAACACTTTAACCTGGAAGGGATTGACTTTCTGCTTCTATGTTAGCAATTCTTAACCCACTTGGTTTCATGACTCCTTTATACTCATAAAAATTTTCGAGGACCCTAAATAAATTTGATTTGTTTGAGTTATAGTTATCAATATTTGCCATATAAGAAATTAAAGCAGAAATTTTAATAATATTATAATACATACCATATTTTATGAAATATAACTATATTTTTCAAAATATAACACCATTGATGAAAAAAGTGGCATTATTTTATATTTTTGCCATTCCCTTTAATGTCTGGCTAAGTAGAAGATAGCTTAAATAGTAACTCATATTTGCTTCTGTATTCAGTTAGTTGGAATTTCATATATAATGTAGCCCCTGGAAAACTCCACTGTCTACTCATGACAGCGTGAGCGTGAAAAAAGCACAAAATGTTTTAGTACATTACGAAAATAGTTTTGACCTCACAGATCTCCTGAAAAGGTCTTGAGGATCCTCAGGAGGTCTCTAGGCCAAACTTTGAGAACTGCTATTTTGTGCCTTATATAGCAAGCCTCAGGGCCTAGCCATTGTAGTCAAAAGGAGTGCATCCTGCATGCTCTCTCTGCCCTATGGTCTAAGTCCTCTAGACTTTTTCCTGACATGTTCTTGGAAGTAAATCAATTTAGAAAATACTAAGCCTAGCTTTCAAGACTTGCTTTAAGATCCTATTTTGACTCCCTGAAGGTGGATATGAACTTTTCCTTTCATTTGCATAACTGCTATAATACACTTAAATGTTCTCAAGGCACATGGATATCCCTGGCAGAATATGGAGTGATTTACCACAAAGAAATGCAAAAAGTGGAAAGTAGAAAAATGAAAGTTCCTGTTATTTTGTTATAGTAAAGCAATCTAGCTTGTTTTGCTTGTTTTGTTTCAAATTTGTTTTTCTGGGCTCACCTGGACCTCCCACTCCTTTTTAATTTTTAAAATTAAGTTACTAATTAATATTTATTTATTTATTTTGAGATGGAGTCTTGCTCTGTTGCCCAGGCTGGAGTGCAGTGGTAGGATCTCAGCTCACTGCAAACTCTGTCTCCCGGGTTTAAGTGATTCTCCTGCCTCAGCCTCCCAAGTAGCTGGGATTAGAGGTGCATGCCACCACGCCCAGCTAATTTTTGTATTTTCACTAGAGACAGGGTTTCACCATGTTGGCCAGGCTGGTCTCAAACTCCTGACCTCAGATGATCCACCTGCCTTGGCTTCCCAGAGTGCTGGGATTATAGGTGTGAGCCACCGTGCCAGACCCCTTTTTAAATTTTAAAATAATTTCAAGCTTATAGAAAAGTTGCAAGTACAGTACAAGACCCTTAAAAAAAAACAACTATTTGAATGGGTCATTCCTTAAATACTTTACTGTATATTTCCTACAAATCAGGACATTCTCCTTTTACTGCAAAATAACCATGAAAATCAGGAAATTTACATTGATGCATTAACTGCCTCCAGTCTCCAGATCCGAATCAAATTTTGCCAATTGTCTCAATAATACCATTTATAGCAAAAAATCTGGTTCAAAATCATGTGGTGTATGTAGCTGTCATATCTCTTTTTTAGATTTTTCTTGACTTTCATGGCCTGGACACTTCTTAAAAAAAGTATGAAACACTTCACAAATTCGTGTGTCATCCTTGTTCAGGGGCCATGCTAATCTTCTCTGTATTGTTCCAGTTTTAGTATATATGCTGCCATTTGTGCTGCCAAGGTGAGCACCCTTGTCATCCTTGAAGATTTATAGGCCAGTTATTAAGTACTTATCCCTCAGTCTGGATTTGTTTCCTCATGATTAGATTCAAGCTATGCAACCTTGGCATGAATATCACAGAAGTAATTCTGTGTTTTCTCATTGTATCCTATCAGTTGTCACATGATATTTCTGTATTCCCTTACTGATGCTTACTTTGGTCACTTGATTAAGGTGGTAGCCACTAGGATTCAACAATGTAATGTTATTCTTTTCCTCTTTGTAATAAATAAGTATTTTGTGGGGAGATAGTTTGAAACTGTGTAATATCCCATTGTTCATCAAACTGGGGTCACTGCCCCCAGGCTCTTTCGTGCACATACACACACTTATACACAATATATATGCATTCATATCTATATTTATCTTTGTATCTACTTGAAATCCATAAGTTTACCTCAAAGCCTTCATTCTTATTTAGTACCACAGGGTTCATTCTAGTTTTCTTCCTCTTCATATTTGTAACCCTTCTTCCCATCAGTGACAAAAATGGATTCCATCATCTTTAATATATTTGTTTATATGATCCACATCCCTGCTATTGCCTAACCATCCTGCTGTTGCCGCCCCCACCCCCACCCCCTTTCTTGCACAGATGTCCTAGTTGCCACACTTAGGCTCTGTCACTTACTATTCTCTCTGTCTGCGTACCACAGAGGAAAGGCCATCGGGGATATGGCAAGAATGTGGACCTCAGCAAGCCAGGCAGAGAGCCTTTACTGGGAACTGAATTGGCCAGCACCTCTATCTGGGACATTTAGCCTCTAGAATTGTGAGAAAATAGATTTCTATTGTTTAAGCCACCCAGTCTATGGTGTTTTGTTATGGCAGCCAAGCTGACTAACACAGAAGGGGAGAGAAGAAAAGAGAAGGGGAGGAAGAAAAAAAGAAAGATTAAAAAGGGGCATGAGAAAACTTTTGGGGGTGATGGATGTATTCATTATCTTGATCTCATTCAATCTATAGACCAATGTGAGGAGAACTGACATGTTAACAGTATTGTGTGTAATCGGTAGACATCATATATGCCCACATTTATTTAGGTCTCTTTAATTCTATTTTTTTTGGGTGGTGGGGGGGTGGATGGAGTCTCGGTCTGTTGCCCAGGCTGGAGTGCAGTGGCACAATCTTGGCTCACTGCAACCTCCGCCCCATGGGTTCAAGCAATTCTCCTGCCTCAGCCTTTTAAATAGCTGGGACTACAGGCATGCACCAGCGTGCCTGGCTAACTTTTTTGTATTTTTAGTAGAGATGGGGTTTCACCATGTTGGTCAGGCTGGTCTCAAATTCCTGACCTCAAATGATCCACCCGACTTAGCCTCCCAAAGTGCTGGGATTACAGGTGTGAGCCACTGCGCCTGGCCCAATTCTTAACTTTTTTTTTTTTTTTTAAGACAGGTTCCCACTCTGTCACCCTGACTGCAGTGCAGTGGCATTATCATGACTCACCACAGCCTTGGCCTTCTGGGCTCAAGTGATCCTCCCATCTCAGCCTCCCAAGTAGCTGGGACTACAGGTGCATGCCACCATGCTTGGCTAATTTTTGTATTTTTTGTGGAGACAGGGTTTCTCCATATTATTCAGGCTGGTCTTAAGCAATCCGCATGCCTCAGCCTCCTAAAGTGTTCGGATTACAGGTGTGAGCCACCACACCTAGCCTCTTAAATTCTTAATTAGGGCTCTAGATCAATGTATCTGTGTTCTTCACCTCCACTAATGGTAACCTGAAAACAAGGTAGACAATTTAGGCTTCTTTCGATAAATATAATTGGAGGTCATGGCCTTATTTCCTTTGTGAAAAAGACATCAGGGTTTTGACTGGTAGTTCATTTGGTCAATAATAAATGTGAGTATATAATAGTAATTTGATGATTGCCTCCCTAGCATTCTTTCACCCTCTTTTTAGCTACACTATTCAATTTTGTGTTTCTGGAATCTAGTCTTTTACTACCCTCAGTCCTAGAATGTTCTAGATGGTGCTTCACCTCTGGCCCTAAGGTTGGAATAGGTGCCCAGGTTTTAATCAATCAGTGTTTCATACTGCCCAGTCTCAGTGTTTGGTTAAAGATGGGCAAATAATCTGGGCCTTTCCATTCACAGTGAATATTATTTGTTACCAGAAAAGCAGGATTACTTTTTTCTCATGGACTTGAACTAGAGAGAATATGAGAAGTTTCTATAGTCATCTTACCACCACATGTGAAAAGTGAGAAAACAATCAGCACAGAATAAGCAGAGCCAAAGATATGAAGAGATCAAAACCAGGTCCTGGGTCAATCTGCATCTGAACCTAGTAATAGCCCTTGACTTCTTAGTTATGTAAACTAATGTTCCCTTCATGCTTGAGCCAGTTTGGGTTGAGTTTTGTCACTTACTGAAAAAGTCTCAAGTGTTTTTTTTTTTGTTGTTTGTTTGTTTTTTTGAGATGGAGTCTCGCTGTGTTGCCCAGGCTGGAGTGCAGTGATGCGATCTCTGGTCACTGCCATCTTCGCCTCCCAGTTCAAGTGATTCTCCTGCCTCAGCCTCTGGAGTAGCTGGAACTACAGGCTCACACCACCACGCCTGGCTAATTTTTGTATTTTTAGTAGACATGGAGTTTTGCCATGTCTTGAGGTCAGGCTGGTCTCAAACTCCTGACCTCAAGTGATCTGCCCACCTCGGCCTCCCAAAGTGCTAGGATTACAGGCATGAGCCACTGCATGCAGCCTCAAGTGTTATGCCATTCAAAAAACTTATATAATATTTTGCACCATTACTCAAAGTATTCAGAATAAATGAGGTGATTGATATCTCTGCTGTGTTCTGGGTCTGATCTATGAACCCTAAAGCATTATGTTTGTTGTAGGATGTCATTCTCTAAAAAGGAGGAGGAAGAAATGTAGGAGGAAGAAGAGGAGAAAAGAAATAAATGTAAATATAAATGGTCAATCAAAGTAAAAGAATGTTCAGTCTTTCTAATGATTAAAGAAGTGAAAATAAAAACACCAGTGAGACAGCATATTTGACTACCATACTGGCAAAGATTAAACTGTGAGAATGCCTGGTACTGGTGAGGGTATAAAGTGGCAGACCCTGTTCCATGCAGTTTCTATGAATATAAATGTTTGCAACTTTTCTAGAGGGAAATTTGATAATAACTATCAAAATTTAAACGTGTATCTTATTTGATTAAACAATTCTACTTTTACAGATTTATTCTAAATAATTGCACAAATACATAATAATGTATGTACAAGTATAAATGTGGTATTGTTTATGCTAATGAAATGAAACATTAAATGTTTATTAGTAAGTCATTGGTTAAATAAAAAATAGTACCTTATTCAAATGAGTGCTTTGGTAGGCATTAAAGCTGATCAGAGAGATGCAGAAGCGTTGCCACAGAAAGAGGCCTATGATTATTTTAAAGAAGCAAAATACATTAAAGAACAGTAGTTATACTGTAATTCCACTTATCCAAATTTATTTCTGATACATTTTAAAAGTCTGAAAGTTTACAGCCAAGAACTGCCCTTGGTGGTGAATCTAACTCAGATTAGTTTATGTAGAAAAGGAGATTTGTTGAAAGGACTGAGGTAGGTCACAGCATAAAATAAATTGCTTAAAGAACCAGAGACACGCCAGGCGTGGTGGCTCATGCCTGTAATCCTAGCACTTTGGGAGGCCGAGGTGGGCGGATCATGAGGTCAGGAGATCGAGACCATCCTGGCTAACATGGTGAAACCTCGTCTCTACTAAAAATACAAAAAAATTAGCCGGGCGTGGTGGCGGGCGCCTGTAGTCCCAGCTACTCAGGAGGCTGAGGCAGGAGAATGGCATGAACCCCGGGAGGCAGAGCTTGCAGTAAGCCGAGATCATGCCACTGCACTCCAGCCTGGGCAACAGAGCGAGACTCTGTCTCAAAAAAAAAAAAAAAAAAGAACCAGAGACATTTTAGGGAATTCAGAGACTATTGTATCAGACCTGAACACTGTCATCTTCTTCTTTTACTCTGTCTTCCATGTCTTTCTCTCTTTCTCCATATCTTGTTTCAGTTTCATTCTCCCTTATCACATACAAGATTTCTCCA
Source organism: Pan paniscus (assembly GCF_029289425.2). Classification (NCBI taxonomy): domain Eukaryota; kingdom Metazoa; phylum Chordata; class Mammalia; order Primates; family Hominidae; genus Pan; species Pan paniscus. The sequence goes on from NC_073264.2 coordinate 46,450,856, forward strand.
TATTGTGAGGAACATGGCTGCTAGCCACTTCTACACATACACTCTATGACTGTCCATAGCAAAAAAAAAAAAAGATTTTTCTCTTTTAGTTTCCCAGTGTGAAAAATCTCAGGGCAGGATTTCGATTAGCCTTGTATCATATGCCCACACTTTTGACCAATCACTGTTATCAGGAGGTCAGAATTTTCTAAGGTTAGAGTACATTACCATAAGAAATATTACGTTCTCACATAGGTTTAAATACAGACCAGGTGATCATTTAGAGAAAGTAGTATCATGGGTGTAAAATACCAAAAAGGTTGTGTGAATCAAGTAACCTGGAGTGCCTTTTCAACTGTAATTCTATGATTTTCTAAAGGGTGAATCTGTTTTTTTTAGGTTCATTTTGTTCATGGACTGTCAAAAAGACAGTTTTGACTTTTTCAGGACAGAAAATCTTCTTTGCCTAAAATATGCATGAAATTAAGATAAAAATGTTCTTGTTTTTAACTCTGTATTTTACTCTACCTTTTCACCTTTGTTATATGTCCAAACACCAAATAAGCAAATTGAATGCTAGGTAGCATTATTGTAGTCAACTCTTAATTATCTAGATAGAGTTATCATATATACATATATATATTTATTTTCTTTTTTTTTTTGAGACAGAGTCTCATTTTGTCACCCAGGCTGGAGTGCAGTGGTGTGATCTCAGCTCACCGCAACCTCTGCCTCCAGGGTTCAAGCGATTCTTCTACCTCAGCCTCCAGAGTAGCCAGACTTACGGGCTTGCGCTACCACACCCAGCTAATTTTTGTATTTTTAGTAGAGATGGGGTTTGCCATGTTGGCCGGGCTGGTGTTAAACTCCTGACCTCAGGTGATCTGCCCGCATCGGCCTCCCAAAGTGCTGGGATTACAAGCTTGAGCCACCATGCCTGGCCCATTAATATATTTTTGAGAACTATTTTTTGCTGTCCACTTGTCTTTCTGATTATAGAGACTAGATTTCACACTCTTAATTATTGCAGCAAGGAAATAGAACTCCAGTACTTTTCAGAGCAGCAACACACCCAGCTAAAAAAATTACATTTTTCAATTTTATTTGCAGGGAGATGTGACCAACTAAGTTCAGTGAAAGTATTGTGTGGGACTTCTAGGAAGGTTCTTAATGGGAGCAGGTTTGATTGAGAGAGGACTTATTTGCCTTTTCTGCTATCTGGAATGTGATAGCTAGAGCTCAGCAGTCTTCCTGGTTCATGAGATGGCTTTGAGAATGAAAGCCACTTACTATGGATGACGGAGAAGATAGAATGAGCCAGGGTCACTGATGCTTTTGTGGAGCCACCATTCTGTCTCTGTATCCTTGCAGGAAAGAATAAAGCCTTGTGAGTTTAAAGTTTTTTCTTTAAAAAATGTCTATTTATGCAGTTCCCGATACAATAAGTTTTTCTGTGTGCCGTTATTTATGATCTCCTTTGAAATCAATGATTGTATTGAGAGTAAGGGTAATTTATAGGGTGAAAGAATGAAAGTATGGCACAAGAGATCCTGTCCCCTCAAAATCACTTAATTTGCTTCCAGGGAGTAATCTTAGGCATGAGGGATAGGTTAACTATAACAATGGGTACTATGTGTTCTGTGTTTATTCAAGACACTTCTGAAAGCATTTTATTTGAATTGACTTATTTAATCCAGACAACTTTTTATGAAACAACTATTTATCCATTTTACAGATGAAGAAACTGAGTCATGGGGAAGTTAAGTATGCTTGAAAAAAATCACACAGCTGATACAGCTGGGCATGTAGCTCTAGGGCTCATGCTCTTAACCATTATGCTACACTTTCTACAATAGAGCTCTCATATGGAGCATTCCAAAAGTAAATAATTCCATCATGTCCCTTTCCTAGGACCCTAAGTCCATGAGATACTTTGTACCTGAAAAATTAAAGATAACTTGAGTTGTTAATGTGTCAATAAAAGTATGATACAGGATGTACAATTTCAGTGATTGTTATATGCAGAGTAAAATAATCCAAATGTGTCATGTAGCTTAAATGGCAATGACTTTAATTTTTTGGCCATCTTTTATATATAGAAAGAAAAACTTATTTTTGCATAATGTGTATACCTTAAAGTATATTTGGATTATTTTCCTATCAAATAGCTCTTTTCATTTTCCTTTGCTCTTTTAAGTGATATGAGATATTTATATTTGGCCAAAGTGATTTTTAGAAACTGCTTTATTTTTATTTTTTATTTTTATTTTATTGAGATGGATTCTTGCTCTGTCACCCAGGCTGGAATGCAGGGGCACTCTCTCAGCTCACTGCAATCTCCGGCTCCTGGGTTCAAGTCCCGAGTAGCTGGGATTACAGGTGTGTGCCACCATGCCTGGCTAATTTTTGTATCTTTAGTAGAGATGGGGTTTCACCATGATGGCCAGGCTGGTCTCGAACTCCTGACTTCAGGTGAAACACCTGCCTCGGCCTCCCAGAGTGCTGGGATTACAGGCGTGAGCCACTGCGCCCTGCCAAAACTGTTTATATTTTTAATTTATACTATAGTTTTTGTAGCACCCATATACATTTATCTCTGGTTAACATGATGTCATATATGTGAGTTCGATTTAGTTATCATCCTAAAATATTTAAGTGGTTTTCCAAAAACTGATATAACTACTTTGCCATAGAATACTATGACTTGCAACAAAGTATCTAGTTAAAACTTAATATTCAGCTGGGCACAGTGGCTCATGCCTGTAATCCCAGCACTTTGGGAGGCTGAGGTGGGTGGATCACCTGAGGTCAGGGGTTTGAGATCAGCCTGGCCAACATGGTGAAACCCCATCTCTACTAAAAATACAAAAATTAGCTGGGTGTGGTGGTGCATGCCTGTAATCCCAGCTACTTGGGAGGCTGAGGCAGGAGAATCGCTGGAACTTGAGCGGCAGAGGCTGCAGTGAGTTGAGATTGCACCACTGCACTCCAGCCTGGGTGACAGAGTGAGACTCCATCTCAAAACAAAAACAACAGAAAACAAAAAAAACCCCACAAAACTTAATATTCAAAGTAATGTAGACATTCAGAGAAAAGTTGTAACTTGTTGCTTGAATGAAGCAGAGTAGGTAGGACAATTCTGATAATTGACTAAAATAATATAAGGATATCAGAGTGTTCTGTTAGAGATTTAACTTGTTTCTGCTCTGGTGAGAGGTAGCAATTCAATGTGGAGACGTGTGCATCATGTCTGGCCAACACCATTGAACTTGGGAATGACACTCTCCAGGGACATCTCTTAGAAGGTTCTTAGAGAAATGGGACATGGGTTGTTTTACTGGTTATTAATGGGTAAGGTACTTGAATGCTGGGCTGATAATTCTGCTTCCCCACCTCCTCTACTCCAGATTTATTTCCCACCATTCCCTGCTCTCCTTTTTCTCCTGGTGATGGACCCCAATAAACTGTGTTATGTAGACTTTCTTGTACTGCATTGTACTTTCTTATACTCTTCTAGTCGAGTTCCTGTTGGTTCAGGCAGTAAGAAACACCAGCGAGGGGATGGAGGAAGTGGGGAGGTAGAGAGGAGAGATCAGGGCATTTCTTTCTTTTTTCCATCCCTGCCTTGGAGCTGTGTTCTGGCTGGGGCTGCAGCTGTGCAACTACTGGCTTCCACTCCCCTAACTTCCCCATCACTCCATGATATGGTTTGGCTCTGTGTCCCCACTGAAATCTCATCTCCAATTGTAATCCCCATGTGTGGAGGGAGGGACCTGTAATCCCCATATGTTGAGGGAATGAAGTGATTGGATTATGGGGGCGGTTTCCCCCATGCTGTTCTCGTGATAGTGAGTGAATTCTCACGAGATGTGATGGTTTTGTAAATGGTGGTTTATTCCTGTGCTCTCACTTCTGTCTCACCTGCTGCCCTGTAAGATGTGCCTCCTTCCCCTTCTGCCATGATTATAAGTTTCCTGAGGCCTCCTCAGCCATGCAGAACTTTGAGTCAATTAAACCCCTCGCTCCTTCCCTCCTTCCGTTCCTTCCTTCCTTCCTTCCTTCTTTCCTTCCTTCCTTGTTGCGGGAAGTCAGGGACCCCGGACAGAGGGACAGGCTGAAGCTATGGCAGAAGAACATAAATTGTGAAGATTTCATGGACATTTATTAGTTCCCCAAATTGATACTTTTATAATTTCCTATGCCTGTCTTTAATCTCTTAATCCTGTCATCTTCGTAAGCTGAGGATGTATGTCGCCTCAGGATCCTGTGATGATTGTGTTATCTGTACAAATTGTTTGTAAAATATGTGTGTTTGAACAACATGAAATCTGGGCATCCTAAAAGAAGAGGATAACAGTGATTTTCAGGGAACAAGAAGATAACCATAAGGCCTGACTGCCTGCAGGGCCGGGCAGAACAGAGTCATATTTCTCTTCTTGCAAAAGCGAATAGGAGAAATATTGCTGAATTCTTTTTCTCAGCAAGGAACAGCCCTGGGAAAAGAATGCATTCCCAGGGGGAGGTCTCTAAAAGGCCGCTCTGGGAGTGTCTGTCTTATGCAGTTGTAGATAAGGGATGAAATATGCCCTGGTCTCCTGTAGCGCCCCCAGGCTTGCTAGGATTGGGAAATTCCAGCCTGGCGAAGTTCTAGTCAGACCGGTTGTCTGCTCTTGAACCCTGTTTCCTGTTAAGATGTTTATCAGTGACAATGTGTGCCCAGCAGGACATGGACCTTCATCAGTAATTCTAGTTTTGCCCTGGCCTTGTGATCTCACTCTGACTCTGCCCTTGTGATATCTTATTGCCTTTGAAGCATGTGATCTCTGTGACCCACACCCTATTCGTACACTCCCTCCCCTTTGAAAATTGCTAATAAAAACGTGCTGGTTTTGCAGCCCAGGTGGGCATCACGGAAGCTGCCAATATGTGATGTCTCTCCTGGTGGCCCAGCTGTAAAATTTCTCTCTTGTACTCTTTCTCTTTATTTCTCAGACCGGCCAACACTTAGCGAAAATAGAAAAGAACCTATGTTGAAATATTGGGGGCTGGTTCCTCCGATACTTTCTTCCTTTCTCTCTCTTTCTTTCTTTCTTTCTTTCTCTCTCTCTTTCCCTCCCCCCTTCCTCCCTCCCTCCCTCCCTTCCTGCTCTCCTTCTTCTTCTTCTTTTTTTTTTTTTGAGACAGAATCTCCCTCTGTCACCCAGGCTGGAGTGCAGTGGCAGGATCTTGGCTCACAGCAACCTCTGCTTCCTAGGTTCAAATAGTTCTCCTGCCTCAGCCTCCCAAGTAGCTGGATTACAGGCGTGTGCCACCACGCCCAACTAATTTTTTTTTTTTTTTGTATTTTTAGTAGAGATGGTGTTTCACCATGTTGGCTAGGCTGGTCTCGAACTCCTGGCCACAAGTGATCCACCTGCCTTGGCCTCCTAAAGTTCTGGGATTACAAATGTGAGCTGCTGTGCCCTAAACCTCCTTTCTTTATATATTACCCAGTCTCAGGCATTTCTTTGTAGAGTGTGAGAACGGACTAATGCACTCCAGCTCCAGCTTATCACTTCAGGCCGAGGGGTGGTAACAGTTCCAAAGTGCTCAGCATCCCTGTAGCATCTCTTAACCGTATTCACACATCTGTAGATAGTTTATTTGTTAAGTTATCTCCAAACCTCAGCTCAGTCTTCTGTTTCCTGCTGAGACCCATACTCTGGGAATGAACTAAGGCAGGTTAGTATACTCTTTCCTAGTGGTATAAAAAGTGGATACTCTTATTAAAAAAGAGGGCTCTTAACAGATGGAAAAAAATATAGATTTTTTTTTCCTTTGGAAGTCTTTAAAAATAAGAGTAATGTCTTTTTTTTGGGAATGGTTTCTGTCTGTTTAATAGATACGGTTAGAATATTAATGACAGTCATATCTATGTGTGACCAATCAGTTGTCGAGCACAGTTCTACTCAGCCATTTCAGTGCTTTTGTGCAGGTTTTTCTTTAAAATTTAAATACAATGTATCTTTTGCTGTTTATTTTTTTAATAAAAAAATCTCTTTTTTAAATAAAAAATATTCAGCCGGGCACGATGGCTCATGCCTGTAATCCCAGCACTTTGGGAGGCTGAGGAGGGCGGATCATGAGGTCAGGAGATCGAGACCATCCTGGCTAACGTGGTGAAACCCTGTCTCTGCTAAAAATACAAAAAATTAGCCGGGCATGGTGGCAGGCACGTGTAGTCCCAGCTACTCAGGAGGCTGAGGCAGGAGAATGGGGTGAACCCGGGAGGCGGAGCTTGTAGTGAGCTGAGATTGTGCCACTGTACTCCAGCCTGGGTGACAGAGCGAGACTCTGTCTCAAAAAAATAATAATAATAATTATTAAAAAAATAAAAAATATTCTGTCATAATATAGTGTTTTATTTTTTAAATAAAAACTAAAACATTCCTCTGCCTCCCCCATTTATTATTATTTTTTTACCTGAGTCATCTTAAAGAGGAGTTTTTATAGAAGTACTTTCTTGGGTTTTGTTTATGATTATCTAAACCTGAGAGTTGATAACAGAATTAGAAAAATGTAAAATTTATTCCAGCTGTACTTTGGAAATTTTTTTTCCTGCAGATGTTTTTCTTCCTTTGGAAAATAGAAGCCAAGGCCATACTAATGTCCAAGATTCAATAGTGGTTATGTTTTGGTTGAAAGCATAAATATAAAGATTAATTTTATTCTTATCAACATAATCTAGAGATGAATGTGTAATTTTTTAAACTGGTAGTTGAACCAATAGTAATTTCTCATATTTTTGCCTCTGTTTTAGGAGAGAGGCAGTGAGAGAGAAACTCTGCCTGTGATGAAACAATTTTGAATTTTTTTTCCCTCTGCAGGAATGAGTTTATCGATAAGCAACAAAAAGCTCAAAACTCTTCTAGGAGTTTGGGGTTCCTATAGTTAGCCTTACATCCATTTTGTTAGGATGACTTCCTCAGAGCCAGAACTATTTTTCTGAGGCTCTTAAAGATGGGAAAGATGGGAAACAGTGGAAAAAGCTAAGGTCTTCCATATGTCACATCCATTCAAAAGGAACACATGGCAGGAACATGAGCTTTTGTTATCTTGGAAGCAGGATTTTTTGGGTTCTCTTCTCATTCTACATTTGCCAACTTTATGATGCTAGTTCATCTCAACCAACCAAGGTTTCATTAAACTTGGTTACTAACATCCAATATCTGTGATTCTTGGTTGAGTTTTACCTTTTGGACCAACATACCCTAAATATATAGGGCATAGTAGAATATGAACCTTGAGGAATTCCATTGATGAACTTGTACTATTGTAGTCTTGTAGAATACTCAATTCCCATGATTATAGAAGTCTTTGACAGCAGTTTTTCCTGATTTGGTGTTCCATGAAGCATAAGGTAAAGGATCTTTAGATGATCTTATCAGTAGGTGATATTTCTGGATGTCAGCCAATAGTCTCTTAGAATCTAAGGTTTAAGCTGGTTTCATTTGGAGTTCTTTACATTTAAGTCTGGCTACCACTGCCCAAGACCAATATTGTCTCTATTTCCAGATGTTCACTAGTGCCCCCTACTGATGAATGAAAAACTGTTCGCTTATGACTTACACAGTATGTTAAATGTTTAATCTCACGAAATCCTAGTTCCTGCCAGCTTCCTTTTCTTTCTTCCAATAAAGTGGCTTCTTTATACAGGTGTTGTAGTGGAGTTTATGTATCTCCTATGAGACCCAAGACTGAGACTTCATGGCTTAACATCATGTGGTAGGCAGGGACATACATCAACTAGATTTCTAGCTGTAACAATTTCCTATGGCTCCTGTAACAAATTACCACAAGCATCATAGTTTAAAACCACACAAATCTGTTTTATTGCAGTGCTGGAGGATAAAAATCCAAAATCAGTCTCACTGGGCTAAGGATAAGGTCAGAAAATGTGTTCTTTTCCAATTAGATAAGAGAATAAGAAACAGTTTATATTCATATGGAATGGACAATAATATTTGTTTATAGGTTTGTCCCAGGGCTGTTTTTAGTCCTCTTGTCCTCTGTCATGATACAGTTTGAAGAGATCTGGACCCTCTTGACATTTGGCATTACACTGATCAATTACTTTGATGACATTATTTTGATTGAGTTGGATTTGCAGGAGAGGGCTAGACAGTGGAGGCAATGGGAGGATATGCTGTAGTGTGTGAGAGACAAACCCTATGAAGATATAAGTGCTTGCTACATCTGTAAATACTTTAGGGGTTTATTGATCAGGGCTGTGCCTGTATATATCCTCTAACATAAAAGACAAATTATTGCATCTTGTATCTCCTACATTAAAAAAGAAGCACAATCCCTGATGGGCCTCTGAGTTCTGGAGGCAGCACATTTCTACACCTAGGGATACTTCTCCAGCCAACATACTGGATGACATAAAATGCTGCCAACTTTAAATCAGATCCAGAGTAGGAAATAGCAACAGATCCAGGCTGGGGTGCAAGCAGCCCTGTCACTTGGGTCATACAATTTAGCAGAATTTATGATTATAAAGGTGTAAGTGATAAGACAAGATTCTATGTGGAGTTTGTTGCAAGTCCCAGTGGGCAAATTATAATGTTAGTCCCTTGGTTTTTGGAGCAAGGCAATGCCATTTTTGATAGAGAATGATATACCTTTTGATGTGCTCCTGAACCCTGGTGGAGACAGGATGCCTGACCATGGAGTATCAAGTAACCATGTATATATTATATAAATTCCCATCATGAGCTGGGTCCTATCAGACTTACCAAATAGAAAGGTCAGATAGCCCAAGCAACAGTACATTGCAAGATGGAGTTGGTACATTTAGGAGCAAGTATAATCATAACCAGATGGCTCAAACAAGCTTCACGAGTAGGTATTACAGACCCCCATGGCACCTATCACTGTTTTAACAGTGCCCTTTCATTCATCTCATGCCTGTGGTTCTATGGAGGATTCTACCCAAAGCACAAAGAAAAAAACTCAAGCTTGGTTTATGGATGGATCAGCTCAGTATGTAGATGAAAGTCAAAAATAGCCCTACTCAAAAGTTGCTTTGAAAAGACAGAAGGTTCTTAGAACCATCGTCTAATACATGCTTTGCCCAAATGTGTTTCTCTCCCTGGTCTCACCAATACATTTTTTCCCCTCCTAACCATAGCTCTTGGCTCATTATATTTTAAAACCATTAACCTCTCAAATAATTTTATGGAATCCACTTACTTACCTCTTTTAAGAATTATCATCCATAACTTTGTCAAGTTTGAACCTTTTTAGAGAGAGGACCTTACTCAACATGTAGATTGGTTACGTTTTTGACCCAAGAATTGTACATCATTGCCACAGCTCACGACCCTGCCAGTGTAATTTGTTTCTTGAGATATGGGGTAGTTTCATAAGACTTGGCTACTTCAGGGTTTTATCTCTGTGGTGATTAAAGGAACAATATTTAACCCAGAAATACTTATTAAACCTGCCAATCTGTTAAGAAAAAAGAACATTGTTTAGGATATCTTTTGATAGTAAAAGGAAATGCTTTAGGAGGACGAAATAGGTTGGAAGTTTCTGATCAGGCTTTTATATTAAAAAAAAAGATAAATGTAGGGAGAAGAAAAGGAAGTTACTCATGGAAACAAAGAAATTGGGCCTTAAAATCAGAAACAGACCTGGGAGCATGAGGCCATTTATATTCGTGGCCTTTCTTTTTTTTCTTTCTTTTATTTTTTTTGAGACGGGGTCTCACTCTGTTGCCAGGCTGGAGTGCAGTGGCGCGATCTTGGCTCACTGCAACCTCCACCTCTTGGGTTCAAGTGATTATCCTGCCTCAGCCTCCCGAGTAGCTGGGTCTACAGGCATGCGCCACCACGCCCAGCTAATTTTTGTATTTTTAGTGGAGACGGGGTTTCACCATATTGGCCAGGGTGGTCTTGATCTCATGACCTCGTGATCTGCCCACCTCGGCCTCCCAAAGTGCTGGGATTACAGGTATGAGCCACCACGCCCGGCCATTCATGGCCTTTCTACATGAGCACTGTGAAAGAAATTCTGACATCTCTTAAACAAGTATGCCTTTTCTCTTGCTAATTAATTTCTGGAATTTTCTTTCAAGTCTGACTTGAGAATGCTATGAAATATATGTTATCTTGTAAAGCCAATCCCATTCGATCAGAGGACATTTCAAGTTGATTATTATTACTGTTAGTAGTATTATTATTTTGTTCTACCACAGGGCATTTCCCTCCTATAAATGTGCACAAACAAGGTATATAAAGGAAGTTTCTCTAGAACATATTAAACTGAACAATTTACCTTAATCTGTGAATTTGCCAGACTCAGAAGAAGCATTGGAATTTAACAGGTTTCCACTAGATGGCAAGCCGCCTCTTTGAATTTCTCAATGGCATCAAGCAAAAATATTGCTGCTGTTTAAAACGTACATCTTTGCATGAGACAGCTGCACTTGTATCAAAAACTAATAAAGGCACTGATTCACAAATTTAGCCAAATTTAGAATCAAGCTATTCAAACTGAAACTGAAAATATATTGTAATGTTTAAAAGTTTTATTTGGAGAATATGTATTCGTTTATTAATTTAACAAATATGAAGTGCCTCCTACGTGTTTTTCATGCTTTGTTTCATTTGCTCCCCCTAACAATGAGATTGGGTGTTCTTATTAGTCCCAATTTAGAGACTGGGAAACTGAGGCTTAGATAGATTAAATGATTTAGTAGTCCAAGATATACAGGTTTAAACCTACACAGTTTGTCCCAGAGCCTGCTCTCCTAACCACTACATCTTAGTGCCCACCATAAATAAATTACAGTAAATCAATGTAATATGTGTAGCACCGTGTCATGTTTAAAAGGATTATTTTTTATTTTCTTCTTACAGACATTAGCAGAGTTAAATCTTCTGGCATGACCTTTATGAAAGACTGTGTATAAACCAGTAAAAATGATTGCAAAACACAATATATTAGAGCAAATAATGTCTGTACAGTGTTGCCTATATAAGCATATGCAAGATGAAAGGAAATGGCATAAAACTCTGCAAAAATACTACAGAAAAAGACAAATATAAAGAGACAGAGTCAGAGAGAGACTGAGAGAAACATACATGTGAAAGAGAAATGATGAAATCATCTATAAGAAATCATAATTTCTGGCCGGGCGCAGTGGCTTATGCCTGTGATCTCAGCACATTGGGAGGTCGAGGTGGGAGGATACCTTGAGCTCAGGGGTTTGAGATCAGTCTGGATGACATTGCAAAACCCCATCTGTACCAAAAAGTACAAAAATTAGCTGGAGGTGGTGGTGCATGCCTGTAGTTCCAGCTACTCGGGAGGCTGAGGTAGGAGGATCACTTGAGCCCAGGAGTTGGAGGCTATAGTGAGCTGCGATCATGCTACTAGACTTCAGCCTGGGTGACGTAGTGGGACCCTGCCTAAACAAAAAAAAAAAAAAAAAAAAGAAAAAAAAGAAAAAAGAAACACTGGGTGTGGTGGCTCATGCCTGTAATCCCAGAATCCCAGCACTTTGGGAGGCTGAGGTGGGTGGATCACCTGAGGTCAGGAGTTTGAGACCAGCCTGGCCAACATGATGAAACCCTGTCTCTACTAAAAATACAAAAAATTAGACGGGCATTGTGGTGGGTGCCTGTAATCCCAGCTACTTGGGAGGCTGAGGCAGGAGAATCCCTTGAACCCAGGAGGCAGAGGTTGCAGTGAGCTGAGATCGCGCCACTGTACTCCAGCCTTGGCAACAAAAAAAAAAAAAAAAGGAAAAGAAAAATAATAATTTCTGTAACAGAAACTGTTTCCTTGTGAATGTCTCTTGCTGTAGAAGAATTTTTCACAAATAGAAATTCAGTGAAATGAAAGTTTAAAAGACAAGAATATAAAACAACAGAATGAAATTAAAAGGGAAGTGCAAGGTCAAGGAAACTCAGATGTAAAGCAGAATTTTAAATCTAATAAATATATTAAAAGAATAAAAAGCAGAAGAGGCATAGTTAAAATTTAAATTAATGTGATGGAAAAAAGGCATAAGTTACAGTGAATGAGAAGCAAGATGGAGATGAAGGCAATTAGGAAGAGGCTGTAGACATGGATGACTGACAAAACAATAGGCATCTCTGAAGTAGACAACAGATGGTGAGAAAAAGTATTCAGAGATATAATAATGGAAAATCTCTTTCATAATAAAGCACACACGTCTAATAGGAAAAATTGATACTGAATTACCAACATTGAGAAGTGCCCTGTGTGTTACCGAGCATCAAGATTTTAACAACAAAAAAGAATTCTTCAGACATCAAGTAGAAAAAGCAAGTTACTTAACAAGGGGAAATTCAAGCTTGTGTCAGACTTTTTACAGAAACATTTAGCACTGGAAGAAATAGAGGTGTCCACCACATTCTTAGACAAAATATTATATTCATCTATGTTATAATTCAAATATAAAGTATTCAGGGGATAAACATTTAAGAATTTTTTTTTTTAGGGGTTGCGTTGCTCTCTGGTAGAGGCGTGCAGGTGTTGGCCACACCCTCTGAGCTGGGATGAGCTGTGCTCCTGGTGGAAGCAAGGGAGCCCAGCTGAAGCCATGGCCAGTACAGTGGTAGCAGTTGGACTGACCATTGCTGCTGCAGGATTTGCAGGCCGTTATGTTTTGCAAGCCATGAAGCATATGGAGCCTCAAGTAAAACAAGTTTTTCAAAGCCTACCAAAATCTGCCTTCAGTGGTGGCTATTATAGAGGTGGGTTTGAACCCAAAATGACAAAACGGGAAGCAGCATTAATACTAGGTGTAAGCCCTACTGCCAATAAAGGGAAAATAAGAGATGCTCATTGACGAATTATGCTTTCAAATCATCCTGACAAAGGAGGATCTCCTTATATAGCAGCCAAAATCAATGAAGCTAAAGATTTCCTAGAAGGTCAAGCTAAAAAATGAAGTAAATGTATGATGAATTTTAAGTTCATATTAGTTTATGTATATGAGTACTAAGTTTTTATAATAAAATGCCTCAGAGCTACAATTTAAAAAAAAAAAAGAATTTTTTTTTTTTTAAACTCTAGTCAAATGAAGTCCAGCTAATCCAGAAACTAATACAAAAATAGAGAACCCAGGAATAGAAACACACATCTAGTGAGAATAGCAGTAAATTGACTGGGCACAGTGGCTCATGCCTGTAATCCCAGAACTTTGGGAGGCTGAGGCATGAGGATTGCTTGAGTTCAGGAGTTTGAGACCAGCCTAGAGAGACCCAACACTGAACATAGAGAGACCCAGTCACTAAAAAGTGAAAGCAAAGGCAAAAGCAAAACCAAAACCTAGCTGGGCAGGGTGGCACATGCCTGTTGTCTCAGCTACTTGGGAGGCTGAAGTAGGAGGATCACTTGGGCTTGGGAGATTGAGGCTTCAGTGAGCCATGATCGTGACACTACACTTCAGCCTGGGTGACAGAATAAGACTCTGTCTCCAAGAGAAAAACAGAGTGATGATAAGTGCTTGGCAGCAGTGTACCAAGTAATGGGGTTAAAAAGATGACTAAGGCTGTAATCGAGCTGAAGATTCAGAGATGTTAATCAATTAGAGTACAATGTATTAAGCGCTACTACAGTGATAGAACAGAGAAAAGAGTAATTCTATATAGAGTAACTGATGTCTACAGCCGTACGAACCTGAACATGCCCAGTCTCGTCTATGTAGGGTAACTGAAACCTGAGACTTGGAGGATGAGCATCCAGAAGCTAAAAGGGACAAAGTGGACCATTCTAGGAAGGGGGAAGGAAGTCCAAAGGTTTAGCAGTATGAGTTGGCAGTGTGGAATGGCTATATGGTAGGTCATGTGGACGTGGAGAGATGTAAGCCTGGAAAGTCATAAGCAGCTTATGAAGGGATCTGTGTACAAATGGTTCCCGTTTTACAATAGTTTGACTTAACAATTGTTTTTGGCTTTATGATGGTGCAAAAGCGATAGGCGTTCAATAGAAATCAGACTGAAAGTACCCATACAACAATTCCGTTTTTCACTTTCGGTACAATATTCAATACATTACATGAGATATTCAACACTTTATTTTAAAATAGGGATTGTGTTAGATGACTTTGCCTAAATGTAGACTAATGTAAGTGTTCTGAGCATGCTTACAGCAGGCTAGGCTGAGCTATGATGTTCAGTAGGTTAGGTATATTAAATGCATTTTCATTTTCAACAATGATATTTTCAGCTTATGATGGGTTTATGGAGACCTATCTCTATTGTAAGTTGAAAAGCATCTGTACTTGCTAAGGGGTTTGGTCTTAATCCTGTGACACTGAAGTGTTTTAATGTGGGAAATGACTAATTTTTCCATTTAAAAGATGGTTGCTAAGGGCTGGGGTGGTGGAGGGGAAATGGGGAGTTGTTGCTCCATTGGCTTAAAGTTTCAGTTATGCTAGATGAATAAATTCTAGAGATCTGCTGTACAGCATGCTTTCTTTTTTTCTTCCTTCATTTAAATTTTATTTTGTTATTTTATTTTACTTTTTTAGAGACAAGATCTCACTCTGTCTCCCAAGCTGGAGTACAGTGGAGTGATCATAGCTCACTGCAGTCTCTAACTGCTGGGCACAAGTGATCTGCTTGAGAGGCTTGCAACAGCCTCTCAAGTAGCTGTAAATAAAAGTGTGCACCATCATTCCCAGTTAATTAAGAACATTTTTGTTGTTGTAGAGACAGGGTCTAGATATGTTGCCTAGACTAGTCTCAAACTCCTGGGCCCAAGCCATCCTCCCGTCTTGGCCTCCCAAAGTGTTGGGATTACAGGCGTGAGCCACTTTGGCTGGCCCAACATGGTTTCTTTAGTTAACAATGCAGCATTGTTCATTTAAAAATGGGTTAAGAGGGTGATCTCTTGCCAAGTGTTCTTACTATAAAATGAAACAAAATAAACCATGCAAACAGACACAAGGAAACTTTAGGAGGTGAGGGATATGTTTACTACTTTGATTGTGGTGATGGTATCATGGGTGTATGCATATGTCTAAACTCATCAAATTGTATACATATGTGATTTTTTTGTTGTTGTCGTTATATCAATGATACCTCAATAAAGCTGTTAAAAATCACTCTGGCAATAGCCTACCAACTGAAGAAAACCCAGGACCAGACAGATTTATAGCTAAATTCTACCAGATGTACAAAGAAAAGCTGGTACCATTCCTACTGAAACTATTCCAAAAAATTGAGGAGGAGGGACTCCTCCCTAACTCATTATATGAGGCCAGCATCATCCTGATACCAAAACCTGGCAAAGATACAGCAACAACAACAAAGAACTTCAGGCCAATATCCTTTTTTCTTTTTTTTTTCTTTTTTGACATGGGGTCTCACTCTGTCACCCACACTGGAGTGTGATCTTGGCTTACTGCAACCTCTGACTCCTGAGCTCAAGTGATCCTCCCACCTCAGCCTCCCAAGTAGCTGGGACCACAGGCATGCGTCACCTTACTCAGCTAATTTTTTGTATTTTTGATAGAGACAAGGTCTTGCCATGTTGCCCAGCCTGGTCTTGAACTCCTGAGCTTAAGTGATCCACCTCCCTCGGCCTCCCAAAGTGCTGGGATTATAGCCATTAGCCACTGGACCTGGCCCAATATCCTTGATGAAAATCAATGCAAAATCCTCTGCAAAATACTGGCAAATCAAATCCAGCAGCACATCAAAAAGCTTATAAACACAGTCAAGTAGGCTTTATTTCTGGGATGCAAGGTTGGTTCAACATACACAAATCAATAAATGTGTCATCACATAAACAGAACTAAAGATGAAAACCACAAGTTTATCTCAATAGATGCAGAAAAGGCTTTTGATAAAATTCAACATCCATTCACATTAAAAACTCTAGTTACTAGGTATTGAAGGAACATACCTCAAAATAATAAGAGCCATCTACGACAAACACATAGCCAACATCACACTGAATGGGAAAGAGCTGGAAGCATTCCCCTTGAAAACTGGCACAAGACAACAATGCCCTCTCTCACCACTCCTATTCAATATAGTATTAGAAATCCTGGCCAGGGCAATCAGGCAAGAGGAAGAAGTAAAAGGCATCCAAATAGGAAGAGAGGAAGTCAAACTATCCTTGTTTGCAAATGACATGATTCTATATCTAGAAAACCCCATAGTCTCAGCCCCAAAGCTCCTTCAGCTCATAAATTACTTCAGTAAAGTCTCAGGATACAAAATCAATGTGCAATAATAACTAGCATTCCTATATACCAACAACAGTCAAGCTGAGAGCCAAATCAGGAACGAACTCCCATTCACAATTGCCAAAAAAAGAATAAAATACCTAGGAATACAGCTAACTAGGGAGGCAAAAGGTCTCCAGAAGGAGAACTACAAAGCACTGCTCAAAGAAATCAGATATGACACAAAGAAATTAAAAAACATTCCATGCTTATGGGTAGGAAGAATCAATATCATTAAAATCACCATACTGCCCAAAGCAATTTACAGAGTCAATGCTATTCCTGTGAAACTACCATTGACATTCTTCACAGAACTAGAGAAAACTATTTTAAAATTCATATGGAACAAAAAAGAGCTCGAATAGCCAAGGCAATCCTAAGCAAAAAGAACAAAGCTAGAGGCATCACACTACCCAACTTCAAACTATACTGCAAGGCTACAGTAACCAAAACACCACTGGTACAAAAATAGACACATAGACCAACGGAATATAATACAGAACCTAGAAATAAGGCCATACACCTACAACTATCTGATCTTCGACAAACCTGACAAAAACAAGCAATGTGGAAAAGATTCCCTATTCAATAAATGGTGCTAGGATAACTGGCTAGCCATATGTAGAAGATTGAAACTGGACCCCATCCTTACATGATATACAAAAATTAACTCAAGATGGAATAAATACTTAAATATAAAACCCAAAACTACAAAAACTCTAGAAGAAAACCTAGGCAACACCATTCAGGACATAGGCACAGGCAAAGATTTCATGATGAAGACTCCAAAAGCCAGTGCAACAGAAGTGAAAATTGAAAAATGGGATCTAATTAAACGAAAGCGTTTCTTCTGCACAGCAAACGAAACTATGAACAGAATAAACAGCCTATGGAAGGGGAGAAAATGTTTGCAAATTATGCATCCGACAAAGGTCTAATATCCAGCATTCATAAAAAAACTTAAACAAATTTACAGGAAAAGATACAAACCCCGTTAAAAGTGGGCAATGGACTTTGAGCACTAAACTCTGATTTTTTAATCTTGCCCAAATTTCTATCTAAGGAATCTGGGGAGTCGTGCCCTACAAATCCTAAATTCTCATCAGATGGGTTTTATTTAACCTCATATATTGTGACTTACTTTCCAACCTGACTTTGGCATAACCTTATGAGACGAAGAAGAAAATAAAATATTTTACCCCAAAACATGTTTCTTTGCTGTATCTTTAAATGGGCCTGCAAAGCTGTCCTTTGTTGGGGGAAATTTGCATCTGTAAAGAATCTCTATTAACACAGCTAGATCTTTTTCTCCCAGGCCCTCCCAATCCTAAAGAGATTAACTAAAACTCTAGCACCTTTTAAAGATCTGAATAGGAAACATTTGTCATCTATTGTCTCTAAAGGCAGCCACTATAAGACTTCAAAAGAACCTTGGTCTCCACAGTCTTTTATCTTAACCTGAACATTTCCTTTCTATGATCCCAGATCTTTAGATAAACTCAACCAATTGTCAACCAGAAAAATGTTTAAATTTACCTATAGCTTGAAAGCCCTCCCCACTTTGAGTTGTAAATGTATTTGACTGATGTCTCATGCCTCCCTAAAATGTGTAAAACCAAGCTGTACCCTGACCACTTTGGGCACATGTTCTCAGGCCCTCCTGAAGGCTGTGTCATGGGCCAGGGTCACTCATATTTGGCTCAGAATAAATCTCTCCAAATATTTTAGAGTTTGACTTTTTGTCAACAACTTGAACAGGCATGTTTCAAAAGAAGACATATATGTGGCCAAAAAAACATATGAAAAAAAGCTCAACATCACTGATCATTGGAGAAATGCAAATCAAAACCACAGTGGGATACCATCTCACACCAGTCAGAATGGCTATGAGAACACATGGACACAGGAAGGGGAACATCACACACCGGGGCCTGTTGTGGGGAGCAGGGGGCGGGGAGGGATAGCATTAGGAGATATACCTAATATTAAATGACGAGTTAATGGGTGCAGCACACCAACACGGCACATGTATACATATGTAACAAACCTGCACATTGTGCACATGTACCCTAAAACTTAAAGTATAATAAAAAAAAAAAGTCAGAAAATAACAGCAGCTGGTGAGGTTGTGGAGAAAAAGGAATGCTTATATACTGTTGGTGTGAGTATAAATTAGTTCAACCATTATGGAAGACAGTGTGGCAATTCCTCAAAGACATAAAGACAGAAATACTGTTTGATCCAGCAATGCCATTACTAGGTATATACCCCCCCAAAACATAAATCATCCTGTTAGAAAGACACATGCACGTGTATGTTCATTGCAGCACTATTCACAATAGCAAAGACACGGAATCAATCTAAATTCCCATCAATGTTAGACTGGATTAAAATAATGTGGTACATTTACATGATGGAATACTATGCAGCCATAAAAAGGAACAAGATTGTGTCCTTTGCAGGGACATGGATGGAGCTGGAGGCCATTATCCTTGGCAAACTAATGTAGGAACAGAAAAATCAAATACTTCCTGTTCTCACTTATAAGTGGGAGCTAAATGATGAGACCACATGGACACATAGAGGGGAACAACACACACTGGGGCCTATCAGAGGGTGGAGGTTAGGAGGAGGGAGAGGATCAGGGAAAATAACTAATGAGTACTAGGCTTAGTAACTGGGTGATGAAATAATCTGTACAACAAACCCCCATAACACAGGTTTACCTATGTAACAAACCTGCAGATGTACCCCTGAACTTAAAATAAAAGTTAAAAAAAATTAAAGCCAGAAGAAAAAAAAAAAGCAACAAAATGTTGAAGTGGTTAATTGCTTGAGGTTGTTTGGGAGCAGTTTTGCCCAGGGATAGGACATAGGGCTTCTCCCCACAGCATACAGGAAGGGTGACAGAAAAAAGAGAAGGACCTGCCTCATGATTCTCTATTACACTGTCATGTCCATACACTCTTCTGCACAACAAGTCTATATTGTGTTTCCTATTTCAAATGAAATTTTGCATTTGGCATTACAGTTTTCTTCTTGCCTTTGTCTTAGATGTGCTTCTTTGATTTCTGTATAGCTGTGTCATTTTGTCTTATTTAGTAGCATCATTTGCAATTTTATGAGCAGTTAGCATACTGAAAGAATGAATGATGTTACTTGTTTTCCCTGGCCAAAGACAATTTTTATGTAACCCTCATTCTTGCCACCATAGTCAGTTATTTGTTCATTATTTGACAAGTTCATACAATTTTTTATTCCAGTTAATTTAAAAGGAATGCAGGATTCAATAAAACATCTATTATTAATGTGTTTTAGTTATTTAAATGGGAGTACAGGATTCTGGCTGTGGAGGATCAGAGCTAGAAGATACTTTAAAAGTGTACTATAATAATGTTTTTCAAACTTTAATATGCGTATGAATCAACCAGGGTTGTGTTTAAAATGCAGAGTTGGCATGGGGCCTGGGTTCTGCATTTTCAACAAGCTTCTAAGTGAGGTCAATGAGACTGATCTACAAACCACACTTTGATAGCAAGGTACAATGACACAAGTAAAAATACCCCAAAATATCATATTTCTACAATTATATAATAAATACAACTTAAAAATTCTCTGTTTGACTGTGTCTTACACTTGGGCCATGAATCCATCAGGAAGCTCAGCAAATGCCACTGCTATAGTGTGACATTTAAATTAAAAATAGATCATTCAGTGGGCTGTGCATGGAGGCTCATGCCTGTAATCCCAACATTTTGGGAGGTTGAGACTGAAGGACGGCTTGAGGCCAGGAATTTGAAACCAGCCTGGGCCATATAACAAGACCCTGTTTCTACAAAAAACAAACAAACAAACAAAAAAATTAGCTGAACATGGTGGCACATACCTATAATCCTAGCTACTTGGGAGACTGAGGCGGGAGGATCCCTTGAGCCCGGGAGTTTGAGGTTGCTGTGAGCTATGATTGTGCCACTGCATCCCAGCCTGGGTGACACCTAAACTCTGTCTCTGTTTGTTTTATATGAGTTGCGATGAAGTTACTTCTACGGAGTGATATTTTTTATCCCATGATGTCCTGAGGTGGTATCACTCTCTGGTGGCAGTTGCCCTTGCTGTGGTCAATCCCCATCACAGATTAGGCTATGTAGTCACTTACTTTCCAAAGGTAAAGAAAAAAACAGTGTTTTTTTTACTGAACTGTAGTTACCTTGGCATACTTACACAAAAACACTCAGTGTATTATAAAAATAAGGCCTGGCCAGGTGCAGTGGCTCATACCTGTAATCCCAGCACTTTGGGAGGCTAAGGCAGGAGGATCACTTGAGGTCAAGAGTTCAAGATCAGCTTGGACAACAGAGTGAGGCCCTATCTCTACAAAAATAAAAAAAAAAAAATTAGTTGGGCATAGCATGTGCCTGTTGTCCTACTACAGGACTATCTACTCTGAAGGCTGAGATGGGAGGAGTGTTTGAACCCAGGAGCTCAAAGTTGCAGTGAGCTATGATCATGCCAACGTACTCCAGCCTGGATGACAGAGTGAGACCCTGTCTCTTAAATAAATAAATAAATAAATAAATAAATAAATAATAAGGCCTGGTGTTATGTGATTTCATTAAATTAAAATTCATGTGGAGGAAAAGAAACACTTGAATGGTATAATATTCTAAGTTCAGATTTAGTTTATATTGAATTCTTATAGCATTCTGGGTTAAATATAAAACTTTTAAAAGAAAATAGCAGGAAAAGTAGAATTAATTATATTGGCAAACATTTTATTATTCAAATGAGTAGTTACCACTTTGCTTAAAAATAGCTTTAGAGTGGTGTTTGGAACCCATTTTTTCACATGCTTGTAATTCAGCATGATTTTAGCAGACTTTTTCATCTCTGATAAAAAGGGCTTCTTTTGGCTGGAAAGGTACCACCCCTGTTTTCCATTTTACTCATGCATTCCATACACAGCCTGTGTGTAATAGTAATAAAGTTGTGTGGTAGACGCTTAACCTGGCTCATGAATGTGGTATTCCTCCTTTGCCATTTGTGCTTTTTCTCTGAAACTGAAAAAGGCGCCAGAAAAGTACAGAGAGAGTGCACAGTTTCTCCTGAAAGTGTTATGGCTGCCCCGTCTCTATTGACATCTATTAAGATTCAGGCAACAGGAGATCCTCACTTTAAGGTAAAAGGGAGTGTTATTTTGGCTTTACATGAGGTGGTGGTGGTTGTTTTTGTCTCTGAACTTCTTCAACTCTCTCAGGATTGTGCTGTGTACTAAAAATAAAACAACTATAGCTTGTGATTCACTTTGTTTTCACTGAGTCAGGGCTGTAGATTCCAGGGAAGATTCAATGACATAGGAGAGTTGTAAAAATGGAAATAAAATTGCTGAATCTGAAATGAAGATGATCATAGTAACTTGTGCATGCTAAAAATCAAGCCTAATATCTGGAAGCTCTGACTTCTTCTAGATTTTACATGAGGAAATCATTTTAATATTGTATTGTTATAGTGCTCATGATTACCTGGAACCCTTTGGGACTGTTTACATGGAGCTGTTCACCATGGATATTTGCATGAGAAATGATATATATTAGAATTTATTTTTAAAAGAAATCAGCAGGTCATATCTCTCCAAATCAATTTCACTCAAGGCAATACTTTTAATAAATTTTCAGCACAATTCAATCACCATTGTGGAAAGAAGGAATTAAAAACCTAGGTAAGGATGTGATTAGCCAGTATAGGCTTATACTGGCTATATAGACAGAACAGACAGACACCTACAATAGAAGAACTCTCCTGGCAGAACACTTTCTCTCACAACTCAAAAATTTCATCTTTAGAAATTAATTTCTATTGGCCTTGCAGGCTTTTGATCTTTTAAAGCTTTCACACTAAAATATAAACATGCTTTCAAGGCATAGTACATTAAAAATGCAGGAACTGGATTTGTACCTAGTTTGAAGGCAGTGTTCAAATAGTGCCTAAGGTATATCTCTAGTAATGTGTCTTTGAAAAGTTGGGTTCAACATTTTAAAATTATTTTGTTAAAATGACATACTCATTAAATTGGCAAATGATGAAGCTGGGAGACATAGCTAATATGTCAGATGATAGCATTAAAATCTAAGTGATCCTGATTAGCTGGAACAGGAATAGAAAGCTAAATTTAAGAGAATGAAATTTTTTGACCACTAGAGTTAAAATGCTGCTTTTTTCTTTTCTTTCTTTTTCTGTTTTTTTAGGTGACTAAACAACAACCATCAACAAACCCGTACATAATGTATAATGTAGCACATGTGGTAACATCTTAGGGGTACTGTTGACTGTAAACTTAAAATAGGTGACAGTGTGATGTGGTTGCAAAAACAAACAAAACACCCCCTGACAAAAATCCCTTAAACTCATAATGCAAACATTGATCATATCACAAAGGAAGTGATATCCTCTCTTCCCTGTAAAACATATGTGGTGGATTGTGTTTAATTCTGGGTGTCACATTTTGAAAATGACTGATCTACTGGAGTATATTCAGAGAAGAGTGAATTGAAGCCGTATCACATGAGTTGTAGTTGAGAATAGAAAATGCATAAAATGGAACAGAGGAACTTGGATGGACTTGATTCTATCTTTAAATAGCTAAAAGATTTCACGTAGAAGAATTATATTCCAGGACACCCCAGAGGCCGATTTAGAAGCATGAGCATGTTAGAGAGACAGAAAGGTATATTTTGGTTAAAAAGTTATCTGTAAATGGATGTTTTTCTTTAAAGGAATTCTGCCATAACTAGAAGTTCAAGTATTTGAGTGGAGACTTGTCAACTATTTGTCAGGGATCTTGTGGTAGATATGTTATGTTTAATACTTTCTGCTATTCTTAGTGAGCATCTTAAAGGACATCAAGGTGCAGTCAATAGTGGAATACAAATTAGGTGCTGGGAGTTAGGGAGAAATAGTACAAGAAGGAGAAGTAATCTTAAAAAGAGAGATTACCAAGTCAGACTTTTTTTTTTTTAACATTTAGTGGGTACACGTGGAGGTTTGTTACATGGATATATTGCATGATGCTGAGGTTTGAGCTTCAATTGCATCACCCAAACAGTGAGCATAGTATCCAATAGGTAGTTTTCAACCATTCCCCATGTCCCTCTCCCCCTTTTAAGAGTCCCCAGGGCCTATTGTTCTCATTTTTATGTCCATGCCTATGTAATGTTTAGGTCTCACAAGGGAGAACATGTGATATTTGGTTTTCTGTTTCTGTGTTAATTCGCTTAAGATAATGGCCTGTAGCTGCCTCCATGTTGCTGCAAAGTGCATAACTTTGTTCTTTTTTATGGCTGTGTAGTATTCCATGGTATATATGTACCACATTTTCTTTATCTAATCCGGTATTGATGGGCACCTGTATTGATTCCATGTCTTTGCAATTGTAAATTGTGCTGTGATAAACATGTTAATACAGGTGATGTTTTGGTAGAATGATTTATTTTTCTCAGTAATGGAATTGCTGGGTCGAATGGCAATTCTGTTTTTAGTTATTTGAGAACTCTCCAAACTGCTTCCCACATGTGCTGAGCTAATTTACAATCCCACCAACAGTGTATGAGTGTTTCCTTACTCGGCAATCTCACCAATATCTGCTATTGTTTTTTTACTTTTTCATAGTAGCCATTCTGACTGGTGTGAGATGGTATCTCATTGTGGTTTTGATTTGCATTTCTCTGATTATTAGTGATGTTGAGCTTTTTTTTTTTCATATTTCTTGGCCACTTGCATGTTTTCTCTTGAGAAATGTCTATTCATGTTCTTTACCCACTTTTTAATGGGGTTGGGGTTGTTTGTTTTTCTTGTTGATTTAAGTTTCTTATAGATTCTGGATATTAGTTCTTTGTCCGATGCATAGTTTCCACATATTTTCTTCCATTCTGTAGGTTGTCCATTTACTCTATTGATTGTTTCTTTTGCTGTGCAGAAGTTATTTAGTTTAATTAGGTCTTAATTGTCAATTTTTGTTTTGTTGCATTAGCTTTTAAGGACTTAGTCATAAATTATTTCTGTAAACCAATGCCCAGAAGAGTATTTCCTAGGTTTTCTTTATTTTTGTAGTTTGAAGTTTTACATTTAAGTATTTAATCCATCTTGAGTTAGTTTTTATAAATGGTGAGTGGTGGGGGTCAAGTTTCATTCTTCTGCATATAGTTAGCCAGTTTTCCCAGCACCATTTATTGGATAGGAGATCTTTTCACCATTGTCTATTTTTGTTGGCTTTCTCAAAGAACAATTGGTTGTAGGTATGTAGCTTTATTTCTGCGTTCTTTATTCTGTTCCGTTGGTCCATGTGTTTATTTATTTATTTTTTTTGAGTTGGACTTTTGCTCTTGTTGCCCAGGCTAGAAGGCAATGATGTGACTTTGGCTCACTGCAACCTCCGCCTCCTGGGTTCAAGTGATTCTCCTGCCTCAGCCTCCTGAGTAGCTGGGACTGCAGGCACCACCACCATGCCTAGCCAATTTTATGTATTTTTAGTAGAGATGGGGTTTCACCATGTTGGCTAGGCTGGTCTTGAACTCGTGACCTCTGGTGATCCACCCACCTCAGCCTCCCAAAGTGCTGGTATTACAGGCGTGAGCCACTGTGCCTGGCCAATGCTTTCAACTTTTGAGCATTCAGTATAATATTGGTTAAAAGTTTGTCATAGATGGCAATTTTTATTTTGAGGTGTATTCCTTTGATGCCTAGATTGTTGATGCCTAGATTTTTTTTTTATCATTAAGGATGTTGGATTTTATTGAGTGCTTTTTCTGCATCTATTGAGATAATCTTGTGGTTTTTGTTTTTAATTCTGTTTATGTGATGACACTTTTGTTGATTTGTATATGTTGAACCATCCTTGCGTCTCAGGAATAATGCCCATTTGATCATGGTGGATTGTCTTTTTGATGTGCTGCTGGATTTGGTTTGCTAGGGTTTTGTTGATTTTGCATCTATATGTATCAAGGATACTGGCCCATAGTTTTCATTTTTCATTAGTGCATTCTTGTTTTTCTGGTTCCTTTAGGTGAGACATTAGGCTGTTAACTTGAGATCTGTCTATCTTCTTGATATAGGTGTTCAGCATTATAAACTTTCCTCTTAACGTGGCTGTTGCCACATCCCAGAGGTTCTGCTATATTGTGTCTCTATTTTCATTTGTTTCAAAGAATTTTTTGATTTCTGCCTTAATTTTATTATTTACCCAAAAGTCATTCAGGAGCAAGTTGTTCAGTTTCTATGTATTTGTGTGGTTTTGAGAGTTCCTCTTGGTATTGATTTATATTTGTATTCCACTGTGGTCCAAGAAAATGCTTATTATGCTTTTAGTATTTTTGAATTTATTAGACTTACTTTATGACTGAGTAGGTGGTCAATCTTAGAGTATGTTCTGTGTGCAGAAGAGAAGAATGCATATTTCTGGCTGTTGGGTGGAGTTCTGTAGGTACCTATTAGGTCCAATCAGTCAAGTGTTAAATTTAAGTATTAAATTTGTTAGTTTCTGCCTCAGTGATGTGCCTAATGTTCTCAGTGGGGTGTTGAAGTTCCCCCATTATTATTGTGTAGTTGTCTAAGTCTGTTTTGTAGCTCTATTAGTAATTGTTTTATAAATCTGGGTGCTCTATTGTTGGGTGCATATATATTTAAAATAGTTAAATCTTCTTGTTGAATTGAATAATTTATCATTATATAATGCCCTTCTTTGTCCTTTTTTACTGTTGTTGGTTTAAAGTCTGTTTTATCTGATACAATAATAGCAATCTCTGCCCTTTTTTGTTTTTCATTTTCATGACAGATCTTTCTCTATCCCTTTATCTGATCCCATAGGTGTCATTACATGTGATATGGGTCTTGAGGACAGCAGAAAGCTGGGTCTTGTTTTTTAATCCAATTTGCCACTCTATGTATTTTAAGTGGAGTACTTAGGCTATTAACATTCAAGGTTAATATTTACATGTGAGGTTTTATTCCTGTCGTGGTGTTTCTAGCTAGTTGTTTTGTATTCTTGACTGTGTAGTTGCTTATAGGCCCTGCAGGCTATGTAGTTACATGTGCTTTAGTGGTAGCAAGTATTGTTCTTTCATTTCCATGGTTAGAACTCCCTTAAGCATCTCTTGTAAGGCCATTCTGGTGGTGACAAATTCCCTTAGTGATTACTTTTTTGGGAAAGACTTTATTTTTCCTTTGTTAATAAAGCTTAGCTTGGAAGGATGTGAAATTTTTTGTCGGAATTTATTTTCTTTAAGAATGCTAAAAATAGGCCCTCAATGTCTTCTGGCTTGTAAGATTTCTGCTGAGAAGCCCACCATTAGTCTGACTGAATTCCCTTTATAGCTAATATAGCTCTTTTCTGTAGCTTCCTTTGAGATGTTTTCCTTTTTGTTGAGCTTGGAAAGTCTGATGACTGTGTGCCTTGGTGATGGTCATTTTCTGTAGTATGTTGCAGGCGTTCCCTGGATTTCTTGTATCTGCATATTAATGTCTCTGGTGAGACTGGGGAAACTTTCCTGGATTATATCCTGAAATATGTTTTCCAAATTGCTTACCTTCTCCTCTTTTCTGTCAGGAATGGTAATGAGTCATAGGTTTGGTCACTTTACATAATCCGATATTTTTTGGAGGCTTTGTTCATTTAAAAAAAAATTCTTAATTTTTTTTTTTCTGACTGGATTGATTCAAAGGACCAGTCTTCATGCTTTGAAGCTCTTTCTTCTGCTTTTGTCTAGTCTGTTGTTAAGGCTTCCAATTGTATTTTGTAATTCTTGTAGTGAATTTTTCAATTCCAAAAGTTCTGTTTGATTCTTTCTTAATATAGCCATCTCATCTGTTAAATCTTGGATTGTTTTTCTGGCTTCATTGGATTAGATTTCAACTTTCTCTTGGATCTCATTGAGTTTCCTTGCCATCCAGATTCTGAATTCTATATCTGTCATTTCAAACATTTCAGTCTGATTAAGATCTATTGCTAGGGAGCTAGTGTGATCCTTTGGAGGTAAATAAACACTCTTGCTTTTTGTATTGTTGTAGTTCTTGCACTTATTCCTCCTCATTTGAGGGACTGATGCTTCTTTTTCTTTTTGAATTTGCTGTGATTTGGATGAGGCTTTCTTGAGTTCTTATTATGTTTCCCTTGAGGGTATGACTGTGGTCTATGTTGGGTATAATTGATTGGCTTTGTTTCTGGGTGCTTCAGAAAGCCAAGGGTCTGTATGGGTTCCTTGGTTTCAGATAGACTCCTGTGGTAGATTTTACAGGCATTGCTTGTTGTAGCAGTATATTTTTGTTTGGTGGTATAATTCAGGCTGCGGTCTAGTAGATGATGCTTAAAAGATGGAGTTGGCATATAAGCTCTTATTCAGCTCCGTTTGTCTTCAGTGGGAGCAGAGGTGCCAGATAAATTTGAAAAGCGTGTCCCCTGCTTGCACTCATCCCTATTGTATTTCAGTATGTCTGCAACAGTGCACTGGGGAGAGGATGTGGGTCAGGAGGAAGAGAGGACTACCTCTCCAAGTCTGTTCCTGGGCCTTGGTGGTACCCTCTTCAGCTGTGTGTGCTGTGTCCATATTTCCTTTGTCTCAAAAGGGGCTTTGGTGGGCTGCAATCCCCACTCCCTCAGGGGTGGTTCATGCTAAGGGTAAGATCACCAGGTGACCGCAATTATCTGGGAACCTGCTGGTCCTCTGTGCTTGCCAAAGTCAGAGTGGGTTGTGGGGTTCAGATGTCCTGGTGGTGCAGTAGATCAAGGGTGGAGGATTCCCAGGCAGGGCAGTGGCACTGCCGATATACAACTGGTATGGTGCCTGTGGCCTGGGGTTTTCAGACCATCAGGTGGTTGTGGGTCTTGCCCAGCTCATGCACCCCTGACCCAGCTGGTTGCTGGCATTCACCCTGGCAGGAGGCCCAAATGGCTAAGGCCTCCTGCCAGGGTGAATGCCAGAGACACCGCTTCAACCACGGTGTCTGTGTTACCTCTCTGTTGACTTTTAGTATTTTTCCTCAGAAAATCTGACTGAAGTGTGAAGCCATTTGTGCCAAGATTGCTGAGCTGTTCCAGGCATTCCAGGCTGTGAGGCTCCCTGGGGAAGAAGCCGTGGCTATCAGGCCATGCATGCCCTCCTGGTCCAGTTTTACTAAAGGAGGTTCACCCAACTTCTGTGCTGGCACATGAACCTATGCCACACTCTTCTCTGTGTTCTGACAGTGGGAGCTTCTCCCCCACTTGAGATCAGACCACGAATCTCTGCTCGATACCCCAGGGCAGTGTGCTCGAGTCCTGAAGAGTTGGGATCAGGTCCACAGATTTTTCTGTTAGTCCCTCAGGGTCAAGCACCAGCTGTGATGGGGTGCTGAGCTGCCCCCAGGCTGCCAATACAACTCTCAGGTGGGGCAGTGAAGGCTGTGTTGTGGGTACCCTCCTGCAGAAATGGCCAGGTAGGTGGCCTTGATAGGGGCCAGCAGGCAAGAAGGCACATGGATCAGATGCACCTCAATCCTGCAGCAGTGGCAATAGGGCCTGTCTTGAGCATGTGAATGTACCCCGGCCCTGCTTCCCCTCAGTTGAGCAGACAGCAGTTGCTGCAACCTCTCACTGCAAGAAGGAGAACCTTGGCAGATGGGCTCCTATGACTATATTTGGTGCAACTGTACAGCACAGTGAAGCCTTCTGGGCTCTGCATGGGTTCAAGCTGTGCCTCTATTTGTTCTCTATGCAGCTTCCCCTGCCAGTCCAGAGGTCTATGAGGGTCATGGGAACTCCTGTAGCTAGGATCTCAGAGGACCATGGTGGGAATGCAGTGGTCCAGGGTTCCTTCACTCACTCCTTCCTTAGGTCTGGTCCAGGTCCTTGGGCTGGTCCTGGCACTCAGTGACTGCAAGCAGGCTGCCCTGTTTCCTCCCTCTTCAACCAAAGTGTCTGTGTCACCTCTCTGTTGACTTAATATTTTCCCTCAAAAAATCTGATTGAGGTGTGGAGGTTTACTCGATATTTTGGTTCCTCTCCATGGAAGAGGTGCTTCCAGCTGTGTCTAGTCAGCCATCTTGTCCCTTTCTCCCAAGTCATACTTTTTTTCTTTTTCTTTTTTTAAGAGATGGGGTCTCGCTGTGTTGACGAGGTTGGTCTTGAATGCGTAGGCTCAAGTGATCCTCCCATCTCAGCCTCCCAAAGGCCTGGGATTACAGGCGTGAGCCACTGCACCCAGCCTCTAAGTCATACTTTTACCTATCCAATTGTTGTTAGGAGTCAACCTGAGTGGCTGCTGGAGGTGAAGTGAAAGGAGGAGGATGATGCAGGGTGCTGCAAAGTGCTTCCATTTATTTGCTTATTCAAAAAAAATGCCATGTATAAGAACCTATGCTAGGCACTGGAGATAAAAATTGAACAAAAAGTAATTCTTGCCCTCTGGAGTTCACAGTCTGGTAGAAGAGATAGACATGTAGACAAATAATTCACAATGAAACATGGTAAGTGTGTTGTCAGTAGGTGGTAGGACTACATTGGATGGATCCCAGTGTCAACTAGAGTCCTGAAAAGACAGTTTGTCTGGAAAAGCAGCATAAGAAGATTCTTTGAGACAGGAAACGTGCACTTTAGGTTTGTTTAAGCAATCGTTTTGTTGGATTATCATTTGAAAATTAAAAGTAGTTCAACTGCATTGCAAATCTAGTAGGGGAAATAAAACTTTCCCCTACGTCTTTCTGGAAAGTGTGTGTGTGTGTGTGTGTGTGTGTGTGTGTGTGTGTATATGTGTGTTACACTTGGAATGTGAAGGAGAGAATACAGCTTAATAATTTAATCCAAAACTACAATTTTTCCTTCTTTGGGATTTTTCACATGCTGAGAGTGTTACATACTTCTGAAAGTTCTTATTCTCATCCTTCACACAACAGAATGAGAAGAGCAAACCCAAACTGAAAGAGAGAGAACTTCCATCATAGTTCCTTGCTGTAGAGAGAACACTCAAAACCTGGAAATGCGTGATTTAATTTGGGATAAAGCACAGTTTGAATACTTTCTTCCTATTTTCATTAACTTAGTGGTTGCATCTATTTTTCTTCAAAAGTGTTACTATTTTCATTATCAGTGATTTGATTCTTTGCCCCAGCATGTACTCTCATTTCTTCCATTATCGTGGCCAAAGGAAATAAGTGCTAAGAGCTGACAGTTCCAATTTCAGTGTCATTTAATTGGTTGTTCACCATGTTATCCTACAGCAACAAAAATAGTTGCTTGTGGTAATTTTTATCTCATTTCTATTGTGCAGTTTTATTCAATGGACAGTTAAGTCTCTCCGACGTTAATCTACTACTCTTCTAATCTATCACTAGTTTCCCACCTAGCCAAAGTTTTGAAGTGTGTAAGGTTTATTTGAAACAAATTTGTTCCTTTTCAAGTATCCCAGTGGGTCCACACCACCCTATAAAAATCCATTGGAGGAAGAATCTGCTATGAATAATTTAAATCCTAATGTAAAGATAAATCAATATTTTTATTCTCATAGAGGTATTAGAATTTTCAAATGCTTCTAATTGCTAAATCAAAGATTTTTGCCCTATTAATTTTGGAAATCAGTGAATATGTGGATTAAAGGAGATAAAATTAGATAATCGATAAAAAGCACTTTGAAATTAAAAAGCCTTTAGAAATATAAGGAACTAGGTAAGGATACCCACCTGCAAACTTGTTCTAGTGTCCCTGTAACCAGGAAATGGATTACCACAAATGGAGCATTACACTAGAGTTCTTCAGACATTGACCTGATTCACCTGTTAGGACTACTCAACATTATCCATATTGGGTAGGAGGCTGGAACTGGGATGATCTCAAATTGCCCTTCCAACTCTTAAGTTTATAAGATTACATAAACCACCTCTGATGAAGCACAGTAAGTGCAAATCCATTCTTTAATGCAGGAAGTCCTAATAAAGCTGGTTTTATAGGACCAGAATGTATCATTAAGGCAATTGACTAGGGACTAGCATTTGGGATAGACTGATCAATTCATTTATAAAATAGCAACAAAAAACATGGCAAAGTCATACTGATTCATTATGAACTAAAGCATATATTCAGGAAAGTGTATTATTGGGTCATTCTATGAGAAGTTATAGTCAGAGGCGTTTACTTCAATAATACTTCATGCAAAACACTTGGGCCTTTTATCTGCAAGCTCAGTGTGAGTTTACAATGTGATAGGGCAGCAAAAAAGCCTATACTATTTTTTTAATGCTATAATAGATGTACAGTACCCAGAATAATGTAGGTAACATCAGAACTCATCTGACATGTATAAAGTACCATGATTTAAGGGAAACATTGACAGTAAAAGCAACATCATTTCTCAAGTTATATGAAGTACAATAGAAGGGATTGATTTTTCTTTTAGCTTGCAGAAGATAGGATTTATGAGGAACCTAATTAAATATTTTAATGGCACTTAATGTCGTAAAGAAGAATGATTAGACTTACACAGCCATGACTCCAGAGAATTAACTAGAAGGAACCACAGAAGTTTAAGAGAGGGATGGTTTGCCTTAGCCCCAAGCATATCTGTCTAATAATTGTAAAGGACTGCCTTTTGATTTAGTCCACTCTCTGTGTATGATGGCATTGATGACCTAACTCTTTTACCACTCCCTGCATCCATGTCCTTTTCCATGTAACTTTGTAGTGCTTCCTGCTGAGGGCAGGGTGGTCTGTCCTGCCCCTTATCTCTGGGCTGAACTATGTGAATTGCTTGGCCAATGGGATATTAGCAGATGTGACACAAGGAGAGGATTGAAGTAAGCTTGCACATTGGTGCTTGCTTTCTCTTGCACCTTTGCCACCACCACGTGAATATTCTTGGGCAATATGATTGAACGATGAGATGTACTGTACATAGGGCAGAATGTCACCCTCATCATCCCAGTTGAAGCCTTCTTAAATCATCTGAGGGCCTGCTGACCTCTGGACATTTGAGTTGAGTACAACTAAGCCCAGAACTGCCCAAGGCAAGCCCAGTTTAAACTGCTGACCCGTTTACTTATTATAAGCTAAATAAATGCTTATGGTTTGAAGTCACTGTGTTTTGAGGTGTTTTTATGCAATATTACTGTGCTGGTAGATAACTGATACATTCCCTGTTGTTTGGTTATGTTCAAGAGAGAAATGGATAGCCATTAGTTAAGACTGTTTTAGAAATGGACACTTGAATTAGGTGGACATAGACTAGATGAGTTCCAAAGATGGTTGCTGCTTCAGGGCCTGCTGTGGTAATATTCATATAATAATTCCCAGTTAATGAGCAGTTACTATCTGCCAGGCATTGTTTTAAGAGCTTTAGACATAAATATTAGTATTTACTCCAAGGAGGTAGTTATTCTTATTATTCTTATGATATTTATTGTTAAGGAAACAAGCACAGATCACACAACTAGTAAGTGGTAGATCTAGGATTAAATCTAGGCACTTGGCTCCAGAAATCACACTCTATCAGTGCACCATGCTCGCACTGGCCCATGAGCTATGTTCAGTATTTCTTTTCTTTTTTCTTATTTTTTTTTCAGAAGAGAGGGGACAGGATTTCACTCTGTTGGACAAACTGGAGTGTAGTGGTGTGATCACAGCTCACTGCAGCCTCGACCTCCTGGGCTCAAGCAATCCTTCTGTCTAAGCCTCTCAAGTAGTTAGGACTACAAGTGGGCACCACCACACCCAGCTAATTTTTTATTTTTTGTAGACAAGTTCTTACTATATTGATCAGGCTGGACTCAAACTCTTGGCCTCAAGCAATCCTCCTACCTTGGCTTCCCAAAGTGCTGGCATTACAGGCATGAGCCACTGTGCCTGGACTATTCAGTATTCCTAAAGCCCACTGGAAAATGGGCGTTTATGTCTGCATATATCGAATGGAAAAATTAATCGTTATCTTTCTAAATGCATTTTTGTATATGGGAAAGATTTTTTAATAATTTATTTATAATATATATAAATAATATATATTTATATATGTTCCTAAAATATAGGAATATATATATATAGTTTACGCATAAAAATTCTATATATTTATAGGCTACAGAGTGATATTTTGATACATGTATGCAATATGCAAGGATCAAATCAGGGCAGTCAACATATCCATTACCTCAAACATTTATCATTTATTTGTGTTGTGAACATTCAAAATCCTCTCTTTTAGCTTTTTGAAAATATACACTAATTTGTCAACAATATTCTCTCTTCAGTGCTACAGAACACTGAAACTTATTCTACCTAACTGTAATTTTATTTTATTTTTTTGAGACGGAGTCTCACTCTGTTGCCCAGGCTGGAGTGCAGTGGCGCTATCTTGGCTCACCACAACCTCTGCTTCCCTGGGTTCAAGCAATCTTCCTGCTTCAGCCTGCTGAGTAGCTGGGACTACAGTCGCGCACCACCATGCCCGGCTAATTTTTGTATTTTTTTTTTTTTTTTTAGTAGAGTCGGGGTTTTACCATGTTGGCCAGGCTGGTGTTGAACTCCTGACCTCAAGTGGTTCGCCTGCCTTGGCCTCCCAAAGTGCTGGAATTACAGGCCTGAGCCACCACACCTGGCCTATCTAGCTGTAATTTTGTATCATTAACCAGCCTCACCCTATCCTCCTCTTCCCACTCCCCTACTTAAACCCTAAAAGCCTCTATTCTACTCTCTACTTCTGTGAGCTCCTCTTTTTTCTTTTTAGCTCCCATATATGAGTGAGAACTTGTGGTATTTATCTTTCTGTGCCTGACTTATTTCATGTAACATAATGTTCTCTAGGCTCATCCATGTTGTTGCAAATGACAAGAGTTCTCTCTTTTTTGTTAATGACTGAATAGTATGCCATTGTGTATACATACCACATTTTCTTTATCCATTCATCTGTTGATGGACATTTGGGTTGATTCCATATCTTGGCTATTGTGATTAGAGCTGCAATAAACATAGGGGTGCAGGTATCTCTTCAATAAACTGATTTCCTTTTCTTTGGATAAATACTCAGTAGTGGAATTGCTGGGTTGTATGGCAGTTCTATTTTTAGATTTTTGAGAAATCTCCATAATGTTTTTCGCAATGGCTGTACTAATTTACATTCCCATTCCCACCAACAGTGTATTAGTTTTTTTTTTTCTCCACTCGATATAGGAAAGCATAAGTGATTTTAAATAAAAATTAAAAAAGAGGTCCTTACTGGTTAAACCTTGGTAGCTACTGCTTTAAGCAGTCTTCAGTCTTTAACATTCTATGATTTTTAGAGACACCTTGTTCTCTTTTTTTGAGACAGAGTCTCACTCTTGCTCAGGCTGGAGTGCAGTGGCATGACCTTGGCTCACTGCAACCTCCACCTCCTGGGTTCAATCGATTCTCATGCCTCAGCCTGCCGAGTAACTGGGAATACAGGCACCCACCACCATGCCTGGCTAATTTTCATATTTTTTAGTAGAGACGGGGGTTTCACCATTTGTCCAGGCTGGTCTCGAACTCCTGACCTCAGGTGATCTGCCGGCCTTGGCTTCCCAAAGTGCTGGGATTACAGGTGTGAGCCACCGTGCCCAGCCTAGAGACACCCTATTCTAATATTAAAATACAAAGGTTTCTTTTTTCTTCAAAATACTAATCTAGTGAAAAGCATTGCATACAAATTGCATTAGACCACTTGTTTTACACTAAATTCTTCATAGGGCCATTCCTGAAGGAAATATATATTTATAGGTAATAGTGTAATATTCTGCTTATCTATCAAGGAATATGTGTTACAGCATAAAGAGAATTAAGTAGAAAATGCATATTAGCCAAACTGTGGGCAGTAGCATTGTGCTGCAATAAAAGCCCTGTAATTACACTACATGTGGCGACAGAATTAGCAATAACTTTAAGTTTGTAAATTAAACATGTTGGCTATGTTAATATTTTGGGAAACATGACTAAATTTTTCATGTCTTAGTGGATGCCGTAATTAACTATGCTACTTTAGTGGTAGCAAATCCAAACTTTGATACATTCTCTGTAGCAGAGGATAAATATTGAATAACACTCAGTTTGAATTGTTGAAAAACATCTTTTATAAATCTACTAAATTTATGTAATACGAATTTAGCAGATGAGCTGTTTTAAAATTATTTTAAAAATTATATTCTCTTCTGCATTGCTTGCTAAAATCATACCTGTTTTTAAACTAGGGAAGTTGACAGCAATGTGGTAGGATGTAGAGCTTGTGACTGATCTCTTTTGAATGTTTATTTCATTTCTTAAAAAAAATCACTACTTTTCAAAAACTGTCTTAATGCATGTGATCTTCAGCATTCCTCATACACTGCAAAAAGGAATCTACACGTTTTTCGATATGCAAAAATATTAGACCTAATGTTTATATACAATTTATTTATTTTAAAATGTAAACATTTATTGTGATGATCTGTCAGTCACTTGAACCTTCTTGGCGGTATTGCATTGGCAGTTTAAATTAGGGTATCCTGGACCAAAACTGATTTATTAACTTCCTGTAGATTTGCTCACACAGTTGCCCTTTCATATCTGTGAGTGGATTTTCCTGTTCACACAAAGGCTAAACTAACTGTAAAACAAACAATTTCTTTACACAGAAAATATTACTTAACATGGCAACAAATACATACCTTTACCAGGGATGCAAAACATGTTATTACACTATTTCGTGCCCACAGTAAGGAATACTAATTAATAACTCTTTTCCCCTGAGCCCACATTCAGATTTGGAAAATCTTACTGATTTTAGAAATTTTGTAAGAAGTTGTTCTGATATATTAAAAATATGTCTCCACTTTTATTGAGCAAATATAATATTTTCTTGGTTTCAAATGATACTTCATTGGTTATTCTGAATTGATTGCTCTAGGCAGCTGCTGCCAATTGATTGGAGCTATAGATATGTTCAAACCTGTTTATTATCCTGGAGTTACACTGAACATAGAAATGCCCAAATGATTGATCAGAATTTTAATGTAAGAAAAATTAAACATCTAATGATCACTCTCTAGGTACCAGGCCCTGAGTTCAATGTTATACCTGCATTAACTCATAATTCTCATAGCATCCCTATGAAATAGGTATTATCATTATTTTTATTTTATAGACAAGGAAACTGAGGCTTAAAAGAGTTAAGTAAACTTGCCCCAAATTATAGAGTTTGTAAATTAATGGTGCTAATATTACCTCTTTTTGATTTAGATTTACCTTAGATTTGATTTGATATAGATTACCTCCTTTTGACTTCAAAGCCTGGGTTACTTCTTTTCATTGAGGTCCTTGGTGGTGGTCAACATTCTTTTTCAGGCTTCCTCCATTCTATGTCGATGGCACAATTGTGCAGAGCTGCCTTGTTCCCTGGAAGTGGGGTGGAGGACCTGTTTTTTTGAGTGTGTGAAGGAAAGAAATGAGCCAAAAAGCACATCTTGAAAAAAAATGTATTATAGCATAGCATTGGTAATTTGGAACATTTTATTGATTTTGAAATCATGTAAGATGTTGTCCTGATATATTAAAAATAATCTTCCTTTTAAATTAAGGAAATATAATATTTTCTTTGTTTGAAATGATGCTTTATTGGTTATTATATGAAAAGTAGCTTAATTGGAATTAAACATTACCTTTTAACATGAGTTGAGAATGAAACCAAAACCTTAAATTGCACCCTAAAGTGCAGTTATAGAACTGACAGTGTGTACAGTCCTGGAAAATACTAATTCATAAAGAATAATAGACTTTAATGCTGTGCTTAGCATTTCAATGTCACAATTAAAAATTCTACAAGCTAGTTAATTGAATATTTTATGCTTCTAGAAAGGGCCTTGATCCTCAGAATTGCATACTAGTTCTCAAATTCCTTTTATATAATGCTGAATTCCTTTAAGGAATTAAAAATTCATTTGTGTTTCACATGAGTGCATATTTAGTTTTGCCAACTTTTTAAATGAGAGAAATATCTAGAATTAATGTGTTAACTTTACTTTTTTTTGACTAAGTTAGACTTCTGGAACATAAAATATCCATGCAGATTATCATGATTCCCCCATGTAATCCTGCACCCTTTATATGAGCAATTATAATTACTTTTCTAACTGTAATGTTACTGAGTTGTCAGATGAGGTTGGAAAAACATTTCATGCCCGATTTTCCCAATTTTCATGTATTCATAATCTTATTTGGCCCTTTCCCTTTTCTGTTTTGTGAGTTTTGAGCTTTTCAGCCTAGCCTTTATTTTTCTCTTGATGCTAATTTATGAAATTCTGGTACTAGCAATAAAACTGTAGGGCCATCTAACTGCTGATGAAAATCGCAGCATGATAAGAAAGATAAAGTATTCCCTCTTCCTCTATATCTGTAGAAACATGGGCACGATTTTATTTTTGTCATAAAACCACTCTTGGAAATTTTATTTTTAACAAAGGAGTCTTGTAAGATGCCTGAATTTTATGCATTGTTGCCATGTTCTGGGAAGGTAACCTGTAACCTCTAAAAAAATTGCAATCTTTTGCTCATCTTACATAATAATTTGTTGTTCTGAAAATACTATTTAAATCAACATTCTTTTTTTCTGAAAGATAAAAATACTTGGAAGTTGAAAAGCTTAACAGACATTAAGTGAGAAGGGAATTATTGGTAGTTCCCTTACCTCTCACATGCAGAGAAGAAAAACACCTGTTGAATTTCTTATTTGAATTAAAAGTTTAGGCGCCAATCTATTTGATTAGAACTGTTTGTTACATTTATGATTATGTCTTACTGAAAAAAAAAAGGTTGAAAGGCTTTCATGAAATTATTTCGGTGTATGCCACACCCGTAGGGCAGAGAGAAAAGACGTCTGTCATTTATCTGGTGTCTGTGATTCATGCATCAATGCCAGATTTTTCTCATTTGAATAACTGAGGCTGTTACTTAAAACGTGTCAGCCCAGGTCCAGGTGAATGGGAGGCACATAGTTGTGGCCTCTGAGTCAAGGGTGGGCACAAGTCAGGGCCCCAGTAGGACTGTTGCTCCATTGCTAGCCTAGTGGACTTTGCATTTGCCACAAGCTTAAGTGGAGTTGGACAATTGGGCAATTGGAGGAGTATGGGTATTCTCTTTTGGAGTTACTCTCCTCCTTTTCTTTTTTTTTCTCCAGCACTAGCCCTCCTCCCTTTCCAATGTAAAGTAACTTTGTGTGATCTGACGTTGACCAGAAGTAGGAAACCTTTGAGGAATTAGGAATTTTCCATTCTTCTCTTGAGAGTCTTCCTCTCATTCTGATTTACTGCTTCCTTTTGCACTTTCCTGTAAGCCACTGGGTAAGCATAATTTAAAGCATAAAAACCAGACTCTTCTAGACCACTGAGGACCTTCCCCAAAGGAGAGATTGATAACTAATTCTTTTTTGCATTTGTTGTCTCTCATTTCCCTTCCTGGATTTTTCCTGGATTTTTCCAGGAAGGGAAATGAGAGACAACAAATGCAAAAAAGAATTAGTTATCAATCTCTGGATTTTTCCAGGAAGGGAAATGAGAGGTTGTTTTTGAGACTTTCAGTTAATAAGGTATGGATAGATAGATTTTACTTTTCCTAAGCCTCGTGAGAATAACTGTAAATTGAGCTTTCAAAATAAGAAAAGTTTTAATGCACGTTATTATGGCATGTGCTGTTTAATGCACGTTATTATGGCATGTGCTGTTCTAGAACTGCTAAGCAATTTTCAATATGTGTAAATCCCAGTCTTGGTTCACTTATGGTAACATATTGTTGGATGATAGATTGAGGTCAGAAAGAAAGAACAGTATCTCAGACCATTAGGTTGTGCCTTTTTACACCAACTTAGGTTGTCATTTTTAACTTTTCTTATGAGGAATACTATCAATATGAACCAGACACTACAGTTGTTGAAGTCCTTCTTGCATCTGAAATGTATTACTGGGCCACCTGAGATGAGAAATATGAGATTGTAGATTAAGACAGTTATGTGGTGTTTCCAGCCTTTTAACATTGAATATTGATGGATACACAGTCAACTTTATTTGCAAAACATCACTTGGTCATAATTATAGAATTTAAAAATGACCCATGTTAGCTTTGAGCAAAGCCAATGTGAAACCCAATATATACAATTTCAACTTTATGCATTAGAATAAATATTCACTTTACATTTTGAATGATTAAAATAGAAGATTTGTTTGGAATGCATAATTAAAACTGTTTTCAAATACAAGTACTTCTATCTCTTGAAGGTTAAATGGTATTATAAGATAAATGATCACTAATATGATAAAAAAATGGTAAAAAAAGATAAAGCGTATATTAATTGCAGTGACAAGTATACCCAACTCTGCTGTTTCTTTGATATCTTTTCTTTTAGATCCCGATTCTTTTTTTTTTCTTTTTCCTTCGAGAGGGAGTTTCACTCTTGTTGCCTAGGCTGGAGTGCAATGGCACGATCTTGGCTTACTGAAACCTCCGCTTCCCAGGTTCAAGCGATTCTCCTGCCTCAGCCTCCCAAGTAGCTGGGATTATAGGCATTTGCCACCACGCCTGGCTAATTTTGTGTGTAATAGAGACGAGGTTTCACCATGTTGGTCAGGCTGGTCTCACTCCTGGTGTCAAGTGATCTGCCCACCTCAGCTTTCCAAATGCTGTGATTTACAGGCATGAGCCACCGTCCCCGGCCAATCCTGATTCTTTTGAATTTGGATTTTGATTATATAATATGTGCAAATGCATGCATGTATGTATGTTGTATGTAATCTCATTATGTTATTCTTGCGAACTTGTTTTTGTTACTAAATCCTATCATATGAGTTATAATTACAAAAAATCCCAAACAATAGTATCAAAACGAACCGAACACAAATCAAAGCAAAAGAAGAAAAACACCCATTCTTCCAAAAGAACACACCCGTAGGGTTACTGAACATAATTTTAAAATCCTTTGGAAATGTTACCTATTTTTTTTTTGTGGGCATTTTATTATTACTCAAATCAGTCTCCCTGAGCATTCCAGGATCAGAATTTTTAGGGTGAGTGGGGGGCCAGTGAGTTGGGTGTGCTGAATGGTTGGGTCAGAGATGAAATCATAAGGAGTCTCAGCTTTCCTCTGGTGGTGAATCAGTTACTGGGTGGGGGCCATAAGATCTGATGAGCCAGTTTATTGATCTGGCTGGTGCCAGCTGATCCATCAAGTGCAGGCCTGCAAAATATCTCAGGCACTGATCTTAGGTTTTATAATAGTGATGTTATCCCCAGGAGCAATTTGGGGAGGGCCAGAATCTTGTAGCCTCCAGCTTCATGACTCCTAAACCATAATTTCTAATCATTTATATAATTAATTAATCTTACAAAGGCAGCCTAGTCCCCAGGCAACAAGGGGGCTTTTTTTGGGGGGAACGGGCTGTTGTCCTCTTTGTTTTAAACTATAAACTACAAACTAAGTTCCTCCCCAAGTTAGTTCAGTCGATGCCTAGGAATGAACAAGGACAGCTTGGAGGTCAGGAGCAAGATGGATTTGGTTAGGTCAGATCTCTTTCACTGTCTTGGTTATAATTTTGCAGCAGCAGTTTCAATCCCTCCTTTTGGGTTTTGTTACGCTTTAATCTTATGGTGTGGGCTAATTAAGATGGATAAAGGACGAAGGCCACTCTAACTTCTTCCTGCTTACCAGGGGCATAGTGCGGTAGGTGTTAACCCCAAGGTAAGAGGAGTGGAATTGCTTTGTAGTTGTCTTGCATATACTCCAGCAGGCTGGGCTGGGGTTCCAAGGTTTGCATGGCAATGGTGTTAGTATTCTCATTTATAGTTTAAGTACAGCATTTAAGCAAACAGCGTACTACAAGGTAAATAATGAGTTCTAAAATTAGGAGTGTAGTTTCCAGTTTTAAAAGTAAAGATTTTAAAGCATTAGTTTGGGGACTTGTAGCCCACAAATAATTTAAGATTTAGTCCAAATTGCAGAAAAAAACTCAGGAATAACTAACAGTTGTACTATAGTTTTTTCTGAAGCATAATTTTTCTCTCTCCAGTACCCATTTTTATTAAAAATAAATCATAGTAAGTCAGATTTACTTGCAAAATAAGTTTTAGTCTTATTGTGGTCTGGCTGATTATTTGCATAAAGTGCAGTGGGAATAACTATTTGCCATGTAGGCTCTTTTATATATTGGCTTTGCTGAAACTTTGTTCTATAAGGAATGTCAGATTGTACTTTTTAAAGCCCCTTGAAGCCCAGCCATGGATTTATCTCTTTCACTTTGCCTGAATTTTCCTCCTTTCAAGGTCCCAAGATAACTTGGGGCTCTTGGCTTGTCAGAAAGTGACATGCTTTACTTACCACAGATCAGGAATCCTGTACAGGGACTGCGTAGACAAGAGATGAGGCCAGCTTTCCTGAAGGTCTTTTATTGGCTTTATAAGTCAAATTTGATTCCTTAAAGCAGTCTGTTGAAATCTGAAAGCATGCCATTCCAGTCCAAGTCCTGGTAAAATAACCACTTTCTCTAATTGTGTTCTATTATAAAAGAAAACAGATTCTCAATGCACTTATCCAAATAACTATACTGCCATAAGTTGAGAATACTCACACACAGTTCTGGAGAAATCAGGTAGCGAGAAAGCAATGTGCTTCAAATTTTTCTCACAGGAGTTACATTTTACTCAATTGCTGAAAGTTGTAGTAGCTCAAAAGGAAAAAAGTTTCTTGACTCTTAACAACAAAAGGATTAGCAATGTTTAATACATTAGCTCCTTATGAGAGTCCTAGAAGTTTGTTTTTTTCTTCTATTCCATTAGCATAATTTCTAAAGTTATCAGAGACCTGCATTTATGAGTACTGTCAGAGTCCTATATCTGATTATAAATTGCCTTTTGAAAAGGATCAAAGCAAGACAACAATTGTCTGTGGAGGACAAAAGTCTTAGGATAACTACTATTAAAGCCACAACTGACTAGAAATTTTGGTTACTTCTGTGGCATACAACAATTTTACATAACAATTATAATTATTAATAATATATTCTAAGTCATGTCAGAATTATAGGAGTTTCCCATAATTTTGGAACATATACTGATAACATATATTTATACAAATACAGCCTAAAGAAAGCCAAACACCATTTCATAT
The DNA here is from genome assembly GCF_029289425.2 of Pan paniscus. Taxonomy (NCBI): domain Eukaryota; kingdom Metazoa; phylum Chordata; class Mammalia; order Primates; family Hominidae; genus Pan; species Pan paniscus. The sequence goes on from NC_073264.2 coordinate 46,493,228, forward strand.
TTGACAATGCTTCCTGTATGATTTTTATACCAAATATGCCATTTTTGGACTTTAGGGGACCTAATATCTAAAAGATCAATTTAGGTCAGAAAGAGACATAATTTATAATGTGATTTTGGAAAGTTTGTCAAATATCAAAGTGTAAAACACTGGCTATCACAAAATAAGACCACAGGTTACTCATTTAGCTAAAGTGGTGACTCAAAAATTTTTTTTTAAATGGCAAAACCCCATATTCACTAATAGAGGAGAGAATCAGCTTTCTAAACAAGACCCAATAAAGACAGCATGAGGTCACCTGAATCTGTATCTTTTCTCTCCCTTCTTCCTTTCTTCCTGCCACTAACCCAAAGGGACAAAAAAACCCTTTCATTATCTTTTAAATTATTACACGAAAATCTTGTTCAAAAGAGAAAGCCAAATTTCACCTTTGCATTGGTGCACTATTAATGTTAAACCCAATTCTTAATAAAACCTTGTAAACAAATTTATATAATCTTTTTTTTATTATTATACTTTAAGTTCTAGGGTAAATGTGCACAACGTGCAGGTATGTTACCTATGTATACATGTGCCATGTTGGTGTGCTGCACCCATTAACTCATCATTTAGCATTAGGTATATCTCCTAATGCTATCCCTTCCCCCTCCCCCCAGCCCACGACATGCCCCAGTGTGTGATGTTCCCCTTCCTGTGTCCAAGTGTTCTCATTGTTCAATTTCCACCTATGAGCAAGAACATGCGGTGTTTGATTTTTTGTCCTTGCAATAGTTTGCTGAGAATGATGGTTTCCAGCTTCATCCATGTCCCTACAAAGGACATGAACTCATCATTTTTTATGGCTGCATAGTATTCCATGGTGTATATGTGCCACATTTTCTTAATCCAGTCTATCATTGATGGACATTTGGGTTGGTTCCAAGTCTTTGCTATTGTGAATAGTGCCACAATAAACATACGTGTGCATGTGTCTTTATAGCAGCATGATTTGTAATCCTTTGGGTATATACCCAGTAATGGGATGGCTGGGTCAAATGGTATTTCTAGTTCTAGATCCTTGAGGAATCGGCACACTGTCTTCCACAATGGTTGAACTAGTTTACAGTCCCACCAACAGTGTAAAAGTGTTCCTATTTCTCCACATCCTCTCCAGCACCTGCTGTTTCCTGACTTTTCAATGATCGCCATTGTAACTGGTGTGAGATGGTATCTCATTGTGGTTTTGATTTGCATTTCTCTGATGGCCAGTGATGATGAGCATTTTTTCATGTGTCCGTTGGCTGCATAAATGTCTTCTTTTGAGAAGTGTCCTGTTTATATCCTTCGACCACTTTTTCATGAGGTTGTTTTTTTCTCGTAAATTTGTTTGAGTTCATTGTAGATTCTGGGTATTAGCCCTTTGTCAGATGAGTAGATTGCAAAAATTTTCTCCCATTCTGTAGGTTGCCTGTTCACCCTGATGGTAGTTTCTTTTGCTGTGCAGAAGCTCTTTAGTTTAATTAGATCCGATTTGTCAATTTTGGCTTTTGTTGCCATTGCTTTTGGTGTTTTAGACATGAAGTCCTTGCCCATGCCTATGTCCTGAATGGTATTGCCTAGGTTTTCTTCTAGGGTTTTTATGGTTTTAGGTCTAACATTTAAGTCTTTAATCTATCTTGAATTAATTTTTGTAATAAGATGTAAGGAAGGGATCCAGTTTCAGCTTTCTACATATGGCTAGCCAGTTTTCCCAGCACCATTTATTAAATAAGGAATCCTTTCCCCATTTCTTGTTTTTGTCAGGTTTGTCAAAGATCAGATGGTTGTAGAAGTGTGGTATTATTTCTGAGGGCTCTGTTCTGTTCCATTGATCTATATCTCTGTTTTGGTACCAGTATCATGCTGTTTTGGTTACTGTAGCCTTGTAGTATAGCTTGAAGTCAGGTAGTGTGATGCCTCTAACTTTGTTCTTTATGCTTAGGATTGTCTTGGCAATGCAGGCTCTTTTTTGGTTCCATATGAACTTTAAAGTAGTTTTTTCCAACTCTGTGAAGAAAGTCATTGGTAGCTTGATGGGGATGGCATTGAATCTATAAATTACCTTGGGCAGTATGGCCATTTTCACGATATTGATTCTTCCTATCCATGAGCATGGAATGTTCTTCCATTTGTTTGTGTCCTCTTTTATTTCGTTGAGCAGTGGTTTGTAGTTCTCCTTGAAGAGGTCCTTCACATCCCTTGTAAGTTGGATTCCTAGGTATTTTATTCTTTTTGAAACGATTGTAAATGGGAGTTCACTCATGATTTGGCTCTCTGTTCATCTGTTATTGGTGTATAAGAATGCTTGTGATTTTTGCACATTGATTTTGTATCCTGAGACTTTGCTGAAGTTGCTTATCAGCTTAAGGAGATTTTGAGCTGAGATGATGCAGTTTTCTAAATATACAATCATGTCATCTGCAAACAGGGAAAATTTGATTTCCTCTTTTCCTAATTGAATACCCTTTATTTCTTTCTCCTGCCTAATTGCCCTGGCCAGAACGTCCAACACTATGTTGAATAGGAGTGGTGAGAGAGGGCATCCCTATCTTGTGCCAGTTTTCAAAGGGAATGCTTCCGGTTTTTGCCCATTCAGTATGATATTGGCTGTGGGTTTGTCATAGATAGCTCTTATTATTTTGAGATACATCCCATCAATACCTAATTTATTGAGAGTTTTTAGCATGAAGGGCTGTTGAATTTTGTCAAAGGCCTTTTCTGCATCTATTGAGATAATCATGTAGTTTTTGTCTTTGGTTCTGTTTATATGCTGGATTACAGTTATTGATTTGCAGATGTTGAACCAGCCTTGCATCCCAGGGATGAAGCCCACTTGATCATGGTGGATAAGCTTTTTGATGTTCTGCTGGATTCTGTTTGCCAGTATTTTACTGAGGATTTTTGCATCAATGTTCATCAAGGATATTGGTCTAAAATTCTCTTTTTTTGTTGCGTCTCTGCCCGGCTTTGGTATCAGGATGATGCTGGCCTCATAAAATGAGTTAGGGAGGATTCCCTCTTTTTCTATTGATTGGAATAGTTTCAGAAGGAATGGTACCAGCTCCTCTTTGTACCTCTGGTAGAATTCGGCTGTGAATCCGTCTGGTCCTGGACTTTTTTTGGTTGTTAGGCTCTTAATTATTGCCACAATTTCAGAGCCTGTTATTGATCTATTCAGGGATTCAACTTCTTCTTGGTTTAGTCTTGGGCGGGTGTGTGTGTCCAGGAATTTATCCATTTCTTCTAGATTTTCTAGTTTATTTGCATAGAGGTGTTTATAGTATTCTCTGATGGTAGTTTGTATTTCTGTGGGATTGGTGGTGATATCCCCTTTATCATTTTTTATTGCATCTATTTGATTCTTCTCTCCTTTCTTCTTTATTAGTCTTGCTAGTGGCCTATCAGTTTTGTTGATCTTTTCAAAAACCAACTCCTGGATTCATTGATTTTTCGAAGGGTTTTTTGTGTCTCTATCTCCTTCAGTTCTGCTCTGATCTTAGTTATTTCTTGCCTTCTGCTAGCTTTTGAATGTGTTTGCTCTTGCTTCTCTAGTTCTTTTAATTGTGATGTTAGGGTGTCAATTTTAGATCTTTCCTGCTTTCTCTGTGGGCATTTAGTGCTATAAATTTCCCTCTACACACTGCTTTAAATGTGTCCTAGAGATTCTGGTATGTTGTGTCTGTTCTCATTGGTTTCAAAGAACATCTTTATTTCTGCCTTCATTTCTTTATGTACCCAGTAGTCATTCAGGAGCAGGTTGTTCAGTTTCCATGTAGTTGAGCAGTTTTGAGTGAGTTTCTTAATCCTGAGTTCTAGTTTGATTGCACTGTGGTCTAAGAGACAGTTTGTTAACACTTCTGTTCTTTTACATTTGCTGAGGAGTGTTTTACTTCCAACTATGCGGTCAATTTTAGAATAAGTGTGATGTGATGCTGAGAAGAATGTATATTCTGTTGATTTGGGGTGGAGAGTTCTATAGATGTCTATTAGGTCTGTTTGGTGCAGAGCTGAGTTCAATTCCTGGATATCCTTGTTAACTTTCTGTCTTGTTGATCTGTCTAATGTTGCCAGTGGGATGTTAAAGTCTCCCATTATTATTGTGTGGGAGTCTCAGTCTCTTTTTAGGTCTCTAAGGACTTGCTTTATGAATCTGGGTGCTCCTGTATTGGGTGCATATATATTTAGGATCATTAGCTCTTCTTGTTGAATTGATCCCTTTACTGTTATGTTATGGCCTTGTTTGTCTCTTTTGATCTTTGTTGGTTTTAAGTCAGTTTTATCAGAGGCTAGATTTGCAACCCCTGCCTTTTTTCGTTTTCCATTTTCTTGGTAGATCTTCCTCCATCCCTTTATTTTGATCCTATGTGTATCTCTGCATGTGAGATGGGTCTCCTGAATACAGCACACTGATGGGTCTTGACTCTTTATCCAATTTGCCAGTCTGTGTCTTTTAATTGGAGCATTTAGGCCATTTACATTTAAGGTTAATATTATTATTTGTGAATTTGAGTCTGTCATTATGATGTTAGCTGGTTATTTTGCTCATTAATTGATGCAGTTTCTTTCTAGCATCAATGGTCTTTACAATTTGGCATGTTTTTGTAGTGGCTGGTACCGGTTGTTCCTTTCCATATTCAGTGCTTCCTTCAGGAGCTCTTGTTGGGCAGGCCTGGTGATGACAAAATCTCTCAGCATTTGCTTGTCTGTAAAGGATTTTATTTCTCCTTCACTTATGAAGCTTAGTTTGGCTGGATATGAAATTCTGGGTTGAAAATTCTTTTCTTTAAGAATGTTGAATATTGGCCCCTACTCTCTGCTGGCTTGTAGAGTTTCTGGCGAGATATCTGCTGCTAGTCTGATGGGCTTCCCTTTGTGGGTAACCCAACCTTTCTCTCTGACTGCCCTTAATATTTTTTCCTTCATGTCAACTTTGGTGAATCTGACAATTACGTGTCTTGGAGTTGGTCTTCTAGAGGGGTATCTTTGTGGTGTTCTCTGTATTTCCTGAATTTGAATGTTGGCCTGCCTTACTAGGTTGGGTAAGTTCTCCTGGATAACATCCTGAAGTGTGTTTTCCAACTTGGTTCCATTCTCCCCGTCACTTTCAGGTACACCAATCAGATGTAGATTTGGTCTTTTCACATAGTCCCATATTTCTTGGAGGCTTTGTTCGTTTCTTTTTACTCTTTTTTCTCTAAACTTCTCTTCTCGCTTCATTTCATTCATTTGATGTTCCATCGCTGATACCCTTTCTTCCAGTTGATTGATCGGCTACTGAAGCTTGTGCATCTGTTGCGTAGTTCTCGTGCCATGGTTTTCAGCTCCATCATGTCATTTAACATCTTCTCTACACTGGTTTTTCTAGATAGCCATTTGTCTAATCTTTTTTCAAGTTTTTAGCTTGTTTGCAATGGGTTCAAACTTCCTCCTTTAGCTCGGAGAAGTTTGATCATCTGAAGCCCTCTTTTCTCAACTCATCAAAGTCATTCTCCATCCAGCTTCGTTCTGTTGCTGGCGAGGAGCTGCCTTCCTTTGGAAGGAGAGAGGCACTCTGATTTTTAGAATTTTCAGCTTTTCTGCTCTCTTTTTTCCCTATCTTTGTGGTTTTACCTACCTTTGGTCTTTGATGATGGTGACGTACAGATGAGGTATTGGCGTGGATGTCCTTTCTGTTTGTTAATTTTCCTTTTAACAGTCAGGACGCTCAGCTGCAGGTCTGTTGGAGTTTGTTGGAGGTCCGCTCCAGACCCTGTTTGCCTGGGTATCAGCAGCGGAGGCTGCAGAACAGCAAATATTGATGAACAGCAAACGTTGCTTCCTGATCGCTCCTCTGGAAGCTTCATCTCAGAGGGCTACCCAGCTGTGTGGGGTGTCAGTCTGCCCCTACTTGGGGGTGCCTCCCAGTTATGCTACTTGCGGGTCAGGGACCCACTTGAGGAGGCTGTCTGTCCTTTCTCAGATCTCAAACTCCGTGCTGGGAGAACCACTACTCTCTTCAAAGCTGTCAGACAGGGACATTTAAGTCTGCAGAGGTTTCTGCTGCCTTTTGTTCAGCTATACCCTGCCCCTAGAGGTGGAGTCTACAGAGGCAGGGAGGCCTCCTTGAGCTGCAGTGGGCTCCACCCAGTTCGAGCTTCCCAGTGGCTTTGTTTACCTACTCAAGTCTCAGCAATGGCAGGCGCCCATCCTCCAGCCTCACTGCCACCTTGCAGTTCAATCTCAGACTGCTGTGCTAGCAATGAGCAAGGCTATGTGGGCATAGGACCCTCCGAGCCATGCATGGGATATAATCTCCTGGTGTGCCGTTTGCTAAGACCATTCGAAAAGCACAGTATTAGGGTGGGAGTGACCTGATTTTTCCACGTGCTGTCTGTCACAGCTTCCCTTGGCTAGGAAAGGGAATTCCCTGACCCCTTGTGCTTCCCCGGTGAGGTGATGCCTTGTCCTGCTTCGGCTTACACTTGGTGGGCTGCACCCACTGTCCTGCCCCCACTGTCTGACAAGCCCCAGTGAGATGAACCTGGTACCTCAGTTGGAAATGCAGAAATCACCCATCTTCTGTGTTGCTAACACTGGGAGCTGTAGACTGGAGCTGTTCCTATTCAGCCATCTTGGAACTCAAATTTATATAATCTTTTTTTTTTTTTTTTTTTTTTTTTGAGACAGAGTCTCACTCTGTCGCCCAGGCTGGAGTGCAGTGGCGCTATCTCGGCTCACTGCAAGCTCTGCCTCCCGGGTTCACGCCATTCTCCTGCCTCAGCCTCCCAAGTAGCTGGGACTACAGGCACCTGCCATGATGCCTGGCTAATTTTTTGCATTTTTAAATAGAGACGGGGTTTCACCATGTTAACCAGGATGGTCTCGATCTCCTGACCTTGTGATCTGCCTGCCTCCAAATTTATATAATCTTAATTAGCTTAACCATAAGGTAAAATTCTCATAGACTTTTTATAACCCCTTAAAATTTTTTATTAAAGAGCAGAACAATGCTCTAAGAAGACTCTGTCATACTTTTATTACAATGTTCAATTTATGGGATGTTATCTATTATTAAATCAGGGCAAGGGGTGATTCAGAGTTGTTTTTTCTGTGATACTATGTGGATATGAGAGATCTCAATTAGAAACTTTTAGTTCTGAGACAGATTTATAGGCTGATGTTATGGGGAAGAAAGCATGACAGTGATAAAAAGTAGAGCATCAAGACAAGATATAAAGAGCAGTTATTGCCCATTTCCCAGTGGACTGGACCACAGGGTCTCTGAAGCTCTACCACTATCACTTTTTTTGTGGTGGTTGTGGCAGACACTGCCTTGCACATTTGCTATATATATATATATTTTTATTTATCTTATATATATTTGCTGTATATGTATATATAGCAAATGTGCAAGGCAGCCAGTGAGATATATATATATAATACACACACACATTTAAATAAAATGCTAACTTCATCAAAGTTATCTTCCCTTTTTAATAGTTTAAAACCTTTTCTATCATTTTCTTAGATATAGGAGATCAGGAAAGATTGAGTTGCTGGGGGTTAAATAACGAGTTAATAGGTGCAGCACACCAACATGGCACATGTATACATATGTAACTAACCTGCACGTTGTGCACATGTACCCTAAAACTTAAAGTATAATAATAATAATAATAAAAGATTGAGTTGCTGGGGAAGCTATTTTTTTTTTTTTTGCATTGACACAGATTTTCCCACTAAACACACCCATGTAAATGAGCAAATGTCCTAGGACTACTCTTACTTGGGTTCATTGGTTACCTTGTAGTTATATTTTACACATAGAATAAATATGACAGTACTTCCTGATTTTGACCCTGCATTTAGAAATTTATGTCTAATTAATTGTTAGGTTCAAATAGAGAAATTAGTTTTGCCATGAGAGGATGGGTACAGTTGGAGTATTTGCTCAGTTCTGGACAGTTAGTGCTACTGCTTTTGATGGCTGTGAGCCATGATAATTATTGGTAGCAGAGAGCTGTGACAAGAGCAGATATTTATGATACCTATGCAGCATTGTATAGAATTACAATTATAGGTAAGGTCAAAAGGGGTTGGGATTATATGCCACCCTACAGGTTTTTTTTATTTGTTTGTTTTCAGAGTTTCAACTCATCCCATTTGAAGAACCCCCAATCATCTTGGGTCAGTAGAGGGGCAGTGTGGTATATGGAAGAAACGGATGTACTCTGTTTGAGTCTTGGCTTTATTTTTACCTTTTTGAGCCTCAATTCTTTACTTGAAAAATGAGGATAAGTAATATTGTTTACTGCATCACAATGTAATCTGGATTAAATGTTATAATGTATATTTAAGTGCTTTTGTAAAATTGCTAAGAGCTATAAAAATGGCACTAAATAAGTACTTCTACCCAGCCTCCCCTCCTTTATGCATTTATTTCTCCTGTTTATGTCAGTTCTAAGTAGTATAATGACCATATTTGGGGATAAAGAGCTAGACTAAAGTGAAACAAATTTATTTTGCTCTGTGGGAATTTGTGTATGCTTTCCTTATCCTTTCTATTTCTTTTAGATTGAGAGTTTGTGCAGATGAGATAAAATGATTTTCTTAGGAAGATGTTATTTGAATAGCTTTATACACAAAGTGTAGCAAACAACCAATATTATAAATTTGTTAGTTTAGCATATATAACATATAACATGTAATGCACATCATCTAAAGGAGGGAAGAAAAAGAAATGATAAAATAATGAGCATTTATGGTGACAAAGGCAATTTGCTGGATTAATATTCAAGGCTGTTTGGCACCAGTTGGGCTGACCTTTCTATGTTGCATAAGGAAGAAACAGCAGGATAAGAATGAGCAAGGAAGCCATTTCACACATACACTGGTCTGTCTTCCTTGTCAGCTGTCCTAATGGCCACCCAGTTGTAGGCTTTTATCCGGTGCTTACAGACAGCTTATCATAACTTGTAGCTTGTTTCTTTAGGGCATTCTTTCCCATACCCTACAAGGTAATGGGCTAGGCTACATGTGTTCTATCTGATAAAGTCTCCTTAACAAACTAAATTATTACGGACAGGTCCAGTAATGCCCATATTAACAAAAAAATGCCATTTTGCACTTATGTATTCTATACATAGACATATAACTTTTACACCCTTATATTATATATATAGACACATGAATTTTTCAGCACTCCTAGGCATATGCCTTTATTTACAGACCTGGGGAAATAACAGCCATTACATTGTAAGTGGTCAAGGAGAGTGAACCCAAAACGTATGTGTGAAGTTTTCTTCAGATCCTTCCATGAGAGGAAGCAAGTCGTGCTATCCTATTAATAATTAACACATTAATTATAAGGATGTCAGACAAATCAGATCACTTATCTTCTCTCTTTTGCTGAAAATAATGTTAATAGAGCTTTGTATGGCTGAGTGTCAATATGGTGAATTTCCTTTGTTGATCTCTTCCCTGTTAACAGATTAGACTAGTGTTTTTCAAACATTTTGACTTGTGATCCATAGTAAGAATGCATTTTGTGTCATGACTCAACATATGTATACCTATATACAAATATATCACATAATTAAAATAATTGATATCACAATCCACTAAACAGTTGTAAAGCATAGCTTGAAAACATTTTACTATTTGAAAACCAGTTAGCTGAGTTCTGGAGACTCTTTTTCTGAGGATCAATTACAACTACTTCAGAAAACAAGGCTAATGTGGGAATGGTGAAGACTAATTTCTTTTTTTTTTTTCTGGAGACGGAGTCTGACTTTGTTGTCCAGGCTGGAATGCAGTGGCGCGATCTTGGCTCACTGCAACATCCGCCTCCCTAGTTCAAGCAATTCTCCTGCCTCAGCCTCCCGAGTAGCTGGGAATACAGGTGCATGCTGCCACACCTGGCTAATTTTTTGTATTTTAGTAGAGATGGGGTTTCACCGTGTTGCCCAGGCTGGTCTCGAACTCCTGATCTGAAGTGATGTGCCCAACTTGGCCTCCCAAAGTGCTAGGATTACAGGTATGAGCCACAGCACCCGCCTTGATTTCTTTCACTGTATATATATTTAAGATTTTTGAGGCTTGTCTTCTGGGATCAAGGAGTGTCATTGTGGCCTATTTGATAGATCAAAGAATAAGATAAAACATTGATAGAGTTAGAAACATTTTAGGACAAAGATAGCAAGCTTTCCTGACAAAACGCCTTTTCCTCCTCCCTCTCCTCCTCTTTCCTTGTTAAATGGATATAGATGTATATTGAGACAGGGGAGGAATGGATGAAAACTTATAATGTTATTGTAATATGAAGACTTAGAAGATCTTCATAAAAGCTTCTCTCTATGTCAGGGTGAGATCCTCTTTGATCTCCATAATGTAAATGAATTATGATATGTTACCAATAAAATCTTAGAATCTGCCAGTCAAATTATCTCTGACTTAATTTATGTTACTCCAGGACCTTAGGAGCCATTGCTACTGGGGAGTGTTGTGTGGAGCAGGAGAGATGAATTCTTGTAGCCTCTATAAGGTCAATGATTTGTCTGTTCTATCTCTAAACTGCTATGGCATTTACTGTTTATTCCAGACAATATAGTTCTTTGCTATACGCTGCTTTCTGATGATAATGTCAATTATTTCTTGCATGTGAATTGTGTCTCTTCTAGTGAATTTCTTGAGAACGTCTTTTATTTACTCTTTGTATCCTTTGCATACCTCTAGGTAACTATTCAACTCCTCCCAAACAACAATTATTTTGTTTAGTGGAAGAGAAAGAAGAATATTACATCCTTCTGTTCCATATTTAGGCCAATCAACTCACTTCAAGCATTGTACAGCCTCCTTCTAGATTGAACTGAGGCAGAAATGTCAATTACATTAAGTTTACTTTCAACACTCCTTAATTACTAAATTTATTCAAGTAATTCATTCCACAAATAATTAGTGAGACTTCCTATGTGTTACACACTATGCAAGGAATATAATTATGAGCAAAATATTGTAGATCTTACAGTATGTTCTTTCTCTTTCTTTGTTTCTTTCTTTCTCTCTTTCTCTCTCTCTTTCTCTCTCTCTTTCCCTCCCTTCCTTCCTTCTTCCTCCTCCTTCTCCTCCTCCTCCTTCTTATTTTTCTTTTCTTTCTTTCTGTTCTCTTTTTCTTTCTTTCTTTCTTTTTCTTTCTCTCTCTCTTTCTCTCTTTCTCTTTCTTTGTTTCTTTTCTCCTTCCTTCCTTCCCTCCTTCCTTCCCTTTCCTCCCTTCCCGTCCCTTCCCCTTCCTTCCTTCCTCCTCTTTTCTTTTTCTCTCTCCCTCTTTCTTTCTCTTTTTCTCTCTTTCTGTCTCTCCTTCCTTCCCTCCCTCCCTTCCTTCCCTCCCTCTTTTCTTTCTTTCTTTCTCTCTTTCTCTCTTTCCCTCCCTCCCTTCCTTCCTTCCTTCTTCCTCCTCTTCTCCTTCTCCTCCTCCTCCTTCTTCTTCTTTCTTTCCTGCTTCCTTCCCTTCCCTTCCCCTTCCTTCCTTCCTTCTTTCCTTCCTTCCTTCCTCCTCTTTTCTTTTTCTCTCTCCCTCTTTCTGTTTTTCTCTTTCTCTCTCCTTCCTTCCTTCCCTCCCTCCATCCCTCACTCCCCTCCCTCCCTCCCTCCCTTCCTTCCCTCCCTCCCTCCCCTCCCTCCCTCCCTTCCTTCCCTCCCTCCCTCCCTCCCCTCCCTCCTTCCCTTCCTTCCTTCTCTCTCTTCTCTTCTCTTCTCTTTCTTGCTCTGTCACCCAGGCTGGAGTTCAGTGGCGTGATCTTGGCTCACTGTAGCCTCCACCTCCCAAGTTCAAGTGATTCTCCTGTTTCAGCCTCCCAAATAGCTAGGATTACAGGCATGTGCCACGACCCCCAGCTAATTTTTGCATTTTTAATAGAGACAGGGTTTCACCATGTTGACCAGGCTGGTCTCAAACTCCTGTCTTCAAGTGATCTGTATGTCTCGGCCTCCCAAAGTGTTAGAATTACAGGCGTGAGCCACCACACTTGGCCATTGCAGTATATCCTAGCATTTATTTTTTTTACAAACTTAGTACTGTCATGTTTTCCTAAATCTTCACTATTGATTCCTTATATTCTCTTCTAAATCTACCCTCATTGTTTTCTTTACACCATAGTATAAATAACAAATAATAAAGTGTTATCTCAAGACACATTTATGCTTTTTTGAACTAACGAGATTTCTTTAAACTAAAGGAAGAAATTTAATCAATAGCCAGAAATAGTGGCCAAGATTTATTAAGCATTTATCACGTTCCATGCACTTCTTTAATCACTGCATGTGGATTAACTAATTTTCACAGTAGCACAATCATGTAGCCACTATTGTTATGTTAGTCTTATAGATGAGAAAACTAAAGCACAAAGAATTTAAGTAGTTTGTCTAAAGTGACCAGGCCCTTATATGGTGGAGCAAGGATTTGAAAGTAGGTAATTTGAATGTGAATTGTGTCTCTTCTAGTGAGTTTCTTGAGAATGTCTTTTATTTAGTTTGGCTAAATAAATTTTGGCTTCACTATTCATGCTGTCAAATACAACCTTATGTTACCTATATTACCACTGAGTTATTTCTTTAGAAGGTTGATCATTCCAGGTCCATGAAATCATATATTGAAAATCATATATTGAGTAAAAACAATTTCAGGCAGGCTCTATTTCCAACTCAAGGCAAGTCCTTTCACTGCATTGAAACCCACAATAGTACACCTGTCTTTGCTCCATGCCTTCTTCTAGCTGGGAGTTGAGACTCTGCTCTTTGTCAGAATTTATTTTTACATGCAGTTTGATTAAAAGAAAAATGATTATATTATTCCTAGGGAAGTTTTTGTTGATTGGTGTGCCAATTATTGAGCCATTGTTTTCCACCTCGAAGTTGACCTTCTATAATTGGTAATACTGGGTCTGGGATTCTGCCAACTATTTGTTCTTGGCTAGTTTCCTGTTAGGATCTGCCAGGAGCAGTAGAGGGAGATTGGAAGGCAGGAGGTGAGAGAAGCGACAGCTCATTCCTGATTGTTTGCTATTACCATCAATGTCGTACCAGCAATGCAACTTTATCTGGGTATCCAGGATATTATTTTGGGCACAAAATTTAAGGAGGCTAACCTTGCATTTGCAGGAGATGAGCAATTGGCCCCTTAAATTTTGTGTCCTAAGTGCCTCATTTGCATAACCCTCTAGTCCCTGCCATAAAAACTACTATTAAGAATTTGGTATGTTTCATAGTCTTTTGTAAAATGCACTTTTTATGTGGTTTTATTCATATTTTTGAACAACTGTATATTTAAAAAGATTTTATTTATTTAAATTTATTATGAGACAAGGGTCTCACTCTGTCATCCAAGTTGGAGTGCAGTGGCCTGATCATAGTTCAGTGCAGCCTTGACCTCTCAGGCTTAAATTACCCTCCCACTTCAGCCTCGTGAATATCTGGGACCATAGGCATGCACCACCATACTGGCTAATTTTTTTGTTGTTGTTGTTAAGATGAAGTCTTTCTATGTTGCCCAGGCTGGTCTTAAACTCCTGGGCTCAAGTGATCCACCTGCCTTGCTCTCCTAAAGTGTTGGGATTACAGGCATGAGCCACTGTGCCCAGCCTATTTTGTTTTTTTAAATTAATACATAATAATTGTATATTTATGGGGTACACATTGATATTGTACTACATGTAATGTATAGTGATCAGATCAAGTAATTAGCATCATCTCAAACATTTATCATTTCTTTAAGTTAGGAATGTTTAATATTCTTCTTCTAGCTATTGGAAATTATATAACATATTAACTATAGTCATCCTACAGTGATATAGAACACTAGAACCTATTCCTCCTTTCTAGCTGTAATTTTGTTTTCTTTTTTGCTCACTGCAAGCTCCGCCTCCCGGGTTCATGCCATTCTCCTGCCTCAGCCTCCCGAGTAGCTGGGACTGCAGGCGCCCGCCACCAGGTCTGGCTAATCTTTTTTTGTATTTTTAGTAGAGATGGGGTTTCACCGTGTTAGCCAGGATGGTCTCAATCTCCTGACCTTGTTATCTGCCCGCCTCGGCCTCCCATAGTGTTGGGATTACAGGCGTGAGCCACTGCGCCTGGCCAATTTTGTATTCTTTAAGATATCTTTCTTTATCCCTTCCTTACCCCTATTGTTCCCAGCCTCTAGTATCCTCTGTTCTATTTTTTACTTCTATGAATTCAACTTATTTTTAGCTTCCATATATGAATGAGAACATGTGGTGTTTAACTTTATGTTCCTGGCTTATTTCACTTAACACAGTGTCCTCCAGTTCCATCCATGTTGCCACAAATAACAGGATTTTATTCCTTTTTTTATGGCTGAATAGTATTCCATTGTGGACCAAATTTCCTTTATCCATTCATCTCTTATTGGACACCTAGATTGACTCCATATATTGGCTATTGTGAGTAGTGCTGCGATAAACATGTGCTGATTTCCTTTCCTTTGGATAAATGCCCAGTAGTGGGATTACTGGATTATATGGTAATTCTTGTGGTAGTTATATGAGGAACCCCCATACTGTTTTCTGTCGTGGTTCTACTAGTTTCTGTTCCTATGAACAGTGTATAAGAGTTCCCTTTTCTCCACATCCTCACCAGCATTTCTTATTTTTTGTCTCTTTGACAATAGCCATTTTGGCTGGGTGCAGTGGCTCATGCCTGTAATCCCAGCACTTTGGGAGGCTGAGGCAGGTGGATCACATGAGGTTAGGAGTTCGAGACCTGCCTGACCAACATGGTGAAGCCCCATTTCTACTAAAAATATAAAATTAGCTGGGCATGGTGGCGCATGTCTGTAATCCCAGCTACTTGGGAGGCTGAGACAGGAGAATCACTTGAACTCGGGAGACGGAGGTTGCAGTGAGCTGAGATTGCGCCATAGCACTCCAGCCTGGACAACAAGAGCGAGACTCTGTCTCAAAATAAATAAATAAATAAAATAAAATAATAGCCATTTTAACTGAGGTAAGGTGATATCTCATTGTGAATTTGATTTGCATTTCCCTGGTGATTCTTGATGTTGGGTATTTTGTCATATATTTATTGGCCATTTGTATGTCTTTGTTTGAGATATGTCCATTCAGATCATTTGCCTATTTAAAAAATTGGATTGTTGGTTTTTTGCTATTGAGATGTTTGAGATCTGTATTAGGCTGTTGCATTACTATAAATAGCTGAGACTGGGTAATTTATAAAGAAAAGAGATTTAATTGGCTCAAAATTCTGCAGGCTGTACAGGCATGGTACTGACATTGCTTGGCTTCTGGGGAGGCCTCAGGAAGCTTTTACTCATGGCAGAAGGTGAAGTGGGAGCAGGCACATCACATGGTAAAAGCAGGAGCAAGAGAGAGAGAGTTGGCGGGGACATGACACACACTTTTTAAAATTTTTTGTTGAGATGGAGTCTTGCTCTGTCACCTAGGCTGGAGTGCAGTGGCACGATCTTGGCTCACTGAACCTCTGACTCCTGGGTTCAAGCAGTTCTCCTGCCTCAGCCTCCTGAGTAGCTGGGACTACAGGAGCATGCCACCGGGCCCAGCTAATTTTTGTATTTTTAGTAGAAATGGGGTTTTGCCATGTTGGCCAGGCTGGTCTTGAACTCCTGACCTCAAGTTATGTTCCCACCTCGGCCTCCCAAAGTGCTAGGATTACAGGCGTGAGCCACCACGCCCGGCTAACAGACACTTTTAAACAATAAGATATCATGTAAATTCATTCACTATTGTGAGGACAGCATCAAGAAGATGGTGTTAAACCATTCACGAGACACTTGCCCCAGTGATCCAATCATCTCCCACCAGGCCCCACCTCCAACATTGTGGATTACATTTCAACATGAGATTTGGGCAGGGACAAATATTCAAATTACGTCAAGTACCTTGTATTGGATATTAAATGGATATTAATATCTGGATATTAAAATATCACCTATCAGATGAGTAGTTGGTAAACATTTTCTTCCATTTTCTGGGTTGTCTTTCCACCCTGTTGATTGATTCTTTTGCTATGCAGTAGCTTTTTAGTTTAATATAATCCCATTTGTTTATTTTTGCTTTTTTCTAAACCTGTGCTTTGAGGTCTTATTTATAAAATCTTTCTCAGACCAATATCCTAAAATGTTTCCCATACGCTTTACTCTAATAGTTTACAGTTTTGGGTCTTATATTTAGGTCTTTGATTCATTTTGAGTTGATTTTTGTATAGGGTGAGAGGTGGGGTGTAATTTCTTTCTTCTGCTTGTGGATATCCACTTTCCCCAGCACCATTTATTAAAGAGACTGTCATTTCCCCAATGAGGGTTCTTGGCACCTTTGTCAAAAAACAGTTGGCTGTAGATATGTGGATTAATTTCTAATTCTCTATTCGGTTCCATTCATATCTGTGTCTGTTTTTATGCCAGTACCATGATTTTTTGGTTACTACAGCTTTAGAGCATATTTTGAAGCTGATAGTGTGATTCCTCCAGCTTTGTTTCTTTTGCTCAGGATTGCCTTCGCTATTCAGTATCTTTTGTGGTTTTGTTTTATATTAGCAGAGCTACTCTGGCTCACTTTTGGTTTTTATTTGCATGGAGTATCTTTTTTCATCCCTTCACTTTCAGTCTGTATGTCTTTACAGGCAAGGTGAGTTTCTTTGTGCAGCATACAGTTGGGTCTTGTTTTTTAAAAAATATATCCAGCCAGTCTATATTTTTTAAATGAGGAATTTAATCTGGTTACATTCAAGTTTATTATTGATAGGTGAGGACTTACTCCTGTCACTTTATTGATTGTTTTCTAGTTGTTTTGTATATCATTTGTTCCTTACTTTCTCTCTTATTGTTTATTTTGAGGCTGGTTTATTGGTGACGAATTACCTTAGTTTTTGCTTGCCTGTGAATGATTTTTTTCTCCTTCATTTCTGAAGGATAGTTTTGCTGGCTATAATATTCTGGGCTGACCGTTTTTTTCTTTCAGTACTTTTAATATATCATCCCACTCTGTCCTGGTCTGAAAAGTTTCTGCTGAGAAATTCCCTGTTAATCTATTGGAGATTGCTGTATATTTGATTTGATGCTTTTCTCTTGCTGTTTTTAGAATTGTTTCTTTGTCTTTGACTTTTGACAATTTGATATAATGTGTTTTGGAGAGGACCTGTTTGGTTTGAATTGACTTGAGGTTTTTTTGAGCTTCCTGAACCTGGATATCAATTTCTTTTCCAAGATTTGGGAAGGCTTTAGATATTATTTTATTGAATATGTTTTCTATACCTTTCTCCTCTCTTCTTCTGAAACATGAATGATTGAATATTTGTTTGCTTAATGGTGTCCTATAAATCTTGTGGGCTTTCTTAATTTTTAAAAATTATTTCTTCTTTTTTGTCTGTCTATGTTATTTTAAAACATATGTCTTCAAGTTCAGAAATTCTTCTGCTTGGTCTAGTCCATTGTTGGAGCTCTCAGTTATATTTTTTATTCCATTTCTTGAATTCTTCAGCTCTCAGATTTCTGTTTGGCTCTTTTTTATATCTATCTCTTTGCTGATTATCTCATTGAAATCATAAATTGTTTTTCTGATTTTGTTACATTATCTGTCTGTATTCTCTCATATCTCACCGAGTTTCTCTACAAAAAAATGAAGAAAAAATTAGCCAAGCATGGTGACTTGTGCTTCTAGGAGGCTGAGGCAAGAGGATTGCTTGAGCCTAGGAGTTCACGATTGTGCCACTGTACTTCAGCCTGGGTGACAGAGTGAGAACTTGTCTCTGGAAAAAAAAAAAAAGACAAAGAACAAGAAAAAATGCAGTAAAATTAGGCTCTGTACCTCAAAAGCTAAAACAGCACACAGCGATGCTCAGTGTGCAGCCTTAGTAAACTAGTCAGAACCATTCACTATTAGTGGTCATTTATCAGGAAGGATGCTTTGTGAAACTGGTCAGCTGCCATGTTGAAACCACAGAAATGGAGGAGAGTCTGGTTGCAGCGTCAGGCAGTTGACTGAAGTTAGTGGAGGAGTGTGTCTTTTGTTCTTTGTTTTATGGGGCTGGTTTCTGTTTAACTCTTAGTAAAAGAAAATAAAAGTCTGAGAATGGTTAGCAAAGAAGAGAGTGTACTGAGGTGTGACCAACCTCCCATCTTGTCGTGGCTCAAAAATTTAGTTTTTCAAGTTTTTCTGGAGTCTCCTTGGCCAAGAAGGGTTCATTCCGTTGGTTGGGGGTGCTTAGGATTTATTTTTATTTCACAGAATCTATCACGTAGATATTTGTATAATCATTACAAATGCTATTACTCTCATAATCTTATTTCAATTCTCACAATTTTATGAGGTCAGTAGGACAGATGTTATTCATTTTATACATAGGGAAACTGAGGTTCTGGTAGGTTAAATGTCTTGCTCAAGATCATAAAGGTACTAAGTAGCAGAATCAGGATTTAATAATCATTTATTCCCATTGTTATTGGTAATAATAATCTGTACTCTTTGTTGAAGGTCTGATACAAGTCACAGAGTTAAAGAGTGTCAGAGCTGGGCTTTGAACACTTGTTTCATCTTAAAGACTAAGCTCTTTGTTATACCATTTTGCCTTATTAAATCAAGACATGTTGGGATTGTGTAGTACGGACTTTCCTTCATAGGAATTCAGAGGAGAGAAGTGCTCAGGAAGGGTTTTCGGCACGTCGTCAGATATGAATTAGACCTGAAATGATGAGTAGGAATTGGAAAGGAAAGAGGAAGGAGAGAGAAAACGTGGCAGAAGAGCAGAGAAGAGGAAGAAGAGGAGAGGAATGTGGGATAAATGAGGGGAGGGGGAGTTCATCCGAAACAAAGGAGCCTTCATAAATAAAAACATCGAAGAATAAATATAAGAAACTGTAAAGCCCAACTACATTAATGTGACTGATGTGTGGTTAGGGTGTGAGGACAAGTTAGATTATTGAGGTAGTTTTTGTGGCCCTTAGAAAATTGGCAGGTCAGTTAAAATTTATAACTAGCAGAATGATCTTTTAGAAAGTTTACTTCCACATGGAACTATGTCTGTTCCTGGTTGTGTGGAAGCTGAGGGCATGAAGTAACTTTTTACATTGAATTTAATTTTTCTTGTGTATTTAGAAATTATCACGCTGGAACAGACTAGGAGTCTTATAGAGTAGGGTGAAATCCCTCAGTAGTTCACTTGATTGTATTTGTAATACTATTCCTTGGGGTGGGGGGAAATCTCATTTCAATCCCAGCTAGAAGTCACCTTATCCACTAATGCCTCAGGATTGAGACCCATTGTATAATTTTAACCAGAAAGTATGTGGTAATGAACTGTCATGTCTTGGAAAAGGTACAAATCAAACAGGCCTTTTCCATCTTTTATTTCCATAAAGCTCTTTCCAGAGTGACAGACTGACACATACAGTTTTATTCCTAGTATGTCTTTTACGTTTAACTTTTTTAAAAAATTGCTTGTGAATAGATAACAAACCTTGAGGCCGGGCGCGGTGGCTCACGCCTGTAATCCCAGCACTTTGGGAGGCCCAGGCGGGCGGATCACGAGGTCAGGAGATCGAGACCATCCTGGCTAACACAGTGAAACCCCGTCTCTACTAAAAATACAAAAAATTAGCCGGGCGTGGTAGCGGGCGCCTGTAGTCCCAGCTACTCGGGAGGCTGAGGCAGGAGAATGGCGTGAACCCGGGAGGCGGAGCTTGCAGTGAGCCGAGATCGCGCCACTGCACTCCAGATAAATCAAATAGGAAATATTTGCTTAGTAGACTATGTGCTCAGAGAAGGCTATTGTGTATAATTATATATTATGTATGGCAGAACTCTTCACAGGTTTGCTATTATTTTTTAAATTCTGTTTTTTTTGAGACAGTTTCACTCGTTGCCTAGGCTGGAGTGCAGTGGCGCGATCTCTGCTTACTGCAACCTCTGCCTCCTGGGTTCAAATGATTCTCCCACCTCAGCCTTCCGAGTGACTGGGATTACAGGCACCTGCCAGCATGCCCAGTGAGTTTTTGTATTTTTAGTAGAGACGGGGTTTCACCATGTTGGCCAGGCTGGTCTCAAACTCCTGACCTCAGGTGATCCACCTACCTTGGCCTCCCAAAGTGCTGGGATTACAGGCGTGAGCCACCACGCCTGGGTTGTTTTAAAAAAATCTTAAATCACATTAATTATATGCATATTTAAAATTCCACAAATAGATAACTGTATATATCAGATAGAATTCTTTGGCCTGCAGGTAAGAGAAGCCCCAACTTAACTAATTTAAACAAGGACATTTGTTTTCTCAAATAACAGAGCATCTAGAAGTAAGGTAGGCTACAAGTTTAACTGCTTTAGTAGCTCATTAATGGCATTATGGACCTAGCTTCTTTCTGTTTTCTATTATGCCATCTGCAATGTCAGGCTTCAAACTAAGGCTGATTCCCTTTGTGATTTTTAAGTGGCTGCAACTGAGCTACATGTTTTCTTGTTCATGTGCAGCTGTCCAGCTGTAGGAGACACCAAGTTTTTTCTCACTCTGGTTTATAAACAAAGAATAATATTTCTAGAGGCTTCTAGCATTTCTCTTTTCATGTCTAATTGATAATAATTATGCCACTACAAGCATATCCCAGAGATTTGTGGGTTTAGTTGCAAACCACCACAATAAAGTGAATATTGAAATAAAGTGAGTCATGTGAATTTTTTGGCTTCCCAGTGCATAAAAAGTTATGTTTACCCTACACAGCAGTCTGTTAAGTATACAATAGCGTTATGTCTAAAAAACAACCTACATACCATAATTTAAAAATGTTTTACTGCTAAAAAATGCCAATGATCATCTGAACCTTCAGTGAGTCATAATCCTTTTGCTGGTAGAGGCTCTTGTGTTGATGTTGATGACTGCTGACTGATCAGAGTGGTGGTTGCTGAAGGTTGGGCTGGCTGCAGCAATATGACAATAATAAGTTTGCCTCATTGTTTGACTTTTCCTTTCATGAAAGATTTCTCTGCAATGTGCAAAGCTATTTGCTAGCATTTTACCCATAGTAGAAGTTCTTTTAAAAATGGAGTCAACCCTCTCAAACCCTGCGGCTGCTTTGTCAGCTATCTATATATAATATTCTAAATCTTATTCTGTCATTTCAACAGTGTTCACAGCATCTTCACTAGGAGTAGATTTCATCTCAAGAAACCACTTTCATTGCTCATCCATAAGAAGCAACTCGTCACCTGTTCAAATCTTATCATGAGATTGCAGCAATTCAGTCTCATCTTCAGGCTCCATTTCTAATTCTAGTTCTCTTGCTATTTTTATCACATCTGCACTTACTTCCTCCACTGAAGTTTTGAAGCTTTCAAAGTCATCCAAGAGGATTGGAATCAACTTCTTCCAAATTCTTGTTAATGTTTATATTAGTCCATTTTGCATTGCTACAAAGAAATGCTGGATGCTGGGTAATTTATAAAGAGGTATATTTGGCTCACAGCTCTGTAGGCTGTAAAAGAAGCGTGGCACCAGGATTGGCTTCTGTGAGGCCTCAAATTTTACAATCATGGCAAAAGGTGAAGGGGGAACTGGTGTGTTACATAGCGAGAGAGGGAGCAAGAGGGGGATGCCAGGCTGGTTTTAAACAACCAGCTTTCGTGTGAACTAATAGAGCAAGACTTCACTTATTACCATGGGGAGGTCACTAAGCCATTCATTAAGGCTCCACCTTCCTGGCCCAAACACCTCCCACCAGGTCCCTCCTCCAACATTGGGGATCACATTTCAACATGAGATTAGAAGTGGACAAATATCTAAACTATTTCAATGCTGATATTTCAGTCTCCTCCCATGAATCACAAGTGTTCTTAATGTCATTTAGAATGGTGATTTTTCTTCCCAGAATATTTTCAATGCACTTTGCCCAGATCCATGACAGCAGTCACTATCTATGGCAGTGATAGCCTTACAAAACATATTTCTTAAATAATAATACTTGAATGTTGAAATGACTTCTTGATTCATGTGCTGCAGAATGGATGTTGTAATAGCAGGCATGAAAATAACATTAATCCCTTTGTACATCTCCATCAGAGCTCTTGGATGACCAGGTGAAGAGTCAATGAGCAGTAATATTTTGAAAGAAATTTTTTTCTGAGTAGTGGGTTTCGACAGTGGGCTTAAGATATTCAGTAAACCATGTTATCCATAGATGTGCATCATCCAGGCTTTGTTCTTCCATCTCTAGAGCATAGGCAGAGTAGATTTAGCACAACTCTTAAGGTCTCTGGCATTGTTGGATTGATAAAAGAGCATTAGCTTCAACTGAAAGTCACCAGCTGCATTATTCCCTAACAAGAGTCAACCTGTGCTTTGAAGCTAGGCATTGACTTTTCCTCTTTAGCTATTACAGTCTAGATGGCATCTTCTTCCAATAGAAGACTGTCTTGTCTACATTGAAAATCTGTTGTTTAACATGGCCACTTTCATTGATGATCTCAGCTAGATTTTTTGAGATAACTTCTTTTAGCTTCTACATTAGCACTTGCTGCTTCACCTTTCACTTTTATGTTATGGAGATGGCTTGTTTCCTTAAACCCCATGAACTTACCTTTGCTAGTTTCTAACTTTTCTTCTGCAACTTCCTCACATCTCTCAGCCTTGATAGAATTAAAAAGAATTATTAGGGCCTTGCTCTGGATTAGCCTTTGGCTTAAGGAAATCTTGTGGCTGGTTTGATCTTCTCTGCAGACCACTCAAACTTTATTATCAATAATGAGGCTGTTTTGCTTTCCTATTATTTATGTGTTCACTGGAATAACACTTCTAATTTCCTTAAAGAATTTTTTCTTTGCATTCAAAACTTGGCTAACTGGTACTAGAGGCCTGGCCTTCTGTTTATTTTGCTTTCAACTTCCCCACTAAGCCAAATCTTTCCTAGCTTTTGATTTAAAGTGAGAGACATGCAACTCTGTCTTTCACTTGATCACTTACAGGCTATTATAGGGTTGTTAACTGTTCCAATTTCAATGGCGTTGTGTCTCAGGGAATAGGGAGGCCCAAGGAGAGGGAGAGAGACAGAGCCCTCAAAACACACATTATATTTATATATTAAAATTGCCATCTTATATTGGAGTGGTTCTTGGTGCCCCTAAAACATTATAATAGTAACATCAAGGATCACTGATCACAGATCACTGTAACAGATATAATAGTAATGACAAAGTTTGAAATATTGTGGGAATTACCAAATGTGACACAGAAACAGGAAGTAAGCATATGCTGTTGGAAAAATGGTGCCAATAGACTTGTTCCATGTAAGGGTTGCCACAAACCTTCAATTTATTAAAAAATGCACCGTCTGAGAAGCACACTAAAGTGAAGCACAATTAAACGAGGTATGTTTCCACTCATTCTTGAACAAATTATTAGCAAACTTAAGCTTAGATACAATTCTGAAACCATAGTTTTATTATTCAATGGGACAATGGTAGAATAAATATTGGGTGTCTTTTATAAGGTTCACCACTGTTACTTTATTCAATGGTTCTGGACTTATCTGCTATACTTTTTAGTTTACATTATAACCTTTCATATTGTATCATTATTATACAAAGCACAATATGGTAGAAATCATCTATCACAGAGGCATTTATTAGATATAAAATATCTTTTTTTCTTATTTTTGAGTGGTTATAAGAATCTGCTTGAATAAATTTCAGATATCTGGGAAACCAAAACTTAAAATGCTTCTCCCTCACTGCCACTGCTGGCCTAGATCAGGAAGAATTTCTGAGGGTAGTAACAGAGTGTTAATCTTCAATTATTAGAGAAAATGCTAAAATTCCATAGGGCAGAGGTTCAATCAGACAATGGGAATAAATCACAAGATAGACTGGTGGCAGGTATAAAGTTGGCAGAAGCTATAGAATAGTCTCTTCTAGAATTTTCCATGATTTAAACCTTTTCTTAGTGTGTATAGTTTTTAAGTCTGTGTTTTGAGAAGAGATATAGGCTTAAGTGTGCATATATGCTCATATCTGTATATTGGAAGAGGGAGAGGATTTATAGCTTTGCAATAGGATTACTATCAAAACGAATAGCCAGCTGATTATTCAGAATGCGAGACCTAAGCCTAGCTACTCTGAGCAATAGAAAAACAAAAGTTCAATACTTGCTCTACCATAAACTTTGAAAAATATATTGCTCTGACAGTGACAGAAAGCCAAACACTAAGATATTTCTTATTGAATGTAATGATTCTCTTATCTTTAGTTTTTGTCAGCAGTTTAGGGCTTTAGCAATTCCAAACTTTTGCTGTATCAAACATTGTGTTAAAGAAGAAACACATTTGGGATTGATATTGTGTTTTTCAATTATACTAGGTTAGTTCATTTACTCAATAAATATATGTTGAAATACTCCAATGCTGTGCTAGGTGCTGAGGATACATTGGTGAACAAAACATCTCTCTGCATTCATGATTCTTACAATTTAGTAGAATATGGCTGGAAGCTAGAAAATTGGTTTGGTAATGATGTAGACTGCTGAAAATGAAGACCAGAAGGAGCCTCATAGTTATTCCAGTCCATAATCTCATGTGAAAGAGTTAGGGATGAAAATCTAGACAAGTTTCATTACTTGGCTGAGGTCAAATTAAGTCAATGGCAGATCCAGAAATAGAACCAATCTCTCTGCTCACTAACTCCCAAGATCCTTTTTGATAACACTGAACTCCTTCATCTTGGTGAAGTGCGGGATCAGGAATGCAACACAGTGTCTCTGAGAGTCACAGGGTGTGCCATGTTACCCTTGGAGGTTCAGTTCACTCCTAAATCAGGTCCTGAATGTGAAGCAGACATCGTTTGGACATTATCTCATTTTCAAACTCCAGTAAGGTATATTTGCATCACATTATCTTACAAAAGCAAACATTTAGAATACTAAGTAGCTGTGAGATGATTATTATTTTTTAAATAAATGAGGTAGTTTAACAGATAAGGCATATACCCCAATAATACAGATGATACATCTTTGTAATCATTCTGCATTGTTTCATCTGGCTGTGAGAGTACTGCCAAGGAAACTGGAAGAATTGGGTTTCATGAATTATTCATTGAATTCAGTTTAACACTCTCATTATTTATAGTGCTTCAGGTTAGTCTGTGGTGCTATTTGCCTTAATAAGGATGGTAATAATGACTTGACAGTGTATCTGTTTGTATTATTGTGTGTTATTGTTTACTGAAATAAAGCCCAAGGTATTTTTAGAAATATACCTCTTTAAAAAGTCATGGCTGAAAAATACTACATTCCATACTTCGGGGCCTAAAAATTTTTATTTGTATAAAATATTTTATTCTTTAATGAATATGATTAACAAGGGGGCAGCATTCACATTTAAGGTATTGTTTCTTGTTCTGCTAATGCATGGTGGGACTGTATAAGTCTTTCTAAGCCTGGTTTATCTTGGAATTTAAAAAGTAGTATTTAAAGAGACAAACTAGAACAAGCTTGATTGACGGTGGTTTATATACTGCTGCTCTGACATTTGAATTTGAATCATGGATATCTATTTTAGAGAGAAAAGTTTATATGTTAGGTCATAGCAATTATTTCTTGAGTTATTTGTTAGATTAAATTTATGTATACGTTGCATTCAATGGGTAAACATATTTGATGGGCCATTTCTGAAGAATGCAATTTATTAAATCTCAGCATGAAGGGAGGTATTTTTTGCTTATTTTTTGGGAGTGTTTCATTAGGATCTATTAATGGTTGCCTATTAAAGTAACAGGAGAGACTAGAAGAGAAAGGAAAGATATTTAGATGAAAGAGCAAGAAATAATGAATCACTAATACCTAGAAAATATTTCTAATAATTTTCTACACTATTGGATTTCTTGCCATTTTAAAAGAAGCTAGGTACATAGCCATAGCTCTATACAACAATGGTTGGGGGATTAGTTTGAATTTCCTTAGCCATATAGTTTTCCATCTCTTTTGGATGTAAAGCACCGTGCCTCTCTTCAATCACACATGCCATTTTTAATTGTCAAGCTGTGATTAGATCACAGTGCAGGCAACTTTGTCTTAATTTGAAGTGTGATTCAAAGCTGCTTTGTGAGGATTTGCCAACAGTCCTGTAGTTCACCTCTATTTTGGAGAAAATTCACAGATTGGTTATATAAAAAATTCATGATCTCTAACATCAACTGGGATCTCAATGCTATTGAGAAATCCTTTTATGGTTCCTTAGTCATGTCTTTCCTATTTTTCACAGCAGCTACTTAAAATTTCTTTATCCTCTTCAAGTTAAACCCCTCCACTTCCTCCATTATTGTTAACAGATAACCCCACTTTCTCCTTTTCAGAGAAAACAGAACATTGGATGCATACTTCCTCATTCCCTGCTACTGATAAACAACTTGACCTAATACAGCCGTCCTTTTATTTTCCTCCTGTGAAATGAAAGAGGCACTCTTTCTTCCATTTGAGGCTGTTCATTTCACTTAGAGAACACTTCCTTCTTCTATGTCCCCAGATATGTTGCATATCAATGATTTCCTCCTTTTTAAAAATATTTTTAACTTCTTTCCTTTTTTTTTTAAGACGAAGTCTCGCTCTGTCGCCCAGGCTGGAGTGCAGTGGCGCTATCTCGGCTCACCACAACCTCTGCCTCCCGGGTTCAAGTGATTCACCTGCCTCAGCCTCCAGAGTAGCTGGAATTATAGGTGTGCACCACTGCACCTGGCTAATTTTTGTATATTTAGTAGAGATGGGGTTTCACCATGTTGGGCAGGCTGGTCTTGAACTCCCGACCTCAGGTAATCCGCCCGCCTCGGTCTTCCAAAGTTCTGGGATTACAGGCATGAACCACCTCACCTGGTCTTCTTTCCTTTAATACCATAACCTGTATTAGTTATCTTTTGCGGCATAACAACTTACCAGCTTAAAACAACACATATTTATTACCTCACAGTCTCTGTGCATCAGAAATCCGATAGTGACTAAGCTGGGTGATTTTGGCTCAGAGTCTCTCATGAGGTTGCAGTCAAGATGTCTGCTAAGGCTGACAATTATCTGAAAGCTTGATTAGGGTTAGAAAATCCACTTCTAGGATGTCTCACTTAGAGGGCTATTGGCAGGAAGCCTCAGTTTCCTGCCACATGGACCTCTTCAAAGGACTACTTCAGTGTCTTCACAACATGACACTGGCTGCCTCCAGAGCTTAGCAATCCAAGAGAACAAGGAAGAAATTACAATGTCTTGGCCAGGCACCGTGGCTCACATCTGTAATCCCAGCACTTTGGGAGCCTGAGGTGGGTGGATCACCTGAGGTCAGGAGTTCGAGACCAGCCTGGCCGACATGGTGAAACCCGTCTCTACTAATAATACAAAAATTAGCCGGGCATGGTGGTACAAGCCTGTAATCCCAGCTACTCGGGAGGCCGAGGCAGGAGAATTGGTTGAACCCAGGAGGCGGAGGCTGCAGTGAGCCGAGATCGTGCCATTGCACTCCAGCCTGGGTGACAAGAGTGAAACTCCGTCTCAAAAAAAAAAAAAAAAAAAAGAAAGAAAGAAATTACAATGCCTTTTATGACTTAGCTTCATGAAGGAATCACACACCTTCATTTCCATATTATCCTATTGTTTATATAGGTCTGTCCTATTGAATGTGAGAGTTCGGGCATTGTGAAGTGGAAAGAGAACTACACAAAGCCATGAATACCAGGAGGCAGGAATCATGGAGGTGATTTTGGAGGCCGACTCCCATACCTTCCCATAAGCATTTAAACATATTCAGTTTTCTCCTATTGTAAAACAAAACAACAGCACAAAATTACTACTCAAAAACAATAATCAAATCAATAAAATCTCCCTGTAGCAACAACTCCTTCTAATCCTGCCTTATTTTTCTCCTTTTTCTTTTTCTACTTTACATTCGAGCCTCTTGGAAATGTTGTTCATGTGCTCTGTTGCTGTTTCATTACTTGCATTTATTTTTCAATCTGTTTGCAGATAGCATCCTTTCACTTCACTGAAGTACTTCTGTCAAGGTCCTCACTTCCTTGTAGCTGAGTCCAATGGGCATTTTCCAGTTCCTTTTACTATTACTTGACTTATCAGTAGCATTTGATGCTGCTGACCCAGTCACACTCTCTTTTTCCTGAAATACCCTCTTCCAGTAGTTGCTCTGGCATGTTACTCTCCCATATTTCATCCAGTTTCTCTGTCTTGCTCCTTTTCAGTCCCCTTTGCAGAATCCTTTCTTGCTGTCCATTATTTACCATTCTTTAGGTAATATTCAAGGTTTTGCCATACTTTTTTTCTCTATATACTCTCTTGGGTCCTATTCAGCACCGTCATGGCTTTAAGAATTACCTCTATGGTGCTGACTCCCAAATCTACATCTCTAGGTCACAATTATCTTTTTTTTTGGAGCGGGGGTTGGGAGGACAGGGTCTCACTCTGTCACCCAGGGTGGAGTGCAGTGGCGCGATCTCAGCTCACTGCAGACTTCGCCTCCCAGGTTCAAGTGATTCTCCTGCCTCAGCTTCCTGAGTAGCTAGAATTACAGGTGCCTGCCACCATGCTTGAACCGGGAGGATAATTTTTATATTTTTGGTAGAGACGGGGTTTCACCATCTTGGTCAGGCTGGCCTTGAACTCCTGACCTCAAGCGATCTGCCTGCCTTGGCCTTCCAAAGTGCTGGGATTACAGGCATGAGCTGCCGTGCCTGGTCTCACAATTATCTTTTAAATCAAACCCAACAACTTTCTTATCTTTATTTGTTTATCATGCATATATCTTACACTAATAATATCTCAAACCCCATTTAATATCTTCCTTTCAAACTTTCTCCCTCTACTATGTTTCCAGTCTCTGTGAAAGGCATCTTTATCCATGTCAACCTAAAATAATCAAAAGGCTCAGGATCCAGTTAAAAGAGTTTATTCAAGTGCAAAGTGTGAGGGCAGCTGTTTGGAAAGCATTAAGGCTTAACTTTTCCCCTTGGCACAATAAATTTGAAAGGTCCTTAAATTTTGTTCTCTTTTTACATCCACCATGTAGTAAATTCAAGAAACTCAGCACCATTCACACCTGTTCTTTCTCTCACCTCCATCATATCAACCAGCAAGTTGTGATGACTGTAATTTTAAAAATATTTTTTGGATCAGTCCATTTATCTCCATTCCCTTTTCCATTTCCATTTGTTCAAGCCCTTTCGACTTCCTCCCTGGATTACCATAAAACTTCTAAACTGTTGTCTTAGTGTCTACTCTTGCCCTCTTGTAATCCATTCTCCACATTCTCTTACAAAATACAAATCTGAATATGTCATTCTCCTACTTAAAATGCTTCTATTCAATTTCTCTTGTCTGGCAATGCCACATTTAACAATTGTTACAGTTTTTAAATATATTTTAATGTTTAAAGCCTCACTAATTTTCCCTTTTGAAAATTTTGGCTATTCCTAAATCTTTCAAAATGAATACGTCTGTGGAAATAAAGTAGTGCACCAAAGATTCATTCCACACTTTCATTACTGCCCCTCAGGGGAAATATATTTGTAGAGGACAATACCAGAAAAAGGGATATACTTTTTTTTTCTTTTTTTATTTTATTATTATTATACTTTAAGTTTTAGGGTACATGTGCCCAATGTGCAGGTTTGTTACATATGTATACATGTGCCATGTTGGTGTGCTGCACCCATTAACTCATCATTTAGCATTAGGTATGTCTCCTAATGCTATCCCTCCCCCCTCCCCCCACCCCACAACAGACCCCGGAGTGTGATGTTCCCCTTCTTGTGTCCATGTGTTCTCATTGTTCAGTTCCCATCTGTGAGTGAGAACATGTGGTGTTTGGTTTTTTGTCTTTGCAATAGTTTGCTGAGAATGATGGTTTCCAGTTTTATCCATGTCCCTATAAAGGACATGAACTCTTCATTTTTTATGGCTGCATAGTATTCCATGGTGTATATGTGCCACATTTTCTTAATCCAGTCTATCGTTGTTGGACATTTGGGTTGGTTCCAAGTCTTTGCTATTGTGAATAGTGCCGCAATAAACATACGTGTGCATGTGTCTTTATAGCAGCATGATTTATAATCCTTTGGGTGTATACCCAGTAATGGGATGGCTGGGTCAAATGGTATTTCTAGTTCTAGATCCCTGAGGAATTGCCACACTGACTTCCACAATGGTTGAACTAGTTTACAGTCCCACCAACAGTGTAAAAGTGTTCCTATTTCTCCACATCCTCTCCAGCACCTGTTGTTTCCTGACTTTTTAATGATTGCCATTGTAACTGGTGTGAGATGGTATCTCATTGTGGTTTTGATTTGCATGTCTCTGATGGCCAGTGATGATGAGCATTTTTTCATGTGTCTTTTGGCTGCATAAATGTCTTCTTTTGAGAAGTGTCTGTTCATATCCTTTGCCCACTTTTTGATGGGGTTGTTTGTTTTTTTCTTGTAAATTTGTTTGAGTTCATTGTAGATTCTGGATATTAGCCCTTTGTCAGATGAGTAGGTTGCGAAAATTTTCTCCCATTCTGTAGGTAGCCTGTTCACTCTGATGGTAGTTTCTTTTGCTGTGCAGAAGCTCTTTAGTTTAATTAGATCCCATTTGTCAATTTTGGCTTTTGTTGCCATTGCTTTTGGTGTTTTAGACATGAAGTCCTTGCCCATGCCTATGTCCTGAATGGTAATGCCTATGTTTTCTTCTAGGGTTTTTATGGTTTTAGGTCTAACGTTTAAGTCTTTAATCCATCTTGAATTAATTTTTGTATAAGGTGTAAGGAAGGGATCCAGTTTCAGCTTTCTACATATGGCTAGCCAGTTTTCCCAGCACCATTTATTAAATAGGGAATCCTTTCCCCATTTCTTGTTTTTGTCAGGTTTGTCAAAGATCAGATAGTTGTAGACATGCAGCGTTATTTCTGAGGGCTCTGTTCTGTTCCATTGATCTATATCTCTGTTTTGGTACCAGTACCATGCTGTTTTGGTTACTGTAGCCTTGTAGTATAGTTTGAAGTCAGGTAGTGTGATGCCTCCAGGTTTGTTCTTTTGGCTTAGGATTGACTTGGTGATGCGGGCTCTTTTTTGGTTCCATATGAACTTTAAAGTAGTTTTTTCCAATTCTGTGAAGAAAGTCACTGGTAGCTTGATGGGGATGGCATTGAATCTGTAAATTACCTTGTGCAGTATGGCGATTTTCATGATATTGATTCTTCCTACCCATGAGCCTTGTAAATTGGATTCCTAGGTATTTTATTCTCTTTGAAGCAATTGTGAATGGGAGTTCACTCATGATTTGGCTCTCTGTTTGTCTGTTATTGGTGTATAAGAATGCTTGTGATTTTTGCACATTGATTTTGTATCCTGAGACTTTGCTGAAGTTGCTTATCAGCTTAAGGAGATTTTGGGCTGAGACGATGGGGTTTTCTAGATATACGATCATGTCATCTGCAAACAGGGACAATTTGACTTCCTCTTTTCCTAATAGAATACCCTTTATTTCCTTCTCCTGCCTAATTGCCCTGGCCAGAACTTCCAACACTATGTTGAATAGGAGTGGTGAGAGAGGGCATCCCTGTCTTGTGCCAGTTTTCAAAGGGAATTCTTCCAGTTTTTGCCCATTCAGTATGATTTTGACCGTGGGTTTGTCATAGATAGCTCTTATTATTTTGAGATACGTCCCATCAATACCTAATTTACTGAGAGTTTTTAGCATGAAGAGTTGTTGAATTTTGTCAAAGGCCTTTTCTGCATCTATTGAGATAATCATGTGGTTTTTGTCTTTGGTTCTGTTTATATACTGGATTACGTTTATTGATTTGCGTATATTGAACCAGCCTTGCATCCCAGGGATGAAGCCCACTTGATCATGGTGGACAAGCTTTTTGATGTGCTGCTGGATTTGGTTTGCCAGTATTTTATTGAGGATTTTTGCATCAATGTTCATCAAGGATATTGGTCTAAAATTCTCTTTTTTTGTTGTGTCTCTGCCCGGCTTTGGTATCAGGATGATGCTGGCCTCATAAAATGAGTTAGGGAGGGTTCCTTCTTTTTCTATTGACTGGAATAGTTTCAGAAGTAATGGTACCAGCTCCTCCTTGTACCTCTGGTAGAATTCGGCTATGAATCCATCTGGTCCTGGACTTTTTTTGGTTGGTAAGCTATTGATTATTGCCACAATTTCAGAGCCTGTTATTGATCTATTCAGAGATTCAACTTCTTCCTGGTTTAGTGTTGGGAGGGTGTATGTGTCGAGGAATTTATCCATTTCTTCTAGATTTTCTAGTTTATTTGCGTAGAGGTGTTTGTGGGATATAATTTTTTTTAACCTGAGATTTGACTCAAAACCCCAGGGAAGTCCTGAAGGCTAGTGAGTTAGGTTAGTTCTGGAGGACTTTTTTTCCCTAGAAGAGTCCGATCAAAGTGCACTCCTTTTCCCTCAAGCTTTCTCTGGTTCCCACATAGCTGTTTAAGGGGAAAGAAGTCAATGAGGTATAGGTGGAGAGAGTGCCTCTTCCCCCAAAAGTGAAATACTTGAGTTCTATCTTATGTCTCCAGCATCATGGAAGTTAGACATTCTCAAAAGATACCTAGCACTATAACCCAAAGATTACCTTGGAATTTGTCTAGTTTACAAGAAGACTCTTCCTTCTTTTGGACACAGAGAATGGGGAGAGGGAGGGATGAGGAGCCTTCAGAATTTTCCTCTAGAATTCATAGTGGTTTGTTTTACTACCTTTCTTCAAGAAACTGGCATTGGAATTGTGCTAACATCAAATTCAAAAATATATTTCTTTGTTGGATGCTAATTATTGAAGAGGAAAATTTCATTAACAATATGTTTACTGATAACCCAGGGGTGAATTTTTTGTGTCTGTTTCTGGCTTCTTAAAATTAAAGCTGGAGACTTAGCACATAGAGCAACCTGATAGAGGTGATTTCAAGGCCATTGTGCTTTATATAACTCCAGGGGATGCTATTCAAACAGACTATAAAGTATGTGTGTGTGCCTTTCACACAAATTTCTCTGCATAATGCCCATGGAGTTTTCAAATGTAGTAGTGGCCCAGGTGAGTCTTTGAGGGACTAAACTAATATGGTCCAACTATGTAGACTTTTGGTGGTCCAACTTGATTCTTATCTTTATTTTTATAGTAATGTGAAAGTGTCTTTTTCTTAGACTTTGTAAATAGTTTAGAGCATGTAGAGAAAAAAAGGCAGATCGTTTTCTTTTAGGGCAATTTGTCTCAAATTTTCTTGCCTAGGTCTGTAAAGAAAGAGGAAAACAGACAATTTGAGGTTGTATTTTTTGACAAGGGCATAGAATCCTTTCTATGAATGACCGAAGGCAGGTCCGCATGGGATAAAAACAGATAAGAAGGTAACAAAGTTAGGATTCTATTCTGAAATGTCAGGAGCCTAATCAGTGTGCTGGCTTGAGTGGAAAACTGGACGATTTTTATCATCATTCATTAATTTATTCAACAAATATTTATTCATTAAAACTATATGCACTATGGTGAACACAACAAATATGCTCCTTATCCTGATGGAGACTTAATAGAGTCTAAGGACAAGTAAATGGGCAACTAATGAAGTGTAATAAATGCTATCTTAAAGTAGAGGAATGTACTTGACCTAGACTTAGATGGCTAGTACCACAGAAGACTTTCTAGAGGAAATGACATTCAGGCTGAGATGTGAAGGATGAATAGGGATTAGCAAGACAAAGGAGATATGGATGAATGCTCTAAGCATAGCAATATGGGATAGATTGTACTCAACTCTGTTGAAGCAAAAGGTAGGAGAGTTTTATAAGCATTAGAGTGAGCTATTGGAAGAGTATTGGAGGGCATTAGGGAGTAGATTGGTCAGTGTGATTAGGCCATGTATGTTGCTCATTGGTGCTTACTGAAGTTAGATTTCTACCTTCCCACAGACACTGAGAGATAGAAGCTGTCTTTCTTGATGATTACATTTCAAAGGGATGGCTCTTAAGTTCTTGAGAAAGACTTTCCTAGATTGTGTTTACAATCTCAAAGGAGCAGAAAAAAGAACTGACAATTGAAAGTTTTCTGAAAGTGAATACTGTAAGAAGAGAGATTGGGGGCTTATATTGAGGAGAAACTTGTCTAAAGTTGAGTTAAGCAGAAGGGAATGCTAAGGCTGTTTGGTCATGTTAAAAATAAAGTTAGAAAATAACTGTTGATAATTTTGAGACTAAGTTTTAAATATTTAAGGAGCTGGGGTTGTTGAGTTTTTGTAACTAATTATTTGAATTGCAAAGGTATTACACAGTATTTCAAACCTCTCTAGACAGTCTGCTTAAGTGTAACATTATTCTTTTTACATTTGTAGTAATATGAAACTGTCTTTTATTTTAGGAGTTGCATTTAGATTGAATGGAAATTTTTTCTTTCTTCAAACTCATTTCCATATCACTGCGAAGATAATTTTTCTAAATGAGATATTTGATGTTACAAGCCTTCTGTGATCCTTTCTCTTCAATTTCAGAATAAAATCCAAACTCTCCAGCATGATATTCAAGGTCTTTCTTAACAAAGATTCTATTCACCTTTCTAGCCATCACTTTCACCCTTTACGGTTTCTACAGCCCTTTATTTTTCAAAGGTTTATGCAGTTTCCTCAGCCTAAGTTGCTGCTGTCTCTTTTCTTTTTGAAGATAATTCTTTCAACTGGAATGACCAAAATATGTCTTGGCATCTATCAAGCTGTATTTTTTTTCTTTGTCCCTGATTAGACTGCAAGCTCCTTGAAGGCAGGAACTGTAACTTTCATCTCTTTTTTCCCTAGTCAAGTAGAGTGGCTGACAAGTAATTAATACAAGCCTTTGTTGTATAAATGAATGGACAAAGGTGGGCAACTAATTTCTTTGAGAACATTATGGTTTGCTATTTGGTGACTTATTGAATTATTGTTAATAAAATAAAGAAATTTTCCTGTTAACTCTTTATTGGTAATTTTATTCTTTGTTCTTGCAACTAATCTAAAAAGAGAAGACATAATAGCACTTAAACATCCATAGTTAATTAAACTAAAACATTAATCATTGTTTTTCTGGAGATATCATCTGGTTTATAATGGGTTAAGGAAGTAAATATGTTAGCAAATTGGAATCTCTACTTTTAGTAAAAGACTGAAAAATGATGTATCATCCTTGAATTTTTTTCTAATAGATAAGCTGCTCTGTGGGTAGAAAAACTTTAGAAAGTTTGGAGAGTGTCCAATTCAAATGAAGCAGTGTTCAGTCTATTTAATTAAAAAAACCAGATGGATTATCTGGCCTGCTGATGGCTAGAAGCTTTGTGAAGATAACATCTCTTTTTACTCAGAAGGAAATAGAAGGGGAGACTACCTATTGAAAAAGTCTTTTATTTTTATCAACCTCCTCAGAGTCTGTTCTCAGCACACTGCTGACTTTTAAAAAGATTGGATAGGAATCAGAGAGGATTAAGGGCGAGTCCTCTAAAACATGGTAAAAATCTGTTGCATTTTTTAGATGACAGAAAGTCTTAAGCGTGCCATTTAGGAGCTCACTTCCAAATTTATATTATGCTTATTTATATATTTTATATATTTCTTATTTTATTTCAGGACAACTTGTCCATTTAGATAGTATTCATGGCATCAGAGAGCTACTTTTTCTGGAATTTCCGCTATATAAGAATTTTCTATTGTTCTCTAAGTCTTTTAAAAAAATTTTGGTAGGTTTTAGTAAGTGTGCTATTTATTCATTCATGAGTTAAACAAATACATATTGATATAGATTTAGTTCTTGCTCACATTGAACTTACAGTCTAGAAGGGAGATAGGCTTTAATCAAATGATCTTACAAATGAATTTGAACTTATAATTATGATCAATACCATAAAGGACTTATGTATGGTATCTTGAGGGCAGTCATTTGAAGGATGAGTAGAAATTAATCAAATAATTGTGAAAGTGGTGGTGAAAGTGGTGGGAGGTACTGGAAGACAGTATTTGAGCTGAGGGAGCATCATATGCAAAGGACCAATGGTGGAGGGGCACATAAGGTTCAAATTATGAAATAAAGCCATTGTAACTGGAGGGCAGACATAGCTCCATGTCATGTTGGGACATGATGGAGTTATGCTCAGACCTGACCTTGCAGAGTTTTGAAGACCATGTTAAGGATATTGATCTTTATCAAGAGAAATGGAAAGTCACTGAAGTATTCTAAATAGGACAGTTGACATAGTAAGATTTGCATTTTGATGAGATCATTCTGGCTGCAAGTGAAGAATGGAAGGAAAAGAGTCATGCCTAGAGACTAGTTAGGAAGCTCTTGTGAGATTACAGGTAAGAGATAGTGGGAATTTGGACTTAGGTGGACAAGGTTTGCCCCATACAGTTGTATAGCTAAAGCACTGCACAAAAGCTCCCAACTCTACTTACTCACAAGACTACATCTATTCAAAGGGAGTGTCAGTTGATGATGGATGAGAAATGTGAATTAAGAGATAAGGAATGTGAAGATGACTCCTGAGTTATGGACTAAGCCACTAGATAGATGGCGATGTTACTCAATATATGTGGTTGAATTTGTAACTTGAAGAATATCTTTCTATGGGTTGATATATAAGTTGTTTTTGCAATATACACCCAAATACTCTCTCTAGCACCATCGTCTACTATTCGTCTGGATGTACAGAATAGCCTAGCCATAGTAATGATGCAGAGTTCCTGAGAATTGAAAGGCAATTTCATGCTTCCATGCCTTTGCTAATGCTATTTTCCCTGACTAGATTAGAATAGCTTTCCCCTTTTCAGACTGAAAAATTCCTAATTGAAAATTTAAGGCCTATCCAAAGAAGACCTAATCTATGCAGCTTCTCACCACCTCCTTCTGCCCAAGGAAGAATGAATTGTACCTTCTTATGTTGTCCCTGAACATCTTGTACATGCCTTTCATACCACTTAACCAATTACCAGTTGACATCTTCCATTAATTCATGGACACCTTGAGAGCAACAACTTTTTCCTTCTCTCTCTCTCTCTCTTTTTAAAGAGATTAGTTTTCTTTTTCTTTTTCCTTTTTTTTTTAATCACACAGTTTAAAGGGTCATCTAATAAACCACAACTTGTTTCAAAAAACAACAGACCCCTCTATCCTCTTGCTTCCCATTTTCAGAGACAACCAATTCCAACAATTTAACCATTTGCTTTTGACCATGTATTACCAAATATTTGAACAACAAACTTGTATTGTTTATTTTTCAGTTATAGGTATTACCTATTGACTCCTTTCTATGAGGGATGATAGCTTCTTTTTGTTTAAATGAAAGATTTAATGTTTTTCCTTACCCTCTACCCCAAGCATATATATTCAGTAGTGTATACATATGCCGTCATACACTTCTTCTCCCTCATCCTCTCAATCAGGTTATATTATAATTTTGGTTAGATAAAAATTAAATGTTTACATTGCTATGACTTTGTATTTTCTCTTGAAATCTGAACCATGCAGTAAGCATGTATGCACAGCTTTCTGTTTTCCTTGAGGTTAATAATACTCTTTATTGTTTGTTTTGTTTTCTATGTACTTATTAATTTATCTTTTCTCGATATGTTCAAACACATCAGATATTCCATCAATTTCATCTTCTTAAGAAGCTGCACAAAAAGTGTTGAAAATGCCTTTATTCTATTTTTACATATAACTGGTAGTTTGGCTATTATGGAATTGTAGCAAATAATTCTTGGAAATAATAAAATCTAGGAAATGGTTTTCAAGTCATTGTGCCCTGACCTTCAGCTTCCAGTGTGGCACTTGAGAAGTCTGACTTTATTCTGATTCTTGATCCATTGTATGAAACTTCTCTTGGGAGCCTCATAAAAGATGGGCCTGCAGTAGTCAGAGAAATTCTTACATTGACTTTCAATACACAAATAGGCATGTTGGCATTCTGGGGAGAACATGAGTTAGACACACTTTGTTCAAATCTTGGCTCTGCCTGTAACTGGCTGAGTGACAGTGGGAAAGTGCTTTAATGTGCCCGATCCTCAGTTTCCTCAGCTGAAAATGGAAGAAATGATATCCGTCAGGTGAAGTTAGGTAAGCATTGGAGCTAAGGAGACCTATAGAAAATATTTTACCAAAGGTCATTATTATTCTTCTTTTTGTATTACCATAAAAAGATAATCAGCAACTATTTCTGAAGACGTTGATATTTTACTGAATTTCAAGTAACTGCACAAAGATAAACCATGACCTTTCAATTAGGCAGAATTTTGTCTTTCCTTTCTTTCTTTTTTCTTGTATAATGTAAGTCCTTCTCCAAAGTCCTTAGAATTATATTTTAAATTCCTTTAAAGTTTTTTTGTGATTATAGAAGTAAAATATGTTCATTGTAAAATATCTAGCAAATATAGAAGCAGAAGGAATTAGGAGCTCAGATGTTAATTTATTGGTTTATTTCTACCTAATACTGATAGAACAGGGAAGATGACTTGGGAGGTCAATAGCTGCATATGCAGATGTTCCTCATGAATATGAGTCGTATTTATGTCCTATGGATTAAAATACTAGTTGATTGAACTCTTAGTTACTGCATTTCATAAAAATAGGAGATGTGCTTCAATAGAGCCAAATTAATTTGAGTAGAGTATGCTAAATCTAATATAATGAAAGAAAGAGAAAAACACTCATATAAACCAGTGAAAATAGTAGTTAATGATGATATCATGTATGACTTGGAGAAAAGAGTGAAGAAGATGCTTTCTATCGATGATACAACAATTACAAAGAGATCAAGACTGCTACTTGTGTCCTCAGATTTCTCCTTAGCATTATATTAAAAGTGAATAATCAACAAAGGAA
This sequence comes from Pan paniscus, assembly GCF_029289425.2. Taxonomy (NCBI): domain Eukaryota; kingdom Metazoa; phylum Chordata; class Mammalia; order Primates; family Hominidae; genus Pan; species Pan paniscus. Next base: position 46,532,111 of record NC_073264.2, read on the forward strand.
ACTTAGGAAACATTGGTGATTTCAAACTGAGGACTGAAATATAATTGGGTAACAGAATATGTTATCCAAAAGAATAGACATGTTAATGAAGGGGCAGAAAGGCTGTAATACCTTTACTCCGCTACGTATGTTATAAGGGCCACAGCCAGCACTCTTATAACAAAAGACAGGTTAACAAGAGAAAAGCTTAACAGATTTATTTAATCAAAGTTGCATGTGACATGAGAGCCTTCAGAAATGAAGAGCCAAAGACTCTGGGAAAATTGTCAGTTTTTATGCTTAGGTTCAATTAAGTATAGACAACTGTGTAGAAATGTGATTAGACACAAAGGATATAGGCGGACCAAGCATAGTGGCTCATTCCTGTAATCCCAGCACTTTGGGAGGCCGAGAGGGGAGAATCATTTGAGCCCAGGAGTTCAGGACCAACCTGGGCAACATTGTAAGACATCTTCTCTATTAAAAAAGTTAAACGGGTATGGTCTAATGGTAATAGACTAAGGCAGGAAACCCAGCAAAGCCTATTTGTTCAGATTCGTCTTGACCTCTTTGTATAGCATTTCTTCCTCCCAGGTGTAGGGCAGGACCTCTTCTGGAACACGGGTCTTAGGACTACTATCAGGCAAGGTAGGACAGAGATTTCTTTTTGCCGGCTCTTTACACAGAAAGGTGGGGGAAGTTTAGGGCAATATTTCTAGTTTCTATGACCCACTATGGGGAAGAGGAGTTCAGTTTTTATGGCCTGCCTTGGAAGAGGGGAGAACGGGAGACATGAGGACAGGAGAAGGTTAGAGAGGGGCTTTTAAGGCCCTTCCAATGTCCTCCAGTTTAAAGTAGTAAGCATGCTAAACACCATGCTTTGGGGTATTGTTTTCTGAGCCCCAACATTAGGAAGGTGCAGGGGAATGTTGCTGTGGGCAATTACAAATATGCCTATCAGAAAATCTATTGTTAAAGAGATAAAAGAAAAGAAACAATTGTATTGTGTAATTTTACTATTGGTCACATTGCCAAATGACAGAATAGATGGTAAGTTTGTATTATCAGATCACAAAACTCCATAATGGTGAGCTACGGTAGTGATGGATATTTTCAGCTGTTGGAAACATTCTAAACCTCTTATAAACCAAGAACATTTGACATGTTCTTGACTGGCTTTAGTGATAACTTCAGCTAACTGAATAAGAGATCCACTAGCTGGAACTTAATTCTGACCAGAGAGAGTTTTTTTCGGGTGATGAGTAAGGGAAAATATTTATCAAGTACTTAATGTGGCAGCCACTTTATATACATTGTATTTCTTAATTCTCCCAGTAATTTTATGAGGCAGCTAGTAGAATATTAGCTTCACTTTTCAAATGATGAAATCTGGGCTCAGGGAAGTAATGTAACTTGTTCATGGCCAAGTTATGAGTAAAATGCAGAATTACAATCCATGTCTTCCTGACTCAGCCTATTGTCTGTGACTGCATAACTGCAGACTTAATGACAACCAGTGAGAGAAGACTGGGCATGATGAACAGCATAGATTTTAGGAAGGCAGATTTTACAAAGTTGAGAGGCAAAATATAGGCATAATTACATAGCATGAGTCCCTGAAAGAGATATGAGCTAGAAGTTTAGATATTATCAAAGAGTCAGCTTTTGTCATATGATTAAAATGAGGAAGAAGAGGCAGAAGCGCCCAAAGAAATCAACATGGAGACACTGAAGATTCTCAAATGAGATCAGATTTTAAAATCCATGAACAAAAAGAGAGAAAGAAGAGCACATGACTAAGGATGAATGAGAGACTGCCAGAGACTTTTAAGAATAGCATCAGAAGGCCTATATCTTCAAATGACTTGAGTCTTATAGAAATATGATGAGGCTAAAAAGGCCTTTTAAAAATTTAGGGTATAGGCCAGTCAAAGAAGTGACATGTCCTGCTCAGGACTGATGGAAAAACAGATGGGTGAAAAAGAGAAGAGAGAATTCACAAATCCAATTTTGCCTTTATGTCCTCTGTAAGGAAAATGATCTTAAAATAATCTTATAATTAGTAAGGATAAAACAAGTATTTTAAAAGGGACAGTAGGCATCCTATTACAATCTCTTCACTTTCTTAGGGTTCTTCACTTTTTTTTTTTTTTTTTGAGACAGAGTCTCGCTCTGTCGCCCAGGCTCGAGTACAGTGGTGTGATCTCGGCTCACTGCAAGCTCCACCTCCTGGGTTCACGCCATTCTCCTGCCTCAGCCTCCTGAGTAGCTGGGACTACAGGTGCCCACCACCAAGCCCGGCTAATTTTTTAAATATTTTTAGTAGAGTCTGGGTTTCACCATATTAGCCAGAATGGTCTTGATCTCCTGACCTCGTGATCCACTCACCTCGGCCTCCCAAAGTGCTGGGATTACAGGCCACCATGCCCAGCCTGGGCTCTTCACTTTCTTAGAGGGCCTCTAAGGCCTAAGAAAGTGAAGAGATTGTTAAGAGGATACCTACTGTCTGCAAGTGAATTCAGCCTTCATAATGACCTCTGAAAGGACTTAGAACTGAACTGCTATCAGTGTCTTGGTGTCTTAATTCAGTAGCACTGGTTGCCCTGCAGCCAGGAACACTGACTCAACAAGTTAAAGTGGAATTACCACTGCAGTATAAACAATCAAGTGGGCTGTGTTTTGAGCTAAGGTTGGGAGGTTAGTAGATTTAGTCATCAGCACCAAGCAAAAGACAAAAATGAATAAAAGGGTTAAAGACTAGGTAAGACATTTGATCTGGCAGTGATGAAAATCATGAGTGCGCAGTATCAGCCCTGGAAATTACTACACAAATGACAGGTGCATTTTGTGATTTTGAAGGCAGGATAGTGAATGGGAAAATAAGCTGATATTGAACAGCGTTAGTAGATGCTGAGGGTAACTGAAAACTACAGTCCCGAAGGGAGCTGAAAAGAAGTTAAAGTTGTCAAGGTTCAGGGAGATTGGACTGGGGCAGCAAATGTGGGACCAATTCAAATAATTCTCTAGGATTGTTTTAAAAGCTGATCCTTCTTGTCCCAATGGCAGGATATTTTATTTCTCACAATTTTAAGCACAGTTTAAAAAACTATTTGAAATGTACCATTTTACAATGTTCATTATTAGAATAAATGAACTTTTTAAAAACACATTTCAAGTCTCAAAAATCTTAAACTTAGAATTTCGAGAGCTCACATGTAAGCAACTTCATTCTGAAAACCATATGGGAAAAAGAAGTATTTGTCAAAAATAGTTCAATGATACTGTGAAATAAAGATATCAGAAACAATGACTTGCTTTCCTCTGCTTCAGATGGCCCCGTGATGTGAATTCTTAGATTGCTATAGTGAATTCCAAATATAGCAGTGTCAACTTGGATAATATACAGTCATGTGTTGCTTAATACAGGGATATGTCCTGAGAAATGCATTCTTAGGTGATTTCATCGTTGTGTGAACATCATAGAGGGTACTTACACAAACCTAAATGATATAGCCTACTATACACCTAGGCTGTATGGTATAGCCTATTGTTTTTAGGCTACAACTTGTACAGCATGTTACTATACTGAATACTGTAGGCAGTTGTAAGCAATGGTATTTGTATATGTAAATATATGTAAACATCGAAAAGGTACAGTAAAAATACAGTATTATAATCTTACAGGACCACCATCATACACAAGGACCATTGTCAACCCAAACATTATGTGGTACATGACTGTCCTTTAGTTTCTCTGGGTCTCACTCTCTATATCTATATAATAAAGGGTATAGCCTTGATGAGCCCTCTCTCTCTTTGTCTCTCTTTTTAGCTTTTACATTCTATGGTTTTCTGAGGTAGCCCAGAAATCAAGGTCTTATCAAAACAAGTGCAATCCATGTAAAATAAACTGGCAAAAGGAGTGTATTGACCTTGTGACATCTTAAGTTCTTGCTGGCGGTTGACAGTTGGTTTCAAAGCATCCAGGTGTGAGAGTGAGCCTAGAAGGAATGTCAGGTCACAGAGAGAAACCAGGGCCTACAGAGGTTAGGAAAAGATTGAAATTTAAAAGAAAAAAGGTCACAAGTATGCCTGGAGATTAATGAGTCTAATTTATTTTAGATATTTCTAAGTTCAAGAGCTTATTATTTATTTCCCTCCTTTCACGAGCTACTGCTTTTTCCTTTGTCAGCTAATTTTGGTATATGTTATATTACTTCTTGGCTCTCCAACCCAATATTACTCTTTAAGCTTTAAAGTCTTAATTTCCTTTTATTTCTTCATTTTTGAATCTTGGCTCCAGCATCCTGGAAATGGTTCCAAAGGCACCTTGTCAGCACCATTCAAGCCTCAACTATCTGAAGCAATAATAAACAAATTCCATCTTTTCTTCAGGGGAACACAAGAGAACCTTCAAAGTACAGTGTACTCAGTATCAAGAACCGTGAAGGGTCTAAGGTTTTGCCTGTTTGCAAATTCACAGGTTAGCTTGTACAGTTTCATGAAGGTTGTCAGAAGACCCAAGATTCTCTAGTCAGATAAAAAAGATCTGTTACTCACAGATCAGCTGTTATTCAGAGCACAAGTGTCAGCATAGCTTCATGTTCCCCTTCATTTCCCAAGTCCTACGGCAGTTACATGGAGGTAGGCCCAGGTGGTTGCTGCACAGTGCTTTTGCAGGATTTTGAGGAATCTGAGTTTAGAAACCCCAATTTTTTATAAGGGACTGTAAGCAAATCTTCTCAAACTTTGCCCTGGGGGGAGCTCCCTTTACTACACTGAACAACATGTTTATTATATAAGCATCCTTGAAAAGATAGGTCAGTGCCCTGGCCTGCAAGAAACTTAAGAGACCATGAAGAATTGTCTCTCACCACCCAGTTTCACAGAGTCCTTGCAAACTTAATAAAAAATAATAATAAAAGGCAAAATAAGATGAGCACTGGCTTTCAAGGTTTATTTAAAATATTTTCCCAGTTTTACATTTGTACTCAATTATTTAAATCTATTTCTTAAACAAAATATATAATATGTAAATTATGTATGTATATAATTTTAACTGTCATATTCCCAATTGTGTATTCTGTGGCAATTTCATGCTTACCCAGTGGAAGAAAAGCAGAAAATATTCATAGGATGAAAGTCCATAAAATAGTTTAATATAACAACATTTTTATTCAACTTAAATTTAGAGCATAGGGTAAAAGAATCCCCTCAGTAAAAAGTTTTGCCTTCTTACTTATATTACATCCTTTATTCTTTAGTTTATAGTAAAATATTTTAATGTTACAGAGTTCCAAGAACAAAACATTTCCAATGTGCAACTGTAATTCTCTTGAACAAATCACTCTTTATTTTTTATTTTTATTATTTTTTACAAATCACTCTTTATTAAATACGGGCTGTGGAAGTGACGAGAGTGGTGGTGTTGATGTGCTCAAAAGCCAGGACCTCATAAATGACATAACAAAGAAAATAAGAAAATATACTTCACAAGTCCTAGCCTCTGGGAAAAACATTTTGATAACCCTCGTTGTGGGCATATGTTAAATTATACCCTTCCTTATCTCTGTCTCTGGGTTGTAAGTCAGTCCCAAGTAAAAATAATTTATCCCTGAAATAGATATGTTAATAATTTAAAACAATATTTATGCCAACAGTTCTCAAGACCATTGTGATTCAGTGTACATGGGAATGTAAACCATCCTGGAAAGGATTAAATGTTGAGGTTTTCACATTCCCTCATACCTAGGTGAAACATCTAATCAGTCCATCTAGTCAGGCTCCATATATACCACACAGTCCTGCTTCAAGAAGAAATTTCAAAAAAAAATTATACTAATTTTATCAGAGGAAATGTGTATTTCCCATGAAGCAAATTTTGAAACCCCTGGACTCATGTTAAAAAACATTTTCAGTACAATCACAGAGACTGAGGGAGAAAATTTGACACCTGCATTTTAATACAGAGTTACTCATAGATAAGAACATTAAGTTGGAAACTTCGTTTATGCCTAGCCTCCCTTTCAGAAAAGGCCAGTGAAAAAATATAACGGACATTACCATTCCCAGCAGAGGGCAGAGTGATTTAACAACCTTGTGCCAGTGGCCAGGTATAATTGGAAACCCGTGGGGACCTCACCTAGAGATCTGCCCCTGTCATGCCAGTATCCCTATTGCTCACAGTCACCTTATCCTCTGGGCAGAAAGAGGAGGGAAGCCCCATCTCATATTGACCTCCCTTGGTCTCCTTGAGGTCTGGCACAATTCCTTTTCCAACACGGTTAGCTGCTGCTTTTTCACGCCTGCTGTCAAAAATAGTTTGGGCTGAGAGTGCACAGGGATTATATGTCCCAGCTTCATTACATTCAGGTTTTCTACACATGTTCTAATTCTTTAGCTATCCTGGCTCTAACCGTTACGAAACCTTGCAGAAGCACTCCTTGCTCTCTGTCTTCCAAGCTTTTATATTTTTGGCCAGCACTATGGACCTTGCAGAAAGCCCTTGCTAAAGGAACTTTGTGTTTTGGACATGTGGAAGTCGAGCCTTTCTTCCTTCCTTGCCCTGGGGAAAATTCTTGCAGTTTCATCATTTGAAAATCTCTCTGCAAGTTTCCTCAGCGACCTGAGAAGCCTTCCTTCTCCATCCCTCCCCCCGCCAATTTTTCAAATGGATCAGATATAAACTAGCTTGTAATTAGCATCTATCTTCTTGGGAAAATCCATCCCAGAGAATGTACCAGGCCCAGTTCCAGTTCTGCACCCTCCTCAGTGCAGGCCAGTGAGCTCTGTTACCTGGCCCCACAGAGTGATTCATCTCCCCATCCTCCCTTGGAGGTTGGAAGGACAGGCTGGGCAAACCAAACATCTATCTGCCCAGGTTATTTGGAATCCTTACACAGGAGTAAGCTGGTTAATAGCCCCCTTCTCCCCAGTGGGGGATTCCAGGTACTTGGTGTTTCCTTCTAAGCAGTGATGCTAACAAGTAGACCGGGAAAGACAATTTGGGCTTTAACTATATAATTTATCACTTAATTTTGGCTTATCCAGAGTTATTGGGAGAAGTAGGGTCATCGGTTGGACCTACAGAGCATTTGTAAGAATTTAAAAAAGCCTCCCTTTCCACCAGGCTGATGCTGGCCTGATGAGTTCCATGCCCAGTGCTCAGCCTGGCAAATGGATTTCAGCCCCCACACAACCACTGGCCATGCATCCTTGGCCAAGGCCTCATTTAAGCTGCAAGAATGTAGAGATTCAGTTAATTTTGTGTTACATTTTTATAGTAATGACATGATGTAATGTAGTAGTGAGTTTATTTCAAAGGCAAAGTCATTTTAATAGTTTTACAAATGACTCTAGTCTCCTATTTATGGAATCAGTAAGGGTCTCAAGTAATCACCTCAATTTTTCAATTGTACTTCATTGAATTTTATGAAGGGAATATATGCTTTTGTATATTCACAGTTTTGGGATTCATCAAGGTCTTAGAACATATCTTTGCACATAACAGAGTTCTATGGTATTTTCAAAGCATTTGAATGACCCTATATTCCTTTTCTTTATTGTAAGGCTACTCTATATAATGTAAGATTGGGTCTGTTTTATTTTTTCTTTTTCATTTTTCTTTAGACGAAGTCTTGCTCTGTCACCTAGCCTGGAGTGCAATGGCATGATTACGGCCCACTGCCCCCTCAACCTTCCAGGAATGCTTGAGCAATCCTCCCACCTCAGCCTCCCAAGTAGTTGGGACTACAGGTATGTACTACTATGCCTGGCTAATTTTTTTACTTTTATTTTTGAACAAACGGGGCCTTCCTATGTTGCCAGGGCTGGTCTCGAACTCCTGGGCTCGAGCAATCCTCTTGCCTTGACCTCCCAAAGTGCTGGGATTGCAGGTGTGAGCCACCACACCCAGCCAGATTGGATCTATTTTAATATTATTTTACTTAAAACATTACATATCTTCTTTTTTCACATTCAAAACATCTAAAGAGACCTAATTTATACATGTATGAGGTTAAACCAGTAGGGGTAGCAAATTTCTGCTTTGTTTTCTATAAAACCATGAAAATTAAATGTGCTGTTGTTAATCATTAATATAGTGGGCATATTTATAATAAAAAGGTATGTATTTTATACAAATATGCAAACTAACAGGCTGTATCTTACATCAGACAGTTGTATAATGAGGATAATAAATCGTAGGGTATTAAAATACATGACTTCTGAATATTTTTGGGTAAATTTCCAAAATACATTGTCTATTGTCTGGTCTCAGAATATAATACCCCAAAGCATGGCATCTTGGTATACTAACTATTTTGAACTGAAGGAGATTGGAAGAGCCTCAGAAGCAGAGACTCTGACCTTCTCTTGCCCTCTTGTCTCCTGCCCTTTTTATTCCTCCGAAGTGAGGCACGGGAACCCGAATTCCTCTTTTCCAAGGTGTGTTATAGACACTAGAACTTCTATTCTCCAAAGCAAGCCATAAAACCTAAAATGGTCACTCTCTGACCTTCTCCCTTCTCCCTTGAAGACCTTCATTCCAGAGGGGTCCCACCCCATAATCTAGGGGGAGTAATGTTACACAAAGAGGCCAAGAAGAATCTGAATAAATGCGCCTTGCTAAGTTCCCCTAGTTTATTACTGTTAGATCATAGTGTTTTTTTGTCCAGTAACATTTCTACATGGCTGTCCATTCTTCATTGAATACAAGCACAAAAATACAGTTTTCCCTGGGTCTTTGGGTCTTCATTTCTGAAGGTTCCTGTGTCAAGTAAAACTTTGATTACATAAATTTATGATTTTCTCTTTAAAAATTTTATTATTATTATTATTATTATTTTTGAGACAAGATCTTGCTCTGTCACCCAGACTGGAGTGCAATGGCACAGTCACAGCTCACGGCAGCCTTAGCCTCCCAGGTTCAAGCAATTTTCCTGCCTGAGCCCCCTGAGTAGCTGGGATTATAGGCATATACTGTGCCTGGCTAATTTTTAAAAATTTTTGTGGAGAGAGCGTCTCACTATGTTGCCCAAGTTGGTGTTGAACTCCTGAGCTTAAGCAATCCTCGATTTCCCAACGCTCTGGGATTACAGGGATGAGCCACGACACCAAGCCCTCTTCTCTTGTTAATGTGTCTTTTGTTATAAGGGTGTCAGCCTTGGACCCTGATATGAGTGAGGAAAAGATATTACATCTTTTTACCCCTATACTATCTAACATAAAGCTTAGCTCTTTATTGAAGAAATCTGTTGATGTACATGATGTTGAAAGGAGCCAGGCACATTCCTCAGCCCCGGGCTCAAAACAAACAAGCCCAGTACAAACACATCCCATCCTCCCATCCCACCACATATCGCCATATATCTCTCAAACTTCCTGAGCCCAGTACAAACACCACCAGGAAAGTCTCCGATAAGGGGACAGCCGTTCAAAGTTTTACTGAAAGAGCGGGAACCAAAAGAATTCCTTTGTTCCCCTGTAACTTTCAGGCTATAAAAAGCAAACACTCGCATTGTTCAGGGCCCTCTTGTATGCTGTGGAATGGAGGGACCAGGTTCAAACTTGTAGTAAAGATCCTTGCCGCTTGGCTTTGACTCTGGACTCTGGTGGTCTTCTTTGGGGAACTAACGGTCTGGGCATAACAATGTACAGTTCCAAGGAATTGAATGTGTATTAAAAACAAATAAGGAAGCAATTATCCTGGAGTAATTTGGCCTCTTTAAACAGTATACATGGTAATAATTGAGTAATTAAGGAATTTAATGCAGGTGAGTTGTAAACTAATTTAGCTATGAGCATCAACATCTTAAACCACAACTGCAGGAAATGCTTTATAAATTAAGCACCTTTTGATAACTTGAACTGTCTTTGTAATTCATTATTCTTCACTCCCCATTTAAAAAAAAATCTTTAAAAGCAGATGACATGCTGGGATGCCATAAAATTTCCCTCGTAATCAGTCTATAATGGTAAAGGTCACATTTCAATACCCGCAGTATAAAAGCAGTGCACTCAAGAGCTTGAGTTTAATGTTTTACCAGCATAGCATGGGGTAACAGTTAATGTTTTTATTTTAAATAAAAGATTGGAATTAACTTTTTAAAAAAATGCTAGACTCCTGGCTATGAATATATACTAACTGATGAGGTGAAAAAGAATGTTTTATTGTGATTAAGAGCTAGAGATGAAGGCAGTTTAAATTAGTTTTTAGAGCAGTTTAAATACATGCATAGCAGTGATCAATAATGAGCAATGATGTAGTGGCAGGCCACTATGTTCCAGATGCCACTGTATTCTCAACAATGGGAACATATTATTACCAGCAGGGCATATGACATGGGCAAGTGGGGGCAAAGGCAGTGACGTAACAGCTTCACTCTAGGTATTGAAAGAGGATGTGAGAAGCATCCGGGGGCAATAGTACAAAAGGGCGAAGCAACAGAAGAGAAATAATCTGGGAAGCACAGCAGCCTTGGGCATGCAACAGTGTTTTCCATTTTATTATTTATTATCCTGGAGTTATGCAGGATTTCTATTTGCTAGGAGAGGTATTAGTAATAGGAATTTCTTTGAGTGATTTGGAGGTGAACAAATCTTTTCTTTTCTGTGAGCTACAGTGGTTACTGCTCTGAATTTTGAGTGACTGACCAACTACCGGCTTCTCATCCATCTACCTTTTGGAAGAAATAAGGCTTTTAAAAATCAACTTATGGTCTAACATCAGAGATGAGCAATTCATGATGCTTTTTCTTTTCTTTTTTTTTTTTTTTTTCAGACAACTTCTTACTTTGTTGCCCAGGCTGAAGTGCAGTGGTGCGATCACGGCTCATTGCAGCCGCGACCTCCCAGGCTCAAGCGATCCTCCCACCTCAACATCCCAAGTAGCTGGGACTCCAAACGTGTGCCACTATGCCCGGCTAAGTTTTGTATTTTTAGTAGAGATGGAGTTTTGCCATGTTGCCCCGGCTGGTCTCGGACTCCTGGGCTCAAGCAATCTGCCTGCCTCTGTCTCCTGAAGTGTTGTGATTACAGGCATGAGCCACCGCACCTGGCCAAGATGCTTTTTCTGTTTCTGAGATACAATGAACTATATCTTAAGAATTCATAAAGCCCTAAAAAGTAAATATTTACAACCAGAAATCTTTCTGACAAAGAAACAAGATTACTCAAAGTAAGTAGTAGTTTGGGCTCCCTGGAAAGAACCCAGAACTTAAGTGTCAGGAAATGTGGATAGTTCTGAATGTGCCCCTGGCTGGTTGATGACTCTGGGCAACTTATGCAGTACCTCTAACTCATGGTTTATTTACCTGAAAAATAAGTGGGTTGGCTATGTCTGTGGTTTGAAAGGTGCTCTATGATGTCCCAGATGTCTTAGCAGTGTGTCATTGGCTGTTTTGGAGGCTGTCAGGGGTCCAGATGGCTGCTCCCACTGAGCCTGCTTTTAACAGAGCTTTTCAGTTTGTATTTCTTGTATACACAAAGTAATATTAAATAAAAAAAATATAATCCAGCTAAGAAAGTTTGAGAATACTGGCTTGAGATTCAAAATAAAATAAACCAAAAATTTTAGAAATTATATTAGTCTAGAAAGATAGTATTGTGTCTCTTTGTCTTTTTAGTACCTAGCACATATCAGGTACTTGATACATATTTATCATATGAATGCAATGGTTGTAATGAACAACTGGGAAGGAAATGCAAAAGCAGAAGGCACCATATTTGTGTTGCTATTCCTGGGTGTCATTTCTATGTAACTTGTGATAACCAGTAGTAAAGAACAACATGGACTATGTTTAATAGACAACAACTAATTTTATTGGATTTGTGTACATAATCTGAAATTTAGTCTAAGGACAAGCCATATTACTATAAATTTCAGGAAATCTAAAGAGAGAAAATGGGCAATTTAGAACAGACTGGAAGAGTAACTCTTTCAGTTTGTCTGGAAAACCGAATCTAAGGAATAAGGTCAGTTTGCAGTTTCTTTCAAGTAGAATTGGTGACTCTTGGATGCAGTTTATAAACATGTAACACATTTTCCTTGCATGGAAATATCTATTCTATGACCTCTTCTACATGAAGAAAAGATTTGAAATTTTCTTCTCCATTAAATAATGTTTTGTGTGCGTGTTGCAAAAATAAGAGAGAAGCAAGAATAACTCTAGCAGATGCTTAAAGGTTTAAGATTAAAGACACATGTAAATGTGATTCATAGTGGGTGTTCTGTGCACTTGAGTGAATATTCCCAAATCACAGCTAGAAAAATTTAGGAGTAAATTGACTTAACTTATGGTAAATCAATAGTGGTCCCTGAATTGGAGGGAAACAGATGAGCAAGAAAAAAATTATTTGACAGGACTCCACTAAGGAAAACAACATTCAAGTAACAGATGAGGTATTGTACTGCCCAGAGGAATTACCCAGCCTTTAGCAAGGCGAAGTCAGCCTCAACTGGCAGGAGGTTTGTTTTAAAACTGAAATGAGAAAAAGGATCTGGGCTTACAAATGATGGGAAGATATATTATCAACAGGGAAAAAAAACCCCCAGAAAATAGCAACTAACTTGTTTCCCCAGCACAACTGAAAGGATGAAGAAGGAAAACAATTTAATGTACCCTGGTCATGCAGTTACTTTCCTTTATCCTTACTAACAGTGCTTGTCAAGATGGTTCTGGAAACTGAATAAATGTAAGTAATGAATCATGATAGACATTGGTGAAATGCTTTATTTCTATTTCTCTGGGTTCATTGTTTCTTGTTTGACTTTCATGGGAAGTTTACAGTCGTTTTCATTCTTTCGAAGTCAGTTCCTGACTTCTCTGGTCAAGGGGTTGAAGAAACAACTAGGAAAAAGGAGATATAGTCTCTGTTCTCTCTCTTTCTTATTTTCCCTCTCCCCCAGCCTCTCTCTCCAATATATCAACATATCAATAGCACTGAATCATGCATGGACTCTCAGGTTTTAAGCTTGACTGTCAAATTACCACCCTGACTGTTTAATATGATGATGGCTACTGCTGTATTTGAGACAGCCACCACATTCTCCAATTTTAATGAACTTTCCTCTGAGCAGATGGTCTTATATAATATGCACAGGGTAAAAAATAATAATTTTAGCATTTCTACTTATAATCCCAATGTCCACGATTCTTTATTTTCATTGCCTTTACTTTAATGGTTATTAGAAGTGAAGGATTGTTTTTCTGACTTAATTGGTCTACTTAACTTGATTCTTATAAATAATAATATATTACCATGCACTGTTATTATTCTTTCTTGTCCTATATCAAGGTATAGGTAGATCTGCTTAATATCTAGTATTTCCAAAACAAGAGAATTAATTACCCTTAATAACCAAATCATTTAATCTAGATATGTTACTTTTGCTTTAGTTCTTGTTCTTACAGACTCAGAAGATGAGTTGGAGTTGGCTTTAGCACCATGACCAAGTTCACTTGGAAGTGATTAAGACAGCACATGGTCAAGTTAGCTGTTGAAGGCAAAATGCCCAGGGTTGAGAGTACCAATAATTATGATCAAATCCTTTTTAAGTTTTAGCACTTTTCTCTGCCAGTACATTGATCTGTCATAGAAAATGTCACAATTGTAATTCCAGGAATCATCTTATCAAGTTTTATTTAAATCATAAAGGACTGAAGTTTTAATATCATCAGTGTTTTTCAGGGCCTTTAAAGCTTTTATCATTTGTGAACATCCTAGATTGCTATGGATGTTTGGGGGCCTGGGTATAATTGTTAGGGACAGAGAGAAGCAACAGACTAGTATCTGCTGTGGAAGAAAAGAGAGCCGGCTGAGAAGCTACTACTTATTGACTAGTGTTGTCTTCCACAGCAATGTCATGGGAGTGATTTGGTGGGAGCGTGTAAGACAGAGTCATGGCACTTATTCATATCATGGATTTCTAGGGACTTTGTTATAGAATTAAATAGTTTTGGAGGTAGAAAATTACTTCTTGATGTGCTACATATAAATCAAGGCATAGGGACTGTCTTCATTTATGCCTGCTGTCCTGGCATAATTATTAATAACACCTGTGGGTAGCCAGCCTGCAAGACAGTGCCTCATGATCCCACCTTCCAGCATTCACACTATATGTAATCCCTTACCACATTGTATCACAGTTGGTCTATTTAACCATAGAATAAGGCAAAAGTGAGAGCACATCACTTCCGAGATTTGGTGATAAAAACACTGGTTCCATCTTGCTCTTGCACTCTCTTTCTCTTTCCTCTCTCTCTTTCTTTCATCATTCACTCTAGGGGAAGCCTGATGCCTTATCAAGAGCAGCCTTATGGTAAGGAACTGATGCCTTTTACTAGCAGACATTTGAGCGAGCTTGGAAGCATATCCCCCAGCCCAGTTAAGCCTTCAGATGGCTAGGGTATGGGCCTGTATCTTGACTGCAGGTTCATGAGAGACCCTGAAACAGAACCAGGAGCTAAGCCCTCCCAAGTTCATGTCTCTGAGAAAGCATGTGAGATGATGTGTGTGTGTTGTTTTAAGCTGCTAAATTTGGGAGTAATTTGTTATAAAGCAATATATATAAAAATATAGCACCCCATTTACTCCTAAAAGTGTCTTGATTTGGATGAAAAACTATAAAGTCACCCTATGTTAACAGAAGTCTAAATCATGAATGTATTAGGAATTTTTCTTTTCTATTGACAGAGCTTTCACTATGACATTAGTATGGAGACACTTATGGGGAAAGTTGTCAGGAGAGAGGCATTTGATAGGGTCAGAAGTCTAAATCTCTAGACTTAGAATCATGAAAAACACTATGACAAAGTAGATAAGAATGGTTGATTTTAAATAAAATTTTCCTGTATCTGACACCACCATTCACTGGCCTTCAAGAGGCATTTAACTTCTCTCTGCCTCAATTTTATCATGTAAAAAATGGGGATAATAATAGTACCTTCTTCATAGAATTTTTTGGGGATTAAATATGTGTAAAGCACTTGCAATGATGCAGGTGTTCAATAGGAGTTATTATTATTGCAATGAGGAATTAAGATGATCTCTTTCTTTTGTTCCATTTATGTACAAATAGATAGTCCCTGTCCAGTGATATTCTCATTGATTTATGCCTTAAATATTTGTATGTTCCTACTGTGTGCTAGGGACATAAGATAGAAATATGTCACCCCTTAAGGAAATTACAAAGTAGTTGGGAAAATTCCCATATGAGTTTATATATATTATTTATATTATATGATATATAAATTAAATATTTATACATATGTATGAATGGATTATATATGTGTGCATTAACTATAAAAATTATTAAAGTTAAGGACTAGACGATAGATAAGGTGTGGGTTGGATACAAGGGAAAATGGGAGCAAGTTAGAAAAAATATGAGGTTTTAGAATTAGAATGGAATGGGTTTCTGGGCATGGCAAGACACTTCGAAAGAAATGAAATGTAGGAACTGGAAAGCCTGCATAATGTGTCTTGTTGATTACTGTATCTCTAGTTTCTTGAGCAGTGCCTGGCACGTAGCATTTGGCAAATACTTGTGAAATAAATACGGACATCTACTATGTTTTCATAAAAATTAAAATAAAAAATTGAAAAAAAGATGATGTCATTTGTAAGCAAGGCTAATTTGACTTCTTTCTTTCCTATTTGGATGCCCTTTCTTTCTCTCACCTAATTGCTCTGGCCAGGACTTCCAGTGTTGTGTCGAATAAAAGTGGTAAAATTGAGCCCCAGAGCAGGTTGCATTTCCGCAGTGGCTCCTTTCTCAAAATGGCCCTGTGCTACAGAAGTTTGAGTCCATGCAGCTGCATGGATTCTAGGCAGCTCCCTAAACTGGACATAGGACCTTTTGTAGCCAGGATTGCAGGTATTCATGGTAGTTATAGGTATTGCTGGGGATCTCCCACTTAGCTTTTCCCCATAATGAGAAGTTCCCCTTTGTCTCTGGGACAATCCCAGCTGGGTGCTTTGCTTCCCTTTCTATGCTACTATCCTGAGTTTCCTTGTCTCAGAGCATATTGGTCATTTCCTTGCTGAATTGCAGTGTTCTCCCTTAGACACTCTACCCAAAGTGCAGTTATCTATTTGTTGTTTTAGTCCTTCTTTGTGGAGATGAATGTTGGGCACCTCAGATCAGCCATCTTGATGCTGTTTGTCCCTTGTATCTTGTATTTTATGGGAATTATATTTTTGTATTAACATAAACTATTGCGTTATACAGCTTTTTGCACAAAGAGAGTGATAAATTTATTTATCATGGGTTTTCACTTTTTTTTTCAAAATTATACTTCTTTAAGAGTGAGATAATCCAATAAATAAACATGTTAAGGTCATCTGCTCCCAGCTCTGCCTCTGTACACTTTCCTTTTATGTACAGTATAGAAATTCAGTCACTAGAGATTTAGCTATAAAACTTTTTGGAGGTATAAGTTGTGCATTTTATTAACAAGAAAAGAAATAGGATGGATTTTTTTATCTGTCACAGATCTTATACTAGAGAAAATGTTGCAGAGTTTTACTGGGGGCTGTACTGTTTTAACCTTAGAGTGATTAATGACACCTATCAATACCCTAAAAATCATGTGTCTATGTATTCATTTCTTTCCCCTGTAAATTAATTTGTGTCTTTTAAAAATTAACATTAAAGAAGTTTTATGCTACTAAGAGATAGTGAGCTACATCAAATAAGCTTAATATAGAAACAATGTAGAAAAAAATTTAATAGCCATCCAGTGTATTCTCTGAAACAATTTTATTTTCCATGATAAAGGCCTCCTGTGGTATTCTTTTTAAAGCTATCATAAACACATACCAACCATGTAAAATTGAACTCATTATTTCCCTCTGGAAGAAGAAAAAATAACTCAAATGATGAATTCTACATCTAAAATGAAATATACAAACTTTAGAGAAGAGGTAATTTCTATTTAAATTATTTGATTCATAAGAATTATATTATAATTTATTATTGTTTCACTAGCTAGAGTTATACAAGTTTGAGAAAGGAAGGAGGTTGGTGGGATGAGGGTCTTATTTCCTTGTAAAATTTCCCTGTCTTTGTTTTTCAGTGTTTTTAACTAAATTCTAAAAGCTTCATATAATCATCTGATACATACATCACATCAATTTCAGCCTAGGTGAGCTATGCCCCTTTCTCTTTAAAGTTGGTGTATGCTTTTGGTACAAATCTTTTAAGGCAGTAGTGTCAATTGGGTGATATTTGAGAATCTGACTATTTCTGATTGCTTTTCAGGATGTTATGACTTTATCCTAAAGC
This sequence comes from Pan paniscus, assembly GCF_029289425.2. NCBI lineage: Eukaryota > Metazoa > Chordata > Mammalia > Primates > Hominidae > Pan > Pan paniscus. The sequence continues at coordinate 46,549,377 of NC_073264.2, forward strand.
CTGGGAGAAATAAGGAAGTCCTAGAGTTTGAGTAGTGTATTTGCTGACACACCTAAGGAGAACCTGGAAGCATGAGGTATATCTGCTTTTCTGAGTGCCTGTGGACTTAAAATAAATTGGCTTCTAGGGTAAACAAGACTAATGTGGAAGCCCAAGTAGTCCATAACAGTGCAGTTATCTTTGGCATCTGTTCTGAAAACCATACTTGAGTTTAAAGAAAACTTTAGGATCTCATTCCCTCTATCCCACAGAGAAAGACTGGCTTTTTTTGTTTGTTTGTTTTGTTTTGTTTTTGTTTTTGTTTTTGTTTGAGACGGACCCTTGCTCTGTTGCCCAGGCTGGAGTGCAGCGGTGCAATCTCAGCTTGCTGCAACCTCTGCCTCCCGGGTTCAAGCAATTCTTCTTCCTCAGTCTCTCGAGCAGCTGGGACCACAGGCACGCACCACCATACCTGGATAATTTTTGTTGTTGTTATATTTTTATTGGAGATAGGGTTTCACCAAGTTGGCCAGGCCAGTCTCGAACAGGAGTTCGAGACCACAGGGGATCCGCCCACCTCGGCCTCCCAAAGTGCTGAGATCACAGGCCTGAGCCACTGTTCCCAGCTGGCATTTTCAATATAACTTTTGTGCCAGTTTCACAATTTTTGTGGCCAAAGCTTGTAATTGATCCTACTTTTTACTGAAGATGGAAACCTTTGTACTGTTCACTTTAGATAATAGCAGTCCACTGAATTTTATATAATTTGCAATGGATGTTGGAACTTGAACTTTATTATCTTTAAGCATATGCAGAGCTTTGATATTCTATATGCATTCACATTTGTCTTTTCTATTTAATATTTTCTATTCACTAGCTATTAAAAAGCAAAGTAATTTTTAAATACTATGGCTGAAATCTTCATTTGACAAAAATGAAAAATTAGTGGGTTTTCTAAGTGACATAATCACTTATGGAAACAGGAAGAATGGAGTGTCATGTGTTGATGAAGGATAAATTGCCTGTGTGAAGAGATATGTATTTTTGGGTGAGAAATTGATATCTCTATTTAAATGAAAGGAGGGCCTTACCTGGAAATGTCTTTCATACTGACTGAGTGACATAATGCATAATTATCTGTTACAGTTTTTGTTGTGGTTTGTGTGTAGGTTATGATGTTCATTTGAAGAACATCCCACTTACAAGGTTCATATAATACAAGATATAAAGAAGCTTGATGCCCCAGAGTTTTAAAAGCCATTAATCATAGTGAATCAAGACAGTTAATCAAGCCTAAGACACTGATAAAAGATTGTCCCTGAGGATTTTTACCTTGAAAACATTTAGAAAATGATAGTTTCTTCTTTCTACTTGACTGCTTTAGTAAGCCAATTCATTTTCTTCAGGAGAAGCTCAAGGTCAGTGATATGACCCTGTCATCTTTAAGAGATGTTTTCCCTCACTCATGTTAGCCAACTTCAATAGTTATGACTGATGCTGAGAGTGATACTATCAAGAAATCATCACATTGCCTGGCAAGAAGTTAGGTAGAGAAAAACCAATAATATTGCAGATTTCAATTTGACTTAAAATAAATATATTTTATTGAATATTTGTACCTTAAGATGCAATTAACTTTTTTTTTTTTTAACAAAAAATGGTCAGTATTTCTCTATTATGAGAATATGCAGAAGAACTGAGCTAGGCCATGGTATATTGCCCTGAGAAAAAAAATCAAATAAAATGTTTAACTGGGTTAATTTTTTTACAAATTATATAATTTCTGTAATTAATTTTAAATAGAATTTCTTAATCAGTCTTTCCCCTTTGATTCCCCAGGCTCTCTATGGTGGCAAATTATTTCAGCACTAAATCATGAAGGCTGGATTCTTGAAGCCTGGCAGAGGCAAATGTCTCATTAATGCTGATCTGAGAGACATCTGTGAAGAGCCTGAACATCAGGCCAATCTGCAGAGCTGATCAGGGGCTGCTGAGTGGTTCTGAAGTGAGTCAGGCTGCGAATGAAGAGTCCACCAGAATGAGGTGATTACATCTCTGTTTTCAGAAAATGACCTCATAACCCCCAGACTGACATGTTGAATTTCTCAAGGCTTAAGTGTACATACTTCCAATATATCGCCCCCCTACAATTTGAACGTAATTAAAGAATTGAGTCAACTTTCAGGATAATTCAAGCTCCTTAAATCCACTTTGCCTTGCATATACTGGAATTTAGATAACCTTGAAATTTGTTTAAATCCTTTATTTACTTTTGTAGAGACTTTCTGGCCTCTGATGTACTCGTGGCAAATTCTTTCCTAAATTGTGCTTTTTTCTTTTAAAAAGAAGAAAGAATGCCTAGGATTTGTGGTAACAAATCATATTGAAAGAGGAATTTAAGCAAATAACCATCTTTCTCTAGCAATATATGTCTGGCCTAGAGCATATTACTGGAATACACTTCATAGTGAATGGCAAAGTAATAAAAGAAAAAAAGCTATTGGAAGTAGGTGACGTTGTAAATAGTAATATTTTCTGTAGTCCCAGCTACTCAGGAGGCTGGAGAATTGCTTGAGGCCAGGTGATCGAGGCTGCAGTGAGATATGACTGCATCTGTGAATAGTTGCTGCACTCCAGCCAGGGCAACAAAGTGAGACTCCCATCTCAAAAAAAAAAAAAGTAATATTTTGCTTTCACTGTCTTCGTTGCTAAAGAATGATGGTTAAAAGAAAATTTTATCACTTAAAAATGAACTTGAAACATTAAGCTGAAAAATAAAAGCCAGACATTGTTATAGCAATACAAAATTTTACTTCTGAAGAATTTTAACTACTTATCGTGTGCTTTTGCAGCCATTAACTTGTTTTTCTGTCTTTGTCACTAAACCCCACCATTTCTTAGGCATAAATCCATGCTGATTTTTACTCATTTATCAATGACAAGGATAACACATGTTGAAAACTAGTTGAAATAGATTTAAAAACTGGTGAATAGACAATGAACATCGATGCTTAATTAATAACATAAATTAAAATGGTTAATAGGTTGGTTTTATTGGCTTTTCTACTTTCAACTTTTAGATATTAAAATTAATGTATATAGAGAAATGAAAAATTTGGTATTTAGTTATTAACAGACAGGATCCAGAAGGATAATAATTTAAACCAAGAATACATACAATAATATATAGAACTCTTTCTACTTTGAATATGAAGCAAGATCATTCATCTTATAAATTAGCAATTTATTACAACAGTACTAATTATACTTATGCTGCTATAATTAAGCCATGCCATGATTAAGAGTCCGTCTGCCTTTCCAATTATAAATAAATATTTTAAGCCGTTATCTCAGGATTCCATGCTGTTTTCAGGGAAAAATTTTTCTTCATCAAATACAAATCAAACAAATTACATGAGGAAAAATGTGCTATCTTTTGCAGGTTTCAGTATAGTGATATGTGGCAATTAAGACAAGAGTTCATAGTCTTAATTATCTTGTGTTAAGCAGAATGGAGAATACAGCAATAAACATTTAAAATAATTAAAAAAAAAAGCCTGGGAAGAAATAGCTTTTGGGATTAAAAGAGTTTACTCTCAGGCTTTATTCCACTTCCTGTTAAGCTAGCCTTCTTTGCCAACTTTTTGAACTTAGCTATAAGATAGAGCTGCAAATATATCCAAGAGCTTATTAATAAGGGAATATAGTTACTATGTGCTATGTACAATATCTCCATATAGACCAAGTTAACATAATTGACAGCAGCACTTAATCCAACTGGGATTGATTAATCTTACCCAAATAACCTTATAGGGCACAGTAGATCAACCATTTAATCCCACTGATCATCAAAAAATATTTACATTTACCACATTCATGGTACTCTATTAGTATTTCTCTTCTCAGTGATCATTTATTGAGCAACATACCTGCTATGCAGATTGCTAGGTTATGGGGATAAAATGGATAGCTCCTATTCTTATTGAACCTATAGTCTAATGCAAGAGCTAGGCATGCAAACAGACACATGCTCTGTATAATATTTACTATGGGAGAAATAGCATAAGGAACTTTGAGAACAGTGAAAAAGAAGAGTACTACTTAACCACAAGGGGTGGAGGAAGTCAGGGCAGAGTCCCAGAAGAGAAAACAGCCTGCTTAAGTTTTAAAAGAAGTCAAGGTATTAGTTAGTTCAAAAAATTAAGGAAGGCCATCCTGGGGAGGGGACTCACCAGATAGAGGGAAGATTTGAGCAAAAGGATAGGATAATAGTGTTAATGACTAACACGTATTTAAATCTTTGCTTGATGCCAATTGTCCCCTGGTTTCTTTTTTACACGTTTCCTTCATTTATTTAATCCTAACAAGAACTGAATGAGGTAGTAGTGTTATTTTCATTTTACAGATGAAGGAACTGAAATTTTAAGATGCTAACCTGTTAAGGGCAAACAACTTATGCTGTGTTAAGATGAGAACTTAAACCTATGTTTATATGACTCCAAAGCTCATGCTCTCAATGTTCTCAAGTAGCACCTGCACAAAAATGATGTGTTACAGGAACTGTATGTTGTTCTGAATTCATTTGTTCATTTATTCAAGAAATATTTGCTGATCCAGGCACTATGCTAGATCGTAGGGATACAAAGTAAATTCAGAAATGGTTTCTTTCTGGAGGAATTTTTGGCTTAATAGGATAGATATGGCTTATAGATAGGACAGGCAAACAGTCCCTTGAGTAAATAGTGTCTTAATAATTATAGTGTCTTAATATTATAGGTGCTTTGTTAGGGTATATATGAAATTCAATAGAAAGGTAAGGTTTTGTTGGATATGGGGAGTCAGTAGAGGGTCAAGAAAATATTAATTGAGAAAATTGTGTAATCTGAGTCCTGAAAAATGGGTAGGAAAAAGGAGGGCATTCCAGATAACAAAACAAACTGAGAAAAGCCATAGAAATATAATAGCCTGGATTTGGAAGCAATATTCAATAATTCTGTGTGATTAGGGTGTACAGAGTGACATGACCAAATTTTGAGGGAATAGATAAGAAAAAATGTTTTTGAAGTAGAATAAACAGTATTTGATTATCTTTGGATGTGGGAGTGAGAAAAAGAGAGGAATACACAATAACTCATAGACTTGTCTTTGTTGGTTGGGTGGCTGGTGAATATGATAAAAAAATGAGTTGAAATTGGATTGGGGAGAGATAATAAGAATAGTTAGTTTAGTTTTATATATGTTAAGTTAGGCAGAGATAGCTGCAGGCTCTTGACCTAGACTTCAGGACAATATCTTGGTTTATAGTTATGAGCAGATCTAGATTTATAGTTATGAGCATATAGAAGGATGATTTGAAGTTGCAAAAGTAGATGAAGTCTCTGTGGTGGCATATCACAGAAGAAGATCAAGCATAGAATTGTGAAATATACCAATCTTTTAGTAATAGCTAGAAGAATAAGAGCTTAATGAGATATTAAGATGCAATGGTTAGGTATACAGTCAGAGAACCAGGAGACAGTGATATCATTAAAGTAAAATTAAAAGAGAGTTTAAAGATAATGGGAGAGATCTAAGTTTCTAGATGCTCCAAAGAGGTCATGGAAGATGAAATTTGCGAAGAGTTTTTAGAATTTGGCATGTGTGTGATGGCAACATTAGTGAAATAGTAAAGTTGTGAACAGGGGAGAAAACACTGAAATAGTTGTTGTCGGAACTAGAAATGATCTGGCTAGAATAAGGATTATGTATATGGGGCTCAGTGGAGATCAGAGATCCAGAATTCAGTGCTATCAGTTGGCACATTGATGTGGTTTTCTCAAGAAGCTCTCAGCAGCCAAGGTATAAGATCAGAGAAGGCTAATTGTTAAGTTTATCCAAGATCGAAAGTATTCAGAATGGCTGTGGGAGAAAGATAAGGGGACTAGTATCAGTAATGAGCACATGAGGAAGAGATTAGTTAGAAGGTTGCATTATGGAGTTTAGGGAAGTGAGGGAGGGAAGCAAAGCCATGTGGGAGTGATGATGAATGAGAATAAAATGGAGGGATCAAGCATCTGAAGAGCCTTGATGAGGGCTACCGTAAACATTACTTCCTGAGAAGCCCCTGACCCTCAAGTCAGGGTTGTGTGCCCCTCAATAAGCCCCCATAGCATCCCGTACTTCCCCTATCATAGTTATTTCCATTAATTTCTTGGGTTGTTGTTGTCACTAGGCTACCAGCTCTGTGACAACAGGGACCTTGTCTGTCTCATTCATCCCTGTTTCTCCAGTGTCCCACCTGGCACATGTAGGTGGTGGAACAAATAAACACGAGATAGTGAAAGAGAAGGAGGAATATGAGTTTATATTCAGATTAATATTTTTGAATTAGGATTTCAAAGTTGATGCAGTTCTGGTTGATGACAAGGTCCAGACTATGGTTGAAGTGGACACAGCATAGTTGAAATCTGGGAGGTCATGAAGATGTGAGGCCATGGTATTATATGGATCATCTGCCTAGGTATTAAGGCTATACAGAATCTTAGGAAGACTGGAAATAAAAGGAACTTGGGAGCCCAGGACATAGTTCTCACCCAATGAGGGTGAATAAGCTAAAGTTCAGTAAATTAGGGCAAGGGAGGAAATAATGTGGAAAAACAGAATGGCACAACCTTAACAGAGAAAGAAAGTTTTCATGAAGGTGTGAGTGACCATGAAGACTACTTCAGGAGTATGGGGTATGGGTTGAATGAGTTGTGTAAGGCAGGAGGGCTAAAGCAGTGATTAGATGGCAATGAATCTAATAAAGCCAGCCAAGGATCTTGTTTTTTTGTTCCATGAATATTACAATACAAAAGATACAAAAATATCCTTAGATTTTAAAGTGTGTCAAGGTAACTTTGGAAGAGTAGGATAGTCAAACAAACGAACAAACAAAAAAACAAAAAAACACAGGATTTAAAACTGTGGAGACAGGGACTCTGGATTTGCCTCTACTATTGCCAGTTTCTAGTTGAATGTTGGTGGTCAGATTTCTTAACATTTTATGTGTGAAATGAAGTCATTGATTACTAGTTTTTAAATTCTTTTGCTTGGCTTGCAAAGTTTTGTAACCTGACACCATCCTACCTATTCAGCATTCCCTGTATACGTCAATGTGACATGCCAGGTTAATATACAAGATATCTTAAGAATACAGACAGTTCATTTATATTTTAATACTTTTGTTAGGGGTAGAAGATATTTGAGTTACCAGCAGTGAATCTGAACGGATGTGCAACAACCTCAATTCTTGCCTCCTCAGAAGAAAAAATTTTACTGATGGGCATAAGGCAGTAAAAGAGACCAAGGCACATTTTAGAGCAGGAGTGGAAGTTCATTTAAAAAAGGTATTAGAGGAGGAAAGAAAAGAAAGTACAAGTGGAAGAGACCCAAGTGGCCAAGCTGAAGGACAAGTGTGACATTTATACTTGATTCTAGGACTTTATATATTGGCCCACTCTCGGGGTCTTGTGCCCTTTTCCTGTGGTTCTTCCCTTGGGGTGGGCTGCCTGCATGTGCAGTGCCCTCATTACACTTGGCAAGTGAGCATGTGTAGTGTGTTTAGGAAGTTGAACGCGTGCCCATCTGGGACTTTCTTCCCTTTTCTGGTGGAATGCCATTTTGTCTCTTACTGAGCATGCCCGGCTCACTCACCCAATACCTGAGTTTTAATTATCAATTTCAAGTGTTTTTATCTGGGAAGTTGCCTCTCCCTGGTGCCTGCTCTCAATTAACACTTTAATGTGACATCTGTAGACCATCAGGAGATTGTCTATACCTGGCTCAGCTGCCAAATTATCATGTTTAGAGAGGCAATGTTGGTATGGACAGGAAGCAGGGAAATGCTGGGTAGAAGAGGGTGGTTCACTGGCAAAGGCCCTACCTTCAAGCCTGGAAACTGCGGCTCTAAATGGGAACAGAAATTCCTGTTTTTGCAACCAAATCTTGCCTTTCGGCCCACAATGCCCCCTATCCTATACCCATATAAACCCCAAACCCCAAACCCCAGGTTCCATGAGTGGTCAAGCAGAGGAGCAGAAGAACAGCAGAGCGGTGTGGTAGAGAAGGAGGAGAAGAGAAGGAGCATCTGAATGTCAAGAGGAGTTCTGCTGGGGACAGCCAGGGAGATTGGCTGCAGGAGATGGCCAAACTCCAGAGGAAGATAATCTTTCCACTTCATTCCCTTTCCAGCTCCCCATCCATCCTGCTGAGAGCCACCTCCACCACTCAGAAAAATCCCTGCATACACCATCCTTCAAGTCAGTGTGTGACCTGATTCTTTCTGGATACCAGACATGCACCTGGGTACCAAGAGGACAGGGTGTAAAAGGCTGTCAACCTGACTCTCCACTGAGCTGGTTTAATACTTAGCCATCCGTGGATGGCAACTGCTAGAAGAACATTAATTGTAACACACCCCTAGATGCCACCATAGGTCTGGAGCCCAAAAGGGCTCGCCCTGGCTCCTGCACCTGCTTTTCTGCATGCTCCCCCTCCCATAAAGGGTTTGATCAGCAGCGGCAGCAAATGAGTCACACCCCTGTCACAAGTGGTGCAAGGGGGTCAGAGAACTCTCCTCTTTCAATGTGGTAATTGCCCAACTATCACCTGATATTCCTGTTGGGTAGGGGAAGAGCCCTTTCCTTCCCCAGTCATGCCTGTTTAATTACCTGTAACACTTTCATTCATTGTTTCCTTTTCTTGGAATATCCTCCACATGTCTATACATTTACTTACAGCCCAGCATAAGTTCCCTTTTTCTTTCTTTCTTTCTTTCTTTCTTTCTTTATTTTTTATTATTATACTTTAAGTTTTAGGGTAGTGAATGGGCAAAAACTGGAAGCATTCCCTTTGAAAACTGGCACAAGACAGGGATGCCCTCTCTCACCACTCCTATTCAACATAGTGTTGGAAGTTCTGGCCAGGACAATTAGGCAGGAGAAGGAAATAAAGGGTATTCAATTAGGAAAAGAGGAAGTCAAATTGTCCCTGTTTGCAGATGACATGATTGTATATCTAGAAAACCCCATTGTCTCAGCCCAAAATCTCCTTAAGCTGATAAGCAACTTCAGCAAAGTCTCAGGATACAAAATCAATGTGCAAAAATCACAACCATTCCTATACACCAACAATAGACAAACAGAGAGCCAAATCATGAGTGAACTCCCATTCACAATTGCTTCAAAGAGAATAAAATACCTAGGAATCCAACTTACAAGGGATGTGAAGGACCTCTTCAAGGAGAACTACAAACCACTGCTCAAGGAAATCAAAGAGGATACAAACAAATGGAAGAACATTCCATGCTCATGGGTAGGAAGAATCAATATCGTGAAAATGGCCATACTGCACAAGGTAATTTACAGATTCGATGCCATCCCCATCAAGCTACCAATGACTTTCTTCACAGAATTGGAAAAAGCTACTTTAAAGTTCATATGGAACCAAAAAAGAGCCCGCATCGCCAAGTCAATCCTAAGCCAAAAGAACAAAGCTGGAGGCATCACACTACCTGACTTCAAACTATACTACAAGGCTACAGTAACCAAAACAGCATGGTACTGGTACCAAAACAGAGACATAAATCAATGGAACAGAACAGAGCCCTCAGAAATAACGCCACATATCTACAACTATCTGATCTTTGACAAACCTGAGAAAAACAAGCAATGGGGAAAGGATTCCCTATTGAAGTTCCCTTTTTCTATAAAAGCTTCCCTGCCTACACCAGTGTTCGCTCCTGGCTATCCCTTCTGAATGTCAGTAGCTCTGAAGGTCTGTTCCACTACAGTTCAGCACTTACTCTTTCATACTGTTCAATGTTTGATGGCATCCTAGACAGTAAAATAAAATTCCCTATTCTGGAAGCTAGGAGCTTTGAGATCTAGTTTCTGTTGTAACTAATATTGTGCTCTTGTACAAGAGGTTTCTTATCTTTAAAATGAAGTGATTTGACTAGAGAATAACTTTCTTAGTTTGAGTATTATCTAAAAGCAGAGCCAGAGAAAGAGTTTGTGTGCAGGTGACTTATTTTGAGCAGTTATCCCTGGAAGAAGGAGGAAGGTCCTGGGGAAAGCGGGACAAGGAAGGAGGAAGAACTATTATAAGGGAACATTACTGAGGCTACTGATGGGGGCAATGGGATTCCATCCTGTTGGGACCTCCCGAGAAGCATACAGAGCACCTCCAAGAATTCCTTTCCAAAAGAAGGGAGATGGGAACATTTATCAATCAGCTCCACCCCCCATAAGCCCAGAGTTGTCCTTGGGGATGCTTCTTCTCCTGAGTTTCTGAGCTATACACATTAGCTGCTGATCTGAGCTACCTAGGGGCAGAAAGCCAGGAGGCATAGCACATCTTCAAGGTGAGATACTGTCAGTGTGAAGTCCAAGCCATTCACCCATAGCCGAAATCAGAGTAGAGGCTGAGAAGGAGTGAGTCTGGGTACTGCCAATTTCAAAATTCTGTGAAACAATGACACATTCTTAGATAAGCTTTATATTTTAATACCATAGATAGAGTGACTTGCTTTTGGAATGTTAACTTTCTATTCAAAGCTGAGACACAATTTAGTAAATCTGGGGTAGGCAAAACTCCTATTATCTCTGAAGTTGGGTATTTTAATCAATTCTAATAGTGGTAGCCTAAAAACTACTAAAAGGAAAAAGTTAAACAAAATCTCTATAGGTTATTTAAAGTGACCCAACGAATGACTTTTGGAGAGACTGAAACAATGCCTCAGAATGACCTCTTCTAAACATGACAAAATCTCTAGGAAGATTATTTAGACATTAAATAAAGAGATTTGGAAGTGAAATGTAACTAATAACTACTTAAGATGCAGGACCTACACATTATATAATTTTAAGGGAAATTTGCAGAATTAGAGAGGACATCAGTTGCTATTTCATGATAAATAAGTGCACCTTGGAGAGCTCCAGAAATGGAAGTTGACCCAGAGGAAGCAATTCCTGGGCAAGAAACCACCATGTAGAAACCTCAGTATTGATATTTCTCCAAGACTTGAGACAATACTTTTATGCTTGCCCTTCTTTGAAGATTCTATTATGGTTGAATTTTCACAACCCCACCTGAAGATTTTTAATTTCGGGGGGATTTCAATTGCTGAAAGGAATAGGGGTATAAAAAAAATCATTTCTTGGCCATGCTAGCTTATTGGTTCCCTTGAAATCTTGCTCCATTGGGTACCTTTTCTTGGTATAGAAGGGCTAGTAGTAAAGTATTTCTTGGAGGAGGATATAATGCTCAGGACCAACTTCTGTTCTTCCTGGTGAGTTTCAGATTTCCACCTGGACTCAATTTCGCCATATTTTTCTCCCACTTATACTAGTCCCCTAAAGAAATCTCCATGTCCTTCATCCAACTGCTCTTATGATAATTATAATCTCCAGGTCTTTACAGGTATCTTTAGTGGAGGAGATGAAGGGAGAGAGAAAATAATCTCCTGTCCATCTGCCTAAGCCTCTTGGTTTCTCTTCCCTGTCAAGCTAGACTTGAGCACCATTCTTAGCTGGAACTGAGCTGCCATTGCTGTTTTTCTGCCTTGCAGTGGCCCATGGTCAAAGATTAGACAGGGTTGTGTCTTTGGTGGTAGCCATCCTCCCAGTTGCCACACCAGAAATCTAAAGGTCATCCTTGAAAACTCCACCTCAATCCCTCTGCGTCACTGACATCTAATAATCACAAAATCCTTCAAATTCTACCTTCTTAATATTTGTCTACTTTCCTCCATTCTTACTGCCTTTAACTTTTATTTTCTTTTCCCTGGATTCTGGAAATTGCCTCCTACTATCTACTTAACACCTTGCTCCCTTCAGTCTTTCACTGACCAGCTAAAATAATATTTTCAAAAGACCAATCCAATAGGCTTCGTCTCTTGATTAAAACCCCTTCAATAGTTCCTTCATTTACCCCAGAATAACATAGAAGACCCAGAGTTTATTTCTCCAGCCTCCTCCATTGCCACTCCCTACTTTTCATTCTATGGTACACCTCTGGTGTATTACTTGCAGTTCCCCATGCAGGCTGGACACTCAGTTACACTCATATAATAGCATCAGAGATGCTACTGAAAATATTAATCACTTGCAGTGGCATTGGCACTAAGCAATCAAAACAGAGAACAGTCCATTCAGAATGGATATTGGCTATGAACATCTGTCTAAATACCCGCCCTGAAGAGTCCCCATGTATACCCACCTAGCATTTATTACAATGTGTTGCTAGCTTACTTGTTAGAGTAAAAGCTTCTTGTACATAGAGGAAGTATCTTGTTTCTGTTGTATTTCTGACTATGTTATAGAAACTCAAATTTTTTTTAGTTAATTTAATGAATGAATTTAGCAACTAAACTTCAGCTCAGGGATCTGTTTGTGAAATCCTGTTCTTCATCATGTTATACTGAATTTTAGATAAGGGAGAAAATGGAAAAGTAGATCATCCTTTGAACATTATCTATACTTTAGGTACATACAGATTTGTCTCTCCTTTAACCCTCCCCACAAGGCACTCCTAGAGTGAGAAGATGATGGATAACATTACTACCTTTTGAATAATTCATAATGTAGTCACTTTTTATGATTTTTGGCTTTGCATTTTTCCTGAATTGCTAAATTTTGATTCTTAGACAGCTAAAACTTCAGATATTCAATTTTGCGGGACATGATGAGGCTGCAAAATGATAATGAAGTCTGTTTATCAGTAAAGTTCCTGTGTATAGTCCACAGGTCCTGTGGACTATAATGGTAAACTCTTGTTTCTCTATCTTAGGCAATATCTCTCATCTTATATAGTTTTCTAGAACCTTGGCATTTCCCTATCAAGAGATGGATTTTATGTCCCCTGCCTTTGAAGGTGGATTGGCCTTTGTGACTGCCTCAACCAATAGAATATGATGGAAGTGAGGCTTGATGACTCTGAAAGTAGGTTGTAAAAATATAACACTCTTCTGTTGTATTCTCTTGGAATGTTTGCTCTTGGAATCAGGCTGCGAGGAAGTGCATACAGATATGTGGAGATGCCACATGTAGGATGTCCAGTTGCAAGCAATAGCCAGCATTAACTTCCAGATATGGGAGTGAATGAACTTTCATATGATCTTAGACCCCAACTGTTTAGTCACTTTTTCAGGGTTGAAGGCTTCCCAGACAAAGTCCCAGACATCATGGAACAGAGACCAGGTTTATTCTTTCTAAATTCCTGGCCCTGCTTAGGTCTCTAAGCACTGTATAAAGATTATTGTTTAGGACACTAAGTTTGGTGTGGGTTGGTTTGTGAAGAAGAAACACATAACTGGACTACACATCTATGCCTTCATCTTAAAGGTAGTGAATTTTGTAAATGTAGTGATTGAAGTTTTAAAAAGTATGTGTGAAAACTTAAAAACAGTATTTCCGTTTCCTTAACAATCCATCTGATGGCTACAGTTACATTAAGCACATTTCTGTGTTGATTTAAATTTCTAAGGAGAATTCCATGCATGGAGATTCAAATAAAGACAAAAGGAAACAAAAATGCATTTTCCCCCCCTTTCTTCTCTCTTTGAGCAAGTCTAACCGTTACTAAAGAAGCCAAAAGGAAGAATATGTCAAGATGGGACATATTTGAATGGGAGGAAAGGTAGATATGTTCCTGTTGAATATTCTAAACTCTCCAAATATTCAAAACCCCATTTTTGCAGTTTTCTCCTTTTTAAAGATACATCCCTTTTGGGGATTGAGCAAGAGCCAAATAAAAGTCTCCACTAATTGTTCCCTCTGCAAGAACACCAATTTAACAACTATCTACACACAGAAAAAGCAACTTCATGAGAACTAAAAATCAGGTAAGCACTCACAGTACCTGGTTTTAACTTCATATAGCTTAAAGAGGCACTAGAAGACAGTAGGAAAGACAGTCTTGAATCACCAGCACCACCCCTTCCTCATTCCTTGGCAGTGGACATGTGGCATAGAGAATCTGTGTGCTTGGGAGAAGGAGAGCACAATGATAATAAGATTTTCATTAAACTTAGTGCTGCCCTGTTACAACAAAAAGCAAAACCAGGCTGAACTCAGCTTATGCTCATACAGTGTGGAAGAATTTAAACTAGCCCTAGCCAGAGGGAAAATTGCCCATCCCAGTGGCTGGAACTTGAGTTCTGGCAAGCCTCACCACCATGGGCTAAAGGGCTCTGGGGCCCTAAATAAACTTCAAAGGTAGTCTAGGCCACAAAGACTGCAACTCCTAGGCAAGTTCTTGTGATGAACTGGGCTGAGAGCCAGTGGATTTGGGGGATATAGGACCTACTGAGAGACCAGCCTGGGTGGCTAACAGACTCGCACCATGCCTTCCCCAAACCCAGGCTGTATGGCTTGTGGCTTCAAAAGATACCCCTTCCTTCCACTTGAGGAATAGAAAAGGGAAGACTAAAGAGGACTTTGTATTGCATCTTGAGTACCAGCTCAGCAACAGGAGGATAAGGCACAGGTTAGAGCCATGAGACCCCCTTTACAGGCCCTAGCTCCCAGATGATATTTATAGATACACCCTGTGTGAGAAAGGAACCCACTGCCTTGAAGAGAAGGACCCAGTCCTGGCAGCATTCATCACCTGTCGAATAAAGAGCTCTTGGGCCCTGAATAACCAGCAGTGATAGCCAGGTAGCATGCCATGGGCCTTGGGTAAGACTCTGAGACTAGCAGGCTTCAGGTGAGAATCAGCACATTCCCAGGTGTCGTGGTTATGGGGAAAGACTCCTTCTGCTTGAGAAAACTGGAGGGAAAAGTAAAGGGCACTTTTAATTGCACATTAGATACCAGCTCAGCCATGGTGGGTAGAGCACTGAGTGGGTTCTTAGGACCTCTGATTCCAGGACTTGGCTATTGGATGACATTTTTGGACCTGCCCTGGGCCAGAGGGAAATCCACTGCCCTGAAGAGTGAATCCCAGGCCTGGCAGCATTTACCAAAACTGTTTGAAAAGCCCTTGGGCCTTAAGGGAACATCATTGGTAGCCCAGCAGTATTCCCTGTGGGCCTGTGGTAGTGGTGGCTAAAAATGAAGAGCCTCTGCCTGTGGAAAGGGGAGGGACAAGTGGGAAAAACTATGTCTCATGGTTTGAATGCCAGCTCAGCCACATTACAATAGAACACCAGGTAGACTTCTAAGGTATTTGATTCCAGTCCCTGGCTCCTGGACAGCACCTCTAGACCTCCCCGGGGCCTGGGAGAACTCACCATCCTGAAGGGAAGAACACAAGCCTTGTTGGCTTTGCCACTTGCTGATTATAGAGGACCAGAGCCTTGAGCAGACATAGGCAATAGCCACATAGTGGTTACAGCAGATTTGGATGAGACCCAGTGCTGTGCTGGATTCAAGTGTGACCCAGCACTATCTCAGTGGTGATGGTCACAGGAGTGCTTTTGTCACCTCACTCCCAGCTTCAAGTAGCTCACTACAGAGAGACTCTGTTTTTTTGGGAGAAAGTAAGGGAAGAAGAAAAGAGTCTCTGCCTAGTAGTCCACAGAATTAATTCTTCCAGATATTATCCAAGACCATCAAAGTGGCACCTCTATAAGTCTGTAAGAACCACAGTGTTACAGGGCTTGGGGTGTCCCCTAATGCAGATATGGCTTAGATAACAATGCCCAAGTCCTTACAAATGCCTGGAAAGCCTTCCCAGGAATGACAGGTACAAACAATCCCAGACTGCAAAGACTACAAAAAAATACCTAATTCTTCAATACCCAGACACAGACAAACATTCACAAGCATCAAGACCATCCAGGAAAATATGACCTCAACAAATGAACTAAATAAGGCACCAGGGACCAATCCTGGAGAAACAGAGATATATATCATCTTTCAGAAAGAGAATTCAAAATAGCTGTTTTGAGGAAACTCAAGTTCAAGATAATACAGAGAAGGAGTTCAAAATTCTATTAGATAAACTTAATAAACATATTAAAATAAGAATCAAGCAGAAATTCTGGAGTTGAAAAATGCAACTCACATATAAAAGAGTGCATCAGAGTCTTTGAATAGCAAAATTGATCAAGCAGAAGAAAGAATTAGGGAGCTTGAAGACAAGCTATTCGAAAATACAGTCAGTGGAGACAAAAAAACCCAAACAAACAATGAAGTATGCCTACAAGTTCTAGAAAATAGTCTCAAAAGGGAAAATCTAAGAATTATTGGCCTTAAAAAGGACATAGAGAAAGAGATAGAGGTGGAAAGTTTTGTGGGGGAAAGGAAGAGAGATCAGACTGTTACTGTGTCTATGTAGAAAAAGGAAGACATAAGAAACTACATTTTGATCTGTACTAAGAAAAATTGTTCTGCTTTGAGATGCTGTTAACCTGTAACTTTAGCCCCAACCCTGTGCTCACAGCAACATGTGCTGTATTGAATCAAGTTTTAAGGGATTTAGGGCTATGCAGGATATGCCTTGTTAACAATATGTTTGCAGGCAGTGTGCTTGGTAGAAGTCATTGCCATTCTCCATTCTCCATTAACCAGGGACACGATGCACGGTGGAAAGCCGCAGGGACCTCTGCCTGAGAAAGCCTGGGTATTGTCCAAGGTTTCTCCCCACTGAGATAGCCAGAGATATGGCCTCGTGGGAAGGGAAAGACCTTACCGTCCCCCAGCCTGACACCTGTAAAGGGTCTGTGCTGAGGAGGATTAGTAAAAGAGGAAGGCCTCTTTGTAGTTGAGATAAGAGGAAGGCCTCTGTTTCCTGCATATCCCTGGGAATGGAATGTCTGGTGTAAAGGTGACCATTCATTCTATTCTGAGATAGGAGAAAACCACCCTGTGGCTGGAGGCGAGATATACTAGTGGTGATAGTGCTCTCTTACTCTTTGCTACACTGAGATGTTTGGGTAAAGAGAAACGTAAATCTAGCCTACATGCATAATCGGGCACAGTACCTTCCCTTGAACTTATTTATGACGCAGATTCCTTTGCCCATATGTTTCCTGCTGACCTTCTTCCCACCATCACTCTGTTCTCCTGCTGCACTCCCCGTGCTGAGATAGTGAAAATAGTAGTCAACAAATACTGAGGGAACTCAGAGACCAGTGCCGGTGCAGGTCCTCGCATGCTGAGTGTGCCAGTCCCCTGGGCCCACTGTTCTTTCTCTATACTTTGTCTTTGTGTCTTATTTCTTTTCTCAGTCTCTCATCTCCACCTAACGAGAAATGCCCACAGGTGTGGAGGGGCAGAGAACTTCCCAAACCTAGAGAAAGTTATCAATATGTAACTGCAAGAAGTTGATGAAACACTAAGCAGTTTTAACCAAAAGACTACCTCAAGGCATTTAATAACCAATCTCCCAAAGGCCAAGGATAAAGAAAGGATTCTAAAAGTAGCAAAAGCAGATTTTTCAATAGAAACCTTATTAGCCAGGAGAGAGTGGTATGACATATTTAAAGTGCTGAAGGAAAAAAAAAACCTTTTACCCTAGAGTAGTTTATCTCATTGAAATATCCTTTAAACATGAAGGAGAAGTAAAGACTTTCTTAGACAAGAGCTGAGGGATTTCTTCAACACCAGACCTGTCCTGTTAGAAATGCTAAAGGAAGTACTTCCATCAGAAAGAAAAGGAGGACATTAAAAAGCAGTAAAATACCATCTGAAGGTAGAAAACTAGCTGCTAACAGTGCACAGAAAAACAGAATATTATAAGACTGTAACTATGGTGTGTAAACTACTCTTAAGTAGAAAGACTAAACAATGAAACAATAAAAAATAAGACTACAACAACTTTTCAAGACATCGTACAATAAGACATAATTAGAAAAAAATGTTAAAAAGCTGGGGAAGGAAGTTAAGGTTTTTATTAAGTAAAGTTAGGTTTTTATTGGGTTTCTCTTTGCTTGTTTGTTTGTTTATGCAAACAGTGTTGTTGTTATCAGCTTAAAAGCATGGGTTATAAGATAGCAATTGCAAACCTCATAGTAACCTCATATTAAAAAACCATACACCAGATATACAATAAATAAAAAGCAAGAAATTAATTCACACCACTAGAGAAAATCACCTTCAATAAAAGCAAGACCAGAAGGAAGACAAGATGAAAGAGAAAATCACAAAACAACCAGAAAACAAATAATAAAATGGTATGAATAGTCCTTACTCATCAACTTTAATGAGTAATAATAACATTGAATGTAAATGAACTAAACTCTCCAATTAAAAGACATAGAGTGGCTGAATGAGTTAAATAACAAGATCCAATGATCTGTTGCCTATAAGAAACATACTTCACCTATAAAAATACACATAGATGGAAACTAAAGGGATTGAAAAGACCCTGTATAAATAGAAACTGAAAAAGAGTGGGAGTAGCTACATTTATATGAGACAGAATAGGTTTCAAGACAAAAACTATAGGAAGAGACAAAGAAAGTCACTATATTATGATAAAGGAGTCAATTCAACAAGAGGATATAACAATTGTAAAAATATATGCACCTAACACTAGCACCCAGATATTTAAAGCAAATATTGTTAAAGCTAAAGAGAGAGAAAGACCCCAGTAAAATAATGGCTGGAGACTTCAAGACCCCACTTTCAGGATTTGACAAATCTTCCAGACAGAAAATCAACAAGGAAACATCAAACTTAATCTGTGTCATAGACCAAATGGACCTATAGATATTTACAGAACATTTTACCCAATGGCTACAAAATACACATTCTTATCCTTAGCACATGGATAATAAGGGAAAGACCATAAGGTAGGTCACAAACAAGTCTTAAAACATTCAAAAATAGATTATCAAGCATTTTCTCTGACAACGTAGAATATAACTAGAAATCAATAACGAGAAATTTAGAAAACTATACCAACACATGGAAATTAAACAATATGCTCCTAAATGACCAGTGGGTCAATGAAGAAATTAAAAAGGAAATTGAAACATTTCTTGAAACAAATAATGATGAACACACAACATACCAAAATATATGTGATACAGTGAAAACTGTAAGATTATATTATCTATAATATATATTACCTTATATGGTGATAAAATTTAACATCGTTTCATGACAAAAACCATAAAGAAAAAAATCTGGATGTAGGAGGAACATATTTCAACAAATCGAAGCGATATATGACACACCGACAACTAGTATACTGAATGAGGGAAAACTGAAAGTCTTTCCTGTAAGATTGGGAACACAACAAATATGCCCACTTTCACCACTGTTATTCAACACAGTACCAGAAGTCCTAGCTAGAGCAATCAGATAAGAGAAAGACATAAAGAGCAACAAAACTGGAAAGGAAGAAGTCAAATTATCCTGGCTTAGAGGTTATATAATCTTATATTTGGAAAAACCTAAAGATTCCACAAAAAAACTGTTGTAATTGGTAAACCAATTCAGTAAAGTTGCATGATGCAAAATCAACATACAGAAATCAGTAACATTTTTATATGCCAACAGTGAACAATCTGAAAAAGAAATCAAGAAAGTAATCCCATTTACAATAGCTACAAACAAAATAAAATACCTAGGAATTAACTTAAAGAAGTAAAAGATCTCCACAATGAAACTATAAAACGTTTATGCAAGAGATTGAAGAAGATACAAAAAAATGGAAAAATATTTCATGTTCGTAGGTTGGAAGAATCAATATTGTCAAAATGTCCATACTACCCTAAGCAATCTACAGATTTAATGCAATCACTATCAAAATACCAATGACATTCTTCACAGAAATAGAAAAAAAAAATCCTTACAAAAAAAAATTGTAGGAACAAACAAAATACCTAGAACAGCCAAAGCTATCCTAAGTAAAAAGAACAAAACTGGAGGAATTGCATTACCTGACTTTAAATTATACTGCAGAGATGGCAGAGTGTAGTGGCTCACCCCTGTAATCCTAGCACTTTGGGAGGCTGAGGTGGGTGGATCACTTGAGGTCAGGAATTTAAGACCAGCCTGGTCAACATGGTGCAACCCCTTTTCTGCTAAAAATACAAAAATTAGCTAGGGGTGGTGGTGTGGGCCTGTAGTCCCAGCTACTCAGGAGGCTGAGGCAGGAGAATCACTTTAACCTGGGAGGGGGAGGTTGCAGTGAACCAAGATCGTGCCATTGCACTCCAGCCTGGGCGACAGAGGGAGACTTTGTCTCAAAAAAAAAAAAGAAGAAGAAGAAAAAAAAGAAATACTACAGAGCTATAATAACCAAAGCAGCATGGTACTGGCATAAAAGCAGACATATAGATTAGTGAAACAGAACAGAAAACCCAGAGATAAATCCATACATCTATAGTGAACTTATTTTTGACAAAGGTGCCAATAGCATATATGGGGGGAAAAGGACAGTCTTTTCAATAAATGGTGCTGGGAAAACTGGATATCCATATCCAAAAGAATGAAACTAGACTCCTATCTCTCACCTATACAAAAATCAAATTAAAATGAATTAAAGACTTAAATCTAAGACCTTAAACTATGAAACTACTAAGAGAAAATACTGGCTGGGCACAGTTGGCTCACACCTGTAACCCCAGCACTTTGGGAGGCGAGGCAGGTGGATCACCTGAGGTCAGGAGTTCGAGACCAGCCTGTCCAATGTGGCGAAACCCCTTCTCTACTAAAAATACAAAAAATTAGCCGGGTGTGGTGGTGTGTGCCTGTTATCCCAGCTACTCGGGAGGCTGAGGCAGAAGAATTGCTTGAACCCGAGGGGCAGAGGTTGCAGTGAGCTGAGATGGCGCCACTGCACTCCAGCCTGGGTGACAGAGTGAGACTCCATCTCAAAAGAAACAAACAAACAAACAAACAAACAAACAAACAATAAAACATTGGAGAATCTCTCCAGAACACTAGACTGGGCAAAGATTTCTTGAGTAATACCCCAAAAGCACAGGTGACCAAAGCAAATATGGAGAAATGGGATCACATCAAGTCAAAAAGTTTCTGCATAGCAAAGGAAACAATCAACAAAGTGAAGAGAGAGCCCGCAGAGTTGGAGGAAATATTTGCAAACTAACCATCTGACAAGGGATTAATAGCCAAAATGTATCAAGAGCTCAACTCTATGGGGAAAAAAATCTGATAATCTGATTTTTAAATGGGCAAAAAATTTGTATAGACACTTTTTAAAAGAAGACAAACTGATGACAAACAGGTATATGAAAAAATGCCCAACATCATTAATCACCAGAGAAATGCAAATCAAAACTGCAATAAGATGTTCTCTCACCCTAGTCAAAATGGCTTATATCCAAAAGTTAGGTAATGAGAAATGCTGGCAAGGACGTGGAGAAAAGGCAACCTTTGCACACTGTTGGTGGGAATGTAAATTAGTGCACTAATAGTTTGGATGTTCCTCAGAAAACTAAAAATAGAGTTACCATAGGATCTAGCAATCTCACTGCTAGCGATATACCAAAAAGAAAGAAAATCTGTATATCAAAGAGATATCTGCACTCCCATGTTTATTGCAGTACTATGCACAATAGTCAAGACTTGGAATCAACCTAAGTGTCCAGCAACAGATGAATGGATAAAGAAAATGTGGTACATATACACAATGAAACATTATTCTGCCATAAAAAGAATGAGATTCTGTCATTTGTTACAACATGAATGGAACTGGAGGTCATTATGTTAAGTAAAATAAGCCAGGCACAGAAAGACAAACTGCATATGCTCACTTATTTGTGGGAGCTAAAAATTAAAATAATTGTACTCGTGGAGATAGAGAGTAGAAAGATGGTTACCAGAGGCTGGGAAGGGTAGTAGAAGCATTGGGGTAAGTGAGGATGGTTAATGGGTACAAAAAAAATAGAAAGAATGAGTAACACCTAGTATTTGCTAGCAGAACAGGGTGAGTATAGTCAAAGACAATTTAATTGTACATTTAAAAATAACGATTATAATTTGATTGTTTGTCACACAAAGGATAAATGCTTGAAGTGATAGATACCCCATTTACCCTGGCGTGATTATTACCATTGCATGCCTGTATCAAAATATCTTATGTAGCCCATATATACACTTACTATGTACCCATACACACACACAAAAAACTAAACACAAAAAAAGATATATCCCTTGTAAAGATGTGAGGCAAGCCAATGGAGTGGCGGAATGGCTCCCTGCTAAATATTCAAATGTCCCCCCCCCACCCTCTTGCAGTTAGATGAAGTCATGTAGCTGTTTGTGGCCAATGGGATGTGAAGGAAAGTGATATGGTCACTGTTCTGTGGTGACCATAGAAGCTGTGTTCTGGTGTGAAGGAACTACAACCTGGAAGCAGCCTAGATGGCTGAGCTACCATGAGAAGTATACCTGCCCTTAAGAGCCACTTTGATTTGTAGTGAACACACTGCCCCAGTGTGTTGAACCACTAATTTTTTTTTGTTTGTTTGTTTGTTTTGGGCATAGCCTATCCTGATGAATAGGCAGGATGGGACTGGCAGCTGGCAGTCCATCTGGCAGTTGGGATAACCATCAGTATGGCCAGTTACCACTAGATTGAGCTCTGTGACATCCCTAGTAGGCAAACCCTACCCATGCATGCACAGCCTTTCAATTTCTAACTTTTAAACATAAATGGACAGCAAAATATCACTGTAAGTAAATGTCCTCATATTATACAGATTGACTATCAAAAGCAAACAAAAACAGATCTCAAAGGAAATAGAAACAAAGCAGTGAGCAAAGGAAAATTTCCAAAAGGATCTAGCTTATAACATTAAAGAAATGTGAGGAGATATTTTATTCCTGAAACAAAAACAAGTTGCTAATAATAAAAAAAAGGAATAATAAGTGAAAAGAGATCAAGAAGAACATTTGGGAATAAAATTAAAGAAAAGCAGCTGAAATTAAACTTCAGTAAAAGAGTTGGAAATAAAGTTAGAAAAATCTTCCAGAGAGAAATGGAAAACAGGGAAAAATGAAGGTAAAGTTAGAGAAGAAAGTGAAAAAGTGAGATGTTAAAAGAGTGCTAAATCATCTCGTTGCAAAATAAAGTGTCAATAACAATAATATCTAAACTTGCTTAAATCAAGAATTTTTGGCATAAGTATATACTTCAGAAATAAAGGGTAGCCAGAGGAAATAATGTAATGTTTGAGAAGGAAAACTCAAGACAGGAAAAAGCAGGCAGAGGATGGCTATTTTTTTCATGAGAGGTTCTATTAGTGCTATTTAACTTTTAATGTTAGGTAATGCATTAATTGTATAAAATAATAACTTTAAAAAAATAAAAATTTCTTATTGCTATTTTCCTCTTACCCTGTTTTTCTCACCCATGCATGGCACTATTGACATGTTGAACCAGATATTTCTTTGTTGTGAGGGCCGTCCTGTGTGTTGGAGGATGTTTAGCAGCATTCCTGGTCACTAGGGGTTGATTCAGTGGCACCTCTCTCCTCCATCCATTTACATTAATAACAACTAAAAATCTCTCTAGACACTGTCAAATCCCCTGGGGGATAAAATTGATCCCTGGTTTGGGAACCACTGCTTTGAATCTACACAATACTAACATTAAAAACAAACAAAAACCAGAGGCACAAAAGCTCTCCAAATGTCCACCAACATGTCAAAAGCATTTAGAATTCACTTTGAATTGTAAAATTTCTTACGAGTCCGTAGGCTTTGAAATGTAGGTCTTAGGATCCATATATTTAAATTTGTGATGTATTGTGTTGCAGGGGTAATGCTGTTTGACTAAAATTAAGATCTTAATACCCACTGTGTGCTTTGACTTTCATTTTAGCTACCGTGAATTGATGAGCAAATCTAACATAGGAGGCATCCTCTTGAGTCCCTGCTGGATAGTAAGCACACCCCTGTCATTCAAATGTTGCTGAATAATAATCCACTGTTCTAAAGGAAAGACCTAACTATGGATGGGATATAATTAAAAATAACAAGCTGTGTATTCTGGTTACAACAGTAGCAAGTTTGGCTTTGTGTGGCTGAGCTGTTTGGAGGAAGATCCTGCAGTTTTAACAGGACTCCTCTCATGTCCATATTAATCAATGCTCTTGTGGTCAATCAGAAGTTTGACTGATGCTTTCATGTGGATAGAGTAACTCTGCCAGCTAAGAATAGAATAATAACACAGAGAAGGGATAATAATAGACAGTTGGCAGTTTTAATGGACACAGCCTTCCTTCTGGAGAGCTTGTCAACCTTGGTTAAGGAGTCAGTAGGCTGATTTCTGTTTAATTTGGGCATATGACATCCAGGATTTCATTTCTTTGCATGGCTAATGACCTGGTCGAGGAACCAAATATCAAGTAGTGTGTTCACATTCATGAAATTGAAAATAATGTTTTCTCAGTGTTTGGGGGCATATTTTCTTGTTCCACTTTCATAAAGTGTGATTTTTATAGCAAAGTAAGGGAGAGAGACCCCTTAAAAAGAAGTCTTCCTAGTGATTAACTTATTATTTTAAGTTTTTAACATTACAGCAATTTAGAATTTCTTTGTACTTTATTTTATCTTCTCTTTTGCATGAGGGCATTTTCCTGTGTTTGGGTAACTGACCCATCTTTTCCCTTGGAAATGCTGATAGATTTTGCCTATTCCCTTAGCAGCTAGACTCTTGGGTTTGATTTGCTCCAGGCACTTAAAAAAAAAACAGAGAAATTTTCTTTCTATTCTTGTTTTTTACTTTCCTTAGGCCTGTGGCGTCTCTGGAGTGCTGTGCAGCAGATGGAGAAATGAAGCCTGCTGTTTCAGCTCATGAAAAGCTTACCTTAGTGATTCAAACTGGAGATCAAAGAACTTCATGGGTTTATAAGACAGATATATCAAGATCCAATCATATAGAATTGCTAATTTTTCATAAATCTACACAAAGGCAGCCTAGTCAAAGGCAATATATGCATCCTTTTCCATTAAAAAAGTAACAGAATGTAATTTTCAGGAGCATAAAGACTATTCATTTTCATGAATGTAGATTTGTGCTCAGAAATGGAATTGCAAACTTATTCAAGAGCTTAACAAAGTAAAGCTACATTTGGTTAAATGAAAGCAAATAGTGGAGAACAATATTTTTGAAACATGTTATTCTTTCAGCTAACATGAGTAAATGAGGAGTAGAAATGACAATTCTGCCTGTGTGTCAAATAAGCAAGCTTCTTAGGACATAAAGAGGTTAGAGGCTGAGATAAAAAGAAATTGATTTGGAAAATTGGAGAAATTCACAGTTAAGTAGTTAATTGGTAACTATTCCTGCTGCTAGCTTCTTCCGTAAGGAAACCTACAGGTAGCATTCTATACCATATTGGCTCTTCTGGACTGACCAGACACGTGAGAGGTGTTGAATGAACTATTAATAAAAAAGCTCACCACATTTACATATGATCATCCTTGAAATGGAGATGACTAAACTATGGGAGTTGTTCAAAATGATTGAAACTTTGAAAAGAACCCACCTTTTGTAGTGATCCATCTAGTTGTTCAGGGAGTTAATGGGTAAAACAGGTATTCCCAAGCAGTCATTTGCTGGAGGAAATGTACTGCTTCATCTTTATGTTCCTGGTTCTTACATTCAGCAAATTTTTACTGAGCATTTATTATGTTCCAAGTATCATGGCTGGTACTAGGAATACAGAGATACACAGTTGTTGATCTCAAGAAACTAATATTATAGTGGAATGAAAGACATATTAACAGATATTTATGTTACTATGATAAGTGCTAAGATGGAGCCATACCTAAGTCAGGCTGAAGGAGATGTTTGGAGTCAGATAAAGGGTTTGAGAGAAGAAAATATATCAGACACATCTTAAAGGACCAGAGACATATAGTCTGCTGAGGAAGAGGAATCAGGCATTTCAGGAATTTGGGTCTAGGCTTTTCTCCACTTCGTTGCTCCTTGGAACTTAGGTTGGGGTTGAAGAAGAGTTGTGAGATGTATTTCTATTGGTTTATGAGGAAGGGGTCTGTCTTAGTCTGTTTTATGTTACTTATAACGGAATACCTAAAACTGGGTAATTTGTAAGACATGAAATTTGTTTCCTTACAGTTCTGGAGGCTTGAAAGTCCAAGGTCAAGTGGATGCAACTGGTAAGACCATTCTTGCTGGTGGGGATTCTCTGCAGAGTCCTGAGGTAGTGTGGGACATCACATGGTGAGGGGGCTGAGCATGCTAGATCAGGCCTCTTGCTCTGCTTTTAAAGCCACCAGTCCCATTCCCATGATTAACCATTAAATCATTAGCCCATTAATTCATTATTGGATTAATCCATTGATGAAGGCAGAACCCTCATGATCCAATCACCTCTTAAAGGCTTCACCTCTCAATACTGGTACATTGGTGATTAAATTTCACATGAATTTTAGAGGGGAAAAATGTTCAAACTATAGCAGGTCTTACCTTTGAGGGAGCTTCTCTGGAGGCTATCTAATATGAATACATTTGGCTTTGACCTAGGCCATTAGTTTATATCCTTCTCAGGATTCTCTTCCTTGTATTAAAGACAAAGGGTTTTTTTTTTTTGCATGGTTTTTGATTTATTTC
Source organism: Pan paniscus (assembly GCF_029289425.2). NCBI lineage: Eukaryota > Metazoa > Chordata > Mammalia > Primates > Hominidae > Pan > Pan paniscus. The sequence goes on from NC_073264.2 coordinate 46,575,882, forward strand.
AAAAAGAACTATTTCATATGACATAACTTGAAGCCTATCATGGCAGTGAGGAAAAATTGTGTTGAAAGAATGACACAGCTAATTTATTTGTTGAAGCAGTCAGAAAGATTAACGATTATTAGGCACCTAATGCATATGTTGACTGCTGCTTGCTTGTCTATTTGAAACCAGTCTTTAATCATAGATAAAAACAGGATTTGGCTATAGTTTCTAGTTGCTCTTGAATCATGGGCAGTGAGAGGCAATCTAGGACTTGAGTTAAAATACAAAATACTCTGACTTTTTTTGGATGGGCTATCTTTGCGGGCTAAACAGATTTCAAATAATTCATGGAAGGATCACATTATAAATAACCTGCTAGAGAACTTCATATAAAATTAGCTTTTATAAGCTTTTAACCCAAATTTTTTATAATCAAAGGAATAAAAAGTACATTTTCAAGTAATAGAATCCAAATTTGTTTTGACTAAAGCTAGTGTAAATTTTTAGTACCAAACAAGAACGCATGCATTATCACAGCTTTTCCTCCATTATGACAAAACAACTTTGTCACGAAGCCCAGACAGATTATTTCTATAAGACCATAACATGAAATGCCATTAGATGTCAAAGGCTTGCCAATTAAGGGTTTATCTTTGCAACAGAGGCAGCAGACACACAACAAAAACATGCCATTTCCATTTCCTATAATCTGAGAAACTTGCTAGCAGCAAATCAACTGTATGAATGAAATTGTATATCTCTACCAGCAAATAATTCACTCAAACCTGTCTTCCTTCAAAGCCCTTTTTCATGTTTTGTTTTTTTGCATATTTACTAATAACAAGTATAGGAACGTAGTAAGTCAGTTGGAGAAAGGCTCTTGCCTTCCTTATTATGTGAGAAATTTGTATGATAAAAGTGGATGTACTCTGGACAAAGGACTCTGGACTTCAGGGTGCTTACTAACTCAGAAAAGCTGGACTGGAACTTTAAAATAAAATGACAACTAACTATGTGGTTTAAGTCAAAACCTCTAAGGAATCTGAGATTGGCTGTGCTGTTATGGTCCCACTAGTATATAGATTTTTGTTTTCTGCTCCAAGTTACATTATTTACTTCAGCTCTAGCTTGTAGGTCCATGGCTGAGGTCTGACAAGTGGGTATGGCCTCTGCATTACTGGGAAACACCCAGGGAAGGAAAGGTGCAATAATTCATGTGGAAGGGGACCCTCTGCTTTAAAACAGGGCTGTGGCTTCTGGTGCTGCCTTTGTGTGACTTTTTAAAAGATGTCTCCTCTGAGTAGGGCAGATTTTGGAGAGCAGAGTACAAGTTGAATTTCACCCCTTACTCATCCCGTCAACCTTACCTGGTTGGTAATGCTGCTTGAGTGGCTGATGTTTTAAGAGGCTGTGAAGAGAAGCTTCCATAGTAGCTGCAGATGATCTGCAGAAAGCATCTGCCCTAGTTAAATTTTATGTATAAGGTGTTTTTTTTTTTTTTTAATGGAGTCTCACTCTGTTGCCCAGGCTGGAGTGCAGTGGTGCAATCTTGGCTCACTGCAAGCTCCGCCTCCCAGGTTCACGCCATTCTGCTGCCTCAGCCTCCCAAGTAGCTGGGACTACAGGCGCCTGCCACCACGCCTGGCTAATTTTTTTTTTGTATTTTTAGTAGAGATGGGGGTTTCACTATGTTAGCCAGGATGGTCTCGATCTCCTGACTTCATGATCCGCCTGCCTCGGCCTCCCAACGTGCTCGGATTACAGGCATGAGCCACCACGCCCGGCCCAGGTATAAGGTTTTTATGTCTGCTTTTTCCTCTTTTACCTTGTGCCTAGGATAAAACACAGCTCAATAAATATTTGATCTGTAAATGTGACTGATTAGCTGACAAATGGGTTAGAAGAATTGTTACTTGGTGGTATCTCCCAAATACATTTAGGGAATGTTGATGTTGTGATAAGGCAATCGAATTTTCTCTGTAGGTCTAGACCCTACAGTTTTACTCATTAGCTAGTCATAGTAAAATGTCCCTCATTAACATGGGTGACTTGCTACCCAACTGTTTCCTTTATCAGAAGCGGCTATATTAAGTACTTCAGTCTGTTCTTAATGATAGTACATCCACATCACTATGGAGACATGAATATTCATCAAAAGTTCAAAGAGATGACAAAGTGTAAAAACACAGAGGGGCAGTGAGAAACCAAGAGAAGCAAAGAGGGGAAGAGAGTATTTGTAGTGATAGTCAGAGGCTCAGTAATTACACTTTTCTTCTTGTCATATTCTTTTCCTTTCCATCCATAGGAGAATATATTTTCTAAGCAGGTGTAAGGCTTTCTCCCCCTGTTTTCAGCAAAGATGTTCCCTGCTAGCTTAGTACCTGGGTCATCAGAACAGACACTTGTTTGATGACACATGGCTCTCTTGTTTGGACAGATAACGTTAACTACAAACATATGCTTACCTGTGAAGAGTTTCCTAGGTAAAGCCTAAAGCATCTTTCTTTTGAACATTTTTACTTTGCATTCAAACTGTGTTCTGATTTTGTGCCAAAAAATATCTTGCAATTCTCTTCTTACCAGAAACCGGAGGTAACATTCTTAGTTTGGAACCATGTGTCCCTTCACTTCTTGTGCTTCTTGTTATCAGCTGTACTCAATGTTTTTGACTCCACAGGTGAATCAGATGCACAAGAAATTTCGTGCTCGGCTTCCTCCACCTCTACCGCTGATTCAGAAACTATTCTCTTTTTGCCACGAAGACAAGAGATGAAATGCCAGCAATATTTTCACTTTCTTCCATCATCCACCTCTCTTTCTAAGAAATTTCTAAATGTTGACTTCCAAATTTGTGGGCCTTCCAGGCAGTTATTTTTGTCCATATGGAAACTGAACAGGAGCTAGAAATTTAGTAAATTTCATCATGTGAAATGTTTTTTCATAAGGGCCCAAATTGCAGTCTTTCAGAATTTTACACAGTTGTGGTGGTGGCAGGGGATAGTGAGGTGAAGAAGGGCAAGAAATGCTTTTAAATCTGCTTTAGGCTGTGTATGGTCTTCATGAAAAGAGTATTTATTCATCTTAATCTGGGAATAGACAGCATGTGCTGCAAAGAACAGGGTATGTTGAAAGCTGGTTTATTTTTCTTTGCCAAGTATTTTCTCATTCTTGAATGTGACCTCAATTATGAAAGAGTTACAAATTAATGGCTCAGCCTTTCATCATCTTGATTTCTTGGTATAGGGCTGTAGAGAGGTGATGCTTCCTGTGAAAGAAATTGTGCTCAAAAGTACTTGAGGCAGTGAGTGGCACATAGCTTGGGAACCCTATTTACTAGACCAGTGAAGGGAGGCTTAAGTCCCATTTGGCTAATCAGCAATTTATTTTCACAGCAGAGGGAATTCTAGCAAACGGTGTTTAAGCAAATAAATAATAATGGCTTGGGGTGAGGCTATTAAGTCTCCAGCTATAACATTTGAGATTTAATAATGACTTGGCACTTTTCTATAGTAAAATACCATGCTGACCAGCTTACATCAGCATGGATGTTTGCCTTCATTAGCTTCACGGCTGTCAAGACTGTGACTTGTAAATTTTCACCCTTCACCTTCATGTAAAAGGCCACATACTCATGGTTACAAAGAGCACAGGAAATCATTTATTTTCCAGAAGGTTTAAGCGATTGGAATATTGGACTCAATATTTTTCTTTTGAACTATGTCTGTTCTTCTGACTGTGTAACTAGATACAAAAATAAAGAAGAGGAGAAGGCTGAATGAGCTTTACCTGACGCAAAATTGGTAAAGTAAAGCAGTAGTTAGCTTAGAAAAAGTGATTAGAAGCTGAAAAGCTAAGATCAAGAGCAAAAGGACAACTGGATTTCAGACATTAATTATTTTTAATTAAAGCATAAAGAAATCAACTTTATTCTCATACATTAGATACTATATTTGCTCTTAGCCAAAAGACTAAGAAGCAACCAGTCTCATATATTAGAAAGCCATCCATATTTATGGGAGGCTGATTTAGAAATATATAATAATATTATTTTCCTGTTGTGTGCAGACTCTCATTTCAGAAGAGGATGACCAACAAATATCAGAAAATATCAGTGAGCTATTTCTGAGATTTTGCCTAAGCTTTGTGTGTACAATATATAGATATTAGCAAAATTTTATTCTTTTGATGCTTTCTCTAGGAAAGAGTTTATAATTATGCCATTTGCAAGATGCAAATCAATAGTTGTGTTTGAACAATTTTTTTTCTCTGAAGCAGGAAGTGTGACTTATTACGAAAAGTACACCTAGGATTGTAGTCATAAGCTTGTAAGAACAAAATAATAGCATATACGAAGTTAGGATGTGTTCAGAACAGAATGGGAATGGGAATACATGTGGGAGCATGCCTGGGTGCTCAGCACTTCGTAAAATGAATAAAACATTAGCAAATGTGATTTGGCAGTACATGGTCCAGTAACTGCAGGGCTCAAAAACAGTGTGAAACATTGCCTAATGATGAAAACTTCATTAGAAGTCAAGCTTTGTTGATTACAAATTAAGTGTTATCCCATTCTGCAAACTTAAGTTTAGGACCCTGGCCAAGAGTCACAGTAATTTTCTTTGAAACTTGGTCTCACTCCACTAGGCCAATCTTCTTTTTCTGTTGAAAATGTTCCAGAGGGAAGGTAGGTACAGCAGCATTACATGGAAAGGATACTGGGCTGAAAATTTAAAAAGCTTGTCTTCCAGTTTTCAATGTGTTACTAACTAGGTATGTAAAGCTGGACATATAAACATTCCTTTGTGTTTCAGTTTACTAAATGGTAAAGTGATCCGTATCCTTCCAGCAATAAAATTCTGAGATGATTGCCTGTAGTCTCTCGAATCTTGGTGCAAGGGGAGGAGAAGCATCTGAGCCCTGCTAACATGAAAACTTTGCCTCAGGGTCCAGTACTATGAGCTACCTTCTCATAGCTCAGAGCTACCCTATGAGCTACCCTCTTTATCTGTGATATTATTGGTACTGGTGAGGAAGGGGAAAGAGGTTATTTTATTTTAACATATTTGGTGGGTATAAGTGCAGGATTCTTATATGCATATACTGTGTACTGGTGAAGCCTGGGCTTTTAGTGTACCCATCACTGAATAGTGAACATTTTACCCAATGGATAACGTTTCGACCCTCATGCCCCTCACGTTGTCTCATCTTCCCACCCTTTGTAGTCTTCAATGTCTATTATTCCCTTCTTTATGTCCATGTATACCCATCGTTTAGCTCTCACTTATAAGTGAGAACATGTGTTTTTTGATTTTCTGTTTTGGAATTAATTCACTTAGGATAATGGTCTCCAGTTCCATCTACGTTGCTGCAGAAGACATGATTTCATTCCTTTTTATGGCTCAGTAGTATTCCAAAGTGTGTATACATATGATGATGGAAACTTAGGTTGGTTCCATATCTTTGCTATTGCGAATAGTGCTATGATAAACATATGAGAGCAGGAATCTTCTTGATATGATTTCTTTACCTTTGGGTGGATACCAGTGGTGGAATTGCTGGGTGAATTTTTAATTCTTTGGGAAATCTCCACACTGTTTTCCATAAAGGTTGTACTAATACAAATTCCCACCAATGGTGTATAAGCATTCCCTTTCCTCTGCATTCTTGGCAACATCTATTGTTTTTAGACTTTATACTAATGACCATTCTGACTAGTGTAAGATGGTATCTCATTGTGATTTTAATTTGCATTTTTCTAATTAGTAATTTTGAGCATTTTTTCTTGTGTTTGTTGGCTCCTTGTATGTCTTCTTTTAAAAAATGCCCATATTCTTTGCTCACTTTTTAATGGGATTACTTGTTTTTTTCCCTTTTGAGTTGTTTGAGTTCTTTGTAGATTCTGAATATTAGTCCTTTTTAGGATGCATAGTTTGCAAATATTTACTCCTACTCTGTAGATTGTTTACTCTGTTGATTGTTTCTTTTGCTGTGCAGAAGCTTTTTAGTTTAGTTAAGTCCCATTTGTCTATTTTTGTTTTTGTCGTGTTTGCTTTTGAGAATTTGGTCATAAATTCTTTGCTTAGGCTGATGTCCAGAAGAGTTTGTCCTAGGTTTCTTTCTAGGCTTTTTATTTTTGCAGGTCTCATGTTTAGGTCTTTAATCCATCTTGAGTTAATTTTTGTATATGATGAAAGGTAAGGGTTCAGTTTCATTCTTCTGTATATGGGTATTGATAGAGTTTGGCTGTGTCCCTACCCAAATCTCATTTTGAATTGTAACTCCTACAATTCCCACATGTTGTGGGAGGGACACAGTGGGAAGTAATTAAACCATGGGGGTGGTTCTTTCTTCTAATAGTGAATAATTCTCACGAGATCTGATGGTTCTGAAAAGAGGAGTTCTCCTGCACAAGTTCTCTCTCTCTTTGCCTGCCGCCATCCATGTAAGATGTGACTTGCTCCTCCTTGGCTTCTGCCATGATTGTGAGGCCTCTGCAGCCACATGGGACTGTAAGTACATTAAACCTCTCTTTCTTCTGAGTCTTGGGTATGTCTTTATCAACAGTGTGAAAACAGACTAATACATGTATCCGATTTCCCTAGCACCATTTACTGAGTGCAGTGACATTTCCCCAGTGTATATTTTTATTGACTTTGTGGAAGATTTATTGGTTGTAGGTATGTGACTTTATCTTTGGACACTCTATTCTGTTACATTGATCTGTGTATCTATTTTTTTACCAGTATGATGTTGTTTTGGTTATTATAACCCTGTAATATTATTTGAAGTCAAGTAATGTGATGTCTCCAGCTTTGTTCTTTTTGCTTAGAATTAATTTAGCTTTTTGGGCTCTTTTTTGGTTCTGTATGAATTTTAGATTCTATGAAAACTGTTGTTGGTAATTTGATAGGAATTGCATTGAGTCTGTAGATTGCTTTGGGCAGTATGTTTATTTTAAAAATATTGATTCTTCCAATCCATGAGTATGGAATGTTTATCCATTTGTTTGTATCATCTTCAATTTGTTTCATCAGTGTTTTGTAGTTCTTTCTGTGTAGATCTTTCACCTCTTTGGTTAAATTTATTCCTAAGTATTTAATTTTTTTGGTACCTATTATAAATGGGTTTGCTTTCTTGATTTGGTTGTTGGCTAGATTGTTATTGGTGTATAGAAATGCTATTGATTTCTCTTCATATAATTTTGTATCCTAAAACTTTATTGAATTCATCTATCAACTCTGAGTTTTTTGTTATAGTCTTCAGGTTTTTCTAGATATAAGATTATATTATTGAGGAACAGAGAAAATTTAACTTCTGCTTTTCCAATTTGAATGACTTATTTTTTCTCTTCCCTAACTGTTCTGGCAAGAACTTCTTGTATTTGTTGAATAAGAGTGGTGAAAGTGAACATCCTTATATTTTTGCAGTTCTTAGAGGGTGTTAAAGCAAACTAAATATGGCCTGAGAAGGACTCCGTACTGTATTTAAGTCCTTGTGGACAAACTGCAACCTAACTTAATAGGTAGACAAGATTGAAAACCTAACTTAGCTGTTCCAAGATGGCCGAATAGAAACAGCTCCAGTCTGCAGCTCCCAGCATGATCAACGCAGAAGATGGGTGATTCCTGCATTTCCAACTCAGGTGCCTGGTTCATCTCACTGGGACTGGTTGGACATTGGGTGCAGCCCACAGAGGGTGAATCGAAGCAGGGCAGGGCATTGCCTCACCTGGGAAGCACAAGGGGTCAGGGATTTCCCATTCCTAGCCAAGGGAAGCCATGACAGACTGTACCTGGAAAAATGGGACACTCTCGCCCAAATACTGCACATTTCCAAAGGTCTTAGCAACCAGTAGACAAGGAGATCCTCTCCTGTGCCTGGCTTGGCGGCTCCTACACCCGTGGAGCCTTGCTCACTGCTAGCGCAGCAGTCTGAGATGGAACTGTGAGGCAGCAGCCTGGCTGCAGGAGGGGCATCCACCATTGCTCAGGCTTGAGTAGGTAAACAAAGTGTCCAGGACACTTGATCTGGGCGGAGCCCACTGCAGCTCAGCAAGGCCTACTGCCTCTATAGACTCCACCTCTGTGGGCAGGGCATAGCTGAACAAAAGGCAGCAGACAACTTCTGCAGACTTAAACGTCCCCGTCTGATAGCTCTGAAAAGATCAGTTGTTCTCCCAGCACGGCGTTTGAGCTCTGAGAATGGACAGACTGCTTCCTCAAGTGAGTCCTTGACCCCCGTGTAGTCTAACTGGGAGACACTTCCCAGTAGGGACTGACAGACACCTCATATAGGCAGGTGACCTTCTGGGACGAAGCTTCCAGAGGAAGGATCAGGCAGCAATATTTGCTGTTCTGCAATGTTTGCTGTTCTGCAGCCTCTGCTGGTGATACCCAGGCAAACAGCATCTGGAGTGGACCTCCAGCAAACTCCAACAGACATGCAGCTGAGGGACCTGACTGTTAGAAGGAAAACTAAAAAACAGGAATAGCATCAACATCAACAAAAAGGACATTCACACCAAAACCCCATCTGTAGGTCACCAGCATCAAAGACCAAAGGTAGATAAAACCACAAAGATGGGGAGAAACCAGAGCAAAAAAGCTGAAAATTCTAAAAACCAGAGCACCTCTTCTCCTCCAAAGGATCTCAGCTCCTCGCCAGCAACAGAACAAAGCTGGATGGAGAATGACTTTGATGAGTTGACAGAAGTAGGCTTCAGAAGGTAGGTAATAACAAACTTCTCCGAGCTAAAGGAACATGTTCAAACCCATCGCAAGGAAGCTAAAAACCTTGAAAAAAGATTAGATTAATCGCTAACTAGAATAAACAGTGTAGAGAAGACCTTAAATGATCTGATGGAGCTGAAAACCATGGCACAAGAACTTCATGATGCATGCACAAGTTTCAATAGCCGATTCAATCAAGTGGAAGAAAGGTTATCAGTGATTGAAGATCAAATGAATGAAATAAAGCGAGAAGACAAGGTTAGAGAAAAAAGAGTAAAAATGAATGAACAAAGTCTCCAAGACATGGGACTATGTGAAAAGACCAAATCTATGTTTGATAGGTGTACCTGAAAGTGATGGGGAGAATGGAACCAAATTGGAAAACACTCTTCAGGATATTATCCAGAACTTCCCCAACCTAGCAAGGCAGGCCAACATTCAGATTCAGGAAATATAGAGAACACCACAAAGATACTCCTCGAGAAGAGCAACCCCAGGACACATAATTGTCAAATTCACCAAGGTTGAAATGAGGGAAAAACTGTTAAGGGCAGTCAGAGACAAAGGACGGGTTACGCACAAAGGGAGGCCCATCAGACTATCAGCTGATCTCTTGACAGAAACCCTACAAGCCGGAAGAGAGTGGGGGCCAGTATTTAACATTCTTAAAGAAAAGAATTTTCAACCCAGAATTTCATACCCTGTCAAACTAAGCTTCATAAGTGAAGGAGACATAAAATCCTTTACAGACAAGCAAATGCGGAGAGATTTTGTCACCACCAGGCCTGCCTTACAAGAGCTCCTGAAGGAAACATAGAAAGAAACAACCGGTACCAGCCATTGCAAAAACATGCCAAATTGTAAAAACCATCAATGCTATGAAGAAACTGCATCAAGTATGAAGCAAAATAACCAGCTAACATCATAATGACAGGATCAAATTCACACATAACAAAATTAACCTTATATGTAAATACGCTAAATGCCCCAATTGAACTGGCAAATTGGATAAAGAGTCAAGACCCATCAGTGTGCTGTATTCAGGAGACCCATCTCACGTGCAGAGACACACAGGCTCAAAATAAAGGGATGGAGGAAGATCTACCAAGCAAATGGAAAGCAAAAAAAAAAAAAAAAAAAACAAAACAGGGGTTGCAATCCTAGTCTCTGATAAAACTGACTTTAAACCAACAAAGATCAAAAGAGACAAAGAAGGCCATTACATAATGGTAAAGGGATCAATTCGACAAGAAGAGCTAACTATCCTAAATATATATGCCACCAATACAGGAGCACCCATATTCATAAAGAAAGTGCTTAGAGACCTACAAAGAGACTTAGACTCCCACACAATAATAGTGAGAGACTTTAACACCCCACTGTCAATATTAGACAGATCAATGAGACAGAAGGTTAACAAGGATATCCAGGACTTGAACTCAGCTCTGCACCAAGCAGACCTAATAGACATCTACAGAACTCTCCACCCCAAATCAATAGAATGTACATTCTTCTTAGCACCACATCACACTTATTCCAAAATTGACCACATATTTGGAAGTAAAGCACTCCTCAGCAAATGTAAAAGAACAGAAATTATAACAAACTGTCTCTCAGACCACAGTGCAATCAGACTAGAACTCAGGATTAAGAAACTCACTCAAAACTGCACAACTACATGGGAACTGAACAACCTGCTCCTGAATGACTACTGGGTAAATAATGAAATGAAAGCAGAAATAAAGATGTTCTTTGAAACCAATGAGAACAAAGACACAACATACCAGAATCTCTGGGACACATTTAAAGCAGTGTGTAGAGGGAAATTAATGCCCACAAGAGAAAGCAGGAAAGATCTAAAATGGACACCCTAACATCACAATTAAAAGAACTAGAGAAGCAAGAGCAAACACATTCAAAAGCTAGCAGAAGGCAAGAAATAACTAAGATCAGAGCAGAACTGAGAGATAGAGACACAAAAAACCCTTCAAAAAATCAGTGAATCCAGGAGCTGGTTTTCTGAAAAGATCAACAAAATTGATAGACCACTAGCAAGACTAATAAAGAAGAAAAGAGAGAAGAATCAAATAGACTCAATAAAAAATGATAAAGGGGATATCACCACTGATCCCACAGAAATACAAACTACCATCAGAGAATACTATAAACAATTATGCACAATTAAACTAGAAAATCTAGAAGAGATGGATAAATTCCTGGACACATACACCCTCCCAAGACAAAACCAGGAAGAAGTGGAATCTCTGACTAGACCAATAACAAGCTCTGATATTGAGGCAATAATTAAGAACCTACCAATCAAAAAAAGTCCAGGACCAGACGGATTCACAGCCGAATTCTACCAGAGGTACAAAGAGTAGCTGGTACCATTCCTTCTGAAACTATTCCAATCTATAGAAAAAGAGGGAATCCTCCCTAACTCATTTTATGAGGCCAGCACCATCCTGCTACCAAAGCCTGGCAGAGACACAACAAAAAAAGAGAATTTTAGACCAATATCCCTGATGAACGTCGATGTGAAAATCTTCAGTAAAATGCTGGCAAACTGAATCCAGCAACACATCAAAAAGCTTATCCAGCATGATCAACTCAGCTTCATCCCTGGGATGCAAAGCTGGTTCAACATACACAAATCAATAAACATAATCCATCACATAAACAGAACCAATGACAAAAATTGCATGATTATCTCAATAGATGCAGAAAAGGCCTTCGACAAAATTCAACAGCCCTTCATGCTAAAAACTCTCAATAAACTAGGTATTGATGGAACACATCTCAAAATAATAAGAGCTGTTTATGACAAACCCACAGCCAACAACATACTGAATGGGCAAAAACTGGAAGCATTCCCTTTGAAAACTGGCACAAGACAGGGATGCCCTCTCTCACCACTCCTATTCAACATAGTGTTGGACGTTCTGGCCGGGGCAATCAGGCAAGAGAAAGAAATAAAGGGTATTCAGTTAGGACAAGAGGAAGTCAAATTGTCCCTGTTTGCAGATGACATGATTGTATATTTAGAAAACCACATCATTTCAGCTCAAAGTCTCCTTAAGCTGATAAGCAACTTCAGCAAAGTCTCAGGATACAAAATCAATGTGCAAAAATCACAAGTATTCATATACACCAATGACAGACAAATAGAGAGCCAAATCATGAGTGAACTCCCATTCACAATTGCTTCAAGTAGAATAAAATACCTAGGAATCCAACTAACAAGGGATGTAAAGGACCTCTTCAAGGAGAACCACAACGCACTGCTCAACGAAATAGAACAGGACACAAAGAAATGGAAGAACATTCCATGCTCATGGACGGAAAGAATCAATATAGTGAAAATAGCCATACTGCCCAAGGTAATTTATAGATTCAATGCCATCCCCATTGAGCTACCAATGACTTTCTTCACAGAATTGGAAAAAACTACTTTAAAGTTCATATGGAACCAAAAAAGAGCCCACATTGCCAAGACAATCCTAAGCAAAAAGAACAAAGCTGGAGGCATCACACTACCTGAATTTCAACTATACTACAAGGCTACTGTAACCAAAACAGCATGGTACTGGTTCCAAAACAGAGATATAGACCAATGGAAGAGAACAGAGGCCTCAGAAATAATACCACACATCTACAACCATGTGATCTTTGACAAATATGGCAAAAACAAGCAGATTGAGGAAAGGATTCCCTATTTAATAAATGGTGCTGGGAAAACTGGCTAGCCATATGTAGAAAGCTGAAACTGGATCCCTTCCTTACACCTTATACAAAAATTAATTCAAGATGGATTAAAGACTTAAAAACCCTAGAAGAAAACCTAGGCAATACCATTCAGGACATAGCCATGGGCAAGGACTTCATAACTAAAACACGAAAAGCAATGGCAACAAAAGCCAAAATTGACAAATGGGATCTAATTAAACTAAAGATCTTCTGCATGGCAAAAGAAACTACCATCAGAGTGAACAGGCAGCCTACAGAATGGGAGAAAATTTTTGCAATCTACCCATCTGACAAAGGGCTAATATCCAGAATGTACAAAGAACTCAAACAGATTTACAAGAAAAAGAAAACAAAAAACAACCCCATCAAAAGTGGGCGAAGGATATGAACAGACACTTCTCAAAAGGAGACATTTATGCAGCCAATTGATACATGAAAAAATGCTTATCATCTCTGGTCATCACAGAAGAGCAAATCAAAACCACAATGAGGTACCATCTCACACCAGTTAGAATGGTGATCATTAAAAAGTCAGAAACAGCTGGGCAGGGTGGCTCATGCCTGTAATCCCCACACTTTGGGAGGCTGAGGCATGTGTATCATGAGGTCAGGAGATCAAGACCATCCTGACTAACATGGTAAAACCCCATCTCTACTAAAAATACAAAAAATTAGCTGGGTGTGGTAGGGCACCTATAGTCCCAGCTACTTGGGAGGCTGAGGCAGGAGAATGGTGTGAACCCGGGAAGCGGAGCTTGCAGTGAGCTGAGATGACACCACTGCACCCCAGCCTGGGTGACAGAGCGAGACTCCATCTCAAAAGAAAAACAAAAAAAGTTAGGGAATAACAGCTGCTGGAGAGGATGTGGAGAAATAGGAATGCTTTTACACTGTTGGTGGGACTGTAAACTAGTTCAACCATTGTGGAAGACAGTGTGGCGATTCCTCAAGGATCTAGAACTAGAAGTGCCATTTGACCCAGCAATCCCATTACTTGGTATATACCCAAAGGATTATAAAGCATGCTACTATAAAGACACATACACACGTATGTTTATTGTGGCACTGTTCACAATAGCAAAGACTTGGAACCAACCCAAATGTCCATCAATTATAGACTGGATTAAGAAAATGTGGCACATATACACCATGGAGTACTATGCAGCCAAAAAAAGAGGATGAGTTCGTGTCCTTTGCAGGGACATGGATGAAGCTGGAAACCATCATTCTCAGCAAACTATCACAAAGACAGGAGGCCAAACACAGCATGTTCTCACTCATAGGTAGGAATTGAACAATGAGAATGCTTGGACACAGGGCGGGGAACATCACACACAGGGGCCTATCTGGGAGTTGGAGTGCTGAGGCAGGATAGCATTAGGAGAAATACCTAATGTAAATGACGAGTTGATGGGTGCAGCAAATCAGCATGGCACATGTATACTTATATATCAAACCTGCACGTTGTGCACATGTACCCTAGAAGTTAAAGTATAATAATAATAATAAAAAGAAAACCTAGTTTAGGAATATGCATCTGTAACAATAGCTGAGTCTTGGCCAATCTCAGCCGCCATACTTCAACCACTCATACACTGCTGAGTGTTCAAACTGTGTTCAAATAAGGCAAATTCGGAGCTGTAACGAATTCAGTTGTTTCTGTACCTCTCTTCTGATTTCTGTATGTTCCTTCCCTTTTTTTGTCTATAAATTTGTTCTTACCACGAGGCATCCCTGCAATCTCTGTGAATCTGCTGTGATGCTGGGGGCTGCTTGATTTACGAATTGTTCTTTGCTCAATTAAACTCCTTTAAATTTAATTCAGCTGAAGTTTTTTTTTTTAACAGATGGTGTTAGAAGTGGGGTCTGAAGTAGAGCCTCTATAAGAACCCCAGGAGTGCTGAGTGAACAAGCAAGGTATCTGCTGGAGCTACTTGTGTCCTTTGATCTCTCAGCATCTGGAGATCATGGTAAGTTCTCTCAGATTTCAGAGCTCCATGGATTTGTGTTTTGAGCTCTCTAAGTTTCTTTGAGCAAATTTCTGTTCCAAACTGGGTTTGGAAGTTGCGACAGATATTAGACTGGGTTCAGGATGGGATTTGATCCAGTAATTAACTGATTTGGATCCAGTAACAGGCCACTTACATCTGACTGGGTTGGAGATAAACTGGTAGTAAATGGTAATATTGCAGGGGCTGTAAAATTTGGCTTTTGAAAATTCACAGGGATTTTTGTGTTCTACCCCTTTGTTTCATTTTTCTTGCATGCTTAGGTAGAAAAAAAATCATTGGCTAAGTTCACTAAGGGAACCTGAAAGCAAAGCCAATATTTTATTGAAAAATAGAATTCTTAATTTCTGGAAAACTGAGTTCCTTCTGACTTATATGTTAGGCCTGGGAGGGAGCAAAGTCTTACAGAAATGGGAAAACATTACTAAAGGTAACTTACAGTGGAACATTCCAAATGAACAACAGTGCATTGAAGTGCATTAAAAAAAAAAAAGTAAAAAAGGAAAGATGGCTCCCAAATTAGTCTCATCTAGGGATGCCAATTGATATGCAGAAGCTTCTAAAAAGATTTCAATATTTTTATTTAAAGCACACATATTTTGCTCTGGCCAGAATGGAAAATGTTAATTTGGTTACCCCATGCCACCCCCTGGGTAGCATCTTGCAAAAGTAAGAGGATTTTGCTTGTGGTTCTGTGATTTTCCTTTGTGATGCAGCTTGCCTCTCAGTGGTTGCTAGGGCCACTCAGGGAAGAGGAACTCCAAAACCTGACATGTTGGCAAAAGGGTAAGAATTGCTTACCAGTTAGACTTCTGGCCTCTCTGTCTCTGTGCAAACCTGTTGAATGAATAATAAAGATTCCTGTTTATATCCTCTGTAAAATTTTGATTAATTGAAAAAAAGCATTTGTGAGGCTAGTCTCAAGCTGTAGCCAATCTGGTGTGCTTTTTATGTCTTTCTGTATGGTTCTGTCATAAGGAGGAATACCTTAAGCTAGAACATGGGCTTAGGACCCCATAACCCTGCTGTTCAAGCCAGCCTGGCAAACTGATCAGTTACAAACTTTGCTACACGTCTCTGAAAACACACCCACACCCACACACCCCCCAAAACTGGATAGGTCTCCATTTTGTTTTACGTGCTTGGGAGCTTGACTTTGTTACCATGTGGCAGTACTTTCTTTTGGTCTCTGCCATTTTACAATGGTGGCCCAGGTTCAATTCTGGCTTAAGGAATGAGTACTCTGGTTGATATCTGTGTGACCTTTACCATTTGCTGATTCCCCTCCACGAACAACTTCTAGTTTCCCTTCTTATACCTTCCTTTCTCTGAGCTAAGTTTAAAGATTCTAGATTGTAAAAACTACTTACCACTTCTTTGAAAATACCTCGTGCACTCATGGTTAAGTCATAACCTTAATTGAAGCTTTTTGGTTTCACTTGTGAGGTTACTTTTGGTAAAGTTTAAAAGCCAGAAATATTGTCCACTTGGTGTGGCTTAAGTCGGGTAATAAGAGATTTAAAAATACTTTTATAAAGAGGGTTATTTTTAAAAGTCACCTTAATTAATAGTGGATATTCAAGCTCCAACAATTTGGGACTCCTTGGGAAAAGCAAAGGAGGCACCATAGATCCTGTTTTGAAAAAAACCCTCTGTTTTTGTCATGAAAACTTAGGAATTAAAAGTGGATATATCTCCCTCAAAATCTAAGACTCTGCTCTGTTTTGCATTGCATTATCTGATGTTTTTGACTTTTGGGCGTATCACAAATTACTTTGCATTATGAGAGAGCTTTGGTGTGTAACAACTAAGTAGGAGATATACTTTTAAGGATAGGCTAATTGCAGAATGTGCTAATTGGCTTTGGGATGCCATGTGATAAAATGCACAGTAAAAGCATTGCACTGTCTTGTCGCATAGCATTTCCTTCCTTTTTGGGATCCAGGATGTGATGTAAAAATGGGACCTTTAATTTTTGAGATTTGTTTTTGTCTTCCACCTGTGCCTGCTTATTAGGCCATAAAAACTGCATGCTTTAAAGAGAAACTTAGAAACTGGCAAATGAAAAAATCTTACAGTTACTGGATCTTCTTCTGTCTATCTGAGTAGTTATATATGTGTCATGTGTGTAATGTTTATATAAAAGAGCTCTAATTAACTGGATTAAAGAAAAATAAGTGCTTAGATCAAATATTTTATAAGAAAAATAAAAACTAGGCTGGGCGTGGTGGCTCACGCCTGTAATCCTAGCGCTTTGGGAGGCCAAGGTGGGTGGATTGCCTGAGCTCAGGAGTTGGAGACCAGCCCCGGCAACACAGTGAAACCCTGTCTCTACTAAAATACAAAAAATTAGCCAAGAGTGGTGGTGTGTGCCTGTAATCCCAGCTACTTGGGCGGCTGAGCCAGGAGAGTCACTTGAACCTGGGAGGCAGAGGTTGCAGTGAGCCAAGATTATGCCATTGCACTCCAGCCTAGGCCACAGAGCAAGACTCTGTCTCACAAAAAAAAAAAAAAAAGAAAGAAAAATAAAAACTGTAATGACTTTTAATTTATGTGACTTTAGTAATCTTTGGGAAATAAAAATTTTAAAGATAATTGGCAAAAATAAAGACATTTGGTCTAAATTAGGCAGGTCAGATATTAAGTTTACTAAGTGCTTTAAGATCATAAACTGCTTCTTTGACTTTTAAAAATTGTTCCCTAATTTACCTAGTTTGGAGCATTTGATTCTAGATAAGGCTTTGAGATGTGTGGAAAGCCATGGTCCTAGCTACGCTGGAAAAAGTCAGACCTTGTCTGGTGTCCTAGGCTCCACACCTAGTACACAATTAAAATCCTTTACTTACCAAGATTTTTCACCAAAATTAAAAATTGCTAAGAGTTACCATTGTAACAAATGAGACCACCAAAAAAATTGTTCTATATGCAAGGTGTGTGAGGAGAGTGAAATGTGTTTTTTTGGTAAAAATTATAAGAAGGCATGGGAATATACATTTTTGCCTAGTTCAGAGGGTTAAAGGATTGTTTTAAACTAGATGAGATAAAGCTAAAGGTTTAAACAAATTGTGAAAGGTTTGTAAAGATCATTCTTGTAAAGAAACTGTGAACATATTGACTAAATTTAAAGGTTTTTCTGTAAATTAAACATTAAAATAAAAGCACAATGGGTTTTTCTAGAACACTAATCTCTTTAACAAAAATTTATAAAGGGTTATAAAAGATGTATGAGAACTTTACGTTGTGGTCAAACTGATTAAGATTGAATCAATTTGTTTATAAGGTTTTATTAAGAATTGGGGTTGACATTAGTGATACACTGATGCAAGGGTGAAATTTAGCTTTCTCTTGAACAAGATTTTCATGTAATATTAGGATAATGAAAGATTATTGTTTGCCTTTTGAATAAACTACTGAAAAAAGAAGGGAAAGAAAAGACACAGATTGTTTGGAAAGCTAAGTCCTCCCTCTATCAATGAGTAAAGGTTTTTGCCTTTTTAACAATGTTCAAGTCATCATTTTGGCTAAATGAATGACTTATGGTAACTTGGAATTCTGTTTCATAGAATCAAGTGTTTTAAACCTTTAACATATTTGATAGGCTTTCCAAAATAAAATTTCAGCTTCAAAATTGTATTTTCTGACCTCTAACTTTGAGATCTTACAGAGGGCCCCTGAAGCATCCAAAAGAGAGATAAATAGGGCTGTTTGACATGTTAAGTTCCATGGGAAGCATTGTCAAAATAAAAGATAATGATTAACCTTCTTCAGGTTGTATTTTCGTGTATGTCATCGATATGTTCCAAAACTGTATGGGATTTCTAAAATTTTAATATGTCTGAGTATATGTTATCAGTCATAATTATGGTTATTAGGTTGTTACCATAAACCATAGAAATAACCAAATTTCCTTATCAATTGTGTTTTTGACTATTACTATTTAAAGTCATTTCCACAGTTAATTGCTTAATGCTGATGCAG
Organism: Pan paniscus; assembly: GCF_029289425.2. Classification (NCBI taxonomy): domain Eukaryota; kingdom Metazoa; phylum Chordata; class Mammalia; order Primates; family Hominidae; genus Pan; species Pan paniscus. The sequence continues at coordinate 46,594,327 of NC_073264.2, forward strand.
TTTCTGAAAACTTCACAAGCACACAAAATCCTTGAATATGGTGTCTTTTAGGAGATTCATGAAAGGCTAGAAATGCTCCTGAAAAGCACTCTTGAATACAGGTTTCTAATAATTTTAGAATCATATTATTTGAACTGGGTAATGAAAAGACTGACTGGGTTATAAAACTGCTAAACCAAGTAGAACAAAAATTAATTAAATACCAAGAAAATGCCTTGCCAGATTTTCATGCTAAATTAGCTGATACTAAAATTATTTAGATATACAATTTGAATGAACTCATGGTCTAAGTCAATTTATTTACGATAACCCATCAGTTTTCAGTGCTATGCACCTAATTTGGAGAAGCAACCAGTATTCAAGAGGATGTAAGTCTAATGTTAATTAAGCATGGACATATGGAGAACCAGGATGGCCACCGTGTTCTTCCCGAGTCCTTAAAGCTTTTGTTATTAAAGGTTCTGCATTCCATGACTCATCATGGAAAAGATAAAATTAAAGGTCCAAATTAAATATATATTGGTGTGGTGACTTCTAAATTGCTAAAATAGTTTATGACCAATGTTTGGTTTGTCAAACTCATATTCCTGGGAAGACAATCAAAGCTTCAGGTACATTTGGCTACCTAATGGACTCTTTAAATATTTATAAAGGGATTTCATTCAATTGTCAGTTTCAATGCATTTTTTTCTGCTTGTTTAAAAGCTTTCCCATGCAAGAGGGCTGATATTATAAAGTGAATTATTATACTACAGTGTATTTTCATCAGGTAAAGAAAGCTTTTTATGATTCACTGATTGAGGACAATCAACCCCTTCACAATCTAGAACTCAAAGATTGACTCTTCCGATAACATCAGAGAAAGACTGCCCTTGATGTCTATACTACAGCAAAACTTTGGGCCTTGAACCATGGGTTCATAATCTCACAACTGAAAAGGGGGTCCCTGCATACTCTTGGAACAGTACACTCATTGGAACCCTTAAGGTAAAGCTAACCACAGAAATTTCTGCCCAGAAGAAGATGGCATCCTTGATGTGAACAGCTTTTTCCAAGATCATGGGTCAAGACTTTTACTATTACGAGACTCTTATCTTTGGATATTTTTTTCCTTGCTTATGCCTTTATGAACAATAGAAGTGAAAAGGGGGTCTGTTATGTGCACTTATTTACTTTTATTTATGAATGATTTTGCAGCCAGCCTTAATACATGGATAACCTTATACTTTGATAAAGATGAAGACCCAATGTAGGTGAGAAACTTTAATGGTACATACATTGCCTCATAATCAGTGAGAAACAGAACATTGGTTCACTTCTCTTAACCCATATTATGGTTAAAGAGAACATTGCCAGGAGGCCTTTACTCTTCTAGAAGGGCATAGTTTTTTTTTTTTTTTTTTCCCATAGTTGGAGTAAAAGAGGCAATGATTAGAAATGTCTCCCTTATGAGAAGAACTACAGTAGATTCTACTGTAAAGGCTATAGTTACACAACAGACTTTAAATTCTCTTGTGAAAATGATGCTAAATAATAGAATTGGCTAAATAGAGAAGTATCTGTGCAGCTGCTGGCACTTATGGCCTATGGAGAAGACACTGGGTATTATAGAGATTCAGTTGTAGGGGATTAATGAAAAGACTAGTTAGTTAAGCAACTAGACTCTTTAACTAGCTCATTCTTTGATCTATTTGATTTTAGGTGGTTTGGTTTATGGGAACCCATGGTAAGGAGCATACTCCAAACTCTTGGTATTATCCTCTCAATAGTCATAATATTCTCTGGTGCACTGTATTCTCTCAAATGTTTTAAGTGTTTGCATGCAGCCATGTCTAGAATGCCAAATGGTCTCTCTTCAACTGGAATGACAAGAACTGAAAGAAATGTGTGACCATGAGGACACTGTAGCTTATGAATGACAATCTGAGACCAGAAACCCAAAATGATGGTAACTGAGAGTGGCACTGAGTGACTAAATTTTGGTAACACTCTCACCTAAGTGAGAACCTGATGAAAAAGTTTTTTTTTGTTTGTTTGTTTGTTTTTTGAGATGGAATCTCACTCTGTCGCCCAGGCTGGAGTGCAGTGGCATGATCTCTGCTCAGTGTAACCTCTGCCTCCTGGGTTCAAGTGATTCTCCTGCCTCAGCCTCCTGAGTAGTTGGGACTCCAGGGATGTACTACCACACTCAGCTAATTTTTGTATTTTTAGCAGAGGTGGGCTTTCACCATGTTGACCAGGCTGGTCTTGAATCCCTGACCTCAGGTGATCCTCCTGCTTTGGCCTCCCAAAGTGCTGGGATTACAGGGGTGAGCCACCATGCCCGGCCAGATTTTTTTTTTTAAACAAAATTATGGATGTCCATTGTTTTGGATTGAGCTTATGCACTAGGCCCCAAGAAACCAAACCAAACAAAAATGGAGTTGCTTTTGCTAAATGTGACATAATCAAACTGACACTTTAAGTAAACTCATAGATCCTAGAATGAACCAGGTTTTGTTTTTCTCCTGTAAACAGGATGCTGCAGCATAAAGAGGTACCCTCTACTCAGTCCTTGTTCCTACCTTTGAAAAATTCACTGTTCTACTGTTTCCAAGTGGGTTTCAAAACCAAAAAGTATATTTATGATGGTAACATGACATCAATAATTGAAGTTTTGGTCAATCTCTCAAAATTGAGAAAATGACCAAAAGGGGAGAATTGTTAAAGCAAACTAAATGTGGCCTGAGAATATACTTCTATATTTGAGTCCTTGTGGATGAACTGCAAACTAACTTGATAGGTAGACAAGATTGAAAACCTAACTTTGGCGTATGCAACAATAGCTGAGTCTTGGCCAATCCCAGCAGCCATACTTCAACCACTCATACACTGCTGAGTGTTCAAATTGTGTTCAAATAAGGCAAATGCCGAGCTGTAACCAATCCAGTTGTTTCTGTATCTCACTTCTGATTTCTGTATGTCACTTTCCTTTTTTTTTTTTGTCTATAAATTTGTTTTTACCATGAGGCATCTCTGTAGTCTCTCCAAATCTGCTGTGATTCTGGGGGCTACCTGATTCACAGATCGTTCTTTGCTCAATTAAACTCCTTTAAATTTAATTCAGCTGAAGTTTTTCTTCTAACAAGGGAATGCTTTCAATTTTTCCCCATTAAGTATGATGTTGGTTGTGGTTTTGTCATACATGACCTGTATTGTGTTGAGGTACATTCCTTCTATGCCTAGCTTGTTGAAAATTTTTATCATGAAGGGCGTGCTGAATTTAATCAAATCCTTTTTCTGTATTGAGATGATCATATGGTTTTTGTTTTTAATTCTGTTAATATGATATATCATATTTATTGATCTGCATATGTTGAACCATCCTTGCATTCCTGTGATGAATCCCACCTATTCATGGTATATTATCTTTTTGATGTGCTGTTGAATTTGGTTTGCTAGTATTCTGTTGAGGAATTTTACATCTGTGTTCATCAGGGATATTGGTCTGTAGTTTTCTTTTTTTTATTGTATCCTTATCTGATTTTGGCATGAGGGAGGTACTGACATTGTGGAATGAGTTAAAGAAAATTCATTCCTCCTTGATTTTTTGGAATAGTTTCAAGAGGATTGGTATTAATTCTTTGTATATTTGATAGAATTTGGCTGTGAATTCATCTGGTCCTTGGCTGTTTTTTTTGGTTGAGAGGTTTTTATATTCCTGATTAAATCTCGCTATTTGATATTGGTCTGTTCAGGAGTTAGTTCTATTTCTTCCTGTTTCAATCTTGGTAGGTTGTGTGTTTCCAGGAATTTATCTATTTCATCTAGATTTTCTAGTTGTGAGCTTATAGTTGTTCATAATAGGAGGAGGAGAAGATTCTTACTGATAATTTGGATACTGAAGGTGAAAGAATGTTAGGAATAAAATAAAATTGAGGAATATAAATGATACAATGTTAAAAGAAGACAGAGGAAACTTATGGGGAGATAGATTCTAAGACTTGAACAGGATGAAAATCAGACTTGGTGCCTGGCTGCCAAGCTGTAGTATTTTCCAGAAGCAGCTATGTTTCTCTGATTGAAACATGTGGGAATGTACCAGGGTGCATTTCCCTGATTGAAACACATGGAAGTATACTCAGGAACCTCCTTACTGCTCAGATTTCACTCACAAACTCAAACCTCAGGATTTTTTCAATACAACCACTAGGTGGCACTAATGGTACATTCTCTATATAAAGCTGCTATCAACTTGAAGGATCTCTTTCCTGTTGCTGAATTTGCTCTGGGGTCACAGTAGGGGATCCTAGTTCTAGTACCTCCTGGCTATACCATGAGTAAATGATTTAATACTAATATAACCCGTGTGTTCTTAGAGGAAATGACTTTTATTCTGAGTCTTCCTAGAGAATGTGACTTAAAAATTTATTGAGCACACTTCCCCTATATTTGTAAAATAATAACATAACTTTAAGTCAAGATTGGTCTGTGAGCAACTTGCTTTTTTTGTATGTGCTTTCAGATGGATGAGTATTGTAGAAGGATTTTTTTTTTTTCCTGCAGTATCTCCACAGGAGAAGAAGAGAATCTCTTAGGTTAATCCCTCAGGGGCAGATTTCTTGGTATTTAGTTGATTTTTAATTATACTTATGGTACAAGGACTTGACTGAAAACCTTTTAAGGCATTATGGCTGGCATTATCTTTGAAACAATATTTCTATATTTTTTATCACCGCCTACTCAAGCAAGCAGTCAATTTTGGGCTCATTGCTTCAGAGGAGGGATGTAGCCAGACAGGAAATAGATACATGTTGTGAATCTCTCTGAGTATTGTGTTTCAAAATTCTAAATCTTAATATGAAGAGGATTTATGGGAATAGAACAAGTGCTGATCAGAAGCTGGGAAGACATCAAGGTTATATACCATGTCCCAGACTAGAAAGAACTTTCTTCAGGATGGGAAGTAAAAAGGGATAGAGGCCCATGGGACCAGGGAAAAGAGGGACCTGGGGCAAGAAGGACCTAGGGCTTGCTTCCAGTGCCATTAGGGTGGCTGCAAAACCCTACAGAGGGAGTGGGAATCCTCTGGCATTATATAACATTTCTCTCCCAAAGTTGTTTATGGAAATGGCAGAGAGCCATAAAAACTGAAGAGGCTAGGTCATCAGAGATAATGAATGTCACAGTAACAACCCACCCGTGTGGACTGGGCCATTCCTTATTAATCACTTCCCCCACAAACTCCAGTGCCTTGGCACTTCATATAAATTTGGGAAAGGGTAAGACTAGCATCAAGTATTTTCTATTACTCCATATCCTGGGGGCTTGGGATAAAAGTTGTTGTAGAAAAGAAATGTATTTTTCTTATACATCTGAATATGTGGACTGGGTTTTATTCTTCCTCTTCTGGGAGGTCTTTTCTCTGTTTAGTTTAGTATCCTGGAATTCTAATTTTTCCCAGCATGGCTGAGACACCACCACCTCCTTTGAATGCTTTTGCTCAGTGGGGTTGAAAGTGATCTTTTCTTTGGAACTTTTGAAACATGTAAATTGCCTTACAGGATACTTCTCCATCCTAATTCGAATTGTGGTTATTCAAGAACATGGCATCACAGCAAGGATCATAGTATATGCATGGTTTAAATTGCCATCACATTTAATATAATATGTAGTGAATTGATACTTGCTAATGTCAGGGAGTAAGTACAGTAGTATAGTCATATTAATAGTAGTTTGAAGTGAAGCAGCAGATTCACATGGAGCTACATCGGGCTAAAATCTCATGCATTTAAATATTCTTCAGTGGATTCTTAGGTTCTGGGAGATTTTCTTTTTCTTTCTTCTCTTTGGTGTTCTAACTACTAATATAAATGCCACTGCAATTAAGGTCAGGAATATTTACCATGACGTCATGCTCTGTTATCATTGAGAAATTATGGTTGCATAGGAATCTATGTAATATCTGAAAGACATATAATTTTCTTTTCTTTAAAAAATATGTTGATCAATTTTATAAAATGATGCACGATTGTTGAAAAAAATTGTAATATAGAGAAGTATAGCAAGAAATGTAAAAATCACCTGATATCATTTCAAAAGAAGGCAATTACTGTTAACATTTATGGGGGCCCTTCCATCTCTCTCTCTCCATTTATATATTTACATATATAATTATTTCACATAAATAAGGCTGTGTCATACATGTTATGAGGTAACTGCTTTTTTCTACTTATCAATATATGCCTTTCTATGTCAATAAATAGGAATTTCTAAATCACTTTTAAAGACTGCATAGTTTTTCATCATATATATGTACTCTGATTTATTTAAGTCATGTCCTTTTCATAGGCTACACACTAACTAGATTACCTTGGTAGATCCCAATATGTGCACAAATACAAGTTAACCTCAAATATAAATATACATATATAAACTTTTAAGGATCCAAATGAAATATTTCAGTTTATTTAAAAAATATTGAATTAGTTACACACAAACTTGAAATCTATTATTTTAAATTATTCTTTTCCTAATTTTATAAAACTACTTCACTGTTGTTTTGAGAGGTCTGTTTTGAGTCATTGATCATACATCTCCTGCACAAATAATCTTTTTTAAAAGATCAAAGTTGTTTCATTTACAGCACTTTTTGAATTACTATATGTAGCAGTCATTGAAGTTTATCCCAACTTAAAGGACCTATTTGCTCTTTGTGATCTCTGCATGTTATCGTTCACTTTACTGTTTTTTTGTTTGCATCACTTTAAAATTGTTTTCTATTTTAAATTTGAAATACATCACACATTTTGAACACAGCAGAAAAATATTACATTTTAAAAATACTAATGATAATAATAATAACAAGAAAACAGATTTTTCTGGGTAGAGGATACATAATTTGCAGCCTTTTTTTGGGAGAAGATCAGAGCCCCTTTCAGTGTCTAATGAATGCTACAAACCTAATTTGATTAAGTAGCAGAGTTTATTGAAGGAAGGTAAAGTACATTTCTTTTTATTTTAAATTTCCAACTTTTATTTTAAGTTCAGGGTTACATGTGCAGGTTTGTTACATAGGTAAATGTGTACCATGGTGATTTGCTTCACAGATCATCTCATCACCTAGGTATTAAGCTCAGCGTCCATTAGCTATTTTTCTTGATGCTTTCCCTCCTCCCACCCCCCACCCTCTTACAGGCCCCAGTGTGTGTTGTTTTCTCCCACATGTCCATGTGTTCTCATCATTCAGCTCCCACTTATAAGTAAGAACACATGTATTTGGTTTTCTGTTCTTGCATTAGTTTGTTGAGGATAATGGTCTCCAGCTCCATCCATGTCCCTGCAAATGACATGGTCTCATTTATGTGCCACATTTTTTAAATCCAGTTTATCATTGATGGCCATTTAAGTTGATTCCATGAGTTTGCTATTGTGAATAGTGCTGCAATGAATATACATGTACATGTATCATTATAATAGAATGGTTTATGTTCTTTTTTTTTTTTTTGAGATGGAGTTAAACTCTTATTGCCCAGGCTGGGGTGCAATGGCATGATCTCAGCTCACTGCAACCTCTGTCTTCTGAGTTCAAGCGATTCTCCTGTCTCAGCCTCCCAAGTAGCTGGGATTACATATGCCAACCACTACGCCCAGCTGATTTTTGTATTTTTAATAGAGACAGGGTTTCACCATGTTGGCCAGGCTAGTCTTGAACTCCTGACGTCAGGTGATCCGCCTGCCTTGGCCTCCCAAAGTGCTGGGATTACAGGCGTGAGCCACTGATCCCTGCCAGAATGGTTTATATTGTTTTATGTATATGTCCAGTAATGAGATTGCTGGGTTGAATGGTATTTTTGCCTCTAGATCTTTGAGGAATTGTCACACTGTCTTCCACAATGGTTGAACTAATTTACACTCACAACAACAGTGTATAACCATTCCTTTTTCTCCACAACCTCGCCAGCATCTGTTTTTTGATTTTCTAATAATAGCCACTCTGACTGGTGTGAAATGGTATCTCATTGTGGTTTTGATTTGCATTTATCTAATGATCAGTGATGGTGAGCTTTTTTTCATATGATTGTTGGCCACATGTATGTCTTCTTTTAAAACATGCCTGTTTGTGTCCTTTGCCTACTTTTAATTGGGTTTGTATTTTTTCTTATAATTGAGTTTACTTTCTTTATAGATGCTGGATGTTAGACTTTTGCCAGATGCATTCTTTGCAAAATTTTTCTCCCACTCTGTAGGCTGTTTACTCTGTTGATAGTTTCTTTTGCTGTGCAGAAGCTCTTTAGAAGTGTAATTAGATCCCGTTCATCAATTTTTGCTTTTGTTGCAATTGCTTTGGTGTCTTGGTCATAAAATCTTTGTCCATGCCTATATCCTGAATGGTATTGCCTAGGTTTTCTTCTAGGGTTTTTGTAGTTTGAGGTTTTACATTTAAGTCTTTAATCCATATTGAGTTAATTTTTATATAAGGTGTAAGGAAGAGGTCCAACTTCAGTTTTCTGCATATAGCTAGCCAGTTTTCCCAGCACCATTTATGAAATAGGGAATCCTTTTCCCATTGCTTTTGTCTGGTTTGTTGAAGATCAAATAGTTGTAGGTGTGTGGTCTTATTTCTGAGTTCTCTATTTTGTTCCATTGGTCTATGTGTCTGTTGTTGTACCAGTACCATGATGTTTTAACCAAAACCACTGTAACCACTGTAGTGTTTTAGTATAGTTTGAAGTCGGGTAGCATGATTGTTTAGAATTGTCTTGGCTATTTGTGCTCTTTTTTGTTTCCATATGAATCCTAAAATCGTTTTTTCTAATTCTGTGAAGAATATCTGTGGTAGTTTAGTGGGAATAGCATTGAATCTATACATTACTTTGGGCAGTATGGCCATTTTAATGATATTGATTCTTTCTATCCATAAGCACAGAATGTTTTTCCATTTGTTTGTGTCCTTCTGATTTCTTTGAGCAGTGGTTTGTAGTTATCCTTGAAGAGGTCCTTCACTTTCCTTGTTATCTATATTCCTAAGTATTTTATTCTTTTTGTAGCAATTGTGAATGAGAGTTCATTCATGATTCGGCTCTCTGCTTGCCTGTTGTTGTATAGGAAAGCTAGTGATTTTTGCCTATTGACTTTTGTACCCTGAGACTTTGCTGAAGTTGCTTATCAGCTTAAGAAGCTTTCGGGCTGAGACTATGGGGTTTTCTAGATATAGGATCATGTTATCTGCAAACAAAGATAATTTGACTTCCTCTCTTCCTATTTGAATACCCTTTATTTCTTTCTCTTGCCTGATTTTCCTAGCCAGAACTTCCAATACTATGTTAAATAGGAGTGGTGAGAGAGGGCATTCTTGTCTTGTGCTTGTTTTCAAGGGGAATGCTTCCAACTTTTGCCCATTCAGTATGATATTGGCTGTGGGTTTGGCATACATGGCTCTTACTATTTTTAGGAATATTTCTTCAATATCTAGTTTATTGGGAGTTTTTAAAATGAAGGGATGTTGAATTTTATCAAAGGCCTTTTCTGTATCTATTGAGATAATCATATGGTTTTTGTCTTTAGTTCTGCTTATGTAATGAATCACATTTATTGGTTTGTGTATGTTGAACCAACCTTGCATCCTGGGGATGAAACCAACTTGGTCATGTGGATAAGCTTTCGGATGTGCTGCTGGATTCAATTTGCCAGTATTTTATTGACATTTTTTGCATCGGTGTTTGTCAGGGATATTGGCCTGAAGTTTCCTTTCTTTTTTGTATCTCTGTTAGGTTTTGGTAGCAGGCTGATGCTGGTCTCATAGAATTAGTTATGGAAGAGTTCCTGTTTTTCAGTTTTTTGGAACAGTTTCAGTAGAAATAGTATTAGCTCTTCTTTGTACCTCTGGTAGAATTCAGCTGTACCTGTCTCTGGTCTTGGGCTTTTTTTGGTTTGTAGGCTATTGATTACAGCCTCAATTTCAGAATTAATTATTGGTCTATTCAGGGATTTAATTTCTTCCTAGTTCAATCTTGGGAGGGTGTATGCAGTATTTTCTAGTTTATATACATAGATGTGTTTGTAATATTCTCTGATGGTTGTTCATATTTCTGTGGGATCAGTGCTGATATCCTTATCATTTTGATTGCATTTATTTGAATCTTCTCTCTTCTTTATTAGTCTAGCTAGCAGTCTATCTATTTTATTATTATTTTTTTAAAAAGCAGCTCCTGGATTTGTTGATTTTTTAAAGGGTTTTTTTGTGTCTCTATCTCTTTCAGTTCAGCTCTGATGTTGATTATTTCTTGTCTTCTGCTAGCTTTGGGCTTTGTTTGCTCTTGGTTCTCTAGTTCTTTTCCTTTTGATGTTAGGTTGTTAACTTGAGATCTTTCTAACTTCTTGATGTTGGCATTTAGTCCTATAAGTTTCCCTCTTAATACTGCTTTAGCTGCATCCCAGAGATTCTGGTATGTTGTGTCTTTGTTCTCATTAGTTTCAAAAAAACTTCTTGATTTCTGCTTCTATTTCATTATTTAACCCCAAAGTGACTCAGGAGCAGGTTGTTCAGTTTCCATGTAGTTGTATGGTTTTGAGTGAATTTCTTAATCTTGAGTTCTAATTTGATTGTGCTGTGGTCTGAGAGTGTTATGATTTCAGTTCTTTCGCAATTGTTGAGGAGTGTTTTACTTCTTATTATGCGATCAATTTTAGAGTAAGTGCCATGTGGCAGTGCGAGGAATGTATATTCTGTTGTTTTTGGGCGGAGAGTTCTGTAGATATTGATTAGGTCCACTTGATCCAGAGCTGAGTTCAGGTCCTGAATATCTTTGTTAATTTTCTGCCTTGATGATCTGCCTAATATTGTCAGTGGGATGTTAAAGTCTCCCACTATTATTATGTGGGAGTTGAAGTCTCTTAGACAGTCTCTAAGAACTTGCTTTATGAGTCTGGGTGCTCCTCTACTGGGTGCATATGTATTTTGGATAGTTAGCTCTTCTTGTTGAATGGAACCCTTTACCATTATGTAATGCCCTTCTTTGTCTTTTTTGATCTTTGTTGGTTTAAAGTCTGTTTTGTCAGAAACCAGGACTGAAACCTCTGCTTTTTTGTTTTCCATTTGCTTGGTAGGTTTTCCCTCATCCCTTTATTTTGAGCCTATGGGTGTCTTTGCATGTGAGATGGGTCTCTTGAATATGGAATACCAATGAGTCTTGGTTCTTTCTTCAGAATGCCATTCTGTGTCTTTTAACTGTGGCAGTTAGCTCATTTACATTTAAGGTTAGTGTTGTTTTATGTGGATTTCAAGAGAGAAGTGAGCTGGCCTGACTGAAAAGTAGCGGCAGCAGCAGCAGCAGGGTTTAAAGAGGCAGTACACTCTGAAAGATGAGGCAGATTGGGCTGCTTGAGAGAGTGAGCCAGGAGCAGTTAGTGCTGGGGGACTCTTTATGAGAATCTTACATGATTATTTATGAAGGGGCATGAGGGGGTATCACTTGTAATCATGTTTTAGGTGGTTTCCTTGGACCTGCATGTTTTGTGATTGTACATGGTAGTACACATGTTGTATGTCTCATTTGTATTTAAAATCTCCACCCAGGGTTTGTTTTTTACTATGATTATCAGTAAAAGGCTACTTACTCTAGGGTGTGTTACTGGGGGAGTGAGTATACTCATGAGCAGGAAAAGTCTCTACCATGGTTATCTCTGGCTAGGGCCTGATAATTTCCCTTCAGATCCAGAGGAGCCCAAACACAAGGTCACAAGTAGTTAGTGTAGCCATTGTCTTTTTCGTTGACTGTCAGTTGAGCAGCACTGACTGTCAGTGGGAGGTGTCTCCAAGACTCTTCCTCAGGGGTTCTCCTGTCTGTTTATTTCTGGCTGTGTGCCTTCTCTAACAATGTTACAAATTCAAAATGCAAGATAGACCAATAGATTTTAGTATAACAGAGAAGTTTATTGTTATGGTTTCAGATTATATATTGTAATTAATATTTAAGGAACTTCTATTTGTTGAGTCTTGGTGTACAATTATCTGGAAAGGCTTTTAGAATACTCTGTCCTTTCCAACTATATGGATTTTATTCATATAGGCTAGATTTATAGGCTAGATTTTATTCATATGCTTTAACATTAAACAACAGTTTATAACTGATTGAATGCAGAAGCAAGTATGAGAATCCAGCTGTTTTTTATGAAGCCACATGTTAAAGACATTTTTGAAAATGTGAAACAAATGCCACTGCTTTCACTCAATATATTTGTTTTGGAAAATAAAGTTATTTCTCATAAAAATATGTTATTACTTTGCTGTAAGTAAATTATTATTTAAAATGACTCAATAAACATATAATTTCAAAACATCCTTGTGTTCATTTCTAAATTACATATTAATACATATAATCTACATAAATAAAAGATTTTTAAAGTTCTCAATAGTTATTAAGAGTACAAAAGGGTCCTGAAACCATACAGTTTGGGACAACTGAGATGGAGAGAGATGAAACTTAACTGGGTTATCAGGAAAGGCTTGTCTGTGGAGGTGACATTTGAGTTGAGAATTGAATTATGAGAAAGAAGCAAGGTAAAGATTTAGGAGAAGAGCATTCCAGGCAATGAGTGGAGGTGGGGAGCAGGCAGTGAAAAAACTCTGAGGAGAGAAAGAGTTTTGAGTGTTTCCAGGAATAAAGAAGCCAGTAGGACATCAGGTGAGAGTGTTGGGCCAGGATCAGGTCATCAGGGTCTTATAAATCACAATAAGACTGAATATGTAATGGGATTCTATTTGAGAGTTATAGGTAGGGTTGCAATAAGATCTGACTTTTGTGTTTAAAAGATCACGTTTTCTTTTTTTACCGTATAAAAACTAGACTGTAGGTGATGAGAGTAGAAGACATGTTTCAGTGTTAAAAAGCAGTTGCAGGCTGGGTGCTGTGGCTCACACTTGTAATCCTAGTACTTTGAGTGGCTGAAACAAGTGTATTGCTTGAGTCCACTAGCTCAAGACATGCCTGGGCAACATGGCAAAACCTCATCTCTACAAAAAATACAAAAACTAGCCAGTCCAAGGAGACTGCCTAAAACATGATTAAAAGTGACTATGGTGGCCCACACCTGTAGTCCCAGCTACTTGGGAGACTAAGCAAAGATCATATCACCTCACTCCAGCTTGGGTGACAGAGTGGTTGCAGTAGCTAGAAAAGAGGTAATGGGAACCTGTACCATTTTAACAATGGAGATCAGATTTAGAATACACTTTTTTGAAGGTAGAAATGACATAATTAAATGTAGCATGTGAGGGAAAATTATAAGGTAGAATTTGGTCAGAACAACTGGATGGATGTTGGTGTCATTCATTGAAGACTGAGAGAGGTACAGTTTTAGCAAGAGACAAGAAGGGGGAATCAACTGTTTTGTACTAGGAAGTACAGATTTCATAAGTACTATTATTTTCTACATTTAAAAAATTAGGATGCTGTGGTTGAAAGAGGTTATAAAACTTGCCAAAAGTCATAGGTCTATAAATGGTGGAGGCAGGATTTGACCCTAGGCAGTCCAATTTTAGAGGCTGCTCTCTTAGACACTAAGATAAAAAAAGATACTTTGGTTGTGGGACGGTGACCTCAAATGATCTTTAATGAGTGATAAAATATAAATCAGATCTTCCCTTCCTTCCCCAGCTCATTAAATTTCTCCCTGACTTTCCACTGGCACAGAGAAGAAAATTCAGACTTGCAAGGTTTGGCTCCTGCTTGTCTTTCCAACCTCACCTCCTACCACTCATCCTCTTGCAATGTTTCAACACAATGGCCTCTCTTCTGTTCCTGGAACATGCAAGCCCCTTCCTGGGGTAGGGACTATGCACATTGCTGTTCCCTCTGCCTGAAATGCTCTTTCCCCAGCAGTTTGCCTGGATGGCTCATTCTCACCTTTTAGATCTCAGGTCAAAGTCAGCTTTTCAGAGAGACCTTCATTGACCACTTATTCTCAAAGAGCTCTCCCAGGCAAAACCTATCTTAACACCTTGTTTATTTCCTTATAAATATTTTTATAATATGAAATTATCTTGTTTACTTATTTCTTCACTTTATACCACAGGGTTTTTACCGCCAGACTGTGGGTTCTGCAAGGGGAAGCTCAGTGTTCTTCTTTCACCGCTGCACTGTTAGGGCCCAAAATAATATCGAGAACAGGCTATGCATTTGACAGACATTTGAGTGTTGAATGAATAAATGAAGTACTTTACAACTGGTGGGTAAGAAACATATTTATAGGGTGTCAAAGAAATAGAGGGAATGATTAACTCTACTTATTTATTAACCTGAAACAGGACCAATGCTGTTGGAATGAGGGGTGGCCTAGGAAGTCTTCCAGCCCAATGTTTTCTGCCCTACACAAACTGCTTGAAGTTCTTCATTTTGATGTGTTAACACATCCTGAATTACCACAGCATAAGACTGTTTACCAAACATTAACAACAGTTTCTCTTTTTTCCATTTGCTCTTAAAAGACAGATACTCCTGGGAGAGTAAACAAAATGACAGTCACATTTTAGTGGAAATCAGTCCAATCAGCTCCTTTTCTAATAATCTGGACCCTGGAGTGCAGTCACTGGACATTCAGAGGATGGCCCAGGCACCAGGCAGCTGAAATGAAGGGGAGTATAGAAGTGAGTGAAGGGCAGAGACAAGGACATAAGACAATTCCAAAGGCAAGCTCCTTTTTTTCTCAGTTTTGGTCAGGACTGAACTTGGTAGTCGAATGACGTTTCAACCCCATTCGGATTGGCTGCAACTTAGTTCATGAAATGTCAAAGTCAGTTATTTAAACCACCCCACATGAATTCAGCTGTAAAGACACTTTACTCCCAGAGATTTAACTGATGCAACCTTTGCAGGAGAATCTTATGAATTATTGAAATGGTAGAAGCAGCAGCAAGCAGTTACCTAATTTGCCTTTGATGATGAATGGCTGGGATTTAGAGATTAATCTCTTTCTTTCAGACTTATTTTCTGTTGAATGAAGATGTAGACACTATCATTTGAGTTGGAGTAGAGTGGAAAATACCTTTCCAAAGTTTACTAGCTTTCCAGCTGTGAATGTAATAAACGGCTTTTTGCAAACCAACGTTTGTTTTTATTCTTATAGTTTTAGCAATTGTTTTCTATTCTGGGGGATAGAAGTGGAGGTGTTGACGTGGGAATAAATTACCTCTGTGGTCTGTAGTTTAAGGCATTAAGATGTAGGCATTTTCTGTGAAGTGAAAAAAAATCATGACTTTTTGGGGGCATCTATTACTTATGCTATTTTATGTTACCTACCAAAATAAAACTTAATTCCTTAAACTCAGAGCAATATTTTCTTCTTTTAAATAAATTCTCCTTTATTAGAATTTAACATGCAGCAATATGAAATAAAGCCTTTTCTTTATCAATGACCAAAGATGAATATTTCTATCTTCAGAATATTTTAAAATCTTAATCAGGCTAATGGAATTACTACAAATTCTGAGTAGTTTAAAATTATAATAAGAATCTTAAAATTTTAAGGTATAGCCCAGGATACTGTCTTACAACTGACTAATCTAAATTCAGAACTTTCTTCTCTGTTGTTTCTTTCATCTCTGAGGCCTACAACAGAACTGGCATATAATAGTTGTTTTATAAATATATGAGGAATGGATGTGGCTGAATGAATTTTAAAAGGTCTGTTTAATGATATTGAAGTATGGTTGTCTTAATAGTATGCACTTTAGTAGAATTATCATAGAGAAATCAAAGTCAATCCCTTAAGTCCTTTTGATTAGTCTTTCCCCAGTGAGTTTGGAAGACAATAATTATTAGTATAATGTCCAAAAATTAAGCAACATAAAAAACCAATAAAGAAATTGAAATCAAGTGTTAAGTCTTATGGTAACATATGTTCCTAAAGAAGTAGTTATGATGTAATTCTTACCAGCAGTAGGAATTTTCATGAGTAAGAAACTAACTAGTATGAAAGCAGTTACGTTCTATCGATTGCAGGGTTTGTAGTATGAGCAATTAATCATTGCTACATTCTCTACATTTGTATTCCTATCACACAGCCATACACCCAACACCATGTTTCCTTAGCTATTTTTTGATTCCTGAACCAGGAAGCATGAAAGTAGAATGACTATTTCTAAATATAAAAGGAGTATCATGATTTCAACTTTATTATGAGCAAGTGAGCAAATGTGTTGAAAACAGTGGCAGTAAATCAAGACCTTATGAGCTTATGAGCTCAGAGCTTGGTCTTTCTCACTAGCCAGAGGGGACTTGGAAATATTTTATAGTATGCTTTTATAGTATTGACAGTGATAGACTCAGTCTATATGCTAAGTCCGTCTCTCCCTCTCTCTTGTGCTTGACACCTAAAGATGTTTCTAAAGTCTGTTCCAGAGACATTGCAATACTTCCATTGGAGGTTAGTTGAACAGTAATAAATCTTTGAATCCCTCAAGCCAAATATACTCCTTTGGCTGTAATCTACACAAGGGCCATGGCTATTATTTCATCCTGCTTTGTAGTCCTTTGTGGTTTCTCTGTAGTTGCACTTCTAAAGACCAAAAGCATTTGGAGTCTTAGATCTTCAGAGACACATCATGTACCTTAACATTTCCTTTGATTTGGAAGCAGAGAAAATTTTAAATGGAAGTTACTGAACAAGAGAACTATGGGGCAGATAGGTGTCATCTTAGGAAAGATAATTAACTTTGATCTCAAGAGTAATGTACTAAGTGGGGATAATAAAGCTTTCATTGAATTTTAGCATTGCCTTGTTAAAACTGGCTTTATTGCATTTTTGTACTTTTCTTAAAAAATAAAAGATGGCTATGTAACCAAAGTACATAAGTCTGAAATGCATAAGGCTGAACATATTCAGCATGGCTTAATGTGAATAATGAGAAAGTGTTCTGCATTTTGGCATGATATGATCCTGCATATAATTTGTTTTTTTTTTTGCATCTTTTTCCTGTGAGACAGAATTCTATGATTTATAATTCTTTGACTCACAAGTCTGGAAATTCTGTTTATGCTTTTGAATTTAAATTCAACAATATCAAAGTGCCAATGTGGTCTAATGATTAATAGGCAAGGCAGAGATTTGGGAGAATTTAACTGCAGATCCTGAATGTATGGTTTTATTTTCTTTCTTACAATTCTTCCACCCTCAACTTATGTCTTCCAATTATAAAGTTGATAAATACTTAATAAGGAGATCTTGGAAACTATAGGAAACTAAAAAGAAAGAAACAGCCTCTTTTAAGAGATAACCAATATCAGTCAAGAGTTTGAAGTTTCTTTTCAGTTTAAAAGTTGAAAGTTTTAAAAACATAATTTGTAAATATATCTTTAAGTATTTAAAATCATTTTTTTTTTTACCATTTAAGACCCTTAGAAATATGATTTTCTGCACCATAAATAATGGATATAGTGAGGATTCGTAATAAATATTTGTGTTGTTCTTAGAACTTTAGTTTTATTGGATAAGGATCAGTTTTGTTCTTTGATAAATCTTTAATGACATTTGTATCATATTTAGCATCATGATTACATTTAAATAATTAAAAATTTACCTCCAGAAACTCAATATCTTTTTGCTCAAATATGCAACTTACTTACTTTTGTCAGTTGGTATATTGTGAGACTCTAAAAGACATGTTGACAAATTTCCTTGAAAGGTTTGATGCCAGGCTGTCTCACATGCTTGGACATTTTGAGAATCTTCCTTCTGGAGTCAGTCTTGAAACTCTTTGAAGGGGTTTGGGTACCTTAAAGTAACACTGATGTGTTTTACATAGAATTGAGTTGCTGCTAAAATATCAGGCTTAGAATTTGATCTTATTTATTTTATTCTTCCTCCAATATGAAACTCAGAAGAACCTATTTCCTTGTTAGGTCAATTTGGGAAAATGTCCTAGTGAGCTTAATAATTCTTGCTGGATTGGCTTAAGCGAGTCTTTTGAAAAAGATTTCATTTCATTAATGTGCTTAAAAGTAGTAAAAACATAGTGAATTTCAATACAAATGATGTGTGTGCAAAATACTTTTTAAAAAACAACTTAACTCCTGTGAGAAAAATAAACAAAACAAAAGAAAAACTTAATAAATCCAAGGAGACTCCCTCTGAACTTAAGGGGTAACTTGTCAGTGTGTGACAGATGCTTTCTTTGTCTGATACATTACTTTGGGTAATTATTTAAGTGTATGTTACTATGAATCGTTGGTATAGCAGTAACTCAGTTTTGAAATTATTTTCAATTTTTTTGCTTGTCTCTACACACAATTTGGGTAAATATATATATTGCCACCATTAGTTTATATTAGTAATTTTTATTTAAATTTTGAAAGGGAGACCAAAAGATCCTCATGCCATTTACTTTCCAGAATGCTAGAGAAAACTTCAGATTATAACAAGAGAACTCACTCCCAAAACTGAGAGCTAATTTTATGGAACTAATGTTAACTAGAAGTGTTGTTTCAGTAATTTCAGTTCAATGTCAATGATATTGGCTAGCTTAAAGATTAAAATCAAGGTTAATTTTAAAAGTTACTAGGTAGGTAGACTTAAAATTTTAAAAGAAATATTTTCTATTAAAAGTAAGAATAGTTATTATGGAACATTTGAAAATAACAGATCATAGAAAAAAGAAAATAAGGGCGGGCACGGTGGCTCACGCCTGTAATCCCAGCACTTTGGGAGGCCGAGGTGGGTGGATCACAAGGTCAGGAGTTCAAGACCAGCCTGGCCAGGATGGTGAAACTCCATCTCTACTAAAAATACAAAAATTAGCCGGGCATGGTGGTGGGTGCCTGTAATCCCAGCTCCTCGGGAGGCTGAGGTAGAGTATTGCTTGAACCCGGGAGGCGGAGGTTGCAGTGAGCCAAGATCATGCCACTACACTCCAGCCTGGGCGAAAGAGTGAGACTCCGTCTCAAAAGAAAAAAAAAAAAGAAAATAATCTCACAGTTACCTGATATAATCCTTATTTATACTTCTAGATACTCAAATACTATTCATATGTGGAGTCATAACATATGTAACTATTGTTGAACTCTCAATGTATCACCAGAAAACCTGTTAATATAGTAAAGCTTAACTGGAACTCATTGTGGTAAGAAAGTCACCACTTTGACAGAGACTTTGAAGTGGCTCAAAATGGAGAAATTAGAGAAGGGTATTTAAAGAGTTTTTAGACCTGAGATGAGATATATATTTCGTCATTTAGCATTTATAACTATTAGAATTAGATATTTTTGTATTGAGTTTTTTATGTTTATGGACACATATTATTATTGCTCTTATCTATTTTTGGTACTTTACACAGACAAATTAGAAAGTAATTTTTAGTGAAAATTTTATATTTACCTCTATTTAAACCAGTTTTTCCTAATGATAAGTCTGCCAGATGTTTAAATAATTTTTTTTCAATCTGATTGTCACTGGATTGTGAATAAACTTCACTATTCTTACTACATTCTTAGGGGCAATCTCAATATGGCAGCTTGATTAACAAGTAAATGAATTGTGAACACTTAACTCTCAAAAGGGAAGGTCAAAGAAATTTAATCCTGGTATCAGCTATATTATGCTTATATGAATAAAAGGCAACCTCAGAAATGACGTTCATAAACCCTACCTCTAAGCACTTTTTCTTTCCTTTGCTACATCGTGGTAACAATTCTCCCTGTAGGCTGACTACAGTGCACTAGGAAATCAGATATATTTTGCAGTTGTGTTAAAATACTATGTTTTTTGTTCATGTGTATATAAAGACTGTGTACTAACTAAGCAAACTACACCTCATAAACAGTAGCAATAAAAAATGTTCAACATTTACAGGTTTTAAGAAACAAGTTCATTTCAAAATGACAATTCTGGTGAGATGCAAAATAATGTAGAAATACATTGCAGGGTTATAAATGTTTGTCTGTAGGAAAGAGCTTTGTTTTATTTTATTTCACTGTCAACAGAATGTCGGCACACTTGCAATACTTGGGCTCTCTGTTTTTATAATTAAAAAGACAGAACATTTTAATAGTTCTCATAACTTTGACTAGTTTACTCAATACTTTTGATTGAAGCATTCTTATTCTAACTGATTGTTGATATGGTTGGCTCTCTGTCCCCACCAGAATCTCATCTTGAATTGTAATCCCCATGTGTTGAGGGAGGGACCTGGTGAGAGGTGACTGGATCATGGAGGTGGTTTCCCCCATGCTATTCTCATGATAATGAATGAGTTCTCATGAGATCTGTTGATTTAAGTGTGGCACTCCCTTGCGCACACTCTTTCTCTCTCCTACTGCCTTGTGAAGAAGGTGCTTACTTCTTTTGTGCCTTCTGCCATGACTGTAAGTTTCCTGAGGCCTCCCCAGCCATGCAGAACTGTGAGTCAATTAAACCTCTTTTCTTTATAAAGTACTCAGTGTCAGGAAGTTCTTTATAGCAGTCTGAAAATGGACTAATACAGAAAATTGCTACCAAGAGTAGGGTATTGCTATAAAGATACCTAAAAATGTGGATATGACTTTGGAACTGGGTAACAGGCAGAGGATGGAACAGTTTGTAGGGCTTGGAAGAAGACAGAAAGATATGGGAAAGTTTGAAACTTCCTAGAGACTTGTTGAATGGTTTTGACCAAAATGCTAATAGTGATATGGACAATGAAGTCCAAGGTGAGGTGGTCTCAGATGGACATAAGGAACTTATTGGGAACTGGAGCAAAGGTCACTCTTGCTATGCTTTAGTAAAGAGACTGGTGGCATTTTGCCTCTGCCCTAGAGATCTGTGGATCTTTGAACTTGAGAGAGATGATTTAGGGTATTTTGCAGAAGAAATTTCTAAGCAGCAAAGCATTCAAGAGGTGACTTGTTTTTTCCTGGAAGTGTATAGTCATATGTGTTCACAAAGAGATGATTTGAAATGGAAACTTATGTTTAAAAGGGAAGAAGAACATAAAAGTTTGAAAAACTTGTTGCCTGACCATGTGGTTGAAAAGAAAAACCCATTTTCTGGAGAGAAATTCAAGCCAGCTGCAGAAATTTGCATAAGTAACAAGGAGCTGAATGTTAATAGCCAAGAAAATGTAGAATATGCCTCCAGAGCATTTCAGGGATCTTCATGGCAGCTCCTCCGATCACAGGCCTGGAGGCCTAGCAGGAAAGAATGGTTTTTTTGGTGGGTCCCAGAGCCTTACCACTTTGTGCAGCCTTGGGACATTGCTCCTTGCATCTCAGCCACTCCAGCTTTAGCCATGGCTAAAAGGAGCCAAGGTACAGCTCAGGCTGTTGCTCCAGAGGGTGCCAGTCCCAAGTATTGGTGGTTTCCATGTGGTGTTGGGTCTGTGAGTATGCAGAAGAGAAGAGTTGAAGATTGGGAACCTCCACCTAGATTTCAGAGGATGTATGGACATGCCTAGATGTCCAGGCAGAAGTCTGCGGCAGGGATGGAGCCTTCATGGAGACCCTTGACTTGGGCAATGCAAAGGAAAATATGGGGTTGGAAGGTTGGAACCCACCCAAAGAGTCCCCACACTGGGGCACTGCCTAGTGGATCTGTGAGAAAAGGACCACTGTCATTCAGACCCCCAAATTGGTAGATCCACTGACATCTTGCACCATGCACCTGGAAAAGCCACAGGTACTCAACGCCAGCCTGTGAAAACTATGGGGGGTGTACCCTGCAGAACCACAGAAGCAGAGCTGCCCAAGACCGTGGGAGCCCACCCCTTGCATCAACATGCCCTGATGTGAGACATGGTGTCAAAGGACATCATTTTGGAGCTTTAAGATTTAACGACTGTCCCGCTGGGTTTCAGACTTGCACGGGGCCTGTAGCCCCTTGATTTTGGTGAATTTCTTCTTTTGAAATGGGAACATTTACTCAATGCCTGTACTTTCATTGTATCTTGGAAGTAACTAACTTGTTTTGGATTTTACAGGCTCTCAGGTGGGAGGAACTTACCTTGTCTCAGATGAGACTTTGGACTTGGACTTTTGGGTTAATGCTGGAATGAGTTAAGACTTTGGGGGACTGTTGGGAAAGCATGACTGTGTTTTGAAATGTGAGAAGGACATGAGGTTTTGGAGGGGCCAAAGGGGTTATGATATGGTTTGGTGCTGTGTTCCCACCCAGATCTCATCTTGAATTGTAATCCCCACATGTTGAGGGAGGGACCTGGTGGGAGGTGATTGGATCATGGGGGCAGTTTCCCCCATGCTGTTCTTATGACAGTGAGTGACTTCTCATGAGATCTGATGGTTTAGAAGTGTGGCACTTCCTTGCATGTTCTCTTTCTCTCACCTGTTACCTTTTGAAGAAGTTGCCTGCTTCTCCTTTGCCTTCTGCCATGCTTGTTAGTTTCTTGAGGCCTCCCCAGCCATGTGGAACTTTGAGTCAATTAAACTTCTTTTCTTTATAAATTACCCAGTCTCAGGTAGTTCTTTATAGCACTCTGAAAATGGGCTAACAGAATTGTATATTTAAGGATGTCAAGCAAACCAAAGGAAAAATAAGTGTCAATTGAATCGTAGTTTGTAGACACACTACCTCAGTTCTTGGGATAAGTGAGTTTTAATTTTTTAAAGTCAGTTTTATAAAGGTAGACTAGATGATTTTAAGATGGGCCTTGCAAAGTGGAAACATTAATTAGGCAAGTTTTATAACATAATAGCTTTGGATTGATTAACAGAGCATGGCATAAGTCTTGAATGGAGATTTGATAAGTAAACTGTATTTGATAAGTGAGTGGTCTGCTCAGGTGAGGAGAGTGTTGCCTCAGAAATCAATTTTCAGGGATTTCCATGGCAGGAAAATCACTTGTTGGTTTACAGGCTTAATTTTCCTGGGCAAATAACTGAGTCATGTTGATCATGTAGTCTTACTTCTTAGTCCTAAGGTCATCTTAATATAGGTGGTCACAGTTCTCACTGTTTTATAGAAACTTTTTCTTGCTTAACATCTATGTCATGAAAGTTAATACAAAAAGGCATGAATTCCAGACAGGCATAATCACCTTTCCTTGGACAGCATCTTAAAGTATACACAAAGAAGACAGGGTTAAGTGGGAAAAAATTTATATTTTTATCTAAGCAAATGCCTGGTAAGTTGTGCATAGGATTTATCCTTCGGATTTAAATGGAGCTTCTCTTTCCAGCCTTAAGTTCCATATTAACCCCAGTTAGCTGCCAAGCCTGAAACAATAACTCAGGTGCTTTAGTGGGCAAAGTAGAGGGAGTATACTGGCCAGATACCAAGTGGGCCTGGCTCCATTTATAAATCTAGCAGCTTGGAATAAAAGTAGGAGATATAAAAAAAATTCAAGTATGATGGCCTTTCATATACCCAAGAAGCATCCAGGAATCTGATTAAACTAATTAGCAAGTCCTAAGGGCATGAGTGGGGAGAGATAATTAAGATGGAAAGTGAGTAGAAGAGTAAGCTTTCCTTTACTCCCTGGGTGAAAGCCTACCCTCCTCCAAGAGCACAGAAGATTCTACTATGTCATTCAAAATTTAACAAAAACATATTTTCAAGTCGTTTAAACCGTATACATTTGTTGAACTTTGGGATGAGCATCCTTTTTATTTATGTTATTTTGTATACCCTTAATATTTCTTTAGCTTTAATTTCTAATGGTATAATTAGTGGGTAAAAGGAATGCATATTTTTGGGGGCTCTTGATCTGTAATGCTACATTGTCCTAAGCTATATGCATTTACCTTTTGTTTTCCATCTTTGATAGCAGTGGGTGTCCATCACCTGAGTATGACACATTTAAGTATAGTCATCCTGCTCTACTATCAAACATTGAATTTATTCCTTCTATTTTAGTGTATGTTTGTACCCTCTAACCCATTTCTCTGCATCCTTCTTCCTTTCCCCCATGCACCTTCCCCAGTCTCTGTTATCTATTTATCCGCTCTCTACCTCCATGGATTCAAATTTTTTAGCTCTTACATATAGGTGAGAACTTGCAATACTTATCTTTTTGTGCCTGGCTTATTTCACTTAAGATAATGACCTCCCGTTCCATCCATATTGCTGCAAATGACATGTTTTCATTCTTTTTTATGGTTGAATAGTATTCCATTGCATATATATACATCACATTTTCTTTATTCATTCTTTTGTTGAAGGACACTTAACGTTGATTCCATATTTTTGCTATTGTGAATAGTGCTATTAGGTTGGTGTGAAAGTAATGGTGTTTTGTTTTTTTTACATTTACAATTACATTTGCACCAACCTAATACAATAAACATGTGAGTTCAGGTGTCTCTTTGAAATATTTTTTTCCTTTAGGTAGATAGCCAGTAGTGGGATTGCTGAATCAAATGGTAATTCTATTTTTAGTTTTTTGAGAAATCTCCATCCTTTTTTCAGTAGTGGCTGTACTAGTTTACATTCCTAACAACAGTTAGGAATTTCTCTGCATCCTTACCAACATCTGTTAATTTTTTGTCTTTAAATAATAGCCATTTTAACTGGGGTAAGATGATATTTCATTGTGGTTTTGTCTTGCACATCTCTGATGATTAGTAATGTTGAGCATTTTTTCATATACCTGTTGGTCATTTATATGTCTTATTTTAAGAAATGCCTACTCATGTACTTTGCCCACTTTTAAATGGGACTACTTGTTTTGTTCCTGCTGTGTTGTGTTCCTTGTATATTCTGGATATTAGTCACCTATCAGATGAATAGTTTGCAAATATTTTCTCCCATTCAACAGGTTGTCTCTTTACTCTGTTGATTATTTTGTTTGCTCTGCACAAGCTTTTAGGTCTAATTGTCTCATTTGTTTATTTTTGCTGTTGTTGTGTATGCTTTTGAGATCTCAGTGATAAATTCTTTGCCTAGACTAATGTGCAACAGTTTTTCCTAGATTTTCTTCCAGTATTTTTATGGTTTAGGGCCTTATAATTAAGTCTTTAATTTATTTTGGATTGATTTTTGTATGTGGTGTGAGACAGCGGTCTAGTTTCATTCTTCTGCATGTAGCTGTCCAATTTTCTCAGCATCATTTATTAAAGAAGGCATCTTTTCCCTAATGTAACTTCATGTCAACTTTGTGGAAGATCAGTTGGCTGTAAATATGTGGCTGTATTTCTGGGTTCTGTATTCTGTTCCATTGGTTCACATGCCTATTTTCATATCAATACCATGCTGCTTTGTTTACTACAGACTTTTAATATATTTTTAAGTCAGATAATGTGATACCTAAAGCTTTGTTCTTTTTGCTCATAATTGCTTTGGCTATTTGGGCTCTTTTTGGTTCTGTATGAATTTTAGGATTGTTTGTTCTAATTCTGTGAAGAATGATGTTGCTATTTTGGTGAAATTACATTGAATCTGTAGACTGCTTTGGGCAGCAGTATGGTTTTTTATTTTGTGGTTGTTGTTGTTGTTTTTCTAGATGGAGTTTTGCTCTTATTGCCCAGGCTGGAGTGCAATGGTGTGGTTTTGGCTCACTGCAACTTCTGCCTCCTGGGATCAAGCTATTCTCCTGCATCAGCCTCCCGAGTAGCTGGGATTATAGGCATGTGCCACCACACCCAGCTAACTTTTGTATTATTAGTAGAGACAGGGTTTCACCATATTGGCCAGGCTGGTCTCGAACTCTTGATCTCAGGTGATCCACTCACCTCGGCCTCCCGAAGTGTTGGGATTATAGGCGTGAACCACCGCACCTGGCCCAGTATGATCATTTTAACAATATTAATTCTTCCAATGTATTAGTATGGGATGTTTTTCCACTTGTTTGTATCATCGATCATTTCTCTCATTAGTATTTTGAGGTTTTTCTTGTAGAGATACTTCACCTCCTTGGTTAAATTTATTTCTAGGTATTTTTTGGTAGCAATTGAAAGTCAAATTGCCTTCTTGATTTCTGTCTTGGCTGTATCATTATTGGCGTATAGAAATGCTACTGATTTGTACATTTATTTTGTATTCTGAAATATCATTGAATTCATTGATCAAATCTAAGAGTTTTTTGGTAGAGTCTTCACACTTTTCTAGGTATAAGATCATATCATTAGCAAAGAGGGACAATTTAACTTCCTTTTTTCCATTTTGGATTCCTTTTATTTCTTTATCTTTCCTGATTGCTCTGGGTGGGACTTCCAGTACTATGTTAAATGAGTGTGGTGAAAGTGAGTATCCTTGCCTTCTTCCAGTTCTTAGAGAAAAAGCTTTCAACTTTTTGCCAGCTAGAATGATGTTAGCTGTGGGTTTGTCATATGTGGCCTTTATTATTTCCAGATATATTCCTTCTGTGTCTGGTTTGTTGAGAGTTGTTATGATGAAGGGATGTTGAATTTTATAAAATGTTTTTTCTGCCTCAGTTGAGATGATCATATGGTTTCTGCTTTTCATTCTGATGATGTGATGTATCACATTTATTGATTTGCATTTGTTGAAACATTCTTGCATCCTTGGGATAAATCTCACCTGATTGTGGTATGCTATCTTTTTGATGTGCTGTTGGATTTGGGTTACCATTATTTTGTTGAGGATATTTACATATATGTTCATCAGGTATGTTGGTCTTTAGTTTTCTTGTGTGTGGGTATGTGTGTATGTGTCTTTGTCTGGTTTTGGTATCAGAGTAATGCTGACCTCAAAGAATAAAATAGGAAAAAATCTTTCTCTTCCATTTTTTTTTTTTAGAATAGTTTCAGGAAGATTGATATTAGTTCTTCTTTGTATGTATGTTTGGTAGAATTTGGCTGTGAGTCTATCCAGTCCTGAATTTTTCTTTGTTGGGAGACTTTTTATTACTGCTTAAATCTCACTACCCATTGTTGATCTGCAGGTTTTCTATTTCTGTGTGATTAGTTTTTTGGTTAATCTTAAGAGGTTTGCATATTCATTCATTCATTATATATTCACCTTTCCTTAAGGTTTTCCAGTTTGTCAGCATATAGTTGTTTGTAATAGTCTCTAATGGTCTTTTGTATTCTACGATATAAGTTATAATGTCTACTTTTTCATTTCTGAATTTTTTTATTTGGGTCTTCTCTCTTCTTGGTTATTTTAGCTAGAAGTTTGTCAATTTTCTTTATGTCTTTGAAGAACCAATTTTTCATTTTTCTGATCTTTTGTGTGTTTTAGTTTCTATTTCATCTAGTTCTGCTGTGATCTTTATTATTTCTTGTTTTTCTACTAATTTGGGGTTTGGTTTCATCTTACTTTTCTAGTTTCATGAGGTTCATTGTTAGGTTGTAGTTTGTAATCTTTTTACTTTTTTGACATAGGCATTTATTGCTATAAACTTTCCTCTTAGCACTGCTTTTACTGTGTTCCACAGGTTTTGTTATGCTGTGTTTCCATTTTCATTTATTTCAAGGAATTTTTTGATATTCATGTTAACTTCCTTATTGACACAATGGCAATTCAGGAACATATTGTTTAATTTTCATGTATTTGTATGCTTTCCAGAGTTTGTCTTGGTGTTGATTTCTAGTTTTATTCCATTATGGTATGAGAAGATAATTGATATAATTTGATTTTTCAAAATTTCTTGAAACTTATTTTGTGGCCTAACATATGGTCTATCCTGGAGAATGTTGCATATGCTGATGAAAAGAATGTATATTCTGTGGTTGTTGGATAGAATGTTCTGTAATGTCTGCTAGATCCGTTTGGTCTAATGTATAATTTAAGTCTAGTGTTTTTTTGTTGATTTTCCGTCTGGATAATCTGTCTAATGCTGAGTGGGGTGTTGAAATCCTCCACTATTGTTTTATTGTCATCTCTTTCTTTAGATCTAGTAATGTTTGCTTTATGAATCTAGGTGCTTCAGTGTTGGGTGTACATGCATTTAGAATTGTTATATTCTCTTGCTGGAATGATCCCTTTATCATTATATAGTGACCTTTTTTTGTGTGTTTTTACTATTTATGACTTACAGTCTGTTTTATCTGATATAATTATAGCTACTCCTCCTTGCTTTTGGTTTTCATTTGCATGGAATATCTTTTTCTATACCTTTACTTTCAGTCTATTTGTGACTTTGTTGGTAAGGTCAGTTTCTTTTAAGTAGTATATACCTGGATTATGTTTTTAAATTCATGCAGCCATTCTGTATCTTTTAAGAAGAGAATTTAATCCATTTACATTCAAGGTTATTATTGATATATGAGGCTTTGTTTCTGGTATATTGTAATTATTTTCTGGTTGTTTTATCTATTTCTTGTTCCTTTCTTTTTCTCTCATAGTTTGTCATTGTGAATGGTGAATTTCTGTAGTGGTACTATTTAAGTCCTTTTTCTTTCTTCTTTGCATGATTGCTTTACCAGTGAGTTTTATACTTTCATACATTTCATAATGGTAAATGTCATCCTACCCTTTTACTTCCAGATTTAGACTCCTTTGAGTATTTATTGTAGTACTGGCCTAGTGGTAACAAATTCCCTCAGCCCTTCTCTGTCTAGGAATGACTTTACTTCCCTTTTTTTTTTAATGAAGGATAATTTTGCTAGATATAATATTCTTGGGTGACAGTTTTTTCTTTTAGCACTTTGAATATATTATTTCATTCTTTCCTGGCCTGTACAATTTCTGTGAGAAATCTGCTGTTAGTTTAATGAGGTGTTCTTTGTAGGTGACTGGATGCTTTTCACTTGCTGTTTTTAGGATTTCCTCTTTAACTTTGTCTTTAGACAATCTGATTACAATGTGTTGTGGAGGAGACCTTTATGCATTACATCTGCCTGGGAATCCTTGAGCCTCCTGTATGTGAATGTCTAAATCTCTTGCTGGACTTGGAAAGTTTTCATCTATTATTGTGTTAAATAGGTTTTACAATTATTTATTTATTTATTCCTTTGCCCTCAGGGATACCAATAATTTGTTAATTCAGTCACTTTATGTTTTTCCAAATGTCTAAAAGGCTTTGCTTGTTTTTTAAAAAATTCTCTTTTCTTTGTTTTTGTCTGACTGGATTATTTCAAAATTTCTGTCTTCAAGTTCTGAGATTATTCTTCTGCCTAATCTAGTCTGTTGCAGCTTTCAAATGTCTTTTGTATTTTCTTCAATGAATTGTTCAGTTCCACAATTTCTATTTGGTTCTTTAAAAAAAAAATCTGTGTTTTTGGTATATTTATCATTCATATTCTGAATTTTCTGATATCTTTGTATCGTTTGTTAGAATTTTATTGTATTGCACTGAATTTCTTTAAAATCAATATTTTGAATTCTTTATCTGGGATTTTGAAAATTTCTCTTTAAGATTTATTGCTGGAGATTTATTCCGTTCCTTTGGAGGTGTCCCATTTCCTTGCTTTTTCATGTTTCCTATGTCCTTATGTTGATATGTTTGCATCTGGTGTAATAGTTGCTTCTTCCTCTTTTGGAATTTACTTTCATAGGGAAGGATATTTTCCTAAAGATCTATCTTTGGTTTTGGCTGGATAGGGTACTTAGCTTTGATTCTGGGTGCATGCAACATTGTAGCCTCTGTATGATTTTGTTGGCTATATATAGCATTAGTGGTATCTGTGCTTTCCTTAGTGGATTAGGGTGCAGTTTTTAGTGGAGGCTCTGGTGAGTTTGTGCTCAGGACTGGGATCCCAGGTGCACCATTCTTTAGGCCACAGTAATGGCAGCAGTGGACTGAGTATGCCTATATTTGTGACTCATGGTGGTATACCCTGGCACCTGTGTTGGTGGTTATTAGCAGGTTGATTCTTGGACCTCCAGGTGGCTTGCTCAGATGCCAGTAGTGGCAGCTGTCGACTGGAGGGTAGGTAGGTTCTTGGGCCCATGGGCAGATGGTGTGTTATAGCTAAAGGGAGCAGGAATGTCGGATGATTCTTGGGTCCCAAGCAGTGTGCATTGGTGTTGGCAGTGCCTGTGATGGCTGGGCAGGCCAGTCTCCAGGCCCACAGGTGGTGCTTGCAGGTAGGTGCTAGCTACGATGGTTAACAGGTGAGAGTTTAGGCACAAACTTAGGCCTTTGAGAGGAGTAATTAGGTGCCCAAGGTGGTGGATTGGGTTGGGAAATCCCCAGGACTCTGAGCTATGTGCTCTGTCTCAGAGTTGCGGGGCAAAGCTGGGCTAGGTGGGATTGTGCTTAGGCCCCGCAATGCTAAGAGTGGGCATCAACTGTGAAGGGCAGGTGTGGGGCAATCCTCAGGTCATAGACAGAGTGTTTGGAGGGGAAGTAGCAGTTGTGCTAAGGACCTGCCACCAGAGAGGGTGGGTCCTTCCTCAGTGGTTACAGTCTGGGCTGGTGGGTGGGAAATGCATGTACCCTTCATGACCCAGTCTTGGTGGTGCTCACCGCCTTCCCTAGCTACAAGAACAGACGCCCAGCTCATGACCAAGTCTCATTGGCAGCTCATGCTCTGCTCATGTCCCCATCTGAGGTCTTGGCAAGGTAGTGCTCACTTTTTGAGATCAGCTGTTGCTGCCTAGGCCTTACTCACTTCCTAGCTCTGGCTGTTAGACTGCTTCTGGCTCACTCCCCTGTCCCAGCAGTGACAGCCTGAGTTTCTGAGATACCCAGTCCTGGTGCTGCTGGATCCCAGGACAGTGTGCAGTTTGCTGAAGGCTAGGTTTGAAAATAGCACCTTTCTGTAGCTGCTTAGGTCTCAGAAAGGGTGTGGGACCCAGCATGAGCTCCCTCTCTGGAGCAGGTACATCTCACAGTCTCCCAGCAGCTCCCTAGGTTAGTTTCAAGGGTGGGGAGGGATGAAGGATTCTCCCATGGCCAGGACAGCATAATTCTAGGTGGAGATGTGGGCTCTTGAAAGTCTCTCACTCACCCTTTCTCTGTGCTGGGAAGTCACTACTGGCTCTCTGTCAATCCTGACCAGGGAGGCTTCCTCTCCTGCTTCCTTTTTTCTGCTTTTGGTGTCCTCTGTTCATTTCTCTGTTCAATTCCAGTGTTCTCTCTCGGAAATGTACTTGAAGTATGACTGTCTATACACTACCTGGTTCTTCTAAGTGGAGGAGGCCAGCATGAAATGCTTCTATTCAGCCATCTTGAAAGCCCTGTAAACAGAATATATTTTAAAGCTTATTTTTCGTTATGATTCTTCAAATTGCCTGTTGAGGTGCTGTGGCATTTTTATGGAGGTAACAGTAGTCATGTTTATTTTTACTTATTGTAAAAGCTCTTTATATGTAAATTATATTAATCCTTTATCACATATATGTTGTAAACATTTTCCCAGTTTGCAATTTTCCTTTAAATTTTGCTTATGATATATTTTGAGGTACTAAACTATTACATATTTATGTTCTCAGATGGATCGGTCTCTCCTTTTGGGTTATGCTTTTACTAGTATGGTTAGAAAGTATTTCTCACCACAAGATTACACGCTTACTTTAAAAGATATATTTTATTTTTTAAAAATGGAAATATAGTGTAAGTAATGTTAGATTGCTTTTTTTCTCATTTAGAATTATATTATTAGTATTTTCTGGCATTAAATTTTCTTTAATGACTAAGCTTCTATGTCAATTAAATTACATCATATTGCCATATTATCACTTATGTTATTATGTTCTTACTCTTGGGTACTGAAGTTCCTTCCAATTTTTCATATTATAAATAATACTGTTGTGAACATTCTTCCCCATAAATCTTAGTTGGAATTTCTTACTATTTCTTTAGGATAAACTTCAAGGTTGGGATTGTCCATTTGGGAGCATAGGCATTTTTAAAAATTTATTTTGTTTTATTTAAAAATATTTAATTGTTGTAGCATACACGTAACGTACAATTTTCCATCTTAAACTTTTTTTTAGTGTAAAGTTCAGTTGTACCCCAAATTACATTCACATTGTTGTGCAGTCAGTCTCCAGAACTCTTTTCATCTGGCAAAACTGAAACTCTGTCCTCATCAAACAACTCTCCATTCCCCACTCCTTTTGGGCCCTGGCAACCACCATTCCATGTTCTGTCTCTCTGAATTTGACTACTCTGGGTGCCTCATATAAGTAGAATCATACAGTTTTTGTTTTTTGTTTGAGACTGGCTTGTTTTACTTAGAATAATCTCTTCAAGTTTTATCCGTGTTGTAGTATGTATCAGAATTTCCTTTCTTTTTAAATATACTATTCCTTTGCATGTATATGTCACATTTTGTTTATCCATTCATTTGCTGATGAACAAAAGTTTTACTGTTAATTTTAAAGAGGACATTGAATAGAAAATGTCAGTATAAATACCTTTTTAATAGTATAGGTTTAAATCAATAAAAAACAAAGTATACAGTACGTATGACACAATTGCCAGTAAATAATTCAGATTGTTTTTATTTGCTCATTATTTTAGATTAAGGCATATATTATCTCCTTGTTGTGTAATGCATTTTGACTTAGTGTTTACCATGGTGCCAATGAATGTAGTTGTTGCAACCTGTGGATGGACTACTAAAACCCAAAGGGCTAAAGATAAAAATTGCAACAATGGGAAAAGAGCAGGCAAAAATTTGAGGCATTAGATGTAGTTTTTACAATTTCTATAACATGGAGGAAAGGTAGGTTCGAGTCATATATTTGACTGCCTCTGTGTGCTTTGGTTCAAGCGCAGCTGTGGAGGTCTTGGATCATGGAAAGTAAAAGTTTTCCAAATACATACTGATATTACATCAAGGAAAGCCTTTTCAAAAATGGGATCCAGAATTCCTAACAGGGAGGGCACGTGCAAGGACTGGTGATAGGTTAAGGGAAAGCATCATTGAAGAAAACCAGTCTGAGTATGCTTTTCAACAATCAAAGCTGAATTAGCTGAAACTGAAAAGTGGGGTGGGGCAGCAATGGGGGAGGAGATAAAAGTTTTGGGACAACTGAGAGACTGCACATTTTAAACAGAAGAAAATAGTCAATGCCTTTTAAACCAACGTTCTTTAAATATTTGTTTTAACATTTATTTTTTGAAGCAGAGTAGAAATATTTTTTATTACTAACAGAAGTAACAATAATTCCGGGCATTATTGTTACAGGCTCTTTATGGTATTTACTCATTTAATTCTCATATCAAGTCAATGAGACAGGTAGCATTATCATTCTCATTTTATTGATGAAGAAATTGAGGGCATGGAGTGGTTAAATGACTTGCCTAGGTCGATTAGCAAGTGGGAGAAGGGAGAGAAGGATTTAGACCAAAGCAACTGGATTCCCTATTTTCTTTATAAATTATGCATAATTAAAAATCATATTTTATATACTAAGTAAATATTGTATAGCTCAATATTTTTAATGTATATGCCTGTTTTCCTTTCATCTGCTTCTTTCAGACCTCCACATAAAGAAACTTTACACAAGA
This sequence comes from Pan paniscus, assembly GCF_029289425.2. NCBI lineage: Eukaryota > Metazoa > Chordata > Mammalia > Primates > Hominidae > Pan > Pan paniscus. The sequence continues at coordinate 46,627,595 of NC_073264.2, forward strand.
AAGTACTGAAGAAAGAAAATTTGCTCTTCAATTTACAGGAAGGACACCTGTGTCATTTTAGCACTCTTTGTAGACTGGAATCCTGGGTTGTTGCTTGAATGCTTTAATGCAGCTATAGATTGTAAATTTGAAAATGGAAGATAGAGAACAAATCGGGAGAATCTCTGTACATATAGCTGAAAGGAATTAGCTATTTTGAGCTTTTTAAAAACTTTTATTTCAGGTTTGGGGGTACATGTAAAGGTTTCTACATATGTAAACCCGTGTCATGGGGGTTTATTGTACATACTATTTTATCGCCCAGGTATTAAGCCCAATACCCAATAGTTTTCTTTTCTGCTTGTCTCTCTGCTCCCACCCAACCCCTCAAGTAGACTCCAGTGTCTATTGTTTCCTTCTTTGTGTTCATAAGTTCTTATCATTTAGCTCCTGCTTATAAATGAGTCATATGGTATTTGGTTTTCTGTTCCTGTGTCAGTTTGGTAAGAATAATAGCCTCCATGAGCTGGGTTTTAAAGGACTCCATTCAGGATTTTTTTTAACCTCTTCTTATTCTTGCCACTTTCAATTCATGTCTGGTAGAAAAAGAAGGTTGGGGAACATTATCTATGACAGTTGCTAATTATTTCAATAAAATAATACTCAATGCTCTAACTTGTTAGCGTTGATGAAAACTAGGTATGTCTATTTAACTGTCAGAGAGGCAGAAATTTAATTAACTCTGATGCTATATTGAGTGGAGTGTAAATTACTTACCTAAGTGCAGAAGTAGAATTTATGAGGGAATGCATGTACATCACTTTAATCTACTGTCTTAAAACTCTTTTTAAATTTTCTGTAACCCTATGACAGATGATAAAACTCTCATTTTCTACTTTAATTTCTCTTTTCTTTTTCTCAATCATAGTAAATTCCAATTTTCCATTATGACATTTGATGCTCTTGACAACTGCTTGTAAGCTTCTTCTATATGATAGATTCACTGGTGGAGAACTAGGTTTTTTGTTTTTTTGTTTTTTAAATTTTGAATGATTTATTCAAGAGTAGGTATTCATCACTGTCACTTAGTGAGATTTACCCTTTGTATGCTCAGTGTCTATTCAGTGCTAAGCTTTTGGATGATGGCATTATTGCATTGTCATACTATTCTGATGGTTTTCAGATTTCCTCATTTAAGAAAAGAAAGATGACCCATAATCTTACTGCTCCGTTATGTACTGTTAACATTTGCCATTTAAAAAATTCTCTTTCTCTGTCTCTCTCTCCTTCCCCCACATATACCTATATCACGACAAGAAATAATTTGATATTGTTTAACATGCCATATAATATGTAAAATAAACATAATATTTGTATAACTATGTAATGTATAGTTATAAACCTGACTTTTTTCATTTAGTATTATGTTGTGGCCACTTTCCTGTCACTCCCAAATTATAAATGTTTTCTAATAGTTGAGAAATATATTTCACTCATATATTTGAATATAACCTCTTATTTTTGTATATTTTAGTTGTTTCTAACATTTTTTTAGATTGTGATAATTTGATGATAAACATACTTGTTTATAAACTTTGCTGTATTTCTGTTTACATTCTTGGTTTAGATACCTATAAATGGAATTGCAGGGACAAAAGTTCTAAACATAATGAGGCCATATATATATATATATATATAACAAAACTACACTGCCAATTTAACTCTCACCTATATTGGCCTATTTTCAGTTCCTTAAGTGGTTCATGCTATTATTATTGTTATTTTGCAACATTTGACCTGAGTTATTTTACTTAATATGCAACAACAACTTAAAAAGGAGGTACTTTTTACAAATAATGAGAGTCTTGATTGTGCCCAAGATCATAGACTACATAAGTTAAAAAACCAGGCTTTTACACAGTTGACCTGAGCTTGGCCTCTCTGACTCCAAAGTTCATGCTGTTTCCTCTACTGAAATGATTTTGAACTCAGGTATCACATATTGTCAAGTTTTTTTCTTTTTTTTCTTTTTTAAGTGGCAAAGCTCTATTTGAATATTAAAGATTTTTTCATAGGTCTTTTTTACACTTTTAAGTTTAAACAATTTTATCAAAATTATTTTGCCAGTATTACTTCTCTCAGAAGCAGGAACCAAGATGGGATTCACTAAGCAAGAGATTTCTTCAGGGAGATTCCTGTGAAGCATAAAGGGGAAGGAACAGGAGTAGACAGGGAAAGCATTCAGACTGTGATATAGATTGGACACCTGCAAAAGGAAAGAAGGAAGAAAAGATTGGGTAGGAAGAGCCTCAGAGCTAAGCGCAGTTCTTATGACGTTTCAGCTAGGCTGGTGGGAATCCCTGAGTCAAAACTGCCCATTAGAGGAGTTGTGTTTTAGGCAGGATTGGCTGGCACTAGAACCCCACTAGGCTCCTGGGAGCAGCAGCTAGTGCTGTCAGTCAACTACACTTTTCATAGCAGGTTCTCTTGAAAGAGGTCTCAGTCGTTCACCTCCATGACTGCCATGCTATTGCATGCACACAGTTTAAAAATAAAATGGTACTACAATCTTACAATGAAAAAAGCTGTCCTATGCCTATTCCTACCCTTATCTAATTCTTTTCCGCATAGTCAAGCACTTTTAAGTCCTTTAGCTAATTCTTCTGGGATTTACATATTTTTAAATGACATATGCTGCTATTTCTAGATTTTGTTCACTGTACATTTAGTCTCTGTTATCCTATTATGGAAGATAAATTTTTAACTCATTTACATATTCCCCAACCACCTCTCTTCTATAACAAGTTTTCCTCCTTGATTTTCTTACCATACATACATAAGCTTTGGTCATTTATTCAGTGTTTATATTATTATAGCTTTGTAAAAATTATTAACAACTGAGCCAAGTAGTGTACTATGGTTACATTTTTTTCTTAAAAAACTTAATTCTCCCTGGAATTAATTATCTTTTTTTTTTGAGACAGAGTCTGTCTTTGTCACCCAGGCTGGAGTGCAGTGGTGCAATCTTGGCTCACTGCAAGCTCTGTCTCCTGGGTTCAAGCAATTCTCATGCTTCAGGCTCCCTAGTTGCTGGGACTACAGGCGTGCACCACCACACCTGGCTAATTTTTTAATAGAGACAGAGTTTTGTCATGTTGGCCTGGCTGGTCTTGAACTCCTGACTTCCAGTGATCTGCCTGCCTTGGCTTCCAAAAGTGCTGGGATTACAGGGGTGAGCCACCGCAACTAGCCAAGTTGATTATCCTTTTTTGTGATGTGTTTTATTACTTACTCATCCTGAAGCTTTTTACTACAAAGTCTCTGTACATGATTGTCTTCAAGAAGCCTTCCAGGCTTCTTTTTTCTTTTTTTTTTTTTTTGAGATGGAGTCTTGCTCTGTTGCCCAGGCAGGAGTGCAGTGGTGTGATCTTGGCTCACTGCAACCTCTGCCTCCCAAGTTCAAGTGATTCTTCTGCCTCAGCCTCCTGAGTAGCTGGGATTACAGGCGCACACCACCACATCAGCCTAATTTTTGTATTTTTAGTAGAGACGGGGTTTCACTGTGTTGGTCAGGCTGGTCTGGAACTCCTGACCTCGTGATCCACCCGCCTCAGCCTCCCAAAGTGCTGGGATTACAGGCATGAGCCACCGCACATGGCCTCTTTTTTAAAAAATTAAATTAAATTAAATGTTATTTTTTATTATACTTTAAGTCCTGGGATACATGTGCAGAACGTGCAGGTTTGTTACATCAGTATACATGTGCCATAGTAGTTTGCTGCAGCCATCAAACCATCATCTACATTAGGTATTTCTCCTAAAACTATCCCTCCCGTAGTTCCCCACCCCCCGACAGGCCCCAGTGTGTGATGTTCCCCTCTCTGTGTCCCTGTGTTCTCATTGTTCAACTCCCACTTATGAGTGAGAACATGCAGTGTTTGGTTTTTCTGTTCCTGTGGTAGTTTGCTGAGAATGATGGTTTCCAGCTTCATCCATGTCCCTGCAAAGGACATGAACTCATTCTTTTTGATGGCTTCATAGTATTCCATGGTGTATATTTGCCACATTTTCTTAATCCAGTCTATCATTGATGGGCATTTGGGTTGGTTCCAAGTCTTTGCTATTGTGAATAGTGCTGCAATAAACATATGTGTGCATGTGTTTTTATAGTAGAATGATTTATAATCCTTTGGGTATATACCCAGTAATGGGATTGCTGGGTCAAGTGGTATTTCTAGTTCTAGATCCTTGAGGAATCACCACACTGTCTTCCACAATGGTTGAACTAATTTACACTCCCACCAACAGTGTAAAAGCGTTCCTATCTCTCCACATCCTCTCCAGCATCTGTTGTTTCCTGACTTTTTAATGATCGCCATTCTAACTGGCGTGAGATGGTATCTCATTGTGGTTTTGATTTGCATTTCTCTAATGACCAGTGATGATGAGCTTTATTTCGTTTGTTTGTTGGCTGCATAATTGTCTTCTTTTGATAAGCGTCTGTTCCTTCACCCACTTTTTGATGGAGTTGTTTGTTTTTTTTCTTACAAATTTGTTTAAGTTCTTTGTAGATTCTGGATATTAGACCTTTGTCAGATGGGTAGACTGCAAAAATTTTCTCCCATTCTGTAGGTTGCCTGTTCACTCTGCTGATAGTTTCTTTTGGTGTGCAGAAGCTCTTTAGTTTAATTAGATCCCATTTGTCAATTTTGGCATTTGTTGCCATTGCTTTTGGTGTTTTAGTCATGAAGTCTTTGCCCATGCCTGTGTTCTGAATGGCATTGCCTAGGTTTTCTGCTAGGGTTTTTATGGTTTTAGGTCTTACGTTTAAGTCTTTAACCCATCTTGAGTTAATTTTTGTATAGGGTGTTAGGAAGGGGTCCAGTTTCAGTTTTCTGCATATGGCTAGCCAGTTTTCCGAACACCATTTATTAAATCAAGAATCCTTTCTCCATTGCTTGTTTTGGTCAGGTTTGTCAAAGATCAGATGGTTGTAGATGTGTGGTGTTATTTCTGAGGGCTCTGTTCTGTTCCATTGGTCTATATATCTGTTTTGGTACCAGTATTGGTACCAAATAATGGTTCCTTCAGGAACCACTATTTCAGTTGCAAATTATATATGTATTAAATTAATGGTTGAAAATACAACGTGAGCAAGAATCTTTTCTGCTTTTGGTTGCCATAATATTTTTAGCACTTAGTATTAGCCTGGCAAACAACAAGAAAAGCTTACTAGTTACTACTATGTGCCACTGATTGTTGTAAGTATATCAGGTATATTAACTTACTTAATTCTTAAAACAATCTTATGAAGTAGGTAACGTTACTATCCCTACTGTACAAATATGAAACTTGAAGCACAGAGAAGTTATGTAACTTGAGTCGTGGATATGCAGCTAGTAAGTAGCAGAGCTAAGATTGGAACCCATTCTATCACCCACTAATAGTATTTATTTGAGAAGGTGGAATGAATGAATTGCAAAAAGTTCTTTAGGACTCTTTTAGATGAAAACAGTAACGTAGTGGGCTGCTCTTGGTCCCCTGTAGGTAGAATATTCATGAGTACATGCTGCATTATTATGTCATTTTTAAGTAAACTGAAAGAAAGGCAGCATTGAAAGCATTAAATCAAGCACTTAATTCACTTACGGCTATGTAAAAAAAAAAACTGTGCCCATTCAGACTCAACCTTCTAAATCTCCCAAAAGTTAATTGGCAAAACTCTCCAAGGAAAATGAAGTGCCTTTGTTTAGCAGACAAGCTAGTTGGGTGGTTTTCCTACTTTCCCTTACTTTTTTGATGCTTTATGATAGTTTATGCAACAAGTACCTTGTTGAATATTCTAATCTGTTACCTAATCTGTTGAGATATAGCATTTGTGTAAAACAAATCAGATCGGAAAAATTCTAGCTTTCCATTTTGGGCTCTGACTTACTCATTTTTAATGCTTTCAATAATTCAGTTCACTAAGAATGAATTTAAAAACATAGCATGCCCGACTGTTTTTCTGTCTACGATCTTAATATTTCTCTTTCCTTAGCATACCAAGTTTCAACCTTTAATGCACAACAAAAACCTTACCAATTCCTCATACCCCTATTCTTAGTAAATTTGTAAAAGGGCTTTTGTTTTCTTAGAAATGTTTAAAGATAAATGTTAGAGTAAAGCATTCTTTCTGTGTAACATGTCCAGATTTGTTTCCCACTTCAATTAGCTCCAGAGGTTGTTTTAGTGGATATTGCTTTATCTTATTAAGAACTTTAGCTAGCATCTAAAATTGTATTGGCAGGATTAATTGCACAGAAATTGCATCCATGGGTTTGTTATAGATAATTTCAACTTGATGTTACTTCTCTAATATTTTACTTTTTGAAATTGAATCAGGTATGCTTTCCCAAAAATGTTGGTACAGTGTTTCACTAGATTTGAAAGTTTCATTTGATATTTGCATTTTTGTAAGACAGACTGTGGTATAAATGTAACAGTGAAAGACATTAAAAATTACTGTGTTCTACTAGAGAAATACAGTTGTTGCAAATCAGAATGGAAGTTAATCTGAAATTGAAATGGTAATTTCCTAATTTCCTACATCCTTTTTTTTTTAAACAGTATTCTGAGTTACTTTTTGTCAGAATACTTGTGCTGTACTTAGGTAAGCTTAAGTAGAAAAGATTTAGTAAGAGGCTTAACATTATATAAAAAGGGGAAATATGTGACCTCCTTATTGGTGTAATTTGAAGGATACTAAAATTAATGTAATTGTAAAATTTAGGAAAGTTATGGGCATGGGGTAACCTTTATGAATGATCAGGCATGGATAAGATGTTATGCTGGTTTAGGCAGCCAAGGAATGGTTTGATGATCATTTTGTAGTGATGGGGTGGGAATGGAGGTAGAATAATATCAAAGATAAAATAGGACCTGCTTTATAATTTTGCATAAGTGTTTGACTTGTCCATTTGCTTTCACTAAGAACCAGAAAATAAGGAGTAACATCCTAGATTCTACTGAGGACCAAAGCCAATCAGAAGAGGCAGCTTTAAACATTGAGATGTTTATGAAAGGCACTTCATATCCTGAGTGCCTTCCACACAGTAGATACTATACTGAATGAATGAATGAAATGGTATGTAGAAAGAAGAGACTAGGAGAAGAAGGTGAATGCAGAAAATTACTTTGTTTTAGAGGGCAGTGGCTATAATCATTTTGTCTGTTTTTTAGATTACCTCCCTTTCTACCTTGCTACATACTAGGAAAAATGGCTACCTATGATAGTCAGGTTAAACCTTGAAATAGGCTTATATTTGAACAGAACTGAATGAAGTGAGGAACGTGCCACAGTAGATATCTGGTGAGAGCATTCCAGAGGGAAATGAAGAGGTAGCTGCTGCAAACTTGGTCCCCATAGTACCTCAGTATCTGTTTGCCAGCAAGCTGCCTTGAGCTTCTGACCTTACCAATATATCCCACCTTTCTGTCTTCTTGGAAAAACTCCAGTGATGTTCCTCTTTGTTGCTCACCTGTTAAGAATAGTATCTCTCATTTACTCAGTTCCAACCAAGTCCCCAGACGCGGGTTATTTAATTTAATTCTCACAACAACTATGCAAAATAGGCTTTGCTAGGTCCATTTTGAAAATGAGAAAAATGAGTGCCCAAGAGTTCACATAATTTGGTAGCAATGGCAGATCTTGGCATTGAATGGAGGCTTTATAATTATGAAGCTCATTTTTTTTTCCATTTTACATGGTTTCTGAATATTAATTTGGCTTATCTATGTCCTACAACCTTGCTTTCAGGTAAGAGCATGTGTATCTAATACCCAAAATGGATATTTTTTTAATTTAAATGTTTTATTTTGAGATAATTGTAGATTCACATGTGATTGCAAGGAAAAATACAGAGGAGATCTTGTGTATCCTTTATCCTACTTTTCATAATGATAACATCTTGAAAAACTATGGTACAATTAGGAAGAGAAGAATTGAGGCAAGTCCTAACCATTGCACACAACTATAACATAATACAAGGATTTAACATTGACACAATTCATTGATCTCATTCCAATTTCCTTTGTTTTACCTGTACTTGTGTGTGTGTATGTGTGTGTGCATGCACATGTGTATATGTGTTTAGTTCTGTGCAATTTTATCACATGTACAGGTTTGTGTATCTATCAGCACAGTCAAGATACAGAACAGTCCCATCACACAAAAATCCTTCATGTTGCTTTTTTACAACTACACTCATTTCTCCCTGCCTCCAAATGCCTTGCATTCTTAACACCTGGCAATCACTAATCTGTTCTCCATTTCTATAATTTTGTCATTTCAAAAATATTATATACATGGGATCATACAGTATATATCTTTGGGATTGCCTTCCCCCTCCCCATTCATCATAATTCTGTAGAGATTCATTCAAGATGCATCTGTCAATACTCCAGTCCTTTTTTTTGCTGAGTACCATTCCATGTTTTGGGTGTACTACAGTTTGATTAACCATTGAATGGGTTGATATTTTACGCCTCTTAAGAAATATGTGCATTTTAATAATGGCTACCAGCAGTCAATGTCCTAATTCAAAAGTAGAGAATTTAATGTTGAGAACATAAGTTGATAAAGACTAGAGGATTTTAGGGAAAGGTATGATCTTAAGTTTCTTTTTGGTTACACCATGTAAGTATGTGATAGTAGGAAACCTACACTTCCATTTTATGCTTGATCTCACTGACGGTGTTTCAGATAATGCTGCCATGGTATTTCCTGTAACTGGATGAGATACAGTCCTTTGCAGGAGAACAAATGCTTTCATCCCATGTACATTGTCTTGAATTTTAAGAGGTGTTGCTATGTAAGCAAGCGTAGTTCAGTTTTACAAAAGAAACAAAGACAGACAGTCACGAGAAATGTCATGTTTATCTTTTATATCTTATGGATGAATCTCAAATAGTTTTTCTCTTGGCTGCTTATTCTCGACTCTAACCAAGTGTCACCACTTATCATCTGCTGTAAACCTCACGTAGGTCAAATTTGTGAATTGCCTCCTGTTGAACCAGGAAGCTTATAAGGTTTTTTTTTCTTGATGCAAGTGGTTGGTTTTATTAAAACAAAAAAAGGATATATCCTTTATGTATTGCTTGGCCTCAATTTGCTTTACAGGTTTTCAATTACTGATCCTCTTACTATGTTTGATTGTAGGTATGTAAGTTGCCTCACTGGTTTCCTCTTGTACTGCCTATAGTGACCTTGAGACCTACCCACATTTTAACTCAATTCTCCTTTTTGTTATTGTGTGTCCACTGCATCAAAGCCCATTTAAATTCACTGGCCTGTGAGGGTTTAAAACTAAAATCTGTGTAGTACTGTGATGTATTTGACTGAGGAATATGCACCTTTTCTTTTAAATTATGAGCCTGAGTTTTTATGAAGAGAAGGGTGAATAGCACTTCAATTTCTATATTAATTCAATAAGTATTTATTGAGCACTTATATTATGTAAGTCACCATGCCAAATGTTGTGATGACCATGGAGATGAGTTGGCCTTCAAGGAACATGTTCTAACAGCAAACATAAGACAGGGTTATCTTATCTAACGCAAGATACTGATAAGGCTAATGGAAACCTGAAAGGATCATGAAGATTTCTTGACCTTAAGTTTCTGTCTTGTAATATTAGTCTAATGACTGTGTCACCTGCTATAGTTTGCAGAATGCGTTCACAGCTTACATAGATATTCTTATTTAATATTTATGATTCTTCTTTATAGATTAAGACAGTGAAGCTTGGACATGTGGAGACAGAGTTCAAAGAAAAACCCAAGGCTTTGAATGTGGCATTTATGAGACTTTACCAAGAGGCTTTACATGAATATGTTTTGTTTTAGCAAGGATCTTAGGTTTTAAAATTTTACCTAAGGTTGCATAGACTATCTTGCAACTGAATGATATAGAGGTAATGAATTCACAAGTCAATTAAAATTGTTTCATTTTCATTTAAAATAATAACCCTCAAAATAAATACTTTTTTTCTCCTATAAAATATGTGAATTAACTCTCTCTCCATGGATATAATTTTGAATTATGTTGATTAGAGGGTAAATCAGGAGAACTGCATATGAGAATATGAATGTTTAAATAATTATCATTAATTTAAGTGTCCTTAAGGCGCTTTAGCTGCTCAAGTGAGCATTTGCTTAATTTAAATTGAATTAAAAATGATCTATGGGGGAAACAGTTTCTAAAGCACAACTAGAGTTTCATGAAAATGAGAGGAATCAGAGATGTGTTGCAAAGATCTAACATTGCAAGGATGGAATTTTGAGACACACTGATGTAGATATTCCTAAATGTTATATTTGTGCAAAATTACAATGTCAAATAGTGCTTCACAGGGCAGAAAACTTAATGCTAAAGGTTTCTTTCCAGTGGCGCAGAGCCCTATGGAAGGTTCATTTCTTGCTTTCAAATTTAGGAGCATCTAGGAAATTCCTTGAAGGATAATTTTATGTAGAATGTATTAAAATATTCCAATCTTTTTTCACCTTCTGGGAGGCTGACCAGAACTCATAAGGGAAGGACAATACATAAGGGCTCATAAGTAACATTAAATAGGTGAACTTTCCTTGTTTTAGATATGTATTTTTAGGGAATTGCATAAGCAAACCAGTATATATAGTATGGCTGTTGGTTCACTGATGGGAATCACTTGGGCATGGTTTGAATCTTAAAATCATCCTGTCTGGATTGGCACCTCTATTTCAATGGGAAAAGCACTGCTAGAAGTGGGAGTAGAAAGTGATGAGAGGGACAGCAGCCCTAGAAAAGAGCTAGGGGAAATGAACAGTACTGTCACAAATGTGGGGAGGCTCTTGTGTACTTGCTCACTGCCATCATTGTACTTTGAATACTGATAAAAGAAGGAGCACAAGACTGCCCTTCTTTGTTTACCAAGTAGGTGAGGTCAGGCAGCTAAGGCAAAACAAAACAAAACAAAACCAAAAAAACACACAAAAACTGAAAAATCCAGCTAAAGACCTTAAGACATGGCCCCAGGAAGTTTAAAAAACTTTAAGAGGGCTTAATCTTCCAGAGTGTATAAGATTGGCAAAGGGGTTCAAGTCAAACTTATCTAGATCTCAGGTGGCAGGGAAAAGAGCTAACATAGCTGGGCTGAGACTATTTTTAGAAAGGCCTGGCTGCAGGGTTGGCCTTTGGCTGGCATCTGGGTACTTAGATTTTGGGCATGTTTCCCACCATTCTCTGACTTATAAGCGTAGTTTATTGTGCCTAAACTATTTGTGCAAACAATGTGGCTTACGTTAAGCACCTGCCTTCATTCTGAGAATCTGGAATTTAGGTATGTCCTAGGCAGAGGTTCTTATATGGCCAGCTCCCAGTAAAACCTTGGGCACTAAGTCTCTAATGAGATGTCCTAGGAGGCAACATTTTACAAGTGTCATAGTTCAATGCTGAAGCAATTTAAGTTGCCCTATATGACTCTACAGGGACAAGATTCTTAGAAATGTGTACTTGGTTTTCCTTAGACTCTGTCCCATGTATTTTTTCCCTTTACTGATTTTGCTTGTACCCTTTGGCTGTAGTATATCATAACTGTGAGTTCTGTGAGTCTGCCTAGCACATCACCAAATCTGGGGATGGACTTGGGGACTCCAGGCACAGAACCATAACTGGAATAGACTTACAGGTGAAATAAAAGTTGTAATGTGGGATATGGTACATTCTGGAACTTAAACTAGGGATGTTTGAAATAACTCTTTACTAGCATTTTAACTCTTGACAACTGTATCCAGAAATTAACACATGTGGACTGAGGTCCTTCTAACATAAGAACAATAAAATCAGATTAAGGGAAGTGGAGCCCATATAATCTTCCCCTGCTCTCAATATAAATGGAATCTTGTGAATTTAATCTACTAGAAGAGTAGTTAATAATCTGTTAATGGAAAATCCCTAAATGGACCTTTTGGTAGAAAACTCCTCGTTCTAGCAGTGCAGGCACAAATAAAGGGAGAGAGCCCCACTGACAGCATGACAAGAATTTTATGGCCTGATGTTAAGCATCCATAGTTAATATGGTAAATTTTTCTTAGTTAAATGCAAACCAAGTTCCTTTCGCCTTTCTTCTTTGCTGAACATTTTTAAATGTTAGAGTTTGACAGCAAACTCTGTTAGAAATCCAAGGAAAAATGCCCTTACATCTAAAAGAAAGTGCTAACTGAATTGTAAATGCATACAATTTAGTGTTAGGACATAGTCTGGCTTGTACAATGTGTCCAAGTGGGACAAAGCCTCCATTTGGGGAAATAAATCCCTTTGCTTAAAAAAGTTGTAACAGGCCGGGCGCGGTGGCTCACGCCTGTAATCCCAGTACTTTGGGAGGCCGAGGCGGGCGGATCACGAGGTCAGGAGATCGAGACCATCCTAGCTAACACGGTGAAACCCCGTCTCTACTAAAAATAGAAAAAATTAGCCGGGCGTGGTGGCGGGCGCCTGTAGTCCCAGCTACTCGGGAGGCTGAGGCAGGAGAATGGCGTGAACCCAGGAGGCGGAGCTTTCAGTGAGCTGAGATCGGGCCACTGCACTCCAGCCTGGGCGAAAGAGCAAGACTCCGTCTCAAAAAAAAAAAAAAAAAAAAAAAGTTGCAACAAAAAAATTTCAGTCTTTTCAAAGACTATTTAAAAGAATATTTGACTTTTGTTTTGTCTATTCATTCTCAAACTGAAGTAGGAAAATATGCCTTTGAAACTGTTTTTTTTTAATATGCAGTTTATTTATATAGCCCTTTTTGGTGTTTTGACACTCAAAAGGTTTATCAAAGCATGGATAGCTGCTACTCTGCTACATTTAGAACTCTACAAAAACTAACAGTGAAGGTAATGATTTCTTACATGAACAAACAAAACTGGATTTATACACTGCCCTGTTACCAGAGGTAGGACCTAAATTAAGGGGGAATCTTGAAGTCGTGTGGTTCCAGTTCTGCCTTGTTCTTACTATCGACTACTGGTTGGTGTCTTCACATACTGATAAGGTAACTGGCATGTTGCTCAAAAAGCAAATGCATTTGGAATATGTGATATAGTTGATTAGTTTGGATATTTTAGATTAAGATGAATTATTTGGAGAGAGGTGAGGGTGTTACTTTCCCTTTTTATGTAGAGATAGGTCTTTGAATTAGATCAAATAGGATGATCATATAACTTATCATTCAACAGGACACTTTTGAGAGTCAAGGGGAAAGCTATTAATAATTACATTGGGATAAAATGTATAATGTATAAACTGGGATTATTCCTGAGAGAACTGAGACATGTGGTCATCTCAACACTGAACACTTATTTTCTACTCTTTTTCCTTTCATGGGTATTATGGGTATTTGTGAGATTGTGAAGTATTTTAAATGTGGGAGAAAATATCAGCAAACCTGTGTTTGTTGATATTAAAACATGGCCTCAAAATTCTTTGTTACTTAACCCACTGAGAGGTGGGGTATTATTTTCTCTATGACACCACCCCTTGAATCTGAGTGGGCCTATGGCTTCTTTGAACAATAGAGTATGATGGAGGTGATGCTGTGTGATTTACAAGGCTGAGTCAATAGATGATGTAGCTTTTGCCTTGTTTCTGGGGCACTCCTGTTTGGAGCCCTGAGCTGCCACATAGGAAATCTAATGACCCTGGGACCATCATGCCATGAAGAAGCAAAGCCACAGATATTACAGGTCACATGCTGGTGTTCTGGTCAGCAGTCCTAGTCTTCAAGTCATCTCAGAGTAGATGTATGTGAGTGAACAAGCCTTTAGATGACCCCAACATGTAGCCTTTAAGTCTTCCCAGTTGAGACCAGTGTCACTGTGGAGCAGAGATGAGCCATCCCTGCATGACCCTTTCTAAATTTTCTGACCCACCAAATCCATGAGCATAATAAAATGGTTTTTTTTAAGCCATTAAGTTTTAGGGAAATTTGTTATACAGTAATAGTAATGGGAATACTGAGCTTTCTATTTTTGCATTTATCTGTTTCAAGGTACTCCTGGACTTTCCGTAGTACCCTTGGCTCTGAGCAGAAAAATCTCACTGTTCTACAAACACACTGTTGGTCCTCTCTGAGGTGGATCCCTATGTCTTGAGTCACTCTCTCCACATATTAGCTCTCTTGAGGCACATTTATTTTCTTGAAATTTATTGTGGACTCTGATACATGCTGACTTTCTTCTCCGAATCATGATATTATCCACTATAATATCAATAGTGTATCAATAGAGCTTTAGTCTATGCTATTTGTATTGCTCACTGTTGTTTTATATGTTTCTTTTCTCCTCAGGTTGGTGATAATACAAGTTCCTTGAGGATAGGAGGCATGCTGTGTGTTTTATATTGTGTAGCATAATATAGTGGTAAACACAGGGGAGAGATTATTTTCCTGGTACTTCCTGAGACCATATTTATATTTTCAATATTTCACTTTGATCACAAAGTGTGGTAGATATCTGATATTGGCATTTAAAAGCCATTATCAAGGATAATTTTGAATTGTAAAGAAAGAGCAGAAGAGATTATTTTAGATGTGCTTGTGCAAGGTAAGTTAATGAGATACTGGGAAACAAAAGCACAAAATGAATAGCTTTATTTGTGGGATAAACAAGGCTCTCAGAATGTGCCAATAAAAAAATCTTTATTATTAGGTGGATTTAGATTCTTTTAAAGCTTTTGATCATGTTTTATGTCTAATAAAGTTTCTTCAGGGAAAAGTAAAGTCTAAAATCTTTCCCATAAATTAGTTGATGCTTTTATTTTTCCTAAATCCATGACCATGTTCAAATAAGGAAAGCTTTAAGGGAGATTCCTTAGCAATGGATAAAAAGAAATTCTCAAAGAATTAGAAATATGCTAAGGAGATGCAGAAGAATGTTTTAAGGTTAATTGCCTAGGTGGATTTTCAGGTTACATGAAGATAGGGTACAGGTTACATGAAGACAGGGTAGTCCTGATAAAATGTGATACTCCTGCAGTATCTTCTGGGCTGACAATAATACCATTTATTTCCTCTTCCTCATCCTTACTCAATCCTGAAATCTACAGTAGAAGATTGGGGTAAAAGTTTCTAAGTTCTCCATTTCATCTTTTGGGAGTAGCATAAAGTAGCAAGGAAGATTTGAATATGGAAAAATATGTGAAACTGTAGATAAATGTTGTCAGAGAACATTCAAATAAACAAACAGTGAAGACACCATTATACAGAACTAATCATCTGAGAGTGCTCTCTTGCTTAGTAGTTTTAAGAAAGAGTAAAACCCTCAAATGTAAGTTTTAATTTGCTCTAGATTTTTGATTATACATCATGATCCTTCAGTTTCTTTCTCAAGATTTTATTCTTCGCAGAAGTTGCCTTCTTCCAGGTCTCCAGGTCAACATAATATTTTTGATCCTATAAAAAATTTTCAGATTCTACTATTTTGAGGCTGTGATAAAGGGTTCAAGAGTTTTTAGTAATTAATCACTTTTTTAAAGGACCTTTGACTTTACCAGTTCTGTGGCTCCTAATTAACCTTACCTTTGAGCACTAGAAGTAATGGTTGACCCAGAAAGTGTTCTCTTTTTAGACCCCACACAGGAAGACTGTTCAAGATGTCTGTGCCACAACTGTTCTTGGAATAAGTTCAGAAACCTAATGATATATGCTGATGGGCTCAGAAACCAATTTTAATCAGGTGATTTAGAAAACTTTTCAAAGATATCAGTCAGTGAATGCCTACAGGGCAATCGATAATGGATACATAGCTTAATTCTAAAGTGTAGGGACATGAGCAGAGAGAGGTTGGCACAACATGCCCTGTGGCTTCTACATCTGAGGACTTGGTTGCTCAAAGGTAAAGTGAATTGGGTCTGTTGATTCTTTTTTATAATTAAATATCCCTTGGTTTATGAAAGAAACAGCGGAGATACAACAATGTGTCTTTGAGAATCACATACATTTCAAAAGTATGCAGCTCCAAGTCACTAGAAAAAGGGTGGATTCTGGAGCACACATATATGTTCTAGTTGGTAGTGTCAGTGGTGGTCATCCTCTGCTTCTTTGTTGGCTGGGTATCTATGAACATAGGGAAAGGCAGGTGGCAGCATCTTTCTATGTTCTGAATGAAATTTTAGAGAGTTCTATGTCATGCATTCTACTTGAAATGAGAGGTTCACAGTGAGCAAAGATTAAGAAAGGAAGAAGAAAAACTTGTCATAGTTTCCCATGGGCCAGGAAACATTTGTATCAAGGAAGGACAATAATAAAATTTACAAGTTAGCTTTTTGCTTACTTTTAATAAAAAAAGCTACTTTTAATAAGGTTGATTAGGCATTTGGGGAATGAAGTATAAGCAGAAGCACAATTCACTAATTTGTTAATTATTTTCTTTGTTGTGGACCTCAATTAGTTTAGTGTTTAACAGTGATAAAGCATAGTCAGAAAGAAATGAACCTTGTTAAAGAAAACTGCTTAATGGCTATTTTTCACTGCGAGCCCCAGAAACTCTCCACACTCCTTATTTGTACAAGTGCTATGTACTCTATGTAATTTTTTTAAATATAAAGAAAACAAAAATCCTTACATTGCCACTCTAGATAGAACTACTCAATGTTTTTTCTCATTCATAATTTTTACATTATTGAGATACTACTGAATATATAAAGTTTTCCTGCTTTTAATATAAGCATTTTCCAGGTTTATTGCAAATTCTTCATGAACATGTTTAATGCTTACATAATCTGTTGGTTCCTGATTTAATGCCCACAACCTACTTTGAGCAGAGTTGACCCTTCTGGGTATTAGCAAGCAATGGAGTAAGCATTCTAAATGGCAGGCTGCTGCAATTGATCCAATCCCAAGCCAATTTACCCAGGCCATCAGGAAAATGAGCTTTGTGTTTTTCCAGCTAAAAGTCTCTTTCTGGTAATGATGCAGAAGAGTATAATACATTTTATGAATGCACAAAACTCCTTTTGTTTATACAGGTTATCACCAAATTCAGCAATAGGAACAACGGGTCTACCATACCTAAGACATTCCCAAGCATCCAGCTGCAGTGAAATTCCTGAAATATAAAACCCAAATTTATTCTCTTTGTCATTTAGAACCTTTTACTTGACTAATTCAATGGGCCCCTCTCAGAACTTTCCTTAAGATGAAACTAACTAGGACATTTTGCTTTATTCCTAGTTAACAATTACCACATTTATATATGGAATTTTATCAAAATATAGATGGCATAAAGAGAAGGCACCAATCTTAGGACAACAGAAAAAGGTACATTTTCAACTCCATTTTTGCCTACATCTTAGCCCTACTAGGTTAAACTCCCACAGAGGTCTTGGCTGACCTCACTTCTATAATTTTAACACTGTAAATTTTCTGTTGAGTTTTTCTTGTTTCATCTGATTTTGTATAGGGTTACCCTTGTTACTCTATTCTACCCTGAATTTACTGACTGATGACTTCTTTTGTTTGTAACAATACTTAATAACAATTTATCCTCCAGTATTGATATCTCTGATCAATACCATCTAACACATTACCTAATATATTCCAGTGTATGAAGATACTATAATTTTCTAGCATTATGTAATATGAGCATCCTTGAATTTTGTTGTTGTTGTTGTTGTTGTGTGTTGGCATTCGTTCTTAGGATATATTTCCTGAAATAAAATTACTAGATGAAAATTTGTCAGAGCTGGGTGAAGTGGCACATGCCTGTAATCCCATTTATTCAGGAGGCTGAGGTGGAACAATTGCTTGAGCTTAGTTTGAGACCAGCCTGGGAAACATAACAAGACCCCCAAGACCCCATCTCAAAAAAATTTTTTAAATGAACGTTTTAAAGTTCTTAATGTGTATTTCCAAAGTGCTTTCCACTGTAGCAGCATATGGTATACATATGAAGCAATTACTGGTAGTGATGTCAAGATTGTGACTGTGCTTGTTAGGAAGCATCTATTAGCTATAAATGTACTTTAATGTATATTTATGATTATCTGACTGAGATATTTTTATTTGAAGCTTTATGATGAAACAAGAAAGACTGCCCTTACCAACGTACAAATGAATGATAGTACATTTACTCTGTAATTAATTTAAGCACATATTAAATATAAAAACCATGAATACTATAAATATTGTTGTAATATCCATTTCCAGTTGTTACTGTCTAAGGAATCAGGAAACATCCTTTGTTTATTATGCTAAGAGAATGGTTGCTCTTTCAGTGTGAGCTCTCTCTAAAATTTCCCTGTCCAAAGACCAAAATACTCGTTTGCATGTTCCATCCTCTTTCCTAACTCCCTCTCAGCACTTGGTCCTTTTATTATTGAAGGTTCTTCTTACTATTTGCAAGAATTTCTTGTTTTTGTTATTTCTAAATACAAAAAAATTTCTTAAAGTCATAGATGTTTGTTGACACATTAGATAAGAAGTGTTGCTTTTGCCATTATGTTTTTGGTAGCATGCTTTACTCATTCCTTGGGAATTGCTTCTTCCTGCTCTCTCTCTGTGTCTTATTCATTTTCTTACTGCCCAGTAACTCACCTGCTCACATTCTGAATGGTTATCTCTAGCTACTATTTTAAATATCGCATTTATTTAAATGCTAGCCAATAACTCCCAAATTTTCAACTCCTTTCCAGGTCTCCCCCAACTCCAGATTTGCCCAGCTCTCTCCCCACTTCATATTTGTATATCCAGCTGCTTAACTGATGTTTTCACTGAGATGTTGAATGAGCATCTTAAACTTCATATATGTAAAACTGAACTTCTAACCTCCCTATTCTTAATTCTGTTTTTTATTATTATTATATTTTAAGTTCTAGGGTACATGTGCACAATGTGCAGGTTTGTTACATATGTATACATGTGCCATGTTGGTGTGCTCCACCCATTAACTTGTCATTTACATTAGATATAGCTCCTAATGCTATCCCTCCCCCCTCCCCTCACCCCATGACAGGCCCCAGTGTATGTTCCCCACCCTGTGTCCAAGTGTCCTCATTGTTCAATTCCCACCTATGAGTGAGAACATGCAGTGTTTGGTTTTCTGTCCTTGCGATAGTTTGCTGAGAATGATGGTTTGCAGCTTTATCCATGTCCCTACAAAGGTCATGAACTCATCCTTTTTTATGGCTGCATAGTATTCCATGGTGTATATGTGCCACATTTCCTTAATCCAGTCTATCATTGATGAACATTTGGATTGGTTCCAAGTCTTTGCTATTATGAATACTGCTGCAATAAACATACATGTGCACGTGTCTTTATAGCAGCATGATTTCTAATCCTTTGGGTATATACCCAGTAATGGGATGGCTGGGTCAAATGGTATTTCTAGTTCTAGATCCTTGAGTAATCGCCACACTGTCTTCCACAATGGTTGAACTAGTTTACAGTCCCACCAACAGTATAAAAGTGTTCCTATTTCTCCACATCCTCTCCAGCCCTGTTGTTTCCGACTTTTTAATGATCGCCATTCTAACTGGTGTGAGATGGTATCTAATTGTGGTTTTGATTTGCATTTCTCTGATGGCCAGTGATGATGAGCATTTTTTCATGTGTCTTTTGGCTGTATAAATGTCTTCTTTTGAGAAGTGTCTGTTCATATCCTTTGACCACTTTTTGATGGGGTTGTTTGATTTTTTCTTGTAAATTTGTTTAAGTTCTTTGTAGATTCTGGATATTAGCCCTTTGTCAGATGGGTAGATTGCAAAAATTTTCTCCCATTCTGTAGGTTGCCTGTTCACTCTGATGGTAGTTTCTTTTGCTGTGTGGAAGCTTTTTAGTTTAATTAGATCCCATTTGTCAATTTTGGCTTTTGTTGCCATTGCTTTTGGTGTTTTAGACATGAAGTCCTTGCCCATGCCTATCTTCTGCATGGAATTGCCTAGGTTTTCTTCTAGAATTTTTATGGTTTTAGGTCTGACATTTAAGTCTTTAATCCATCTTGAATTAATTTTTGCATAAGGTGTAAGGAAGGGATCCAGTTTCAGCTTTCTAAATATAGCTAGCCAGTTTTCCCAGCACCATTTATTAAATAGGGAATCCTTTCTCCATTTCTTGTTTTTGTCAGATTTGTCAAAGATCAGATGGTTGTAGATGTATGGTATTATTTCTGAGGGCTCTGTTCTGTTCCATTGGTCTATCTCTGTTTTGGTGCCAGTACCATGCTGTTTTGGTTACTGTAGCCTTGTAGTATAGTTTGAAGTCAGGTAGCGTGATGCCTCCAGCTTTGTTCTTTTGGCTTAGGATTGTCGCGACAATGCGTGCTCTTGTTTTGGTTCCATATGAACTTTAAAGTAGTTTTTTCCAATTCTGTGAAGAAAGTCATTGGTAGCTTGATGGGGATGGCATTGAATCTATAAATTACCTTGGGCAGTGTGGCCATTTTCATGATATTGATTCTTCCTACCCATGAGCATGGAATGTTCTTCCATTTGTTTGTGTCCTCTTTTATTTCATTGAGCAGTGGTTTGTAATTCTCCTTGAAGAGGTCCTTCACATCCCTTGTAAATTGGATTCCAAGATATTTTATTCTCTTTGAAGCAATTGTGAATGGGAGTTCACTCATGATTTGGCTCTCTGTTTGTTTGTTATTGGTGTATAAGAATGCTTGTGATTTTTGCACATTGATTTTGTATCCTGAGACTTTGCTGAAGTTGCTTATCAGCTTAAGGAGATTTTGAGCTGAGATGATGCAGTTTTCTAAATATACAATCATGTCATCTGCAAACAGGGACAATTTGACTTCCTGTTTTCCTAATTAAATACCCTTTATTTCTTTCTCCTGCCTGATTGTCCTGGCCAGAACTTCCAACACTATGTTGAATAGGAGTGGTGAGAGAGGGCATCCCTATCTTGTGCCAATTTTCAAAGGGAATGCTTCCAGTTTTGGCCCATTTGGTATGGTATTGGCTATGGGTTTGTCATAGATAGCTCTTATTATTTTGAGATACGTCCCATCAATACCTAGTTTATTGAGAGTTTTTAGCATGAGGGGCTGCTGAATTTTGTCGAAGGCCTTTTCTGCTGCTGAATTTTGTCGAAGGCCTTTTCTGCATCTATTGAGATAATCATGTAGTTTTCGTCTTTGGTTCAGTTTATATGCTGGATTACGTTTATTGATTTGCATATTTTGAACCAGCCTTGCATCCCAAGGATGAAGCCCACTTGATCATGGTGGATAAGTTTTTTGATGCGCTGCTGGATTCGGTTTGCCAGTATTTTATTGAGAATTTTTGCATCAATGTTCATCAGGGATATTGGTCTAAAATTCTCTTTTTTTGTTGTGTCTCTGCCCGGCTTTGGTATCAGGATAATGCTGGCCTCATAAAATGAGTTACGGAGGATTCTCTCTTTTTATATTGATTGGAATAGTTTCAGAAGGAATGGTACCAGCTCCTCTTTGCACCTCTGGTAGAATTCGGCTGTGAATCCATCTGGTCCTGGACTTTTTTTGGTTGTTAGGCTCTTAATTATTGCCTCAATTTCAGAGTCTGTTATTGGTCTATCCCGTTCTTCCTGGTTTAGTCTTGGTAGGGTGTATGTGTCCAGGAATCCATCCATTTCTTGTAGATTTTCTAGTTTATTTGCATAGAGCTATTTATGGTATTCTCTGATGTTAGTTTGTATCTCTGTGGGATTAGTGGTGATATCCCCTTTATCATTTTTTATTGCATCTATTTTATTCTTTTCTCTTTTCTTCTTTATTAGTCTTGCTAGTGGTTTATCAATTTTGTTGATCTTTTCAAAAAACCAGCTCCTGGATTCAATGATTTTTTTGAGGGGTTTTTTTGTGTCTCTATTTCCTTCCGTTCTGCTCTGATCTTAGTTATTTCTTGCCTTCTGCTAGCTTTTGAATGTGTTTTCTCTTGCTTCTCTAGTTCTTTTAATTGTGATGTTAGGGTGTCAATTTTAGATCTTTCCTGCTTTCTCTTGTGGGCATTTAGTGCTACAAATTTCCCTCCACACACTGCTTTAAATGTGTCCCAGAGATTCTGGTATGTTGTGTCTTTGTTCTCACTGGTTTCAAAGAACATCTTTATTTCTATGTTCATTTTGTTATGTACCCAGTAGTCATTCAGGAGCAGGTTGTTCATTTTCCATGTATTTGAGCAGTTTTGACTGATTTCTGAATCCTGAGTTCTAGTTTGATTGCACTGTGGTCTGAGAGACAGTTTGTTATAATTTCTGTTCTTTTACATTTGCTGAGGAATGCTTTACTTCCAACTATGTGGTCAATTTTGGAATAAGTGCGATGTGGTGCCAAGAAGAATATATATTCTGTTGATTTGGGGTGGAGAGTTCTGGAGCTGTCTATTAGGTCTGCTTGGTGCAGAGGTGAGTTCATTCCTCGATATCCTTGTTAACTTTCCGTCTCATGGATCTGTCTAACGTTGCCAGTGGGGTGTTAAAGTCTCCCATTATTATTGTGTGGGAGTCTAAGTCTCTTTGTAGGTCTCCAAGGACTTGCTTTATGAATCTCGGTGCTCCTGTATTGGGTGCATATATATTTAGGATAGTTAGCTCTTCTTGTTGAATTGATCCCTTTACCATTATGTGATGGCTCTCTTTGTCCTTTTGATCTTTGTTGGTTTAAAGTCTGTTTATCAGAGATGAGGATTGCAACCCCTGCTTTTATTTGTTTTCCATTTTCTTAGTAGATCTTCCTCCATCCCTTTATTTTGAGCCTATGTGTGACTCTGCATGTGAGATGGGTCTCCTGAATACAGCACACTGATGGGTCCTGAGTCTTTATCCAATTTGCCAGTCTGTGTCTTTTATTTGGAGCATTTATCCCATTTACATTTAAGGTTAATATTGTTATGTGTGAATTTGATCCTGTCATTATGATGTTAGCTGGTTATTTTGCTCGTTAGTTGATGTAGTTTCTTCCTAGCATTGATGGTCTTTACAATTTGGCATGTTGTTGCAGTGGCTGGTACCAGTTGTTCCTTTCCATGTTTAGTGCTTCTTTCAGGAGCTCTGGTAAGGCTGGCCTGGTGGTGACAAAATCTCTCAGCATTTGGTTGTCTGTAAAGGATTTTATTTCTCTTTTACTTATGAAGCTAGTTTGGCTGGATATGAAATTCTGGGTTGAAAATTCTTTTCTTTAAGAATGTTGCGTATTGGCCCCCACTCTCTTCTGGCTTGTAGAGTTTCTGCCGAGAGATCTGCTGATAGTCTGATGGGCTTCCCTTTGTGGGTAACCTGACCTTTCTCTCTGGCTGCCCTTAACATTTTTTCCTTCATTTCAACTTTGGTGAATCTGACAATTATGTGTCTTGGGGTTGCTCTTCTCAAGGATTATCTTTGTCGCATTCTCTGTATTTGCTGAATTTGAATGTTAGCCTGCCTTGCTAGGTTGGGGATGTTCTCCTGGATAATATCCTGCAGAGTGTATTCCAACTTGGTTGCATTCTCCCCGTCACTTTCAGGTACACCAATCAGACGTAGATTTGGTCTTTTCACATAGTCCCATATTTGTTGGAGGCTTTGTTGATTTCTTTTTACTCTTTTTTTCTCTAAACTTCTTGCTTCATTTCATTCATTTGATCTTCAGTCAGTGATACCCTTTCTTCCATTTGATCTAATTGGCTACTGAAAGTTGTGCATGTGTCGCGTAGTTCTCATGCCATGGTTTTCAGCTCCATCAGGTCATTTAAGATCTTCTCTACACTGTTTATTCTAGTTAGCCATTTGTCTAATGTTTTATCAAGGTTTTTAGCTTCTTTGCAATGGGTTCAAACATCTTGCTTTAGCTTGGAGAAGTTTGTTATTACCGATCTTCTGAAACCTTCTCTCAACTCATCAAAGTCATTCTCCATCCAGCTTTGTTCTGTTGCTGGTGAGGGGCTGCGTTCCTTTGGAGGAGAAGATGCACTCTGATTTTTAGAATTTTCAGCTTTTCTCTTCTGGTTCCTCCCCATCTTTGTGGTTTTATCTACCGTTGGTCTTTGATGATGGTAACATATGATGGGGTTTTGGTGTGGATGTCCTTTCTGTTTGTTAGTTTTCCTTCTAACAGTCAGGACCCTCAGCTGCAGGTCTGTTGGAGTTTGCTGAAGGTCCACTCCTGACCCTGTTTGCCTGGGCATCACTGTAGGACCACAAATATTGCAGAACAGCAAATGTTGCTGCCTGATCGTTCCTCTGGAAGCTTCATCTCAGAGGGGCACCTGTCCCTATGAGGTGTCAGTTGGCCCCTACTGGGAGGTGCCTCCCAGTTAGGCTACTCAGGGGTCAGGGACCCACTTGAGGAGGCAGTCTTTCCGTGCTGGAAGAACCACTACTCTCTTCAAAGCTGTCAGACAGGGACGTTTAAGTCTGCAGAAGTTTCTGCTGCCTTTTGTTCAGCTGTGCCCTGCCCACAGAGGTGGAGTCTACAGAGGCAGGCAGGCCTCCTTGAGCTGTGGTGGGTTCCACCCAGTTCGAGCTTCCTGGCTGCTTTGTTTACCTACTCAAGCCTGAGCAATGGTGGGTGCCCCTTCCCCAGCCTCGCTGCCACCTTGCAGTTCTATCTCAGACCGCTGTGCTAACAATGAGTGAGGCTCCATGGGTGTGGGACCCTCTGAGCCAGGCATGGGATATAATCTCCTGGTGTGACGTTTGCTAAGACCATTGGAAAAGCCCAGTATTAGGGTGGGAGTGACCCGATTTTCCAGGTGCTGTCTGTCACAGCTTCCCTTGGCTAGGAAAGGGAATTCCCCGACCCCTTGCGCTTCCCAGGTGAGGCACTATCTCACCCTGCTTTGGCTCACGGTCCATGGACTGCACCCATTGTCCTGCACCCACTGTCCAACAAGCCCCAGTGAGATGAGCCCAGTACCTTAGTTGGAAATGCAGAAATCACCCGTCTTCTGCATCACTCACTCTGGGAGCTGTAGACTGGAGCTGTTCCTATTTGGCTATGTTGGAATGTCCCCCTCCTAATTCTTACAGCAAAGATTCTGAAACATGATTTGTCAGCAGTTTTGTTTGTTTGTTTGTTTTGCTTAGTTGATGGCAACTCATTCCTTCTAGATTGTTCAGGCCAAAAGCTTGAACTGATCTTTGACTTCTCTCTTCCGTGTTTTACTTTTAGTCTACTCACAAATCTTGTTAGTTTACCTTTAAGATGTAATAAAAATCTAACATTCCTTACTACCTCTACTGCTAACAAACCATTTTGAAGGACAATTAATTTTTACTAATGAATTATTGCAATCATTTCCTAACAGGTCTTCTTGCTTATATCCTTGACTTACTATACTGGGTTAAATTGTGTTCCCCCCCAAAAAAATTCATATCCACCTGGAACCTCAGAATGTGACCTTATTTGGAAATAGGGTCTTTGCCGAGATAATTAATTAAGATGAGGTCTTACTGGATTAAAATGGGTTATAATCCAATGGCTGGTGTCCTTATAAGATGAGTAAGCAGAGACACACAGAGAGTGAGAAAGCTGTGGGAGAATGGAGGTGAAAAGAACCTCTATCTATTATAAGCAAAGGACTGCCAAGGACTGCCAGTAGCACTATAAGCTGGAAGAGTCAAGGATGAATCTTCTTGAGTTTGCAGAGAGAGTGTCCCTACCAACACTGATTTTGTACTTCTAGTCTCCAGAACTATGAGAGAATGAATTTCTATTGTTTAAGTCACCCAGTTTGTGGTACTTTATTATGAAAGCCCTAGGAGATTAATACACTCACTATGGTTGATTTTCGTAGAGCAGCCAGATGGCAGAAGTGTTATCTCTGTCATTCCTTTACAGTCATTGCACAAATGTCATCTTCTTAATGAGGCCCAGCCTGACCACCATATTTAAAATCATAACCTGCTCCCTGCTCTGACCCCACTCCTGGTCTTTTTTTAAAAGTTATTTTATTTATTTATTTATTTATTTATTTATTTATTTATTTATTGAGACTGAGTCTCGCACTGTCACCCTGGCTGAAGTGCAATGGTGCAATCTCAGCTCACTGCAAGCTCCGCCTCCCGGGTTCACACCATTCTCCTGCCTCAGCCTCCTGAGTAGCTGGGACTACAGGCGCCCACCACCACGCCTGGCTAATTTTTTGTATTTTTAGTAGAGACAGGGTCTCATCATGTTAGCCAGGATGGTCTTGATCTCCTGACCTTGTGATACAACCGTCTTGGCCTCCCAAAGTGCTGGGATTACAGGAGTGAGCCACTGCACCAGGCCAAAAGTTATTTATTTTTAATTTCTGTGGGTACATAGTAGGTGTGTATATTTATAGAGTAAATGACATGTTTTGGTACAGGCATGAAATGTGTACTAATCACATCATGGAGCATGATAATGTGCAATAATCGCATCATGGAGCATGAAGTATCCATCCCTCAAGTATTTATCTTTTGTGTTAAAAAAATCCAATTATACTCTTTTAGTTATTTAAAAATGTTCAGTTAAATTATTATTGACTATAGTCACCCTGTTGTATTATCAAACAGTAGATCTTATTCGTCCTTTCTAACTATTTTTTTTGTACCCATTAACCATCCCCACCTTTGCCTGATTCAACTGCCCACTACCCTTCCCAGCCTCTGGTAACCATCCTTCTGCTTCAGCTATCTCTGTGAGTTCAATTATTTTGATTTTTAAATCACACATGTAAGTGAGAACATGTGATTTTTGTCTTTGTGTGCCTGGCTTATTTCGGTTAATATAACAATCTCCAGTTCCATCCATGTTGTTGCAAATGACAGAATCTCATTCATTTTTATGGCTGAATAGTACTCAATTTTGTATATGTACCGTATTTTCTTTATCCAGTAACATGTTGATGGGCACTTAGGTTGCTTCCAGATCTTGGCTGTTGTGAACAGTGCTGGAACAAACATGAGAATGGAGATATCTCTTTGATATACTTACTGATTTCCTTTATGTTGGGTATATACCCAGCAGTGGGATTACTGGATCATATGGTCACACTATTTTTAGTTTTTTGAGAAACCTCCAAATTGTTCTCTATAGTGGTTGTACTAATTTACATTCCACCAACAGCATACACATCCTCACATCCCATCAGCCTTTGTTCTCCACATCCTCACCAGCCTTTGTTATTGCCTGTCATTGGATATAAGCCATTTTAACTGGGGTGAGACAATATCTCATTGTGATTTTGATTTGCAGTTCTCTGATGATCAATGATGTTGATGTTGATGTTGATCATATGCCTGTTTGCCATTTGTATGTCTTCTTTTAAGAAATATCTAATCAGGTATTTTGGCCATTTGTTAATCAGAGTTCTTGTAATTGGGTTATTTCCTATAGAGTTGTTTGAGTTCTTTATAGGTATTGAATATGAATGCCTTGTTAGATTGGTAGTTTGCAAATATTGTCCCCCATTCTGTGGGTTATCTCTTCACTTTGTTGATTGTTTTCCGTGCTGTGCAGAAGCTTTTTAACTTCATGTAATCCCATTTGTTTATTTTTGCTTTGGTTGCCTGTGCTTATGGGGTATTACCCAAGATATTTTTGCCCAGACCAATGTCCTGGAGACTTCCACTAACGTTTTCTTGTAGTAGTTTTATAGTTTGAGGTCTTAGATTTAAATCTGTAGTCCATTTGTATTTAATTGTTGTATATGGTGAGAGATGAGGGTCTAGTTCCATTCTTCTGCATATAGATATCCAGTTTTCCCAGCACCATTTATTGAGAGACAATCTTTCTCCAATGTACGTTCTTGGCACGTTTGTTGAAAATGAATTTACTAAACAACAGATGTTGGTGAGGTTGTGGAGAAATAGGAATGCTTTTACACTGTTGGTGGGAACGTAAATTAGTTCAACCATTGTGGAAGGCGGTGTGGTGATTCCTCAGTGATCTAGAACCAGAAATACCATTTGACCCAGCAATCCCACTTCTAGGCATATACCCAAAGGAATATAAATCATTCCATCACAAAGATACATGCACTCGGATATTCATTGCAGCACTATTTACAATAGCAAAGACATGGGATCAACCCAAATGCCTATCAGCGATAGACTGGATAAAGAAAATGTGGTATATATACACCACACTGTGGAATACTATGCCGCCATAAAAATTAACAAGATCATGTCTTTTGCAGGGACATGGATGGAGCTGGAAGCCATTATCCTCAACAAACTGATGCAAGAAAAAAAAAAACCCAAACACCACATGTTCTCACTTATAAGTGGGAGCGGAACACATGGGCACAGGGAGGGAAACTACACACACCAGGGCCTGTTGGGGCTGGGGTGGGAGGAGGGAAGGCATTAGGAAAAATAGCTAATGCATGTTGGGCTTATTACCTAGGTGGTTGGTTGATAGGTGCAGCAAACCTCCATGGCACACGTTTACCTATGTAACAAACCTGCACATCCTGCATCTGTACCCCAGAACTTAAAAGAAAAAGAAAATGAATTTACTATAGGTATATGGATCTGTTTCTGAGCTCTCTATTCTGTTCCATTGGTCTGTGTGTCTGTTTTTATGCCAGAACCAAGGTCTTTTATTTAATATAGCTCTGTAGTATAATTTGAAGTTAGGTAATGTGATTCCCCCAGTTTTATTCTTTTGCTCTGGATAGCTTTGGCTATTCTGGGTCTTTTGTGATTCCATATAAATTTTAGGATTTTTTTTTTCCCTATTTCTGTGAAGAACGTCCTTGGTATTTTGACAGGGATTGAATTAAATCTGTAGATTGCATTGGGTAGTATGGAGATTTTAACAATATCGATACTCCCAATCCATGAACATGGAATATATTTTCATTTTTTGATATCCTCTTCCATGTCTTTTATCAGTGTTTTTTAGTTTTCCCTATAGATATCATTCACTTCTTTGGTTAATTCCTAAGTATTTAATTTTATTTGTGGCATTTTAAATGAGATTACTTTTAGGATTTCTTTTTCAGATTGTTTGCTGTTGCCATATAGAAATGCTACTGATTTTTATATGTTCATTTTGTATCCTGAAACTTTCCTGAATTTGTTTTTTAATTCTCATAAACTGATACTCGTGTCAGTTTTCTGGTGGAGTCTTCAGGTTTTTCCAAATATAAGATCATATCATCTGCAAATAAGGATAATTTGATATCTTTCTTTCCAATTTGGATGCACTTTATTATTTCTTTGATTGCTCTTGCTAGGACTTCCACTACTATGTTGAATAACAGTGGTAAAAGTGAAAATCCCTTACAAAGTCAACCTAGAAAAATCACTAGCATTTCTATACACCAACAACAGTGAATCCGAAAGCCAAATCAAGAATATGATCCTATTTATAGTTTCCACAAAAAGAATAAAATACCTAGGAATACAGGTAATCAGGGAGGTGAAAGATCTTTACCATGAGAACTATAGAACACTACTCAAAGAAATCAGAGATGACACAAACAAATAGAAAAACATTACATGCTCATGGATAGGAAGAATCAATATTGTTAAAATGGCCATACTGCCCAAAGGAATTTATAGATTCAATTCTGTTTTTAGCAAACTACCTATGACATTCTTCACACCACTAGAAAAAAAACTATTTTAAAATTTATATGAAACCAAAAGAGCCCAAATAGCCAAGACAATCCTAAGCAAAGAGAACAAAGCTGGAGGCATTCCTTCTCCATGTTATTCTGAATTTCTTTGAGTTTCCTCAAAACAGCTATTTGGAATTCTCTGTCTGAAAAGTCACATATCTCTGTGTTGCCAAAATTAGTCCCTGTTGCCTTCTTTGGTGAGGTCATGTTTTCCTGGGTTGTCTTAATGCTTGTAGATGTTTGTCTGTGTCTGGAAATTGAAGAGTTAAGTATTTATTGTAGTCATCACTGTCTGGGCTTGTTTGTGCCTGTCCTTCTTGGGAAGACTTTCCCAGATATTCAGAAGGACTTGGGTGTTGTAATCTAAGCTGTATCTACTTTAAGGGTCACCCCAAACCTGGTAAACCTGTGGTTCTTGCAGATGCATAGAGGTACCACCTTGATGATCTTGGACAAGATCTGGGAGAATTCTCAGAATTAACAGGCAGAGACTCTTGTTCTCTTCCCTTACTTTCTCCCAAACAAATGGAGTTTCTTTCTTTACTCTGAGCTACCTGAAGCTGGGGGTGTAGTGTCACAAGCAACCTTTTGACCACCACCATGGTGACTGTGCTAGGTTAGACTTGAAGCCAGCACAGCATTGGGTCTTGCCCAAGGATTGCTCAAACCAACTCCCTGGCTGCTGCCTATGTTTGCTCAAGGGTATGAGATTTTACAATCAGCAGGTGACAAAGCCAGCCAGGCTTGTGTCCTTTCCTTCAGGGTCACACGTTCACCCAGGCCCTGGGTGAGTCCAGAGGTACTCTCTGGGAGACAAGGAGTACCGTAAAAAACCTTAGAAGTCTATCTGGTGTTCTGCTGTACTGTGGCTGAGCTGGCAGTCAAACCACCAGATGCAGTCCTTCCCACTCTTCCCTCCCCTTTCCAAAGACTGAGGAACCTCAGCCTGTGGCCACCACTTCCACAGGCCCATAGGGAATACTGCCAGACTACCACTGATGTTCCTTTAAGGCCCAAGAGCTCTTTAGTCTGCTTTGGGTGAATGTTGCCTGGCTTGGGATGCACCCTTCAGGGCAGCAGGTACTCCTCTGGCCCAGGGCAGGTCCAGCAATGTCATCCAAGGGCAAAGTCTTATAATTGGAGATCACAAGAATCCACTTGGTGCTCTACTGCCCTATGGCCAAGCTGGTACCTAAGGTTCAAGAAAAAGTCCCCTTTATTTTTCCCTCCAATTTTATTAAGCAGAAGGGATCTTTTCCCATAGCCACCACAGCTGGGAATGTGTTGAGTCTCACCTGAAGCCAGTAAATCTCAGAATCTCACTCAAGTCCCTCAACATAATACCTGGGTATTGCTGCTGGTTATTCAGAGCCCAAAGGCTCTTCAGTTAGCAGGCAATGAATGGTGCCAAGACTCAGTCCTTCCGTTTAAGGTAGCAGGTTTCTTTCTGGCCCAGGGTGAGTCTAGGAGTGTTATCTAGCAGTTTGGGCATGGAGAGGAGGCCTCATGACTCTGACTGGTACCCTATTCTGCTGTGGCTGAGCTGGTATTCAGGATGCAAGACAAAGTCTTCCCCACTATTCCCACTGCTCTCCTCAAGCAGAAGGAATGGATCTCTTTTGGAGCCATGAGCTGTTCAGCCTGGAATTAGGGGAGGGGTGATGCCAACATTCCCTTAGCCTCCCTGGCTGATGTCTCAGTATGTCACGTGTCCTCCTGTCCTCTGGCTCTTGGCCCAGTTTATCACTAGGACTCGCCTAGGTGTTGCAGCCTAGACTGCCTTTCAAGTTTATTTAGAGTGCCAGAGCACATTAGCCCATCGTGGTGAGGCTTGTGGGAACTGAAGTACTGTCCACTGGGATTAACAGTTTCCCCCCTAGGTAGGGCTCCCTCCACCGGTGGGCATAAGCTGAGTTTGGTTCACTTTTCATTTCTGTTTTAACAGGTCAGCACTGAGTTCAATGCCTCAAATTGCTGTGCTTTCCCTGCCTCAGTGCACAGAAACCTCTCTGGACCACTCTGGCACTTCTGTCAGGGGATGAGAAAAGGGTGGTGTCAGTGATTCAGGACTGTTTTTCTACCTTTTCAGTGTCTGTTTCGGCAATATGAAGTTAAAATCAGGTACTGTGAGTGTTCCCTGGTTTTTGACTCTTATGAAGGTGCTTTGTGTGTATGTGTGTGTGTAGATAGTTGTTAAATTGGTGTCCTTGCAGGAGGGATGATTGGCAGACCCTTCTATTTCACCATCTTGTTCCACCTCCCCACTCCTGATCTTTATCTTCTCCTGTTTATTTTTCATACCAAAATTATCTTCTAATATACCAAATAATTTACTTACTTTTAAGTATTATGTATTTCCCCTCACCCCTCACTAGCATTATAAATGTAGCAACATTTGTATGTCTTATTTAATAGAACAGTGTCTGGCCTGTAGGAAGTCTTCAAATATTTTCTAATGGATTCATTCATTTATTCCAAAATATTTTACTGCATACGATGTGTTATGCAGTGCTCTTACTATATTTTCATGTGCTGCATTTTCTGTAGTGCTATATAGTTCATGGAAGTATTTTAAATTCTTTTAATAGCTATTGTTCAGGGTTATTTGTATTTTGTGAGTTGTTGGATATAATGTACCTAGGACAATCTTGGTACATACTAAGTGATATATAAATGTTAATTTTACTTTTGGAGGGAAAAGGAATTGCTTCCTATAATAAATACATTCTAGGCTGGAAAGAAATGTAAATACTATTATTTCTTGGCTTTCTTGAATGCAGCAGCTCAGAGGTGTTCTTTTAAAATAATTTCACATGCACCATTTTATGGGATATAGTAGAATATATGTAATGCAACCATGCTATTTTATATGATAAAAAAGGGCTTTATGTGAGA
This sequence comes from Pan paniscus, assembly GCF_029289425.2. NCBI lineage: Eukaryota > Metazoa > Chordata > Mammalia > Primates > Hominidae > Pan > Pan paniscus. Next base: position 46,660,026 of record NC_073264.2, read on the forward strand.
CAAATGGGAGTGGGTTGGTGGGAGAGTAAATACACTTAGTGGATTCATTTGATTTTCAAGTAAGTGCATTTTTAGATTTTGGTATATTTTAAATTTCTTTCTGAAGGACCAGCATTAGTATATTTATCCTACAACATTGTATTTACAAATAGAGAGTACGTTCTTTTAAAAATTACAGAGATTTGATATTCACTTGAAAATTCAGTGTGGCCTATACTAATCCAAATAAAATAAGGAATATGATAAATGGAATTACAAATAAAAATCCTTTCTTAACTCTCTACTGAGATTTGAATAAACTCTAGGACAGAATAAAAGCTGATACAAAAATAAATTAAGACTGTAAGTGAATGTATATATGTAAGTGTGTAAGCATATATATATTTCTATTTTCTTTTCTATATGTCTATGGATATACCTGGTTCTTCAATCTATTTACATATTATTGCTTGGGTATTTCCTTAGTCTTCTGTTTCTACTTGACCAGTGTGTTGTTTTTTTCAAAAGCAATTTTTATTTTCTCATTTTTTTTTTAATCTGGTACATTTTGACTTTCTCTACTTTTTTCCTTATGTTTTATGTATATCAAGCTCGAATTATTTTTACCCATTTAATTTGCCACAAGTGGATTTTAAAGTTTCATTATTTGTACTTGCAATTCTTAATAACACTTTGTGTGTGTGTGTGTGTGCGTGCGTGTGTGTGTGTGTGTGTGAGCAATAAAGCTTTTTAATCACCTGGGTACAGGTGGGCTAAGTCCGAAAAGAGAGTCAGCGAAGGGAGATGGGGTGCGGCTGTTTTATAGGATTTGGGTAGGTAAAGGAAAAAGGGGGGTTGTTCTCTGGGGGGCAGGAATGGGGGTCACAAGGTGCTCAGCAGGGGAGCTTTTGAGCCAGGATGAGCCAGGAGAAGGAATTTCACAAGATAATGTCATCAGTTAAGGCAGGAACAGGCCATTTTCACTTCTTTTGTGGTGGAATATCATCAGTTAAGGCAGGAACTGGCCATCTGGATGTGTACGTGCAGGTCACAGGGGATATGATGACTTAGCTTGGGCTCAGAGGCCTGACATTCCTGTCTTCTTATGTTAATAAGAAAAATAAAATGAAATAGTGGTAAGGTGTTGGGACGGCAAAAATTTTTGGGGGTGATATGGAGAGATAATGGGTGATGTTTCTCAGGGCTGCTTCGAGCGGGATTAGGGGTGGCATGGGAACCTAGAGTGGGAGAGATTAAGCTGAAGGAAGATTCTGTGGTAAACATTTGTCATTTAGAATTATTGGTGATGGCCTGGATACGGTTTTGTATGAATTGAAAAACGGAATAAGAGAAGGAGAATAACAGGTATTAAAGGTCTAAGAATTGGGGAGGACCTAGGACATTTAATTAGAGAGTGCCTAAGGAGATTCAGCATAGTCCTGCCAGCAAAGATTATTTATTTACTTTAAGAGTTAAGAGTGGCAGTTTGGGGATAGCACCAGGAGATATCAGCTGTGATGGCTTGGAGAAACAGTGTAAACTGGCAGTATAAACAGGAGCAGGGCAAGTATGAGTAGTTGAGAACAGTGAATAGGAGTATGACTAGATAGAAGATAGTAGGGATGACAAGTTTTTTGGGGCACAGTCCAAGTTGGTCTGGTGTCTGGAATGAGACTGGGGCCTAATAAAAAGGAGCATCCATACAGGAGCTCAAATAGGCTGTACCCTGTAGTATTCCGAGGACAGGTCTGACTTCTGGGAAGGGAAAGTGGTAAAAGTATTGTCCAGTCCTTTTTAAGTTGGTGGCTGAGCTTGGTGAGGTGTGTTTTTAAAAGACCATTTGTCTGTTCTACCTTTCCTGAAGACTGAGGACTTTAAGGGATATAAAGGTTTCACTGAATACCAAGAGCCTGAAAAAATGCTTGGCTGATTTGACTAATAAAGGCCGGTCTGCTATCAGACTGTATAGAGGTGGGAAGGCCAAACTGAGGAATTATGTCTGACAGAAGGGAAGAAATGACCGTGGTGGCCTTTTCAGACCCTGTAGGAAAGGCCTCTACCTATCCAGTGAAAGTGTCTACCCAGACCAAGAGGTATTAGTTTTCTGACTTGGGGCATGTGAGTAAAGTCAATTTGCCAGTCTGGGGCAGAGGCAAATCCCTGAGCTTGATGTGTAGGAAAGGGAGGGGTAGTAGAATAGCAGATGGAACACTGAGAAGTGATTTCTTTGAGGATATATTTCTAGGATGGAAAGGAAATGAGAGGTTCTAAGAGACGGGCTAGTGGCTTGTAACCTACATGGAAGAGGTTATGAAATGACGACAGAATAGAATGGGCCTGTGAGGCTGGAAGGAGATATTTTCCTTGGTCTAAGAACTATTTCCCTTGTGTGGGAAGAGATTGATAGGTGGCAGTTTCAGCGGGGGAGTAGGTGAGAGTGACCGATGTGAAGGAGAAAAACTGGCCGTGAGGGACAGAATTTGGAAAGCTAGCTGCTTGTCTAGCCACCTTATCAGCATAAGCGTTGCTTAGAGCAATGGGATCTGACACCTTTTGATGGCCTTTGTAGTGAATGACTCCAGCTTCCTTTGGAAGTAAAGTGGCCTTGAGCAGAGTTTTTATTAAAGAGGCATTAATAATGGAGGACCTTTGCATAGTGAGGAAACCTCTTTCAGCCTATATAACAGCATGTTGGTGCAAAATATGAAAGACATATTTACAGTCAGTATAAATATTGACACGTAGTGTTTTTGCAAGAGTGAGGGCTTCAGTTAAGGCAACTAGTTTGGCTTGCTGAGAGGTAGTGGAGGTGGGCAGAGCAGTGGCCTCAGTGATAGATGTGGAAGATAATATAGCATAGCCTGCCTTTGCTGGTGAGTGGTGATTAGGCCTGGTGGAACTGCCATCAATAAACTAAATGTGTTCAGGGTGAGGAACAGGAAATAAGGAAATATGGGGAAATGGGGTGAATGTCAGGTGGATCAGAGAGATACAGTCATGAGGGTCAGGTGTGGTATCCAGAATAATGTGGGAGGCCAGATTGAAGTCCGTGCCAGGAACAATGGTAATTGTGGGAGACTCAACAAAGAGTGAGTATAGCTGAAGGAGCCGGGAAGCAGAAAGTATATGCGTCAGGTATGAGGAAGAAAATAGATATTGGAAGTTATAAGAACTGTAGAGAGTGAGTTGAGCATAGTTTGTGATTTTTAGGGCCTCTAGAAGTATTAAAGCAGTGGCAGCCACTGCATGCAGACATGAGGGCTAGGCTAAAACAGTAAGGTCAAGTTGTTTGGACAGAAATGCTACAGGGTGTGGTCCCGGCTCTTGTGTAAGAATTCTGACCACAGTAACCATGCCTAGGAAGGAAAGGAGTTGTTGTTTTGTGGAAGGGATTGAGGTTTGGGAGATTATTCGGACACGATCAGCAGGGAGAGCACATGTGTTTTTAAGAGAATTATGCTGAGATAGGTAACAGATGAGGAAGAAATTTGGGCTTGACTAAAGTAATGGGGGCTGTCTGTGAAGCTTTGCAGCAGTACAGCCTAGGTAATTTGCTGAGCCTGATGGGTGTCAGGGTCAGTCCAAGTGAAAGCAAAGAGAGGCTGGGATGAAGGGTGCAAAGGAATAGTAAAGAAAGCATGTTTGAGATCTAGAACAGAATAATGGATTGTGGAGGGAGGTATTGAGGATAGGAGAGTATATGGGTTTGGCACCACGGGGTGCATAGGCAAAACAATTTGGTTGATAAGGCGCAGATCCTGAACTAACCTGTAAGGCTTGTTTGGTTCTAGGACAGATAAAATGGGAGAATTGTAAGGAGAGTTTATAGGCTTTAAAAGGCCATGCTGTAACAGGCGAGTGATAACAGGCTTTAATCCTTTTAAAGCGTGCTGTGGGATGGGATATTGGCATTGAGTGGGGTAAGGGTGATTAGGTTTTAATGAGATGGTAAGGGGTGCATGATCGGTCATCAAGGAGGGAGTAGAGGTATCCTATACTTGTGGGTTAAGGTGGGGGGATGCAAGAGGAGACACAAAGGAGGCTTTGACTGGGAAGAAGGGCGGCAATGAGATACAGCTGTAGTCCAGGAATAGTCAGGGAAGCAGATAATTTAGTTAAAAGTGTCTCAGCCTAATAAGGGAACTGGGCAGGTGGGGATAACTAAAAAGGAGTGCTTAAAAGAGTATTGTCTAAGTTGGCACCAGAGTTGGGGAGTTTTAAGAGGTTTAGAAGCCTGCTGTCAATACCCACAACAGTTACGGAGGCAAGAGAAACAGGCCCTTGAAAAGAAGGTAATGTGGAGTGGGTAGCCTCCGTATCGATTAAGAAGGGGACGGACTTGCCCTCCACTGTGAGAGTTACCTAAAGCTCGGCGTCCGTGATGGTCTAGGGGCTTCTGAGGCGATCGGGCAGTGTCAGTCTTCAGCCGCTAAGCGGAGAAGATCTGGGAAGGAGTCAGTCAGAGAACCTTGGGCCAGAGTTCCAGGGGCTCTGGGAGTGGCTGCCAGGTGAGTTGGACAGTCTGATTTCCAGTGGGGTCCCGCCCAGATGGGACGTGGCTTGGGAGGAATCCTGGGCTGCGGGCATTCCTTGGCCTGGTGGCCAGATTTCTGGCACTTGTAGCAAGCTTCTGGGGAAGGCGGGCCTGGAGGAATGCCTGGCCACTGCGGTTTAGGCGTTTGGAAGTTCTTGTGTGCTGGAGATGTGGCTGGGGTTTGTCTCACAGTGGAGGCAAGGAATTGCAACTCAGAAATATGTTGCTACTTGGCTGCCTCTACTCTATTATTGTACCTTGAAGGCGAGGTTAATTAAGTCCTGTTGTGGGGTTTGAGGGCCGGAATTTAATTCTTGGAGTTTTATTTAATGTCGGGGGCAGATTGGGTAATAAAATGTATATTGAGAATGAGATGGCCTTTTGACCTTTTAGGGTCTAGGGCTGTAAAGCATCTCAGGGTTGCTGCCAAATGAGCCATGAACTGGGCTGGGTTTTTCATATTTGATGAAAAAGAGCCTAAATGCTAACTGATTTGGGAGAGGTCGGATAAAGAAAAAGGAGCATTAACCTTGACTATGCCTTTCGCTCCAGCCACCTTTTTAAGAGGAAATTGCTGGGCAGGTGGGGGAGGGCTGGTCACGGAACGAAACTGTAAGCCGGACAGGGTGTGAGGAGGGGAGGTGATAAAAAGATTATAGGGTGGAGGAGCAGAGGCTGAGGAAGAATTGGGACCTAGCTCGGCCTGGCGAGGAGCAGCCTGGGGAGGAGGGGAGAGGTCAGATGGGTCTGTAGAAAAGGAAGATTAGACTCAGCGACGCTTGGGGTTGGGACTGAGGGGACAGGCGGGAGGGAAAGAAGGAAGATTTGGGACGAGTTGCATTGGGCACAGAGACTAGGGAGGGACGGATGTGTAAAAGAATGCCTGGACGTCAGGCACCTCAGACTGTTTGCACATTTTACGACAAGAATTATTTTGATCTTGTAGGATGGAAACATTGAAAGTGCCATTTTTTATTTATTATTTTTTCTATTTCTCTCACCATTTTTCATCTCCACCAAAGTAAAGGTTTTTTCATTTTGTTTCACTTTTGCAATGATCTTTTGTTTGACTGGTATACCGTTTCCCCTCTTCCTCATCCAGCAAACCTCTACTTGTCCTTCTTGACTCAGCTCAGGTAAATGCCATCTTCCCTGGTAGGTCCCGGCTGACCACCCACACCCTTCCCAGATAGGAATAGGTGGTCCTTCTCTGCACTTCTGCACCAACCAGTGCATATGCCTATAATCACATTTATTTTTTATCTGTTTGTCTTTTATTTGACATCCTTCACAGTGGGATTCTTTTGTTCACCTCTGATTTATAATATCCCCACGCATCTCCTGGAACAAAGTAGATAACTCCATACTTTTATTTTAAAGATCGTTGATAAGAAATTTTGTATTTTAAAAAAGTTTATAGGTGGGAAAATACTTTATTTTGTAGATACTTAAATTCAAATTGTTTAGAAGTGTTTGAAATAGTCCTGAAATCTTAAACAATGCTAAGCATTACGAAACAAACATTTGGCCAAAGTATATTTTTTACAGATATCAAAGTAATGATTCTAAGACATTAACAAGAAGTTTTTGTATGCCATTAAGGCACTGTGTCATGTGGTTTTCCTAAATGTATTCTCATTTTCGTTCTTACAACAACCTTGCCAATATAATTATCATGTTTATAGAAATAGATACTGAGTGAAAAATAATGTCCCTCTTTACCTCTTTAGAAACTAATAATGATCTTCTGTGACTTATCTGTTTCTCTTTGGTATTTATATTCTTAGTGAATGCCACCTGTCTTCACCAGGTTGTTTCAGTTAGGAACTAAGGTGCCATTAGTGACTGACAGTCTTCTCTCTCCCCACCTGTAGCCCATCACAAAGTCCCATTGACATACCTACCTCACAACAGAATCCATCCACTTGTCTCTATTAATGTGGCTGTGCAATTAGTCCAGGCTGCTTTCATTGCTTACCTGGGTGCCTGCCACAGTTTCCTAATGGGCCTCCTTGCCTCCAGCCTACCTGCAATTCAATTTGATTTCTATCATTTATCTTGCAATGAGAGGAATCTTCGTGTAATTGTGTCACTGTCCCTCTAAAAATATGTTCATGACTCTCGTATGTTCTCAGGATAAAATAAAAATTCCTTCATTATCTGGATCTAATCACTGTTCTGCAGTTCACTCAGTCCTCCAGTCAGATAGGATGTTCTGTTCTCCTGAGCTCTCTTGCTCTCCTCCCTCCTCCCTTCTTTCTAGGACTGCATGTGTTTTATGTGGCTGTGGAACATTTTGCCTGCCTGCCTTCCTGTTGTTATCTCATGTTTCTGATACCTGCTTATCGTCTTAGCCCTTATTCTGGAGATTCTGCTCCTTTAAGACACTTTCCTGCTCCATGCTTATTTTGCCTGCAACACCATCACCTTCATTCAAATGAGATGTGCTTCCTCTGTGCTTCTTTGGCATCCTGCACTTGATCTTTAATAACATTTACCACAGCAAATTGCTTCTGCCTATTTATTTCTCTGTGTCCCAAGGGCTGCGCCAGTGCCTCGTGCATTGTTATATTACAATCACTTAATGCTGTGCTTAGTACACCTTAGGAGGAATGCAAATAAAGATTTGCTAGATGAATGAACAAACTTTCAATCCCATCTGAAAAAAAGAAATTGCCGTATTGCTGAAACATTTTTGTTTGAGTATATCTTCAGACAAAATTCAAATGTTAATGTCAAATATTATTATAAAATTATTAAAACTAATATGTTTGTTTCTATTTTTCTTTAAAAGGAGTTGTTAGCTTTGTGTTGCTCCAATGGACTTAATAGTTGGGCATTTCAGGGACGAAAACTTTAGTGTAATGTATCAAGGAACATATAAAGAATACTAGCCTTAATTATACAGAGTCTAGGTCAATTTCTTAGATTGAGGTGGAGAGGAGTAACTCCATGGAATTTTTATAAATTAAAAGTTAAAAAGGTTATCTGAAACACATACGGGACACAGTGACTGCAAGACTCAGATTTGCTTAGAAATGTGGGAAGAGTAGAATAAGCTAAAAAATAATTATAAATCTGGCAGTCATAAGAGAAACAAAGAAATATGGAAAGAAAAGGAAGGATGACATGTCCTTTACCTGAAGGAAGAGAGGAATTCTTTTGGGGAGAAGGATTAAGATATATGTCCATGTACATAGGTTCATAGGGTAAAGAAAATATATCACCCTTAGATCCAGAGTTTGCGAGGATCATGAAAAAATAAAGGAATATCTTTTGAAAGTTGCAGATAGAGAGTCAATACAAGAGCATTTAGGGAGTCTTCTTTTGAAAGTTGCAGATAGAGAGTCAATACAAGAGCATTTAGGGAGTCTTCTTTTGATGACCAGAAAGACTTGGCTAGTGATTGTAGAAAATTTGGACAGGCTTGAGATGGCTAAGCTGGAAATATCAGCACCAACCTTGGACATTATTTGATGAGTTTCAGGGTGACTACAGTAACTGCAGGTAGGGAAGCACATATTTTTGAGTCTCTTGGGGGAAACATTGCCATGAACTTATAAAATTTTCAACTCTATGAGAATGCACATTAATTATGAAGCATATTAAAAGTGAGTCGGGCAATACCAGTATAGACAAATAAAGCATTAGGTTACAAATTATACTAATGGAAGGCTATTTATTGTGTGGAGTCATCCTGCTTAGGAAGTTGAAGGAGGGTAGAATGTATTTGAACAATACATTGTAGCTCATAGCATACCTTACACTTAATGATTTCTATCTCTCACTGTTGAGGAGGACTCCATAAGGCAGAATATGGAGTTAAAAAGAGCAAATTTGAGAGCTAGAAATAATGAAAAGGATATTAAATCAGTATCAACCAGAAACGAATATTATTATTATTACTTCTTGGGATAGAGAGGGAACAGGTATAACTTAAGGATCATGTGAAATTGTTGAAACTTGCTTAAAAGGAATAGGAGAACTGTAGAAAAAGGTGTAAGGCTGGAGATCCATTCCATTATTACAGGAAACAAGATGGTAGAAAGAGGAGTTTCTGTTCCCAAATCTGGGAGTGTTCTTTGTGAGGGTGGAATGGACTCTCTGTGACAGGGGACTAGATGAAGGAGTCTTGAGAAGCTGATGTTCAGGAGTGGTCACAGGTCCCAGTAAACTCACTTTAATATCTGATGTCTGTGGTGTTGAAAAGGTGTTTGAGTTTTCAATGACATGTTTGGGGTCAATGTTTTCTTGCTCCACCATCATGAACTGACCAGTACACCAGGGGCAGGGAAAGCAGGTGCTTGACCACCTTGAGTTGACACTTGATGTCCTGTAACATTGTCACTGGGTCTGGACTGGGCACAGCATGGGCCACTACTGTAGGGCCAAAGACTTTAACCAGATTGGCAACATCCATTTTAGTATGTGGAATCTGAGCCACTCTCTGCACCAACCTAGGACAACAAGGCAACTCTTTTGCTTCTCCAATGCTCAAGTGAAGTCACATCTGCCTATTACTTCCCAGCATTGACTGACTATAAGAAAGAACATACCTGTACTCTCTGCTCTGCAGCCTCCTGTACTCATTACTACTTTTAGCGTTCTCCAGGCTTTTAATCAAGTTTAATTGTGCATGAGGGTTTTAATAAAACTACATATATCTCCCCTTCCTTCTCCTTGAGTCACATAATATCAGTACCTTGTGCTGGTCATTGTTGGGAACTTTTAGATGAGAGATCTTTCCAGGAGTAGAAAGGTTAGTATGGAATTGGTTGTGATTCTTTTTGGGGAAGGGGGTTATTATCCCTTTGGCTTAAAGCCAAATGCTGCTCGTGGAATCAATGGTCTTTCTCTAGTTTCATTTAGAACTAATTTCCATGAGACAGTGACAGAAACGGTACCTATCTGATAAGATTGGCTTATCTCACAGTGGAAAGTGGGAGGGCAGGGCAAAGAAAGGATTAGACCAGAGGATTTAGGATGCCTCCTTCTAAGAACCGGAAGTTATCATTCCCCATTATGAACTGAGCTATAACATGGAACTTTCATAAAAATGGGATACATTGAGGACAGAACTAGTGATGGGAGTATGTGTAGCTTTAATTTGGATGATTAGGTCTTAATAGTTTTGAGTGGCACAACCTTGTAAATGTGAAAGTACAACTTGTATTTATCTCTAATGTGCTGCTGGCTGAACTTTGGGTTCATTTGGGATCAAAGCCAGTTTTTCTTTTAAAATTGAATTCATTCTGATGCTTGACTCCCATACCCCCAACCTTGTCCAGTGGAGCCAAACTTCTAAAGGTCAATATGTCGTCCTTTGGCATCCCAATTAACAATAAAGAGTAGGCTATAAGAGAAGATTGTCAATATTTTGTGTGGTAAGAAAAGCCATAGTCATTTTTTCTTTGAACTTTGGATGCTGAAAATTTCCCTTGGAACATAGCCACATCTAGATAGATGTGAGCTTTTTCTTCTGTTAAAATTTTTCTTAATGTCTGTAAAAATGACTTTCTTTTATAGAATGTTTGACTTCTTGTTGACACTTATCTGTAAAATACCTATTTGGGATAATATTTGGAAAAAAGTAAATAGCTCTTTCAAGATGAAAAAAAGAGGAGTTTCTATTTCTAATGAACTAGTACAGGTTAAAAAAGGTTGATAAGTTAAAAACTGAACTAATGAAAAACTTTGGGGACAAAAATATATCAGGTGTCAGACACAGACAGTCTTATGGGGTCATAAGATTTAAAAACATAGAAATTCGAGATGATTATCTAGTGGTACAAATGTGGGAACCAGAGATAACATTCTGCTTTGAATGAGAATTAGTAGGCTCAAGGATTTCTAGACCAGGAAGTAATAACACCTGCCTTTTTGATATAGGAGTCTTTCTAAGGCTATGACACAGAGAAAAACACGTGACTTAGACTGTGGGAAATGCAAGACATGAAATTTGCTTGGAGGAAAGTGGAAGGTACTCTATTTGTAACAGAGAGTGGAAGCCACTAGTGTGCCAAGAAACTTATAACTTACAAATTAAGTTGTCCATATATGAAGTAGACATCAAAGGATAAAATAAAGCCTTGGTGTAAATCCTGAATCCTATCATCACCATTGTGAATTTCTACAAAATTTAAATAAGATACAAATGTTTAGATTTTATTCCTCCAGAGAAGAGGAAAGATGGTAGGAGGATTTTCTCCCTTTGGACGTGGAGCACCAGTGTCACAATTACTTTCTTGATAGGATACTTCTCCCAATTGCATTTACATCACAGGTCATGGACATTAAATACTGACAAGAATTCACCAGCTTTCTGGCAAGACTGAAAGAAGAAAATGATTTTTTCTTTTATGTTCTGTTTTATCTTTCTACACTTCAGTAACAACTATTCCCCAATAACACAAGGTGTCTGCTCTGTGATTTATTTGACCAGCAAAGCAACATGGGTCTCTTTGTAATATATGCTTTGTTCTAACAGTATTATTTTTGGAGATAGATGTGTTAGCAGCAAGATACTGAATTTTCTTAGATTAGGCTTTAATGTTATGGAAAAAAGCAAGGGAATGCTAGATTAATACACTTGCTTCTTGGAGTATAGGGAAAATTTAAAAACTGGTAGGAAAAATAAGTACAATCTTGTGATTTAGGATTCTAAAAGCAAATCGTTGCTATGAGGGATAAAAGGTTCAAAAAATATATTTTTGCTTTAAATTCCTGAAAAAATATAAAGAAAGGGAAAAAGAGAAGACCTATGGAAGTTATTATAACTGTACTAGATAATCTTTGATACAAATCTAATACACACACGTGTGCACATGGAAGAAAAGGCTTATGAATAAAGAGGAAACATATAAAAGTTGTTTTTTTTAGAGTAGCTAGAGCTCAGAATAAACTAAAGTTCACAGAATTGCTAAAGAAATATTAAACTTCTAAGTTGTATTTTGAAGAGCACAGGGCAAGACAACACTTCTTCTTTTTAATTATACTTTAAGTTTTAGGGTGCATGTGCACAACGTGCAGGTTTGTTACATATGTATACATGTGCCATGTTGGTGTGCTGCACCCATTAACTCGTCATTTACATTAGGTATATCTCCTAATGCTATCCCTCCCCCCTCCTCCCACCCCTTCTGCCGAACATTATGTAATACTCATAGATGAGTTAGAATAGAGTGATTCAATTCTAATTGAACTTTCGTTTTACATGAAGAGGAGAAATCTTAAAATTGGAAAGGGCAGATCATAGTGTGTCATGGAGAAACTGAAATCTCAGGAAGGTGAGGAAATAGGGAGCATCCACTTTCTTTCAGTAAGTTCGGGTCTGCAGGCCCCGAGGAAGTACATCCTAGAGATCTGAAAGGATTTTAAGATGATGACTCACCCCAATTACCAATTCTCTGTTGTTCTTCATTTTGTGAGAAATAAAATGGGAAATTATGAATAAATGTTTTCCTGGCTTTCTAAAAGGTGAACACTGGATTTTGTAATCTATGATAGGTGAGCTTGACATGGATGGTTATCATGATAAAATAGACATTAAAATAATTGGTTTGAACAATTAGAAGGAAGTGATGAACAGTCATGAGTTTTCCAAGAACAATTTATTTTACAAATTTGTTCAGTTTTTTGTTCATTTATTCTCAGCACATGGTTACTGAATATCAGACTGTCCCAGGCATTGTTTTGGATGCTGTTGGGAGAGAAGGGAAGAGACAAGTGGGGAAACACAATAAACAGATAAAATAATGAGTCAAGAAGATAATAACATATTATGGTACATATTATGAAGAAAATAAGCTGGGTAGAGAATACATTCATTTGGTGAGAGGATAAGATAGGGTGTTTAGATAATGACTTTTTTTTTTTGAGACAGAGTCTTGCTCTGTTGCCCAGGCTGGAGTGCAGTGGTGCAATCTCGGCTCACTGCAACATTTGCCTCCTGGGTTCAAGCAATTCTCCTGCCTCAGCCTCCCGAGTAGCTGGGACTACAGGTGAGCACCACCATGCCTGGGTAATTTTTGTACTTTTAGTAGAGACAGGTTTTCACCATGTTGGCCAGGTTGGTCCTGAACTTTTTTTTTTTTTTTTTTGAGGTGGAGTCTTGCTCTGTTGTCCAGGCTGAAGTGCAGTGGTGCATCTTGGCTCACTGCAGCCTCTGCCTCTCAGGTTCAAGCGATCTGCCCACCTTGGTCTCCCAAAGTGCTGGGATTAGAGGTGTGAGCCACCACACCTGACCCAGGAAATCACTTTCTAAGGAGATAAATTTGAGCTGATCTAAGAGAATGAGAAGGAGCAAACCATGCAATGACAAAGGGAATTTGAATTTTATTCCAAGAGGTGTGGGAAGCCATGAATGTTTCCAGTAGGAGAGTGATATGACATGATTTATATAACATTTTGTATAGAATAAATTCCAAGGTAGGTCTGGGGAAGAATGGAGGCAGGAAAACTAGATAGAAGGTCATTATAAAGGCTTATGTGAGAAGTGATGGTGGTTTAGACTAAGGTAATGGCAGTGTAGAGAAAAAAGTGATGACTTAAACATATATATTGGAGATAGAACAAAGAAGTTCAGATGATTGATAGGAGATAAAGAAATCAAGGGTAGCTCTTAGTCTTTTGGCCTGAGGAACTAGTTGAACAATGATGCCATTTCCCATGATGGAGGAAGACAGGTAGAATCAGGTTTGTTGGGTACAGGAGGCAAGAGAGGACTCAAGAGTTGGATAATGTTTAAGTTAGAGTAGCCCATTAAACATTTAGGTAGAGATATCAAGTGGGCAGTTGTATATAGGAGTCTGAAACTCAGGAGAAAGTTCAGGACTAAAGATGTATATTTGGAGTACAAATGGAACATATATTTGGGAGCATATAAGATGTGTTTAAGGAAATGGCACTCAATGAGGACACCCATGAGTGTGATAAATTAGACAAGAGAGCTCAGGATGTATCCAGTTTTTGGAAGTTGGGGAATGAGGACACTAAAAAGGTACAGCTGGAAAGGAACAGGCAAATCAGGAAAGGTGGAGGCATGGAAGCTAAGAGAAGGGTGTTTATCAGGAGGAAGGCATAGTCAGTTGTCAATGGCTGCTGACACACTGAGTAAGAATACAGGGAAAAATCCATCATTGTTTCCACTTAGGCTGTGGATCTCATCTCCTTTTGCTGTTCAGGGCCCTCTCTTATGCATTATGAATTTCTGTCAGAATCCTAATCATTCAAACATGCCATAATATCAGCCACCAAGAAGAAGAAAAAAATATCCCTTAAATGCTTGTTCTTCTCAGCTACTTCCATTTATCATTGATTCTTTTTATAGCATATTTTATTAGAATTAATTGCACAATTGGTCCTTCATTCCCATTATTCTATTGAACTGGCTATTATTATGGTCAAATGACTTACACTTCGGCATATAGATTGAAGAATTCTGTCTTTATTTAAAGTGAAACTTGCAACAATGTTCAATGTACTTTCTTAAAACATTTCTCTTTGCTTTCTTAATACCATGTTACCCAGGTTTTTCTCCTATCTCATTGGTTTTTACTCTTTGTATCTTTTGCTGGTATCTTCTCCTCTTTCTCATCTCTAAATTTGGAGTGCTTAAGGGATAAATCCTGGGCGTTTGTCCTTAAATATCACCTATAATACTAAATATGTATCTTTAACCCTAACTTTTTTGCTAAACTCCAGAATCAATTTTCTTTAACATTTAAACCTAGATTTCCAACCGTTATCTCAAAATTAATCATGTCCAAAACAGAGCACTTAACTTCCTGGCTTTCCAAATCTGCATAAAAACTTGTCTTCATTGGGCTTTCCCATTTCAATTAAAATCTCCACCATTCATCTCTTTGATTAAGCCAAAAATTTTAGAGTTATTTCCAATTCATCAGTAAGGTATGTTGGCTCTTCTTCAAAATATTCCCTGAATTTTATCATTTACAAATTATTTCTATTTTATAAATTTGTACAAGCTAAGCTTATGTTCTCATATGCCTAGACCATATCTTCCTGTTTTATCATTTTTGCTCTTGTATCACTATTCTCTATTTCTCTTAAAGTAACCAGGTTGGACTTCTAAAAGGAAAAATCAGATCATGTAACTTTCTTGGTCTAACACTAGGACAATCATATGTTCTGTTTGCTCTCTACAGTCCCAGTTTATCACTTTTATCCTGGTGTAATTATCAATAGTGTTCTTTTCACTCTTAAAATAATCATGTTTTAGACAATAAGATATATGGTCACCCTACCTAAAACCATCTAATGGCTGTGCATTACAAATAGGATAAAACCCGCCCTTCTTACCATGGCCCATAAGATCATATATGTCCTTGCATGCCTTTCTGTGCTCTCCTCTTACAGTTTCCTTTGTAGTTCACTACATTTACATTTCTTCTATTAATAACATTTGTTTTTTTTCCTAGCTGTTTTCCCTGCCTGAGATGTTCTTCCTCCAGATCATCAGGTGGACAACTCCTTCTCATCATTTTGGGCTCAGGTCTAGTTTTTCCTCCTCAAAGAGAATTTCTCTGATCATTTAATCTAAGTTAGTGTCTTCCATTTACTTTCTATCCCCACACTGTTTTTTTAATACTTTTAAGTTCTGGGGTGCATGTGCAGGACGTGCAGTTTTGTTACATAGGTATACACATGCCATGGTGGTTTGCCGCACCCATCAACCCGTCATCACTTACATTAGGTATTTCTCCGAATGCTATCCCTCCCCTAGACGCCCACCCCCTGACAGGCCCCAGTGTGTGATATTCCCCTCCCTATGTCCATGCCCTGCACTGTTTTTGTTTTATATTTTTTCTCGTAGTACTTACCATTGCACAAAATTATTTACTTACACTTAAAGTCTGTCTCCCCTCTAAGAATGTATGTTCCATGAAGTCAATGGCTTTCCTTTGTTCACTGCTGTATTCCCAGTTCTTAGAATAGTTCTTAGAATATTGCATACTTGGTAGGTGGGCAGTAAATTTTTAAATAAATGAATGAACGCAGAAGTTATTAGAGACCCTGATAAAAGTAGTTCAAATGACATAAGGGGGAAAACTTTTCACTGTAAAGTGAATAAGAGGCAAGGAATTGAAAGCATTGAGTTTAGACAATTCTTTCTACAAGTATTGTAAGTCCCAGTTATATATGCAAGTCACAATGTTAGGAGATTTGGGGACTAAAAACAGTTGATAATATGGTTCTTATGCTCAGGATTTTTTGTTAGGAATTAGAGGATCAATAGACATAAGTACAGGGTAAGTCACTGTACTTATTATTCTTAATAAGTACTTAATACAGGTATATTATTCTTAATAAGTACTTAATACAGGTAAGTCACTGTATTATTATTCTCTTTTCACTATTAATATGCTTATGAGATTGATAAAGAATGCCTAACAATAGGTGTACTGTACCTTTATATTATTAGGGCACTTGACAAAGTATCTTATGATCTTTGTGCAAATAAAATAGCAAAATGTAGGCGGAATGAGAAGGCAAGATTAAGAGGCAGCTGAAAGCTTGTCCCCAGAAGATTGGTTAGCCAGAGTGGTGTCAATTTAAATCCAGCTCTTAAGTAGAGCAGGCTTTGGAAATATATACCTGAATTTATCTTAGTGAATAATTGTATCCTGCAAAGTGAGAGTAACCAGCAATATTTTGGGATACAGAGAGTTTATGCACTATGCTTTTCTCCCAGAAAGCACAGGAAAAATCCCCAAACCTAAGAGTTATATTTACAGGCTTTTAAAAGTCATCTTCTGCCATCATGGATCTAACTCTTAAATTTTTCACTGACAGAACACCTACTATAAATAACTGGGAGATAAACTCTGATTATAGCTTCCATTTAATTAACATCCACTCCTGACAGAACTTATTATTTGCTCATGAAACTGAAATTTACTATGGTATAGAACAACTAATGTCTCATATGTATTTCGGCCCAAAGGAGAAGAAATGTGGAAGTGGGAAGTTAATGAAGAAAATGGATGTGCATCAAGGTAGAAAGAAAATGCTCACTTTTGTAAATAGGGTTTTACTTTATGGCCATGGTTCTTAACAAGGAGAAATTGTGCTTTCCAGGGGACATTTGACAATATGTGGAGATATTTTTGATTGTCATGACAGGTGATGGATTTCTACTGTCATCTAGTAGGTAGAGCTGGGGATGCTGTTAACCCTTCTGCAATGCACAAGATAGCTCCCCAAAACAAACAGCTATCTGATCCAAAATGTTAATAGTACCAAGGTAGAGAAACGCTTCTTTAGGAAGAGCCTCTTACATTTTGGTGTGCATCAGAATCACCTGGAGAGTTTGTTAAAACATATTCCTATGTGCGGGTCTAGAGTCAGAATTAGAGTTTCTGATTCAGGATGTCTGGATGGGACCTGAAAATATAACACATCCTAGAAACACTGATGTTGCTGCTCTGAAGATCACACCACTGCTCTAGGGCTAGCATTTTTATTGTATTTATTTATTTATTTATTTTGAGATGGAGTTTCGCTCTTGTTTCCCAGGCTGGAGTGCAATGGCACGATCATGGCTCACTGCAACTCTGCCTCCCAGGTTCAAGCAGTTCTCCTGCCTCAGCCTCCCGAGTAGCTGGGATTACAGGCATGCGCCACCACATCCGGCTAATTTTTGTATTTTTAGTAGAGACAGGGTTTCACCATGTTGGACAGGCTGGTCTTGAACTGCTGACCTCAGGTGATCCATCTGTCTTGGCCTCCCAAAGTGCTGGGATTACAGGCGTGAGCCACTGTGCCCGGTGAGCTAGTATTTTTAAAAGCAATTTTTAAAACTGCTGAAATAAAAAATAAAAATTAAAAATAAAAACTACCAATATTTTCATGATACAGAACAGTTTCATCACTACAAAAAATTTTCCTGAGTAATGCATTTGTAGTCACATCTTCCTTCTACCCCTAATCTCTGGCTAATCACTGATTTATTTATGGTCACTATCTGTCTTCCTGAGAATGTTAAGTAAATGGAAGCATGCAGTATGTAACCTTTTGAGAAATCTTTGGTTTCTTCCACTTAGGCTTATGCCTTTGCGATTCAGTCAAGTTATTCTGTGAATCAGTATTTTTTTAAATTGCAGAATAGTATTCCATTGTATGGATACATCACAGGTGTTTTGTTTGTTTCTTTGTTTAATCCAGTCACCTGTGATGGGCATTTGGTTTGCTCCCAGATTTTTGTGGTTATAAATAGAATTGCTATAAGCATTCCAGTGGTACAGGTTTTTGTGTGAACATAAGTTTTCATTTCTCTAAGGTAAATACTCAAGATAAGTATTGTTGGGCACATGATAAATGTTTATTTATTAGAAACCGCAAAACTGTTTCAAGAGTGGCTATACCATGTAATGTCCCCAAAAGCTATGTGTGAGAATTCCAATTGCTTTGGATCCATCTCAGCAATTGGTATTGTCAGTAATTTTTATTTTAGCCATTCTAATACATAAGTAATGATATCTTAGCATGGTTTAATTTTCATTTTCCAAATGGCTAATGATGTTGAACATTTTTTCATGTGTTTACTTGCCATCTCTGTGTCCTTTTCCATGACATGCCTGTTCAAGTTTTTTTTTTTTTGCCCATTTTAAAGACTGGATTATTTGTTTTCTTACAGTTGAGCTGTGAGAATTTTTAATATATGTTCTGAAATATACATACATATATATATATCCTTTGTTGGATATGATTTGCAAATATATCCTCTAGTCTTTTGCTTGTCTTTTCATTAACTTAATTGTGTCTTTTGCAGATAAAAATTTTTACTTTTTTTTCTATGAATTGTGGTTTTGGTATGATGTCTAAGAGCTCACTAGTTGTTTTCTATTTGTTCCCACTGTTCCTTTTCTTTACCCTCCTTCGCTATCTACTCATGGATTATTTGAGTACTGTTTATGCTTCCATTTTATCTCCATTATTGACTTACTAGTTATACCTCTATTCTTAATTTTTAGTTGGATGCCCTAGGGTTTAAAATATACATTGTTGATTTATCACATTTTAAGTTTATCATAGACTAATATACAATTTCATGAGGAGTATAAAAATCTTAGAACTGTATACTTCCCATTTGTTTCTCTCATTCTTTGTACTATAGTTGTCATGTATTTTATTTTACATGTTATAAGTTCAGAATATATTGTCTAAAGCAAAAATACTATTATCCATTAAAGTGATTGAGAATAAGAAAAAAGTATCTTTTAATATTATCCTTTATTTTTGCTAATTTGAGAACTCTTAATTTCTTTTAGTAGCTTCAAGTTTCAATCATTTCTTTTATAAAAATAATTAATATTCTGAAAAATAAAGGAGGAGGGAATACGTCCAAACTCATTCTACAAGGCCAGTATTACCCTGATACCAAAACCAGACAAAGACACATCAGAAAAACAAAACTATAGGCCAATATTCCTTATGAATATTGATGTAAAATTCTCAACCAAATACTAGTAAACTGAATTCAACAGCACATTAAAAAGATTATTCATCATGGCCACATCAGATTTGTCCCAGGGATGCAAGGATGGTTCAACCTTCACAAATAAATTAATGTAATACATTATATCAACAGAATGAAGGACAAAAACCATATGATCATTTTATTTGCTGCTGAGAAAGCATTTGATGAAATTCAATATCCCTTCATGATTAAAAAAAATCCTTAAAAAAACTGGATGTAGAAGGAACATACCTCAACACAATAAAAGCCATATATGACAGACCCAGAGCTAGTATTATATTGAATGAAGAAAAACTGAAAGCCTTTCCTCTAAGATTAGGACCACAACAAGGATGCCCACTTTCACCGCTGTTATTTGACATAGTACTGGAAGTTCTAGCTAGAGCAATCAGACAAGAGAAGGAAATAAAGGGCATCCAAATAGGAATGAAAAAAGTCAAATTATCCTTGCTTTCAGGTGGTACGGTCTTACATTTGGAAAAATCTAAAGACTCCACCAAAAAATCTACTAGAACTGATTAAAAAATTCAGTAGTTGCAGGATACAAAATCAACATACGAAAAACAGTAACATGTCCATACTCCAATAGTGAACAATCTGAAAAAAAATCAAGAAAGTAATCCCATTTACAGTAGCATAAAATAAAATAAAATATCCAAGAATAAACTTACCCAAAGAAGTGAAAGATCTCTATAATGAAAACTATAAAACATTGATGCAAGAAATTGAAGAGGGCACAAAATAAAATGGAAAGATATTCCATGTTCATGGATTGGAGAAATCAATATTGTTAAAATGTCCATACCATCTAAAGCAATCTACAAATTTAATGCAATGCATATGAAAATAGCAATGACATTCTTCACAAAAATAGAAAAATTAATCCTAAAATATACACAGAACCACAAAAGCTCCAGAATAGCCAAAGGTAATCTTGAGCAAAAGGAATAAAACTAGAAGAATTACATTACCTGACTTTAAATTATACTACAGAGCTATAGTAACCAAAATGGCACTATACTGGCATAAAAACAGACACATAGATCAGTTGAACAAAATAGAGAACTCAGAGATAAATTCATAGACCTATAGTGAACTCATTTTTGATAAAAAGTCCAAGAATACACATTGGGGAAAGGACAGTCTCTTAAATAAATGGTGCTGGAGAAGCTGGATATCCATATGAGAAGAATAAACTAGACTGCTATTGCTCACCATATACAAAAATCAAAATGTGTTAAAGACTTAAATCTAAGACCTCAAGCTATGAAATGTCTAAGTGAAAACATTGAGGAAACTCTCCAGGAAATTGGACAGGGCAAAGATTTCTTGAGTAATACCCCACAAACACAAGCAAACAAAGCAAAAATTGACAAATGGAGTCACATCAAGCTAAAATCTTCTGCACAGCAACATAAATAATTAACAAAGTGAAGAGACAACCTGAAGAATTGGAGAAAATATTTGAGAACTACCCATCTGACAAGAGATTAATAACCAGAATATATAAGAAGCACAAACCAACTCTATAGAAAAAAATCTAATAATTCAATTAAAAAATGGACAGAGGATATGAATAGACATTTCTCAAAAGAAGACATGCAAATGGCAAACAGGTGTATAAAAAGCTGTACAAAATCATTGAGCATCAGAGAAATGTAAATCAAAACTACAATGAGATATCCTCTTACCCCAGTTAAAATGGCTTATATTCAAAGACAGACAATAAAAAATGCTGGAGAGGATGTGGAGCAAAGGCAGCCGTCATACACTGTTGGTAGGAATGTAAATTAGTACAGCCACTATGGAGAACAGTTTGGAGGTTCCTAAAAAAAAAACTAAAAATAGAGCTACCATACGGTCCAGCAATCCCACTCCTAGGTATATACCCAAAAGAAAGGAAATCAGTATATCGAAAAGATATCTGCACTACCATGTTTATTGCAGCATTATTCACAATAGCTAAGATTTGGAAGCAACCTAAGTGTCTATAAACAGATGAATGAATAAAGAAAATGTGGTACTTACACACAATGGAATATTTTTCAGCCACAAAATAGAATGAGATTCTGTCACTGGCAACAGCATAGAAGTAACTGGAGATCATTATGTAAAGTGAAATAAGCCAGGCACAGAAATACAAACATTGCATGTTCTCACTTATTTGTGGGAGCTAAAAATTAAAACAATTGAACTCATGGAGATAGAGAATGGGAGGACAGCTACCAGAGGCTGGGAAGGGTAGTGGGGGGAAGGAGGAATTTGGGATGTTTAAGGGGTTCAAAAAAAGTTAGAAAGAGTGAATAAGACCTAATATTTGATAGCGTAACAGGGTGACTATAGTAAAAAATAATTTAACTGTACATTTTAAAATAATTAAAAGAGTATATTTGGGTTGTTTCTAACACAAAGGATAAATGCTTGAGATGATGAAGATCCAATGTACCCTAATGTGATTATTACACATTGTATGCCTGTATCAAAATATCTCATGTATCCCATAAATATATACACCTACTATGTACCCACAAAATGTTTTTATTATACTTTAAGTTTTAGGGTACATGTGCACAACGTGCAGGTTTGTTACATATGATACATGTGCCATGTTGGAAACCATCATTCTCAGCAAACTATCACAAGGACAAAAAACGAAACACCGCATGTTCTCACTCATAGGTGGGAATTGAACAATGAGAACACATGGACACAGGAAGGGGAACATCACACACCGGGGCCTGTGGTGGGGTGGGGAGAGGGGGGAGGGATAGCATTAGCAGATATGCCTAATGTTAAATGACGAGTTAATGGGTGCAGCACACCAACACGTACCCACAAAATTTAAAAATTTAAAAAGTGCACAAAGGACATGAACAGACGTTTTTCAAAAGAAGACATACAAATGGTCAAGTATATAAACAATGCTCAACATCACTAATCATCAAAGAACTATAAATTAAAACCATTATAAGATATCGTCTTATACCAGTCCGAGTGGCTTTTATTAAAAAGATAAAAAATAACATTTTGGCAAGGATGTGTAGAAAAGGGATCACTTATACACTGTTGATGGGAATGTAAATTAGTATAACCTCTATGGAAAATAGTGTATTGATTACTCAAGGAACTGAAAATAGGACTACCATTTGATCTGGCAATTCCAGTACTTGGTTTCAACCCAAAGGAAAAGAAATCATTATATCAAAAAGATACCTGGCCTTTCTTGTTATTGCAGCACTATTCACTATGACAAAGAAAGGGAATCAACCGAAGTGTCCATCAATGGATGAATGTATAAAGAAAATGTGGTAGATATATACAATGAAATACTATTTAGACATAAAAATGAAATCATGTCTTTTGCAGAGACATGGATGAAACTGAAGGCCATTATCTTAAGTGAAACAACTCAGACAAATATCATGTGGAAACTCACTGGGCTGATGAATGCAGTCTTCCTGATGTGAATGGGATTGAAGAGCTTGTCAAAAAACATAAAGCCAACTTCACCCTTGTCACTGAACTGAGACTTTTCAACCAAACCTGTTACACAGAAAAGAAAATACAGAAAGAATATTCATCAATCTGTAAATAGTGATTATCTGTGGGGTATGTGTGGAAAATTATAGGAGACTTAAATATTCTACATTATAGATTTTTATAATAGTTTATTTTTATAATTAGTGTGTTATGTTTGTAATTATAAATAAACAACAGCAAAATATAATTTAAAGGCTCAGAGTTTTAATAAAATATTTAGAATTGGATAAATTCATCTATGTGGCTTTAAAAGTAAAGTTTAAGATCTCTGTTGGTTATTTGGCCCTCTGGTTCCAATCTTTCCATTTTGGTAATATGTCCTGTAAAGATTAATCTCTTTCATTTTCACAACACATATTTGTTAAGCACTTACACTATTCCAGACACTGTTCCAGGTATTGAGATTGCAAGAGATGATTCTTGACATGCTAGAATGGTGCTTCAATATGGGAGATAGGAAAAAAAGAATTAAAATGTCGTGCATAATTATGTTAGGGGAATCTTGGGAATAGTACTTAGGAAAATCTTGCAGACAATTCTTGGGAAAACTACCCACTATTGCCCAGGGTGTCAAGCATAGCTTTCTAGCAGAAAGGTTTTTTTTTCTTTTTTTTTTTTCTTTCTTTTTTTTTTTTTTTGAGACAGAGTCTCCCTCTCTTGCCCAGGCTGGAGTGCAGTGGCGCGATCTCGGCTCACTGCAAGCTCCGCCTCCCGGGTTCACTCCATTCTCCTGCCTCAGCCTCCCAAGTAGCTGGAACTACAGGCGCCCACCACCATGCCCAGCTAATTTTTTGTATTTTTAGTAGAGATGGGGTTTCACCGTCTTAGCCAGGATGGTCTCGATCTCCTGACCTTGTGATCTGCCTGCCTCGGCCTCCCAGAGTGCTGGGATTACAGGCGTGAGCCACTGCGCCCGGCCCAGAAAGGTTTTTTAAGCCGAGGCCTAAAGGATGAAGATAGTTTAGCAAGGTGAAAGGTGGATATGAACAGGGAGAAGAGTGTTTTGAGGCAGAGAGAACAGTATGTATACAATCCCAAAGGAGAATGCAGTAACTTCAGAGAGTTGAAGACAACTCAGAATTGCTGAAATATAGATTGTGGAGTAGCAAAGTGGTGAGACAAGGAAAGGTCAGTGACAGCCTGATGGGCCTTATAAAGCAGAAGTTATTTGATTATTTGATAATCATGTTTTTGTATTAAAAGTCACTATTGGTATTGATTAGTAAATAGATTGGATTGGGGCAAGATTAGAGTTAGCATACCAATTAGCATACCAATTCAGTCAAGAGATGGTGGTGGTTTAAATAAAGATAAAACAGTGGAAATGGAAAACATTAGATGAATTTGGAAGGTCATTTTAAATTTATGGTAGCTACATTAGGGTGATGAAAGACAACAAGGTAGGAAAGATGGCACCCTCAGTTTCTGGGCTAGGCAACTGCAAGGAAAGTGGTCTGAGTCCCTGAGACCGAGGTAACCTGAAGCTGCAGCAGGTTTTTGAGGAGATGATTTCATGTGGGACATTCTGTATGTGAAGTGCAAATAGCCCAGTGAAATGTAGATGTATATGGCAAAGGGGTCTGAGCCCAAGAGCTAGATGTGGGTAGAGTTGTGAATATAGGAAGAGTAAGTACATATGTAGCAATTGAAGTCACAGAAGGGAGCTCTGGACAGATGTCTCAGGAAATACAGGAAATACTGACATCCAGGAGAGATACGGAGGCTGAGGAGCCAGGAAAGCGGATGGAGATGGAATGGGCAGATAGCAGAGGAGCAACAAGGAGAAAGATCTGTGAAGAAAAATGCCCAAGGAGGCACAGAACATGGAGAGAGTCTTCAGATCGACATGCATATCTAATTGCTATGCAGGAGAGAGGAAAAGAAGCATTTAAAAAGGGAAAAACACAGTAATCTGAAGTATTAGCTACTTGAATCATGTGAAATTGCCAATATTTTACCATATTTGACCAAATAACCAGTAATTTCACATTATTCAAGTTAATACATTATATTAGAGACCATCACATTTGGTAAGGCTTTTTATTGCTTTGTTAAACTCTTGTTTTATTCTAGATTAAAAAACAAAAAAACTATGCTTCATGATCAAAAGAATTTGAAACTCACTGTACTAGACTGTCCTCATTCTCTTGCTGAGTCACACCACCGTGTTCTAGAGCACACACCTACCTATGTGTTGGGGGACAAAGCCTAAGGACACAGTCTAAGGCTGGACAATAATCTAGACTTCAACTTCATTTGAGTTTTTTACATTTATTTAGCCTAAGACTTATACATTGTGTTTTCTTTTTCTTTATTCTCTCCTTCTCTTCCTTATTACCTTCTCCTTTCTCTCCTCCTCATCCTGTTTCTCCCCCTTCTACACATTGTTCCTTTGCTGTTTGACTTAACTTTAAATAAATGAAACGATCACAACGTGCTATGGAGTGATTTTTTTTTTCTTGATTAGTGAAATTGTCAGGCATCTTACTTAAATTATTTCATTTTTACTTACTCCTATTTGTTTTTGTTGCTTCCTATGTTTGGACACTTTGGGAAATATTTCTGAGTTCATGATTTGTAAAAATGTTTTAGAATACTTGGGAAAATTGAGATGCTACTGTATCATATATTTGTTTATTACTTTAATTAACTTACTTTGGGATGGTGAGAAGTGTTTTCATTTGTAGATGAGGAAACTAAGGTACAAAAAGATGACATGAATCTGCTTCACTTTTTGCTAAGTGAGAAATGTGGCAGTGTCTCTTTTGTATTAAACAGACTCCCCCGTACTAATGATGGTGAATGGTACTAAGTTGAATATGCATTTGACTCCTTCTGGAAAAGCTTTTAAGACTGTCTCTTTGGATTCAGATACCAATGATTCCACTCAACCTCTATTCTTCTTAGTCTCTTAATCATTTTACCTTGATTTTATACCACATATCCTCTTCACTTCAAAACCAAAATATCTCAATGAAATGCCTAGCAATTTGAGGGTTTTATTTATTTGTTTATTTATTAGCCAGGATAAATTTTCTCCATTCATCAAGCCTTTGCATATCTTATCATGAACTCTTTACATTATGAAATAGAATGCTCAAGCAGATGCTTTTAGAAAGCTGCTCGCCTCAGACTGTGTGCTTTTATAT
Source organism: Pan paniscus (assembly GCF_029289425.2). Lineage (NCBI taxonomy): Eukaryota > Metazoa > Chordata > Mammalia > Primates > Hominidae > Pan > Pan paniscus. The sequence continues at coordinate 46,685,728 of NC_073264.2, forward strand.
CTCTTTAACAACTAGACATGAATTGCTGTCACCAGGCATTAAGGCAGCTACAATATTGCCTGTCATTAATAGTCTCTGTTACTCTGCTGTCATAATTGGTGACCTTAGCTTGGCCCTCTGCTATGAATTAGAATTTCTGTTAAGAGGGAATATTAATGAAACAAAGTTAAATTCCTCAGCAGTTTTCAACTGGAATTGAAGTCTCCATTTAATTCTTGAAAGAGAATGGCTTTGAATCTATAAACATTGCTATTATGACTTCAAAATGATAGGCAAGATGCATGAAAATCATTATGCACAGAAGCCTTTCTTTTTGAGGATGTTGATATAGGTATTTTGTTCACGTTATAAAGTTCTTTGAAGATTAAAACATTTATTCTGAAGTACTGGTATAAATATAAAGGATAATTTACCCAAAGTAGATATCAGCTAAAGAATTACTTAGTGAAAGGCACAAGGAGAAGTGCATTCTAAATCACTAGGTACTCCGCTAATTTTAAATTAAAAACTAGGCCAGATCATTATTTCTTTACATGCACAAACACTGAAGCATAGATAGCATATTCTATGCTATTTTTGAATGTAGGATTTTATGTTTTACTAAATTTCCCAGAGACACCACGTGCATATATTATCAACTTATATTTTTATAGTGGAAATGAACTAAGGGTTGAGTGACATGTTAATTGAACTGGGTCGTGCATCAGGACAATCATATAAATGACTGCCATGCTGATAGAAATATGACTGGCTTTGGAGACCTCATAGTTGTGATTTATTTATTTATTTATTTATTTATTTATTTTTTGAGATGGAGTCTCGCTCATGTCACAAGGCTGGAGTGCAGTGGCACGATCTTGGCTCACTGCAACCTCCACCTCCCTGGTTCAAGCAATTCTCCTGCCTCAGCCTCCCGAGTAGCTGGGACTACAGGCACACGCCACCACACCCAGCTAATTTTTATATTTTTAGTAGAGACAGGGTTTCACCATGTTAGCCAGGATGATATCGATCTGTTGACCTCGTGATGCACCCGCCTCAGCCTCCCAAAGTGCTGGGATTATAGGCATGAGCCACCGCGTAGTTGTGATATTTTAAAAGTACTCTGTAACCATTTTTAGGGCCATATATAAATGTAGAATTTAAAATTTTACCTTTTACTCATATTATACTGTCTTGTGGGACACCTGACATCATCATTGAATCTAAAAACTGGATAAAATCTTCTCAATGATATATTCTAATCACTTCATTTTTGAAACTGAGAACCTTATTTTGAAATTTTAGCTAATTTCTAGCTATTCAATTTAATGTTAATAATTTATTTAATTTATTGCTTCAAATAGAAGTTTTGCTTTTGATATTATTTCCTTGCATTAAATCTGTCTACTGCTGTATTTCCTAGGTTTGAAGGACATTACTTTTTCACTTATCTTCTTTTTAAGGATATTTACTAGGCTAGCAAAGGTTAGTAGCAAGAGGTATTATGCAACTCATCTGGCATTTTGAGTCTCATTTAGTACCTCAATATGACTTTATTACTTCTGAACACTGCTATGGAATGGAATATTCTTAGAGCTTTTTGAAATGGCATTAGGGCTCTCTGTCTCTCTGTCTCTGTGAATATTTATACATAGCTCCATGAGATGATAGATAAAAAATTGGCTGGTATTACTATGCCAGTTCAAATGATAGAAAGATGACAAGATTAAATATTTATGTGCACTTAAGGAATTTGTACAAAATAACACAGATAACACCTATTCCTAAAATAGGATACTAGTTTTCACCTAGTAGAGATGTTGCCCCTATGAGCTATAATCCTAAAATCTTGTATTAAGGCTGGATCTGACCAGAGGATCCAAAAGCTTCCCTTCTCACTGCATTGCCTTCCTTCTGTTTTTTTTTTTTTTTTTTTTTTTTTTTTTTAAGTGGAGACCTTATTTGTGAGTTGAATAAAATTTTCCTTCATAGTTGTGGGATAAAGCAATAGGCTTAAATGTGAGATAGTGGGGAACAGAGGATTTTAAAATGAAGAGAAATTGGCTAGAAGATTTGATTTGGCTATCTAACATAATTCATTCTCTTAGAAGTTGACTGGGATAAAGTTTCAGAAACAGTTGTCTAGGTCAATTAGTTAGATATTTGTATTTACTTTTCTGGCAAGAAAACTCTCATTCCCAACCCCAGTTAAGAGGATGGTGGCTTCAGAAGAATATAACATAAACATTAATTCTACAAGATAAAAACTTAAAAGACATGTCAAGCTACGTAATTATCAGAGCAGCTCAAATAATTTGGCAATCATCTTGTAACCATAGGACTATTTTCCTCCCCTCAATCTGGCAGGTGTAAGGAGAGCCAAGGAAAAAATTAAAGAAACCTTAGCAAGGTTATTTGATGTCTGACCTTCTTGCTCAGACTCTATGACACCCCCTTAGAAACTGGATTATCATGGGGATTTCTTTTCTGGATAGATAGTCTAGGTAGCCGTAGTTCAGTCTGAATGTGAAAACTCAATGTTTAATCTCCTGTTAAGATAAGAGTCAAGTTAGGCAGTTTCAGTAAAACATTTCATTTGGTTTCAAGGTATAAGCACTTTTGATATAAACTTTGCTCTGTGAAAAAGATGCACATTAATAACTAACAAGATTATTGTAAGCTTAAAAAATTTGGAATATTAAGACATAAACCAAACTGAAATTTATTTTTTGATTATCTGTGAAAGTTGGAATAAACAAATTAATAATATAAATAAAGATGTAGGGAATTTTTTATTATATATTTTAAGATGTACACATGTAGTTTTGATATACATAGTGAAATAATGCTATTGTTGAGCAAACTAATCAATCTATCACCTTCTATAGTTACCTTTTATGTGTGTGGTAACAGCATCTAAAATCTACTCTCTTAGCAAATTTTCAGTATATAATAGAATATTATTAACTATAGTCCTCATGCTGTCCCTTAAATCTCTAGACTTATTTGTCCTACATAATTGAAAATTTGTATCTTTGACCTATTTATCCCTATTTCCTCCTTTTCTATACCATAGTAACCACCATTCTACTCTGTTTTTATGTGTCCAGCTTTTTAAAATTTCTACACATAAGTGAGATCATGCAGTAGTTTTCTTTCTGTATGTGGCTTATTTCACTTAGCATAATGTCCTCTAGGCTCATCCATGTTGTTACATATGGCAGTATCTTCTTTTTAAAAGCTGAATAACAGTTCATATATCTCAACTTCTTTATCAGTTTTTGTATTTCATTGGTGGACACTTAGCTTGTTTCCATATCTTAGCTACTGTGAGTAACACTGCAAGAAAGATGGGAGTGCAGATATCTCTATGGCATGCTGATTTCATTTTCTTGGGTATACACCCAGCAGAGGGATTGTAGGGTCATATGATAGTTCTATTTTTAGTTTTTTGCAGACAGTCCATACTGTTTTCTACAATGGTCATAATAATTTACATTCTCACCAATAGTACACAAGGTTTCCACTTTCTCCACACCCTTGCTGGCACTTATCTTGTCTTTTTAGTGATACCCATTCTAACAGGTGTGAGGTAATATATCGCTGTGGTTTTTATTTACATTTCCCTGATGATTAGTGATGTTGAGCACTTTTTATAAACCTGTGGGCTATTTGTGTGTCTTCCTTGGAGGTATGTCTATTTGGGTCCTTAGCCCATTTTTAAATAGAATTAATTGTTTTTTGCTGTTGTGTGAATTCTTTATATAATTTGAATATTCACCCCTTATTAGATACATGGTTTGCAAATATTTTCTCACAATCTGAAAGCTGCCTTTTCATTTTGTTGTTTCCTTTGCTTGCAGAAGCTTTTCAGTTTGATATAATCTCACTTGTTTATTTTTGTTATGATTGCCTGGAATTTTGGTGTGATTTCCAAAAAATCATTGCCAAGGCCAATATCAAGGAGCTTTTTCCATTATGCTTTCTTCTGGGAGTTTTAGGGCTTCAGGTCTTATGTTTAGGTCTTTAATCTGTTTTTGAGTTGATTTTTGTGTATAGCATAAGATAAGGTCCAATTTCACTATTTTGCATGTGGAAATCCAGTTTCTCCAGTACCATTTACTGAAGAGGCTGTCCTTTCCCCATTGTGTCTTCTTGCTGGCCTTGTCAAAAATTAGTTGACTGTGTATGCTTGGGTTCATTTCTAAACTCTATCCTATTCTATTGATCTATGTATTTGTTTTTAAGCCAGCACCATAATGTTTTGATTACTATAGTTTTGTAATATGATTTGAAATTAGGAAGTGCGATACCTCCAACTTTGTTTTTCTTAAGATTGTTCTGGATACTTGGGGTCTTTTATGGTTCCATACAAGTTTTAGGATTTTTTTCTATTTCTGTGAAAAGGTTATTGAAATTTTGATGGGGTATAGGGATTGCATTGAATCTATAGATTGCTTCAGGTAATATGAGCATTTTGACAAAATTAATTCTTCCAATCTATACACATGAGATATCTTTCCATTTATTTGTTTCTTCTTCAATTTCTTTTATTAGTGTTTTATAGTTTTCATTACACAGATCTTTCACTTCCTTGCTTAAACTTATTTCCTAAATTCTTTAATCTTTTTGATGCTATTGTAATTAGGATTGTTTTCTTGATTGCTTTCTTGGGTAGAATAATACTTGTGTAAAGAAATGTAAAAATTTTTTTGGTGTTAATTTTGTATCCTGCTACTCTACTGAATTCATTTATTCCAAAAGTTTTACTGTGGGTGGCATCTTTGGGCTTTTCTACATATAGGATCATATCACCTGCAAATAGGGATAAGCTTACTCCTTTCTGATTTGGATTTATATTATTTCTTTTTCTTGTCTAATTGTTCTTGCTAGTTCTTCCAGTACTATATTGAATAGAAGTGGCAAGAGGGACATTCTTGCCTTGTACTGGGTCTTAGAGTAAAAGCTTCCAGTTTTTCCCATTCATTATGATGTTACATGTAAGCTTCTTATTAATGACCTTTATTAGGTTGAAGCACTTTTCTTCTATACCTATTTTGTTGAGGGTTTCTATCATAAAGGTTTGTTGAACTTTGTCAAATGCTTTTTATGCATCTACTCAGACGATCATGTGGTTTTTGTCTTTCTTTTTGTTAAAGTGGTATATCACATTGATTGATTTGCATATGTTAAACCAACCTTGCATCCCATGGATAGGTCTCATTTGATCATGTATATAATCTTTTTGATGTGTTGTTGAATTTAGTTGGCTAGTATTTTATTGAGGATTTTTTCATCAATGTTCATTAGAGATATTGGCCTGAAGGTTTTTTTCTTGTGGTATCTTTGCCTGGCTTTGGTTTTAGGGTGATGCTGCCTTCATAAAATGAATTTGGAAATATGCCCTCTACTTCTATTTTTTGAAGAGATTAAGAAGTATTGGTATGAATTCTTCCTTGAATTTTGGTAGAATTCAGCTGTGAAGCCATCTGGCCCTGGGCTTTTCTTTGTTTAAAGGCTTTTGATTACTACTTCATCTCTATTTGTTATTGGTCTGTTCAGGCTTTCTATTTCTCCTTGATTTAGTCTTGATGAGTTGTATGCTTCTAGGAATTTATCTATTTCATATAGGTTACCCAATTTGTTGGAATATAATTGTTCATAATAGTCCCTTATGATCCTTTTTATTTCTAAGGCATCTGTTGTAATGTCTCCTCTCTCATTTCTGATTTTACTTATTTGAGTCTTCTCTCTTTTTTTCTTTCTTTTAGTCTACCTAATGGCTTGTTGATTTAGTGTGTATATATATATATATATATATATATACTTTTTAAAAAAAACTCACTTTTGCATTTTTTCTGTAGTCTTTGTTTTCTCTATTTGTTTTTTCTCTGATTATAATTATTTCCTTCCTTTTGCTTACTTTGAGTTTAATGTTTTGTTTGCTTTTTAGTTCCTTGAGGTATACAATTAGTTTGTTTCTTTGAGATGTTTTTCTTTTTAGATGTAAGCATTTATTGGTATAAATCTTTGTCTAATAACTGCCTTGGCTGCATCCCCAAAATTTTGGAAAGTTGCGTTTTTGTTTTGGTTTGACTACAGATATTTTAAAAATTCCCCAGTTGATTTTCTAATTGACCCAATGGTTGTTTGAATGTCTTACTTAATTTTCATATATTTGTCAATTTTCTTGCGTTACAATTTCTAGTTTCATTCCATTGTGATTGGAAAAGATACTTGGTATAATTTTAATCTCAGATTTTTAAGACTATTCCACGTCCTCTGATCCAGGAGGCCTTAGGTAACTCTCTTGCAGCCTCTGTTGCCCTGTGACCTGCAGGTACTGGAAGATCCATAGGGAGAATGATAGGACACCTGGAAGCTGGGAAATGGTACAGGGAGATTCATACTATGAAGTCAGGACACCTCAGAATCTGGGAAATGTTTCTAGTTTAAGAGTGATTTGATTGACTGTTTCCAAAATGGCCAACTAGATGTAGCCAGGAAGTGCTGCTGCTATAGAGAGAGAACACAATTTCAACTACACCAACATAATTTGAACAGATCTTTGGAGAGATAACACTGAATGTGGATGGAAAAAAATATGCAGCTGTTAAGGCTGAAGAGGGAGGAAGTTGGGAATCCCAGGTGGAGTGCCTGAATGCTATGGCCAGTCCCCTGTCCTGAATGAAACCTGGGAGAAGGGGTGAGTGAAGGGACTGAGGGTCTGCTCATTCCCATCATTGACCTCTGGGGTTCTAGCTGCAAGGGACTCCACACCCACACTGACTTGTGAGCTGGCAGGGGCATCTCCCTGGAGATTAGACAGAGATGAAGCTGTAGTAGGCACAGAGCCAGGAATATTGGAACATGGGTCAGCTCTGGTAAAGCCTGGACATACGTGACCAACGCCAGGGCTACCAGCCTCCCTCAGAGAGGCTATGGCTCCAGCTAACTGCTGGGGACAAAGCAGAGCATGCTTCCCTGCAGGATTGGAGCACATCTGTCCTGCAGGCCCGATGATGGCCCACCAGCCCTTCCCAGGGCTCCTGCCTCGCTGTGGGGTAGAAGCATGTACACAGCGCAGCCTCCTGCCCAGCCTTGGTGCTTTGCACCACCTGAGTGCATTCCCGCAGCATGGGAGCCCTTCAGATCCCACACTGCACCTGAAACTCAACCCAGTGCATCTGGAGGAAGGAGCCCAAGTGGGTCCTGTAGCCTCAGGACTGCAGCCTGTGGTTCAGGAGTGCCAAGCTGGGATCTGCACTTGGCAGTTGAATGGGGGAGGAGACTACACTTTCAGAAATCTGAGATGGCTGAGTCACACAGGTTTGCAAACTGATATGGGACCTAGCCATGCCTCCCTCCACAGAGTTGGTATGGTAAGGGTGTGGCGTATTTCCCTACCAGACCTCTGCCTAAGGGAGACCAGCGACCCCAAAGACATAAGAACAACAGTAGCAACATGACGGGCATAGTGCCAGTGATTGGAGGTGGCCGCCTTAAGTCCCAGAGTAGACCTGGCGAGGGTGTCATCTGTCTCCCCTTCAAACCGCATGATACAGCTACAAACACCAGAGGAGCCAAATGGCTGAATAGGAGCCTATTGTCCATTGCTCTCAAGCACCATCTACTGGATTGCAGCCCAAACTACAACACACACAAAAAAATCACTTTACTAATTCTCCCTCCTACAAAACCAAGAACATGAATTCTACCACAAAGACCCTGTACAGAGTCTTAATTCCCTGAAAACGTCCACAAATGAAGCCAACAGACTATACGCAATTTACACCACAATTAAAAGAATACCAGCCCTCCAAATGAGAAAAAATCAGCATAAGAACTTTAGCAATGGCAGGGTGCAGTGGCTCACGCCTGTAATCCCAACACTTTGGGAGGCCGAGGCGGGTGGATCACCTGAGGTCAGGAATTCGAGGCCCAGCCTGGCCAACATGGTGAAACCCCATCTCTACCAAAAATACAAAAAATTAGCCGGCTTTGTGACAGGTGCCTGTAATCCCAGCTACTCAGGAGGCTGAGGCAGGAGCATCACTTGAACCCGGGAGTCGGAGGTTGCAGTGAGCCGAGATCGCGTTATTGCACTCCAGCCCGGGTGACAAGAGTGAAACTCCGTCTCAAAAAAAAAAAAAAAATACCCAATTGAACTTCTTGAGTGGAAAAATTTCAGAATACAATCAGAAGTATCAGCAGAATAGACCAAGCTGAGGAAAGAATCTCAGAGCTCAAAGACCGGTTCTTCGAATCAACTCAGACAAAAATTAAGAAAAATGAATAAAACCTCCAGAAATTTGAAATTATGTAAAGAGACCAAATCTACAACTCATTGGCATTCCTGAGGCAGAAGGAGAGATAATAAGCAACTTGGAAAATATATTTGAGAATATAGTCCATGAAAATTTTCATAATCTTGTAAGAGAGTTCAGCATGCAAATCCAAGAAATACAGAGAACCAGAATCTCTGAGATGGAGCCAAAGCAGTGTTAAGAGAAACGTTTATAGCCCTAAATGCCTTCATAAAGACATTAGAAACATCTGAAATTAACAATCTAACTTTTCACCTAAAGGAACTATGGAAAAAAAAGAACAAACCAACTCCAAAGCTAGCAGAGGAAAAGAAATAACTAAAATTAGAGAAGACCTTAATGAAATTGAGATGCAAAAATCCATACAAAAGATCAGTGAAACCAAGAGTTGGTTCTTTGAAAAAATAATTCAAATTGATAGACCCCTAGCTAGATTAACAAAGAAAAAGAAAGAGTAAATCCAAATAAGCACAATGAGAAATGACAAAGATGATATTACAACTGATCCCACAGAAATACAAAAGATCCTCAGAGACTACTATGAACAAGTTTATGCACACGAATCAATAATAGAAAATCTAGAAGAAATGGATAAATTCCTGGAAGTGCACAGTCTCCCAAAATCGAATCAGGAAGGGATTGAAATCCGAATAGACCATTATCTATTTTTGAAATTCAATTAGCAACAAAGAACGTACCAACCAAAAAAAGCCCTGGGCCAGATGGATGGATTCATAGTTAAATTCTACCACACCTACAAAGAACTGATACCCATCCTGCTGAAACTGTTCAAAAAATTAAAAATGAGCAGTTCCCTCATAACTCATTCTATGAAGCCAGCATCAGCTTGATACCAAATTCTGGCAAAGACACAATGAAGAAAGAAAACTTCAGACCCGTTTTCCTCATGAACATAGATGCAAAAATCCTTAGCTAAATACTAGCAAATCAAATCCAGCAGCACATCAAAAAGTTAATACACCATGATCAAGCAGGCGTTATTCCTGGAATGCAAGGCTGGGTCAACATCACCACATACAGAGCAAAAATCATATGATCACATCAGCAGATGTAGAAAAAGCCTTTGATAAAATCCAACATTCTTCCATGATAAAAACCCTCAACAGACTAGACATCAAAGGAACATACCTCAAAATAATAAGAGCTATCTATGACAAATCCAGAGCCAACCAGCGTCATACTGAATGGGCAAAAGCTTGAACTATTTTCCTTGAGAACTGGAACAAGACAAGAATGCCCACTTTCACCATTTCTATTCAACACAGCACTGAAAATTTTAGCCAGAGCGATCAGGCAAGAAAAATAAATGAAAGCCATCCAAATAGGAATAGAGGAAGTTAAAAGATCTATATTCACAGATGATAGAATTCTATACCTAGAAAACCGCATAGATTCAGTCAAGAGGCTCCAAGAAGATTTAATGGCTCCTAAATTTAATGGCTCCAAAACGCTATTGAAATCATTTAAATACATGATTTCAATAGCGTTTTGGGATACAAAATCAATGTACAAAATTCAGTAGCATGTCTATACACTACAAACATCCAAGCTGAGAGTGAATCAAGAACCCAATCCCACTCACAACTGCCACTAAGAAAATCAAATTCCTAGGAATACAACTAACCTAGAAGGTGAAAGAGCTGTATAAGGAAAACTACAAAACACTGTTGAAAGAAATCAGAGATGATGAAAATAAATGAAAAAACATCCCATGCTCATTGATTGGAAGAATTTATATTGTAAAAATTGTCATACTCCCCAAAGCAATTTACAGATTCAGTGTTATTCCTGCCAATCTACCAATGTCATTCTTCACAGAATTAAAAAAAAAGCTATTGTAAAATTCATATAGAACCAAAAAATAGCCGGAACAGCCAAAGCAATCCTAAGCAAAAGGAACAAAGCTGGAGGCATCACACTACCTGATTTTAAACCATACCATAAAGCTACAGAAACCAAAACAGCTTGGTGCAGGTACAAAAACAGACACATACCAATGGAACAGAATAGAAAATTCAGAAATAAAGCCACACACCTACAACAATCTGTTCTTTAACACAGTTGATAAAACCAAGCAAGGGGAAAAGGAATCCCTATTCAACAAATGGTACTGGGTTAACTGGCTAGCCATATTTAGAATTTTGAAGCTGTACCCCTACATTTCAACATATACAAAAATTAACTCAAATGGATTAAAGTTGTAAGTGTAAGACCTCAAACTATAAAAATCCTAGAAGAAAATTTAGGAAATACTCTTCTTGATGTTAGCCTTGGCAAGGAATTTTTGACTAAGTCCCCAAAAGCAATTGCAACAAAGCCAAAAGTAGACAAGTACAACCTAATTAAACATTGCTTCTGCACAGCAAAAGAAACAGATGATCTACAGAATGAGAGAAGATATTTGCAAACTGTGAATCTGACAAAGGCCTAGTATCCAGAATCTATAAGGAACTTAAACAAATCAAGAAGCGAAAAACAAATAACCCCATTAAAAAGTGAGCAAAGGATATCAAGAGACGCTTCTCAAAAGAAGACATACATGTGGCCAACAAACATATGAAAAAATGCTCAGCATCAGTAATCATCAGAGAAATGCAAATCAAAACCACAATGAGATGTCATCTCACACTAGTCAGGAAGGCTACTATTAAAAAGTCAAAAAAAATAACAGATCCTAGAGAGGTTGTGGAGAAAGGGGAACACTTACACACGGTTAATGGGAATATGAATTAGTTATTTCACTGTGGAAAGCAGTCTGAAGATTCCTCAAAGAACTTAAAACAGAGTCACCATTTGACCCAACAATCCCGTTACTGGGTATATATCTAAAAGAAAATAAATTATTCTACTAAAAAGACACATGCACTCATATGCTTATTTCTACACTATTCACAATAGTGAGGACATGAAATCAACCCAGGCTCCTATCAATGGTAGATTGGATAAAGGAAATGTGGTAGATATATACTATGGACTACTATATAGCCATAACAAAGAATGAAGTCATGTCCTTTTCAGCAATGTAGATAGAGCTGGGGGCCATGAATCATAAACAAATTAATGCAGAAACAGAAAACCAAATGCTACGTATTCTTACTTGTAAGTAGGAGTGAAGCATTCAGCACACATGGACATAAATATGAGAAAAATAGACACTATGCACTACTAGAGGGTGGGTTTAAAAACTACCTATTGGGCATTTTGCTCACCACCAGAATGTTGGGATTTGTCCTCCAAACCTCAGCATTATGCAATAGTCTGATATAACAATTCTGCACATGTAACCCCTGTATTTAAAATAAAAGTTGAAATAAAAAATTGATTAAGGTTTGTGTTGTGTTCTAGCATGTGATATATCCTGGAGAATTTTCAATGTGTGCTGGAGAAGAATGTTTACTGTTTTGCTTTTTGTGAAAAGTTCTGTATATGTCTGTTAGATATATTTAGTCTACAGTGTTAAGTCTGCTGTTTTTTAAATTGATGCTGTCTGGATGTTCTGTCTATTATTGAAAGTGGGGTACTGGAGTAGCCAACTATCGTTGTATTGCTGTCAATTTCTCCTTTCAGATTTGTCAATATTTGTTTTATATACTTAAGTGCTCTGATGTTGGCTGCACATATATTTATAATCACCATGTCTTCCTATTGAATTGACCCTTTTACCAGTATGTAATCATTGTATAATTATCATTATATCTTCTTTGTCTCTACAGACAGTTTTTGACTTAAAGTCTACTTTGTCTGATATAAATATAGCCACTCTTGCTTCCTTTTCATTACCATTTGCATGGAATATCTTTTTCCCTCCTTCCACTTTCAGCCCATGTGTGTCCTTGAATCTAAAGTGTGTTTCTTAGAGAGATTATTAATGAACACAGTGAAATAACTAATTTTTTCCAAACTTTTAAGCATAAATTATATATCAATAATTTTTAGAATTAGAAATCAGTTTCAACTTTTTATTAAAAGATCTGGATGTGGTACCATTTATATTTTTACTGGATATTAATAAGCTTTCAAGTACTTAACATATTTTTAAAAATAAATTTTAGTAATTCTTATTGTTTTTTCAGTCTGAATTATGAGGTTGTGGTAAGTTATGTAATTACACTTGAGATATATTGACTGTTTTAAATGAACAAATAACTTCCTATAATCCTTTGTTGGTAGCAGAGAGATACATAGGACGTATATAGAAATACCATAGACATAAATAAATGAAGGATAATGTGACATGAAGGTGTCAAAATGCATCCCAGCTGCCAACATGTTGATCCCTGTAATACATTACTACTTTAGGTTAAAATACAAAATACCTCTGATAATCCTAACTGTATCAAACTACTCTTAGCCAATGATGTTAACTAGAATGAATGTCTTAATACATGTGTTTGTTTACTCTCATATTGCCATCAAAATGGGGAGAGGATAGGACCTAGAGAGAGGCATTCAGGTAATAAGAAAGGCACTAATCTCTAGAGAAGTAGGAAAAAGAACAGGTGAATACAAGGTTCACCAAGGGAGGACATTGAAAGTAAAGTTTTGCATTTTGGCTAAAAGTTTGTGTGTGTTGATTAGGTGGGGGAAGTGGTAGAAGGTGGAATAAAGTTATACTCTGCAAGGTTTTGTTATCAGGGTGATGCTGGCCTCATAGAATGAGTTAGGGAGGAGTCCCTCCTTTTTAATTTTTTGGAACAGTTTCGGTAGAAATGGTACCAGCTCATCATTGTACATCTGGTAGAATTCAACTCTGAATCCATCTGGTCCTGGACTTTTTTTGGTTGGTAAGCTACTGATACTCCCTCGATTTCAGAACTTGTTATTGGTTTATTCAGGGATGGCATTCAATTTCTTCCTGGTTCAGTCTTGGGAGGGTGTATGTGTCCAGTAATTTATCCATTTCTTCTAGATATTTTATTTAAGTGAATAGAAGTGTTCATAATACTCTGTGATGTTTATTTGTATTTCTGGGGGTCAGTGCTGATATCCCCCTTGTCACTTCCAGTTGTGTTTATTTGAATCTTCTCTATTTTCTTCTTTATTAGTCTAGCTAGCAGTCTATTTTATTATTTTTTTCCAAAAAAATCAGCTCCTGGATTTGTTGATTTTTTGAAGGGCTTTTTATGTCTCTGTCTCCTTCATTTCAGTTCTGATATTGGTTATTTCTTGTCTCCAGCTAGCTTTGGGGTTTGTTTACTCTTGGTTCTCTTGTTTCTTTAGTTGTGATGTTAGGTTGCTAACTTGAGATCTTTCTAGCTTTTTGATGTAGGCATTTAGTGCTATAAATTCCTCTCTTAGCACTGCCTTAGCTGCATCCCAGAGATTCTGGTATGTTATATCTTTGTTCTCATTAGTTTCAAAGAACTTACTGATTTCTTCCTTAATTTCATTTTTTACCCCAAAGTCATTCAAGAGCAGGTTGTTCAATTTCCATGTAGTTGTATGGTTTTGAGTGACTTTCTTAATCTTGATTTCTAATTTGATTGCACTGAGGTCTGAGAGACTGTTATGATTTCAGTTCTTTTGCATTTGCTGAGGAGTGTTTTACTTCTGATTATGTGATTAATTTTAGAGTTGGTGCCATGTGGCAATGAGAAGAATGTATATTCTGTTTTTTTGGGTGGAGAGTTCTGTAGATATATATTTTATTAGTCCATTCTCAAACTGCTGTAAACATGCTACCTGAGACTGAGTAATTTATAAACAAAGGAGATTTAATTGACTCACAGTTCTGTGTGGCTGGGGAGGCCTCAGGAAACTTACAATCATGGAAGAAAGCAAAGTGGAAGGAAGGACATTCTTCACATGGCAACAGGAGAGAGAAGAGCGAGCAAAGAAGAAACTCACCAAACACTTATAAAACTATCAGATCTCATGAAAACTCACTATCATGAGAACAGCATGGGAGAAACAACTCCCATGATCCAACAAACTCCCATCAGCTTCTTTCCTCAACACCTGGGGATTATAATTCAAGATGAGATTTGGGTGGAGACCCAAAGCCAAACCATATCATCTATCAAGTCCACTTGATCCAGAGCTGAGTTCGGGTCCTAAATTTCTTTGTTTATTGTCAGTGGGGTGTTAAAGTCTTCCATTATTATTTTGTGGTAGTCTGTTTCTCTTGGAAGGTTTCTAAGAACTTGCTTTATGAATCTGGTTGCTCCTGTATTGGATGCATATATATTTAGGATAGTTACCTTTTTGTTGTTGTTGTTGAATTGAACCCTTTACTATTACATAATACCTTTCTTTGTCTTTTTTGATCTTTGTTGGTTTAAAGTCTGTTTGTCAAAAACTAGGACTGCAACCCCTGCTTTTTGCTGTTTTCCTTTTGCTCTGGAAATATTCTTCCATCCCTTTATTTTGAGCCTAAGTGTGTCCTATCATGTGAGATGGGTCTCTAGAAGACAGCATATCATTGGGTGTTGGTTCTTTATTCAGCTTTCAGTTCTGTGTCTTTTAATTGGGACATTTAACTCATTTACATTTAAGGTTAATATTGTTATGTGTGGATTTGATCCTGTCATCGTGATGCTAATTGATTATTTTGCAGACTGGCTTATGTGGTTGCTTCATAGCATCACATGTCTGTGTACCTCAATGTGTTTTTGTAGTGGCTGGTAAAGGTTTTTCCTTTCCATAGTTAGTGCTTCCTTCAGGAGCTCTTATAAGGCAGGTCTGATGGTAACAACTTCCCTCTGCATTTGCTTGTCTGAAAGGGATCTTATTTCTCCTTCATTTATGAGGCTTAGTTTGGCCAGATATAAAATTCTGGGTTGGAAATTCTTTTCTTTAAGTATGTTTATTATTGGCCCTCAATCTCTTCTGGCTTGTAGGGTTTTCACTGAAAGGGCCACAGTGAGTCTGATGGGCTTCCCTTTTTAGGTGTCCTGGCTTTTCTCTCAGACTGTCCCTAACATTTTTTTCTTCTATTTTGACCTTAGAGAATCTGATGATTATGTGTCTTGGGGATGATCTCATGGAGTATCTTACTGGGGTTCTCTGTATTTCCTAAATTTGAATGTTAGCCTGTCTAGCTAGGTTGAGGAGGTTCTCCTGGATGATGTACTGAAAATATGTTTTCCAAATTTCTTCCATTTTCCCCATCTCTTTCATGTACCCTAATCAGTTGTAGATTCAATTTGTTTTACATAATTCCATATTTCTTGTAGGCTTTGTTTATTCCTTTTCATTCTTTTCTCTCCATTCTTGTCTTCCCGTCTTATTTCAGAAATATGGTCTTCAAGCTCTGATATTCTTTCCTCTGCTTGGTCGATTCTGCTATTAATATTTGTGATTACATTGTGAAGTTCTTGTAGTGTGTTTCTCAGCTCTATCAGGTAGATTATGTTCCTCTCTCTACTGGCTATTTTGATTGTTAGCTCCTGCATTGTTTTGTCATGTTTCTTAGCTTCTTTGCATTGGGTTACAATATGGTCCTTTAGCTCAGCAAAGTATTTCCTTATCCACATTCTGATGCCTGCTTCTGCCTTTTTAGCCATCTCAGCCTCAACCCATTTCTGAACCCTTGCTGGAGAGGTGTTGTGGTCATTTAGAGGAAAGGGACAACTCTGGCTTTTCAAGTTTTCAGCATTTTGCCTGATCCTTTCTCATATTTTTGGCTTATCTACCTTCAATCTTTGAGGTTGCTGATCTTTGGGTGAGGTTTTTGTGTTTGTCATTGTTGTTCATTTGTTTTTGTTTTAATACTCTTCTGTGGGGCTGCTATGGTTTTCTGAGAGTCCCCTCCAGACCCTAGTCACCTCAGTTTTTCCATTACCTGGAGGTATCATTAGTGAAGGATGTGAAACAGCAAAGTTGGCAGCCTGCCCCTTCCGCTGGAAGCTCTGTCCCATAGGGGTATTGACCTATTGCTGGCCTGAACATGCCTGTAGGAGGTGGCTGGAGATCCCAGTTGGAAGGTCTCATCTAGTCAGGAGGAACAGGATTAGGACCTGCTTAAAGGAGCAGTCTGGCTGCATTTTGGTAGAGCAGCTGTGCAGTGTTGAGGATCCCTTCAGCTTCTGATCAGTTTGGGCTCTCCAAGGCCACATGATGGACTGGCTGAGATGCTGAAACAGCAAAGGAGGTGGTCTGCCCTGCACTCCCGGGCACTCTGTCCCAAGGAGAAATTAGATCTCTGTTAGCTGTAGAACATGGGTTGGGGTGGTTGGGGGCCTTGGCTGGGAGGACTCAGGAGGAATGGATCTGGGTAGCATTTATAGAAGCAGTCTGGCCACACCTTGACAAACAGCTGATGAACCACCTCTGCCCCGGGTTGGCTTGGACTTCCAAAGCCTGCAGGCTGAAACAGCAGAGCTGCCAAAGATGGCCACTAGCTTCTCCCCTCAGGCACTTGGTACCAGGGAGAAATCAGAACTGTGTCTGTAGAATACAGGTGGGGATAGCTGGAGGTTATCCCAGCTGGGAGGACCCACCCCATAAGGAAGAGTGGATTGGGGTCCCATTTAAAGAAGCGGTCTGGCCATGCCTTGACAAAGCAGCTGTGCTGTGCTGGGTAACCACTTCTGCCCTGGTTGGCTTGGACTCTCCAAAGCCCACAGGCTAGAACGGCTGAGTGGTCCAAACAACCAAGGTTGTGGCCTGCCCCTCTCCCTGGACACTCCATTCACAGAGAGATCAGAGCTCCATCTGTAGAATATGGGCAGGTGGGGTAGCTGAAGGCCGTGGCTGGGAGGCCCCACTCAGTGAGAAGGAATGGATCAGGGATCCACTCAAAGAAGCAGTTTAGCCACATTCTGGCAAAGCAGCTGTGCTGTGCTGGGGGGACCCTTTCTCATCTGGACCATTTGGACTCTCCAAAGCCCACAGGCTGGAATGGCTGAGTTGGCAAAACAGCAGAGATGGCAGCCTGCCTCTACCCCCAGGCACTCTGTCCCATCTCAGGCAGGCCTCACCCTGTTGCCGGTGGCTGGCTGGAATTCCAAGCCAGTGGGTCTTATCATGTGAGGTGTGGTAGAAGTGGGGCCTGCAGACTGATGCTGCTTGGCCTCCTGGATTCAGTCTCTTTCCTAGGGGCATGTATGGACCTCCCACTTTGCCAGGGATCCTGGGGCTGGAGTATGTAAAGCCCCTGGCTCTCTGTGCATACCTGAGCAGCTGATTTGCTGAGACTCCACACAGCTCTGTGTGTTAGACCCAAGGCCCTGGTGGCATGGACTCATGAGGGTATCTCCTGATCTGAGGGTTGCAAAGATCCATGGGAGAATTGTGGCTTCCCAGGCTTGCACATTCTCTCACAGCTTCCATTCACTGGGAGTGGGGGTCCTTTGGCTCTGTATCACTCCCTGGTGGGCTGTCACCCCCCCCCCCCGTTTTTCTTCATTCTCCATGGGTTGAGTTGTTTTCCTGGTCAGTCCTGATGTGAATACCTGGATATCTCAGTTGAAGGTGCTGTATTCACTCGCCTCTTCTGTTTCTCTCTGTGAGAGCCACACACCACTGCTTCCACTTGGCCATTTTGACCCCCTCCAAATTATAACTTTCAAATCTACCAGTGTTGTATTGTTGCCATCAAGGATGTTTTTCTTTTAAGTGACTGCTTAATACTAATTCCACGTCATGTAGTGATTTCTGAAATTGTGATAAAGATACAAAACATCCGCTGCGTTTTGCAGAAAATTGTGCCTCAGGGGCAAACCAGGTTTAGATGTAATCAAAGTTCGTCCTTTGGATCCTTATTTTGCCACGGACCCACTGTGTGACTTGAATTAAACCCATTCTTTGTATTCATAATTTACTGAAGAAGCAGACTAATTTGGTCCCACTTGACAAACAAGGTTGTTATTTGTGAGTGATTTCTATTATCTAATACAAATTTAGCACACAGAGAAATTAATTAATGAAATAAAACATTTACTTAAGTCATAAAAAGTGAAATAAAGAATTGAGAAAATTATCTGCAATAATTCAGACCTAGAGTAACTTTCACCTAAATTTTGAAATAATGGAAAAAAATATTATGTGAACTTTTTGTTTTGCTTACATTTTCTGTTCAATTGCTTTATCTGCTGTGTGTATAAGGAAACCATCCACTCATCCATCTTCTATTCTATAAATGTTTATTGAACACCTTGTCTGGCTAAGAACTGGAAATATGTGGTGAGATGAATAATACCATCCCTCCAGAAACTTGTCGTATTGCAGAACTCTTAGTCTCTTAGTAACTGGTTTTATTACTTTGTAAAATATAAATATAATACAGATAAATTTAAGCAGTTTTAAGGCCCACGCTTGAGATGTTAACCATCAAGAACAAAACCAGATCAATTGCCAAATATTCTGAAAAGCAATAAAATATTCACTTGAGTCTCTTGAAGCATGCCAAGTGGGATTGAAATAATAAATCTCAGCTAAATCTCCCACTCCCACCACTTCTCACACGAATGAACTCCGTCCCTTAAATCTCTGAGCTCCCTCTCTCTGAATGCCCTAAAAATTTCTTCAGCTTTTGATTTCTCCCTTCCATATCTCCATATTCTTTTTCCCAGTAACTCTGACTTGTCAGAGTTCCTCAGTTCTTCCCTTGCTCACTCCATTGACTTGGGCCAAAAAAAGACATGTCATAGAGATAGAATCTTCCTTTAGTAAGGGACACACACATCCTTTTTCTCCCATACCATCACCTCCCCACATACTTTGTTTTCTGTAGCATGAAACTTGCGAAAGAGTATTTGAGTTAGATTTCTAGGATATCTGAAAATCTGAGAAAAATATATTGTCAAATCTAAAACATCAGTTAGTTTATTGTTCCAGTCACTTAATATTAATGAATTGAATATAATAATTTTCTTTTGGTTTAGACCTTCATAACCTTGGCCCAAAGCAGTATGCCTAGGCTAAACCATTTTGCAGTTGTGGAACAGCCAAGTAGGCTATGATATATGTATTATGATTGTTTCATAAACAAATTTATTTTTAAATAACTTTTATATTTTTAATTACTATGAGTACGTAATAGGTGTATATACGCATGGGGTACATGTATTCTGATAAAGGCATATCATGTATAATAATCACATCATGGGAATTGGGGTATATATCATCTCAAGCATTTACCATTTCTTTGTATTAGGGACATTCCAATTCAACTCTTTTAGTTATTAAAAAACGTACAATAATTATTGTTCACTATAGTCACCTTATTATGCTATCAAACACTAAATCTTATTCATTCTATTTAACTATATTTTTGGACCCATTAACCATCCCCACTTTTTTTTCTCCTGCCTCCCTCTACTCTTCCTAGCCACTGGTAAGCATCATTCTAGTCTCTATCTGCGTGAGATCAATTGTTTTAATTTTTATCTTTCACATATGAGTGAGAACATGAGAAATTTGTCTTTCTTTGCCTCATTTATTTTGCTTAACATAATGTTCTCCAGTTCTACCATGTTGTTGCAAATGACAGGACTGTATTTTATTTAATGGCTGAATAGTATTCCATAGTATATATGTACTACAGTTTCTTTACCCATTCATCTGTTGATGTACACATAGCTTGATTCCAAATCTTGGCTATTGTGAATAGTGCTACAAAAAACATGGGGGTGCAGATATCGCTTTGACATACTTGTTTCCTTTTTTCTCTCTTTCTTTCTTTCTCTCTCTCTCTCTTTCTTTCTTCTCTCTCTCTCTTTTTTTTTTTGACAGTCTTGTCTGTCACCCAGGTTGGAGTGCAGTGGCACATCTCGGCTCACTGCAACCTCTGTCTCCTGGGTTCAAGCGATTCTCCTGCCTCAGCCTCCCAAGTAGCTGGAATTACAGGCACCTGCCACCATGCCCGGCTAATTTTTTTATATTTTAGTAGAGGCGAGGTTTCACTATGTTTGTCAGGCTGGTCTCGAACTCCTGACCTCAGGTGATCTGCCTGTCTCGGCCTCCCAAAGTGGTGGGATTACAGGCATGCACCACCATGGCTGGCCTCCTTTCTTTTTAATTTTCTTTTTAATATGTACTTAGCAGTGAGCTTGCTGGAAATGTTAATACTGTTCACAGTTTTTTTGAGGAACCTCTTTATTGTTCTCCATAGTGGCTGTACTTTTCCATTTCCACCAACAGTGTACAAGGGTTCCCCTTTCTTCACATCCTTTTCAGCATTCATTATTGGCTGTCTTTTGGATGAAAGTGATTTTAACTGGGATAAAAAAATCTCTTATTTTAGTTCTGATCTGCATTTCTGAAGACTGATCATTGATCACTGATGATCAATGATGTTGAGCATTTAAAAAATATACCTGGTTGTGAGTGAATAAACTGTGGTATATGTATATATGATGGCATACTACTCAGCCACAAGATGGAATGAATTAATGGCATTTGCAGCAACCTGGATGGGGTTGGAGACTATTATTTGAAGTGAAGTAACTCAGGAATGGAGAACCAAACATCATATGTTCTCACTCATAACTGGGAGCTAAGGTATAAGAATGATACAAGTGGGTGATATAATGATATAATGATCATAATTATAATGATATAAGTGGATGCAAAGGCATAAGAATGACATAATGAACTTTGGGGATTCTGGGTAAAAGGGTGAAACGGGGATGAGGGATAAAAGACTACAAATAGGGTTGAGTGTATACTGCTCAGGAGATGGGTGCACCAAAATCTCACAAATCACCGCTAAAGAACTTACTCATCTAACCAAATACCATCTGTTCCCCAAAAACCTATGGAAATTAAAAATTAAAAAAAAAACTGGTTGCCATTTATATGTCTTCTTTTAAGAAATTTCTATTTATATCTTTGCCCATTTTAAAATCAGATTATTAGTTTTTTCCTATAGAGTTGTTTGAGCTCTTTATGTATTCTGGTTATTAATCCCTTGTCAGGTGAGTAGTTTGCAAATATTTTCTCTCATTCTGTGTTGTCTCTTCACTTTGTTGATATTTGTCCTTTGCTGTGCAGAAGCTTTTTAGCTTGATGTGATCTCATTTGTCCATTTTTGCTTTGGTTGCCTGTGCTTCTGAGGTTTTACTCAAAAACTTTTTGCCCAGTCAAATGTCCTAGATAAATTTCCCAATGTTTTATTCTAGTAGTTTCATAGTTTCAGGGCTTATATTTCTCTTTAATCTATTTCAATTTGATTTTGGTATATGGCAAGACATAGGTGTCTAGTTTCATTATTCTGCATATAGATAGCCAGTGTTCCAAGGACCATTGATAGAAAACACTGTTTTACCCCAATATATGTTCTTGGCACTTTTGTTGAAAATGAGCACACTGTAAATGTGTGGATTTATTTCTAGGCTCTCTATTCTGTTCCATTTGTCTCACAAAATGCCAGTACCATGCTGTTTTGACTACTATGGCTCTGTAGTATAATTTGAAGTCAGGTAATGTGATTCATCCAATTTTATACTTTTTGCTCAGAATGGCTCTGGCTATTCTGGGCTTTTTGTGGTTTCATATAAATTTTAGTTTTATTTTATCTATTTCTGTTAGGAATTTCATTGGTATTTTGATAGAGATTGCAGTGAATCTATAGATTGCTTTGGGAAGTATGGATATTTTAACAATATTAATTTTTCTAATCTATAAACATGGAATATCTGCATATTTTTGTGTATTCTTTAATTTCTTTATTCAAGTTTTATAGTTTTCATTGTAGAGATTTTTCACTTCCTTGGTTAAGTTTATTCTTAAGAATTTGATTTTATTTGTAGCTAATGTAAATGGCATTACTTTTTGGATTTCTTTTTTTAATAGTTCACTGTTGCCATATAGAAATGCTACTGATTTTTGTATGTTGATTTTGTATTCTCCAACTTTACCAGATTTGTTTATCACTTCTAATAGTTTTTTGGTGGTCTTTAGGTTTTTCTAGATAAAGATCCTGTCAGCTGAAAACAAGGATAATTTCACTTCTTCTATTTCAATTTGGATGTCTTTTTTTTCTTTCTCCTCTCCAATTGCTATAGCTAGGACTTTCAGTACAATGCTGAATAACAGTGGTGATAGAGGGCATCCTTGTCTTGTTTCAGATCTTAGAAAAAAGGCTTTTAGTTTTTCCCCATTCAGTATGTGGGTCTGTCATATATGGCTTTTATTGTGTTGAGGTATGTTTCTTTTATAACAAGTTTTTTTTGACAGTTTTTATCATGAAGGATTGTTGGATTTTATCAAATGCTTTTTCAGCATTAGTTAAGATAATCATATGGTTTTTGTCCTTCATACTGTTGATGTGAAGTACCACATTTGTTGATTTGTGTATGTTGAACCATTTTTGCATTCCTGGAATAAATCCCACTTGGTTATGATGACTGGTCCTTTTACTGTGTTGATGAATTTGGTTTACTAGTATTTTGTTGAGAATATTTGCATCTATGTTCATCAGGGATGCTGATCTATAGTTCTCTTTTTTTTTAAATGTGTCTTTGTCTGGTTTTGGTATCAGGGTAATACTAGCCTCGTTGAATAAATTTGGAATGATTACCTCTTCTTCAGTATTTTGGAATAGTTTGAGTAGAATTTGTATTAGTCTTTCCAATAAATGTTTGGCAAAACATGTATTATGACTTCAATCTCATTACTTGTTATTAGCCTGTTCAGGTATTGGATTTCTTTATGGTTCAATCTTAGTCTATGTACATATACATAGACATATGCAACATATATGTATGTGTCTCCTTTTTCATCTTTGATTTTATTTATTTGGGTCTTCTTTTTTTCTAAGACTGGCTAAAGTGTTTTATTGTGTTTATCTTTTTTAAAATCAACTTTTTGTTTCATTGATCTTTTGTATTTTTTCAGTATCATTTATTTCTGCTCTCATCTTTATTATTTCTTTTTTTCTACTAATTTTGAGTTCGCTTTGCTTTGTTGTTGTTGTTTTTTATTTCTTCAAGATACATTGTTAGGTTGTTTATTTGATGTTTCCTACTTTTTAATGTAGGTGTTTATTGATATAAACTGTCCTCTTACTACGCTTCTGCTGTATCTTATAGGTTTTGGTATGCTGCATTTCTATTTTCATTTGTTCCAAGAAATTTTTAAATTTTCTTCTTAATTTCTTCATTGACCCACTGGTCATTCAAGAGCATATTGTTTACTTTCCATGTGTTTGTATAGTTTCCATAATTCCTGATATGGTTTGGCTCTGTGTCCCCATCCAAATCTCATCTTGAATTGTAATCCCCATGTGTCAAGGGGAGAGACCTGTAATCCCCACATGTCAAGGGAGGGACCTGGTGGGAAACGATTGGATCATGGGGGCAATTTCCCCTATGCTGTTGTTGTGGTAGTGAGTGAGTTCTCACAAGATCTGATTGATTTTATAAGTGTGTGACAGTTCCTTCTTCACTTGCTCACACTCTCTCTCCTGCTGCCTTTGAAGAAGATGCCTGCTTTCCCTTTTGTCATGATTGTGTTTCCAAATTTATAAAGAAAATTTGTCACTAGGAATTGACAAAACTGTAAGTCAATTAAATATCCTTTCTTTATCAATTACCCAGTCCTGGATAGTGTCTTTATAGCAGTGTGAGAATGAACTAATACAGTAAATTGGCACTGAGGTAGTGGGCACTGCTATGAAGATACTTGAAAATGTTAAGAAAGTGTGGCAGATATACACCATGGAATACTATGCAGCCATAAAAAATGATGAGTTCATGTCCTTTGTAGGGACATGGATGAAGCTGGAAACTATCATTCTCAGCAAACTATCACAAGGATAAAAAACCAAACACCGCATGTTCTCACTCATAGGTGGGAATTGAACAATGAGAACACATGGACACAGGAAGGGGAACATCACACACCGGGGACTGTTGTGGGGTGGCGGGAGGGATAGCATTAGGAGATATACCTAATGCTAAATGACGAGTTAATGGGTACAGCACACCAACATGGCACATGTATACATATGTAACAAACCTGCACGTTGTGCACATGTACCCTAAAACTTAAAGTATAATAATAATAATAATAATAATAATAAAAGAAAATGTGGAAGTGACTTTGGAACTGGGTAACAGGCAGAGGTTGGAACAGTTTGGATGGCTCAGAAGCAGACAGGAAGATGTGGGAAAGTTTGGAGCTTCTTAAAGACCTGTTGAATGGTTTTGACCAAAATGCTGATAGTGATACGAACAATGAAGTCCAGGCTGAGTGGTCTCAGATGGAGATGAAGAATTTCTTGGAAACTAGAGTGAAAGTCACTTATGCTATGCTTTAGTAGAGTGACTTGTGGCATTTTGCCCCTGCCCTAGAAATCTGTGGAACTTTGAACAACTTGAGTGAGATGATTTAGGGTATCTGGAGGAAGACATTTCTAAGTAGCAAAGTATTCAAGACGTGACCTGGATTATTCTGAAAGTATTCAGTTGTACATATTCACAGAGAAATAGTTTGAAATTGGAATTTACGTTTAAAAGGGAAGCAGAGCATAAAAGTTTGGAAAATTTGCAGCCTGATGATGAGATAGAAAAGAAAAACCTATATTCTGGGGAGAAATTTAAGCCAGCTGCAGAAATTTGCATAAGTAATGAGAAATTGAATGTTAATTGCCAAGACAATGGGGAGAATGTCTTCAGGCCATCAGAGAGCTGGAGGCATAGGAGGAAAAAACTGACCTGGAGGTATAGGAGGAAAAAATAGTTTCATAATCCAGGCCTAGGCCCTTGATGCGTAGTGCAACCTTGGGGCTTGGTGCCCTTCATCCCAGCTGTGGCTAAAAGGGGCCAAGGTACTGCTCTGGCCGTTGCTTCAGAGGGTGCTCTCTCTCCCTCTCTCTCTCTCCTGCTGCCTTTGAAGAAGATGCCTGCTTTCCCTTTTGTCATGATTGTGTTTCCTAATTTATAAAGAAATTCAACCTTTTGTTGAACTGACTGCTTTATCATTATGTAATAAGCTTCTCTGTCTCACAATTTTCTTTGTGAAATCTATTTTGTCTGATATAAACATAGATAACCCTGCTCTTTTTTGGTTTCTGTTGGCATGAAATATCTTTTTTTATTTCTTTATTTCAATCTGTGTGTCTTGGTAGGCAAACTATGTTTCTTGTAGGCTATAGATTATTGGGTCTTTTTTTAAAAAAATTATCCAGCCACTCTATGTCTTTGATTGGTTAGTTTAGTCCATTTACATTCAGTGTTGTTATTGATAAGTAAGGAATTACTCCTCTCATTTTGTTATTTGTTTTCTGGTTATTTTATGGTCTTCTCCTCCTTTTTGTCTTTCTTTTAGTGAATATGATTTTCTCAGGTGGTATATTTTGATATCTCAAACTTATAGGACATGTCCTATAAGAAATGCTAAAGAGAGTTTATCAGTCTGAAAGAAAATTATGTTAATGAGCAATAAGAAATTATCTGAAGGTGCAAAGCTCACTGGTAATCGGAATTATGGAGACAAAAATAGAATATTCTAGCACTTTGAATATGTCATGCCATTCTTTCCTGGACCATAAGTTTTCTGCTGAGAAGTCTGCTGCCAGATATATTGAAGCTCATTTGTATGTTATTTGTTTCTTTCTGTTGCTACTTTTAGGATCCTTTCTTTTTTTTTTATTTTGAATGTTTTACATCTTTTTTTATTTTTTAAATTATTATTATTATACTTTAAGTTTTAGGGTACATGTGCACAATGTGCAGGTTAGTTACATATGTATACATGTGCCATGCTGGTGTGCTGCACCCATTAAGTCATCATTTAGCATTAGGCATATCTCCTTAAGCTATCCCTCGTCCCTCCCCCCATCCCACAACAGTCACCAGAGTGTGATGTTCCCCTTCCTGTGTCCATGTGTTCTCATTGTTCAGTTCCCACCTATGAGTGAGGATATGCGGTGTTTGGTTTTTTGTTTTTGCGATAGTTTACTGAGAATGATGATTTCCAATTTCATCCATGTCCCTACAAAGGACATGAACTCATCATTTTTTATGGCTGCATAGTATTCCATGGTGTATATGTGCCACATTTTCTTAATCCAGTCTATCGTTGTTGGACATTTGGGTTGGTTCCAAGTCTTTGCTATTGCCAATAGTGCCACAATAAACATATGTGTGCATGTGTCTTTATAGCAGCATGATTTATAGTCCTTTGGGTATATACCCAGTAATGGGATGGCTGGGTCAAATGGTATTTCTAGTTCTAGATCCCTGAGGAATTGCCACACTGACTTCCACAATGGTTGAACTAGTTTACAGTCCCACCAACAGTGTAAAAGTGTTCCTATTTCTCCACATCCTCTCCAGCACCTTTTGTTTCCTGACTTTTTAATGATTGCCATTCTAACTGCCATTCTAACTGGTGTGAGATGGTATCTCATTGTGGTTTTGATTTGCATTTCTCTGATGGCCAGTGATGGTGAGCATTTTTTCATGTGTTTTTTGGCTGCATAAATGTCTTCTTTTGAGAAGTGTCTGTTCATGTGCTTCGCCCACTTGTTGATGGGGTTGTTTGTTTTTTTCTTGTAAATTTGTTTGAGTTCATTGTAGATTCTGGATATTAGCCCGTTGTCAGAAGAGTAGGTTGCGAGAATTTTGTAGGTTGCCTGTTCACCGTGATGGTAGTTTCTTTTGCTGTGCAGAAGCTCTTTAGTTTAATTAGATCCCATTTGTCAATTTTGGCTTTTGTTGCCATTGCTTTTGGTGTTTTAGACATGAAGTCCTTGCCCATGCCTGTGTCCTGAATGGTAATGCCTTGGTTTTCTTCTAGGGTTTTTATGGTTTTAGGTCTAACATGTAAGTCTGTAATCCATCTTGAATTAATTTTTGTATAAGGTGTAAGGAAGGGATCCAGTTTCAGCTTTCTACATATGGCTAGCCAGTTTTCCCAGCACCATTTACTAAATAGGGAATCCTTTCCCCATTGCTTGTTTTTCTCAGCTTTGTCAAAGATCAGATAGTTGTAGATATGCGGCATTATTTCTGAGGGCTCTGTTCTGTTCCATTGATCTATATCTCTGTTTTGGTACCAGTACCATGCTGTTTTGGTTACTGTAGCCTTGTAGTATAGTTTGAAGTCAGGTAGTGTGATGCCTCCAGCTTTGTTCTTTTGGCTTGGGATTGACTTGGCGATGCGGGCTCTTTTTTGGTTCCATATGAACTTTAAAGTAGCTTTTTCCAATTCTGTGAAGAAAGTCATTGGTAGCTTGATGGGGATGGCATTGAATCTATAAATTACCTTGGGCAGTATGGCCATTTTCACAATATTGATTCTACCTACCCATGAACATGGAATGTTCTTCCATTTCTTTGTATCCTCTTTTATTTCACTGAGCAGTGGTTTGTAATTCTCCTTGAAGAAGTCCTTCACATTCCTTGTCAGTTGGATTCCTAAGTATTTTATTCTCTTTGAAGCAATTGTGAATGGGAGTTCACTCATGATTTGGCTCTCTGTTTGTCTGTTATTGGTGTATAAGAATGCTTGTGATTTTTGTACATTGATTTTGTATCCTGAGACTTTGCTGAAGTTGCTTATCAGCTTAAGGAGATTTCGGGCTGAGACCATGGGGTTTTCTAGATATACAGTCATGTCATCTGCAAACAGGGACAATTTGACTTCCTCTTTTCCTAATTGAATACCCTTTCTTTCCTTCTCCTGCCTAATTGTCCTGGCCAGAACTTCCAACACTGTGTTGAATAGGAGTGGTGAGAGAGGGCATCCCTGTCTTGTGCCAGTTTTCAAAGGGAATGCTTCCAGTTTTTGCCCATTCAGTATGATATTGGCTATGGGTTTGTCATAGATAGCTCTTATTATTTTGAGATACGTCCCATCAATACCTAATTGATTGAGAGTTTTTACCATGAAGGGTTGTTGAATTTTGTCAAAGGCCTTTTCTGCATCTATTGAGATAATCATGTGGTTTTTGTCTTTGGTTCTGTTTATATGCTGGATTCCATTTATTGATTGGCATATATTGAACCAGCCTTGCATCCCAGGGATGAAGTCCACTTGATCATGGTGGATAAGCTTTTTGATGTGCTGCTGAATTCGGTTTGCCAGAATTTTACTGAGGATTTTTGCATCAATGTTCATCAAGGATATTGGTCTAAAATTCTCTTTTTTGGTTGTGTCTCTGCCCGGCTTTGGTATCAGGATGATGCTGGCCTCATAAAATGAGTTAGGGAGGATTCCCTCTTTTTGTATTGATTGGAATAGTTTCAGAAGGAATGGTACCAGTTCCTCCTTGTACCTCTGGTAGAATTCAGCTGTGAATCCATCTGGTCCTGGACTCTTTTTGGTTGGTAAGCTATTGATTATTGCCACAATTTCAGAGCCTGTTATTGGTCTATTCAGAGATTCAACTTCTTCCTGGTTTAGTGTTGGGAGGGTGTATGTGTCGAGGAATTTATCCATTTCTTCTAGATTTTCTAGTTTATTTGCATAGAGGTGTTTGTAGTATTCTCTGATGGTAGTTTGTATTTCTGTGGGATCAGTGGTGATATCCCCTTTATCATTTTGTATTGCGTCTATTTGATTCTTTTCTCTTTTCTTCTTTATTAGTCTTGCTAGCGGTCTATCAATTTTGTTGATCCTTTCAAAAAACCAGCTCCTGGATTCATTAATTTTTTGAAGGGTTTTTTGTGTCTCTATTTCCTTCAGTTCTGGTCTGATTTTAGTTATTTCTTGCCTTCTGCTAGCTTTTGAGTGTGTTTGCTCTTGGTTTTCTAGTTCTTTCAATTGTGATGTTAGGCTGTCAATTTTGGATCTTTCCTGCTTTCTCTTGTGGGCATTTAGTGCTATAAATTTCCCTCTACACACTGCTTTGAATGTGTCCCAGAGATTCTGGTATGTTGTGTCTTTCTTCTTATTGGTTTCAAAGAACATCTTTATTTCTGCCTTCATTTCCTTATGTACCCAGTAGTCATTCAGGAGCAGGTTGTTCAGTTTCCAGGTATTTGAGCGGTTTTGAGTGAGTTTCTTAATCCTGAGTTCTAGTTTGATTGCACTGTGGTCTGAGAGACAGTTTGTTATAATTTCTGTTCTTTTACATTTGCTGAGGAGAGCTTTACTTCCAAGTATGTGGTCAATTTTGGAATAGATGTGGTGTGGTGCTGAAAAAAATGTATATTCTGTTGATTTGGGGTGGGGAGTTCTGTAGATGTCTATTAGGTGTGCTTGGTGCAGAGCTGAGTTCAATTCCTGGGTATCCTTGTTAACTTTCTGTCTCGTTGATCTGTCTAATGTTGAGAGTGGGGTGTTAAAGTCTCCCATTATTATTGTGTGGGAGTCTAAGTCTCTTTGTAGGTCACTCAGGACTTGCTTTATGAATCTGGGTGCTCCTGTATTGGGTGCATATATATTTAGGATAGTTAGCTCTTCTTGTTGAATTGATCCCTTTACCATTATGTAATGGCCTTGTTTGTCTCTTTTGATCTTTGTTGGTTTAAAGTCTGTTTTATCAGAGACTAGGGTTGCAACCCCCACCTTTTTTTGTTTTCCATTTGCTTGGTAGATCTTCCTCCATCCTTTTATTTTGAGCCTATGTATGTCTCTGCACGTGAGATGGGTTTCCTGAATACAGCACACTGATGAGTCTTGACTCTTTATCCAATTTGCCAGTCTGTGTCTTTTAATTGGAGCATTTAGTCCATTTACATTTACAGTTAATATTGTTATGTGTGAATTTGATCCTGTCATTATGATGTTAGCTGGTTATTTTGCTCATTAGTCGATGCAGTTTCTTCCTAGCCTCGAAGGTCTTTACAATTTGGCATGATTTTGCAGTGGCTGGTACCGGTTGTTCCTTTCCATGTTTAGTGCTTCCTTCAGGAGCTCTTTTAGGGCAGGCCTGGTGGTGACAAAATCTCTCAGCATTTGCTTGTCTGTAAAGTATTTTATTTCTCCTCCACTTACGAAGCTTAGTTTGGCTGGATATGAAATTCTGGGTTGAAAATTCTTTTCTTTAAGAATGTTGCGTATTGGCCCCCACTCTCTTCTGGCTTGTAGAGTTTCTGCCGAGAGATCCGCTGTTAGTCTGATGGGCTTCCCTTTGTGGGTAACTCGACCTTTCTCTCTGGCTGCCCTTAACATTTTTTCCTTCATTTCAACTTTGGTGAATCAGACAATTATGTGTCTTGGGGTTGCTCTTCTCGAGGAGTATCTTTGTGGCGTTCTCTGTATTTCCTGAATCTGAATGTTGGCCTGCCTTGCTAGACTGGGTAAGTTCTCCTGGATAATATCCTGCAGAGTGTTTTCCAACTTGGTTGCATTCTCCCCGTCACTTTCAGGTACACCAATCAGACGTAGATTTGGTCTTTTCACATAGTCCCGTTATTCTTGGAGGCTTTGTTCATTTCCTTTTGTTCTTTTTTCTCTAAACTTCCTTTCTCGCTTCATTTCATTCATTTCATCTTCCATCACTGATACCCTTTCTTCCAGTTGATCGCATCGGCTCCTGAGGCTTCTGCATTCTTCACGTAGTTCTCGAGCCTTGGCTTTCAGCTCCATCAGCTCCTTTAAGCACTTCTCTGTATTGGTTATTCTAGTTATACATTCATCTAAATTTTTTTCAAAGTTTTCAACTTCTTTGCCTTTGGTTTGAATTTCCTCCTGTAGCTCAGAGTAGTTTGATCATCTGAAGCCTTCTTCTCTCAACTCGTCAAAGTCATTCTCCGTCCAGCTTTGTTCCATTGCTGGTGAGGAGCTGCTTTCCTTTGGAGGAGGAGAGGCGCTCTGCTTTTTAGAGTTTCCAGTTTTTCTGCTCTGTTTTTTCCCCATCTTTGTGGTTTTATCTACTTTTGGTCTTTGATGATGGTAATGTACAGATGGGTTTTTGACGTGGATGTCCTTTCTGTTTGTTAGTTTTACTTCTAACAGACAGGACCCTCAGCTGCAGGTCTGTTGGAGTTTGCTAGAGGTTCACTCCAGACCCTGTTTGCCTGGGTACCAGCAGCGGTGGCTGCAGAGCAGCGGATTTTCGTGAACCGCGAATGCTGCTGTCTGATTGTTCCTCTGGAAGTTTTGTCTCAGAGGAGTACCCGGCCAGCCATGTGAGGTGTCAGTCTGCCCCTACGGGAGAGTGCCTCCCAGTTAGGCTGCTTGGGGGTCAGGGGTCGGGGACCCACTTGAGGAGGCAGTCTGCCCGTTCTCAGATCTCCAGCTGTGTGCTGGGAGAACCACTGCTCTCTTCAAAGCTGTCAGACAGGGACATTTAAGTCTGCAGAGGTTACTGTTGTCTTTTTGTTTGTCTGTGCCCTGCCCCCAGAGGTGGAGCCTAAAGAGGCAGGCAGGCCTCCTTGAGCTGTGGTGGGCTCCACCCAGTTCGAGCTTCCCGGCTGCTTTGTTTACCTAAGCAAGCCTGGGCAATGGCGGGCGCCCCTCCCCCAGCCTCGCTGCCACCTTGCAGTTTGATCTCAGACTGCTGTGCTAGCAATCAGCGAGACTCCGTGGGCGTAGGACCCTCAGAGCCATGTGTGGGATATAATCTCCTGGTGCGCCGTTTTTTAAGCCTGTTGGAAAAGCGCAGTGTTCAGGTGGGAGTGACCTGATTTTCCAGGTGCTGTCTGCCACCCCTTTCTTTGATTAGGAAAGGGAACTCCCTGACCCCTTGTGCTTCCCGAGTGAGGCAATGCCTCACCCTGCTTTGGCTCGCGCATGGTGTGCTGCACCCACTGTCCTGCGCCCACTGTCTGGCACTCCCTAGTGAGATGAACCCGGTACCTCAGATGGAAATGCAGAAATCACCCGTCTTCTGCGTTGCTCATGCAGGGAGCTGTAGACCAGAGCTGTTTCTATTCGGCCATCTTGGCTCCAGCCAGGATCCTTTCTTATCCATGACTTTTGAGAGTTTGATTAGTAAATGCCTTGAAATAGTCTTCTTTGGGTTAAAATTGCTTGGTGTTCCATGACCTTGTAGCTGGATATCTTTCTCTAAGTTAGGAGAATTTTCTGTTGTTATTTATTTGAATACATTTCTACCCTGATCTGTCTCTCTAGTTTCTCTTTCAGGCCAATAACTATTGGATTTTCCTTTTGAAGTTATTTTTTAAATCCTGGAAATGTGTTTAATTCTTTTTTATTTGTTTCTCTTTTGTTTCCTCTCGCTGTGTATTTTCAAATAGACTGCCTGCAAGATCACTAATTCTTTCCTTTGCTTGACCATTTCTGCTGTTGAGAGGCCCTGATGCATTTTTAATTTGTCAGTTGAGTTTTCCAGCTCCAGAATTTCTGCTTGCATTTTTTTTGTTATTTCAATCTCTGTTAAATTCCGCTGATAGGATTCTAAATTCCTTCTCTTTGTTTTCTTGAAGCTCATTGAGCTTTCTCAGAATGGCTAGTTTGAATTCTCTGTCTGAAAGTCACATATCTCTGTCTCTCCATGATTGGTTGTTGGTGCCTTATTTAGTTCATTTGGTGAGGTCATGTTTTCCTGGATTTTTTAATGCTTTTGGATAATTGTCAATGTCTGGGTATTAAAGAGTTAGGTATTTAATCTTTGAAGTCTGGACTTCATCCTTCTTAAGAATGCTTTCCAGAAATTCAAAGGGAATTTTGTGTTGTGATCTAAGTCTTTGGTCACTGCAGGTCTGTCTGCAGTATGAAGTGCTCCAAGGCCAGGAATACTGTGGCTCTTGCAGACTCTTACACCTTGGGTTGCTTGGATACCATTGAGGAGAATTCCCCACATTACCAGGCAGTCTTTCATTCTTTTCATTCACTTTCCCCCAAAGAGAAAGAGTCTCTCTCTCCATGCTGGAGTGCCTGAAGTTGGGGGATAGGTGACCCAAGCACCCTCGTGGCCACTACAGCTGGGACTGCAGTGGGTCACACCTGAAGCCTGCACATTTCTGGGTCCTGCCCAAGGCCCATGGTGACTACTGCCTAGATCCTGCTGATTTTATTCAAAGCCTAAGAGCTCTTTAGTAATCCAGTAGTAAATCCTGCCAGTAATGGATCCTTTCCTTCCATGCAGGAGGCTCCCTTCTGGCCCAGGGTGAGTCTAGAAATGCTGTCCAGGAGCTAGGGCTTGGAATTGGGGGCTTCAGGAATCTGCTTGGTGCTTTAATGTGGCTGACCTGGTACCCAAGTTGCAAGACAAAGTTCTCTTTACTCTTCCCTCTCCTTTCTACAAGTGAAAGGAGTCTCTCCTGAGCTGCACTTCCTGGAGATGAGGTAGAGGTGATCCAAGCACTTCCTTGGCTAACACAACTGGTGTCTTGCTGGATTGCATGCATTCCAATTCCACTGGCTGTGAATCTAGTGCAGCAACTGAACTTTCCCAAGATTGCAGTCCTTGTAGCCACACTACCTTTCAAATGTATTCAAGACCTCAGAGCTCTTTAGTTAGTTGGTGTTGTAGCTAGCCAGAACTTGGATTCCTGCTGCTGTGACAGAGAATTCCCTTTAGCTGGTGCTAGTTTAAATGCTCCCTCTCTGGGCACTGACAGAATTCTTCCCTGTGTTGTGTTCTGCTGTGACAGGGCTATGCTGAGTTCCAGTGCAAAGTCCCAGAATCACTTCACTCTACTTCCCCTGTACACACAGATTCTCTTTTCATGCAGTGTGGTGCTGCTGGGAGATGTAGAAAAAGTGGTATAGTTAATGCAAGATTAATGCAAGACTTTCCTTCCTAACCTCTTCCGTGCCTCTTTCCTTGATATAATGTTAAAACCAGGCAATGTGATAACTCATCTGATTTTTGGTTCTTATGAAGGTGTTGTGTGGATGGTTGTTCAATATGGTGTTCCTCTTGGGGGACAGCTGTTGGAGGGTTCTATTCAGCCACCTTGCTTCACCCCCCCAGCTGAAAAAAATTAAGTTAGGTATCTTCTTTCCACACTGGAAACATGGTCTGATGTACGTCAATGGCTGTTAGTCTTTTAAATCCAAAATGTTTAAAAAATACTCAACTGTTTATGTTTGGAAAAACTGCTGCTTTGTGCAGTAGCTTGAGTGTGTGCCATAAAAATTTGATCTCTAATGCTACTATACCTATAAGATGTTATGGCGGCATTGCAATTATAATAGTTCTGTTGATATCATAATTGCTCTGAAGAGCCATTACAATGTAAATATGCAAGTGCTTCTGACAAGCTGTGCTGTTAAATTAAACTACCTCAAACAAACTAAATATAATAGTGTGGATATAACAAGCTGCTGGAGAAGTGGTGTTGAAGACACTGCCTTCTTCCTTTGCTAAATGAGTAGGGAATAAGGAAGCAAATTGTTTGTATTTTAGTTTAAGAATTAAAGTAGAACCACAAACCTACAAGGGCCTAAATAGTCATTTAGCTCATCCCTTTTACTTTTGAGAAAAGAGGAAGAGGCACAGGTAGGTTAAATAACTTACTTGAGGTTTCACAGCTAATGGCCTAACCAGAACTAGAATTTGAGGCTTGACTTCTGTTCAGAATTTCTTTCACTAGATAATTCCCATTCAGCAACAAAGTGACTTCAAGTAAATATAGTTGTTCTAAAATACATGTTGTTTCTCCATTTTGGGGAAAGTCTTATTCCCTGTCCTCTTATAAAATCTTAATCATTTTATCAGTCTGTTTTTACTCTGCTATAAAGAAATACCTCAAACTAGGTAATTTATTAAAAAAAAGAAGTTTAATTGGCTCAGGATTCTGCAGACTGTACAGGAAGCACGGCTAGTGAGGCTACAGGAAACTTACAATCATGGTGGAAGGTGAAGAGGAAGGGGGCATGTCTTACATGGTAAGAGCAAGAGGAGGAAAGAGTGGGGAGAGGTGCCACACACTTTTAAACAACCAGATCTTGTGAGAACTCACTATCACGAGAACAGCAAGGGGGAAATCTGCCCCCATGATCCAACCACCTCCCACCAGGCCCCTCCTCCAACATTGGGGATTCAGTTTGACATGAGATTTGGGTTAGGACACAGATCCAAACCATATCAATCACCATGTACCTTGTTCTTCAAATGAGGGTGAAATGTTAACTAGTTTTTTGTTTCACTGGCAAAACTAACCCAAATTAACAGTAGAATGCTCTTCTCATATAAATAAAAAGATTTTGGTGGGATAGAAGAAAATGCCTTCTGAAACAGTATTGGACTATCCCTTTTCCAGGAGGGTAATCAGGTGACTGCCTGGGAACATGTTCTTTCTGGCCATTGTAGGATAGGGACAAGGAAAGCTTGGGGCAGTGGATTAGTGAGGTCAGCAGAGGCCTGCTAGCCTGGATATTTAACTAATCATGGTATTTGGGAGTGGCCTGCTTGTTGGTCCTAGATCAACTGCATAATGAAAGAACTAAAGAGTTTGAAATGTTAAATTTTATTTTGTAGAGCATTATACATTTTAGTGAAACATTTCCATTGGAAACTGTTGATATAGGCTTCATTTCTCATGTTTCCTTTCCATAAAATTAAGTGTGGGTAAGAGTAAGCAACTCCAGGAGAAGGCAGAACATCTTAATTTAGTGATTTATTAATTAAATATATATATTTTGAAAGGGGGTCGTGCTTTGTTTCCCAGGCTGGAGTGCAGTGGCATGATTGCAGCTCACTGCACCCTCAAACTCCTGGCTCAAGCATTCCTCCAGTGTCAGCCTTCTAGGTAGCTGGGATTACAGGCAATTTGGTGATTCTTCATTAGTGATTTTAACT
This sequence comes from Pan paniscus, assembly GCF_029289425.2. Lineage (NCBI taxonomy): Eukaryota > Metazoa > Chordata > Mammalia > Primates > Hominidae > Pan > Pan paniscus. The sequence goes on from NC_073264.2 coordinate 46,721,608, forward strand.
AGTGATTCCTTAGAGATAGCTGTTAAGCAACCATTGACAATTATTTGAAAAGTTACGGTTATGTGTACTTTGTAGGAGAATCCTGGAGCACCTTGAGAGGGCAAAACCACAGCTGGCTTCCTTCACAAAGTGGCACTTGAGCTAACCTCAAACTGAGAAAGTAGTAGGAAATAAAGAGGCACAGAACAGAGGAAGACCTTTCCAGCAAAGGGCAAAGATCTCAAAGTATAAAGGAATATGGCTTATTTAAGAAACAGAAAAGGTTATTATAGCTGGGAAGCAGAAAAAAGAACAGGAATGGCCAGAAAAGAGGCTCATGAGAGTGATGATCAGATGATGCTTAGTAATCAGATATTTAATAAACTATAGATGTATATGTATTTGAGGCAGTTTGATTTTTAAAGAATATAGTGGAATGACATTTTAAATTAAAGGTTTTGTACTTCTAAATATTTCACTGAAGAGAGATTAACTGAGAGAATATTAGGAAAGAATATATTGATGTGTGAAGTTAATAATAGGCTTAATAAATTAGTTAATTAGTTGATATTTTATGAATGAGTATATTTCAAAATCAAGAAAGATCAATTATTTTATTTACAAGCAAATGTAACACATGCCTAACTTATAATGGAGTGCATTAAATAATGAAACAGATTGATTTTAGTTATCACTGTCCTTTCTCCAAGATGAGACATACTTGATTTTTTCTTTTCTAATAATTCATTTTTATTGAATTAGCTTTGTTTATTCATTCAACATTTTCCTCATTTTTCTTACTCTTGGTTGATTATATTCTGAAAGATTGCAACTTGTCAGTTTGAAAATAATTTTAAAAGTTATTTAACTCTAAATTGGTTGATTCATGTCTCAGACTTCAGACTAGTTTGCCATAGGTGCTGCTGGGAAATATATACTAACTCTGGCTATTGAAGTAATGATAGGAGATGATCAAGCAACCAAAGGGAGTAAAACTTGTGACTGAAACTTTTAAATACAATTTTCTGATGAAAAGTCAGCCATTAAAAATAGTTTAGCTCTATTTTTAATGACATAAATTTACTAATGCATTTTATTTGCAAACTTAATAATATTAAATAAAAATCCCTGTATTGCCCAGCCTTAAGTAGTAATAATATGGTTACTTTTAACTGGTTTTTATTATACTCTTTTTTGAAAAACTGGTAGTCATATGATAACACATCCCATTACCAGTGTAGGAGTCAAATTGAATATTTGTTATTTTTTATACTTCCCAGATAAATTTATTATTTAGGTATTCACATGTTTCTAATATGGGGTCATGTCTCAAACAGGTGCAGATGCAGATGGACTTTGCAGTGAGCATCAATCGAAGGCCAGGTGCTGTATTGGGCACTACAGCACAGTCAGGAGCTTTTCAAGACAGGAATGATATTTATGCTCATGAGACTTCCAGTCTGGGTGGAGAGAAAGACATTTTAACTAATTATTTAAAATACAGTATCAAGTTTACAAGAACACATGAAGAAAGGGAACTAGCTTTATGTGGTGTGGTCCTGAGTGGGTGAGGGCACCCAGAAAAATCTTTCTTCTGTAAACTACATTTAAGCAGAAAGCTGCAGATAATTACAAAAGAAAAATGGGCTAAGTGGGAGGAGCCCTTGAGGAAAGGCCTTGAAGTGGAGGGAAGTGGGATCAGGTCAAGGGACTAAAAATTCTAGACAGAGGCCAGTGAGTGAGAGCCACCAGAAGTCAAGTATTGCCACCTTCACCACTCTACCTGCAGAGATTCTTTCTCTTCAGATATTAAATTTGTTGTTAAGATTTTTTCAGGTTCTTTTTACTTAACAGATTAAGAAAAATAAAAAAAAATGTTATTTTCACTGCCTTTTCTTCTCTTATGCCATACATTGAAGATCATGAAAATTTGCTTGCTTCCAAAGAATCATGAAAAACTGGAATTTAAATTGGACTGTTTCACAAAAATGAAATGTAAAAAGCTTTCCAGGAAAAGATGAAAATAGAAGAAATTATACAAGGAGGAGTGGGAATTATCTTTTTGTATTTTTTTTAATTGAAGTCAGGGAAGACATCACAAAATATGAACCAGGATTTTCAAAGCTTGAACTTTTAGGTATAGATTCTAATTTGCCCACAGACTTAAATTTGCAGAAAAAACAGGCAGGCTAAATGGTGTTTGCCTCAGGCCAAATCTGCCACATTGTACCTACAGAGTCTAGTCTACTTTTGGGCAGGACTATTTTAAAATATGTCAGAAAGTAGAATATGTTCTCTTTTAAAAAACTGAAAAACATTTCATGCTGTATAAACTTCAATTTATTGTCAAAGAATTGTGATTAAATTTCCATTATGCTTCCTGCTGTATTACTTTTACAAACTGCTTCTCACAGGCTAGGCAGAGACAGAGGCAATATAGCTTACAAGTTAGAAAAAGACTCTGACCATAGATTGCTGCGGGTCCTATCTTGGCTCCTCCAATTACTGGCTGTGTGCCCTTGGACAAGCTTCTTGAATCCTTTTTGTTTAAAAGGGATAAATATTATACCTACTTCATGGAGTCAGTGATGAGGATTAAATGAGATAATATGTAATGCATAGAGGAGTGCCTGGCATATAGTAAGCAAAAAGTAAACATTAACTGCAAAAAGACCTTAGACTTCCTGTGTCTGCTCAGGTGCATGCACTAGTACAGTGTAAGTCTGGTACAATAAACCAGGGAGGAGAAAGAGGTCTCTCTTACAGCCTTGAGAGGTGACATAAATTTAATAGTGGTCAGATGAAAGGCTGGTAGTGCTGCTATTGTTTTATTTTCTGTAGAAACTATAGTTAATGAAATAAAAACATTCAGATTATGCCTTGCTAATTTTACAAACTCAAGTTCAGTGAATCAGGGAATGTGAAGCTTTGTTCAGGATTGATATGTAGAGGAGGCTTATACTTGTTCCTGTCTTACTACAGGATATGAGTGTTGATCCCACAAGAGGCTGTGATTTCTTTGAATTTAGGCTTAGATAAAATAACAAAAGGTGAGATTTGTTGATCCTACCTCTACTCAATCCCTCATCTTTCTCATTTCCTTTTTAAAAAATCTCTAAAATATTTAAAAATAAAACCATGATGTACTAGTTATCATCTGCTCCCTATTTACTGTCCTCCTTTTATTCCTTCTTCAAACCTTTCCTGTTGTCCTTGCTCCTCGACTGCCTTCTTAGATCCTATACTTTCTCATCATCTTAATCTGTGTCCTCCTTTCTCTGAATCCTGCCTATCTTTTCTTCGTATTGAAGAGAGAAATGGGAAATGTTAGCTTGGGCCAGAAGTAAGGAGAGAGAAGGAAAAGAGCAAAATGTAGCAAAAAGGGAGAGGTGGTCCTAAGAGACACATTAAATATATCTGGCTTATGCACTGAATCCTCAACTCCGGCTTTTGCTGTGCATTTCTTGGACATAAACATGTTTAATTTTCTATTTGTTTGAGATGATTTGTGTATTATAATTCACTATTTCTAACTAGGCTGATTTTTGTTTCTCTCTTTTTTTTCTTTTTCTTTTCATCAAGAACATAGAAGAAAAGGGACAGAATGAGATCAGAAAAAAAGGAGATAAAATCTCTGGAAGAGCCTCTCCCCTGTTTGTCTTTATTTTTTAATTTTATATTTATTTAGCTGATAAATTACTGTTGCACTCCCAGAGTTCAGATTTGCTCCATCACAGGACCATTTATTTTTCATGTTGGGAGACCATTTACCTGACCTGCTTCCCCTGGTTCGCAGTGGTCCTACTGAGCTGCTATCTGACTCTGGCTGTTTAGACCTTTGCCACCACACCCCATCCCAGCCTGGCAGTGAAGATCCATCTCACGATGCTCTGACTCAATGTCTGGCATCCTCCTGAGCGGCAGGCCCGCAGCTCACTTCACTGAACCTTTTTGTGCTAAGACCCCTCCTGAGCCCTGTTGAAAAATGTCAGACAAATTCATGGACTATGTGTATTAGCATGTTATCAGAGAGGACTAAAATCTAAGTTACCATGCTCGCCTGTTGCTAAGCAGTGTCCTCAAGGCGGCCTTAAGCCCCTACTGGGTCTCAGAGGAAGAGCAAGTTCATAGAAAGTTCACATCCTGGTAGCCACACAGGTAGCTCTCTGTGGGCACTAACTTCCTTTGCCAGTCTTTGTTTTTGCTTTCCGCTCTATCTATCAGGAACACCTTTGTTGTCCTGGTCTAATTGTCAGTACCTAGCCTACACATCTTTCCTGACACTGTGCTGGGTCAGTTATACGTGATTTATGTGGCAGAGAACCATGCACACTCTTCTATCACAGGGCTTTAAACATTTGGATCTGATTTTGTACAGACTGAACTGTCTACTCCTATGTTCCCACCATTCTTGAAACTCCTTCAGAGAAGGCCCATAGTCTCTTTATTTTGAATTACTAGCACTTTGCACATCACTTGGAACCTTGTAGGTAATCAACCCAGTATTAACATGTTGCAAGAACATTCTATCTATGGTGGGAAGACTAATAGAGAAAATTTTGGGGCAGGTGACAGAGGTTTTGAGGGGAGGCAAAGAGCCACGTGTGGACTATGTAGTAGTATCCCAGATGGTGTTGTTTAAGGTGCTGTTTCCAGGATCTGTTCCTAAGCTCAGATGATTATTCTTTGAAGGCATTATTTTGTACATATCTGCAATTAAATAACCTGAATGATCATGTCTTTATTTTTATATGTGTGGCATAAGAGACAATGTGATTGATTTCCTGAGAATAGGCATTTTTAATCTTACATTTCTATTTTTTAAAATTTCTTCACTAAAATATCAATTTTGGGTTAAACAGTTTTGGCTTTTATATATAAGCTAATATATCTTCTCAAAGTTTCAATCTTGACTTTTCATCATTTTCTCTCATTATTTTAGCTTGCTTGTAGCATTGTGGGTGAAGAAGGTCCATGTAGAGAGGTCATTTCTTTGTCCTCTTGCCCCAGGTGGAACAGCTGTGTCATCCAGACAGTTGGCCAGAATCTTGTAGAGGGACATGATGAAAGCTTGTCAATCTGTTTGTCAGTCTGTGTTTTGAAGCAAATGACTAGTTTAGAAATCCTTATAGTAAAAGTCAGTTCAAATACTAACCCCTTGTTGCTTTATCTCAGTTCTATACTGCACAGAAATGATTTTAAACACTGATGATTATAAATTGGTGCAAGAAAGAAAATGTAATCCCTTATAATGTACATTCTAAATGGTGTGCACATATATGTTACTATTTCTCTTTGAAATATTATAGTTTCTCCCATTCATTCCAAGTAGGAAAAGAAACTAGGAATGAACAGATCTATGGATTCTCTCTATCATATATTATATAGATATTTGAGGCACATGGTTGATTAAAAATGCTACTAACAATATCTATGTTGTTTTGAGAAAAAAGTAAGCCGAAAATAAAAAATAACTTATACCAGTATTGCATGTTAAGAAAAATTAAGATCTAACGTATCCACTCACCTAGTTTCTAATATTCATCTTGTCTGTAGTTTGATCTTGGATAAGAGTCACTTTTTCAATGTTAAATCCAGACAACTCTTTGCTCTTTGCGTCTTTAAAATGTTTTATCAAGCATATGTTAGTAACATTTCTGTTAATTGTCTCTGAATATACTGAAAAACTTATGTGAACGTAGAATTGTTACTTAAGTAGGATTGGAGGCCTGCAGAGCAGATTGTAAATTTTGCAATTGCATTTTAGAGCCGGCTCAACCTAGCTTATAATTATTTTCTTGGCTTTTATTCATGTAATGGACATGGGTGGTTTCTGTGAGCACCAGATTGAAATGAATATTGAAGTTTGTATTTCTTTACTTGAGAAGAGTGACTTTTCCAGTTAGGCCCAAAACACAGCCCTCCTTATGGACAAAAATAATCAGAACATTCTTCAAAAAGTATATTTCAGCCCTTCATCATATTAACAATGGAATGAAGATTGAGAACTGCTCCCTAAAAAAGTGATTCTTAGGGTTTTGATGTGAATTTTTCACATATAGAAATATGGCATAATTGCTTTTCTATCCTCCTCTCCTCCTCTGTCCTATATTCCTCCTTTCTTTCCCTGCATTTGGTGAGGTTAAGCAACTCTGATGAAAATGTAAAATAAAATTTAAACTTTATTTTCCTTAGTTTACATTAATTTATTTTCTAAGTAACTGTATGGTATATAAATTCCAGTGTAAGAACCAATTTGTATCCCATAAAATCAGTGTGATTTGTACACATACTTCCAACATACATATTTAAAATGTTTATTTATTTATTTTTTAAAAGGACTATTTTTAGAGGAGTTTTAAGTTCACATCAACATTGAGGAGAAAGCACAGAGAGTTCCTACATACCTCTGCCTCCATGCTTGCACAATCCCCTTCACTATCAACATGTCACACCAGAATAAATTATCACCCAAAATCCATTGTTTACATTGGTTCACTCTTGATGTTGTAATTCTATAGGTTGTTTTTTTTTTTTTTTTTTTTTTTTTTTTTGAGATGAAGTCTCACTCTGTCGCCCAGGCTGGAGTGCAATGGCAGGATCTTGGCTCGCTGCAGCCTCCACCTCCCAGGTTCAAGCAATTTTCCTGCTTCAGCCTCCCGAGTAGCTGGGACTACAGGCACACGCTGCCAAGCCCGGCTAATTTTTGTATTTTTAGTAGAGATGGGGCCCATGTTGGCCAGGATGGTCTTGATCTCCTGACCTCATGATCTGCCCGCCTTGGCCTCCCAAAGTGCTGGGATTACAGGTGTGAGCCACCGTATAGGTTTTGACAAATGTGTAATGACATGCATTCAGCATTATAATGTCATATTAGAATAATTTCACTGCTCTGCAAATCCCCTGAAATATTTATTTTTAATAATTCTTTAGTATTCCATGGTGTGTGTGTGTTAGCCATAACCCTGTTCTTTGACATGGATCATTTTCAACATTTAAAAAAATTTATAACTTTAAAAAAAATGTTGAAAATCATCCATATGTCAAAGAATAGGGATGTAGCTAACACTCATTGGAGAAGTTGATTTTTTCTTTGTTTTTGGATAGTATCTTTAAGTCACAGTGTGCAAAGAAGAATTGGATTGGTGCATAGAAGAAATGTTATAATACTTGTTTCTTTCATCCAGTAAGCATTTGCTGAACACCATCTGTGCCTAGTCACTAAGGTTATAGATGTAAATGAAGTGTAATTCTTGCTTGCAGTTCTTAGTATGATTAATGAGGATAGGGGAATATACATGTAAGATAGAAAACAAATACTTGATGCAAAATGCCAAGTGCCATAACAGATGTGAAAAATATCTGTTCTTTTGGTTCCTAGAGGAGGTGTGATAGCAAAGAAATATAACATAGTAAAATAAAAGACAAAAAAATGTAAGACAAAGGAAAATGTCTTTTCAGGTGGGTCTTGTGGTGGTTAATTTTCTGTGTCAATTTAACTGGACTAAGGGATGCCCAGATAGGTGGTAAAATATTATTGCTGGGTGTGTCTGTGAAGGTGTTTCTAGAAGAGATTAGCGTTTGAATCAGTAGATGAAGTAAAGGTCACCCTCAGCAACGTGGGTGGGTATCATCTAATCTATTGAGGCCCCAGATAGAACAAAAATGTGGAGGAAGAGTAAATTTGTTCTCTTTCTTCTGGAGATGAGACATCCATTTTCTCCTACTCTTGGACATCAGAACGCCAGGTTCTCAGGTCTTCACACTCTTGGACTTGACAACAGTGACCCATCAGTTTCTCGTGGCCTTGGACTGAGAGTTATATCGTTGGCTTTCCTGGTTCTCAGGCCTTTGGACTTGGAATCAGACTAAATTATACCATCTTCTTCCCTGGTTCTCCAGTTTGCAGACAGCATATTGTGGGACTTCTTGGCTTCCATAGTTGCATGAGCAAATTTCTTTAATAACTTTCCTCCTATATATCTCTATTTATCTTATTGGTTCTGTTTCTCTGGACAACCCTGACATACATGGAGGAACAGTGAAAAGTGTGGGAACTGTGGGGAATGAGACTGGATTCATAGGCTGTGAGAGATCCTGTGTCATTAAAGAAACTTGAGCTTTAGCCTGTGGACAATAGAGGGTCAGCAGGGTTTACCAGAACTCCCTGTGATAATCTGGGGGCAAACAGGCAAATGGTGTGAATGACAACAGCAAATACTATGTAACCCAGTGGTTCTCAAACTTTGATGTGATTCAGAGTCACTTGGAGAGCTAATCCAGACATAAAAATGAGGCTTACTGAGATAGAATAGGGCACATACCTCTGGATTTTGCTAAGTCAATTTCCAGGTAATTCTAATAGATGACAAGGTTTGAGAACCACTAATGCATATGTGACAGCCATTGTATGACTCACTTTCGGCAGCAAAGAAACTTCATTTCACACAAAATTAGAACAAGACAATTTAAGTATTTAACAAAGTCACTAAAATAACACCAAAGTAGAATACCATTTATAACTTCATGCATCCTGCTTTCCCCAATTCTCTTTTTATGTACTTAAATGAGTTGTAATATAAACTCTCTATGCGTTGATTTCTTTACTTTTACCTTCCTCATAGCCTTGTTATAGTGAGTAAAAAGTTAATATACATAAATTTTTAGAATTGTACCTGGCACATAGTAAGGTTTAAAATATCTCAAATTTGTTTCCTCTAAACTCCTACCCTCCCTGCTCTTTCTCCCACTAGTTTTCTTAGCTCTTGAATTTTTCATGGTTCATCTCTCACTTTCTTAACTGATTCTCGTTTTTGTTTTGTTTTGTTTTCCCGCCAGCTGCTATATGTGCTATATGTTCTCAGCATAAATCTTACAAGCCCCTCTGGCCTCTGTTAGGCTTCTAGATTTGATAGTTAGCCCGCTTTAACACCACAAAAGGCTTAAGACTTTTTCCCTTAAAATGGAGATTCTAAGAAGATTTTTGTTGTTGTTTGTGTGTGTTTTTTTCTTTTCTTTTCTTTTTTTTTTTTTTTTTTTTGAGATAGGGTCTCACTGTCACCCAGGCTGGCTGGAGTACATACAGTGGTTCAATCACAGCTCATTGCAACCTCAAATTCCCAGGTTCAAGTAATCCTCCCATCTTACCTACTGAGTAACTAGGAATACAGGTGTGTGCCATCACGTCTGGCTAATTTTAAAATTGTTTTTGTAGAGATGGGGGTCTCACCAGCCCAGGCTGGTCTTGAACTCCTGGCTTCAAGGGATCTTCCTGCCTCAGCTTTTCAAAGTGCTGGGATAAAGGCATAAGCCGCCAACACCTGGCCCAAAGAAGGTTTTAATTGAATCATTTTTCTTTTGACTAAAATTATATCAAAAGAATCTTTGATAATAAATACTTCACTCAATTAGATTCCTTTCTCTGATAGAGTTTCTGACGGCTCACATACTCCATGGTGGTCCTTAAAGCCCTACTCCCATCATGTAGTTCAATTTTAATGTCTCTTTGACATGAACCCATGCCCATGTTGACACTGTTTGGTCAATAATGATGATGATAATAATTATAACTATTAATATTTATTGCATGCATATTATATGTAAAACAATAAGACTTTTACATGCATTAAACATGCAAAAAACACCACACTGTCCTAATCCCCTTTTAAATATTATTTATTTAATCCTTACAACTGTTCAGTGACATAGGTCCTACTGTGACCCAGTTTGGGAAAGAAGTCAGGTAACTTACAAGCTTACCCAGCAAGTGAGCAAAGGACCTGAGTCTAGATCTGAGCTCCCACCCAACCAATGTTGACTGCCTCTCACACTTCCTATAACTATCCTGCTTTCTGCTAAGTGTATTCATAATAATTGAAAGTATAGTATGTTTCATATAATTCTCAAACCACCCTATTCAGTAGGTATATTGTCATCCCTATTTTATAGGTGAGGAAAAATGAGTCTTGGAGAGACTGATTTGACCAGCTTTGTAAAACTAGTAAGTGGCAGAACCCACATTAAAACACAGGTATTAATAATATGATCTTAGCTCCTGGTATATTTAACAGTATGATAAATGAATCTCTTCCTTTTCTTCAGAGCTAAACTTCTCAAATCATTTCAGCTCCATCTGCTTTACTGGATTCTCAGCCTCTGCATCTCTCCTGAATGTTGACATTTCCTCAGACACGTGTCCGAAGCTCCCTTCTATGACTTCAGTAGCTATCTATGTACCTATTCTTCCTCTACAACTCTACCCACATCTTGCTCTTGTGCTCAGACCCATATACCATATACATCTACATTTCACTGGGCTATTTGCACCTCACATACAGGATGTCCCACATAAAATCATCTCCCCAAAAACCTGCTGCAGCTTCAGTTTACCTCCATCTCAGTGATTCATACCACTTTCCTCACAGTTGCCTAATCCAGAAGTTGGGGGTTCATCTTTAAGACTTTGTTCTCTTTTATCACCCAAATCCACTTGTTATAAACCTCAAATTTATACTTCCAAATCCACCTAATGTTCTCCATTTCTGCTCTACTATCTTGTGCCACCGCCATCTCTTGACTGAGTTACTGTAATAGCCTTCTAACTAGCATCCTAACTCTAATCTTGTCCCAATCTATTTATTTATTAATACCAACAGAGACTTTTAATATATGAAAAAATAATTATCAAATAATCAAATAACTTATGGTTTATAGGGCCCACCATCATGATGCTGTCACTGACCTTTTCTTATCACTCACCACTTTCCCACCCCATATTCTATATTTCAGCAATACTGAGTTGCCTTCAGTTCCTGGAAGTCATTGCATCCTCTTTCTTTGGAAAAGATAACATATTGTTCTCCTTGCCTCAAAATACTCTTTTCCCTATTCATCTCTCCTCACCTTTCACCTTGCTAAATTATCCTTATCCTTTAGAGCTCTGCTTAGAAAACCCTTCTCTTGCAAGATTATGCTTGACACCCTGAACAATTGTGGGTATTTTTCTATGTATTTTCTGCCAGATGTTCCTAGGTATGCTTCCCAAGAGTCCCCAACATAATTACATGTCGCCTCTATTTCTTCTGTAGACTGAATGTCTGTATTGCCCCCAAATTCATGTGTGGAAACCAAATCTCCATTGTGATGGTATTAGTAGGTGGGGACTTTGGGAAATAACTAAGTAATAAGGTACAGCCCTCAATATGGGATTGGTGCTCTTACAAAAGGAACTTCAGAGAGCTTTATTGTTCCTCCACTATGTGAGGACACAAGAAGAATACAGCCTTCTATGACACTGGATTGATGTTTGGCCCTCACCAGACACTGGATCTGCCAGCAACTTTAAACTTGGACTTCCTAGCCTCTGGAACTCTGAGAAATAAATTTCTGTTGTTTATGATCTATCTAGCCCAAAGAGACAAAAGCATGCGTATTGATGTCTTTTCAACAGTTTTAGAAATATTTTTAGAAAATTCTTGGTCATTGTCTTTTCAAATATTAATTCTACTCCATTGTCTTTGTTCTCTGCTCATGGTCCTACAATTAATTATAATGTATATTATAACTTGTTGCAATGCCTTCTCTCTTATCCTCTCTTCTATATTTTTCATGCTTTTCCTCTCTCCTTCATTATGTTCAAGATATTCCAGTATATCTTCCAGTTAACTAATTCTCATTTCACCAGTGTCTGTTTTGTTTTAAAATGCATCCTCTATGTTCTTAATTTTAATTGTATTTCTCAGTGTTAAAATTGCTATTTAGTTTTGCTTCATAACTATGTCATTTTTATAGTTTCTCATTCTTTGCTTAAAAGTGAATCTTTTATTTATTTGATAAGCATAGTTATTTTAAAATCTATGCCTGGTAATTCTCATATCTATAGCCTTGGTGGCTTTGTTTTTATGGTCTGCCAATTCTATTCATTCTTGTTTATGTTGTCTTGGTATTTTCATTTGCCATGTTTTATTGTTTGTCAGACATCATATTGAAAAAACCCTTTGCAAAAAATTTAAGTCCTATCATGATGTTATTTTTCTTTAGAGATGACTGGTTCATTCTGCCAAAGCATGTGGGTACGGTAGCAATTTGGATATTTAGTAATTGTTTTTCTTGGGGCCATGCATAGAAATGAAAGTTGGACTGCAGTCTGTGCAAGGTTTATGTTACTTCTGATTCACTCTAATTTTCTTTTTCTTTCTTTCTTTCTTTTTTTTTTTTTGGATCACTGAAACAAACATATTGGGGCTCCATCCCATTGTGGATTCTGGCTTCTAACTCCAGGTTTTCAAAAGTACTGCTTCCCTTCTCATCCATCTCTTCTGGAATTGGCAAATGCCCTCAGGGGTCAAGCAACCACCAATAACGGGTTTACTTTTCTGGGTATGTCTGTCATATATCATGGCTATAATTCTTCACTACAATGTTAGCTCTCTTATGCATTCATGTAGATAGTTTTAATGCATTTTATATTTTGCGGCTCTTCTAATTGACCTAAGAGAGTTGATCTGAACTCACTCATTTATCATTTCTGAATGTGGAAGTTCAATTTTGCTTTCTTTTATTTTCTACTTAAGTATGTTTTTAATAGATGATTCTTAAAGAAGTGTAGAGGATAGACTGGAGGAGGGGAAGAACATATAGTTAACACCAAATGGTTTCCAAAGCAGATATGCCCATTGGCACTTCCACTAGCATTAAATGAAAGTTACAGTTCTTCCTTGCGTATTTCTTTAACCTTGTTTGCCTGGCTAAGAATCCCTGAAAACTATCTTGTGTGTAAAACAATGGATTCTGTCTTCGTTATAGGAGCTGAACTTCTGATGTGTGGATGGGAGGGGAGATGGCATATGGCCTGGTGAAATAGGTAAGTGGCTTTTTTGGCGGGGGTTCATGCAGGCTTCTGGCTTACATTAAGAGCTATAAAAATACTGCCTGCTTTTCTGGCACCAGTGCCTACTCAAAATGTATCATCGGAACTTATCTTCAGAACTTATTTAGAATATTATCCTGGGGATAAATGCTAGTATTACCCTCAAATATTCTGTTCTTCAATAATTACCTGGTAGGACCCCATGGCCCTCTCCTGTCTTCTGCTCCCCAGCCCATGTCTGTATCCTTCTCACAGTTTCTATGGTTGGCTGGGAAAACGACCTCAATTGGAAGTTCCCTCTTGTCAGTTGTGTGTAGTCATGGGTTTTTAGTCATTGGATTTGCCCATTAATTTATTCTCATTTGTTATATATTTTCCAGGAATTCTTCATTGTTTTTTCTAGCATTCATTTGGTTACTTCCAGTGTTTTAAAATAAAATATTTGTCACAAACAAATGAAAAAACATTCCATGCTCATGGATGGGAAGAATCAATATCGTGAAAATGGCCATACTGCCCAAAGTAATTTATAGATTCAATGCTATTCCCATCAAGCTACCACTGACTTTCTTCACGGAATTAGAAAAAACTACTTTAAATTTCATGTGGAATCAAAAAAGAGCCTGTATAACCAGGGCAATCCTAAGCAAAAAGAACAAAGTTGGAGGCATCACGCTACCTGACTTCAAACTATACTACAAGGTTACAGTAACCAAAACAACATGTTACTAGTACCAAAACAGACATATAGACCAATGGAACAGAACAGAGTCCTCAGAAATAACACCATGCATCTATAGCCATCTGATCTTTGACAAAACTGACAAAAACAAGCAATGGGGAAAGGATTCCCTATTTAATAAATGATGTTGGGAAAACTGGCTAGCCATATGCAGAAAGCTGAAACTGGACCCCTTCTTTACACCTTATACAAAAATTGACTCAACATGGATTAAAGACTTAAACATAAGACCTAAAACCATGAAAACCCTGGAAGAAAGCCTAGGCAATACCATTCAGGATACAGGCATGGGCAAAGACTTCATGACTAAAACACCAAAAGCAATTGCAACAAAAGCCAAAATTGACAAATGGGATCTAATTAAATGAAAGAGCTTCTGCACAGCAAAAGAAACTGTCATCAGAGTGAACAGGCAACCTACAGAATGGGAGAAAATTTTTGTAATTTATCCATCTGACAAAGGTCTAATATCCAGAATCTACAGAGAACTTAAACAAGTGTACAAGAAAAAAAAAAAAACAACCAAAAAGTGGGGCGAAGGATAAGAATAGACACTTATCAGAAGAAGACATTTATGCAGCCAACAAACATATGAAATAAAGCTCATCATCACTGGTCATTAGAGAAATGCAAATCAAAATTGCAATGAGATACCGTCTCACGCCAGTTAGAATGGCTATCATTAAAAAGCCAGGAAACAACAGATGCTGGAGAGGATGTTGAGAAATAGAAGTGCTTTTACACTGTTGATGGGAGTGTAAATTAGTTCAACCATTGTGGAAGACAGTGTGGCAATTCCTCAAGGATCTAGAACCAGAAATACCATTTGACCCAGCAATCCCATTACTGGGTATATACCCAAAGGGTTATAAATCATTCTACTATAAAGACATACACACACATAAGTTTATTGCAGCACTATTCACAATAGCAGACTTGGAACCAATCCAAATGCCCATCAGTGATACACTGGATAAAGAAAATGTGGCACATATACACCATGGAATACTATGCAGCCATAAAAAGGATGAGTTCATGTCCTTTGCAGGGACATGGATGAAGCTGGAAACCATCATTCTCAGCAAACTAACACAGGAACAGAAAACCAAACACTGCATGTTCTCACTCATAAGTAGGAGTTGAACAATGAGAACACATGGACGCAGGGAGGGGAACATCACACACGGGGGCCTGTTGGGGGGTGGGGGGCTAGGGGAGGGATAGTATTAGGAGAAATACCTAATGTAGATGACAGTTTGATGGCTGCAGCAAACCACCATGGCACATGAATACCTGTGTAACAAACCTGCACGTTCTGCATGTGTATCCCAGAACTTAAAGTATATATATATACTAACAAATATATATATATATATATTTGTTAATAGTCTTTCATTTTTAGGGAGAGGAGGTAAATTTTGTATACTTAGAAATCTTGATATAGAAATGCTCCATAAATTTTTAAAGTAATTATCATTGATATATTTCAAAATGGCTATTTTTGTAACTTCTGCTATTTATGCTGTCACCAAGCAAATAATGCACACCCCCAAGAGAATCTAAAAATAATAATTGCTTGTATGTACATTTCCAATCCCCCATCTGTTCTTCATTGTTTTATCTTGATAGTCTTAAATTTATCTGAAATTAAATGTTCAAATTTTATGTTAGTGAAGCTATGTTATTTAATAAATGTTTAATTAAATAATGTTTACCTTAGTTTTCCTCACTTTCAAATCTGTTTATCTTTTATTAATATTTTTCATCTTCTAACTCCCATGCTTTATTATTTTGACTATCACGTCTGTAAGAATCGTTCCAGGTTTTGAAATATTCTTCTACTTTTGAAGAGAAAACTCTGTTGCTTTTTACTCTCTTTGTAGTATCAATTCTATCCTTTTTATATTTTTATAAATTTTTTTTCAAGCTTTTAAAATTATAGTCTGAGGGAAAAGGAAAAACCCTTATTTTCTTGTTATCTTATTATCTCTAATTATCTCTAATTTAAGTATTGATTCTTTTCCTTTTAGATTGCACTGGTAATGTGGTATCTAATTACTTTTTTTTTTTTTAATTTAGAGACAAGATTTCACCATGTCACCCAGGCTGGCGTCAAACTTCTGGACTCAAGCAATTTGCCCGCCTTGGTCTCCCAAAGTGCTGGGATTACAGGCATGAGCTACTGCACCTGGCCAGCCTAGAATTTTAATTTGGGGGAAGGGTCCCAAGATCTGTGAGGATCTTGAGATGCAGAGATAACTTGTGCTCTTGGTGGAGTGATAAAGGAGTTTAGTTCAGATGGTGAGAATAATAGGTAGTAATAGAAAAAGAATGCTTCAGAGGGAAACTAAATATGGGTTGGTTCAACATCCTCCTGTTAGAAGTGAAGATATTTTTAGGCTTAGCAAGGTTGAGAGACTTGTTCAAGGTTGAATAACTTATTCAAGGAAACTAAATTGATGACAGACTTAAAATGAGATACCATGTCTTTTGCATCCTAGAGTAATTTTTGTACATTTAAAACTACGCTTCTGCACAAAGTTTTAGTAGCAAGCATATCAAAGCATTTTTGTAACTGGTTTCTTGGCACCACTATTATCTGCCGCTGTAATTAGATTCCATTTCTTCTCCACTTGTCTTGAGCAGTCTGTACCTTTCCCTCATGTCCTTTGAAGTTTCTGCAGATAGTTAAAAACAATTTATTTTTTACTTAAACTAAGAAAGAGAGAGAAGGAAAATGAGCACCCATAAATGTTTAACTGTGTCCTTATTTAAAAAATTTTTAAAATATTTTTTAGGGCAAGGTAAATTTTTATCATCAATGTGTTAATATTTAGTTTTCTTAACCTCGAATTCTGTAAAATATTATATATATTTTATGATGAATTTCATTTTACTTATACTATAATTTGATGATTTAAAAATTTCCTATATTACAAATGGTGACAGTATAAATGATTTTGTAAAAAAGTGGTTTTTAAAAACTTCTTCCTAGATGTAAAAGAAAAAAAATACCCCAAACCAAAAATAACCTTAATGTTATTGTGAATTTTTAATCTTCTGGTATGACTTACTTTATTCGGAAGTAACTTCTCATTAATGTTATTATTTCAATCTTATATGGGGATGCTTTTATTTTAGAAGAATTTGTTGTCTAGTTGGGTGAGTTATTTTTAAATATTTATTTTAGGTTTGAGGGTACATGTAAAGGTTTATTACATAGACAAACACGTTTCACAGAGGGTTTTTTTGTACATATTACATTACCCAGGTATTAAGCTCAGTACCCAGTAGTTACCTTTTCTGCTCCTCTCCCTCCTCCCATCCTCCCCTCTCAAGTAGACCCCAGTGTCTGTTGTTTCTTTCTTTGTGTTCATAAGTTCTTATCATTTAACTTCTACTTATATGTGAAAACATGCAGTATTTCATTTTCTGTTCCTGTGTTAGTTTGCTAAGGATGATGGCCCCCAGTTCCATCCATGTACCTGCAGGGATCATGCAAAAGATATGATCTTGTTCTTTTTTTTGGCTGCATAATATTCCATGGTATATATGTACTACATTTTCTTTATCCAGTCTGTCATTGATGGGCATTTAGGTTGATTCCATGTATTTGCTATTGTAAAGAGTGCTGCAATGAACATTCACATGCGTGTGTCTTTATGGTAGAATGTTTTATATTCCTCTGGGTATATACCCAGTAATGGGGTTGCTAGGTTGAATGGTAGTTCAACTTTTAGCTCTTTGAGGAATCACCATACTGCTTTCCACAATGACTGAACTAATTTAAACTCCCAAAAACAGTGTATAAGGGCTCTCCTTTCTCTGCAGCCTTGCCAGCATCTGTTTTTTTTTTTTTTTTGACTTTTTAATAATGGCCATTTTGACTGGTGTGAGATGGTATCTCATTGTGATTTTGATTTGTGCTTCTCTAATGGTCAGTGATATTGAGCTTTTTTCCATATGTCTTATGGCAACATGTATGTCTTTTTTTGAGATGTGTCTGTTCATGTCCTTTGCCCACTTTTTAATGGGGGTAGTTTGTTTTTCTCTTGTAAATTTAAGTTCTTTATAGATGCTAGATATTAGACCTTAGTCAGATGCATAGTACATTTTCTCCCATTCTGTAGTTCGTCTGTTTACTCTGCTGATAGGCTTTTTTTTTTTTTTTTGCTGTGCAGAAGTTCTTAAGTTTAATTAGATCCCATTGTCAATTTTTGCTTTTGTTGCAATTGCTTTTGGTGTCTTTGTCATGAAATCTTTGCTTTTTCCTATGTCCAGAATAGTATGGACAAATGAGTTCTAAAATAATTGTAGAAATATACACAATTTGTGTTCCTCTTAAACTTCTACATAGTATTTTTTTAAAAATAAGATTAATTTGAATATAAAAAAACAACCAATTAAGAGTATTCATTTATTGATGAAGGAAAAAAACACTAACTTAATCTAATTGTATTAAGTACCATTACTTACCATCCTGGGATATGTGGGCATACAGAAAAGATATATGTAAGGCATAGATACAAGGATAAAAAAGTGACACACACACACCCACTAATGCACAAATACTGACATTTTCTGGCCTTCTCATTCATCAAGTCATAGCCTCATTGGCCTGTAAAATTTATAGTCATACTGGATTTTATACAGTTACTTTAAAACACTATATTATAATACAAATTCATGCCTTTTCTTGTAATGTTCCCTCTGTCTAGAACATCACTCCCCCTTTTCTCTCCTGATTTACCTACTTTATTGCTTACCTAGCTGTAAAGATTCAATTGAAGGGTCACTTCCTTTACTGCAGTCCTTCCTAGTAACTCCTTCCCTTAATGCACCATTAAAAATAGTCCCTTTCTCTGTGATCCTTCTGTACTGTATACATACACCTTTTGTTAGAGCTGGGACCATTTGATTGCTCTAAAGATCTGCAACAGCAAAAAAGGAGTTGTGTGTCTGTGATCATTTATGGACTTCATTATGTGTTAGGTAATTTTCTATATAGAAAAACACTTATTTGCCAAAATCTGTAGGGAAGAATACAAAATATTAACTGATCAACTGCCCCCCACAGTGGACCTTTGTTTTCTTCATTGTGAACTACTTGAGAAGAGGGAGTATGTCTCATTCATTTTTTAATTTTTTTCTCCTTAGAAAGGTATCTTATATATAGAGGAATTCAACAGATGTTTGCTGAATGAATGCATGAGCACTCAGAGATTGTGGTATATAGTGTAATTTTGTTGATTTCCTTGCTTAATGTGCTGCGTATTTCCCATTTGCCCCTCCAGGTCTATTCTCTGCCCTTACCTACTCTTCTGTCTGCCCTGGGGGCCTGACTTTTAAGGCTTACATTAATGGGCTCTCTTGTCCTCTGGCTCCTGGTTGAGGTTTATCAATGGGGAATCCTGGAAGGAGATTGGAGAGAGGGAGGGTTTATTTCTGGCTCTTTTCTTGTGAGGTCACTTCAGGTTAGTTGTACTCCTCATTGAAGATCTTTGCTCCCCTCAGGGTAGTTTCTCTACAGGATTCCTTCCTTCTTGGATATAGTAACTACTCCCTTCCCTCATCCCTTTGGTCAACGCTTCTAAGTTACTATACTACACCGTCTCTTGTGGTTTCTCTACACCTTAGTTATACCTTTGTAATTATTCCCTTTAAAAAAATTTTTTTTTGAATTACCCTAGTTTGAATGTCCCATTTGTTTCTTTTTAGGATACTAACTGGTAAATCCAGCAATGATTCTGCCTTTTTTCTTTTATGAAATTCCTTTTTTACTTTCAAGAACAGACTGCCACCATGTGTAATTTATGGGGCTGATCCCATCCCACTACTCCAGGGATTGACACATGAATCAGACTCTGCCAGAGTATCCATAGCCCTAGATTGAGTTATTGGTTTATGGGTGGGCTCAGGATCAGAATCTTTCCTCCCCCTTGCTATTTTTGCTAGAATTACTGGAAAGGAGGCACTCTCTCCTGAAATAAGTAAGCCTGGATTGTCTGGAAGCCATCTTTGCCTTCATGCAGACAAAGTGTTCATAAAAATGAAGCCAATGTAAAGGAATACTAGAAGAGGAAGAAGACTTAGGTCAGTTTGGGTTCAGTCTCTGCACTTTGTAGCTGAAAGAATCTCAGTCAATAAATATTATCATTGCCATCCTCAAACTATTGTTGTGTGTTAGAAACTGGGCAAAGGAAAATGACTGTATCTGAAGGATGTGTTGTGCTAACTTATGACAAAAAGTCTAAAGAACAGAGGTCATTTTGTTTCTGCATATGTCTACATAACTATTAACTTGTGATTGTCAAAATATAGACAATAATGATTCTAATTCTGAATGCTTGTAAGTTTATCTGTATTAGGAAACTCATCTGTGTAAAATTTTCTTAATACCTTATGGACTCAATCTTTACCACCAGTCTTATATATTTTGGTTTTCCAGATAGTGTTCTATTTTTCCACCTGGAAAATATACATAAGCTTTGTCTTTTCATTCCTCTATAGGCCATTATTTTTCAATAAAGATTGGTGGGTTTAGACTTAGTTTGAAAGAATCCATCATATTGACTTCACTTGTGATCTACGTTTTATTTTCACTTAAATCTCCAGAGCAGGAAACCTACCAGTTGCACTAACTCTTCTGTTAGTGAGAATTCTGGATGGCGCAGACAGCAAATTGCCAAAGGCAAATAAAATATGCTGTTGAAAAATGTTCTGTTTCTGGCTGCACCTCAGAATAATTCAAACTTGCTTGTTTCCTCAAGCAGGAGTTTAAAGTAAGTAGTTTAAAGGAAGTATTTGCTTAGACTTCAGCCAATTAAATATGCTGAGTCTTAGAATTCAAAAGTCATGGTTGTATTTTTATTCAAATGAGCCTAAACATTCAAACCATGTTTCTCTTTTCATAGGAAATAGAAAATAAAACAATGTGTTTATTTTTAAGGTTTTAGAATGAAGATGTTGTTTCTTGATCTATTTAGAAGCTAATAAAAGAGTTACAAACTTAAGTTTGTTAGTGTCAAGTTATTATTTCGGAAATTTTTTTAAGTTTTTAAATTATTTTTAATTTATGTGGGTACATAGTTGGTATATATATTTGTGGGGTAAATGAGATATTTTGATATGGGCATACAGTGCATAATAATAATAACAGGATAACTGGGATTATCCTGTTATAATAATAATAACAGGATAACTGGGATATCCGTTATCCCAGGAATTTATCATTTCTTTTATGAACATTCCAATTATACTCCTTTAGTTATTTAAAAATGTGTAATAAATTATTGTTGACTGTAGTCACCCTATTTTGTTGACTGTAGGTATCCTGTTATGCTAACAAATACTAGATCTTATTCATTCTATCTAACTATATTTTTGTACCCATTAACTATCCCCACTTCCTTCTTCCCCCAACTACCCTTCCCAGCCTCTGGTAATCATCATTCTTCTACTCTCTCCATGGATTCAATTGTTTCAATTTTTTTTTAGCTCCCACAAATAAGTAAAAACATGCAAAGTCTGTCTTTCTGTGCCTGGCTTATTTCACTTTATGTAATGACCTCCAATACCATCCACGTTGTTGCAAAAGCTATATATCTCCTTTCTTTATACATTCATCTGCAGATGCTTCCAAATTTGTCTATTGTGTATGGTGCTGCAATAAACATGGGGGAGCAGATATTTCTTCAGTATACTGATTTCCTTTCTTTTGGGTATATATCTGGCAGTGGGATTGCTGGATAAAATAGTAGCCCTATTTTTAGTTTTTTGAGGAACTTCTATACTGTTCTCCACAGTGGTTGTACCAATTTACATCTCCACCAACAGCGTATGAGGATTCTCTTTTCTCCACATACTCACCAGCATTTGTTATTGCCTGATTTTGGATAAAAGCCATTTTAACTGGCATGAGATGATAACCCATTGTAGTTTTGATTTGCATTTCTCTGATGATCAATGATGTTGAGCACCTTTCATATAGATACCTGTTCACCATTTGTTTGTCTCTTTTTGAGAAATATCTCTTCTGACCTTTTGCCCATTTTTAAATTGCATTATTAGATTTTTTTTCCTATAGAGTTGTTTGAGCTTATATATTCTGGTTTTTGATCTCTCGTCAGTTGGATAGTGTCCAAGTATTTTCTGCCATTCTATGGCTTGTTTCTTCACTTTATTGTTTTCCTCACTGTACAGAAGCTTTTTAACTTGATGTGATCCCATTTGCCCATTTTTGTTTTGGTTGCCTGTACTTGTAAAGTATTACTCGAGAAATCTTCACCCAGTCCAATGTTTTGGAGAGTTTCTCCAACGTTTTCTTTGAGTAGTTCATAGTTTGAGGTCTTAGATTTAAGTCTTTAACTTATTTTGATTTGATTTTTGTGTATGGTGAGTGATCGGGGTCTACTTTTATTCTCTGCATATGGATATTCAATTTTCCCAGCACCATTTACTGAATATACTATCTTTTCCCCAGTTTATATTCTTAGCAACTTTGTCAAAAATGAGTTCACTGTAAGTGAGTAGATTTGTTTCTGTGTTCTCTCTTCTGTTCCATTGGTCTATATTTTTTTATGCCAGTATCATGCTGTTTTGGTTACTGTAGCTCTGTAGCATAATTTGAAGTCAGGTAATGTGATTTATCCAGTTGTGTTCTTTTTGCTTAAGATAGTTTTGGCTATTCTGGGTCTTTTGTGGTTCTATATAAATTTTAGGATTATTTATTCTATTTCTGTGAAGAATGTTGGTATTTTGAAAGGGATTGCATTGAACCTGTAGATTGCTTTGGGTAGTATAGACATTTTAACAATATCAATTCTTTCAATCCATGAACATGGACTATCTTTCCTTTTTTTTTGGTGTTATCTTCAATTTCTTTCACCAATGTTTTATATTTTCATTGTAGAGATCTTACCCATCTTTGGCTAAGTTAATTCCTAGGTATTTATTTGTAGCTGTTGTAAATGGGATTACTTTCTTGATTTCTTTCTCAGATTGCTATTGCCATGTAGATGTGTTTGTGAGTTTTGTATGTTGATTTTGTATCCTGCAACTTTATTGAATTCATCAGCTCCAACAGATTTCTGGTGGAGTTGTTTGGTTTTTCCAAATACAAGATTATATCATCTACAAACAAAAATAATTTGACTTCTTCCTTTCCAGTTTGGATGTCATTTATTTATTTCTCTTTTCTGATTGCTCTAGCTAGGACTTCTGGTACTATGTTGAATAAAATTGGTGAAACTGGGCATCATTGTCTTATTCAAGATCTTAGAAGAAAGGCTTTCGGTTTTTCCCCATTCAATATGATACTACTGCTTTTATTGTGTTGAGGTATGTTCCTTATATATGCAGTTTTTTGAGTGTTGTTATTAAGTGGTGTTGAATTTTATCAAATGCTTCTTCAGCATCAATTGAAATAATCATATGCTTTTTCTCCTTCATTCTGTTTATATAATGGATCACACTGATTGATTTGCATATATTGAACCACCCTTTCATCCCAGGGATAAATCCCACTTGGTCATAATGAATGATTTTTTAAGGCATTGTTGAATTTGGCTTGCTAGTATTTTGTTGTCAATTTTCGCATCAATGTTCATCATGAGTATTGGCCTGTAGTTTCCTTTTTTCATGTGTCTTTGTCTAGTTTTGGTATCAGGATAATACTGGTCTCAGAATCAGTTTGGAGGTGTTCCCTCTCCTTGATTTTTTGGAATAGGTCGAGTAGTATTAGTATTAGTTCTTCTTTAAATGTTTGATAAAATTCAGCAGTGAAGCCTTCAGGTCCTGAGTTTTTCTTTGCTGGGAAAATTTTTATTATGGCTTTGATCTTATTACTTGTTACTGGTCTGTTCAGATTTTGGATTTCTCCATGGTTCAGTCTTGATACGTTGTATGTGTCTAGAGATTTATCTATTTCTTCTAGTGCTTCCAACTAATTTGCTCTTAGTAGTCTCTAATGATTCTTTTAATTTCTGCAATATCAGTTGTAATGTCTCTTTATTCATCTCTAATTTTGTTTTTTGGGGTCTTTTCTCTTTTTTTCTTAGTTCCTCTGGCTACAGACTTGTCAACTTTGTTACTCATTTCAAAAAACCAACTTTTCATTTCATTGATTTTTTGTACTGTTTTCTAATTTTCATTTCATTTTTTGCAGCTCTAATTTTTATTATTTATTTCCTTCTATTAATTTTGGGTTTGATTTACTTTTGCTTTTCTAATTCTTTAAGATATATCAATAGATTGTTTATTTGAAGTTTTTCTACTTTTTTGATGTAGTGCTTATTGCTATAAACTTCCCTTTTAGTACTGCTTTCTCTGTATCCCATAGGTTTTTATATGCTGTGTTTCTATTATCATTTGTTTCAAGAAAGTATTTAATTTCCTTCTTATTGTTTTTCATTGACCCACTGGTAACTCAAATGCACAATGTGCAATTTTTATGTGTTTGCATGGTTTCCAAGATTCCTTTTATTATGAATATCAAGTTTTATTCCACTGTGATCAGAGAATATGCTTGATATAATTTCTTTTTTTAAAATTTAATAGTTGTTTTGTTGCCTGAAATATAGTCTGTACATATATCCATATCCATATCATGAGAATGATACATGTGCTATAGAGAAGGATGTAAATTCTGCATTAATTGGATGAAATGTTCTGTAAATATCTCTTAGGTCCCTTTGGTCTACAGTACCAATTAACTCCATCATTTATTTGTGGATTTTCTGTCTGGATAATCTGTACAATGTGAAAAGCAGGCTGTTGAAGTCTCCAGATATAATTGTATTAGGTCTAGATCTCTCTTTAGCTCTAATAATATTCTCCTTATATATCTGGGTGCTCCAGTGTTGGGTGCATATATATTTACAGTTGTTATATCCTCATGTTGAGTTGACTGCTTTATCATTAAATAATGACCTTCTTTGTCTCTTTTTATAGTTTTTGTCTTGAAATCTATTTTTTCTCATATAAGTATATGTATTCATGCTCTTTTTTGGTTTCCATTGGCATGAAACACTTTTTTATTCTTTTATTTTCAGACTACTTCTGTCTTCATAGGTGAAGTGTGTTTCTTGTAGGTAACAGATCATTGGGGGGTTGTGTGTGTGTGTGTGTGTGTGTGTGTGTGTGTGTATGTTTTAAATCCATTCAACCACTGTTTTTATTGGAGAATGTAGTTCTTTTGCATTTAATGTTTTTATTGATAAGTAAGTACTTACTCCTTCTGTTTTGTTATTTGTTTTCTGGTTGTTTTGTGGTTTTCTCTTCCTTGTTTCCTGTCTTTTTAGTAGTGAAGATGATTTTCTCAGGTGGTATGTTTTCTTTTTTTTTTTTTTTGAGAGGAGTCTTGCTCTCTTCCCCAGGCTGGAGTGCAGTGGCGCGATCTTGGCTTACTGCAAGCTCCGCCTCCCGGGTTCATGCCATTCTCCTGCCTCAGCCTCCTGAGTAGCTGGGACTACAGGTGCCTGCCACCACGCTCGGCTAATTTTTTGTATTTTCAGTATAGATGGGGTTTCACCGTGTTAGCCAGGATGGTCTCGATCTCCTGACCTTGTGATCTGCCCGCCTCGGCCTCCCAAAGTATCAGGTGGTATGTTTTAATTTATTGCTTTTATTTTTTCTATTGTAGGTCTTTTGATTGAATGCTACCATGAAACTTGCAAATAATGGCTTATAACCCATTATTTTCAACTGATGGCAACTTGACACAATTATATAAACAAACTAACAAATAAGCAAAGAGAAAACTACTAAAATCTCTATGCTTTATCCACCTACTTTTAAAGTTTTTGTTGTCTTATTTATTTTATTCTATTTTCTTTTTCTTGAAAAGTTGTAGCTATTATTTTTGATTCATTCATCTTTTAGTCTTTTTACTCATGGTATGAGTACTTTACATATCATAATTACACTGTTATATTCTATGTTTTTCTTTTTGCTTACTATTACCAGTGAGTTTTGTACCTTCAGATAATATTTTATTACTCATCAACATCTTTTTCTTTTAGTCTGAAGAACTCCCTTTAGCATTTCTTGTAGGGAAAGTCTCGTGTGGATGACATTACTCAGCTTTTATTAGTCTGGGAAGGTCTTTATTCTTCTGTCATGTTTGAATGATATTTTTGCTGCATGTACTATTCTAGGAGAAAAGTTTTTTCCTTTCAGCACTTTAAATATGTCATGCCACTCTTTCCTGGCCTCTAGGGTATCCACTGAGAAGTCTGCTGCCAGACATATTGGAGCTTCTTTTTATGTTGTTGTTTCTTTTCTCTTGCTAGTTTTAGGATTCTTTCTTTGTTCTTAACGTTTGGGAGTTTGATTATTAAACGTCGGGATGTAGTCTTCTTTGGGTTAAATATTCTTGATGTTCTATAACCTTCTTGTACTTGAATATTGATATCTTTCTCTAGGTTTGGGAAGTTGTCTATTATTATCCCTTTGAGTAAACTGTCTACCCTGATCTTCCTAACTTCTTTTAAGGTGAACAAATCTTAGATTTTCTTTTATTGGAGCTGTTTTCTAGATCTTGCAGGCATGCTTCATTCATTTTTGTTTTTTCTCCTCTAATTGTGTATTTTCTTTTTTTTTTTTTTTTTTTTTTTTTGAGACGGAGTCTCGCTCTGTCGCCCAGGCTGGAGTGCAGTGGCGCGATCTCGGCTCACTGCAAGCTCCGCCTCCCGGGTTCACGCCATTCTCCTGCCTCAGCCTCCCGAGTAGCTGGGACTACAGGCGCCCGCTACCACGCCCGGCTAATTTTTTGTATTTTTATTAGAGACGGGGTTTCATTGTGTTAGCCAGGATGGTCTCGATCTCCTGACCTCGTGATCCGCCCGCCTCGGCCTCCCAAAGTGCTGGGATTACAGGCGTGAGCCACCGCGCCCGGCCTAATTGTGTATTTTCAAATAGCCTGTCTTCAAGCTCACTAATTCTTTTTTTCTACTTAATCAATTCTGCTATTAAGAAACTCTGATGCATTCTTCAGTATGTCAATTGCATATTTCCATTCTATAATTTCTGCTTGATTCTTTTTAGTTATTTTAATCTCTTTGTTAAATGTTTGTGATAGGATTCTAAATTGCTCCTCTGTGTTATCTTGGATTGCATTGAGCTTCCTCAAAATAGCTATTTTGAATTATCTGTCTAAAGGGTCACATATTTCTGACTCTTTGGGATTGGTCAATGGTACCTCATTTAGTATGTTTGGTGAGCTCATGTTTTCCTGAATGTTTCTTAGGCTTGTAGATGTTCATCAGTGGCTTGGCATTGAAGAGTTAGGCATTTGTTATAGTCTTTGCAGTCTGTGCTTGTTTGTACCCATGTTTCTTAAGTATTTCCTGGTATTCCAAGGGATGTGGGTGTTTTGATATAAGTCTTTGGTCATTGTAGCCATATCCGCTTTAGGGGGCACCTCAAGCTAAGTAACACTGTGGTTCTTGCAGACTTGTAGAGGTACCATCATGGTGGTCTTGGGTAAGATCTGGGAGAATTTCCTGGATTTCTAGGCAGAGACTCTTGCTCTCTTCTCTTACATTCCCTGAAAGTAATAGTGTCTTCCCCTGTGCTGAGCTGCCTGGAGCTGGGGGAGAGGTGGCACAAGCACCCCTATGGCCACAACCACTGGGACTGCACTGGGCCAGACCCAAAGCCAGTGCAGCACTGGGTCTCTCCCAAGGCCTGCAGTGAGCACTGCCTGGCTACCATGCATGTTTACTAAGGGCCTAATGGCTCTAAAATTAACTGGCAGCAAATCCAGTTACACTTGTTTCGTATTTTTCAAGGAAGTGATTTCCCCTCGCCCTGGGTGTGTCTAGATATTCCATCCAGGAGCCAGGGTCTGGGATTGGGTACCTTAGGAATCTACCTAGTGCTCTATTTTACTGCATCTGAGCTGGCACCTAGGCTGCAAGACAAAGTCCTTTCCACTCTTCCCTCCACTTTCCTCAGACAGAGGAGTCTCTCTCCATGGCCATCCTCACCCCAAGCCTATGGCGAGTGCTGCCTAGCTACTGCCAATATTCAGTCAAGGCCCAAGAGCTCCTCAGTCAGTTTGTGGTTAATGCTGCCAGTCCTGAGTCTGTCCCTTCAGGACAGTGGGCTTCCCAAGGTAGGTCCAGAAATGCCATCTAGGAAACAAGGCCCAGAAGTGGGGAAACCAGGCTTGCTTGGTGTTGTACCCCACTGTGGCTGAGCTGGTACCCAGGTTGCAAGACAAAGTCCCCTTTGTCTCTTCCCTCTCCATTCCTTAAGCAGAAGGCATCTGTCCTGATAGCCACCAGAGCTGAGAATGTGCTTGGTCATACCTAAAGGTCACATGGTTCTGGGTGTCCTTTGATTTTGGTATGAGTGTAATGCTGGTCTCATAAAATGGGTTTGAAACAATTTCTTCCCCTTAAATTTTCTGAAATAGTTTGAAAAGAATTGGAATTAATTCTCCTTGAAAAGTTTGGTAGAATTTAGCAGTGAAGTTTTCTGGTCTTGAGCTTTTTGTTGTTGTTGTTTTTTGATTGAAGACTTTTTATTACTGACTCAATCTTGTAACTTGTTATTGGCCTATTCAGATTTTCTATTATTCTTGGTTTAATCTTGGTAGGTTGTATGTATCCAGACATTTATCCATTTTTTCTAGGCTTTCCAGTCTGTTGGCATATAGTTGTTCATAATAGCCTCTAAGGCACCTTTATATTTCTGTGGTATCAGTTGTGATGACGCCTTTTTCATTTCTGATTCTATTTATTTGGATCTTCTCTTTTCTTTTCTTAGCCTAGCAAATAGTTTGTTGAATTTGGTTATGTTTTCAAAAAAACAACTTTTCACTTCAGGAATTTTTTTAGTTTTAATTTAATTTCTTTCTGCTCTAACCTTTATTATTTCTTTCCATCTACTAATTTTGTTTTAGTTTGCTCTTGCTTTTCTAGTTCCTTGAGGTGCATTATTGGATTGTTTATTTGAAATCTTTCTAAGTTTTTGTTTTATATATTTATTGCTATAAACTTCCCTCTTAATATTGGCTTTGCTGTGTCCCATAAGTTTTAGTATGTTCTGTATTTATTTTTATTTGTTTCAATAAATTTTACAATTTTCTTCTTAATTTTTCATTGAGTCCTTGGTTGTACAGGAGCATGGTGCTTAATTTCCATGTATTTGTACAGCGTTTTGCATTCCTCTTGCTATTGATTTCCAGTTTTGCTCCATCATTGCCTGAGAAGATATATTACATGATTTTGAGTAAAAAAAATTTTTTGAGAGTTTTTGTGGCCTAACATATGGTCAATCCTAGAGAATGTTCCATGAGCTAATAAAAAGAATGAGTACTCTGCAGCTGTTTAGTGAAATGTTTTGTAAATGTCTGTAGGGTCCATTTGCTCTATGATGCAGTTGAAATTAGATGCTTCTTTGTTAATTTTATGTCCAGATAATCTGTTAATGCTGAGAGAGTGGTGTTGTGGTACTTAACTATCATTGTATTGCCGCATATCTTTCCCCTTAGCTCTAATAATATTTGATTTATATATCTGCATGCTCCAGTGTTGGATGCATTTTTATTTACAATTATTATATTCCCTTGCTGAATTGATCCATTTATCATTATATAATATCTTTCTTTCTCTCTGTGTACAGATTTTTACTTAATGTCTGTTTTATTTATTTAACTATAGCTAATCCTGCTTGCTTTTGGGTAGCATTTGCATGGAAGTTTTTTCATCCCTTCACTATCAGTCTATGCGTGTCTTTACGGGTGAAATGAATTTTTTTGTGGGCAGCATATAATTAGGATTAGTTTTTTTAATATACTTTATCGGTCTACATCTTTTAATTGAGGAATTTAATCTGTTTACATTGTAGTTTATTATTGATAGGTGAGGACTTACTTCTGTCATTTTGTTAATTGCTTTCTGGTTGTTTTATCTTTTGTTACTATCTTCCTCTTTTATTGTTTAACTTTGCAGTTTGATCATTTTCTGTTATGATAAAATTTGATGCCTTTCTTTTTCTTATTCATGTTTCTGCTCTACCAGTGAGTCTTATATCTTCACATGTTTTCATGATGGTAGTTACTGCCTTTTTCCTTCCAGATATAAAACTCCCTTGAGTATTTCTTGTAAGGCTTGTCTAGTGGTGATGTATTCTCTCTAATTTTTGCTTTTCTAGGAAAGACTTTATTTCATCTTCATTTCCAAGGGATAGTTTTGTTGGGTGCAATATTCTGTATTGACAGTTTCTTTCCTTTACCAGTTTGAATATTTCATCTATTTTCTCCTGGCCTTTAGGGTTTCTGCTAACAAATCTGTTTTTAGTCTTATAGTAATTTCCTTGTATGTAACTTGCTGTTTTTAGAATTCTCTGTTTTTAGCTTTTGACAATTTGACTACAGTGGGGACACAAGGAGGACTTTTTTGGGTTGAATCTATTTGAAGACTAAGCTTCCTGGATGGATATCCATATTTCTTCTAAGACTCGGAAAGTTTGCAGCTATGATTTTATTATATACAATTTCTTCAACCTTCCCCATCTCTTCTCCTTCTGTAACTCCCGTAATATGAATATTTGTTTTCTTAATAGTGTCCCATAATTTCTGTATATTTTCTTCATCCTTTTTTTCTTGTTTGCCTGTGTTATTTCAAAGAAACTGTCTTCAAGTTCAGGTGTTCTTTCTTCTGCTTGGTCTGTTCTGTTATTGAATCTCTCAATTGTATTTTTTTATTTCATTAATTAAATTCCTCAGCTCCAAGATTTCTGTCTGATTTTTTTTATGATAGCTATCTCTTCGTTGAATTCCTCATTCATATCATCTATTGCATTCCTGATTTTATCGAATTATTTGCCTATATTCTTTTGTATCTCGCCAGGTTTTCTTAAGATTATTATTTGGAATTCCTTTTTTGGCATTTTTTATATTTCATTTTCTTTGGAGTCTGCTACTAGAGATTATTGTTTTCTTTTGGAGGTGTCATGTTTCCTTCTTTTTCATGTTTATTGTATTTCTACATTAATATCTCCACATCTGGTAGAATAGTTGCCTCATCCAATTTTATGAAGTCATTTTTGTAGGGAAAAACTTATTTTTATTGATGTGTCCTAGGATCTTGATTGAGTGGGGTGTGTTGGCTTTGGTCCTGGTAGAACAGAGTAGTGTAGTCTCTGTACCATTTCTTCTGCTGTAATCATGTTAGCAATGTTTGAAAGTGCCTCAGTGTCCTATGCTATAGAAGTGTGTAGTGGTGGTCATGTGCCTTTTTTGGGAATGGGCTAGGCAAGCTGTTTCTCACACTGGGGTTGTGCATGTGCATGCTGGAGGCCAGATGCATTGTGAGTGTGTCAATCGGGGGTGATTTCGCCAGGCTGTTTCTCTGCTATGTGTGGGCACATGATGTCTTGGCACCTTGGGGGAAGGTCTTCTGGAAACAGGACTACTAGGCTTTTTCTCTAGCTGGGGTTCTTGGAAGGTTCACTAAGGGCAGGTCCTGGGGTTCCAGCTAGGGATGCAGACATGAGGCTGCTTGGCTAACTTAAGTTTGGATACCCTAGGCAGCTCCAGCGGCTATTTCTCTGGCTGGAAACATGGGTGCATAGCAGCTTAGCCAGTCCAGATTTGGCTTCCCCACTGTTCAGGACCAGAGTCACAGCCATTCCTGGGTTCAGGCTCTAAGAATTTGGAATTACGGTATTGCAGCCAGCCATGTAGGCTTCATGGAGTGACCTTGGAGCTCCAAGGGTGGAGAGGCACAGTGGCTACTGGCTCCCAGAGCAGGGTGCACTCTGGCAGTGTCTATCATGTTGCAACATATTTTGCCATGGGGGTGGTGGAGGGTACACAATTTGTACTCCTAATTTGGAGCAACACAGCTGTGTGAATTCCAGGAAACTCTCCAACCTGGGCTCAGGACTTATGAGGACAGTGGAATTCTCTTGTAGTAAGGACTACAGGTGTCTGCGGCGGTAATGGGGTTGGTAGAGGGTCTTCTGCTTACCTTTTCTCCACAAAGGGAAGCCCTACCCAGCTCTGAACCAATTCTATTGGGAGAATTGGGTTGCCAGAGGCAGGGTGCCTCACTCCTCTCTTTGTGCTGCCATCCTGGGCCTGTGTATTCTGCAGCGATCTTGCCACTCCCTTGCTCTACTCTAGCACTCTCCCTCAGACACTTTAGTTGAATTTTAGTTGTTTATTTATTGCCTTTTCGTTTTGTGAGAGAGACAAATGCCAGGTGCCTGTAGTCAGCCGTCTTTTCAGTTCTTTTTATAGTAATGATTCTAACCTTGTGTTTATATTGCTCTCCTTCTGCTCACTCTCATCCCATTTCCAGATCCCTGGGGTCAGCCAATGATGATACTCTTGAAGAATTTCTGGGAAGGCATGCTGGCCCTGTCTACAATTCCCTTTTCCTGGCACTCTGTGTAAATAATCAGGGATGCACCTGTCTCATTACAGAAAAGCGTATAGAGAAATGATCAGTGTATGGGTTTTGGATTTTAAGAGCAAAATCTATTTTGCAGATTGGTCCTGCTAAGGACAGACCACAGAAAGCTCAAGGTAACATATTAATAAATTTGCTGCAAGAAATGACACATGGCAGTAATTTGCTTGAATGAGTCTTCTTATGCTTTTCCAAGATTTGGAATATTCTATCGTCCCACAAAACTCAAAAGTCCAATTCACTTTGAGTCCATTATAGAAATCCAAATATGTAGGAAGGATGTGACATTTGTTTGGTTTCCTAAATCAATTCTTGGTTCTAAAAATAGCTTACATTTTTGTATTTCTGTGAGTTTGCCTTATATTAATCAGACTTCATTGTTCAAAGGGGGTTAAAGAGTAAACATTATGCAGTTGAAAAGTACAGAATGATCGCTTGAGCCCAGGAGTTCAAAACAAGCCTGGGCAAGGTAGTGAGTCCCTGTCTCTACAAATAAAAGTAAAAAAATTAGTTGGGTGTGGTGGCACACACATACTTGTATTCCCAGTTACTTGGAAGGCTGAGGTGGGAGAATTGCTTGAGCCCAGGAGGTTGAGGCTACAGTGAGCTATGATCATACCACTGCAATCTAACACTCCAGCCTGGGTGACAGAGCAAGACCCTGTCTCTCACACAAACACACACACACACACACACACAAAGGAAAAAAAAAAGGAAAGGAAAAAGAGGAATTTGAGTGATTATACTCTGTCACCAAATTTTTTGCACTAACATTTTTGGTAGTGGATTTGCAAATATTAAAATTGCCAATACTATAAGTAGAGTTATTAGTGAAAGAAGTCCCAACTTCAATTCTGTTGGTTTAGTTTTTCCATGGTGAACTTTAGCAGTAGCTACTTTAGGCACTAAGCCTTTATACCATTTGGACTGGTCTTGTTCTTTACTGGCTGTGACCAAATATTTCCTATTATTGTACTTAGTGTGAATTGTTTAAGTCTGTTTTCATTGAGTCAGAAAGAGTGTTCCTAAAATGATACAGCATAACTTTGCTTCAGCCTGAGTTAATTTTTCTTCTCTACCATCAAAAAAATCATCACAAAATTTTGAGGAGCATTATGAAAA
Organism: Pan paniscus; assembly: GCF_029289425.2. Taxonomy (NCBI): domain Eukaryota; kingdom Metazoa; phylum Chordata; class Mammalia; order Primates; family Hominidae; genus Pan; species Pan paniscus. The sequence continues at coordinate 46,754,744 of NC_073264.2, forward strand.
CTCTTTATTAAGATAAAATTATTAAGATATGAATCATAGATGACAAAATTCTTCAGATCACTTTGATTGGTATTGGGCATTCTAATGGAGGTAACTGGGGAAGGTAAGAAAAATTGGATAGTGGCTGGGAGCTGTGGCTCACTCTAGTAATCCTAAAACTTTGAGAGGCTGAGGCAGGTGGATTACTTGAGTCCATGAGTTTGAGACCAGCCTGGGCAACATGGTGAAACCCCATCTTTATAAAAAGTACAAAAAATTAGCTGGGTGTAGTGACACACACCTGTAGTCCCAGCTACTGAGGAGGCTGAGGTGGGAGGATCATGTGAGTCTGGGAGGTGGAGGTTGCAATGAGCCAAGATCACGCCAGTGTACTCCAGCCTGAGTGACAGAGGGAAATCTGGTCTCAAAAAAAAAAAAAAAAAAAAGGATGATATATGCAAGGAATAAATGATGCTGAAAACATAATCTAGTTTGTGCATTTAAAAATTGTATTTCCTTTGAAATAGTGCCCAAGTGTTTTGAAGATACTTAACATGTGGCTATTTGATGTAGAGTTATTTCAAGTCAGCTGCTCATACTTCTAGTCTACATTGTTATATGGCTATCTCCAAAATTAGCCAAGTTCATTATATTTAAGATTATAGACTTTTCTGAAGCCCGTTTTTTTCTTGTTCCTTGTGTTTGCAGAATTGGTATATCCTCTCCAGATGAAATAATTCTTTCAGGAGCCAAAAAGCAAAAACCGAAAGAAAATTTTACATCTGAAGGAAAGAGCCCTCCTAATCATCAGGGAGACATGTAGCTATACCATTGCTATCATGCTCCTGTGAAACAGCAACATCTTATTTTTACTCTTTCAATGTCTTTATTTAGAAAAGATGTCCCATTGTGACATAGAATGAGCTAACATCAGAAATTCCTGTATTTTTAAAGTAAAGGTAAAAATGTCTATCTTGAAACTTTAGCAACATTTAAACAGTAACTTGAAGCTGTTTCAACCACTTAGTACACAGATCAACCATATCTCACAGCTCTGGTTGAAGAAAAAAAGAGCAAAAATTTCACCAGCTTAAATACTTTACTACTTGTATAATCTGTTTTGAACCAAAATATAGAAGAAATGCCTGGGTCTCTAAAAAGGTAATATTTTGCTATTATTTTATTTTAATAAACTTCAGCGTAAAAATTATCCCAAACTGGGTCTTTTCAACCTTAATTTTCTACTGTTACTTTTAGTAAATTTTAGGGTCAAAGATTATTTAAAGTCATTATACTCCAAAAAAAAAATGGCTACTTCAAGTGTGTGGGGCCTTTTGTACAAAATCTAGAAGATGTTCTTCATATCTAATTAATCAATCACCCAAGTGGTTCAATCTGACTATAGGTGTTCTGGTCTGGGGATGCTGCTGTGCTTAGTCCCAGGAGATAGTTTTCAGTACTTTTTGTATCATTTTCCCCACCATAACAGGTCTCTGTTGAAAGTGGTTTCAACTTAATCCACAATGTTTTGGGCCAACTTTCATGAGACCCTCTTGAGTTTGTTTCGAACATACTGGATTTAAGCTGACTAGCGGGCGTATCCAAATGGAAATATCTAAATGACTGTATCAGACCAAGTTCTCTGAGAAACAATCACCAAGACAGAATTTGAAGTATAAGAGAATTATTAAGTCAATACCTGTGAAAGATAAAAGCGGAGGGAGCAGGAGCCCATAGGGAATCTTACAGATGCAGATGTGATACCTGTAAAAAGAGAAAGGGAAAAGAGGTGGATTGGTAGGAACAGCCTGACCATAGTGCTGTCTTGAACAAGTTTTGGGAAGGCCAGTGAGAGCTCCAGAGAAAAGACTGTCCACCAGAGAAGTCCTGCGTTGAGCATGAGTGTCCTGTCACTAGTATTCCCATTGTGTTTGGTCACTGGCATGGAGCAATCAGGAGAGATGTCACTTCTGCATGAATGCTGTTGTGGTGGATCCTAAAGGTGAAGGTCATCAGCTACCTATATTCCTTGTAGCTGGTTCTTACTCGAATTGGAATCTGAGCCATACTCCTCCATGGCCTCCACAAAGGCATGTGGAACTTGGTTTAAAGTGGAACTTGGGAAAGTTGTTTTCTTAAGAGCTGGCAAAGCATTCATTTTAGGGAGTTGATATGGAAAACTAATTTAATAAGCCAATCGATGTAAAGAGAATCCCTGCAGAAGCCCAATCACTACAAACATACAAATGATAGCTAAGATTATCTGTGTGAAAAAACTCCTTTTATGGTGTACTTAATGAATATTTATTGAGAACTTATGGTATTTCAGATATTGTGAAGATAAAGCATAATCAAAACAGACTACAGTTTTTTCCCTCACAAGGTTTACATTCTAGACAGGAGAGAAAGTAAGCAAATATATAAACAAGTTATATAGACTGTCAGAAGTTAAGTATTCTGTAGAGAAATAAAGCAGGGAAAGTGGATGAGTAATTGGGAGGTGAAGGGTTGCTATTGTAAAAATGGTGTCTAGGCCAATAACAAGTTCTGAAATTGAGGCAGTAATTAATAGCCTACCCAACAAAAAAGGCCCAGGACCAGACAGATTCACAGTTGAATTCTACCAGAGGTACAAAGAAGAGCTGGTACCATTCCTTCTGAAACTATTCCAAAAAATTGATAAGGAGGGACTCCTCCCTAACTCATTCTATGAGGCCAGCATCATCCTGATACCAAAACCTGGCAGAGACAAAAAAAGAAAACTTCAGGCCAATATCTCTGATGAACATTGATGCAAAAATCCTCAATATAATACTGGCAAACCGAATGCAGCAGCACATCAGAAAGCTTATCTACCACGATCAAGTCAGCTTCATCCTTTGGATGCAAGGCTGGTTCAACATATACAAATCAATAAAAGTAATCCATCACATAAACAGAACCAATGACAAAACCACATGATTATCTCAACAGACGTAGAAAAGGCTTTTGAAAAAATTCAACATCCCTTCACGTTAAAAACTGTCAATAAACTAGGTATTGATGGAACATATCTCAAAATAATAAGAGCTATTTACGACAAACCCATAGCCAATATCACACTGAATAGACAAAAGCTGGAAGCATTCCCTTTGAAAACTGGCACAAGACAAGGATGCCCTCTCTTATCACTCCTGTTCAACAAAGTATTGGAAGTTCTGGCACAGGCAATCAGGCAAGGGAAGAAATGAAGCATATTCAAATAGGAAAAGAGGAAGTCAAACTGTCTCTGTTTGCAGATGGCATGATCCTATGTGTAGAAACCCCATCATCTCAGCCCAAAAACTCCTTAAGCTGATAAGCAACTTCAGCAAAGTCTCAGAATACAAAATCAGTGTGCAAAAATCACAAGCATTCCAATACACCAACAATAGACAAGCAGAGAGCCAAATCCTGAATGAATTCCCATTCACAATTGCTACAAAGAGAGTAAAATACCTAGGGATACAGCTTACAAGGTGTGTGAAGGACCTCTTCAAGGAGAACTACAAATCACTATTCAAGGAAATAAGAGAGGACACAAACAAATGGAAAAAAATTCCATGCTCATGGATAGGAAGAATTAATATCATGAAAATGGCCATACTACCCAAAGTAATTTATAGATTCAGTGCTATTCCCATCAAATTACCATTGATTTCTTCAAAAAATTAGAAAAAACGACTTTAAATTTCCAGTGGAACCAAAAATGAGCCCATATAGCCAAGACTAACCGAAGCAAAAAGAAGAAAGCTAAAGGCATCACTCTACCTGACTTCAAACTATACTACAAGGCTATAGTAATCAAAACAGCATGGTACTGATACCAAAACAGACATAGACCAATGGAACAGAACAGAGGCCTCAGAAATAACACCACACGTCTACAGCGATCTGATCTTCGACAAACCTGACACAAACAAGCAATGAGGAAAGGATTGCCTATTTAGTAAATGGTGCTGGGAAAACTGGCTAGCCATATGCAAAAAACTGAAACTAGACCCCTTCTTTACACCTTATACAAAAATTAACTTAAGATGGATTAAAGACTTAAAAGTAAAACCCTAAACCATAAAAAACTCTAGAAGAAAACCTAGGCAAACCATTCAGGACATAGGCATGGGCAAAGACTTCATGATGAAAACACCAAAACCAATTGCAACAAAAGCAAAAAATTGACAAGTGAGATCTAATTAAAACAAAGAGCTTCTGTACAGCAAAAGAACTATCATCAGAGTGAACAGGCAACCTACAGAATGGGAGAAATTTTTTGCAATCTACCTATGTGACAAATGTCTAATATCCAGAATCTACAAGGAATTTGCAAGAAAAAAACAAAACAAATAACCCTGTGAAAAAGTGGGTGAAGGATATGAACAGACATTTCTCAAAAGAAGACATTTATGTGGCCAACAAACATGAAAAAATCTCATCAAATAAATTCATTAAAATCAAAAAGATCATTAAATAAATGCAAATCACAATGAGATACCGTCTCACGCCAGTCAGAATGGTGATTATTTAAAAAGTCAGGAAACAATAGATGCTGACGAGGCTGTGAAGAAATAGGAATGCTTTTACACTGTTGGTGGGAATGTAAATTGGTTCAACCATTGTGGAAGACAGTGTGGTGAGTCCTCAAGGATCTAGAACCAGAAATACCATTTGACCCAGCAATCCCATTAGTGGGTATATACCCAAAGGATTATAAATCATTCTACTATAAAGATACATGCACATGTATGTTTATTGCAGCACTATTTACAAGAGCAAAGACAGGGAACCAACCCAAATGCCCATCGATAATAGATAGGATAAAGAAAAGCTGGTACATATACACCGTGGAATACCATGCAACCATAAAAAAGAATGAGATCATGTCCTTCGCAGAGACATGGATCAAACTGGAAGCCGTCATCCTCAGCAAACTTACACAAGAACAGAAAACCAAACACTGCTTGTTCTCACTCATAAGTGGGAGTTGAACCATGATAACACATGGACAAAGTGAGGGGAACAACACACACTGGGACCGGTTGTGGGGTGGGGAGCAAGGAGAGGGAGAGCATTAAAACAAATACCTTATACATGTGGGGCTTAAAACCTAGATGACAGGTTGACAGGTGCAGGAAACCACCGTGGCACATGTATACCTATGTAACAAACCTGTGCAGATGCACATGTATCCCAGAACTTAAAGTAAAATAAAAAAAATAAATAAATGGTGTCTAGGAAGGTTTCACTGAGGTGGCAATTGAGGAGAAACCTGAAGAAAGTGTGAGAATTAGGCAGATTGATAACTGAGGGAAAACTCTTGTAAGCAGAGGGGAAGAAGACTCTGGGGAGGAATGTCTTCAAGCAAGGAGGCCTTTGTGGCTGGAGCTGATGAATAAGGCAAGAATGGTAACTATTATATTAAACCTTTCATTTAATAGTTTCTAGGGGACCAGGTTATGTAGGACAAACTGTGAATACTTTGGCATTTACTCATAGTGTGATGAGACTCTATTAAAAGATTCTGAGAGAAGAGTGGCATGAACTGATGAGTTTTCAAATGACCTTTCTGACTGCTATGATGGAAGTGGACAGCAGGAGGGCAAAGTGGAAACAGAGAGACCAGTTAGGAGGCTGTCTCAATAATCGAGGTAAAAAACGTGATGAGTTCATTTTTCTCCCAAGATGAAAAGGTTACAGATAGGAGAGGAAAGGGCAGTAGACACAGGAGCTATATGAAAAGGGGCTGTAATGGTGACATGGCCAGTGAAGATTTATCATTGTAGGGTGAATAATGGACATTTTAAGAAGGTGGATGTCAAATATTACCTTTGAAATTATTGTCATGTTTCTGGTTTTTCTGCAGATTTCCAGTCATGCCTATTTTTGCTTACAAATACATTGTATAAGAGAGTAGACAGATAGGTAGAGCTATATCAATATCAGTAGCTCAATCAATCAATCAATCATCTTTTTTTTAATCAAGAAAGGTTCTGGGTGTTACAACTGGGTTGGAATTGTTCAGAAAAGAGGGTCCACAGGGTAACAGAAGCTTGAAATCAAACATCATCAGGAAAATAGAAGCTATGGGAGTTGGCATTAGTCTTGGATAAAGCTTTGAATCTTGAAACTGGGAATTGAACAAACCTTATCTAGATTGCAAGAGTCTTGAAACCTTCATCTGACTTCTGACTTGAGAGATTTACATTTTTGAACCACTCCTCGTAGAGATGATGAATACTAGAGGGGTCCTTGGAGGAAAAACACAAGGGAGAAAAGGTCTGTACTTCATTAATTATTCCAGATAGAAGAAAGAGATGGTCAATTTAGTAAAGGCAGTGAAAGATGGAATGATAAATGAGAAGCAATGTAGCACATTGTGGCAGATTCCGCTTGTTTTCTATCAAATCCACATTTCCACTTCATTTTTACAGAACTCTAATTTTTATTGGACGTCTAAAATACTATATTCTCTATCCTCCCTTTGCAACAAGACTTGACTCAGTTCTGGCCAATGAGATGTAAGCAGATGTTGGATGAAAGTTGTTGCAGAATGGGAAAGAGCCTGAAAACTGAGCAGACATTTGGGATTAGTTACTTTGTTTTTTCCCCTTTTTTTCTGTCTCTAAGAAGTTGAATATACTAAGATGGTTGGGGCTTCTGTAGTCATTTTTGACCAATAAATGCCCTTGAAGATGGACTGTAACTGCTAGGATCATGGAACAAAACATAGGAAGAGCCCTGGGCTTCCTATCTCAACACTTGTTTTATGTGGAGGAAAAATAAATTTATTTTTTATTTAAGTCACAATGAATTTAGGTTTTCTGTCTATGCTAATATCTGCCATGTGATAACTACAGCCACTATTTATTGAGCCCTATTACATTTCAGGCACAGTGCTAAGAAATTTATATTATTAGCTCAATTAATAATCACAGCAATCCTATGCCATAGGTGCTATGATTTAAAGAGGAGAAAAATGAAACTTAGAAGATGTACATAAATTGCCCCAAATCACACAGTTGGTGTGTAGCAGAGATGAGCTTCAAACTTGTTTGTTTGATTTTAGTGCTTGGGTATTACCTACTACAGTATGCTGTCAGGTGGGGATAAAACTTAATTGAAGTTCTGAGAGTCTTATTTGAAGCTACTATGTTTCTCTAAGTTTAACAACTTTATCATTGACCAACTGTGCCTCTCGGCTTGTCTTCACTCACATACTGTTTTGACAAATCCCTATCCTACCCAACACCTCATTCTACTACAGTTATGCTACAGCCCAGTAAGACTTTTAAATCTTGCCAAAATCTGTTTCACATAGTTCTCTCTGATAACAATTCCTAGGTAGAGGGAGAGCTATTCTCTCAGAGGGTAGGTCTTTGTTCAAAATCGAAAGGATGTAACAGCTGGCCTAAAATTATGACTGGCATCTGGTCTCAGACTCATTATGGTTGACCTGATGCTCTCTTAGATTCTCTGAAATATTTTTCCTCTGAGAGCAAAGCTTCTAGGAACCTAAAACACCTGTATTAACTGGTGACCTAAAAGGAACACTTACCTGCTAACTTCCTGGCTAATTTTCAAGTAGTGAAGACAGCAGTGTGCATTAGCTTATGTAGATGTTTTTGTTTCAGAATTAATATAGATTGCAGAGATAAAAGACTATAAAATCGTTTTATTTGTGAGTGTGATTGGGAGTGGATTACGAGAGGGTAGGTATGAATGGAAAGGGTTGCTTAGTCTATTCAAAATTAGGTGGATATTTACCATTTATTGAATGCCTATTAGGTGCCAGATGCCACATGATGTACTTTACTTCTCTCATTTGAGACAACCCTTATACCAGCCCCTATGAGGTAGAGCACAATTTGTAAATATGATGATGTTCATGACATTGACTGAATTGCCAAAGGTCACACAGTGGGAATTTATGTACAGATCTGTCTTCAAAGTGCAGGCTCTTTCATTTTTATAATTCCATGACAAAGTATTCAGTGCTTTGGAATATTTTGAACAGAAATCTGTTTTTTTCTTCTTTTTCTTTTTTTTAAAATTTTATTATTATTATATTTTAAGTTTTAGGGTACATGTGCACAATGTGCAGGTTTGTTACATATGTATACATGTGCCATGTTGGTGTGCTGTACCCATTAACTTGTCATTTAGCATTAGGTATATCTCCTAATGCTATCCCTCCCCCCTCCCCCCTCCCCTGACCCCACAACAGTCCCTGAAGTGTGATGTTCCCCTTCCTGTGTCCATGTGTTCTCATTGTTCAATTCCCACCTATGAGTGAGAACATGTGGTGTTTGGTTTTTTGTCCTTGCGATAGTTTGCTGAGAATGATGGTTTCCAGTTTCATCCATGTCCCTACAAAGGACATGAACTCTTCAGTTTTTATGGCTGCATAGTATTCCATGGTGTATATGTGCCACATTTTCTTAATCCAGTCTATCATTGTTGGACATTTGGGTTGGTTCCAAGTCTTTGCTATTGTGAATAGTGCCGCAATAAACATACGTGTGCGTGTGTCTTTACAGCAGCATGATTTATAATCCTTTGAGTATATACCCAGTAATGGGATGGCTGGGTCAAATGGTATTTCTAGTTCTAGATCCCTGAGGAATCGCCACACTGACATCCACAATGGTTGAACTAGTTTAGAGTCCTACCAACAGTGTAAAAGTGTTCCTATTTCTCCGCATCCTCTCCAGCACCTGTTGTTTCCTGACTTTTTAATGATCGCCATTCTAACTGGTGTGAGATGGTATCTAATTGTGGTTTTGATTTGCATTTCTCTGATGGCGAGTGATGATGAGCATTTTTTCATGTGTTTTTTGGCTGCATAAATGTCTTCTTTTGAGAAGTGTCTGTTCATATACTTTGCCCACTTTTAGATGGGGTTGTTTGTTTATTTCTTGTAAATTTGTTTGAGTTCATTGTAGATTCTGGATATCAGCCCTTTGTCAGATGAGTAGATTGTGAAAATGTTCTGCCATTTTGTAGGTTGCCTGTTCACTCTGATGGTAGTTTCTTTTGCTGTGCAGAAGCTCTTTAGTTTAATTAGATCCCATTTGTCAATTTTGGCTTTTGTTGCCATTGCTTTTGGTGTTTTAGACATGAAGTCCTTGCCCATGCCTATGTCCTGAATGGTAATGCCTAGGTTTTCTTCTAGGGTTTTTATGGTTTTAGGTCTAACATGTAAATCTTTAATCCATCTTGAATTAATTTTTGTATAAGGTGTAAGGAAGGGATCCAGTTTCAGCTTTCTACATATGGCTAGCCAGTTTTCCCAGCACCATTTATTAAATAGGGAATCCTTTCCCCATTGCTTGTTTTTCTAAGGTTTGTCAAAGATCAGATGGTTGTACATATGCGGCATTATTTCTGAGGGCTCTGTTCTGTTCCATTGATCTATATCTCTGTTTTGGTACCAGTACCATGCTGTTTTGGTGACTGTAGCCTTGTAGTATAGTTTGAAGTCAGGTAACATGATGCCTCCAGCTTTGTTCTTTTGGCTTAGGATTGACTTGGCGATGCAGGCTCTTTTTTGGTTCCATATGAACTTTAAAGTAGTTTTTTCCAATTCTGTGAAGAAAGTCATTGGTAGCTTGATGGGGATGGCATTGAATCTATAAATTACCTTGGGCAGTATGACCATTTTCACGATATTAATTCTTCCTATCCATGAACATGGAATGTTCTTCCATTTGTTTGTATCCTCTCTTATCTCATTGAGCAGTGGTTTGTAGTTCTCCTTGAAGAGGTCCTTCACATCCCTTGTAAGTTGGATTCCTAGGTATTTTATTCTCTTTGAAGCAATTGTGAATGGGAGTTCACTCATGATTTGGCTCTCTGTTTGTCTGTTATTGCTGTATAAGAATGCTTGTGATTTTTGTACATTGATTTTGTATGCTGAGACTTTGCTGAAGTTGCTTATCAGATTAAGGAGATTTTGGGCTGAGACAATGGGGTTTTCTAGATATACAATCATGTCATCTGCAAACAGGGACAATTTGACTTCCTCTTTTCCTAATTGAATACCCTTTCTTTCCTTCTCCTGCCTAATTGCCCTGGCCAGAACTTCCAACAGTATGTTGAATAGGAGTGGTGAGAGAGGGCATCCCTGTGTTGTACCAGTTTTCAAGGGAATGCTTCCAGTTTTTGCCCATTCAGTATGATATTGGCTGTGGGTTTGTCAAAAATCCTCAATAAAATACTGGCAAACCGAATCCAGCAGCACATCAAAAAGCTTATCCACCATGATCAAGTGGGCTTCATCCCTGGGATGCAAGGCTGGTTCAACATACGCAAATCAATAAATGTAATCCAGCATGTAAACAGAACCAAAGACAAAAACCACATGATTATCTCAATAGATGCAGAAAAGGCCTTTGGCAAAATTCAACAACCCTTCATGCTAAAAACTCTCAATCAATTAGGTATTGATGGAATGTATCTCAAAATAATAAGAGCTATCTATGACAGCAATCTGTTTTATAGAACTTCAGGAATATTAAAGACTAAATTGCTGCTTGTAAACAACTCTGGATCACTGACTGTGGTTTGTTTTGATGTGTCCGGATACCACATCCTTCTCTTTCTTGCTGCTACTCTTTGACTACTTCATATATGGTCAAAGAAAGAATACAGTTAATTAATTTTTTTATTATTAATTGCTTTGGCAAAAGTTTTGATGTGGAAGGAAATGGAAATTACTTATTAAAATGAACTTTGTTTGTTATCTTTCAATTTCATTTAATGGTACATTACCATTCTTCACCCCCATGATTTCTTGAATTGACTTAGTTTTAAAAAAACCCTCGAAATTGCTCTCCTTTAAGCAAATGAATACAGTATTGTTTATACAAATAAGAAAACTAAATTATATTTGCTTATAATGGTTTGTAATTACCCTAATGGTCACACAAAGAAATAAAGTACAGTCATGTGCTGCAGAATGGCATTTATTCAATGACGGACTGACCGCACATACGACGGTGGTCCCATAAGATTATAATATCATATTTTAACTGTACAGTTTCTATGTTTAGATATGTTTAGATGCACAAATACTTACCATTGCACACAATTGCCTGCAACATTCCCTACAGTATTTAATTTGCTGTACAGCTTTATAGCCTAGGAGCAATATATACTATATAGCCTAGGTGTGTAAATTATACTACCTAGATTTGTGTGAGTATACTCCATGATGTTTGCATAATGAAGAAATTGCCTAACAATGCATTTCTCAGAATGTATCCCCGTTGTTAAGTGACACATGACTGTAAATCTTTAAAGCAACCAACTGTGTTGCTAGGTGAAGAGGGCCAATAGCCACAAAATAGTAGTCTTCGATCTGGGACGGCTAAGTGTGGCAGAGTGTCAATGGAAGGTCATCTTGGTACACTTGATGGCTGACCTGGCTATTTGTACAGTTGATGCTTAAAATCCTTAGCAGTATTCATAAGATTATATCACCATTAATAGTAACACACATACTGCAGTATACTCTAAAGTTTCTACTTCAAAGAAATTTGTCATTTGCTAAATTTTACATAAAGGCAAAGCAACATTGACTATTTTAGTAGCTATAAAAAATGTATGCCCTTACTGGCTATCCTCTGTGGAAACTTTGAATTGACAATTAATTTTGAATTTCATTTATTATATTGTTCCAGCTAATACAGTTTGAAGAAAGTAATAATCAAACTCTTGAGTTTTTTCTCTTTATATTAAAATAAGGTAAGTGTTTTTCAGTTTTCTTTATGGATTGGATTGATATTGACTACATGTTATTACTGACTTATGAAATTATACAATAAATTGATTGTTCATGTGTGTAGAACGTTTGTCTCTTTGAAGGTATATAAGGGATAGAGAAAATATCTAAGTATTTACAAAGTATTTGATGAGATTAAATAATCCTATTACCACTAATTTGTTGCTGGTGGCATTTGTGGGCAAATATGTAAGAAAAAGAGGGTTGATGTACAGATTCAGCCTCTTGGGCCTTCGGCCTGCCATTTTCACAAAATACAAAAGCTTTCCTAGAGCTGAAGGACAAGTGGGAATCATGTACTTCCACTGCAAAAAAAAAAAAAAAAATTTTTGTTTGAGGGTATAATTTTGCCTGGATTTTCTTTGATTTATAAAGGATTACTTGCCTGGCTTTGTTTGTTATACAAATATAGGTGACATTTGTAGCATGTGTTCTAGGATTTGGTTGCAGCAAATTTTGGGAGGGACTTAAGTGGCTATTCCCTGAAATACCAGGTGTGAAGAAGGTAATTGCAGGAGAGAAAATAGTTGCTTGAATAATGAGTTTTTCTCATTCCTTCTCCCCAGGATTTCAAACTGGAGAATATTAGGGTAGCCTCAGTCAAGGTTCAGGGGCAAAGGCAGGAAATAGGGCTTAAGAAATAAAATGACCTTTAAGAAAGATAGAGTCCTGGTTGGACAGGCCTAACATAAAGGACCAAAGGTTTGTGAAAGACAACTGGTTTTCTAACAGTTTGTGTGTGGCTGAGACCAGTTACCCTAGTGTGGCGGTTTGCAAACTGGCATGCATAGGACTCTCTTGGAGTGATTGGTAAACACTGATATTTGAGCCTCACACCCAGGCTTTCCCGTAGTTTTCTATCTAGGGCAACTATAGCTTTACAAAGTGTATTTCTTAAATTATAATATTGGAAAGTCAAAATTCCTCCTGGATCCATGGGCTGAAGAATGGATATTGTATTAGCAGGTATGAAAACAACATTAATCTTCTTGTACCCCTCCATCAGAACCCTTGGGTAACAAGGTATATTGTCAATGAGCAGTAACATTTTGAAAAAAAATCTTTTTTCTAAGCAGTAGGTCTCCATAGTGGGCTTAAAAATATTCAGGAGACCATCCTGTAATCAGATGTGTGGTCATCCAGGCTTTGTTTTTCTGTTTACAGAGCACATGCAGAGTAGATTTAGGTTAATTTTTAAGGGCCCTAGGATTTTCAGAATGGTAAATGAGCATTGCATCAACTTCAGGTCACAAGCTGCATTAGCCCCTATCAAGAGAGTCGGCCTGTTATTTGAAGCTTTAAATCCAGGCATTGACTTCTCTTCTTTAGCTATTAAAGTCCTAGACGACATCTTCTTCCAATCGAAGGCTATTTTGTCTATATTAAAAATCTATTGTTTAGTGTAGCCACCTTCATCAATGATCTTAGCTAGATTTTTTGGGATAACTTGCTGCAACTTCTGCATCAGCACCTGTTGCTTAAACTTGCACTTGTATGATACGAAGATGGCTTCTTTCCTTAAACCTCAAGAACCAACCTGTGCTAGCTTCATACTTTTCTTTTGCACCTTCCTCACCTCTCTCAGCCTTGACAGAATTGAAGAGAGTTAGAGACTTGCACTGGATTGGGCTTTGGCTTAAGGAAATGTGGCTGGTTTGATTTTCCATCTAGACCGCTAAAACTTTCTCCATATCAGTAATATGGTTGTTTTGCTTTCTTATTATTTGTATTCACTGGAGTAGCACTTAGAATTTATTTATTTTATTTTATTTATTTAATTTTTTTTGAGACGGAGTCTTGCTCTGTCATCCAGGCTAGAGCGCAGTTGTGTGATCTTGGCTCACTGCAACCTCTGCCTCCCGGGTTCAAGCAATTCCTTGCCTCAGCCTTCTGAGTAGCTGGGATTACAGGCGTTTGCCACCACGCCCGGCTAATTTTTGTATTTTCAGTAGAGATGGGGTTTCACCATCTTGGCCAGGCTGGTCTTGAACTCCTGACCTCGTGATCCACCCGCCTCGGCTTCCCAAAGTGCTGAGATTACAGGCGTGAGCCACTGTGCCTGGCCTGAATTTATTTTAAGAACTTTTTCTTTGCATTCTGAACTTGGGTGTTTGGTGCAAGAGGCCTAGCTTTCTGCTTATCTTGGTTTTCGACATGCCATCCCTATTAAGCTTATTTCTAGCTTTGATTTAAGGTGAGAGATGTGCAACCCTCCCTTTCACTTGAACACTTAGGGGCTATTGTAGGGTTATTAAGTGGCCTAATTTCAATAGTGTTGTGTTCCAGGGAATAGAGAGGCCTGAGGAGAGGGAGACAGGTGGGGGAACAGCCGGTAGGTGGAACAGTCAGAACACACTCAACATTTATGAAGTTCCTCATTCTATATGGACATCATTCATGGCTCCCACAAACAATTGTAATAGTGTCATCAAAGATCACTGCCCACAGATCATTATAACATACATAATAGTAATGAAAATGTTGGAATTATTGTGAGAATTACCAGAATGTGACAGAGAGACAGGAAGTGTGCACATGTTGAAAAAATGGCACTGATCGGCTTGGCTTAAGGCTGAGTTGCCACAAACCTTCAATTTGTAAAAAGCTCAATATCTGTGAAGTGCAATGAAAGGAGGTATGCCCAAACATCATAGTTGATATGATCTGTTTAGAGTAAATAAATTTATGCGTATTGAAATTCTCTTCTCATGTTCTGCATTTATCTACATAAAAATGTAGTGTACTAAGTTTATTTGATTGACTAATTACTATTGCATTATCTTTCAGCCTTTGTCTTTTTTCTCCTTCTCTATTTGGTGGATCATTTTACTCCTCCCATTATTTTATCTGTTAATTTGACTTTGCTTTATAGTCAAATGTTCACTCAGTTAATAATATAAAACCTTTCTGATATATTTTTGGTCGTTTTACTATCTACACCTTAGCTAGATAATACAAAGTTGAAGACGTTTCACACTTTTTGAAACTTTCATTGCTTCTCTTAATTTTCACATAGTTTAATTTTTACTCACCTATTATTAGTCTCTGTAGAATTTGTCTCATGAAAGAACAACATCGATGCATTTTTGGCATAGTTTTCTTTATTGCTAGGACATAGTATGCTCGGTAGTGTAGGCAATAAATTGGCTTTGTTTTAGTAACTACCAGCAAAAGTTCTACATAACTACATAATTTAAAAAATTTTTAAGAATTGAAATCTCTTGAAATGTTGATCTTGTGAGATTACGCAACATTTACATATTAAGGTCTCAATAAAGATTTTGTTCAAATATGTTTCTAAGCCTCTTTATGGGCTTTAGATCTGTCCATATTAGTAATCTTCTTTGGAAATAGAATCAGGAAAGGACCTCTTCTAAAGACTCTTTGGGTTAAACTACCTTAAAAGAGAAGCACTCTTGTGGACCTGACAAAGGTGAATTTTGCAAGTTTTTGCGTTTTATTCAAGGCAAGGAATTTAGACAGAAGAACCATAGGAGAAACACTTGCTTTGAGTTTCTGAGTTAGGCAGAAAATGTGTTCACAGTGGCTCTGGTCTTTGTAAATATAGAACAAATTAAAGAATTAGTAGTGTAATTAATTAATAATGCTATGAGAGAACATTTCTCACTAATTCTTCTGTAACTCAGAAGTTCACACTAAAGTTGGAAGCTATGCTGCCCTGTGGAGCCCATTCCTTTTATATTGCCTGCTACTTGTTGGAGTGCCTATCTCTGCTTGGTAAAAAGAGCATCAGGCTGAGTCTTCAGGAGGAAAACCCCAACAGTGTTTAATTAGATAGGTAAACTTCCATGTTTGATCATGCAGCTGGAAAACTTAATAGTGAATTAAATGTTGGACATATACGTTGTCATTGCCCATCTGTTTGCAACCAAACATAAACTAGAGAACACTCTCCTAGCTTCTTTACCTCACTGATAAGGTCAGAAAATGTTTGAATGGAAGCACCAGAAAGACTTTTCTCTGAGGGAAATGATTACACGTGAAAGTGTAAATTCTGGTTCTGTTCATGCTAGTTTATTTTATAGTCTTCAGCTTCCTGTAGGAGAATACAATTCACTTGAAAGAAAGTAGCGTAGAGGAGGAGGTGAGGAACTGCACAAGGGCAGAAATCAGCAGGGCAGTGTGGGCGATGCATGTGTGCATGCACATGTATGCGTGTAGGGAGCAGGAGAGCTAGAAAGGTGGGTCAGGAATGAAATAAGAAAGGTCTTTTTTTTTTTTAAAAAAACACAATATTGTAAGAGTTAATATTTATTAAAAATTCACATGTAGTTATAGGTAAATACATGAACTGAAAATATAATTATAGAAACACTATGGATTATTTTATGAAACTAAAATGGGTAATATGATATTCTTAAAGTTGCTTCAGTGAGGTCACACATTTTCCCTATTATAGCTATTTCTTACAGTCTTCTTTTAAAATATAACTTTTTTTCATTATTCTTGTCAGTTAGGGAAAGATGGCTGTGTCTCCAAGTTTATTAACAGAGATGCTTTTGAGTTAAATCGGGAAGGATACTGGAGTTTCCTCAAAGTGCATGCTCTTGTTACAGAAGACGGAACAGGTAATGCTTTCTTTAAGAAGCCAGACCCCAATGGATATCACTGTCTCATTCGAATTGTTACCTGATTGCCAACTATACAATGTTAATACAATCATTTTCCCTGAGGGCTTTTCATTGGGTTTGTCTGATTCAAATTCTGAATGTTTCATATATCAACCAAAATTTTCACACACATGTTGATGGATGGTCAAGTACTAAACTCAAATAAGGCTACAATAGAAGTAAGAATGCCAATTTTTTTTCCCATTAAATTTGTCATAATTTATTACACAGTAATACAAAACAAATACAATCCCAATGCTTTATCTGAGTCATAGATATTTTGTTCTCTAGGAAAGAAAACATAATTATATAGTTTTAGGAATATTTACTAATTCTTATTTCTTTTTTTATTATTATTATACTTTAAGTTTTAGGGTACATGTGCACAATGTGCAGGTTAGCTACATATGTATACATGTGCCATGCTGGTGTGCTGCACCCATTAACTCGTCATTTACCAACCAAAAAGAGTCCAGGACCAGATGGATTCACAGCCGAATTCTACCAGAGGTACAAGGAGGAACTGGTACCATTCCTTCTGAAACTATTCCAATCAATAGAAAAAGAGGGAATCCTCCCTAACTCATTTTATGAGGCCAACATCATCCTGATACCAAAGCCGGGCAGAGACACAACCAAAAAAGAGAATTTTAGACCAATATCCTTGATGAACATTGATGCAAAAATCCTCAATAAAATACTGGCAAACCGAATCCAGCAGCACATCAAAAAGCTTATCCACCATGATCAAGTGGGCTTCATCCCTGGGATACAAGGCTGGTTCAATATACGCCAATCAATAAATGTAATCCAGCATATAAACAGAACCAAAGACAAAAACCACATGATTATCTCAATAGATGCAGAAAAGGCCTTTGACAGAATTCAACAACCTTCATGCTAAAAACTCTCAATAAATTAGGTATTGATGGGACGTATCTCAAAATAATAAGAGCTATCTATGACAAACCCATAGCCAATATCATACTGAATGGGCAAAAACTGGAAGCATTCCCTTTGAAAACTGGCACAAGACAGGGATGCCCTCTCCCACCACTCCTATTCAACATACTGTTGGAAGTTCTGGCCAGGGCAATTAGGCAGGAGAAGGAAAGAAAGGATATTCAATTAGGAAAAGAGGAAGTCAAATTGTCCCTGTTTGCAGATGACATGATTGTATATCTAGAAAACCCCATTGTCTCAGCCTAAAATCTCCTTAAGCTGATAAGCAACTTCAGCAAAGTCTCAGGATACAAAATCAATGTACAAAAATCACAAGCATTCTTATACAGCAATAACAGACAAACAGAGAGCCAAATCATGAGTGAACTCCCATTCACAATTGCTTCAAAGAGAATAAAATACTTAGGAATCCAACTTACAAGGGATGTGAAGGACCTCTTCAAGGAGAACTACAAGCCACTGCTCAATGAAATAAGAGAGGATACAAACAAATGGAAGAACATTCCATGCTCATGGGTACGAATAATCAATATCATGAAAATGGCCATACTTCCCAAGGTAATTTATAGATTCAATGCCATCTCCATCAAGCTACCAGTGACTTTCTTCACAGAATTGGAGAAAACTACTTTAAAGTTCATATGGAACCAAAAAAGAGCCCGCATTGCCAAGTCAATCCTAAGCCAAAAGAACAAAGCTGGAGGCATCATGCTACCTGACTTCAAACTATACTACAAAGCTACAGTAGCCAAAACAGCATGGACTGGTACCAAAGCAGAGATATAGATCAATGGAACAGAACAGAGCCCTCAGAAATAACGCCACATATCTACAACTATCTGATCTTTGACAAAGCTGAGAAAAACAAGCAATGGGGAAAGGATTCCCTATTTAATAAATGGTGCTGGGAAAACTGGCTAGCCATATGTAGAAAGCTGAAACTGGATCCCTTCCTTACACCTTATACAAAAATTAATTCAAGATGGATTAAAGACTTAAACATTAGACCTAAAACCATAAAAACCCTAGAAGAAAACCTAGACATTACCATTCAGGACATAGGCATGGGCAAGGACTTCATGTCTAAAACACCAAAAGCCAAAATTGACAAATGGGATCTAATTAAACTAAAGAGCTTCTGCACAGCAAAAGAAACTACCATCAGAGTGAATAGGCAACCTACAAAATGGGAGAAAATTTTCGCAACCTACTCATCTGAGAAAGGGCTAATATCCAGAGTCAACAATGAACTCAAACAAATGTACAAGAAAAAAACAACCCCATCAAAAAGTGGGCAAAGGATATGAACAACACTTCTCAAAAGAAGACATTTATGCATCCAAAAGACACATGAAAAAATGCTCATCATCACTCGCCATCAGAGAAATGCAAATCAAAACCACAATGAGATACCATCTCACACCAGTTACAATGGCGATCATTAAAAAGTCAGGAAACAACAGGTGCTGGAGAGGATGTGGAGAAATAGGAACACTTTTACACTGTTGGTGGGACTGTAAACTAGTTCAACCATTGTGGAAGTCAGTGTGGCGATTCCTCAGGGATGTAGAACTAGAAATACCATTTGACCCAGCTATCCCATTACTGGGTATATACCCAAAGGACTATAAATCATGCTGCTATAAAGACACATGCACACGTATGTTTATTGCGGCACTATTCACAATAGCAAAGACTTGGAACCAACCCAAATGTCCAACAATGATAGACTGGATTAAGAAAATGTGGCACATATACACCATGGAATACTATGCAGCCATAAAAACTGAAGAGTTCATGTCCTTTGTAGGGACATGGAGGAAATTGGAAATCATCATTCTCAGTAAACTATTGCAAGGACAAAAAACCAAACACCGCATGTTCTCACTCATAGGTGGGAATTGAACAATGAGAACACATGGACACAGGAAGGGGAACATCACACTCTGGGGACTGTTGTGGGGTGGGGGGAGGGGGGAGGGATAGCATTAGGAGAAAGGTCTTTTTATCTATGCAGAGCAACTTGTACATTGACCTAGGCCTGCGGTTTCAGACAGTGCTCCAAGAGCCCTTTCAGGCACCTATGTGGTAGTGGGAGGGAATGGGGCTTTGGAATCCTTATCTTCATTTCAGCCATCGTTAATATACATATTGTATAAATTTTGTTTCTTCTTATCCTCTTTGTTAAACAAAGTGCTTTGCAGCTTTCATATTTACCCTTGGTGGTTATGCCTTTGTTCCTAGTCTGGGATAATAGTTTAATTTTTGTCATGTAGTCATTAAAACCTTGTGTTACTGTCTTAGTCTATGACTTGCTTGGACCACTATGTTTATTTTGGTGCTTCACATTCTTCTTTCCTAATAAAATAATTTTTGATTGAATAATCAGAATGATTCCTGGGGAGGCTCTAGTCCTTTCAGCCTATCTTCCCTTTTAGGATTGCATGCCATAAAATCCTGAATATCTCTGTGAACTTTCAAATTCTTGACTTACTCTAGTCTGGACTTATATCAAGCCATCTACTTCAACCTTTCCCTTGCTGGTCATCGTAAGCCTCTGTGTGACAGGGCCCTTGAACCCTTAAATTCACGTCACTTTTGCTTCACCAACCCATTCATTTTTTGACCTTAAGTCTCTAAATAGTTTCTAGACTTTCTTGGTGCTCAAACTATGAAGACTTGTCCCATGCTTTGTTTGCACTGAATGAGACACAAGAGCTGATAGAGTTCCTCATTACAACAGTGTCTATTTTGTGTCCTGTCTCAGTAGTGTATTCTAGAATGGGCTCAGGAATGTTACAGTATCATCACAATACTTTTCATTTCCTTCCTCCCACTAATTTCTAGTAAAATCTTATTCTTTGTTGATTTATTTCTATTGCAATTACCTTCTACCTGCCCAGTGAGTTTTTTGTTTGCTTGTTTATTTTTTTAATAGGGTAACTCATTTTATTGTTATATTTGAAATATAGGCATATTCTAGCAATTATCAATACTACCTATATTGTCATAGTAATTAGCCTACATTACAAATTTAAGCTTGATTATTTCAATTCAATCTTGATTTTCAGGGCTATTTACATAGTTCTGCAGCTATGTTAACTTCAGCAACTATAAGTAGCATCTGTGATCTTTAAAGTTGTTTCCTCATGGTAATTGTTAGATACATACTCTCCAGTTAGATTTTCTGGTAGGCCGATGGGAGAGATATGTTGGGCAGGATAGAATTTTCAGCATTTCTCAATAGACATAGAAATGATTTTCTACTCTGTGTGCAGAGTTAAGCATTCGTAATGTAGAAGTTCAGTTGAGAGGCCTCTTTTAAAAAGAGTGGCAGAAAACATGAGAAAAAAGTGGGAAAGTTTGCTAGTTTTGCACACCCTTGGGGATTTGGCATGCTTCACATGTGATAAAACTTGATTAATTTTTCTCCTTTGTGGATCACAGTTGGGGACCCCACCAGACTGAGGTACACAATTATATTAATCCATCGCAAAACAAAACTAAAACTGTAACGAATGTATTTGAAGAGAAATATGAAAGAAATGAGATGTAGTATGACTTGATCATTTTGGCATGGTCTTATGAAATTTGCTTTTGCTTATATAAGTAGGTTCAGTTAGAGTGGTTCTGCTACAGATGACCATTAATTACTATTTAATTTATTGGTAGTTTAAAAACCTGATTTATTTGATCAAGTGGAATAATGTAGATTATTCTTGATAAACACTAGTTCAATATTATAATTCATGCTTTTGAGGATCATGACCAGTTTATCTTTAGAAATAGGCGTTATCTCAGTAGATGCTTTTCCTCTCTTTTTTCCTCCTTGTTGAGATGATTTTAGCATTAGTGCTCATATGCACAGAATGTTCACTCTCATCATTTCATTGCTCTTGATTTTGTTTTAAGCAGTGATTTTGACCCTTTTGTTTATGACTGTCTGAGGTTATTTGTTCATTTCTAGTGTTATTGGGGGAACTGAATGAACTAGATTGTTCTAGTTCAGCTATGTTATGGTTTCTTATATTTTAACAATACCTTCTCCATCCACCAAGGAAAATGGATGGAAACCTTCCATAGTAGGTGAGCTCTATAATGGTTTTCATCAGGTGAAAGCATGACAAAGCCTTCTGATGAGACTGAAGAGAAATACATAAATAAAAACACAACTGCTGCTTGAGCTCTTCCTGCAGATGGCACTGGTGTTACTTGGATAAAGAACATTTTTGTGTTCAGCAGCTTTTAGTACATTGTGCACACTGGAAAGGCTCATACATACCAGGAAACTAAGTAGATGTTTTGTAATAAGTACTCACTTATCTGTGCATGATTGAACCCCAGCATGGTTCAACCCGTCCTTTTGGAGGTCTGCTTTTCAATGAATGCATTCACGTGGACAATAAAATCTGATGCAGTACTCTTTTTGACTAGGGAAGAGACCTACCACTAAAATCACATAAAAAAGTAAAGCTCCAGGACCAGTCTCCCAGTTGCATCTGCTTGAAAAATCCAGCCTCGTCTGAGAATGCATAAATATCACAGGGGTTTGAAGGGAGATATCATGATTTTTTAAAGTAAAAAATATGTTATTCTGATAAAATCCTGGGGAGATTTATTCTGATAATCTTAAAAGCGAATTCGACAAAGATTTATTGAACACTTATGTAAGGCAATGCATTGTGCCAAATTGCTACAGAAGGTTCAAAGATGAAAAACAGAAAACAAACATGATCTGTATCTCCTCAGATCTCTCAAGCTAATTGCAAAAACAGACATAAGCACAAAGATGTGAGATGCAAGTTAGTTTGGTAAGTGATATAAAAATTACCAGTAAGATGTTATTGGAGTAAGGGAGGGGTATCAAAGAGGATTTGAGATGGGCTGTGAAAGAAGGGAATATTCAGTGGAATATGAAGTGGGGAAGAGACAAAGTAAGAATTTTCAATAAGGGAACTGTACGAGCAAAGGCATAGTAGAGAACAGTATTCTGTTTGGGTTTAATGATTTATTTAAGGACTGATACACTCAAGGCTCCCTGTAAGTTGCTCTAAAATATGACTCTATACCACTTTCTAATTTTGGGCTCCTGGGCATGTTAGTTAACCTCACTGTGCCTTTGTTTCCTTGTTTCTAATTGAGGGTAGTAAGACTACCTCCCTGAAAAGGTTTCTGAGAGGATTAAATGAGCTAACATATATATAGTGCCTGACCATAGTAACAAATATTACTGTCATTATAAAAATGAATATTGGATGGGCACATTTTATGCCAGTCATTCTACAAGGAGAATTCTAATTCTATCAGGAGACTAAGAATTAGGTATCATCACAGTTGTACAAGTAACAACATTTAGGTTTAGGTAGATTAATTAACTTGCTAAAGATGTTACAGAATAGGTTTGTACTCAGGCCAAGTCTATCTTTTTTTCTGCTTCATTTTTCACTTTTTATATAATAAGTTGATTGTAATCAGTCTGTGTGGTGAGTGGGTGGAAAGGAGCTTCAGTGACTTAAGGATGGTAGGGGCCCAGAGCAGAAGCCTTCTGATGCTTGGCCAAGGGTTTAATCTTTATTTGTTATGCAATAGAAAATTACTTATGGGTTATCATGAACACCACCTGTCTCCTTTGGCAAAGAGTGAAAGATAGTTGTGACCCATAGAAGACAATTAATAAGTGTGACTTAAGGCTAATTAAAAAAATTTCAAATATTAACTGAGGGGTTTCTTTTAGTTTAGAGGAGGGAACACAGTAGTATTTGAAGAATTATAGTCAGCAAAGCAGAGTGAAAAGAAACAGATGAAGGAAAGGAGAAAGCAGTAGGATATTTTGGGAAAGGCACAGGCATGATGGCTGAGTGAACTCAAAGGAGTGATTAGCAATGACAAGTGCAGAAAAGAAATGGAATAGAATGTAGACCACTGTCAGAAGAGTGTTGGTGGAGGAGTGGGAATAGACACTGTGCGGTAGTAGGTTGAAGAGTGACTCTGAGGTGTATTGTGTGAGAGGGAATTTAGACTGCTTCTTTGAGGAGTTGGCATTCTTCATTATGAAGAGAGAGAAGAGAGGCAGCCCCAAAGGTGTCATCGTAATCATTTTTATTGTGTGTATATGCATGTGTTTTTCTCTTAGGGATGGGAGTGCATTGATAGTATTGAGGAAGCTGCCAATAGAGCTGAAGCCAGAGAATGAGAGGTGAGTGATGGTCAGGGAGGTGATAATAGTGAATGTAGCCAGAGGCTAAAAGGGATTAGTCATCCAGTGCAATGAAGATTGGAAAGTAGGAAGGTGACACGAGAATAAGATTGTGGGTGTAGAGTATTGAAGGAGAACCTTTTTGCTTCACGGAAAAAATAGTGTGGCCAGAGGCTATTAAATACATTCTGAATTCTCATATGTGACACATAAATCCCTTAACTAATTCCTCAGTTTTAATGTCCTACTCCTTCAACGTGCTACACCACCATTTTAGAACTGTTACCAAATGCTATTCATATCCTGTATTTTGGCATATGGTGTCCTCAATATTAGAAGGTTTTTCTTTCAGATCCTCTATGGTTCAAGTATAGTTTAATATCTCTCTTCTGTGGTCCACTGGGTCTTCAATTCTGTAAATTCCCTCCGAGTAGACTTCATTAGATCGAGAGCACCTTAATAATAAGGACCATTTTCCAACATAGTTTTGTATTCTTATCACTTAGCATACAGTAGTTGTCCAATAAAATTTGTTGAGTCTAAATTTCATTTTCCAAAGTAAGATGTTTTGTGTTTTTAAGTTTTTGTGGTGATTTAAGATTACTCCAATTTATATACTTTCCATTTGTAAAGCTGAATTAGAAGCAGACTTGATTTTAAAACTGGTGAAAATGATACTTTACTTGCTAAATCACTCTCTTAAATGCACACTACCTTTGCTTTTTTGATTTGGTGTGTGTATCTGTGTATCTGTGTGTGAATTATGGGTCATCAACAAGCGTTAAATATATTAAGGGTAGAATTTTAGTCTTAATTTTTGAATCTACAACAAAGGCTTGCTAGACTCATGATCAATAAATGCCTGACAAGCAACTAGTAAACTTTTGTTTGTACTCTGTTATGTATTATGTATGCGTCCAGAATCTTCTTGGAGGGTTAATTTTATATCCCTGTGTCTGAGTTACTTCTCTGTGAAATGACTTCCTCCACTGACTTCTACACAATTATAGTTCAGAATTAAGGAGGCTATATTTGATTAATAATTTCTGCTTATAGAAGAAAAGTACTATGTAGATGAATATTCAACAAGGAAAATGTTCTTAGTCATATGCTGGCCTATTCAGTGGGTGAGTAAAATGAGTACTATAATCTGTCACAACCATCTTTGTATGCAAAGTTTAGTAATAAATCATAGAGGATTTTGCTTTTATTTAAATGAGCATAGGCCTATTGCCTCTGTTCTTTAAAAGTTCAGTTCTCTCTTATTTAGAACACTTTTTATTTGCAACTTTCTTCTTTCATAGTTTACTATACTTCTAATCTTGGTCCAAGATATTACTCCCTGATTTCTTTCTTTTTCCTTCTGTTAGCCCACAGAGTTTCTTACCACCTGAAGTGCAAACACTGTCAGAATGAATTGATGGCTTTCATATTATATGTTGACAATGCTACTACTCAGGAGTGGGAATGTGGTCAAAAAGACAGATATGACTGTCCATCCTTTCCAGAGAATATTGCTGTGATAAGAAACATTCACAGGGACCTTTTTTGTTTTAGCTCCCAAGGTTACTTTGGTGTGTACATCTTACTTTTTATTTTCCAAACATATTGTTGCTATGTTTCTGAAAGCTTTGTTTGACATCATATCCTAGGGTTTTTGCTTCTCTGAGTTTTGCTTAGCATGCATACAAAGAATTGTGGTGTTGACATTCTCTATCTTATTTAGAATATTTTATCCAGGGCCCATTGTACTGTGTAATTTAATTTTAAATAATAAATTGAATAGAAATGAAAATAGTGTGCTGCCTTCCAAAACATACTCCCTAGAGCCCTTTTCTTGAGATTGCTGAGAGGAAACTGTTACAGAAACATTACCTCATTTACTGACCCATGTTTGAATGTGTTTTTGAAGGGCAATGACTCAAGATAGTGGGTAGTTACATTGTATTTTAAGTCTTTCAGAAATTAAAAAATTCAGTGTATCTGGAGTATGATATTCTTTTGTCATCCAGGCTGGAGTGCAATGGTGCAAACATGGCTCACTGTAGCCTTGACCTCCCAGGCTCAAGTAATCCTCTCACCTCAGGTGTGCCACTGCACCTGGCTAATTAAAAAAAAATTTTTTTTGTAGAGATGGGGTTTTGCCAAGTTGCCCAGATTGGTCTCAAACTCCTGAGCTCAAGAAATTCACCTCTGTTGGCCTCCCAAAGTGCTGGGATTACTGGTGTAAGCCACTGTGCCTGGCCTGGAATATGATACTCTATAAAATTCATCTTATGATGTTGCATATGAACCAACTTCTTAATTGATAAATATTGATAAAATTACTGTTTCATTGAGACTATAGACATCAGAATCGAGAAGAATGTATTAAATTGAGTGAAAATGAATAAAACAGAAGCATATAGTTTGAGGTGGATGAAGGATAATCTGTTTTTAACCCATGGTGGGAATGGTTATAAGATTAAACACAAAATGTAGGATATTTAGTAAGGAGATTGATAAATGTGATCATATTCAAATTTAAAACTTTTATTTAAATTTGATACAATAATGTCAAGTTAAGCAGTACAATGGAAAATGTTTACAACCTCTTTATTTATTTATATGCCTTTTCATTCTTTCAGTAAACATTGATCAAGCACATACTATGTACCATGTGCTCTTTTAGACCCTAGGGTCTGGTAATGAGCAAAACAGGTTAAAAAACCCTTTGCTTTCATAAAGATTACAGTGGATTAGTGTTCAGAAGATATAAAAAACTGCTTCAAATTAAAAAAAAGCAAAAGCCCAATAGGAAAATTAGCAAAGAAAATGAGCAGGTAATTAAAAAAAGAGAAAGTACAAATGGCCAATAAATATTGTTCCTCTTTTAAAACTTCAGTAGTAACTGGAAGACACAAATTAAAAAATGAGATAGCAAATTTTTCTCAAAAATTAGGAAAAAGATAGATTACCATTGCCATATGATAACACAGCACAGAGGCCCTCCCCAGATGTCAATGCCTTGATCTTGAACTCTCCAGCCTTCAGAACTATGAAACAGTAAATTTCCATTCATTTTAAATTACCTAGTCTCAGGTATTCTGTTATAACGGCACAAAAATTGACTAAAACAAGCTGTATTAGCTTGAGCTGACATAACAAAATACCACACAGTGGGTGGCTTAAACAAGAGAAATTTATTTTTCACAGTTCTGGAGGCTGAAAGTCTCAGGTCAGGGTGCCAGTGCTGGTATAGGATAGGTGGTAGCATTGTTAGAGGATAATGGGCAGTTTCAAGCACTTAGGTGAGCATGTAAATGGAGACAGTCTTTCAGGAGACAATCTGATAGAACTTTCCTCTCTGAAACTCATTTCTTAGCCATATATCTACTATAGACTGCATGTGTGTCCCCAAAGTTCATATGTTAAAACCCTAATCCCCAATGTGATGGTATTTGGAGATGGTGCCTTTGGGAAATAATTAGGTCATGAGAGTGGGAACCTCATGGTGGAATTAGCTATCTGCAAGCCAGGTAGAAGGCCCTTACCAAGAACCCAACAATGCTGTCACCATGATCTCAGACTTCCAGTCTCCAGAACTGTGAAAAATAATTTTCTCTTGTTTAAGCCACACAGTTTGTGGTATTTTGTGATGTTAGCTCAAGCTAATACAGCTTCCGTTTTAGTCCATTTGTGCTGCTGTAACAGAATATCTGAGATTGGGTAATTTATAATGAATGAAAATTTATTGGTTCACAGTTCTGGAGGCCGAGAAGATCAAGGCACAGACATCTGGTGAGGCTGTTTTTGCTTTGTCATCACATGACAAAATGTAGAAGGGTGAGAGCACAAGAGAGCAAACTCACTCCGGAGGGCCCTTTTTATAATGGCATTAATCAATTCATGAGGGAAGAGCCCTCATAATCTAAACACCTCCCATTAGGCGCCACCTCCCAACACTGTTGCATTGGAGATCAAATTTCCAACAGATGAATTCTGGGGCGCACATTCAAAACACATTATTCTGCCCAGGTACCCAAAATTCATGCTTTTCTCATATGAAAAATTCATTCATTCCATCTCAACAGCCCTAAAAGTCTCAATGTCTTTCAGCAGCAACTTTAAAATGTAAGTCCAAAGTCTCAAATCTAAGCATTGTATGACTGAGACACAGTACCATTCATCCTGATGCAAATTATATTCTAGATGTAAACCTGTGAAATTAAAACAAGTTACTTGCTTTCAAAATACAGTGGTGGGACAGGCATAGGACAGATTTTTCCATTCCGAAAGGAGAAATAGGCAAGATGAATGGAGTAACAGGTTCCAACCAAGTTCAAAAGCTAACAGGGTAGACAATACTAAATCTTAAGGCTTGAGAATAATCTTTAACTTTGTGTCCTGTCTTCTAGGCACATTAAAACTGGTGTTGGGCCTCCAAGGCCTCAGGCAGCTCTAACCCTGTGCCTTTGCTGAACTCACCTCACTGAGCAGCTCTCATGGGTTGGAGTCTCATGCCTGCACCTCTGTAGGCTGATGTGGCATGCTGGTGGCACTACAGGTCTAAAGTCTTAGGAGTGGCCCTCATCTCATGGCTCTACAAGGCATTACCCTAGTCAGGACTCTTTGCAGTGGCTCTGCCCAAGCAGCAGGCCTCTGAAGCATCCTTTGAAATCTAGGTGGAGGCAGCCATGCCTCCACAGGGCCAGAGTTACACCTGGGCCTGCTTGAGCCACAGCTGAGGTGGCTGAAGATAGCAGCACCAGAATGTGGGAGCAGAGGACTGAGACAGCTCTGGGCAATGAAACCCAAATTCTCAAGAGTTTCCTAGGTCTCTCCCTCAAAACCTCAAAGTGCAAGGGACTTGAGGGTAGAAAGGTTTTGGCAGCCTTGAAGATCTCTGAAATGCTTTTAGGATAATTCTCCCATTGTCTTGATGAATGGCACCGGGCTTTCTTCTCTCTATGGTAATCTCCTTACCAAACAGTCACTGCTCAATCCCTTGATTTTCTCTTCTAAACATGCCTTTTCATTGTTTACATGTTCATGCTTGGGGTTTTCCAAATCTCTATGTTCTGCCCTTTTGATTATTAATTCCATCTTTAAATCATTTCTGTCTTCTCACATTTTACTATATGCAGTTAAGAGAAGCCACACAGTCCCTTCCATATTTGCTGCTTAGAGATTTCTTCTGCCAGATATCCTAGCTCAATTCTCTTAAATTCTGCCTTCCATAAAGCCCACGACATAGACATAATGCAGCCAAGTACTTTGCCACTTTACAACAAGGATGGCCTTCCCCCAGTTTCCAATACTTTCTTCCTCATTTCTGTCCAAGACCTCATCAGAATGGCCTCTACTGTCCGTATTTCTACCAATATTCTGTTTATAACCACCTAAGTAATTTTTAGGACATTTTATACTTTCCCTACAGTTCTCCTCTTCTTCTAATCCCTCACCACAAGTGCCATTATTGCTATGTTCGTGGCAATATAGGCATTTTCTAGCCTGCTCCTCTAAATTCTTCCAGCCTTTATCCATTATATGTAGTTCCATAGCTGCTTCCACATTTTCAAGTATTTATTATAGCAACACTCCACTTCTCTCATACCAGTTTCTGTCTTAGTCTGTTTTGTGCTGATATAACAGGATACCTGAGACTGGGCAAGTTGTGATGAAAAGAAACTTACTGGCTCCAATTTTGGAGGCTAGAAGTCTAAATCAAGGCACCAACATGTATCTGACAACGTTTTTGTTACATCATTACATGGCGGAAGGCAAAAGGGCAAGAGTGCAAGAGAGGGAACCCGCATGCTGGGCTTAATACTTAGGTGATGGGTTGTTAGCTGCAGCAAACCACCATGGCACACGTTTACCTATGTAACAAACCTGCACATCCTGCACATGTGCCCCAGAACTTAAAAATAAAAGTAATAAAAAGGAGTCAACCCATTGCCACAAGCCCTTTTTATAATTACATTAATCTATTCATGAAGGCAGAGCCCTCATAATCTAAACACTTCCCCTAGGCCCCACCTCCCAACGCTGTTGCATTAGGGACTAATATTTAACACATGAATTCTGGGGGACACATTAAAACTATAGCAGTATCTTAGAAAACATAGTGCACAGTCATGTTCATTGGGTTTTTGTAGCATTTTTTTTCAATGGCAAAAACGCAGGTAATCCAACTATCCATTGGGGGCGGATGGTAAAATAAAGCATGGCATGGTCACACTTGGAAGATTATAGCAAACCTTTTATTTATTTATTCACTTTTTAATATTTCAGCATTTATTTTAAATGCAAGGGGTACATTCATAAAATTTTTACCTGAGTATATTGGACCCAGGTAGTGAGCATAGTACTCAATAGGTAGTGTTTTTTTAACCCACAACCTCCTCCCTTCTTCCTCTCTCTAGTAGTTTGCAGTCTAATGTTCCCATGTTTATGTCTGTGTGTGCTGAATGTTTAGCTCACATTTATAAATGAGAGCATGTGACATTTGGTTTTCTGTTCCTGTGCTAATTTTCTTAGGATTATAGTCTCAAGCTCCATCCATGTTGCTGAAAAGGACGTGATTTCCTTATTTTTTTATGTCTGTGTAGTATTCCAAGGTGTATATCTACCACATTTTCTTTATCCAGTTCACCATTGATGGGTGCTTAGGTTGATTCCATGTCTTTGCTATTGTGAATAGCATGGTGATGAACATATGATTATGTGTGTCTTTTGGTAAAATGATCTGTATTCCCTTGTGTATATACCCAGTAACGGGATTGCTGGGTCTTACATTAGTACTAAGTTTTTTGAGAAATCTCCAAACTGCTTTCCACAGTAGCTGAACTAATTTACATTTCCACCAACAGCATATAAGTGTCCCCTTTTCCCTGCAGCCTTGTAAGCATCTGTTGTTTTTTTGACTTTTTAATAATAGACTTTCTGATTGGTGTGAGATGGTATCTTATTGTAGTTTTGATTTGTATTTCTCTGATGATTCATGATGATCATTTTTGAAATGTTTGTTGACTGCTTATATGTCTTCTTTTGAAAAGTATCTGTTCATGACTTTTGCACATTTTTAATGGGGTTATTTGTGTTTTGCTTGTTGATTTGTTTAAGTTCTCTATAGATTCTGGATAGTGAACCTTTGTCAGATGCATAGTTTGTGAATGTTTTCTCCCATTCTGTAGGTTGTCTGATTAGTCTGTTGATGATTTCTTTTGCAGTGCAGAAGCGCTTTCATTTAATTAAGTTCCATTTGTCTATTTTTGTTTTTGTTGCAATTGCTTTTGAAGACTTGACCATAAATTCTTTGCCAAGGCTGATGTTGAGAAGGTTATTTCCTAGAGTTTCTTCTAGGATTTTTATAGTTTGAGGTCTGACATTTAAAATCCATCTTGGGTTTGTTTTTAAATACGGTAAAAGGTAAGGGTCTAGTTTCATTCTTCCATACATAGCCATAGCTAGCCAGTTGTCCCTGCAATATTTATAGAATATGGAATTCTTCCTTCATTGCTTGTTTTTGATGGCCTTATGGACGATCAGATGGTTATAGGCGCACAGCTTTATTTCTGACTTTTCTGTTCCATTGGTCTCTGTGTCTATTTTTGAATCAGTACCCTGCTGTTTGTGTATGTAGCTATATATTTTGTAGCTTTATAGTATAGTTTGCAGTCAGGCAGTGTGATGACTGGCTCTGTTCTTTTTGCTCAGGATTGCTTTAGCTATTCAGGCTCTTTTTTGGTTCCATATGAATTTTAGAATTTTTTTTTCTAATTCTGTGAAGAATGATGTTGGTAGTTTGGTAGGAATAGCATCAAATCTGTAAATTGCTTTGGGCAATATGACCATTTTAATGATATTGATTCTTTTAATTCCGTGAGCATGGGGTGTTTTTCCATGTATTTGTTTCATCTCTGCTTTCTTTCAGCAGTGTTTTATGGTTCTTCTTATAAAGATCTTTCACTTTCTTAGTTAGCTGCATTCCTAGGTATTTTATTTTCTTTGTGTCTATTCTAAGTGAGATTGTGTTCTTTATTTGACTCTCAGCCTGGATGTTATTGGTGTATAGAAATGCTACTGATTTTTATACATTGATTTTATATACTGAAACTTTGATCATAGGACATCTTTATTACTGATGTGAAAAGATCCTCAGGAAAATGGATAAGAAAAAATTTAAAAAGTATTGATGTATGATATTATTTATGTAAAACAAACATGTAATCATACAAAAGTCATATATTTTATAAGTATATATGACATGTGGTTATATGTTTTACACATATTTATGTCACTGTATATAAAAGAGTATGCAACAGTGGTTGCCCATCTGGAAAGGGAAGAGGAATTGGACAGAAGTCCAGAGGAAATTTATCATCACCTAACTTATTTGAAATTCTATGCAAAAATGAATTCATTTAATAATTGTATAAAGTTGTTTTAAATGCAGACAATTACTGGAAATAGAAAGAAGTAAATGAGCAGCTAAATGAGCAGCTGAGAGTATTACAGAAACTGAGTTCTTCAAAGCACCAGAAGTTAGTGCCTAGTCAGATTTGTTTGAAGCACAGATCATTGTTTGAGAATAGAGAAGAAAAATGGGACAAACTTAATTGGAAGTGTTTGCTAATGGTTTTTAAAGTTGGACTAAATTTTATCATTAAATTTTAAGCAGAGATATGAGATTATTAGCTCTGTATTTTACAAAGTTTTATTTGTTGTACAGGATGAATTGGAAAGAAAGAGACAGAAGAGTTTGTGTGTGTATGTGTTGTGTGTGTGTGTGTGTGTGAGAGAGAGAGAGACAATTTCAGGGAGAAGGCATGTGTTAAGATACATGTCTCATAAAACCAACTTACAAATATACTACTAGTGTTCAGATAGTAGAAATAACTTTGAGTACACTACACAATATATAAATACATCTCATATCTCAATTCTACATAAAACTTATAGTATAGATGTAAGCATATACATTTCCCACCTTAGTTACTGCTATCTCTTGTATACACTTAAAGAAATTTCAAGATCTCAAGATGATTAGGAGTCAGCAAAAAATTTTAATCTGATCTTTGAGAACACCTATTTCAATTTTTCAATTCCCTTGACTTCAGATTCTTAAGAAACTATGAACCTTATATCAGGCCAAAAAGACAGATGATACCTACTTCAGCATCTATGTCAAGGTATATTTCTAACTTCTTTAAATAAAAAAGATGGATATTGGGAAAGTCATTAGTCACCACTGCCTTTCCATTTGCTGGTGATAGAGATGAAGTCAATCAACCTGAGCATCTGCCTGGGTCAGCAGACCAGAAGAGACTTTTGACATGGGAATATATAGCTCTCCCTCCAGAGTGCTTTCTAATTTCAACTCTGGACTCCTCTTATTGTTTTTAAGAAGGAAGGTTGATGTTCTTATCTCAGGCAAACTGTCTACCTTCTCTTATGCTGTTTTTCGTCACCAAGGCTTTTTAAGACAATCCATCTCATAATTTTAACACAAAACACATTTTCCGATTGGATTTTTACCTCCTAGAGCCTGATTTTTTAAAGTTAAAAGGGGAAAATGAAATCTGTCTTCTGCAAGACATTACTGCTACATATTTGTCAAGTTTCCAAAAGTAAAATTAAAATGGGAATGATAAATGAAGGTGGTGTTCCCATGTTCCCTTCTCTTTTTAAGTCCACTTAATTCTCCTCCTGTCTTCACTGATCAATATTTTACCCTTAACAACACCAGTTCCTGTTGTTCACATTATGTTTAATCACACAGACATCTGTCCAGTTCTTATTAAGTTCAAGTCCTAGAACAATAGAGCAGTCTTGTTTTAGGTGTGGATAGGAATGCACATTAAAAAGAAGTGGAATATAGTGTTCATGATTTATTAAGCACATAATTATTTTATTCAACAAATATTAAACACCAGGTACTCGGGACACAATGATGGTTTAGATGCCAACTCTGCCCTTGAAGGGCTCAGGTTATTAGGGAAGGACTATTAGAAACATGCAATTAGAATCCTAAGTGTTATAATTGAAGTATGTACAAAATTCTGCATGAGTTCAAAACAAGAACTCATACAGAATAAGAACTTGGAACTCATGGGGAGAGAGGTCAAGAAAGGTGTCATAAAGGAAGTGATACCCAGAAACAAAGGAGTAGTGCAGCAAAAAGAAGGGTATAAAGGCTATTCCAGGCAGTGTGTGTGCTATGTGTCAAGGAATGGATGAGGAATACATTTATTATTTGGGGAAAGGTAAATTGTTCAGTGTTGCTAAAGGACAGGGTACGTAGAAAATTTGGTAAAGAACTGGGGGTGGGTGGGGAAGGACTGGATGAAGTCTTGCATTGGCAGAAATGACCAATCACTGTTCTCAGTGTTTTATGTTTTTTTCACATTTACTCTTCACAAAAATTGTGAGTCAAGTATTATTACCCTTATTTTGCAAAAAAAGGAATCAGCCCAGGTAATGTAAAAACAAAAATAAAAATTTTCTAAATATATATAGATAGAAAATGGCAGAGCCAGTAATTGAATTCAGATCTAATAGGCTTTAACATTTGTGTTCTGATTCATAGAAGAGTGAATGGTCAGGGGGAAGACTACTTGTGAAGACCTTGAATGCAGTGGGAATTTGAATTTTATGTGTATGCAGTAAGAATTCAAAGAAATATTTTAAGCAACAGAAAAGGAACGTCCACCATATAGACAGAGAAAGAATAGTGCTTTCAGGACTTCCTTTGCTAACATTAGTAATGTGCAGTCGTTATTATTAGTCAAAGACTTGCTTCAAGTCAGTAATTGGGCAAGTACAAAATATAATTAAATTGGCTCATGGTAACTGGATATACTTACCTACATAGACTTAAACTAAAGTATAATTTAGTGAAACATGCTGAAAAGGACAAAAAGCTGAGGTATGATTTTCAGTACATTTTCAGCTCATTGATATTTAAATGAACTAAGAACTCAGAGACCAGCACAAATACATCTGCAAAAGCACTGCTTTTATGATTATTTAGGGTTGATGTTTGGATCAACACAGGATCCAAACAGAAAGCTAGTATGACACAATGACTATCTTAGCCAGGCTTTTCAGACTTGGCAATAAATTTAAAATCTGTATAAATTTGAAGCAAAAATGTTAGCATCATGTGGAGGTCAGTACAACACTGCATTATACGTCCTGATTTTATCTGAAACAAAGGCATACTGTAATCTGTTGTTCTACAGGAAATAAAGTATAAATCAAGAAGGGGCTCTATATCAGGCCCTATGTTGTCCTTGAACTACATGCACAGAAACTGAATTGATAATAAAAGCACAGTGGCCTGCTATGTGGCAAATGACTGCATTTATTTCCTTTCCTTTTTTTTAAATGAGTGAAATCCATAATAAGCCAGGCAGCTTGATGCATTAATCTGTTTATGTTGTCTTTTATTGCAAAGTATATGTGTATGGTAAAAGAAATCCTAATATATAAATTACCTTGAAGAGAGTTTTTTTCAAAGTATAAAAGTAAATAAATAATACTTTTCCTCTGAATTCCATATTTAAAGATGACAATTGTAGGTTGAGTGGATGAATTTGAGTTGATTCTTTTACTTTGAATTCTGATTGTTCCACTTATTGATCTGAACAATTTACTTAGCACTTCTGAGCCTTAGTTTCCTCAACTCAACTGGAAAATGGAAATAAAACGGGTCCCTTCTAGGACCCGTGTGAAAATTAAATATGATAATATATAGGGTGGAGGTAGATGCTGGGTTCATGTCAGCTGCCCTGCCTACAAAATGCCATATTTGAATTGTTTTGGTTTCAACATTTGGTTTGCTGCCAGAGTAGATAGTCCTACAGAGAAATATGTTTGTTTGTCAAAACATAAATTAAAGATGATTATAGGTCTTAAACTTTATTTGAATTTTAGACTTTTTCTGAATATTCAAATGTTTTATATTCATATTATTTATTAGAAATTTAGAGTTTTGATGCTTTTGCCTTCATTGAAGCAGTTGCTGTCCATAAGAAGAGATTTAAAAGTAGATAACAGTAGGACAGGGTGGCCTGTTCATGAAGAGAGCCTCATTTAGTGCATGGCTTTTGAAAATACTTTCTTTCCTCCCTAAGTCTTGTATTAGATTTTTGCCTAACGGAAGACAGCTTGCCTCTAATTGCTAATTTGCAGGAGAAAGCACAATCTCAGTGTCTCCCTTATGACAGAGGTGGTTTCTGAAACCAAACCAAAAAACCATCAGCAATATCGGGATAAGTCTGCCAAAAACTAGGGCGAGGGTCTTTTTTTTTTTTCAATTTATTTTCTCTTTTCCTTGCAGCTGACTTTGGGACCTGTAATTTACAGGCTGTCATGGAAACAAGTTGCACATGTGAGTTCCCATGGCCAAAGTGGCAGTCTGTGAATGGTGGATATTCAAGGTGGCACCAGGCTCATCT
Organism: Pan paniscus; assembly: GCF_029289425.2. Taxonomy (NCBI): domain Eukaryota; kingdom Metazoa; phylum Chordata; class Mammalia; order Primates; family Hominidae; genus Pan; species Pan paniscus. Next base: position 46,790,756 of record NC_073264.2, read on the forward strand.
ATGCTGAGAATAAATTCAGTTCTAAAACATCAAAAAAAAAATCTTACTAGACATAGTCATAGCAAAGAGGGCATTGTTTCAGTGAATTCAAAGACAATTGCCTAATACATGTCTTACTGATTCAAATGTGCTTGCTTAGAAAAAATAGTAAGTTCCCAGGTGTGAGTGCATCACTGTGCATATTTACATTTTGATCAGGACACATTGATTTCTTCCCCACAAATAATGAATACAATATTAATAAGAATATTGATTTGATATTTTAGAGTTAATTAGCTTTACTCTGGCAAAAGGCACCTTTGGTAGCTTTAAAGCGATCTTGAAAAATAACTCCTGCTAGTATTCTGCTTAAAAACCGATACTCATGAAACTGCTAAGAAAACAAATAACTGTAGATTGATACTGTTGATTGCTAGTCTAGTTGTCAGTGAAGCTGATAGCACAAAACCTCACAATAAAGTAAGGTTAAGATTGACCGATAGTGTATTCTCATGGCCCTGTGAGTTGTTTCATGTACTTTACAAAGGGGAACTATTTAAGTTTTATTTTTAGGTGTATTTTTCTGACCCTCATTCTTTTCACCCACTTCCCTAACTTCTTCGCTTATGAAAATAGGTAGCAAACCATAGAATAGATCAAAGAGATATAGAAATTTCCATTGGTATGTGTCCTGAATATATCATACAATTTCAGAGGTCAGGACACCAGAGATGTCACCTCTACGCATGATCAGTATTTTCATTTTGTTTTGGTACACTTTGCACTTGGAAGCCCCTCACATGGCTAGTAAAATAGATTTATTTTAATGACTAAGAGGTTCTAGTTGCAGAAACACAAGCAGACTATTTCTATTGTTTTGACAAGCACAAAAATAAAATTTTAGCTTATTGTTGATATGTATGGTTGGAATTCCCATTCTAATTCTGTTATCATAATTCAGGTCTTAATTCTACCACCTCTTCCATGATTTATTTATTTATTTATTTATTTTTGTTTTGTTGTCTTTTTTTCAGGATTTTGAATCTAGAGAAATACTTTTTTCTTTGCTATGACCACATTGAATATTTATACTTATATGCTTTACCTTTTATATACAGTTTTCACAAGGACAACTCCTTGTATATGTAGGACATATATAAGCATATCAATATTTTATTACCCTCTAAATCTTACATATGAACCAAACTTTTTCTTCTTTATTTATGGCTGCCTTCATTACAGAAGATCAAAGGATTGTATCTGAAGCTTACAAAATTTGCCTGATGTAGGTGTCAGAAACAAGTGCTAAAATGGAAAATGTGGAATCACTAGCCTTCAATGATAACATTCCGAATAATTCATACTAACACGCAAGGAAGCTCCATTCCCTAGCTCTCCCACCACTTGGTATGTGTTGAAAAGGTGCTGTGATGAACAATAGACAGGCTTTTGTCAGATTTAGTTTGCCGTATTGCATGTACATGAAGCCAAAGAGTGACTGGGAAGAATCCCAGCAGAGCACGAGAGAGCAACAAACTATAAAAGAAAAAATGAGAACGGAAAGAGGGGAAAAGGTGAGAACTCAAGAGAACATGCTAAAATGAAGCCAGAGGGAAATGTTGAAAAGGGAGAGAAACACTACAGAGGAGGGAAAAAAGAAGAAGTAAAGTGAACAGACTGCAGGCAGAATCGTTGTAGAACTGAACATATCTGAAGTGTCAGGCAATATATCTGTAAAACTGTATTTGGGAGTGCAGCCATTTCTTTTTAATAGTGGGCTATTCTCGAGTGTTAGGAAAGCCGTGTGAGATTTGATGTCAATTTTATTCTTGGCATTCAGTCTCTCTGTATGGACACAAAAGGAAATCAGGAGGTTAGACAAAAAGGTAAAAGGAAATTTTCATAGAAGGGGAAGAAGGAAACAATATATTGACATTGAAAGAAGCATCTTAGAAATACTACTATTCTAATTGTTTACACATCTGTGCTGTTAATTGCAGGCAGATTTGGTGGTATTGAAGTGCTATTGTTGCCAAACTGATTTGAAATCAAATGCTTTGCATTCTTAACATTTCAGTATACTATCTTATATTTTTAAATGCTCTCCAATAAAATATCCCTGTTTGGGATTTATTCTCTCTCATGTAATCATAGCACAAATGAACTTAATTTGGAATCTTATAGGTGGACAGAGACATAAAGTAGACTTCTGAAGGCCTCACCAACAATTAGAACAAATTACTATTTGGAGATGTGATATGATAAGTAAGTTGTAAACACATAAGAAGAGATTGTTAGGAGACTTCATTGATGAGTTTGTTTCTATAATTCTTTTTTTTTTTTCCCACAGTCTCACTCTGTCGCCCAGGCTGGAGTTCAATGGCGTGATCTCGGCTCACTGCAATCTGTGCCTCCTGGGTTCAAGCGATTCTCATGCCTTAGCCTCCTAAGTAGCTGGGATTACAGGTGCCTGCCACCATGCCCGGCTAATTTTTCTATTTTTAGTAGAGACAGAGTTTCACCATGTTGGCCAGGCTGGTCTCAAAATTCTGACCTCAGGTGATCCTCCCACCTCAGCCTCCCAAAGTGCTGAGATTACAGGCGTGAGCCACCGTGCCTGACTGTTTCTATAATTCTTAACAGTTCTTTTGCACGACCAGACTGACAAAGACAAATAAACATCTTATACTAAGTATACAGCATGTGTTGCATGATGTTTGTAACTAGTTTATACTCAAGGTAACTAAAATGAGGGCTAAGAGTCCTTAAATTTATTCAATTTTTGTACTCTTTTCTCTTCTGGATAGGGAGATACATAACATTAGCTAATACTAGCTATTCTCAAAACATTTCCTTCCAAGTCCATTCTAAGTACCTAAGATGCCAATATAAATCATAAAAAACATTGTGAATTTCAATTATTCCTAACTGACAATAATAGGAGTTGCTGGGAAATGAATCACTAATTTTCACACTAAAGCTTTTAATTTTACTATAGTTCTTCCTTTAAAAAGGAAGATTATAATTCTTCTACATGTGATGAAATTCACTTAAAGTAGAAATCATTTCTCAAATATTGTTTGGTAGGAAAATTAATGATGGACTCATCAGTTTAGGAACAAAGATAAAATATACAAGATTTTAGCACATGTAACTAATTTCATAGAAAACCTTATTAAACTTGTTGTAATAGGTTTAGAATATACATATCCTTGAAAAAAACACAGATATATGTATATATGTGCATGCAAACACAAATATTTGCATATGTGTAATTAAGATTTAGTGCTAAAATTGTTTCTCCAAATTTCAATTTCAGGATTCTGTTCCATTCTTATATTTTTTCCTTCTTTGACCCAAGTGTTCCAAATACTGTCTCAAAGGGAATGTATATTTTAGAGTTTTTATTTTGATATATCACTATCTCCTTGCAAAAAGTGCTCAAAGAGCTAAAATATTTTTATTTTAAAAGAGATGGCTTAAAAAATTTCTTCACTTTTGGATTAATCAACTTTATTATTTAGAGAGCTAAACTGAAATAAAAAGCAACTTCTATGTAAGGAAGATTATTAATTTTTTATCATAATGGTAATTTAAAAAATAAATATATGGGTTTGACTACTTCCTAAGTCATAATAATCAGACTGCCCTGCCTTCCATTTTATACCATATCCTATTGGATTCTCTGTTGAAGGACTGTACATAGCTTAAGCTTTGTATAAAATGGCTAACTGAATAATGTAGAATGTACTTGAAAGAAATATCTTAAAGTTTATTTTAAAACTCCTGAAAACTAAACTATAATCCGTTATCTCTCATGAGCACAGACACAAAATCTACTTTTTGTGTGTGTGTGGGTGTGTGTTTTTTTAGACAGCCTCTCGCTCTGTTGCTCAGGCTGGAGTACAGTGGTGTGATCTCCACTTACTGCAACCTCTGCCTCCGTGGATCAAGCAATTCTTGTGCCTTAGCCTCCTGAGAAGTTGGGACTACAGGCTCCTGACACTACACCCAGCTAGTTTTTTTGTATTTTTAATAGAGACGGGGTTTCACCGTGTTAGCCAGGTTGGTCTTGGACGCCTGAGCTCAGGTGATCCGCCAGTCTTGGCCTCCCAAAGTGTTGAAATTACAGACGTGAGCCACTATGCCTAGCCAGACAAAAAATGTTCAAGAAAATCAACAAAATAGTAGTAAACAAAATCCAACAATGTATAAACAGAATGATATATCCTGAAAAAGGGAGATTTATTCCAGGTGTGTCAGGCTGGTTCAACATTTAAAAATTAATCAGTGTAAAGCATCATATCAATTGACACAACACAAACATTTGAGAAAATCCAATTCCCATTCATAATAAAAACTCTCAGCAAACAAGATTCAGGAAAAATTTCTTAAGTTCATAAAACAGTCTACAAAAGACCAACATATAACATCATGCTTATTGTTGGGACAGTGCATGCTTTTTCCCTTAGATTAGGAACAAGGCAAGAATGTCTTCTCTCACCTCTGCTGTTAATATGTTACTGAAAGTTCTAGCTAATGCAATAAGACAGGAAAAAATAAATAGAAAATATACAGATTGGAAAAGAAGTAAAACCATCTTCAGTTGCAGATGACATGATTATCTGTGTAGAAAAATACCAAACAATTTACCAAAAATTTCCTGGAACTAATAAACAAGTAGAATTAGATAGAATGTATACAAAGTTACCATTATCACTTTGAAAAAATATTATGTATTAGAACAATTAAGAATAATAATAAAAGGTTTTATTTTACCTTCAGTTATTTTCTCTCTGATACTTTTTCTTTTGTAAAAGTGTAGATCTGAGTTTCTGACATATTTCCCTTCTCTCTGAAGAACTTCTTTTCACATTTCTTTTCAGGAAGGTCTGCTGGCTATGAATTACCTCAGTTTTTGTTTCTTTTACAGTGTATTTCTTTTTAAATTTTGAATTCAATTCAATTTTTTTCATGCCTTTTAGAATGCCTTACAAATTTTTGTTGCAATGTGGACATGATATATTGGGTAACAGGTATTGAAGTTAATGGGACATTAGTGTGAGATTTATCTGAATCTGACTAGCAGTTGGACTATGTTCAATATTTGTTGTAGCTATTGGTGTCAGATAATAAATTTCACTAGTGTCCTTGTTTTTGTTTTCTCTGTTAGCTTTGGGTTTTCTTAAGATCTTTCATGGAGTCTGAGCTTTGCAGCTCTTTCAGCTGTAATTCACTGTTTTATTGTTAATGTGATGAAAAAGAGTTGGGGAGGAAAATGCTGTATAATCTTAGTCTTTTAATGGGCCTATGTCCCTGGAGTGACCTTCACAAGTAATTCTTACATTCATTTTCTTCACCACTTAGATGAAAGGCTAGAGGGGGCTGGAGTTGGGTATTACTCTCCTGCCTATGGGAGATACAACTTCAGTAATGGCTTTTTCATTGGAGAGTAGGCTTTTGTTTTAGCATTCCAAAATAATCACTTTCCCCATCCATCAGTCAAACACATGGTGATTTTTTTTGGTTCTTGTGAGTACCTGGTGGCATCTTTGCAGGTAAAACCCATAAAATTGTGAGCCACGAGCTTAGTATACAAAAGGCAGTTGTTTTCCTATGTATCAGCAATGAACAATTGGAACTTGAAATTAAAAAAAAAAACAGACCATATACAATAGCACAAAAAATTTTACTTAGGTATATATCCAAGAAAATATGTACAGGTTGTGTATGCAGAAAACTATAAAACATTGATGAAAGGAATCAAGGAAAATTCAAATAAATATGAGATATTTGTAGTTTATGGATTGGAAAATCAAATATTGATAAAAATGGCAGTTCTTCCCAACTTTATCTATATAGATTCAAAGTTAGGATACACCTATATATATATTTTTTTCTTGTTGCTTCAGCTGAGAGAGCCTAGAAACAATGACATGCTTGTAGCAATAAGCACAGCTAGCACTCAGGTCTTTGTTTCTAATACCATTGTCCAATAAAATAAACCAGGGCTTCATGGCTCATTTTAGTACTGGAGTAGGAAATATACAAGATGAGCCTGGAACATAGTATAGTGCAAAAAAGTAAGGGAGAACTAAAAAAGCCCACCCTGTTCCAACAAAATAACAACCTCACAATGACAAGGGTATTTCAAAAGGACACAGGAGCCAAGAGAAAGAGCTCCCAATTACGAAACCTGGAACAATTTGAGCAGCAAAATAAAGTTGTATTGGATTACAATCTAAAGTAAAAAACAAATATCCATGAGTTTTTACTGATTAAGTAACTGCATAAATTTCTTCTTTTCCAAAACACATAATCCCATTTGAATCATGAGAAAAATATCAGAAAATGCCAATTGAAGGACATTCTGTAAAATATCTGACCAGAACTTTTCAAAACTGTTAAGATCATCAAAAACAAAGAAAGTCTGAAAACTGTCACATTCAAGAGCAGCCTAAGAAGAAATGGCTACCAATCTAATGTAGGACTCCAGATGGAATCTTGGAACAGAAAAAAAGAATATTAGGCATAAACTAAGGAAACACGAACAGGGTATGGACTCTTTAGTTAATAATGTTATGTCAATACTGGCTTATTAATTATGACAAATGTAAGATGTTAATAAGAAACTGGGAGGGAGTTATATAGAAACTCTTTTTACTATCTTCTCTAATTTTTGGTAATCAAAAATAATATTGTAATATAAATCATTTATTTAAAAACATTGTAAAGCGTACTTTTACCTGGTTTTATCTACTCTGGGCACTAGAATATGAAAGGACCACCTAGGCTAGATAATATTGATTTAGCAAACAGTATGTCTGCCATTCATTTTGGCTGCCCAGCAGCTTATGCCTTAAAATAACTGAATGGATTTTTTTTAAACAGAAAACTTTATTAAAAAGTAGGAGAGGCTGGGCGCGGTGGCTCACGCCTGTAATCCCAGCACTTTGGGAGGTTGAAGTGGGTGGATGATGAGGCCAGAAACTCGAGAAGACGGTGAAACCCTGTCTCTACTAAAAATACAAAAATTAGCTGGGCTTGGTGGTGCGTGCCTGTAATCCCAGCTACTCAGGAGGCTGAGGCAGGAGAATCGCTTGAACCAGGGAGTTGGAGGTTGCAGTGAGCCGAGATCGCGCCATTGCACTCCAGTCTGGCAGCAGAGTGAGGCTCTGTCTCAAAAAAAACAAAAAGTGGGAAACGTTGTTGAGAATGCCTAAACTCGTGCCAAAATGAGAATTACATACTTTTTATTGGCTAAAGTAGAAGTTAATATTATAGTCTATACATAATATAGAGGGAAATTCTGATATTGGCATATATGTCATTACGGAATTGATAAGGTTTTTAGGCATATATGACCAAGATACGTATTTCTGTTCTCCTAGCCCTGAGTTTCTCTTCTCGTGGTCTTCAATTCCTGGTATCCTCTTCTGAGTGTACATTGAGTTTCTTGGAAAGGGCTAGTCCATTTTGAGATAATAATAGTCATCTCAAATTGAATTAAGTTTGTTCTAAAGCTTTCTCCATACATATTTTAGGTATGTATGGAGAAAATACATACTGTTCCAAAGGCTTCCTTATTCATAGTGAATTGTAACCTACCTTGACGTATAAACAGACTATAACCTACTCTAGTAACAAGTAGCTGTTTGAGCCAGTCGCAGCAGCTGAATTTCAGCCAATCACAGGTGACCAGCTGTTCAAACCATGTTCAAATAAGATAAATGCTGAGCTGTAACCAATCCAGCTGTTTTTGTATTGCACTTCTGTTTCTGTACATCACTTTTCTTTTGCTGTCCGTAAATGTTGTCTGACCATGTGACAGTCTTGGAGTCACTTTGAACCTATTCTGGTTCTGGGGCCTGCATGATTTGTGAATCATTTTTTGCTCAGTTTAACTCTGTTAAAATTAATTTGTCTAAAGTTTTCCTTTCAATAATACCAAATAATTATACAGCACTCATTATGGGCCCAGTCCCCTTCTAGGTGTTTTATAGTTAACCTAATACAACAATTCTGTTGGATGGCCTCTGTTATTAATGTCCCTGATAACAAATGAGGAAAATGAGTCACACATCCTGTAAGGGGCAGTGTAGAGACTATGAACTTTTCTACCCTATTAGTAGTTAGCCATAAAGATGTGGCTTTATGGTTTTAGAGTCCATATAACTAAATTACTACATTTTTAGTTCATATGTGAAAAGTACTTGAAACACAGGTTTTGAATAACAACTAGTAAACTATACTTGGCACTAGGATGCCTTCATACCTTGAGTTCCTATGCAAGGAATGCAACCTAATTTAACACATAAACTGAGAGTCTAATTTAGGATGTCTTAGCCAATCATAGCAGCTAAGTTTCAGCCAATCATAGGCTACCAACTGACTGGAACTTGTTCAAATAAGGCAAACACTGGGCTCTAACCAATCAAGCTGTTTCAGTACCTCTTTTTTGTTCATAAATGCTACCTACCCACATTGCAGAGTCGAGCTTTCTGAACAGTTTCTGCTTCTGAGGGCTGACCGATTTGTAAATCATTCTTACTCAGTCTGTTAAATTTAATTGTCTAAGTTTTTATTTTTTCACAATTATGTTCAAAGGAGAGTTTTGTTTCCTCCAAAATGCTCAAAGGAATACTTGTCGTGTGCTTCACATAATATCGTGAGGGATCATCAACTTCTGCTTGGCACTGCCTCTTTGCTCTCTAACCTCAGCTTTCAGTTTTCCTTAACGTTCTGCCCTGTAGGTGTTCTGCCCTAGCTGCCATCCTGGAAAGGAGTTCTAACGTGTTTTGTGTAATTGGAGAAATATGTTCTTGGTTGAGATACAAGAGGAAAATAATTTTCAAACCACTCCCCGCCCCGGGCCAAATGACATCAGTGATCTTTAGTTGTGACCTTGGTAGAGTTTTTGAACTTAAAACTTTCAACCTACATAATGAAAAGTATTTGAATACAGATTCTAAGATATCAAATGCTAATAAGAACCATAAAATACCTAATAATGGTTTTCTTTGCTCTATCAAAGATCTCCACAGGAAGGAGACTGGCAATTCAGTAGGTGGCACTTTTTCTACTGAGCCAGAACTAAAGCAAAACCTCAGGAATTCAACCTGCCCCAAGAATAGGTGTCTTTCCACTGAGAGATGGGACAAAGGAGGTATTTATTTGTGGTATTAAAAATATTTTTTTGAAGTGCTCAGGTGTGTTGGTTAAAATTCAGTTTGGATAATTACATTCTTCTCACAGAAATTCCACCTACAATTTTAACTGCCACTTCCAATTTCACCAACAGTTTAAATTCTAAATAGTCTCTTTTTGACACACACTGTTCTTTAGTTCCACTGCAATGGCTGGCCAATTGTCCCCCTCCTCCTTGTAGCTGAAAGTAAAGAAGTAGCCCTCTCCCTCTCCCTCTCCCTCTCCCTCTTCCCCTCCCCTCCCCCTCCCCTCCTCCTTCCCTCCCCCTTCACCTCCCCCTCCCCCTCCCCTCCTCCTTCCATCCCCCTTCCCCTCCCCCTCTCCTCCCCCCTCCCCCTCCCTCTCCCTCTCCCCTCTTCTTTCTTCGGTCTCCCTCTGTTACCGAGGCTGGACTGTACTGCCATGGTCTTGGCTCGCTGCAGCCTCCCTGCCCTGGGCTCCTGTGGTTCTCCTGCCTCAGCCTGCTGAGTGCCTGGGATTGCGGGTGCGCGCCACCACACCTGACTGGTTTTTGTATTTTTGGAGGAATCAGGGTTTCGCCCTGTTGACCGGGCTGGTCTCCGGCTCCTGACCTCGAGTGGTCTGCCCGCCTTGGCCTCCTGGGGTGCTGGGATTGCAGATGGAGTCTGGCTCACTCAATGCTCATTGTTGCCCAGGCTGGAGTTCAGTGGCATGATCTCGGCTCGCCACAACCTCCACCTTCCAGCCGCCTGCCTTGGCCTCCCAAAGTGCTAAGATTACAGCCTCCACCCGGCTGCTACCCCTTCTGGGAAGTGGGGAGCGTCTCTGCCTGGCCGCCCATCATCTGGGATGTGGGGAGCCCCTCTGCCCGGCTGCCCCATCTGGGAAGCGGGTAGCCCCTCTGCCCGGCCACCCTGCCTGGGAGGCGGGCAGTGCCTCTGCCCGGCTGCCCCGCCTGGGAGGCGAGGTGCGCCTCTGCCTGGCCGCCCCGCCTGGGAGGCAAGGGGCACCTCTGCCCGGCCGCCCTTCGTCTGGGAGGTGGGGAGTGCCTCTGCCTGGCTGCCCTGTCTGGGAAGTGGGCGCCTCTGCCCAGCCGCTCCATCTGGGAGGTGAGGGGCGTCTCTGCCTGGCCGCGCTGCCTGGGAAGTGAGGAGCACCTCTGCCCGGCCGCCCTTCATCTGGAAGGTGGGGAGTGCCTCTGCCCGGCCACCCTGTCTGGGCGGTGGGGAGCGCCTCTGCCTGGCCGCCCCGTCAGGGAAGTGAGGGGCGTCTCTGCCCAGCCGCCCTTCGTCTGAGAAGTGGGGGGCGCCTCTGCCCGGCCGCCCCATCTGGGAGGTGGGGGGGTGCCTCTGCCCGGCCGCCCCATCTGGGAGGTGAGGAGTGCCTCTGCCTGACCGCTACCCCATCTGGGAAGTAAGGTGCGCCTCTGCCCGGCCGCCCCATCTGGGAAGTGAGGTGCGCCTCTGCCCGGCCGCCTCATCTGGGAAGTGAGGTGCGCCTCTGCCCGGCCACCCCATCTGGGAAGTGAGGAGTGCCTCTGCCCGGCCGCCCCGTCTGGGAGTTGGGGAGCGCCTCTGCCCGGCCGCCCCATCTGGGAGTTGGGGAGCGCCTCTGCCCGGCCGCCCCGTCTGGGAGGTGGGGAGCGCCTCTGCCAGGCCGCCTTGTCTGGGAAGTGTACCCAACAGCTCCGAAGAGACAGCGACCATCGAGAATGGGCCATGATGACGATGGCGGTTTTGTCGAAAAGAAAAGGGGGAAATGTGGGGAAAAGAAAGAGAGATCAGATTGTTACTGTGTCTGTGTAGAAAGAAGTTGACATAGGAGACACCATTTTGTTCTGTACTAAGAAAAATTTTTCTGCCTTGGGATGCTGTTAATCTATAACCTTACCCCCAACCCCGTGCTCTCTGAAACATGTGCTGTGTCAACTCAGGGTTAAATGGATTAAGGGCGGTGCAAGATGTGCTTTGTTAAACAGATGCTTGAAGGCACCATGCTCGTTAAGAGTCATCACCACTCCCTAATCTCAAGTACCCAGGGACACAAACACTGCCGAAGGCCGCAGGGACCTCTGCCTAGGAAAACCAGAGACCTTTGTTCACATGTTTATCTGCTGACCTTCTCTCCACTATTATCCTATGACCCTGCCACATCCCCCTCTCTGAGAAACACCCAAGAATGATCAATAAATACAAAAAAAAAAAAAAGTAGTACAGGAAACTATTTTTGGGTATAATTAAGTGACTGTAAATGAATGGCACTATATTAAAATGATGTAATATTTATTATAACATGATATGAAAATGCAAATTCGCATAGATTTTGAAATTCCTTTGGTGAAAAAATTTTGGCATTTTCTTTGTGATAACTGCCAACCTTAAGATAGCCATGCTTTATGATGCTTTAAAAAAATATGTGAGTATGTCACCTGCCTGATGACATACTTTGGTATTCATTTCATTTGGTATGACATGCTTTGGTATTCATTTCATTTGGTATGACATAATGCATTTGAAAGATAAGGCACTTTACCTGGAGAACAGAATACTTCAGTAACATGTATTAAACCCCTTGGTTTAACTGAGAAATGTATGAAATAAAAAAAAGGTTTTTGTGTTCTCAAAGAGCTTATGATTTTTAAATTGAAAGAATCAAAATTAATAAAAGCTTACCCTAAACTTAGTATTCAGAAGTGGTTATGTTATATCCCAAGTGGAAAACAGTTTTTCTAACTAATCTCATTAATATCCCTTGGTTTCCTCCATTCCTCCATCCTTTCACACCATCATTCTTATCCCAAAATCTCAGAGAAATACATTCTTAGTTTCTTATTCTTTCTTTCTACTAGTTCCTTTTGCATTACTGTCTCATGTCTTTCCTTTCCTTACCTTGAAGCCTCTTCTAAACATTGAGCATGAATAATGAATTTCATGTTTTCATTAATGCTTATAAAATACATAATAATCACTATTCAGACAAACAAAACTAAATCTCTTTGAAACAGTGAGAACTTAAAAACAGAGTAGTGCAAAGCATTAGTCATTCAGTGAATAATTATTGTACACTCATCATAAGACAGACATTTAAAAATGTAAGATACAATGATTATTTTATTTTACCAAATCAAAGTCTGAGTGAAATCTCAAGGCCTCACAGCACATCTTGAGTAAAGCCTGGCTGATACATCTGCTCTTTTTCTTCCACATCCTGTTTTTAGTTATCTAATGCCAACTGCTTATATACTGTAGCAATCAGCATCAACAACTGTACAGGAGCCTCCTCGATAGTCTGGTATCACTCCCTCAAAATATGTCAACCTAGCTAGGTGCAGTGGCTCACATCTGGAGTTCTAGCACTTTGGGAGGCCAAAGAGGGATGACTACTTCAGTCCATGAGTTTGAGACCAACCTGTGCAACACAGCGAGACCCTGACTCTATAAAAGATTAAAAAAAAAATTAGCCAAGCATGGTAGCATGTGCCTGTAGTCCCAGCTACTCTGGAGGCTGAGGTGGCAGCATCATTTGTTTCTGGGAGGTTGAGGCTGCAGTGAGCTGTGATTGTGCCACTGCACTCAAGCCTGGGTGACAGAGCAAGACCCCATCTCTAAAAATGAAAAAATAAAATAAAATCCATGTCAGAAACTCCTTTTCATATAGTAAGGGAAAACAAGTGTTAAAGAAAAACCAGAGCTTGACAGTAGTTGAAATGGTTAAAAACTTACACTATTGAGGAAAAACTGCAATAGGGGAAAAGAGACCTCAGTATAGGACTGGGGTCCATTCTAACTGCAACAGGGAAGAGGAGATTTATAGCCAAGGATTAGATTAATGGGGTTGGTGGATGAAAAATTATTAAGAAGGTGGGTTGATTCTTGCTAAATTGACCTAACATAATTCTTCCTGAAGGAAGGCCAGTCTAATCCAATATCACATGGGGATGGTGGGGATGAGAAATTTGGTCAGTTATTCAGGGTGATCAGACATTGAGAGTGGGAGATGCTTGATAAACTGACCTCACAGGATTTTTGCTAAAACTGGGCAATGCAAAGGTGGAAGCACAAAGTTTGAGGCCTGCTTGGGAAGAGGAGCCTGACTGAAGTTTGGTCAAGGGGACAATCTTTGTCACAAGCATACATTAAGGAAAAGCATGTTACTCATCTGTATGATGTAATTCGGAGAGTAACATTAGTTTTTTTTTTTTTTTTTTTAAACTCAGGGTAAAGGCAACAGGCAAGAACACAGGAACTTTGAAGTTTGGATAAACAAAATCTCTATTTGAAAAATAGGAGTTCTAACTAAAGTTCTTTTAGATCAGCAAATGAGACAATCACATACCTGTCTGATATACTCTCAAGCATCTGAGAGGGCTATTGCATACTTACGAACTGACAAGGATCCCCTTCTTGAATAAACTAGTCAGGCTCCTTCAAGTCTTTTTCTTGATTAGACTCTGTCTTTGGTCTGCTGAGCCTGCTTTTAGCAAGAATTATGCTTATCTAGTTTATATAGAATCCCATTTCCTCTAACTGTAATATCTAATCAAGTTCTTCTCTTCCAACTCTTGATATCTAATCATGTTCCTTTTAGTAATTCTCTATCCAGTAAGTCCACCGTTCTGCCCATAAATCCCCAGTTGTGCCTGTTATATTCAGAGTTGTGTTAAATCTCTCTCTCCCATTACAATAGTCTTAAATGAAGTCTTCCTTGCTTACCTCTATCTGGTACCTTTTTTTTGGACATAATTAAATTATTAAGCACTTGCTGTGTGTCACCCAGCTAGCTATGTTGGTAGAGCATAACTTGCTCCAAATATCTTTCCTCCTAGCCTACCACAATATAAAGCACCCATGCTAGCAGGCAATTTTAGACTGTTTTTGAGTGGTAGATTTACAAAACTGCAAACATGTAATATAGAATTCTAAGCAGTAAAACTTGGTAGCCCCCAAAGATAAGACCTTTCCCTGTTCATATTACAGAGCCAATACACGGAACCAAAAGTGAACTCAGCCATCCTGGAGTGGTTCTGGCCAGTCTACGGAGGATGCACACTGAGGGTTTTTGTGTCCTCTACTTCAGCAGTCTCTAACCTTTTTGGCAGCAGAGACCAGTTTTGTGGAAGACCATGTTTTCACAGACTGGGGTTGGGGTTGGAGGACGGTTTCAGGATAAAACTGTTCCACCTCAGATCATCAGGCATTAGATTCTCATATGGAGCATGCAACCTAAATCCCTCGCATGTACAGTTGACAGTAAGGTTCGCGGTCCTGTGAGAATCTGATGCCACCCCTGATCTGACAGGAGGCAGAGCTTAGGTGGTAATGCTTGCTTGCTTGCTGCTCACCTCCTGTTGTGAGGCCCAGTTCCTGACAGATGACTGACTGGTACCAATCCATAGCTCAGGGTTTGGGGACCCCCTGCTCTACTTCACCTTTTGACATCAGAGGACCCAAAACTCCACTCTCAAATCATGCCAACACCACGATTTTTGTTAATTGCAATTCATGAAGGGGCTTGAAGCTGAATTGTGCATGGGCCTGTTACTCCTTTCATAAATATTCAATACTCCTCCTATAGGTTATTGAATATGTATATTTGGCCACCTCACTCAGCATAAATTCCTGTTCCGTTTGCCCCTCCCTCAAAGTGTCTGTTTCTGGCTTCTGACCAAAGGCTATTCTTTCCAGTCTGCCGGAATGGCCAACCTGTACGCTGCAACCGTTAATGAGAAATGAAGCTCTCCTTTCCAACTTTATGAACTTCATCATTATTCCATTAACAATGGTCCACTTCCACTTATGAATAGTAAATCTATCTTCCTTATGATTTTCTCAATAACATTTTCCTTTCTTTAGCTTACTTTATTGTAAGAATACGGTATATAATAGATATATCATACAAAATATGTGTTAATCGAGTATATATGTTATTTGTAAGGCTTCTGGTCAACAGTAGGGTATTAATAGTTAAGTTTTTGGAAGTCAGACATTATTTGTGGATTTTCAAATGTGTTGTGGTAAGTAGTCCTAACCCCTACATTCTTCACAGGTCAATTGTATACCTCATGTATAAATGAGACACACTCAGAGAAATGAAATCTCAGAGATGGCTTTGAATACCATCATCCACTGAAACATAGAAAAAAAGAGTTGGGGAAAGGACAGTCATGGGGAGATGCCTAGGGAAAGAAGATAAACAAAGATAAGGTTTATTATGTAGATTTAAGTTACTGCCTTCTCCATTAATAAGCATTTCTACTGATTCAGAGTCATCCTTTTCTTCCTGGTGCTGAGCAGGAGATGCCCTTACAAACGATTTACTATATAGGTGTAAATTTCCCTTCAAAAGGGTAACTTCTCTGTTTTCAGAGCTTCTTTTCTGTCTGCAATTTCTTAAAATAATCAGCTCAAAATAATCCTTTGGGGTGGTATATTCTGGTCTCTTACAGTATACTGCTATTATTGTAGGATATGCCCTTTAGATTGATTTTCAAGGATCAGTGAAATATTTGCACTGATCTATACACATTCCTTTCCCTTATCACCTTTCAGACCAAGAGCATGTATTGAAAACAGATTTTTTTTTATGGTAACCTTTAACAGAGAAGAAAAACAATCTAATTGTCTTGCAAAGGTCTTAAACCCACGACCTTGACCAAGTTCAGGTCTATAGCAAAACAAAAGCATTGAGAAAGACAGTTATTTCAATCATTTTTATCAGAGACCATGGCTTTGAACATATTTTACAGAATCCATACCACTCTCTAAGGATCATAGTATTCTCTCCAAAGAGATAATATGAACTATGAACACTAAAAATACCAGCCTGAAAGCCTTAGAAACAACTTTTTTTTTTTTTTTTTTTTTTTTTTTAATTTTGCCTGGGGAATGGTTATCCTCATTCTTATATGAGTCTTCTGGTTCTATTCATCATTTACAATATGTGGTCCTTAGAAAGGATATCACTCTTGAATAAACTTGGGTTGATTAGTGAATTTTTTTCCAATATGTTTACAAGGATGTATCATTATGATACTTGATTTAACAAAAATAATGATTTCGTTTGGTCATTTCATTTATTTTAATGTGTGAATAATACTAAGCTACTCAGAATAGTAGGAGAAAAAACCCTGAAAAAATAGTATTAAATATAGAGATGCAAGTAAATAAAAAAATTAGAAAAAGATGAACTTTATTCTCAAATTCTAGCAGTATATTTATTTTGGCAGAAACAAAACTGATTTTTATGCATTAAATTTTAGCTTAGATTCTCTGAGTATCTGCATTAGAATCAAAAGCTGCTTTCATGGCTCTTCCCATTAAATTCGAGGGGTATTGTCTAAATGCATCAAATTCATCATATACTGCCAATTCCAACAAAGAATCTGATGAGATTCAGATCATTTGAAGGTAATTAAAATGGAACAGTAAACACAAAGCTCTTCTACTCCCACAGCAGAATGTTACTTTTCCAAATGTAAAGTGAGTACAAAGAACAATTGTGTTATACTGAAGTATGAATAGAGTCAGGAAGTCACCACTTATGCTCCTGTCCATTGAGCACATCAGAGGACACACAATCAGAAATCACTCGAAGTCTTTTAGACTCTGCAGGCACGTGGTTAATTATAGAGACTAAGACACTTAAAAAGGCTAAAACACTCCCTATTTTCACAGCAAATGTCTGAGTGAACACAATTATCATGTGAGTCTTTCCACTTTACAACAAAAACATTTTTAGCTTATATGTAACATGATTAACAACTGTGCAGCTAACTAATGCAGTCTGATTCTGTCATGTACAAGTTCTCCTTTGTTGCACCCACAAACTTGACAGCCCAACCCAAACAGGAATTTTCACCGTGGGTTGTCATCTTGCTCCAGTTGTCAGACCCATGAAACTGCTTTAACAGATTTTTCAAGAAGCCTATTGATCTACTCAGATTCATCTGCTGGAACATGTACAGCTTCTGCCTGCTCTGCCATCTTTCCTCCAAAATGTCTTTGCTTCATTTTCCCGGGGGTTTCCCTTTCCCAAAAATGTTCACTGTAAAAACGACCTTTAATACATCCATTTCAGCATATTTCCATTAGTCCACAAAAGTCCATTCTTCATAGCTCCAGAAATCAGAGTTGAATCTTCATTAAAGTTCCAGTCACCTCAAAGCATGGCCACCTTTGTTTCCCCATTCATATTGTTGTCATGTGGTTTAAAAAATATTTTTACCTTTTGCTTTATTCACTTTATTTTATTCCTTAAAATTAAAAATGTCCTCTGAAAAAATAACACAAAATAATTTTGACTGCAGCCTTCACCTTCCAGTTTTTTCATGCTGTCATTTGTCTCCTGAATGAATATAGTGCTTCTCGCCCCTATTTAGCCAAGATCATGTCAAATCCAATACTTAGAAATGCCACCTAAGGCTGGGCACAGTGGCTCACGCCTGAATTCCCAGCACTTTGGCAGGCTGAGGCAGGTGAATCACAGGGTCGGGTGTTCGAGACTAGCCTGGCCAACATGGCCCATTTCAACTAAAAATAAAAAAATTAGCCGGGCACACTGGCGCCCGCCTGTACTCCCAGCTACTTGGGAGGCTGAGGCAGGAGAATTCTTGAACCTGGGAGGCAAAGGTTGCAGTGAGCCGAGATGGCGCCACTGCATTCCAGCCTGAGTGACAAGGCTAGACTTCATCTCAAAAAAAAAAAAAAAAAAAAAAGAAATGCCACCTAAAATATTACAATAATCTAATAATGTTAACAGTTTTTTTTTTCAAGTTTAATCCAGGGTAAGACTTTTATGTTCCCAATATTCATTTAAACCAAATTCAAAATAAAGTTTCTAAAGTTTTCCTAACTTTTGACATTATGGCATTATTTTAAAATATGGCTTCAGTCACAAAATAAGGAATGCTTTTTGTACAATGTTTTGTTATAGTTTGATAATACTGTGGGTGCATATAGTTCATAGACTTGCAACTAAAAAAAGATGTACATGGGCCATCTCAAACACACACACACAGACACATATATTTATGCCTACATATATATTATGTATTTATCATGTATGCATATATTCATAATAAAAAACTAGAAGGCAGTAAATAAGCCCATGCAATGTATTTGAAGTGCAAAATTAAAAAATAATTTTCTGACTCCTCAACTACTGTTTATAGTTCTCAAGAGAAAAAATGAAATTTAAACTAATTGTCAAACTTCTATGAAATATATCTAAAATGCCGTTCTTTCCTTAAACCTTACACAATCACCTACCCTCCATCCCAGATAACTGAATGTATTTTCTACTTTGACTTCTCAAAGCAGTGCAAATCTCATTTATCTATCATCCATTTATCCATCTGTTTTCTTATTCAATTTATAATTAGTTTCCACCTTGTTACTGAAACTATATTAGGAATTCAGGAAAACGTGCACAATCCCTGCTCTTAAAGTGCTCATGATCTTGTCAGAGATAGACAGTAATTTCATGAAAACCACATTTATAATTATAGATTTTGACCTTACTTCTTTTGTTTTCTTGAGATGAGGACATTAAAGGTAAGTCCTGTATTTTCTTCGTCTCTGTATCCTCTTATAGTGTCGAAAATATTACTCGCAATAGCTATTCAGTTAAAGATTTAAAATGTACAAGGCTTTGTATACAATTCCAACTTAATTTTAATGACAATTTTTGTTTTAATCATCTTTTATCTCCCTCTAGTCTTTATGGTAATTAACAAGAATTCTAGCTGTTAGGAATTTCTATTGTTAGAAATTATCTTGCTCTAAGTTCACAGTAAAATATGAAAGATTTCTAATGATGACTGTAGATATCAGCCAAGAAGTTCTCTGAACTATAAAGTTTCAAGCAGTTATGTTTTCTGGGGAGAATTTTTAAAAATAATTGTATTTTATTAGAGAATACAAATACATACAGATTTCTTCTGGCATAAGTATGCAACTCTATGATAAAATTTCCACAAAGTAAACACCTGAATGAACACCCAGAATTAAAAATTGACTATTACAAGCCTCCAGGAAGCCCCCTCATGGTACTTTCCAGTCAGGGCCTCCACCCATTCTTACCCCAAAGGTAGCCACTATACTGACTGCTAACACCATAGCTTGGCTTTGCATCTTTTTGAACTTTTATTTATTTATTTATTTCATTATTTTATTATTTTTAAAAAGCATGTGCATTTGATTACTTCACTACATGCACTACAGTGTGGTCCCAACATCTATTCCTTGAAATAACACTGTTCTCAGCATAGTGCTCAAAGAGCACTCTTGGAAACATCTTTTTTACATGTGCGTTTAAACACATGCTTTAAAATGTGGGTCACCACATTCATTTTCTGAAATAACACTGTTTTTGAACTTTATTTAAATAGATCACTTAATATAAACTGTTTTGTGTTTAACTTCTTTTGTTCATTATGTTTGTTAGGTTAGTCCATGTATTTGTTTGCAGCAGCAGTTCATGAATTTTTTTTTTTTTTTTTTTGAGATAGAGTTTCACTCTTGTTGCCCAGGCCGGAGTGCAATGGCACCATCCTGGCTCACTGCAACCTTTGCCTCCTGGGTTCGAATGATTCTCCTGCCTCAGCCTCCCGAGTAGCTGGGATTACAGGCACTGGCCACCATGCCTGGCTAATTTTTGTTCTTTTAGTAGAGACGGGGTTTCACCATGTTGGCCAGGCTGGTCTTCTCCTAACCTTAGGTGATCCACCCACCTTGGCCTCCCAAAGGGTTGGGATTACAGGCGTGAGCCACCACACTCGGCTAGTTCATGAATTTTAATCAATATTTGGTATTCCATTCAATGAATATATCAAAATTTATTTATTTGATTATTGATAGGCTTTTGAGTGGTTTGCACTTTGGAACTTTTGAAAATGATCCTTCCAGGAGCATTCCTACACATGTCATTTGGTGAACGTATGTGTGCATTCGTGTTTAGTATACAGCTAATAATTGATGTATATATATGTTCAGCTTTAGTAGACCCTGGCAAACAGTTTCTCAGAGTATTGTGCCAATTTACAGTTCTACTAACACTGTATGAAAGTTGCAGTTGCTATGCATCCTCTGTAACACTGGTTTTATCTATCTTTTCAATTTTAGTCATTCTTATGAGTATATAGTGGTATCACATTGTGATTTTAATTTGCATTCCCCTGATGACTAATTATTTGAGGATTCTTTTATATGTTTGTCGGCCATTTGGAAATTGTCTTTTGCAAAGCGCCTGCTCATAGCATTTGCTTATTTTTCTTTTGGGTTGTCTACCTTTTCTTGATTTGTAGGTGTTCTTTATTTATTCTGGGTTCAAGTACTTTGTTAAATTTATCACAAATATCTTTTCTCATTTATTAACTTGCTTACTTATTCCCTTATGATTTCTCCTGAACAGCTGATGTTTTTAGCTTGAATAAAGTCCACTTTATCAATCTTTTTATTTATGGCTGGTGTCTTTAGCCTTGTTTAAGGAATATTTCGCAATGCCAAGAGTATAAAGATAGTCTCCTATATTATTCTCTGGCAACATTATTGTTTCATCCTTCAACATTTAGATGTTTATCCAAAATTTATTTTATTTTTGATTTGGGGTAAGGGTTGCTATGGTCTGAATATTTGTGTATTTTCAACATTTATATCTTGAAGCCTAATCATCAAGATGATGGGATTAGAAGGAGTGGGGATTTGGGAGGTGATTAGGTCATAAGTGCGAAGCCCTCATAAATGGAATTAGTGCCCTTATAAAAGAATTGTGACGGAGCTTGTTAGCCCCCTTTGCTCTTCTACCATGTGAGGATGCAGAAAGAACATGCCATCTTTGAAGCAGAGAACAAGACTTCCACAGATACTGAATCTGCTGGTGCTTTGATCTTGGACTTCCCAGTCTTTAGAAATGTGAGCAATAAATTTCTGTTTGTAAATTACCCAGTCTAATGTATTTTGTTACACAGCAGCGGGAACAAAGACAGGACTCAAGTTTACTTTTTTTTTTCTTTAAGGATATTTCATTGACCTAAAATTATTTATTAAAAAGATCTTCAGTGAAGTATTTAGTTCGCCTTTCAGGGTGAATTTAAATTCACTTTTCAGGGTGGACATTTTCTGTGTTTTCAGAAAAAGCTATTACAATGAAACTTTTAGATATATGAAGATCTCAATATCTGCCAAAGTGCAGTTATAGTGACATTGTGGCTTTTGGAACCTGGGAGAATATTGCTTTTAAGAAAGTTGACATCTGTAATTAACTAGATTGTTCTGTGGAAGGAAATGAGTTAGACACAGATGAGAGGGAAAAATAGAGAAGGTGATTTGAGACCAGATCTTTTTACTGGTACTAGGTATGTACTTATTTGATTAGAGGGTTAAGGACAAGGAAGAAAAGCTGACAGAATTATTCTCATGAGACTCCTTGAGAATCTGATTAAAGATTAGTTGCTTTGTGATCCAGGTGGCAGTGTGTTACACAGAGCTATACTGGAGCTTGTTTCCTGGTTCCTGCCTAGGCCTCAGCATTGCTCTGATTCTATTAGTACTGGCAGCCTTGGGAATATCTGAAGACAGTACACTTCCTAGGAATATGAGTGTTCTCACAGTGGGTACAGATAGGAGTAGCTATGGGTGATGAAAGTGGACAAGTGTGAGACACAATCAGAGAGAATTAGCCTGGCTGGTGGCAAATGATAGCTGCAGGCTGGTTTGTTGCCATGAAAGGTACCACTTTGGGAATATGTTGAGGTAAATGCTGTATCTGGCTATTATGTGAATGGGCCTATCAAATCAGCCTTCCTTTAGGTTATACTACCTTACAGTTGTAAGAATTCAGTAAATGCTATAAAAGTGCTTTATGAACTATAAAGGCCTATACAAATACAAAATCATGTTAAAACTCACTTTATGCAGTGGCTATACCATTGCCCTGGTACAGATTGGTATTTAATGTTTTACAAGAATGCTTAATAATTTTCATAAAGCCTGGCTGGATTTGTTTTAGGTAAAGGGGCTATGCTTATTTTTATGCTTGTCCCATTAGGTAAAGTAAAAAAGCACACACTTTTCCATAAATACATACCAGGTGGGCATTCACATCCCCCCCTGGCATCTTTGTCCTTTAGGCCTTCTGTTGCTCCTGCTTTGATGGCTCCCATGCTTGAGTGAGTCTCATTCTCTGCTTCTGCTCTCAGAGCTTCTCACTATTGCTGGATCCATTACAAATTCATGTTGGATAGTCACTGGTCCTTAGAAATCCTTTGATTCATTTGTTGTTGACTTTTATTTTTTTTCTAGAGGTGGCAATTCCAATTGGTTTGGAATCTGCTTCCACTCTTAACTCTAACTTTTGTAATTGATTTACTTTGTATTTACTGAGAAGTGTGAATGTTTCAAATTTTATAATTTCATTCTTACTTTGTTTTCTTGTCAGTGCTAATGTCCCACTGGCCTTTTTATTGCCCCGTTGCTCAACCATGTTCTTTACTCAGTCCTAGTTCTTCTCAACTCTTTGCAGCATTCTACGTTGTTTATGCCTCTATAAGACCTGGATGTATTAAGTAAAAAGGAAATGCCCCATTTTCTCTTCTCCCTCTGTGCTTATATTTTTCTCTTTCCTTGGTTTCCATCATACTTCATATGTTCTGGTTTCTTCGCTAATCATTGTATATATTCATAGCTGAGTTTTCTTCTCCTGTCCAGACTAAAATGTTTGAAGGAATTGACTTTTAAAATACTTGTATTTTTATTTAATAAATCTGTATTTTTGGCTAAAAATCTGCTGAAATTCTCTCATTTTTCTTTTCTCTATTAATCTTCTTTTTATTACTTCATTCTTTTATTTTTCTCTCTCTTCTCTATTTTTATAAAAATTCTTCTTTTTCTGGCAACTTTCCCAAGACCTGTATATAGGCTTAAGTTACCTTAATTGACACATAGACACAGAATAAACATGTGTAGTTAAATTTTTTACTTGCAAACAATGGTAACCAATTATGGTTAAATTAAACACAAAAGTTATTTATTGTGAGTCTTGGGGAAGCTCATGAAAACAGTGGGAATGATAGAAATCTAGGATCTGGTTAGAAGCTTGACATATTTATATTTTCAAAAAAGTAGTATAAAACATAAAACAAGTAACAGAAAATAACTTTTCTTCAAGTTTCTAAATACATATTTATGTCCTGCTTAATCCTCCATACTCTCCTCCCTAATGTTCTACCAAGGGAAGTAAACTCCATCCACATGCAATTTCAGACTGGCTTATGATCAACTTCTCTTCAGTTCTGTTGTGATTCTATCTTGATATTCTGCAACCTATAGACTGAATTGTAAGGTTACAGACACCATAATACTTTATAAAAAAGTGGCAAGGGAAAGGAAAAAGTAAAGGGAAATTATACGTCTAAAATTATTTAAACACATGCTCACACATGTGCACATACACATATGACCCATTGATGGAGGAAACGCAATAAGCTTCAGCCTTTATTTCTGTAACTAGTCGTGAAGTTACATTGCTTTTGTGATTTCATCCTCTAGTACTCCTTTGATGTTCCCAGTGATTCCCTTAGGAAGGTTTATGGCCTCTGTATTAGTTTGTGGTGGGAAAAAGAAGCTCCAGGGTCTTCAGCTTGGTTCTATCATAATAGCTGGTAGAAGCATAGCAATATAAGAGCATGAATTCTCTCAGGTGTGAATCTTGGACTTTGCCACTTATTAGCTTTGTGACTTTGGGCAAATTACCCAGCCCATTTGTGCCTTAGATTCTTTATCTGTAAAATTTGTAAAACAAGGATAATAATAATACAGGTTTGCTGTGAGGAACAAATAAGTAAATGCAAATGCGTGTGAAGAATTTATAACAGTGTCTGACACAGCGATTTTCAAGTGTCTTTGCTATTAGTATTAATATTAGCAGTAGTATTAGCAGTACGAGAAGTGTGCATCGCCTCAGGTCTGAGAATTGGATGACTCCCAAATATTATGAGTCTGAATGTATCTTAGTAAGCTACATATCTGTTTCCTAGGGATCTTATGTCACCAAATTCCCTGTGGTCAAAATATTCTGATTACCACACTGGCTACACTTCCAATTATAGTAAACAATCTCACTTGCATCTTCTGACTAAGGATCACTGCTGGGCTTTTGCCACCACAAAATCCTTCCTACCATTTTGGAATCATTTTCTGTACTTTTATCCCAGGCCATTACTGTTTTCACTAAATGTCACTCATTTACTATGTTATAAGTATTTCTTCAGAACACCAAATTATTCCTAAAATTTTCTTCTGGTTTTCTATAATATATTACTTTCAGGCTTCTGCTGTTCTTCTGAGTCTTCATGCTTCATAATGAGCTTTTTTTCCCCTTTGTTTTCCACTTTGTTTCTTTCATTTTAAAAAAGAAATAGCTAGGCATGCTGGTTTACCACCTGTAATCCCAGCACTTTGGGAGGCTGAGGTGGGAGAATCTCTTGAGGCCAAGAGTTTGAGACAAGCCTAGTCAACATAGTGAGAACCCCATCTCTACAAAAAATAAAAAGTAAAAAAGGAATAGTTTCTCCAGACACAGTATTTGTCAAATGTTTTTGGCTTTTCTGACCACATGGATGGTGGTCAATCTCCTTCTGGATCTTCAGTGGGGGTGTACTTTATAACCAAGTTCCAGTATCTAGAAAGTTTAATGTCTTGTGGTTCTGCTAGTCTATGATGCTGACAACTGCCTGAACTTAACATGAAAATGGCAGTTTTGAGTACCCAGTTTTTCAAAGGGTTTTTTGATATTAATTCCCTGCCTACTAAGTTTTTCATAGGCAACAGACCTCCTAAAATGTCAAATATCCCTTCTAGTCATTTCTTCACCCCCTTTTCAACCAGTTTTCTGGAAGCTCTGTCTCCTCCTGGGTATATAAAGAGAAACATTTATTAGGATTGTGGGCACAATTCTGTATGACTTGAAAATCTGCAGCAATGGGATGGTTGGTAAATTTCCTGTCTTCTCAGATTCTGACATTAGGTTGACGTTAGGCTGTTCTTGCATTGATATAAAGGAATACCTGAGACAGGGTAGTTTATAAAGAAAGGAGGTTTAATTGTACAGGAAGCATGGCTTGGACATCTGCTCAGCTTCTAGCAAGGCCTCAGGGAACTTTTACTCATGGTGGAAGAAGCAGGAGCAGGGATCTCACATGGCAAGGGGAGGAGCAAGAAAGATAGCTGGGGAGAGGTGCCACACTTTTAAACAACCTGATCTGCTGGGAGCTCACTCACTTTGGCAAGGTCAGTATCAACCCTTGAGGGATTCTTTCCCATGACTCAAACACCTACCAGGCCCCATCTCCCAGATTGGGAATTACATTTCAACATGAAATTTGGGTGGGGACAAATATTCAAACTATATCAACTATCAGCTACTAATCCTAATTTGTATGGATAATGTGAATTTCCATTTTTTTGGTCTTCTTAGTGTTTTAGTGAAAATATGGAAAAGGCTGCATCAAGCACAAATGCCCCTTTATATCAGAAGCTTTCATGCATAGAAGCTCTTGGGCAGAATTTCCCAGAGTGTATTTTGAAAACATTATTTCAAAATATTACATTAAAAATGTTTCCCAAGACAATCCTGGACCTTTGGACTATATTGAAATAAAGAAAGTTAAATGTATTCCTTTAAACTAGGGCTTCTCAAAGCTTTTAATATGTGTATCAATAATGGTTAGCGATAGAGGGTGCTGTGCTGCCCAAACTTATTTGGAAACAAATCCCTCCAGCTGTGTTATTTTCCATAAATTATTTCTTGAGACTAGCATTCCATGGAACATATTTGGGAAAAAGGCGGGTTATAGGCCATTTTTTATTTTCTGAAAGATGCTGAGATCTTACTGGAGGTATTCACTTTGTCGTTGATTATCATTGAGAGAAGAGAGAAATGGCAATGGAGGGCATAAATTCTCAGCTAGAGCTTTTTCTTTTCTTTGGGACTAGTACTCCAAAGAGTTTGTCAAAAAGTGGCATAAATATCTAAACAGTTCATGTCCAGCAAAAAGTAATACATGTTTTCCATTTGCAAATAAATTTACTTCTCAGGTGGTTGACTGTGAAGGAAGTTCACACACATATAGTTCACTTCATATCACCTTGTTTGCTTCTATTCTGACCTCTATTCAATCTTCCCTGCTGATTTAACTCAACTGCTGGGATAGGATGAAATTTTGGCTTCTGAGGGAAAAGGAGTAAAATGTAGAAAGATTAATATCACTGTATTTTGTTTTCTGATCCCGTTTTTTTCAGAGCCCAAGCAGCTTGTATTTGACCATGAGTAGAATGGGTAGGTCTGGTTTTAGGAGATCTAAATTGGATCTCAGCTTTACTGCCTTTGGAGACTGTAAATCCTGAGTATCAAGGACGGCTCATTGTTGTCTCGAATAGTGCTTCCCTACTCAAGCTATACTGTAGACTGTTAGCCACATTAGCCAAGGGTTGCAAACTTTAGGGATCATGCAGTTAATAATATTTAATGTGAAACAGGCTGTTTGTTCTATGACAAAGCATAACACTTGTATAGATACGTTGCCTTTTAAAACTTTGTGAGGGACAAAAAAATGCTGTCAACGCCCTCCCTCCATGTCCATCACTAGAGCCTGAAAGTCACCAGTTGATAATCCTTAATCTGAATACACAACAGCGAAATGCTGAGAACAGGGACAGAGGAGGAACCGGGTAGCACTAGTATAGCTATAAAGTCTAAAGGGAAAGAGAAATGAGGTGGTTTAAGGTGGTAAACATTTACTTCACCAGCATTTGGGAACTTCTAGTGTAGAATGTCCAGGGCAACTGTGTACTAGCCAGCCCCATCCTAGCTGGAGCTTGTGGAATCTGAGTCTGTATTTTTAGGAATTTTGCCAAGAATGTAATAACTATGAAACTAACAAATATTTACCACAGGGCAGACCCCATCACTGTGGTGTTAAAAA
This sequence comes from Pan paniscus, assembly GCF_029289425.2. Classification (NCBI taxonomy): domain Eukaryota; kingdom Metazoa; phylum Chordata; class Mammalia; order Primates; family Hominidae; genus Pan; species Pan paniscus. The sequence goes on from NC_073264.2 coordinate 46,817,880, forward strand.
GCTTGCCAAATGCCAGTAAGTTATGCTTGAATTCTATATCTTAGATAAAATAACTATCCCTAATGTGTCAAAGATTGTCAAATGTTTTTCATATTCTTTAACAAGATCACCAACAGCAAATATTCCATATGGAGTTTACCCAGCAGTTATAATTAATTTGTAAGCTTGTTGATGGAAAGGATTGTTAGTTAAGATTGTTGATTGAGAGCAAAAATTCAAAACAGTTTTAGTTCAACCAAGAGATTTGTTTGAAAAGTACTGGCTGGATCACAGTGTTAATGGAAAAGCTGTTAAAATCCAGTTTTAGTAGGTGTGGTGGGTTATACTGAGTGTCAGCTTGATTAGATTGAGGGATACAAAGTGTTAATCCTGGGTGTATCTGTGTGGGTGTTGCCCAAAGAGATTAATGTTTGAGTTGGGGCCGGGGAAGGCAGATCCACCCCAGATCTATATTGTGGGCACAATCTAATCATTTTCTAGTGAATTTAAAGCAGACAGAAAAATGTGAAAAAGAGAGATGGGCCTCACCTCCCAACCTACATCTTTCTCCAGTGCTAGCTGCTTTCTGCCCTCAAACATCGGACTCTAAGTTCTTCAGTTTTGGGACTCGGACTGGGTCTCCTTGCTCCTCAGCTTGCAGACAGCCTATTGCGGTGCCTTGTGATCATGTAAGTTAATACTTAATAAACTCCCCTTTAAATATATATACATATATATCATATTAGTTCTGTCCCTCTAAGAAAAACCTGACTAATATAGTAGGCTACCTATGGATATTTGATTGCTATGAGGGCTCTCTGTCTCCATATCTCTATCTTCTCTGCTTTTCTCCAAATTTTGATCCTATTGTCCCTTTCATGTAGGTGAGATGTTTCTTTTGAAAAATCCTCATTGAAGCTATGTTAAATTTTGGCTTTGGTTCTGGAGGAATTCTGGAAAAATGCAGGTGGTCTTGGGATGACAGATGACTGGGTACTGAGTGGAGAAGGATTTTAGCCTCTGTCATTCCAACAACATGGCTTATGTTTAGATGAGATTCATTGCTGTCTAACACTGACATAGGGTTAGATGGGTCCCTTGTCAGGGGGAAGGGAGGAATTTGGTACCTAATCTTATTATGGTACCCATGAACATAATGATTAATTTCTCCCTAAATGCTTCTAGAAATAGGGAATCCTTGTTTCAAAGAAGTACACTTTAATAGCTATATCATTACATTATTTCTGTATATTGAGATGTATTATTACCTCTTAGATTTATAGAGATTCCATATAATCAAACATTCTTACATGATGCAGTTCTTCAATATTTGAATACTGTTCTCAAGTCCTTTGAAGTCATCTCCTCAGGGTTATTTATCTTCTGTTCTTCCAGTTACATCGCTGGTGAATGACACTTTAAAATTGCTGCAACTATTTAGTAGTACAGATCAAAACCTTGCTAATGTTTTGGCTTATTAGTCCCACTTCTAAGAGTTTATTCTAAGAAAATAATTATATATGTAAAGCTATGACTTAAGATACTTTGTGTGGAAAAAGGAGAGTAATTTATACTACTTGAAAGATATAATGGCTTAAATGTCCAATGATAATAAATTGGCCAGATTTTGATTTGTTCATATGATGGGGTATTATACTGCCATTAAAATACTGCATAAATTTACCAGTTGACAGAAATTATGTTCATCCTAAAATATGGTTTCAGCTTTTTTTTTGGCTGTATAATGAATCTCCCAGATATTAACACTGAGTTTTTGTCTCAAAAAATTAGTGTCTTAAAACAGAAACGATTTCTTTCTCATGATACCGTGGGTCAGCAATCTGGGGGATTTGCCTGTCTCTTCTGAGAGCACTTATGTAGCTGTAGTTATCTGATGGTTTTAACTGATGTCAAAGAGCCCAAGATAGCTTCACTTATCTGAATGGTGGTTGGTGATGTTGAATGGAGTGTCTCAGTTATTTGAAGCTCCATAACTCACACAGTGTTACTTTTACCACATGGGTCAAAGCAGCTCACATATCCAGCCCAGATCTAAGTGATAAGGAAATAGCTTACCTTTGATGTGATGAATAGAGCTACAAATGATTTGTGGCCGTGTTTAAGATCTACTAAAAATATCTAGTAAAAAAAAGGTTGTAAGAACTTCACTCATTTTTTATAATGTTGTTGTTATACACACACACACAAATTTCTGGAATGGTAAATGAACAAATGTTAAAAGTGACTTTTTATGGGTGATAGGATTATAATTATTTTGTGGAATTATTTTTATCAGTGGTTTATTTATGATTATCTAAATTTTCAAAACTAATCAATTTTGTCATTAATGTAAGACAGACCTCTCAAAATCGAAATCTTTGTGTTTTTTGTGTACATCCCTACTCTTCTGCTCTCTTACAGGTGCCCTGAAGGTCATTTTTCTCTTCCCTAGCTTAAAAAGCTTAAAAAAGCTTTGCAAAGGAGGAGATTCAGATATAATTTATCAATAAGAATGGGGAGAGGAGGTGGCATAGGGGCAACTTGGAGTGTAGAGAAAAAGTGGAGTGACTCCATATGGGGAAGGGGAAGGAGGGCTGTCTATTCCTACACCAGGAACACCTAAGCAGCCTTTAAGGTACCCCTTTCATGAACCTGTTATCTGCTCACTGCCCTCCATCCAACATCCAATTACGTGAGACACCTACAAAAACTCAATGGATAGAATATGGTGGAAAGGAGAGAGGTTATACTGTTCCTGACCAAGGGATCAGGAAGTAAAAAGATTCTGCAATTTCCCTATCAATGGGCAAAAGAAGGGGAAAGAGGACACACTGCCATTGTTGTATTTAAATTTAAAACGAAAACAAAACCTTAAAATACTTGAAAAAAAATCCTGGACCGAGCATTGACTTTCTAGTAATCAGATGAGAAGAAATCATTAGAATAGCTTCATTTTCTTGTTCCAAGTACAATTTCTTTCGCTAGAAGCTTCTGTTGCTCCATAAATCAACATTTGTTAGATACAATTATTCAACTAGGTGTATCAAACTGGCAAATTATATTACCATCTAGTTTCTATTTCCCTATCTTTAATAGAACACCACAAAAGGGGTTTTGTTAAATACTTTTCAGAAATTAATATGCACTTTGTTTATAGTCTTCCTTTTCTTAGGCTGCTAGACTGACTTATAGAGGATGAGGTTATTTGGCAGAGCTTATTCTTTGTTGCTACATGGTGGGTTCCAATGATCACCACCTCCTTTTCTAAGTGCTCACAAATTGCTTCCTCAAATCTCTTTAATGAGGATCTTGCTAGGGTTGTTGGAGATCTTGTTAAGCTCGCTGGATAGCACTGACAAAATTATAATTTAATCAGGAAAACCAAAATCCCCTACATGAAATAATTGTTAGTACTTAAGGGATTGTCTTAATGTGTAACTACCCGCTTCCTGAAATGTCTTCCCTCCAGCTTTGCCTCTTAAAATGGCCCCCCACACCCACACCAGCTTTAGTTCTAATTCCTTTTCAAAGCCTTCTCTGGTGTCTGGTGTACGAGGCCACATTTAACTCTTATTTTTCCCAATTTTTATTGCACCTACTGTCTGCACTTTGCAACCTAGTATTCAATATATTTTTGTGTTGCCTCAGAAAGTAGGGATACATATCTTCTGCTGTATCTCGGCAACAAGTTTATTATGTAATACTAGACTCCCATCAATAACTTAGCAAACGCTGATTCACTTGGCAGTTAAGAATTATTATTTTTCTTTGTAGTCTACTTTTTCTGAAATTGTGTATTACCTTCTGAACTCTAGAATATTCTTTTTTTTTGACCATTGTGTACTATCTTCTTAGCCTTCCTTGCCCTGTGTCTGCCCTGAACTTAGAATTAGAATTTTGCCTTTGTCTTTGTAAATTTATTATTTTTAAAAATATTGATAATTTTATGAGAGTGCACTAATATCTCAACAGAAGGTTGAGAAGATGATACCTTTTGAATTTTTAAATCTGATATCCAGAATTTGAAAATTAACTTAGTTTCTTATTTATTTATATCAGCATTCAGGAATTTAGTGCAAGGGATAGCAGTGTATCTTCTTTTAAGCACTCAAGAGCAACATTCTAAGAAGTAACATTATTTGAATTTAAGTAATAGACTATACTTGAAGTATCACTTAGTGTCTATGTGTGTTTCCTTCCTTTTTATTTAAGACTTTGTTTTTTTTTAGAGCAGTGATAGATTCACAGCAAAATTAAGAGAGAAACGTTGAGATTTCCCATGTATTCCCTTCCCTGCACATGCACAGTCTCCTCATCATCAACATCCCCCAGAAGAATAGTACATTTATTACAATTAATGAAGCTACACAGACATATCATAATCACCCGAAGTTCATTGTTTACATTAGGGTTCATTTTTGGTGTTGTACATTCTGTGGGTTTGCAAAAAATGTATAATGACATGTATCCATAATTAATTATCACACAGAGTATTTTCATTGCCCTCAAGATGCTCTGTGCTCCACTTATTCATCCTTTCTTCCTCCAAACTCTTGGACACTACTGATTTTTTATTATCTCCATAGTTTTACCTTTTCTACAATGTTATATAGTTAGAATCATACAGTATGTAGTCTCTTCAGATTGGATTCTTTCACTTAGTACTATGCAGTTAAGTTTCCTCTATATCTTTTCATGGCTTTATAGCTCATTTCCTTTTAGCTCTGTGTAATACTCCATTGTTTGAAGGTACCACAGTTTATCCATTCATCTACAGAAGGACGTCTTGGTTGCTTCTAAGTTTTGGCAATTATGAATAAGACTGCTGTCTGTACCCATATGCAGGTTTTTGTGTGAACACGTTTTCAACTCCTTTGGGTAAATACCAAGGAACACCATTATTGAATTATATGGTAAGAATATGTTTAATTTTGTAAGAAAATGCCAAGCTTTCTTTAAAAGTGGATATACCATTTTACATTCCTAAAGCAATGAATGAGAGTTCCTGTTGCTTCACATCTTCACCAACTTTTGGTATTATCAGTGCTCCACATGTTGACCATTCTATTAGATACGTAGTGGTATCTCATTTTTGTTTGTATTTGCATTTCCTTGATGACATGATTAGGAACGTCTTTTCATATATTTATTTGCCATCTGTATAGCTTCTTTGATGAGATGTCTATTAAGATCTTTGGCCCATTTTAAATTGGGTTGTTGTTTTCATATTGTTGAGTTTTAACAGTTATTTATATATTTTGGATCATAATTTTTTTATCAGATTTGTCTTTTGCAAATATTTTCTCCCGTTCTGTGGCTTGTCTTTTCATTTTATTAACATTGTATTTCACAGAGAAGTTTTTATTTTAATAGAGTTCAGCTTACCAATGATTTGTTTTATGGATTATGCCTTTGGTGTTGTATCCAATAAGTCAGTGCCATACCCCAGGTCATCTAGGTTGTCTGCTGTTATAGTCTAGGCTTTTTATAGTTTTGAATTTTACACTTAGGTCTGTGATTCACTTTGAGGTAATTTTTATCAAGGGTGGAAAGTCTGTGTCTAGATTCATTTTTTTTTTTTGCATGTGGATGTCCAGTTGTAACATCATTTGTTGAAATGTCTGTGTTTCTCCATTATATTGCCTTTATGCCTTTGTCAAATATCTATTGATTGTATTTATGTCTATTTCTGAGCTCTCTATTCTGTCTTCTTGATCTCTTTGTCTACTCATTTACCACTACCACACTGTCCTGATTACTGTGACTTTATAGTAAGTCTTAAAGTTGGGTAGTGGCAGTCCTCCAACTTTGTCCTTTTCCTTCAATATTGTGTTGGCTATTCTGAGTCTTGTTTTTACACAGAAACTGTACTATCAGTTTGCTGATATCCTCAAAATAACTTGCTGAGATTTTTATTTGGGTTGCATTGAATCTATAGATCAACTTGGAAAGGACTTGTTAATATGTCTGTAATATCTATGTTTTGATAATAGTGAGTCTTCCTATGCATGAACATGGAATATTTCTTCATGTATTCAGTTCTTTGATTTTGTTCATCAGAGTATTATAGCTTTTCTTTTACATATTTTGCTAAATTTATACATAAGTATTTCATTTTCTTGGGTGCTAATGTAAATGGTATTGTATTTTTAGTTTCAAACCCTCTTTTTTAAGTTTGCAAATGCAAATTAAAACCACAATGAAATATCACCTCACACCTGTTAGAATGGCTGTTGTCAAAAAGACAAAAGATAACAGGTGCGGGCAAAGATATGGAGAAAAGGAAATCTTGTAGACTGTTAGTGAGAATGTAAATTAGTACAATCGTGTTGGAAAATAGTGTGGAGAGTCTTCAAAAAACTAAAAAAAATAAAATTACCATATGATCTTGCAATCCCACTACTGTGTATCTATCCAAAGAGAAATAAAATTGCTATGTAGAAGAGATGTTTACATTCCCATGTTTATTGCAGCATTCTTCACATTTGCTTTTATATGTTAACCATTAACCCTGTATCCTGCAACCTTGCTATGATTGCTTATTTGTTCCAGGAGTTTTTTTTTTTTTTTTGGATTTTCTACATAGATTATCATGCCATCTGTAAACAAAGACTGTTTTATTTCTGCCTCTCCCTTCTATACACCTTTTATTGCCTTACTGAATTAGCTAGTACTTCCAGTACAATGTTGAAAAGGAGGTGAAAAGAGGAGACAATCCTGCCTTGTTCTTGATATTAGTGTGAAAACTTTGATTTTCTCACCATTAAGTATGATGTTGGCTGTATTCTTGTTGTAGATATTCTTAAGAAAATTCCCCTCTATTCCTAGTTTGCTGAGAGGTTTCATCATGAATGGGCATTGCATTTCTCAAACATTTTCTCTGCATCTATAAATATGATCATGTGATTTTTTTAGCCTCTTGATGTGGTAAATTATATAACTGAGTTTTAAATGTTGAGTGAGTCTTGCATACCTGGTATAAATCTCAGTTGATTGCAGTGTATAATGTCTTTATACAATGTTGGATTCAATTTGCTAATATTTTGCTGATTATTTTTGCATTTATATTTATAAGAGGTTTTGGTCTGTAGTTTTCTTTGTTTTAATTTTAATTTTAATTTTAGGTTTGGGAGTACATGTGAAGGTTTGTTACATAAATAAACGCATGTCACAGGGGCTTGCTGAACATTCTATTACATCACCCAGGTATTAAGACCAGTACCCAGTCGTTATCTTTTCTGCTCCTCTGCCTCCTCCCACCTTCCATCCTCAAGTAGACCCCATTGTCTGTTGTTTCCTTCTTTGTGTTCATAAGATCTTATCATTTAGCTCCCACTTATAAATGAGAACATGCAGTGTTTTGTTTTCTGTTTCTGAGCTAGTTTTCTGAGAATAATGGCTTCTAACTCCATCCATGTCCCTGCAAAGGACATGATCTCATTTTTTTAATGGCTGCATAGTATTCCATAGTGTATACGTACCACATTTTCTTTATCCACTCTATCATTGATGGGCATTTAGGTTGATTCCATGACTTTGCTATTGTAAATAGTGCTGCAATGAACATACACGTGCGTTATAATAGAATAATTTCTAATTCCTTTGGGAATATACCCAGTAATGGGATTGCTAGATCAAGTGATATTTCTGCCTCTAGGTCTCTGAGGAATCGCCACACTGTCTTCCACAATGGCTGAACTAATTTACACTCCCACCAATGGTGTATAAGGGTCCCTTTTTCTCCACAACCTTGCCAGGATCTGTTGTTTTTTGTCTTTTTAATAATAACCATTCTGATTGGCATGAGATGGTATCTCATTGTGGTTTTGATTTGTAGTTCTCTAATGATCAGTGACGCTGAGCTTTTTTTCATGTGTTTGTTGACCACATGTATGTCTCATTTTTAGAAGTGTTTGTTTATGTCCTTTGTCCATTTTTCAATGGGGTTGTTTTTCTCTTGTAAATTTAAGTTCCTTATAGATGCTGGGTATTAGATCTTTGTCAGATGCATAGTTTGCAAATATTTTCTCACATTCTGTAGGTTGTCTGATTACTCTGTTGATAGTTTCTTTTTCTGTGCAGAGGCTCTTAGTTTAATTAGATCCCATTTGTCAATTTTTGCTTTTGTTGTGATTGCTTTTGGTGTCTTTGTCATGAAATCTTCACTCGTTCCTGTGGCCAGGATGGTATTGCCTATGTTGTCTTCCAGGGTTTTTATGGACTGCAGCAGTACCATCTCTGCTCACTGCAGCCTCTGCCTCCTGGGTTCAAGTGTTTCTTGTGCCTCAGCCTCCCGAGTACCTGGGACTGCAGGTGTGCACCATCACACCCCGCTAATTTTTTTGTATTTTTATTGAGACAGGGTTTCACCATGTTGGTCAGGCTGGTCTCGATCTCCTGGCCTCAAGCAATTCACCCACCTCAGTTTCCCAAAGTGCTGGGATTACAGGCATGAGCCACCACTCCCATCCTTAATCCATACTGAGTTGATCTTTGTATATGGTGTAAGGAAGGGGTCCAGCTTCAACATTCGGCAAATGGCTAGTCAGTTATCCCAACACTATTTATTGAATAAGGAGTCTTTTCCCCATTGCATGTTTTTGTCAACTTTGTCAAAGATAAGATGGTCATAGATGTGTGGCCTTACCTTTGGGCTCTCTAGTCTAGTCCATTGGTCTATGTACCTGTTTTTGTAGCAGTACCATGCTGTTTTGGTCACTGTAGCCTTGTAGTACAGTTTGAAGTTGGGTGATGTGATTCATCCAGCTTTATTCTTTTTGCTTAGGATTGCCTTGGCTATTTGAGCTCTTTTTTGATTCCATATACATTTTTAAATAATGTTTTCTAGTTCTGTGAAGAATGTCATTGTCGTTGGATAGGAATAACATTGAATCTGTTAATTGCTTGGGGGCAGTATAGCCATTTTAATGATATTGATTATTCTTATTAATGAGCATGGAATATTTTTTCATTTATTCGTGTATTCTCTGATTTATTTGAGCATTGTTTTGTAATTCTTATTGTAGAGCTCTTTTACCTTCCTGGTTACCTGTATTCCTAGGTATTTTATTTTTTTCATGGCAATTGTGAGTGGGATGACCTTTGTGATTTGGCTCTTGGTTTGGTTGTTGTTGGTATATAGGAATGCAAGTGACTTTTGTACATTGATTTTGTACCCTGCAACTTTGCTGAAGTTGTTTATCAGCTGAAGGAGCTTTTGGACTAAGACTATGGAATTTTCTAGATATAGGATCATGTCATCTGCAAACAGAGATAGTTTGACTTTCTGTCTTCCAATTTGGATGCCTTTCATTTATTTCCCTTGCCTAATTGCTCTGGCTAGGACTTCCAATACTATGTTGAATAGAAGGGGTGAGAGAAGGCATCCTTGTCTTGTGCCAATTTTCAAGGGGAATACTTCCAGCTTTTGCCCACTCAGTATAATGTTGGCTGTGGGTTTGTCATATGTGGCTCTTATTATTTTGAGGTATGTTTCTTCAATACCTTATTTACTGAGAGTTTTTTTTTAACATGAAGGGATATTGAATTTTATCAAAAGCCTTTTCTCTATCTATTGAAATAATCATGTGGTTTTTGTCTGTAGTTCTGTTTATGTGATGAATCACCTTTATTGATTTGTGTATGCTGAACCAACCTTGCATCCTAGGGATGAAGCCTACTTGATCATGGTGGATTAGCTTTTTGGTGGGCTGCTGGATTTGGTTTGCAACTATTTTGTTGAGGATTTTTGCACTAATGTTCATCAAAGATATTGGCCTGAAGTTTTCTTTTTTTATTGTATATCCGCCAGGTTTTAGTATCAAGGTGATGCTGGCCACATAGAATCAGTTGAAGAGGAAGTCCCTCCTCCTCAATTTTTGTGGAATATTTCAGTAGGAATGGTACCAGCACTTCTTTGTACATCTGATAGAATTTGGCTATGAATCTATCAGGTCCTGGGCTTTTCTTGATTGGTAGGATATTTATTACTGATTCACTTTTGGAGTTCATTATTGGTCTATAGGGAATCAGTTTCTTTCTGGGTCAGTCTTGGGAGGGTGTATGTGTCCAGGAATTTATCCATCTTCTCTAGCTTTTCTAGCTTGTGTGTGTAGAGTTGTTCATAGTGGTTTCTGGTGGTTGTTTTTATTTCTGTGGGGTCAGTAGCAAGATTCCCTTCATTTCTAATGTGTTTATTTATATCTTCTCTGTTTTCTTCTTAATTAGTCTAGCTGATTAGTCTAGCTAGTGGCTTATCTATTTTATCAATTTCTTCAAAAAACAAACTCCTGGATTCATTGATCTTCTGAATGTTTTTTCGTGTCTCCATTTCCTTAGTTCAGGTCTGATTTTTGTTATTTCTCACCTTCTGCTAGCCTCGGGGTTGATTTGTTCTTTCTTCTCTAATCCTTTCAGTTGCAAGGTTAGCTTGTTAATTTGAGATCTTTCTACCTTTTTGATGTGGGCATTTAGCGCTATGAATGTCCCTCTTAACACTGCCTTAGCTGTGTCCCAGAGATTCTGATAGTTTGTATCTTTTTTCTCATTATTTCAAAGAATTCATTGATTTCTACCTTAATTTCATTTAGAGGTATGTAGTCAATTTCCATGTAATTGTGTGGTTTTAAGCTACTTTCGTTGTGTAGACTTCTATTTTTATTGCACTGTGGTCTGAGAGGATGTTTGGTATGATTTTGGTTGTTTTACATTTGTTGAGGATTGTTTTATGTCAAATTATTAGAGTATGTGGTGATGAGAAGAATATATATTCTGCTGGTTTTGGGTGAGGACTTCTGTAAAGGTCTGTCAGATCCATTTGGTCCAATGCTTAGTTTAGGTCCTGAATATCTTTGTTAATTTTCTGCCTCAATGATCTGTCTAATATTGTCAGTGGAGTGTTGAAGTCTCCCACTATTATTGTGTGAGAGCCTATGTCTCTTTGTAGGTCTCTAAGAACTTGCTTTATGAATCTGGGTGCTCCTGTGTTGGGTTCATACATATTTAGGATAGTTAGATTTTCTTGTTGAACTGAACCCTTTACCATTATTTAATGCCCTTCCTTGTCTTTTTTGATCTTTGTTGGTTTGAAATCTGTTTTGTCTGAAATTAGGATTGCAACCCCTGCTTTTTTCTGTCTTCCATTTGCTTGGTAGATTTTTCTTCATCCCTTTATTTTGAGTATATGGGTGTCATTATGTGTGAGATGGGTCCCTTAAAGACAGCATATCATTGAGTCTTGCTTTTTTAAATCCAGCTTGCCACTCTGTGCCTTTTAAGTGGAGCATTTAGCCCACTTACATTCAAGATTAGTATTGGTATGCATGGATTTGATCCTGTCATTGTGCTGGTAGCTGGTTATTATGTTAGCTTATTTGTGTGGTTGCTTTATAGTGACACTGGTCTGGGTTTTTAAGTGTGTTTTTGTATTAGCTGGTAGCAGTCTTTCCTTTCTGTATTTAGTGCTCCTTTCAAGATCTCTTTTAAGGCATATCTGGTGGTAATGAAGTCCCTCAACATTTGCTTATCTTTAAAGGATCATATTTCTCCTTAACTTAGGAAGCTTAGTTTGGCTGTATATGAAATTATTGGTTGAAGATTTTTTGTTATTTTCTTTTTTCTTTTCCGAGATGGAGTCTCACTCTGTCACCCAGGCTGGAGTGCAGTGGCCCAATCTCAGCTCACTGCAACCTCCACCTCCCAGGTTCAAGCAATTCTCCAAGTCTCCTGCCTCAGCCTCGTGAGTAGCTGGGATTATAGGCATGCACCATCACGTCTGGCTAATTTTTGTATTTTTTTTTTTTTTTTTTTTTTTTTTAGTAGAGACTTGGGTTTCACCATGTTGGCCAGGCTGGTCTTAAACTCCTGACCTTGTGATCCACCCACCTCGGCCTACCAAAGTGCTGGGATTATAGGCATGAACCACCGTGCCCAGCCCATTTTTTTTTCTTTAAGAATGTTGAATATGGGCCCTCAATCTCTTCTTATAGTGTTTCAGCCGAGAGGTCTGCTGTTAGCCTGATGGAGATCTCTTTGTAGGTGACCTTCCCTTTCTCTTTATCTGCCTTTCACATTTTTTCTTTCATTTTAACCTTGAAAAATCTGATGATTATGTGTCTTGGATGATCTTCTTATGTTGAATCTTGCAGGAGTTCTCTGTATTTCCTGAATTTGACTGTTGACCTCTCTAGCAAGGATGGGGAAGTTTTCGTGGATGATATTCTGAAATACATTTTCCAAGTGGTTTGCTTTCTCCCTCTCCCTTTCAGGGATACAAATGATTCATAGATTCATCCTCTTTATATAATCCCATACTTCTCAGAGGTTTGTTCATTCCGTTTTATTCTTTTTTCTTTATTTTTATGCCTTATTTCAGAGAACCAGTCTTCAAGTTCTGAGATTCTTTCTTCAACTTGGTTTATTCTGTTGTTAATACTTGTGATTGCATTGTGAAATTCTTGTATTGTGTTATTCAGCTCTGTCAGACCTGTTAGATTCTTGTTTTATATCGGTTATTTTGCCCTTCAGGCAATTTATATTGAATTGCCAGGCAGAAACGCTTGTTTTCTTTCCTACTTTTCCCCAAACAAACAGTGTTTCTCTCTTTGTTCCAAGCCACCCAAAGCTTGGGGGTTGAGTGACACAAGCACCCCGTGACCTCCACCACTGTGACTGTGCTGGGTCAGACCAGAAGCCAGCATAGTACTAAGTCTTGCCTAAGGCCTACTGTAGCCATTCCCTGGCTACTGCTTATGTTCGCTCACCTCCCTGGAGCTGTACCTACAATCAGCAGGTGGCAAAGCCAACCAGGCCTGTGTGCTTCCTTTCAGGGTGGTGAGGTCCCTCAGGCCCAGGTAGGTCCAGAGGGACTAGAGTAAAAAACCTTAGGAGTCTACCTGGTGTTCTATTTTACTGCGGCTGAGCCGACACTCAAACCACAAGACACAGTCCTCCTCACTCTTCTCTCCCCTTTCCAAAGGCAGAGAAGCCTCACCCTGTAGCTACTGCCACCCCAGGCCAAAAGGAGTACTGCCAGCCCATTAGCCAATGTTTCTTTAAGGCCCAAGGGCTCTTAAGTGAGCTTGTCAAGAAAGCTGCCTGGCCCAGGACTCCCTTCAGGGCAGTGGGCTCCCTTCTGACCCAGGGCAGGTCTAGAAATGCCATCCAAGAGTCAAGTCCTGGAATCAGGAACCCTAGGAGCCCTCTTGGTGCTCTGCCATGCTGGTACCTAAGGTGCAAGACAAAATGCCCTTTACTTTTCTCAAGCAGAAGGAGTTTTGTCCTGTAGTTATCACCACTGGTAATGCACTGAGTCTCTTTCACCTGAAGCCCACAAGTCTCAGAGGCTCATCTAAGGCCCTCGATGTAGTACCTGGGTATCATTGCTGGTTATTCAGGGTTCAAAGGCTCTTCAGTTAGCAGCTGATGAATGCTACCAGGACTGCATCCTTTCCTTCATGGCATCTCAGTCACATGTACCCCAAATCTACTCTCTCTGAGCCTGGTTCTGCCCTAGGATTTGCCTAAGAGTTGCGGTCTTTGTGACCTAAACTGCCTTTCAAGTTTACTTAGAGACTGTGAGCCCTTTGGCCCTCAGTGGCAAGGTTTGTGGGCACTCAAGTTTGGACTGCTGGGATTGGCAATTCCCCTCTCGCTAGGGCTGGTTTAAATGCTGCCCCTCTGGGCAGGCATCAGCTGAGTTTGGTTTGGTTTTCCTTTCTGCTCTAGCAGAGCAGCACTGAGTTCATGCCCCGCAATTGCTGTGTTCTTCCTCCCCCAGTGCCTAGAGATGCTCTCCGCACCACACTGTGGAGGGGTGGCATCAGCGATTTAGGACTTTAAAAAAAATCTCTTCAGTGCCTCTTTCAGTGATATGAAGTTAAAACCAGTTACTATGAGAGCTTACTTTACTTTTGGTTTTTATGAAGGTGTTTTTTCTGTGTAGTTTTTGTTGGTGTCTTTGTGATTGGGGTATGATCGGTGAGCCTTCTATTCGGCCATCTTGCCCCACCTTCTACATTCATAAAATTTGTAAAGCTCACCAAGGTATTACGCCTAGTATCCATTAGTTATTTTTCCTGATCCTCTCCCTCCTCCTACCCTCCACTCTTTAATAGACCCCGGTGTGTGTTGTTTCTCTCCATGTGTTCATATGTTCTCATCATTTCGCTCCCACTTATAAGTGACAACAAGTGGTATCTGGTTTTTCTGTTCTTGTGTTAGTTTTCTAAGGATTATGGCCTCCAGCTCCATCCATGCCCCTGTGAAGGACATGATCTTGTTCTTTTTTATGGCTGCATAGTATTCTATGATGTATATGTACCACATTTTCTTTATCCAGTTTTATATCTGGGTGATGGAATAATCTGTACAACAAATCCCCATGACACAAGTTTACCTATGTAACATACCTGCACATGTATCCCTGAATTCAAAATAAAAGTTAAAAAAACATATAGATAAAAATCAGTGTAATTGAGATATCCATCATCTAAATATTTGTCTTTTTTTCTGCTAGAACCATTCAAATTATTCTCCTCTAGGTATTTAAAAAAATACTGTAGATTATTGTGAACTATAGTCACCCTACTAATTGATCAAACACTAGGTCTTATTTCTTCCATCAAACTGTGTGTTTGTATCCATTAATCAATCCTTCTTTGCTCCTCCCTCACCCATGTACTTTCTGGCCTCTATAACCACCCATCTGCTCTCTATCTACATGACATCCACATTTTAAGTTCCCACGTACAAGTGAGAATACGCAATATTTGTCTTTCTGTGCCTGGCTTATTTAGATGAATATAATGACCTCCAGTTCCATTCATATTGTTGGAAAGGAAAAGATTTTGTTGTTATTTTTTTTTATAGCTGAGTAGTATTCCATAGTGTATACCACATTTTCCTTATCTGTTCATTGGCAGAAGTTTAAGAACCAGCGAAAAATTCAGCATCCACAAAAAATGACACTAGGCCCATTGGAAGAGGGCAAGCCTGGATCAGGCTTCTACAGTTCCTTGGTACATCTGGCATTCCTTTCATTTATCATTAATTTCCAGCAGCCCCACATGCTTACAAAGATTCCTGTTACCGTGTTTCTTGGGCTTGAGAAGGGCACTATGGCCCTAACTAGTATGTTAAAATATTATAATACTTTTAATTTTTATGAAGATGAAACTACCTTGAAGTCATGTAAGTTAAATTTTCCTATATTTTATTTTAAAATATATATTCAGAAAAATAGGAGGTTGCTTACATTTTGTTCTTGGGCCATAGATTTTATCTCTACTACCAATGACAACCATGCAATTTTCTAGAGAAAACTTTAACTTAAATCGGTGCAATATTATCATATGGTTCTTTATAAGATTTTAAATTTGCCGATGCATTATGAATCTAGTGAGTCTAACAATGATTAACATGACTAATTAACATGACTTTTACCTTCCTATTAAATGATATGTTGTAACATATATTCACTTACTTATGCTGAGAGATTCATTCTGTAGAAATGTCCTTCTTTTGAAAAATCTTGCTAATATAATGATGTATATTTCTAGAGGAACAATCTAATGGGTGGCCTGAGAAGAGTGGCAGATGGTCCAGCATTGCACAGAGATGTAAAGTCAGGTATGATGCCTAATGGTGTTTACTAGGATCACGGTGCAGTAGGAGTGAATGAAAGAGTGCTCTCAGTCTGAATCCTTCACATGTAGGCCAGTTATAGGAACTCAAACTTTTAGGCTTGTCCACAAGTTGGGAAGGTGGAGTACATCTGGAAACTCGACTAAGATTCAGTTTCCCTGTTTCATTTACTCTGTCCCCAGGTTACCTAGAGGCCAGAAAACATGGAGATGGAGATACTGAGGAGTATTATGACTAGTCCAAGAATGATCACTGTCAACTTTTCTACCTTCATATGTAGATTAAAATTCTGTAACCCTGACAAAATTCAACTCTTGAGGAAATCTGAAGAAAATAAAAATTCGGAACCTAGATATTTAATAATTCTTGGGTCTTAGGAATCATATGAAATTTAGGGGATATAGTAAAACAGCACTATTTAATCATTTATTTGTCCATTCATCCATCCACCCAGTAATTATTCACTGGCTCTTAGAAATACCAGATGTTCTGCTGGGTGTTAGAGTAGACAAGCAGATTAAGGACAAGGTTCTAGGCTTCATGGACCTTGTGATTTAGGTTAACAATTATTTTATATTTTTCTCTTTCTTTCTTTTTTCTTTTTTTTCTTTATTATTATACTTTAAGTTCTAGGGTACATATGCACAACGTGCAGGTTTGTTACATATGTATACATGTGCCATGTTGGTGTGCTGCACCCATTAACTCGTCATTTACATTAGGTATATCTCCTAATGCTATCCCTCCCCACTCCCCCCCACCGCATGACAGGCCCCGGTGTGTGATGTTCCCCTTCCTGTGTCTAAGTGTTCTCATTGTTCAATTCCCACCTATGAGTGAGAACATGCAGTGTTTGGTTTTCTGTCCTTGCGATAGTTTGCTGAGAATGATGGTTTCCAGCTTCATCCATGTCCCTACAAAGGACATGAACTCATCCTTTTTCATGGCTGTATAGTAGTCCATGGTGTATATGTGCCACATTTTCTTAATCCAGTCTATCATTGATGGACATTTGGGTTGATTCCAAGTCTTTGCTATTGTGAATAGTGCCGCAATAAACATATGTGTGCATGTGTCTTTATAGTAGCATGAGTAATAATCCTTTGGGTATATACCCAGTAGTAGGATGGCTGGGTCAAATGGCATTTCTGGTTCTAGATCCTTGAGGAATTACCACACTGTCTTCCACAATGGTTGAACTAATTTACAGTCCCACCAACAGTGTGAAAGTGTTCCTATTTCTCCACATCCTCTCCAGCACCTGTTGTTTCCTGACTTTTAATGATCGCCATTCTAACTGGTGTGAGATGGTATCTCATTGTGGTTTTGATTTGCATTTCTCTGATGGCCAGTGATGATGAACATTTTTTCATGTGTCTGTTGGCTGCATACATGTCTTCTTTTGAGAAGTGTCTGTTCATATCCTTTGCCCACTTTTTGATGGGGTTGTTTGTTTTTTTCTTGTAAATTTGTTTGAGTTCATTGTAGATTCTGGATATTAGCCCTTTGTCAGATGAGTAGATTGTAAAAATTTTCTCCCATTCTGTAGGTTGCCTGTTCACTCTGATGGTAGTTTTGCTGTGCAGAAGCTCTTTAGTTTAATTAGATCCCATTTGTCCATTTTGGCTTTTGTTGCCATTGCTTTTGGTGTTTTAGATATGAAGTCCTTGCCCATGCCTATGTCCTGAATGGTATTGCCTAGGTTTTCTTCTAGGGTTTTTGTGATTTTAGGTCTAACATTTAAGTCTTTAATCCATCTTGAATTGATTTTTGTATAAGGTGTAAGGAAGGGATCCAGTTTCAGCTTTCTACATATGGCTAGCCAGTTTTCCCAGCACCATTTATTAAATAGGGAATCCTTTCCCCATTTCTTGTTTTTGTCAGGTTTGTCAAAGATCAGATGATTGTAGATGTGTGGTATTTTTTTCTGAGGGCTGTGTTCTGTTCCATTGATCTATATCTCTGTTTTGGTACCAGTACCGTGCTGTTTTGGTTACTGTAGCCTTGTAGTATAGTTTGAAGTCAGGTAGCATGATGCCTCCAGCTTTGTTCTTTTGGCTTAGGATTGTCTTGGCAATGTGGACTCTTTTTTGGTTCCATATGAACTTTTTTCCTTGAGATTTTTAGGTATACAAAATAGGGCTACCTATGTGGTACTGAGGACTACCTTGTTCTTGATCTTTTCCATGTAGTGTACATACCTGCTCAATAGTACTTTGGTAGCCAATGTACCAAATGCAACCATACCAGAGTTTGATCAACACTTCTCTTAAAATTTATAATATACTTTTACTGGAGGAAAGTAGGTTTTGAAAATAATTCTTTTAGTTCACTTGCCCTCCTTAATTCTTAACACTTCATCTACACCATCTACTTTAAGAGTGGGTTTCATAGTTTAATCAGAGCAGTGGAGGGCATACTTCATTGTAGGTAGGCATCCTTTCCACTCCCCCTACCCCAAAACAAAAATGTCTGTGAACAAAAAGAAAATGTTTGTGAAAAAGCTTTCATAATATTTATCTCTAAAAAAGATAGAATTACATTTGCATTAATAGTGGACTATTAACAAGGTACTGTTGATCCCTGGTAGTTGAGAAGGAAAAATAATTTTAATTTTTTAAAGGAAGTAACCAAGACTTCACCAGTCCTTTTATGCAGTGGATCTAGGTGGAGAAAGCTATAAAGACAGCACGAAGTGCACATAAGAAATCATTTTTTATTGATTGTAAAAATAATAATAAAGAGCTAGAGAGTGAAAACAAAACTCAGAACTTTAATAAATAGGCATTTATTAAGTAACTACTGTGGGTAAAGGCACTGTGCTGAGCACTGCGGAAGATACAAAAACAACTGTAATCTTTGGTCACTGACTTTTAGGAAATTGCAGTCATTGAGGGTAGGGATATGACAAATATATATAACTATAATACACATCATAATACATTAAAGATTTCCATAAAGAAAATCAATATAAATGGGTAAAAGTGTTCAGGAAAAAAGAGAGCATCTGGTTGCATATGTGTTTAGGGCTTAGGGGCACTGCTGAAATTAGGGATATGGGATCTCTGTTGAGTCTAAAGATGTATGTCATTTAAATCATAAAGATGGGCAGAGGTGCAGAGGTGAGAAAGCACAGTTGAGGAAATGACCAGTAATCCTGTATCAAGGAATACAGATCATTAGTTTGGGGGTTAAATGGCTGATAAAGCTGGAAAGACAGGATAGGGAAAGTTACAGATATTTCTTATATATTTTTATCCTCTTAATTTTACATATTTATATATATATATTTTGGCTGACTCCTCGTATCTTCTCTTTTTTCTTTGCACTTACAAAAAAAATCTGTCTATCAAACAATCATTTTGCTTAATTGTAAGGTCATTTAAGCGTACATTAGTCAATTGTCTATGATATGTGATCAAAAATCACTGCAATGAAAGAGTAGTACTCAGGAGTCTCCAGTGCAGCAAGTCTTAGAGGATCAAAAAAGAGAAAAAGAATAATAGCTAAGCTTTAAATGTATGGATGTGAAACCAGGTGGTTTTCTATAGCAACATTTTTCTCCGCAGGCATATAGTTTTGATGTGATACCTTTTAACTTCTAGTGTATTAAAGAGAAAACCTGAGTTGAAACAGATCAGTAATTAGGTTTTTTTCCAGTCTCTTTACTTTAAGGAAGAAAGTAGGCTACTCTGTAGGTCTAGTTAGTTTATTTTTGGCTCACCTTATAGTTGTTCAGCTTTGAGACATCTCATGTTTAGATTAAGCATGCCTTTGGGCAAATTTGATTTTTATCAGAGTATTTTCAAACCATGTTGCAGTCACAAAGATAAAGATATAAGAGCTATTTTATGATCATGTTTCATAAGATAATGCTAGTGCTTTTGTTAATTTTAGAGGTAAGGTCTTGGATAATGTAATTGTTGTCATTGTTATAGCATAGATAAGTTATAATCAAGCACTTGCTGGTTAGAATTATAAAAAGTCATAAATGATTAGAATTGTCAAAGCTTGATTATTACTCTTATGGTTAATAATAAACCTACTTTTAAGTCTAAATCATATTTACTTTAGGTATGAGTTTAATTTATTAATTTAAAAATGATTTTTTAAATGCCAGATTAGATGAATTTCCTTTATGATGGAATCAGTTTATTTATTTTCATAGTTCCTGGGTTCAAGTTTGTATAACCTTGCAAAAAGTACTTAACCCCTCTCTATTCAGCTTTCTCATTTTATTTTTTTGTTTTTGTTTTAAAAATAATAATTTATTTTTATGGATACATAATAATTGTACATATTTATGGGGTACATGTGATATTTTGATACATGCATGTAATGTATAATGATAAAATCAGAGTATTAAAAATATTCATCACCTCAAACATTTATCATTTCTTTGTGTTGGGAACATTTTAAATATTTTCTTCTAGCTACTTTGAAATATACAATAAATTACGTTGACTATAGTCACCATACTGTGCTATCAAATACTAAAACTAATTTATTTTATTTAATTGTATGTTTGTACCCATTAAACAACCTCTTTTCATTCCTCCCCGACTCTTCCCAGCCTCTGATAACTGTTTTTCTTTCTACCTTCATGAGATACACTTTTTTAGGTCTCATATATGAGTGAGATCATGCAATATTTGTCTTTCTGTGCTTAGATTATTTCAGTTTACATGTTGTCCTCCAGTCCAATTCATGTTGCTGCAAATGACAGGATTTCATTCTTCTTTATGGCTAAATAGTATTTCATTGCGTAAATATATCACATTTTCTTTATCCATTCATCTGTTGATAGACCCTTAGGTTGATTCCATATCTTGGCTATTGTGAATAGTGCTACAATAAACATGGGAGCGCAGATATCCATTTGGTATTTTGATTTCCTTTCCTTTGGATAAATACCCAGTAGCAGAATTGCTTAATCATATAATAGTTCCATTATTAGTTTTTTGAGAAACTTCTATACTGCTTCTTGTAATGGCTATACTAATTTGTGTTCCCAACAACAGTGTATAAGTCTCCTTTTCTCAGCATCCTTGCAAGCATCTGCTATTTTTTGTATTTTTGATGATAGCCATTTTAACTAGAGTGAAATGATACCACATTGTGCTTTTAATTTGCATTTTCTTGATGATTAGTGATGTTGAGCATTTAAAAAATATACCTGTTGGTCATTTATATGTCTTCTTTTGAGAAATGTTTACTCAGATCCTTTGCCCACTTTATAATGGGGTTATTTGTTTTTTTGGTGGGTTTTTTTTTTTTTTGCTGTTGAGTTGTGGGATTCCTTATATATTCTGGATATTAGTCTTTCATCAAATGAATAGTTTGGATATATTTTCTCACATTTACAGATTGTCTCATTGCTCTGTTGATTATATACTTTGCTGTGCAGAAACTTTTTAGTTAGATATAGTCCCATTTGTCTATTTTAATTTTTGTTTTCTGTACTTTTGAAGTCAGTCATAAAATCTTTGCCGGAAGTGTTTCTGCCATGTAATCTTCTAATATTTTTATAGTTTGTAATTTAATCCACTTGTAGTTTAAGTATTTAATCCATTCTGAATTGCTTTTTATATATGTGGAGAGATATGCCAGAGAATCTAATTCCTTTCTTCTGCATATGAATATCCAATTTTCCCAGCATTATTTATTGAAGAGGGTCACGCTTACCCAATGTGTTCTTGGAAAGTGTCATAAATCAGTTGAGTGTAAATATGTAGATTTATTTCTAAGCCCTCTGTTCTGTTCAATTGGTGTATGTGTCTGTTTTTATGCCAGTACTATGCTGTTTTGCTTACTATTGCATTTTAGTATAATTTGAAGTCAGGTAATGTGATGCGTTCAGATTTGTTCTTTTGCTCAGGACTGCTTTGATTATTCAGGGTTTTTTTGTGTGTTTCCATATAAATTTTAGGTTATTTTTCTATATCTGTGAAGAATGTTGGTATTTTGATGGGATTGCATTGACTCTGTACATTGCTTTGGATAGTATGGACATTTTAACAATATTGATTCTTGCAAGCCATGAACATAGATATCTTTCTTTTGTGGTGTTCTCTTCAATTTATTTCATCAATGTTCTATAGTTTTCTTGTGAGCTTTCACTTCTTTGGATAAGTTTATTCCTAGGTATTTATTTTGTTTGTATCTATTATAAATGGAATTACTTTATTGGTTTCTTTTTCAAATTGTTTGCTGTTGGTATATAGACATGCTACTGATTTTTGTATGTTGATATTCTATCCTGTAGCTTTAATGAATTTATTCATCAGTTCTAATAAGTTTTTGGTGGAGTCCTTGGTTTTTTTATATATAAAATTATTTCATCTGCAAAGAGTAACAATTTGGTTTCCTTATTTCCAATTTGGACATCTTTTATATTTTTCTTTATCCTGATTGCTGTGGCTAGAATTTCCAGTACTATGTTGAAGAAAAATAGTGAAAATTGGCATCCTTGTCTTGTTCCAGTTCTTAGAGGAAAGGCTTTCAGCTTTTTCCCATTCAGTATGATATTAGCTGTGGGTTTGTGATATATGGTCTCTATTAAGTTGAGATATGTTCCTTCTATGTCTAATATGTTGAGGGTTTTTATCATGAATGGATGTGGAATTTTATCAAGCACTTTTTCTGCATCTATTGAGGTGGATACTTTTTTTGTCCTTTATTTTATTGATGTGATGTATCATTTATTGATTTGTGTATGTTGAGTTAGTCTTGTATACATAGGATAAATCTCCCCTTGATCATGGTATATTATTGTTGAGTAACTTTTGCATATATGTTTGTCAGGGATATTGGCCTGTAGGTTTTTTGTTTGTTTGTTTATTTTTGGTCATGTCTTTGGTTTTGGTATCAGGGTCATGCTGGCCTCTTAGAATGAGTAAGAAAAAATTTCTTTTAATTTTTGGAAGAGTTTCAAAAGAATTGGTGTTAGTTTTTCTTTAAAAGCTTGGTAGAATTCAGCAGTAAAGCCATCTGGTCTTTTGATTTCGTTTGTTGGGAGAATTTGTATTATGATACTACTTTGTTACTCATTATTGTTCTGTTCAGGTTTTCAATTTGTTCCTACTTCAATCTTGATAGATTGTATATGTCCAGGGATTTACCTATTTCCTCTAGCTTTTCCAATTTGTTAATGTACAACTGTTCATAATAGTCTCCAATGATCTTTTGTATTTCTGCAGTATCGGTTGTAATTTCTCCGTTTTCATTTCGGACTTTTTAAAATTGGGTTTTATTTTAGCTAGTGGAGTATCAATTTGTTTATTTTTTCAAAAAATCAACTTTTCATTTTATTGAGGCTTTGTATTTTTTAGACTATTTTGTTTAGTTCTGCTCTCATCTTTATTATTTCATTTCTACTTTTTGAGGTTGTTTTATTCTTTGCTTTGTAGTTTCTTGAGGTGTATCATTTTGTTGTTTGTTTGAAATTATTCTACTGTTTTTCACATAGGTGTTTTTTGCTATACACTTCCTTTTATAATTGCTTTTGATGTATCCCATAGATTTTGGTATGTTGTATTTCCACTTTCATTTCTTTTAAGAAACTTTATTTCTTTCTTAATTTCTTCATTGACCTTATGGTTATTCAGGTGACTATTATTTAATTTTCCAAACAATGTATGTTTAAAGTGTCCAAAATTCCTCTTGTTATTGATTTTTAGTTTTATCCCATTGTGTTCTGAGAAGATAATTGATATGATTTTAATTTTTAAAAATTTTTCAAGACTGGTATTTTTGGCCTAACATATGGTCTATTATAGAGAATGCTGCATGTTCTCTTGAGAGGAATGTGTGTTCTTTAGCTGTAGGATGAAATGTTCTTTAAATGTTACGTGCATTTGTTTAAAGCTCATTTAAATCCAATGTTTCTTCATTGATTCTCTCTCTAGATGATCTGTCTAATGCTGAGAGTGAAGTGCGAAAGTCCCCAAAATTATTCTATCGCAGTCTATTTCTCCCTTTTGATCTAAGAATATTTGCTTGATATATCAGAGTGCTGTGGCATTGTGTGCATATATATTTAGAATTGTTATATCCTTTTGCTAATTGATCCTGTATATGTCACTTTTTTTTTTACAGTTTTTGACTTAGTCTCTTTTTTTTTCTGATGCAAGTGTAGCTACTTCTGCTCATTTTTGGTTTCCATTTCCGTGAAATATCTTTTTCCATGCCTTCACTTTTAGTCTATATGTGACTTTACAGATAAAATGAGTTTCTTGTGGCAGCATATAGTTGGGTCATGTTTTCTCGTTATTCAGCCTGTCTATATCTTTTAAGTGGGGGAGTTTAATCCATTTGCACTAAAGGCTATTACTGATGGGTGAAGAAATTCCTGTCATTTTGCTAACTGTGATCTGGTTGTTTCATATATCCGTTGTTCATTTCTTCCTCTCTCATTGTTATCTTTGTAGCTTGATGGTTTTCTGTAGTGGTAATGTTTGACTCCTTTCATATTCTCATTTTTGTATCAAGTGTAACAGTGGGATTTTATTTTTTGTGTTTTTCAAATGATGGTAGATATCATTCTTTTGTTTTCAGATGTAAGACTCCCTTAAGCATATCTTGTAAAGCCAGTCCAGTGGTGATAAATTCCTTCAGTTTTTTATTTTCTTGGAAAGTATTTCATTAAACTTTTTTTGCATAAAATGAAATTGTCATTGTTTATAATCTCAGATCCAAAATTGATCA
Organism: Pan paniscus; assembly: GCF_029289425.2. Taxonomy (NCBI): domain Eukaryota; kingdom Metazoa; phylum Chordata; class Mammalia; order Primates; family Hominidae; genus Pan; species Pan paniscus. The sequence continues at coordinate 46,842,207 of NC_073264.2, forward strand.
TCCAGCCTTATTGTCTTCCATTCATTTATATTAATGATCATAAACTAACATGCTAGAAGCTTTATTTATTGTACACATTACCAGGAAATGATGCTGTTTGTGTGTCAGTATACTCTTAAATTTAAAGACCTCCAAACTAAAAAAAAATTATAGTTTTGTATAATTTTGATATACGTATTTTGTGTCTTTTATCCCTAAATGAGTGTTTGCTCTAATAATATTAGATAACAAATTTATTAAATTTTATTTTGTCTTCTTTTACTCTAATAATATTAGTATGTTTATTAAATTTATTTAGTCTTTTTTTCTAGCCCTTGTTATGATGCTCAAACAATGTTTCCTTTTTATTACTCTATTTACCAGTTAGATTAGATTTTAAAATATTTAGATTAAATGTGAAATAAGAACCTTACTTGTAATTTCCATTTTTCTTTCTTTGGTTCACTGAAGAAATTCTTTCATTATTAAGATGCCACTTCAGCATCATGTTGAAATAGAACATTTTTTATGAATTGTTAATTATAGTTGTTAAGCTTGATAATATCTTTAGAAAAAGATGCCTCTGGCCAAATGTTCAGTGTTGGAAATGAGTATTACTGATGCAAATAACAAATTACACTCAGACTGTCTCCATTAGGGAGGGATGAACAAGAGTCTCTTGTACAGAGATACAACTTGAATTTATGTGAAAATTAATTTTATAACTAATGTACTTGTCTACACTAAGAAATAGACTTGTCAGTCTATAATATCCATCGTGGGTGAGGAAAATTGAATGTCTTTTGGAAAAAAGTATAAAAAATAACAGTCCCCTTGGATGAAATGATCTCCTCTTTGAAAAAAATAAAATCAAAGTTTCTCTGCAAGACAAGATAAGCCAAGCCAACCTTCTACAATAATCTTGCCTAAAGAACAGAAACAACTCATTATGACTGACTTTAGGTTTGTTTCTAAGAAAGGAGAAGTGCTCTGGTTTAGTGCAGTTACTAAAGTATAAACTCAAAGCTATTTGTGGCCTCTTTCTTTGTTCCTATCCTAAAGTTGGAGTGCTTAAAATTTGTAAGGATGACTTAAATTTTAAAATTAAGCGTATGTAGAAATGCTTAAAGATCTAGGCAAATATCCAGTTCGGAGATGGGAATAACATTTTTGTTGTCAGTATTTTCATTCTATTAACACTCTTGGGTGGTTTAATTCCCTAGAGGCTGTCTTAATGATGTGTTTACGGAAAGATTGCCAGTCCTATAATCTTGGCTTTATAGTGCAACTGATAATGATGGAAAATAACACAGAAGAAATAGCCCTGTTCTATGTGGCTAAGCTCTGGTAGACACATAATTTTTAAGTTCCAGGAAATATGAATAATTATTAATTACTATTGCAGATATAGAATGTAGGTATATATATAGCTGTGCATTTTTGAAAGAGCACAATGAAAAAAATTGAGGGTATATTATTTTCTCCTGATTAATTTGAACTCAAAGGTAATGCTTTCTTTCTGTATCAGCATTCCACTGAAATTGTTGAGTGGAAGTGCACAAGACCAGCATATGTAACATTTTCCTACTCAGTTGAGAAAATAATGATGTAGTGAGTCAAACAGACCTTTTCTTCTAATTTGTATCCTTTGACTTTTGTCAAATTCTTATTCCTAACAATTTCCAGGACCTGTGGGATAAAGTCAAATTTAATATTTCTATTTGATACAGATGCTTTTAACCAGAATGTTAATTTCTCATGGAAAGAATCTACTGTATGTATACTTCAGTTCAAATATATAGTTGAGTTTTAAGACAAAGATTCTACAAACTTTTGTTTGGACTTAAAAATCTCCATCAGATGGAGCCAATGAGTTACCAACTGGTATAAACATTTCATAAAATGAATTTTCATTACACTTGTAAATAAGAATGATTTGAAGAATTTATCCAATTAGCACATTCACACAATAGCTATTTTTCTCTACTTTTAATTTTGGGAATACTTTTTTATGAATGGAAAATATGATAAAGAAGTAATGAGGTTATTATGAATTCTTCCATTGTCAATGTCATTGTTTGCTAAAAGAATTTAAGCTGAATTTTTTATCATTTGTTTTCTGATTGATTCCACTCTGAGAGCCCACTCTAGATTTTAAAGATTGTATTTTATTTTTAATTTCTCATAGTGCCTAGCATAGTGCATTGAATGTAGGATAACTATTATTGGGTTGAATTAATATGACAGTCATGTTCATCTAAAACTTCTCTTGCACTTTTGATAAGGGAAATATTTAGAGGAGAACAATGGGCTCAACTTGGATCATCATACCTGGCTATTCTACAAAATTTCCAAGACTTTGATGCAGATTCTTATTTGAAGTTACAAGTTGAAGATACTCCATCCTGTATTACATGTTGGGTACAATATGGGAGATCACCTAGTATTTGACGTATTATTGTGTTTTGGATATATAACTGCATTCATGCTTCTGGCATATTAGGATAGGACAAGTCCTGAGAGTAGTCTGATAACATATTAAACCACTAAAAGCCTATTTTTGTTGTTTGTTGACTTGGAAATTGCAGTTAAAATGACTTACATGCAGTTGGATAATTATCCTGTTAGTATTCTGTTTACTTGCATGTGTGTAGCATAGATCTCTTACATATTATAACAAATTTCAATGTGGAATGTGAGAAGACCAAGCAGTAGTACTTTAAACAAAGATAGGACTCAGTGTCTGGGCACTTACTATATTCAGTGTGGCAAATACCATCTTTTCTTTATCCTATCTGAATTTGACATATCTTCCAGGTCACTGTAAGGAGTGTTTTCATGGTACTTTTTCTCTTTGTTTTTTCTCAGTAGTTTAGGAAGTTTGGCTTAAAAAATAATAAACAGGCAAATCATTTAACTAATTAAAATATGGGGAAAGAGACTTTTTCAATTTTAACTCCAATGATTGCTAAATCAATAACAAAGCACAGAAATTAGAGAATAGAGTTGTTTAGATTAATGAAACCACTTCTTCTTGAATAGGAAGAGTCCTATAAATATGGCAATTGGTGTTTAAGATTTTTGTTTTTAGTTTTGAAATGTAACTTTTAAATATACATTTTCCTTCTTTATCTTAATGTAATCACTTTGCTGGGGAGATTGAAAATTGTAATAAACCCAAAAAGAGTTTTGTAAAGAAAAATTTGTCCCAGACAATAGTCAGCCAGTTGAATTCTGTTCCATTAGCACAGAATTAGTACAATGGGAAGAACAAGGTTATATCTGTTTTGTCTTTCATATAAAAATACTTTGTTTCTTCAAGCATCATGGAGCTCAATGGGATTTGGTTTTTGCATATAGGCAGATAAACCGTAATGCTCTCTGTACACAGCTTGCTCAGGCTTCCTCAAGCCTTACAGCCAGCAATAAATGCCTTGTGGTCAGATATAAATGCAGTCCATGAATTAAAAAAAATAAATCTCTTAATGGCACAAGCTTACAGATGGTGTTCAAATTTCATTCAGTCTCTGGTATCTGAAAGTCTCTTATGACTTTCCTATTTCCTTTTGCTTCAGGACATTGAAATGAGTGACTCAGAGACAAGATATGCATATTTATATGTGTTTTATAAGAACAACTAACCTTGAAAAAATGCAGAATAACTTGGAGAGGGCTGAATTATGCTTACTTTTCAAATTCCTAATAGTCTTTTATTTTCAGAGCTGTGATTTAAAGTCCTTGTGAGTGAAGAGCTTTTGAAAGAGGCATTTATTAATGTACTCAATATATTTATTTATGACCAAATATATTTTAAAAACAGCATGTGTCCTAGATTTGGAAAATGTTATTAGGCCTTTTTTTTTTTTTTTAGTGTCATTTTACTTGCTTTGGAAGACTTATATTCTCAGAAAGTATTTTAATTTTGACTGGAGAAAAAGACAGAAAAAGGAAATATACTGAAGTATTTTTAGTATACAGTTGTTTATTCAGAATGACCTTTACCAGACATCTCAGATAGTATATCTGTAAATCATACATGCAGTGATAATTGATGTTTATAATGATAAGTTTTAGTTATTGCTACATATTGAAGAGCCTCTGAATCATTAAAGAGACATTATGATTAGATTATTTTTAGTGTTAAGTGTTTAACATTTTATCTCCTTTCAGGGTACAATGCTTTATTCATAGAGATGACTTTCAAATTGTCTTTTGCCTGGGAAAGCTGGGCAAGGCTGGTTAAACGTCCTTTATGTTAGAGCATACTATAGTAGATTAAAAGGGACCTTTTTCTCTCTCTCTAATGGCTTTGTCTGTATTAAAATATTTTAGAAATGGCTCTGGATAGTAGCTAAGTCCATTCTGATCATGTCTGGTTTTAAGAGGCCTAGTCTTTGGATCAATTTGGGCTATCCTTTGCATTGGTTGTCTTACTCTTTTTTGTGTTGTTATAAAGGAATACCTGAGGCTGGGTAATTTATAAAGAAAAAAAGGTTTATTTGGCTCATGGTTCTGCTGACTGGAAAGTTCGAGATGGGGTATACAGTGAGAGCCTCAGACTGCTTTTACTTAAGGTGGAAGGCAAAAGGGAGCTGGGTGTGCAGAGATCACATAGTGAGAGAGGAGGCGAGAGAGAGTAGGCAGGTGCCAGGCTTTTTTTAACAACAAGCCCTTGCAGGAACTAATACAGTGAAAATTCACTCATCCCCAACCTAGGAAGGGCATTAATCTATTCACAAGGGACGTGCTTCCATGACCCAAACACCTCTTATTAATCCCCACCTCCAACATTGGGGATCAATATGAGATTTGGTGGAGACAACCATATCCAAACTACAGCATTAGTCTTCTCATGTGTCTGTGTCTTGACCCTTTCTGCAATTCATGCTTCACAATTTTGGAAAGGTAATGATGCTAAAATATACTTTCATTTGTGCCACTCTTACGATCCTGCCATTTACTCCTTTGTCTATCCATTCTCCCTTTTTAATTTCTTTTCTGGTTGACATCTGAAGTTTGAGATAGTGGTCAATGAATGAAAGGAGCGTATCTGGAGGAAAAAACCTGAGATGGAAAAGTGAAGACAAAACAAAGATAAGTTTTGGTTATTGGACACTCAGGACAAATTATTTACATTTTGGTTAATTTGCATCATGCTACAAATTGGAGGTATTGTTTTATGGTCCTGGAGATGTTTTTATTACTTAGAGTGATGACCTGGTGCTGATTCCTTTGTTAGAAATTATGATTTAGTTTGCTGCCTTGGAAACCAATGTGTAACACTTCTGCTAATATTTTCCAGAACACTTTTGTTTTGATGATCCAATTAACATGTATCTCCAATATTATTGACATTTTAATTTTTCATTATGCACAATTATATATGATATCTAGAAAATATGATAGCCTGAGAAATTATCCTCTGGAATTTGGCTGGGAAGGATTATTTCACTCTTAGGCCTCCATGTGGCTGTCCCCCAAAGATAGCACAATACATTCTGAAAAGAGATATGAATTAGGCAAGACAAAATTATGAAGTTGGAGAAATTAATCATTCTCACCACCGTTCACTTCCCTATATGGTGGTTCACTTTCTGTCCTCCTTGTAGAATCTTGTTATCTCAGGCAGTTTTTTGCTTTTCACTTTTACCCCAATGGGGCCTCTCCTCCCAAAGAAGAAAAGTTAAACATTATTGAATCCTACTATATGTCAACCCTGCTTACATTGTAAACCATGTTTATTGCAAAAATAAAACACAGATACAGGAATTCATCCAAGTCAAATGTATGGCTTGATGAATTACTATAAGGTAAACATCACCCATGCCAAGAATAATAACTTTTCCAGCCACATGAGAAGCCCCTTTAATTTGCCTCTTCCCAATTATAACTCCCTCCTGCCATTATTCTAGGTTTTACGGTAATGACTTCTTTGTATAGTCCTTTTTCCAGTTTTATTACTCAAATATAGACACTCTAGTCTACATTAAAAAATTTTTGACATGTCTTTTAAATCTTTTAAAAATGTATGTCTTTCTCTTCCATCCCTTTCATTTCTCTATCATGTCTATTGAAGAACTAGAAAATTTGACAGGTAGAATTTCCCACAGTTGTGGAGTTTGAAGATGCTGTCCTTGTGCAGTTCAACATGTTTCTTTCTCATGGGTATTTCTTGCACATCCAAACAGCAGTTGATCTGACTTAGGTTTGATCCCTTTGACAGGACCTACATAGTATTTGGAATGATTTAGATACATGATATCTAGTTTTCTCCCTTTTTGTAACTTTAGCAGCCATTGATATTTAATGGAATTAATTGGCATTTGTAAATGATGTTTTCTAATTGTGGTATTTATTTTTAATTTATAAATTAGAATATCTTTTATAAAGAGACATTTCCCTCATCTCCTATTTGGTTACCTAGTAGTGCGGTTCATATGGGAAAAGTTGGACACATGCTTTATTCTTTTCCTTTATTTACTAGTTTTTAAGATAACCACTTAGTTCTGTACCACTGAAAGGAGATCATTTTTTAAAATATTATTAATTTACAAATGTAAACATACTTAATAGATTTCAATTTATTGCAATTTATATCATTGTTGAAGCTCACCTACTATATGATTAACTTTTATTTAATTTTTATGTGACTGGATAGTTTTGATTATCTAGCTAGGGATGTCTTCTTCAGTAACTGAGTTTTATAAAGATAAATTTTATTTTTTTTTCTCTTCTATTTCCTCCTGCAGACTGTAGGTGGCTTTATTCTATTGTTATAACATAAGAAAATGGTCATTGTAAAATAAATCTGAAAATATAAAAAATAATTAAAAGAGAAAATAAAAGTAAGTCATATTTTCATTACCCAACATAATCACTATAACACTTTGGTAAATACCCTTCCAGAATTTTATATATATAGAAATAAATTCTTACTCTTTTGTTTTGTTATTTATTTATTTATTTATTTATTTACATTTTTAAGTTATAAAGACAAGTTATACATATTTATAGGTACATGTGATATTTTGATACAAGCATACAATCTGTAATGATCAAATCAGGGTAATTGGAATATCCATCCCCTCAAGCATTTAACATTTCTTTATGTCAGGAACATTCCAATTCCACTCTGGTAGTTATTTTGAAATATACAATACATTATTGTTAACTATAGTAGCCCTATTATGCTACTATGCACTAAATTTTATTCCTTATCACTGCATTTTTGTGCCCATTAACCCTCTGCTCTTCCCCTCAATCTCCCTGTCTCCCCATTACCCTTCACAGCCTCTGGTAACCATCATTCTACTCTCTGTTGCCATGAGTTCAATTTTTTAGGCTCCCACATATGAGTTCAATTCATCTTGTTGCAAGACAAGTAGACAAGACTACTTTCTTTTTCTTAGCTCTGTGATATTTTATTGTGTATTTGTACCACATTTTTTTTTATCCATTCACCTGTTGATGGACACCTAGGTTGATTTTATATCTTGGCTATTAGGAATAGTGCTGCAGTGAACATGGGAGTATAAATGTCTCAGTATACTGGTTTCCTTTCATTTGGAAATATACCCAGTAGTGGGATTGCTCGATTGTATGATAGTTCTATTTTTTATTTCTTGAGGAACCTCCATACTGTTCCTAGTAGCTGTACTGATTTGCAGTCCCACAAACAATGTACAATGGTTCTTCTTTCCCCACAGCCTCACTAGCATTTGTTATTGCCTGTCTTCTTGATAAAAGTCATTTTAATTGGGGTGAGTTGATATCTCATTCCAGCTTTGTTTTGTATTTCTCTGGTGATTCGTGATGTTGAGCATTTAAAAATTTAATTATTGGGCATTTGTATGTGTTCTTTCAATAAATCTCTATTCAGATCTATTACCAATTTTTAAATTGGATTATTTGTTTTTTTTCTTTTGAGTTGTTCATCTTATATATTCTGGATATTAATTCTTCATCAGATGGGTAGTTTGCAAATACTTTCTCCCATTCTGTGGGTTATCTCTTGACTTTATTGATTATTTCCTTTGCTGTGCAGAAAACTTTTAGCTTGATATGATTCCATTTGCCCATTTTTGCCTCGATTGCCTGTGCATTTGAGGTCCTACTCAAGAAATCTTTGCCAAGAACAATGTCCTGAATTGTTTCCTCAATATTTTCTTCTAGTAGTTTCATAGATTAAAGTCTTAGATATGTCTTTAATTCATTTTGATTTTAATTTTGTATATGGTGAGCAATGGGTCCAGTGGATATCAAATTTTCCCAGCACCACCTATTGAAGACTGTCCTTTCCCTATTGTATGTTCTTGGCACTTTTGTTGAAGATAAGTTTGCATAGATTTGTATCTGGGTTCTTCATTCTGTTTCATTGGCCTATGTGTCTGTTTTTATGCCAGTACCATACTGTTTTGGTCATTATAGTTTTGTAGTATAACTGAAAGTCAGATAATGTGATGACTCTAGATTTTTTTTTTCTCAGGATTGCTTTGGCTATTCAAAGGTTTTTTTTTGAGTTCCATATAAATTTTAGGATATTATTTTCTTTCTGTAAAGAATGGCACTGGTATATTGATAGGAACTGTATTGAATCTGTAGATTGCTTTGAATAGTAGTAATATTTTAACACTATTTATTTTTTCAATCCATAAACATGGATTATCTTTCAATTTGTTTGTGAACTCTTCAATGTTTTGCATGAATGTTCTAGAGTTTTCATTGTAGAGATCTTTCTCTTCATTGGTTAAGTTTATTCCTAGGTATTTTAATTTAATTTTTATCTATTGTAAATAGGATTACTTTCTTGGTTTCCTTTTCAGATTCTTTCCTGTTGACATATGGAAACACTACTGATTTTTCTATGTTGATTTTTTATCTTTCAGCTTTACTAAATTTATCACTTTTAATAGTTTTTTTGGTGATTTTTAGTTTTTCTAACTATAAGATTATATTATATTTTCTGCAAACAGGGGTAATTTGACTTCTTCATTTCCAATTTAGATGCCCTTTATTTATTTCTTCAGCCTCATTGCTCTGGCTAGAATTTCCCATACTATGTTGAATAAAAGTGGTGAAAGAGGAAATCCTTGTCTTGTTCTAGATCGTAGAGAAATAGCTTCTAGTTTTTCTACATTGAGTATGACAGTAGCCATGTGTTTGTCACATAAGACTCTTATTGTGTTAAGGTATGTTCCTTCTATAGGTAGTTTTTGAGTGTTTTTATCATGCAGGAATGTTGAATTTTTATCAAATTTATCTTTGGCATCTGACTGAAATGACCATGGCCGTGCATGGTGGCTCACGCCTGTAATCCCAACACTTTGGGAGGCTGAGGCAGGTGGATCACGTGAGGTCAGGAGTTCATGACCAGCCTGGCCAACATGGTGAAACCCTGTTTCTACTAAAAATACAAGAAATGGCTGGGCATGGTGGCATGTGCCTGTAATCCCAGCTACTCTGTAGGCTGAGGCAGGAGAATCGCTTGAACCCGGGAGGCAGAGGTTGCAGTGAGACAAGATTGCACCACTGCACTCCAGCCTGAGTGACAGAGCAAGACTCTGTCTCTGAAAAAAAAAAAAGTATTCCCTCCTCCTTATTTTATTTTATTTTTTTGGAATAGTTTGAGTAAGATTGGTATTCATTTTTTAAATGTTTGATAGATTTCAGCAATATAGTCTTCAGGTTCTGGGTTTTCTTTGCTAGGAGACTTTTTATTACTGCCTCTATTTCATTACTTTTTATTGGTTTATTCAGGTTTTGGTTTTCTTCATGGTTTAATCTTCATGGCTGTATGTGTCTAGGAATGTATCTATTTCTTCTAGGGTTTCCAATTTATTGGCATATAGTTGCTTATAATAATCACTAATCCTCAGTTGTAATGTCTCCTTTTTCATGTCTGACATATTTATTTGGGTCTTTTCCTTTTTTCTTAACTAGTGTGGCTAATTAATGGTTTTCCAATTTTGTTTATCATTTCAAAAAAACACTTCTTTTCATTTTGTATTTTTTTAGCCTCAGTTTTGTTTATTTTAACTCTGATATTATTTATTTTCTTCTATTATTTTTGGGTTTGGTTTGCTCTTGCTTTTCTAGTTCTTTAAGATGCATCGTTAGGTTGTTTATTTAAAATGTTTCTACTTTTTGATGTAGGCATTTATTGCTATAAACTTGCCTCTTACTGCTAATTTTCCTGCCTGTCATAGATTTTGGTATGTTGTGTTTTCATTTTCCTTTGTTTCAAGAAAATTTTAAATTTTCTTCTTAATGTTTTCATTGATCCAGTGGTCGTTCAGTAACATATTATTTAATTTTCATGTGTTTTTATAGTTTCCACTGTCTTGGTTTTTATTGATTTCTGGTTTTACTCCATGTGGTGAGAAGTTATACTTGATATGATTTCATTTTTTAAAAATGTTTTTGACTTGTTTTTTGACTTAATACGTGGTCTATTCTTAGGAATGTTCCACGTGCTGACCAGAAGTATGTACGTTGTGCAGCTGTTGGATGAAATGTTTATAAATGTCTGTTAGGTCTATTTGGTCTATAGTGAAGATCAGGTCAGATTTTTTTGTGTGGATTTTCCATCTAAATAATTTGTCCAATGCTGAAAGTGGATGTTGAACTTCCCAGCTATTACTGTATTGTGGTCTTTCTCTCTCTTTAGCTGTAATGATATTTTTTTTATTAATCTTGGTGTTCCATAGGCCGATAGAACAGAACAGAGAACCCGGAAATAAGACCAGACACCTACAACTATCTGATCTTCAAGAAACTTGACAAAAAACAAGCAATGGGGAAAGGATTTTTTATGTAATAAATGGTATGGGGATAACTGGTTAGCCATATACAGAAGATTAAAACTGAACCCCTTTGTTACACCATATATAAAAATTAACCCAAGATGGATTAAAGACTTAAATGTGAAACCCAAAAGTATAAAAAGCCTGGAAGACAACCTAGACAATACCATTCAGGATGTAGACACGAACAAAAATTTCATGATGAAAACATTAAAAGCAATTGCAACAAAAGCAAAAATTAACAAATGGGATCTGGCTGGGCACAGTGGCTCACGCCTGTAATCCCAGCACTTTGGGAGGCCGAGGCGGGTGGATCACAAGTTCAGGAGATTGAGACCATCCTGGCTAACACGGTGAAACCCCATCTCTACTAAAAAATACAAAAAAAAATTAGCTGGGCGTGGTGGTGGGCGCCTCTAGTCCCAGCTATTCGGGAGGCTGAGGCAGGATAGTGGTGTGAACCAGGGAGGTGGAGCTTGCGGTGAGCCGAGATCGCGCCACTGCACTCCAGCCTGGGTGACAGAGTGAGACTCCATCTCAAAAAACAAACAAAAAACAAAACAAAACAAAACAAATGGCATCTAATTAAACTAAAGAACTTCTGCACAGCAAAATAAACTACCAACAGAGTAAATGGGCAACCTACAAAATGGGAGAGAATTTTTGCAATCTATGCATTCAACAAAGGTCTAATATCCAGCATCTATAAGAAACATAACAAATTTACAGGAAAAAACTCAACAACCACTTTACAAAGTGGGCAAAGCACATGAACAGGCACTTTTCAGAAGAAGACATACATGTGGCCAACAATCATATGAAAAAAAAAAAACTCAACATCCTCGATCATTGCAAAAACGCAACTCAAAACCACAATGAGATACCATCTCATACCAGTCAGAATGGCTATAATTAAAAAGTCAAAAAATAACAGTTGTTGGTGAGGTTGTGGAGGAAAAGAGACACTTATACACTGTTGGTGGGAGTGTAAATTAGTTTAAACATTGTGGAAGACAGTGTGGCAATTCCTCAAAGATCTAAAGAAAGAAATACCATTTGACCCAGCAATCTCATTAGTGGGTATATACCCAAAGGAATATAAATCATTCTATCATAAAGACACATGCATGTTTATATTCATTGTAACACTATCCACAATAGCAAAGACATAGAATTAACCTAAATGCCCATTGATGATAGACTGGGTAAACAAATTGTGGCACATATACACCATGGAATACTATGCAGCCATAAAAAAGAATGAGATCATGTTCTTTGCAGGGACATGGATACAGCTGGAGGCCATATTCCTTAGCAAACTAACACAGGAACAAAAAACCAAATACCATATGTTCTCACTTATAAGTGGGAGCTAAATGATGAGAACACATTGACACATAGAGGGGAACAATACACACTGGGGCTTATCAGAGGGTGGAAGGAGGGAGATCAGGAAAAATAACTAATGGTTACTAGGCTTAATACGTGGGTGATGAAATAATCTGTATAACAAATCCCTATCATACAATTTTACCTATGTAAAAACCCTGCACATATACCTCTGAATGTAAAATAAAAGTTAAAAAAAATCTTGGTTTTCTAGCATTGGGTGCATATATATTTACAGCTGTTATATCCTTTTGCTGAATGATCTTTTTATCTCTCTATAGTAACCTTCTTTATTTCTTTTTACAGGGCTTGTCTAGGGATCTATTCTATGTAAGTATAGCTACTCCTCCTCTTTCTCTTTTTCAATCCCTTTATTTTAAGTCTGTGTCTTCTTATAGGTGAAGTAAATATCTTTGGGGAATATAATGTTGAGCATTATTTTTTATATGCATTCAGCCACTCTATGTCTTTTGATGGAAACATTTAGTCCACTTACATTCAATGTTGTTATTGATAGACAAGAAGATACTACTGCCACTTTGTTGTTTGTTTTCTGGTTGTTTGTTGGTCCTCTCTTCTGTCCTTTCTTTCTTCCTGTTTTATTTTGTAAACAATTTTCTCTGGTAGCATGTTTTAATTTCTTGCTTTTTATTGATGGTGCATCTGTTACAGGTTTTTGTTTTGTGACTATCATAAGGTTTGTAAATAATGTCTTATAACTAAATATTTTTAAACTGATGACAACTTAACTCTGATTACCAAGAAAAGAAAAACAAGCAAAGCGAAAACTAAAAAATGCTACACATTAACTCTATCTGCCCCACTTTCTGACTTTTTATTGTATCTATTTATATATTTTTAAGTTACCTACCTCTTAATAAATTTTTGTTGTTATTTTTGATAGATCTGTCCTTTAGTCTTCCTACTAATGATATGAGTGTAACAATCAGAAATGATAATGAGAATAACATCACTGACCACACAGAAATAAACAACCATCAGAGAATACTATAAACACCTCTATACACATAAACTAGAAAATCTAAAAGAAATGGACAATTTCCTGGACAAATACACCCTCCCAAGACTGAACCAGGAAGAAATGTAATACCTGAGTAGACCACTTATGTGTTCTGAAGTTGTGACAATAATAAATATCCTACCAACCAAAAAAAGCCCAGGACCAGATGAATTCGCCACTGAATTTTACTGGAGGTATAAAGAGGAGCTAGTACCATTTCTACTGAACTTATTCCAAAAGATGGAAGAGGAAGGACTCTTCCTTAACTCATTTTATGAGGTCAACATCATCCTGATACCAAAACCTGGCAGAGATACAACAAAAAAGAAAATGTCACGCGAATATCATTGATTAACATCAATGCAAAAATCCTTTATAAAACACTGGCAAACCAGAAGCACATCAAAAAGCTTACCCACCACAATTAAGTTGGCTTCATCCCTGGGATGCAAGGTTGGTTCAACATATGCAAATCAATAAATGTGATTCATCACATAAATGGAACTAAAGAAATAAACCACATGATCATTTCAATAGATGCAGAAAAGGCCTTCAATGAAATTCAACATCCCTTCATGTTTAAAACTCTCAATAACCTAGGTATTGAAGGAATATACCTCAAAATAATAAGAGCCATATATGACAAACCAACAACCAGTATCACACTGAATGGGCAAAAGCTGGAAGCATTCCTCTTGAAAACTGGCACCAGACGAGGATGCTTCTCTCACCACTCCTATTCAACATGATATTGGAAATTCTGGCTAGGGCAATCAGGCAAGAGGAAAACCTAAAGGCTGTTCACATAGGAAGAGAGGAAGTCAAATTATGTTTGTTTGCAGATGACATGATCCTATATCTAGAAAACCCCATGGTCTCAACCCAAAGGCTTCTGAAGCCGATAAACAATTTCAGCGAAGTCTTAGGATATAAAATCAATGTTCAAAAATCGCTAGCATTTCTATATACCAACAACAGGCAAACAGAGAGCCAAATCATGAATGAACTCCCATTCACAATTGCTACAAAAAGAATAAAATACCTAGGAATACAGCTAACAAAGAAAGTGAAGAACCTCTTCAAGGAGAACTACAAAGCACTGCTCAGAGAAATCAGAGAGTGTACAAACAAATGGAAAAATATTTTATGCTCATGAATAGGAAGAATCAATATCGTGAAAATAGCTATACTGCCCAAAGTAATTTATAGATTCAGTGCTATTCTCATTAAGCTACCACTGACATTCTTCATGGAATTAGAAAAAACTATTTTAAAATTCATATGGAACCAAAAAAGAGCCCAAATAGCCAAGACGATCCTAAGCAAAAAGAACAAAGCTGGAGGCATCACGCTACCTAACTTCCAACTATGCTAAAGGCTACAGAAACCAAAACAGCATGGTACTGCTACAAAAACAGACACGTAGACCAATGGAACAGAAAAGAGAACTCAGAAATAAGACTACACACCTACAGCCATCTGATCTTTGACAAACCTGACCAAAACAAGCAATGGGAAAAGGATTCCCTATTTAATAAATGGTGCTGGGAGTACTGGGTAGCCATATGCAGAAAATTGAAACTGGAAATTAACTCAAGATGGATTAAAGACTTAAATGGAAAACCCACAACTATAAAAATCCTAAAATAAATTCTAGGCAATACTATTCAGGATATAGGCATAAGCAAAAATTTCATGACAAAAATGCCAAAAACAATTTCAACAAAGGCAAAAATTGACAAATGGGATCTAATTAAATGAAAGAGCTTCTGCACAGCAAAATAAACTATCATCAGAGTGAACAGACAACCTACAGAATGGGAGAAACGTTTTGCAATCTATTCATCTGACAAAGGTCTAATATCTAGAATCTACAAGGAACTTAAATTTACATGAAAAAAAAAACAACTCCATTAAACAGACACTTCTTAAAAGAAGACATTCACATGGCCAGCAAACATATGATAAAAAACTCAACATCACTGATTACTAGAGAAATGCAAATCAAAACCACAATGAGATACCGTCTCCTGCCAATCAGAATGGCTATAACTAAAAAGTAAAAAAACAACAGATGCTGGCTAGGTTTTGGAGAAAAAGGAACACTTTTACACTGTTGGTGGGAGTATAAATTAGTTCATCCATTGTTGAACAGTGTAGTGATTCTTCAAAGACCAAGAGGCAGAATTACCATTGATCCAGAAATCCCATTACTGGGTATATACCCAAAAGAATATAAATCATTCTATTATAAAGACACATGCATGTGTATGTTCATTGCTGCACTATTTATAATACCAAAGTGATGTAATCAACCTAAATGCCCATCAATGATAGAGTGGATAAAGAAAATGTGGTACATATACACCATGGAATACTATGCAGTCATAAAAAGGAATAAGAGCATGTCCTTTGCAGTGACATGGATGTAGTTGGAAGCCATTATTCTCAGCAAACTAATACTGGAACAGAAAACCAAAAACTGCATACTCTCACTTATAAGTGGGAGCTGAATGATGAGAATACATGGACATGTGGAGGGGAACAACACACACTGGGCACCTGTTGGGTGGCGTAGGGGAGGGAGAGCATCAGGAAGAATAGCTAATGGATGCTGGGCTTAATACCTGGGTGATGGGATGATCTGTGTAGTGAACCACCATGGTACACGTTTACCTATGTAACAAACCTGCACATCCTGCCCATGTACCTCTGAACTTAAAGTTGAAAAAAAAGATGAGTGTATGATACACTGAAATTATAGTATTATTCTGAGATTTTTAAAATGTACTTACTTTTACCAGTGAGTTGTATACCTTCAGATACTTTCTGCTTGCTTGCTAATGTCTTTTTCTTTCAGATTGAAGAACTTCCTTTAGCATTTCTTGTAAGATAGGTCTGATGTTGCCCAAATCCCTTAGCTTTTGTTTTTGAGAAAATTTTTATTTCTCCTTCAGATTTGAAGGGTAATTTTTCTGGATACAATATTCTAGGTTGAAACTTTTTTCCTTCAGCACGTTTAAAATGTCATCCCACTGCCTCTGTTCAAAGATTTCCATTGAGAAGTCTTCTGCCAGACATATCAGAGCTCCTTTATATGTTATTTGCTTTCTTTTGCTGCTCTTACGATCCTTTCTTTTCTTTTGAGGGTTTGATTAGTATATGCCTTGAGATAGTCTTATTTGGATTGAATATGCTTGGTGTTCTTTGACCTTCTTGTCCCTCAATATTCACATCTTTTTCTAGGTTTGAAAAGTTCTCTGCTATTTTTTTTTTTTTGAATAACCTTTCTTCTCTGATCTCTCTCAACGTCCTCTGTAAGGCCAATAACTCTTGGATTTTCCCTTTTGAGGCTATTTTGTAGATCCTCTATGCATGCTTCATTCTATTTCAGTCTCTTTTTTACCCTCTGATTGTGTATTTTCTTATAGCCTGTCTTTCAGCTCACTACTTCTTTTGCTTGATCAATTGTGATATTGAGAGACTCTGATGTATTTTCAGTTTGTCGATTGAATTTGTCAGCACCAGAATTTCTGCATGGTTTTTAAAAATTATTTCAATCTCTTTGTTAAATTTATCTAATAGAATTCTGAATTTTCTCTGTGTTATCTTGAAGTTCACTGAGATTTCTTAAGACAGCTATTTCGAATTCTTTCTCTGAGAGGTCACATATCTTCACCCCTCTGGGACTGGTCATTGGCACCTTATTTAGTCCACTCGGTGTGGTCATGTTTTCCTAGATGTTTTTGATGCTTGTTTTGTCAATGTCTGAGCATTTCCTCCTTAAAATCTTACTCTTTTTTATTTTATGTCTTTAAAAAATCTAAATATATATATATATAATAAATATATTTCCATGTGAATAAAACATAGTCTGTATTGTAACTTTAAATATGTGGATATGAATGAAGAGGTACTTAGTTTTTATTATTACACTTAAAATAATGCTACTAAATAGTTACTGAAAATAATGCTACAGTAAGGAATTCCTTTTGTATTAGAAATGCAGAACATTTCCTGACCCATCCATATCTCCTTATGAATTTCAAATGGGCAGTGGAATAGAGGATATGGCATTCAGCATTCCCTCCACAAATGGAGGATTAATCTAGGCTTTCATAACTTTTGGCTTGGCTCAAAAAGATGAGATGAGTACTAGCAGGTTTCCTGCTCAACAATTTGGAACTATGGAACTAAAAAAAACTGTGCTAACCACTTATAGTTGAGTTGCAAAAATCCTTAATGAGATACTGGCAAACTGAATCCAGCAGCACATGAAAAAGCTTATCCACCACAATCAAGACATATATGACCATGTGTAAGCTGGGGATTAAAAAGAAATTGGAAATCTATAGAAAGAGAAAAAATGGAGCAGACATACGAGCACCTACTATGTGCCACTTATTGTTCTAGCTGCTTGGGATACATAAGTGAATAAAACCAAGATTTTTGCTTTCATATAGTAAGCATTCTAGAGAAGGGAGGCAATAAACAACTGACATTTTAAATGAGTAAGATAGCATATTGGAATGCTATGGAAAGAAAAGAAAGAGCAGAATAAGGGGGACTGGGAGAGCAGGTTGTGAGGATAGATGATTTGGTTCTTGTGAGGTGGTTGGAGAAAGCCGCTGCCTTGGTTTTGACAACTTTCTAGTTAGTAGTTTAAGTTTGCATGAATTCTTCCCAGCTGTACTTATTTACAATACATTGCTTTTATGACCTTTAGGTATCCTTCAATATGTCTCCTTTTATATTTGAAATAGTTTCTATCTGTTTCTGTTCTTTTAAACTTCGATAAAAATATTCTTATGCATTAATTTTTGGGCACTTATCCAATAATTCTCCTAGGATAATTACCTATTAGAGGATTACCAGATTAATGAATATGCATATTCAAATTTCTCATTTAGTTTTTAACTGAATTTGTGTTTTAATTTTATAACTCTCATAATATTGAGCGAGATGAATAAATATTCATGTGACATATTTCCAAACATAAACTATATCAGATAGAGTCCACTCAAAAGACAGAAACTGTGTCAGTAATTTAAGCAGGGAAAATTTTATATAAAGTATTTTTAATGAGATAAAAGTGGTTAACTATTAAAAAGGGTAAAAGAGAACACTAAAATGTACAGAGGAAGCATCTGTAGAGAGTAACTATGGGCTACTACTTCCAGAGATAGGGGGAAAGTACACAAGAAAGGAATTTAGAGAAAGAATCAATAGGGCTGTGATTCAGATCTCTGAGTAGAAGGTGTGGCTGCCACTGGAAGATGCTGCTCACTACTACAGTGATCAAGGAATTTGATGGAGACTGCTTGGCTTAATAACTTGAGAGCCACCACTACTATGGTGGCCTTTGTTGGAGGGCATCTGCTGCTGAACTGCCAGGATAGTCACTAGCTCCTGGAACTTCTGCAGATCCCTTCTTTCTCTTCTAACCTGGCAGAATCCCTCCAGGACTCTTGATTGGCTGTGCCTAACAATGAGCCAATTAGCAAAAAAGAAATGTAGTCTGTGTAGGAAAAGAAGATGGGTTTGGATTTGAGAGAGGTAATGTATTAATATACCTGCAAATGTAGTCATCATATTCTTTAAATCCATAAGCAGAGTGGCTTTTACCTAGTAGAAAATAAGGCAGAAAAGCAAAGAATCCTTACAGTTTTCTCTACACCAAATAGTGTATTTGGGTACAATCTTATTAGATATGAAGCTATTTTGAGCATGAAGAAGTTTCTAATCTTTTCAAAATTTCATCTTCAGGCCATAATTCTGGCTGCTATATGGAAAAATGATGGAATGGTTTGTTTCATTATTCAGTTTTATCACTCAAGTGAAGACCAGATAGTACTTGAGTCCAGAGAGAATTTTATTGATTTAAGTTTAATACTGTGTATTAATCTTGCTTTGAGCAGTCCTTTCTACTCGTCAGATTCCCTACATACTGCTTACAATTATTTTCCACGTATTACCTGCAAGCCTTTTCAAATGCATTTGTCTCATGGGAATTCAAAAGCTCTAGAAACATTTTTTAGTATGTATTTTAGTGGTTGCAATTTCAAAGAGCAGCAGCACCTGGTGAGATCATCACCATTCATCTGGTATCTCTTAGAGAATGTGGTAAGTTGTCCAATGAACTAGATACTTTTCTGTATTTATTTCTCTCCTTTTTTTCATATTGCATCTGCTCAGCAAATTATACTAAGATAAAGAAACAAAAATATTCTACATGACTACAAGTTTTATTTACATGGAATAATCATCAAAAGGCATCCTTTTTTTTTTTTTACCACTCTGTATTATACAGCCTAAATTCAAACTCCCCTCATGACTATTAGGCTAGGCCACTAAATTGTCTCCTGGACTCTATTCTTACTTGCCTCACTTCTGTCCTTCATACTATTTCTTTTTGTCTGTGAAGTATTTCAAAAAAGTCCTAATCTTGTTGAAAATCAGCTCTTTCTCCAGAGTTAAAAGTCATAATTGCTTCGCAGTGACCAAGTTCCATTGCAAGGCAGACAAGGCTCCATCTCCAGCTGCTCACCCCCTTTTACTCTGTATTTCAGTTTCCTGAGCCACCAGCTATTATGCACAACTGCATTCTGTTTCTTGCCTAGTGAGTTCCTACTCATCCTTCCAGACTCATGTCAAGGGTTATCATGAAGATGTCCCTCAGGCTTGGGAAAAATGGTTTAATCTTTGCCACCACTGTTTTCTTACAGCATTCATTCAGACATTTCAAATATTTGAACACCTGCTATGGACAGAAGAGAATAGAGAGGGATGAGGTAAAAGATGGGAGATTTTGGGTAGAATGACTTACTTCTCTGAGATAACATCGAACAGGGTGTCAAATGAACTGGTGAAGTGAGCCACGTGGCTCTCTGGGCAAAGAACATTTCAGACATGGGGTACAGTAACTGCAAAGGCCCTGAGCCAGGGATATGTTTTGGCATAGAAAGAATAGCAAGGAGACATGACTGGCAGAAGAAAAGCAAACCAAGGGGAGAGTGGTTGAAGATCGGCTTGATATTGGGGTGGAGTGAGGGCAGATTGTTTAAGGCCTTATGAGCCATGGGGAGAATTTTGTTTTTGATTCTGAATGAGATGGGAAGAGAAATATTGTATAAAAGTATATGGGATTGAGTCCCATATACTTTTACCATGGAGAGAAAATTAATCCTTTAGAATATGGGAACATGATATTTCCTAATTAAAAATCTTGTTACTTTTGCAGCAAAACCTGAAGTGCAACAATGGGTAAAGCTGCTGTTTTGTAGGTAGGAGATATATTTAAATAAAATGAAATGATGATTCTTGGAAAATTCAATTTCTTCTTATCAAATCTCTGAAAATGAAAAAGGCTTACAATTTGTGCAACTCCTTTGAAAATAGTCTTCTAGCCAGTAGTAGGTTTTGATTATGTATTAACCTATATTGCAAATCAAACTATTGCAATGGCACATTGGATTTTTTTGATCACTTTGTGTCTGAATACATGAACTATATTTGTAATTTAAATTACTTTTTAAAAATTCATAGTAAAATCTTGACAGAGGTAACAAAAATAACACAGAAGTATACAATTGTTTTCAGTATGGAAAGGACTTTTTAAAACAGATGATATCTTTATTATTTTATAGAATGAATTAACGTGCAATTTGCATAACTCTAGTAATTTAATGAGAATTCTAAAAGTAATAAAAGTACATAGGCTGTAAAAAATACTGACTTTCAACTTATTTTAAGAAATGAAAGTACATAGGCTGTAATAAATACTGACTTTCAACTGATTTTAAGAAATAAAACATATTTGAAAATCATGGACATGCTTAGGATTAAAACCACGGTCTATGTTAGAAATTGTATAAAAATCAGGGACTTGGGGAGTTTCAACAGTGCTGTAGTTCACACAATCAAAGGTGCTAAAGTTATGACATTCTCTTTATAGTATGTGGTCCATTTCACCATCTAGTTTCTATATGCATTTCAGAAGTGCAATGCCCTGTGATACTGAATGTAATTTATCACTGAAGAACTATATTAACTCCTTTTTAATAACTGAGGATGTTACATGACTAACATCTAAGCCTACCACACAAATTGATCAAAATTGTTTCAGCTACATAAAACTGTACCACAGCAATTTGAAGTGCATTAGAATCCAATGGCAGCACAGATTTTAATCCACACTCATGTTCCTGCTATCAAAAAATCTTATATGCGGTGTAAGAAGGTGATGATGAAGTTGATTTCCTTGTCTGTATGCTTAGAAGCAGTCACACCAGAGGAATAGAAGGAGGATGAACCAGAATGAAAGTTTCTCAGAAAATATTTTAAGGAAATGTGTTTCTCAAATCCTTATTATATATTATGTCCATGTTATTCAGTTTTGGATACTTGATATTTTGCCAAAAATGAAGTGTTTCTTTTCTGCTAAAGTCACATGCCTACTCCAAACATCTCCATGTTTCCCAGAATTTCATTTGAGTTCTAAGAGATACTAAATATAGAACTAGATAAAAAGAAAGTAGATGAATAAACAGCCTGTCCATTCATCTGCAAGTTTAGACCATGCCCACATAATCCAACAAACACCATTTCACTGACAATTCTTTTCTGGCATTCTTTGATTTATATATTTTCTCAGAATGACAAAATAATTTAACATAATGCAAATAAGAATGATTTGTGTAATGTTACTAATATGGTTTGGATGTTTGTCCTCTCCAAGTGTTGACATGTGATTCTCATTTTTGGAGGTGGGACCTGGTGGGAGGTGACTGGATCATTGAGGCAGATTCCTCATGAATAGTTTAGCACCATCTCCCTGGTTATCAATGAGTTTTCACTCAGTTCATGTGAGATCTTGTTGTTTAAAACAGTCTGAGATCTCCCTCTTCTCTCTCTTGCTTCTGCTGTTGCCATGTGACATGCTGACTTCCAGTCTTGGCCTTGTGCCATGACTGTAATTTCCTGAGGCTGTCACCTGAAGCTGAACAAATGTTGGTGCCGTTTCTTATACAGCCTACAGAACCATGAGCCCCTTAAGCCTCTTATCTTATATACTACCCAGCCTTAGGTATTTCCTTGTAGTGACACAAGAATGGATGAACACAGTTACATAGCCAATGTATTTATAGAAATAACTTTTGAGTAGGGTAGTAAATCTTGCCAGAGAGAACTGATAGAGCAAGCAAATTTTGTGCTCAGTACACTTTGAAGTGGCCCAACTACCTGGTCAAGCTGCATGCAGGAATCCCAGCAGTCCCAGACGCTTACTTTACTAGCTGTCAAAATATCCTCAGGTAAATCAGGCTGCCTAAATGCTTTTGTTGTCATGTGTTCTAATCCTAGTGTATCTCATCCTGCATGTTCTGGCCATGAAGAACTTGGGAACAGAAATTACCTAGTTGGGGAGATGGTGGTAGATAGGGTTTGTCTGGTAATTATTCTCCTAGAGGACATATTTTTCCTATGTCTATTCAGTCTGCAATTTCCATATTGCAGGCAAGGAATACTGAGGCAAAAGATCTAGAAAAAAATGCACAAACAAGTGTTCTGACAAAGAGAAAGTAAAAGTTAAAATCTGTGGAACCCAATAATGGGAAATTATTTGAAATGGAAATTATAGTAGTCTTGTAAGAGAACAAATAAGATGTAGCTATAGAATTTATCAAAGGCCAAAGAAAGGGAGAAATACTGAAAAGGAAATAGAGAAGGTAGATGAACAAATGTTTCATTTGTCTTTCCATTATGTAAAGCTCACTTAGTTACTTCCCACAATTCATTAATATGAAGTCATTTTCTAACAAGAATACTTGCTTTTGATGCTAGAGGACCTAACATGAGAAATGTTCAGACTTTCCCATTCTGCATTTTCTGAACATTGACAGTTCCTCTCACATGGCTTGGCCCTTTAGCAATGTTCTTGTAACCGCATTTCTCCTGCTAATCAACCCGGCAGGCCTTGGAGGTTATTAACACTGGCCTACTTTCAAAGTCCTGAGTCAAAGCCCCAGGGTATCCAGTTGTGAAGGGAAACACAGACAGGAGAAATGGCACCGTTTCTGTCTTTTTACAGGAAAGAAATCATTCATGTTAATTAAATGAAGAGTTTGAGAGGTGTTTGGAGAATTGTTTGTCGCTCTCCTGCTGAAAGAGTTTTCTTTTTCTTCTCTCTGGAAGTCAAGGTTCCAGTTCAAGCTTTTCCTTTGTGAATTAGAGTTTGAACTCTTTTTCTTAGAACAAATTTAATATTTGCAATCAAGCCACTAATTATAAATAAAAACCATAGATTTCAAATGTAGATTTAAACTATCTGCCCTTCTACTCTTAGTTTTAGTTTTAGGGAAATGATTTGAGAATCAAAGTGGTGAAATACATCATAGATAGCAGCCCAACTTTTAACTGATTTTAAGCTGCCATTTGTCTGATCTCTCTCTATTTAATATCTGTTACGAACACTGGGACTTGAAAATGCCATCTGAAGGCAACTAGGGCTCCAGACGTTGATCCTTGAACTTCTTTAGGCTGTGTGTTGCTGTGAAGTTGATGGCTTGTTTAAAATGCATTGTCATTTTGCACACTAAGGAACATGGAATGGCAGATGTGGGATACTGAAACAAGTCTTATTCTCTTTGCTAAACAATGGGAAAGAGCTTGAATTTTGGAGCCAAAGCTGGGTTCATATGTCTGCCTTACCTGTTTATAAGTGTGTGACCCTAAGAAGGTTACTTATTTTTTCAATCTTTATTATATAGATGAGAACTTTTTACACTGTTTGTATCACCTGAGACATTGCCAGCATCTGATAGGCAACCAATAGATGGTAGCTATTTTATTATTTAGACATTGATTAACAAAGTATTGGTTGTGTCACCCTGACTCTTTTGTTAGAGTCTGAATACATCTAATGTTCATACACAGCTCCATTCTTGATTCAGGTACATAAGGATTCAGGCATTTGGAAGAGATGGTTTTACTTTTTCTTCTGTTTGCATGCAAGTTTTCATAGGGAAGGCATTACATTGCATTTTGAGCACCTATTACCTCCAATATTGTCTCATTTTCCTCCCTTTTATCTACTTTTTATTAGTGAGAACAGCATTTTGTTGCACTTTAATGTTCTCTGTACTATTGCAGCTATTATAAGAAAGGCTATTGATTTCTTTTTCTTCATCTTCTACCCTAAAACTCAAGGCAAACATATATATAACCTTTCCCCACTGCTATTTCATACAGTAGACTAATAACTTTCTCCTTCATAGTATCTTTCTAATGAAGTCCGCCTTTACATCTAGAACCCTAAATTAAACTTACTCTACCCTGGCCATTGTCACCTGCATTGGTATAAGTGGTAATTGTACAAGGTTACTTAAGAGTACTTCTTTCAGCTGCTTTATAACTTGAATTCCTTAGAGACTTTCAAAGGGCCAGGTTTCCTTTAGTCTGAAGATTTGAAATTAGAATAAAATTCAAACAGAATTATACTGAAGATCCTTCACACTAAAGTCATTTGTTTCTGTGTTGCAATCATGCTTCTCCTAAGCATTAAACATGTAAATAATGTTGCTTGCTTTTGTAATTCTGTAAGAAACAAAATAAGATTAACAAGAACACTGATTTTAGTTCAGCAGGAGATGACAAGTTATAGCACTGGTCAAAATACAGCTCACTGTCTATCTCTATATGGCTTTATATTTAAGAATGGCTTTTACATTTTTAAATGGTTGGAAAACATTAAAAGAACAGTAATATGTCATGATACATGAAAATTATATGAAACTCAAATTGCAGCGTCATAAATAATATTTTATTGGAACACAGCCACTCTGATTTGTTTGCGTATTGTCTGTGGTTGCTCTTGTGCTACAATAGCAAAGTTTAGTAGTCATGACAGGGATCTTATGGTCTGGAAATCCTAAAATATTTACTCTCTGGCCCTTTACAGAAGGAGCTCATTCACCCCAGATTTAAAATCTTCCTTGTAGAGAATGTTGTTTACCTACTTTATGATTTATATAATATTAGACGCTCCTAAGTGTCTAAGCTTCTTTCATGTTATTAAAAATTTGCCTAAGATCACAATGTTAGTGGCAGAGTTTGGGTTTCACTTATCGTCTCACCAAGACTGACATGTTAAATTTAATAAAAATATTCAAAGAATGTTCATATTGGAAGAAAAATCTATATTTTAAAAACATACAGTAGTTTTTCTATTTATTTAATAAAGATTTGTTCATATCCAGGAGATTTCCCAAATAACTTATGAGTAATTTATTGGATTTTTTAATAATATAATCAATTAGGGAATGAATAGATTCATGAAATGGCTAGTGATTAAATATAGGGTAAGTCCAAGATTGAGCTACAGATTTTATACACACATCTATATTAATTTAGCAAAGGGGGAGTGTCATGAAAAGCAGTTAACTTGGGAAAGAGTTAAAGAGTAGCATTCATTCTTCTAAATTCTGTGATGTGTGATTTAAAATTTATTATACAGATTCAACATGACATATCAAACATAAAACAAAACTGTTAGATAAACTAGAATAAGTCAGTTTTATGTTTTAATTGTCTTTGCATTGATTTCTGAATCAGTGATACTCAGTAAGTGGCAGTTATTACTCTATGATATTTTTCAGTGGAAAATTGATGGATTGAAATTCTCTAGATATAAAAAGAATATTTGAAGATTAAATGACTGATTTTATAATCAAATATATAAACAAGAGGTAAATATTGATCATTTTATAATCAAATATTTGTTGTCTTCTTTTGGCTTAAACTTAGTTTGATGTGGTATAAAAAGATACTATGATTTAGCAACATACTTCCAATAATTTTTTATTAAGACAATTTCAAACATACACAAAAATAGAATAGCATAACAAATCTTCTATATAGCCATGACCGAGCTCCAATAATTTTTATTTTAGGGTCAACCTTGTTTCATCTTTAAAAGCTCTCATTTAACCCTGGATTATTTTAAATTAAATACCTATGAATAGTGCCTGTTTATGTCTCTAAAAGTTAACTACTTAAAAAAATAGTAACACTACCGTACCTAAAAATAATTTTGTTAGGATCCAAATAAAAGACGCATTTTAAATTCCTTGCTATGTTTCTTAAATCTGTATGTTCCCTGTCTCTCTTTTCTTCCTCCATGCAATTTATTTGTTGAAGGAAACCAGGGCAGAGTTTCTCATATTGTGAATCTTGCTGATTGCACTACACTGGTGTCATTTAACTTGTCCCTACGACTACTATATTTACTGTAAAGGGTATTTGGAATTAGAGGGTTGATCAAATTTAGGTTCAGTTTTAGGGCAGGAGTACTTTACAGGTGGTTCCATCAAAGGCATGTGAAAATTCTGTGTGTCTCTCTTTTTGTGACATAAGGGCCCTGGGGATCATTGATTAGATCTATTATTTCATTATGGTGACATTATAATTCTATAATTCCTGCTTCCTCTATGAGTTAGAAAAACTCTGATAAGGAGAAGCTTTCCCTCATTAATTATGTTACCTCAGGTATAGCTCATACAGGAAAAACATAATGTGATTTTTTAACGTAGTGTATTAGTCCGTTCTCACGCTGCTGTGAAGAAATACCCAAGACTGGGTAATTTATAATGAAAATACGTTTAATTGACTCATAGTTCTGCATGGCTGGGGAGGTCTCAGGAAACTTACAATCATGGTGGAAGGCACTTCTTCACAGGGCAGCAGGAGAGAGAATGAGAGGAGCATGAAGGGGGGAAAAGTCCCTTATAAAACCATCAAATCTCATGAGAACTCACTCACTATCACAAAAACAGCATGAGGGGAACCACCCCCATGATTCAATTATCTCCACTTGGTCCCATCCTTGACAAGTGGGGATTATTACAATTCAAGGTGAAATTTGGGTGGGGACACAGAGGCAAATCATATCACCTGACATTCTCTTAAAGTGCTGTATACATTTTTTTCCTTGTGCATCATTGTGGCCTCACTGATTTAAACATATTTGAAGTTTAAATCAGTTGCAGCTATTATTTTTATTGTTTCTCAAAATGTTCCTGTTTTTTTTGCCAGTGGGAATTTAGCCATGAAATTTAAAACATATTTTTAGAAAGTTCCCTTAATATATGTCATGAGAGTTTCTGTGTGATTTTATTTAAAATGTAATTTAAGTAGTTTTAATGTATTATCCTTATACATGCAATAAATTTTACTGTATTATTATTCGACTAGGAATTAAAACTAAATTTGAGTTTTGTGCTAGAGATGCCATTATCGTGACTCTTCTAAGGGACAGCCTTGGAAGTCCTGTGATCAGCCCACCTGGGATAAGGTTCCCTGCTTGTCTTTTCCCCTCTCACCATTTTCTTATTTGAAGTGGTTTGAACGTGTTTTTGTGACCAAAAGGGCCTAAGACAGACATGAGAAGACTTGGTTTTTGTTCTGACTCTGGCGTTAACTAAGTTACAATTTGTTGAATTGGTCTAGATCAGCATTTTCCCCAATGATATCCCTCAAAACACTAACTCTGTGGGATCCTCTTTAAAGGGTTTCTTGCTGAAATAAATTTCAGATATATGGCCAATAATTTTGGAGTATCACTAGGCCTAGTAGCATAAAAGGCTATCAGAATTTTACATGAAATAAATGAATTTAACTTGGTATAACTGTGAGGTTTCCTTAGTCTATCCTGCCACAAAATCATTACCAGTACTATGCTGTGCCTCTAGAGTTCCAAGGAATACTTGGAAAATGCTGGGTTAGCTAATATCTAGGTCTCTAGTTCTAACTCTGAAAGTTTGACTGCAATGACAAAATGTGTCAGAAAATCAGAGTTCTTTTTTTTTTCATGTGAAAGCTGCTTTCCCTCTTGTGTCTTCCTCTGCTTAATAATTGATACTGTCTCATCTTAATGGGAAAATTCTTTTCTGGCTCCCAAACTTCAGACGGGATGTGAATTTTTGTTGCAATAATTTCTAATGAGGACTAGAGAAAATTAGGGTTGGCTTTGTCAAGGCAGACGAAAGTAGATTTGTAGGAAGATAAGTGCAACATTGCGGTATTAGATAATTAATTTAGAAGAATGAGATTTTGGAGTCATCCAAAATAGAGATTAAAATTTAAGCCAGGGGAGTCATAGTGGAAATAGAAAATGGAAGGATGAAGTTACTCCTTATAAACTGGGAGGATTTTTACTCTTCATAACAAACATTTAGCATCTTGGGGCTTTTGGTTTATGGACCTTTTGGTTTATGGCCACTAACTGGGTCACTCTCAGTAAATCATATTCCTCTGTGGGCCACAGCTCCTTTATGTGCAAAATGAGAGTGTTTCACGAAATGGTTCCTTCTGTTCTAAGTCAGTGATCCCTATGAAATGTGCTTAAAAGCCTTCTGTGTTTTGTATACTATTGGTCTGTGGAGAAACACAGTCAAAAAGACTTTCCTTCTTAAATGTATTTATACTCCCAAGAATCAATCTGGCTTAAAATATGGGGTGGAATTTTCCTGAAGATATTGGTAATGTTCTTGGTGGAAATAACATGGTGTTGGGAAAGGAATTAGTGACAAGCAACTTAGAATTAAGGGGAAGATATAGTAAAACTCTAAAAATTATTTTTTCTTTCTAGTATAGAAATGCACAAATAAATTTGAGGTAATTATTAGAATCAGAGTAATACAGAAAAAATGCTGAATGTAATTAATTTTGATTATTTCAATAGATTATTGAAAGCAGAAAACACAGATATAGGCAATAGTAGTGAAAGAACGTAGACTCTGGGACAAGTAGAGCATTTGAGGTAGCTCTCTACACGGTGGAAAAGACCTTAAGGGCAGGCTGGGACATCATTTCAGATTTTTATTTTCAATTCCCAGCATGTTCTTTTGCTAACCTTTTTCTTTTTAATTACATTC
Organism: Pan paniscus; assembly: GCF_029289425.2. Classification (NCBI taxonomy): domain Eukaryota; kingdom Metazoa; phylum Chordata; class Mammalia; order Primates; family Hominidae; genus Pan; species Pan paniscus. The sequence goes on from NC_073264.2 coordinate 46,871,327, forward strand.
TCATTTCATCCAAGCCAACAGCTTCAGAATTACCATGCTTTTCGTTTCATGCAGTCGGTTTGCAAATAGAGCATGTCTGGGTTCCTCTGTGGCAAAGAAATTAAAAAAAAAAGTTAACTTTGATTCTGTGACAAAATGTCTGTAAACACAACAAAACTTAGTCATGGTCCCACACAGAGTGGCTTTATTAAGCTGTCTGGTCCTGACTTCTCCCAAAGTAAAGCTTTAAAACTCCTTAAACATATTTACTAGCCTTAAGCAATCAATGGTAAATGACCTTAATGTTTACTTCTAGTGAAGAACACTTCACATCTTAAGGATACAAAAGTAGTCCAAGCATTCAATGGTTAAATAGAGCAAACAATTTTTTATTTATCACCTCGGGCCTGAAAAACTGTTGCATACAGCAGTCATAAGCAGTGTCCACTTTTAATACGGTATTTGCAACTCAAATGTTTTCTTCTTCAATTTTAATCTGCAATTGCAAATTCCATAGTCCCTTTTGTTTGCATATCCTCAGGGTTTTGTTCTGCCAAATCGTTGGCTCACCACTTTCCATGGTAATTTATAGAACCCGGTTCACTTTGTGTCACTACAGGTTATAAATGAAAATGAAAACAATTTGCTGTTAAGAAATATTTCTGAAACAAAATGCAAATAACATATTGAAACAAACTACAGCTATTTTAAAAGAGCAGTGCAGTATAATTATAGGGATTGTATGATAGTAAATTTTCTTTTTAAAAACATAGTCTTTCTCTCTGAGGGTATTCTTCTGTATTTAAATTAAAATACTTTCTCTTAGGAGCCTTTTTTCTATTTCTGCTTTTCCCAGTCATTTGGCTTCACTGGACTGTGGTGGGAGTGGGGTTCTTAGAGATATTCCTGAGGGTTTGCAAATTCATCTGTACACCAAGAATTGCTGCTAAATAATCTATACATTCATGGACCATTATTTTAAAATATGACATAAGTTGTAATTTATAATATTTGAAATTTATTTAAAACTAGGCCAGGTACAGTGGCTCACACCTGTAATCCCAGTACTTTTGGAGGCCAAGGCAGGTGGATCACCTGAGATCAGGAGTTTGAGACCAGCCTGGCCAACATGTCTCCACTAAAAATACAAAAATTAGGCGGGCGTGGTGGCGGTTGCCTGTAATCCCAGGTACTTGGGAGGCTGAGGCAGAATTGCTTGAACCTGGGAAGAGGAGGTTTCAGTGAGCTGAGATTACGCCTCTGCACTCCAGCCTGGGCAACAGAACGAGATTCCATCTCAATAAATAAATAAATAAAAATTTATTTAAAACTAAAATGAAATCATGACATTTTCCTGTTGTCCATTTTCTTAACAGATTGTCAAATATCACCTGTATCAAATGAATATTCTACATGTAAATCTAACAAGGAGTTTCTTATATTTGTAGCGAAACACTTCTCTATGTAATTTGTTGATTAGTAGTTAGAATTGAATTAGTCATTAAAAGAATCACCATGAATTGATAGTGTGATTCTTTTAGAGAAGAGTCTCTTCCTCATGAGCTCATGAACTTCTGGAAATTACTTGCTAAATTTTATGTGTACAAACATATATGTTTATTTTTTTCTGAAGAGAAACTCGATAGCGGTGTTCATCCAGTTTTTAAAGGTGTCTGTGACCATAGTAAGATTGGGAATTACTGTATGAAGAAACTATATGAGGCTGAAAATAGTGAGTAGACTGAATTTTCTTGGAATGATTTATATTTTTAAAAAATGTATAAAAATTCTCAAGTCTGCAAGTAAGAAAAGCTTTTGTATGTTACTTTGTAGTAGAGTGTGGCATATTCCAACAATAAATTGAATACACTCTCGTAATTGCCTATAAATAAGGAAAAACTCAAACTCTTCATTCTTTCAGGGAACTATTACCAATACTCACCTGTGTTTTTATAATTAAGTCACTTTTATTTTGTCCTCTGTATTTGTAAGGAGCTATCATTTACTGGAAGGAATATTCAGACCAGAAATTGAGAGGTTGGTTTTAATTTCTTTTCTGTTGCCTGATCTTTTAGCGTTGGGATAAAAAATTGTGACTTATATTCTAAAAGATGGTAAATTAATTAAAATAATTTTTTAGTTGTCTGATTTTAAACAATCATGATATCCAGGCAACTGACTGATAAAAATGTTTCTTTTTAAGCTAGTCACACTGGTATCAAGTAGTTATAAATTTAATTTCCCTTTCCTTCAATATTTGTACCTATGGAACAAATTTAACTATATATTCCCATTTGTTTACTGGAAATGCTAAGAAAAATAGATATCTGTAAACACATAATACTCAGAAAATTGAAATATGCTTTGTATTTCCTAGAAAATTCGGACTTAGTCATCAGAAAACACATAGCGCACAGACCACACATTTAATGCTTTTTCCACTTTCTTCCCCATACTTCATTCTAGTTTAAGACCTTGAATTCCACATCTATACCTTTGATCCTAGATAACCTGGTAATGTAATTTGGGCAAAGGTGGATTGTTCTTTAGTAGCCATATAGTGGTGTCCATAATTAAATATGTACGGACACAACATTTCTTTTTCAAGATTGTGCTATGGCCAGCCAACGAATAAGAGACCTTAGGCTTTCAAATATCACAAAATTCTTCAACAATATTCTGTGTTTGAGAACTCATATATTTCTTACTGACACCAGGTAATGTTATTTCAGCAATGACTTTTGACTAGTAAGCTAGGATATTTTATATTTTTAAATAATTTATTAAGATCAAATTTACCTACATCAAAATGCGTAAATCTTAAATGTAAAATTAAATAAGTCTTGACAAATGAACACACACAGGTAAACAGCATCTCCATCCAAATATAGAACATTTCCATCTCTAGCTAAGGTTTTCTGTACACACCACTTCCACAGGCAACCACTGTTCTGATTTTTATCCCTATAGACTAGTTTGGATTATACATGAACTTTCTGTAAATAAAATATAGTATGTACTGTTTTGTATCTGGCTTCTTTCATATGAACTATTTTTAAAAATCTGTCCTATTGTTTTCTCTACAGTTTGTCTTTTTGTCCCTATTTTGGTACCACAGTATATATATATGCCTGTCCTGCTAATGGACACTTGGGCTGTTTTGGCTACTAAAGACAAAGCCACTACAATTTTTTGTTTGTTTGTTTTGTTTTTTACAGAGTCTCACTCCTGTCACCTAGGCAGGAGTGCAGTTGTGTGATCATGGCTCATTGCAGCCTTGACCTCCTGGGCTCAAGTGATCCTTCCACCTCAATTTTTATTTTTTTTTGTGATCCTTCCTCCTTGGCCTCCCAAAGTGCTGGGATTACAGGCAAGAGCCACCATGCCTGGCATAAAAACATTTTATACAAGTCTTTGTGTCAACATTTGTTTTCATATTTCTTGAGTAAATACCCAGGAGCAAATATGCTCACTTATAGGGTAGGTGTGATGGTTAATAAAGGTGTCAACTTTATTGGATTGAAGGATGCTTAGATAGCTGATAAAGTATTGTTTCTGGGTGTGTCTGTGAAGGTGTTGCCAGAGGAGATTGACAGTTGAGTCAGTGGACTGAGAAAGGAAGACCTACCCTCAATGTGGGTGGGCACCATCCAATCTGCTGCCAGCACAGCCAGAACACAGTAGGCGGAAGAAGGTGGGATAGGCTGGCTTGATGAGCCTTCTGACTTTCACCTTTCTCCCCTGCTGGATGCATCCATCCATCCCTCCCTCCTGCCTTCGGACATCAGACTCCAGCTTCTTTGGCCTTTGGACTCTTGGACTTACACTAGTGGTTTGCTGGGGGCTTTTGGGCCTTTGGCCACAGACTGAAGGCTGCATCGTCAGCTTCCCTACCTTTGAAGATTTTGGACTTTGACTGAGTCACTATTGGCTTCTTTCTTCCTCAGCTTGCAGACGGCCTATCATGGGACTTCACCTTGTGATCAAGTAAGCCAATTCTCCCTAATAGACTCCCTTTCATATATACATATATCCTATTAGTTCTGTCCCTCTGGAGAACCCTAATACAGTAGGCATATGTTTAACTTTATTAGAAATTGCCAAGCAGTTTTCCAAAATATTGGTACCATTTTATAATTCCACCAGCAATGTTACAGGAGTTTCAGTGTCTCCATATCCTTATCAACATTTGGTGTTTTCAGCTTTTTAAAATTTAGCTATACTAGTGGGTGGGAAACAATATTATCATTGTAGCTTTAATTTGCATTTTCCTGATGATTAAAGATGCTGAACACTTTTAAATATGTGTTTTATGTATTTTTTATTATAGTATGTTCCCAGTTTTAAAAATTAGACTTTTATTAACTTGTATGATTTTTTGTGTTTTCTGGACGTGTGTTATATGTGCGTGTGTATGTTTGTGGCTTGACTTTTCATTTTCTTAACACTTTTTTTAGAAGCATGGACATTTTTAATTTTGATGAGGTCTAATTTATTATTTTGTTTATTTTATGATTAGTGATATTTATGTACTCTCTAAGAATCATTACCTCCCCTAAGATTGTGAACATATCCTTCCATGATTTCTTATAGATTTACAGTTTTAGCTTTTACCATTAGGTCTATTATCTGTCTTGAATTAATTTCTATTATAAATTGAAGTAATTTGCATTCTGGTCACTTGTCCCACCACCATTTGTTGAAAATATTCTGTTTTCCCCACTGACTCTAAATGTGGTGATCTATTTCTGGAACTCTATTCTGTTTCACTGATCTATTTTTCCATCCTTATGCCAATGCCATGCTATTTTGATTACTGTAATATTATAAAAAGTTTTGAAACCAGGTTGTATTAGTGCTCTAACCTTGTTTTTCTTTTAAAAATCATATTTGGCTACCTAAAGTTCTTTGGGATTTCTTAAATATTTTAGATTTATCTTGTAAATTTGTATAAGTAAACTTACTGGGGTTTTGATCAGAATGGTATTGAATCTATACAGAATTTGGGGAGAATTGACATTGTTTCAATATCGATTCTACTAATTCCTAAACATGGTATGTTTGTTTATATAGGTCTTCATTAATATCTGTTAAAATATTTGTAATTTTTTATTGTAAATTATTTTTAAATTTTACTTTCAATTAGTCATTCTAGTATACACAAGCACAGCTTTTTTTCTACATTGACTTCATATTCTACAACCTTGCTAAATTTACTTATATCTAGTGTTTTTTGGTTGTTTGAGATTTTATAGATAACATCTATATGATAAATTTATATACTTTTAAATTTCTGTGAATAAAGACTTAATACTTCCATTCCAATCTTTATCCCTTTTACGCTTTTTTGGTCTTTATCACACTGACTGGATTCCTGAAGTTGAGGGACAAAGGATAATATCCAGTATTTTGCCAATAAATATAGTGTAAGTTACAGGTTTTCACAGATGCCCTTTATCTGAACGAGGAGCTTCTCTTCCATTCTTAATTTGTGAATTTTTATCATGAATGGTCCCTGTATTTTGTTAGAGCCTTCCTCTTCTTTATTCTGTCAATGTAATAAAATGTATTAATTTATTTTCTAATGTAAATTCTACTTGGCTATGACATATTCTTTTAAAAATATATTTCTGCATTTGATGGATATTTTTAAATTTTGCATCATATATTCATGAGGGGTATTGGTGGGGTAGGAAATCTGATCAAGAGTTTTGCTACAAAGGGAAATTTTAAAATGGGGCAATAACTCGGAAAGTATAAGGTGTGGTAAGATTTTTTTTCTTTTAGCGTGGGAGAAATTAGAAGTGATCTTAAATAGATGTTTTTCTTTTTTTTATATTTATTTATTATTTGCTCATGTTCACTTTTCCCCAAGTCTTTAAGATAGATTACCAAAAAAAAAAAAAAAAAAAAGTAAAATAGAAAGGGAGTCAATTAGTAACTTTACCTTTTTATAAGGCCTTAAAACTTATCCCTTCCTAGGAAATAGAATGGGCATCATCCTGTATTTTGGAAGAGAAACAGGTGTAGTTACTGTATGGCTGTCCAGGTAGACAGAAGAACTCAAAATGTGATGTGGATGCCGGTTTTATAACCCTGTGACATACACACCACAGAGCCCAATCCCCGGCTTGTGAATTATTTTTTTGTTACTAACATTAGAAGTATATAACTTTGGTATTTATTTTGCCTGGCTGCTCCCAAAATCTGATTTTACGTTACTTTTCTTATTACAGGTAAAATAGCATGATATGCTGGTCAAATTGCTTTTTTATTTATGAAATGAGTTCTGGAATGTCATCTGTCTTTACAAGTAGAAACACACTGGCATTTTCCTACTTTTATTTTAACAATTTATTCTCAAGGTTATGCTTATCAATTCTACTTTTACATTTTATAATCTTCATTGGCCAAGAATAACATAATTCTTTTTTAAAATTAAGTGTAGAAAGGTTTTGCTTCAGAGTAAATGAGCCATTTTGGCTGGTCAGCTGTTATTAACATTTGTAATCCATATTTGCTTTTTAATTTTCCTGATAGCTGAAAGGAGTTAATGAAACAATTTCCTTATGAATCAGATACCTTATCGAAAAGTAAAACTATTTTTACCCTCAATTTTCTTGGACTTTTGTTAAAAAAAGAAGATTCACTCAATCTCTCTACCATATATAAATTACCACAAGTAAAGAACCATATTATTCTACTTTCTTAGATTATGAACACCTTAAAGGAAGGCTCTTTTTTATCCTCACCACCTAGAATAATGTTTGATATGTTGAGAGGCACTCAATAAACATTTAAAGAATCAATTTAAATGCCTTAAAATTTCTAAATATGCCAGTCCTTTTCTAGAAAACTCATTTTCCAAGGTGCTTTTGCTTATATAGTTGGTACTATAATTTAGATTTGGTAGATCTACTCTTATAATAAAACCTATATAGGGCTTAGATCCTATTTTTATTTTATCTTCAAATTAAATTTGAAATTTGAAGAACTATTTTAAGAGATTTCTAATTTCTAATTTCTTTAAAGGATTATAAAACATTTTGAAGAATTTTAAAATGGGCAATTTAATATGCTCTAACTTCTCTTAAAATATTACTTCTGCTTATTTTAATTTTTTCTTTTGTATTTTATATTCTGTTCCAAATATGCTCTCCTCTTAATTTTGACATTCCTTTTTTTCCCCTATGGTAGTAGCTCTTGAGAGCATCCAGATCTTTGTGGCATTTCTAATTGTGACTTCTCAGGTCTTTTGAAATCTGAGATAGTTGATATTGCCTAAGTCTATTTCATGCCTACACTCCCTTTTACTCATATATCCACGTTCCTTTTCATGTATTTAGAGTTAATTTCTTTTGAATGTTCTTCCTTTCCCTAAGGACTGATAAACTTCTACACTTTGGCTGTTTTCTGGAGGCATTAAAAATACTGCTTCCTCCGTTTTATTTTCTAGGATTTACTTATTCATTCACTTGTGGCAGACTGGCATGTTTACTACTTGAGACCGTCATTACAGCAGTTACTACTGTTACTGCTTGAGACCATCATTTACGAGACTGAACGAAGGGACGAACATAGAAACGAAAACTTAAGACAAAAGAAACTGTTTTAAAGGATCCAGGGGAAGAAGAGAGCTCCCTGATTCTAGTGATCAAAGGCAGCCCCCTTGAGCTTCCACAGCCCTTCCTATTTATTGGGTAGAAAGAGCAGGGAGGAGGCAGTAACGATTGGTCAGCTGCTCAATTGATCACAGGTTCATATTATTGCTAACAAGCTTCAGATGTGCCTAATCATAAGCAACACTGTGCTTAGGCCGTGACTGCCCTCAGCGTTCCTTCTGGGTGGCAGATGCAGTTTGTCAGTTTGCCAACATCCTGCTTTCATGAGAAACAGTTTGCAGGCCAGGCATGGTGGCTCATGCCTGTAATCCCAGCACTTTGGGAGGCCAAGGCGGGCGGATCACAAGGTCAGGAGATCGAGACCATCCTGGCTGAGATGGTGAAACCCTGTCTCTACTAAAAATACAAAAAAATTAGCCGGGCGTGGTGGTGGGCGCCTGTAGTCCCAGCTACTGGGGAGGTTGAGGCTGGAGAATGGCGTGAACCCGAAAGGCGGAGCTTGCAGTGAGCCGAGATCGCGCCACTGCACTCCAGCCGGGGTGACAGAGCGAGACTCCATCACAAAAAAAAAAGAAACAGTTTGCTGTTTGCTCATATAGCCTCCAGTGGTATACTGACTTGATCATGACCCTCATTCTTTCAGCCTCCAATTCATCTCTCCCTTTTTGTTATTGAATTACTTGAGAAAGGCAATTGCAAAATGTGCAACCTTCAATTGCCGGTTGGTGGTTTGTTCTGTCTTCGTATTCAGCTCATACTGGGGGATCCAGGCCCACGGTTGGGATCCATGTGTCCCTCCGATCTCCCATTCCATGGTAGTACACACCTTGAGGGCACCCACACTGTTTGTTCATTTCCTGCAAAAACAAGCATACCCTGGTCCCCAAGTTAGTAAATCTACCAAAACAGAAGCAAAGGTTTTTGTGGCTGTAGCCGGGAGGCATGCCATTGCAGAAGCATTTGTTCTGCAAGCTACAGCTCAGCCTCTCCCTCTTTGGTTAATTGCCACGGGGTAAAACTTTCCATTGATAATGAGAAGCAGGCTCTTTCTGATTAACAGAAGGCACAGAGAAAACAAATCGAAGCCTCTCCCTCTCGTGCAATAGCATAGTAAAAAAACAATCCTTAAGCCTTCAATTTGTACTGTACAGGTGGGTCTATTAGATGCTATGGGTTGTGATAGATAAATCTCTCTCCTAGTTGTACTCCCAAATTCCCGACCTCCTCGCTTCTTCTTACATAGAGAAGAGGGCAATTTACAGGGAATAAGCAACAGTTGAGCCAAATCCGCAAACTCATTTCTCCTTATGTGGAGAAGGGTGCAATTTACAGGGAATAAGCAACAGTTCTGCAAGATATTCTCCTGGTTTAAAACCTAAAATCTTATGACATTACCGCCACCTGAATTTCTCCTTCACAATCCGCATCAACAACTCCCGGGACTACAGTAATACCCGTAAGTTAAGATGACTTTTACCGAAAATTACTCCCATAGATCAAATTTTTCTACACTTATAACATTTAGCATTTTTGCAACCACAAAAGAAGATGGTACAAGCCAATTTTCATCCTCCCTCTCCTGTTCATCACTCTCGATAGGTGCTGTAGGTGGGGCAAAAAATTCTCTCAACCCCTGAAATAACAGAAGATGGCACGTACCAAACTCCAAACAAAAAAGAGAAAAGAAATAACCAAATTCTTCCCCATGTTACCCTGATCAAAAACTTCCCGTTCTTTGTACCTCTAGGGTACTGACCAGTACCTTTTTAGAGCACTGACCTTATGTTGCTGCCAGCTGACTTGTAACAGTGTTTCTTGTTCGTCTGGTTGGTTGTAGTTCTTTTCTTTTCCAGCAGATCTTCCTCGTTCAAGTCCCTATAGGACCCTATCTGTCCCTATCTGTCTCTGCCTGTCCCTGCAAGTTTCTGCTAGTCTTTGCTAGTCTCTGCTAGTCCTTGCTGGTCTTTGCTAATCTCGGCTAGTCTTTGCTAGTCTTTATCTATCCCTGTCTGTCCCTGTCTGTCCCTGTGGTCCCTGTTACTTCCTGCAAGTCCTTGTCTTTCCCTACCTATCTCTATTTGTCTCTATTTATCTCTATTTATCCCTACTTATCTCTATTTGTCCCTGCAGGCCTCTTCAGTTCCCTTCAGGTCTCTTCAGGTCTCCGTTTGTTCCTGATAGTCCCTGTTAGTCCCTGTTCAGGTGCCACTTGTGGCAGACTGCCCTGGTTACTACTTGAGACCGTCATTACAGCAATTACTACTGTTACTGCTTGAGACCGTCATTTAAGAGACTGAATGAAGGGACAAACGTAGAAATGAAAACCTAAGACAAAAGAAACTATTTTAAAGGAAGGATCCAGGGGAAGAAGAAGAGAGCTCCCTGCTTCTAATGAGCAAAGGCAGCCCATTGAGCTTCCACAGCCCTTTGTATTTATTGGGTAGAAAGAGCAGGGAGGAGGAGGTAATGATTGGTCAGCCGCTCAATTAATCACAGGGTCATATTATTGCTAACAAGCTTCAGTTTGCCCCAAAAACACTGCACTTGGGGCATGACTGCCCTCAGCATTCCTTCTGGGTGGCAGATGCAGTTTGTCATTTTGCCAACATCCTGCTTTGAACATCCTGCTTTCATGAGAAACAGCTTGCTGTTTGCTCCTGTAACCTCCAGTGGTATACTGAGTTGATCGTAACTCTCATTCTTTTGGCCACCAACATTCACTCTATTCTTTAAAGAAGACTACATTAAAATTCTTAGTTCATTAATATCATTGCAAGAATTTTTCATAGAGAAAAAGTGATTTAAAAATGCACTGAGAAGATGAAATTGTCATGAACTGGAATTTTGCTACCTATATATCCTCAATTCTTTTATGGAATCACTTTTTTATATATCAGAAACATAAGCTCATCCAACAGAGCAAATAATGTTTCCTGTTTGACTTGGAATTCATTGGTATATTAATCCTAGCTACCCTATGAAAGAAATGTGCAGGGTTGAAATATGAAGGCACATCCACTGCCGGGAAAAAAAGTCATCGAAACCATTATTTACTTGTCTTCATTTTCTGAGTTCAACCCTTAAAAACATCTAGTGTGGTGAACAGAATGAATGAGAGCAAATTAACTTTCATTTTCCAGCAGGGGGAGATGGGAGATGTACGGGAGTGAATCAATCACTCCGCCACTCGCTGCACTGACAGCATTCATCCGCGTGAGCAAACTTCTGTGTGGGCAATGCCAGTGAAATTTATTTCTCAGAGCCAGTTTACTGCTTATATTCAGGGTGTCTCATCTTTCTGGCAATCAGGATAAATTGTGTCTCGGTAATAACATTGTAGCAAGCTATTCTTTACCGTGAGGAGCCTGTAATGACTGTGTCTTACATTTGCATTAATTCTGACAAGATTTACTGGTGCTTGCTGATCTGTAAATTTCAAAATGGCAAACAGCAGCAAAGGTCAACACAGCAATAATATTAATAGCTTTAGAAAAAGGTTGAGAGACTCGGAGATTCCAGATGATAGCTTGAGTGAGGGAAATTCAGTGGATGTTTGTTATCTTCGTGGGTCCTATTACTCTACCCTTTCTTTTATGAGGTAATTATAGCACCCTAGCAAAGGAAGCATGAGGTCGTAAAGGTCAATAACGGGGAATGTAGTTTAATCATAGGTAATATTTTTCCAGAATAGATTTCTTATTAACACACTTGGAAAATCTGGTGAGAAGATATAGATCCTTAAGTGTTATAGTTTTTATCTACAGCACATAGTTAAAACTTTTTTGAAGGTTAAGGACAACTCAGTAACATTTACCACTCTTCTTTATAATATATTCCTCATTAAATGAAAAACTCAGGGTTAGAAAAGCATGTTTAAATATAAAGAAATATACTTTCCTTGATTTTTTTAGGTTTCTTGTAGGAGAACATCATCCTGGATTTTCTCTCTTGCTTGAAACATTTCCTGATGCCTCTAGAACAAGTTAACCATTCCCCCTTCTGTATCATCTCTTACCCAGATGGCACAGAGCTTTTTGCTGCTGATGCTCTCTTTGCATTGTCCTGTAATTGTTTTGTTTACTTATACTGCCCCTGTCTATACTCTATTGTCTATGGGGTAGGAATTGTGTACTTTTCATGTATAAGAGTACTTAGTTTATAATAGCTGCTTCACAGCTATTGTAGTGAAACCTAGACTACCTGAAGGCATCTTGGTAACTGTGTACGTTGTGGACAAACACCTCTTTGGTTCATATATGAAAATAACGGTCAGCTAATTTTAGTATATGGAGCAAGAAGTTCCTGTGGGAAAGATGTTGAATAGCTGTAATGTATAGAACATCCAGATTGCAATCACCGCAACGACATTGATCAAAATAGTTGGACATGGTTTGACTACTCCAGATGTTCATCTTGAAGAAAACCTGGATGAGGTCTTTAGTTTAGGCAACCTGAAGACCACAAAGCAATGGATGTAGAATAACGGGATCTACTGTGTGGGAAGAGAACTAAGTGCAGTTTGCTCTATAGTCAAACTTAAGGGGCATTATATCCAGCAAATGCTAAATGATATTGAGAGGTCTGGTGTAAAGCGTGCTAGCTTTTCTCACTAACGATATGAGGAAAATACTAAAGTGGAAAAGGAAATTTATCCTTGTGTATGCATTCTCTTTTTATTTTGTTTCATGTCTTTTAGGCCCTGTGGTGATCTGAGCCAAGATTTTGCTTGTGTTAGAATCCTTATTATGCTTTGTAGGAAAATCTCAATCTTTACCCACAGAGTCTTCATTGACTAGATTCCAAAGGAAGTTTGGTTCCACTAATGACTTGGTATAAATACTCTTGGATAACTTTTCTGTTTGTGGGCCTGCACTTATTTGTCTTACATTGATCTCTGAATGCTCTGAGTTTTTCAGGCTAGATATTAAATTTTCCCATATATGCCAATTAAAAAGGCTGTTTTCTGTCTTTTTGTTAAGGAGAGTTGTTTCCCGATTGGGTTCTGAACCAAAGCAGAGTTTACATTAGGCTGAAGGACTATGCCAGCTACTCTGTGACACAGTTCAATATCCTTGGCAAAAATGGCTCATTGTTTTTCTTTTGAATCATTAAACATCTGGTGAGACGTGAGCCTTGGGGATATAGACTAAGGATGAAAGAAGGCAAATGTATGTATTTATGTAGACACTTGTCTTGTAATTGCTAACATGACTAACGTCATAAAGAACAGGAGAATTAAAAGGGATGGCCACCATGGGGAAGATACTTCTCCCTCTGCAGGTGGACTGTGGTAGAGTGAATTACCACCACTAATTCTTCACCTCTCCTTATATCCATGCCCTTTGCTTTGTAATTGGAAGTTATTCCACTGCTGACCAAATGTGCTTTACTACCTTTAACTTGGAGGTTGGTCTTGTGCGTTGCTTTGGCCAATGGGATGTCAGCAGAAATGGCACAAGCAAAGACTTGAAATATGCTTGGATGGTTGGGCTTTACCTTTTGTTTGCCATGTAAAGAGTTTCTGCTCCATAGCTGCCATCCTTTCAGCATGGGCACCAGAACGAACATACTGGGGTGAATCTGAGACCAACCTACGAAGAATACATAAGCCCATCAGGATCCTGTAGTTTGAAGCAGGTTTGCCCAGCTGAGGTCAGCTGAATTCCCTCCACATGACCACAACCCCGTGAGTGAATGAGAGTAAGTGGTGGCTGTTTTTTTTTTGTTTGTTTGTTTTTTGAGGTGGAGTTTCACTCTGTTGCCCAGGCTGGAGTGCAGTGGTGCGATCTTGGCTCAATGCAACCTCTGCCTCCTGGGTTCAAGCAATTCCCTGACTCAGCAGTCCAAGTAGCTGGGATTACAGGCAACTGCAACCACGCCCAGCTAATTTTTGTATCTTCCGTACAGACAGGGTTTCACCACGTTGGCCAGGCTGGTCTTGAACCCCTGACCTCATGAACCATCCGCCTTGGCCTCCCAAAGTGCTGGGATTACAGGCATGAGCCACTGTGCCTGGCCAGTGGTGGCTATTTTAAGGTAATGGTTCTGAACTGGGAACAAGTTTGGTGATGTCTGGAAGTATTTTTGGTTGATACAACTTGGGGAATGGCGTCTAGTGGATAGAGGCCAGAGATGTTGATAAACATCCTATAATACACAAGATAACACCCAACTACAAAGAATTATCCAACCCTAAAACATTGATAGTGCCGCTGTAAAGAAGCCCTGTTTTAAGGAAATTGCAAATTGATACCCTCACTATCTTCTACTAAATGCTCTCTGGCCCCTAGAAAAGAAGAGTTATAATTGGTCAGAGGCCAAAACCGTCATTGGACCAAAGCTTACTAGTGAGCAGAATTTTTATGCATTAATGCATGACTCTAAGCTATGTTTTATCTTGTGTTTTTGTCACCATAGTAAATAAACCTAGGTAGGACCTATGTCCTTAGGGGTAAATCCAACCATCTCCCTCTTTTCTTCTTCCCCCTTTTCTTTGTCTAGGACCTGCTTTGCATTTTTTTCTCACTCCTGTTCTTTCTTTTTGGATACTTTTGAGCTTGCCTCAAGGGCCCATGATATTAGGTTTGGTTTGATTAATCATGAGGACTTTCTGTTATTTGCTCGGCTATAAATAAAATGGTACTTTGATTTCTGTTCTGCTATTTTTCTTAGTGCTTGGGACTCCCCTAGGAACTCTGCAGACAAAAAGGGTGTTTGATGTGACAGAATGCAAGCAGTTCTTGGTCTCAGGAGGGACTACCATCGAGTAGCACTGAAATTTCTCCCTTAGATCCTCAGCTTCTCAGCTGTTAAGTTGTCTGGTAAAAATGTTAAATTCAATTGAAGTTCAAAGAAGGAGGTATAGAAGTCACTGGGTAAGACTTAATGAAGAAAATGAGAAACATTCAACAACTATTTGTTGAACCAATTTCGAATAGGTACCCTTGGCTTTTGAGCATTCAGCCTTTCAAATTGTAGCCACAATATTTTTCCCAGTCTTATCTACCACAATTTTCTGTTTGTTTGTTTCTCGTACTCCACATGCTAAACCAGAAGACATACCGCTGTTCAAACAAGCCTGTAGCTTTACACTGCTGTGGGGTTGTATGTGCTATTCTTTGTGCATCTAACTAATTTCCTTGAATCTATGGAACCCTTTGCATTTTAATGTTTATAACCAATATCTAATGTTGGTTTCTTTTTTTTTATCTGTGTTATATTTTCTTCCTTCAAACTTCTTAGAATTGTGTTCGTGTATCTCTTGATGTTTCCAAATTTCTGACAGATATTAATCTTTGGTAGTCAGGAATGAGAAGTAGGAATTTCCAGGAATACTTTGGAATTCCTGAAGCTTTAAGTTAATCTTAAAATAATTCATTATTTTTATATTATTATGATTTCTCAAAAGGTGAAATTAATAGAGAATGTTAATTTAGGAGTATTTTACAAAGAGAATAGCCTAGAATGAACATTCAAACACTGGAAAATGCCAGTCAATGTTACTGAGTAGTGTTTGAACAGTATAAAATTTGGGTGTCTTAGCAAGGTTATCAGCACTACAGAGAATCACTTGTCAAAACTGTCAAGTTAAGGATTTATTATGCTTCCATTTCTGATTATTTCTTTAAACTTCACTCATAGGATTTGTTTGCAATATAGTATATATATAAACATATTAATATTTATTTTATCTGTAAGAATGACTATTAGCAGTAGATAGGAACATATTCATGAGTATACCCTTATTATAAGGTACCAGTTACAAACAACACTTACTGACCGGATCATGAATGCTTCCTTCCTACTTGCTCCTGGTTCTGATTCCTGGAAATATAGACTTTAACCTTCAGCCCAGTGTGTCAATATTTTCTGTCTTGCTTTCAATTTGATGTCAGTGATTCCTTTTACCAGTAATACTTTGTTGTTAATTGTTAAACTTAAATTTGTGCAGAGAAATTATGATACTTTTTTAATTTTCTGATTCCTTGGCAGATTTTTACTTGGGTTTGGGATTTGGCAATACATAAAATTTCCTAAAATATGCCAGGGAGGAATTCCTGCTTGGAAATACTAGTACTTCTCAACTTACATGTTGTCTCCTATATGCATATCCAGACTTTCACATAATACAGACCTGCTAAATCTGCTGTAGGTTTTGTGAAGAACAGCAACATGCTAGATGTAGGCCTTTAGTGAGATTAATCTAAGAACTGAGAAAAGTCAAATTGCAGGTGGTAGAAAATAAAATGAGAGTTTAATAAATTTAGGTAGAGGTAAATTATAGAATGTGAATTCAGTAATTCAGATATGAAGAAACTGACCAAGAATAGGAAAAGAAGTAACAGATAAATGAGTTACTAGTGATTGAAGCTGGGAGCAGTGGCTCACACCTATATTCCAAGCATTTTGGGAGGCTGAGGCAAGAGGATCACTGAAGTCCAGGAGTTCAAGACCAGCCTGGACAACATAGTGGGACCCCATCTCCACAAATAATAAACAAAATTAGCTGGGTGTGGTGGCACAGCCTATAACCCCAGCTACTTGGGAGACTGAGGCAGGAAGATTGCTTGAGCCCTGGAAGTCAAGGTTGCAGTGAGCCACGATTGTGCCACTGCATTCCAACCTCGGTGACAGAGGGAAGTCCTATCTCAAAAAGAAACATCTCCCAAACAAAACCAAAAGACAATAACAATAACAGCAACAGCAACAACAAAAAAAACCACAGTGACTTGATAAAGACAATGGGACAGAGAAATAACCTAAGAGATGAGCTATTAAGCTTGGGACTAATACAATTGTGGGGTACTAATAGAAATCAAAAATTTGAGAAAGGAATCTGACCTTTATGAAGCACTAGCTAATAAACCAGGTACTATGTTACTCACTTTCATATATTATCTAATTTACAAATAGAGAAAATTCAAAAAGAAAACGTATGTGTTTGGAAATCGTATGTGGATTTGGAGGACATGAAACAGTCAGTGGTCATGTCCAATTGGCAACTGGAAATATGGGACTGGATATAGGTGAGAGGTCAGGGTTACACATGTGTATTTTTTTCTGTTCTCAATATTGTAATTTGTAAAAGCAAAACAATTTTATTACTTATTATGGAGAAAGTTTGAGTGGTCTGGATAGAAGATCAAGCCAACCACGAAGTTCTCTTAAGCCAAAGCCTAATCCAGAGCAAGGCTCGAGCTCTCTTCAATCCTATGCAGGCTGATAGAGGTGAGGAAACCGCAGAAGAAAACCTTGATACTAGAAATTCATTCATGAGGCTTAAGAAAAGAAGTCATGTACATAATATAATAGTGCAAGTTAAAGCAGCAAGTGCTGATGTAGAAGCTGCAGCAAACTATCCTGAAAAGTTTTTAAAAGCTAATGTCATTGATGAAGATGGCTACACTAAACAATAGATTTTTGATGTAGATGAACCAGCCTTTTATTGGAAGAAAATGCCATCTAGGATTTTCATTGCTAAAGAGAAAAAGTCCATGCCTGCTTTAAAAGGATAGACTGACTCTTTTGTTAGGGGTGAATGCAGCTGGTGACTTGAAGTTGAAGCCAATGCTCTTTCCCCATTCTGAAAATTTCAGGCCCTTAAAATTATGCTAAATCTACTGTGCTGGTGCTCTATAAATGGAATAACAAAGTCTGGATAATACCACATCTGTTTATGGCATGGCTTACTGAATTCTTTCACAGTATTACTGCTCATTGACAACGACGTGGTCACCCAAGAGCTCTGATGGAGAGGTACAAGGAGATTAATGTTGTTTTCAAGACTGCAAATAAAACATCCATTCTGCAGTTCATGGATCCTGGAGTCAATTCAACTGTGAAACCTTATTATTTAAGATATATAAATATATATTTTTAAGGCTATAGCAGCCATAGATAGTGATTCCCCTGATAGTTCTGGGCTAAGTCAACTGAAAAGTTTCTGGAAAGGCTTCACCTTTCTGGATGCCATTAAGAACATGGATGAAGCTGGAAACCACCATTCTAAGAAAACTAACACATGAACAGAAAACCAAACACCTCATGTTCTCACTCATGAATGGGAGTTGAACAATGAGAACACAAGGATACAGGGAGGGTAACATCACACACTGGGGTCTGTCGGGGAGTGGGAGGCTAGGGGGGGTGATAACATTAGGAGAAATACCTAATGTAGATGATGGGCTGATGGGTGCAGCGAACCACCATGGCATGTGTATACCTACGTAACAAACCTGTACATTCTGCACATGTATCCCAGAACTTAAAGTGTATATATATATATATATATATATATGTGTGTGTATATATATATATATACACACACATATATATATATGAATATTTGTGATTAATGGGAGGAGGTCAAAACATCAACATTAACAGGAGTTTGGAAGGAGGTGATTCCAGCCCTCATGTATGACTTTAAGGAGTTCAAGACTTTAATGAAGGAAGTAACTGCAGATGTAGTAAAAATAGCAAAAGAACTGAAATTAGAAGTGCAGCTTGAAGATGTGATGGAATTGCTTCAATGTCATGGTAAAACTTGAATAGATGAGGAGCTGCTTTTTATGGATGAGTGAATAAAATGGTTTCTTGAGGTGGGATCTACTCCTGGTGAAGACATTGTGAACATTGTTGAAATGACAAAGAATGATCTAGACTACTACATAAACTTAATTGATAAAGCAGCAGCATAGTTTGAGAAGATTGATTCCAATTTCGGAAGAAGCTCTACTGTGGGCAAAATGTTATCAAACGTTTTTATCAAAAACGTTATCAAACATTGCATGCTACAGAGAAATATTTTGTGAAAGGAAGACTCAACTGATGTCATTGTTTTATTTTAAGAAATTGCCACAGTCACTCCAACCTTCAGCAACCACCTTCCTGATCAATCAGCACCCATCAATATTGAGGCAAGACCTTTCACCAGAAAAAGAAACTATGACTTATGGGAGTCTATGGTAATTGTTAGAATTTTTAGCAATAAAGTAATTTAAAATTAAAGTATGTACCTTTTTTAGACATAATGCCATTGTACACAGTATAGTATAAACATAACTTTTGTATGCACTGGGAAACCAAAATTTGTATGACTCACTTTATTGTGATAGTAGTTTTATTGCATCAGTCTGCGATCTGAACCTGTAATATCTCCAAGCTATTCCTGTATTCTGAATTTGACTACTTACTTACCTTTACCAATGAGTTTTATACTTTCATATGTTTTCATGCTCCTGATTAATTTCCTTTTTTTCAACCTGAGGAAATCCCTGTGGCAATTCTTGTAAGGCAGGTCAAGTGGTGATTTGCTTTCTCAGCCTTTATCTGAGAAAATCTTTATCTCTTCCTGATTTTGGAGGGACAGCTTTTCTTGTTATAGTATTCCTGATTAACAGTTTTTTTTTTCTTTCACTACGTTGAATATATTATCCCTTTCTCTTCATCTCCAAAGTTTCTGCTGATAAATCACTGATAGCATCATAGGAATTTCCTTGTATATGAAGAATTTCTTTTCTCTTGCTGCTTTCAAAATTTTTCCTTTTTCTTTTTATAACTTTATTGTAATGCACCACAGTGTAATCTTCTTTGGATTGATCCTGTTGGGGAAATTCTGAGCATCATGGATCTAGATATTTATATTCCTCCCAAATTTGGGAAGTTGCCAGCCATTATTTCTTTAAATAAGCTTTCTGTCCTTTTTTCTCTCTCTTTTCCTTTTGAGATTTGCATAATGTGAATTATCTTTCTTGATGGTGTCTCATGTATCTTGTAGGCTTCCTTCATGCTTTTCCATTCTTTTTTCTCCTATGGTCAGATTTTTTTTTTTTTTTGAAACAAAGTCTCACTCTGTTGCTCAGGCTGGAGTGCAGTGGCATGGTGCAATCTTGGCTCATTGCAACCTCTGCCTCCCAGGTTCAAACAATTCTTGTGCCTCAGCCTCCTAAGTAGTTGAGATTATAGGTGTGTGTCACCATGCTAGGCTATTTTCTTTGTATTTTTAGTAGAGATGGGGTTTCACCATGTTGACCAGACTGGTCTTGAACTCCTGGCCTCAAGTGATCCACCTGCCTCAGCCTCTCAAAATTCTGAGATTACAGGCATGAGCCACCACACTTGTCCTAAAATTGGATATATTCAAATGACCTGTCTTTGAGTTCATGGATTCTTTTATTTGATCAAGTGTGTTATTGACTCTTCACTGAATTTTAAAATTTTTTATTCATTGTATTCTTGAACTCCAGAATTTGTTTGATTATTTTTGTGATTTCTACCTGTTCATTGAAGTCCTCATTTTGTTCATGTATTAGTTTCCTAATTTTCTTGAGTTTTCTGTTTTCTCTTGTAACTCACTGGACTTCCTTAAAACAATTATTTTGATTTATTTGTCATATCTTTGGTATCAGTTACTGGAGCTTTATTAGTTTTCTTTGCTGTTGTCACATTTGCCTGATTCTTAATGTTGTGTTAACTTTGTATTGATGTCTGTGGATTTGAAGGAGAAAACACCTCTTCCTGCCATGTCAGCCTATTTTGGCAGGTATACAACTTCTCCTGCAGGCTTCCTGGATTGATATGACTGACTCTGGGATTTCAGTCAAGTGGTGCTGGAGTAGAGTCACATGACTGCTTGCTGGTCTGTGAGCCTGTTACCAGATATCTTTTCTGCCACATCGAGGTGGATGGAGTGACTTTCCACCAAGTTCATGGGACTGCTTCCTACCAGGTAGGTAGGACTCTCTAGGACCATGGTCATTGTCAAATAAGATTGGAGATTGTTTGTGGGGCTACTTCCGGTTCCACAGTCAAGTTTGCAGACAGTGGGCCTGTTACTATGGTTATAGATGAGTGTGGCTGAAGCATAGTTTCTGAGTGGGCTCCCACTGGGTCTCTGAGAAGGTCTCTGGGTGGGCAGGACTGCCTCCATGACAATGGTAGAGAGGGACTGGAGAGGGACAGCCTCAGTGTGTTCAGTTGGGTCTAGGTTGGCAGACCTGTTACCAGGAGCATGGATAGGTATTTCTCCTTGATGAATGGGTTTCAGGACTGTGACCAAAGATGGCTAGAGTTGGGTCCATAGGGATATGGGGCTGCTTTCAGTCTGCAATTGGGATCATGTTCGCAAACCTGCCACTAGGGTGGGGGTCTGCCTTCTCAAAGTGGCTCTCTGTGGTCTGGGGCCTCACTGGTGCTTCTCCTACCTGGATCTGAAAACACCACAGAGGCACTTGTGCATGGGTGCCAGGTCATTATTTGTGTGAGGGATGTGAGTTGGATACCTTCTCTTCTTCCACTTTGCTAGTGTCACTCTCCCACAGATGTATTTTTGAGGAATAAAAATAGGGTCAATGTTTGCAGCTGTGGGAAATGAATATAGCCCTCCTTGAGATTATCTGAGTCTCCCCCATTTAGAACAGAACACTTAGGCATGTTAAACTGAAAGGATTTGGGAAAAGTATGTCTTTCCATCATCATCATTGGCTTATGCTGGACAAATCCCAGGTTATGATTAACTACCTTCCTTCTAAGTTTGAATACAGAACCAAGTTTATTAATTATATAAGAAGCTTCTAAACTTAAGCTGTAATGAATTTGTTAGGACCTCTTCGGCTTGTGACCTACTATGCTATAACAAAATGACTTTTAGTCTTAGGTTTCAGTGAGCAAATGGCCTTTTTGTGTTTTTGAAATGTAATTAAGTTGCTTTTAAAAAAATCAATACCATGGATGATTTGTTGTTAGAATGGAGGAATGTGCAGCAGATATAGTTTTAGGCTTAGATGTCAAGCTCCAGTGGTATTCTCCATTCTTTTGTTGATTATATGAGTGATTAAGTAATTCACTTGTGGCACTAAAAGAAGTCAGAGGGAAAATAATAAGCTGAACTCTGACTCCAGAAAATCTCCCCACTTACATCTTTGGCTTCTGAAATGTAGCAGACCTAGGAAAAAATAATCCCGTGAGGAAGGAACAGTGACCTTCCAATATAACTAGTAAACATGACATAAGGATGGGATTGGTCAGGATTTGTGTTAGTATATTCGTTATCATGAACATCTTCTCCTAGAAGAACAATTAAAAAGTGACAAAGAGATTGGAAAAGAAAACTAAGAAAGTGGTTAGAAAGTGCAAACATGAATACTTATGATCTTTTGCTCTCTAAACCCATTTATTTTTCAGTTGTGTGCTTGTCTTCACTCCTTAAATTTCTTCCTTGACATGTATATTTATAGCTGTTCTTTTGCATAATAACATACTCTGCTTGTTTGAGTTTGATGTGTCTCCTTTAAATATATGATGAATGTAGCTTCTCTGTATGCTACATGAAGAATATGTCTCACCAGCACAGGAATAATACACTTAAGATGCATTAATGAAACTAGGTTTAAAAGCCATTCTTCATTTCATACCATCCAGCACTCTTCTTTTAAAAAAGAGTAGGTTTATTATTCAAAGCCATATTTAACCAGAAGAATTTCCACCAGTTAGCCATTCTTTCACAGAGCAGAAATGCAAATTGTATGCTGCTTATAGTCTAAGTGTAACTGTCTTATTGAACATTTTAACAGATTGTAACAATGCTATGATTATAGAGAATCTATTATGAGAAGTTTTCTAAGTTACAGGCCAAGAATTGCATTGAATTTCAGTCAAAAATGGTACATGTTGAATTGTAATTATTAATGGAGTCTTTCCACCATTTCAAAAAGAGAGAACACAACAGCTCAATGGTTCTCTTTTCTTTGTTTTGCATTCCCTTAGACAGTTTAAGTGACCACGATGGAATCTCTTGTTAATTTTTGTCCAAACTTATTTTGCTACCAAATAAATGATGCCATTTTAAAATAATTTGTTCAGCTACTGTGATTTTAAGGTTTCCATTTTTGTTCATTGAACAAATTCTTAATTATCTCAGGGAAATTGAAATGCTCCACAAATCTTTGTGCAGTCAAAGTTATTTCTGTGAATAATGTACAAACTAACCTCTTGGGAGCCCATCTATATTTGAAAGGTTTACTAATGGGCTGCTTCTTCCCCTTGCACATATGCTGGTTTATAATTTACAGCAGGCTTCCAGGAGCTATGTCTAATTTCACAGCCCTGCCACACATCACAGCACATAGCTCTCAGCTGCCACAAATCCCTGGATGGGAACTTTCTGTTCTCTTTTTTGCCTACAGTTTATGGTATTTTGTTTCTATGGCTTTAGTGTTTCCAATTATTTAACTGAGTCCAAAACATGTTAAGCTTTATGTCATTAAAGAAGTAACTTCCTTCTTTGAAGATATAGGTTTACATTTTTTATAATATTTTTACTTCTCAGTTCAAGACATGGATCATTATCATTTCTTTTTATGATTAAGTGATTGGTTAAGGAGTCAAAACAAGTGGAATGTTCTGAGAATATTTTTATGGCTGTTTCACCCATTGTGGTTCATTACCACTCATCGTTCTGCTAGTTCTCTTGCTTCTTCTGACTCAGCGGATATTTCTTCAAGAATGAATCTCTTTGGAAATAGCAGTTTTCTTTTATCTTTATGTTTCTTAGGCATATGTTCACAATTAGATTTGTGGGATGGATGAAAGCCAAGTTAATTGCATTTTATTCTTTCGGTTCTTGATATACATCTTCAAACAGGTTGCTATCATGTTAACTTAATGCCTCCTATATTAGGGGCCTCTATTAAAGAGATTGGATTGTGTTATGTTATTTTTAGTTTTTACATTCCCAAGTAATTTAAAGAACTAAATTAAGACTATGTTTTTAGTGTTTTTCCTCCCATTTTCTAATCAATTTTTTTCATAAATACAGCCCATACTTGTTTAATTTTTTATCTTTTCTACTATTTTACTGGTTTTTATTGTTGCACACTATTTTTTGCTTAATTGTACTTCTGGTTAGATGCAAATTGGATAGATTAGATTTGGGTTCTGAAACTAACAAAGACTTCAGATCTCTTTCTTTCAAGAGGAAACTTTCTTCTTACAAATAGTGAGAATTTCTTTTTGCCTGCTGAATTTAGAGCATATCCTGTAGTCAAGCCATTTCATTTAATAATGAATCATTTTTTTCACATTGCTTTTAATTTTATTTTGCTTTTTTTGTATAATCCTAAGAGTTGTGTATTTTAAAGGGAAGAAATTGTTATCTGTCTGTGGTATTTGGAAAGTTAGTTTTTGCACCACTGCTTCAATTGATTAAAAGCTGTATTTACAAAAGAATACACCGTTAAGAACAAGTTGTTTGTTGCACTAGTCATTCTTCTAAATCTTTTAATTGTCTTTTGAGCTATCTCAAAACTAGCTATGGGGACAGGAGATATGCTGTATAGTAACTCTTTCTACATTCTACCCAATTTTTTTGTGAACCTAAAACTGCTCTAAAAAAGTAAAGTCTATTAATTTTAAAAAAGAAAGAAAAACTAGCCAGGTGCCTGCAAAGAAGGAAGATTCAGATTACTTGGACACAGCAGTGTGGGATTACCATGGAAATATAGCATTAAGGCCATAATAGCTGATTTACATTGGTAATACAACATTCTCTTTTTCCTATTAAACTTTTTGTCGGGAGAAATGATTAATTATGTGACATTTCTTTTTCATTACCTTCTTTGTGATGAGAATATGAGACTGTGAAATGCTTATTACATTTTATGAATGATGGCTGGGTACAGTAACATTTTGATTTGGTTTTTGACTATACTGTTTTGTTAGCCAACGCTCTCATTTGGTTTGACTATGCAGTGTTCTACAGAATGGTTTAAAAGAGTTAGATAATCCAAATGCAGAATGCTAAGAAGGTATATTTCAAAGGCAACGTGAATCACAGAAGGCTACTGTCCAGTTAAAAGAAGATTGTGGTGAGATTTGATAATATCATAATATGAACTATTCTCATTAAAATATTGGCATTCAAGTTGGACAAGAAACCAATACTACTGAAAGTAATTTATTGCATTTTTCTTAAAACATGCAGTAGCATTGATGAAACATTGAGTACTTATAGCATTTTTTAATATGAATACAAAAGGCATAAGTTGTATAAGGATCATAGTTTTGAGTTTTAGGATGTTAGTGTTAATAACTGGGCATATTAATTGTAAAAACCCTCATGTGGTGGCAGTAGCTCTGGAACATAGAAAGAAATAAGAATATGGGAAGGATAATGTACTTCCTGTTCTATTGGGCAGTAGGCTGGGCCCCCTGATTCTTTTTTTTTTTTTTCTCTTTGCCTCAGACTCTTGTCATAAGACATTCCATTCTCATCGATCTCAATCACCAATCCCTTCTTGGGTACCACAACAGCACCTCTGTTTTCCTGGGGAAAACAACCAAATATTGAGATCTTGAAAAATCTCAGATGAAAATGTTCAACAAAAATCTCCTTGTTAATAACAAAGGTTCAATGCTGTGGCAGCTCAGCTGAAATTCCTAAGGTGACTCTGAAATGATTCCATTGTCTGTAGGTTTCTTAGGTTTTTATTAATAGAGAATGACAATATGCTAGTTGATATACTGTGCCTGTGTACCTCCATCACATTCATAATCACCTTAAAAGCAGCAACATTATATGAATTTATCATTGTATTCCTCACAGTTTTAAGTATGTGGTACCTCATGTTTAATAGGTATTCAATAAATATTTATATAATTGAGTTGGTATCCTAATAAGAGGAAATGAGCTTACATTCCACAGCAGATAGGATTTTAATTACTTTCACCATGGAGCTTACTGTGTGGTTATTAAGGGACACTAAATGGCAATTTCTAAATGTCTCTTATTTGTTCAACTACATTTATTGAGTCCTACATGCCCGGTGTTGCGCTGGGAGCTGTGGACAGAAAGAGAGATCATTAAGAGCCCAGGCCCTCAAAGGGCTTCTAATAGCAGGGTATCTTTAGGGATATTTAACTGGAATAGGTGCTAGATTAGATCAGAGGTTAGATAACAGTGTTGCTGAGATCCATATAAGTAATTTAACTTTTTCAGTCCATTTAGCCAGACACCATTCTCTAGGATTTCTCTCAGGCCTGTGTTGCTGGTCACAAGTGGGACCTGGTGATAGAATATGTGTGAATCTGTGTCAAGTCATTACTGCTATGGGGAAAATTCCTCTAAAACATATTACCAAGGTGATCAGTAGCATCATCTCCTTTTACAAAGAACATTTTCACTTCTAACACTATTTTTATTTGTGTTGTTCTTCTAGTCTTTCAGTTACGTAAAATAATTCTTTTAAGTTTCTACTCTTATTTAACCCAGGATGCTTGACAGAAATATTGCTTGGTCTATGGGAACTTCATTGTGTAATATCGCTGACTTTATTTGTTTTATGACAAGCTGTAGTGCTAGTAGCACTTGTCCAAGGTCTGTTAGCCTACCAAGAGTTTTTGGGAAAATTGTTAATAGGAAGCTTTTCTAAGAAGGTGAATTAGAAAGAGGTATCCAACTTTTTTTTCGTATAGGCTGATTCAGCCCACTAGGGCATAGGGTTTGGTGGGCAGAGCTCACTCATGGATTGGAGTTTAGCCCCACTCATACCCTCTGCCGTATCTCCACTTTGTCTTATGTGGTGAAATGCACAACTCTAGGCGGTGGAGTTGTTAACCTTAAAAAGAGGGCAGATCTTATTTTCATAAAGATTGTCATTTAAAAAATAATAAAACGAGCTACAGGAAACTTTTGGAGATGATGAATAGGTTTATGGCATAGATTGTAGTGATGGTTTTATGGGTATATACTTATTTCTAAACTCACCAAGTTGCATGCATTAAATATATGCAGCTTTTTGTAGTCAATCATATCTCAGTAAAGTGGTTAACAAAAACTCTTAATCTGCTAATGACACATCTCAGGACTCATTATGCAAGTTCTCTTACATAATGCTTTAGAGAACATGGTGTCTTGTGAGATTAGCTTAGTGCTACTTCATGGGTTCTCTGGGATAGGTGTGGAATAAAAACAGTGGGAAAGTGAAGAGCATTAAATAGTCTGAGTGTTTCTCATTGAGGGACAGGTGTGTAGTACATGTTATCATCTTTATACTACTTGACAAAAAAAAATGCTCTCCAGTTTATATTGCTTTGCTTTGTGAAGAGCCTTGTAGAATTATGTTTTTTAACTGCATGATGGTGTGCTGCAAGATTTCAATGTTAATGGCCTAGGTTTTCTTTTAAATAGAATGCATTAAAAAGATCCCTCTTAATGCATGTGAATCTAAGCAGGTGGCTCTGTACTCCTAGTAACACATAAGTTGTTGACCTTCACTTACTCATCTGAACATGTACTGCATTAAAGTACATTTTATATCATTTAATTTAAATACAATTGAAAATGACTTAAATTCTCCTCTACTTACTTGGCAGAGGAGA
Organism: Pan paniscus; assembly: GCF_029289425.2. NCBI lineage: Eukaryota > Metazoa > Chordata > Mammalia > Primates > Hominidae > Pan > Pan paniscus. The sequence goes on from NC_073264.2 coordinate 46,898,305, forward strand.
ACAATATAAATAGTGCTGTCCTGACCATGATTCTTTCTGACTCCTCCTCCATTGCAATGTAAATTCTCCTGGAACAAGGGCCATGTTGTCTGGTTCATTCCAGTATGTCCAGATCCTGTAACAGTGTCACCATATTGAGTATATTTCCAATATATTTTTAAATGGGAATCAATGTCTGTTTATTATATCACCATTAAAATTTCATTAAATATAAAATGTGGTGATTTTTCACACCTACACTAGGACTAGATGGAACATCCGATTAAACTTAGGATATTTTAGTGAATTTTGAATTCGTTGCTCAGAAGGTGGTTGTTGTTGTTGTTGTTGTTTTTGAGAGACAGCTTGTAGGGAACTTACAGGGAGTAGATCAGTATGTGCCATAAATTAAGAGAACACTAGATATGGCTGACTAGAAATAAGAAGGTACTTTACCCAGCCATTATCTTAGCCCTCATCTTATCTCTGTGAGTGGTTCTGGTTAGAAGGTGGCTAAAGACATGAGGGTGGAACAAGTTTAGAAAAACGTGCTCTGGAACATAGTATGGCGATTCCTCAAAGACCTAAAAACAGAACTACCATTTGACTCAGCAATCCCATTACTGGGTATATACCAAAAGGAATATAAATTGTTCTATCATAAAGACACATACACATATATTCCCATTGCAGCACTATTCACAATAACAAAGACATGGAATTCATCTAAATGCCCATCTATGGTAGACTGAATAAAGGAAATGTGGTACATATATACCATGGAATAATATGCAGCCATAAAAAAGAACAAGATCATGTTTTTAGAGGAACATGAATGGAGCTGGAGGCCATTATCCTTAGCAAACTAAAGCAGGAACAGAAAACCAAACACCACATGTTCTAACTTATAAGTGGAAGCTAAATAATGAGAAGACATGGACATATAGGGGTGACAACAGACACAGGGGCCTACCAGAGAGTGGAGGGTAGAGGGTGGGAGAAGGGAGAGGATCAGGAAAAATAACTAATGGGTACTAGGCTTACTACCTGGGTGATGAAATAATTTGTATAACAAACCCCCATGACACAAGTTTACCTATATAAAAAACCTGCACGTGTACACCTGAACTTAAATGTCAAAAAAAAAAGAAAATGTACTCTGAATTGAATGGATATTTTATAAAACTTGCATTTACGTTAAAATTTTATTATTAAAAATAATTTATATTTTTGCCAATTTTAATATCAACAGAATAAATTTTCTGGCAAGCTGATTATGTGGTTTGATTGTGGACTTACCCTTCAAAGATATAGTGAATGATGTATATATATGTGTGTGTGTGTGTACAAATAACTGTATAAATTCTATTTGCCAAAAATAGCTCTGGTTTATTTTAAGAATACATGTTTTGTGAGTTCTAACATGAATTTTCTGTGTTTGGACAAAATAGGAGAGATCTTGTAGATACCTAAAATCACATATGAATGCATATCAGATAATTATTAGCATTTTCATTTCTGTTGCTAATTAATTGGCAGATATCTGTAGCTCCACACAAGCCAACACTCTTATAAATTATTGCATTAAGTATTCAGGAAGGCAGAACATATTAGAATGACTGTCATATGATTATACTCTGAAGTGATATACAGTACATGTCTTGTTCCATAACATCCTAAGAATAGACAAAATAACTCAGCATTATAATTTGATCCACTTGGGACTTAAATGTAGAGCTGATTTTACCACATGGCATAGAAGCAATAACGTATTTTGTTTTAGAGACTTGAGGAAGAGCCCTTTTTCCTAATATCTCTGTCTCACTTAGTGATGAGTATACATTATTTTACCCCCAGATCTATTCTGTTTTACATTTGTTGCCAGGGCATAATTGCTAATCCCTCTTTCACTCTCTAAATTGTCCCCGTTTTGACAAAAAATTATCTGGACACACTACTGCTAATTATTTGCCCTGAACACTAGCCTTAATCATGTGTACTTTAGTGTGAATGCCATTTAGAACGTTTCCTAAAAGTAGATTTTTTTAATTTAAAAAATCAGATGAGGAGGTATAGACTCTAAAAAAGGGTACATGACTGGAAAATTGGGAAAACAGAGGCCAAGTTAATTGATTTCACAGTTTTTTTCAGAGAAGTGCCTTTCAGGAATTTATACTTTAAATAGATTTACTTGATTTTATGCTTCTAATTCCCCTTCTCTTTAATGTGGAAACTAAGATGTCGGAAACAAACAAACAAGCAAAAAACATGGAAAGATTATTGGTCATTTTCCCTTAGTTACTCAATAACTGCCTATTTTGGGGTCATTTTTATTCCTACCATATCGACTTTATTTTAATGTCTGTCTCCTTCTGCTTCTCTCTTTGTCTCTGAGTTCCTTCTGCTTCTCTCTTTGTCTCTGAGTTCCTTCCGCTTCTCTCTTTGTCTCTAGGTCTCCTATTATATTTGCCTCTTTCTAGTTCACACTTTTCCCTATGTGTCTGTCTCATTCTCTTTCTGTCTCTCTTTGCATTTCTCTGTCTTATCTCCCTCTACCTCTTCTTACATTCAGTGCCGTTTTTGACTTTTTGCTCTTTCTCCTAAAACAGTAAGTCCAAGACCTCAAAATGTATAGCAGAATATGCTGAAATGTTTACAAGGTTTGGCTTTCAATACATGCTGATATCATTATTAGCTTTGGACAACTGTCATGTATGAGTTTTCCTGGGACCTTAATTATATTTAACAACTTTGCCTTTTGACTGGTCAACAGCATTGTCTTGACCACGTGCTGTAGATTAAAGACTTTTAAACTTGTGGAAAATTTAGCAGAGTAGAGCTGTAGCTCTCATATCCCAAAAGGTGGTAACAGTGTAGTTGGGGAAGATATTGATATGATTATAATACCTGGAATTTTAGTGTGTAGTACAAGTCAGAATGTGCACTGCTCCCAATCTATAAATAGGGTATGTTTCACGATGATTTTTAAGATAGTACCTTGAAAACTGGAATGCTTTTTTTCAGACAGAAAAAGAATCAAGCATGGCCAAAATAATGTAGTATAGAAAAACTAGTTATGCTTATAATTGATTGTTTTAATGTTGCTATAGAGCTTAAATGCTCCTAGAATAAAATTGTCCTAAATTTTAACTGGAATAGTAGAAACATATCTTCCTTCTCTGGGGTTGGGCTATCTCTCTGGTAGCAGGAGGATAAACAAGAACCGTGAAAGAGGAAGGCATAACCGTTTGGATGTAGAAGTGGTTTCCAAAGTCAGATGTTCACAATTAGGGCAATTTGAGGGTAATGAGATTCCAACCTTTGTGGCAGAAACAGTACATACTATAAAAGGTCCAAAGAGAGCTGGGCACAGTGGCTGACGCCTGTAATTTCAGCGCTTTGGGAGGCGGAGGTGGGTGGATCACTTGAGGTCAGGAGTTCAGGACCAGCTTGACCAACGTGGTGAAACCCCATCTCCACTAAAAATACAAAAATTAGCTGGGCATGGTGGTGCATGCCTGTAATCCTAGCACTTTGGGAGGCTGAGGCCCAGGTGGATTGCCTGAGCTCAGGAACTTGAGACCAGCCTGGGGAACATGGTGAAACCCCATGTCTACTAAAATACCAAAAAATTATCTGGGCGTGATGGCGTGCGCCTGTAATCCCAGCTACTCGGGAGGCTGAGGCAGGAGAATTGCTAGAACCCAGGAGGCGGAGGTTGCAGTGAGCTGAGATCACACCATTGCACTCCAGCTTGGGCAACAGAGCGAGATTCCATCTCTAAAAAAAATTTAAATTAAAAACAAAAATCCAAAGAGGAGGAGATTAATGAAAGGTTGAGTGGCCATAGCAGGCTGTAAAAAGGACATAAAACTTAAACTGAATATTAAAATGTTGATGGCTTCTTATTTACATTTTATATCATTTTCTTATATATTTATTATAGTTAGTTACTTCCTGGGTTAGTCTCTCTATCACCAAATGTCTTAATTATTTGAAGTCTGCCAGTTGACTATTCCCATACTATTGCCATGTCTATGAAGCAACTTTTCAGATGGTAGAAAGCAAAGGTAGCAAGAGAAGATCTTTAAACCATGATTTCATACTTCAATGATATGCACCTGACTTAATTATCTGCATTAGAACCATCTGTATTTGAGGACTATCTTTTAGTTTAGAGAGATATGAAGGCTGGGAAAATTTCTCTTTTATGTCTCTTATATTCCTACACTGTTCAATTTCATGTTAAGGTTTATATACTCAACTCTGCTAAGTAAAATTGGAAAAGTGTGCATTTTCTTGAAAGCTAACAGAATGTGTTTGAAAATGCAGTTTCAAAAATCTGGGTTTTAGATCTATATGACAAATATGTGGTACAGGAGAAAGATCGTAAGACTTGGAATTAGAAGACTCAGGAGTTGGTCTTGTTGGCTCAGTTTCTTAAGTCTGTGATCTTGGTGAAGGCATTGACCTCTTTGAGACTCAGTTTCTTCATCTGGCAGAAGTAGGTAATAACATAGGCCCATTTATCACATAGGAGGTTGTGAGGTTCAAATAAGATAAACAGAAAATGACACTGCATTAGAAATGACTCCATAAATCCACTTTATTATTCTCTTGGCCTTGAATTACAATCTTAGGGCTTGTATGCCAAGGCTTCTAGAGTCGAATGGTATCTTAAAATACCATTTAGTCTATCCTACTGCCATGAAGCAAATAAATAAGGGAATATAATCTTATTTTATAAATGCAGAAATTGAGACCTAAAGAAGTTAACTGACATATGCATTGTCAAATAGACTACTAGTCCTGGAACCCGCAGGATAGTTGTGTTAGTCTATTGGTGTTATTCTGAAGGAATGCCTGAGACTGAGTAATTTATAAAGACAAGAGGTTTATTTGTCTCATGGTTCTGCAGGCTGTACAGGTATGGCACCAGCATCTACTCAGTTTCTAGTGAGACCTCAGGAAGCTTACAATCATGGCAGAAGGTGAAGAGGGAGCCAGCGTATCACATGGCTAGAGAGAGAGCAACAGACAGATGGAGGGAGTGCCAGGTTCTTTTAAAAAACATCCAGATCTCACTTGGACTCATAGAGTGAGAACTCACTCATTACCATGAGGACAGCACCAACCTATTGACAAAGGATACAGCCTCATGACCCAAACACCTACCACTAGGCCCACCTCCAACATAGGAGGTACATTTCAACATGAGATTGGAGGGGACAGAACATCCAAACCATATCTTTAGTGTTATTTCCATTATATCAACTAGCTTTTGCAAAACATAATGAATTTCATTACAGTAGAATATTTTTAAAGTGTACAATTGTTTATTGCCTTGAAAACAAAGACACATAATTTTAAATTTTTTCATTGTTTAAATTGACATATAATAATTATTCACATCTATGGGGTACATAGTGATGTTTTGGTATATATATATATCTCTCTCAAATGCATGATGATCAGATCAGGGTAATTTGCATATCCTTCATCTCAAACATTTATCATTTTATTGTGTTGTGAACATTCAAAATCCTACTTCTAGCTATTTGAAACTGTATATTATTGTTAACTATAGTCATCCTACAGTGGTATAGAACACTAGTGCTTATTCCTCCTATATAGCTCTAATTTTGTATCTTTTAATTTTAATTTCGAATCTCCTTATTCCTGCTTCCCCCTACCATTCCAAGCTTCTAGTATCCTCTGTTTTACTTTTTACTTCTATGAGATCAACTATTTTTAGCTTCTGCATATGGATGAGAATATATGATGTTTAACTTTCTGTTCCTGTCTTATTTCACTTAACATATGTCCTCCAGTTCCATCCATTCATCCTGTTGACAGGATTTCATTTTTTTATGGCTGAATAATATTGCATTGTGTATATACATCATATTTTCTTTATTCATTCATCTTTTATTGGACACCTAGGTTGATTTCATATTTTGGCTAATGTGAATAGTGCTGCAGTAAACATAATCGTGCAGATATCTCTTGTATATACTGTTTTCCTTTCCTTTGGATCCATGCTCCATAGCAAGATTGCTGGATCACACGGTAGTTCTAGCTGTAGTTTTTTGAGGAATCTCTGCACTTTTCTCCATTGTGATTGTGCTAGCTTATGTTCCACTCAACTGTGTATGAGTTTCTTTTTCTCTACATCCTTGCCAGCATTTATTATTTTTTATCTTTTAGATAATAACCTTCCTAACTGGGGTGAGATACCTCATTATGGTTTTGATTTACATTTCTCTGATGATTAGTGATGTTGAGATGTTGAGCATTTTTTTCTTATGCCTGTTGGCCAGGTGTATGTCTTCTTTTTGAGAAATGTCTATTCAGATCATTTACCCATTTTAAAATAACTTTTTTTCCTTTTGCTGTTGAGATGTTTGAGTTCCTTGTATATTCTAGACATTAGTTCCCTGTTGGATGGATAATTTGCAAATATGTTCTATCATTCTGAAGGTTGTCTTTTCACTCTGTTGATTGTTTTCTTTGCTATGCAGAAGATTTTCCTTTAAAGAAGAGATATGGAATGTCTGTAATAGCTACCACTTTCAGAGTGTGAGTTTAGAACTTAGGGAACAGAACACCCATAATTGTACTTCTTAGAAGAGTATACAGTTTAATTTAAAATATCATTAGAATGCAGAAGAGTTTGTATTTGGCCCTTTCTACTTGAGTGACTAAGATCACTAAACATTGCACAGGTTACTCATCAATGCCAAATTTGTGAGAATCAGAGCGGGAATGAGTATCTTGTAAATAAATAGAAGAGTATTTACAATGTTTGCTAATTAAAACAATTGATATTATTTAAGTAAAAAGGAGGCTAAGCCATTATTGAGCATCTTACCAAGTGATTAAGAAAAATCGATGAAGCTCAGCCTCAGACTGCTGAAGGCTATAAATTGGGAAAAATTACACTTATCCAACATTTGCCTTACTTTATCCCTATGGATTTAGGAAGCTATTAGTGAGTTGTGCATGCAGGGAATCAACAAACTACATTATATATTACTCTCCTGATGAGTTACCACTCTAGCAATATCAAAGCAACTTAAAAATAATGAGCAAAATGAAAATAAGATCAGTAAACAACTAGCAGAATTTTTTTATGTCTCTGGTCTAAGAGAGGGTTTATCAACTGTAGTTCAGCACTAATTGCTACAAAATGCTAAACAGAATTTTTCAATCTTGCTTGGCTATTTTCTTTCCACTCACAGCATTCACTGTGGTCAAAAGCTTTTTGCAGTAGGCTGTGAACCCTGATTTATAGCTATTTGAATAGGACAGAAGCTTGAGAAAATTGTCTGTAGTGATATCATTTAATTAGCTCATTACTATGCTTGATATAAGGTGGTAGAATATGGTTCTTTATAGTAAAGTCTCAAGTAAACAAATACAAGTTTAGCTATTTACTAATATTTTTCCAGTTGGAGAAATTGAGTAGTAAATCGTGAGTGCTTAGGCCTTCTCAGTAGTCTTCTAATACTTCTGTTCAAACAGCAAATGCATGAAAAGAGCTTTGTAGTGTTGATCAGTTACTTCTGGTTTTAAATAAACTCAGAATAGTGGGACGGCAGAATAGAATAACATAACAATTGTATGGTAACATAGTGAGATGGCCCCAACTTTCCTTAGTCTTTCAGGGCTCTACATTTCCCAAATTTCTCACTTATCCTATTTAACCTAAACTCTGGGTCATTATATATAATGACCCATTTTATGCTTATTATGGTTCTTTGATGTCTATAATAAGGTGACAACTGTATAAGTTAGAAAAAAGAACATGGCTGATATGATCACAAAAATTTATTACAGATCTCTGAACTAAGAAATAAAATGAAAGAACTCTGGTCAACTCCTCCATGCATTTAAAAAGTAGCCCTGTGTTCAGAGAACATTTCTAATTTCCTGAAAGTTTAGGGGTTCAATTTTTGATGCAGGAAATTTGTAAAGAGAAGTCAAGTAATCAAATACATGAATCTTTTCCTCAATTTTTTAAAAAATTTACTTATTATTATTTTACTTTAAGTTTTAGGGTACATGTGCACAATGTGCAGGTTAGTTACATGTGTATACATGTGCCATGCTGGTGCGCTGCACCCACTAACTCGTCATCCAGCTCAATTTTTATTTACTAAAGGTATTTAAAAATGGTGACTTGAGAAGTCTTTTGGGAAAGTAGGCAAAGAATTGTACATATTGCTAAAACGAAATGCTAAATTGCTAAAACGTGTCATTAGTTAAAAACATACTATGAATAGTTTCTAAAATAACCTTTTACACTTAAATTTTTAATGAGTTTGTATTATTTCATTAAATGGAATGAAATAATTTGTTAACTAATTCTTACTAGTGTTCTTTTAGGTTATTGGCCATATTTTTAGTGTCATAGGTTGAATATTGTGTATATGTTTGTATGTATCAATGTATGTATGTGTGTATATATATGCATATACATGTGTGTATGTATTTTTGTGTGTGTGTATATATACAAATGTATGAATATATTTATATATATAAAATGAATATTTTTTATGTATATATATATATATATATATATATATATATATATATATAAATGTGTTGGGTCAATGGACATGCCCTTTAAAATTTTTGTTGCATATTACCTAATTGGTGTGCAGAAAATCTGTATCACTTTGTATTCCATAAAAAATATGAGAGAGTGCCTGTTTACCTGCATCCTTGACAACAGTGGGTATTATCATTACTAAAGTAAAACTAAAATGGAAATCAGGCTTGAAAAATTCCTAAGCAAACAAAATCAAAGGCCTTAAGAATAGCCTTAATCTTGCTAAAATTACAAACTTAAGTGAATCTTACTTTAGGTGATAACTACAAATATAAGCAAAACTTAACTTGGGTCATTGGCAATAAATGCTTATGTTAGACAGAATTAAAACTTAACCCCAGCCAATTATAAGCAGCCAACTGTTAACAACAGACTATGACATCTGCAAAGGAAAAAGAGAAAGCTTTCTTTTCTATCAAAAAAAAAAATCTGAAGATTGGGGAAGCACAGTCATTGGTACAAATCAAAATGTGCTCTCCAAAGGAGGAAGGAAAACTCTGGTTTAAATAAGAGAAGTTCTCCCCTGATTCTCAGTCAGGTCCATTTATGCACATGAAGGATTCAAACTTGTTCAGTTGTGATTGGTCAAAATAGTTGAGCTCTGATTGGGTGGATTCCAAGCGCCAAACCGGAAGTCTCTATCAGATGTTTATTTCATATGTTAGTGGGGGTGGTAAGATGTGGGTTGGGGGTGGGGTTCCTACTGCAGTTTATCCTGACACCAAAAATGGGAACTGGTTTGGTTTGATTGTAGAAAGGAAGGTCCTGTGACATTTTCACAACATCTTTCTGAGAACACAGAATACATGACTGCTCTTTTACCCAGGCTACTTGATTCTGTATAACCTTTAGCACTTCAGTTAGCCATAGGAAGTCCATTTTGTCTGTCAGCCAGTGGACCTTAACACCACTAACATAGGATTATATGACTAGGGACTTTCCAACAAGGTACCTATAAAGGGGCAATTTTATAATTGCAAGCCAATTAAATAATTTCTTTATTTTGCTTCTGCATTTTCCCAATAAATACTTATATCAGACATTTTGTCACTGGAATGTTAAACCTTTTTCCATCTGGCATTTCCCAATTCATGAATGCTTCTCATCCAAATAAGCTCTTTAAAATGTTATTATGCCTCAGAGTTTTCTTTTACATAATTTAAATAAATCTTTAGCAATTTCCTAGGTAAAAGTTGCACCTTTTTGTTTTAATTTTAATTCCTTCCGTTACTAGTGAGTTTTTGTTTGTTTTAGAGAGAGGGTCTCGCTCTGATACCCAGGCTGGAAAGCTGTGGTGTCATTACAGCTCACTGAAGACCTAAACTACTGGGCTCAAGCTATCTTCCCACCTTAGCCTCCTGAGTAGCTAGGGCTACAGGCACATGCCACCATGTCCAGATAATTTTTTAATTTTTTGTAGAGACAGGGTCTCACTGTGTTGCCCAGGCTTGTTTTGATCTCCTGGGCTCAAATGATCCTCCTGCTTTAGGCCTCCCAAAGAGAACAGTGATTACAGGTGTAAACTGCCATGTCCAACCCTACTAGTAAGGTTTTGACTATTTTTCTTTCTTGAATTGTTGACTTATAGCTATTGCTTGTTTTTATTATTCGTAGGTTATTTTTTTCTCTATTTAGTTCACTTGGTGTCACATAGAAGTTAATATGTTTCTTCTCTTGTGTGTCACTTGCATTGACTGTCATATTCTTTGTGACTTGTGGATGTGTTTAATTTTTACTAAGTCAAGTATCTATTTGATGATATCTGCTTTCTGTGGCACACCGCGAAAGGTGTTTTCCACCCTGAGATCTATTAAATATTTTTCTTCTAGAAATTTTATTTTTTTATATGTAAATAATAAATTATTTAAGAAAGCATTTTCTGTTGTCATGTATGCATCTAATTCTAGTTTTTTCAATCTTTAGCCAGTTATTTTTTAAACCATTTGCTGATAATATCCCCTTTCCTCACAGATTTGAAATGTTCCCTATATTAGATACTAAATTCCTATGGGCATTAGAGTAACTTTTAGGATCTTAATTCTGTTTCTTTGCTTTTTCATGCATTCTTGTACTAGTGCGAGAATAATTGTTGAGACTTTAAAGTACATCTTAACATCTGGTTCTACAGGTTCTACTACCTTCCGTTTACACATGTGTTCTTGTCTATTCTTGATTACCCTTCCAGATGAAGAGTAATTTTGAATTGATGTTTCAAGTTATAAAACAATTTCCAATGGGATTTTCGTTAAGTTTTTTAACTAATTGTGAGAATTGTGTAATATAGTGGTTTCAAATGCTATCTTGACCCAGTTTGAGGCCCTGGCTAGAGAGTAGTCACTTTTTTCCTTGAACATTTGATTTTGTTCACGCCCCAATCATGTACCCCAAACTCTGGGCCACTATGCATCAACCCAAATTGCCCCATAGCCAGATACCAGGCAACAAGGGCCAGTGCCTAGTCCTCAGAGCTCACTGAAATTATTCACACCAGCCAATCTTAAACCTACTTGCCCTGCTTCACAGTTTCATTCCTGCAGAAACCACAATAAAGGGACGTGCCCTCAGTTGCCCTATCTCCCTCTGCCTCATGACTGACTGAGGTGCGTGACCTGAGTGGCCTTGTGTGGCCTGCTGCTTTCTCCCCAGTGAACTGTGAATTGTGAGTATACAAAACTGTAAAACTCTTTCTGGTTTCTCTTTCTTGATCTGTTCCCACTATACGTCAATGAATATACTATGGAGGTATAACAAATTGTTATAATATTCGCTTTTCTCAACCAGTAAAAATATAGTAGTTTAAAAACAGTATTATCAACACGTAAATGTTTAGATAAATCTGAGTATACATTTTAAGAATACAAAGGGTAAACAACACATAGGCAAACTTTAAGGTAAATAACTTACAGGTTGCCTATATGTTGATGACTCTCTAGTTTGTGTCCTGACCTCTAAGTGTCAGGTTTATATTTTGAGCTGTTTACTTGACCTCTGAATTTAGCTATATAATGGTTGTTTTACAGTTAACATACCCCAAACTGAATTCTTTGTTTTCTTTAAATTTGCTCCTACTCTGTAGTTTTCTCACTCTTAGTTGACACCATCCCCATACACAAATTTTCTAGAGCTAAAAACTTGAGTCAATCTTTATTTCTATCTTCCATCATTCCCCACCCAGTCCATCCATTAATCCTGTTAACTGTCTCTTCAGAAGTAAATGCAGATTCTTTTCATTTTTCATCATCTCCACTACTGTCATCCTGGCCCAAGTTCCATCATCTTTTACCTGCACCACTTCCTTAAGCTTCTGTTGGTCTTTCAGTAACCAGTCTTAGCCCATTTCAATATAGTTGCTATAATGCAATCAGAATGAAATAAACTTTTAACCATGACTCGTGCTATGCCCTCCAATGGCTCATGATTGTTGCTTTATCTCCTATTCTGTCTCTTACTGTGACAATGCCACACTGGTCTTCTTTCTGTTCTTTGAGTGTTCCAAGCTCTTTTGGACATCAAGGCTTTTGCACTTTCTAGACCCTCTTTCTCAGATCTTCACAAGATTGCCTTCTTTTAAGTTCTCTTAAATTCAGTTCTCAGGTCAGATACCTTCTGAATTTCCTATTTTCCTCAAAACATATATGATACTTGAAAAGTATTTTGCTCATTTAACTATGTGCATATCGTTCTATTTTCCAAATCATTAGAATGCCCTTGTTAGAGCAGGTGCCTTGCTTTTCATCTCCATCAATGGATCTCCCCTATCTACAATGGTGCCTCTTCACTCATAATGCTTGGTTGGGGAGTGGGGTGAAAAGAAGTTGGTTAATGAGTATAAAAACATAATTAGAAGGAATAAGTTCTAGTATTTGATAGGACAATGGGGAATTTATAGGTAACAATAGTTTATTGTATATTTCAAAATTGTAAGAATATTTGAAATGTTCTCAATGCAAAGAAAAGACAAATATTTGAGGCAACGGATATTCCAATTAACCTGATTTGATCATTACACATTGTATACATGTATCTATATATCACGTGTACTCCCAAAATATGTACAACTATGATATATCAATTTAAAGCCCATATAAGTCAATTCAATACATTAAGACATAAGTTCCAAAATTTAAGGTCACAAGGAAGCATATTCTAGCTTAAGTAATTGAGGAAAACAATAAAAACAGGTTACTTATGTAACAATAACATAAAGCTAAAAGATCTTTATAACCTAAAAATAAAAAACAACCACAAACCCAATAACTGAAGTCAAGAGAAAATTATCAGCTTATTATGCTATAATGTTGTTGAAGTAGTAAATATTAAATAATAGGGATATTAAATAACATTTAGCCTCTCCCTCATTCTCTATTCTCTGTCAGGTAAACAAAATAAGAAATGTATTTAGGTTGAAATCTTGAATTATAAGTTAGTTTTGAAGACATAATAAGTTTTTATGTATGTTTCATGTATTCTGAAATTAATTCAATGGAAGACTTGGTATTAGCTATGCTCTTTGCTAATTGATCTTTTATTTAAAAGTAAAAAAATTTTTTTTTGAGATGGAGCCTCACTCTGTCGCCCAGGCTGGAGTGCAGTGGTGTGATCTCAGCTCACTACAACCTCCACCTCCCAGGTGCAAGCTGTTCTCTGCCTCAGCCTCCCAAGTAGCTGGGATTAAAGGCACCCGGCACCATAGCTGACTAAGTTTTGCATTTTTAGTAGAAACGGGGTTTCACCACCTTGGCCAGGCTGGTCTTGAACTCCTGACCTCGTGATCCACCTGCCTCAGCCTCCCAAAGTGCTGAGATTACAGACATGAGCCACCGTGCCTGGTCAAAAATAAGATTTTTAACTTAGAATATTCCCTTCAATTTTAAGATTTTAAGGATAATATTCACCAATTTCTGAAAAAGTTGTATTGGTCAATATATATTATTTAACTCTGATTTAGAATAAGTTAGATTGTACTTTATATAGTGTAAGAATACTTTTTCTGATAATGACTTATATAATATGTTGATTATTTTATTAGTCCGTTTTCACACTGCTATAAAGTTACTACCTGAGTTACTACCTAAATTACCTGGGTGATTTATAAACAGAAGAGGTTTAATTGATTCACAGTTCTGCATGGCTGGGGAGGTCTCAAGAAACTTACAGTCATGTCAGAAGGCAAAGGAGAAGCAAGCACCTTTTTCACAAGGTGGTAGGAGAGAGACAGATAGCACAGGAGCAACTGCCACAGGCTTTTAAACCATGAGATCTTGTGAGAACTCCCTCACTATCATAAGAACAGCATGGGGGAACCACCCCCATGATCCAATCACCTCCTACCAGGTCCCTCTTTTGACACCTGGGGATTACAATTCGGGATGAGATTTGGGTGAGGACACAGAACCAAATCATATCAATTACAGTTCAGCTTAATAACTGTCCTACTAAAAAGGCACAATTTAATTTTCTAATTGACCATTGCAGGTATATTCTCTCCAAGTATAGTCCTTTGTCAGTTAAGTGTTTATGAGTGTCAAAACCTCTCCTGCAAAATGGAATGAATAGCTCTGTCCTGTCATATGCTACTAAAAGATAAAAGAAACAAAAGCCTTGGTAGAGCACTGTGCAATCATCGGAGTGGGAGGAAACATCTATTATCTGTTTCCGATGAACCAAGCATTGTCCTAAAGCGATATGCAATATATCCTTTGCATAAAGTTAATCTCACAGCAACCTGATGATGCCAACAGCATTATTTTATGATTTTTTACCCGCTTTACAAATGACATCTATAACACTTAGAGAGGTTAAATAACATGTCCAAGGTCATACAACTAGTAAGTGGCATAGCTAGGATTTTAAACTTAGGAATTCCAACCCTAGATTCTCATGTCTCTTGTCACCTAGTCCTTTGTGTAGTTTAGTTTTGAATATTTTGTGTGTGACAAAAGTTTACCATGAATTGCCTTGAAACATGGAGATAGGTACAACTTTGTGAGAGTGTGTGAAGGAGAGTACAAAGGTCTGGGAAGTGTACTGCATGGGTGAGTGTGGGAACACCAATATTCTCCTAACACAAGTGTATGCATCTCACAACAGAAGACCTTCTATCAGCCATGACTAGCATCTCATTAACTTAGTATTTATACCATGGTTTCCCCTCTGTTTATCATATATTTTAAGTATTCCCAAACCTATCTTAAAATTGAACAAACTCTACTGGGCACTGTGGCTCACGCCTGTAATCCCAGCACTTTGGGAGGCCAAGGCGGGCAGATCACCTGAGGTCAGGAGTTTGAGACCAGCCTGGCCAACATGGTAAAACCCCGTCTTTACTAAAATACAAAAAATTAGCTGGACATAGTGGCCGGTGCCTGTAATCTCAGCTACTCGGGAGGCTGAGGCAGAAGAATTGCATGAACCCAGGAGGCGAAGGTTGCAGTGAGCCGAGATCGTGCCATTGCACTCCAGCCTGGGCTGTAAGAGTGAAACTTCGTCTAAAAAAAAAAAGAAAAGAAAAGAAAAAAAAGGAACAAACTCTGAAGTATAAGATACACAGGCAGAGTAAATAAATATCAGAATATAATGGCTGCTCAATGTTAAAGAAAAAACAAAGTAATTTTGAAACAAAGTACTTGTAAAAGTGCCTAAAAGAATAGAAAGGTAACAACTGACCCTACTATAAATGAAATATTAATTTCGTTATTTAGTTTTCACTTTACATGTCTTTGTTAGTTAATAATTGTAGGCCATTATTCTCTATTAAAAAAACAAAGACTGCCTTTCTATTCTCAAAACAACATTTATTTGAGGTGGATATATGCTTTCTGGATGAAAAAATATTTTCAGAATAAATTTCAAATTTAATGTGTTAAATGGTTGTTTACCACCAGAGTAATCCTACGTAACAAACTCCCACGAAACTTCAGTTCTTACGACAAGCTTTTATTGCTTTCATGGAGTGGGACTGGCTAGTTAGGCAGCTTTGCTGGTCTTGGTTGGGCTTACGCACTGAGGGTCAGCTTTCTAAGGCTGATCTAACCTGGCCTGGCTGAGACAACAGATGGGACTCAGCCCTTACTCATGTGTTTCTCATCTCTCTGTAGACTAATTGAGGCATGTTTTGTGACTATGGCAGAGGCAAAAAAGTACAAACAAGTAAGTGCTTCTTCAAACCTTATTTATATATTGTCTTCTAGAATCTCATTTGTCAAAGGAAGTCACGTGGTCAAGCTAAGAATCAAGGGTTGGGAAAATATACCTTTTGAAAGAGGGTGGTAAAAAGTCACATGACAAAGACCGTGAATGCAGGGAGGGGTGAAGAATTGGGGCTATTAATGTAATCAATGGTTAGATGGCAGTATTTTTAAATTATTTCTAGCCATCTCAATCAGGTAAGTTAATATAATTAAAACCCATCATTAATAATATTGGCTTTAGTAGAAACAATCATATTCTTTCTTTTTCATTACTTTAATTTTAGGGTAGCTTTAATATCTGGTTGTACAGGCTACTCTTATAATTCTTTTTTAAGATGTTCTTGGTTATTCTCACCTACAGTTTTTGTTCTTGCAGAACTTTAGGATCATTTTGAGAAGTTTAATTTCCCATGGGTTTTGACTAGATTTGCACTAACATCTATAAACTATATTGAATCATTCAATTCACAAACATGTTACATCTTTCCATTTATTCAGGTCTTCTTTTATGTAACTCCATAGAATTTAATAGTTCTCTTTCCAAAAGTCCTGCACATTTCCTAGTAGCTTTATGCCTAAGTCATCTATATTGCTGTTGTTATAGTAGATGTAATCATTTTTAATTTTTTTCTTTTACTTAATTATGCAGCAGTACATGAATACAAGTCATTACAAAACATTAAAGACGAGTAAAACCAAACACTCTTGTCATTAATCCTACAAACCCTCACTCCTCCCACCAAAGGGGACATCTCTAAAGAGTTGGGCTCATGTCTATCAATACAATTTTCCATGCTCCTTAAATATTGTTGAGTTTTTGGCTTTGTTATGTTTTGCATTAACAAGATTGTACTGTGGATTTTCTTTATGACTTTTCTTATAGCAGTGTTGTCTTAGAAAAGTTTCCAGGTCGGTAGATATGGCTATACCTATAGTTGCATATTATGCTATCATAAGAATTGGACAACATTTAATACATTTCCCTGCTAATGGACATTTAAATCACTTCAGGCTTTTCACGATGAAAGCACTATTTTACCAAACATACATATATATATGTTTATGTGCATATTTTATGCTAGTATTTTTGTAGGCGAGATTTATGAAGATGGGAGTTCTGGGTCAGCATATGAGCATTTTAAGAAATTGAAAGCTACTATCAAATTGCCCTGAAAGAAGGATTTACCACCTTGTGCCAACATTCTGAAAAAGTTAATTTTCCCACACCCTATTTTATTATGAATATGGATCTCTCATCTGTTTTGTATGCATCCCATGCTGTCATTTTCTTTTATTATTATTATTATTATACTTTAAGTTCTGGGATACATGTGCAGAACATGCAGGTTTGTTACATAGGTATACACATGCCATGGTGGTTAGCTGCAGCCATCAACCCGTCATCTACATTAGGTATTTCTCTTAATGGTATCCCTCTTCTCGCCCCCCACCCCCTGACAGGCTCTGGTGTGTGATGTTCCCCTCCCTGTGTCCATCTGTTCTCATTGTTCAGCTCCCACTTATGAGTGAGAACATGCGGTGATTGGTTTTCTATTCCTGTGTTTGTTTGCTCAGAATGATGGTTTCCAGCTTCAGCCATGTCCCTGTATGAACTCATCCTTTTTTATGGCTGCATAGTATTCCAGGGTATATATGTGCCACATTTTCTTTATCCAGTCAATCATTGATGGACATTTGGGTTGGTTCCAAGTTTTTGCTATTGTGAATAGTGCTGCAATAAACATACATGTGCATGTGTCTTTATAGTAGAATGATTTATAATCCTTTGGGTATATACCCAGTAATGGGATTACTGGATCAAATGGTATTTCTGGTTCTAGATCCTTAAGGAATCACCACGCTGTCTTCCACAATGGTTGAACTAATTTACATTCCCATCAACAGTGTAAAAGCGTTCCTATCTCTCCACATCCTCTCCAGCATCTATTGTTTCCTGACTTTTTAATGATCGCCATTCTAACTGGTGTGAGATGGTATCTCAATGTGGTTTTGATTTGCATTGTGGTTTTGATTTGCATTGTGGTTTTGATTTGCATAGTGACCAGTGATAAGCTTTTTTTCATATGTTTGTTGGCCACATAAATGTCTTCTTTTGAGAAGTGTCTGTTTGTATCCTTCACCCACTTTTTGATGGGGTTGTTTTTTTTTTCTTGTAAATTTGTTTAAATTCCTTGTAGATTCTGGATATTAGCCCTTTGTCAGATGAATAGATTGCAAAAATTTCCTCCCATTCTGTAGGTTGCCTCTTCACTCTTATGATAGTTTCTTTTGCTGTGCAGAAGCTCTTTAGTTTAATTAGATCCCATTTGTCAATTTTGGCTTTTGTTACCATTGCTTTTGGTGTTTTAGACATGAAGTCTTTGCCCATGCCTATGTCCCTGAATGGTATTGCCTAGGTTTTCTTCTAGGGTTTTTATGGTTTTAGGTCTAACATGTAAGTCTTTAATCCATCTTGAATTAATTTTTGTATAAGGTGTAAGGAAGGGGTCCAGATTGTTTGCTGCATATGGCTAGACAGTTTTTCCCAGCACCATTTATTAAATAGGGAATCCTTTCCTCATTGCTTGTTTTTGTCATGTTTGTCAAAGATCACATGGTTGTAGATGTGTGGTGTTATTTCTGAGGCCTCTGTTCTGTTCCATTGGACTATATATCTGTTTTGGTACCAGTACTGAGCTGTTTTGGTTACTATAGTCGTGTAGTATAGTTTGAAGTCAGGTAGCATGATGCCTTCAGCTTTGTTCTTTTTGATTAGGATTGTCTTGGCTATACAGGCTCTTTTTTGGTTCTGTATGAAATTTAAAGTAGATTTTTAAGAATCTGTGAAGAAAGTCAATGGTAGCTTGATGGGGATGGCATTGAATCTATAAATTACTTTGGGCAGTAGGAACATTTTCACAATATTGTTTCTTCCTATCTGTGGGAATGGAATGTTTTTCCATTTGTTTGTATCCTCTTTTATTTCCTTGAGCAGTGGTTTGTAGTTCTTTTTGAAGTGGTCCTTCACTTTCTTTGTTAGCTGTATTCCTAGGTATTTTATTATTTTTGTAGCAGTTGTGAATGGGAGTTCACTCATGATTTGGCTCTCTGTTTGTCTTGTCTATTCTTGGTATATAGGAATGCTTGTGATTTTTGTACATTGATTTTTTATCCTGAGACTTTGCTGAAGTTGCTTATCAGCTTGAGGAGATTTTGGGCTGAGACAATGGGGTTTTCTAAATATACAATCATGTCATCTGCAGAGACAATTTGACTTCCTCTTTTCCTATTTGAATACCCTTTATTTCTTTCTCTTGTCTGGTTGCCCTGGCCAGAACTTCCAATACTATGTTGAATAGGAGTGGTGAGAGAGGGCAACCTTGTCTTGTGCCAGTTTTCAAAGGGAATGCTTCCAGCTTTTGCCCATTCAGTATCATATTGGCTGTGGGTTTGTCATATTATTATTATTAAGCTGTTATTATTTTGAGATACATTCCATTAATATCTAATTTATTGAAAGTTTTTAGCATGAAAAGATGTTGAATTTTATCAAAGGCCTTTTCTGCATCTAGAGATAATCATGTGGTTTTTGTCATTGGTTCTGTTTATGTGATGGATTACATTTATCGATTTGTGTATGTTGAAACAGCCTTGCATCCCAGGGATGAAGCCGACTTGACTGTGGTGGATAAACTTTTTGATGTGCTGCTGGATTCAGTTTGCCAGCATTTCACTGAGGATTTTCGCATCGATGTTCATCAGGGATATTGGCCTGAAATTTTCTTTTCTTGTTGTGTCTCTGCCAGGTTTTAGTATCAGGATGATGCTGGCCTCATAAAATGAGTTAGGGAGGAGTCCCTTTTTTTCTATTGTTTGGAATAGTTTCAGAAGGAATAGTACCATCTTCTCTTTGTACCTCTGGTAGAATTCAGCTGTGAATCCAGCTAGTCCTGGGCTTTTTTTTGGTTCGTTGGCTATTAATTACTACATCACTTTCAGAACTTGTTATTGATCTCTTCAGGGATTTGACTTCTTCCTGGTTTAGTCTTGAGAGGGTGTAGGTGTCCAGGAATTTATCCATTTCTTCTAGATTTTTTATTTATTTGCATGAGGTGTTTATATTATTCTCTGGTGGTAGTTTGTATTTCTATGGGAACAGTGGTGATATTCCCTTTATCATTTTCCATTGTGTCTCTTTGATTCTTCTCTCTTTATTAGTGTGTATAGCAGTCTGTATTAGTCTATAGTGGTCTATCTATTTTGTTAATGTTTTCAAAATCCAGCTCCTGGATTCATTGATTTTTTTTTTGAAGGGTTTTTTGTGTCTCTGTCTCTTTCAGTTCTGCTCTAATCTTAGTTATTTCTTGTCTTCTGCTAGCTTTTGAATTTGTTTGCCCTTGCTTCTCTATTTCTTTTAATTATGATGTTAGGGTGTCAATTTTAGATCTTTCCAGCTTTCTCCTGTGGGCATTTAGTGCTCTAAGTTTCCGTGTAAACACTGCTTTAGCTGTGTCCCATAGATTTTGGTAGGTTGTGCCTTTATTCTCATTGGTTTTAAATAACTTATTTATTTCTGCCTTAATTTCGTTATTTACCTAGTAGTTATTCAGGAGCAGGTTGTTCAGTTTCTGTGTAGTTGTGTGGTTTTGAGTGAGTTTCTTAATCCTGTGTTCTAATTTGATTGCACTGTGGTCTGAGAGACTGTTATGGTTCCCATTATTTTGCACTTGCTGAGGAGTGTTTTACTTCCAATTATGTGGCCAATTTTAGAATAAGTGCAATGTGGTGCTGAGAAAAATGTATATTCTGTTGACTTGGGGTGGAGAGTTCTGTAGATGTCTATTAGTTCCTCTTGGTCCAGAGCTTATTTCAAGTCCTGAATATCCTTGTTAATTTTCTGTCTCATTGATCTGTCTAATATTGACAGTGGGGTATTAAAGTCTCCCACTATTATTGTGTGAGAGTCTAAGTCTCTTTGTATGTCTGTAAGAATTTGCTTTATGGACCTGGGTGCTGCTGTATTGGGTGCATATATACTTAGGATAGTTAGCTCTTCTTGTTGCATTGATCCCTCTACCATTATGTAATGGCCTTCTTTGCCTCTTTTGATCTTTGTTGGTTTAAAGTATGTTTTTTTATCAGAGACTAGGGTTGCAACCCCTGCTTTTTTTTTTGCTTTCCCTTTGCTTGGTAAATATTCCTCCATTTCTTTATTTTGAGCCTATGTATGTCTTTGCACATGAGATGGTTTTCCTGAATATAGCACATCTATGGTTCTTGACTCTTTATCCAATTTGTCAGTCTGTGTCTTTTAATTGGGGCATTTAGAAAGTTTACATTTAAGGTTATTTTTGTTATGTGTGAATTTGATCCTGTCATTGTGATGCTAGCTGGTTATTTTTCCCATTAGTTGATGCAGTTTCTTCATAGTGTCAATGATCTTTACAATTTGGTATGTTTTTGCAGTGGCTGGTACCAGTTTTTCTGTTCCATATTTAGTGCTTCCTTCAGGAGCTCTTGTAAGGCAGGACTGGTGGTGACAAAAATCTCTCAGTATTTGCTTGTCTGTAAAGGATTTTATTTCTCCTTCACTTATGAAGTTTAGTTTAGCTGGATATGAAATTCTGGGTTTACCCACAAAGGGGAGCCCATCAGACTAAGAGCTGGTCTCTCGGCAGAAACTCTACAAGCCAGAAGAGAGTGGGGCCAATATTCAACGTTCTTAAAGAAAAGAATTTTCAACCCAGAATTTCATATCCAGCCAAACTAAGCTTCATAAGTGAAGGAGAAATAAAATCCTTTACAGACAAGCAAATGCTGAGAGATTTTTGTCACCACCAGGCCTGCCTTACAAGAGCTCCTGAAGGAGCCCTGGTGATGTAGGCACCCGAGGGAATCTCCTGGTCTGTGGGTTCTGAAGACTGTGGAAAAAGCAGTAAACATGCAAAGGAACAACTGGTAGCAGCCACTGCAAAAACATGCCAAATTGTAAAGACCATCAATGCTAGGAAGAAACTGCATCAACTAATGAGCAAAATAACCAGCTAACATCATAATGACAGGATCAAATTCACACATAACAATATTAACCTTAAATGTAAATGGGCTAAATGCTCCAATTAAAAGACACACACTGGCAAATGGAATAAAGAGTCAAGACCCATCAGTGTGCTGTATTCAGGAAACCCATCTCACTTAAAAGCTGAAAATTCTTTTCTTTAAGAATGTTGACTATTGGCCCCCACTCTCTTCTGGATTCTAGGGTTTCTACAGAGGGATCTGCTGTTAGTCTGATGGGCTTCCCTTTGTGGGTAACCCGACCTTTCTCCCTGGCTGCCCTTAACATTTTTTCCTTCATTTCAACCTTCGTGAATCTGACAACAACGTGTCTTGGGGTTGCTCTTCTTGAGGAGTATATCTTTGTGGTGTTCTCTATATTTCCTGAATTTGAATGTTGGCCTGCCTTGCTAGGTTGGGGAAGTTCTCCTGGATAATATCCTGAAGAGTGTTTTCCACCTTGGATCCATTCTGCCTGTCACTTTCAGGTACACCAATCAAATGTAGGTTTGGTCTTATCACATAGTCCCATATTTCTCGTAGTCTTTGTTCATTCCTTTTCATTTTTTTTTCTCTAATCTTGTCTTCACACTTTATTTCATTAAGTTGAATTTCAGTCTCTGATATCCTTTCTTCTACTTGATCGATTTGGCTATTGATACTTGTATATGCTTCACAAAGTTCTTGTGCTGTGTTTTTCAGCTCCCTCAGGTCATTTATGTTCTCTAAACTTGTTATTCTAGTTAGCAATTCCTCTAACCTTTTTTCAAGGTTCTTAGCTTTCTTGCGTTGGGTTAGAATATGCTCAGAGGAGTTTGTTATTACCCACCTTCTGAAGCCTACTTCTGTCAATTTGTCAAACTCATTCTCCATCCAGTTCCCTTGCTGGCGAGGAGTTGTGATTCTCTGAAGGAGAAGAAGCCTTCTGGTTTTTGGAATTTTCAGCCTTTTTGCACTGTTTTTTCTTCATCTTCATGGCTTTATCTACCTTCGGTCTTTGATGTTGATGTCAGATGGAGTTTTTGTGTGGATGTCCTTTTTGTTAATGTTGATTTTATTCCTTTCTTTTTGTTAGTTTTCCTTCTAACAATCAGGGCCCTCTGCTGCAGGTTTGCTGGAGTTTGCTGGAGGTCCAATCCAGACCCTGTTAGCCTGGGTATCACCAGCAGAGGCTGCAAAACAGCAAAGATTGCGGCCAGTTTCTTTCTCTGGAAGTTTCGTCCCAGAGGGGCACCCACCAGAAGCCAGCTGGAGTGCTCTTGTATGAAGTGTTTGTTGACCCCTGCTGGGACGTGTCTCCCAGGCAGGAGGCACAGGGGTCAGGAACCCACCTGAGGAGGCAGTATGTCTCTTAGTAGAGCATGAGCGCTGTGCTGTGCTCTCTTCAGAGCCGGCAGGTAGGAGCATTTATGTCTGCTGAAGCTGTGCCCACAGCCTCCCCTTCCCCCAGGTGCTCTGTCCCAGGGAGATGGGAGTTTTATCTATAAGCCCCTGACTGCAGCTGCTGCCTTTCTTTCAGAGATGCCTTGCCCAGAGAGGAGGAATTTACAAAGGCAGTCTGGTTACAGTGGCTTTGCTGAGCTGCAGTGGGCTCCGTCTAGTTTGAACTTCCTATGGCTTTATTTACACTGTGGAGGGGAACCACCTACTCAAGCCTCAGTAATGGCAGATGCCTCCCCCTCTACCAAGCTTGAGTGTCCCAGGTTGACTTCAGACGGCTATGCTGGCAGCGAGAATTTCAAGCCAGTGGATCTTAGCTTGCTGAGCATTATACTTGTGTATGCTTCATGAAATTCTTTTGCTGTGTTTTTCAGCTCCCTCAGGTCATTTATGTTTTTCTCTAAACTGGTTATTCTAGAGGAATTGCTAACTAGAATAACCTGTTTAGAGAAGAACATAACAGAGTTATAACCAGTTTAGAGAAAACATAACACCCGCTGAGTGAGACCACTTGGCTCCCTGGCTTCAGCCCCCTTTCCAGGGAAGTGAATGGTTCTGTCTTGCTGGCATTCCAGGCGCCACTGGGGTATGAAAAAAAAAAAAACTCCTGCAGCTAGCTCTGTGTCTGCCCAAATGGCCACCCAGTTTTTTGCTTGAAACACAGGGCCCTGTTGATGTAGGCACCTGAGGGACTCTCCTGGTCTGTGGTTTCTGAAGACTGTGGAAAAAGCATAATATCTGGGCCAGAATGCACCCTTCCTCACAGCACAGTCCCTCATGGCTTCCCTTGGCTAGGGGAGGGAGTTCCCCAACCCCTTGTGCTTTCTGGGTGTGGCAATGCCCCACCCTGCTTTGGCTCACCCTCTGTGGGCTGCACCCACTCTCTAACCAGTCCCAATGAGATGAGCTGGGTACCTCAGTTGGAAATGCAGAAATCACCTATTTTCTGCTTTGATCTTGCTGAGAGCTGCAGACTGGAGCTCTTCCTCTTCGACCATCTTGCCAGCCCCCAATCATATTCTATCTTGTTATGCATGCATATGTAATGAAGGCTTTCTTTCTTTCTTTCTTTCTTTCTTTCTGACACAGAGTTTCACTATTGTCACTCAAATTGGAGTGCAATGGGATGATCTGAGCTTACTGCAACCTCCACATCCCAGGTTCAAGTGATTCTCCTGCCTCAGCCTCCCAAGTAGCTGGGACTACAGGCATGTGCTACCATACCCAGCTAATTTTTTTTTCTTAGACAGAGTTTCTCTCTGTCACCAGGCTGGAGTGCAGTGGTGCAATCTTTTCTCACTGCAACCTCCAACTCCCTGGTTCAAGTGATTCTCCTGCCTCAGTCTCCTGAGTAGCTGGGATTACAGGATGAAATAGAAAAAGAAAAGAAGATAATTATTATAATTTATTAAAAATTGCTGTCTACAGTTAAGACTGAAATGGGTACAGAGTAACCCATTGAAGTTAAGAAACAATATTAACTGCCTCCCTGTGAAACATTAACCATATCTACCCTCTGCATATTTTTTAAGGTCTGTAAATTCCTGTTTTTCCTGCTGAACAGCTGCAAGGTCACAAGGCAGAGAAGCATACTCTGCAAAACATGTTTTTCTTAAGACGTATGACATGTCACAAGACGATTAACTGCTTTTTTTCTCACTTCTGTAAACCCACTTCCTGCTTCATGTTTTTCCTGCCTCAAGATGCATAAAAGGCCCTTGCCTTCTTTGTTTGGGGCTCAGACTTTCTGGATGGAAGTCCGCTGAGCCATTGTACACCTTAATAAATCCTCCTGAATCCTATCAGTCTCTCTGGTTCCCTGATTTCCCACTACAGGCATGTGCCACCACATCCAGCTAATTTTTTGTATTTTTAGTGGAGACTGGGTTTCACCATGTTGGCCAGGCTGATCTTGAACTCCTGACCTCAGGTGATCTGCCCATCTCAGCTAAAGGCTTTCCAGTAGCCAGAAAGAATGTCTTTTGTAATGAAAAGGAATCCTTATAATGTTATTGCAAGTGCACTTTTAATTTTGCCAGATATATAAACTAAACGATTACTGAAAACCATTCAGGATTCTGATGGTATGTGGAAAGAATAGCCATTTGTAAGTTCTATCTTTACCTGATATGCTATCTATAGAAAATATTACTTCAGTACGGGTATTTCTATGAAACACCATGGAAATTATGTGACTACACAGGGGAAAACATCAGGTGCTTTGTAATACTTATAAGACTCACAAAGCCATACCACAAAATGGTACACATTACAGATGAGGAAATTGAGGATCAGAGAATAGACTGATCAAGCGTAGAGTGGGAGACCGAATTTTGTTTCCAGATCTGTCTGGATGGAATAAAATCTGTTCCTGTCCCACTGCAGCACATTGCTTGATACATGTTCTATATGATAGATTTGTATCAGAATAAAATAACTTGTATGTGTTGCTATGTTTACTGGAAAATAAAAGCATCTTTAATTCCAAATATTTTTAAATATGGTACTATTTTTGAACAGATTTAAAGTATGATATACATACAATAGAATGTATTCATTTTAAGTTCTATGAGTTTTGATAAAAGTATATAGTATTGCAGCTCCACCATGTTCAAGATTTAGAACACTGTTATTACTCCAGAATGTTTTCTCATGTCTCCTTGCAGTTACTCTCCATTTCCACCTCTAACCTCAGGGACCATTGATCTGCTTGTTGTCACTATAGTTTTCCTTTTCTAGAACTTCACATAGCATCATAAATTATGTAGTTTTTATGTTAGCACTTTTTAAATATTCGACTAAGTTGTGTGAGTGTGCATCATCGGTTTACTCCTTTTAATTGGCCAGTAGTTTTTTATTGTATGGATATTACCACATTTTGTTTATCATTATCTGTTGATGGACATTTGGGTTGTTTCCAGTTTGGGGCTATTAGGATAAGGTTGTTATAAATATTTGCATTCAAGTGTTTGTGAGAACATATGTTTTAATGTCTCTTGGGATGATACCTAGGAATGCAATTTCTGGGTCATACATTAAGCACATAATTAATTTTATAAGAAATTACTGGATGCGTGTGGTGGCTCACACCTATAATCCCAGTGCTTTGGGAGGCCGAGGCAGGTGGATCATGAGGTCAGGAAATCAAGACCATACAGGCTAACACAGTGAAACCCCATCTCTACGAAAAATACAAAAAATTAGCTGGGCCAGGTGGTGGGTGCCTGTAATCCCAGCTACTCGAGATGCTGAGGTAGGAGAATTGCTTGAACCCGGGAGGTGGAGTTTGCCGTGAGCCGAGATGGTGCCATTGCACTCCAGCCTGGGCAACAGAGGAGACTCCATCTCAAAAAAAAAAAAAAAGAAAGAAAAGAAAAGAAATTACTCATGTGGCTCTACAAATTTTCATTTCCATAAGCAATGTATGAGAGCCTTTATTGCTTCATGTTATGGGTTGTATTGTGTTTCCTAAAAAATCATATGTTGAAACCCAACCCCAAGAATGTGACTATTTTTGGAAATACAGTTGTTACAGATGCAATTAGCTAAGATGAAATTATTAGGACAGGCCCAAATTCAGTTTGACTGAGGTCCATATAAAAAGGGGAAGTTTGATACTTAAATGTACATGTAGAGAAAATACAGCTTGAAGTAAGTGAGAGGCACTAAGCCAATTATTCTCTGACTCAGAGAGATATCTCACTCAGTAAATGAGAGAACCAACACTGCCGACATCTTAATCTCAGACTTCTAGTCTCCAAAATTATGAGATGATAAATTTCTGTTGTTTAAGCTACTCAGTTTGTGGTATTCTGTTACGACAGCTCTAGCAAATGAACAGAGCCCAGATTCTCATCAACACTTGGTATGTTCTCATGAACACTTTTCAAAATATTAGTCATTCCAGTATGTACATAGTGATACCTCCTTGTAGTTTTCATTTGTGTTGCCCTAATGACCAATGATGTTGAGAATCTTATGCTTGTTGACTTTTTGTTTATCTTGTTTTGCCCATTTTTAATCAGGTTGTTCATCTTATGTTTGAGTTTTCAGAGTTTTTATTTCATTCTGGATACAAGCTTTTTTATTACATATAGTTTGCAATATTTTCTTCCAATCTGTGACTTGTCCTTTCATTTCCAAAAGAGTGTCTTTGGAGAGCATATATTTTTAATTTTGATTAAGTCAAATATACCTTTTGTCTTTTATGTTTTGTAGTCTTTGTGTCTTATCTAAGAAATTTTTGCCTAACATAAGATCATAAAAATTTCTTACCTTTTCTTCTAGAAGTTTTATAGTTTAGCTCTTATATTTAGATCTAGCATCCATTTTGTATTTTTTGTGTGTGTATTACTATCTTCGGTAAGGGTTAAGGTTTTTTTCCCATAGATATGTCCAATTATTCCAGTAGGAATATTCCAATATTCCAGTATTTCTTATGCTTTTCTACATCAGAGTTAAGAATTTGTTTTCTCTAAAGGGCCAAATGGTAACTACTTTAGACTTTACAGGCCACTGGTTTCTGTTACAACTACTGAGGCCTACAATTATAGCATAAAAGCAGCCATAAACAGTACATAAGTGAGTGTTCTACGTATATGATCATGTTATCTGTGAATAGAGGGTTGTATTAATCCTGTGTATGCCTTTTTCTCCTCTGTCTTACTGCGCTGGTTAGGACTTTCTGTATTATGTTAAAAAGAAATATTGAGAGAGGAAATCCTTCTATACATAATCCAATTACAGTTTTAGAGATGTTTTTCATCATCTTGTTTTTTCCTCTATACACTTTGATTTGGATAATTTGTATGTTTCTGTATTCAAAACACTGATTCATTTTTTGCCTTCTCTAATCTGCTATTCAGCTCATTTTTTAATTTTATCATTGTATTTTCCAGATCAAATATTTTTGTCCTTTCGTATAGTTTTAATTTCTCTATTGAGATTACTAATTTGTTTATCTATTATTAGCATTTTTAAATTATTGGAACATATTTCCTTTTAATTGTAGAACATAGTTTTTTAGCTGCTTTCAATTCCTTATTTTGTAAATCTGACATTTAAACTCATGTGGGTCACACTTTCTTGTCTTGGAATGTCTAATAGTTTTAGGTTGAAAAATGGACATTGTAACAATTCTGGATTGTTAGTTTTCAGGATTGTTGGTGTTTTATTTTAGAAGAAAATTAACTTGGTAGGGGTGTGTGTGTGTGTAGTAATAATTTTAAAGGCACAGAAAATTCTCATGTTCTCTCAGCCTTCCAATTTTCAATGAAGTATCAAGTAAGCACATGTAATTTAATCAGGGATGTGAGTTTTTATCTTAGTTTTTCTATTATTCTCTCTTGCAAGTTACCACCTTTAGACTTTTATAAGCAACAAAGCCACAAGCTTCTCATTTTTCCTTATGAAAGAGGAGAGAAAAAGCAAATGGATTCCTATCAATGAAGATGCATATTAAAAAAATATTTTCCAGAGATTCTACTCATTTATTTCAGTTATATCTCCTGGGCAACCCTATTTGCAAGGGATATTGGGAAATGTAAATTCTCTGCTTCCCTGGGTAAAATTTAGTTTCTGTTAGGAAGAAAGAAGAAAGAATAAATACTGTGATAGTCTGTGCCATGAGAGATGGTTGTCATAAAGGTCAAAGCTGTACTCTTATACATTCAAGCATAACTTGAATTTTCACACCATTTTCACAAGACTGGCAGTTCATCTAGCAGTCTTATACTTTTTGTTTCTGGCTCCCTTAATATCTTCCTTATTTAATTCTAGCTGTTGCGAAATAAATTTTCTGTGGTCTTGCCCCAAGAAGGTCAAAGCCTTTTCACTTTCTTTTTATTTATTTATTTATTTATTTTTTTGAGATGGAGTCTTGCTCTGTTGCCCAGGCTGGAGTGCAATGGTGTGATCTCAGCTGATTGCAGTCTCCACCTCCTGGGTTCAAGTGAGTCTCCTGCCTCAGCCTCTTGAGTAGCTGGGATTACAGGCACATGCCACCATGCCGGCTAATTTTGTATTCTAATAGAAACGAGGTTTCACCATGTTGGTCAGGCTAGTCTCAAACTCCTGGCCTCGTGATCTGCCTACCTCAGCCTCCCAAAGTGCTGAGATTACAGGCGTGAGCCACTGCTTCCAGCCTGCCTTTTCAGTTTCTAGTGTGTTATTGGTCAGCAGGCTTCTGTCTTGTCTCACAGTGTCTTCCAAAGAGTTGTTTTCCAGAAGGATGTGTCATTCATCTGGGACAAGTAGCAGGATCAAGACATAATACATGAGTTTGGGTGGTGTCTTTGGAGTTAGCAGGAATGTTAACAGGAAAAGAATCAAGGTAGTTGGAATTTCTCTTAGGTATAAAGTTTACATAGAGATCTCTTCCAACATTGTTTTAGTTAGCTCTTTGAGTTCCACTTAAAATGTCATCTCTGTAAAGTGAACTTAAACTTCCAGGCAGAGTTAATAGGTCTTTGCTCAAACCTGTATTACTGCTCTTTTCATATTTCCTTGTAATGATCTGTTTATATATTTTTGTGCTCACTGGATTTTGTCCTTAGCTAACTGGCATCTTTATTGGCAAGTACAGTGCCTAGCTCATAATAAATAAATAAAGCTTCATTGAATGAAAAAAGGAGAAGATCTGGGCTGCAAAATCATTTCATCTGGCAACTCTTCCCTTTACTTCCTCCCTCCCTTCTTCCTTCCTTTTCTTTTTACCTTCCCTTTGTCCTTTCTTCCTTAGCATTCTAAAATTAATACTCTCATAATAAAGTAAAACAGTACTTTTAGCTTATTTTTGGTTTTCTTGTTTTAAGATCTGCTGTTTAGATATCATTTATTTTTGCCAAATCATTGCTAAAGTGATATTTTATATGGGAAAAATAGATAAACCCTCCTGTTTACATGAATAAGCACATACACACAGCTGTTCTTGGAGTGTGCTAAGTAATTTATTTATTGGTTAGACACAGCTTTCATTTTCGTGGTGCTAGGATAATTTCAGGTGTTCCTTAGATACAGATTCCAATCATTCTTTCATAGAAGTATAGCAATCTGTTAACGAAAAAAATAACAGTTAAAATTTACTGTTGTTTTAGGAACTTTAAATATATTTCCTAACCAATTATGTTGTGGAATCTAAACCTGTTAACAATCCTGGTTTTCAGTGGACTCAGCATCGATATTACTGAGTGAATGAAATAGTTTCAAAATGTTCTTTGCTAAATGTGTTCCCAGAAGAAATTCACATCTGTAATCTATCTGCTGAGTTTCAGTATTTCAGCTACTGAAACGGATTGCTTGTAGCTGAAGGACTACCTTCTAAATTTTTAGATATAGAACATTTTTGTATTGGCTAGAATTCAGACTCTAAGTCTAATTCTTAGGCTGCAGGCAAATAATGCCTTAATTTCTTCTGCCTCGCTTCTCAAACTATTTAAATAAGACTGTGCACATGTGGAGGGTGAAGGGGAGAAAGAATGAGATTAGAACAAAGTAAGCTTTTTCTCAACACGTCTTACTGAGATTTTAAAGTTAAAAAGTATGGCTTATAGAGAGATATGGGCTTCTGGAATATAAAGTTAAATAGGATCTATGTTTTCTGGCAGTATTACCCAATAACCATGCAATTTTCCAATCTCCATTATCAAGACATTGCAGTATGAGAAAAGCAGAGAAAATAGGTCCTTGTAAACCTGTGACAAGTCAGGGTAAATAAAGCCTCAGTAATAAAGGAGAAAGGGAATAGGGACACTTGAATTCTAGTCTTTATATTAGTCTCAAACTGGAGACTTAATTCTTTAGAAACTTGAGATTCATAGTGTCAAGAAAGAAACAAGTGTAGTACTTATGATGTTAGGACATAGGTTTGCTATTAGAACATTGAAGTTATTTACATTTGACTTGCCTGTTTCCCATATTACTTTTGTCTTGAGGCATTGGCTTTTAATTGCGTTGGTAAAAATGCAAAATATAAAAACCTCAAATTATGTAAGATTGTTTAGAGGTGTATGTATTTTATGTGCATGGTTGGTTCTACATTCCCTGAGGGTAGCCAGTTGTATGTCTTGTGTGTTACTGGTGTCAGAGGCCAGTTTTTCATGTTGTCCAGCATGCAGTGGGTCACATCTTTACTTCAGTGTATTAGTATTTTTAATTTCTACTTTAAAAATTATTGCAAATATGGTGGCTTAAAACAACATCTGTTTATTATCTCAAAGTCTGTAGATCAGAAGTTGGCATGGTATGGCTGGGTTTTTCTGCTCAGTATCTCACAAGGCTGAAATCAAGGTGTTGGTCAGGCTGTATCCTCCTCTGAAGCCCTAATTCTCTTCCAAGCTCACACAGCTTTTGGCAGAATTCAGTCCCTTGCAACTCTAGTACAGAGGTTCTTGTTTTCTTGCTTGTTGTAGGACCCAGATCCCCACTTTCTTGCTAGCTGTTGGCCAGGGACCATTTTCAGAACCTAAGAGAACCTCAGGTCTAGCCACATGGCCCTCTCACAACCTTAAAATTTACCTCTTAAAAGTCCACAGAAGGATTTCTCATGTTTTAAATCTCTCTTTCTCCCTCTCTCTTTTCTTTTTTTTTTCTGGAAAGCCTAAGTCCATTTCCAAGGCTCACTAAATTAGGTCAGGCCCATATAGGATAATCTCTCTTTTGAAGAATTCAAAATGAACTAATTTTGGATTTAATTATATCTGCAAAATCCCTTCACATTTATCATATTAGTTCACTTAATTGAGGGGGTAAAATCTATCATATTCATAGTTAACTTCATACTTAAGTGGAGGAGATTAAACAGGGTACATACACCCAGGGTGGGAATCATAGTTATGACATTGAATTCTGCCTACTATATTTAGTGTGTCTTTTGTTTATTTATTTATTTGTTTTTGAGATAGATAGGGTCTTGCTTTGTCATCCAGGCTAAAGTGTAGTTGTGTAATCTTGGCTCACTGAGGCCTCGACTTCCTGGGCTCAGATGATCCTCCCACCTCAGCCTCCTGTGTAGCTGGGACTACAGGTGTGTGCCAGCACACC
Organism: Pan paniscus; assembly: GCF_029289425.2. Lineage (NCBI taxonomy): Eukaryota > Metazoa > Chordata > Mammalia > Primates > Hominidae > Pan > Pan paniscus. The sequence continues at coordinate 46,930,624 of NC_073264.2, forward strand.
AAGCTAATTTTGTTTATATTTTGTAGAGGGTCTCCCTATGCTGCCCAGGCTGGTCTTGAACTCCTGGACTCAAGCGATTCTCCCATCTCAGCCTCCCAAATGCTGGGATTACAGACATGAGCCACTGCACCTGGCGCTTGGTGTGTTCTTGGAGACTAAAAACTCATTTTCGGCTGGGCACGGTGGCTCACACTTCTAATCCCAGCACTTTGGGAGGCTGAGGAGGGTGGATCATCTGAGGTCAGGAGTTCGAGACCAGCCTGACCAACATGGCAAAACCCTGTTTCTACTAAAAATACAAAAATTAACCAGACGTGGTGGCGTGTGCCTGTGTAATCCCAGCTACTTGAGAGGCCGAGGCAGGAGAATCGCTTGAACCTGGGAGATGGAGGTTGCAGCGAGCCGAGATTGTGCCATTGCACTCCAGCCTGGGCAACAAGAGCAAAATTCCATGTCAAATACAAGCAAACAAACAACCCTCATTTTCGTATTAAATTAATCAGAGATTACAAGGATCCAAATTTGCTGAGGAAAAAAAACTGTTTTCTTTGAACATTTTTCTCATCTATTAATTTCATCTTGTTGCATAAAATTTTGTACACATCTCAAAATTATAATTTTGGAACAAGTGGGTTATAAATATTAAAAAAACTAACCTAGATATTTGAGTGTTCTCATTTTAAAATTATCTGGATCACATATCCTCTGATTTATTACACTAGCTAATACAGTATCTTTTTGTTGTTGAACATTTCATGATAGTGTGACTCAGTGATCATTTCTATAATATAAACAGGGAACATTTTAAAGATTTTATTACTGTGATGATTAATTTTATGTGTCACCTTGACTGGGTTAGGGGATAACCAGAGAGCTGTTTAAACATAATTTCTGGGTATCTCTACAAAAGTGTTTCTGTAAGAGACTAGCATTTGAATCAGTAGACTGAGTAAAGAAGATACACCTTCAGCAATGTGGAGGAGCATCATCAAAATCCATTAGTTTTCTTTGTTCTCTAGCTTGTAGATGGCGTATTATGGGACTCTTTGGATTCCATTATCATGTGAGCCAAGTCCTGCAATAAATCTCCTCTTGCAAATTTCTATATATCCTATTGGTATTGTTTCTCTGAAGAACACTAATACAATCACTATACTGCACAGTGGTCTGTTTTGAAATAAACATACTCAGCAAATTAACAACTTTTTGCTTTTTTGATTTTCTAATTACACAATTAATGGTAGAAAATTTAGAAAATGTATGTTACCTTGGCACCTCAGATTTTATCAGTCACAAAACAGATTAGTCCCATTATCTTTAACATCACAATACTGGAGACAATGCCCGTTGTGTCATTTCTGATGCTCTGTATAGTATGGGAGGGTAAGAGTCGTGTTGTTAGATACTACTGGCTTTAAGGCTGACCTCAGCCATTTTGTGTGTGTGTGTGTGTGTGTGTGTGTGTGTGTGTGTGTATAAGCTTGAGCAAGTTATAAAACTTCCCTAAACTTCTTTTCATTTTAATTTTTTTTATTTAAAAATATTTTTGGGCTGGGTGCGGTGGCTCATGCCTATAATCCCAGCACTTTTGGAGGCCAAGGCAGGCAGATCACCTGAGATCAGGAATTCAAGACCAGCTTGGCCAACATGGTGTAACCCCGTCTCTACTAAAAGTACAAAAATTAGCTGGGTGTGGTGGCAGGTGCCTGTAATCCCAACTACTCAGGAGGCTGAGGCAGGAGAATTGCTTGAACCCGGCAGGCGGAGGTTGCAGTGAGCTAAGATTGCGCCACTGCACTCTGGCCTGGGTGACAAAGCAAGACTCCTTCTCAATTATATATATATATATATACGTATATATATACAAGTGTGTATATATACACACATATATATACACGTGTGTATATATACACATATATATACACGTGTGTATATATATACATATATATATACACGTGTGTATATATATACATATATATATACACAAATGTGTATATATATACACACACATATATATATAGAGAGAGAGAGAGAGAGAATGAGAGAGAGCGAGAGAGGCAGGGTCTTGCTCTGTTGCCCAGACAGGACTCTAACTCCTGGGCCCAGGCAATCCTCCTGCCTCACTGTACACCACTGCACTCAATTAACTTTCCTAAACTTTTTTTTTCTTTGTTTTTGTTTTAGTGACAGCAATCATCACTATAATTGTAGGGTTACTGTGTGCATTAGATGTGATAGAGCATGTGAAATGCTTGGTATAGTATGTGGCACCTAGGACACAATAAGTGTTAGCTCTCAATACCATCATTGTTATCTGTGAATTTATTAGAGCAATGGACTTTTCTTAATGTCAAGCTTATTTTGTTTGTGTTGAAGTCTAATAATTGCAGTGGGATGAAACGCATATTGAACACGCACAGCACTGGCAGGGTAATAGTTGGCGTGTGTTAGTCTTAGGGGGCAAGAGTGGGGATGATTCTGTTGTTTTTTGTTTTTGTTTTTGTTTTTGTTTTGAGACGGAGTCTTGCTCTGTCGCCCAGGCTGGAGTACAGTGGTGAGATCTCGGCTTACTGCAAGCTCCGCCTCCTGGGTTCACGCCATTCTCCTGCCTCAGCCTCAGGCGTAACTGGGACTACAGGCGCCCGCCACCACGCCCGGCTAATTTTTTCTATTTTTTAGTAGAGACAGGGTTTCACCGTGTTGGCCACGATGGTCTTGATCTCCTGACCTCTTGATCCGCCCGCCTAGGCCTCCCAAAGTGCTGGGATTACAGGCGTGAGCCACCGCGCCCGGCCAAGTGGGGATGATTCTGACAGGGAACTTTCTTCAAAATGTGGAGAGAGTATCAGATGGCCATCAGACCCACTAGGAAATCTGGAAGAAGATTTACTGCATTTCCTAATACTAGTCTTGCCACCTCCAATTTGTTCTCTCCATTGGTGTCAGAATGGTCTTTTCAATAAGCAGATCTGTGTTCCTCTCTTCCTACAGATCTTTCCGTGATATTCCACTGCTCAAGTGGTGAAATCCAAATTCTATCATATAGCAGACAATGTTGGTCTTTCATGAACTTTCCTTGTCTGTCCATCCGTTCCTATCAGCTACCCCTTCTTCTCCCCTAATGTGTGCTCTACTTCACCTTTTCCTTGCATATGGTTTCTCAAATTATAAACTACTTGTAGTTTTCCAAACACACCACAGATTCTTATGCCACGTGTTTTGCAGGAGTGATTTCCTCTGCCAAGAATGCCCTTCCTTTTCTTTTATTTGCTGAATTCTTACAAGTCTCAGTTCAAAGCTGCTGCTTCTCTTAACCCTCACTGACTCCAAATGCAGATGTAGACACTTTGTCCCACTATATTATGCATAGCCCTCCATCATGGTAATTTTATGATGATGCATTTCTGTCCTTCCCACTAGTTTATAAGCTGGGACCAAGCACTAGCAAATCTATCACACCCTTGGCCCAATACTTGCTCATATATTTCAGCCTTACAGTTTCACAATAATCTCATTAACTAGGTAGATGGGAACTGTCATACCATTTTATAATTGGAGAACTAGAGACCCACAGATATAAAAGGCTTTTCTAAAGTCACATAACTAGGAACTGGCAAGTCTAGGATTCAGATACAGGATTTCTGGATCCAAGTTTATTCCATTACTGAAATATTAAATTATAGTAACCCCATAGATATTTATAGAGTAACAACCATGTTAAAATCTCAGCATGGTGTTCTACAGGTGATAAAGATTTTTAAAAGAATATCCTTTAAAGGTGGTCCTGATCTCTTGATTAATACTAGGAGAATGTTCTTTTCACTTGCTAGTAATTGATATATAGTAGGCATCAAATGTAGTTATCAAAACAATGGGTGGATGGATGAATGCTTGGTGATTATGAAGGTAATGCTTTCATATGGCCTTGTAAATAAAAATGGATCAGGTGGTGACTCCTTTCTTAGACTATTTGTGGGTTTAAGGGATATTTATTTATTATGGATTTCAATTTTATATATGTCAAGAAAAATGAGTGGATGAGCTATAATAGTATACAAATAAATTGGTATAATTCAAATTAAAAACAAAAGACAGCATAAAGGGAATTAAAATTAACAGACACTTGCAATAAAGTAATTGGAGTTACATTTATAAGAAAGTTTGATAGCTAAGTGAAAGGGGATGTGTGTTTAAAGTGTATAGTTTTTTGAAAGAAGAAGGCATATAAATTCATTTGTTGAGATAGGCTCCCTAGGACCATAAGGTTTAGTTGATTAATGAGTTTGACTAGATATTATCTCTTCAGTTCCAAGAAGTTGTCCTCAAAGGAAGAGCTTACAGAGAAAATAACATCCTAATCCAGATATTCCCTACCATGTTTGAACCCATGGGAAACCAGTGTCAAATTGCCATTTTCAAGTAATCCAGAATTATAGCCTGCTGCTCCAAGTTTTGTGAGACCCGAGTTCATTCTATTTTGAGGACTATCTTTTATTTTTTTTTAATTATACTTTAAGTTTTAGGGTACATGTACACAATGTGCAGGTCTGTTACGTAGGGATACATGCGCCATGTTGGTGTGCTGCACCCACTAACTCATCATTTAGCATTAGGTATATCTCCTAATGCTATCCCTCCCCCACCCCCCACCCCACAACAGGCTCCGGTGTGTGATGTTCCCCTTCCTATGTCCATGTGTTCTCATTGTTCAATTCCCACCTATGAGTGAGAACATGCAGTGTTTGGTTTTTTGTCCTTGCGATAGTTTGCTGAGAATGATGGTTTCCACCTTCATCCATGTTCCTACAAAGGACATGAACTCATCCTTTTTTATGGCTGCATAGTATTCCATGGTGTATATGTGCCACATTTTCTTAATCTAGTCTATCATTGTTGGTCATTTGGGTTGGTTCCAAGTCTTTGCTATTGTGAATAGTGCCGCAATAAACATACATGTGCATGTGTCTTTATAGCAGCATGATTTATAATCCTTTGGGTATATACCCAGTAATGGGATGGCTGGGTCAAATGGTATTTCCAGTTCTAGATCCCTGAGGAATCGCCACACTGACTTCCACAATGGTTGAACTAGTTTACAGTCCCACCAACAGTGTAAAAGTGTTCCTATTTCTCCACATCCTCTCCAGCACCTGTTGTTTCCTGACTTTTAGTGATCGCCATTCTAACTGGTGTGAGATGGTACCTCATTGTGGTTTTGATTTGCATTTCTCTGATGGCCAGTGATGATGAGCATTTTTTCATGTGTCTTTTGGCTGCATAAATGTCTTCTTTTGAGAAGTGTCTGTTCATATCCTTTGCCCACTTTTTGATGGGGTTGTTTGTTTTTTTCTTGTAAATTTGTTTGGGTTCATTGTAGATTCTGGATATTAGCCCTTTGTCAGATGAGTAGATTGCAAAAATTTTCTTCCATTCCCTAGGTAGCCTGTTCACTCTGATGGTAGTTTCTTTTGCTGTGCAGAAGCTCTTTAGTTTAATTAGATCCCATTTGTCAATTTTGGCTTTTGTTTCCATTGCTTTTGGTATTTTAGACATGAAGTCCTTGCCCATGTCTATGTCCTGAATGGTATTGCCTAGGTTTCCTTCTAGGGTTTTTATGGTTTTGGGTCTAACATTTAAGTCTTTAATCCATGTTGAATTAATTTTTGTATAAGGTGTAAGGAAGGGATCCAGTTTCAGCTTTCTATATATAACCAGTTTCCCCAGCAGCATTTATTAAATAGGGAATCCTTTCCCTATTTCTTGTTTTTGTCAGATTTGTCAAAGATCAGATAGTTGTAGATATGCGGCGTTATTTCTGAGGGCTCTGTTCTGTTCCATTGGTCTATATCTCTGTTTTGGTACCAGTACTGTGCTGTTTTGGTTACTGTAGCCTTGTAGTATAGTTTGAAGTCAGGTAGTGTGATGCCTCCAGCTTTGTTCTTTTGGCTTAGGGTTGACTTGGCAATGTGGGCTCTTTTTCGGTTCCATATGAACTTTAAAGTAGTTTTTTCCAATTCTGTGAAGAAAGTCATTGGTAGCTTGATGGGGATGGCATTGAATCTATAAATTACCTTGGGCAGTGTTTTGAGGACTATCTTTAAGGAAAAATCATTTAAAATTATGATTATAAAATTAAGTATGAATGTATGTATTTCTTTAGAATAAAAAAATCAAAACTGCAGATTTATGAAAACTGACAAGTATCACAAACCTTTTTTTCAGTTTTATTTTTGTTTCCACAGGATATTTCCCTTTTTTTTTTTTTTTAGAGAAAAATGGATGGCTCTTAGACAAAACATTGAGTGTTAAGCAGAGAATGTAACCCAGGAATAAGGCTAATCACTATTGTTGAGGCTTGGGGGAAGAATACGGTACTCATTTCACGTAGGAAATCAGTTTCTGAAGAAATCAGTTATGAAATCAGCTACTGATTGGCTGGTGCTATCTGACCAAATTAGTTAAGCCCTGTGTAAGTGTTGAGCTGCCTGTTTTTGGATTTTCAAGGAAGTACTTTTGTTTGTTTGTTTTTGTTGTGTATGTGAAATACTCATTCCTAGACTACAATGCTATGTTGTGTTTATTGCCCAAGTAAGGTGCTTATTTCAGGATCATGGCATCTCCAGTAGTTTTAAATGTACAGCTGTCATCAGTCTGGGTGGTCATGTCAGGATTTACCATGCCTTCTTTTCATTATTCTGTTTATCCAGAGGAGAAGGACTGAGGTGTTCTATCTCTTTCTGGCACAAATCATCACTTCACATATCCCTTCTAGACAGCAGCTGTATGATAGCATGTAAGTACCTGCTAATGTCTCAAATCAAAGCAAAAATAATTCTTAGTGAAAACACAAAACTCTGTTATTATAGTTGGGAAAATTCCATGTAAACAAGGCTCCTATTTGACCCAGCCAAAACTAAGTGAATAAATACCCAAACTCAAATTGTCGTTTGAGAGCCAATCAGCTTTTCTTTTTTTTTAGGATACTTTTTTCTACTTGTTCTGAAGTGTGAACCGGAAAGAGCAGAAAGTATTAGCCAGAGAAAAGACATCCCTCTGTGAGGCTAGTAAATTCTTTAAAGTTGTATGATCTCCATTACCATGATAACAAATGACTCAAGGCTCTTTGGCTAGGCCCATATGGCATTTACTATCTCCTCTGTAATTTCAGCCATAAAACTGTGAAATTGCTCTAACTTCTAGGTAGCTTTCAACATTTCTGTTATTCCTTCTACTACTTACAAAGACTTCCTACTTTTTGCTGCTTGTATCACAATTTAATTTTTTTTTTTTTTCAATTCTAAGCCTTACAGTTGAAGGGAAATTGCATAGCTTTTTAGCTGTAATTCAGGAGGTAAGTGTGTCCAGGGCTGATCTTACAAATTAATCCTGATTTGATGTTGTTTACAGATAGCTTTTTCTTGAAAATGACAAAGATATTTCCTGTGCAAGATATGTTAATATGTAATTATCATGGAATATGTAGCCATCAAATCAGGTATTGCTCTATTTTCCCAAGTAAGTAAACTAATACCTTTGAATTGATCCTACATTCTGGCACACACACACACACACACAAAAGTAAACATTTAACATATAGTAGATATGTTTTAGTTCATGATTTTGCGGTGCTATGAAAGCAAAAGGAATTTGAGACATATTCAGGTAAACTGATTAAAAAATGATAAATTGATCAATTACATATTAAAAGCTATTAAGTCCCCAAGAAATATCAGCTATTAAAATATAAGCTAATACTTCAGAGATCACCACAGAAGCTAAAAGCAATGCCTTTGCTAGTTTATTTGGTAAACAAGCAGCTCTTGCTATCCAAACCATGGAGGTGCTATTAACTTTACATCTATCTTATTAAGCATTCAGAAAGATAATTGACTCAATTTAGGTAATTATAATTGCTTACAACTTAGCTATTCTATTTAAACTTTGCAACCAAAGCATAAGTAGTAGTATTATTTTCTCTCATTTTACAGATGAGAAATCCGAGGCTCAAATGTAACGAGTTTCTTCAGGGGAGCCAGGGTACAAACCCAGGTCCTTTTGACGTTTAAGTCAATATGCTCAACCACTACTACAGTATATTGCATAAGGTTTTCTCTACTCTTTAGAGCAGCCATTCTTTTTCTGTTTAATATTTTTTTTACTGTCTCATGCAATTTCCCTTCAAAATTGCCTTGCCTTTTTTTTTTTAATCTTTCTGGAACAAATCTTTTCTGAAAATGTGTGATGTATTTCCCACTCCCTCCTCTCCTTGCCATTTTCCCCAATTTTAAAAAATTGAGCTAAATTGTATGTAACATAAAGTATATCATCTTAACCATTTTAAAATATACAGTTAAGTCGCATTAAATACATTTCTAGTGTTGTGCAACCATCAGTGCTATTCATCTCTATAACTCTTTTCATCTTGTAAAACTGATACTCTATCTATTAAACAGCAACTTCCTTTTCTTCCCTCTCCCCAGCCCCTGGCAATCAGCATTCTACTTTCTGTCTTTATGATTTTGGCTGCTCTAACTTCCTTGTATAAATGAAATCATACAATATTTGTCTTTTAATGACTGGTTTATTTCACTTAGCATAATGTCCTCAAGTTTTATTCATGTTGTAGCATATGTCAGAATTTTCTTTCTTAAGGAAATATTATCATTGTATGTATATACTATGAGTAATAATTCTGAATTATATTGAATACTAATAATTATAAATAATATTTTTGAATAATATTTACTTGTATGTATATACCACATTTTGCTTATTCATTTATATGTCAATGGACATGGGTTGCTTCCATATTTTTGTTATTGTGAATAATACCACTGTGAGCATGGCAGTACAAGTATCTCTTGAAGACCCTCCTTTGAATTTTTTTAGATATTTACCTAGAAGTGAAATTGCTGGATCAAATGTTAACTGTGTTTTTAATTTTTTGAAGAACTCTCATACTGTTTTCTATAGTGCTATACTATTAATATTTTACATTCTTAGCAATAGTGCACAAGAGTTCCAATTTCTTCATATCTTTACCAACACTGGTTATTTTGTTGTTGTTTTCTTTTTTGGTGGTAGCTATCTTCATGGGTTGGAAGTGGTAGCTCATAGCTTTGATTTGCATTTTCCTATTAGTGATATTGACCATCTTTCCATGTGCTTTTTGGACATTTGTGTATTTTCTTTAGAGAAATGTCTATTCCAAGTTTTTTGCCTGTTGTTTAATATGGTTGTTTTTTGTTGTTGAGATTTAGGAGTTCTCCATACATTCTAGAGAGTCATCATGTATCAACCATATAATTTGCAAATATTTTCTTTTATTCTGTGGGTGGCCTTTTTACTCTGTTTTGGTGGTGTGTTCTGATAGGCAAAATTTTTAATTTTCACGAAGTTCAGCTTGTCCATTTTTTCTTTAGTTGCCTGTACGTTTGGTGTCATATCCAAGATCCAAGAAATTATTGCTAAATCCCATGTCATGAATCTTTTACCCTTTGTTTTTTCCTATGAGTTTTACAGTTTTAGGTCTTACATGTAGGTCTTTGATCCATATTGAGTTAATATCTGTATATGGTGTTAGGTAAGGGTCTGACTTCATTTTATTTTTTGTATGTGAATATTCAATTTTCCCAGCACCATCTCTCTTTGTTTCTCTCTTTCTCCCTCTCTCTCACTTTCTCTCTCTCTCTTTTTCTTTTTTTTTTTTTTGACGGAGTCTCGCTCTGTCACCAGGCTGGAGTGCAGTGGTGCAATCTCGGCCCACCACAACCTCTGCTTCCTGGGTTCAAGCGATTTTCCTGCCTCAGCCTCCTGAGGAACTGGTACTACAGGCATGCACCACCGCACCCCGCTCATTTTTGTATTTTTAGTAGAGACAGGGTTTCACCATGTTGGCCAGGATGATCTCCATCTCCTGACCTTGTGATCCACCTGCCTCGGCCCCTCAAAGTCCTGGGATTACAGGCATGAGCCACCGCTCCCAGCTGGTTGTTCAATTTCTGTGTAGTTGTGTGGTTTGAATGAATTTCTTAATGTTGAGTTCTAATTTGATTGCACTGTGGTCTGAGAAACTGTTATGATTTCAATTATTTTGCATTTGCTGAGGAGTGTTTTACTTTCAATTATGTGATCTATTTTAGAGTAAGTGCCATGTGGCAATGAGAAGAATATATATTCTGTTGTTTGGGGTGGAGAGTTCTGTAGATATGTGTCAGATCCATTTGATTCAGTGCTGAGTTCAGTTCCTGAATATCTTTATTAATTTTCTGCCTCAATGATCTGTCTAATATTGTCACTGGGGTGTTAAAATTTCCTGCTATTATTGTGTGGGAGTCTAAGTCTCTTTGAAGGTCTCTAAAAATTTGCTTTATGAATCTGGGTGCTACTGTGTTGGATACACATATATTTAGGATCCTTAGATCTTCTTGTTGAATTGAACCCTTTACCATTATGTAATGGTCTTTTTTGTCTTTTATGATCTTTGTTGGTTTAAAGTCTGTTTTGTCAGAAGCTAGGATTGCAACCCTTTCTTTTTTTCTGTTTTCCATTTGCTCGGTAGATTGTCCTCCATTTTTTAAAAATTTTTTATTTTGAGCCTATGTGTGTCACTGCATGTGAGATGAGTCTCTTGAAGACAGTTTACCAATGGGTCTTGGTACTTGATCCAGCTTGCCACTCTCTGTCTTTTAATTGGGACACTTAGCTCATTTACATTTAAAGCTAGTATTGATATGTGTGGTTTTGATCCTGTCGTTGTGATTCTAGCTGGTGATTTTGCTTGTTTTTATGGTTGCTTCATAGTGTCGTTGGTCTGTATACTTCAGTGTTTTTTTGTAGTGGCTGGTAATGGTCTTTCCTTTCCATATTTAGTGCCTCCTTTAGGAGCTTTTGTAAGGCAGTTCTGGTGGTAACAAGTTTCCTCAGCATTTGCTTGTCTGAAAAGGATCTTATTTCTCCTTCGCTTATGAGGCTTAGTTTGGCCAGATATAAAATTCTGGTTTGGAATTCCTTTTTTTTTTTTAGTAGGTTGAATATTGGCCCTGAATCTCTTCTGGTTTGTACAGTTTCAGCTGAGAGGTCTGCTGTTAATCTGATGGCTTTCTTTTGTAGGTGACCTGGACTTTCTCTCTAGTTGCCTTTAACATTTTTTCTTTCATTTTGATCTTTGAGAATCTGATGATTATGCATCTTTGGGATGATCTTCTCTTGGAGTATTTCACTGGGGTTCTCTGCATTTTCTGAATTTGAATGTGGGCCTCTCTAGAGAGGTTGAGAAAGTTATCATGGATGGCATTTTGAAACGTTTTCCAAATTGGTTAAAGTTTTTGAGACTTGTTTTGTGGCCTAACATATGGTCTATTCTGAAAAATGTTCTATATTTGATGAAAAGAATGTATATTCTGCACCAATTGAGTTAAATGTTCTGTAAATGTCAGTTAGGGTTATTTGGTCTAGTGTGTAGCCAAACTCAGATGTTTCTTTTCCTATTTCAGTTTGGATGATCTGTTCATTACTGAGAGTGAGGTGTTGAAGTCCCATACTATTATTATATTGCAGTCAGTTTCTCTCTTCAGACCTATTAATGTTTGCTTAATAAACTTAGTTGTTTTGTGTTGGCTGCGTATATATTTATAATTGCCATATACTCTTGCTGTATTGAACTTGCTATCAGCATACCGTGATCTTCCTTGCCTATTTAAAAGTATTCTAGTTTTGTAGTCTATTTTACCTCCTATGTTCTTGTTTTCTGGTGGGTTTTTTTTGTTTTGTTTTGTTTTGTTTTGTTTTTTCCGGAGGTTTGCTCTTGTTGCCCAGGCTGGAGTGCAATGGCATGATCTTGATCTTGGCTCACTGCAATCTCCGTCTCCTGGGTTCAAGTGATTCTTCTGCCTCAGCCTCCTGAGTAGCTGGGATTACAGGCATGTGCCAACACAACCTGGCTAATTTTGTATTTTTAGTAGAGACTGGGTTTCTCCATGTTGGTCAGGCTGGTCTCAAACTCTTGACCTCAGGTGATCTGCCCTCCTTGGCTTCTGAAAGTGCTGGGATTACAGGCGTGAGCCACTGAACCCGGCCTCTGGTTGTATTTTTGGCTCCTCTCTTCCTTTCTTTTTTCTTATTGTCTTCTTTTGTAGTTAAGTGATTTTCTCTTGTAGTATGTTTTAATTCTTTGCTTTTTATTTCTAGTGTTATCTATTATACCTGTTATAGCATTTTGCTTTGTGATTACCATAATGCTTATGGAAAATATCTTATAGCTATAACAGGTTATTTAAAGTAATGATAACTTATCTTTGATCACAAATAAAAGAATAGAATAAAACAAAGGAAAAACTAAAAAAACTTTATATTTTAACTTCATCACCCCACATTTTGACTTTTTGTTTTTTTAATTTACATCTTTTTATATTGCCTATCTCTTAATAGTGTGCAGCTATTATTGCTTTCAGTAGATTTGTCTTTTATTCTTCATGCTAGAAATATGAATGAATTACACACCACAATAGAGTATTAGAATATTCTCAGTTTGTCTGTGAACTCAGTTTTACCAGTGGGTTTTATACTTTCAAAATTTTTTTTTCATGTTAGTGTTTTTTCTTTTAGATTGAAGGACTCCCTTTAGCATTTTTTGTAAGACAGGTCTAGTGGTGATAAACTGTCTCAGCTTTTGTTTGCTTATTTATTTCTCATGTGTCAAGGTAGCTTTTGTACAGCATACTCGGCAGTTTTTTTTTTTTTTTTTTCTGTCAACACTTTGAATATGTCTTCTCACTCTCTCCTGGCCTGAAGGGTTTCCATTGAGAAGTTTGTTGCCAGACTAATTAGAGTTCTTTATATGATTATTTGCCTATTTTTATCTTGCTGCTTTTAGGACCCTCTCTTCGTTCTTGACTTTGATTGTTTAGTTATTATATACCTTCGGATCACCTTATTTGGGTTGTATCTGTTTGATGATCTCTGACCTTCCTGCACCTGGATATTTATATTTTTATCAAGTTTTGGAAAGTTTTCTGTTATTATTTCTTTGAATATTTTTTCTACTCCTTGCTCTTTTTCAACTCCCTTTTAAACACTGATAGTTCTTAGATTCACTCTTTTGAGGTAATGTTCTTATAAGATTCTTATATTGTGTAGGCATTCTTCATTCTTTTTTCTCCTATCACTGTGTATTTTCAAATAGTCTGTGTTTGAGCTCAATCATTCTTTTCTCTGCTAATCCATTCTGCTATTGAGAACCTCTAGTGCATTTTTTTTTTTTTTTTTACTTCAGAAAATGTATTTATCAGTTCCAGGATTTCTATTTTCTTTTGTAAAAATTTTGATCTTTTGTTAAATTTATCAGATAAAGTTTTGAATGCTTGACTGTGTTATCTTGGGGCTTTCTGAGTTTCCTTAAAACGTCTATTTTGAGCTCTTAATCAGAGAGCTCACACATTGCCATCTCTTTAGGGTCAGTCACTGGCTTCTTGCTTCGTGTGTATGGGGAAGTCATGGTTCTGTTGGTGTTGTTTGTCGTAGATGTATGGATGTGTGTTTGCGTTGGAGGATTAGTTATTTATTCCAATTTTCTCTGTCTTGTTTGGTTCCCTTGGATATGTTTACTTAGAAATTCTTTGGAACATAGCTGTTGAATTATTTCATGCTAGATCACTGCCTCTTTTTGGGCACAAGATAGCACATTAAACCAAGGTTTGCCTTGGCATTAGCAAATGTTCAGAGCACTGCTTGTCCCAGATGGGAGAGATCCCAGAGTGATCCCAGGTTATGTGGGAAGGCTGGCTAGGGGCTTGTGCCCAGGGGATTCATGGAACATACTTCCTACAGCATAGGGCTGCTAAACAGCCACTCTGATATGGCATCTCCTTTGTCTGAGAAAGAGAGCAGAATTTTAAGGGCTGTGGATGATATTCTCACTACTCTCATTTGTCTCTGGCTACCTTTGGGGGATTTTCTCTCTTCAGGCACATGTGATGCTTCTCCTAGGTTGAGGCAGAAACAATTATCCATCACCTTGGAGTTTCTTCACTTCTCTGTAGCCCTAGGAACTGGCTTATCCTCAGATTTGAGTTGAGGGTTATTGCCAGTGATAATCTTGGTGTGTAGATATTTGTTTTGTTTTTTGGGGGGTTGGTGTGAAGCCAGCTTGCGTTTAGTCTGCCATTTTGGTGATGCCACTCTCATCTATTTGTTAATTTGTACTTTAATTGTCTCTAATTTTTGTTGACTATATATATGCATTTTTGTTTTCTTTTTTTCTGGTTGCTTTTAGGTGACTTCTAGGAGATGAAGGGAGAAGTTCTATATTTACTCTGCCTTTTAAAATTAGATGGGTTCCGTGCCTGATATGAATGAACTGCCTCTGTTTGAAATCTCTGATGAATGGGAAGGCCAAGTGGTCATATTTTGCCACACATTTCTCCTGATCGTAACTGGTTAGATCTGGAAAGAACCACATTCCCAAGGGAAACGAATCAACTAGAACTTGCAGAGCCAATCAGATTTCCTTTCATCTACCCCAGAATTTAACTACGAATTTGTAATAAGTTTGTCACAGGCACTTGGGATAAAAGTCATAGAGAAATTCAACTGGGCTGGCCATACTGAGTTCTAACTTAGATAAGTAACTGAAAGAAAGAGAATATTAGGACTAGAGCAAAGTGGAAGAGCAGTGACAAAAAGAAGCAGAGATAATCTCTACTCCCTTTTTGTTTCAACTGAGAGAAGAGAAAGGAAAAAACCGGTCAGGCAGGCAGTTAGGGTGGGTCCTTGCTTGAATTCTTTCAAACAAAAGAACAGCCTGAAAACTCAAGCTGCAGGTACAGATAAGGGACTTGCACAGGGGAGCTTGCCTAGGACATGCCTACAGCTCTACAGATAAGAAAGGCTACACAGGTGACTTGCCAAGACATGCCCACAATGGAAAATTCCATCCCCTAACACAGGCGCAGTAAGGAGAAGAAAGCAATATGAAGTAACTCAAGCTAAGGGCCAGCATGTGCACTAGGAGGATGGGATGGAGCTACCAGAAATTTATAGCTTATGCAAATGAAATGCTCAGCCCCCATCAGTATCTTATAAAACCTTACGTAAAAATGGCAATTCTCTTCCAGGCCCTTTATATGCAGTGGAGAGCCTTCTTCTTTCACTTAGTAAACTTTCACTCCAACCCCACCCTTGTTTCCACACTCCTTAATTCTCTAGGTCATGAGACAAAGAACTCTGGGTGATACCTCACAATGAGACTGCTACATTGTGGTGCATTGGTAAGACTGTAACATTTTGGTGTATTGTCTGAGAAAGGAAACATTAGAAGGGTGAGTAGGAGTGGGTCTCCAACTCTTTACTTTCATTTCCAAGGCTTCTCACCCTCAGATTTTTAAATTAAACAAAACAGTGGGTCCCTATCAGCCAATTAAAGATGAATAGCATGGCTGCCAGCCTTACAAGACTCAGGGGACAGGCTTGCTGGAGAGGACTTTGTCAATTCCCCATCGCTGTCATGTGGTGGGAATGTTGGCTCTGTTTCATTCCTGTTTCCTTTCATGAAGGACCTAGCCATCATGTGAGGTTGGAAGGAGGTCCTAGGGCAACTGAGGGCATCTGGCTAAGGCTATACCTTGGTGTTACCTGCAGTTCCCTGAACTAACTCCAGCCCCTGACAGCCCCTCAGGGTGTTGCCATGAGGACTTTCAGACCTTTTAATTGCATTTACTTCCTTCTTTTCATGGCGACTATGTCTCCTATCCCTTATGTATATGCAATGTTGTAGGTATTTTCATAGCCTGGGGAGATACTCCTGTTAAGAAAAGTCAGCAAGTGCCTTAGTCACTAGGAATGTAACTCAGAGAACTGTTGCTTCTGCGATTTTCTAGAGATGGGGTAACTTCAGGATTTCAGCTTTAACTTTCATCTAACAAGGGCCTTTTTGTTTCTCAATAATAGACATTCATGGCACTGTATAGGGGAATATTTCACCCAGAGAAAATACCCTTCTTTCCCTTTTTTTTAATAGTCTATGTAAGAGCTCAGCATTGTTCAGTGAATCTTAGCAATCCCTCTATGAGACAAATTAATTTTCCTCTGCTGGGCAGCATATTATGGGGACAACCTATTAAGGCTCAAATCTCTCTTTCTAACCTTTGCCTGGAAAAAGAATTTGAAGTCAGAGTTTTTACCTAACATTTCAAACCCTACAGTGCCACCTAGTACGATGGGAGTTTTCTCTGTGGGGATCCTTTTTGGCCCTTTGCACAAAACCTCTAGTTCCCTGATTCCTTTCTCTTTTATGTCCCTCTCTCAGTGATGAGGCTCCATGCCCTGTTTGTAGACAGGAAAATTCCCCTTTCAACAGCCGGGAGGAAGCTACCCTAGCAAGACAGAGTTTGTTTCAGTGCTATCCCCATCAGAGGAAAGACAGCCATTCAATTCTTACATTGATTTGAGGCACCTGTTCATTATCCAGCTACTTTGGCATCTAAGCAAGAAAGGGATCTTATGTTTAGAAGTCAATCGGTTCCATTCTCTAGGAACTTATAACTTTGCCCACGCAGTAGTAAGAGGATGTAAGGATAGAGTTAAGACACTCCCTCCATCAAAGGGTCTTTCCCAAATTCAACTACTGCACAATCTCTCCTGGGGCCCTAAGAATCTCAAGAGCCTTATGGGCCAAGTGGGTCCAGGAAGCCAGCAGGGTGGAGAGCTAGGGCCTCAAGCAGGTGAACATGACTATTTATGCTGACTTGCTTCTCCAGGTCTGTTGGTGAAGGTCATGCTTGAATCCATGGGTAGCACCTACGTCAGTTGCCAGGACCCAAAGGAGATTGGAGAAAAGAGGAGAAGGGGGACACCCTTTCCATCTTTTTCTACACCCTGGGTCACCCTGAAAGGAGGAAGGAGGCTAAGTGATACCTTCTCCTCCTCTCTTTTCTAGATAAGTAACAACCTGTCTTCAAGCCTGCCCATGGCTTGATGCCAGAAAACTTGCTTCAAGTTTTCTTTAGGCAAGCTTCAACTTCACTCACACATAGAGGCCTTCCAGGATTTACCCCAAGTATTTAAACTCTCTTGGAATGATGTTATATTACTCTTTTATTATTATTATTATTATTATTATTATTATACTTTACTTTCTAGGGTACATGTGCACAACATGCAGGTTTGTTACATATGTATACATGTGCCATGTTGGTGTGCTGCACCCGTTAACTCATCATTTACATTAGGTGTATCTCCTAATGGTATCCTTCCTCCCTCCCCCAACCCCACGACAGGCCCCAGTGTGTGATGTTCCCCACCCTGTGTCCAAGTGTTCTTATTGTTCAATTCCCACCAATGAGTGAGAACATGCAGTGTTTGATTTTCTGTCCTTGATAGTTTGCTCAGAATGATGGTTTCTGGCTTCATCCATGTCCCTAAAAAGGACATGAACTCATCCTTTTTTATGGCTGCATAGTATTCCATGGTGTATATGTGCCACATTTTCTTAATCCAGTCTATCATTGATGGACATTTGGGTTGGTTCCAAGTCTTTGCTATTGTGAATAGTGCTGCAATAAACATATGTGTGCATGTGTCTTCATAGCAGCATGATTTATAATCCTTTGGGTGTATGCCCAGTAATGGGATGGCTGGGTCAAATGGTATTTCTAGTTCTAGATCCTCGAGGACTCATCACATTGTCTTCCACAATGGTTGAACTAGTTTACAGTCCACCAACAGTGTAAAAGCATTCCTATTTCTCCACATCCTCTTAAAATTCTAACTGCTGCTGAGAAACAGGCAGCCCTACAGATAGCAGAGAAATCTGGAGATGAACAGCATGTCTCCCACAGCCAGTCAAAAAAGAAAGAGAGTCAAAAAGGGGAAAGAGGGTGAGAAAGAGACAGAATCCCCATTCCCAGTAGGAAGAGAGGCAGTGTCCCTTGAAAACCTTAATTGGAAGCCTAGTAATCCCATAGATGAGTGGAAAAGAAAACACTTTCAGATGTGTATATCAGAGGGCTTACAAAGGACCAGAGCCAAACCTGTTAACTACTCTAAGCTATCAATGATAGATAAAAAGCTAGATGAAAATCTCTCAGTCTTTTTAGAAAGCCTGAGAGGGCTTTGGTAAAACACACTTATCTCCTAATTCAATTGAGGGACAGCTAATCTTGAAAGACAAGCTTACTCAGGTGGCCCCTGACATCAGAAGCAAGCTTCAGAATCAGGCTATAGGAACAGATGGCACGTTAGAAAACCTCCTAAGGGTAGCCACTTCAGTCTTTTATAATAGGAACCAGGAGGAGGCCCAGGAAAGGGAGAGGAAACACATAAAAAAGGCAGAAAGAGGGATACCTTGGAATGGAATGCAGGTCTGGAACTCCATGTAAGCCCTCACTTCAAGACAGCTTGGTAAAGTTGTCAGTAACAACCTTTGCTGCAGGCCTCCATCTTATTTTACATACTTGAGTGTGACCTGTAACCATGTCGCAGTACTTTTTTAAGCCTCTGCCATTTTACAATGGCGCACGGGTTCAATCCTGGCTTGGAGAATGAATACTTTCAAATTAATAGCTATGTGACTTTTACCATTTGCTAATTCTCTTCCCCCTCCATGAACAACTGCTAACTTCCTTTCTTAAATCTTTCTTTCTCTAAGTTGCCTTTAAAACTTCTGGATTTTTTTTTTGAGATGGAGTCTCATTCTGTTGCCCAGGCTGGAGTGCAGTGGCACGATCTTGGCTCACTGCAAGCTCTGCCTCCCAGGTTCACACCATTCTCCTGCCTCAGCTTCCTGAGTAGCTGGGACTACAGGCACCCACCACCATGCCTGGCTAATTTTTTTTTTTTGCATTTTTAGTAGAGAACGGGATTTCACAATGTTAGCCAAGACCTCATGATCTGCCCGCCTCAGCCTCCCAAAGTGCTGGAATTACAGGCGTGAGCCACCACGCCCAGCCAAAACTTCTGGGTTTTGTAAAAGCTGCTTATCACCCCTTTGAAAATACTTTGTACACTCGAGGTTTAGTCATAACCTAATGGAGGCTTGTTGGTTTCACCTGTGAGATTACTTTTGATAAAGTTCAAAAGTCACAAATATTAACTTTTTGGTGTGCCTAAAGTTAGGTAACAATGAATTTAAAAGGATTTTCTTAAAGAGCACTCAGCTTAATTAAAAGTGGATATCCAAGTTATAGGTATATTTAAAAGACCTTTACGTTTTTCTCTTCTTGGATCTTGTTTTTCTGGAAAAGGTTTCTTTCTCAGTTGACTGAATTACTTTTCTCCACTCTTTCTTGCCACTCTTGGTGCATGCATGGAAGGCCCTAAGATAATTTCTGATGGCCTGCGGCTTTTTGGTAAAAACGGAAGATGCACCATGGATTCCATTTTGGGAGAAACCTCTGTTTTCCTTGTGGAACCCTAGGAATTAGAGGCAGATAGAGCCCTCTCAAAATCTGTTTTTGTCTTCCAGCTATACCTATTTATTAGGCCCTAGAAACTGCATGCTTTTTAAGCCCTGCTCTTAATGGACCCTTCCCAGAGGCCAATAATCCAATTAGGAGATTGACATATGAAAAATCTTATAACTACTTGATCTTCTTCTGTTTGTCTATGTAGTTATATATGTGTTGTGTGTGATATCTGTAAAAAGAGCTCTAATTAATTGGCTTAAAGAAAAATAAATGCTTAAATCAAATATTTTTATAGGAAAGATAAAAGCAGTAATGTCTTTTAGTTCACATGACTTTAATATTTAAGAAATAAAAATAGTTTTAAAGATAATTGGTAAAATGCAAATTTTGTCAAAATGTAAATGGGGGTCTAAATCATGTACGTCAGATACTAGGCTTGCTAAATGTTTCAAGGTTGTAAACTGTCTGCTTTACAACTTGGCAAGCCGTGGGACATGTGAAATTAACCATGCCCCTAACTATGCTGGATAGATTCAGGACTTATCTGCACCTAGTATATAATTAAAACAACATACCAGGTTTTACATTAAAGTTAAAAAATGCTAAAAGTTACCATTATAACATGTAATTGAGACTACTGAAATTTGATTTACATGCAAGGTGTGTAAAAACAGTAAAATATGTTTTTAGTAAAAGATTATAAGTAAACATGAAAATGTAAATTTTGCCTAGGGTTTAAAGATTGTCTTAAATTAGATAAAATACAGCTGAAAGTTCAAGCAAGTTGTGGAGAGACTGTAAAAATTAATCTTGCAAAGGAAACTGTGTGTGTGAACATATTGACCAAATTCAAAAGGGTGTTATATGATTTTTGTAAATTGAGCACTGAAATAAAAGAACAGTAAGGTTTTCTTAAGATGCAATTCTGCTCTTTCGCAAAATTTGTAAAGGTTTATGAAAGGTTTGTAAGAATATCACCTCAGTCAAACTGATTAAGATTAGATAGAATTCTCTATAAGGTTTCATTAAAAATTGGGGTTGACACTAATAGTAAACTAATGCAAGGGTGAAGTTTGCCTTTCTCCCTCTTGAAAAGGATTTTCATGTAATAGTAAAGGCTAATAAAAGGATTTTGCTTTTTCAAATTTTTGAGTCATCATTTTGGGAAAATAAATAACTTATAGTAATCTGTAATTGTATTTCATAATATCAAGTTTTTATACCTCTAAATTTAACAGACTCCCCAAAATTAAATTTCAGTTTCAAAATTGTCTCTCCTGATGCCTAGCTTTTGGTTGTGACAGAGGGCCTCTGGAGCATCCAGAAAAGAGGTAAACAGGATTATTTAACATGTTTAGATACAAGGGATTGCCACAGTGATGTGTAATCTTCTTCAGTTTTTATTTCGGTAAATAATATTAATATATGTTCCAAAATCATATGGGATATCTAAGGTTCTAATGTCTGAACATATGCTGTCAATGATAATTAGGTTTATTATGTTAAGCTATTGTAACCACAGAAATAACCAAATGTCTTCACCAATCATATTCTTGCCTGTAACAACCCTGGAAATTTTGTCATTTACAGACAACTGTTGTCTTGTTTCAATTCTCTTCAAAAGATGGTTTATGATCAACTGTAGGACTTTAACAAGTGCTCTCAAATGCAGGTTTCTGATAAAAGAAAAATGTACACAACTCACGAAAAGCTGAAGTGGTTATGAATATCAAGCAGAATAAGAGTTAAAGAAATAGACTGAGCTAATAGGAAACTGAAGTAATTGTTCTAAATTTTTTGCTTAAAACATTGCTTATCCTTGTTTTGTTTTTCAGAGTCAAGGAAACTTTTCTTTTAAGCTAGCTATAGCTTCTAAAAATTGACTAAGTTATACTCCTGTGAACAAAATTTGGGGACTATTTGTTTCTCTCTGCCTGGCTTCTCCAGAATTTGGAAACTCTTTTTGAGTATTCTTGACTTATGGCAATATGGTTGTTTGCATCAGTGCAATAAGAATCCATTTTCTTTTGCAACAGGTTGCATTTGGAGAAAATGGTTGATTCCCTTTAAGGAATCAAGGTTAGCCTGCAGAGCTAATAAAAGCCCCTTGGGAAAACTTGCCTGATACCTTGTCTACATACTCTCTGTACAGGATTGCTAATCTGTGGTGAGTAAATACTATCACTTTCTAATAGGCCCAGGAACACTTTGTTCTTGGGACCTCAAAAAAATAGGAATTCACCCAACTCATAGGTATTTGAGGATCCAAACCCATGGCTGGGCTGGACTTTAAAAAGTTCTATCTGAGATTCTTTGTGGAACAGAGTTCCATAAAGCCAATTTGAAAGGCTTATGTAAAAATAATTATTCTTGCTGCACTTTATGCAAATAATAAGGCCAAGTAGAAAACTAAAGTGTAGTTTACAAACGACTCAGTTCTATCGTGATTTGTTTTTAACAAAAATGATGATTGGAGAGAGAAAAATTATCGTATGCTTATCATTAAATTCTAATCTCATTAGTTTTTTAAAGTTCTTGCCTACATTTTAGACTAACCCTGCTTATTCCTGTAACCAACCAGCAATCTCTGGCTGCAGCTCAGAAGAAACAAAAAGGGATGAGTAATGTAAAAATCTGGATCAATATTCAAGTTCTGGACAATTATCCTGCAAATCCTGCCTGTTAATGGGAATAAATAGGGTGCCCATAACCTAGAGGTTTCTTTGTTTGAAAAATAAAACCAAGGAAGTTAACCAAAGCCAAGCCCCATGCATCCAAATCTTGGTAGACATAACTATAGTCACCAGTGATCTGGTTGTGTTGGCAGCCTTGAGTTGTCTTTACCCTCCACCCTTGTTTCATTTTAATACATGTCCTCTAATAACCGAAATTGTTTCTTCTCACATAAAGGCTATCAAGCTCCAAACGCTAATGCAAATAAAACCACACATGGACGTGCCTTTTATCCAAGGACCCCCAGACCAGCCCCAGGAGGAAACCTAGCTGCTGTTCCCCTCACAACACCTTTCTCCAGTAGTATCATCACCCCACCTACCTAACAGAAGTTAGGGTCTCCACCCCTGAAGGGGAGAATGAGAGAGAACAAAGAAAGAAACTGGTCAGTCAGGCAGTTTGGGTGGATCCTTGGTTGAATTCTTTCAAGCAAAAGAACAGCCTGAAAACTCAAGCTCCAGGCACAGATAAGGGAACTTGCACAGGGGAGCTTGCCTAGGACATGCCCACAGCTGCATAGATAAGAAAGGCTACACAGGTGACTTGCCCAGACATCTCTGCAATGGAAAATTCCATCCCCTAACACATGTGCAGTAAGGGGAACAAAGCAATATGGAGTAACTCAAGCTAAGGGCCCTTGTGCACACTGGGAGGACAAAGTGGAGCTACCAGAAATTCACACCTTATGCAAATGAGACATCCAGCCTTCATTTTTTTTTTTTTTTTTGATATAAAAGCCTTTGCATTCAACTGTAAAAATGGCAACCCTCTTCTGGGTCCCCTCTCTGTACCAGAGAGCTTTCTTCTTTCACTTACTAAACTTTCACTCCAACCTTACCCTTTGATTCCACACTCCTTAATTCTCTTGGTCATCAGACAAAGAACTCTGAGTGATACCTCACAATTAAAGACTGCTACATTGTGGTGCATTGGCAAGACTGTTACATCATGAGGGATGGCTATTGTATATCTTACTCTTCAATTCTGTGAGATCTCTGTTTCTACAATAATACTGTGATCTGTGAAACAGGTTTAGTATGTCTTTGTTTTCTGTATTTGTAAAAAATAAAAATAATGAAGAAAGCTTTCAAATCCAGGACTGATGGCACTTGAATTAAAAATGCTAAAAATAAAACAAACTAACATCATTCACATTGGAATGATGGCTTGTATAATAAAAATTTTGGTATCACAGGAAAATTCTTAGAAATAACTGGCTGTATATTGAAGAACACTTATCAAAGAGTTAAGGTGGGTCATATATAGTCCATGTTAATATGAGTTCATCCCAGAGAGGGCATGTTGATTTGGTGTGAGACAGTAAGTTAATTAGTGCAGTAAATTAATATAGCATGCAAGTGACAATACTGTATCCAAAGCAATTTATTGGTGTTAATGTCTTTATTTTCAAATGCACAAAGTTCGCCTGTTGAAATGGATGTTTTAATATATACTATAAATTGCCTCTGAACTTGTACTTTTTTTAATTAGCTGTAGTTTGGTTAAATTTGTCTGAGAGTGCTCGAGAAGAACTCTCCCTCTTAACCCTGCATAATTGAGTATTTGTGTTTTATATATATAGGAAGGTAGGCACTGCCAAGGCCATAGGCAGAATTTTGAAAGATTACTTGTCTTCTGGTGGCTTCAGGCTCCCCTTTTCTTGCATTTTCTTTACTTCAGAGCTTGCTTTTCTTTTCTCTGACTTAAATTTTGAGTGTCCAGGTTTTTTCTTTTTTCAAATGCAACTCTTAGGACAGGATCTAAAACAGGCTTATACTAAAGTTTAAGAATCTGATAAAATGTTTTATTCTTTTTTTATTTTATTATTAAAAATTTTTTTTATTATATTTTAAGTTTTAGGGTACATGTGCACAACGTGCAGGTTTGTTACATATGTATACATGGGCCATGTTGGTATGCTGCACCCACTAACTCGTCATTTAGCATTAGGTATATCTCCTAATGCTATCCCTCCCCCCTCCCCCCACCCCACAACAGGCCCTGGTGTGTGATGTTCCCCTTCTTGTGTCCATGTGTTCTCATTGTTCAATTCCCATCTATGAGTGAGAACATGCAGTGTTTGGTTTTATGTCCTTGTGATAGTTTGCTGAGAATGATGGTTTCCAGCTTCATCCATGTGCCTACAAAGGACATGAACTCATCCTTTTTTATGGCTGCATAGTATTCCATGGTGTATATGTGCCACATTTTCTTCATCCAGTCTATCATTGTTGGTCATTTGGGTTGGTTCCAAGTCTTTGCTATTGTGAATAGTGCCGCAATAAACATACGTGTGCATGTGTCTTTATAGCAGCATGATTTATAATCCTTTGGGTATATACCCAGTAATGGGATGGCTGGGTCAAATGGTATTTCTAGTTCTAGATCCCTGAGGAATCGCCACACTGACTTCCACAATGGTTGAACTAGTTTACAGCCCCACCAACAGTGTAAAAGTGTTCCTATTTCTCCACATCCTCTCCAGCACCTGTTGTTTCCTGACTTTTTAATGATCGCCATTTTAACTGATGTGAGATGGTATCTCATTGTGGTTTTGATTTGCATTTCTCTGATGGCCAGTGATGATGAGCATTTTTTCATGTGTCTTTTGGATGCATAAATGTCTTCTTTTGAGAAGTGTCTGTTCATATCCTTCACCCACTTTTTGATGGGATTGTTTGTTTTTTTCTTGTAAATTTGTTGGAGTTCATTGTAGATTCTGGATATTAGCTCTTTGTCAGATGAGTAGATTGCAAAAATTTTCTCCCATTCCGTAGGTTGCCTGTTCACTCTGATGGTAGTTTCTTTTGCTGTGCGGAAGCTCTTTAGTTTAATTAGATCCCATTTGTCAATTTTGGCTTTTGTTTCCATTGCTTTTGGTATTTTAGACATGAAGTCCTTGCCCATGCCTATGTCCTGAATGGTATTGCCTAGGTTTTCTTCTAGGGTTTTTATGGTTTTAGGTCTAACATTTAAGTCTTTAATCCATCTTGAATTAATTGCCAAATATGAACAGCTCCAGTCTACAGCTCCCAGGGTGAGCAATGCAGAAGATGGGTGATTTCTGCATTTCCAACTGAGGTACCGAGTTCATCTCTCTGGGGAGAGTCGAACAGTAGACGCAGGACAGTGGGTGCAGCGCACCGAGTGTGAGCTGAAGCAGAGCAAGGCGTAGCCTCAACCAGGAAGCGCAAGGGGTCAGGGAATTCCCTTTCCTATCAAAGAAAGGCGTGACAGACGGCACCTGGAAAATTGAGTCACTCCCACCCTAATACTGCGCTTTTTCAACGGTCCTAGCAAACAGCACACAGGAGATTATATACGTGCCTGGCTCGGAGGGTCCTATGCCCACAGAGCCTTGCTCACTGTTAGCACAGCAGTCTGAGATCAAACTGCAAGGCAGCAAGGAGGCTGGGGGAGGGGCGCCTGCCATTGCCGAGGATTGAGTAGGTAAACAAAGCAGCTGGGAAGCTCCAACAGGGTGGAGCCCACCGCATCTC
Source organism: Pan paniscus (assembly GCF_029289425.2). Classification (NCBI taxonomy): domain Eukaryota; kingdom Metazoa; phylum Chordata; class Mammalia; order Primates; family Hominidae; genus Pan; species Pan paniscus. The sequence goes on from NC_073264.2 coordinate 46,956,257, forward strand.
AAGAAGACCTGCCTGCCTCTGTAGACTCCACCTCTGGGGGCAGGGCATAGCCAAACAAAAGGCAGCAGAAAACTCTGCAGACTTAAATGTCCCTGTCTGACAGCTTTGAAGAGAGTAGTGGTTCTCCCAGCATGCAGCTTGAGATCTGAGAACGGACAGACTGCCTCCTCAAGTGGGTCCCTGACCCCCGAGGAGCCTAACTGAGAGGCACCCCCCAGTAGGGGCAGACTGACCCCTCACAAGGCCAGGCACTCCTCTGAGACAAAACTTCCAGAGGAACGATCAGGCAGCAACATTCACTGTTCACCAATGTTTTATTCTTAAGCTTATTATCAATAATATGCCTTATATTTATTTAGCATTTTATACTTTACATAACACTTCCACATTCCACGTATCATTTAATCACCACCTCAATTCTGTAAGGTAGGTGGCTTTTCAGTTTTTACGAATGATGAAACTGAGACTCAGATACTAAAACAAGGCTTTGAGTTCAGGTCTCCAAACTTTGGCTTTCCATAGTAATAGCTGTCTTATTAGAACATTGCACATTTGTAGCAATTAAAAATTGAAGCAAATAAAATACTCTCCAATTGCAGAATTTCTGATATCACTTGTCTACAGTGAGCTGTTTTTCTCTGTTTAACCATGTCATTTTTTCCATGATCACAGGCTCACAGGCAGTAGAAAGAAATGACAGATTACTAGGATGAAAGCATGAGGGTAGGGAACATACCATTTAATTTAGGGGAAAATAATTCTATGTACTTCAATAGTCTCTTAAGTTTACTACAAAGAATTATGTAATGGTTAAGGCAATGTAGTATGGTGGAAGGAATATGGTCTTTGGAATCCTGCAGACATGGAATTTGAACCCTATCCTAGATATGCCACTTACCAGCTATGTGACTTTGGGTAAAGTAATTGAACTTCTCCTGAGTTTCATTTTCTTCATCTGTAATTAGCGCTATTACTACCTGTTTCATGGGACTGTTGTGAGAATTCATTGAAAAACGTGAAATTAAAGTAAGAGCAGTTATTATTTGAGCACTTTCTAAATGCTCCTTTAATTTGTACAACTAAGGGATAGGTCCTATTGTTATTAAAATTCAATAGATGAAGAATCTAAGCTTAAAGACATTTACCAACATGCCCAAAGTCACACAACTATTAATAGTAATCTCTGCACCAGTGTTCATTCCCAAGTCTACCTGATTCTTATTCTGATGTCTATGCCACATTGTATGTAATACTCAATACTTTCCATTGAATGGACAGCATTTGTAATAATGATTGTTTTTGTCTGTGCAGTAATACTTCCTCCCTTCTTCTGTTAACAGTACTCATCTTATTTTGGGAAACTAGATTTCAGCCACTCTAACCAATGGAACTCTCACCCCCTAGCCATGGTGATTAGTACAAGAAGTGGGCATGTGACTCAATAAAGTCAGTCAGAACACTTCTTTGTGTTATATACAAAAGAGTGAGAAGTCCTTTAGTTTCTTTAGGATTGCTGTAGTAGGATGATATAATCTGGAAACTGAAAAATAACTGAATTACTGATAATATAAGCCAATCACTTCCTCCACAGAAATGGAGGATGCCATCTGAAGTAAGAGATAAAAGATAATGCAGAGAGGAGTGAAGATAAGAATGGAGAAAGAATCTTGATGATAGAGATAATAAGTTCCTGAGTCAAGATTTCATATAGTCCAGTGAGCCAATATAGTCCCTGCATTTGCGTGACCTAATTTGAGTTGGATTTCTGATACTCACAACTAAAAGTAATGAAGAGGTTAAAGTGTTGTCAGTTGTTTTCAATGCGTATCGTAATGACTTTCTACTATAAGGGTTTAAAATAAAATAATTTTGTGCTTAAAAATAAAGACAATTGTATGAAAAATTTTAGTTATAATTTCTCAGGGGGACTAAAAAATGAAGTATGATTTTGTGTTAACAATATCTTGAAAATATGACACAATAGTGAGTCATAATTCACTATTTATTATAGTTATCTAAAATACAAGAGAAAATCTTTTGACTAATTTGGTACTTTTATAAAAATATATTTTAATCTCTGCTTGGAAAGCTCTTCCTACAAATACTCAAGTAGCTCCCTCTCATAGTTTATTCAAGTTCCTGACCCACATTACAGTGAGGCTCTCCCTGATGATTTTATCTAAAACGTATCCGACTTCTATTCTACATTACAGTGAGGCTCTCTCCCTGAGTATTTGATCTCAAAAGCACCTACTTCTCAACATGTTTTTTGCTTCATGGAATTTATAACTACTGGACATTGTACTCTACATGTTGGTTTGTCACTGTCTTCCACACTGGAATATAAACTTCATGAGAATAGGGGTTTTGTCTCATTATTGAATGAGTGAGTCCTTTTAGGTAGACTATTAGCTATGGAAGTAGAGTAATTCATTGTGGCAAAAATAAGAGTATCAGAGACAGGCTGGCTGACTAGCTTTGATCAAATTTACATTCTTCTCTTGCTGGTGACATGTCAAGTCCATATTTTTCAGTCTACCTTGTAGTTGGGCATGACCATATGATGAATTAAGATTTGAAAAGGAATGCTGTACACTGCTCCAGGGCCTGATTCATAAAACCTACCATGCATAGGGTTGTAGTCATCTTACTGTGCCTAGGACAGTTACAGGTTATACTTAGTCAAGCCGAGTTAGTGGCCCTTTCACTCCCTAAAGTAGCCCAGTTTAGACAAATTATATAGACAGCATACGTATGCAAGACATGCCAGGCCCTTTCCTCTTTTGCAGCATGTTGCACACAAGCCCTGTGACTCTGGAAGCTGCACATTACAGACTGTGTAGCCACCAGAAGGAAGGATCCTGATACTTGAATCTGTCTTCAGAGAGAGCTGCTCATCTACCTGCTTTGAACTTTGAGTAAGAAAAAATTATTTTATCCTTGAGCTATTATATAATTTGGATTTGTTTATTACAGCAATTGGCCTACCCTCACTAACAGAGAAATATAAAAGTCAAATTGTTAGTATGCAAAATATATAAAATTAGGAAAATACATGCTTATTTTTAACTGATAAATATACAATTTGACATGCCAATTGTAAATTGGTTTAAAGAGCTCACTGAATTAGTATAATATTTCAGCATTTGATGATTTGTTTTATAACACTAATGTTGTTAGTAAAAATCAACTCAGAGTCATAATAAATTGAGTCTGGACTGTCTGTTCCCACAGGGATGGTTAATCTGGCTATTCTACTGTGGAATGTTCCATGTGCATGCAGGAAAATCTTATATGACTGGTTGGAATAATTTGATTACTCTATATTCACCAACTGGAAAGTCTAGTCATAATATCATTTTTGTCTTCATTTTGTCCCTTGATAACCAATTCATGAAGCCAATTAAGCTGAATCAATCCTTTCTGGAAGGCAGAAGTCTTGCAAACTGTCTTTGAATACCATCTGCTGCACAAAGAAAGAAAATATAGTATACTAATTAGTGTGTTATGAAATTGCTGAGGGACTAAGTGGTGGTGGTTTTGGAGTCAGTGGATTTCTGTGAGACCCCGGATTCTGACAGATGCTAGAGAGTACACAGTACCTAGCTCTAGAAGTGCGGAGAGAATTTCCTACCTGAAGCTTGACTGGCTCTTCTCTGCCATTATAGTCACCAGACAAGAAAGCAAAAACAGATTTATTTTAGCCAATTGTATGCATCTTAATTTTTAAACTAAATTAACATATGCTTCTTGAAACTATATCCAAAGCATACAGAACTGCATATTGAGGGGTAAAATAAGTCTCTTTTTCCTTTTCCCCTTCTAAATCTTCATGGGTAGCCGCTACTAAAAATTTTTTGTTTGGGGCTCTTTTTATTTTGGAATATTTTCACAAAGCTCTAATGACCCTTGCTCTTTGTTCCTCAAAATATTGGTTGGGGCTGGGCATTGTGGCTCATGCCTGTAATCCCAGAACTTTGGGAGGCCAAGGCCCCAGAAGGATTACTTGAGGCCAGAAGTTTAAGATCAGCCTGGGAAATATAGCCAGACACTGTCTCTACAAAAAATAAAAAGAATTAGCTGGGTGTGGTGGTGCATGCCTATACACCCAGCTACTCAGGAGGCTGAGGCAGGATAATCGCTTGAGCCCAGGAGGTTGAGGCTGCAGTGAGCCATGATTGTGCCACTGCATTCCAGCTTGATTGACAAAGCCAGACTCTGTCTCTAAAAATAATTTTAAAAATATTGGTTGGTTATGGAGAATCAGGTCCTTTTGACAAGTGAGTTTAGCCATGAGGCGATTGCATCTGACAAGCTGGCATTTTTACTGTGGTAACCTACAGTATCAATATCTGTAGGATTTTTTACCCTGGAAGTCCCTGAGGCCCCTGCTTAAAGAGCGTAAGACAGCACATCCTTTTTGGAAGGAAGACAAGGGATGGGGGCTGAGGGTCTCAGTATTCATTATACAGATTTTCCTTTACTACCCACATTTCCAATTTTGGATCTCAACCCTTCTCCTAATCCAAATGCTCCTGAGGTCTAAAGTTTAGATCCTCTCAGTCCAATTTACTCTCCCTCCTATCTCTGAGGGAGAGTTGGGTATTGTGTTGTTTGAGGGAAGGCTTTTTTTCTTCTCCCAAACTGTGACTTTTTTTCCCCCTTGTGCCCTATCCTCACCTTTCTATGGCAGCCTCACCTCCTGTGGTAGCTTCATGATCCTTCAAATGAAGTGGGATAAGGAGATCCGCCCAACATCCCAGTTTTTCTGAATAGTCATGTTTTATAGACTTAAGAACTTGTGAATTGTTTTTCATGATGTAACAAATATGAGGAAACACAAAAAAAGAATTTGCCTCTGTATTCATTGAGTGGGTATTTTAAGGAAATGTTTTCACTTGATGATGAAAGCCAGCATTCAGGTATCTTGATGTTGTCCATGAAACTCCTTCAGTGGAAATGTTCTTTAATTTGATTTGAAGAAAATATTGTGTAACACATGACTCTTCTACTGGGTATCGTGTGTTACACAATTATTCCATTCAAATCAAATTAAAGGACTGAACTGAATTTGAAATAACTGGCTCAGGTTTTTCTTATGTAACAGTTATTAGAAGGAGGTAATTACTTGGAAAAACTTTTATGATATATTTTTGTCATGAAACAAAATATTAGAATATCTTCTGGACCCTTGATATTACTAGGACAATGAAGCAATCCCTTTTATAGGCTAATCATAAATTTGACATAATAGTACCGAGCTTTCATAAGAGTAAGGATAAGATTGCACACCACATTGACACTCTCTCAGCACACCCTCAGCATTCAGCGGAGGTAAGGAGAAACTGGGGAATTTTAATTTGAAATGTAATAGAAAAGTTGTACTTCTTATGTTTATTAGTAACATATATTATTCATACTAAACAGAAATAACATGTAGTTGATAGAAGAAAGATGTATCAATATAATTTGCATTCTATTAAATCTCTGAGCAAGCTTAAATAATTTAATTTTTTTAGCCTTAATAAATCTCCCTCCAAAGTAAGTAGAATAAAAAGATATAGGTAAAGATATCTTATTTGTGAGGGGAAATCTTCAGTCAGTATTTGAATTTGTTGCTTAATATGCTGAGAAGTTTATCAAAATTAAGAATCAGTACCTATATTGATGTGGTTATTTTGGTTGTTTTATGAAGAAAACATTTGAATTTATTATAAGAAACACCAGATGCATCTAGGAATGCAGCCTTTGGGAAGGCAGCCTCAGGAATGGTGTTAATTTCCTGTTGCTGCCATAACAAATTATCTCACATGTAGTGGCCTAAAACAATACAGATTTACTATCTTACATTTAAGGTGTCGGCAGGGCTGTATTCCTTTTCTTGAGATGCTGGGCGAGACTCCTCTTTCCTGTCTTCTAGCTTGCAGAGCCTATCCAAATTCCTTGCCTTAAGACCCCCTTTTTCCATTTTCAAGCCATTAGTGTTGCATTTTTCTGATCCTCTTTCTGTTGTTGAATTTCTTTGTGAAAGTATACCTAATGTAGATTATGGGTTGATGGGTACAGCAAACCACCATGGCACGTGTATACCTATGTAACAAACCTGCTTGTTCTGCACATGTACCCCAGAACTTAAAGTATAATTTAAAAAAAAATAAAAAATAAGCAAAAACAACAACAACAAAAAGAAAGTAAAGGTTCTCCTTCCTGTCTTACGGATTTTGCATAGATTCCCCCCACTGGATAATCTAAGCTAATTTCTCCATCTCAAGGACCTTAATCTTAATTACATCTAAAAAGTCCCCTTCGCTATGCAAAGTAATATATTGTAAAGTCTGGGTAATAGAGTGTGAATATCTTTAGGGGGCCATTATTCTCCCTATCACAGGTTCTAACTTTGGGTTCTTCGGCAAAGTAGGGATGCAGACCCAGTTCTAGATATAATCTCATTTCCACCGCATAGTTCTTGTACTGTTTTGCTGGAGGCATTGTCACCATACAATAGGAGCTACTGTATTTTTTTTCATGCATTTGACAAATATATATTGAACTTTCAGGCAAGATGTCCCAGAGAGAATGCTATCTAAGCTTCTGTAAGTGCTTTGCAAAACTGGACCCTCTATGTGTATATGTAGAAGCTAAGTTATAGTTGAGATTGTAGGACCATTACATTTTTATTTATATTACTGCTACATTCTGGAAATGATGTTGGTACAAGCAACAGATAAGACCTCTGCCTTCAGGAAGCTCAAAAGAAATGGATAGTTCAAGACCCAAAAAGTTTAGTGTCCTAATTTAATAGATTTAGCAGGAACAAGAAACTTTATACATCAAATGTACAAGAAGGACAGAGAAAGAGTGGGAAAGAACTGAGACAGTAAGAGGGTTGACAGTCAAGAGTGTAAGAAGATAGGAGGAAGTGCCTACCCGAAAGTCTCATTTTAGATTACAAGAACATTGAAGAAAGCAAAAGTGTTCTAAACTTGAGGAAGTTTACCTTTCAGGGGTTGTTTTTTAAAAATCTCATAAATATTGAGTTGTTGACTATTTTGAGTATTTTTACTCTTTAGTTTACCTTTGGACTTAGGTTTGGGTAAAGAAGTTAATCTGTGCAAACAGAGCAGAACAGGCTCTAAACAGGAGAAAATAATTTTCACCAAACCTAGTTATCACTTACTTGGCAGAAAGTACAACTTTACAAATCCAATTTATTTTCCTGGTCTTATTTTTTGGATTATGGTCCTAAGCAGTTTATGTGTGACCTGGCTACACAAAGATTACTTTTCACTGCAAATTCCAGCAAACTTTGGCGGAATGCTTTTAGTTAGTTGTCCTCTATAACCCCTGATACCCCTCCCTCACCACCACCACCATATCCCACCCTCACCACCCCTCCCTCACCACCACCTCCCTCCCTCACCACCTCCCTCACCATCTGATACCCCTTGCTCACCATCACCACCATCTCCCAACCCCCTGCCATGCTGATACAAAACAAAACAAAACAAAACAAAACAAAACAAAAACCTGTCAAGTTTGTATGGTACTGCTATCCTGAGAGCTCCCAAAGGGACTGTGTGTCTGGACAAATTAGGAGAATGTTATCAAAATTTGTGAGGGACAAAGGAGAGCATAATAGCAATTGTGAAGTATTTATTACCTGAGAAAAGGACTTAACTGTCCTACTATTCATTCCTGCACTGAATTTTGCACTTTGAATTTCTCAAGTCTAAACTTGTGTCTTGACTTATTTGTATTAAAACATCTTCTGGAAAGTTGGACTAGGTCAAAGAACCTAACTTAACAGCAGATTGTTATTGCTTTATCTATCACAAAATGTTCATCACTTTTGGAGAAAAAAAATTGGAGTCCTTCCATATATTGTGTTAATTATTTAAATTAGTCTAAATATCACATTGACAAAAATAAATAGAGTAACAGAACTAGCAGGAGGTGAAAAAATGGACAAATGTGCTTATTATTAGTTTTGCATGAGATTCTTAAATCCGATTCTCATATTACAGTTTAAGAAGATAGGAACGCCAGAATTTTCAAGTAGAATAGGGGGCTCTTGTAATAAAATGTGAACATACATGTTATTATCTTATAAAGATTTGCGATTATGCCTTGATCGCAGCTAAGGGATTACATGTTTTTAATGAAGTGCACATTGTCAGTGTGCAAAGCAATAAAATGAAAAAAATACAGAACTGAAAATTTAATATATATGATAATACACATAAATCTATTAGAGAAAGAGAAGTGGAATTAATTATAATTCAGTACCCTGAGGGTGAATAAAAATGGTAAATAATTATGAAATAAATTCATATTGTAATTAGTTTAGCATAGTAATATTAGAACAGAAGTCTGTTTTTAAAAAATGTCCTGCTAACTTATAAAATATTTCATGAAAGGGAAGCAGAAAAAGTTAATTATAAGCATTACCTAAAAGGTAAAAAAATAATAACTAAGCTATCTTGAAATAATGATTAAATTTCTAATTAATTCCTGGTCTCATTTTAAAAACTAATTATAACAATGTTTGGAATATTCTAAATGCTCAAGTGAAATGAAAAGACATGCTTAAAGCACCAGTGATGCTCAAGTGGTTTTGAGTATCAATTTTGGAAAAGCAACATGAACTAAAACTTTTTTTCTCTTTGGGATTGCTTTCCACAGTTACTCACATTAGTGAGAGTTGTGATGGGTTATTTGGCTGTCCATGGATTTGTTCTTAATGCTTCAGGAAACACATTTTTTATTATACAAATGTTATTGTTTTCATGGTAGGGCTTTTATTATGATAAAGAAAATATTCTAAAGAAGCAAAATAAAGACACAACAGTCAGATACTATCTTTTCAGGCTTTACATGGAGTCAGTGCCTACAACAGTCTTAAAGTCACCTCACTGAGAACTCAGGCTTGTTATATGTACATGGTTTCTGATCCATAGCAGAATGGTGGTGCACACAATTTTGGGTGAGCTACAACTTTAGCCAGTGCAGGGGTCAGAGAGATCAAAAGTTGCTTTCTGTGAATAATCATGGTTGATAAGTTGACCAGAAGTAATTATTGAACTTTTCATTAAATGTTCTGTCCCTGAGGGTGTAGGTGTACCTCAAAAGTACTCTTAGGAACAATCATTTTAGTATATTATACTATATGTCAAGGCAATTAATACTGACATTTACCTGACTAGTTCAATGCACTGTGCTTAGTATTTTTAGACTCCCCCAAAACCTCTTTGGCTCCTTGCCGTATTTTGACTAAATAATCTGGCGAGTATTATTTTATATAACTGAAATTTCTTGTTCACATGGAATTGGATGCCCGTCAAGGACAGAACTGTGTCTTCAAAATTCATAGGTTGAAGCCCTAACCTAAAATGTGACTGTAGTTGGAGATAGGGTTTTTAAGGAAAAAATTCACGTTGAATAAGCTTATAAGGGTGGAGTCCTCATCCAACAGGACTGATGTCCTTATAAAAAGAAGAAGGGATATCAGAGGGCTCCCTCCCTGCCATGGTGGCTGTCTACAAACCAGGAAGAGAAGCCACACCAGAAACCACTTCTGAGGGTCCCTTGATCTTGGACTTCTAACCTCCAGAACTATGAGAAAAATTTCTGTTGTTTAAACCACCCAGTCTGTGCTATTATGTTATGGCAGGCCATGCAGACTAATACAGTACCCACACTGAGTGCATTGAAGGAATTAAACTAAATATTTTGTGATCATATATTTTGATATCCTTGTGTTGAAAGCCTGGAGATTAGATTGTAAAAGGATTGAAGATCCAGGTCATGTTCTTTGTATGTGGTTTTAAAGTTTACCTTATTCTAGGTACTACGTCAATACTCAGGAAAAATAATGCGATGATTAAGCAGCCTCTCTGTGTTTTTTTTTTTCACTTTGGTTTTATGTAAGTTATTATGTTCTTAATGTATATTGATTTATAAATTTTATGATTATTTCAGTGGAATGTTTACCATTTTATTCACATTCTCCTAAGCTAGTGTTTCCAGTAGTTTCAGATCAGTTGACATGACATTTATCTCAATACAGGCCTGCCTCTTGGTTCAGATTTCTGTGTCTTTTTTGTCTCTGAAAAGGGTTCACAATGAGTAAAGATGTGTTAATGTGTATGATTCTACAGGGAGGGTAGGGGAAGGATACTAACTCCCCTATATTACATCTATTTACTTGACCATTTATTTTTGTTTTAAGAGAAAGTAAACTTCATAAATTCTATTTTCCAGAATTGTTTTGGTTGATAACTAAACAATTGATAGTACTCATGTCTTCATAAATTAAAAACACTACTCTCTTTTTCCTTTCATCATTTCATTGAGATGTGTGCTTTTTATTTTTGCCACATAAGTTAACTGAGATGGAATAGTTTCTTATTTGAGTGGCATGCTCTCAAAAAGAAAAAAAATGTTTTGGGTACACATACAATTCCAAAAAATACTACTATTATATAACTTTGCAAAAAATTAAAACACTTATTTTTTATATTGCAGTTTTGAAAACAAGTACTATTTCACAGCATTAAACCTTTTATTTGTAGCATTGTGATGCTATGGAAAAAAACACAGAAACACAGACAGACTGGGGCTTGAATCTTGGCTCTTACATTTGTCCTTATTAAAGTCATTTTACTTTTTGACTCTTATTCATTATCTGTAAAATGTTAATAAGAATTCAATTCTTAATGGGATCATTGTAAAGAGTAAGTAAAAAAAATTATGTGTTACACTTAACATAGTGACAAGCACATAGGCAATGAAAGTCATTTTTCTGAAGAATGAACTTTTCAAGAGCTCCTGTTACTTCATTATACTCACTACCAAAAGAGAGAGCTGTGCCTGAGGTTAGCATAGATTGTTTTCAGAGTAGCCTGTGTCTCAAGCCAGTGCTGAGATTACTATACAGGCATGGAACTAATCTGCCAATTTCAGCCTTACATTTTACTTGCATTTCAGGGTCTGTGGAAGGATGAACTGAGGTAATGCATATCTGCAGAGCACTTTTTATAGCCTCTGCGTTGCAGTATGTGGCCACTGCATGCTGAAAGATAGCCAGTGACATCAGGATCATTAATCATGCTTCAGGGATCAGAACCACTCACTTTCTATTCTGATGCCTCGGTAGTGGCTCTGGACAATGACACGATGATTTGGAAATTCACTGTCTCTCTAATTCTAGGGTTTTGTTTGTAGAAAATTCTACATTGAATCAAGCTATAATAATAGTGAGGTACAGAGTACAGCCTCCTTATGTATATTCTCTCTCAGTATTCAATCTAGTTGTTCACATATTATAAAGGGTGACAAATTATTTGAAGAGAGATGAACTGAAAATGAAGGTGTCTTACGTGGATGTCATCATCTATTTTTAGCACACTGATATGGTTTGGCTCTGTGTTCCCACCCAAATTTCATCTGGAATTGTAATCTCCATGTGTTGGGGGAGGGATCTGGTGGGAGGTGACTGGATCATGGGGACAATTTCCCCTATGCTGTTCTCATGATAGTAAGTGAGTTCTCATGAGATCTGATGGTTTAAAAGCGGCAGTTTGCCCCATGCTGTTTCCAATACACAGTGTTTGCAACTAGGAAAATATTTCAATAATATATGAAAGGTTCAAGATATCCTGTGCTTGATAGTAATTGATAAACTATGTGATAACACAAAAATAAGAAGTACATATTTCAAGTTGTGACAACAATTAGAAATATGTCTTCTACATAGCATTATAAATAAAAATAAATCACCTTGCCAAGTTTCATGACCCCATGACTTATTTGTAATACATGCTTGAACATGCACATGTCTGATGTATTCCTAGATGTCTGTACATGTATTATAAAGGGCAATGTTTTCCTTGAACAACTGCTGTTTTTAGTGAGATTGTTAGTAGATATTAGTAAATTACACTTGTAGAAAGAACTCTATAGTCAGGAATGTCACATGTGACTGATGAATGTAATAAAAGTAACAGAATTATCATAATGATCACATTTGGTACTAGAAAGAACAGAAAATTTTGTATAGATACAAAATACATAGTCATTGAATGAATAGTTTCTTGGTGGATCAAAGCTTATGTATCTTATGGATAATTCCTTAGGTGTGACATGCATCTATTTCATAAGTTGTATAACTTAGTTATATTGTTTTGCATTAATTAGCCTAAGATGTGACATAGATAATAGAAAGGAAATTAAGAAACAAAATTTCCTTTTTTTAATCCAGAAACAATCAGGAACTGTTAAATGGACTAGACTTCTCTTTGATGCCACATAACCAAGCTCTACAGTTCTCTTATTTGACATATTTTTATCCAGGCTTTTTAATCCACTTATCCTCAGTAACAGCCCTCTTCCTTAGACAGTATCTCTAGTCTTTTCTTGCTTTACCTATCCCTACCTTGGACATCTTGATTTTCAGGCCTGTGAACTTAGCCCTGTGTGAAAAGGGTAAAAGGGTCTGAGAACTCCTTAGCATATATTTTTATTACACTTGCATCAATTTATTGTATTACTCTTTGGTTTGGCAATACTCTTGGAATTCATTGAGTAACTCAATGGATATTTGCTGAATTAATTAATGGACAGTGGTTACCTAGGTGAAGAAAGAGAGTCAGGGAAAGGACAAAGGTGTTTCTGTGGCTGAAAAGCAGGAAAAATAACATAGAACAAACCATAACAGCATATTTTTCGGTGTTCTGAATGAGAATTGGCTGTGGAACAGAGCGGAAGGGATACTACATGGGAAGAACCGAGCCTGGGGATCAGGCCTGGATCACTAAGAGCTGATCAAGATATTTCATCTGTTGTTCTTTCATTTTCATTTCAGAGTGGGAAGTTTGTACTAGGTTGCCTCTAAAGGGCTCTTCCTCATCTGAGCTTTTATAATTCTCCAGATGATTGAATTGATGTTGTTCCTATCCAATTATTGATGACACTATTTTGGTTAAGTTCCTAATACCTTGGGGAAATGTGTAAAATTCCATGTGTCAGGTCATAAATTGAAGAGATATTTAGTCAATTTGATATTAACCTTTAGGGAGCAGTATAATTTCATATAACAGATATTTTTAATTTATCCTGATATAAAATGTCCAAAGAAACTATCCCAAACTAGGTAGAACAAGTAAGTCACTTTACCAGAATCACAAATTCAAAATCAATAAGTGATTAACAGTGTTTACTTTTAAAAGCTATTAGAAGTAGTTGATATTAGAGAGCTAGAAACAAGTATTATAGGATATTTATTTGTATTCAAATTTTTGTTAGGAAATTGCTCTAATATTGGTCTTTGTGTTTTAGTATATTTCTAGAGAAGTGAGAATCAAGAGGAAATATAGTAATGGACATTTTGACAATGAATTATAAGAGAGTCAATATATTGAGGGTTTAAAAAATTAACATGAAGATTCATAACTGTTTTCAAGCTATTGAAAGGGAATTGTGAAAAAGATTGTGTCCAATTATCATCTATCTCCACTGGGATTGAAAGACAAGTAGTGGGCTTAATATGAAGCAAGAGAAGAATTCATTTAGAAAGGGAGATTTTTATTTTTGCCCAAATTATGATTAAACATTGTAACAGCTGACTGAGAACTGTTAGGAGCCCTTTGTTTAAAAAAAGTGAAACAGATGAATTTCAGTCTTTGTTCATGTAAGTATGTATTTTCACTTTATGATTATTTGATGATCCTATAAGGACTAACATTTCTCCAGAGTTAAAACCATTAATGGGAGATATATTTGTTGGAAGATTCTCTATTCCCAAAACATTATTTTTCTTTTTTCCTTCAAGATAAAACCCAGCACATATTGTATGCTTTGATATCTAAACAACTTTACAAGCATTCATGCTTTGAAACAGTATGAGAGGCCAAGCAAAGGACATTTAATGTTTTTTACTTTCCTCTTCCTCTCTGGTCACAGGATAAATGTAAAACTGGTTTGAGTAGCTGCTGTAAAGTCCTGTGGGTAGCTGAATTTCCTATCAGCACACTTTACAGCCTGCAGATGCCTCTGAAGAGAGACAGGCTTGACTTGTACCACTTTTCAGGTTTGTTTCTTAAACTCGCTTCTGTGAGCTTTTCCAGTGACTCCAGGGAGATGAAGCACCTCCCTACTGCTATATATTAGAGCAAAATTTAGCAGACACTTAAAAGCATTTCACAGTCTCAGAAGAGAAACAAAATAAATTCAAATATTTGGATTTTTGCCAAGTCCTTCAGAGAAAACTCAAAAAGTCTTTCCTTTCCCAGTGGGCACATTCTGAAATTTCTCTTTAGGTTATGGATATTGAATAGAGAGAACCATGGCTCACATCTTTCTAAGTTGAGACAGGAAATTACTGCCCCCTTAGGGTGCTTGCCTGGCATTAACACAGCCCAAGGTTGGAACTGGTTAATAGTTGCATGGTGTGTGTGTGTGTGTGCGTGCACACATGCATATGTGCTCTATCCTTGTAGTAGTCAGAGAGCAGATAGTAACTAAGAAAGAAAGGCAAGAAGATAATAATGAAATATTTGGGAATTAAATGAAAGTCATGGAAAATCTTGGAACCATCATGATTATGAAAGAAAATTCTTGAGATAATTCTATGTCTGCAGCTTGCTTTCCACCTTGCAAGTCCCTGGGCAAGTTACTTAATCTCTCCAGTCTCCATTACTTTTATAAACAAGGAATAATAGAAACAACTATCTCACAGAATTGTTATGAGAATTAAATCAGACGATGAACGAAGAATGACAATTACATAATAAGCATTCAATATGTTATTTGTGACTGCTGATGTTGAAGAAAAAACGTCAAAGAATACCATGATAGACAAAAATCTGTGGCTAAATTACCTGTTTTCACAAGAAATTTGGAACCTCTTAGCCTTCTGTTGATCCTGGGAAACGGCTACTTCCTGGTAGGCTGAATATTACTTTTTGCGGTTACACACTTTGTCTGCTCCCAGAGGGCTCTTGTTCTAGACTTGCTGCTTTAAAGTGCAGCTGGTGCTCCTGTTGGCAGTCTCTTGGGGATGCAAGGGTTTGGCCCAGGGCTTTGGCCCAGTCTTGCCAGATCAAGTGGGGGTAATCTCCTGTCCCCATTTATATGCAGTACTCAGAGGTTTCCAGCTGCTTCCTTGCCATTTACTCCTGGCTTCATCCCTGTGAGGTTGATGGGTAATTAGCATGGATTTTATAGCCACCATAGGAGAGAAAAGGAACTAACCCAGCAAATATGAATTTGGTAGAAAATTTAATTTGATGCTTCCTTCTTAGCAACCCACGTGCAATGCAAATAATTTTCATCTCCTAACCTGTGGTGGAATTCAAGTTCTTTCTGTTTCAAATAATGGTTTATTCCAAGGGAAGTTTTCCTCATTAACAACAAAAAATACACAAATTTGCTGGTGATCTATGATGATATTTATTCTATTTCATTTATTTAAATAGTTATAGTTGGAGAGAAGAACAAAAAGTATCAAATCTTGGATTTCTGTATGTCAAGCTACTTTATAGATTCCATCTGACTTTTTGAGAGATAAAGTTAACAGTGTTCATCGAGCTAACTATATAATTAAATGCTTACCCACTCCTTTCTCTCTCTGGCCTCTCAATTTCTGTGCATTTGCAGAATCTAGATTTTTGATTCATTTGCATTTTGAAGATATAATAATTGTAAACAACATTTCTTGGGCACGCGCTATGTGCCGGGCTCTCTTCTAAGCTCCTGTACGTGTAGACTTGTAGAAGACATTAGGAGAAACAAGAAAAAGTAAATTTTCATGCTTTTGATATTTCTTAGAGTGAAAACTCTATTTATTTATTTATTTATTTATTTATTTATTTATTTATCCAACGGAGAGATTCAGACCTGTGAATTTACTCCTAGTGAGACCAGAGCACTCCTGGTCTAGATGTTTGTTGACTTTGTTTTTGAAACAGGGCTTATCACATCAGCTAATTATTTTTGTAAGTGCCTGGGTCCTTGATGGCTAATTTTAAATATTGTTCTAGTGTCTCTTCTCTTCTACATCTAGGCTCCTATTTTAGGTTTAGATTACATACACTAATGTGATTATTTGTTTATTTAATATACATTTTGAAAATTTATCTCAGTAATAACTAACGTGTTTTTTAATGATAAATGTAAATTGACTTTAGAATTTTCTGAGGTTTTCTTTTTTTTCTTTTTGAGACAGAGTCTCGCTCTGTCGCCCAGGCTGTAGTGCAGTTGCGTGATCTCGGCTCACTGCAAGGTCCGCCTCCCGGGTTCACGCATTCTCCTGCCTCAGCCTCCCTAGTAGCTGGGACTACAGGCGCCCGCCACCCCGCCTGGCTCATTTTTTTGTATTTTTAGTGGAGACAGGGTTTCACCATGTTAGCCAGGATGATCTTGATTTCCTGACCTCCTGATCCACCCGCCTCGGCCTCCCAAAGTGCTGGGATTACAGGCGTGAGCCACTGCGCCCGGCCCCTGAGGTTTTCTTTAAGATAGACAACAGTTAACTACAGCCCTAAAATGAGAGAAAGAAATACTACATAAAGCAAACTTTTTAAAAAATTTTAAGATTTAATTTTATTTTTGTTAGCTAATATGAACCAAACATCATTCTAGAATCTGAAAGAGAGTACAGGTAGTTATCATCCCTAACTCTCTTTTAACATTTTGTTGTTCTGCTCCTTTTAAAGGTGTCTCTTTAAAGATTACACCTTTAAGATCTGCATTTTGTTCCTCATCATATTCACAATCATTGGACAATTTCAGCTCAGATTTGATTGGCTGCCCCTACAAAAAAATCCTGCCCCTATAAAATACAAAAGCAGCGGGTGGGAGAGGAAGATACAACTCCCAGTATCGCAGAAGGTATACACCCCCCTGTGATATTGTTCGTAATTTTCAGGGAAGGAGAGGATGATATTACTCCCAATATTGCAAGGCCTGTACACCCTCCTGTGATATTGTTCATAATATCCAGAAATGAGAATATTACTCCAAATATTGCAGGGGGTGTACACCCCCTTTAATATTTTTTGTAATATCCAGTGGGGAGTGGATGATATTACTCCCAATATTGTTTGCAATTTCCATAAAGGGAGAGGATGATATTACTCCTAATATCACACAAGGCGTATACCACCCTGTGATATTGTTCATAATATCCAGGGAGAAGGAGGATGATATTACCCCCAATATCCCAGGGAGTGTACATCCCCCTGTGATATTGTTCATAATATCCATGTGGGGAGAGGATGATGTTACTCTCCATACCCCACAGGGTGGACACCCCCCACTACAATATTGTTTGTAATTTCCAGGAGGGGAGAGCATGATGTTACTCCCCATAATGCAAGGGGTGTACATCCCCATACGATATTGTTCGTAATATTTAGACAGGGATAGGATAATGTTAATCCCCATATTGCAGACAGTGTACATTCCCCTGCGATATGTCTGTAATATCCGGGGAAGGGGGAGAGGATAATGTTACTCTTCATATTGCATCCCCCCGAGATATTGTTCGTAATATACAGGGAAAGAGAGGATAATGTTACTCTTCATATCTCAGGGAATATACATGCAACTGCGATATCGGGGCGGGGTGGAGAGAGAGATATTACTCCCCATATCGAAGGAAGTGTATGCACCCCTGCGATATTGTTCATAATATCTACGGGGAAAGGAGATGATGTTACTCCCCATATTGCCAGGTGTGTACACCCCTCTGCGATATTGTTCGTAATATTCAAGGGGAGAGAAAATGATATTACTCTCGATATCTCAGGGGATGTACACAACCCTGCCATATTGTTTGTAATATCCAGGGAGGGAGAGGTTGATATTACTCCCCATATCACAGAGGGTGAACAACCCCCTGCGATATTGTTCATAATATCCAGGGGGGAGATGATATTACTCCCAATATCGTAAACATCCTGTGTGTACATCCTCTGTGATATTGTTCATAATGTCCAGGGTGGCAGAGGATGATTTTAGTCCCAACATCGCAGGGTTCCTACACCCTCCTGTGATATTGTTCCTAATATCCAGGGGAGTAGAGGATGATATTACTCCCAATATTGCAGGAAGTCTTCACCCCCCTGTGATATTGTTCTTAATATTCTGGGGAGGGAGAGGATGTTATTAATCCCAATAAGTGGGGGATTGCATACTCCCCTGTGATATTGTTTGTAATTTTCAGGGGGTGGGTGGATGATATTTTTGCCAATATTGAAGGGGGAGTATCTCCCCGTGATATTGTGTATAATATCCACTGGGGGAGAAAATGATATTACTTCCAATATCGCGGGGGGTTGTACACCCCCCGTGATACTGTTCATAATATCTGGGGCTGGGAGAGGGTAAATTAGTCCCAATATTGCAGGGGGTGTGCACCATTCTGTAATATAGTTCGCAATATTCAGGGGGAGGAAAGGATGATATTACTCTCAGTATCTCAGGCTGTGTACAATCCCCTGTGATATTGTTCATAATATCCAGGGAGGGGAGAGTATGATACTATTCCCAATATCGAGGGGAGTGTACATTCCCATTGTAATATTGTTCATAATATCCGAGGGTGGGGGGTGGAGGATGATATTACTCCCAATATTGCAGGGGGTGTATATCCACCTACGATATTGTTGCTAATATCCGGGGAGGCGGAGAGGATGATATTATTCTCTATATCGCAGGGGGTGTACACCCCTCTGTGATACTGTTTGTAATATCCACGTGGGGAGAGGATAATATTACTTCCAATATAGCAGGGGTTGTATCTGAGATATTGTTCCTAATATCCAGGGGGTGAGAGGATGATATTACTCCCAATAGCACAGGGGGTGTACAACCACGTGTGATATTCTTCCTAATATCTAGAAGGGGAAAGGATGATATTACGCTTAATGTCGCAGAGGGCGTACCCCACCCCTGAGATATTGTTACTAATATAGAGGTGAGTGGAGAGGATGATATTACTCCCAATATCAGAGAAGGTGTACACCTTCTCTGTGATATAGTTCCTAATATCCAGGAGAGAAGTGGATGTATTACTTCTAATACCGCAGGGGATGTACACCCCCACTGTAATATTGTTCCTAATATTCAGAGGGAGATAGGATGATATTGTTCCTAATATCGCATGGAGTGTGTACCCTTCTTGCAATATTTTTCCTGATATTTAAAGCGGGTGACCACATATTACTCTCACTAGTACAAGGGGTGTACACCCCCCTGTGATATTGTTCCTAATATCCAGAAAATGTGAGAATGATACTACCCCCAATATTGCAGGGAGTGTACACGCCGCCCCCCCCATGATATTGTTTCTAACATCTGCAGGGGAGAGGAAGATATCAGTCCCTATATTGCAGGGGATATACATTCCCCTTTTGATATTGTTAAAATATCCAAAGGAAATGATGATATTACTGTCAATATCGGAGGGGGTGTAAACCACCTCTGTGATATTGTTCCTAATATCCAGTGGAAAGGATGATACTCATCCCAATATCAAAGGGGGAGTACACTTCTTCTGTGATGTTGTTTCTAATATCCAGGAGGGTAAAGGATAATATTACTCCCAATATCGCAGGGGGTATACACTCCTCCTGAGATATTGTTCCTAATATCCAGGGGTGAGAAGTTGATATTACTCCTAATATTGCTAGGGGAGTACACACACCTTGTGGTATTTTTACAAATATTCAGGGGTGAGAGGATGATATACCAATATTGCAGGGGGTGTACACCCCCTTTGTGATATTGTTCTTAATATTTAGTGGGGAGAGGATTACATTACTCCCAATATCGCAGGGGGTGTACACATCCTCTGTGATATTGCTTGTAGTATCCAGGGAGGAGAGCATGATATTACTCCCAATGTCGCAGGAGGTGTACACCCCTTTTGTGATACTGTTCCTAATATCCAATGTGGGAGACGTTGATATTACTGTCAATATCGCAGGTGGTGTACACCCCCCTGTGATATTGTTTTTAATATCCAGAGGGGGAGAGGATGATGTTACTCCCAATATCTCAGGGAGTGTACACCCCTCCTGTGATATTGTTCCTAACATCCAGCGGGGGAGAGAATGATATTACTCCCGATATTGCAGGGGGTGTACACAGTCCCATGATATTGTTCCTAATATTCTGGTGGGGAGAGGATGATATTACTTTCAATATTGCAGGGAATGTACACTCCCCCTTTGTGATATTATCCCTAATACTCAGGTGGGGAAAAGATTATATTACTCCCAATATCGCAGAGGTGTACATTTCTTCGTGATATTGTTCCTAATAACCATGGGGTGAGAGGATGATATTACTCCCAATGTCGCAGGTGGTGTACAACCCCCTGTGATATTTTTTCTAATTTCCAGGAGGGAGAGGATTATATTACTCCCAATATCACAGGCGGTGTACACCCCCCTATGATATTGTTTTTAATACCCAAAATGGGAGACGATGATATTACTGTCAATACCGCAGGAGGTGTACAACCCCCAGTGATACTGTTCCTAATACTTGGGTTGGGAGAGGGTGATATTACGCCCAATATCGCAGAGATGGTACACCCCTATGTGATATTTTTCCTAATATCCACGGGGGGAGAGGATGTTATCACTCCCAATATCACAGGAGGTGTACACCCCCCTGAGATATTGTTTCTAATATCCAGGGGTAAAGAAGATGATATTACTCCCAATAGAGAAGGGGGTATACAAACTTCCTGTGATATTGTTCCTAATATGCAGGGGGAAATAGGATGATATTACTCCCAATAGCTCAGAAGGTGGTCACCCTCTTTAAATATCAGGAAGATTATTACAAGAAGGCTACACACTCCATGCGATATTAGGAATAATATCATCCTATCCCCCTCTGAATATTAGAAACGATATTACGGGGTGATGTACAACCCCTGCAGTATTGGAAGTGAAACATCCACTTCTCTCTTGGCTATTAGGAATTATATCACAGAGGGGTGTACACCCCCTGCAATATAGAGAAAAATATCATCCTTTCCACCCTGGATATTAGCAACAATATCATAGGTAGATGTACACCCCCTGCGATATGGGGAGTGATATCATCCTCTACTCCCTACCCCCGGATATTACTCCCAGTAGCTCATTAGGAACAATATCACGGGGGGATGTACCCTCGCTGCGATATTGGGAATAATATCATCGTTTACCACACGGGATACTAGGAACAGTATCACAGGGGGTTTTACATCCCCTGATATATTGGGAATAATATCGTCCTCTCACCCCACGGATATTGGGAACAATATCACGGGGGGGGGGTTGTAACACCCTGCAATAGGTCAGAAGGTGCACACCCCACCCCCGTGATATTGTTTTTAATATCCAGGAGGGGGAGAAGATAATATTACTTCCAATATCGTAGGAGGTGTAAACACCCCCAGGGATATTGTTCCTAATATCCAGGGCGGGAGAGGATATTACTTCCAATATCGCAAAGGCTGTACGCTCCCCCATGTTATATTGTTCCTAATATCCAGGGAAGGAGAGGATGATATTATTCCCAATATCGCAGGGATGTATACCCTCCTTGTGATTTTGTTCCTAATATCCAGGGTGGGAGACGACAATATTACTCCCAATATTGCAGAGGGTTACACCCCCGTGTGATATTTTTCCCAATATCCATAGGGGGAGAGGATATTACTCCCAATATATCAGGGGATGTACAACCCCCTGTGACATTGTTCCTAGCATCCCCTGCCATACTGCAAGTAATATCACTCTCTCTCTCTTTTTTTTTTTTTTTTTTTTTTGAGACGGAGTTTTGCTCTTGTTGCCTCGGCTGGAGTGCAATGGCATGATCTCAGCTCACCACAACCTCCACCTCCCAGGTTCAAGCGATTCTCCTGCCTCAGCCTCCTGAGTAGCTGGGATTACAGGCATGAGCCGCCATGCCTGGCTAATTTTGTATTTTTAGTAGAGATCAAAATCATAATATCAACAATCCTCTCCTCCCCTGATTATTAGGAACAATATCACAGGGGTGGTGTACACCCCCCAGTATATTGGGAGTAATATAATCCTCCCCTGCGCTGGATATGAAAGACAAATAACAGTGGGGCTTTACACTCCCTGCAATATTGAGAGTAATATCATCCTCTCTTCTCCTGGATACTAAAAACAATAGAACAGTGGGTGCACAGCCCCTGCGATACTGAAAGTAATATCATCCTCGCTCCCTCTGGATATTAGGAACAATATCACCGGGGAGGGGGTGTACACCTCCTGCATTATTGGGAGCAATATCATCTTCTCCCTATCTGAATATCAAAAACAATATTACAGTGAGGGTGTACATACCCCCTGCGATATTGAGGGTAATATAATCCTCTCCTCCCCTGATTATTAGGAAAAATATTAGAGAGGGGTGTACATCTCCTACAATATTAGGAGTAATATCATCCTCTCCCCCCTGATATTAGGAAAAATATCACAGTGGGGGAGTACACCCCTTGCGATATTGACAGTAATATTGTCTCTCCCCTTGGATATGAGGAAAAATATAACAAGGGGGGTGTACAGTTTCTGTGATCTTGGAAGTAGTATCATTTTTACCCCACTAGATGTTAGGAACAATATTAAGGAGGGGGAGGTGTACACCGCCTGTGATATTGAGAGTAATATCATCCTCTCCCTTCCTATATGTTAGGAACAATATCCCGGGGGTGGGTGTCCACCCGCTGAGATATCGGGAGTAATATCATACTCTCTCCTCCTAGATATTAGGAACAATATCAAAGAGGGTGTTTGTACACACCCCTCTGTGGAAGTGTACACCCTCCTCTGTGATATTGTTCCTAATATTTCTGGGTTGAGAGGATATTACTCCCAACACCCCAGGGGTTGTACAACCCCTGTGATATTGTTCCCAGTATTCAGAGAGGAAGATGATTATATTACTCTCAATATCACAGGGGTTGTACAGCCCCCCGTTGTGTTATTGTTTGTAATATCCAGGTGGGGAGAGGATGATATTACTATTAATATCGCAGGAGGTGTACACCCCTCTGTGATATTGTTCATAATAACCATGAGGGGAGAGGATGATATAACTTCCAATATTGCAGAGGTGTATACCCCTGGATATTAGGAACAATATCACAAGGAGGTTATACACCCACCGCAATATTGGTAGTAATATAATCTCCACTCGTGAATATGATGAAAAATATCACAGGAAGGGTGTATACCCCATCCGATACTGGAAGTAATATTATCCTCTTCCCATCTAAATATTAGGAACAATATCACAAGGTTTGTACACCTCTTTCGATATTGGGTGTAATGTCATCCTGGGATAGCAGGATTATTATCATTCCCTCCCACCACTGGTTATTGGGAACAATATGACAGGGGTGGTATACATCCCATGCAAAATTAAGAGTAACATCATCCTCTCCCTTTCTAGATATTAGAAACAATATCTCGGGGGGGTGTACACCCCCTGCCCTGGATATAAGGAACCATGTCATGGGGGGTTGTACATCCCCTGCGATATTTGGAGTAATATCATCCTCTACCTCCCTCGATATTAGGAACAAAATCACAGGGGGTATGTACACTCTTTGCGATATTTGGAGTAATATCATGTCTCCCCAGCTGGATATAATGAACAATATTACAGGGAATGTGTACACCCCCAGCGTTATTGGGAGTAATATCAAACTCGCCCTTCTTAAATATTAGAAAAAATATAAAAGGGGGTGTGTAAACCCCCTGCAATATTGAAAGTAATATCATCCTCTCTCTTTCTGGATATTAGGAATAACATCACAGAAGGGTGTATACCCTCCTCGATATTGGGAGTAATGTAATCCTCTGTTTTCCTGGATATTAATAACAATATCATGGTGGGGGGTGTAAATCTCCTTCGATATTGGTAGTAATATCATTCTCTACACCCCTGGATATTAGAAACAATATCACAGAAAAGGTGTACACCCCTTGCGACATTGGGAGTAATATCATCCTCTCTGCCGTGGATACTAGAAACAATATCACGGGGGGGGGGCGGGGGGACACGGTTTACATCCCCTGCGATATTGTGAGAAATATCATATTCTCCCATACTGGATATTATGAACAAGATCATAGTGGGGGTGTACATCTTCTGCCATATTGGGAGTAATATCATCCTTTTCCACCTTGGATATTAGGAACAATATCATATGTTTGGCGTACACACGCTGATATATTGGGATTAATATCATCTGCTCCCTTTCTGAATATTAGGTACAATATCACAGCGGGGTTGTACCCTCCCTGCAATATTGAAAGTAATATTATCTTCTTCCCCTTTGAATATTAAAAAATATATCACAGAGGGGGTGTACACCCCCTGTGATATTGGGTTTAATATCATCTGCTACAACCACCTGTGATATTGTTGCTAATATCCAGACGGGAAGAGGACGATATTACTCCCAATATCGCAGGAGGTGTACACCCTTTTGTGATCTTGTTTGTAATATCCAGGTGGAAAGAAAATTATATTCAATATCACAGGGGTGTACACCCCCCTGTTATATTGTTCATAATATCCAGGTGGGTAGAGGATGATATTATTCCCCATATTGCAGGGGGTGTACACCTGTCTTGTAATACTGCTCATAATATCCAAGGGGGAAGAGGATGATATTACTTTTGAAAGTATCGCAGGGTTTGTACCCCCTCGAGATATTGTTCCTAGTATCCAGAGGGTAAGAGGATGGTACTACTCCCAATAGCACAGGCGGTGTGCACCTTCGTGTGATATTTTTCCTAATATCTAGAAGAGGAGAGGATAATATTACTCTTAATGTTGCAGAGAGTGTATCCCACCCCTGAGATATTGTTCCTAATATCGAGGCAGGGTAGAGAGGATGATATTACTCCCAATATCGGAGAAGGTGTACACCGTCCCCTGTGATCAGTTCCTAATATCCAAGGGGAAGTGGATGATATTACTTCCAATGTCGCAGGGGTTGTACACCCCCCTGTAATGTTGTTTCTAATTTTCAGAGGAAGATAGGAAGATATTATTCCCAATATCGGATAGGGTGTAGACCATTCTTCCAATATTCTTCCTAATATTTAAAGTAGGTGACAACATTACTCTCAATAGCGCAGGGGGTGTATACTCCCCTGTGATATTGTTCCTAATACCCAGAAAAGATGAGAATGATATTACTCCCAATATCGCAGGAAGTGTACACTCGCGCCCTGTGATACTGTGATACTGTTTCCAATATTTACAGCAGAGAGAGGATTATATGACTCCCTATATCGAAGGGGATGTACATATTTCTTGTGATATTGTTAATAATATCCAAAGGGGGAGACAATTATATTACTGTCAATATCGCAGGGGCTGTAAACCACCTCTGTTGTATTGTTCCTAATATACAGTGGAAGAGAGGAGGATATTAATTCCAATATTGAAGGGGATGTACACCCCTTCTGTGATATTATTGGTAATATCCAGGAAGGTAAAGGATAATATTACTCCCAATATCACAGGAGGTGTACACCCCACCCTGTGATATTGTTTTTAATATCCAGAAGGGAAAAGTTTGATATTACTCCCAATATTGCTGGGGGAGTACACACATTCTGTGGCATTTTCCCTAATATCCAGAAGTGAGAGGATGATATTACTACCAATATCACAGGGAGTGTGCACCCTCTTTGTGGTATTGTTCTTAATATTTAGTGGGGAGAGGATTACATTACTCCCAATATCACAGGGCATGTACACACACCCTGTGATATTGCTTCTAATATCTAGGAAGGAGAGCATGATATTACTCCCAATGTTGTAGGGGGTGTACACTCCTCTCGTGATACGGTTTCTAATATCCAGTGGGGGAGACGTTGATATTACTGTCAATATCGCAGGTGATGTACACCCCTCCTGAGATATTGTTTTTAATATCCAAAAAGGGAGAGGATATTACTCCCAATATTGCAGGGGTATACCCACCCCAGTGATATTGTTCCTAATATTCTGGTAGGGAGAAGATATTACTCTCAATATCGCAGGGAGTGTACACTCCCTTCTTGTGGTGTTATCCTTAATACCCAGGTGGGGAAAATATTAGATTACTCCCAATATCGCAGGAGGTGTACATTTCTTCGTGATATTGTTCCTAATAACCATGAGGTGAGAGAATGATATTACTCCCAATGTCGCAGGTGGTGTACACTCCCCCTGTGATATTGTTCCTCATATCCGGTGAGGAGATAATTATATTAGTCCCTATATCGCAGGCAGTATACACTCCCCTTGTGATATTGTTTTTTTAATATCCAAAATGGGAGACAATGATGTTACTGTCAATACCGCAGGGGTTGTACACTCCTCCATAATATTGTTCCTAATACCCAGGTTGGGAGAGGGTGATAGTACGACCAATATTGCAGAGGGTGTACCCCCCTTTGTGATATTGTTTCTAACATCCATGGGAAGAGAGGATGTAATCACTCCCAATATCGCAGAAGCTGTACACCCCCCTGAGATATTGTTCCCAATTTCCAGGGGTAAAGAGGATGGTATTACTCCCAATAGCACAGGGGGTGTACACACTTTCTGTGCTATTGCTCCTAAGATGCAGGGGGAAATAGGATGATATTACTCCCAATAGCTCAGGGGGTGTACACACCACCTGTGATATTGTTTCTAATATCAAGGGGGAGAGAAGATAATATTACTCCCAATATCGCAGGAGGTGTACACGCCCCCAAAGATATTGTTCCCAATATCCATGGGGGGAGAGGATGATATTACTCTCAATATCTCAGGGCATGCACACCTCCCTGTGATAATGTTCCTGGTATCCAGTAGGGAAGACGATGATATTATTCCCAATATCGCAGCAAGTGTACACTTCCCCTGTTATGTTGTTCCTAATATCAAAAGGGGAGAGGATGATATTACTCCCTATATCGCAGGGGGTTCACACCCCACTTGTGATACTATGAATAATTTCCAGGGCTGGAGAGGATGATATTACTCTCAGTATCGCAGGGGGTGTACAACTGCCCTGTTATGTTGCTCCTAATATCTAGTGGAAGCGAGGATGCTATTAATCCCAGTATCAAAGAGGGTGTCCATTTTCTTTGTGGATATTGTTCCTAATACCCAGGAGACGAGAGTGTGATATTATTCCCAATATTGCAGCGCAGTGGGTCTACACCCCCTTTGTGATATTCTTCGTAATATCCAAAGGGGGAGAGGATGATATTACTCCCAATACCGTAGGGGGGTGTACACACTCCCTGTAATATTGTCCCTAATATCCAGGTTGGGAGAGGATGATATAACTCCCAATATCACAGGGGCTGTACACCTTGCCTGTGATATTGTTCCTAATATCCACTGGGGGAGATCGTGATATTACTCCCAATATCGCAGAGGGTGTACAACCCCCCTATGATACTGTTCCTAATATACAGGAAGGGAGAAAATGATATTACTCTGAATATGGCAGGGAGTGTACATCGCCCAACCCCCATGATATTGTTCCAAAGAAGGAGAGGATGATATTACTCGCAATATTGCAGGGGGTGTACAAACCTCGGTGATATCGTTACCAATATCCAAGGGGTAGAGGATGATATTACTCTCAATATCGCAGTTGGTGTACACACCACCTGTAATACAGTTTTCAATATCCAGTGGGGGAGAGGAGGATATTACTCTTAATATCGCAGGGGGTGTACACCCTTCCTGTGATATTGTTCCTAATATTCAGAGGGGGAGAGGATGATATTACTCCCAATATCGCAAAGGGTGTACACCCCCCTGTGATATTGTTTTTAATATTCAGAAAGGAGAAGACGGTATTTCTCCCAATATCATGGAGGGTGTACACACTCCCCTGTGATATTCTTTTTCACATCAGGGAAAGGAGAGGATATGATTTTCAATATCTCAGGGGTTGTACACAATACTGCGATCTTGTTTTTAATATCCAGAAAGGGAAAGGATAATATTACTCCCAATATCGCAGGAGTGTACACCCCCGCGCTGTGATATTGTTCCTAATATTCAGGAAGGGAAAAGATTATAGTACTCTCAATATCACAAGGGGTTTACACCCCCCATCTGATATCGTTCCTACTATCCAAGGGGGAGAAAATAATATTACTTTCAAAATCGCAGGGGCTGAAAACTCCCCCTGTGATATCCTTTCTAATATCAAGGAGGGGAGAGGATTAGATTACTCCCAATATCGGAGGGGGTGTACACGTTCCCTGTGATATTATTCCTAATATCCAGGTGGGGAGAGGATGATATTACTCCCAATATCGCAGGGGTTGTACACCTTCCTGTAATATTGTTCCTAATATGAACGGAGGAAGACTATGTTAGTAATTTCAATATCGCAGGGGGGGTACACCCCCACTGTGATATTGTTTCTAATATCAAAGATGGCAGAGGATGATATTACTCCCAATATCACAGGGGGTGTACACCCCTTCTGTGATATTGTTTCTAATATGCCCGGGGGAGAGAATGATACTACTCACAATATCACAGGGAGTGTAGACCCCACTGTGATATTTTCCTAATATCAAAGGGGGAGAAAATAATATTACTTCCAATAGCGCAGCGGGTATACACCCCCCTGTGATATTATTCCTAATACCCAGCGAGGAAGAGGATATTACCCCCAATAGCACATGAGGTGTGCAACCCCCCTGTGATATTGTTCCTAATATACATGGGGGGAGACGATGATATTATTCCCAATGTCGCAGGTGGTATACACCCACCCCTGTGTTATTGCTTTTAATATCGAGGGCAAAATAAGATAAAATTACTCCCAATATCGCAGGGGGTGTACACCCCTTCTGTGATATGGTTCGTAATATCCAGGTGAAGAGAGGATAATATTACTCCCAATATCACAGATGGAGTACATCCCTCTGTGTACTCTGGTTCTTAATACCCAGTAGGAGAGATGACAATATTGCTCCCAATATCTCAGGGGATGTACAACACCCCCACATCGTGTGATATGGTTCCTAATATTCAGTGGGGAAGAGAAAACGATATTACTCCCAATGTCACAGGGGGTGTTCACATCCTTCTGTGATATTGTTTCTCATATACGGAAGGTGGAAAGTAATATTACTCCCAATATTGCAGGGAATGTACACCCCCCAGTGATATGGTTTCTAATATCTGGAAGGGAGAGGATAATATTACTCCCTATATTGCAGGTGATGTACACCCCTCTTGTGATGTGGTTAATATTGTTCAGGAAGGGAGACAATGATATCATTGTCCATATCGCGAGGGGTGTAAACTTGCCCTGTGATATTGTTCCTAATATCCAGGGGGTCAGAGAGTAATATTACTCCCAATATCATAGGGTGTGTACACACCCCCTGTGATATTATTCTTTGTATTCAGGTGGGGAAAAGATGATATTACTACCATTATCATAGGTGGGGAAAACAACTCCTTGTAATATTGTCTTTAATATCCACGGAGGGAGAGGGTGATATTACTTTCAATATCACCAGAGGTGTACACCATCTGTGTAATATTGTTCCTAATATCCAAGGATGGAGAAAATGATATTACTCCCAATAGTACAGGAGGTGTACACCGCCCCAGTGATATTGTTCTTAATATCCAGGGGAGTAGAGGATAATATTATTCCCAATATTGCAGGGTGAGTACACCCCCCTGTGATATTGTTCCTAATATCCATGGGGTAGAGGATGTTATTACTTCCAGTATTGCATGTAGTATACACCACCCCTGTGATATTGTTCCTAATATCCAGGAGGGGAGAAAATGGTGTTAGTCTTAATATCGCAGAAGGTGTAAACCACCCCTTTAATACTCTTCCTTATATCCAGAAAGGGAGAGAACGATATTACTCTCAATATCACGGGGGTGTGCACACCTTCTGTGATACAGTTCCTAATATCCAGGGGGAAAGAGGATGATATTAATTTCAATGTCACAGAGGTTGTAGACATCCCTATAATATTGTCCCTAATGTCCAGTGGGGAAGAAGATGGTATTACTCCCAATATCACATGGGGTGTACAACCACCTGTGATATTGTTCCTAATATCCAGGGAGGGAAAGGATATTACACCCAATATCAAGGAGTTGTATCCAGGAATTGTGTCCTCTGCGATATCATTCCCTGCAATATCATTCCTAATATCCAGGTGGGGAGAGGATGATACTACTCTCAATATCACAGGGGTTGTACCTTTACCCTGTGACATTGTTCCTAATATCCAAGTAAGAGGAGGCTGATAAGACTCCCAATATCGCAGAGGGAGTACACCCTCCTTGTGACATTATTCCTAACATCCAAGGAGGGGAGAAGATGATGTTACTGTCAATATCACAGGGAGTGTATACCCACCCTGAGATGCTGTTTTTAATATGCAGGGGGTGAAAGGATATTACTCCCAATAGCATGGGGACTCTATACCTCGCTGTAATATTGTTCCTAATATCCAGGGGGGAGGGGGCGGGGGCGGCGAGAGGATGATATTACTCCTCAAATCACAGGAAGTGTATACGCTCTTTGCAATACTGTTCCTAATATCAGGGGTGGGGGGAGAGGACGATATCACTACCAATATCGGAGAAGGTGTACACCCTCTGTGTGATATTGTTCCTAATATCCAGCAGAAGAGAGGATGATATTACTCCCAATATCGCAAGGGCTGTATACCCTCCTTGTATATTGTTCCTAATATCCAGGGCGGAAGACGACAATATTACTCCCAATAACGCAGGCGGTGTACACCCCCCTGTGATATTGTTCTTAATATCCAGTAAAACAAAGGATGATATTACTCCCAATATCACAGGGAATGTACACTCACCCTGTGATATTGTTTCCGATATCCAGAGGGCAGAGGATGATATCACTTCCTATATCACAGGGGGTGTAGAATCCACTTGTGATATTGTTAATAATATCCAGGTAAGAAGACGATGAGATTACTGTCATATCACAGGGGGTGTATACCAATCCTGTGATATTGCTCCTAATATCCAGTGGAAGAGAGGATGATATTTATCCCAAAATCAAAGGAAGTGTGCACTCACACCTGTAATATTGTTTGTAATATTCAGGGGGATAGAGAATGTTATTAATCCCAATATCTCAGGGGGTGTACACCCCCATTGTGATATTGTTCTTAATATCCAATGGTGGAGAAGATAATATTACTGTCAATATAGCTGGGGGTGTATAACCCCTCTGTGATATTGTTTCTAATATCCAAAAGGGGAGAGGGTGATATTACTCCCAATATCGCAGGAGGTGTACAACCCCTGTGATATTGTTCCTAAAAACCAGTGGGGGAGGGGTTATTACTTTCAAGATCGCAGGCGGTGTGCACCCTCTTGTGATACTGTTCTAATATCCAAGGGGGAAGACGATGATATTACTGTCAATGCCTCAGTAAATGTACATGTCCCCTTTGATATTATTCCTAATATCCAGCCCAGTATTGCAAAGGGTGTACACCCCCTTTATTATATTATTCCAAATATGCAGGGGGAAAGATGTTATTTCTCCCAAAATCACAGGGAATGTACAACACCTCTGAGATATTGTTTATAATATCCAGAGGGGGAGAGGATGATATCACTCCCAATATCGCATGGTGTGTACACTCCCTCATGATATTGTTCCCAATATTCCGGTGGCGGGGAGAGGATGATATTACTTCCAATATTGAAGTGGATATACACCTTTCCTGTGATATTGTTCCTAATATCCAGAGGGGAGAAGATGATATTACTCCCAATATCGCAGGGGATGTATAGCCTTCTTGTGATATTGTTCCTAATAACCAGGGTGGGAGACAACAATATTACTTACAATATCAAAGGGGCTGTACACCCCCACTGTGATGTTGTTTCCAATATCCAGGACGTGAGAGGATAATATTAATCCCAATATCGCAGCAGGGGTACACGTACCTTGATATTGTTCCTGGTATCCAGTGGGGAAGAAGATGCTATTGCTCCTAATATCCTAATATCCCCCTTTGATATTGTTAATAATATCCAGCAGGTAGAGGATATTACTCCCAATATCGCAGTACGTGTACACCCCGTCTGTAATATTTTCTCTGATATTTAGAGGGGGAGAGGATATTACACATAATATCGCAGGCGGTGTACACCCTCCCTGTTATATTGTTTCTAATATCCAGAGGAGAGAATGGTATTACTCCCAACATCGCTGGGGGTGTAGATTTTCCCTGTGATATTGTTTCTAATATCCAGAAGGAGAGAGAATATTAGTCCCAATATCGCAGGGGGTGTACACACCGCTTTGTGATATTGTTTTTAATATCCAAAAAAGTATATTACTCTCAATATTGCAGAGGGTGTACACATCCCCCTGTGATATTCTGCCTAATATCTAGGGAAGGAGAGGATGATATTACTTGCAATATCGCAGGAGGTGTACACATCCCTGTGTTCTGTGTTATTGTTCTTAAAATCCAGAAGAGGAGAAGATAATGTTACTCCCAATATCGCAGGGGGTGTACGCATCCCCCTTGTGATATTGTCCCTAATATTTAGGGAGAAGGGGATATTACTCCCAATATCACAGGGGATATACCCACCCCCTGTGATATTATTTATAATATCCAGGGTGAAGAGAGGATAATAATACTCCCAATATTGCAGGCGGTGTACACTTTCGCAGGGAGAGAGAAAATGATATTATTCCCAATATTGCAGAATGTGCACCCCCCTACACTGCGATATTGTTCCAAATATCCAGGGAGGGAGAGGATGATATTACTCTCAATATCGCAAGGGGTGTACACCCCGTGTGATATTGCTCCTAGTATCCAAGTGAGGAGAGGTTGATATTACTCTTAATATTGCAGGGGGTGCACAACCCCCCTTTGATATTGTTCCTAATATCCAGGGGTGGGAGAGAATGATATTACTTCCAATATCACAGAGGGTGTACTACCGTCTGTGATATTGTTTCTAGTTTCCAGGGTTGGAGTGGATGATATTACATTCCATATCGAAGGAGTTGTACACCCTTCCTGTGATATTGGTCCTAATATCCAGGTGGGGAGAGGATAATATTACTCCCAATATCGCAGGGGCTGTACACCTCCCCTGTGACATTGTTTCTAAATGCAGATAAGAGAAGATGACATTACTTCTAATATTGTAAGGGGGGTACACTCCCTTTGCGAAATCGTTTCTGATATTTAAAGGGGAGAGGAGGACATTTCTTTCAATACCACAGAGGGTATACTCACCCCCTGTGATATTGCTTCTAATATCCAGCTGGGGAGAGGTTGATATTACTCCCAATATTGCAGAGGGTGTACACCCCTTCTGTGATATTGTTCCTAATATCCACAGTAAGAGAGCATAATATTACTCCCAATATCGCAGGGAATGTACACCCCTCCTGTGATATTGTTCCTAATATCAAGGGGGAGAGAAAATGATTATATTCACAATAACACAGCGGATATACATCCTCCCACCGTGACATTGTTCCTAATAACCAGCAAGAGAGAAGATGATACTACTGCCAATATCGCAAGGGGTGTACACCTTCCCTGTGATATTGTTCCTTATATCCAGGAAATAGAGGGCAATATTACTCCCAATATTGCACTGGGTGGAAACAACACCTGTGATATTTTTCCAAATATGCAGCGTGGTAGATGATGATATTACTGAAAATATTGCAGGGCGTGTACACACCCCTCTGTGATATTGTTTCTAATATCCAGTGGGGGAGAGGACGATATTACTCCCAATATCGCAGGGAGGTACACCTCCCGTGTGATACTGTTCTGAATACCTAGGGTGAGAGAGGATAATATGACTCCCAATATTGCAGAAGGCGTACACCACCTTTGTGATATTGTTCCTAATATCCAGGGAGGGAGAAGATGATATTACATTAAATATTGAAGGAGGTGTACACAGCCCCTGTTGATATTCTTCCTAATATCCAGTGGGAGAGAGGATAATATTACTCCCAATATCGCAGGGGTGTACACACCCCCTGTGATATTGTTTCTACTATCCAGGGAAGAAGAGGATGATATTACTGCCAATGTGGCAAGAGTTGTACGCCCCCACTGTGATATTGTTCTTATAAATCAAAGGGAGAAAGGATATTACTCTGAATATCACAAAAGCTATACCGCCCGACCCTGGAATATTGTTTCTAATATCCAGGAGAGGAGAGAATAATATTACTCCCAATATCGCAGGGGAATGTGCACCTCCGCGCCATATGGGGAGTAATATCACCCCCACCTCGTCCCCAGATATTAAGAGCCACATGAAAGGGGCGTGTCTACCTCCCTCCATATCGGGAGTAATATTACCCCCCTCTCGCCCCTTGGATATTATGAGCCATATGACAGAGGTGTGTCCACCTCCTGCCATATCGGGAGTAATATCACCCCCCTCGCCCCCTGGATATTACTAGCCATATGACAGGAGGCTTTTTACACAGCTTTTTTTTTTTACAATAATGGGAGTAATATTATCTCCACCTTTCGAAATTATGAGCAATATCACAGTAAAGTGTACAGCACCTGCGATATTGAGTTTAATAACATCCTCTTTCACTCTCTGGATATTAGAAAAAATATCACAGAGGGGGTTTACATCTTCTGCGATATTAGAAAGAATATCAACCATTCTTCTCATGGTTATTAGGAATAGTGTCTTGAGAGGGGGTGTAGACCTTTTTTGACGTTGAGATTAACTTAATCCTCTGTGAACCGAAATAATACAAACAATATCACAGGCGTGTGTACACCCTCTGCGATATTGAGAGTTATATTACCATCTCCCCCCCCCCGAATATTATGAAATATATCAGAGGGGGTTATACAACCCCTGGGATTTTGGGAGTAATATTATCCTATCTCCCTCTGGATATTAGGAACAATATCACAGGGTGGGGGTGCATACCTACTATGATATTGAAAGTAATATCATCTTCTCCCCACCTGGATATCCAAAACAATATTACAGTGGGGTTGTACACTCCCTGCGTTATTGAGAGTAATATAATCATCTTCCCCCCGGATATTAGGAAAATATCACAGTGGGGGGTGTAAACTCCCTCCTATATTGATAGTAATATTATCGTCTCCCCGCTTGGATATTAGAAGCAATATTACAAAAGGAGTGTACACTTTCTGAGATCTTGGCAGTAGTATCATTTTCCCCCCACTGGATATTAGGCACAATATCACGGGGTGGGGGGTAGACACCGCCTGCAATATTGGGAGTAATATTATCCTCTCCCTTCCTATATGTTAGGAACAATGTCCCAGGAATCGTGTGTACACCCACTGTGATACTTGGAGTAATATCATGCTCTCCCCTCCTAGGTATTAGGAAATGCCAGAAAGGGGTGTACCTCCTCTGCGACATTGAATATAATATCATCCGCTCCTTCCCCTGGATATTAGGAACAATATTACAGGCGGGTGTACACCTTCTGTGATACTGGAAGTAATGTCCTCCCCGTCCCTGGATATTAAAAACTATATCCTGGGGAAGGGGGTGTACATTTCCTGCTCTATTGGGAGTAATATCATTCTCTCCCTTTCTGGATATTAGGTAATATATCTCGGTTGGGGTAACAACCACTGCAATATTTGGAGTAATATCATCATTTCCCCATCTAGATATTAGGAGAAATATCAAAGGGGGGTTGCACACCTCATGCGATATTGGGCCTAACATTATCCTCTCCCATTCTGGTTATTATGAACAATATCACAGTGATAGTGTACACCCCATGAGATATTGGGAGTACTATCATCCTCTCTTTCTTTGGATAGCAGGAACAATATCACAGGGGCATCTTACATCCCATGTGATATTGGGAGTAATATCATCCTCTCCCCAACCGAATATTAGGAAAAATGTTACTGGGGGGGGATATACATTCCCTGCGATATTGGGAGTAATATAATCCCATCTTCCCATGGATATTTTGAACAATATACCAAAGAGGGAGCACACCCCCTGCGATATTGGGAGTAGTATCATCCTCTTTCTCCCTGGATATAAGAAACAATATCACACAAGGGGTGTACACCCCCTGTGATATTTGAAGTTATATCATTCTCTCCCCCACTGGATATTAGGGGAAGTGTACACACCCCGGGATATTGGCATTAATATCATCCTCTATTTCCCTGGATATTAGAAACAATTTCCCAGGGGGCGTGTACACTTCCTGTGATATTAGGTGTAATATAATCCCCTGTTCCCATGGATATTTGGAACAATACACCAAAGAGGGAGTACACCCCCTGTGATATTGGGAATAGTATACTCCTCTTTCTCCCTGGATATAAGAAACGATATCACACAACGTGTGTACACCCCCTGCAATATCATCCTCTCCCCCACTGGATATTAGGAACAATATCATAGGGGAAGTGTACACACCCTAGGATATTGGCAGTGATATCATCGTCTATTTCCCTGGATATTAGGAACAATTTTCCAGGGGGCGTGTACACTTCCTGTGATATTGGGAGTAACCTTATCCTCTTCCCCTGTGGATATTAGGAAAAATATCACAGAGGGTGTGTACAGGACCATCGATATTGGGAGTAATATCATCTTTCCACCTGTATATTATGAACAATATCACTGGAGGTTTTACACCCCATGTGATATTGTCAGAAATATCCTTTTCTTCTCTCTGGATGTGAGAAACAAAATCAGACAGGGGTGTACATTTTTTGCGATATTGGGAGTAATATCACCCTCTCCTCCCTTAAATATTATAAACTAAACAATATCACAGGGGGGTTGTACATCCCTGCAATATTGGGAGTAATATCCTCTTTTCCCTTGAATATTAGAGAACATATAACAGAGGGGGTGTACACGTTCTTCGATATTTGGCTTAAGATCATCCGTTTCCCCCCTAAATATTACGAACAGTATCACAGGGGGGAGTACACCCCTGTGATATTGGGAGTAATATCATCCTCTCCTCACTTGGATATTAGGAACAATAACACAGGAGGGGTGTCACCCCCTGCGATATTGGGACTAATATTCTCTTCTCCCTTCTTCAATATTAGGAATAATATTACAAAGAGGGTGTACGCCTCCTGAGATATTGGGAGTTATGTCCTTTTCTCCTTTAGTGAATATTAGAAATAATATCACAGGGGCGGGCATACACTCCCTGCTAAATTGGGAGTAATATCATCCTCTCCTCCCCTGAATAATAAAGACAATATAACATTGGGGTTGTACATGCCCTGCGATATTGGGAGTAATATCATCCTCTCCTTTCTTGAATTTTAGGAATAATATCACACAGGGAGAGTACACCTTCTGCTTTATAAAAAATCGTAGGGATGTGAACATTCTTTGCGATATTTGGAGTAATATCATGTCTCCCCTCCTGGATATAATGAAAAATATTATAGGGAAAGTGTACACCCCTAGCTTTAAACTCGCTCTTCTTAAATTTTAGAAAAAATATAAAAGAGTTGCATAAACCTTCTATGATATTGAAAGTAATATCATCCTCTCTCTTTCTGGATATTAGGAATAATATCACAGAAGGGTGTACACCCTCCTCGATATTGGGATTAATATCATCCTCTCTTTCCCTGGATATTAATAACAATGTTATGGGGTGGTGTAAATCCCCTGCGATATTGGAAGTAATATCATCCTCTACACCTCTGGATATTAGCAACAATGTCACAGAAAAGGTGTACACCCCTGGCGACATTGCGAGTAATATCATCCTCTCTGCCCGTGGATATTAGGAACAATATCACAGGGGTGTGTACATCCCCTGAATTATTGGGAGAAATATCATCCTCTCCCAAACTGGATATTATGAACAAGATCATAGTGGGAGGTGTACATTTTTGCAATATTGGGAGTAATATCATCCTTTTCCACCCTGGATATTAGAAACAATATCACATAGGGGGTGAACACCTGCTGAGATATTGGAAGTAATATCATCCTCTCCCTTTCTGAATATTAGGTACAATATCACGGGGGTGTACCCCCCTGCAATATTGAATGTAATGTTATCTCCTTCCTCATGGTTATTAGGAAAATTATCACTGTGGGGGTGTACACCCTATGCGATATTGAAAGCAAATTCTTCCTCTCCCGCATTGGATATTAAGAATAATATCATAGTGGGGGTGTTCACCACCTGCGCTATTGGGAGTAATATCATTCTCTCCCCCCAGGATATTATGAAAAATATAACGGGGGGTTGTACACACCCTGCAATATTGGGAGTAATATCATCCTCTCCCCCCTTCAATATTAGGAACAATATCACAAAAAAGGGTTTACATCACCGGCTATACTAAGAGTAATATCATTCTCTCCCCCCCGGATATTACAAACAATATCACAGAAGGGTGTTATCACAGAAGGTTGTACACCCCCTGCGATATTGGGAGCAATATCATCCTCTTACCCCCAGGATATTATGAAGAATGTCACAGAAGGTGTACACCTCCTGTGATATTGGGAGTAGTATCATCCTTCCTTTCCTGTATATTACGAACAATATCACAAAGGGATGTACATCATCTGCGATATTGAAAGTAATACCATCCTCTCCCCCCCTGGATAATACAAACAGTATCACAGTGGGGTGTCCACCCTCTGCGATATTAACAGTAATATCATCCTCTCCCCTTCTGGGTTGAATGAACAGCATCACATAGGAGTGTACACCCTCTGCGATATTGGAAGTAATATCATCCTCTCCCCTCCTGGACAGTACGAACAATATCACAGTTGGGTGTACACCTCCTATGATATTGGGAGTAATCTCATCAAATTATAAATTGCTTTGGGGTCAGGTTTTATGAAGATGATGAATGCCTCTAATGGGTTCCAGGTGCTTCTTTTCCACTAGCCATGAGGCTGTCCACAGGTTACTGCACAGATATTATCACAGCTCAGTAATATTGATAGGAGAGCTGTGCCTAATGTTTTCCTTCTACCACCTCTTTTTTTTTTTTTCCGCCAGTCTCACTCTGCCTCCCAGGCTGGAGTGCAGCAGTGCAATCTCGGCTCACTGTAACATCCACCTCCCAGGTTCAAGCGGTTCTCCTGTCTCAGCCTCCTGAGTAGCTGGGAATACAGGAGAGCGCCACCATGCCCAGCTAATTTTTGTATTTTTAGTAGAGACAGGGTTTCACCATATTGGTCAGGCTGGTCTCGAACTCCTGACCTCAGGTGATCCACCCGCCTCGGCCTTCCAAAGTGCTGGGATTACAGGCCTGAGTCGCTGCGCCTGGCCCATCCTTATCATCTTCACATTGAGTAGTCTGAAGAGGAGGTGGATAAGGAGGAGGAAGTGGAGGAGGAGGTGTGGCTGGTTTTGCTGTCTCGGGGTGGCAGAGGCAGAAGATGTGGAGGAGGTGGAAGGGGAGGTAGGAAAGGCAGGCACACTTGGTATAACTTTACAGAAATACATTTTAATTTCTGTCTGAGTTTTTTGCTTTTTCATTTCTCTAAAAATATTTCTGTGTGGTACCTATCCCTCTTCAACCATTTACTTTAGTATCAATGCCTGTATCATAGAAGATTCCATGTGGTAAAAGAAGTCAAAAGTCATCTTGTATAAATGGAGCCCTTCTGCCAGATTGTCTGAGCCAATTTGTTTTCTGATACTGCTTCTTCTTCATCTTCGTCCTTATTGTGTGGCATCGATTTGGAAGCACTCATCTCCATTAAGTTGTCTTTTGTTAATTTCTCTGGTGTGGTGTCTATTAGCTCTTGAATTTCTGCAAGATGCATATATTGAAATCCTTCACCACCCACATTTTTTTTTTGCTATATCTACGATCTCTTTCATGATTTCCTTGATTGTCTCTGTCATAAATCCTGTGACGTTATGCACAACATCTGGACAGTTTTTTTCTGTAGGAATTTATTGTTTTGATCATGATGGCTGTCACAGCTTTTTCTATAATGATAATAGCATCTTCAATGATATAATCTTTCCAGACTTTCATAATCTATCAGAATTATCTTCCATAGCATTGACAATCCTTTTTATAGAGTACCATGTGTAATGAGTCTTAAAGATCCCTATCACCCCCTGATCTAGAGGCTGAATTAGAGATCTTGTGTTTGGGGGCAAGTAGACGATTTTGATGCTTTTGCTGTTGAACTCATGGGGTTCTGGGTGGCAAGGGGCATTGTCCAATATCAAAAGACTTTAAAAGGGAGTTTTCTACTGGCAAGGTACTTCCTGCTTCCCGACTTCACAGACAAAGCATCAACGGAATCAATCCAGAAAAAGAGTTCTTGTCCCGGCCTTCCTGTTGTACAATCAGAAGATTGACAGCTGGTCTTTATCTTTTCCCTTCAAGGCTCAAGGATTAGCAGCTTTAAGGATAAGGGTAGTCCCGACTGCATTTGCACGGAACAGTTGAGTTAGTCTATTCCTTCCTGCCTAAATCCTGATGCTCACTTCTCTTCCTTACTAGTAAATGTCCTTCGTGGCTTTTTTTCCCCCAGAATAAGGCACTTTCATCTTAATTAAAAACCTGTTCAGACAGATATCCTTTCTCCTCAAATAATTTTCTTAATGCCATCTGGGAATTCATCTACCACCTCTTTGTCAGCAAAAGCTGCTTTTCCTTATATCTTGACAGATTTAAAGCCAAATCTCTTTCTATAATTATCAAACCATCCTTTGTGGGCATTAAATTTTCCAGCTTTAGATCCCCCACCTTCCTTTTGCTTTAAATTGTCATATAATGACTTCACTTTTTATTGAATCATATTAGAGCCTATGGATATGCCTTTCTTATATCAATCCTGTATCCGCATAAAAGCTGCATGTTCAATATGAGATAAAAAGGTATTTCCCCAAAACTGCAAGATTTTTGCACCTGCTGGCATAGCTGCAGTGATGGTTTCACAAATTTCTTTTTTTTTTTTTTACAATGGTATTTATGCTGGATTCATTTATCTTGAAATAGCAGGGA
The DNA here is from genome assembly GCF_029289425.2 of Pan paniscus. Lineage (NCBI taxonomy): Eukaryota > Metazoa > Chordata > Mammalia > Primates > Hominidae > Pan > Pan paniscus. Next base: position 46,997,347 of record NC_073264.2, read on the forward strand.
CTGCAGCTGCAAATCTCAATCTATGGTACATACCAAGTAATTCAACTTTTCCTTGTAATGTCTTGACTTTTCTGTGCTTCTTGGGAGCACTTTCAGCATCACTAGTGGCACTTCATATGGGTTCCATGGTGTTATTCAAGATTTATGGTATTGCACTAATGAAAAATGCACGAGAGCTGCAAGATGTCAGTTTTTACTGTGTCATTCAATTTACTGGAGAGACTAACTGCTTACAGAGAGATGATTATTAGGGTCACACAGTATTTTACAGATATTTCCCACAGTTAAGCTCACCCATTGCAATAGCACTGGGAGGTGGGTACAAAATTATTACAGTAGTAGAGTATGCACTAGAGTTCATAGTATGCAGTTATGATTTAATACTGCATCTTTACATTTTTTTACATTTCTCTTGACTGTGAATGATGCCTTGTATGGTCTATGTTTGTGTGCTTAAGCTTTGATAAATTTTAACTTTTATAACAAATTGTGTATATTTTATGGTAGCAAATGATAAAACATACTAGTATCTACATATGTTTTATGCATTCTGACATATCTAACTTTTTCTCTTTTTTTGATATTTTAGGTTATGCAGTTCATCTGCAAGTTTTCTCTCATTGTCACATATCTCCAAATAAAATCAAGATATTTATTTAAAAAATTCGCATATAAGTGGACTCATGCAGTTCAAACTTGTGTTGCTCAGGGACCAACTATATAAGAAAAAATAGGGAAAATATTATAACTCATTTTAAGTTCCTACCAGGTCTAAATTATTTCAAATTATGAATTTGCTTGGTCCAGATAAATGAAGTTAAGGGTAACTGAAATTTGTTTTTTTTTATTAAATATGGAATAAGAAGAATAAGGAAAATCAAATTTTTGTTGGCATGTTAGATGCTATTATTAAAGGCCTGTTCGTTCATGCTTACAATGGTACACAGCATTTTAAATTATGTAAAGCCTGAAACTTTGAACCTAGTCATTTGTTATATTTCTAAATTCCCACAAGATGGCAGAATTTCAGAGCATTTTAAAGTATGTGTCTGGATAGGTAGCTAGAATATTTTAAGTCTTGTAACTAGGTTAAGTGCAAATCCTGTTTTCTGATCAGTGATGCAAAAAATGCTCACACAGAGCAGGGCCCAATTCTTATTTACAAATTCTACTAAACTGAAGGAATGAAACGATATATTGCACAGGATTTACAATACTCCTCAAATAGAGAAATACTTTCTTGTTTTATAACTCTAATTTGAGGTCATTCATAATAACCTAGGCACTTACTGCTTCATCTGTGCGTTTCCTTTGTTTTATTCATGAGGGTCAGAGATGAACTGGGATGTAGGCTTTAACAGATGGAAGTGCACGTCTTGGTATTTCAGAGATTCCAGCCACATGTCAGTGTGGTTCTGCAAGCAGCGAGGATCAGCCAGGCCTGTCCGTCACCAGGCTTGTGCCTGTAAATATTTAAATGATTATGTTTTACTCTTTCAGGGTTTGATATACTTCAAGTGATACAGGCTTGTTGTTAGTGTTGGATTCCTCAAGGAAGCAAATTCCTTTGCATTCCCCCTTTATCCCTCCCTTTCTCTCTCTTTTTCCTTCTTCCTATTCTTCTTCCTCCTTCTACTCTTCTTGTTCTCCTTCTTCTTAATGCTGGTGGGGGTGTTGTAACAGTTAACAAATTTCACCAAAGACAGGTCTCTAAGTACCCATTAATGCTTCTATCTTACTTTTTTCAAGCTGATATAAAAAATACCATAGACTGGGTAATTTAAAAACAACAGAAATTTATTTTTCATAGTTCTGGAGGCTGAGAAGTCCAAAATCAAAGTGCTATCAGATTTGGTGTCTGCTGAAGGCTTACTCTCTGCTTCATAGATGGCTCCTTCTAGCTCTGTCCCCCCATGGTAGAAAGGACAAATGAACTCTGTCTGGCTTATTTTATAAGAACACTAATCCCATTCATGAGGGCGGAGCCCTAATTACCTCCCAACATCCCCACCGCCAAAGTTTCACCATATATATTTTAGAGAGGCACAAATATTCAGATAATAGCAACCTCCATAGCCTAAGAAAGAAGAGGGGTTTGTTGGACCCAAATTGAAATAAGTTACACCAAATAACCACTGAAGACACAGAGGTTTGAAGTAAACACTATTTCAAACCTGGCTTGAGTATATGTTTTGCTTCCATTTTTCTTACTAGATATGGCTTTTATATTTTTTAATGTCTTTTATTTCTTTACCTATGGATAGGATCATCTAATGATAAGTGCCATTTCTTTTTGGAAAACACCTTTTAAAATTAGGGTTTAGTTAGACAACTAGACAGTTCCTTCATTTAGCAAGTAGGACAGATGTAATTTTGAAGAGCACTTTATCTAAGTGATAATCCTGGTGCTAAGGTTATTGCTCTGCCTGAATCCACCTAGAATTTATCCAGTGCTAATGGGAAAGTGTTTATGTTGCAACGTGCAAAGCTCATGAGAAGAAAAAAAATACTAAATTACTGATGACAAGCATCGCTAAACTAAGGATGAAGGATGTGTAATCTCATAATGTTACAACCATTATAGTATCTGAGCTCTGAAAATGATTGCATTGGGTGGTTAGATGGAGGCTTGTGTTTATAACTGCTATACACATGGAAACAAGTTTATTTTGGGGAGTCCAACTTAAGTTGTTGCACAAACTGTTCCCAAAATGCTATGGGCAACATCAGAGCAATATTTCTCAAGATTCTGCAAACCAAGCTGTTTTTGACTTCCCAGTGACTACGTGGAAAACATCCACTGCAAAGGGGCACCATGATGCAATAGCACATGTCAATTTTGAAATTTTCCTAATTGTTTATTCATAGTGCCAGAGACCATCTTGAGAAGGGACACAGGATTCTTCTGCATTCCACTCCCCCACCTCTGATGAACAGACTGAATGGCCCCTATCCTATTCCATCTCAGCATATACCCAAAAAAAACTCAAGGTGATTTTGTTTATAAGAAGGAGCTTCAGTAAGAAATGAATATCTTCTGGGAAGAAAAGAAAATTACTTCTAAATGTAGATTTCTGTCAGTTGTTTCCAATTTTCATTTTGGAAAAATAGCTAGCAGCATAAAAAATTAACAATATTTAAATAATATTTCAGGAATTATATCCTACTCTAATAGTTAAATATACAGATAAAAACATTTAGTAGCAAAGAACTGAGTCCACTGTAGCTAGGTTAAATACAAAGAAATATATTACTGAATATTAAATATAATATAGAATCTTTGAGAGGGCTGAAGAAATAGACTCCCAAAGTGTCACACCATAGAAATGGACTACAAAGTTACTGCTGCTTCTACCTCAGTTTCTTGTTAAATATGGAAGTTGCTGCAACAGTTACTGGCTGCAGAGAAATATTGCCTCTGCCACAATCCACACCAGCAAATGGATGTGTTGTGCCTACCTTTCTCCAGTTTAGTTTAGTTCAGAATTCAAGTCCTTGTAGGTAGTCTAATGGAAATAATAAAAACTAAATCATAATTTGAACACTAGTTGCAAGAGAATTGGGCATATTTACCACAATACAAATTATGGCAGAAAAGATAACTGAAATTTTAGAGTTAATCTTTATCCAGATAAAACAGCTAATTGATACTTGGACTGCTGAATTATATTCTGTCTCAAGTATTTATACAACATAGTTTTAGGAATTTTCTTGTACTTCTCTTAGGTAAAACATATATGTATATATATATAAAACATATGCCATATATATATGTGTATGTATATGTGTATATGTGTGTGTGTATATATATATATAATTTGACATGTTAGAATAATGTAGTATGCAGTTCTAGTCCCGATGTATAATAAAAGGCACACAAAGCTTATGAAGAAAAAGTCACTGAGAAAACCAAGGTAATGGGGGAATTTCAGATAAAATAGTGGAAAATAAGCAATGGCAACTGTAAATCTGAAAAAAAAGCATAGGAAAGAATGGCAAAACTAGGATTTGGTTTGAATCTTGAACCAGTGATTTTAAGGTAAATACAAGGAGGCGCTAATGAGCCAAACAAAAATGTGTTATTTCATTCTTACTATGTATGCAGCACTGGCTAGACCCTATAGGAATTTTACCAGTAGATAGTGAACTTGAGTACCCTGAGGAACATGAGTGTTGTACATGCTTAAATATTTCTTTAATATTAATAAATTAATAAAAATATAAAATAAAAAAGAAGTTCAAGACTTGTTATATTTCTTCATGGAAGGTAGATTATCAAAAGAAGTCAGAGGATCAATATCTCTAAGCCTTTGGTGTAATTCATGGAAAGGAATTGCCATATAATAGAAAGGCTTTGAGTTTAAGGCAGGATTTTAATTCAGTTTTGCCAGTTGCTAGTTGTGTGATCTTAAGCAAATAATTTCTTGTAGTGTCAGTTTCTTTCTCTGTAAATTGGAGGTTGGAGACAGAGAAAATGAAATGTCCAGCTATAGTTGTGGTACATAACAGACACAAAAAACTGTGGTTATTTTTATTGCTCCTTTGTTAGATAAAAACTGCCAGTGGGGTGGCAATTATCATCTCTTTATCTATATGTGTAACCCCTTGTAGCATTCTTCATATCCTTATGTAAGTGGATTACACACAAACTTTATTGATGTCATGCATTCTTCGTATTGCCTTATTGCTCTTGTCTGAATGCTATGTTCCCCTCAAATTTATATAATGACACCTAATCCCCATGTGATGGTGAGAGGTGAGGCCAGCTGGACTTCCTGGGTTGAGTGGAGACTTGAGGAACTTTCCTGTCTTACAAGAGGATTGTAAAACGCACCAATCAGCAGGATTCTAAAAGTAGCCAATTGCCGGGAGGATTGAAGAAAGGGCATTCTGATAGGACAGAAATAGAACATGAGAGGGGACAATAAGGGAATAAAAGCTGGTCACCCCAGCCAGCAGCGCAACCCTTGGGTCCCCTTCCAGGTTCTGGAAGCTTTGTCCTTTCGCTCTTCACAATAAGCCTTGCTGCCGCTCACTCTTTGGGTCCATGCCATCTTTAAGAGCTGTAACACTCACCACGAAGGTCCGCAACTTCATTCTTGAAGTCAGTGAGATCACGAACCCACCTGCAGTAACCAACTCCGGGCACAATGGCAGTAGGAGATGGAGCCTTTGGAAGGCGATTAGGTCATGAGGACAGAGCCCTCATGAATGGGTTTAATGCCCTTATAGAAAAGGCCCAAGAGAGCTGCCTTACCCTTTCCACCATATGAGGAAATAGTAACGGGAACCATCTAGGAGGCAGAAAGCAGACACCAAAGCTGCTGATGCCATGATCTTAGACTTCTCAGCCTCCAGAACTATGAGAAATAAATTTATGTTTATAAAATGCCCAGTCTATGGTATTTTGTTGTAGCAGCCCAAACAGACTAAGTTACACATGACTAGTTAATTGCAGTAGCCTCATGACAGATTCTTTTGGTCTCTCCCACCTCTATTCCTGTTCCCATTGTAGTTCACATGCTTCTCATAAAATAATTTTACCATGGTAGCCTCCTACCAGACAGCTGCAATGGTTTCACATTGTGCTTATAATTTTTTTTAGAAAGTACAATTTCATTCATTTAGTCAAAATGATTTTTTTAGAGAAGGTGGGGGAATGGAATAGTGCTGGGATGGAATGAAAATGGATGGAGAGAGTACATAGGTAAGTTGATCTGTAGGTAAAAAGCAAGGTGGATAGCAGGTAGGTAGGTAAGTAGGTATTTGGATTGATAGGTAGATAGATAAATACAGAGAGAGAGAGAGGAAACGAATTAGAAAGTATTGGAGTGAGTAAGATGGTGGGCAGTGGGATAAAGCAGGGTCTGTGTAGTATGGAGTGGATATGAGAATTGGGAGACACAGGTCCTGTACTTCTATACATGACATAAGCCTCTAATCTCTCTCAGCTGTAATATGAACTATTTGGTTCATGTGATCTAATACTAAATGCTTCTAAGTGAAGAAGGGCTATGGATTTTTGAAGGCACATTTACAAACATTATGCCTTGGTAAAAAATCTAAGATTTAAAGAACTTGTGCAGAATGTTGTGGGTTGTCTTTTCTTCCTTCCTTTCTCTCTTGCTTTCTCTCCTCCTGTTTCATTTTGTTGCAATTTTTATACTACTATTGTATTTCTCAGATATTTTCCAAAGAAATCAATATTTGTTTTTCTGGGTAGGAAAAGAACACATCTTGTTGCAAAAATAAGTACTAAAAAAAAAAAAAAGAAGCCCACATTTTCACATTGAGCATTTATTTTATTTTTTTTACTTTTATTTTTATTACTTTTATTATTATTTTTTCTTCCTGAGACGGAGTTTCCCTCTTGTTGCCCAGGCTGGAGTGCAGTGGTGCAATCTAGGCTCACTGCAACCTCCGCCTCCTGGGTTCAAGTGATTCTTCTGCCTCAGGCTCCTGAGTAGCTGGGATTACAGGCAGCCGCCACCATGCCCGGCTAATTTTGTATTTTTAGTAGAAACAGGGTTTCTCCATGTTGGTTAGGCTGGTCTCGAACTCCGGACCTCAGATGATCTGCCTGCCTCGGCCTCTCAAAGTGCTAGGATTACAGGCAAGAGCCACCACTCCCTGCGTATTTTTATTACTTTTTAACGATACTATGGCAGTAGACATTTGAACTCTTGAACGATTGTTTTCTTTAGATAAAATTCCAGAAATGGAATTCTTGAAGAAGAGTGTACATATTTTTAAAGGTTTGGACATGTAGCCCATTTCTGCCTCCCTTGCCAAGTGTAGGGCAGAAGAATATTTGTTTCTTTACACCCTCACCAACACTGGGTATTATTGAGCTTTTAAATATGCCCCAATTCTCCAGGTGAAAAATAGCATCTAATATATGTTTTAGTGTGCATTTCACTGATTAATAGTGAATCTGAAAATGTTTTCTTATAATTATTGGCCATTTCTAGCAGGCAGTGTATTATAGCTTATCATAACACATCATTTTATCGAGAAATGCCATTATCAACTCTGCAGCAAAAAGTAGTAAGCACATGCTAAGCATGTTTCTCTGTGTACCTTATTTTGCATACAGTTAATAATAATAAGAAAAGTTAAAAAATATTTTATTTGGTAGTGGCCCAATATATGATATCCAAAATAAAAAGGATTCAGAATGCGTACTCTATATCCTTGTGCAAAATTGTTCTAATTTTAGATTTTCTGTTATATACTGTTTTGCTAATAGGAGTTATATGGTGGAAATATGTGTGTTATGTGATATTTCTAGTGATCTGGCAATTATCACTTTGCCATAACTGTATTTGCCAGCATAAGTTAAACTTAGACTAACTTTAATATTCAATGTTTGCTTAAGTGGGGTTCAGTCTGCTTTAACCTGACTATGAGACAGTTCTCTATGGATAATATCAGAAAGTGACATAGGCCATTGCTCAAACAACAGCAACATTCATTTTAGAATTGTCTTTCAAAATACCCCTTACAGTGCTTCAGTGGCTTTAAGTGGTAGATGTCTTTATTGTCTTTCTTTATAGATCTGATCTCCTAAATTTGAAAGACAGAAGTCAGTCAAACATTTTCCATAATAATATTGAAGTGAGCAAGGAAATAATCCAGTATCTTTATTAATATTTCTCTTTTAGTCTCAGGTTTCTAATATTTATTTAAAGGCATTAGTTCTTTACTGATGATTTCTGCATGCATAGTCTGGTAATGTGTGACTAATACACTAAGTGCTTTTTCCCAGTGGAGAGAACAAGATCATTTGGAAGAGATTCAATTCCAGACCTCCTTTTATCAGGTTTGCTTTATTAGCTTTGGTGTCTGGATGTACACAGTATACCTTTGTCCTTTTGCAAGTGAAATTGTTTGCTAGAGGAGGAAAAAATTATTTGCCCTTAAGAAACCTTCAAAGTGAGTGAAAATTGCTGTGATGCAAACTCTCAGAAGCAATTTGTAAATCTTTGGACCACGGGCATTGCTATTTCACATCTTAGTGTCTGTCCTTCCTATTTCATTACATTTTTTGTATCTGCCTTGTTATGTGAGAAGACTTATTTCATTTGCTATAGTAGGCCCAGGGATATGATCTGAGGAGGGACAATGTTGGAATTTAAGGAAAATCCCATAGAAATGAGATTTCATTGGCTAAGCTTTCCTTTCCCTTCCTATTTCCTTCAGTCATTTCTCTAGCAACCTGTTGGATATTGTGCCTTTTACTTCTACACTTCAAGTACCACCATCCCACACTCTCTTCTTCAAATGCATGGGTGATTTATGGGTAATGGTCTGGATCTGTCACCTAATATTGAGTATATATTTAATGAGTGGAACTGACTGGAAAAATCCCTAAGGATCTCTGGGCAGAGACTATTTAGCCTTGGAATTCCCAGTAAGTTTCTTAATACAATGTTCTGTCCAAACTATTCACCTCTGGGTGAAGTTTTTTTATTTTATTGATGCAGAGGGGAGGTAAATAGCTAATGCATTTATTTAAAGCAAGTAAATATTTAACTTTATAAATTATTCTAAGATATAAAGCAAAGTAGCAGATTTCAAGAGAGAAAAATATGAAAAGTCAGAAACATCTTTCAAAATATAATAAGAAGGGAGAGAAAGTTGGTTACTGCTACAGTCTGAATGTTTGTGTCTCCCAAAATTCTTATGTTGAAATCCTAACCCCGATAATGGTGGTATTAGGATGTGGGGCTCTAGGAAGTGATTAAAGAGCTCTTGTACTAGTCAGGGCTCTCTAGCAAAACAGAACCAATAGAAGGTACACACACACACACATGCACACACACACACACAAGCTGGTGGTGTAATTCAGTCTGTGTCTTAAGGCCTGAAAACTGGGGGTCCCTGTAATATAAGTCCTGGAGTTCAAAGTTCAAATGTCTGAGAACTAGGAAAGCTCCAGTGTCTGAAGACAGGAGAAGGCGAATGTCCCAGCTCCAGAAGACAGAATGAATTTGCTCTTTGCTATGGATTCAATGTTTGTCTCCCCAGCCCCTAAAATTATGCTGAAATTTAATTACCATTGTAACATTATTAACAAGTGGGAACTTTAAGTGGTGATTAGGCCATGAGGGCTCTGCCCTGATTAATGGATTAATGTCTGTATTAGTCTTTTTTGTGTGGCTATAAAGGAATACCTGAAGCTGGGTAATTTATAAAGAAAAGAAGTCTATTTGGCTCACAGTTCTGTAGGCTATACAAGCATGGCAAAGGCATCTGCTCAGCTTCTGGTAAGGCCACAGGAAGCTTTTAAAAGGATTTCATATAATAGGACATGTTCGCCCCTTTTTTGTCTCTTTCTTGTTTACTCTCTGAGCCTTTCACCTCTGCCATAGAATAATGCAGCAAGAAGGCCGTGTCACATGTCGGCCCCTCAATATTGAACTTCCGGAAGTGTGAGCCAGTAGAGTTTTGTCTTTTATAAATTACCTAGTCTCAGGAATTGTGGTATAGCAGCATAAAATGAACCAAGACACCCTTCCTCCACCTTTTTGTTCTATTTGGACCTACAACAGATTAGATGATGTCTACCCACATTGGTGAGGGTGGATCTTACTCAGTCATCTTTGGTCTACTGATTCAAATGCTAATCCCTTCTGGAAAGACCTCACATACGCATTCAGAAATAATGTTTTACCCGCTATCTGGCTATTCCTTAACCTAGTCATGTTGACATGTAAAAGTAATCATCACAGCCACCATTCAGTGCCCTCACTAAGTTCACTAATATTCTGTATTGGATCTTTTGCATATTAATAATAATTATTAAACCAAGCTTATATAAGAGAACAGAGCCATGGCAGTAAATACTTCTTAAATCATCATACAGGGTTGATGGTTGAACTCGAAATACTGCATTAGAATACATTCTTTTAAAGACACTGAAAAAAGGTTTTCATGTGACACTGGTGAATGTGCTATAATTACTGCTCAATGGTTCAGTTATTTTGTGAGTTTGAAATCCTCACATTTCAAGAAGAATTGTAATATTTGAAATGGGTTTTTAATATAAAAGCTGTAGACCTCTGAAAAGCTTCTAAGGGATTGGAATCCAGTTAGTTACTTGTATATTCTGCCTGGAATAATGTATCCTTAAGTACTTTTTTTTTTGGAGGTAAGTAATTAAATAGGGTTAGAAAACTGAAAAAATAGATGATGTAAACATTTGTTATAAATTAATTTGTTAACTTTTCTCCCATATTTCCATGTAATGGGTTCTAATGTTCTATTACAGCTAGAAAGATAAAAAAAAGAAATCAATGATATGATTTCTTTTTCTCAAAGGGATTACTGTTAAGTTAGAAGAAATATATTTAATGTATCTGAGAAAACTGTAGAATATTTGTGAGGTGACATGTAAGCACTGATCAAATTTGTCAGTTGCAAATGACAAAAACCCAGCTTAATTAGTTTGAGGAAAATGGGTTTATGGTCTACACAGCTTAGAAATATAGAGGACAAAGCTACCTCTGGCTAGATGGATGCCATTAGGCCACTTACTCTCTCTCCATTCATCTTCTCTTCTTTTTCCTGTGTTGGCTTTAATTTCAGGCCGTATTTTCCTGAATGGTAGTAGGGTTGGCCATTGAAGGAAAGTTATATACTCATTTTATCTTTATAGCTAGCAGTTTCAATACAAAAAAATGTCTTCTTTTCCCCTGTTACTTGCAGCTAAAGCCCCAAGGAAGGTTGTGATTAGTCTGTCCTAGGTTATGTGCCATCCCTGAATGTCCCTGTGACCAATTTTAGGGTGCTCTGATTCACCCATTTTGGATCATAAACTAATCCTTGTGGGAATGGGGGATGCAATGTGAAGTGCCATAAAATGGGCTTTTCATGAAAAAGAAAGGCTGTGTAACAAGCAGAGAATGAGAAGAAGCATGGTGAACAGACAAAAAGCATGGTTATCACAGTCCACTACCATTCATTACTTGGCTACTTAACAACAAGCTTACTTCTTGTATGCATTATTTCAAAGTGCCACTGCCTGACAATGGAAATATTAGACAGTGAAACTATGAGACAACCAATAGTGCACTCTTTCTCAAAGTAAAGCGAGGCAAGTCAATGTCTCATCCAGGTACTTCCTTCACCTCTCAGGTCCTCATCTTTATTGATTCAATCCCTTTCACATTTAAATTATGTTACTTGTCACACATCAATTCCTGTTATTCTTGTATCAGAGATATCCTGTTTAAAAGTGACAGAAAAATAGTGGAAACCATTTGAACTCCAAAGAAATTTATTATCTCCAATAAATGAAAAGTTTGCCATTAGCTGTCAGGCATGATGGATTCAGGAGTAAAAAGTGATGCTGTGAAGACATCACCTTTCCCTTTCTGAATCTTACTTGCCTTTGAGTTAGTTAAATTTTGGGACAAATTTTCTAACATGGTAATCAAGAAGACAACTAGTACCTCTACGCTTACTTCAAAGGCAAAGCCAGCAGTTTCAATGATTAGTGTCCACTTCTTCAGAGTCCAACAAAATTTCTAGAGATGTAACTGATTGACTTGGGAGAAATGCCAATCCCTGAACCAGTTTCTTCAGCTTGGTGTTTGTGTGTCTAGCTGGATGGAATACTCCTGATTTTGTTGGTCCTGCGTCATGTGCCCACCCTAGTGGTTGTGATAATGGAGAGATGTCAGCCCCAGCAAGACCATAAGAAATGGGTTTCCTATAAAAATTAGAGCCTGTTTCCCATAGAAACAGATTACTTAAAAAGGTAATATGCCAACAAAGATCATAACTGCAATACTGCAAAATAAACAATAGAGTGAAGTAAATAAATTAGTTTTGATTGAGTTCTTGTAATGTATCCAGTATCTGGCTATGTTATTTCACATTTGTTAGATAAATGTGCTCCAAATGACATAGCAGTGCCTAGTACTACTAGGATTTTTAAAAACTGTGCTAACTCATGACATTTCAGTGTCTTCCCTACCACTTTAAGGCAGGTGATTCTGGATTTCTTTCTTGTGTGAAGTATCAAATTTTGGAAAACTATGGAGAGGCATAGAGCAGATGAACAGAAAGATGGATGGTGTGGAGATAAGAAAAAGGAGGACGTGTAAGAAATAAGGTTGCCATTTAGTCTGATCTGAAGTGATCAGTGCGACCCTAGAGTGGAGTGATGAGAAATATTAGTGAGCCAGACACACTGGAATCCTTTCACAGAAGGTTTTAAATGTTCAGTGGGGAAGTTTGAGTTTTTTCTTAAGTAAGATTAAAAAAGAACTAACTAAACATTTCAAACAAAAGGGATTTTTGATGAAAAGAGTGTTGAGGTTTTTGCACAGTGGTATGTGAGGTGGACTGGAGAAGGCACTAGAGGAAAGAGATAAGCTGGCAGACCATTATCGGCTTCTTGATGTGCAGCGATAAGGACCCAGACTAGAGAAGAGGCAGAAGTATTTGAAAATCTAGACTCAGATGAATGATTTTGAAACTCTGAGGTATGGTAAAATCACTGGTGGAGTGAATGAAAATGCAGATTCTAGGGATCATTTTGTAGATGTTCAGATTCAGTAGGTCTGGAGCAGGGCACCGCAATATGTATTTTAACAAGCACTCATGGTGATTCTGATGCAGGTCTTTCCCAGACCACAGATTGTTGCAGAGGAGGAATAGGCAGATGTTTGATTAACTATGAAGGGCAATCAAGCTGGGAGGAGAGGGGAATTGACTGCTGATGGTAATTGGAAGGTTGGGAAAGGACCCTGATTGTAGGGAGAGTTGATGAATTCTATTTAGATAATTGTTATTCATGTTTATGTTTGAAGCTTGGGTGTGTGGATTTCAGTTAGTATTTTCTGTGTATTTAAAGCTATTGATTAGAAGATATCCTGGAATGGAAATGATTAAGCACTTGTCCTCTATCTCCAAACACTGGAATGGTTCTAGGCACTTACAGCTTTGGCTAGTTTCAGGCAGAGTTTGAGGTGGAATAGGGAAGTCAATATTATAAGAGCCATGCTGAAGCTATTGTGTTTAGAAATACCTGGACATTCTTTTTAGTGTCTAGAAATGACTGTCAACATTGTCGAAACTAATCCTGTGGTATCTGAAAAATTAAGATGAGGAGATTTTTGTTAGTATAACATACAGATTCTAAAATTCTCTTAGCTCGTAGCACACTAGTCAATATGTTAATAATGTTACTAACGTTGAAGGAGGCATGGAATGGGGACAGACGTTGATCAAAGGGTGCAAAGCTTCAGTTAGAACGAACACATTCTGCATATCTATTGTGTAACATGGCTATTATAGTTAATAATAATGATGGTATACTTGAAAATTGCTAAGAGAGTAGATTTTAAATGTTCTCACCACAGAAAAATAAGTATATGAGGTAATGTACACGTTAATTAGCTTGATTTAATAATTTCACAATGTATACATATATAAAAATATCATGCTGTAGACCATAATTATGTACAATTTTATTGATCAATTACATTTTAATGAAAAATAATAATGTTACTAATGAACTTTTACCCCATTGAGGCAACAGTACCTGATGGGAAAAATAATAATTTCTTTTAAGCTAGGCCTTTCTGTCAGGTAATAGTCCTCTTCTAATTTGCCTTAATAGCTTTAGAATCCCTTCCCTGCAAAATCTATGGATACTTAACTTATATAACATGTGTGCAGCTATTACTCTCAGTGGTTGATTTCTCTTTCTGTCCATCTTTCAACTGAATTAGGGAGTGGGAAGCTAACCTTTGATTTTCATTCTGGAAGAAAGCATTGGTTATAAAGTGTGCATATTGTTTCCTCTGCTGCTTTGTTCAGATCCCACGGATAATTTTTGAGACTGATTAGGAGAATTACTAAAGTCTCTCAAACAAGGCTATAAAGATATTTGTAATTATGGCTTGACAGATAATACTACTCCACTGAATTGTTATCTTAGGCAGGTTGGCTCCCCTTGGAGTCATCTCCTGTTTATAGCTCTGGACCAGAGTGCATTTGGCTATGTCTCTAATCTCTTTACTATGCCATCCAAGAGTGGATGGCTACACATTTAAAATAAATACACCCATACCCACATATGATACACACCAGAAAAACTGAGGATAATATATCTATCAGAATACAGTGTGATTTAATTTTCTTTTGATATGGATGGTGATTATAGGTATATTCTATGTTTTTGCCAATTGAGAGAGGATAAACAATAAATATTTTCATTTTATATTTTATATCTGAATTGAAAATATATCTAGTTCAGCACAGGAAGGCAATGTGACTAAGGGATATTGAGTTTGATCATCATAATTAAGAAATCTGCCAGAGTCACATTTGGAAAATTTGTTCCACTTCTCTGAGCTTCAGTTTGTGTTTTCTAAAATAGAAATACCAGAACTCTTTCTATAATTAGACATTTTGAAACTAATAAGGAAACACTATGCAAGAGGAAAATACGAATAAAATTGGGGAAACTTTTTTTGAAAATTAGTAGCAACATTTTAGGAGCAATGTCAGTGAATAATTACTGCCCAAGAGATAGAATATACTCTAAAATAGTGTTAGAATAAAGTACTTAAAAGTTTTAATACTATTTTAAAAAATATTAGAAAAATAGTCATAAACTTACATACACTGTATTTGGATGGATACTAGTATTGTGACCAAGATGTCTTTTAGTACAGTGTAGTACCTTCCTGGTATATTTTTTCCTCTAAGATTTTATTTTCAAGCATTTTGTTTCCTTAATTTGCTTAAGAGCTTTATTAAGGCATACTTTTATAACATAAAATTCATCCATTATAAGCAAGCAATTCAATGAATTTTAGTAAATTTATAGAGTTCTGAAATCATCTCCACAATCCAGTTTAGAGCAATTTGTCCTAAAAAGGGTTCTCATACAGGTGATTTCTGGCCCCAGTGATGTTCCGCCTTCTGTCTTCATAAATTTTCCTACTATGGAGATTTTATATATATAAAATCAATATGTAGTCTTTATGCCTGGCTTTTTTTTTTAACTTAGAATAATATTCTTAGGGGTCATCCTTTTTTTGTTAGCATATATCAGTAGTTCACTCCTTTTTGCTGAATAGTATTCCATTGCATGGATATACCACATTTTGTTTACTTTTTACCCATTCAGAGACATTTGGACTATTTCCAGTTTTTAGCTATTATGAATAATGCCGCTATTAATATTTTCTATTCTTGTATTTCTTTTAGTGCAGGTCTGCTGATTGTAAATTATCTGTCCATAAATAATCTTATCTCACTTTCATTATAGAATATACAGAATTGTATGTTGCCAGAAACTTTCAGCGATGTAAAGATATTACATTATATTGTAATTTTCATAGTTTATATTGATATTATTAATAAGTTTTTGTTTGCTATCGTTTTGAATTTAATGTATCTTTTTCTTTATCTGCTTTTAAGATTTTCTCTTTTTTTCTTGTATTTTCAGCAGTTTTACTATTGTGTGCCTAGGTGTCTTTATTCTGCTTAAATATTACTGGTAACAAATTACCCCAAATTTGGTGGCATAAATCAGCAAAAATTTTCCAATACTTAGAAATTCTATGTGTCAAAGAAGCATAAGAAAGGAAAAACACTGCCCAAATTATACGAAAGACATCATTAAAGAGAACCCGTAGCATTCATCGAGGCCATTAAGTAAAGGCAAGCTATTGAAAGAGCTGGATCAGTCGGACTCATCTCCCTCCCTCCCCTATACACATTAAGGGTTCACCCCCTGGCCTTGGGGATCACATTCTAAACAAACTGAACTCTGGTAAGGGATCTTAGTGTGAATATTGGGTCTGAAAATAAAGGTGCTAAATTACTTCAGACCTTTACAAAGACATATAGTTGCTTATAGTAGCCTCTAATGATCCTTTGAATTTCTCTGGTATAATTAGTAATGTCTCCTTTTTCATCTCTGATTTTATTTATTTGGCTCTTCTCTCTTTTTTTCTCAGTTAGTCTGGCTAAAGGTTTGTCAATTTTGTTTTATCTTTTCAAAAAATAAACTTCTCATTCCATTGATATTTTGTATTGTTTTCTTCTTGGCAATTTCATCTATTTCTGTTCTGATCTGTATTATTTATTTTCTTCTACTAAATTTGAGTTTGATTTGCTCTTTCTTTTCTACTTCTTTAAGATGCATTGTTAGGTTGTTTATTTGAAGTTTTTCTACTTTTTTTAGTAATTCTTCAGAACTTCTCACTTAATATTTACCTCCTTGTAATGGTTAACTTTATATGTTAACTTACAGGTTGTTTTGGGGTGAGATGAACATTTAAATTGGTGAACTTTGAGTAAGTAGCTCTCTATAATATGGGTGGGGCTCATCCAATCAATTGATTGCCTGACTAGAACAAAATGATTGGCATCCTTTCGCAGGAAGGTATTCTCCAGCCAACTGCCTTTAGCGAGGAACTGTATTTACCTTCCTGGGCTGTCCTCCAGCTCCAGCCTGCCAGCCCATGCTGCAGCTTTTGGACTTACTAGTATCCATAATTATGTGACTAATTGCATATAATCAATCTCTCTCCCTCTTTCCCTAGACACATACGTACACACACACACACACACACACACACACACACACACACACACTCATTCTATTGGTTCTGTTTCCCTGCAGAACCCTGACTAATACATCCTTAGACCCTTTTTGATTGGTTATTTCTGCTTTTATTCATTTACATTCCTTAAAATCTCTGTTTTGTCATTGTAGGAGGAAAATTAGAAGACAAGTATCCTCATTTCCACCTGGATCCAGTCTGTCTTCCTTATTACTTTTATTAACAATATCAGTTAAGGTTTATATGGATGTCTTGCTTTGGCCTGTACAAAAAACTACTTTGTATATGCCTTATTTTATTAATTTTGCTTCTGAATTTCATCAAATTCTCTGATCATAACTCTATATTCTTGTAAGGAATGCTCAGAATTATACTATTTCACTCCAAATTTTATGATTATTGAGAAGAAACTGGGTATAGAAGGTTGTGGGACCAGTTTGTAATTTATTGCTTTAAAATTTGGTCAAGCCACTCAAATTCTCTAGCTGTACCTATGAAATAGCTTTAATATTTCAATCCCCTGCATTTTCTTTGAATAATATGGAGTTTGAATTGAAGTGGTCCTGAATTTGAGTGCTGCATATGCTACTTTTGAGATATGTGATCTTGAGCAAGTTGCTTAATCACATTAAACCTCAATTCTCTCATCTTTAAAATAGAATAAATAATAGCTACTTTACAGTGTTGAGAAAAGAATAAGATGAAACAGTTTATTAAAAACATAGAAGAGTGCTTAAGACATAATAAAGTCTACATAAATTGTGCCTATTGTTATTACTAATAAAAAAAAAAAAGAAATTCTACGTGTCAGGAATTTGAACAAATTACAGCTGGATTTGCATATTTCTTCCACAAGTTGTATGTGGTCCCATCTGATAATAGGGAATTGGTTGGTAACTGGAATCTTCTTGGAAACCTCTTAAATCACAGATCTTGCACTTGTACTGGGATAATCTGGAGTGTGTGCTCCGCTGAGTTTGTTGACCAAATCACCTACAGGTGAACTCTCCATATATGTATTTTCCTAGTCAATTCCTACACTGACCTCAAGCAAACACTGATCAGCTTTCTGTCATAATAGATGCGATTTACTTTTTTAGAATTTAATAAAAATCAAATTATACTGTATGCATCCTTTTGTGTCTGGATTGCTTTTTTTTCTCTGCCTTACATTGTTGAATATATTCTAGGTATGTTTTACTAATTGCTTGGTTGTATATTAATGCATACTGCATTTTGTTTATCCATTCAACTATTGATGGAAATTGGAGTTGTTTTCAGTTTCTGGTTATAAATAAAACAGCTATGAACATTTACATACCAAGTCTTTGTGTGGATATGTGTCATTTCTCTTTTATTTTGTTTCTCAAGGTCACCTTATTTTCTGCGACCATGCCAAACACCCTTACTAATTCTGCTAACTTATTTTCCATAGAGATTTCTATATGCAGCATCATTTTGTCTGAAAATAGGGAGAAGTCTATCTCTTCCTTTTCAATTAATTTTCCTTATATTTCTTTATCTTGCTTGATTGCACTAGTTATGACTTTGAGTACAACATGAATAGGTATGATGAGAATAAATATTCTTCCTTCTCAATTTTAGGGGGAATATTCAACAATTCATATTAATTATAATGTTAGCTATATATTTTCTTGTAATGATGTTTATCAGGTTCAGGAAATATCCATTTATTACTAGTTTACTAGTATTTTTGTAATGAAGGGTTATTGCGTTTTGTCATATTACTTTTCTCTTCTTTTTGAGACATAGTCTCACTCTGTCACCCAGGCTGGATTGCAGTGGCATGACCGCGGCTCACTGTGACATCTGTCTCCGGGGGCCTCAGCCTCCCGAGTAGCTGGGACTAATGGCACTTGTCACCATACCCGGCTAATTTTTGTATTTTTCTTGGAGATGGGGTTTCACCATGTTGGCCAGGCTGGTCTTGAACTCCTGACCTCAAGTGATCCACCCGCCTTGGCCTCCCAAAGTGCTGGGTTTACAGGTGTGAACCACCACATCCAGCCTTGTCATATTACTTTTCTGTATTTATTAGATTAATATGTGGTTCTCCTTTAGTCTATTGATTGAAGTTGAGCCAGCCAGCCTTGCATTCTCAGGATAAACTCCAGTTGTAATAAAGTGTTATCCTTTTTATATATTATTGCGTTAGGTGTGTTAGTATTTTGTTAAGAACTTTTGCATTTATATTGAAGAATGTTGTTCTATAGTTTTCTTTTTTGTAATGTCTTTTTCTGCCTTTGGTTTTTAGATGTTGGATTCATAAAATTATTTAGGAGTGTTTTCCCCTGCTTTTTCTCATGGAATTAGGATAGTATTCTATTATTCTTATTTAAATGCTGACTAGGATGCAGCATGTAAACCAATAGACTGCAGTTGCCTTTTGAGGAAGGCTTTAAAGTTCAAAATAAGTTTTCTTAGTACATAAGAGCTGTTCTAAATGAGAAAATAAATAATTTTCCCATTTATTAGTTTCGGTAATTCCGATGTTCCATGAAATTTTCCCATATCACTTATGTTTTTGAATATATGGCCATAGGTTTATTAATAAATTTCCATTATTGTTCTTTTAATATTGGCAGCATCTTTCATGATGTCCATTTTATCTAAGTTGTTGAATTTATTGGTACAAAGTTGTTCATAATATTTCTTTATCATCTTTTATTGGTCTGTATGTTCTATAGTGATGTGTTAATTTATTTCATTCTTAACACTGATACTTTGCACCTTATTTTTTAGTTCTTATAATTCTAGCTAGAGCTTTATAATATCTATTGATTTTTTAATCTTTTATCTCAGGTTTGGGAGTACATGTGCAGGTTTGTTGCACAGGTAAATTGTGTGTTGCTGGGCTTTGGTGTACAAGCTTTCACCCAGGTAGTAAATTGTACCTGATAGGTAGTTTTCTCCTCACCTTCCTCCCACCCTCAAACCTCAAGGTATCTCCAGTGTCTATTATTTCTGTCTGTGTGTCCATGTGTACTCAATGTTTAGCTCCCCTTATAAGTAAGAACATACAGTATATGGTTTTCTGTTTTTGTGTTAGTTTGCTTAGGATAATGACTTCCAGCTGCATCCATATGATTGCAAAGGACATGATTTCATTCTTTTTTATGGCTGTGTATTATTCCATAGGGTATATGTACCACATTTTCTTTATCCAGTCTACTGTTGATGGGCATGTAAGTTGAATCCATGTTTTTGCTATTGTGAAAAGTGCTGTAATAAACATACATGCTTATGTGTCTTTACAGTAGAATAATTTCTATTCTTTTGGGTATATATCCAGTAATGAGACTGCTGGGTTGAATGGTAGTTCTCTTCTAAGTTCTTTGGAAAATCTCAAAACTGCTCTCCACAGTGGCTGAACTAATTTACATTCCCACCAACAAAATATAAGTGTTCTCTTTGAGAAGTGTTCGAAGTTCTACTTTGAGAAGTGTCTGTTCATGTCCTTTGCCCATATTTTAATGGGGTTGCTTGTTGATTTGTTTAAATTCTCTATATATTCTGTACATTAGACCTTTGTCAGACACATAGCTTGCAAATATTTTCTCCCATTCTGTAGGTTGTCTGTTTACTCTGTTGATAGTTTTGTTTGCTGTGCAGAAGCTTTTTAGTTTAATTAGGCTCCATTTATCAATTTTTTGTTTTGTTGCAATTGCTTTTGGAGTCTTTGCCGTGAAATTTTTGTCAAAGCCTATATCCAGAATGGTATTCCTAGATTTTCTTCTAGGGTGTTTATAGCTTTAGGTTTTACATTTAAGTCTTTAATCCATCTTGAATGGTTTTTGTATACTGTATAAGGAAGGGGTCTTGTTTCAATCTCCTGCATATAGCTAGCCAGTTATCCCAGCACTATTTATTGAATAGGGAGCCATTTCCTCCACACTTGTTATTGTCAGTTTTGCTAAAGACCAGATGGTTGTAGGTGTGCAGCTTTATTTCTGGTTTCTCTAACCTGTTCCATTGGCTTGTGTGTCTGTTTTTGTACCAATACCACACTATTTTAGTTACTGTAGCCTTGCAGTATAGTCTGAAATTGGGTAATGTGATGCCTACAGCTTTGTTTATTTCACTTGGATTGCTTTAGCTATTTGGGCTCCTTATTTGATTTCCTATGAATTCTAAAACAGCTTTTCCTAACTTTGTGAAATAAGTTTGGTAGTTTGATAGGAATAGCATTGAATTTGTAAATTGCTTTGTGAAGTAGAACTATTTTGACAATATTGATTCTTCCTATACATGAGCATGGAATATTTTTCCATTTGTTTATGTTGTCTCTGATTTCTTTCAGCAGTGTTTTGTAATTCCCGTTGTATAGATATTTCACTTCCCTGTTTAATTGTATTCCTAAGTATTTTATCCTGTCTGTGACACGTGTGAATTGAATTGAGTTCTTGATTTGGACTTCAGGGATTTTTTTTTTTTCTTTGGCATTGGTGGTAATGTCAACTTTGTCATTTCTGATTGTGTTTACTTGAGTCTTCTCTCTTTTTTATTAGTCGAGCTAATGGTCCATCAATCTTATTTATTCTTTCAGATGACCAACTTTTGCTTTCTTTGATTTTTTTGTATGGATTTTTGCATCTCAATATTGTTCAGTTCAGCTTTGATTTTTTAAAATATGTTTTCCTGACAGCTTTGAGGTTGGTTTGCTATTGTTTTTCTAGTTCTTCTAGGTGTGATGTTAAATTGTTGATTTGAGAGCTTTCTAACTTTTTGATGTAGGCATTTAGTGCTATAAAATTTCCTCTTAACACTTCTGTAGTTATGTCCCAGAAATTCTGGTGTGTTGTATTTGTTGTCATTAGTTTCAAATAATTTCTTTATTTCTGCCTTAATTTCATTCTCTACTCCAAGATAATTCAGGAGTAGATTGTTTAATTTCCATGTAATTGTATGGGTTCAAAATATCTTCTTGGGATTGATTTCTATTTTTGTTGTGCTGTAGTCCGAGAGTGTGGTTGATATGATTTTATTTTATTTGAATTTGCTAAGAATTGCTTTATAGCCAAGCATGTGGTCAATCTTACAGTATGTGCCATGTGCCAATGAGAAGAATACATTTTCTGTTGTTGTATGGAGTGTTCTATAGATTTCTGTTAGTTCCATTTTGTCAAGTGTTGAGTTCAGCTATTTGGAAGGCTGAGGTGGGAGGATTGTTTGAGCCCAGGTGATTGAGGTGGAAGTGAGCCATGATTATGCCACTACACCCTAGACCGAGCGACAGAGTGAGATCCTGTCCCCTAAAAAACATAAAATAAAGTAAAATAAAATCCTTAGGAGCAAATTTAGCAAAGCATGTGAAAAATATGTACACTGAAAACTATAAAGCACTGATGAAAGAAATTGGAGGATACACAAATAAATGAAAAGATAGCTTATGTTCATGGATTGAAATAATTAATATTGTTAAAATGCACATGTTACCCAAAACAATCTAATCTACAAATTGAATGTAATTTTGATGAATATTTCAATGTCATTTTTCACAGAAATAGAAAAAAACAATGCTAAAATTTGTATGGAACCAGAAAGATCTTAAATAGGCAAAGCAATACTGAGCAAAAGGAACAAAGCTAGAAGCATCTTACTCTTTTATTTCAAAACAGCATGGTACTAGCATACAAACAGACACACAAGCCAATGGAACAGGATAGAAAGTCCAGAAATAAATCTAGGTATTTATGGTCAATTGAAATCTGGGTATTTATGGTCAAATGATTTTTTTTTTTGAGGCAGTGTCTCACTCTGTCACACAGGCTTGAGTGCAGTGGTGTGATCATGGCTCACTGCAGTCTCAGTCTCCTGGATTCAAGTGATCCTTCCACCTGAGCCTCTTGAGTAGCTGGGATTCAGGTGCGTGTCACCATGCCCAGCTAATTTTTTTTTTTTTTTTTTTAGCTTTTGTAGTGATAGGGTCTCACTGAGTTGTACAGGCTTGTCTTGAACTCCTGAGCTCAAGCAATCTTCCCTCCTTGGCCTCCCAAAGTGCTGGGATTCCCTCCTTGGCCTCCCAAAGTGACCACACCCAACCTGGTCAATTGATTTTGACAAAGATGCCAAGAACAAACAATGGGAAAAGGACTGTCTCTTTAATAAATGGTGATGGGGAAACTGGATATTCACATGCAAAAGAATGAAATTGGACTCTTATCTCACCCCATATTCAAAAATCAGCTCAAAATACATGAAAGACATAAATGTAAGACATGAGACAGTAAAGCTACTAGAAGGAAACGTAGGGAAACATCTCCATGATATTGTTCTGGGTAATGATTTCTTGGATAGGACTCCAAGAGCACAGGCAACAAAAACAAAAGCAGACAAATGGAATTGCATCAACCCAAAAAGCACAGCATAAATAAAACAAAACAAAAGAAACAAACAAAAAACCAAAAACACACTCCAACACAAAACAAAGCAAAAACAATACAGTGAAGAAACAACCCACAAATTGGGAGAAGATGTTGGCAAAGCCTACATCTGATAAGGGACTAATATCCAAAATATATAAGAAACTCAACTCAGTAATAAGAAAACAAATAACCCAATTAAAATGGGCAAAGGATCTGAAAAACATTTCCCAAAACATGAAATATGAATAGCAAACAGATATGAAAAAAATGCTAAACATTTCTAATCATAAGGGAAATGTCAGTGAAAACCACAATGAGTTATCACCTTACACCTGTGAGAATGCTATCATCAAAAGCAAATGGTAAGTAATGGTGAGGATTTGGAGAAAAGGGAGCTTTTGTACGCTGTTGGTAGGAATGTAAATTGGTACAACCATATTGGAAAATAGTGTGGATGTTCCTCATAAATCTAAAAATAAAATCAATAAAAGAAAAACTTCAGCAGAATTAAATTTAAAGGAGTTTAATTGAGTAATGAACTATTTGCAAATTGGGCAGCCCTTAGAATCACAGCAAATTCACAGAGACTCCAGCGGAGCCAAGTGGTGAAAGAAGATTTATAGGTAAAAAAGGGAAATCATGTACAGAAATTGGCAGTGAGGTAAAG
The DNA here is from genome assembly GCF_029289425.2 of Pan paniscus. Taxonomy (NCBI): domain Eukaryota; kingdom Metazoa; phylum Chordata; class Mammalia; order Primates; family Hominidae; genus Pan; species Pan paniscus. The sequence goes on from NC_073264.2 coordinate 47,020,995, forward strand.
AAACAGGTGGATTTGTTACAGGTTGGAGTTTGCCTTATTTGAACACAGTTTGAACACTTAGCAGTCTGTGAGTGGTTGAAGTATGGCCATTTGGATTGGCCAAGACTCAGTCATTGTTACAGGAGCATACTCCTAATTTAGGTTTTACTCTTGTCTGACTATTAAGCTAGGTTACAGTTCATCCACAAGGACTCAAATATAGAAGTACAAAGTCCTTCTCAGGCCATATTTAGTTTTCCTTAACAGGATTACTATACGCTTTAGCGATCTCACTTCTGAGTATACATCTAGAGGTATTGAAATTAGTATATCAAAGAGATAGATGCACTCTCATGTTCATTACAACATTATTCACAATAGCTACCTTATAAAGCCAACCTAAGTGTCCATCAACTGATGAATGGATAAAGATGTGATATATACACAATGGTATACTATACAACTTTAAAAAAGAAAAATTTCTGTTACTGTTACAACATGGATGGAACTTGAGGACATTATGTTAAGTGAAATAAGCCAGGTGCAGAAAGACGGATACTATTTGATCTCACTTATATATGGAATCTAAAAAAATTGATTTGGTAGAAACAGTAGAAAGGTGGTTACCAGAGGCTTGAGGGATGGTGGAGAGATGGTGGGGAAGGTGTTGATCAAAGGATGCAGAGTTTCAGGTAGACTGTAGGAATGCATTTCAGTGATCTACTGCATTGCATGGCAACCACATTTAATAATAATATATTGCATATTTCAAAACTGGTAAGATATATTGTTTATGCTCTCACTACACAGAAAAAAAGATAAATTGGTGAGGTGATGGATATATTAATTAGCTTGACTGAATCTTTCTACAATGTATACATAGATCAAAACACCACATTGTACTCCATAAATATAAAAAATTATTATTTGTCAATTAAAGAAAAAAGAAAATATGCATCATTACCATTGAGAAAATGAAGCAATTCCTTTAAAGACTGGAGAATGAAACATTTCAAATTATTTCCTGGTTATTTATTTATCCTCTTTCAAGCCATGTTTTCATTACTTATCAGTTTTTATTTTAAAATACATCTATCATTAATTTGTTATCTCAGTAAGAAAGGTGTTTATTATCTTTGTTCCCAATGTCCTGATTTAATATTCATTCTTGTCAAATAGTTTGGTCATGGCTCAGATGCTACTGTGAAATTGAAAAGAGTACAGCATTGTTCTGCTATGCTTTTGAAAAACTGTTGTATCTTTTATATTAGGTAAATAGACACAGTTCCAAAAGGGGATATAGTTTTTATTCTAATTCTTTTCATACTGATGTTACATAAAGCATGTCCTGAGAGCCAAGAATGAACAAGAACTGCTTCTTAAAGAAGGAAGGATAAAGCAAGACAAAGACATCAAAGCCATTGCCATTACATTTTATCCTGAAAGAAACAAGAAATTACCAGGAAAGATCAGAATTTAACTGAAAGGGGTTACTGTTACAATTCCTACTGAGAGTTTCAAAAGGCAGCAGAAATTTTTCAGGGGAGGAGATATATTTATCCAATGGACAATGGGTCTGTGAAATTCTCTGGGTAATGCAAACAAAAGGCAGGGACTTTAATACACCTACTGTGTACCTGATGTTTTAAACTTCCATAGGGAAACATCTAACAATGCACAAAGTAAAAAATATCTAATGCCAAATTTTGAATAACTTTAAAGGTGCTTTCAAGATTCCTCAAAGTACAGCTTCAAGTTCAAAGTGAACTCAGTGAGAACTTGTTTCACTAAGAACCAACATCAGTATCAACCAGAAACAGTGGATTGTTAGGTCTAAGTTTTCCCATGGTGCCAAGCATTGAAGAAACATTTTTTGTTATTTTGTAACCAATACTTTAAAACTCCTGCTCTCAGTGTAAGGCACTGTTGTAGAGAATGTAGAAGATTCAAAAGTGTTTGAGGTAATTATTCTGCCCTTAGGAAAAAAAGGAGTACAAAATAGGAATTGTTGACATATTTAAGAATATTTATCAAAAAATTAAACACAATCAATGACTTATAATGAGAATTAAAATATACTATAGTTTTAGCTTCAAGAAATATTTTATTCTAACTGCATAGCTGATTACTCTTCTGCGATCTTGTATGAAAATTCCCCCCCGACCCCCAACTGCCGCCATAACTCGCCCTGTATTGTGTGTATCCTGGGGATCCCAGCACCATTCAAGAGCATAGAACAATTGTGAGCTCAGGCTTGGAATGAGGAACTTGGGTTAGAATACTTCCCTCAGTACTTGTGATTTGAACAGATCCCATAATCCCCCTCTACCTCAATTTTCTATTCTGTAAAGTGGGAATAATAAGGCAGAATTTACAACAATGATTTACACTTGTAAAGCGTTTAGCAAATTGCCTAGCCATCATACTAAGTTGTGGTTTATTATTTTTTTAAAAAAATATAAATCAAATAATATTACACCTCTGTTTAAAACAAATTGGTTTCCACTGCACTTAGAACCAAAATTGCTTCTTAGCCCTTAAGATCACCTCCAATACCTTACAAAATTTGTCCTTCACTTGTCTTTCTTAGTGACATTTTGTACAACTTTTTCCCTACGTTTTGAACTTCCCAGGAATTCTAGGCTTCTTCCTGTAACTGGATGATGCTAAGCATCCTTCATCTAGGGATCTTTAAACTTGTTTTCTCTTCTAGCTACAAAAACACTTCAACAAGATAGTTGAGTGACTACTTCATTTCTGTTCTTACATGGATCATTTTCAGTTTTAGTATCAATGCCACTTCCTTAGTCAAGCCTTACTTGGCCCTCATATGTATGTACACCTGAAGTTATTATCTTTAGTTATGTCCCTTTCAGTCACTCTTTATCTTCATTACTTCACTTAACAGTTAAATTCAACTTGTTTACTTATCTTTGTCTTCCTTAACTAGAGGAAGAACCCGTAAAGGAAGGGCTTTGTCTTTCCACTAAAATACTCTATCCCCAATTCCTGTAAAAGTGCCTCACACATAGAGATGTTCAAAAAAATTTCAGAGGACTGAACACATTTATTTTTATGGATGACAAGTCCTGTGCTGCCTAAACCTATCTCTGAAGAAAAAGTATATGAATAAGAATTATTTATTTTATTGATGGCATCTGGAATTTCAACATACTTTCTTTAAATGAATAAAAGTTTTGAATTTTAAAGTGTACTGTAGTTACATATAAGCACTGGGAGATATACCTAATGCTAGATGACGAGTTAGTGGGTGCAGCGCACCAGCATGGCAGATGTATACATATGTAACTAACCTGCACAATGTGCACATGTACCCTAAAACTTAAAGTATAATAATAAAAAAAAAAGAATGAACAAATACAGACAAGATTTACTCACACTCACTATTTGTACCTCAATTATAGACCTTAATTATTAAGTTATAATTGTGTATCTTAGTTATTACCTAGTTACTATGAAAAATTGAAATGCGTTTGGAGTTTTAAAATCATAAGTCCTGTACTTTATGTTCAGAAAAAATACTAACCCAAATATTACTTACACTTGAAGTTGAGAAAGAAAAGTAGCTGAGAGTGTTATTGGACTGAACTGGGATCCATTCACCCAGCACAGCAAAAACAAACATTGGCATCAGGACTGCAGCTAGAAGTGACGCATCTATTGCAAGGCATCAAGCAGTGAGAATCAGGCACCAGGGATGCTTAAGATGCAAATGCTTAAGACTCAAACTCCCTAATGCAGCAGTTCCCAGCTTTCTTAGCACCAGGGACGGGTTTTGCAGAAGACAATTTCTCCACGGACTGAGGAGCGGGGGATGGTTTTGGGATGATTCAAGAACATTATATTTATTGTGCACTTTATATCTATTATTACTACATTGTCATATATAATGAAATAGTTATACAACTCACCATAATGTAGAATCAGTGGGGGCCCTGAGCTTGTTTTCCTGAAACTAGACGGTCCCATCTGAGGGTGATGGGAGACAGTGACACCTGAAGTGTGTTGCTAATGTCCAGTCTACTGTTATCTCATTGTGGTTTCTGTCACTGCAGAAAACTCTGCTTCACAAAGAAAGAATGTTGGAAATGGAAGCAGGCTTTACAGTGCTTTTGTGGCAATCACAGGATATTCCTCCTTGATGATTAGGATTTGAAGTTGTCTGGAACGTACTTTTAAGGCCACTGTCATTTGTGACCTCAAGCAGTTGATCCTCTTCTGGCACAGGCAAAATCAATTCATCTGGCTTACTCACAAATGGGTCACTGATCCATTCTTTCCCAGTTTGGCAGTCTTTTGTGTTTGGGAAGTCATGTTCAAACTCTTTTGAAAGATGAGATAGGTTATCATGCACCAGCTAGGAGAAAGAAGGCCTTGGCTCAGTCTCTTTCAAAATATCTGCCAATGTTTGAAATTGTCAAATATTCCAATGTTCACTTGTCGCCCCCATAATTCCAGTTTGGCTTTAAACGCAGCCACTTTATCTGCTGACTTGGACACAGCTTTCATTCTCCCCTGAAGTGACAGATTGAGTTCATTCAGCAAGTTGAATATGTGACACAGGTAAGCAAGTTTTGCAACCCATTCTGTGTCACTGAAATGTGCTGCCAGTGGTAACTGTTTTTCTAAAAATATCTCTGGAGCAGCTCTCATAACTCAAAAACTCTGGCCAGTGATCTACCTTTAGAAAGTCATTTCACATCTGTGTGTAAGAGATGTGTGTGCTCTGTGTCCATCTCCTCACAGAGCTGCGCCAACAGACATGAGTTAAAAGCATGTACTTTAATGTTGTTGATAGTTTTAATAGCATCCTGCAAAATGTCATTAAGTTTAGGTGACATTTTTGGGGTAGCTAGGATTTCTCTATGGCAGTCACAGTGCACAGACTCACATTCAGAAGTGACTTCTTTGATCTGAGTAGTGAAACCAGAAAGCCATCCAGCCATGGCAGCCTCTCCGTTCATGCATATACCAACACAAAATGACCAATACAGTTTTCCTAATATGTAATTATTCAAAGACTTGAATAGTTCTGCAGCTGTGGTGTTGTTTGGCAACAAAAGTGCACAGAACATATCCTCATGCACATCCTCCTGAAAAATATATTGCATGAAAAGAAACAAGCATTGTTGCCTTGTCAATATCTATAGAATTGTCAACCTGGATTAAATACCACAGCGACTCATTAATTCTCTCTAAAAACTGTGCCTCAATATCCTCTGCTAGTTCATCCATTCATTTAGCTATGGTGCTAGATAAAAGAAGAACATATGCCACCTTTTGAACTGTAGCCTCTCCTAACATTTAACCACAAATGTCCTTAGCAGCCGGCAGGATGAACTCTTCACCAATAGGAAAGGATTTCTTAGCTTTAGCAATGCAGTTAGCCACTAGGAATTATGCTTTCAGTGCAGACACATTTGATGAAGTGGTGGTCTTCAGTAACTGCTTCTGTTATTTGTGTTCACATTTTTTCTTTTGAAAAACTCCAAAGGCTTGTCTTTTATTGCAGGGTCCTTGGTCTCCATGTGCCAAAGCAGTTTTGAAGGTTACAGGGCTTCATTGGATAGCCAGTTGTCACGTATTTTACAAAGTGGCCTTGGAGAATGTGAATCACCTGTTGCAATGAACCCATAATTTAAGTAGGACTTGGTGTTTTCTTTTAAATGCAGCTTTCTTTTTGTTGGCAGTCTTAGAGTCTTCTGCTGTCTCGTCATTGGGTGTTTACCCCTTTTCAAAGAGGCTCTCCAGTGATGTTTGGTTCTTACTCATTTTGGCCAGAGTTAGCTTGTGGGAACCAAAACTGTGACTAAGACAAGTGCACAGTGTGGGAAAGAGGCACAGATGAAAGTGGTAAATAAAATAATGGGTGGACCATGTCAAGACAAAAATAAGTATCAGGTTCTGACTTAAATCCTGCCACCAGATGCAGCTGTGAAATTGAAGTACACCAACTCACTTGCCACTATAAAGCTGCCACTAGATGCAGTTTAAATGCCACTTGCTACTCACTGATAGGGTTTTGATTTGTGTCTCCAAGCAATTGATTTATTATGGTTTCTGTGCAGTTAAAAATCTCTGCTAATGTTAATCTGTATTTGCAGCCACTCCCCAGTGCTGCATCACCACCTTGGGTCCACCTTAGATCATCTGGCATTAGATTCTCATAAGAAGAGTCCAACCTAGATCCCTTGCATTTGCAGTTCACAATATGGTTCGTGCTCCTATGAGAACCTAATGCCACTGCTGATCTGACAGGAGGCAGAGCTCAGGTGGTAATGAAAGTGATGGGCAGTGGTTGTAAGAACAGATGAAACTTTACTAGCTTACCCATCTTTAACCTCCTGTTGTGTGGCTCATTTCTAATGAGCCACAGACCAGTATTAGTCTGTGGTCTGAGGGTTGTGGCCCCTTCCCTAATGGCTCATTGATAAGGGGTTTCAGAGGCAGAGATACAGAGATAAAGTCATAATTCAATATATGGCAGCTATACATTATTTTGAACTAAAAAGGTGGCATATCTTGAAGCAGAAAGGAGACCTACAGATTATAGGTGGAGTCAAAGATTTTCTGATTTTGTTAACCATGGAAAAGATTCGAGTTACTGGTGGCATATCTATACAGATCTGCACCAACCTCAATTCTTGTCTCCTCAGAAGAAAGAATTTAAGTGAGAGGCATAAGAGAGAAGAAGATACCAAGGCAAGTTTCACAGCAGAAGTGGAAGTTTATTAAAAAGCTTTAGAGTGTAAGGAATAAAAGAAGAAAAGAAGGAAAGTACAACTTGGAAGATGGCCAAGTGGACAATTTGAGAAACCAAGTGTGCAGCTTGGTCTTTTGACTTGGGGTTTTATTACTTCCCTCTCCATTGCTGAGATCTATTTTTTTTTTTTTTTGAGAAGGAGTCTTGGTGTCACCAGGCTGGAGTGCAGTGGCATGATCTTGGCTCACTGCAACCTCTACCTCCCGGGTTCAAGCAATTCCCCTGCCTCAGCCTCCTGAGTAGCTGGGACTACAGGCATGCACCACCATTCCCAGCTAATTTTTTGTATTTTAGTAGAGACAGGGAGTCACCATGTTGGCCAGGATGGTCTCGATCTCCTGACCTCGTGATCTGCCCACCTCAGCCACCCAAAGTGCTGCGATTACAGACATGAGCCACCGCACCCACTCCTGAGATCTTATTGGGAAGCTGCTGATCAGTTACAGGTGTTTTCTATCTATCAGGAGCCCGTCTTTCCCCAGTGCCAGCTGTGACCAATTATTACTTTAGAAAAACAGTTACCAACTCCCTGACCATTGCTTGATGGTCACCCAACACTCTTGGTGTGTTGGGGGAAGCCCTCTCCTGCCCTGTTTATATGTTACTAGATAACTACTGTAACAATTTGATATTGGTTCAGAGGCAAAGCTTTGTCTAAATATTTGAGAGCAACTGAAAAGAATATTAGTTCTTGCCCAGGGCATGATCTCCTCCAGGCCCCTCAGGAAGGAACAAAGAACAGTGTCTTAGTCCATTTTCATGCTGCTGATAAAGACATACCTGAGACTGGGCAATTTACAAAAGAAAGAGGTTTAATTGGACTTACAGATCCACGTGGCTGGGGAAGACTCACAATAATGGCAGAAGGCAAGGGCAAGCAAGTCATGTCTTACATGGACGGCAGCTGGCAAAGAGGATAACTTGTGCAGAGGAACTCCACTTTGTAAAACCCTCAGATCTTGTGAGACTTTTTCACTATCATGAGAACAGCATGGGAAAGACTTGCCCCTATGATTCAACTACCTCCCACTGGGTCTATCCCACAACACATGGGAATTCAAGATGAGATTTTGGTGGGGACACCATCAAACCATATCACTCTACTCCTGGCCCCTCCCAAATCTCATGTTCTCACATTACAAAACCAATCATGCCTTTCCAACAGTCCCCCAAAGTCTTAACTCGTTCCAGCATTAACTCAAAAGTCCACACTTCAAAGTCTCATCCGAGACAAGGCAAGTCCCTTCCACCTAGGAGCCTGTAAAATCAAAAGCAGGTTAGTTACTTCCTAGATACAATGAGGGTACAGGCATTGGGTAAATACAGCTATCCTAAATGGGAGAAATTGGCAAAATAAAGGGGCTACATGCCCCATGCAAGTCCAAAATCCAGCAGGGCAGTCAAATCTTAAACTTCCAAAATGATCTTCTCTGACTCCATGTCTCACATTCAGGTCATGCTGGTGCAAATGGTGGGTTCCCATGGCCTTGGAAAGCTCCACACCAGTGGCTTTGCAGGATACAGCCTCCCTTCCAGCTCCTTTCGTGGACTGGCATTGAGTGTCTGAGGCTTTTCCAGGTGCACAGTGCAAGCTGTCAGTGGATCTATCATTCTGGGGTCTACAGAACGGTGGTCCTCTTCTTACCACTTCTTACCATTAGGTGGTACCCTAGTAGGGACTTTGTTTGAGGGCTCCAACCCTACATTTCGCTTCTGCACTGCTGTAGCAGAGGTTCTCCATGAGAGCCCCACCCCTGTGGTAAACTTCTGCCTGGACATCCAGGCATTTCTATGCATCTTCTGAAATCTAGGTGGAGGTTCCCAAACCCCAATCTTGACTTCTGTGTACTGGAAGCTCAACATCAAGTGGAAGCTGCCAAGGCTTGAGGCTTGCACCGTCTGAAGCTACAGCCTGAGCTCTACATTGGCCCCTTTTAGCCATGACTGGAGTAGCTGGGACACAGGGCATCAAGTCCCTAGGCTGCACACAGCATGGGGACCCTTGGCCTAGCCAATGAAACCACTTTTTCCTCTTAGGCCTCCAGGCCTGTGATTAAAGGGGCTGACATGAAGACCTATGGCATGCCCTGAAGACATTTTCCCCATTGTCTTGGGGATTAACATTCAGCTCCTTGTTACTTTTGCAAATTTCTGCAGCCAGCTTAAATTTCTCCTCAGAAAATGGGATTTTTCTCTTCTATCACATTGTCAGGCTGCAAATTTTCCAAACTTTTATGCTCTGCTTCTCTTATAAAACCGAATGCCTTTAGCAGCACCCAAGTCACATCTTGAATGCTTTGCTGCTTAGAAATTTCTTCTGTCAGATACACTAAATCATCTCTCTCAAGTTCAAATTCCACCAATTTCTAGGATGGGGTGAAATGTTGCCAGTCTGTTTGCTAAAACATAACAAGTGTTATCTTTGCTTCAGTTTGCAACAACTTCCTCATCTCCATCTGTGACCACCTCAGCCTGGACCATATTTTTCATATAACTATCAGCATTTTTGTCATAGCCATTCAGAAGTCTCTAGGAAGTTCCAAACTTTCCCACATTTTCCTGTCTTCTTCTGAGCCCTCCAAACTGTTCCAACCTCTGCCTGTTACCTAGTTCCAAAGTCACTTCCACATTTTCAGGTAAATTTTCAGCAGTGCCCCACTCTACTGGTACCAATTTACTGTATTAGTCCATTTTCATGCTGCCGATAAAGACATACCTGAGACTGGGCAATTTACAAAAGAAAGAGGTTTAATTGAACTTACAGTTCCACGTGGCTGGGGAAGCTTCACAATCATGGTGGAAGACAAGGAGGAGCAAGTCACTTCTTACATGGATGGCAACAGGCAAAGCAAAAGAACTGGTGCAGGGAAACTCTCTTTTTAAAACTATCAGATCTCATAAGATCTGATTCACTACCATGAGAACAGCATGAGAAAGACTTGCCCCCATGATTAAATTACCTCCCACTGGGTCCATAACACGTGGGAATTCAAGATAGATTTGGATAGGGATACAGCCAAACCATATCAAACAGGGTCAGAGTTCAGTGGTTGTTTCCTTCTTATCTAAGGTGATGTGCTAGAGGATCACTAGATGGGGATCCAGGTTTCTGAAAACAATTCAGGTATATATGTTAAGATGTTACCTTTAATTTCTGTAGGGGAAGCAAACATTCTGTGATCTGACTTCCTTGGCTACTGTTTTAATCCATTATTAACTTCTTGCTTACCAAGTTGCTCATTTACTTCTCAAGGCTAGCTAGCTGCCTGGAATTTCTCTTGAAGAAACTCAAGAGTTTCCTTATTTTCTGTGCTTTGAGGAGGGCCCAAGTCCTCTAAGATGGGTCCCTGCTTTGTTTCAAAACGAGTATGAAGAATGCGAGGTATGCAAAACTCATAAGGCCCAGAAAAATATGAGAACAAATCCTCAGTCACCCCTCCCATGCTAGCACCAGTGTCCCTGGGCAATTGTTTAAAGGTATGTTATTTCTTCCTTGTAGTTTTCAGGCTAGCTGATAAATTACCAAAAATGCAATTATAAGTTGCACAAGGTGACCCTCACTCATTATCTTCATGTTCCTGAAATTTTTGATACAAAAATAATGTATAGCCAATCAATAGCTTATGATCAACTTAAGAACTGCTCCTTCTTTTTTTCTTTAAAAAGCCACTTGTGGCCAGGCACAGTGGGTCACACCTGTAATCCCAGCACTTTCAGAGGCCAAGGCAGGTGGATCACAAGGTCAGGAGATCGAGATCATCCTGGCTAACACAGTGAAACCCCATCTCTACTAAAAATACAAAAAATTAGCTGGGCGTGGTTGGGGGCATCTAGTCCCAGCTACTTGGGAGGCTGAGGCAGGAGAATGGTGTGAACCCAGGAGGTGGAGCTGGCAGTGAGCCAAGATTGTGCCACTGCACTCCAGCCTGGGCGACAGAGTGAGACTCCTTCTCAAAAAAAAAAAAAAAAAAAACCACTTGTAACTGCTGTTAATTAGAGGCCTGGCAATTCAGGCCAACTTAAATCTGTGTCTCCTTGGTTGCAGTCCTCAAATTTGGTCCAAATAAACTCTCTATTTATGTTAATTTTGCTTCAGTTTCTTCCTTTATGTTGATGAAGTCCAAAGACTAAATCTCAGTTTTATAGTCTTACAACTTCAGAAGTCTGCTGTTGTGTCTTGTTTTCTAACTGCTTTATATGAATTCTTCAGTGCAATAATACATTTTTTTTTTTTTTTTTTTTTTTGAGATGGAGTCTTGCTCTGTCACCCAGGCTGGAGTGCAGTGGTGCAATCTCGGCTCACTGCAATCTCTGCCTCCCGGGTTCACGTCATTCACCTGCCTCAGCCTCCTGAGTAGCTGGGACTACAGGCGCCTCCCACCATGCCTGGCTAATTTTTTTTGTATTTTTAGCAGAGACAGGATTTCACCATGTTAGCCAGGATGGTCTCGATCTCCTGATCTCATGATCCACCCGCCTCAGCCTCCCAAAGTGCTGGGATTACAGGCATGAGCCACCACACCCAGCCAAAATAATGCATTTTAAAAATATCCTCTGGTAGTTGGTGCAATATAAAATGATTTTAAAATTTTCCTAAATAATGTCAGAAGAATTGGATTAAAATATTAAAAACCACCAATGGTGGTTAGCTGACTTAAAATAGAAGAAAATATAACTCCTTACTTTTCAGGTTTCCAAATGTAAACTAAAAATAAAATTCTAAGCCCCTCAACTGACTAAACGACCATCTGTTAGCCAAGGGGACCCCCAGAATAATATTGAAAACTGAGTTCTTAGTTGCGATGGGATGGGGTGTCAGACACTCTTGTTATACCCCCTCCCTTGCTAATCATGATTAGCCTTTCTTCCCTAAGGCCTTAACAAAAACCAGGCCTTTCAAAAGACTCCACCACTGATATCGACCAACAGCCTGACACTACCCTTCCTTTTTTGCCTGATATGATACCACTAACCAACGTGTTGTTCTGCCCAATCTATAGAGAATGTGCAGTAAGGGATTTTGCATCTTTTGCTTCACCTTTTGACATCATCAGGGTGAAAACTCCACCCTTGGATCATGCTAATGCCACTATTTTTTATACATGGGACCCATGAAGAGGCATGAAGCTCAGTTGTGCATGTTCACATTTCTTCTTCATAAATATTCATGGTTCCTCCTATAGCTTATTAAATATGTATATTCAGCTATCCTGCTCAGCATATTTGTTCCCTTTGCCTCTTCCTCAAAGTATCTGTTTTTGACTTCTGACCAAAGGCTATGCTTCCCAGTCTGCCAGAATGGCCATTCTGCCAGCTGCAATCCTTTATGAGAAATAAAATTTTCTTTTCCAAATTTATGAATGTCATAATTTTTCAGTCGACACATATTTCTCTAATGGAGTCTTTACAACTGACTTTTGAGCTTTTTACATTAAATTAGCCACTCTGCACTAAAGAATGAATGGGAAGGATGTTTAAAAGGTGTGAAAGTGTCAACTAAATGAGAAAAATCAAGCCATTAAAAAGTTAAAGTTAGTTTTATTCAGAAATCTTACTGAGGACTATAGACTGAGGCCTACAGGCTGGGAGTTTTTTCAGACTGCTTCTGCATGGTACTTCAGCCCACTCCTTATAAGCAGGTGGTGGGGTCTCAGTATATGCAAAATCACATCAGAGTTGCTCAGAAGTTGCATTAAAGCAGAATTGCATCAAGGTTTGGATGTAAGAGTATGTCCTGTTATAGATTACAGAAGAACAATCACTAACCCCATTAGACATCATGTTATATGTAGAAAAAGGCAAGGACCAGGGTAATTTATCTTTTAAGTAAATTAGTGACTCAGGCAAAAAATGTGGAAGACCACATGTTCTATCCTGCTTTGTCTTCAAAGCATCTTCCAGAAGAGCTGCAGGTCCTCACAGAGTCAGGGGCTTTGTGAAATTATGCCCTTATGCTGGCAAGTGGAAGAACAAACATGGCTTCTTACATTTGCTACTTTGTCTCACAAAGGTATTGTTTATAAATTTAAAATGACAAAACTATTCCCGTTTCCTGGTACTGTGGATATTAGTAAGTTCATTAAAGTCAAGAAAAGATATAAAGATTTTTACCCAATAGTGTTTAATTGAATAAACCTTTATTTATTTTTTGCAAATAAGTAACTGTTGTTTGCAATATAAATTACATTGTTAAGGTATCTCATGTTAATTATAACAAGTTGTTCATTCACTCATTTAGCAAATATTTTAGTGCTTATAAGGTGCCAAGCACTGAAGATGCATGAATGAACAAAACAGAAAAATCTTCGTATGCAGTGAATTATGTTAGTAGGCATTCAAATTATGTTTAACTTGGGTAAACTTAGAGTTTCTTCAATGTCTCTGTGAAAGGAAAGTAAAAACTTGGGACCCCAATTCACTATGCCAAAAGGGGAAAAAAAAAGCTGAAACCTGAGTCATGGAAGAAACTGCCTTTCCTTTTATTTCTATGCAGATAGCTACAGATACAAGGTTAAATATCTCCACAGATAGCTACTCTATATTCACCCTATCTTATGTAAAGTGCTGATTTACTGAGCATGAGAGGAATACATGATTGACTATTCCCCTACCTGTTCTTTTCCCCCTGCAACATGTGGGTTATCATACATTCCTTCTTTCTTCTCCAGCCCGCTTTTCCCCTTTAAATGTTGAAACCCTCGAAATCATCTTTGGAGAAAGGCACAGACCACAGATTTTTTCTCTGATTACATGTTTCTTTCCTTTTTTTTTTTTTCCCCTCCAGGCATGCCCTAAGCTTGCCAAAATAAACTTCTAAATTGATTGAGACCTACCTCAGATGGTTTTTGGTTTGCAACTTCTACCACATTTCCTACCTTGTAAACCTACCATGGCAAGTTTAAATGCAAGCATCTGTGGCTTTTAAAGCATGGAATAGGCTATTTGAATAGTTAAATTAAGAAACTGAAGACTTTGCTCTCAAGGAGCTGATATATACCCACTGAAAGGAAGGCAGCCTTTCCATGAGGCTTGGAAACAGTTAAAATATGCATATCAAATTATGGGTACAAGATGCTAATGAACACCTTTGACTTTTAAAAACAGGCAACTAGGTTTCAAATTATCAAATGGTCTAGTAGGACAATGAGTAAATCAAATGACCTTGAATGCTTACTATAAGGTTGTATTTTTTTCATTTGCCTTGCAGTGCCTTGGAAAACAAAGCTTCAGATAGGATTTTTACTTGCTCTCAGGCAAAGGACTCACATTTGAAATAGTTGGAGCTTTTATAATGATAGAATGATGGTAGCCTTCTCTGCATAAAAACATAGTAAATATGGTAGATTCTTCATATTTACAGATTTAAGATTCATGGTTTCAACTTGCCTTGATTCATGGCATCAATTTGCCAGTGATGCAGAAAATGCTTGGTCTTTTTAGTAAAAGAATTTGAGTCAGTTTCTCTGTGACACTAGTACCTGAGGAGAATCACTCAACTAGTGAGTATGTCTAGCTGGCACTCAGAATCAATGGTTTTGTCAGAGGCGTCCAAACCAGAGAAATTCCATATTGAATAGGGGCTGGGTAAAATGAGGCTGAGATCTACTTGGCTGCATTCCCAGGTGGTTAGGCATTCTAAGTCCCAGGTGAGATAGGAGGTCAGCATAAGACACAGGTCATAAAGACCTTGCTGATAAAACTGGTTTCAGTAAAGAAGCCAGCCAAAACCTATCAAAACCAAGATGGTGTCAAGAGTGAACTCTGGTCATCCACACTGCTACACTTCCACCAGTGCCGTGACAGTTTACATATGCCATGGCAATGTCAGGAAGTTGCCCTATATGGTCTGAAAACAGAAGGCATGAATAATTCACCCCTTGTTTAGCATATAATAAAAAACCATAAAAATGGGCAATCAGCAGCCCTCGGGGGTCTACGGAGTAGCCATTCTTTTATCCCTCTACTTTCTTAACAAACTTGCCATCACTTTACTCTATGGACTCGCCCTGAATTCTTTCTTGTGCAAGATCCAAGAACCCTCTCTTGGGGTCTGGATCCAGACCCCTTTCCGGTAACAGTTTTGTTTGTCTAACACTTTCCTAAAATGAAACCAGCTTGGCTATTTCATGAATATTCTCCACTAACTAAGAGAGAAAACAGTGTCAAAATTGGAGTAGATATATTGCAATGTGAGATGTGCCTAGGAAATACATGAATGGTTGGAAAGATGATTTAGTAGAAAGAAGCAGTTTGCATAATACCATATAATTACAGATTTGGAGATTTGCTAAGGACTAGGCATATTTTTACAACATTACACAAAACCTATTGTTTGGAGGCTATTCTTTTTCCCTTGTTAATATTAAATCCTGAATGATTTAGATAAGTATTTTTGTATTTTAGTTTTTAAGCGTATTTACCGTTATATCATGAGGGTAGCTATTAAAAGTAGGAAACTCTTACTCCTAATTTTCTTGTTACTTATTTTATTTATGTAACTTCTCCTTTGAAGTATAGGAAAATGAAAAAAATTATTTCAAACATTTAGATTGTGTTTACGTTTTAGTCAATATTCAGAACGTCTCCATTTCTTTTTCCGGCCACATCACCAGTAGCATTTGCAGCAACAGACTGTACTGACGGTTTAGGAACAAAAACTCAAGGAAAAAAGCATATATTGAGTCCTTACGAGACTGCATCTCAGTGTACTTTTAAAATTGCCTTCTAGTAGCTTGCCATCTTGTTAGAGAGGGAGAATTTATGTTCATCCGACAGTTAGTAAAAAGATCTAAGAATGATCAGTTAAATACAACCAAGCACCAAAATGTATGACAAATACAACAAAAGCCCTTTGTTCAGGGAAGGTTTAAGGGAAGAAGTGAACTTGAGGATAGATCTTGAAGGCCTAGTTCTTTTCTAGAACTTGATAAATGAAATAGAGCAAATGGGCCATAGAATCCATATGCAAAACTGTGAGGACAGGAAGAAGTGTGGTTTTTGTAAAAAAACTAAGGAGGTCAGCCAGGCTTTAGAGAAAGGTTCAGGAGAGGGAATTTTCAACATGGGGCTTGATGATTTCTGACCTGCCGTGTATATCCTTGTTTATATCAATTAGCCTATGGTAAGATTGATTTCATTATATAGTGAATTTTGCTTGAAATCACAGTTTCCAAGAACATATTCAGGATGTTAGGTGAGAACTTCCTGTATAAGATTTTTTTTTTTTTGGCATTGCCTGGTTAACTTATAAAAACCTTGGTAATTGTCTGTATTTAATTTATGAAATACTTATTTTGGGGAATCACAAGGAAGGAGCTCTCTGAAGACAGTAATATTAAATAACAGAACTCTGAATAGGTAGTATGATATTTACTCAGAAAAAAATAAATCTAGGACATAAGTTAAGAAGAATAGTTATCAACTGACAAGATTATATAAAGACTAGGGAAGTGTTTTAGAGGACAAAATCTTTGTCCTTACTCCCTGCAGAGAATCCCTTATGTTCTAAAATATCTGTGTGACAGAAAGTCATTTGAATATTGCTTTATAATACTTCCTAAATATCTCCTAAAGTATTTATTCAAATATGTATATAGGATGTTTCCAAAAAATGTTTAATGACATGAGAAAATGATCATAATATGAATGGAAAATGAAAACAAGTTTGTAAATACAATAGCATTTTCATTCTGTACTTAATTAAACAATGCTTTTGGGGGCTCTTAAATTATAATTTCTTAATTTTTTTCTCTGCACATATATATACTTTCCAAATTCTTAACATTAAACATTTAATCTTTTATACATGCGGAGGAGGAGATGGCCTACTTAGAGTTTTGGCATTTTTTTTTTTTTTTGGCACAGTCTTGCCTGTCACCCAGGCTGGAGAGCAATGGCACAATCTCAGCTCACTGCAACCTCCGCCTCCTGGGCTCAGGCAATTCTCCTGCCTCAGCCTCCTGAGTAGCTGGGATTACAGATGTGTGCCACCATGCCCGGCTAATTTTTGTATTTTTTTAGTACATACTGGGTTTCACCATGTTGGCCAGGCTGGTCTTGAATTCCTGACCTTGTAATCTGCCCGCTTCGGCCTTCCAAAGTGCTAGATTACAGGTGTGAGCCACTGGGCCTGGCCTGGCTTTTGTTTTTTTAATTGAAGTTTTGGTATTTTTTCTCAAAGATTTGTATGAATATTCTGTACATCAAGAAAAGTAATCCTTGAATGTCATACTAGTTGATTGACTTAGTTTTGTATTGTAAAGTGTTGTGAATAATCTTTAATCACCCAGACAATTAATCTTTTGCAAGTTCAGGAGACTTCGTGTTCATTCTGATTATAATATATGTGGTGTCGAGTTTCATTAAGATGGACAGTTTTCATGGTCCATCTTAATGGAAATGTAGATCTGTGTTAGTTTAAGTTTATGATTTATATCTGAAAGCAAAACAGGACGAATGCATTAAAATTATAAGATAACACATGGCTGTCAATCTAGCAACATGTGGTACTAGGGATGAAGAGAAGTATAAATCGTTATACTTATGTTACAAATGCTGTTGATACAGACAGGAGGCAGGGAAATATTAGGTAGAAAAGGTCCGGGTCCCTGGTGAGGGATCCACCCTCAAGCGTGGACCCATGGCCCTAAATGAGAAATTCACATCCCCATTTTCCCACCTGAATGTTGCCTTTTCCAAAGCACCCTGGCCTATCCTGCCTCAAACCCTGTATGCATAGAAACCCCAAGCTCCACTGCTGGGGGATGGAGAGCAGCACAGCAGAAAAGGAAAGAAGAGAAGCAGTCGGACATCAGAGAAAAGCAGCTTGACTTCAGAGCGACGGCTTGACGGTGGGACTTTGGAGGAGAGTTCAGCCAGGGACAGCTGAACTCCTGGGGAAGATTATCTTCCCACTCCATCCCCCTTCCAGTTCCCCTTTCTGCAGAGAGCCACCTCCACTGCTCAATAAAATCCTCTGCATACACCACCCTTCAATTTGTTCACATAGCCTCATTCTTCCTGGACACCAGACAAGGACCCGGGTACGGGTGCAAGAGACTGTCACACTGATGCTCCACTGATCTGTTTAACACTTAAGCCGTCCATAGATGTTAAAGCTAAAGGAGTGCACTATAACACACGCCCTCTAGGGCTCCAGGGGTCATGTGCAACCCATCAATGCTGCTACAGGCCGGTACGGGGTTCGTTCCTGCCAGTGCCCAAAGGCACTCACCCTGGCTCCTGCACCTGCTCACCTGTGTGCTCCTTCTCATGCAAGCGGTTTGAGCACCATGGGCTGAGTAAGTGAGCCACCCCTTCACAAGGCCAGCAAAGGAGTCATGGGAAATATCTCTTGATACAGATTAAATAAATGGTATTTTATAAAGATGTTTGCATATCTTCTTTCTGTTTAGACATTGTTACCATTAGGTATGTAATCATCAATTTTCAATGGGTGGATGGAAAACATTACAAATCCAGGTTCCTGGTTGTTTTATCAAAAAGTTAAAAAATAACAGTTATAGTTCACTTTAATAGGTGAATGCTAGGTATTCCTGAGGATTAGTTGGCTCTGAGTATAGTGTTTATGAAACATGTACAAGGTTGTTCACATAACAAGAACTTAAAGGTGTGAACTTTATGAGCTTTGGTGAACAGTTTAAACAATATATATATATAATATATATTATATATATACAGACTGTAAGAATGAACATGAATAATTCTAACATTGATGGAGAGAAAACAAAACAAAACTTACTGTTGAGATCCTACTGAATTTTTGCAGGGAATGTGAAATGGCTTCCATGTATTTTTAATGTTTTTATAATTCATATTTGTTTTAGGGATTTTGGCAATAGCGTAGACACATCTAAAAAAACACAGAAACCCACGGTAACCTAATTAGTATGCTTTAATTACTCTTGGGAGTACAGATTGAAAATTGGACACATTTTGAGTTCCAATTCATTCTACTTTATGAGAATTGGTGTCCCGTGTAGAAAAACTTGGTGCTATTGTATAATTCAGCTACTTTCAAAAAAAAATGCAAGGGGATATAAGATTATGATTCTACAGTTAATGTTTTGCACGACCCTAGAAAAGCTGTGTAAGAATTATGTGAAAGAAAAAACATCGTACTTTATCTTTTCAGATTGCGTGATATAGTACATGTCATTTACTCTATCGACTTTATTTTTGTTATCTTTAAAGTGATGACACTTATTTTACACGGGTTCTTGCTAGGATTAAATAAAACGTATAAAGATCTAGGACAGTATGTGGTATTTTACAGATTGAGTAAATGGTATTTTATAAAGATGTTTGCATATCTTCTTTCTGTTTAGCCCTATGTTTAACCTGGTTTCCATGAACAATTACAGAGGTTTTCCACTTACAGAACTTCCTAAATTCTGTGTAAAATATTGTGTGTGTGCTTATTTCTGGAGATGCTATTTAACTTTCATCAGATTAAAAACTTGTATATTAAAGCCCTTGATTATACAGACATACATGTTAAACTTTGTTCAATTTCACAGCCAATTTATCTTAGTGTATAGATTAATAATTTAATTTTAGGCAACTTAATGAAATGACTATGTGAACTGGAAGCTGAACCTGAGCATGTGGCAAAACATTGCAAAAGGAACCAAGAGAAAACTGAACTATTTAGTCCCTATACAGATTTTTAAAAATGTCAATAGTAAAATACATTTTCATCAAATTATCTCAGCCTCAATTGAATTGATTGTTTTGCACAAAATCATACCAAACAAAACCTTTTCTATGGCTATAAAAACAAAGAAAATTTTCAACATTTCATTTTACAGGCACATGTAATAAAATGTGAAATTTATTTAAAAATATTTTATCTTGCTTAGTGTTAATACAGGTTGACCATCCCTAATTGGAAAATCAGAAATTTTAAATGCCCCCCAAAATCAGAAATTTGAAATGCTCCAAAATCCAAAACTTCTTGAGCACCAACATGACACTACAAGTGGAAAATTTCAGACATAAGGACTTAACACAAACTGCTTCGTGTACAAAATTATTAAAAATATTGTATAAAATTACTTTCAAGCTATTGGTATAAGTTGTACATGAAACATAAATGAATGTCATGTTTAGACTTGGGTCTCATCCTCAAGATATCTCATTATATGTATTTGAATATTCTAAAATTAAAAAAATAAACACTTCTGGTCCCTAGCTTTTCAGATAAGGGATACTCAAACTATATAAAGGGGAACTATTTTTTCGTAAGCTGTTTAAACTGAGATCTTTGATTTTTTGATCTTTAGAGGACTCTTACGCATTATAATTTTGAAACTGAAGAGTATGCTAAATATTTGCTACTTTAAATAAAATAATTTGACTCATAATTTAAACTCTTCTATTAGTTACATTTGTATATTTTTAAATATGTAAACACTCAAAGGAAAAAAATCATGAGATGAGAGGTAACTAAAGTTTTATTTTTAAAAATTAGAAAGTAGAGCTACACCATGACTTTACCTTGGAAATAATTTCTGCAGTGCTCTTGAGACATTAATTCAGAGATGTGATGATGAAATTCATGGCAGAAATTTAACTGAAAACTGAAGCTGCATCAAATTTCATAGAATTATTTGTTGTTTTAAAATAAATAATTTAAAAATCTTATTTTCACTAATTGGAATATTAATTGGTCATGTTTTTTTTTATTATTATACTTTAAGTTTTAGGGTACATGTGCATATTGTGCAGGTTAGTTACATATGTATACATGTGCCATGCTGGTGTGCTGCACCCACTAACTCGTCATCTAGCATTAGGTATATCTCCCAATGCTATCCCTCCCCACTCCCCCCACCCCACAACATTCCCCAGAGTGTGATATTCCCCTTCCTGTGTCCATGTGATCTCATTGTTCAATCCCCACCTATGAGTGAGAATATGCGGTGTTTGGTTTTTTGTTCTTGCGATAGTTTACTGAGAATGATGATTTCCAATTTCATCCATGTCCCTACAAAGGACATGAACTCATCATTTTTTATGGCTGCATAGTATTCCATGGTGTATATGTGCCACATTTTCTTAATCCAGTCTATCATTGTTGGACATTTGGGTTGGTTCCAAGTCTTTGCTATCATGAATAATGCTGCAGTAAACATACGTGTGCATGTGTCTTTATAGCAGCATGATTTATAGTCCTTTGGGTATATACCCAGTAATGGGATGGCTGGGTCAAATGGTATTTCCAGTTCTAGATCCCTGAGGAATCGCCACACTGACTTCCACAATGGTTGAATTAGTTTACAGTCCCACCAACAGTGTAAAAGTGTTCCTATTTCTCCACATCCTCTCCAGCACCTGTTGTTTCCTGACTTTTTAATGACTGGCATTCTAACTGGCGTGAGATGGTATCTCATTGTGGTTTTGATTTGCATTTCTCTGATGGCCAGCGATGATGAGCATTTTTTTATGTGTTTTTTGGCTGCATAAATGTCTTCTTTTGAGAAGTGTCTGTTCATGTCCTTCACCCACTTTTTGATGGGGTTGTTTGTTTTTTTCTTGTAAATTTGTTTGAGTTCATTGTCGATTCTGGATATTAGCCCTTTGTCAGATGAGTAGGTTGCAAAAATTTTCTCCCATTTTGTAGGTTGCCTGTTTACTCTGATGGTAGTTTCTTTTGCTGTGCAGAAGCTCGTTAGTTTAATTAGATCCCATTTGTCAATTTTGTCTTTTGTTGCCATTGCTTTTGGTGTTTTAGACATGAAGTCCTTGCCCATGCCTATATCTTGAATGGTAATGCCTAGGTTTTCTTCTAGGGTTTTTATGGTTTTAGGTCTAACGTTTAAGTCTTTAATCCATCTTGAATTGATTTTTGTATAAGGTGTAAGGAAGGGATCCAGTTTCAGCTTTCTACATATGGCTAGCCAGTTTTCCCAGCACCATTTATTAAATAGGGAATCCTTTCCCCCATTGCTTTTCTTAGGTTTGTCAAAGATCAGATAGTTGTAGATATGTGGCGTTATTTCTGAGGGCTCTGTTCTGTTCCATTGATCTATATCTCTGTTTTGGTACCAGTACCGTGCTGTTTTGGTTACTGGAGCCTTGTAGTATAGTTTGAAGCCAGGTAGTGTGATGCCTCCAGCTTTGTTCTTTTGGCTTGGGATTGACTTGGCGATGCAGGCTCTTTTTTGGTTCCATATGAACTTTAAAGTAGTTTTTTCGAATTCTGTGAAGAAAGTCATTGGTAGCTTGATGGGGATGGCATTGAATCTGTAAATTACCTTGGGCAGTATGGCCATTTTCACGGTATTGATTCTTCCTACCCATGAGCATGGAATGTTCTTCCATTTGTTTGTATCCTCTTTTATTTCGTTGAGCAGTGGTTTGTAGTTCTCCTTGAAGAGGTCCTTCACATCTCTTGTAAGTTGGATTCCTAGGTATTTTATTCTCTTTGAAGCAATTGT
The DNA here is from genome assembly GCF_029289425.2 of Pan paniscus. Lineage (NCBI taxonomy): Eukaryota > Metazoa > Chordata > Mammalia > Primates > Hominidae > Pan > Pan paniscus. Next base: position 47,043,219 of record NC_073264.2, read on the forward strand.
GAATGGGAGTTCACTCATGATTTGGCTCTCTGTCTGTTGTTGGTGTATAAGAATGCTTGTGATTTTTGTACATTGATTTTGTATCCTGAGACTTTGCTGAAGTTGCTTATCAGCTTAAGGAGATTTTGGGCTGAGACAATGGGGTTTTCTAGATATACAATCATGTCGTCTGCAAACAGGGACAATTTGACTTCCTCTTTTCCTAATTGAATACCCTTTATTTTCTTCTCCTGCCTAATTGCCCTGGCCAGAACTTCCAACAGTATGTTGAATAGGAGTGGTGAGAGAGGGCATCCCTGTCTTGTGCCAGTTTTCAAAGGGAATGCTTCCAGTTTTTGCCCATTCAGTATGATATTGGCTGTGGGTTTGTCATAGATAGCTCTTATTATTTTGAAATACATCCCATCAATACCTAATTTATTGAGAGTTTTTAGCATGAAGTGTTGTTGAATTTTCTCAAACGCTTTTTCTGAATCTATTGAGATAATCATGTGGTTTTTTTCTTTCGCTCTGTTTATATGCTGGATTACATTTATTGATTTGTGTATATTGAACCAGCCTTGCATCCCAGGGATGAAGCCCACTTGATCATGGTGGATAAGCTTTATGATGTGCTGCTGGATTCGGTTTGCCAGTATTTTATTGAAGATTTTTGCATCAATGTTCATCAAGGATATTGGTCTAAAATTCTCTTTTTTTGTTGTGTCTCTGCCTGGCTTTGGTATCAGAATGATGCTGGCCTCATAAAATGAGTTAGGGAGGATTCCCTCTTTTTGTATTGATCGGAATAGTTTCAGAAAGAATGGTACCAGTTCCTCCTTGTACCTCTGGTAGAATTCGGCTGTGAATCCATCTGGTCCTGGACTCTTTTTGGTTGGTAAGCTATTGATTATTGCCACAATGTCAGATCCTGTTATTGGTCTATTCAGAGATTCAACTTCTTCCTGGTTTAGTCTTGGGAGAGTGTATGTGTCGAGGAATTTATCCATTTCTTCTAGATTTTCTAGTTTATTTGCGTAGAGGTGTTTGTAGTATTCTCTGATGGTAGTTTGTATTTCTGTGGGATCGGTGGTGATATCCCCTTTATCATTTTTTATTGCGTCTATTTGATTCTTCTCTCTTTTTTTCTTTATTAGTCTTGCTAGCAGTCTATCAATTTTGTTGATCCTTTCAAAAAACCAGCTCCTGGATTCATTAATTTTTTGAAGGGTTTTTTGTGTCTCTATTTCCTTCAGTTCTGCTCTGATTTTAGTTATTTCTTGACTTCTGCTAGCTTTTGAATGTGTTTGCTCTTGCTTTTCTAGTTCTTTTAATTGTGATGTTAGGGTGTCAATTTTGGATCTGTCCTGCTTTCTCTTGTGGGCATTTAGTGCTATAAATTTCCCTCTACACACTGCTTTGAATGCGTCCCAGAGATTCTGGTATGTTGTGTCTTTGTTCTCATTGGTTTCAAAGAACATCTTTATTTCTGCCTTCATTTCGTTATGTACCCAGTAGTCATTCAGGAGCAGGTTGTTCAGTTTCCATGCAGTTGAGCGGTTTTGAGTGAGATTCTTAATCCTGAGTTCTAGTTTGATTGCACTGTGGTCTGAGAGACAGTTTGTTATAATTTCTGTTCTTTTACATTTGCTGAGGAGAGCTTTACTTCCAAGTATGTGGTCAATTTTCGAATAGGTGTGGTGTGGTGCTGAAAAAAATGTATATTCTGTTGATTTGGGGTGGAAAGTTCTGTAGATGTCTATTAGGTCCGCTTGGTGCAGAGCTGAGTTCAATTCCTGGTTATCCTTGTTGACTTTCTGTCTTGTTGATCTGTCTAATGTTGACAGTTGGGTGTTAAAGTCTCCCATTACTAATATGTGGGAGTCTAAGTCTCTTTGTAGGTCACTCAGGACTTGCTTTATGAATCTGGGTGCTCCTGTATTGGGTACATATATATTTAGGATAGTTAGCTCTTCCTGTTGAATTGATCCCTTTACCATTATGTAATGGCCTTGTTTGTCTCTTTTGATCTTTGTTGGTTTAAAGTCTGTTTTATCAGAGACTAGGATTGCAACCCCTGCCTTTTTTTGTTTTCCATTTGCTTGGTAGATCTTCCTCCATCCTTTTATTTTGAGCCTATGTGTGTCTCTGCACGTGAGATGGGTTTCCTGAATACAGCACACTGATGGGTCTTGACTCTTTATCCAATTTGCCAGTCTGTGTCTTTTAATTGGAGCGTTTAGTCCATTTACATTTAAAGTTAATATTGTTATGTGTGAATTTGATCCTGTCATTATGATGTTAGCTGGTTATTTTGCTCGTTAGTTGATGCAGTTTCTTCCTAGTCTCGATGGTCTTTACATTTTGGCATGATTTTGCAGCGGCTGGTACCGGTTGTTCCTTTCCATATTTAGCACTTCCTTCAGGAGCTCTTTTAGGACAGGCCTGGTGGTGACAAAATCTCTCAGCATTTGCTTGTCTGTAAAGTATTTTATTTATCCTTCGCTTATGAAGCTTAGTTGGCTGGATATGAAATTCTGGGTTGAAAATTCTTTTCTTTAAGAATGTTGAATATTGGCCCCCACTCTCTTCTGGCTTGTAGGGTTTCTGCCAAGAGATCCGCTGTTAGTCTGATGGGCTTCCCTTTGAGGGTAACCCGACCTTTCTCTCTGGCTGCCCTTAACATTTTTTCCTTCATTTCAACTTTGGTGAATCTGACAATTATGTGTCTTGGAGTTGCTCTTCTTGAGGAGTATCTTTGTGGCATTCTCTGTATTTCCTGAATCTGAACGTTGGCCTGCCTTGCTAGATTGGGGAAGTTCTCCTGGATAATATCCTGCAGCGTGTTTTCCAACTTGATTCCATTCTCCCCATCACTTTCAGGTACACCAATCAGACGTAGATTTGGCCTTTTCACATAGTCCCATATTTCTTCGAGGCTTTGCTCATTTCTTTTTATTCTTTTTTCTCTAAACTTCCCTTCTCGCTTCATTTCATTCATTTCATCTTCCATTGCTGATACCCTTTCTTCCAGTTGATCGCATCGGCTCCTGAGGCTTCTGCATTCTTCACGTAGTTCTCGAGCCTTGGTTTTCAGCTCCATCAGCTCCTTTAATCACTTCTGTGTATTGGTTATTCTAGTTATACATTCTTCTAAATTTTTTTCAAAGTTTTCAACTTCTTTGCCTTTGGTTTGAATGTCCTCCCGTAGCTCAGAGTAATTTGATCGTCTGACACCTTATTCTCTCAGCTCGTCAAAGTCATTCTCCATCCAGCTTTGTTCCGTTGTTGGTGAGGAACTGCGTTCCTTTGGAGGAGGAGAGGCACTCTGCTTTTTAGAGTTTCCAGTTTTTCTGTTCTGTTTTTTCCCCATCTTTGTGGTTTTATCTACTTTTGGTCTTTGATGATGGTGATGTACAGATGGGTTTTTGGTGTGGATGTCCTTTCTGTTTGTTAGTTTTCCTTCTAACAGACAGGACCCTCAGCTGCAGGTCTGTTGGAATACCCTGCCGTGTGAGGTGTCACTGTGCCCCTGCTGGGGGGTGCCTCCCAGTTAGGCTGCTTGGGGGTCAGGGGTCAGGGACCCACTTGAGGAGGCAGTCTGCCCATTCTCAGATCTCCAGCTGCGTGATGGGAGAACCACTGCTCTCTTCAAAGCTACAGACAGGGACATTTACGTCTGCAGAAGTTACTGCTGTCTTTTTGTTTGTCTGTGCCCTGCCCCCAGAGGTGGAGCCTACAGAGGCAGGCAGGCCTCCTTGAGCTGTGGTGGGTTCCACCCAGTTCGAGCTTCCCAGCTGCTTTGTTTACCTAATCAAGCCTGGGCAATGGCGGGCACCCCTCCCCCAGCCTTGCTGCCGCCTTGCAGTTTGATCTCAGACTGCTGTGCTAGCAATCAGCGAGACGCCGTGGGTGTAGGACCCTCCGAGCCAGGTGCCGGATATAATCTTGTTGCGCGCCGTTTTTTAAGCCCGTCGGAAAAGCGCACTATTCGGGTGGGAGTGACCCGATTTTCCAGTTGCTGTCCGTCACCCCTTTCTTTGACTCAGAAAGGGAACTCCCTGACCCCTTGCGCTTCCCAAGTGAGGCAATGCCTTGCCCTGCTTCGGCTCACGCACGGTGCGCGCACCCACTGACCTGCGCCCACTGTCTGGCACTCCCTAGTGAGATGAACCCGGTACCTCAGATGGAAATGCAGAAATCACCTGTCTTCTGCGTCGCTAACGCTGGGAGCTGTAGACCTGAGCTGTTCCTATTTGGCCATCTTGGCTCCTCCCCTGGTCATGTTTTTATTTTTACTTTTATCAAGGACTTATTATGTGCTAGCATTGGTGCTAATGTTTTGTATATATAGATACATTTAATCTTTATAACAATGAAGTCTTATTTCCCATTTTATAAACAAGAAAACTAAACATTTTTTATTTATCCGTCATCTAATATTACTAAAAACATGCTATGATACAGGCAGTTTTTGGCTCTAAGGATAAAATAATAAATAAAAAATGTCCTGCTATCTTGGAACTCAAATTAAATTGGAGAGAGAGAGGAAATAAAGAAATCAATATGGTGTTAGGAATATAAAGACAATATAAAGCAGGGTAATGTGGTTAGAGGGTGGTTAGATAAGGGATAGGATAATCCGGAGATTCTAATTTAGGTATAATTGAGGGAGACCTGTCTGATTATTTGCTATTTCAGTCTGAACAAAAACAGGGAGAGATCCAGGATGATATTTGTGGAAATAACATTCTAGATAGAAGGAATAAAATAAATGCAATGGTTGTGAAAAAGTAATTTTCTTCGGACAGAAAGATCGATTTTGTTGGAAAGGCCTTATTTGGCGTGAGAGTTATAGGAAACAAATCCAAGAGGGAACCAAGGATGAGGAAAGCACAGGAGAGGGATATTCTGTGACATCTCTTTAGGCATTGGTGAAGACACTGATTCTGAATGGGATGGAAGCCTCTAGAAGATTTTGAGCAGAGCAGAGACACGTTCTGATTTACATTTTAAAATTGTCATTCATATTGAGTAGTAGGCAATAGTGGAAGTGAGAGCCTGCTAAGAAAAAGTTCAATAGTGTAGGCAAGAGATTAGATGGATAATAATGAAAATGAGCATGTTTGGGGATGAAATTAGATCAAGACTTCTGTTTAGAGTACAGTAAGTATGAAGTTTTTGTTAGATATTTAAGTGCAGATGTCAAGTTAGCAGTTGAAAATAGAGACTAGGTCTCAGGGGAAAGATCATACTGAAAGATTATCCACGGAACTGGATAATATTAATGGACAGTGTGTGCAGATACATAAAAGAAGTATGGATAAAATGCAAATTCAAGAAGATGTGGAAATGTTGCAGACAGTAAGTAGGAGTGGAGAGAGAGAAAGAGAGAGAGAGAGAGAAAGTATCACGATAGCCAAATAAAGGAAGTATTTTAGGAGCAAAAAAGTAATTAAAATGTGGATTTTGATTTTTATCAGAGAAAGTGAGGCTAATGATGGACTATGAAGTCTAAAGAGGGTAAGAATACAAAAAATATTATGGGAGAGATGATGGAGGAAAGAGAAATGTCAATAAACCCTAGGCCTCAGTCAGTTCGCAAAAAAATTGTTGGAGTTGCAGTAAAGATAATCTAACAATATCCTAGTTTTGGAGAGTGGAATATTAGAAACTCAGACTGTGGAGTGAGTGTAGTTATTGATAATGATTTGTAGTTACTAGACTCTAATATGATGGCTCTCAAAGTGTAGTCACTGAACCAGCAGTATTGGCATCACCAGGGAACTTAAGAAATGCACATTCTCAGGCCCTACTCTGGACTTACTGATTCCTAAACTTCCGGGGTGGATCCAGCAACCTATATTTTTAACTAGGTGGTTATGATTGTGGCTGTACTTTGAAAACTGTTCTAATATATGATCATGGGAGCATATAGTATAAGTGAGATGTCAGATAAGCAATTTTGTTTGATAAGTGAGATGGTTTGACTCGGTGTCCCTACTGAAACCTCAGCTGGGATTATAATCCCCACATGTGGAGGGAGGGATCTTGTAGAAGGTGATTGGATCATGGGGGTGGTTTCCCCGTTGCTGTTCTCGTGATAGTGAGTTCTCACGAGATTTGATGGTTTAAAAGAGCATGGCTTCCCTCACTCTCTCTCCTGCTCCTCCATTGTTAAGACGTGTGCGCTTTTCCTTCAGCTTCCACCATAATTGTAAGTTTCCTGAGACCTCCCTGTCATGCTTCTTAAGCCTGCAGAACTGTGAGTCAATTAAACCACTTTATAAATTACCCAGGTTTAGGTATGTTTTTATAGCAGTGGGAGAATGGACTAATACAGTAAGGTAAAAGCTAAAGGAAATAAGAGTATGCTGAAATCTTCAAGAACTATTTTAGGAGTATTAATATAAAGAGTAATAGGGGCCATAGCTTCAGGAAGGAGAGGGAATGTCTTGGAGCTTTTAGATGTCTAAAATAAGGAGGAATCTTACAAGGATCCAGAGAATTTCAGGGAGAAGTCTGCAACAATAGTGTGCAAACAATGACAAGCAAAAGTTACCTGTAAGGAAAATGGATGTGTTTTGGTGAAGAATAGGCCAAGGCAGACATCCGGGTCAGCGTGACTCAGTGCGTTTGGAGTGCTGGCACACAACTCCATTTGTTATATAACCTGTTTGTGTAAGTTCATACTTGAATCTGAGCCACCATTGCCTGTAAAAATGTAATAACTGCCCTGCTAATGCTGTGCACAAGGCTCGCACCCAGAAAGAATGAAGCTGCCGACCCTGTAAGGGAGAGCCAGTTGCCTTGAAGGCAGGCAGCGGGAGTCAGGAACTAGCAAGAGCGCCGGGGAGTGCAGCTGTAAATGTGGGAGTGGCAGGAGCCGCAGAGCCGGTTGCTAAGAGGGGCTGCAGCTGGAGCAGGCAGCCAAGACAAAAGCTGACAGAGAGAGCGCACAATAAAAGCCATATTTCACCTGCCCACGCCCCATCGAGTGTTCTTTCAGCTATCTGCCACCTGTCCACCCACTCCCCTCGGTCCTCCGCATGGGCTGGAACCTGACACTTGGTGTGACATTACCCTACCCGACTTTTACACCAGTGGTACTTGGAGTGTGGGAGAGAAAATAGTAAGGTCCAAAGAAAAGTGGGTTTTCTTATGAGAATCAGGTTTCAGAGCAAACAGGTGAGAGAATAGTCAAGAGTTGTTGACGACTCAGGTGATTTTGCTGATGACAGACTGGGAATTTCCTAGGGCAAAGAGGGAGAGTATGTGGGGATGAGAGGAGTGGGAAAATGCGTCAGACAAGGGATTGTATGGAACTGTAGCACAGGGATCACAGTTCAGAGGGTCTTAGAGTCATAGTGCTCTGGTAGTTGCTCTGGTAGTTCCCGATGGCATCCAGGGCCTAGGAACCAGTCTTGTTAGAGTTCAGGAAGGGATAATCAGAACTAATGAGGACCTCCTAAGTCAGTAGTTCTCACTCTTGGCTGTTTAGAATCAGCAGGGGGAACTTCCAAAACTCCCCAATGCCCAGGCAATGCCCATACCAATTAAATCATAATTTCTTGGGGTGGGCCCCAAACATCAGCATTTTTAAAAGCTCGCCAGGTGATTCCAATGTGCAGCCAAAGCTGAGAATCAGTTTTCTATTTTGTGAAGCTAAAAAAAGCAGCAAGAAATTTTGACTCTGGGGCCTGGGATCTGCGTCATAAGATATACTATCTCTAACGCTGTCTGCATGTAAGGTAGAAGAAGTCAGGTTGCTCTGCTCCTGGGTCAAATCATCTAACGAGCTAAGGCCTATTAGAAAAGCAAACCAAATCACACAAAACAGTTCAGTGGATGTGTTTGTGTCAGGCAGTAAAAAGTGAAAAAGGTTTCTTTCCCAAGAGCTGAACAATCACAGCTTGATGCTCTGTTCTGCAGGACAGCAGGTCACTGCTGAACCGGCAATTGATTATATATACATTGCTCTGAGTGCACCTTCAGAACTTTTACTCTTTCAGAAGAACTTCAGGTGAAAGGTTCACAGCACAACTTTTCACGGTTAATTAGCAGTTAGCATCACTTCAAGAAATCAAATAGGAAGCAGCAGATGGACTCACAGCTCACCTTGGGGCAGTAATTTGTGTGTCCCAGCCATTAGGCTTGGCTGTTAACATTATTTCAAAGTTACGTGATCTTATATTTTTGCTTATTTTCCATTTGGTTGCGAAGTAATTTAACTCCCTTAACTAATTTCTGTAAAAAAGAAAAATTAAATAAAATGTTTATATCAGAGCTGTTTAATTTGCAACTTGTTACCGCCATAATCTCCTGGCGTTGGTGCAATGCCATAAAATATACCTGGTTGCTTTAAGTGCCCAGACAACACTGATATGCTCTGGTGAGTGAAGAATTCCTGCTTGCAAATTGCAAATAACACATGATATTTTACTGGCATCCCAATAAAATAAGTTACAGAGGAGTAAAAGATTTGCATTTGGATTTAAAAAATTCTTTTATTTTAGAATTTATTACACAAATGGTCCTGTTTTTGAACAAACCTGATTGTAGTATTTTAGAAAGCCTGTATTATTTTCTTTTTGTTATGAGAGCAGTTAGTTTTGCTACATTTTAAAAATAAGCCATTACTCCTCAAACATTTATAGCACTCTGAAAAGGTTTTAAATCTCATTTAGTAGTGCCATAACTTTTGAAATTGAGATGTAGAAGTGGGATCTGCTATAAACTCTTTCTCATTTTGTCAAATTTGTGTGTAAGTGACAATATCAACCTACGAGAGAGAAGTGATTCTTGTCATCTTTCTCCACATGGATATATGTGTTCTTTTTGAAAAGAAGGCATTACTTAAATTTAACTTATTATTTTCCCAGTTGGAGTAAGAGTGAATGCTGAGTGACTTTTGTGAAATTACTTACTGTCTTGGTGAAAACTTTCCTCCATCTCAGCAGAGAAATTACCTACCGAGCTAAGAATTATGGTAAAGACAATGCTTGTCAGACATGTTTGTGGTTGTTATCCATGAGAGCATTTCAGGGCTAGTTTCTAAAATTCACCTTGGATCAAACTTTTCCAAGTCCATCTACTCTTCATCAGGCTTTTGCACTGTCATTAAGCCATGATGACCAATCCGAATTGATTCTCAGCAAAATACTGCAGTGAGTAATTTAAATTTCTGTCTTGTTCTTTCTGTGCCTTTCTCCTCCATACATCTAGAACGTGCCTATCAATATAACCTTTATCTGCTCTAACAAACAGGGGACCAGATGCAATTTCACCTTCCTACATAAGAACTCCATATGCCCAAATCAGCCCTATCTCAAGTCTTAAAAAACAAACAAAAAAAGCAATAAAAAAAAAAACAAACCCAAAAACCTTGCCTGGGCTCTACCCTAAACCAATTCAATCATTAACTTGAGAATACAGTTTGGAGAATATTTAGGTGATATATTTATTTAAGCTCCTTGGGTGATCCTAATGTACAGCCTGGGCTAAGTAACACTTTCTTAAGCCAAACTATGGATCCTTAAGAGTCTAATTCTAGAGAGTTAGCAGATGGGTAAAGAAGATATTTATAGACCAGAAATCCTTACAGGTTATAATTTATGAGACTAGAACCAATGAAATGGCATTGTCTAATCAGTCTGATGGGTGATGGCAACAAAGTTTACAATGGTATTTTCTATTGGTGTGAAATTCCTCAGTGGCCTTGACCCTTATTTTATTTAATTTCAGGCACTGGGTTATTAGTGATTATTTATCACACCTTTAAAGTATTCTCTTCCTTATATTTGATATCATAGTGTCTACAAATCAGAGACTAACTTCTTATATTGGCAGGGGAAGGGGGGTTAAGAGGCTGGGGGTGGTCGGGGAGGGTTATTAAATGGGGAGAATTCCAAACTTATTTGACATTATGTCACAATGAATTTCTGGTTCTAAGAAATGTACAATCTCATAATGACAGTAGAGTTATCTGTTCTTCTTGCATGCTTCGGTTAACTTAGTGAATCTACTTGCTTGGAATTGGCTGTCTCACTGTTCAGAATAATTAGGAGAGATGTTCTCAGAACTGCAAAAATGCTGGGACATTGTCTGTAGCCATGAAGACTTTGTGTTCAAAACCAGTTTCTTAAGCTCATTGCTTTTTGAATTTTGGACCAGGTATTAGAAAATAAATAAGTCAGGAATACAAGGAGTAATTTATTAGAAAATAAATTACCCAATACTACAAGGTACCATTAATTTTATTTAAAAAATAAATAAAATTGATAAATAAAAATAAATAAAATTGATGGCTCCTTGTATTCTTAAGAATTTACATTTAATGGCCAGGTGTGGAGGCTCACACCTGTAATCCAGTGCTTTGGGAAGCCAAGGTAGGAAGATTGCTTGAGGCCAGGAGTTTGAGACCAGCATGGGGGATAGAATGAGACCCCTGTCTCTACAAAAAAAAAAAAAATACATTTACATATAAGACATATATGACAAAGAAGCCTTTGGAGGAAAGTTGTTTCCTTATAAAGTTCTTTATTACAAGATCCCTATATTTACTTTCAATTTCAGGTTTTGAGCTCTCTTGAACTTCTACCTGATTTTAATAAAATCTAATGTGTTGCTGTTTATTTAATTTAGTGAAATGGAGACAGATGCCACATCTAGTTGCTGTTGAAGTGCTTATCTCTTCTGCTAAGCAATGGTTTAGAAGACATATGTTATTTAAATACCTTTTAAGGGAATTCATCCCACACCACTTTCACTGTAAACCTTGAGAGGAGTGCCATTATGAATTAAGGTCATGAATATTATTGATTAACAGTATTAGGAGTTAAGCTTTTTGTTAAATGCTGGAAGAGATTAAAATTTGTTTCATCCAGTTGGTGACCATTTGGTGGTTCTATGACTTATTTCTTTGGAACATTATTTTTCAATTAATTGTTTCAATAAGACCATCTTGTGAATATTTCCTGGGAATGAAGACATTGCAAATATTTCCCATGTGCTCTGGAAATGGTTGGATTTGAAAAACAGATCAGATGCTTTATGATTTTGGCAGAAGCTGTTTTTAGTCCTTGATATGTTATATCCATTAGGAAGATGGAATATTGATAATCAAAGAGTATTGCAGGTTTAAGGACTTGGTGGCTTTGGCCAGCTTTTAACAAGAAGAAGAAGGTCTATGATTTATAGGTGGTTTATTCACTTGTCAGAACTATGGGGTCCCCAAATTCATTTGGGGTCAGGTTCTTTTTAACCATAAATATTGTCTTTTGTTTGGATGATTAACTATGTGATTCATGTAGTCAAAGCACAATCTTATTTTTATCTTCCATGTCAATGAAAACTTATACAGAGGGGTAGGAAATCCTGGCAGGCCCAAGAAATTTCTTGTTCTTCTCTGGTAACAACAATGTTATGGCTCAGGTCCTTTTAAGTCATAAATACAGTGTAAATTCTTTAAGTAAATATCTCAGTCCATAAAATATTCAATATTTTAATCTGCAATGAAGATTATGACTCCTTTCCTCTCTACAGGAAGTCAGTTGTTGACAGCTTCTCTTTTCCTTAGCTAAGACCTTTAGCAGATGAGAACTTTTGTAAGAGGAAGATGATATGCTCAGCTTTTTCGCTGTTTTTCCTCCCTGTAGTCTGAATATTCGTGTCCCCTCAAAATTCATATGTTGAAATCTGAACCCCCAAGATGATGTTATCAGGAGGTAGGGCCTGTGGGAGGTGATAAGGCCAGGAGGGCAAAGCTCTCATGAATGGAATTGGTGCCTTGTAAAAGATGCCTCAGAAAGACCTTCAACTCCTTCCACTCTGTGGAGACACAGTGAGAAGGTACTGTTCTATGAACCAGAAGTAGGCCCTTACAAAACACTGAATCTGCCTGTGCTTTAATCTTGGACATTCCAGCCTCCAGCAACCTGTAAGAAATAAATTTCCTTTGTTTATAAGCTGTCTAGTCTATAGTATTTTGTTATAGTAGACTGAATAGACTAAGAACATCCCTCTTCCTGCTTCACTTCTATCACTCACTATCTTCATCAAATGAAAATGGGTGGGGACAAAAGAGGAAATGACATAAGACAGAGAAATGTCTTCTTGGGAGATGTCTGGTACCCTCATAAGCTGACTTCATGCTTTCTGGGCCTGGTTAAGTGTTCCAGGCTGATTTTTTTCCTCTGGTTGCTTGAGTGTGTTTGGGTGTGGCTTTGTTTTAAGATTTCTGTAACTGAGGACTTATCCAGCTCTCTCTCTCAATATATCATGGTATGTGCAGTACAATCCATTACCCAATTTACTGCTCTTCTTTTAGCTTCTGTTTTTTCTCCAGTAATCAACACCATGAAGAAGCTATTGGTGTTTGCTGTCTTTTCCAGGAGGTTCACTTGGACTTAAAATAGCTCCAGCCTTGCTTTCTGTCTGTCCAGTATAGCTCAGTATCTTGGGCCTGAAGTCTCTGGATATAAAGGCCAGTGTTAACACAGCCACATTTATTCTTCTGTTGCAAGCCACTTTAAGACACTGAGGCATTCTTTGTAACTTCAAGCTTTACAGAATTGACATTCTAAGATCTGAGAGTACTACAATGGAAATGCTCATTATAAGACTTTAGGTGGAAGAGAAAGCACCTCCCACTCCCGTCCCTTCCTCCTTGGGAGAAGGGGATTTCCAGCATGCCAACAACTCTCCACAAATTCATTCTCTCCACACTTTGACCTAGTTTATTATCTTTGATTTGCTTGAGGAGTTCAAAAATTATTGCTGTGGCATTTTCTTACTGAATTTTACATGTGAGCAACTGTCTCACATTCACTTCCATATTTGATATGCATCATATTTTTACCTCAATTGAAATCAAAGCAGAAGGACTCATATTTAATGACCTGTTAGATGTTCATTTGCCAGGAGTGTCTACTCGGTATCCTCTCCAAGAGCCAGGGATAAGAATAGGCAGGTGAAAGAGAATTTGGATACAGTGGTTGGTATCATCCCATTTGATTATGACCAACACTCAGAAAGATTAAAAATTTCTGATTAATTAGAAAACTGTGGCTTAGTTTGCCAAATGAACCTCATAAATTTTGGATTATCTACTATAGCTAGGAAAAAGCTGCTTGAAATAACTACTATAAAAAACAAAAATCTAGTGAGAAATATTGAGCCCTCCTATAGGAATAGTTTCCTATGAATTAAGTCAGAAAAATTACATTTGTTTTATAAGGTCTCCGGTAGCTTTATGTACCAACTGGCAATAGAGTATACTGGGCCTGTCCTAATTCATGAGGTTGGAAAAATGCTTCCTAACTTTTCATCTTTAATTGGCCTTCTGTTCACAGACATCATACCTCATATTAAAGGGACCATGTGAGTTAAAGTATTGCTGTGCTATCTGGACATTTATGTTAGTGTAGCAGATCTTACTAGCCTTGTAGGATTTATAGTTAGAACATTTGAGACATTAAGAAAGTGATTATGTTTTATAAAATTAATTCTTTTTAGCCTCTGTAATATGGTAAAATAAACTATTGCTCTGCTCCTACAACGTGTACAAGTTTTTGTACTATAGATTGCAGCTCTGTATCTTTTATGGTTTAAAGGTGAATACTATTAAAATTTGAACTGTAGTTTTTTGTGCTTATGCCCATGTTTACCATATTTGCATGTTGAGAAGTTACTCTATAAAAATTTTTCTTGTTAACATTTTTCTGATTTACTTAGATTTGGTGATTTTTCTTTTTCAGAAAAATGCAATCAATACTTTGTATGGAATAGAATTGTAATCCGAGGGCTTTAGGGAATCATAGAAAGAAATATAATACATGTACTGCATTTATAAAAAGTGACCCTTAGAATATGGTTCAACCACTGGATGGAAGGTTCCTGGGTCCCTAAATGACTATGCAAACCGCATAAGCATCATATACCTCCTGCAGCATGCTATTGACTAAATAGAAAGATGGAGCAATTTATAGGGCTCACTTCATGCATTTTGTGTCTCTCAAGGATCATATGATGGCACTGATTATTGTCCGATGCCTGAAAAGAGTTGTATGTATTTTTCTAATTTTATGGTAGTTTGTAGGAGGGCTATTCTGGTACTAATTATTTCATCATAGCCAAAAACAAAAATTTCTCAGTTCATGCAGTCTTGAAACATCAAATTCTTCTTAACTTTTTCCTTATCTTCAGGTTCCCTAAACCACAACAGCCTTTATTTATTCTTTCTCAACACTCCTTATGTTTATTCAATCATTTCTGTGATCATTACCACCATCCTGAGATCTTCATTCCCCCAAACTTCTGTGACTATATCTTTTTAACCAGTCTTCCACATTTGATACATGACTTCAGTTAATCATTTACGTATTTTTTACTGATTACTCTGTGTATTTAGTAAGAAAGTTTAGTTCTTCCTCAATTTATCCCTAAATGACCTTATGAATTTATCTCCTATTATGCCCCTTAATATACACCATAAAATACCCATATGTATATTTCCTCAACTTTGCTTATATCACCTCTGTTACATAGAATGCTTTGAATCTCCAAAATTATTTTTTTTCAGCAAATACTTATTAAGTGTCTAATGTGGACCAGACACCATTTTTGTTGATAGGAATATAGGATGGACATTTTAGGGCCCACCATATTATGAAATTTATAATTAAGTGCAAGAGATAAAAATTGAAGAAAAATCACAAAATATTAATCATGCTTGTGTTAGCAGCTATACCAAGGAAGCACAGTGTATCTTATGTGTTTTTACTCTGCAGCTCTTTTCTAGATTTTGGGCTGCATTTTTCTGGGGAATTATATTGGAGTCCTTAAGCAGTGGTATAAATTAGATGGACAAAATGAAGGTGGGAGGGGGAGCTTTCTAAGCAGAAGGCAGTTTTCTGTGAGAGAAAAAGCCCCAAGGAAGAGAGGAACATTGTTCTGGTGGAGCTGAAAACAGTCAGTGAGCCTAGCGTACAATGACCAGTGAGTGGTGAATCATGGGACTGGTGAATTCCTATATGGTCAGATAACTCAGGTCCTATAGGTGATAATCATACCTTATATTTTATCCTAAGAGTAAAGAGAGGCCTGCAGGTCACTTCTACATTGTCATCTTCTTGCTAGCAGGCACGATGACTTAACTCCTCTCTCCAGTCTTCCAACAGTTACTACTGGAAGCGGCAGGTTGCAGTAAAGACAGAGGTGCCACTCAGGGGCAGGTACATTGATTTATTGGGCAGAGAAGCAGCTGTTGTTTTGGGACACTGTGGCCCAGTACTGTGGTTCAGATTTGCTAAGGCATTAATATATTCTTCATCCATACTGCTTCTCACTACTTGGAAGCTCAGCTTTGTTTACTCCATTATTCTTTAGACTATATTACATCGTATTCGTCCTCATGAAAATGTAGTTTGTGTTGGAGGTAGTTTGTGTTGCAAGCACCATGAGAATAGAGTCAGCTTTTACCTCTAGGACATTTTATTTATTTTAAGAGCTAGTTAAGAATTGTTGGAGTACAGAAACTCTCCTGGTACAACAAAACTTGAAGGGGGCCGTAAATTCTGCTCTTGTTGCTCTTGTCCTTGTTATTGACAGAATGCCAGCATCTGTGGAGATGAGCATGTAACAATGCATGAATGTGAGACTGTGTTACCCATCTTCATTCTCACCTACTGAGAGTAGGCACACAAACTTATTTCCTGTCTCACAAAGCTGTTGTTTTAAGCAAGAAGGTAACACATTAGAATTATATTTTATTACAATTTTCTTTACTAAACTTTGGGTGAAAATTTTGCAGAGGTGCAAGGCAAGAATGGAAGCTAGAAGGTTAGTGAAGATGCTTGACTATTGGCTTAAGATGTCTGTAACTTTGGATAGGAAAGTTGCTGTGAGAAGAACTATAAAAGTGGTCATTTAAATTGTTTTATTTCTTTCCATTAGTCAGTTTTGTAAAAGGTGACTTTTTTCTATCTCCATTGATACATAACTGTCTGCTTTGTGTTTCAGTGGCGTAATTACTTATTTCATCTCTTAGGTAGAATTTCCTTATGGAAAGACTATATTTTATTTACTTCCTTATCTGCTAAATTATTTAGGGCAGTGACTACATTAATTCATTTTTTTTTACTCAAAAATAGTAGTTTATATGTTCCAGGTACTATTCAACATGCTGTGGCGATACATGCCAAATAATCAGACAAGGTTCTGCCTGTGTAGGGTTTTTATTATCCCCATAGAGATGTATATTATTAATTTTATATATATAATATATATTCATTATATATATTATTATATACTCTCTCTCTCTCTCTCTCTCTCTCTCTCTATATATATATATATATATATATATATAATTAATGCCAGTCACAAGTGTAATGAGCTCCATGTAGAAGAATGTCCATTGTACTGACAGCAAATAACAAGGCAGGCTTCCTATTGACCTGTGATATGGAAGAAATAAATTTAAATATTAAAATGGGGAGAAGACATTTCAGGGAGAAAAAAGTGCATTGATCTTGTGACAGGAGCAATTAGATGCATCTTAGCAATAGAAAGAAGGTCAACATAGGTCATGTTAAGGTTTTAGTCTTTATCTCATTAGCATATGGCATGTGTCTAATAAGGATTTACTTAAAGAACAAATCTAGGTATTTCAGGAAGCAATGAGGACAGAAGTAGCAGACAGTGAAAAGACCAACTAGCTGAGATTTACGGAATGAGATTTGAGTGACTTAGAAATGAGATGTTCATTGTGTAAGATGGTAAGAAGGTAGGCAGTGGTTTCAGTGTAGAATCTGCTGCTGCTGCTGAAATGGTAGATGAATCATCTTACTGGTGGAAAAAAAGAGAAGCTAGAAAGACTGGGCAGGTACATAGAAGAGATGGTTGCTCTGCTTTTTGAAAATGAAGCAGATATTTGTAATAAGAAAAGTGAAGATTGTCAAAAAGCTCTAAGCATGTTAAACATAAATGCCTAATAGTGCTTTTCAGTTGCAATGTTGAAGGATATTTGCATGAATCAAAGTCAGTGCCTGGCTTTTCTCCATAGTTATTTTCTGCCTTATGACATGAATGAATGCTGGGAGTCCCCAATACTATTCCCTGGCTTAGTGATTTTCTGGGAGGATTCACAGAACTCAGCAACAGTCGTAGTTATGGATATGATCATTTACAGCAAAAAGATTCAAGGCTAAATCATCAAAGGGAAAAGGGGTATGAGGAAAAGTCCCAAGGAAATAAGGTATAAGCTTCTAAAGAGTCTGCCTCCAGTAGAATAACAGAAAATGCATTTAATTATCCATAAATGAGTTTTGATGACACATGTAAAATACTGTCTACAAGGGCAGCTCATAGGAGAGTCAGTGCTCAAAGTTTTTATTAGGAGCTGATGATTATGTATCCTCTCCCTAACCTCTAGCAAATTTCCAAACTCCTAGTGTTCACCATAAACATTGTCTTAACAGAGTTCAGGCACAGTGAGTGAGTCATCAGTTTTAGCAAGGGGAAGAAACTTTCTTCACGTAATCCAAGTTCTCAGAGGCCAGCCATGGACCAATCTTTCAAGCAGGCCTTTGAAAGGATATGTTAAGTCTTTTATGTACAGCGGCAATAATAGAACTTGTAGAACATCCTTCATTTCCTAGTTCTTTGTGCTATTACACTTTCTGCATTATATTATGTAGCAAACTATCAATATATAGATGAGGCTGTCATTTATACATGAATGCCACAGACTCCTGACTTTTCTACTTTTGGGTCACCATATTTCTTCACTCTTTTTCAAAGCATACTCTTGCTACACCACATATCTGGCTGAGCTAGATATTATGAAATTCAATCTCATGCTCCTTTCTTCTAATCTCTTCTCTAGTCATTATGCATTGATCTCATGTCATACCTAAGTTACTTTGAAGGTTAATGGAAAAAACATCCTTCACTTTGAAATGTCTTTTTATATTAGTTTGTAATTTACATTCCTAACAACTCACAAAGATATCTAGGGTCTGCAATATTTCTGATTGGAGTTAAAAGATAATATTCAGGGTAAATTAAAAATTTAACAAAATCCCATAAAGATTTAATATTAATTAAAATAATTTTAGTGTGGAAATATATTATCCAATTATGGTTTACTTTGTGGAAAAATGTATGCAGATGTTTTTACTGTACTAATGTTGCATTTGTTGGGTGTAGGGTTCCACACTACTAGAAATTGCTAACAAGGTTATGGTGATCAGAACTGTGTTGCACCAAATTGTTGGGCTGTGATCTTGCTGTGTTTTAACACAATATAGTTTATATATTGTTCTCTGTTTTGTATTACTCCATATCAAATACCAAGAAGTTTTTACTTTTATTTCTAGTAATTGTTCCAATTCTCTAATTCCTTATTATTCAAAATATGTTCCATGAACAGATAACAGTGGGGTAACCTGAGAGTTTGTTAGATGTGCAGAATTCCAGGCCCACTCTCAGACCTACTGAGTAAAACTCTTATTGTTTCCCCAATGTGCCTTCTTAGCCTCTAGCCATTGCCTCAGTTCAGGGCCACTCTTCTTGGTATTCCAGACAACTGTCTAAAGGATGCATTTAGCACATTGACATCCACCCCAACACTAATGTCCCTAAAATGAAATCTCCTGCCTTTACATTTTCAATACTGTTTCTAGACAAGTAGTCACTGAGTTAGGTTGTGGTTTAAGCTGGAGTCATTCAACTTTCTCTTATTCTTATATAATTCCTTCTCTATTTTTCAGTGGTATACTTGTTCCCAGATTCTGGACAGAACTAAGATGTCCCACAGCCTTAGGCAATTTAATGATTCTCTTGACTCTGATTAAAGGGTGTCTCATGGTCAGGAAGAGTTTAATTCTTTTTCTCACTCTGAGTTCCACAAATAGGCAACCTGCTGTCCTCTCTGGTTCATTTTACTTTTGGCTGTTCTTCTCCTCTCTTAGTTGATTTAACTTAAGAGTACTTACACTTGTCACTTACAAGTTTTAGTGGATCATATATCCTAGTGGAATATTCCACAACTAAAAATTTTGGTTACATAGAATCATTACCCTTCCAATTAAAATGCAAGTTACTATGAGAAAATAATTTCTCAAAATAGAAATCAAATTTCATATAAATTATAATTTAAACTTTGTTTGAATTTTATTAACAGTTCTCTAGAAAGAGGTTAATTAACATTGGAGTTTGATCTACATATTGAGCAAATTTACTTATTAAAATGGAGTTCATATGTATTGAGCTAATTTATACTAAAGGGAAATATTCTGTTTAGTAATTTGAATTATATTTCTAAGGCAAATAGTTTCACACTTTTCTAAGGCTGGGTGAATATACAAAGTGATAGAATTAAACCAACTGTAAGAATGAACAGATCTGACTTTTTTTACACTATGAAGCAACAACATTCTCTAAATAGTAGGGTGCTTTTTGTGACTTTTTTCCTTTAAAGTGCTGTTTTCATAAGTCAGAGTAAACTGTATCTACTCAATGTAATTTTGCTGAAGTCAGCAGTCCTAGTCCTAGACTTATTATCTTCAGTTTATTACCCGTGTTTGGTGAAATTGAACAAAGTTTGTTTAGATATTTTATTCTGGATTTACCTTGACAGTTCACGATGAGAACAAGAAACCTTATTAAAGGTAACTGAATTCTAGGGTTTATAAAAATAAGTTTAAAAAACTCTGAAACACTACAATTTAAATTTCTTAGTATGATCACTTGTACCTTTCCTTGCCATTATAAGCCATTCCAGTTTAGGCTATAAATTCATAGTGCAAGATAATGAAGCCATTAGATATAACAAATCATGTCTAAAAGGGAAAGAAAATTTTCTTTTTTTAAAAAAAATTCCCCTTGGGGTCTAATTTTGATGGAGTACTCCAATAAGCCTGTCTGTAATTTCAGGTCAAATAATAAAATCCCTCCCATAGATGGATGATTACTAGGAATTGCTACAAACTCCAATGCCTTCAGGGTCAGGAAGTTCTCTAGATCAGATACAGACTGAGTGTAGAATGCATGTGACAGGTGGCATGCCTAATTATGATGATCAGGACATGCCTTAAGTTCCGGCTTTCTAAAAGTATTTATAGTTCATACATTCTATACATAGTCTACCATTCAGAGAATTTTTTTTTTTTTTTCGAGACGCAGTTTTGCTCTTGTTGCCCAGGCTGGAGTGCAGTGGCGTGATCTCGGCTCACTGCAAACTCTGCCTTCTGGTATCAAGCAATTCTCCTGCCTCAGCCTCCCAAGTAGCTGGGACTACAGGCGCCCGCCACCACGCTTGGCTAATTTTTGTATTTTTAGTAGAGACAGGATTTCACCATGTTGGCCAGGCTAGTCTGGAACTCCTGACCTTGTGATCTGCCCGCCTCGGCCTCCCAAAGTGCTGGGATTACAGGCGTGAGCCACCGCACCCGGCCTTCAGAAATCATTTTTACTATTAAAGTTGCTTAATAACAAAGTTGATATTTTATTTTTATCAGTTTTTCAGGAAAATTCAGCAATTTTCCTGCTCAATTTTAAAAGTCTTTTTAAGAGACTCATATTTGCGGGCATTTTTGCATAGTGCTGGCCTGGGAAGTCTTTATGGTTAGTAGGACTGACCACAGAAGGGTGATTTTTTTAACGCTTTACCTACAGAGCCTAATCAAAAATAACCTTGCAGGCAATAAAACAGTAATCGCTATAGTGGTAGAAACTTTTCTTTAAGGATTATAAATATTACCCTCTAATAATCTGGTGGTAAGTAGGAGATCTGAAAGCTCCTGTTGACATCAAAAGTTATCATGTGGCCCAATAAGCAGACAATACAAGTCACAGAAGGAAAAGAAATGGAAAGGTCCAGAACCTTGGACAGAAAGAAATGGAAAGGTCCAGAACCTTGGACAGAAACTTCACTTCTAACCACACTGACTAGATGTGTTTATTAATCCTTCATTGAGGAGGGATTTGCTTTGTGATTAAACAAGACTGCTTCTGAATTGTATATAGTACAATTAATTGCCTCTGTGCCTAAGTTAATTGTTTGATATGTAACATTGGTAATGAGTATGTATATAAATAGAGGCAGCAACTTCTCATGAGTATGAGCCCTAGAGTCAGACTGCCTGGCCCTGCCTTACCCTAGCTATGTGACCTTAGGGAAATTATTTTACCTCTTATTCCTCAGTTCTCAGTCTGTAGCTAAAGATAATGAATATTTATTTTCATAGGGTTATGTAAAAATTAAATCAGCTAATATAAGTAAAGCTCTTAATAAAGTGCCTAGAATAATGTAAAAAACCATTAAGCAAATGACAGGTTAATAACTTTAGTAAACAGACAAATGTAGTTTATTCATTATGTTATTTAAACTTACGGTGATTGTTATTTACAATGCCCAGACTTAGTAAGCACCATTTGGGAAGTACAAATCAGGTGAAAAGTGAATGAAATGAGTCGTACTAACCACAATGATTTCTAAGCCAGTCCAAAAATGGCTACATGTTTGAGTCACTTAGAAAACTTTTACAAACAGAACACAGGGGCCCACTCCATCTTTACTCAAACTGTATTTCTGAGAATGGTTCTCTGAAAGATTTTCAGACAAGAATCTACAGATCTTGGAATTAAAAATTGATATTCAAGACCACTAGTGAGTTCTAATCATACCACAAATCCTCTTACCAGAGTTGCACAAAGTTAGGTTTTGATGGGTTATTGTATGTTACTACTGAATATATAACATGGTTTAGTTCTTTGAGGCATTATTTTCACCATTTGGAGTAGATATATCAAGGTTAAAAATGTTTAGCTTAGATAACTGAGTCATGGACAGTAGGTTAGGTTTCTACATTCACTTAGAACATTTCTCCATGCATTAAAATAAGCAGGCAAAATTCTATCAGTCTCCATTCTGTGGTGATGGTGTTTGTGTGTGTATGTGCGTGCACATATGGATATTTATTATGTTAAATATGTCCACATATTTAGTAACTTTTGCTCATGACACTGTCTCTTCTGAGAGACGCAGTCCTACACTATAATTGGGCAGTGGACGGACTGGGAATAGACAGTTTACCTTAAAGGAAGACCATACACCGTACGGTAATTTTTGAGGTAGCCTGCTTTGACATGTTCCTGATATATGATATTAATAGGGAGCCTCAGATATGAAGGAAAAAAAGTAGTTCTTAGAATCATTATCAGAAAAACGTGGTAGAAAATATTTAAGAATATTACCTAAGCTATCTAAAATTGCTGTTCTTTCAAATAGTGTGGGAAATATTTAATTAAATCACTAAGTCTATTTTCCCTCTGGAATTAGCACTTATTATAAGTGTATACGTTGATGGATTTGGAGAATTGTTTACAGTCATGTAACCATTATCACCAGCAAGATAGAGAACTATTTCATTAGCAAGATACAGAAGTACAAAGAAGACTGGCTGGCTGGTGATGAGAAGTGAACCATGGAACAGATAGATGTATAGAAATATTCAAGAGTGACTTCCACAATATTTTTATGTGTGAATTTGATCCTGTCATTATGGTGATTCCTCAGGGATCTAGAACTAGAAGTACCATTTGATCCAGCCATCCCATTACTGGGTATATACCCAAATGACTATAAATCATGCTGCTATAAAGACACATGCACACGTATGTTTATTGCGGCATTATTCACAATAGCAAAGACTTGGAACCAACCCAAATGTCCAACAACAATAGACTGGATTAAGAAAATGTGGCACATATACACCATGGAATACTATGCAGCCATAAAAAATGATGAGTTCATGTCCTTCGTAGGGACATGGATGAAATTGGAAATCATCATTCTCAGTAAACTATCGCAAGAACAAAAAACCAAACACCGCATATTCTCACTCATAGGTGGGAATTGAACAATGAGATCACATGGACACAGGAAGGGGAATATCACACTCTGGGGACTGTGGTGGGGTGGGGGGAGGGGGGAGGGATAGCATTGGGAGATATACCTAATGCTAGATGACGAGTTAGTGGGTGCAGTGCACCAGCATGGCACATGTATACATATGTAACTAACCTGCACAATGTGCACATGTACCCTAAAACTTAAAGTATAATAAAAAAAAAAAAGAAATATTCAAGAGTGTAGTGGAATCAGTTAATGGTAAAGTCAAACGTTGCCACTTAGCTCTCCTCCTCTTCACTTCACCCATTGGACAGTCAGTCCAAAGAAACTCAAGGACTGATCACACATAAACCAGCAGTAAAGAAACTGAACAATAGCAACATCAGTAGATATTCAGAGGAGAGAGAGAGACAACATTAGCAGTGTCACTGACCTAAGCACCGTAACTAGGATAAATGTAAAGTGCGATAGCAGAATAGCCAAACATTAGAGCAGAACTGCCATTTTACCCTTTAGTAAACCCCTATCATTTGGCCAGAGTCTTTCTTTGACTAAATGGGAAAGAGGAAATGTTTTAGAGTAATCAAACACTTCTGTATCTGGCTGGTGAAATAGTTCTATATCTTGCTGGTGATGACTGTATACGATTCTCCAAAGCCATCAATCTATACACCTATAATGATTGCATTTATTATAACATAAATTATAACTCAATAAAGTGAAATTAAGTTTTTAATTAATTTATTTTAATATAATGTATTATTTAATCTTAAATAAATCCAGCAAAAAATATATATTTAAAAGCCTTGACAACTTTAGCTGTAGGAAAGTAAAAGTTTGGGTTAGATGTTTGTGTTTCAGTGGGAAGCCTAATTATATTGTAACTTGAAGTAGAGGGACCTATGAAATCATTGGTTGCAAAAAATGGAGGTAAGCTAGTAGCCAAAGTATCTTATAGAATTAATACTATAGGCACTTTGTAAAATATTTATTTACCGAGTGCACTGAGAAATTAACTGTGAGAATGATTAAGCAATCTGTTTAAGATTATAGAGAGAGACAAAGAGTAAAACAAAAAATTCTTTGAATTTTTTTTTTTTTTTTTTTTTTTTGAGACAGAGTCTCACTCTGTTGCCCAGGCTGGAGTGCAGTGGCACGACCTCGGCTCACTGCAAGCTCTGCCTCCCGGGCTCACACCATTTTCCTGCCTCAGCCTCCCAAGTAGCTGGGACCACAGGCGCCCAGCACCAGGCCGGCTAATTTTTTGTATTTTTAGTAGAGACGGGGTTTCACCGTGTTAGCCAGGATGGTCTCGATCTCCTGAACTCGTGATCCGCCCTCCTCAGCCTCCCAAAGTGCTGGGATTACAGGTGTGAGCCACTCCGCCCAGCCTGAATTGTTTTAAAGTTTAGAATACTTTGGAGAAGGTATTTTTTTTTTTTTTCTGTTTCTCTGGTAGATTTGATAGAATGAAAGCTGTTTGTCTTCTCAATAACTAGAGATGACTATTTTCTAAACTTTAATATTTCAAAGCCACCAACTACATTATATTTACTATTGACTATCCGTTTCACAGGTTAACTTATAGTTTTTGTTTCACATAATTCGCTTCTTTCCAAGTAACACTCAAAATTACTTGTGTAGTTACTGCAAATTTCAGTTTAGCTGGTAGGCCCAGTAAGTGCATTTAAAAATAGAAAATGGTCAAATCTGACCTTTGGATTCTGATAGCCGAGGGGTAATTGCATTGAAATCATTACCCTTCCAAGGAAGAAATGCTTGCTGAACATTGACCCCCTGCTTAAATAAAATGGGGTTATTTTTTTCTTACCAGGTGAATCTTTTGACACTTTGATGCCAAGTGTCATTACCTCTGTCTAGTCTGTGAATTGCTGAATTCTCAATAAGTGTGATTTAATAGCCTGAATCTGTCATGAAATATTTATAGCGTTTTTGTGCTTTGAAGATTTTGAATTTTACTTATAACTGTATTATTAAAGAAATGCCCTATATAGGAGATGCCACAATGCCACAAGATAATATGATAGTATTTATCTTGTGTAAGTACAATTATTCTGGTACAAGTGTATTTTGGGTCTTTTTATGGAGATAATGTCTAGTGAAAAGTCAAATACTTAACAAACCATGTAAGCATCATTTTTATGAGCTTTAAAAGGATGATCCAACAGAGAAGTAAGCTTAGCATTTTTAAATAAAGTTTTAAAACTAAAATTTAAAAGCAGAATTGGGTAAGATTCTGAGAAACAGATACAAATAATGTTCTTTAAGTTAAAAAATTTTAATTGACATAATATTTGTACATATTTATGGGGTACATTGTGATGTTTCAAAACATTTATACATTATATAATGATAAAATTAGAGTAATTAGTAAATCTGTCACCTCAAACACTTATCATTTCCTTTTGGTGATAAGATTCAAAATTCTCTTTCAGCTGTTTTGAAATATACAATACATAATTGTTAACTATAGTCACCCTACTGTACAACAGAACACCAGAACTTATTCTGTCTAACTGTTGCTTTGTACTCTTTGACCAACCTCGGCCCATCTCCCCACTCCCTACCCCTCCCTAGCCTCTGGTAACCACTGTTCTACTTCTATGTGATCAACTTTTTTATATTCCACATATGAGTGAGATTATGCAGTATGCATCTTACTGTGTCTATCTCACTTAACATATCCTTTAGGTTCATCTATGATGTCTTTAATGATGGAATTTCATTTTTTATGGCCAAATAGTATTCCATTATATATAGATAATAGATTTTCTTTATCCATTCATAAATTAATGGACACTTAGGTTGTTTTCATATCTTGCCTATTTTGAACAGTGCTGGAATAAACATGGGAATACTGATATCTCTTAAAATACTGATTTCATTTCCTTTGGCTATATACCCAGTAATGGTATTGCTGGATCATATGGTAGTTCTATTTGTAATTTTTATCTCCATACTGTTGTACATAATGGTCATATTAATTTATATGCCCACTGACAGTATGTAAGTGATACAGACAGGAGGCAGGGAAATACTGGGTAGAAGAGGGTGGTTCCTCAGCAAAGGCCCCACTCTCAAGCCTGGAAACCACAGCCCTAAGTGAGAACAGTTTTCTCTGTTTTCCACCAAAATGTTGCCTTTTTTGGCCTGTCCTGCCCCCCATCCTGTGCCCACAGATACCCCAGACTTCACCTGGCAAAGAGACAAGTAGCTCAATGTCAAGAGAAGTAACTGTGCATCAGAGACTATGGATAGATGTGGCTTAACTTCAGACTGCATGACTTCAGAGAGGAACCCAGATGGAGATGGCTGGACTTCAGGGAAGGATCACCTTCTTCTCACACCATCCCCTTTCCAGCTCCCCTTCTGCTGAGAGCCACTTCCACTGCTTAATAAAATCTCCACATTCACGATCCTTCAAGTCCATGTGACCTGATTCTTCCTGGATGCTGGACAAGAACCTGGGTACTAAGAGGGAGCGTGTAAAAGGTTGTCACCCTCACTCTCCACTGAGCTGTTTAACACTTAGCCATCTGTGGGTGTCAACTGCTAAAAAAGCATTAATTGTAATGCACTCCTAGATGCAGCCATGGGGCACGAGCCCAAAAGCACTTTCCAAAGCCCTGGCACCCACTTGCCTGTGTGAAGGGTTGAGCCCATCAGGTTTGAGCGAGTGAAGTTTGTGTCTGCCAGCCCCAAAGCGGGCAGCTGGACCCAGAGCTGGTGCACTCAAATTCCCACCTGTGAAAGGGCCAAGGGAACTCTCCCATCTCATAAGAAATCCTTAATCTCTACATCCTCATCAACACTTGTTATCATTTGCCATTCTCATAATGGTTATTTAACTGGAGTGAGGTGATATCTCATTGTGATTTTGATTACGTTTTCTGATGATTAGTGAATATTTATTGAGTACTTATATTTATTGAGTATTTATTGAATATTTATTGAGTACTTATAATTATGCCAGGCACTATAATAGTTACATATACATTAATGAATATACTTCCTAATCCAAAGAGAGTATTTTCTGTTCTTTTTACTATATTACTTGTGTATGTATATGTATGTATGTGTGTATATATAACTATTTTCATTGTGTACTCACTGAGTGCTCAGGCACTAATCTAAATGTCTTACATGAAGTAACATATTTCATCTTTACCACAAATCAATGAGGTAGGTCATAGTACTGATTACCACTTATCATTTAATGTTAAGGGGAAGGACACCAAAGCATAGTGCTATTGTATGAATGTTTGTGTCCCTTCAAAATTCATATATTGAAACCTGATCACCTGTGTGATGGTATTAGCAGGTAGAGCCTTTGTGAGGTGATTAGGTCGTGAGGAAGCAGCTCTCATAAATAGAATTAATGCTCTTATAAAAGAGACCCCAGAGAGTTGCCTTGCTCCTTCACCATCTTGAGGATGCAGCCAGAAGGTGCCCTTTAGAAGGTAGAAAGCAGGGCCTCAACAGACATTGAGTCTGCCTTGATCTTGGAATTCCCCGGCTTCAGAACTATGACGATAAATTTCTGTTGTTCGTAAGATACCCAATTGATTGAATTTTGTTACAGCAGCCCAAACAGGCTAAGACAGAGAATTTGAGGGCCTTTTCCATTTCACCCAGCTGGTTGAACTCAGACTATTCTACAGCTAATGCTCTTTTCCATTACAGTCAAGTTGTATATTGGATATCAAAAGCGAAATTCAATGGTTATGTCATTTAAAGGAAAATGTAGAAACAATAATCTAAATTATTTAAAATTTAAAGTTTAAAATTCCAGTTTTCTCTACTAATTCCTTTTAAACTTTAACTGCTTTTGTCTGAACTCATAAAGTAACCGTTTTTATATTCAGGTTATACATTCATATTTTAGAATTATATATTTTACTGTTTATCTAAACGTGCAATCCAATTAAAGTAACATTTTCATTAAAAAAAAAAAACTTTGAATAGCTGGGTGTGGTGGCTCAAGCCTATAATCCCAGCACTTTAGGAGGCCAAGGCAGGAGGATTGCTTGAGCCCAGAAGTTTGAGACCAGCCTGGGCAACATGGTGAAACCCCATCTCTACAAAAAAATACAAAAATTAGCCAGGCATGGTAGCATGTGCCTGTAGTCCCAGCTTCTTGGGAGGCTGAGGTGGGAGGATCACCTAAGCCTGAGAAGGTTGAGGCTGAAGTGAGTCATGATTGTGCCACTGAACTTCAGCCTGAGTGACTGAATGAGACCATGTCTTAAATAATAATAATAACAATAATAAAACGTTAAAAATCTGAATAGCATTTTTCCTGCTCAGTACTCTTTTATTTTTGAGTGATAATTGATGAAAGTTATATATACATATATATTTAAGGTATGCACTATGATGATTTGATATATGTATATATTGTGAAAGAATGAGCACTATTGAGCTAATTAACATAATTGTCATAATTGTCATCTCACATAGTTACCATTTTTTATGGTGACCCCATTGAAGATGTATTCCATTAGCAAATTTCAATTATCTAAAACATTGTTATTAACTATAGACACATATATAGATCATTATGTCTCCAGAACTTACTCATTGTATAACTGAAAGTTTGTACATTTTAACCAATATCTCTCCATTTTCCCCATGGCCTAACCCTAGCAAGCATTCTTCTACTTTCTGTTTCTGTGCATTTGACTTCTGTAGATTTCATATATAAACAAGATCATACAGTATTTGTCTCTCTGTGTCTGGCTTATTTTACTTAGCATAATGTCTTCCAGGGGCAGACATGTTGTTGCAAATAGCAGGATTTCCTTCTTTTGAAGGCTGAATAGTATTTCAATGTATGTGTGTGTGTGTATATCACATTTTAAAAAATCATTCATCCATCAATGGACACAGATTGTTTCCAAATTTTGGGTATGATGAATAATGCTACAATGAACATGGGAGTGCAGATATCTTTTCAAGATAATTATTTTATTCTCTGGATAAATACCCATAATTGGGATTGATGATTTAGTATAATTTGATTTTTAATTTTTTGAGAAAATTCCATATTTTTCATAATGCCTATAGCATCAATTTACATTCCTATCAACAATGAATATGGGTTCCTTTTTCTTCATATCTTCACCAACATGTGTAATCTTTTGACTTTTTAATAATAGTGATCTTAAGAGGTGTGAGGTGATAACTCACTGTTTACATTTTTATTTCCCTGATGATTAGTGCTGTTGAGCTTCTTTTTGTATACTTGTTGGTCATTTGTATGTCTTATTTGAAAAATATTCAGGATATCACCCATTTTAAAATCAGGTCATCCTTTTACAATTAAGTTGTGTGAGTTACTTATTTTTTTGGATGTTAACTGCTTCTCACATGTGTGGTTTGCAAACATTTTCTCTCATTCCGTAGGTTGTCTTGTCATTTTGTTGAGCACTTTATTTTATGTGCAGAAACTTCTTAGTTTGATGTAGTCTCACTTGTTTGTTTTTGCTCTTGTTGCCTAGAATTTTGGTGTCATATCCACACACACAAAAAAAAAAAACCCCAAAAAACACTGCAAAGACCAAAGTCATGGAGCTCTTTGTCTATGTTTTCTTCTAGGAGCTTTACAATTTTAAGTCTTATTTTTAAGTCTTTAGTCCATTTTGAGTTCATTTTGTGTATGGTGTTAAGGTAAGGATCTAATTCTATTTTTCTTTTTACCTGTAGATTTCCAGTTTTCCCAGTTTATTGAAAAGGCTGTTCTTTCATTTTGTGTTCTTGTTATATTCTTGACACCTTTGTTGAAGATTAGTTGACTGTATCTGAATAAGTATATTTTCTGGTCCTTATATTCTATTTAATTGGTCTATGTGTCTGTTTTTATGCCAATACCATACTGTTTGAATTACTATAGCTTTGTAATATAATTTAAAATGAGCAAGTGTGATGCTTCCAGCTTTGTTTTTTTTTTTTAATTTTTTTATTTTTTTGCTCAAGATACACATTTTAGGACTTTTTTCTGTATCTATGAAATATGCGATTGAAATTTTAGAGATTGTGTTAAATTCGTATATTGCATTAGGTAATATGGACATTTTAGCATTGATACTTTTGGCCTATAAATATGGAATATCATTAAATTTCTTTGTGTTTTTTAAAATTTCCAACATCAATGTTTTATAGCTTTTGTGAATAGATCTTTCACGTCCTTGGTTAAATTTATTCCTAAGCATTTTATGTTTTTGGATTCTATTGTGAATGAGATTGCTTTCTTAATCTAATTTTTTGGATATTTGACTATTACCACATAGAAATGCAACTGATTTTAGTATTTGGATTTAGTATCCCATCACTTAAGTAAATTACTTACTAGTTCTCAAAGCTTTTTGGTAAAGTCTGCAAAATTTCCTAGATATAAGAAAATGTTTTGTAATCAGAGACAACTTTACTTCTTCCTTTCCAATTTGGATGCCTTCTATTTCCTTTACTTGCTTAATTTTCTCTGGCTGAGACTTCTAGAGTCTATGTTGAATAGAATGGCAAGAGTTGGCACTTGCTGTGGTGTGAATATGTCTCCCAGAAGTTCATGTGTTGGAAACTTAATTGTCAAAGTAACAGTGTTAAGAAGTGGTGCCCTTGTGGTAAGTATCATGAGAACAGAGTCCTCAAAAATGGATTAATGCTGTTATCCTGAAAGTTAGTTCTTGCAGGAGTGATTTAGTCCTCTTGGGAGCGAGTTAGTTCTCATGGGAATTAATTAGTTCACACAGGAACAGGTTGTTATAAAAGTTAGTTTGGCTTGCTATTGCAGTCCCTTTTACACATTCTTGCCCTCTTACCATGTTTTGATCTAGTAAAAAGATCCTCACCATATCTGGTGTACCTTGAACATCCCAGGCTCTAGAATGGTAAGAAATAAATTTCTCTTCTTTTAAAATTACCCAGCATGTGATATTCTGTTATAGTAGCAGTGAAATAGACTGTTCTTGTACTGCTATAAGAAATACCTGAGATTAGGTAAATTATAAGAAGAGAGGTTTTATTGGCTCATGGTTCTGAAGGCTAAAGGAAGCATAGTGGCATCTGTTTACAGGGAGGCCTTAGGAAGCTTCCAATCATGGCAGAAGGCAAAGGGGTAACAAGTACATCATATGGAGAAAGAAGAAACAAGAGAGAGGGAGGTGCCACACACTTTTAAATGACCGGATCTCATGTGAACACAGAGGTAGAGCTCACTTATCACCAAGGAGATGGCCCAAGCCATTCATGAGGGATTGGCCCCCATAATCCAAGCACCTACCACCAGGCTCCACCTCCAACACTGGTGATTGTAATTCAACATGAGATTTGGATGGGCACAAATACTGAAACTGAATCATGTTGCCCCTTGCCTCTCCCAAATCTCATGTCCTTCTCACATGGCAAAATACAATCATGGCTTCCCAATAATCCCCCAAAGTCTTAACTCATTCTAGCATTAACTCAAAATTCCAGGGTTCAAAGTCCCATCTGAGACAAGGCAAATCTCTTCCACCTATGAGACTGTAAAATGAAAAAACAAGTTAGTTACTTCTAAGATAAAGTTGTGGTGTAGGCATTGGGTAATACAAGCTTCATGCAAGTTTGAAACCCAGGAGGGCAGTCATTAAATCTTAAACCTCAAAAATATTATTTTATAACTCCATGTCCTACACTCAGGACACATGGTGTAAGGGGTGGGCTCCCAAGGCCTTGTGCATCTCCCTGCCTAGGTCATTGCAGGGTTTGGCCCCTGAGACTGCTCCCATAGCTTCTTGAGTGCCTGTAGCTTTTCCAAGTGCAGGGCACACACCACTAGTAGATCTATAATTCTTGGGTCTGGGGGGCGGTGGCTCCTTTCTCAGAACTCCACTAGGCAGTGCCCCACTGGGGACTCTGTGTAGGGGCTCCAACCCCACATTTCCCCACTAAACTTCCCTAATAGAGGCTCTCTGTGGGGGCTCTACCTCTGTCTGCATCAGGCATCTGCCTAGGCACACAGGCTTTTCCATACATTCTCTGAAATATAAGCTGAGGCTGCAAAGCATTCTTCACTCTTGCATTCTGTGCATCTACAGACTTAAAGCCACCTGGAAACCACCAAAGATTATGGTTTGCATTCTCCAAAGTGACAGCCTGAGCTGTATCTGGACCCCTTTAAGCCCCAGCTAGAGCTGGAGCAGCCAGGATGTGGTAACCAGTATCCCAAGGCTGCACAGAGCAGCAGGGCCCTCGGTCTGGCTCATGAAATCATTCTTCCCTCCTTGGCCTCCAGGCTTGTAATGGGAGGGTCTGCCACAAAGGTCTTTGAAATATACTTCAGGTCTTTATCATATTGTCTTGGCTGTCAGCACTTGGCTCCCTTTAGTTATGCAAATATCTCTAACAAGTGGCTGCTCCACAGCCTGTTTGAATTCATCTCCAGAAGTAGCTTTTTATTTTCTTGTCACATGGCCGGTCTGCAAACTTTTCAAACTTTTATGCTCTGCTTCCTTCTTAAGCATATGTTCCCACTTTAAGTAATTCCTTTGCTTCTGCATCTGAGTACGGGCTGTTAGAAACAGTCAGGCCACATCTGGAACACTTTGCTGCTTAGATATTTTTTTCCACCAGATACCATAAATCATCTCTATGAAGTTCAAACTTCCACAGATCCCTAGGGCATGAACAGAATGCAGCCAAGCTCTTTGCTAAGGTATAACATGTATGACATTTGCTCCATTTCCCAATAAGATCCTCATTTCCATCTGAGACCTTGGCAGCCTGGACTTCACTGTTCCTATCACTATTAGCATTTTGATCACAATCATTTGAGCAGTCTCTAGGAAATTCCAAACTCTCTCTCATCTTCCTGTCTTCTTCTGAGCCCTCCAAACTCTTCCAACCTCTCCCCATTACCCAATTCCAAAGTGGCTTCCACATTGTTAGGTATCTTTATAGCAATGCCTTACTCATCAGTATCAATTTTCTGTATTAGGCAATTCTTGCACTGCTATAAAAAATACCTGGGACTGGGTAATTTATAAGAAAAGAGGTTTTATTGGCTCACAGTTCTGAAGCTATTCAGGAATAATAGCAGCATCTGCTCCTGGGGAGGCCTCAGGAAGCTTCCATTCATGGTAGAAGGCAAAGGGGAAGCAAGCATATCACATGGCAAGACCAGGAGCAAGAGAGAGTGAGTTAGAAGGTGCCACACACTTTTCAATGACCAGATCTTATGTGAACTGAGTGAGAGCTCACTTATCACCAAAGGGATGGCCCAAGCAATATATGAAGGATTTGCCCCCATGATTCAAATACCTCCCATCTGGCCCCACCTCCAACATTGGAGATTACAATTCAACATGAGATTTAGGTGGGGACAGATATCCAAACTACATCAAGCATAGTACAGACTAACAGAAAAACTTGGTCCTGTGAAGGGAAGCCATTGTTATGACATCTGAAAATGTGGAAGGGGTCTTGGAACTGGGTAATGGGCAGAGGCTTGAAGAATTTG
Organism: Pan paniscus; assembly: GCF_029289425.2. Lineage (NCBI taxonomy): Eukaryota > Metazoa > Chordata > Mammalia > Primates > Hominidae > Pan > Pan paniscus. Next base: position 47,076,629 of record NC_073264.2, read on the forward strand.
GAGGCCTAGGCTACAAAAGCCTGTCTTGCCATGAATGGAGCATTATGGCCAATTCTGGTGAAAAACTCAGAAGAAAAGGCTAGGGAAAGTCTAGAGATGACTTAAGTGCTTGTAATCAGAGTATTGATAGAAAATGAACAGTAAAGGCCATTCTGATTAGGTCTTAGACAGAAATGAGGAATATCATACTGAAAACTGAAGTAAAGGCCATCCTTGTTATAAAGTAGCAAAGAACTTGACTGAACTGTTTTTGCACCCAAGGGCTTCATGGTTGATAAACTAGGATACCTCCCAGAAGAAACATCTAAACAATAAAGCATTCAGGTTCTGCCTGGCTACTTTTAATTCCTAATAGTAAGATGCTAGAGGAAAGAAATTATATTAAAACAGAATTTATAATTAAAGCAATTCAAAGAGATTTAAAAAATTTGCAGCCCAGCCATGTAAAGAACAAAAAAATATGTAACAGTGTGGCCAAGTGACCCTTTGCAGGGAGTATTAGTATGAATAGAAGGGAGCTAGGTGCTATTCATCAGGACAATGGGAGAATAAGATCCCAAAAGCATTTCAGACATTTTTGAGGCTGCCCATCTCATGGCAGGCTCAGAGATCTAAGAGGGCAGAATAGTGTCAGGTGACGGGCCCTGGGTGATCTCCACAGGCTCACTGCCCAGGGCCCTCTTTGGACTCTGCTCCCGAATTCCAATGCAGTCCTCCTCAGCCATCCCATCCATGGCTCACATGGGCCCAGGTGCAGCTCAACCTGCCACTCTAGAAGGTACAAATTATAAACCTTAAAAGCATGCATGTGGTGCTAATTCTGCAGGCTCACAGAATGCATGAACTGTGGTGCCATTGCTTCCACCACTTAAAGTTCAAGAGATGTAGTGAACAGCTTGGAAGCTGAGGCAAGACATGTTGCAGGGATGGAGCCACCACAGAGAACCTCTACTAGAACAATACCTAGTGGAGCTGTGGGTGTAGAACCATCACTGAGGCACCATAACTGTAAAGTTTCCAGTATGCAATGACAGCACAGGAGAGCTGAAGCGTGAGATAAGCCCAGCAAAGCCATAGGAGCCATAGAAATAGGAATACCTGAGGCATGGGGGCCCAAGCCCCACTTTAAAGTATGCAGGAAGCAGGACATGGAATCAAGCAAAATTATTCTGAAACTTTAAGACCTAATGTTGTTTTTCTCATTGGGTTGTGGACTTACCTGGGGGCAGTTACTTTTTTCTTTTTGCCTATCCCCTGCTTCTTAAATGGGAGTGTTTGTCCTAGGCCAGTCTTGTCATTTTGGTTATAGATAACTTGTTTTATTTCAAAGGCTCACAGCTGGAATAAATTTACCTCAGGACGAATTGTTCCTTCAGTCTCAGAGGGGACTGCGCTTTTGAGCTGGCAGTGGAGCAAGTTAAGACTTTTGGGGCTATTGAGATGGAGTAAGTGTATTTTGCATGGTGAGAGGGACATAAATTTTGGGGGCCAAATGCGTAATATTATGGTTTTAATATTTCCCCCAAAAGTTTATAAGCTGGAAAGTTAATTGCCAATGTAATATGGGACCTTTTAGACGTGATGGGGGTATGAGGGCAGAACCCTTTTGAGTGGTTCAATATCATTATTGTGAGAATGAGTTAGTTCTGATGGGAGTGAGTTAGTTTATACAATAGTGGGTTGTTTGAAAGCGAGCTCAGCTCACTATCCATGCCACTTTTGCATACTCTTGCTCTCTTGCCATGTGATCTTCTCTGCCATGTTATGATGCAATAAGGCCCTCACTAGATGCCAGCCTGTTGACCTTAGATTTCCCAAACTACAGAGCTATCAGCTAAATAAACTTCTATTCTTTATAAATCACTCAGTCTGTGGTATTCAGTAATAACAGAAAATAGACTAAAACAGTAAGAAAAAAACTTTTTTGCAAGACAACATCCTCTTGAGGTCAACAGAAATTTTGCTAATATGAATGTCAAACTTTTAGACTATACATTTCCCAATAGCTGGAACTATGTCTTACTTTGCATTTAATGTTTTAGACAGTTTGTGACATTTAATAAGTTTGCATGAAAAAATTGAAATAAAACTTTGTGGCTGACTGCCACTGCTACTACTTGAGACCATCATTACAGCAGTTACTACTGATACTGCCTGAGACCGTCATTAGAAGACTGAATGAAGGAGGACAAACATAGAAATGATAACAAAAAATGAAAGAAACTATTTTAAAGGAAGGAGCAGGGGAAGAAGAGGGCTCAGTGCTTCTAGTGAGCAAAGGCAGCCCCTCGAGCTTCCACAGCCCTTCTTATTTATTGGGTAGAATGAGCAGGGAGGAGGAGGTAACAATTGGTCAGCTGCTTAATTGATCGCAGGTTCTCATATTACTAAGAGGCTTCAATTATGCCCAATCGTAAACACTTGTGCCTGGGTCATGACTGCCTTCAGCAGTCCATCTGGGTGGCAGACACAGTTTGTCAGTTTGCCAACATTCTGCATTTATGAGAAACAGTTTGCTGCTTACTCATATAGCCTCCAGTGGTATACTGAGTTGATCACGACTTCAATCTTTTGGCCTCCAACAAAACTGTCATAGTACCTTACTAACCCTTATTTAAAAAATGGAGTTTGGTAATGGAAAATTCCTGTTGGAAAATAGTGTACTTTGAAAAATACATTAACTCTTGTATTCCACTATGAGTTTGACTCAACTGGTAAGAAGGTAAAAGGTTAATTAATTTAAGAAACATGTAAAACCTATATCATCCTATTTGTGAAGTCGTTTTCCTTGTTCATGGATCTGTGGCATTTTGAATTAGCTATGGATTTTTATTTCTGCATATGTTAGGGCATGTGTTAACCATTAACTTTTGTACTTTCATTAGGTATGTAACCTTGACTTAAATGCATTTATTAATTGGATCAGCAGGCTGTACAAAAATTCAATGCAACTTTTTGTGAGAAATGATTTAGTGGGAAGGTAGTTTTTAAAAAACATATCAATTATATGCATTTCTTGTAATTCATAGCATTTCTCTGCATAAATTTTTTTGATAAAATGAAGCTAACAACAAAGGAACAGACTTTTTTTGGAATATATGAAATGAAATAATTTGCTTCAATAACTTTCAAGAAGAAAGTGACAATTTAACTGTGACTGGAAGGACAGCTATGGAAAGTTTTCAGAATTGTCATCAAAGAAATACTTTATATAGATTATGAAAATTCCACCGTATGATAATTTAAAAAACGCTAATAAGAACAAAGAGAATAACTTTTCCTTATTACATTGTCAAAGATTTTTAAAAATACATAATATTAAAGAGAAATAATTCATTCCTGGTGGGAATATAAATTTTTATAATGTTTCTATTTTTATATTATATAGGAAGGTGACCATATGTATGAAAAACTGCAAATATTTATACTCTTTGAAATATAAATCCCATATTTAGGCATATGTCTTAATGAAATTAGAGTGCTGTTATTTTACAAGTATTAAAGTAAGGTTGAAGCATGTTTAAAAGCATAGATAAATGCTTACAATATGACATTGATATAAACACAGCAGGATTTAATTCTAGTTATCTATTACCAAGTTTTATTTAAAACCCATGGAAAAATGGAAGGAAAGAATTTTTTGGGAGTAATAATATTACAGGGGACTTTATAAAAAGTATTTTCAATAAAATTTTTTAATAATAAAAATTAGTAATGTGACAAATACTATTTTAAACCTAAAAACAATGTCTTTTAAATACATATTTTATATTTTGGGGAAATTATCTAAGCATATTGACTTATTTTGTAATGTGATACCAATTTACAATGTTAATGAGGGTTGCAAGTAAAATGATGAATAACAACTTTATACAGGTAAAGTGGCTATTTCTGTCATATAACATTAAATAAAGTTTTAAAGAATCTTGATCATTGCTATTACATAAAAATATACAGTGGACCACAACTTTCAGCTTTCTGTCTTCATAGACCTGTCTTTTCAAGATACTTCAGATAACAGCAATCATATAATATATAGTCTCTTGAACTCGTCATCCTTAAATGGTTTACCATTCATCTGTGTTGTAGGATGTATTAGTATTTTCTTGTTTAATATTGCTGAATAGTATTTTATTTATCTGTTCACCTGTTGATGGACATTTACATTGTTACAATTTGAGATTATTACAAATAATGCCACTATAAATATGTACATGTCTTTGTATGGAGACATATTTTTCTTTGTCTTGGGTAGGTTACTAAGAGTGAAATTACTAGGTCATAGAAGTGTATTTTTTTAACTATATAAGATACTTCTATTCTGATTTCCAAAGTAGCTGAACCATTCTATATTCCTAATATTTTACAATTCTACCAGGAATGAACAAGGGTTTCAGATTTTCTATATCATCTCCAATACTTGGTATTGTCTGCGTTTTTATTTTAGGCACTATTGTGGATGTGTAGTGGTATTTCTCTGTGGTTTTTATTTGCATTTCTCTAATGACTTAATGATGACCAGCATCTTTTCATGTGCATATCAGCCATTCGTTTATCTCCTTTGGTGAGATATCTATTCAAATCATTTTCCCATTTTAAAAATTAGGTTTTCTTATAATTGAGTTGTAATAATTTTTAATGAATTTTTTGATACAAATGCTTGATCAAGTATATGATTTGTGAGTTTTATCTCCCACTCTTTGTCCTGTCTTTTAATTTTCTTAATAGAGAATTTTGAAGTGAAGTTTTGAATTTTTATAAAATTCAATTTTTAAAATTTTCTCTTATGCATTGTGCTTTTGATGTTTTATCTAAGAACTTTTTCTCAAAGTTTACAGTTGTCTTCTTTTATATTTTCTTCTAGAAATACTTTGTTTCAGTTCTTAATTTTAGGTAATTATCCATTTTGAGTTAATTTGTGTATATTGTGTGATATATTAGCATCTAAGTTTATTTTTTGCATGTGCATATCACATCTGGTTGTCTCAGAAATATTTCTTGAAAAGATTATCATTTATCCCACTGACTTTGCATCTTGGTTGAAAATCAATTGATTGTAAGTATAAAGCTTTATTTTTGGACTCTCATTTTTATGCCCTCATTTGTGTTCTGTTGATCCATAGGTCTGTTTTTGTGCCAATACCACACTGTCTTGATTATTTTGGCTTTATTGTATATTTTGAAATTGGATAATTTAAGTTCTGCAACTTTATAATTTTTTTCAATATTGTTTTGGACTATTCTGTGTATTTTGCATTTCTACATAAATTTTAGGATCAGCTTGTCAATTTCTGCAAAATAACATAGTATTTTGATAGTAATTACATTGATTTTTCTTTTTTGGACCAATTCTGGGAGAATTGGCATTTTGACTATATGAGGCCTTCAATTTATGAACATACGTGTCTTTGCAGCAATATTTTATCATTTTCGGCGTTCAAATCTTGTACTTATTTAAAAATATAATTCCTAAGTAAATTTTTGATGTTATTGTGAGTGCAATTGCTTTCTTAATTTTAGTTTTAGTTTTTTTATTGTTGTTGTTGCTACAATGTAAAAGCACAATTAACTTTTGTGTAGTGTTCTTGAACCCTGAGATCTATTAAACTCATTTATTTGTTACAGTAACATTTTGTGGATTCCTTGGAATTTTCTGTGTAGATGATCATGCCAACTGTGAATAAAGACAATTTTACTTACTTCTTCCCAACACTTTTGTTGTATTGCACTAGCTTTTAACTTGCTATTAAACATTAATAACATGCTTTATATTTGATCTTATAAGGGAAGGAATTCAATCTTTCACAATAAAATATATTAGTTGTGTTTCCTTTTTCCTTTTAAAAGAAGGCTTTTCTTTGGGAGGCTGAGGTGGGTGGATTGCCTGAGCTCAGGAGTTTGTGACCACCCTGGGCAACACGGTGAAACCCCGTCTCTACCAAAATACAAAAAATTAGCCGGGCATGGTGGCACGTGCCTGTAGTCCCAGCTACTTGGGAGGCTGAGACAGTAGAATTGCTTGAACCTGGGAGATGGAGGGTGCAGTGAGCTGAGATCGCACCACTGCACTCCAGCCTGGGCGACAGAGCAAGACTCTGTTTCCAGAAGAAAAAAAAAACAAAAAAAAAAAAAAAAAAAAGCTTTTATCAGTTTTAGAATATTAGAATATTTTTGTCTATTCCTTGTCTTTTAAGAGTGTTTTCCAGAATGGACATTGAATTTTGTCAAATGGTTTTTTAAAAATTTTACATGTTTTGCTATCACCATGCAATTTTTGCCCTTTACTCTGTTAACAGACTGTATTACGTTAGTTGATTTTCAAGAGGTTAAACTAACTTGCTTTTAGGGTATAAATCCCACTTGATTATCTTGTACAATTTTTGTGTTGTTGGATTTTATTTGTTAATAATTTGTTTAAAATTTTTGCATCTACGTTGATGAGGAATATTATAGTTTTCTTGTAATTTCTGTATCTGGCTTTCGTATTGAAGTAATACTGGCCTATTGAAATGATTTTTAAAATGTTCCCTTCTATGTTTTGTGAAAGAATTTGTGAAAATTTGATATTAGTTCTGTTTTAAATATTTAATAGAATTTATCAATAAAGTCATCTGGGCATTTTTATAGAATCTATAGAAAGTTTTATAATTTCTAATTCAATTTATTTACTGCTTATAATTTATTTATATTTCTAGTTCTTTTTAAGTTAGTTTTGGTGGCTTTTGTCTTTCATGAAACTGGTCCATTTTATGTAACTTATCTAATTTCTTGGAATAAAGTTATTAAAAATTTTCTAAAAGTATTTTTGGAGTCAGTACTAAGGTCCCCTCTTTCCTTGCTAATTTTAGTAATTTGTTGCTTCTCACTTTTTTATTTGAATTGTCTAGCTAAAGGTTTATCATTTTTTTGTCATTTCAAAGAGAGAACTTTTGGTTTCATTGTTCATTCTCTATTATCTTCATGTTTTCTCTATTCATTTTTTCTTTAATCTTTATTTCCTTTCTTCTACATATTTTAAATCTAATTTTATCTTTTTTCAACTGTTTCAGGTGAAAACATAAGTTGTCGATTTGAGATATTCTTTTTCTGATGTCAGTATTAAACGCTATAAATTTTCTCTAAGCACTGCTTTTGTTGAAGTCAATACATTCACATGTTGTATTTTGGATTATTCAGTCTGAAATATTTTCTAATTTTCTTTATGATTTCTCCTTTGATTCCTGGGTCATGAAGAGGCATATGGTTAATTTTTAAGTGTTTATTGATTTCCCATATTTATTTTTGTTGTTAATTTCTAATTGTATTTTGTTGTGGTTGGAGAACATTCTTTGCATAATATCAATCCTTTTAAATTAACAGGCTTGTTTTATGGCCTAACATGTCTAATCCTGTGGAATATTCAATGTGTACTTTAAAAAAGTGAGCATTCTGCAGTTAAGATGAGTTAGTTGATAGTGTTCTGATATTCTATGTATTTGTGAATGTCCTCTTAGTTGTTTTATTAATTATTGACAGTGGGGTATTGAAATCTCAAACCAAAATTTTGAATTGTTTCATCAGTTTTTGCTCCGTATAGGTCTCTGTTATTAGTTGAGTATCTTTTTATGGTTGTAATTTCTTCCTGATATATTGCCCGTTATGTCATGAAATACTCTGCTTTGTCTCTAATAATATTTTTTTGCTTTACATTCTATTTTTGTCTTATATTACTCTAGTCATTTCATCTTTCTTATTGTTACTATTTATTTTCCCCCTTCCTTTTGTATTTTCCTATAGTATTTTCCCCCTTCCTTTTGATTTTTTGATTTCAACTTGTTTTTTAAATCTGAAGTGGTTCTCTTGTAGACAGTATATAATTGGATATTGCTTTTTGTGATGGTTAATACTGAGTGTCAACTTGATTGGATTGAACGATACAAAATATTGATCCTGGCTGTGTCTCTAAGGGTGTTGCCAAAGGAGATTAACATTTGAGTCAGTGGGCTGGGAAAGGCAGACCCACCTTTAATCTGGGTGGGCACCATCTAATCAGCTGCCAGCTCGGCTAGAGTATAAGCAGGCAGAAAACTGTGAAAAGAGAGACTGGTCTAGCTTCCCAGCCTACATCTTTCTCCCATGCTGGTTGCTTTCTGCCCTCGAACATCAGACTCCAAGTTCTTCAGTTCTTCAGTTTTGGAACTTGGACTGGCTCTCCTTGCTCTTGAGCCTGCAGATGGCCTATTATGGGACCTTGCAACTGTGTGAGTCAATACTTAATAAACTCCCCTTTATATATACATCTATTCCATTAGTTCTGTCCCTCTAGAGAACTCTGACCAATACAGTTTTGTGATCCAGTTTGACAGTCTCTGCTTTTTCATTGGAATGTTTAGATCACATATCTTTAATATTATTTAAATTAATTAACTAATATTAACATAATGTGTTAATTAGTTAATGTAATGTTACTGATATTTCTAGATTTGTATTTGCCTTTTTGCTATTTGTTTTCAATATATCTTATTTATTTTGTGTAACTGTGATCCTTCTTGTCTACTCTCTTTCGTATTAAATAATCTTTTCTAGTATACCATGTTAATTCTTTGTTGATTTTATTTATTTTTATTTTTTTATTTTTATGAGAAACTATATAACTTTATTGACAACACATACAATAACCCTTTGTTTTTCACATTGAAAATACAGTGTATTTTGCAAATGACTAAAGCCTAATTTTGTATTAAAATTTTAAATTTTATTTTATTATTTTATTTTATTATACTTTAAGTTTTAGGGTACATGTGCACAATGTGCAGGTTAGTTACATATGTATACATGTGCCATGCTGGTGTGCTGCACCCACTAACTCGTCATTTAGCATTAGGTATATCTCCTAAAGCTATCCCTTCCCCCTCCCCCCACCCCGTAACTGTCCCCAGAGTGTCATGTTCCCCTTCCTGTGTCCATGTGTTCTCTTTGTTCAATTCCCACCTGTGAGTGAGAACATGCCGTGTTTGGTTTTTTGTTCTTGCGATAGTTTACTGAGAATGATGATTTCCAATTTCATCCATGTCCCTACAAAGGACATGAACTCATCATTTTTTGTGGCTGCATAGTATTCCATGGTGTATATGTGCGACATTTTCTTAATCCAGTCTATCATTGTTGGATATTTGGGTTGGTTCCAAGTCTTTGCTATCGTGAATAGTGCCGCAATAAACATATGTGTGCATGTGTCTTTATAGCAGCATGATTTATAGTCCTTTGGGTATATACCCAGTAATGGGATGGCTGGGTCAAATGGTATTTCTAGTTCTAGATCCCTGAGGAATTGCCACACTGTCTTCCACAATGGTTGAACTGGTTTACAGTCCCACCAACAGTGTAAAATTGTTCTTTTTTCTCCACATCCCCTCCAGCACCTGTTGTTTCCTGACTTTTTAATGATTGCCATTCTAACTGGTGTGAGATGGTATCTCATTGTGGTTTTGATTTGCATTTCTCTGATGGCCAGTGATGGTGAGCATTTTTTCATGTGTTTTTTGGCTGCATAAATGTCTTCTTTTGAGAAGTGTCTGTTCATATCCTTTGCCCACTTTTTGATGGGGTTGTTTGTTTTTTTCTTGTAAATTTGTTTGAGTTCATTGTAGATTCTGGATATTAGCCCTTTGTCAGATGAGTAGGTTGTGAAAATTTTCTCCCATTCTGTAGGTTGCCTGTTCACTCTGATGGTAGTTTATTTTGCTGTGCAGAAGCTCTTTAGTTTAATGAGATCCCATTTGTCAATTTTGGCTTTTGTTGCCATTGCTTTTGGTGTTTTAGACATGAAGTCATTGCCCATGCCTATGTCCTGAATGGTAATGCCTAGGTTTTCTTCTAGGGTTTTTATGGTTTTAGGTCTAATGTTTAAGTCTTTAATCCATCTTGAATTAATTTTTGTATAATGTGTAAGGAAGGGATCCAGTTTCAGCTTTCTACATATGGCTAGCCAGTTTTCCCAGCACCATTTATTAAATAGGGAATCCTTTCCCCATTGCTTTTCTTAGGTTTGTCAAAGATCAGATAGTTGTAGATATGGGGCATTATTTCTGAGGGCTCTGTTCTGTTCCATTGATCTATATCTCTGTTTTGGTACCAGTACCATGCTGTTTTGGTTACTGTAGCCTTGTAGTATAGTTTGAAGTCAGGTAGTGTGATGCTTCCAGCTTTGTTCTTCTGGCTTAGGATTGACTTGGCGATGTGGGCTCTTTTTTGGTTCCATATGAACTTTAAAGTAGTTTTTTCCAATTCTGTGAAGAAAGTCATTGGTAGCTTGAGGGGGATGACATTGAATCTATAAATTACCTTGGGCAGTATGGCCATTTTCATGATATTGATTCTTCCTGCAAAAAGAGTCCAGGACCAGATGGATTCATAGCCGAATTCTACCAGAGGTACAAGGAGGAACTGGTACCATTCCTTTTGAAACTATTCCAATCAGTAGAAAAAGAGGGAATCTTCCCTAACTCATTTTATGAGGCCAGCATCATCCTGATACCAAAGCCAGGCAGAGACACAACAAAAAAAGAGAATTTTAAACCAATATCCTTGATGAACATTGACGCAAAAATCCTCAATAAAATACTGGCAAACTGAATCCATCAGCACATCAGAAAGCTTATCCACCATGATCAAGTGGGCTTCATCCCTGGGATGCAAGGCTGGTTCAATATACGCAAATCAATAAATGTAATCCAGCATATAAACAGAACCAAAGACAAAAACCACATGATTATCTCAATAGATGCAGAAAAGGCCTTTGAGAAAATTCAACAACGCTTCATGCTAAAAACTCTCAAGAAATTAGGTATTGATGGGACGTATCTCAAAATAATAAGAGCTATCTATGACAAACCCACAGCCAATATCATACTGAATGGGCAAAAACTGGAAGCATTCCCTTTGAAAACTGGCACAAGACAGGGATGCCCTCTCTCACCACTCCTATTCAACATACTGTTGGAAGTTCTGGCCAGGGCGATGAGGCAGGAGAAGGAAATAAAGGGTATTCAATTAGGAAAAGAGGAAGTCAAATTGTCCCTGTTTGCAGATGACATGATAGTATATCTAGAGAACCCCATTGTCTCAGCCCAAAATCTCCTTAAGCTGATAAGCAACTTCAGCAAAGTCTCAGCATGCAAAATCAATGTACAAGAATCACAAGCATTCTTATACACCAATAACAGACAAACAGAGAGCCAAATCATGAGTGAACTCCCATTCACAATGGCTTCAAAGAGAATAAAATACCTAGGAATCCAACTTACAAGGGACGTGAAGGACCTCTTCAAGGAGAACTACAAACCACTGCTCAATGAAATAAAAGAGGATACAAACAAATGGAAGAACATTCCATGCTCATGGGTAGGATTTTCTTTTTTATCCTTTTTTTTTAGTACTTGCTCTGTGGAATACCATATGCATCTTATCACAATTTACTTCAGATTAATACTAAGTTAATTTCAGTAAATTTTGAAACTTTGCTCCTTTCTTTCCCCTTTGTGCCATTATTTCATATATATTACATTTATATTTGTTATCAACCTGGCGTTATAATTGTAACTATTGTTTTGTACAATCTTATGTTTTTTCTTGGTGGGAAGAAATGAAAACAAATATTCATAGAGTCTTTTAACCCACATAGTTACAATTTCTGGTACACTTCAGTTATTCCTGTGAATTTCTACCATTTTTACCTACAAATGCCATTTCCTTTCTGACAGTGAGGTTTCCATTATCTGATGATGAACCTGTGAGTTGGTAGAACACATTAACAGTTCAAACTGTTTTCAAATCTACCCTGGGCTTTGCTTTCTGCATGGCTATTTCAAGTCGCTCTCTGCATATTTACAGCCTCATAGTTGGCCAGGAATGTGTGACTAGCTTGGGGCCTCTTTGATACAACTGTGCATGTATCTAGCCACATCCAGCATAATGTTTCATCCAATCAGTACCACAAGGGTAGTAGGGCAGAGCCAAGCATCACTCTGACCAAGCTTGGGGAGGGGTGGATGAAAGTATCGCTGAGCGAGAATGCCACATATTTTCACTGTTCTTAACTGAATTTCAATAATCCAAGCACAAATGCTTCTCAAATCATTATATTCCTTTGGTTAGTTTTCATGAGACAGATTTTCTTACATACTTTTTTAAAATCTTTTTTTTTTCCAGATTTATAGTGCTTTTTTGGGTAAAGAACTTGCAGTTCTCCTACTTCTTGGTAGCCAGAAGTCTCACTGAGTGTACTATTTCTGAAGGATGGGGGAATAATGCCTAGTAAAGGAAATCATCTAAATAAAAACACAGTTCACTCCAACATGTCTGGCTAGAATATTTTTGTCAAATATGGTTAAACTTTGAGTGATAGAAAATCATTAACATAGGAGTTAGAACCTAACAAAAAGAAATATTGGTTATCTATAAATGAGATAAAAAGAGTAGCTAGGTAAAGTAAGAAAGAAGTACTAGTTCAAAAATCATGTTTAAACCTCAAGTCTGCTATATAGGATTCATAAAAGTGTGTGGTTGGGTAATTTTAGGCAGATTAATAATGAAAAAATAATTCTTTGTTGAAATGAGAGTTGGATTAGTGATTACCAATTAAATGCTTCCAGAATTCCTGGATTTCTGTAGTGACTTATGTTAGTAAGTTTTGCTCCTAATAATAAACTGCCTGCCTTGACATCTCAGTGGAGGTAAACCTTGGAAAGAATCTTATTTGAATTTAGATTTATATACTTCTTAGGAGCGTTTTTAAGATTAATGCTAATTTTGTAATCGAGTACGTAATTAAACCTCTTGGAAAAATGTGCAACTCTATTGAAAATATACTAAATAGATAACGTATTATATAGAAAGTTTCTATCTTTTGAGAAGTAAGCTCAAAATGTATTTACCTTTGGAAAAGTAAGCTAAAATGACAAAGCATCTAGGACAAGCTTGTCCAACCCACAGCCTGCTGGTCACACATGGCCCAGGAATGGCCTGTTTTGAATGCAGGCCAACAGAAATTTGTAAACTCTCTTAAAACATTATGAGGGTTTTTTTGTGATTTTTTTTTAAGCTCATTAGCTGTCGTGAATGTTACTGTATTTTATATGTAGGCCAAGATAATAATTCTTCTTCCAATGTGGCCCAGGGAAGCCAAAAGATTAGAGACCTCTGACCTAAAAGTTAATAAGATTTGAGTCTGTTTTTGGTTCTAAAGGTGATAATATTTTATATTGACTTTGAAGTTTCACAAAATAGTAGAGGTAGCCTATTCATAGCACTGAAAGCTGGAAAATATGCAATTGAAATAAGAATTTAAAATGTATGGAGAAGAATTACGATAAAAGTGGCAGATAAGCCAAGAAAACTGAGTATTTCAAGAAGGGAGCAACATATCTAATAGTAAAAGGGGAATAAAAACCGTCAAAGAGCCTTTGGATTAGAAAGTGTATGATAAAACTGTATCTCTATCTAGCCTTAAATTACCAGCATATGAGAGATTCTGTCTCAATGACTGCTTTACAAGTTGAATTTAAACTTGAAGATTTTTCAGATGAAGAGCTAGCCCTAGAAGATAATATGTATAACATTTCTGACTTGTGATTGAAAATACATAACAGTTCAGAGAGTCACACCATGTGATCTTTTGTTATGTCTAAAAGCTTATGTAGCATTTTACAGTGATTGAATGAAATAATATGGTTTGTGATGTCTTATTTATTTTTTGGTATGTTATTGTATTAGTTATCTAATCCTGTGTTATTGTATTAGTTATGTACTTCTGTGTAACAAATCACCACAAACTTATTGACTTAAAGCAGCACACCTTGACTTCCTGTTTCAGCTCTAATGTATAAAGAGCTTGGAAATTGTCACTCCAATCTTTACAACAAGAAAAAGCTGAACAAAATAAAGTCAGCAACTTTTCTTGGATTTGTTGGAGAACTTGCGAGGAAGATCCCCTTGTGGCTCTGGCTAGGAGAAAGAATATTCTTGTGAAATACAGGGTGAATGTTCCTCATCTGAAACACTTTGGACAAGAAGTTTTTCATTTTCAGATTTTTATCCCAAATTTGAAAATCTGAAATCTGAAAAGCTCTAGTGAGCATTTCCTTTGTGCGTCATGTCAGCTCTCAAAATGTTTTAGATTTTAGAGCATTTTGGATTTGGAATTTGAGATGGTCAACTTGTACAGCCAGAGACATCTCCACAACAGAGGGCTACTCTCCAGCATGAAAAGCTTTACCAGAGATGTATCTCAGAAATGTGGAGGAAGGACATTCATCTCATGTTAGCCCCCTTTACCTTTCCTGTCTCATCTAAGGAATGGGAAGCTATATAAGAAGAAATGCTTGTGGAAGTCCCTGGCCAGGGACACAGGCCCCCAAAAATAGATCTACTTGGAAAATTATAGAATGCCCCTCTATTCACATTTTACCAAGATCATACCAACATACATGGGCTCCAGCATAATCGTGGATTATATTTGAAAGATCTGAGAAAGACAAAGAGTGTATCTGAGGAAGGAATACTTACGGAAGTCCAAAGTCAAGAGGGGAAACAAAAACAAAAACACTAACTTCTGCCACATATAGCTACAGCAAACATTAAACAAAGCCTGACTACTAGCTAGATTAACATAAATCCTCACTTCACTTCCTACCAATGCAACATGTCTGGCTTTTGACAAAAAAATCCAAGACATCTGAAAGGCAAGAAAACACGAAGTCAGAAGAAACCAAGCAAGTATCAGAATCAGGCTCAGGTGACACAGATGTTGAAAGTAACAGACAGAATATTTTTTGAAATATGATTACTATATTAATGGATATAATGGAAATGGTAGAACAAAATAAAGAACAAATAGACATTGTAATGCAATTAGATGGGAATTCCAAGAAAGGATTAAAAGGAAATGCTAGGAATATATATATAAATATATATATATATAAATATATATATAAATATATATATAAAATATATATTAAAAATACATATATAGATGAAATAAAAAATGCCTTTGAGTTCATTAGAAGATTTGACATAGCAGAGGATACAGTGAGCTTAAAATTAAGTATATAGATATTTCCCCAAACTGAAATATGCAAATAAATTAAAAAAATTAAAAAGCAAATATTCTAGAACCGTGAGAAAACTTCAAAAGGTGTAACATATGCATAATTAGTATAACAGGCAGAGAAGAAAGGAGCAGTGAAATTTTTCAGGTAAAAATGTCTGAAAGGTAACTCATGCCTGTAATCCCAGCACATTGGGAGGCAGGGCAGGAGGATTGCTTTGAGCCCAAGAGTTCCTGAGCAGCCTGAGCAACATGGGAAAACTCCATCTTTGCCAAGGCACACACACAAAAAAAAACCAAAAAAAAACTTACCACCACCAACAAAAATTAGCCAGGCATGGTGGTATATGTCTGTAGTCCCACCACTCAGGGGGCTGAGGTGGGAGGATCACATGAGCCCAGGGATGTCGTGGCTATAGTGAGTTGTGATCATGCTGCTGCATCCAACCTAGGCAACAAAATCAGACAGTGTCTCAAAAAAATAAAGTCTAGAAACTTTTAAAAGTTAATGACAGACATTAAATCACTGATCCAAAAAGTTTAGAGATCATCAAAAAGCATACATGCCCCCCACAAACAAACCAAAGAACTAATAACAAAAATTACACTTAGGCATATACAAAATTCCAATAAACTAAAGATAAACAAGAAGATCCTGAAAGCAGCCAGAGAAAAAGACACCTTAAAAGAACAAGGATAAAAATTACTAGGTATTTTATTCTTTTTGTGGCTATTGTAAATGGGATTGCATTCTTGACTTGGGTCTCAGCTTGAACATTATTGGTGTACATAAATTCTACTGATTTTTGTACATTGGTTTTGTATCCTGAAACCTTACTAAAGTTTTCTATCAGATTTAGAAACCTTTTGGTGAGTCTTTAGGGTTTTCTAGGTATAGAATCATATCGTCAGCAAGGGGAGATAGTTTGTGATATGATTTGGCTCTGTCCCCACCCAAATCTCATCTCAAATTCCCACTTGTTGTAGGAGGGACCAAGTTGGAGGTAATTTAATTATGGGGGCAGGTCTTTCCTGTGCTGTTCTTGTGACAGTCAATAAGTCTCACAAAATTCGAGGGTTTTAAAAAGGGGAATTTAAAAAACCCTGCACAAGCTCTCTTCTCTTGTCTGCTACCATGTGAGGCATGCCTTTCACCTCCTGAGCCATGTGGAACTGTAAGTTGGTTAAACCTCTTTCTTTTGTAAATTGTCCAATCTTAGGTATGTCTTTATCAGCAGCATGAAAATGGACTAATACAGTAAGTTGGTACCAGGAGTGGGTATTGCTGATAAAATACCCCAAAAAGTGGAAACAGCTTTGGAACTGGTTAAGAGGTTGAACCAACTTGGAGGGCTCAGAAGAAGACAGGAAAATGTGGGAAAGTTTAGAACTCCATAGAGATTTGTTGAATGACTTTGAGCAAAATTCTGTAATGATATGGACAATGAAATCCAGGCTGAACTGATTGCAGATAGAGATGAAGGACTTGTTGGGAACTGAAGCAAAGGTGACTCTTGTTATGTTTTAGCAAAGAGACTGGTGGAATATATCTCTGCCCTAGAGATGTGTTGAACTTTGAACTTGAGAGAGATGATTTAGGGTGTCTGGTGGAAGAAATTTCTAAGCATTCAAGAGGTAACTTGGGTGTTGTTAAAGGCATTCAGTTTTTTAAGGGAAGCAGAGCATAAAGTTTGGAAAATTTGCAGCCTGACAATGCAATAGAAAAGAAAATCCCATTTTCTGAGGAGAAATTCAAGCCAGCTGCAGAAATTTGTAAAAATAACAAGGAGCTAAATGTTAATACTCAAGACAATGGAGAAAATGTCTCCAAGGCATGTCAGAGGTCTTCATGGCAACTCTTCCCATCACAGACCCGGAGACCTAGGAGGAAAAAGTGGTTTTGTGGACTGGGCCCAGGGTCCTCGTGCTGTATGCAACCTAGAGACTTGGTGCCCTGTTTCCTGGCTGCTCTAGCCATGGCTTGAAGGGGCCAATGTAGAGCTCAGGCCGTGGCTTCAGAGGGTGCAAACCTCAAGCCTTGGTATCTTCCCCATGGTGTTGAGCCTGTGAGTGCACAAAAGTCAATAGCTGGGTTTTATGAACCTCCACCTAGATTTCAGAGGATGTGTGGAAATGACTGGATGCCCAGGCAGAATTTTGCTGCAGCAGCAGGGCCCTCATGGAGAACCTCTGCTAGGGCAGTGTAGAAGGGGAATGTGGGGTTGTTGCCCCCACACAGAGTTACTACAGGGGCACTGCCTAGTGGAGCTGTGAGAAGAGGGCCACCGTCTTCCAGACCCCAGAATGGTGGATCCCCTGGCAACTTGCACTGTGCACCTGGAAAAGCCTCAGACACTCAACACCAGCTTATGAAGGCATCCAGGATGGGGGCTAATATGCAAAGCCACAGGGATAGAGCTGCCTAAGGCCATGGGAGCCCACCTTTTGCATCAGCATGACCTTTATGTGAGACATGGAGTCAAAAGAGATCATTATGGAGCCTTAAGATTTGACTGCCTCACTGGATTTCAGAGTTGCGTGGGACCTGTAATCCCTTTGTTTTGGCCAATTTCTCCCATTTGGAATGGCTGTATTTACCCAATGCCTGTACTCCCATTATATCTAGGGAGTAATTAACTTGCTTTTGATTTTACAGGCTCATAGGCAGAAGGGACTTGCCTTGTCTCAGATGCTCTGTGAACTTTTGAGTTAATGCTGAAATGAGTTAAGACTTTGGAGGACTATTGGGAAGGCATGATTGGTTGTGAAATGTGAGAACATGAGATTTGAGAGGGGCCAGAGGTAGAATGATATGGTTTGGCTGTGTCCCCACCCAAATCTCTTCTTGAATTCCCAAGTGTTGTGGGACGGACCCACTGGGAGGTAATTCAATCATGGGGGCAGGTCTTTTCCATGCTGTTCTTGTGATAGGGAGTAAGTCTCATGAGATCTGATGGTTTTAAAAAGGGGAGTTTCTCTGTCCAAGCTCTCTTCTCTTGTCTGCTGCCATGTGAGACATCCTGTTCACCTTCTGTCATGATTATGAGGCCTCCCCAACCACATGGAACTTTAAGTCAATTAAACCTCTTTCTTTTGTAAATTGCCCAGTCTCAGATATGTCTTTATCAGCTGCATGAAAATAGAATAATACACTTTGACTTCTTTCTCCATTTTTATGCCTTTTATTTCTATCTCTTGCCTAATTTCTCTGGCTAGGACTTCCAGTACTATGTTGAGTAGGAGTGGTAAGAGTGGGCATCCTTTCTGGTTCCAGTTCTCAAAAGAAATGCTTATGCTTTCAGCTTTTGCCTGGCCAGTGTGATGTTGGCTGTGGGTTTGTCATAGATGACTGTTACTATTTTGAGGTATATTCCTTTGATGCCTAGTTTGTTGAGGGTTTTTAACATGAAAGGATGTTGGATTTTGTTGAAAGCTTTTTCTGTGTCTGTTGAGATGATCACATAGGGAAGAATTCCTATTCAATACATGATGCTGGGCTAACTGGCTATCCATATGTAGAAGAGTGAAACTGGTACCCTGTCTATCACCATAAACAAAAATTAACTCAGGGTTAATTAAAGACTTAAATGTAAGACCTCAAACTATAAAAATCCTAGAAGAACATCTAGGAAATGCCTTTCTCAATATTGGCCTTTGCAAATAATTCGTGGCTAAGTCCTCAAAAACAATTACAACAAAAATACAAATTGACAAGTGGGTCTTAATTAAACTAAAGGTCTTCTGCACAACAAGAGAAACTATCAAGAGAGTAAACAGAAAACCTACAGAATGGGCAAAATATTCACAAAACTATGCAGTGACAAAGGTCTAATGTCCAGAATCTATAAAGTACTTAAATTAACAAGCAAAAACCAAATAATTCCATTAAAAGGTGGACAAAGTACATGAACAGTTCTTAAAAGAAGACATACAAGTGGCCAACAAACATACCAAAAAATGCTCATTATCACTAATCAAAGGGAAATACAAATCAAAACCACAATGAGATACCATTTCACGCCAGTCTGAATAGGATGACTTTTGTTAAAAAGTGAAAAAGAAGACATATTGGCAAGGCTGCAGAGAAAATGGATCACTTTACATTCCCACCATTGAGAGGAATGTACGTTAATTTAGCCACTGTCTAGAGAAGTTTGGAGATTCCTCAAAGAGCTAAGAGTTGAACTACCATTTGACCTGCAATCCCATTACTAGGCATATACCCAAAGGAAAATAAACCATTCTACCAAAAAGACACATGTACCTTCATGTTCATTGCAGCACTATTCACACTAGCAAAAACATGGAATCAACCCAGTTGCCTATCAATGGTGGATTAAACAAAGAAAATGTGGTATATATACACCACGAAATATTACATAGCCATACCCAAATGAAATCATGTCTTTGTAGCAATATGGATGCAGCTAGAAGCTGTTATTCCATGCAAACTAAGGCAGAAACAAAATCAAATACATGTTCTTATAAGTGGGAGCTGAACATTGGGTACACATGGACATAAAGATGGGAACAATAGACATTGAGGAATACACAAGGTGGTGAGAGGGAGGTAGGCAAAGGCTGAAAAACTACTTATCGAGTATTATGCTTACTGCCTGAATAATGGATTCATCTGGACTCCACACCTCAGTATATTGCTCCACATGCAATATACCTTTGTAACAAACCTGCATGTATACCCCCGATTCTAAAATACAAGTTTTTTTTAAAAGAATAAGAATTATATTAGACTACTTTTCAGAAATCACACAAACAAGAGCAGAGTGGAGTAAAATATTTAATGTGTTGAAAGAAAAAAATATTACCAACCTAGAATACTGTGTCTTCTGAAATTATCCTTTAGCATGGAAGGAGGAATAAAGACCTTTCAGAGGGTCATAAACTAAATGAATTCATCTCCAACAGAACTGCATTGGGAGAAATGTTAAGAGGTTCATCAGGGAGAAGGAAAATGATATATCAAAAGCTCAAATCTACATAAAGAAGGAAGGCATCAGGAAAGAAATAAAGATGAAAATTTTATTCCTAACTGATCTAAAAACAACTTACTAAAAGTGATAATAGTAACACTGTATTGGGTGATTATCGTATATGAATAAGTGAAATGAATGACAACATCAGAAGAGATGAAAGGGAGGAATTGAGATACTCTGTTAGGTACCTGCAATACACATTGAACAGAGCAGTGTTATTTGAAGGTGGACTAAGATTAGTTAAAAATGTCTACGGTGAAGTTTAGAATAACCACTAAAGTAATACTTAAAGACATAATTGATGAGCTAAGAGAGATAAGCCATCCTTAGTTTTTGAACAAGTATACTTCTCCGTAGGGCAGCCTTAATGCATGGCAGCTTGCTTCATTAATGTCAGCAGGAGAGAGAGATTATTAGAATGATGGAAGTCTTATGTAACATAATCATGGAAGAGCTATCTCATCACCTTAGTTATATTCATTAGAAACAAGTCACAAGTCCTGCCTACTCACAAAGGGGAGAGTATTATACAGAGTGTGAATACCAAGAGTGGAGCATTATTGGAGGCTTTGAGTCTCTTCCACAGTCATTGTTCTTCATATATGAGGAGCTGTATCTACAGAAAATGTTACTGATTATGGTGTGATATACTACATCAAGTTGAGAAGGAAGCGCCTAATGTGTATCGATGTTTTAAATTATTTTTGCTCTCTTCAATTCCTCTTTTCTATTTCTATGTTTTGTTACTTCACGGATACCTTCCTTTTCTTTCTCAGAGAAGGCAGAAGACATTAGCCTTTGGATCATCTGAGCTACTTTCTCTCCATATTAGTTCCACTAGTATTTATCTTGTTTATTTTTTTCATTGTCATTTTTATAGCTTAGATAGAAGGGAATAACCTTTTTTTTTTTCCAAATGACGTGCACTATCATCTATCCACTTTTCTTGTCTTGTCAAGTTCTCGTTCTACTAACCTGCCAACAATCATTTCATATAAAAATTTACACAAACTTTCCTCTACCTTTCATATATTTTCCTATTTTTCACTGTCATTTAATTTTTTGAAAGTCTTGGACAATATTTCAGAGTCACCAATTTAATTTTCCCACTTCCTATCCACTCTTTAACCTGGTACCTCATGGTTTCTGTTCCTAATACTTTGGGAAACCCTTTGATTTGAACATTATTTATTATTTCCTATATCAGTGATTTATCAATTCCTATTCTGATTTGCTATAATTTTTCCCCAATTATCTTATCTTGGACTATTATAATAGCCTCCAAATTGTCTTCCTATTTTCCATCTGCTCTCATTCTAATTTATTATATGCACTGCAGCTCAATATATCATATGTAGCTCTAATCATGTCACATGACTTTCTAAAACTGCTTAAGTTAAATGTCATATAGAAATCCTAAAGATTGGATGTAAATAGCATCACACAAATTGTTAAATATAATTATTTCAAAATTAATAACCATAATTATTCCATATCTATTGGTATATTATTTGTCCTTTGGTGCCAATTGGCCATTGTAAATGCTCTGAAATAAATAAAATTTTGTACTAGTACCTAGGCAAATTTTATACTTCTGACCCTAAAATAAACTAGCTATATGACTTCAGGTAACCAAATTTTTTATTAGACACGGACTGCTGCTATTTCATTTCATTTGGTCCAAATAAATTGAGACTATAAGGTAAGAATGCAACTGCATAAGTACGTAACCTACAATCCAATTTTATCAGATAGACCTAGCACTATATTTGACTGAATTGAAACCTCCTCTCCCCAAATTAAAGGTAATGAATTTTTCTAAAAAATATATTTGGTGTTCAAAAACTCAGTCTCAAATATGTGAAATTCTTCTGCTCTTCAAACTGATGTTAAGATTTTAAAGTAGCTGTACAGACATGATCTTCTGTCAGTTTGAACAGAATCTTACTAATCCACCTGACATGAATTCATTTAAGTCATCTTCTTATGAGCAACAGAGAGGAAAGCTGTCAGAAAGTTTCTATCATAGCTGAAATGCAGCTGCCAAGGTTTATTTTTTCATACTGTCAGACATAGAGGAGGCTTATTTTAGTGTGCCAAATATACTTTCATTATTCTTGACTTTACAAGCATAATATGATGTTTGCTTTAATGAAAATGGAGTAGATTCTTGTGGTCTACAAAAGTGTCAGGGCATAGTAGTCTCGGAACTAGAAGCATTTGTGATTTCAATGTTAACTAATCTTCAATTTTTTTGGTAAAATATAAAACTTAATTTTTAGATAATTAGTATGAAAATAATCCCTTCAAAAAAGCACAGTGTACTCTCAGTCTTTTGAAAACAATACAGAATTCTTAAGATTATTTTACCATGTTACTCACCTGTTTATTTAAATTATTTGTACAAAGTTATTTAAATGTTTATGGTTGTTTAGGATTTAAATTTTTCAGTGTCAAAAATACATGATGTTTCATTCATTCTCTGTAGATGTCAAATTACTGCCCTCAAATCAAGTGTCACAAAGGACCTATGCTTGTACTCCCTGGACTCCTCTGGTGTGGTAAACACCAGGGCGACATGAGGAATTCTAGAATAGAAAACATAAAAAACATTGGTGTTGGAGATAATCAATAAGTTATAATGAGTTCATTCATTCATTTAATAATTTTTGAGTAGCCCAAAGCTAACACTGACTGAAATTTAAAAAGGAATCCTCTTTTTCAAGATACTTTACGGCCATCTGCTGGAACATTGTTGTAATAAATATACAAATCTATGACTACAATGTGAATTTACTTCTTATAATTGTGTGGTACCTAACTTTTTCAACACTGAAGGTGATGAAGAACAACCATATCCTTGCTGTCATGGAGAGATAAAGATGTATAAAGAAATAGTTACACTGTCTGATAGATATTATTTGGTCAGATAAGTGCATGAAAAAGAAAATAATTTAGAAGGAGCTAACAGAGAATGCCTCCTTGGTCAAGGGATAGTAACATTGAGATCTCAGTAATGAGAAGAAAATCTGCCACGTAAAAACTGTAGGAAAGAGCAGAGTGAACTATGTGTGCAGAGGCTGTGTCTTAGTCCATTTGTGCTGCTATAACAAAAACACCATAGGTGTATGAATTGTAAGTAATCAGCATTTATTTCTCATAGTTTGGGAGCCTGGGAAGTACAAAATCAAGGCGCCAGCAGATTTCAGTGTCTGGAGAAAACCTGCTTCCTCAAAGGTAGGCTTCTGTCGTTTTTCTTGCTGTGTATTCACATGGTGGAAGGGGTTAGGCAGCTTTCTGCAGCCTCCTTTGTAAGGGCACTAATCCCATTCATGAGGACCCCACCCTCATGAGCTAGTCACTTCTCAAAGGCCCCACCATCTAATACCATCACACTGAGAATTAGGTTTAAACATATGGATTTTGGGGAGACACAAACATTAAGTTCATTGCAGGCAGTGATGCATGAAATGAGTAGTAGGTATGTGTAAATAACTGAAAGAAAACTAGATTGGCTAGAGTATCAGAAACTGGAGGGAGAACAGAATAACTGAAAACAGATACATACAACAATGAGAAATGGTTGTATAAATTATGGTCCATTTGTACAAGAGAACACCATGTAGCCATTGGTGAACATGTTTTTGAAGGATATTCTATGGTATGTGAAGCTATTCATCATAAGTAAAAAGCAGGACATAAAACCCCACCATAAGTGTATATGTGCTACATGGTTTTTCAATTTCATTGCGTCTGTAGGAAAAGAGTGAGATATATAAAGATAGTTAAAGCAATTATTTCTATTGGTAAAGTTATGAATTATTTAAATTTTATTTTAATGTCTATTTTTAAAAAAAATATTCTACTCAGCATATTCTCATACAGGTATGCAAAGAGACATACACAGGAAATTTTTGATGCTTCATTCTTTGTCATAGCAAACAAGTAGAATAAAACAAATTGTTCCTCAATAAGGGAATGGATTAATACACTGTATTCTATTAATACAATAGAATGTATAGTGTTATAGTCAAAAAGGAAAAAATAACCTAAAACATTCATTAAAATACATAAGAAATAAAAAGATAATTTTGAAATGATCAAGTTAGTTGCAAAACGTAGCTATATCTTACAGTTTATATGCATTTTAAGAAAAATTTTAAATATTCATAGTTACAAATACATGTGTGTACATATTAAATAAAATACAGGCTAATTATGTTCTTCCATTAAAAAAATAGTTTCTTCGGATAAGGGAGCAAAGATAAATGGATGAGAGTAACTTTAGCTGCATTTATGATATTTCTTTTTTAAATGGATCAATCTGAAGAAAATATAACAAAGTATTTAAGATTGTTTAATCTTGTCTCCTTTGTGCCATTCTGTATGTTAATATAGTAAGAAAGAAAACAATATTTAAAGTTTTAAATTAAAAATGTTAAGACTCGTGACCTCATATGGATATCATTACTTAAGGAATAGCATATTTTGGAGAATCTCAGGTCAACTTACAATTTCTACTGTAAATAAGACATGCAAACTAAAGAGAGCATAAAACAAATACACAGTTTAGCAAGTAGTTATTAAGTAAATTAGATAATCACCACTCCAGGTCAAGAAATGGAATATTATAGCAGCTAAACCCAAAGTGGGCCATTTTCCTATTTTTGAACTTTATATAAATGAAATGATACTATATTTGTATAATTATACTATCTGTGTATAATGTATGAAATTATACTACATATGTATAGTATATATAATATATATATTCTTTTGTATGTTGTCGTATTAGTTCAGTATTGTGTTTGTAAGATTATCTATGATGTCGCATTTAGAGATAGTTATTTCATTTTCATCACCATGTAGGTTTATCCATGCACCTGTTAGTAGACATTTAGATTGTTTCTGGTTTGAACTAAAAACATAAATGTTGCTCTGAACATTTACACAGCCTATAAGTATACATATATATGTGTATCCTAGCACACACATATACAAATGTCTCTAAGGCAAATGCTTAGGAATGAAATTGAAGGGTCATAGAAAATGCTTATCTTTAACATTATTACTATATGTACTGAACTGTCTTCCACACTGGAGTTACCAGTTTACACTCCTACCAGCAGTTTATCAGAGTTCCAGTTTGTAAACAAAATTATTATTTCCCTGATTAGTAGTGAGATTGAACCCTAGTTCAAGTGTTTAAGTCATGTAGAATTCCACTTTTTAAGTGTTCTTGTGTATGTCTTTGGCCCATCTTTCTTTTGGGGTGTTTGGATTGTTTTTACTAATGACGTATTTTTGTTTTTTTCTGAATACTAAGTCTTAGAACTAGTCTAGCAACCGTCTTCTTCCATTGTGTTATCTGTGTTTTAATGGTCTGTTAATGAACGGTTCTTAATTTTCATTTGGCAAATTTATTAATCTTTTTGTTTATGGTTCATAACTTGGGATCTTATCTAAAAATTCTACAGTGATGTCATGGAGATACTATCCTGTGTTATCTGCTAAATACTTTATAATTTTGACCTTCTCATTTGATTCTACTTTTGATACAGCTGGAATTAATCCATTTCAAATGAAACTTTCCTTCTCCTTCTCCTCATTTATTTAACAGGTTGCTAAAGAAAACTAGCATTTTTGAGAAGCATTTCTTGAAGAAATGTTGAAGATAGTCTGCTTAGGAATGGGAATATAATATGGGGTGGATCAGGAAGTTTGACCTACAATAATATGTAAATTAAAGTCCATTTAATTTTATGTAAATTGTGCTAATCCTCATATGTTCAGGGAGAAATAAAGGAGTAAACTTAAAAAAAACTGTTTATAAATCAATTAAAAATGATTGAATTTATTGGGGACATAGACATGCTTTTAATGGTTAGCTAATATGAACCAAAATTTGGGACTGCAAGTAAAAGCATCCTAACAAAGGATAGATGGAGAAGGATACAGACGAGCTGAGAAGGAAAAAAACTTGTAGACATAGAAAGTTTAGTTAATTTTTTTATTTTCCTTGGTGATAAATAGGAGCTGAAATATGGTCAATTGCAAAAAGTAGACAAATTTGAATTATTTATAGTCAGCTCGAAGGGGTTTTTTTGTGTGTGTGCATGCATATAAGTTGGATGTGGAACTTAATTGTATATAGCTATGGTTAGGGCCTGGAATTTAAATCAAGTAAAAAAAGTCATAGAGATTTGATTCAGGGATTTGTTCCCCTTTCCTCTCCTAAATCATTATCAGTCTGTCCTTCTGCTTATGCAGTAACTGAATGGTCTATCTACAGGCCTGATGCCATTTAGAGGCTAAATATTCTTACTCATCTAATAACCATCTGAAAAAATCAAATGCTGTATAAAAGTTTTGGTTTTCAAGGATTTTTTTAAACATTAAGATTCTAAGTACATGCAAAATAAACACAAAATATTAGGTGAACTATCAGCAATTTAATTGGGTAAAATATTTCAGTTTCTATAGTAGACTAGAAAGCAGACTTTATCATCAAAATGGCTTATTTTAATTTTTATTTATGAGTGAACGATATACCCGAGATTTGCTTTATTTTAATGCAGAAATGTTGGTAGGTATAAATAAAGGATGGCAGCAAGTTAATTCTGTTGAGTTGGGTGATGGGTATGTTGATATTTATTGTACTATTGTTTTATTTTTTTCCTGTGTTTAATAGTTTCCATAATAAAAAATTTAAGATATAAAGCTGATTTGTAAGGATGTTACTTGTTAAGGGATAAAATTTAAAGGCTACAGGTTAATATAATTTTTTTCTGGGGTGGAAAAACTACTTTGCTCACATACATATTAATGTCTCCATCCATCTCTATTCATTTATTCTCCCAAACATCCACCCCTCCAACAGTCCAATAAGCACTGAGCCCTCACTACTCTAAGACAGTGTATAGATCATTGTAGAATATAAAATTACTTAAGGGAAGGTCACTGAAACACAGAATTATGGAAATTGAAGAAAACTTGGAGCTAATTAACCAAAATCTACATTGTATAAATGATTATCCTGAGGCTCAAGAAGTTACACAGTTTCCCCAAGATCATACAAAGATTTTAGTGACAGAGAAACATATCCAAGATTGAAAACTTTTCTTATGTTACATGTAATGAGTCATACACACTTGATGTAACAAAAATATTTATTGGGTTCCATCTACTGCAATTGTGAAGGCTTCCATGTGAGTGATAATGGAATTGCACTTTCCTATGTTCTCTTATAAAACTCATTTAATAGCCACAGTGGACTGAATCCATTGAGTTTTTCAGTAACATCCAATTCTGCTATATTCAGGTCTATCTTCATGTGCTGTGAAAAAAGATTTCACAAATATGGAAGTGGTAAGAAAGCATGCATTACAAACCTAAGTAAATTTGGCAGATTCACCTTAGGGATTTTGCTACAAAAAGCAGTTTCTGTGGGATAAAAAGTATTTTGACATGGAAATATCTTAATAACTCTATAAGGTTGTCAGTTTTTCTTAGGGGAATTTTTTTCTATCAAGATAAATTACAATTTTGCCTCTTTTGAGGTTTCAAAATGAAGGTTGCAAAGGCAGCAAATAGCTGGTGCCTAGAAAAGCAATAAACTTGCTCTGCCTTAGTTATAACTATATAAAAAATGCTCAAAACTTTTGCAGTGCTTATCATAAGAAAAATGTGTGTAATTTGGGACTAAGTAAGGCTGTGTAGACTGATGGCTATCTGAGGCTCTGACTTCTACAAATTAGTAGCTGTGTAATCTTGGACAAGCTATTAAGCCTCTCTGTGCCTGTTTTCTTCTCAGGTAAATGAGGCTAATAATAAAACCTACTTCATAGTGTTTGGGTGAGGATTAAATTACATTAGTCATGCAAAGCTTTTAGGCCACTACCTGAAAAATCATAAGTGTTCAATTAGTACTAGTTAGTATTAGTCTTCATATTATTTGATTCAACTATGTAACAATTTATGGTAGAAAATTCATTAATCATTGTTGGCTAAGTTGGCTAGAGCACTAATTTTCAAATCTGTTGAGAATTTAGAGCAGTGATTATCAGTTGCCAATCTAGAGATACATATTAGTGTCCGCTCCCTCTATCTTCCCTAGAAATAGGACCCAATTTTATTTGGGGTAGGAAGGCATCCAAGAATGAGGCAATGTATCTTGGGTGAAGTATCTTATATAAACTCTCGGTTAGGAGATGTTTGCATAAGTATTTTCTGGGATGCTGAGGAGGCTGCTTCAAGGGCAATCCCTCAACTTGAGAGTGCTTCATTTTTTTCTTCATCTAATTTTCTCCTGTTTCTTGCCGCAAAAGAAAAAAGTATCAAGCGGCTAATTTGGAGCATGAAGCAACATTGAAGATGGAAGCCATGATTAAAGATGGTAGAGCAGAAAGAAGGAAACTGGGCTCCACTGAGTTTTTAGAATTTCTATACCAATTTGGGATTTCCTAATTCACAACTTCTAAAAGAAAAATGGAAGACTGCAAATCTTTATTGTGTTTGAGCCTCAGTTATTTCGAGTTTTTATTGCCAGCATTCACATAAGAATTTTAACTGATGCAACACACCTTATGGAGAATGTTGAAAATAAAGGTCCCTTGTTCCAGAGATATTCATGCAGTAGGTCTTGGATGAGATCCAGGACCAGCTAAGTTTGGAACTATACTAGCACATAAAACTTGAGGCTTCTGGGTCATGGGGATTTTATTCCCATGTGTTAGCTTTTGTCAATTTTAGAGGGAAAATTCCTGTGAAGTGTCAGAAGACAGAAAAAAAATAACCGTTGTATGGGCATCATATATGTGTTACTCAAGGATGCAAACCATTTGAAATGCCTGTCCTATTACCAATAGTCAAATTTTCATAAAGAAAATTTATCATGGGAGAAAAGGCATTGGATGGACTTTTTAAAGTTTTATGAGATAGGAACTGGGCAGGGAAGAAAAATAAGTTATTATTTTGCCGAAATAATGGAATAATCCTGATACCTTAAAATCAGTTGGGAGAAGTCAAGCCTTAACAAAGGAATTTACTAAATGTGGGTAGTTTGTGGTTATCAACAGAGCCAGAGGGGAAAATGGCAAAGTCATTCTGGTACTAAGGGAGTCTGTACTAAATCACAGTAATTTCAGATAAAATTGGCCAAACATCAATTCTAACAGCATGCTTATGTTAAAGAGAAAAAAATGTATTCATGGTTCAAGAAAAAAAATACTCTTTACAATCACTTGTGCACAAATATTTCTTGGTATGAATCAGAGAATATATTCTCATAACCAGCATTATACATGCATGTAATAAATGAACCTAAGAAGTCCACCAGTCCCAACTGTGGAAGTTTCATTCAGCAAGATCAGAAAGCCATTAGCCAGCATGATTGAAACCTTTTCTGTGAAACAAGGTCTGCGAGGGTCAGATTTACTCAGCAATTCAACCTTCATTACCTCTCTTTCAAGTAGAAACCCACTTGGCTTACATTTTAACGGTACATCTCTAATAGGGTGGCTCCATTGAGATCCTGGGTAGTAAAAAGTATGCCAAGGTGGTTTGGATCCATTTTGATACCTTCTAAGCCTGAGCTCCAGAGCTGCAGGGTCAATTTTCCTTACCACTCAATAGTTTCTGTCTAGAGTGAGACACAAAAGCCTATTTTTGATATTTGGGCACCCTTCTGAAAGGATGAAAATCCAAGGTTATATCACTCCATGTGGAAAATAAAAAGCTTATGATATCTCTTTTAGTTGAAAGCTTATATAGCTCTCCTTGGTGAACATTTCCTGAGCTTTCGTTACTGTGCTGAGTGCCATTGCCCTTCTTAGAGTTGACCACATTTCTGAGTCTGAAGCACTTGTGGGCCCTTTGGGATGAAAGACACTTTCCTTGCTAAGTGCCATCCATTTTTATTGTTATTATTAAGTCAATTCCCAAAGTCACATCCACTAACATGGCATTTTCAAAAATGACATATTGCAGCAGTGTACTGGGAAATGCTGTTCAGCTGGCTTTCTTATGCCAGCCTCAGAAGTATTGTGTTTGTGGTGTTACTTTTGGGAATGACGCTTCTCTTTGGTGGCTCAATATGCCCACAGGTAGTAAGCTATTAAGGGAATAATGATGGGCAAAAGCAGGTGGCAGACACTTTATGACAGGCTTGTCTTCCACCTAAGGCATCTGTTGTTTAAGAGTGTATGTAGTCTCTGTACATAAAGACTGGCTCTTGAGAATAATGCAGAGTGATGATATTCAAACACATTCTTTGAGAACTGTTAGAGTAATTGGCTTAAAATGCACTGTGTTAGTAGACATCAATTGCAAGAAATATGCCAAGTTTGTGGAAGCATGGCTTTCCTATTTAATTTCTAGAGGGAATTTGTATAATGCCTTTTCATTACATGATGGTGAAATCTGCAGTGCAAATATAACAGAAATTAGGCAACTATACAGAATGAGAATCCAGGGAACAAAGCTATCATCCAGATTTTCATAGCACTAAGGTAAATCATGAGTACACATCAAAGATATAACTCTCAAAATGTTCATTTGATGGTAATAACTGCTAACTTGAAAAAATACAAAAGTACATTTGGGAAAGATTTCTGAGGACTCCTATCTATGTACTTGTTTGAATATGATATAATTTAGTGTTGTATAAAATAATTTAGAAGAGGCTTTTTAATTTTTTTCTGCTGTACCTGATAAATGCTATCTATTCTAGATAAGGAACAAAAAGAAGCAGTAGGTAAGTTTGGGCAGAGTGGTTAGTCTCAGTGCAGGCTTTATTTTAGAAGCACTTAGTACTTATTCCCAACAGTGTTTCTCCATATACACCTTATCAACTAGAAATCATAGTGGCGGCCAATGGACTCCTTAAATAAGGTTAATTCCCCTGTTTAACCCATACATTTCTCCAAGGATCACATACAGGTATGGTATAAGGGCTGTAATAAGACTAGATGTTGAACATCTAAATGGCAGCCCCGCCACGCCAACACCCAGCATATTTATCTTTATATAAACTGCTCTGACTCAGAGAGGGCCTCAAAGAAGGATTCAAAGTATATATCATGAATTTATTTTGATTAAGCTATAGAAAATACAGGATTGCATTCCAGGTTTTTGTCTAAAAACTAATAAAAATGACTCTTTAAAAAATGCAGAGTAGACATGTATTCTATTTCATTTTCTTTTCTGGTTTTATCTTTGAATACAAGTAGTTATAGCCCAGGTATTCTTTATCAAGAGAAAAGTTGAAAGAAAAAAAAATCAGATCACTATTTTTGTAGGGGAAACTTGAGTCTCTGTTGTTAAAAGAATTCTGGACTTGATATGTGTTCTTAGTGGGGCTCAGCGATACTGTGTCTGCTATCTTTAAGAAATTAACTCCTGGAATTCTTGAATAATGAATTGCTAACCACTTGTTTCAAAATATTGCCCTCTCCACAAAAGAGAAATGGATACTATGTATTTGATTTTTAAAGGAGTAAAGGACACCACCAAATTTTATGTAACATAAAGGAATAAAAAGAGCTACATTTGCTTAATTTTTGGAGAATATCAATTTCAAAATTATAAAACTCAGGATGGCATGTCAAAACATTTATGAAAGACAACCCTTACCTGACTTGCCCATCCTTGAGTTTTATTGCCTTTTCTTCTGATCCAGACTATAGAAGCATCATGATATGATACTGCTTTCAACATCCTCCTTTGGACAGTCAATAAATGTGACAATGCCTTTGCTAAAAGTGACAATCTGTAAATAATTTCACTTAATACTTTTGAGAGCCAAAAATCCTTCCAGTCTCTTCCTCACTTCTTATTTCAGGGTAATTACAAAAAGCTTAATGTATATATTCAACCACAAAATTAAACTGAAACCAAAAGCTATGATTCTAATGATTAACTACAAGCCTGCACAGTTCTAAATTGGCCAAACTGTCACTTTCATTGCTCCATTATGGGCACTGATCCAGAAATTAATTAGAAATACTAATTATGTCAAATTTGGACCTATGCAGACTAGCCAATTGAGCAATAAAAGTTGAAATTCCTATAAAGTGTAGAAACCACATGAGGAAATAATCATAGCCTTTTATCAATAACTTAAATTTATTTGTGTTTCCATTTAGATTTAATATAAATGAATAAAGTGCATGTTTTTATAGAGATTGTATTAAAGAAATGATATATTTTAAAATTTTTACTATTGTTGATAATGACTTTTTATTTCTAATTTTTAACTTTAGTGTTCCATAGAATGTAATGAAAAGCCAAGATGCTATATATAGTTGTGATTTATTTTTCTCAGTAATATGTTTGCCACTTTATTACAGTGGATGAGACGACTATTACTTTTATTTTTAAATATTTAAGTGCTAAAAAGATGGTTTATTCAGTTATTCCACATTCTGTATAATACATTCATCTTTCTCAATAGATTATGTTTCAATTTTCTTTGCTCTAAACTTGTTTTTAAAATAAAATTACCTCTATTTCTGGATCATCAATTGCTACTCTAAATTTTTGTCTTATTATGGCTTTCTTTATACTAATTCACCTTTAATTTTCTCTCCTACTTTGGTTGAATTATTTTCCAAATTCAGAACTTAAACTTGATTTGCACCATTGATATTAAATACTTTCTTATGTTTCATAAATTGTCCTTGATGCTATTAAAGGAAACATCAAATACTCAGTAGAAATTAGATTTAACAGGCAGATGAATCAATTTAGCTAAGATAGTACTATTTTACAATGGGCACTTATGATAATTCATATTTTTCAGAAATACATTATACCAACAGATTGAAAAAGAACACATGGATAGATTGCTATATTTCTATAGAGTTGAAGCTATGTAACTGTTAAATAATCTCTCTGGGTTCTTTCTAAATTTATCATTTACAAAAGCACTTATTTCTCTGGGAAGTAGGGTGAGTCACAGTATGTTTTGAACAACTGAAGACAGGGGTAACTAGTCTATCATAGAATGTATAGGGCAGTTTCTAGTGCATTAAGGAGTCATGATGTTCTAATGTAACAGAATTATACAATTATGGGCTTATGATTTATTTAAATTGGTAATTTAAAAGCCATTTGAGTCTAGATTTTAATGGGCACAAAGAAGACATACTGCAGTGGAAAGAGTATTTAGTCTGAAATAAGTGCTATGAATCTGTTTTGTCCTTTACTAATTATGTGACTTTAGGTAGGTTACTTAATCTTTCTGAGCCACAGTTCCGTTTTATATGAAATTAATATAATAATACATACCTTACAAAGTTGTTATAACAACTAAATGTCATATCATGAGTAGGCAGTTAATACAAGGTTTCTACGTGTGTTGTCTCCAGACAGATGAAAAATAAACTTCAAGACAGAGATCAAATTTTCATGATGCTAAACCATGAGGCAGACATTTAAGAATACTTCTCCCGCCTTCTGTGAACATACAATTTTGCCACAACTCTGTGTCTTTAACAGCTCTTTTAATTAATTTTAGCAAAGAAAAAAGGCCAAATTAGTATCTTAGCCTAGATTTAAATGGAATGTTTTGGGAAGGATTTTCACTATATTTAGGTTACAATAAAGACCTAGTGATTGCAGGTGATCCTGTGGTCCCATTAAGTAGCACTTTTTTTTGGAAGAAATGTAAATTTAGGAACCCTGCTTCGAATGGTAAATCCTCTCAAAGTTTGAGATAATAAGGCTTTGACAAATTTACATATTTATAAAAATTGATAATATGTGTGTGTTTCTTAACACCTTGTAAAACAAAAGAGGTGAGAGTTTTGGGAGGTCAGCCTATGGGAAGAAAAGAAGTATCACTCAGAATTTATGTGCAATCAGAAGTACATAAAGAATCTGAAGTGGAATTTAAGGAGGCAAAAGGAAACTTGAGAGCTATGCTTCTTTCTGATGAGAAAGGAAGATGCTCAAATATATGCAGAAAGATGTCAAAGACGAAGTTTTCTTATTTTCATCTGAAGCACTGAATTGAAAGTTTCATTCTTTTTTCCTCAGTATTTAAACTGCTTTTGGGTTGTGTTTTACAGGCTATATAATTCCCACTTCCCAATCCCTCTGGGAAGTTGTGGCCATTTTAGATATGCTGAAGTGAATTGAAGAGATCAAATTCCACATTACAATTAAATTGATCTGACTTTGAAATGAATTTGGTATCCAATCTAGCCTTCATTTTAATTTTTGTCTTTTGGGAAAATATAGGCCTTTCTTTAATTTTATTTACACATGCCTAGAGGCATTGTAATGGATGGATTTTACCATGAGAAAAAAAATTAGGCTACAAATAAGCACATTTGTCACTGCTGGTGAGTGAATTCTACACTTATATGTTATTAAAGTAATGGCTTTGCATGAATATATTAACTAGTGAAAAATCAAGGATTACAATTCTACTAAAGTTAAATTTATTATACTTTTAGGCAAGCCCTTTAAATAGCTGTGATTTTCCATTTAATTTGTATTGTATAGTGGTTAGTGGTGCTGCTTTTTGTTCCTCTTAAATAACAGTGTGCTATCTACTGGCATTTGCAGCCTGCTACTTTAATATGCATAAATCCCAATACGCTCTATGGCTGATGCTTTTAAGATGAGATAGTAGCTTTTCTGGCATATTTGTTGATTTATTTTAGCAACTGAGAAAGTATCAGGCCATTGAGGTTGGATCCTATTAATCTTTGCTTGCTTTCTATCTTTTCTCTCTGTAATTTTTCTCAAAGCTTTGAAAAAGAGTGCTACCAAGTATGCATATAATAGAAAAATGTTTTAAATTGGAAGT
Source organism: Pan paniscus (assembly GCF_029289425.2). Classification (NCBI taxonomy): domain Eukaryota; kingdom Metazoa; phylum Chordata; class Mammalia; order Primates; family Hominidae; genus Pan; species Pan paniscus. The sequence continues at coordinate 47,111,523 of NC_073264.2, forward strand.
GGATCACAGTTTAGAAATTGATTGTGTCTTGTGGCATTGCTATAATGAAGAACTGTTTTAAAATACAATTATTTGACTTGCTTGAAAGTTTCTATACCACATTAATAGGAAAGTTTTTGAGGTCTAGGTTTTTCTTTCTTTTTAAGGAAGAGTCAATGCACCTTATAAATAGCATACAGTGTTACTTTTGGGATAAGTAAACTTATATGTGTTTCAATAAACAGATTCCAAATTTCCAAGAAAATAATTGGTTAAATATAAAGAAATGCTTATTTTTAAGTTGGAACATGCTGACAATGGGGAAAGTGTTCTAAATTTGGTCTTTAGCTTATGTAATCTCTGCCCACTTTTTTATTTATTTGGAAGATTTTTTTTGCAACCAGAAATGCAAACAAGTGTTGAAATTTGCATTCAAAAATTATTCTCTCTTTATTAGAATACAAATTCTGATGTGAAGCAGGGGTGATTCAAATGCTGATAACCTGTAAAAAGTAAAAGTACCTTTATAGATATAAGAAAAGAAGAAATATAATATTTTAGAAAATGATTGATTTGAATTAAAATAGAAGTACTAGCATACTTTAGTTTTTCTGTCTTATCTGAAAATGTGTAAGCCTGAATTAGGGATTTTAGTGGCTCTAGCATTATTTGGATTTTTAAAAAATTAATCAAGCATGGAGAATTAGACTTCTAAAATATTTATTTATTTTATCAGCAAATATTTATTAGTCATCTACTATTTTAGTTACCTATTGCTTCATAAAAAAAGTACCACCAACCATAGCAGCTTAAACAACAACCGTTTAGTATCTACTACAGTTTCTGAGGGTGAAGAATCCAGTCGAAGCCTGGCTATGTGGTTCTGGCTTAAGATCTCTCATAGGGTTGTAGTCAAGATATTAGCTAGGGCTGCAGTTATCTGAATGGTTTACTGGGCTAGAGGATCCAGTTCCAAGCTCACTCATGGAACTGAGTAGCTATTCATAAGAGACACCAGTTTCTCATTATGTGGAGCTGCTCGTGACATCACAGTTGCCCTTTCCCAGATGAAATGATTGAAACGAAAGAGGATGCACCCCAAACAAAAGGTACCGTGATTTTTATTATATAATCTTGGAAGTAACATTCATCACTTCTGTCATATTCTATTGGTTACAAAGATCAATGCTGGTGCAATGTGAGGTACAGATACTAGGATGTGTGGGGATCACTGGGATCCCTGTATTGGAACCCTGTTTTCACTTCTACTGTATGCTCTAGATGATATTAGATACAAATATGGATGACATTATTTTGTGTCAGACAGTGAATTCAAGATCAGATTATTTTACTTCTTGTTCTAAAAATCTAGTTACAGTACAAAGGCATTCATTTGAAAATCAATTTTCTTTAAAAAATTTCACATCTAAAGGAATACTTTAAGGATAATTTAGGATATATATCCTTAGAGAATAATTTAGAACAAAAAGATTCTGTTTCTTTTTTCTCCTATTCTAAACACCAAGCCAGATGAGTTGAAATTAAGTGAGATGCTCACTGCAGCATGGAAAAAGCAATTTCTATTGGTAAAATTTTATTTCTTAGCCTTCAAGAGCCAATTTAGTCAGTAGCTCCTTTCAATCCCAAGCTAAAACATTTCATTTCTTGAGAAGGTGTTAAATGTGTATAGTTAATGAATTTACACATATAAAATGAATTTTGCTAGGATTTCAGACAAAGGTAATAGTAGTTTGAATTTTAGTTGACTTTTTTGTTGAATGCTTATTTTATCTTAAACTATACATCCTCTTTCTTCTTCTTCCGTGGAATAAAGCAATGAAAAGGAAGTGCTTAAATTTGTTAGTTTCATTATATATTTTTTATTTAAGGACTAATCCATATGTCTGTAAAGTCCCTCTCTTCTCTGGTATATGATTCTTGTGTAATAGGGGTCATGCAAATAAGCTTTATTTAAATTTTTTGTTTTAAAAATATTTCTATTTCCACAAATATTGATTAAACATCTATTATATGTAAGGTATTATTATATTATATATATTCATATACCCTAGTTTTGAGAAACAGCAACTCACTTGCAACTGCCTTTAAAAACTGGGGAATTTATAATAAGATCACTGGAGAATCTCATGGAATACAGAGAAGAGTTGTGTATTTTTGCTTCTGGTAGAAGTTTCATTGATTTCTCTGATTTATGCCTTTTCTGTAAATATCTATTTCATTGCTTTTTTTCTCCTTGCAGACTGACTTTCTCCTCACTCCCCACCCCTGAAATATTTATTTGGAAAAGGCTCCCAATGTTTCTGTATTTACATATGTCCAGCCATAATGGTATAGACTGATTTAAATCTCACAGATATAGCTTCAAATTCACAGGGAAAATAACTTTTGCCTTCAGTTGGTTCAGTTATTCATTTTTCTGTTGTTCAGGTGAGTATGAAAGAAATACTGTGAATGTCCTTGTTTTTGTTTGATTGATTCTGGAACACTCAGTTGTGATGGGAGTGGTATCATGTTTGTGAATCTATCGTCTGGAACCACATAAATGTAGGTCAGAAGCTTTTTCCTGGAAAAGCTTGGGCATTAAACAAGTCTCTAATTTGGGCATCATATGATTTCATGAAAGTTCAACTATTTTTGTTATTCAGTGTGAAATATTCTCTTTGTGCATATTCTCATTTCCTTCCCTTTATTGTCTCTCTTCTATTTAGAGGTGTCTTTATTCATGATAAAATCATATGCCAGATTTTCTTTATTTACTTTGAAGAGGGTCTTTTTATTTTGACTGTTGTATACAATTGCAAATTACTCAAACTTGTTAAAACTTAGGGCAGTGTATATTATATGCCTGATGTTACTATTAAATGAAAATATTGCAACTTTAAACAAATGAAAGCTTTCTACTTCATATAGGTTTTACTTTTTATTATTTTTATTTACTTTTAATAGTCAAGTCTCATTTAGTTATGCATTGTAGAAATAATTTTGGTGGAAAATAAATTAATTGGAGGCATGGTGGGGTGACTCAGGGAGTCAAAGAAGATTTGGACAAAGATAGAAACTTGAAAGCCACTGGAAACCTAAGCTTGTAGCTATCATCTGTCGCTTTATTTTTCTGTATTTGGAGTTACCAGAGCTTTGCCTCTCTTTCCTTTCTCTAACTTTCTATCTCATGTCTCCTTTCTGCAGTATATCCCATCCTCGTCCTCAGTCCACTTTTCACTGCTTTGTTAGGCATATTGCTGAAAACATTTCCCCTAGTTTCTGAAATTATGTGTCCATGGTACAAGTGACATAAGAAACAATTAAATGTATCACAGATCCAAATACCCAGAAGAAAAAAATATGGTTGCTTCATTTGAAGTGAGATGCCTATTCCTGGTCCAACCAGTTTTGGCTGGTGTGACAAAGTCATATCACTACAGATACTCATGGGGAGGGTCTCACCAACTAGGCAGATACAGAAAAAGGCATCTACTCTACTTTGGATTTGTAACGTGACCATCTAATTCTAATATTAAAATACACTGCTAGGGACGTTTGAGGAACTTACAAAGCAGTCAGTATGCTTGGAGTAAAGGGAATCAGCGTATGAAGACTTGTGCATGGGCCTAGAGAGGTAAGCAAAAGCCAGGGAATTAAAGAACTTGAACATTTTCTATGGGTAATGAGGCTTTTAAACAGGGAGAGTGAAGGGCAGACTTAGAATTAATTTTTTAAAGATTACTCTGAAAGATGTGTGACAATGAAGGGATTAGAATAGAGCAAGAGTAGAAGCAGGGCCACCAGATTTCTGAAGGAGAGATAATGAGGGAGCTAAACAAAGATAGTGGCAGTGAGAGAAAGAAGGAATAATTTCAAGAGACATTAAAGTTATTGCTTGAGTAACAGATAACTGACTAAATATGGTAAGTAGTGGGAGAAGAAAGCACCCAGCTTTCTCTGGCTTGAGCAACTGGGCAGTTGGTATTGCTATGTACTGAACTAGGGAAAGTCAAGGTTAGGAAAGGAAAACGAAGAGTTTTATTTGAGCTTTTAAGTACCAGCAAGATAAATGATCTGGAATGGGTATATCAACATATGGGTCATAGTGAAGTTTAAAAAACAGAATGGGAAGACATTTGGGGGTGTTCTATGACAAAGCTGAAGATGGGCTCTAAAAGGACACTGAGGAGTCACAACCACTTACTTTGGACAAAAACTAAGTGAGCATTAAGAGTTTAGAAAGGAGAAAATTTTTTAGAAGAGATGTGGTTGATAGAGTTAAATACTGTAGAGAGGTCAAGAGAGACGAATACTTCTCAATGACTTTCATAACAAACCAGGCATTTTTGGCCTGAGCCTCAGTCATGTCAGTAGAATGTGGGGTGGGAGCAAAAGCCTGATTAACATAAATGGGTAAATAAATGGAAGCGGAACAAATAAAGGAAGTGATTGTAAATATCTCTTTCCAGTAGTTGCGACCAAAGGAGAGTGTGATTGCCAGGAGAAGACAAAGGATAAGGGGAACTTTATGTATTGTTATTTTTTTTATCTTTGGTTTTATTCTGTAAGGTATGTATTAAACATATGACAACAAAATAGCCAAATATGTGAAGATGCACAACAGCAAGGGGTAATTAATTGGTAGAGCAAGTTTGCTGAAGACAAAGGGGAAAGAAAGCACAGCATAAGCAGATGGATTAGCTTTGGGAAGAAAAATGGATACCTCTGTATCTTCAATGTTATTTTTGGTTTATCCGGCCTACTGTATGGTTGAATCAAGAAATGCTCAGTTCCTTCTGTTATCCATGTACTAACTGGGATATGGTATCTTTATTTTAGGTGTTTCAACCTTAGGTGCACATACTAGGGAGCTTAAGTACATCCTACCTACTATTAAATTATTTTTCTTTGCTTCCACTGATGGTGTCAATTGAGTTCTTTCTTTCTTTTTCTTTTTTTTTAAGTGAAATAAAATAAACTGCAAATATATAAAGTATACAGTTAAGTAGGTTACAATGTATGTGGTACACCACAAAACTGTCACCATAACCAAATAAGGAACACATTAATTACCCGCAGAAGTTTCTTGCTGATCCTTAGCAATCTCTCCTGCCTATGCATTCCTGCCCCGACTCCAGGCAATCACTGCCATACTTTCTATCTGTGTTGATTAATTTGTATTTTCCAAGATTTTATATAAATAAACTCATATGGTGCATACTATTTTCATCTGGTTTCTTTCACTCAGAATAACTGTTTTGAGATTCATCCATGTTGTTGTATTAATACTTTCTTTTAATTGCTGAATGGTATTCCATTGTATGAGTCCAGTGTGTTTTTCCATTTACTTTTTGATGGGCATTTGGGTTGTTTCCAGACTGGGGCTATTATAAACAAAGCTGTTATGAACATTCATGTACAAGTATTTGTGTGAACATATACTTTCAATTATCTTAGAATTGAATGGGTGGATCATATGCGGGTATGTATTTAACTTTTTAGGAAGCTAAAAAATTATTCCTTTTTACAAGTTACAAGCCCTTTTCCAAAGTGGTTATACTATTGTACATCCCCACAAGCACTATATAAGAATATTATGTCTTCTAATTCTTGCCAACACTTGGTGTGAACTGTCTTTTTAATTAGAACGTTGCCATTCTAATATGTATGCAATGATATCACAATATGGTTTTAATTTACATGTACCTAGTTTCTAATGAGGTTGAGCACCATTTCATGGTGCTTATTTTATATCCATATATTGTCTTTTGTGAAGTGTTATTTTTTTCTTTTAACAACATAATTTTTAAATAGAATTACTTTCTTACTACTGAATCAGTTTTTTATATATTCTGGATACATGTTGTTTATCTTTTTTTAAAATGTCTTGTGCAAATATTTTCTCCAAGTGTATGACTTTTTTCAATATCTTAATAGTATCTGTTGAAAGCCAGTATTTTTAAGTTTTGATGAATTCCAATTTATCAACTTGTTCTCATATGGATTATGTTTTTATTGGTTTTTATTTAAGGAATATTCACATAACCCAATATAGCAAATGTTTTCTCCTAGAAACTTTTGGTTTCAGATTTTGCATTTAGAAGTATGTGAGTTACTTTTGTATTTGATAATTGGGGTTCTTTATTTTGCAAATGGGTATCTATCAATTATGCTAGTACTAGTTAATTAAAAGACTCTTCATTCACCACTAATTGCCTTTGTACATTTGCAAAAAATTAGTTTTCCATATACATTTGGGTCTGTTTCTCCACTCTCTATCATGTACCACTGATTTGTTTATATTCCTGTTAATAACACACTATCTTAGTTATTACGGCTTTGTAATAAAAACATGTAGTATTGGTCTTTCAATTTTGTTCTTGTTTTCATATTTCTTTTGCCAAATTTAGTCTTCTGTATTCCATAAATTATATTTTATGGCTTTTATTATAATTTGGTCAATTTCTAGAAATAAGATTTTTATTTTGATTGTATTTGTTGAGAACTAATCGATCGACTTGAGAAAAGTTGATATCTTAATGGTATTGTCTTTCAAACTACAAACATGGCATTTATCTTCATTTACTTTAATTTCTCTTAGTTACATTTAATAATTTTTAGTATTCGACTCTTTCATGTCTTCTATAATATTTATGTTAAGTATTTTTTGCTATTACAAATAACATTGCTTTTAATTTTAATTTCTATTGCACACTGCTTGTATATGCAATTGATTTTTTTCATATTGATCTTGCATTCTGAAATCTTTTTAAAATTAAATTATTTTTAGTAGCTCTTTTGTATATTACATTTGATTTTTTATGGAAAAATTCATGTCAATTGTGAATAAAAGTACTTTTTCTTCTTCTTTTCAAATTTGGATGTCTTATTTATTTTTACCACTCTTTTCCATGGACGAAAAATATTGAAAAGAGGTGATGACAGCAGACTTCCTTGTCTTATTCTTGGTTTCAGGGGAAGGCATTCTGGTTTTTGCTATTAGGTTTGTTTAGCTGAAAGTTTTTAGTAGATACCTTATGTTAAGTTGAGGAAGTTTCCTTTTATTCTTATATTACTGAGACTTCTTATTTGACATAGATGTTGGGTTTTTTGTTTGTTTTGTAAATCTGGTGACTTTTTGAATGTTAAGGCAACCCCACCTTTCTGGGATAAACTGCATTTGGATATGATGCATTGTCCTTTGTATGTATTGATAAATTCAATTTTTAAAATCTTATATAAATGTTTTAAATTTAGGTTTGTGAGTGCTTGTTACCTGTAGTTTTCTTTTTCCGTAATATTTGTGTCTGGTTTTGGTATTAGGGTACTCTGGCTTTGTAGAATAAATTGAGAATTATTCTCCCATTTCAATCTTTTGTTTGGGTCTATTTGAAAGAGTTTGTGTAGATAGGTATTATTTTTTCCTTAACTGTTAAATAGACTTTATGAGTGAAACTATCTGCTTTTTGTGTTTTCTTTTGGGGGAGGCCTCACACTACAAATTTAATTTCTTTAATAGATAAGTATTCTAGTCATCTCTTTTTGCCTTAGCTTTGCTACTTTGCTTCTTTCAATAAATATCTATTTTGCCTAAATTGTCAAATTAATTGGCATAGTTTGGCATACTTTTTCTTTATTATTATTCTAACATCCACAGAACCTGTGGTGATATCATCATTTATTCCTGATATTAACTTGTGTCTTCTCTTTTTCCTGATCATTATTATTGGATTGATTTATTACTTACTAATCTTTTAAATCTATCCACCTTTGGTTTCATTGATTTTTCTCAATTGTTTTCCTATCTTCCATTCATTGATTTCTACTCTGATCTTTATCATTTCCTTTCTTCTATTTATTTACTAATTTGTTCTTGTTTTTCTGGTTTCTTAAACTAGAAACTGAGATAATTGACTTGAGGTCTTTTTATAAATTTCTCCATAAGTAATGATTTAGCTCTATTCCACAAATTGTCAACGTGACTAGAGTTCCAAGTCAATCAAACTCTAAGGAGTGTTGCTGTGGAGAGATTTTGCAAATGTAATTAAAGTTCCTAAGCAGTTTACTTTAAGGAAGGTAATTCTCAATTATCTGAGTAGGCTTGATTCAGGCTTGAAAGGCCTTAAAAGCAGTAATGAGGCTTCCCCTAGAAAAATAAATTCTGCCTGTGATCATTAGTTTTGGTTTTTGCCCATGGAGTTTCATATTGATTGTGCTGTTGCTTTCCTAAATGCCTGCCCTATAGATTTTGGATTTGCTTAACCAGCCCCTACAACTGTGTAAAGTAATTATTAAAGATCTCTCTCTCTCTTTTTCTCTTGCTATTTGTGTATGTAGATATATATGTGTATGTGCATATGTGTGGGTGTGTATGTGTACATAGATATATAGAGAGGGTTTAAATAATTATATATACATATTAATATATGTATATTTTGTGCATATTAATATATCATATTCCCACTGCGTATAGTTGAACCCTGACTGATACAGCAGCATGTAGTAGTTGGGTCTTACTTTTTCATCAATCTGATCTGACAATCTTTGCCTCTTGATGGAAGTATTTAAATCATTTCCATCTGATGTTGTTGCATATATGGAACAATTTATCTATTATCTTACATCTTGTTTTCTATTTTTTTTCTTTTTTCCTTTTTCTGCCTTCTTTTGGATCATTTGAATATTTTATGTCTTTTACTGGTTTATTATGGCAATAATGTTTTAGTTGCTACTTCATGGTTTAAAGTATTTATTTATTTATTTTTTAGAGTCTTGCTTTGTCACCCAAACTGGAGTGCAGTGGCACAATCATAGCTCACTATAATCTCAAATTCCTGGGCTCCAGGGATCCTCCCACCTCAGCCCTCTCAGTAGCCAGGATTACAGTGCATGCATTCATTCCTTGATATTTAAAAAAAATTTTTTATAGAGACAGGATCTCACTATGTTACCCAGGCCATTCTTGAACCCCGGGCCTCATGCAATTATTTCACCAACATGCTGGTATTACAGGTGTGCGCCACTATGCCCAACCTAATTATATATCTTTTAAGTTATCACAGCATACCTTCAAGTGATACTATACTATACAACTTCATGTACACTATAAGAATCTTATAATAGTATATTTCTATTCCTCCACTACAACCTTTTTTGTGATTGTCATACTTTACACCTCCACATGGCATTCTTTTTATTTTTGTTTATATAGTTATATTTTAAAGATATTTAAACAATGTGAAAAATATTTTCTATATTTACCTGTGTAATTATATCTTCAGTGCTCTTCACTTCTTTCCTCAGTTCTATTCCTCTATCTGTTATAATTTTCTTTCTATCTACTTGTTGGATTCTTTTAGAATTTGTATGATTGAAAAAGTATTTATGTTACCCTCATTTTAAAAACATGTTTTTTCTTGGTTTAGAATTCTAGGTTATCATTTTTTTCTTTCAGTACTGTAAAGATGGTCCTCTGCTGTCTTATCACTTATATTTTTTCTGTTAAGAAATCTGCTGTCATCTTTACCTTTGTACTGCTGTATGTAACCTCTCTGGTTGCTTTTAAGATTTTTCTCTTTTAAGCTGATTTTGATCATAAGATGCCTTGCTGTACTTTTCTTGTGGTTGAATTTTGTTGAGCTTCTTGGATTTGTGGGTTTATTGTTTTTATTAAATTTGGAAAAAAACAGACATTATTTCCTCAAATTTTTTTTTCTGCATGTCTCTGCAACTTCTCTCCTTTTAGAGACGCGTTACATGCCTATAAAGCTTCTTATAATTGTCTCACAGCTCTCTGTTCCTCCTCACATATTTTAAATTCTGTCTTTGTTCTTTATTTAGAATAGCTCCTATTGCTATTTTCAAATTCATTAATATTTTTTCTCTAATGTTTAATCTGCCATTAATCTCATTCAGTGTATGTTATCTCACACATTGTAATATTCATCTGTAGAAGTTTGATTTGGGTCTTTTTTGTTAATATATTTTATGGGCACATGGTTTTAATAATGTTTAATGTTCTTGTTTCCTAATAATAAAAACCATGTCAGTTCTAGGTCAGTTTCAGTTGACTGACTTTTCCTTTTGTTATGAGTAGCATTTTCGTGCTTTTTTGAATGCTTGGTAAGTTTTGATTGGATGCTAAACATTTTGAATATGACCTGTTGAAGGCTGGGTATTTTTGTATTCCCTTAAGTATTCTTGAGCTTCATCCTGAGATGCAGTTATTTGGAAGCAGTTATTCGTATTTTTTGGAAGCAGTTTGATCTTTTGGATCCTGCTTTGAGTGGGTTTTTGTTTTTGTTTTGGACCAGAGGAGTGCTCAGTCTATGGCTAATTATTTCCCAAGACCAGAGAAAGATTTCTGTCCTCTACCCACTGATCTTGTTTTTTTTCCTTTATTCAAGTCTGAAACAGTAATGTGGTGCCTAGTAATGAAGCAGCCATCAAGTGACCATTAAAAGTTAAGACTGGCAGGTCAGGAAGATAAATGTCCTTGTGCAACTATATCACTCTGTAGTATTGACCTCCTAAATTTTTGTTTTCATATGAGCCAAAATAAACTACTAACGTACAAGTCACTATTTATGAAGTTTTCTGCTGCTGCTAGTCTAACATTATCCTGCTTGATAAAATCCTTTATTTTCAAAGCCAAAGAACAAAATGTAGAAATGTCCCCATGCAAGTGTAGACTGTCTTCATCCATTTCAGTCCCAGTGACTATGAGTTTTCATTGGACCAACCACTGTTATGATTAGTAAGATCCTCAAGGGAAAGATAATGAGTAAAGCGATATTCATTTCCTTGAAGGAAAATGAGAATAAAGAAAATGTTGTATTGGTTTTATACATATTAATTTGTTATATTCTGCATGAGCTAAATTTTAGGTTATCCAAAGTTATTAAATACCACTTAGGACTTACGTGAAAAATTTCTATGTATATATTTTTCGTACAATGTGAACACCAGTAGTAGAAAATGTTCTATTTTATTACACATAATACTTTTACATGTTTCTTTAAAATATCAACATAATATTGTTATTTTTTCTTTATTATTGCTGTGAATGTATTCCATGAAAATTTCAAAGGTAATTTCTCTCAATATTACCTAGATAAAAGCATCATAAAAAATAAAGCTACCTAGATGATTACATCTTGCTGTCTAAATTGGGTATCAATAGATTTCATTTCACATAGAATAAAAAAATTTATTTAAAAAACGTTTTAGAGTCATTAATTTTAAGCACCTGAAAAACAGCATAAGTGGAATCAAAATAGTATATTTTTTATTTCTTCTTTGCTAAGTGATAGGGTCATCAATATCCAGAAGTATTTAAATATTCATTTTGCCTAAAACTTTAGTTTCTTTTGAATAAGGGTACATTTGATATTCATCCTCTACAGAATGAATAACCACTAATTCTAATCTATATTTAATCATCCATAGTGACTCATACATTAGTGACTCATTCCAAAATCTAAATTTCAGAATATCAGTTATTTTTAAATAAGCCTTCTTTCTCCTATTCTGCAAAGAAATTGTTGAATTGGATTGCAAGAAGGGACCAACTAAAATGCATTTTTTCAGACTTATTTGACATTTTGAATAAGTTTAAAATAGCAAGAAATATTGCTTCCAGGAGAACATGAATTTCTAAAGTAGTTGATTTGAATTAGTCACTTTCAGAAAGAAGGATGTGACTTACAATGTCACAAATTGATCACTTCAGCCCTGCCCTTATCCTTGTATTCCATTAGCATCTTACTTCAGTCTTCTAAATATATTCATTGCCATCACTTAAAATTAAATATGTCTCAAAGTGAAATCATATTTTACTCCTAGTTCCTGTACTAAGATTATTTGGTTTGGTCAAATTATATTATTATTTTACTTATCACTCAAGTTTAACATTTTTCAATAATTTGACCCTCTCCAATTTCTCTGCTTCCACATTCAGTAAGTCTTCAAATTCCATGCTGACTGCAGTTACTGTATGAAAGAATTTGCTTTTCCTCTTCTTCATTTGTAGTTCAGTTATTCTTCAAGTGCAACTCAAGTCTACCTGAGTATATGGATTATTGTGGTTTATCTTTAATATTTATTTTGTCTCTTAATTATCAATCCTATGACTCTCTACACAAGTGTAGTTTTTTTGTACAATGACTATTTTCTATCAAAGAGCTGTAGGAAATCATGGTCATTGTATCTCCTACCAGATAATTTTTCTCTTTTTTGATACTTAATAGATCAAAGGGGTGAAAATCAGAGATTGAGATGCCCTAGGGTTGAAATAGAATTTTAATTAGACTCAATCTGTCTTTGGATTATATTCATTCCTAAATTGTGACTTTCATCGGCTACCAAGAACCTGTTGAGTGAAGAGACAGAGACTCTGCATCTCTGAAAGATTGTGGATGATTCATTTTTTCACATATGGGGTTTTCAGCTTATTTCTTTAATCTTCTGCCTCATGTAGCTTCAAAATTTGCCATGTGTGCTGAAGAGGTTAATGGTCAAGTGTCTGAGGCAGGGCCCGTCTAGCCAGAGAGTTTTGCTTCCCAAACACTGTAAGATCTTAGTCAAGCTTTTAGAAATTTTTGGCATAGATTTCCAGTTTCACATGTAGCACTGTAAATTAGCAAATGGTGTGTGTGTGTGTGTGTGCGTGTGTGTGCTGGTTGTGTGTTTGAGGCCCCTCAGTTTCCTAATTTGTCACTCTATCTTCAAGTGAATTTTTTGCTTATTTTTATTGTGCCCCAACAGAAGAGTTCTGCCTCAGTACATTGTTCCTCACCCAATATGGGTGGGCATCAGCCAATCCATTAAAGGCCTGAATAGAAAAGGAAAGGTGGAGAAAAGAGAAATGTGCCTTAGTCCAGTATATCAAATGCTTTCAAGGAAAAATACAGCTGGCAAACACTAGCTTACTTCAGAACACAGCTCTACCCTTTATGAAGTTTTACTATGTCTAGTCTTTGTTTCTGTAACTGTCAATATCTTTAAAATATAATTGTGGTAAATTTTCTGGCTTTTTTCGCTTTGCTGTAACAGAAGAATTAGCTTGCCAAAAACTGGTCCATCCTATCTAGAGACAGAAGTTTCTAAGGATATCATTATTCCCTTATATTAGACTGTCAAAATGGCTTGATATATTAGTCAGGGTTCTCCAGAGAAACAGAGCCAGTAGTCTGTCTTTGTCTGTCTGTCTGTCTGTCTGTCTGTCTGTCTGTCTACCTACCTACCTATCACCTATCTATAAGGAATTGGCTCATACAATTGTGGAGGCTGAAAAGTCCCATAATCTGCTGTTTGGTAAACTCAGGAAAGCCAGTGGCATAATTCAGTCTGAGTCTGAAGGCCTGAGAACCAGGGGAGTCAGCAGTGTCAATCCAGATCTGAGAGCAGGAGAAAATGATATGGGATACCCCAGTTCAAGTAGTGAGGCAGGAACAAAGTGATGAATTATTTCCTCCATCTTTTGTTCTATTCAGACCTTCAGTGGATATAAGTAGGCCTACCCACAACGGGCAGAGCATTTTACTGAATCCACATGTTAAAATGTTTATCTCATCTGCAAACACCCTACAGAAATAATGTTTAATCTGGCACCTCATGGCCAAATTGACACATAAAATTAACCATCCCCCTTGATATAAAATTCTAACTTAAATATTGTTTGCCTTTAATGCTTTTAAAAAGTACTTTGTTATCTTAGTACCTTCACTTTTTTATTGAAAAGTCAAATGTAAACCTAACTTTTTGATTGTTGATTATTTTATTCTCTTCAGAGATTTTTTTTACAATCTTCCATTTGTCTTTGATATTCTTAATATTCTTATCCTCATGTTCACAGTGGTTTTTCCATTTTCTTTCATTATTGGCATATTATTATATCCCAATATATCTGAGTTCCTTTATCATTTTTTAATTCTGTAAAATTTATCTCTATTACTTAATTTTTCAATTCCTCTTCACCCCCGTCTTTCAATCTCTTATTATCCAAAATTGCATTTCCATTTCTATCATGCATGTTTCTTGGCTTTGTTTTCTTTTATATATGCTATTTCTCTCTAGGGAAATGATTCCACCATGGCACCCTTAACAACCGTGCACATATCTACATAGGCCACGTAGGAAACCACAGCTGATCTGAGTCCTGGCAGAATGTTTTATAATCCTCCTGGAACATGAGAAAAAGAGAGACTTGTGAAGAACTATTGACAGGACCTTTTTTTTATTCAACTCTCTATCTACCAAGAAGGCTGTCATGAGACAGTTTCTCCTCACCTTTCTGGTTCTGATAAGGTGTGAGAATATCTGCCTCACCCATCCTAAAATATATACAGTTCTGTCAGACTGATTAGTTGTGGCATGGCATTGGCTCCTTGGCAAGAGTGTGTCCGATCATTAGTGTTGCAGTCATACAGCCCTTTTGATTTGGTAGCATCCTATGGGATAAATAATTCAGGAAGCTGGGAGTATGACTATTCTTGCATTCTTGCATTCGTTGTGTTTATAAGCTAACAAACTGTCTGCATGTTAAAAGGGCTTTTTTGTTTTTTATTTTTTTACCAATGGAATCTACCAGGACTTACCTTTGCCTTGATATTCTCCTTCTGCTTCTTCTAGGGAAGTTTCTCTATATAATCGTCCAGCTAATTTCTTTAGCTGTATCTATCATACCATTTGCTTTCATCTATAATGTTCTCTTCATCCAACTATTATTTTTATACCTGTATTAGTTCATTTTCACACTGCTGATAAAGACATACCCAAGAATGGGTAATTTATAAAGAAAAAGATGTTTAATGGACTCACAGTCCACGTAGATGGGGAGGCCTCACAATCATGGTGGAAGGTGAAAGGCACATTTTACGTGGCAGGAGGCAAGAGAGAATGAGAGCCAAGTGAAAGGGGAAACACCTTATAAAACCATCAGATCTCATCAGACTTATTCACTACCATGAGAACAGTATGGGGGAGAACTACCATGATTCAGTTATCTCCCACTGAGTCCCTCCCTCAACATGAGAGAATTATGGGAGCTATGATTCAAGATGATATTTGGGTGGGAACATAGCCAGAATATAACCATACCCAATAATTCTTGATTTTTAGTAATCTCAATCTTTTTATATATTAATATCTTTCCATATCTTCTTACATATATTCATTATTTTTATTTCAATTCCTGATCTGTCTCTTCTAATAATTCTACTTCATGGTGAATTTTTCAAATTTCAAAATTTTCAGAGTTGTTTTCCTTTTACAGTGGTGTCCTCCTCAATTGTGTAGTTATTTTTCTTCGGGTATGTCTGCTATTCCTTCTGGTAATGTGAATTATGAAAGAGTCAAAGACCTGGCCCCCATCTAGTATGAGTCCTCATGACTTTAAGGAGAGTGAGGTTATTTGCTCTACAACAGACAGTTTCAAACCTTCAAAAATACTGTTGGTGGCTCCCATTTTCTTCCACTCTGCCAAGTAATTCTTCTGTTCAGGGTTTTGCCTTTAAACCCTAAGATAGAGGCAGCACTTGGGGCACGATATCTTCTTAGTTTGTTATTCTTCAGTTCTTAGGGTTTGAAGTGATGAGAATTGATGAGCAATTACCTGACTGGCAGCTGGTAGGACTTCCTTTTTTCCCCTCAGAACTTTTGTTTGCCTTAATTAGACCTCTGTGTAAACCTCTAACCAGCATTTAGAGTTATTGCTAGTAATGCCTGTGGTGATATTTTAGGTAGTAATTGTCTCAAAGTGATGCAAGGGAGAAACAGGAAGAGAACTTCAATTACTTTTCTCTAATCTATTTTTCAACTCCTCTGATGGCCTTATCTTCAAAGTTGCAACTACTAAACCATCTTCTTTCTTCACTCTCTACAAAGCTGTTCAAGAACCATTTTTTTCCTCCACTGGTGTTTATCAGTCTCTGTCACCCTTTCTCTTTCTAGTTCTCTGAATTTATATTTCCTTTTAGACTCTATGATTTCTCCAAAGTTGATTTTGGGGAAGGAATCAGTAAGCCATGCTAGTTTTTTCATCTTGTCAAGAAAAATATATTACAGAATTTTAGAACCCAATCAAACCTTAAGGAAAATACACATTTTTGTTCTTCATATAATCATTTAGAAACAGTAGACTTTGAGTAAGTAAGGGTTGCCCCATGGTCATACAGTCAGTTTATGGTAGAACAGATTTTTTTTTTTGCTGTAGTTCTTCAACTAAACAGTGATTCATTACCTCAAAGTCGCTGGGCCTTAGTTACATTAACTTTCTAATTGTATGTATATTTATAGGCAAGTTCTTGATCTTCTTTGCCTAAATGTCAATTTCTATTTTATTGAGAGACAAGCTTCTAGAAGCCTCCACTATGAGGACTATCAAATCACAAAAAAAAATTTACTTGAACTACTAGAAGCATGATTGAGAGATCTGGACATAATGATATTAAAGAGGTGCAATAAAATGGTGTGTCTATGAATATGTGAAAGAAATGACTAAATCCATTTGGACATTTCCTACTCCTATTTCCCCCACAAACTCTTTTACATATTTCAGCATAGGTAGGTTTTGCAACTGACTTTGAAATACTATAAATTGAATACATTAAATGTCAGTACTTCTCCATAATAACAGACTTTGGGTGCCACAGTCATTCCTATAGCACTGTGGTGACGCATGGTTGACACACGGCCTACATACAGATCATTGTGTTCAGGGTGGAACATTAGTAAGGAATAGAAAGGATATCAGACTCATATTGTACAATACAACCAGATGTGGGTCTGTTGACATACCAGCTGGAAACTCTTCACATTTAGGTGAATTTGGAAAATCATATGCCTGTTAATATAAAGGGTCAATTTAATATTTAAGAATTTGTATGGTTTCCGTGGATTTTTTAAAATTAGAAAATTACAGAAATTCAGATAGGTGGTATGAAAGTAAATTTTGGCTGCCACTGTACTCCTTGGCACCTAGGGATTTTTTAATTCCTTATTTTTCATGAAGCATTTTTAGTTTTATGAACTTGTTTAGTTGTTTTAGAGATTCTTCTCTATGTACTGAGTTTCATGTACTCAGGCTTAAAGAGATTAGCAGTATAGGATAAAATATTAGGATAGGCAGTAGAAAAATACATTCCTCAGACATCTTTAACATTCTTCAAACATAATTATGAAAATCATACTGTAAGAATGCTTTCAGGCACTGCCATGGACCCAAATGTTATCTGAGAATAAAGCTGAATGAAGAGAGCAGGGAATCATATGGATCTCCTCCGAAACACTGGCTCTCATATATATTAGCCATAGATCTTGGATGAATTATGCTGGGTTTTATTTTCTTCATCTGTAAAATGAGAATAATGATACTTCATGGAATTGCTGCAAGGATGAAATGAGGTGTGTAGGTAGAGTACCTCGTATAATATCTATCCATAGTAAATAATCAATAAATGGCTTAAATAATAAGTGAAGTCACTAAGAACATTTGTCTGGTCACTGATATGAAGTATATTCATTACAATTATATTTTTAAAATGCTTTGAGTTTCTATTTTCTTTAAAGAGTTGTTTAATATAGTTTTGATATTTCCAGATGTGAGGACCTTTTGGTTTTTGGCTTGTGTTTATAATTTCTGATTTCATTGTGTTCTGAATAGAGAAGTATTTGTATTATTCCTGATTTATCAAACTTTTTGAGATTCTTTATGACCCCAAATAAGATCAATTTCAATGGCCCTTGAGGACATTATCTCATGTGTCTTAGAGAAGAAGAGATATTCTCTTATTCTCTTATTTATTAATAGTGTGTGTGTGTGTTTGGTATTATGAGATGGCATTTCTCTCTAGTCTGAAAATTACAGTAAGAATTATCATTATTATATCAAACTGAGTTTACTAAATTCTGTGTGCATGATGGTATCTCTGCAAGTGGTAGCACTTTATCACCAAAGACAAGGTGGGAGTGAATACTGTAATAGCAGATTTGAAGCAATACACAAAATATTGTAAATCACAATGATCTTTAGCATTGGTTGGTTGATGATGATGTTCCAAGAACTGAAATAGTTGGGCAGTGTTCTAAAGCTTACTTGTTCTGTGTAAGTGGAAAGAATTAACAGAAGTTAGACTTGACTCATTAAAACATAAGGTTGAGCCTTTTCAGCCAATTACAGACTTCAGCCAATTCATAAAACCAAAGACCGTTTAACAGAGAAAGTCTGAGTCATTCTACTCTGAGTAAGAATCCTTAATTTATACTGTTAATCTTCCTACTAGCCTTCCTAAATGTACCTGTGACAATTTCCTAGATAGTTATACATGTGTGTATACTTAGTGAAAGGCTGATAATCAGACTGTTTAGTTTTTAATGGACAATGGCTTTGTGCCAATACAAATTCTTAGTGACATAAAACTCTCTCTGGGTCTACCAGAGACAGTAGGGACTTATGAAGAACAGGTGGTCAGTGGAGTTTTGTTTTAGATTTAGTGCACCCACTGTGTCCCTGAACTCACCCTATGGTTATTCCCAGGTTCTAGTAGGAATAATTTGAAGTGATATACTCAACAATTGGCAAAATTCTTACATTAGACATTTTAACAGTCGTAGAATGAGCTATTTTGTTAGGCAAGGCCAGGTGGAAGCCAGTAGAAGTAACTGTGATGGTTAATTCTGTGTGTCAACTTGGCTGTGCCACAGTGACCAAATAAATATTTGTCTACACATTATTCTGGGTGTTTCTGTGAAGGTGTTTTTAGATGAAATTAATATTTAAATTGACAGACTTCCAGTAAAGCAGATTACCTTCCATAATGTGGGTAGATCTTATTCAATCAGTTGAAGGCTTTAATGGAACAAAGACTGACCTCCTCAAGCAAGAAGGAATTCTGCCAGTAGACTGCCTTTAGAATTCAAACTGCAAATCTTCCCTGCCTCTCCAGCCTGCTGACCTGCCCTACAAATTTTGGACGTGCAGTCCAGAAAACAGGTGGAGCTTATGAATAGTGGATTATCATAAGCTTAATAAGATGACAATTCTAATGGAAGTTGCTTGTTCAGATTATTTTTTATAGTAAATCAACATATATCCTGGTACAAATATACAAATTTGATATCTGGCAAATGCATCTTTATTTTTTTCTAGTAGTAAAGACTGTCAGAAGCAGCTAAAAGCATTTGCTTTTAGCTGGCAGAACCAACATGGCACCACAAATGTCTTATCTCAGGGCTATATAAATTCTCTAGTCCTATGTCAAACTATAGGCTGCAGTGAATTTGGATGATTTTTTTTCACAGGAAACCATGGTGGCCTATTACATTGATGATATGCTGCTTATTAGAGCTGGTGATCAGGAAGTGTCAACTACTCTATCTTGGTAAAAACACAAGCACGTCTAAGAATTAAAAATCTCACAAAATTTTGGGGGCCAATTACCTCCATAAAATTTCTAAAGTTATAGTGGTTAGGGTTATGTTGAGATATCCCTTTCAAGATGAAGAAAAGTTGCTACATTTGGTCCATCCTACTTCTAAAAAAGTGATGCAATGCCTAGTAGGCCTCTTTGGCTTTTGGAGGCAACACATACCTCATTTGGGGGAGCTACTCTGACTTTTACCAAGTAACTGAAAAACAGAGTTTTGAGTAGTGTCTTGTGTCTTGAATAAGTAAAGACTCTGAAACAGGTCCAGGTTTCTGTGATAGCTGCTTTACCTCTTGGGACAGGTGTCCCAGTAAAATACAGTGGGGCTTGAAATGCTCATGACATGTAGAAATGCATTATAGAGCCATTAACTAGCATGCGTCTAAAAGTGAATCACAGCCCAGACCTATAGGCTTTTGGACAGATTATGCCGTCTTCCACAGATAACTGTTTGCTTCTTGGGAAACACCTGCAAGCCTCAGTAGAGGCTGAAAGCATAATCATTGTTCACTAAGTTATCCCATTATAAACTAGCCATAAATTGGGCATGCATAGCAACCTTCCATCACTAATTAGAAGTGGCATATATACAAGACCAGGCTTGAGCATGTCTGGAAGGCACTAGGAAATTGCATGAGCAAAAGGCACAAATGTACATAATCTTACATTCTGGCTCCATTGTCTCTTATCTCTCAATCGCTACATGGGCCTGGTTAACAGATGGTTCAGCTGCAGAACTATAATTTCTCTCTGCAGTCTTCCTGAAGGACAGTGGTGTAGGAAAATATCCCACTAGGTAGAACTTTGAAAAGCACACCAGGTTGTTTATTCTGGCTGGAGGGAAAAATAGAGATATGAATCTTTACTAAATTTACACAAAAAATAATTATATGAATGGTATTCAGGAACCAATTAGAAGATTGATGACAATGAGGTTTGGGCAGAAAAAAGTATGTAGATATTTTGCTCTAAATGGGCAAAGAATGTTTGTAAAATTTTATGTTTCATGTGAATACTCATCAAAGATAAATCTCAACAGAGGAGGATCTTAATAATCTTAATGGTCAGCTATATAATATAACCCATTTTGTGGGTGACAGAAAGCCTATTTTGACAGGAATGTCTTTTCTTGACTAACAGCCTTGTGCACAAAGTAGTCATGCCAGCAAGAATGGGGTTGCACATGGACTCAGAAACATGGACTTCTGTTCAATTAATCCAGTCTGAAAACTACTAATTTGTTCTCCATCTTTACAATTTTATCAGTGCATGAATATTATTTAAATTGAATCACAGTAGGTAAGCTTTGAGATTGCCTTTTTCATACAGCATGATGACCTTGCAACTCATGCATATTGTTCTGTGTATCAATAATTCCTTTTTATTGCTGTATTCCATTATATAGAGTTACCACTTTTTCTATTTTCATTCACCCACTGAAGGATATTTAGGTTGGTTCCAGTTTGGGACTATTATAAATGAAACTGCAATTTACATACAGATATTTGTATGAGAAGTTTTCATTTCTCTAGCATAAATGTTTAGGGAGCATGAGTCCTGGATTGTATGGTGTGATGATTCGTTTTATGTGTCCATTTCCCACAGCGTGCCCAATATTTGCTCACACATTATTCTGGGTGTTTCTGTGAGGGCGAGGTTAACATTTAAATTGGTAGAGAGGGTAAAACAGATTGCCTTCCCTATGTATATAGGCCTTCTCCAATCAGCTGAAGGCTTCAATAGAACAAAAAGGCTGATTTTCTCTTGAGTGACCCTTTTCCTGCCTGACTGCCTTTCAACTGGGATGTCATTTTCCTGCCTTCACACACAAACTGAAATGTCAGCTCTTCCTGGGTCTTGAGCCAGTCTACAGACTAGAACTGCACCATTCGCTCTCCTGGTTTTTCTGCTTGTTGACTTCCTGAAGATCTTGGGAGTTGTCTGCCTACATCATTGTGTGGGCCAAATCTTTATACTAAATCTCTTTATATATATTGTGTGTTCTATACAAACACACACACACACACACACACACACACACACACACACACACGTACGCATGCACTCCTCAACTTATTTGATTTCTCAGATATCACCCCATCCTAAGTCAAGGAGTATGCTGAATGCATGTGACTGTCATCCCACAGAACAGTCAAAAAATTGTAAGTTGAATCTTTGTAAATTGGGAACTGTCTATATATAATTTCTCTAGAGACCCTTAATATGTTAAGCTAATATGTTTAACTTTTTAAAAACCTGACAGACTAATTTCCAGAATTACTGTACTATTTTACACCTGCATTATCAGTACATGAGAGAGACAGTTTTTATGCACTCACATCAGAATTTAGTACTGTTAATACATTTTTTAATTGTAGGGATTCTAATAGATGTGTTATGGAATTTTATAATACTTTAATTTTTATGTCTCTAATGGTTAATGATGCTGAACATCTTTCATGTGCTTATTTGCCATGGTGTCCAGTGAAGTCTCTGTTCAATTCCTTTGCTCATTTTCTAATTGCACTGTATATTTCTTATGGCTGAGTTTAGAGTTTTTTAAATATTCTAGATGTGAGTCCTTTGTTGTATGTAAGATTTGCAAACATTTTGTCCTAATTTTTGGCTTGCCTTTTCATCCTCTTAACAAAAACTTTCACAGAGCAAAAGTTTTTTTTCTATGAAATAGAATTTATCAAGCTTTTAATGTATTGTGCTTTGGGTGTCATGTCTAAGAACGCTTCACTTAAAGCCTAGGTTATAAAGATTTTTTTCCTCTCTTTTAAAGTTTGATTATTTTATATTTAGATATATAATCCATTTGATATAAGGTGAATAGATTATTTTGACATTTTTATTTTTGCCTATGGATGCCCAATTGCTTTGGCACTATATATGGTAAATACTATCCTTGCTCCACTAATTTCCTCTCGAAAATTTGTCAAAAAGAAGTTGGTCATAGTTGTGTGGATCTATTTCTCAGTTCTCTACTTGCTTTGTCATTCTAGATGTCTGTCCCTCCACCAATCCCACACTGTCTTAATTTTTGTTTTGGATTTCTTCTTTAGAACTCCACCTATAAATATGTTGGTTATTCTTCATATATCTTCTAAATCTCTAACTTTCTCTCTGATACTTCTATGTTTTTTGTTACTGCTGAATTTTGAAATTGTATTGCAAGTTAATAAATTATATATATGGGGCACAAAGTGATGTTATGATGTATACATACAATGTGGAATGTTAAAATTAGGCTGACATATCCATCACCTCAAATACTCATTGTTTGTTGTGGTGAGAACATTTAAAATATGTTCTCAACAATTTTGAAATACATTATACAAAGTTATTCCTCCCATATAACTGACACCTTGTACCTGTATTGGTCAGGGTTCTCTAAAGAGACAGAACTAATATAGGATAAATGAATATATGAAGGGAAGATTATTAGGAGAATTGACTCACACAATCACAAGGTAAAGTCCCACAATAGGCCATCTGTAAGCTGAGGAGCAAGGAAGCCAATCTCAGTCCTAAAACCTCAAAGGGAGGGAAGCTGATAATGCAGCCTTCAGTCTGTGGCCAAAGGCCCGAGAGCCGCTGGCAAATCACTGGGATAAGTCCAGTAGTCCAAAAGCTGAAGGACTTAGGGTCTGATATTCAAGGGCAGGAAGCATCCAGCACAGGAGAAAGACAGAGATCAGAAGACTCAGGCTAGTCTATCCTTTCAACGTTCCTCTGTCTGTTTTTATCCTAGCCACACTGGCAGCTGATTAGATGGTACCCACCCAAATTGTGGGTGGGTCTGCCTCTCCTAAGTCCACTGACTCAAATGTTAATCTCTTTTGGCAACACCCTCACAGACATACCCAGGAGAAATACTTTGCATCCTTCAATCCAATCAAGTTGACACTCAATGTTAACCATCACAAGTCCGCCTCTTGTCAACTTGAATCCATACACATCTCCTGAAAAATACATAACTTCAAATAAAGAGAATAATAAGGTCTTAATTATGCCTAGCATAATACAGCTATCCCTCATACAACCAGAAATGCACCAATCCCCAACCCGAATACTATTACATAAAGTTAACAACATTTCAGTGCTGGTATGAAGTCAATAAATCTTATGTCACATGATAAAGAAAAAAGAAAGGAAATAAAATGAAGGTATTTTCTGAGTATAAGTGTATACATGCATAAACATGTTCTTAACAAAATAAGGAGGAAATACTCAAGGCAATTATAGTCCTTGTTTCTGCAACAGGTCACGTGGTCATAGCTGGTATTGATGACTACCTTCTTCTACTATCCATTCTGTATTCCCTTTGCCTTCAGCAAGCACCTCAGCAGGTCTTGATTTTTTTTTTTATCTATTGAAGTGACCCAAACCTTCATTCCTGAAGGGTCTGGGCCATTTTCAGTCCTATCTGGATTGGGTTGCTATAGTTTCCCATTGACCTTAATCATAGGGCATGGTAATACTAAGAGACTTCCTAAAGCCTCTCTGGTATTCCGTGCATACTCTTCCTTACCTCCACTGTGGAGTAGCAGACTGATTTCATCTTGATAGTTGGGGTCAATCACCCCAGCCAATACTGTAACTCCATTCTTTGTCTGTTGACTTAGAGGTAGGAGGAGCCCAAAGTGGTGAAGTGCCAATCTTAACTTCCAGTTTAACTGAATCATTGTTCTGTCACCTGGTGGCAGCATTCCTCCCTCTGGAGCTAAGACTTCTAGGCCAGCAGAGCATAATGTTGTGGGAACAGGAAGCAAAAATTTTGCTAGTGGGTTACTAGGGGTGATGGTGAGTGGTGCCACTTTCATTTCCACCCTTTGATTCCTAGGCTTACGAATCCTGGCTATGGGAGAAACAGTAGCATATATTGGACACTGATTCAGAGCATACACAGCCTTCTGGAGAACTTTGTGCCAGCTCTTCAAAGGATGGTCACCTAGTTGGCATTATAATTGTGATTTCAAAAGGCAATTCCACTGTACTATCAATCCAGCTGCTTCAAGATGATGGGGAACATGGCAAGACCAGTGAATTCCATGAGCATGAGGCCACTGCCACACTTCTTAGCTGTAAAGTGAGTGCCTTGGTCAGAGACAATGTTCTGTGAAATACCATGATGTTGGATAAGGCATTCCCTGAATCCACAGATGGTAGTCTTGGCAGAAGCATTGTCTGCAGGATAGGCAAACCCATATCCGGAGTAAGCATCTATTCGGGTGAGGACAGATCACTGCCCTTTTCATGAAGGAAGAGGACCAATATATCAACCTGTTATCAAGTAGCTGGCTTATCACCCCAAGGAATGGTGCCATATCGGAGGCTCAGTGTTTGTTTCTGCTGCTGGCAAATTGGGCACTCAGCAGTGTCTGTAGCTAGGTCAGCCTTGGTGAGTGGAAGTCCATGTTGCTGAATCCATGTGTAACCTCCATTGCTGCCACCATGGCCACTTTGTTCATGGGCTCATTGGATGATGACAGGAGTGGCTGGGGAAGGAGCCTGGGGAAGGAGGCTGAGTGGGTCATCCCATCCACTTGATTATTAAAATCCTCCTCTGCTGAAGTCACCCTTTTGTGAGCATTCACATGAGATACAAATATCTTAAGAGGTTTTGACCATTCAGAGAGGTCCATCCACATGCCTCTCCTCCAAATTTCTTTGTCACCGATTTTCCAATCATGCTTCCTCCAAGTCCCTGACCATCCAGTCAAACCACTGGCTACAGCCCATGAATCAATATATAATGGCACATATGGCCATTTTTTCTTTTAAGCAACGTGCACAACCAGGTGCACTGCTCAAAGTTTTGCCCACTGGGAAGATTGATTTCCCTTTGAAAGTTTTCCTAGAAAGAGGCTGTAATGCTGCAGCTGTCCACATTTGGGTGGTGCTTGCATATTGTGCAGAAGCAACTGTAAACCAGGCTCCAGTCTTCTCTTCCTCTGTCAACTGATCATAAGGAACTCCACATGGGGCCATCAGTGCAGGCTGGGGGAGAGAAAGCAGGGTGGCAGGAGTGGGGATCATGGACATTTGAGCCACTTGCTCATGTAACTCATCTGTGGCCTTAGGCCCTGCTCGAGCCCAATCACATATATGCCACTTCCATTTGATGATGGAATGCTGCTGTGCATGCCTCACTTTATGGCCAGTTGGGTCAGAAAGCACCCAGTTCATGACAGGCAGTTCAGGTGGCATAGTGATTTGATGACCCGTAGTCAAACATTCAGTTTCTACCAAAGCCTAGTAACCCTCCAAGAGCTCTTTCTCAAAAGGAGAGTAGTTATCTGCAGAAGATGGCAGGAACTTGCTCAAAAATCCTGGAGACCTTTACTGTGATTAACCTATGGGGGCCTGCCAGAGGCTCCAGACAGCATCCCCATCAGCCACTCACACCTCAAACACCATTGGATCTGCTGGGTCATATGGCCCAAGTGGCAGAGCAGCTTGCGTAGCAGTCTGGACCTGTTGCGGAGCCTTCTCCTGTTCTAGACCCCACTCAAAACTGGCAGCCTTATGGATCCCATGATAAATGGGCCAGAGTAACACACCCAAATGAGAAATATGTTGCCTCCAAAATCCAAGTAGGCCCACTAGGCATTGTATCCCTTTCTTGGTTGTAGGAGGGATCAAATGCAGCAACTTATTTTTCACCCTGGAAGTAATATCTTGACAGGTCCCACACCACTGGACATTTTACTGAGATAGAGGTCCCTGAATTTTAGTTGGATTTCTTTCCCATCCTCTGACATTCAAATTCTCACCAATAAGTCCAGTGTGTTTACTACTTCTTGCTTACTGGATTCAATCAGCCTAATGTCAACAATGTAATGAACCAGTGTGATATCTTGTGGAAGTGAAAAGCGATCAAGATCTTTGCAAACAAGATTATGGCAGAAAGCCAGAGAGTCCATATACCCCTGAGGATATTGCTGGCCTTCCCAGCTGAAGGCAAATTGCTTCTGATGTGCCTTATGGATAGGAACGGAGTGAAAGGCATTTGTCAAATCAGTGGCTGCATACCAGGTACCAGGAGATGTGCTGATTTTCTCAAGCAATGAAACCACGTCTGGTACAGCAGCTCCAATTGGAGTCACAACTTGGTTAAGCTTACAATAATCCACTGTAATTCTCCATGATCCATCTGTCTTCTGCACAGGCCAAATAGAAGAAGTAAATGGAGATGTGGTGAGAATCACCACCCCTGCATCTTTCAAGTCCTTGATGGTGGCACTAATCTCTGCAATCCCTCCAGGGATGCAATATTGTTTTTGATTTACTATTTTTCTAGGTACAGGCAGCTCTAATGGCTTCCATTTGGCCTCTCCCATCATAATAGCCCTCACTCTACCAATCATGGAGCCAATGTGGGGGTTCCACCAGCTGCTAGTATGTCTATGACAATTATGCCTTTTGGCACTTGGGAAATAACCACAGGATGAGCCTGGGGATCCACTGGACCCACTGTAAGTCAGACCTGAGCTAATATTCCATTAATTACCTGACCTCCATAAACCCCTACTTTAACTGGAGGACCACAATGACATTTTGGTTCCCTGGAATTATCAGCTTAGAGCCAGTGTCTAGTAGTCCCCTAAAGGTCTGATCATTTTCCTTTTCCAAATGCACAGTTACCCTGGTAAAAGTCCAGAGGTCTCCTTGGGGAAGGATGGGAGAAAGATTAACAGCATAACTTGTCAATAGGGTAGTGGGGTCCTTCCTCAAGGGTACCCGGCCTTCCCTTCATTCAAAGGGTTCTGGGTCTGTAAACTGGTTCAAATCTGGAAATTGATTGAGGGGCCGTGATCCTCTGTTTTTGTCATTCAGATTTGTCTTTTGTCCATTCAACTTGGAAGTTTTCTGCTTATATAAATTAAGAATGTAGTAGGCTTCCTATCAATTTTACTTCTAGGAACACTATGATTAGCCAATGCCAGAGCTCTACGTGAGTCAGACAATTCTGATTGCTGCTTTGCCTCTGATGTCCATTACAATAAGTATGCCCACCTTGCCTTTGATGGTTGAGTGCCACCACTTGGCCCCTGCTACCTCAGGATGCAATTATTCCCATTGCATTTATGTTTTCCAGTTGAGCCACTATGGTTCCCACTGTAAGATCTAGCATACAGAGAAAAGCAATCACAGAACTCTAAGGAAGCAGATGCTCCCCTCACAAATCTGTTTTACAAGGTATTGGTGAAGGGTGTGACTTCTGGGCCCTCCCAATTGGGATGAGTAGGTCTAAAGTGACTAATCCACTCTAGCATTACTATCTCCCTAAGCCTTTGGATCCATTCCTCTACATTAAACCAAGGGAGATTGGCATTTCCAGCTCACTCACAGTGGGCTATCTTTTGATCCATGTTTCAGCTAACCAAGCAAATAAACTATTAGAACCTTTTTTTATCTCCATGAGCTGCAACATTAAATGTAGAATCCCTGCTTAGTGAGCCCATATTAATAAATTCAGCCTAACCCATCCTTATGTTCCTTCCACCATTATCCCACACCCTTAATATCCATTCCTATGCCTGTTCTCCAGATTTCTGCTTATATAAATTAGAAAACTCAAGCAGTTCTTTTGGAGTATAGCACACCTTGTGGGACATCCTCTGAACCTCACCCCTAGGGATCTGCCAGGACGTCAGTCAAGTTATAGGTCTAGAAGAAAACAGGGGTGTTAGGGGTGGGTCCTGAGGAGAATCAACATTGTTTTTTCTTGGCAACTGCCTCCGGGGAGGCCATCACTATTGCCTGAGGCAGTGCAAGGTTAATCTCCTCAGACAAAGATGAAAAGGCTGATGGCAGTGTGAGTTGGGGAGGGGATGTTGCCACCACTAGGGATGGGGAAGCTGTTTCCTCTGGCAAAAAAGGGCTCATCAGAGTTTACAAGCTCAGTGTCCCCAGTTTCATCAGTGTCCTCCCACACATCCCCATTCTAAGTTGCAGGATCCCATTATTTTCCAATAAGTGCCCTCAGTTTAACAGTAGACATCTGGTGGACTGTGCATGCACCTTTTATTGCAGGTCAGCACTCACATGATAAGAGCTTGTGTCTGATTTTCCACAATTTCAGCCTTTTGTCTACAGGAAATAAGACTCTCACTCAGGGCAGTCTTAGAAGACTTGAGCCTCAGTATGTGTTTCTGGACTCGGGAGTTAGAATCCTGGTACTCATCCTTTTCTTTCATCACTTTGTCCAGTAAACTGAGGAGCACCCAACCAACTTCATTATATTTTTTGTTTCTCTACATGTGGTCAAAGTTATTATGTATAGAGTCACGAAACTCCTTGCCTTTCGTGAGCCGTGAATAAGGAGTATCAAATGCATTAATTTTGCATAACTCTCTAAACAGTTTATGCCAAAGTCCATCAGTGTTTTCCATACTATTAGAAGAAGGGTCCTTAATATTTTGGGCTTTAAATATATTAAGCAGCTAACTCCAGAAACTCCAAAACCAACTAAAGAAATCCATCCTTAAAATTCTGTTCCTCTAAAACCACTCCTGGTACCAAAATCTGTATTAGTCAGGGTTCTCTAAAGGGACAGAACTAATAGAATAGATGAATATATGAATGGGGAATTTATTAAGGAGAATTGTCTCACATGATCACAAGGTAAAGGCTGTCTGCCAGCTGAGGAGCCAGGAAGCCAATCTGAGTCCCAAAACCTCAAAAGTAGGGAATCTGGTAATGCAGCCTTCAGTCTATGGCCAAAGGTCTGACAGCCCCTGACAAATCACTGGTGTAAGTCCAAGAGTCCAAAAGCTGAAGAACTTGGAGTCTGATGTTCAAGAGCAGGAAGCATCCAGGACAGGAGGAAGATGGAGGCCAGAAGACTCAGGTCATTCTAACCTTTCCACACTCTTCTGCCTGCTTTTACCCTAGATGCACTGGCAGATGATTAGGTGGTGCCCACCCAGATTGCAGATGGGTCTGCCTCTCCTAGTCCACTGACTCAAACATTAATCTCTTTTGGCAACACCCTCACAGACACACCCGGGAACAACAATTTGCATTTTTCAATCTGATCAAGTTGATACTCAATATTAATCATCGCAGTACCCTCTGATCAACACCACCACATTCCCCATGCCCCATTAGCCTTTGTGAGTTTGATTGTTATCTATGTCACATGTAATTGAGATCATGCCATATTTGTTTTTCTTCTCCTGGCTTCTTTCAATTAGCAAAATGTTTTCCAGATTCATTCAGGTTGTCACAGAAATTCTTTCCATTTAAAGATGAATAGTATTCCATTGTGTATATGTACTACATGTTCTTTATTCAGTCATCCACTGATGGACACTTAAGTTGATTCCATACCTTGGCTATTGTGAACAGTGCTGCAATGAACAAGAAGTGCAGATATCTCTTTAACATACCGATGTAAAATCTTTTGGATGTATACTCAGAAATGAGATTATTGAATTATTTGGTAATTCTGTTTTTATTTTTTTTAGAAACTCCCATACAGTTTTCATAATGGCTGTGCTAACTCACATTCCCATCAACCATGTACAAAAGTTTCTTTTTTTCCTCATCTTCTCCAACACTTATCTTTCATTTTTTGATAATAGCTATTGTGACAAGTGTAAAATAGTATCTCATTATAGTTTTAATATGCATTTTCCTAGTGATTAGTGATGTATGTTTTCAAATACCTGTTGGCCATTTTTATGTCTTCTTTTGAGAAATGCCAATTGAAGTTTTTTGTCCATTTTTTAATCAGGTTGTTTTCTTGCTACTGAGTTGTTTGAGTTCCTTATATAATTTAGATATTAACCCCATATGAGATGTATGGTTTGCAAATATTTTTCCCAAATATGTAGGTTGTCAGTTAACTCTTAATTGTGTCTTTTTCAGCGTAGAAGTATTTTATTTTGATATAATCCCATTGTCTATTTTTGCTTTTGTTGGCTGACCTTTTGGGGTCCATTTAAAAAATCATTGCCTAGTCAAATGTTATCCAGCTTTTCCATTATATTTTTTTCTAGTAGTTTTACAGTTTCAGGTCTTACATTTAAGTTTGTAATCCATATTGCGTGGATTTTTGTATATGGTGTGAGATAAGGGTCCAATTTTATTCTTCTGCATGTATCAAGTATTTCCAACATCATTTATTAAAGAGACAGTCCTTCCACAATTGTGCATTTTTGGAAACTTTGTTGAAAATCAATTGTAAAGTCATGGGTTCATTTTTGAGTTCTCTATTTGTTTCATTGGCTGATGTGTCTATTTTTATGGCAATACCACATTGGTTTAATTACTATAGCTTTGTAAAATAGTTTAAAATCAGGTAGTGTGATGCTCTGCTTTGCTATTTTCCTCAAGATTAGCTTGGCTGTTCCGGTTTTTTTGTGGTTCTATATGAATTGCAGGATCATTTCTTCAATTTCTGTGAACAGTTACTATAATTTTAGAAGGTATTGCATTGAATCTGCAAATGTATGCTTTGAGTAGCAATGACATTTCAACCACATTAATTCTTGCAATTAACAAACATGAAATAACTTTTCATTTATTTGTGTTATTGTCTTCAATTTCCTTCATTAATGTTTTATAGATTTTAGTGTATAGATCTTTCACCTCCTTGGTTAGATTTATTCCTAAGTATCCTCTTTTTATGTAGCTATTGTAAATGAGAGATTGTTTTCATAATTTCTTTTCTGGATAGTTTGCTGTTAGTATATAGGAAATCAATTATTTTTGTGTGTTGATTTCGTATTCTGCAACTTTATTTAATTTATCATGTCATCATTTTTTGTGGAGTATTTAGGGTTTTCTATATATAAGATCATGTCATCTCCAAACAGGGACTATTTAGTTTTCCTTTCCAATTGGAATACTCTTATTTGTTTTCCTCACCTAATTGCTCTGGTAAGATCTTCCAATACTATATTGAATAGAAGCAGTGAGGGTAGGCATAATTATCTTATTCCTTTGAGGAAAACATTTCCACTTTTTACTATTGTGCTTAATGTCAGCTGAGGGCTTGTCATATATATCCTTCACTGTGTTGAGATACATTTCTTTTGTACCTAGTTCGTTGAGAGTACTTATCATGAAAAGATGTTGAAATTTGTCAAATCCTTTACTGAATCTTTTGAAATGACCATATGGTTTTTCTTCATTTTGTTAATGTGATGTATCACATTTATTGATTTGTGTATATTGAGCCATTCTTCTACCCCAGGAATAAATCCCACTTGATCATGGTGAACGATCCTTTTAATACGCTATTGAATTTTGTTTGCTTATATTTTGTTAAGAATTTCTGTAGCAAAAAATGCTCCATGTTCAGCAGCAATACTGGCCTGTAATTTTTTTTTTCTTGTAATGTCCTTATCTGGCTTTGCAATCAGGGTAATTCTGGCATTATAGAAAAGAGTTTGAAAGTGTTTCCTCATCTCCAATATATTGGAAGAGTTTGAGAAGGATTGTTTGGTAGAATTTAGGAGTAAAGCCATCTGGTCCTGGGCTTCTCTTTTATTAGACACTTTTTATTACTCATTCAATCTCTTTACTCATTGAACTATTCAGATTTGGTATTTCTTTTATATTCAGTCTTGGTAGATTGTGTGTGCCTAGGAATTTATGTATGTCTTCCAGGTTATTCAGTTTGTTGAGTATAATTATAATCACAATAATTGCTTATGATTCTTTATATTGTTATAGTATCATTTTTAATGTCTTCTGTTTCATTTCTGGTTTTGTTTATTTGAGTATTTTTTTTTCTTAATCTAGCTAAGAGTTTGTCAGTTTTGTTTTTCTTTTCAAAAAACCAACTGTTAGTCTTCTTAATATTTTCTGTATTTTTTTCTAGTATCTATTTCTAGTCTGATCTTCATTTCTTCTACAAACTTTAGTCCTATTATTTTTCCTCATTTTCTTGTTCCTTATACTTAATGTTAGCTTGTTTATTTGAGACCTCTCTTCTTTTTAAATAGAGGTGTTTTGGGTATAAACTTTCCTGTTAGAACTACTTTTGTTTCATCTGTATTAGTCCATTCTCATACTGCTATAAGGTTTCCCTGAGACTGGGTAATTTATAAAGGAAAGAGGTTTAATTGCCACACTTCCATATGGCTGAGGAAGCCTCAGGAAACTTACAATAATGGCAGAAAACAAAGCAGGCATGTCTTACATGGCAGCAGGCAAGAGAGGGAGTAAATGAAAGAGAAACTTCCAAATACTTATAAAACCATCAGATCTTGTGAGGACTCACTATCATGAGAACAGCATGGGGGAAACTGCCCCCATGATCCAATCACCTCCTATCAGTTCTCTTCCTCAACACCTAGGAATTACAATTCAAGTGGAGTTTGGGCAGAAACAGAAAACCTAACCATATCAGCATCCCATAAGTTTTGGTATGTTGTGTTACCGTTTTTATTTTTCTCATGATATTTTTAATTATCTTTTTATTTCTCTTTACTCATTGATTTTTCAGGAGCATATTTTAAAATTTCTATCTGTGAATTTCTCAAGATTTCTCCTTTTACTTTTTTTCATGGCATTGTGATTGCAAAAGATAATTGATCATAACAGATTTTGTCATTTTAATTTTTTCAGACTTGTTTTGTGGCCTAACACATGATCTGTCTTGGAGAACATTGCCTGAAAAGGTATATTCTGTTGCTGTTTGATGGAATGTTCTGTGTATGTCCTTTAGGTCAATTTGATCTAAAATGTAGCCAAAGACCAATGTTTTCCTATCGATGTTCGGTCTAGATCATCTTTCCGTCATTGAAAGTGGATACTGAAGTTCTCTACTATTATTGTATTGCAGTTTATCTCTACCTCAGATTGTTTGTTTTATATGTTTAGATACTCTGATATTGGGTACATATATATTTATAACTATTATATCGTCTGGATGAGTTGTCTTCTATTAGCAATATATAATAACCTTCTTTGACACTGTTTATTTTTTGTCTCAACATCTGTTTTGTCTGATGTAAGTATAGTTAATCCTGTTCTATTTTTATTTTTACTTATGTAGAATTTTTTTTTCATTCTTCACTTTCAGTCTATGTGTGTTCTTAAAATTGAGGCAGGTCTCTTGTAGGCAGAATATATTTGGATATTTTAAAAAAAATCCATTCAGTCACTGTGTCTTTTCGTTAGATTATTTAATTCATTTATTTAATACATTCTAGGCTATTGATAGGTAAAAAATACTGTCATTATTTACTTTGTCTTTCTGGTTGTTTTATAGATGTTTTGTTCCTTCCTCTCTTGCCATCTTACTTTGTGACTTGATGCTTATCTGTACTGGCATGCTTTTAATACTTTTGTGCATCTACTATAGATTTCTATTTTGTGGTTATCATGAAGTTTATATAAAATATTTTATAACAGGTTATTTCAAGCTAACATTGTTCCATCATTCCCATAGGCTTTCTTCATTCTTTTTCAACTTAACTTCTATAGCGTACAAGCATTCTACACTTTTGACCCCTATTCTATGTTTTTGTTGTTAAAATTCACGTCTGTTTATATTTGATATTTCTGAACAGTTTAGCTATAGTTGTTTTTGATAGTTTTGTCTTTTAATCTTTGTGCTAGAGATAAACTTGTTTTACAGTCCTAGAGTATTTTTAATATGAACTTGTTTTACTTATACCATTACAAATTGTGCTTTTATATGCTTAATGTTATTAGTTAGCAGCCTTTTGTTTTAGTTTAAATAATTCCCTTTTATAATTCCTCTTAGGTAGGCCTAGTGGTGACTAACTTCCTTCACCTTTGCTCTTTAGGGAAAGTTTTTATTTCTATCTCATTTATGAAGGATAGTTTTGCTGGGGAAAGCATTCTTGTTTTTTGTTTTTGTTTTTTCCTCCTCCAGCACCTTGAATATATCATCATACTCTGTCCTGGACTGCATGGTTTCTGCTTATGAATTTACTGATAGCCATATTGAGATTCTCTTATATGTGATGTATTTCTTGTCTCCTGTTGCTCTCATAATTTTTTCTTTGTCTTTAATTTTTGATAGTTTGATTATCATGTATCTTAATGAACTCCTCTTTGGATTGAAATTGGAGACCTCTGTACTTCTTGTACCTTGATGTTTGCATCTTTCTTCAGATTTGAGAATTTTTCAGCCATTGTTTCTTTAAACATGCTTTCTGGTCCTTTTTCTTTCCTCATTCTGCAATTCGTATTACAAAAATGTTAGTCCTGTTAATGTTGTTCTGTCATTCCCATAGGCTTTCTTTATTCTTTTTCATAGTTTTTGTTTGTTTTCTGACTGGATAATTTCAAATATTCTGTCCTTGAGCTCACTGTTTTTTTTTCTTTGATTTGATCATGTCATCTATTTAAGTTTTCTATTGATTTTTTTAAACTTTTAATCATTGTATTCTTCATCTCTAGGATTTCTATTTTTTTCTGTTTCTACCTTTTTGGTTTGTTTGTATATTGTTTTCCAAGTTTCATTTAATTTTCTATCCATATATTCTTGTAGCTCATTGGTATTCTTTAAGGGAATCATTCTGAATTATCTGTCAGTCATTTTATAGATCTCCATTTCCTCAGGGGTTATTATTGGAGCTTTATTAGTTTCTTTTGGAGATGTCATGATTCCCTGATTCTTCACAATCTTTGTGTCCTTGTGTTGGTTTCTGTGTATTTAAGTAAACAGCCACTTCTTCCAGCTTTTCCAGGTGTTTTTTGGCGGGAATAGACCTTTAATACTTAGTTTAGCCTGTGATTCTGAGCAAGTGAGTTGGTAAGAACCCCATGTAGGCAGGGCTTCCTGTCATATTCTTTAGTTAATAGGGTTGCTGCCTTTGCTCTGAGGTTAAAGATGTTTGCTGGTTGGCCTCCATTGCCTGGCAAAACTACTGGCTTGGCTTTTCAACTGGTAGAGCTGCTAGCTTGGAACCACAATCATAACTGATTGGGCAGGATTTCAGGGTATATTCCTTGGCTGAATGGTAACACTATTTGTGATTCACACTTGGGCAAGTCTGCAGGATGGGTTTGAGTTCTGACAGAGTCATTGCTTAAAATATATGGGTCTAGAGACTATTAGTTATAGGAATAAATGGTTGAGGCTTGTCTCCCTGCCTTGGAATGGGCTTTGAGTCTGGGCATAGCTTCTGTTTGGACTCCTGGGTTACGCAGCTCCAACCCTATGCTCCATAGAAAGGTGTTTTGGTTGTATCTCTTTGCCTGAGTGGGCAATTGGAGGCTTAGCCATGCTGCTGTTTAGACTCCTGGGTTGGGCAGGTTTATCTCCTAAACTCCACAGAAGTTCAACGTTGTGGACATTTTCTTGCCTAAGCAGGACCTTGAGGTGGGCTCTGAGGCTTTGCTGGGAATGTCTATCCCTCATGCTATGCTTATGGACATGGAGGCTGCTATCTCTCTGCCTGAGTGGGGCCTTAGAATGGGTTCTGAGGCTGGACATAGACGCTGGCCATCCAAGGATCCAAACAAGTTTAAACTTCCCACTGCATCTCTGGGAGTGACAAGTTTGGCTTTGTGGGTCTATGCCTTTGGCTGGTATCTGTGATAGGATGCTACTGCTAGCAGAAATACATAGCTGCCACCAAGATCTGCATGGTGGTTACTCAAGCTCCACTTTCTTTATATCTACCTGACCCCTGGTGCTATAGCCCTCCTGTCACCGGCAGTGTTCCTGGTGATCCAAGACAGGAGTGGGCTTCCTAGGAAGTATCTCAAAATGCTAGGGAAGCTAGATATCCACCTCCAATTTTCTTTTCCCACTGTAGAAGCTGTGGGACCAAGGGGTTCTTCTTTTGTGTCACTGTGCCTACTTGGAAATGAGAAGGAGTAACACAGCCATAGTGAGACTGTTTCTCTTACTCTTCTAATGAGGCTTTTATGAGGTTAGGCGGTTCACATTTCCAAGCCTTAGGGTTTTCACAAAGGTGTTCTTGTCTGTAGATGGTCCCTACTTGAATTTTCTGTGGGGAATGGTAAGTCCTGAGACCTTCCATTCTTATTGCTGATGTCTATTTCTGTGTTTCATTCTTTTGAATGTTTTCATTATTCTTCTCAATTACCCTTATTACATTTTTAGTCAAACCTTCTTTACCCTTATAATTTATTACTCATTTTTAAAATCTGAGATAATTTTGCTTTTTGATTATTGAATTTAAGTCTTATGAATATTTTCACATCTTTCGGTTTTATCCATCTGTTTATAGTTTTTTTAAAAATATGTGCATTAAGATTTGTTTTAAAAATACAAATGCTTGTTCCACGATATTTAATTCAGGTTGCAGTGTTGTATTACATTTTTCCTTTGTTTTATGGTTGATTTTGAGAGGAGAATTTTTATCTACAAAAATATTTTTTCTCATTTTCTTTCTTTTTACAGTGAATTTATATGGATATTATCTGCATTTTCTGTTCTTTTGAAATATCGTATTTCCTGAATCACCAGTAATAGGTGACAGAGGCTAGGTAGGAATAAGGAGTTAGAGGGTCTTTACATGTCTTTTAGTTCAACATTTCCTGTTCTATTGGCATGAGGAAGTTTAGGTTTTTTAATATATGGGGCTTTTTAAGGTGTCTGCTGATTTTGTGATTGTCTTTTGTTTTGGTAGAATCTTTAAATTCTGCTGCTTGTGTCTCTCTTCCACTTCTCCGTGGAATATCTAAAGTATACGTCCTCTTTATTTG
This sequence comes from Pan paniscus, assembly GCF_029289425.2. Lineage (NCBI taxonomy): Eukaryota > Metazoa > Chordata > Mammalia > Primates > Hominidae > Pan > Pan paniscus. The sequence continues at coordinate 47,148,608 of NC_073264.2, forward strand.
GGTTTTCCCTCTTTTTCTTAGAAAACAGTATCCTCCTAAGACTGTTGTCCCAATGCATTTTTAAGCCTCGTACTTTTAATTCCATTATAGCCAGTTTTCTGAACCAACAGGTCTCAGGTTGCTCTCAGTATTTCCTCCCAAAAGGGGAAGGCCTCTTTCTGATGATAGTAATTTTTATTTATCTTCTTTTACCCCAGCATCTGCAGAGTTTTCTCCTATTCTTTGTATCGTGTTTGCCTGACTTTCCGGTACTTCCTGGACTCTGGAGCTGGCTCTGCTGGTATAAGATATTTATTTTTCTACATACATGCAAATTAAGTTTTACAATATGTTCTGTCTTCTTACACTGTAGACATGGATTATAAGGGTTCTGTTTGCAGTCTTTATTGAATAATATGGTTTCTAAATTGTATGAAGTGATTTAGATTCAGGTGGCCATTTTTATTTATCAGAAACATGCAATCCCCTCCCATACATATTAATACTTTTTAAAAAAAGAACATTAGAGCGTGAAAATTTCTGATATTAGAGAACTAAGCAAGATAAGTCATAAAAAATCAAGATACTTAATGGTCTTTAAATAAAAGGTTTGGTATCTTAAGAACATCTCAGAAAATTTCATTTAGTGTATATACTATTCTTAGAGAATGTCACCGACATAAATCGAAGTTCAGCATGGTTGAATACATAAAACAATATTGAAAGATCAATTTTGAAAGATGTTTTTGGGTCTGAAGCAGCCTACAAAGTGCAGCTGGCTTGTCATGTGGGGAAAAATAAGAGGAAGTAATTTATCTTTGTTAATAACTGAGGAACAGTAAATGCACACTTGAACTTGGTGCCCCTGTGGATGATACTTGGTACTGCTATATTAAGAAGGAAGATTTTTTTTTCTCTTGGGTTCAATCAAGCTAGGAAGAATAAGGTTTTAAGTTCTCTCAGCTTCGAGCAGTCCAGTAGGGAAAAACTAAGATTATATCTCATTACTGTGAATCTTTTTTTTTTTTAAGTAAAATTATCAGAGGGAATTAAAATGCTTGAAAACTGAAAGGGATAAATGATGTGGCTTTTCTTGAAAGAATAATCATCCTTGTGATGCACATAATAATTTCACTGACCAAAAATAAATCAGTGTATTTTTCAGCTTCCTTAAGTGACTTTAAAAATATCACCAAACTTTAATGTGCCATTTTATTGTAATAGTTATATCAGTTGAAAATACAACATTGTAATATGTGTACCTTTGACATTTGAGAAATGGAATGATTTAAGATATTGAAAGAGTTTCTGTTTAATGTATGCCTAATCTTCCATAAAAACCTGCAGCAAATGCTAAATATGAAATATTTTCTATATAACTAAGGCTAAACATGTTTAGTCTCATCACTTCTACTTAACATTCTACTGGAAGTTTTATCTAGTACAGTAGGCAAGTGAAATAATACAAACATGAAAATAAAGATGACACAAATGAAGCTTATGAAAGTTAAGCAACTTATCAGTGGTCACAAAAGTAGTAAATTGTAAAGCAGTATTCAAATACGGATGTTGGGTGGAGGGGTATTTATCTTGGGAGGATTCTTAACCTCTAGAATGTTGGGACTATCAGGAAAAAGACAACTTCTTATTAAGACTAATAGCTAGATAACAGTGAATTGCCAGTAATAATATGGATGGTTCCTGACTTCCAGTGGTTCAACTTAAGAGTTTTGGACTTTACAGTGGTGCAACAAAATGATAAACATGCAATAAAAACTCTACTACAAATTTTGAATTTTTATCTTTTCCTGGAATATGCAGTAAGATACTCTCTCATGATGCTATGTAGCAGCAGAAACCTGTAGATCTGATAGCCACTTGATCACAAGAGTAAACAACTGATACTCTACAGTGTGCTGTGTTGTGAGAAGATTTTGTGCAACTGCTGGCTAAGGAAAGTGTTCTGAGTATGTTTAAGGTAGGCTAAGCTAAGCTATAATGTTCGATAGCTTAGGTGTATTAAGTACATTTTCAACTTAATATATTCAACTTGAGTTTATTGAGATGTAACCTCATTGTAGGAATCATCTGTTACCTGTGTTTCCTATAAAAACTAAAATTATTTTCTAAAATAACCTTAAGCAGCTTTTTTTTTTGTTTAATTTCTATACTTAGTAAACCTGTTGAAAACCTAGTTTTTGTTTTTAGGATACATGAATAGTCCTTAAAACTAATAGATTTATAATGAGGCACCAGAAAGCAATAACAGGTAAATTATTCAAAAATATTAGATTGAGGCTAAGAAAGAGTTTAGGTCATGACCAATAAGTGCAGATTATCAGTTTTGAATGTCTCTAACTTACTTATGAATCGACAGCTGGACCGAAGATAGGTGCCCTGTTCTTCAAATAACTAAACATTGAAAGTGATGACTATGAACCTGGGTCTTCTAAACACATGAAAATTACGTAGAGGCAGGCGATAATTTTTCTCCTATGAAAAGTATCACAGGAGGGTTTGAATTGTATTTATGTGCAAGAATCTTTGATGCATACCATGAGAGGCATATTTGCGTTTTATCAAGAAATAAGAATTCACGGTGAATAGAAACAGGCTTGGTTCTTTTGTTTATTTATTTAGAGATGGAGTTTTGTTCTTGTCGCCCAGGCTGGAGTGCAATGGCTCCATCTAGGCTCACTGCAACTTCTACCGCCCAGGTTCAAGCAATTCTCCTGCCTCAGCCTCCCGAGTAGCTGGGATTACAGGTATGCACCACCACGCCCAGCTAATTTTTGTATTTTCAGTAGACAGAGTTTCACCATGTTGGCCAGGCTGGTCTCGAACTCTCGACATCAGGTGATCCACTCAACCTGCCTTGGCCTCCCAAAGTACTGGGATTACAGGCATGAGCCACCATGCCCAACCAGGCTTGGTTCTTTTAATAGGGAGTTTAAACTTGAGAAAGGCTAGATAGTCACATTAGGAAAAGCACTGTTCATGATAATAATTTTATCATATTTATAAGGCTGGAAGGTATGGAAGAAAAGAAATGGAATACGGAATCTTCTTGTGTATTTCCTCTGTTTTTAAGTTAGCCTGAAACTTTACTCCGCAGAATTTCTCTTAGGGAAAGACATAGAATTGCTGAGAGATACTGTCTTTAAAAACAAAACAAAACAACAACAAAAAACTTAAAAAAACTTAAAAAAAAACTTCTAAAATGATTTATATCTGAAAAATTCTGATGCTCTGTGTTTATTTTACTTAAGTATAAAGAATCTTTTCAGGGACATATTATTTATAGGATGTGGGGTTAAATTTAGATTTTCTAAAAGATGCAAGTAAAGGCTGTTGAGAGAATAAAAGAGTAAAAAGAGTGTGATTTTGTGCCATAAAATTTCCTATATTTAGAAAGATTGTGAGGTAGTTACACTGTGATCACAAAATACATCTATTCAGCTAAGATTTGAATAATTTTTTCTTGAAAGAAGAGTACAATTTTGAAAAGCTCTATAACCTTTAGTGTGGCTATCTATATAGCTATAGCTATCTATAGATAGCTATAGCTATCTATAGATAGCTATAGCTATCTATAGATAGCTATAGCTATCTATAGATAGCTATAGCTATCTATAGATAGCTATAGCTATCTATAGATAGCTATATCTATCTATAGATAGCTATAGCTATCTATAGATAGCTATAGCTATCTATAGATAGCTATATCTATCTATAGATAGCTATATCTATCTATAGATATAGATTTCCTTAGATTCTAAAACCTGAGGATGGGTTGCTACACACAATAGCATAGATGAATCTCTCTAACAGGATGTTGGGCAATTATGCAATTCTCCAAATAACATAAAGAATAGATTCCATTTATATAAAGCAAAAAGGCAGGCAAAATAAAATTAAATGTTTTAGGCAGTTATAACAGTGCTAAAATCATGAAAATCAAGGAAATGTTTATCTCAGAAGCCAGGACCGTGGTTAACCCTGGGCTAAAATAGGGGGTTGGGATTTGATAGGACAAAGGAGTGGGCTTTATTTATTTATTTATTTATTTACTTATTTATTTTTGAGACCGAGTCTTGTTCTGTTGCCAAGGCTGGAGTGCAGTGGTGAGGTTTCTGCTCACTGCAACCTCGATCTCTCGGGTTCAAGCAATTTTCCTGCCTTGGTCTCCCAAGTAGCAGGGATTACAGGTGCACACCACCACACATTGCTAATTTTTGTATTTTTAGTAGAGATGAGGTTTCACCATGTTGGCTAGGCTGGTCTCAAACTCCTGACTTCAAGCAATCCACCCACCTCGGCCTCCCAAAGTGCTGGGATTACAGGCGTGAGCCGCTGTGCGTGGCCAGGAGTGGGCATTATGCAGTGCAACAGTGATTCTATTTCCTAGCCTTACAGGTGGCCACAAGTATGTTGTCTTTATTTTTAAATTGTACATGCATGGGCAGGGCATGGTGGCTCAGGCCTGTAATCCCAGCACTTTGGGAAGCCGAGGCGGGCAGATCACCTGAGGTCAGGAGTTTGAGACCAGCCCTGCCAACATGGCGAAACCCTGTCTCTACTAAAAATAAAATTAGTTGGGTGTGGTGGTGGGCGCCTGTAATCCCACCTACTTGGGAGGCTGAGGCAGGAGAATTGCTTGAACGTGGGAGGTGGGGGTTGCAGTGAGCCGAGATCACAGCCACTGCACTCCAGCTTGGGCAACAAAGTGAGACTCTGTCTCAAAAAAAAAAAAAAAGTGTACATGCATGTCTTGTGCATTCTTCTGTTTGCATGTATCTCAGAGAAAAATATTTACAAAGGTTGAAAAAAGGATAAAATAATAAAAATTCTCGCAAGGAGAAAAACCATATTTCTAACTTGTAGTGCAAAAAAAAAAAAAAAGGATGTTCTAAATTAGTATTTTACAAAGTAACTTAACAGCATTTTGATTGCATGGGTAATATTTTCCAATAGAACATATCAATTTTTACCTTATATGTTTAGCTATAACTTTCTTCTAGAATATCAATTTATAAATAGTTATAATGTGCCCTTAATTTATGTGGTTAATGTAAAACTTATTATAGTGAAGAAACAAAGCATTAGTGTTGGAAGTATATATCATTCCTGCTGTTTTTAAAAGCATTATGTATATGGCTTTTAAAGAAATTTACTTTGGATCAGAAATGTAAACTGCAGCTATAAATTAGAAAAGTGAATATATTATCAAAGACTCATGGAAGTTTGAGACCCACGTGCCTTTGGTGAGTTGTCTAGGTTGAATTTTTTTTTCTTTAGCTTATTCAGAATGCAGGAGAAGATGCGTTTCAGATGAATGATGGGTCAATTTTTAAAGACCTTTAGATAAAGAAATTAAAACTTAAAAAAACTTTTCATGATTACAATTTTGTGTGTCTTACCATCTCTATGCTTCTAATTTGGGTAGTTACTGCCCATAGGTTTAATTTGGAAAGATTTAGGGAAGTTGTAATCAGTGGTCTTATTTTGTACAATAAAATTTTATGAATGTGACTTTCATAGTTTGTTAATTATATTGTCTTTGAAAATTATAAAATGATCCTAATTAGGAAAAATAGATATCTGTCAAATTTCTGTCATGCTGATATATTTTGAATATGTTTATTATTCTCTTAAGAAGTTCTTTTTCGACTTAAAAATGTTTGTCTCTAATACAGGTAGAGATACATTGAATTCATATCCATGGTACTGATTGTTTTCACAACTGCTCTGTGCTATTAAGTCATTATTTCCAATTCATTTATTCATGTTATTTAAACAGACTTATATGTCAAACATATAAGTAAGGTCATAAATGTGTTTAGCTCCTTGCATTTCAGGTTTTCAATCTCCTAATCAGTGGTATCTTCACATGTAGAGCTACTTTCCAACATTCGGACAATGTACCTTCCAAAGGAGGTAGTATTTGCCAAACACCCTTTCTTATGTGGTCTTTTGGGAGAAACAGCATTGGAATGATACACTCTATTTGTGTAGAGTCATATTTGTCCTATCTTTATTAAAACCTTAGCAAGAGAAGGCTTAGTGTGTAACATTAGGCATCACGATAGGTATTATTAACTTCTTTGCCTCATTTAATTTTCATGGCATCTCTATGAGATTAAACATTATTACTCTCATTTTACAGGTAACTAGTAAAGGCTCAGTGTTATTAAATTACTGATCAAGGATACAGTTAGGAGATCAAAGATCTGGGGGTGGACCCTGGTCTACCTGATTCCATATGTATTCTTTATATATATATGTATATATTTACTATACTTTAAGTTCTAGGGTACATGTGCACAACATGCAGGTTTGTTACATATGTATACATGTGCATGTTGGTGTGCTGCACCCATTAACTCATCATTTACATTATTCTTTATCATAGTACGGTTATGAGGTAATGTTATAGAACTGACTTAAAGTCTGCATTTGGTGGAACTATTTTACTGGTATCTTTAAATCCAGAAACTGGCTTGTAATCTCTGGCTCAGGAATCCTCACCCTTCTCCATTGTCTTTTCACTTAGGACACCATCATATCAATCACTGTGAGTGCCTACACTTGCTCTGAAAATCTAATCCAACTCTCTCTTTAAAGCACTATCCATGCTAATGCTATCTTTCTAAAAGGCTGTTCTGAGCTATGTAATGTAATAGTTAAGAGCATGAGTTCGAGAGTCAGACTGAGATTTAAATTCTAGTTCACCTTTAATCAGTCACGTGATTTTCCTTTACTCAGTCATGTGATTTTTAACAAATTACTGTCAGGATAAAGATCCTCTTTACCTTGCTAAACAAGACCCTTTATTATTTGGTTCTTGCCTATTACTCCAATGTCATCTCTTTCTAGTCAACTCCTAATCACTCTCCCGTGTTAAGGAGTTGCTTGTAGACATCTTGCTATTTTAGAGTCAAGCTTATATAAAAGCTGGGAATCATCCTTAAACATCACCTGAGGGATCAGAAAGATCTAAGATTTGTGGTTAGTCATATGCCTTTCTCAGTGGCTGAAATTCTCCTTTCACTGATTATTTACTCTCCCTTCCCCTTCTCTTCACATACATATTTGCTAAAACCTTGCCCAAAGGTAAGATCTTCTTAAGCATGGGGTCTTTGTTTTCCTTTGTGCTTTCATTAGTGCAATAAAATGCAATATTTCTTCCATCTCTTTTATATTATACTTCATTGTAGTTGTTGATTTACTTATATCTTGTCTCTAGTAGAATCAGTGGTCATTAGAAGAAATCACTTCTTATTTAACTATCACTGGAATCTATTTCAGTGCCAGCCACATGGTAAATTCTCCACATTGTGGATTGCATGAGTGTGTGTCAAATTAATTCAATAGGGTAGGTGCAAATGAAGGCCAACATCAATACTAACTTAGAATCATACTTGTTTATCATCTGTGAAATGGGTCAAGAGGAGGAAATAGTATAATTCTAGATAAGTATATTTTATGTTAGCTATAATATTTCTAATAGAAGGTAAAGAGGTATAATTCTGTCATTTATATTTTTTCTTAAGATAGACCTTTATTAAACAGTCTACTACCTTTTCATTATTTTAGGCTAATATAAGCTGTATGGCAAGTTTGCATGTTGGTGAGCCAAAATTACTGAATAAATTCAAGGTAATAGAAATAAGTATTTGCTAGCTTATAACTGACTGTATATGTGTATATACTTTTGAATATGTACTATGGACATTATGGGGGTGTGCTGGGATAGATGTGTTCATAGAGGATAGTAAATATCAAATTTAATAATTCCAAAGTTTTCTTTTTTTTTTTAAATTATACTTTAAGTTTTAGGGTACATGTGCACAACGTGCAGGTTTGTTACATATGTATACATGTGCCATGTTGGTGTGCTGCACCCATTAATTCATCATTTAACATTAGGTATATCTCCTAATGCTATCCCTCCCCCCTACCCCCACCCCACAATAGGCCCCGGTGTGCGATATTCCCCTTCCTGTGTCTATGCGTTCTCATTGTTCAATTCCCACCTATGAGTGAGAACATGCGGTGTTTGTTTTTTTGTCCTTGCGATAGTTTGCTGAGAATGATGGTTTCCAGCTTCATCCATGTCCCTACAAAGGACATGAACTCATCATTTTTTATGGCTGCATAGTATTCCATGGTGTATATGTGCCACATTTTCTTAATCCAGTCTATCATTGTTGGAACAAACCCAAATGTCCAAGTCTTTGCTATTGTGAATAGTGCCACAATAGACATATGCGTTCATGTGTCTTTATAGCAGCATGATTTATAATCCTTTGGGTATATACCCAGTAATGGGATGGCTGGGTCAAATGGTATTTCTAGTTCTAGATCCCTGAGGAATCGCCACACTGACTTCTACAATGGTTGAACTAGTTAAAAATCCTCAATAAAATACTGGTAAACCGAATCCAGCAGCACATCAAAAAGCTTTCCACCATGATCAAGTGGGCTTCATCCCTGGGATGCAAGGCTGGTTCAATATACGCAAATAAATAAACGTAATCCAGCATATAAGGAGAACCAATGACAAAAACCACATGATTATCTCAATAGATGCAGGAAAGGCCTTTGACAAAATTCAACAACCCTTCATGCTAACACTCTCAATAAATTAGGTATTGATGGGACGTATCTCAAAATAATAAGAGCTATCTATGAAAAACCCACAGCCAATATCATACTGAATGGGAAAAACTGGAAGCATTCCCTTTGAAAACTGGCACAAGACAGGGATGCCCTCTCTCACCACTCCTATTCAACATAGTGTTGGAAGTTCTGGCCAGGGCAATTAGGCAGGAGAAGGAAATAAATGGTATTCAAATAGGAAGAGAAGAAGTCAAATTGTCTCTGTTTGCAGATGACATGATTGTATATCTAGAAAACCCCATTGTCTCAGCCCAAAATCTCCTTAAGCTGGTAAGCAACTTCAGCAAAGTCTCAGGATACAAAATCAATGTGCAAAAATCACAAGCATTCTTATACACCAATAACAGACAAATAGCCAAATCATGAGTGAACTCCCATTCACAATGGCTTCAAAGAGAATAAAATACCTAGGAATCCAACTTACAAGGGACATGAAGGACCTCTTCAAGGAGGACTACAAATCACTGCTCAATGAAATACAAGAGGATACAAAGAAATGGAAGAACATTCCATGCTCATAGGTAGGAAGAATCAATATCGTGAAAATGGCCATACTGCCCAAGGTAATTTATAGATTCAATGCCATCCCCATCAAGCTACCAATGACTTTCTTCACAGAATTCGGAAAAACTACTTTAAAGTTCATATGGAACCAAAAAAGAGCCCACATTGCCAAGTCAATCCTAAGCCAAAAGAACTAAGCTGGAGGCATCAGGCTACCTGACTTCAAACTATACTACAAGGCTACAGTAACCAAAGCAGGATGGTACTGGTACCAAAACAGAGATATAGACCAATGGAACAGAACAGAGCCCTCAGAAATAATGCCACATATCTACAACTATCTGATCTTTGACAAACCTGACAAAAACAAGCAATGGGGAAAGGATTCCCTATTTAATAAATGGTGCTGGGAAAACTGGCTAGCCATATGTAGAAAGCTGAAATTGGATCCCTTCCTTACACCTTATACAAAAATTAATTCAAGATGGATTAAAGACTTACATGTTAGACCTAAAACCATAAAAACCCTAGAAGAAAACCTAGGCAATACCATTCAGGACATAGGCATGGGCAAGGACTTCATGTCTAAAACACCAAAAGCAATGGCAACAAAAGCCAAAATTGACAAATGGGATCTCATTAAACTAAAGAGCTTCTGCACAGCAAAAGAAACTACCATCAGAGTGAACAGGCAACCTACAGAATGGGAGAAAAATTTTGCAATCTACTCATCTGACAAAGGGCTAATATCCAGAATCTACAATGAACTCAAACAAATTTACAAGCAAAAAACAAACCCATCAACAAGTGGGCGAAGGATATGAACAGACACTTCTCTAAAGAAGACTTTTATGTAGCCAAAAGACACATGAAACAATGCTCATCATCACTGGCCATCAGAGAAATGCAAATCAAAACCACAATGAGATACCATCTCACACCAGTTAGAATGGCGATCACTAAAAAGTCAGGAAACAACAGGTGCTGGAGAGGATGTGAAGAAATAGGTACACTTTTACACCATTGGTGGGACTGTAAACTAGTTCAACCATTGTGGAAGCCAAAGTTTTCTCTGGAGCACTGAACTTTCATAAATTTTTCATTTGATTAGGCCAAATATTTTGAAAATTACACTTATTCTATAATCTCTAGGGACTGCAATTGAATATGTGGATGAATTTTTTTGAATGTAAACTTTATGTAAATATAATACATACTCCCCGAAATACATGTAAGTGTACATGTCAAAGCATTTTCACCTATGTAACCAGTAACCAGATAAAGAAGAAACAGAATATTACCAGAACAGGAAGACCTCTCCTCTCTCTTTACAGTCAGTCTTCACACTAACCCCCTGTCTATAAGTAGAGAATAAACTTTATCTTGGCTTCTAAAACTATGGATTAGTTTGGCCTGTCTTTGAACTTCATATAAATAGAGTCATATGCTCTTCTTTCAGTCGGGCGTCTTTCACTCAAGGTTGTGTTTGTGAGGTTTATCCATGTAGTTGCAACTAATTCTAGTTCATTCTTTCTTATTGCTGTATATCTTTCCTACTATAGATGAAAATGTGGATTGCTTTGCATTTGAGACTATTATAAATACTGCTGCTCTAAAAAATTTTTGTTGATATCTTGGTAAACATGCATACACATTTTTACTTTACATAGATCTGAAAACAGAATTTCCTTGTCATAGAGTTTGCGTATGTTTACCTTTGATAATTTCTACCAAAGAGTTTTCCAAAGTGGTTCCATGAATTTAAACTCCATTTTGTTGAGAGTTAATTAAGTTGCCTTTTTTTTTTCTTTTTTTAGTGATACATGTTTCAGAGGGAAATTTCAAATCTAGTACTCTTAACTAATGGATATTGCCAAACTTATTATTTCTTACAGTTTAGGAAACTAAAATGCATCTTAGCTCATTTTTCTTGTAATATATATGTTAAAAATATCTTATTGTAACATATTTTTAACATTTTAACATATTTATTAATAAAAATGACAGTATTTTTGTCTAAATGTAGATATATTTTTAAATTTTAAAAATTATGAGATATAATTTTTAGAGAAATATCTTTCTTCAAATATGATTAAGCTAGTCATAATTTTAATGAGCTGCTTAATTTGCTTTGCCGCAGTTTCTGATACAGACCAACGGTGCCATTTTTTTTGCAATGGGTTCTATTTAATTCAGCCTTTTTGCTTATTCTCTTTTTAAATCTCAGAAGCTGTTATACAAACTCTGAGATTTTGTATTAAATAGAACAAAGATTCAGTTTACATAAACACTTGATTCCTGCCTGCCTGATGATCTTGCTAGGTGACACACTAAAGCCTTATGAAACTTCTACTTTGACACTCAGAGAAAGGCTTGAACAATTCTTGTGGAATGATTTTCCTGGTGAGAAATGATAAAGATATTTAAATGGATGTTGAAGAAATGAATTCTCTGCAGAAGAATACAGCTAGGTAAGAAGGATTAACTGAGTTTCTTAAAGTTTCACTTTTGACAAGGATCTCTAAAACTAGTTATTTGTTTATTACTTCGATCTAGTTATCAGGCACTGAATTTACTCCAACTGAACCACAGTACTACCTAAGGAACACTGGGATAGGCTTCCTTGATTCATGATCTCAGAGCCAATCAAACAGTCCAAGGAGTCAAGAATGAATAAGACCAAAGATACAAAAAGGGAAAAAAATAAAGGATTTTAAAATAGAACATTTACTTATGGCAAAAGCAAATATAGTATTAATTTCTGCATTCCTGCATCCATAAAAATCTTATCAGTTGATGACTTATCAATTATTTATTTGGCCCTCATCCTTTTTTAATGGTCTTTCTTATAATTCCTATATAAATAGATACTCAAGGAAGAGATAAAACATGGATATGAATTATGAGGTCTCATTTATTGCCTCTTTAATTTTATTCCAAATCATAGCTTCTTTGCATGCTTTGGAAGGAGATGGAATGGTGAGCATAGAGATTGTGACAAGATTTTAACAAATGAGGAATCTGAAGAACCAGGCTGTTGCCTAACTTTTGATGGAGGCATGGTTACCACAGCTACTGAGAACCTGTTCAAAAACTTCCTACTGCTCTATTAGATCTGCTCTGGTCCATCAGAGAAGACTGCAACTGATAGAAAGGAACAGATGTGCCTGAAATATGTATCTTAGAAAAGAAAAGCCTGGTAAAGGCTCTCTAAAACTCAGCTCTAGGGACCAGAATTTGTATATGCCTGTTACTATATTCTCATCTATTTTAGATAAAACACTGAAAAATTTTATTCTCAATCATTTACTAAGTAAATGATTTTTCTTAGTAATTAGATAAATATTTCATCTTTAAAATTGTAAATTGTAAATATGTTAAATTTTTGTCTCATTGCATTATTGTTCTTCAGTTAAACCTGAATCCATTCCATGATATAATTTTGGGATCTAATTAAAGATTTAAAGATATTCAGACCCCAGATTTAATACATTGTACATGGCAGTTTAGAAAACATATTTTGTATGCTTAATAAAGAAGGGAGACAATTGCCAACAAAAACTTTATTTTGTTAGTTTTTATTTACTTTTCTTAAAAATGTTAGAATATTTTATGATAATTCAAGATAATGTGGCTAAAATTTTTATATTATAGTCATACTGGTATACTTAACAATATCTTTCTGCCCTCCCTGTTTTCTTGTTAATTATCACATACTTTGGCTTTAGATTAGATAAGCATCAGAAGACATAATTAATTCAAAAAGAAAAAAATAATTTTTATTTTTCTGAATAAAGGATTTGTTAAGCAATATCCAGTAAAGGAAGTTAAAAGAAGGCTTTTTGTATGTGTGCTTTGTAGACTCTTTTCAGGGAAAACTAATATGTTAAGTAGTGTGAAAGAAATGTGGCCCTTGGGTTTCCACTGCTTATAAATTGGATGCAATTTATACCTAGGACACCACACTAATCTCTTCTGGGCTTCCCTGCATCTTCTTTGCTTTACTGAAAAATGCTTTCTTGTCCCTTCTACACTTTCTGTGTATGAAACCCAAAATCTGTGGCTGAGTCTAAAACTAATTACCTCCCACTTAAAACCCCTTCCCCAAGCAAACTGAAACCAAGACAACCCTAATTCTCCATTCATTAGAAGATATGCCACACTTTTTATCTTATTTGTTTTATATTTTCGAACTAAGAAAAACCGTTTATTTATTTAGATTCTTAAGTGAGAACATATTTGGCCTTTGGATATTGTAGACAGAACCAATTTTTATATATTTCAGTACAATTGCTTTTCATGGATAAGAAGAGTAACAGGGTCACTGATATAGTCTGGCTCTGTGTCCCCACCGAAATCTTATCATGAATTGTAATCGAATTATAATCCTCACATGTTGGAGAAGGGCCCTCGTGGGAGGTGATTAGATCATTGGAGTGGTCTCCCCATCCTGTTTTCATGATAGTGAGTGAGTTCTTACGGGATCTGATGGTTTTTATAAGGGGCTTTTCCTTCTTTACTTGATACTTCTCCTTCCTGCTGCCATGTGAACAAGGACATGTTTGCTTCCCCTTCAGCCAGAATTGTAAGTTTACTGAGGCTTCTGTGGAACTGTGAGTCAATTAAACCTCTTTCCTTATAAATTGCCCAGTCTTGGGCAGTTTTTTATAGCAGGATGAAACTAGACTAATACAGTTAATTGGTACCACAGAGAGTGGGGTGCTACTTTAAACATACCCAAAAATGTAGAAGTGAGTTTGGAACTGGGTAGCAGGCAGAGATTAGAATATTTTGGAGGGATCAGAATTAGACAGGAAAATGTGGGAAAGTTTGGAACTTCCTAGAGACTTGAAGAACTCAGAAGACAGGAAGATGTGGAAAAGTCTGGAACTTCCTAAAGACTTGTTAAGTGGCTTTGACCAAAATGTTGATAGGCTGAAATGGTCTCAGATGGAGATGAGGGACTTGTTGGGAACTGGAGGTAGAGTTCAATCTTGCTATAGAAAGAGACTGGTAACATTTTGCCCCTGCCATAGAGATCTGTGGAGCTTTAAACTTGAGAGAGATGATTTAGAGTATCTGGTGAAAAAATTTCTTTTTTTGTTGTTGTTGTTTCTTTTATTTTTATTATACTTTAAGTTCTGGGGTACATTTGCAGAATGTGCAGGATTATTACATATGTATACACGTTCCATGGTGGTTTGCTGCACCCATCAACGCATTATCTACATCAGGTATTTCTCCTATGCTATCCCTCCCCTATTCTCCCAGCCCCTGACAGGCCCTGGTGTGATGTTTTCCTCCCTGTGTCCATGTGTTCTCATTGTTGAACTCCCATTTATCAGTGAGAATATGCAGTGTTTTGTTTTCTGTTCTTGTGTTAGTTTGCTGAGAATGATGGTTTCCAGCTTCATCCATGGAACCAACCCAAATGCCCATCAATGATAGACTGGATAAAGAAAATATGGCACATATACACCATGGAATACTATGCAGCCATAAAAAGGATGAGTTCTGGTGGAAGAACTTTCTAAGCAGTGAAGTGTGCAAGAGGAAGTGGAGAATAGACATTTGGAAAATTTGCAGCCTCACAATGTGATAGAAAGAAAAACCCATTTTCAGGGGAGAAATTCAAGCCAGCTGCAGAAATCTGCATAAGTAACAAGGAGCTGAATGTTAATCAACAAGACCGTGGTGAAAATGTCTCTAGGGCATGTCAGAGACCTTCACGTCAGCCCCTCTCATCACCGGCCCCTAGGCCTAGAAGGGAAAAATGGTCTTCTGGGCCGGGTCCAGGGCTCTCCTGCTCTGTGCAGCCTTGGGACATGGTGCCCTGCATTCCAGCTGCTTCAGCTTTAGCTATGGCTAAAAGTGGCCAAGGTACAGGTCAGCCATTGCTTCAGAGGGTGCAAGCCCAAAACCTTGGCAGCTTACATGTGGTGTTGAGCCTGTGAGTACACAGAAGTCAAGAATTGAGGTTTGGAAACCTTCACCTAGATTTCAAAGGCTGTTTGGAGGTACCTGGATATCCAGGCAGAAGTTTGCTTCAGGGGCAGAGCCCACCATCTTCCAGATTCCAGAATGGTAGATCCATGGATAGCTTGCACTGTGCACCTGGAAAAGCCACAGGCACTCAACACCAGCCTATGAAAGGAGCCTGGAGGGAGGCTCTATCCTGAAAAGCCATAGGGGCAGAGCCCAAGGCCATGGGAACCCACCTCTTCCATCAATGTGACCTGGATGTGAGACATGGATTAAAGGAGATTATTTGAGAGCTTTAAGATTTAATTACTGCTGTGTTGGATTTCAGGCTGATATGGGCCCTGTAGCTCCTTTGTTTTGGCCAATTTCTCCCATTTGGAATGGGTGTGTTTACCCAATTCCTGGACCTCCATTTTATTTAGGAAGTAAATAACTTGCTTTTGGTTTTACAGGCTCATAGGTGGAAGGGACTTGCCTTGTCTCAAATGAAACTATGGACTTGGACTTTTGGGTTAATGCTGATATGAGTTAATATTTCGGGGCACTATTCGGAAGGCATAATTGTGTTTTGAAATGTGAGGAAGATGAGATTTGGGAGGGGCCAGGGGCGGAATGATATGGTCTGGCTCTGTGTCCTCACCCAAATCTCATCATGAATTGTAATCTGAATTGTAATCCCCATGTGTTGGGGAAGGGACCTCGTGGGAGGTGATTAGATCATTGGGGTGGTCCCCCTATGCTGCTGTTCTCATGATAGTGAGTGAGTTCTCATGAGATCTGATGGTTTTATAAGGGGCTTTTCCCCTTTGCTTGGCACTTCTCCTTCCTGTTGCCATGTGAAGAAGGACGTATTTGCTTCCCTTTCCACCATAATTGTAAGTTTACTGAGGCCTCCTCAGCTCTGTGGAACTGAGTCAATTAAACCTCTTTCCTTAATCAATTACCCAGTCTCTGGCAGTTCTTTATAGCAGTGTGATAATAGACTAATATAACCACATTTTAAAAATGAAAACTAACATCAAAAAATAAAATGTAGCTTCTCTCTTGCCTGTAACAGACTTAATTATTAACAGGAACCTCCACTTGGCTAGACTGGTGACAGTATTGTGTGGGTGTATGTAAAATGTACTTTCCAATGACAGTTTGAAGTATCTTAGTTTCTTGGGGATTAAGCACCCTTAATTTAGTTACTCAGCTTTTTTCGGAGGGGTGGTCCAGTCTGCTCCATTCTTCCCTTGCCTTCAGATGTTGGGTCTCTGCCCGTGGCTGCTTTTCTTCCTGACTACACTCTTCTGTTTCCCCATTGGCACCTATGCATGTTCTCTAAGGCATGTGTGAGAGTTGCTGACACTCCCCTGTTATAACGGATGTGGTGGTGAGGTGACTGGAGGGTGTCTCTTATGAGCTTCTATATTCTTTCAAGCCATATGTGGGGAAACACGCCCCTAGCTCCTGTGCTACCCTATTCCTATCTGGGTATTTCTACAGTTTGCCTCCTTCTTCACCAATGCACATCATGTTTGAACTATGAATAAGTCATAGGGACATTGGCATGCTCTCCTTAAGTTCTCTCCATTTCTGTTACTCCTTCCAAAAGCCAAAGAGTAGAAATGTGAGAGGATACATTGCTTTCTACTTCTTCTTCATGCCTGGTGGATCCTCAATTAACTCATAACTTCCTGTTTACCTATTTGCTTTGCTCTATAGTCTTGAGCAATAATGGTGAGTTGGGGCAAGGGCCAGTAACTAGCTTGTTGATAAGGACAGTTATATTTGAAGATACTCCATTAATATTCTTCATATCAGACTAGTTTTATGTTTATGGTTACCAACTTGCCATTTTTCATCTACTGATGAATTACTAAAGTGAAAGATAAGGGAAACAGCAAACATAAATTAGACACATTTAGAATTTTTTGTATATATGAGACATTATACTATCAGCTTACATGAACTTTGAATTTCGGATTTACTGCACATTTAGGACTGAGACCAGAAAGACTCAGAAACAGAGGAAAAGTGACATATCTATAATCTCCACAATATCTAATTTATCTTTATAATTATTATAAAACCTGTATAAGCATAATATAACAGTTCTTTAGTATAAATACTAATCTTAACTATTTTATAGTATGCTAATGCATATCCCTTCAGACTTTGAATATATTGTTGAAACCGAAGACTATCTAATAAAAATTTGATGTCATCTTGCAACATCAACCAGGACACAGATGACAGTGCTATTTGTCATTATGATATTTCATATTTAAGCCCTACTAGCCAGGAACAAATATCCCCACTTTGCAGAGAAAATTGAGGTATAGAGAACAAGTAATTTGCTCAAGATCTCAGAGCAAAAGGTGACAGAGCTGAGATTTGGGTCCAAGGAGTGTGCTCTTTTGTCTTAACTCTCTCATCACACTGTCTCTCTGTTAGGAAGAGGAATCTATGACATATGGTTGTATAGATGTGCAATTGCTCTCATTCTTGCTATATATTCTTTACCAAAATGCCAGCGACTAAGCTGATTTTTAAAATGTAGCCACATAATCACACACACACACACACACACACACGCAAATAACAAACTCTCTTTTGAGTTTACATAACAAAAATAAAAATAATTTAAATGATCAGTTTAAATATGTAAACACAACCTAAAAATGAAAGTTTCAAATCTTAATATTAGCCCTGTCAATAAGTCAAGGTTTCCAGAACACACTAATTTAAACAAAAAGCTTCGTACCAGTATGGTTATTATAATTCTGATAACAATATCACAATGAAGAAACAGACAGCATCCACTAAGGGATGTTTAGCAACGCACATCTTGTATTTTCCTCCTGTGTGCCTATTCTCTCTCTCACTGGTTTTTACTTTGCTTCTAAGCATAATGTGCATTTTCTTTCTTTTATTTAGCATATTCGTTATTCATATTACCCAGATTAAGCCCGCTAGGACAATTAATGACTGAGAATGCTTCTCTCTGTTCTGTTCACTTATCCATTCTAATTATACTTAAAGGTGGCATTACATTTTCTTTATTTGAAACTTCAGAGGATAGAGACTAATGGAGCAATCAGACAAAAGGATACAAGCAAGTAGAAATGAAAGATTGCCTGTCATTAATTTATGACTCTGTGAACTTATTTGTGTTCATTTTCAAGGGGAATTTGCACTAAGTGTCTTTCATCTTGCACAAAGCAGACATTAAGTGCGTGAGACGAAAACGACAGACAAAATGTGGTAATTGAACTGGCCAAGCTATGTTACCATCATTCCAAAGCCAGCTAATAGGATCCTAATATAAAAGGACCCAGCTGAGTGAAGACAAAAAAATGAAACTCCTGCAGCTAGTAACTTAAAAAATGTGAAAGTTTGATTGAGTTATGTAATCTCCTTAAAACTTTAAATGAGAGAGGGCATCACAGTTGGATGTAGGCATAGAGATTCCTAAATATTCCAGCAGAGACTATGAAAATATTAAAAGTATCTATATGACTTTTGTGCTTCCTCTTCCTAGTTTTCTTTTAGTTTTTCAGGATACAAAACATCTTGCAGAACTTCAGAAACAAGAGGTTCCAGGATTCATTTTGCTCCTGAGAGAAAACGATGCCATCAGCTTAAATTTAGCAGAAATGACTAATCCAGTTGATCACACCAGTGAATTGTGAATTCAATCAAAATGGTCAAGCCGTGTATGAGACATGCTTAAGTATTACACAGGCTTTGACCATACCAAAGGGAGTACCGTATCACTAGTCATATTCCTTAATTTTCTGTTATAGATAAAATTATCTAAGTCTAATCTTATGGTGTTTATCCAGAGACTGTGGGCAAAAGAAATGCTATATATATATATATATAATATATATAATAAATATATATTATATAATATATATAATAAATATATATTATATAATATATATAATAAATATATATTATATAATATATATAATAAATATATATTATATAATATATATAATCTATATATATTATATAATATATATATAATCTATATATGTATATTATATAGATTATATAATCTATATATTATATATAATGTATATAATATATTATATATAATATATTCTATATAATATATCTAATATATTATATATATTATATATTATATATTATATACTATATATAATATAATATATATAATATGTAATATATATTTAAACTTATTTAATTTATTTACTTTATTTATTTATTTAATTTTAATATATATTATATATAATATATATTAATAAATATATATAATATATATTAATAAATATTATATATTATATATATTTCTGTCTATATATATATATATGGAGAGAGAGAGACTATATATAGGCAAATCTATTCACCTGCAATTAGATGTGCATGAGGTGCTAAAATTTCTAATTATGAGTGCCAATGGATTTTTGTAATAACCTGATAGAAATGATTCGATTTAGACCTAATTTTTAAAACTATTACCTGGAATTTATCAAATACGTAATGCATTTATTGTAATGTGTTTAGGTTTATTTCTCTAGTTCTTTGCTCTGATACTGTGTTTTAAATATGCCCTTTTCCCATCTTTGGCAATACTGTGTTTAAATTTTGCTTTTCAGCTTCATTATTCCCAGCTTCAATAGACATCATAATTAGCTGGAAAAAAAATGTGATTTATTTAATTAAGGAATGTTGAAAAGTCATTGTGTAGTTGGTAATTCTTTGAAGATAAATTTATTTTGATAGATCGTAGCTCTAAAATCAATATTTAGAATGCCATATCAAACCATAAATTTTTGGCAAACTTTATATAAAACTTTTAAAAAGTAAAGTTTTAAGGAGATTATATAACTGCCTGTTAAATAGGCAAATATTTTCTTGAATATCTACATAGTTATGACGATTGCTGTTTATATGTATTTGTTACATGTTTAGGTACATCATCATATCAGAATCTCTGTTCCTTTCAAAGGGGTAAGATGACTGCACTCATAAGTTCAGCTCACAATGTTAATGGAAGATAGGATTTCATAGTTTGCAAGAGTTAAAAATATGTAGGAACTTTACTTATAATCCCCAGCACCTATTTAGAGTCTCTGGTGGGCATCAGCTACAAAGACGTTGTCCTGCCTGGAGGAACTCACAGGCTGGCAGTGGAGATGGCAGATGGCAGAGCTCTCATTGACAGTCTTCTTTCACTTTTTGAGTCATTTTGGAATGCAGTCAGTTTCATGTGCGTCCATGTGAAGAGACCACCAAACAGGCTTTGTGTGAGCAATAAAGCTGTTTATTTCACCTGGGTGCAGGCGGGCTGAGTCCGAAAAGACAGTCAGCGAAGGGAGATAGGGGTGGGGCCATTTTATAGGATTTGGGTAGGTAAAGGAAAATTACAGTCAAAGGGGGGTTGTTCTCTGGCGGGCAGAGTGGGGGTCACAAGGTGCTCAGTGGGGGAGCTTTTGAGCCAGGATGAGCCAGGAGAAGGAATTTCACAAGACAATGTCATCAGTTAAGGCAGGAACAGGCCATTTTCACTTCTTTTGTGGTGGAATGTCATCAGTTAAGGCAGGAACCGGCCATCTGGATGTGGCCATAAGGATGTGTACGTGCAGGTCACAGGGGATATGATGGCTTAGCTTGGGCTCAGAGGCCTGACATTCCTGTCTTCTTATATTAATAAGAAAAATAAAATGAAATAGTGGTAAAGTGTTGGGATGGTGAAAATTTTGGGGGGTAGTATGGAGAGATAATGGGCGATGTTTCTCAGGGCTGCTTCGAGCGGGATTAGGGGCGGCGTGGGAACCTAGAGTGGGAGAGATTAAGCTGAAGGAAGATTCTGTGGTAAGGGGTGATATTGTGGGACTGTTAGAAGAAACATTTGTCATTTAGAATTATTGGTGATGGCCTGGATATGGTTTGGTATGAATTGAAAAACTAAACGGAATAAGAGAAGGAGAAAAACAGGTATTAAAGGTCTAAGAATTGAGAGGACCTAGGACATCTAATTAGAGTGCCTAAGGAAATTCAGCATAGTCCTGTCAGCAAGGATTATTTATTTACTTCAAGAGTTAAGAGTGGCAGTTTGGGGATAGCACCAGGAGATATCAGCTGTGATGGCTTGGAGAAACAGTGTAAACCGGCAGTGTAAACAAGAGCAGGGCATATGTGAGTAGTTGAGAACGGTGAATAGGAGTATGACTAGACAGAAGATAGTAGGGATGACAGGTTTTTTTGGGGGGCACAGTCTAAGTTAGTCTGGTGTCTGGAATGAGACTGGGGCCTAATAAAAAGGATCATCTATACAGGAGCTCAAATGGGCTGTACCCTGTAGCATTCTGAGGACAGGTCTGACTTCTGAGAAGAGAAAGTGGTAAAAGTATTGTCTAGTCCTTTTTAAGTTGGTGGCTGAGCTTGGTGAGGTGTGTTTTTAAAAGACCATTAGTCTGTTCTACTTTTCCTGAAGACTAAGGACTACAAGGGATATAAAGATTTCACTGAATACTAAGAGCCTGAAAAACTGCTTGGCTGATTTGACTAATAAAGGCTGGTCTGTTATCAGACTGTATAGAGGTGAGAAGGCTAAACTGAGGAATTATGTCTGACAGAAGGGAAGAGATGACTGCGGTGGCTTTCTCAGACCCTGTAGGAAAGGACTCTACCTATCCAGTGAAAGTGTCTACCTAGACTAAGAGGTATTTTAGTTATCTGACTTGGGGCATGTTGAGTAAAGCTAATTTGCCAGTCCTGGGTGGGGGCAAATCCTCGAGCTTGATGTGTAGGGAAGGGAGGGGGGCCTGAATAATCCTTGAGGCATAGTAGAATAGCAGATGGAACAGTGAGAAGTTATTTCCTTGAGGATAGATTTCCATGGTGGAAAGGAAATGAGAGGTTTTAAGAGGCGGGCTAGTGGCTTGTACTATAGCATAGCCTGCCTTTGCTGGTGTGTGGCGATTAGGCCTGGTGGAACTGCCATTAATAAATCAAGCGTGATCAGGGTGAGGAATAGGAAAGAAGGAAATATGGGGAAATGGGATGAATGTCAGGTGGATCAGAGAGATACAGTCATGAGGGTCAGGTGTGGTATCCAGAATAATGTGGGAGGGCCGAATCGAAGTCCGGGCCAGAACAATGGTAATTGTGGAACTTAACAAAGAGTGAGTACAGCTGAAGGAGCTGGGGAGCAGAAAGTATATGCATCAGGTATGAGGAAGAAAATAGATTTTGGAAGTTATGAGAAATGTAGAGAGTAAATTGAGCATAGTTTGTGATTTTGAGGGCCTCTAAAAGTATTAGGGTGGCAGCAGCTGCTGCACGGAGACATGATGGCTAGGCTAAAACAGTAAGGTCAAGTTGTTTGGACAGAAAGGCTACAGGGTGCAGTCCTGGCTCTTGTGTAAGAATTCTGACCGCACTAACCATGCCTAGGAAGGGAAGGAGTTGTTGTTTTATAAGGGATTGAGGTTTGGGAGATTGATCGGACACGATCAGCAGGGAAAGCATGTGTGTTTGTATGAGAATTATGCCGAGATAGGTAACAGATGAGGATGAAATTTGGGCTTGACTGAAGTAATGGGGGCTGTCTGTGAAGCCTTGCGGCGGTACAGCCCGGGTAATTTGCTGAGCCTAATGGGTGTCAGGGTCAGTCTAAGTGAAAGCAAAGAGAGGCTGGGACAAGGGGTGCAGGGGAATAGTGAAAAAAGCATCTTTAAGATCGAGAATGGAATAGTGAGTTATGGAGGAAGGTATTGAGGACAAAAGAGTGTACGGGTTGGTCACCACAGGATGGATAGGCAAAACAATTTGGTTGATAAGGCGCAGATCCTGAACTAATCTGTAAGACTTGTCGGGTTTTTGGACAGGTAAAATGGGGGAATTGTAAGGAGAGTTTATAGGTTTTAGAAGCCCATGCTGTAGCAGGCAAGTGATAACAGGCTTTAATCCTTTTAAAGCGTGCTGTGGGATGGGATATTGGCGTTGAGCATGGTAAGGGTGACTAGGTTTTAATCGGATGGTAATGGGCATGTGATCGGTTGCCAGGGAAGTAGAGATGTCCCATACTTGTGGGTTAAGGTGGGGGTATAGGAGAGGAAGACACGAAGGAGGCTTTGGGTTGGGGAGAAGGGTGGCAATGAGATGCGGCTGTAGTCCAGGAATAGTCAGGGAAGCAGATAATTTGGTTAAAATATCTCGGCCTAATAAGGGAACTGGGCAGGTGGGGATAACTAAAAAAGATTGCATAAAAGAGTGTTGTCCAAGTTGGCACCAGAGTAGGGGAGTTTTCAGGGGTTTAGAAGCCTGGCCGTCAATACCCACAACAGTTATGGAGGCAAGGGAAACAGGCCCTTGAAAAGAAGGTAATGTGGAGTGGGTAGCCTCCGTATTGACTAAGGGGACGGACTTACCTTCCACTATGAGAGTTACCCGAAACTCGCGTGATGGTCTATGGGGCTTCCAAGGCAATTGGGCAGCGTCAGTTTCAGCTGCTAAGCCCAGAAGGAGTCAGTCAGAGAGCCTTGGGCCAGAGTTCCAGGGGCTCTGGGAATGGCTGCCAGGTGAGTTGAACAGTCCGATTTCTAGTGGGGTCCCACACAGATGGGACACAGCTTAGGAGGAATCCTGGGCTGCAGGCATTCCTTGGCCTGGTGGTCAGATTTCTGGCACTTGTAGAAAGCTCCTGGAGGAGGAGGTTCTGGAGGAACGCCCGGTCAGTGCGGTTCAGGCGTTTGGAAGTTCTTGTGTGCTGGAGATGTGGCTGGGCTTTGTCTCACAGTGCAGGCAAGGAATTCCAACATTTTTCTATTATTGTACACCTTGAAGGCGAGGTTAATTAAATCCTGTTGTGGGGTTTGAGGGCCGGAATTTAATTTTTGGAGTTTTATTTAATGTCGGGAGCAGATTGGCTAATAAAATGTATTTTGAGAATAAGACGGCCTTTTGACCTTTTAGGGTCTAGGGCTGTAAAATGTCTCAGGGTTGCTGCCAAATGAGTCATGAACTGGGCTGGATTTTTATACTTTATGAAAAAGAGCCTAAATGCTATCTGATTTGGGATAAAGAAAAAGGAGCATTAACCTTGACTATTCCTTTAGCTCCAGCCACCTTTTTAAGAGTAAATTGCTGGGCAGGTTGGGGAGGGCTAATCACGGAATGAAACTGTAAGCCAGACCAGGTGTGAGGAGGGGAGGTGATAAAAGGATTATAGGGTGGAGGAGCAGAGGCTGAGGAAGAATTGGGACCTAGCTCACCTGGCAAGGAGCAGCCTGGGGAGGAGGGGAGAGGTCAGATGGGTCTGTAGGAAAGGAAGATTAGAAAGACTCAGTGACGCTTGGGGTTGGGACTGAGGGGACAGGAGGGAGGGAAAGAAGGAAGATTTGGGACGAGTTGCACTGGGCACAGAGACTAGGGAGGGACTGATGTGTAAAAGAATGCCTGGATGTCAGGCACCTCAGACCGTTTGCACATTTTACGACAAGAATCATTTAGGTCTTGCAGGATGGAAAAATTGAAAGTGCCATTTTCTGGCTATTTGGAACTACTGTCGAGTCTGTATTGGGGTCAAATGGCATTGCAGAAGAAAATAAGATGCTTAGATTTTAGGTCAGGTGAGAGTTGAAGAGGTTTTAAGTTCTTAAGAACACAGGCTAAGGGAGAAGAAGGGAGGAATGGAGGGTGGAAAGTTGCCCATAGTGAAGGAGGCAAGCCTAGAGAAAAGAGAGAGTAGAGACACGGAGGGAAGGGGTTCAGGGGTTCTTACCCTCCAGAAAATTGGGAAAGGGGTCGAGGCACAGAGATACGAGGTTGGGGCGTGGAAGTAAGGGATTGGGGTGCAGAGATTTAAGAGGTTGGGGTGTGGAAATAAGGGATTGGGGCACAGAGATATAAGAGGTTGAGGTGTGGAAATAAGGGATTGGGGCACAGAGATATAAGGGGTTGGGGTAGTTTCCCCTCCCCCCGAAAAGTGGGACTTGCCGCTAAGGGTGAAGGAGAAGGGGTTGGGGGTTTCTTGCCCCCCAGAAAGGCAGAGAAGGGGTAGAGACACGGAGAGAAGGGGTTGGGGTACTTGCCCCTTCCCCAGAAAAGCGGGACTTGCTGCTAAGGGTGAAGGACCAAGGCAGGCGTCCCTGCATGGTCTGACACCTCTGAAACCTGGGTGAATAATCAGAGAGATGTCCCTGCAATGATTAAACACCAAGGGAAGGCTGCCTTCCCTAGTCTGTGACCGGTGCTGGAGTTTTGGGTCCACGGATAAAACGTGTCTCCTTTGTCTTTACCAGAAAATGAAAGGAATTGAAATTAAGAGAAGGGAGAGATTGAAGTGTGGTGCCAAGATTGAAAGGAGAAAGAGGTTGAGGGATAGGGAGGTTGGAGAAGAGAATAAAAAGAGGCCACTTACCAGATTTGAAATTGGTGAGATGTTTCTTGGGCTGGTTAATCTGAGGACCTGAGGTCGTAGGTGGATCTTTCCCATGGAGCAAAGAGCAGGAGGACAGGGGATTGATCTCCCAAGGGAGGTCCCCCCATCCGAGTCACGGCACCAAATTTCATGCGCGTCCCTGTGAAGAGACCACCAAACAGGCTTTGTGTGAGCAATAAAGCTGTTTATTTCACCTGGGTGCAGGCGGGCTGAGTCCGAAAAGAGAGCGAAGGGAGATAGGGGTGGGCCGTTTTATAGGATTTGGGTAGGTAAAGGAAAATTACAGTCAAAGGGGGGTTGTTCTCTGGCGAGCAGAGTGGGGGTCACAAGGTGCTCAGTAGGGGAGCTTTTGAGCCAGGATGAGCCAGAAGGAATTTCACAAGACAATGTCATCAGTTAAGGCAGGAACAGGCCATTTTCACTTCTTT
Organism: Pan paniscus; assembly: GCF_029289425.2. NCBI lineage: Eukaryota > Metazoa > Chordata > Mammalia > Primates > Hominidae > Pan > Pan paniscus. The sequence continues at coordinate 47,174,585 of NC_073264.2, forward strand.
TGTGGTGGAATGTCATCAGTTGAGGCCGGAACCGGCCATCTGGATGTGTATGTGCAGGTCACAGGGGATATGATGGCTTAGCTTGGGCTCAGAGGCCTGACAGTCAGTATGTTGTTACACCTCTCTTCCAAACTCATCAAATTTTAAAAAGCTTTAATAAGAAATAATTACTAAAGATTTAGTGGGGAAGATCACTCGTACTAGACCAACTCATGCTAGAAACTTAGTGAATTTCTTCAGTAGGTATATATGTTCTTCTCTCCAGGGTTTCTCCATTCTCTTGACCACCTCATTTCTCTGCTTTTTCCTCACTCTGTGGATCTCCTTTATTACCCTAAGCAGTTTTGCTTAGTCTATTCTTTTGGCAAAACATAAGTCTGGTGGTTAATGGAATGGTGAATACTTGTTGCTTCCTAAGCAATGGCATTTGAAGGGTTTCAGTGCAGTCCAAGTAGCTTACCTAAATAGTAACAACAAATTAAACTCATTCTGTGAACTAATTATGAGGTAATAGATACTCAGATGAATATGCAATAAAATCTGCACTGGCTAAGAAAAATTAATAAAACTGGTGACTTACAGTCTGGATCTGAAGAACACATAAGGATCTTCCAGGTAGATAAGTTGAAGGTGCATTTCAGATAAAAGCGGAGGGTATGAACAGAGCATGAAGAATGAAAAGTGCATGCCTTGGAGGAAGTTGTAGTTTGCTATGGTTAAATTATGGCTACTGAGAGTGTTAAAGAAAATTAAAATGGAGACAAGGCCTAAAGAATGCCTGGGGAGACAAAGCCTGTTATGCCTCATAAGTGACCTTAGTCTTGCTTAATTTGCAAGTATAAACAACACTTAACTTGGGCTACTTCTTGTATATGCCTTTGAGAAAAATAAAACTTAAGGCTAACAAATCAGAAGCTACCAACTAATTTTTGTAACTAGGGACTTTCCAGCAAGGTAGATCAAATAAGGCAACTGTATAACTGTAACCAATCAAATATTTTCATTGCTTTATTTCTGTTTGCCTTATAAAAACCTTCCTCTTGTATTCCCTTGACAGTGCTCCCAAACCACTTCTAGTTTGTGGTTGCCTGATTCTTGAATTATTATTTGCTCAAATAAATTATTTAAAATTTTATGGTGTCTCAGTTTAGCATTTAACAAGGGCAAAAGGATGCCTAAATATGAGGTTGAAGTAGTAGTCATGAAAGGTCTTAAATGGCATGCTGTGGAATCCAGGTATTTCCTTTAGGCAAAAGTGAGCCATAGGAAAGTAATTCCTAGCTTGACAGCTGGTTGGCTAAGTAAGTAAACAAAATAAATACCAATTATTAAATGCACTCTTAATAATTATTGATTGTACTTATTTTATGTTTACTTATTTCACATAACCATATACTCATTTTATAAAACTATACTTGTGGACAGGTGGCAAAATTAAGTGAATTATATCTATATTTTTCTTTTTTAACTTTTAAGTTCAGGGGTATAAGCACAGGTTTGTTACATAAGTAAACTTGTGTTATGGGGGTTTGTTGTACAGATTGTTTCATCAGCCAGGTATTAAGCTTAGTATCCTTTAGATATTTTTTCAACTATTTTAAAATTGTCTATCTTTATCGTCCTTCCTTTCACTTAGAACTGCTTATTTGCTGTTATAATAATGCCATTATACCACAGTTACCACTTTCCACTTACTGAGATCAATGCAGTATAAATAAGGGCATCTAAACCCAAACATTTCCAAGTAGATTTCAGGAATTAGAATGTTTTCATTGTTTTTTGTGCTTCCTCATTTATTCACTCATAAAATATTTATTGAAAAAGTACTATGTGACTGGCCCCATGACACACATAGGATTGTATAGTTTTTGTACCTGGACCCTTTCATTTCCTGTGACATGCTTTATTCAGTAGTTATGTAATTTTACAAATAAGTTTCAGGATGTGAAAAGACTTGCCCAAGATCATAGCCTTAGTGGTGGCATAGACTGTACTAGGAATCAGGACTCCAGATACTTTTTCTCAGTACCTTCGAGTAAACGTCTGATCTGTAGCATAGGGAAACTGGTTGGATTGCATAAGGAGTTAATACATTGTCCAGATGCCATAATCACTGAGAGGCTGATCAATGAGTTTGGTCAGAATTTGCTGATGTTATAAATCATGGAAGGTTGACTGACTGTGCTGCAGCTATAAATATCAGGAAATTCTTCATTACTTAGGGGAAATACTCAACATTTCACAATTAATGGATCACTGATTTCACTTTTTTATTTTTAAAATGTTTTGGGCTGCCTTATAGATGAATCAGGGGTTAGTAACTGCATATTATTAAATTCCTTGTAGAAACATCAGATTTGAAATCAAAAGAAATGATTTTGCTTGCGTTCAGGATTCATCATGTCCTATTGAGAGAACTTGTCTATAAATAACAACAATCAAAATTTGTTATTTCAGATGAGTATTTTGAGAAAAGCATTGCAAAAGCATAAGGGGCTATAATATGATATTTCAGAATTTACTCAAAATAATTATTAAGTATTCTTAATTAAAAGTGATAAGAAGATATGGTAATTTCTATATAATTCTAAAAGTGAATTTAATTTTTTTAAATATTGAAAATATAAGAGTAGCAAGATCAATTACTACTTTTGTTTTCTAAAAGCGCTACTCAAATTCTATGCTCTTTGGACCTGGATTTTTAATCATCATTTTTATTCAATAATCTATGCCTAGGAAACTTATAATTTAGGTTTTTATTCATATAATAGTCTTAGTAATTACTAATAGTGTTTTTAGTGTACACCATAGTAATGATTTACATACAATCAAGTCTTGAAACGATTATTAATAGAATTATTATAAACCCCATTTTATAGCCAAGAACACCTGAAAGTTGAGGAACTTGCTTAAGTTCATATAGCTACTTAATAATAATTGGTGCAATATACAGCTAGAACCAAAATTTGAGCGTAGAGACAGTGACACCAGCACCTAAGCTAATGTACCCTTCTGTTAAAACAATTTGTTAGTATATCACAAATAAGTTTTATGTAATTTTAATGGATGTGAATAAACTCAATTTGATTTTGTTGTCACCTATCATGCTAAAAGACTAAAATATAAAAATATTTCCTCTGTTTATTGAAAAATATGTGTTTGCGATAGTGTGGAAAGGCTTTAAGCAAATGCTTGTCATCTTTATAGTTTGTCTTCAAGGGTTGTACATTTTTTACCCTTGAGCATTTACTAGAATGGCTTGTGAAGTCACATCAACTTCAGATCACATCTGCCTTCCATCACCAAGTTCCTGTTATTCTAAAGAACCCAGAAGCAAAGGTTGAATGCATTTAGTAGTAGGAACAGGTGCTCACAGATACCACTAGTTATTTAGCATAACTAGATTCAGCCTTATTCAAGCCTGTAAACTAAAAGGTCATCCAACTGAAAATGTCTTCCATCTGTTTTTATTATTCTCCTGTCCAGCATTGTGTTTTGCTGTTTATACATAAAATGAGTTCATAATAAAACATTTTTTAAAAATTACTGGCAACTTGAGGTAAAACGTTTTTGCTTTGAAGTATTTAATAGGATGACATGGATGGTTATTTTAAAATTTAAATATTATAGGCTTTTAAATTATTTTAATATGACAATTATGACAGCAGAAATTTAACTGGAAATATTCCTCATGGTATTTCCTATTATTAGTACTTCCCATTATAATATGGATTAAAATATTAAAATAGTTTAAATTATCTTCAAGAAGGTGAGAACAATGCTATATGATATATTTTTATATGTATGTATGGTACATGATATAAATGTATATACATACATTTATATGTATTATTTATATTTATGCTAAATCATATATTTTTCTAGAAATATGTGGTTTCCTATATACTATTTATTTGTTGAGATTCATTTATAATTCTCAATTATTTTACACCTACTACAGTTAATGAAATATAATGGTGATCCACTAATGCACAAAATAGACTTGATTTATCTCTAGAGAGACAATAAATATTAACCTGACAGTGACATAACTAATATGAGTATTACAATTGTGACATATTTTGAAGAAGTACATGATACTGTTTATGTAATTAAATATTTATACCAATAAAGCTGGGTTAGTGCAATTATACCAGTAAGTTTAAATACAGCTTATGAATAACTATCAGAAAATAATTGAGGGATCTAATCAATTCATTTAGCAAAATTTTTATTTATGCTGAGAAATAAATAAGATTACTTATAACCTGTAGTAGCTTATGGTCTGAGGGTGGAGTCAGAAGAGAAAACAAGATACTGGTAATGCAGCTTGTTAAGTGTTATCGTGGGGTAGCACAGGAGCCCTGGAGGCATAAAAGAGGTGCCCTCATGCACAGTGAGGGGGCTTGGAAAGTTACACTGACTTTGAAACTGAGACCCAAGGAGACTTGGAGTTCCCAACTATGTATTTGTGTCATTTTAGTGTTGTGAATAACTTACACATATCATAATTCATACATGCAATTTTAAAACCTCTGCATATCAAAAACAATAATAAACAAAGGCAGGGAGAAACCCTTGAAAAGATATTTTCAACATGCAGACAGGTTAAAAAAAGTTATCAGCATTAATATCTACACAGCTCTTTTTGAAGCAATACAAACTACTCAGTTGAAAAAAATGAACACAGGACACAAAATGACATTTCAAATAATAAATACAATGGCCAACTAAGAGAGGGGTAAATGCCGAGCTTAATAGGAATCAAAGATGTGAGTAAAGCAAGATACTTAGGCAGAGATATTTTTTAATATTTGAAATCAATATTGATTAGAGAAAAGAAGCACTCATTAGCCCTGCTGTTAGGAATGAAAACGAAGCGAAAACTTTGGAGGATTTTGTTAATGTATACTGAAATTTAAAAACATACCTATCCTTTTGACAGAAGTTCTAATGTTAGAAATTTCTCCAGAGGGAAGTGATTGGACAATTGGATGGAGACTTAGACTCATCATAATACTTATATCAAAAAATTATTAATGTAAATGTTTTATTGGAATTGTAAATAAAATTAGGAATATTTACTGGAATAATCTGGAAGTTATTAAAATTATTATGTACATATGTTCAACACATATAAATGAAACAAATTCCAAAACTAAGAACATGATTTCATTTAAAAAATGCCATGTCCATATGCATAAAATATGAAGCATATACTCCAAAATATACAAGTAGTGTTAAATTACAGGTGATTCTTTGAAATTCCCCTTTAGTTTGTTTTTCAACAATGAATATGTATTGCTTATGTAATAAAGAAATACAAAAACAGATGCAAAGATGAATGGAACAGAAGAGAGAGAACAGAAATAAGACTGCACACCTATGACCATCTGACCTTTAACAATGCAGACAAAAACAAGCAATGGGGAAAGGACTCCCTATTTAGTATTATAAATGGTGCTGGGATAACTGGCTAGCCATATGCAGAAGTTTGAAACTGGACCCCTTCCTTACACCATATACAAAAATCAACTCAAGATGAATTAAAGACTTAAACATAAAACCCTGAACTATAAAAACCCTGGAAGACAACCTAGGCAATATCATTCTGCACATAGGAATGGGCAAGGATTTCATGAAAAAGACACTAGAAATAATCATAACAAAAGCAGAAATTGGCAGGTGAGATCTAATCAAACTTAAGAGCTTCTGCACAGCAAAAGAAACCATCAACAGAGTAAACAGACAACCTGCAGAATGGGAGAAAATATTTGCAAACTATGCATCTGACAGTAGTCTAATATCCACCATCCATGAGGAACTTAAATGAATTTACAAGAAAAAAAAATCATTAAAAAGTGGACAAAGGACATGAACAGACACTTTTCTAAATACATACATGCAGCCACCAAGCATGTGAAAAAAAGCTCAACATCACTGATCATTAGAGAAATGCAAGTCAAAACCACAATGAGTTACTATCTCACAACAGTCAAAATGGCTATTAGTAAAAGCCAAAAAAATAACACATTCTGGTGAGGCTGTGGGGAAAATGGAACACTTATACACAGTTGTGGGAGTGTAAATTAGTTCAACCATTGTGGAAAGCAGTATGGCGACTCCACAAAGATCTAAAAACAGAACTACCATTCGACCCAGCAATTCCATTACTGGATATATACCCAAAGGAATATAAATCATTCTACCATAAGGAGGCATGCATGTGAATGTTTATTACAGCACTATCTACAATAGCAAAGACCTGGAATCAACCTAAATGCCCTTCAAAGAGAGATTGAATAAATAAAACGTGGTACATATACACCGTGGAATACTGTGCAGCCATAAAAAAGAATGAGATTATGTCTTTTGCAGGAACATGGATGGAGCTGGAGGCCATTATCTTTGCCATGCTAATGCAGGAACAGAAAACCAAATGCTGCATGTTTTCACTTATAAGTGGGGAGCTAAATGATGAGAGCTCATGAACAGAAAGAGGGGAACAACAGACACTGGGGCCTACCTGATGGTGGAGGATGGAGGGAGAGTAGCAGGAAAAACTACTGAGAATTAGGCTTAGTACTTGGGTGATGAAATAGTCTATACAACAAACCCCCCATAGCATGAGTTTACCTATATAATAAACCTGCACATGTACTCTTGAACGTAAAATAAAAGTTAACAAAAAGAAACATATCTAAGTGGAAGTTTTAGATAATTCAAAAATTCCTAAACAACTTTTACTCTCAATTTTGATCTAGATTGTCACTATAAATTCCATTGAGAATTTAGTGCTCAAAAATCAGGATAAGCTCAAGAAATAGCATATTTTTAAAATCTGGAAGCAAAATATTTCAAGAATAATCAACTGTCTACCTAAAATATTACTTCATTTACAAAATTCCATTATAATTTATTTTAAAAAACACTACTACATAAAACATATTATATCAGAAAAATTAAGTCATAGAAGATAGTGAAATATAGTCATTAACAAGAGGAACAAGGAAGACGTAGATAAATAAATATATATATACACACACATATACAAATAAAAGGCCCATGTGATCAAAATCAGCAATAATTTTAGATGAATAAATGAAAATGTTTGTACACATAAAATGTGGAAAGAGCCTATAGAGCCTATTGTAGATAAATTGGTAAAGTAAGACATTTAATGATGGATCTTACAGAGTTTTAAATCAGAAAAATATTTCAGTGAGCACAGGGAAAGATATTTTAGCAGAAGAGGTATTCTGTATTAGGTTTACAATAAAACTAAAATATGAGATTCCTAATTATGCCATTCATCACCTAGCTTGGTCAATTTCCTGAGAGTCCTCAGTAGAGTCTAAGTTCTGTTTTGTTAAAGTGTTCCTCACTGTTGTATACTCAATGTCTTACACTGTTCCCCATCACATGATTGAATGTTGACTGTCTGCTATGAGTTAGACAAGGCAGCTATTCTTTTAGAAATGTAGAACCTGAAGCTCAGGAATAATACTGGAGACAAGATTGAAAATTAGATATTTTCATTCTAAGTCTATGATTTTTGGTTTTGCTGTGCTGGTGAAATGTAACCAGCAAGTAATTAATAAGATTGAATCCAATACTTTGGATCATTAGCTAGGGAGATAAAGATGATTTAAGATGAAATAATAGTGAAGGATTTTGAAATTCGTATCACAATTTTTAATTTGAATTGAGAGCTCTGCATCCCTCTGGAAAAAGAATCTCTTCCTTGGGCAGGATACTACTAGCTATTAAATTGTATGTAAATGCAAGTGGAAATTGACAATAAAGAAACGTGAGTGTGTTGAGATGTAACGTTCATACTTAGCCTACTGAAGAAACAGTTCTAACTATTTTGAGAATATATTTGTAGAAGAAGATTTTATGAGATCCCTAGTAGTTCACTTCATTACCTTAATAATCATATAGTCTAAATTTCCTTATTATTCTCTCATATATAACTCAGCTTATTGATGAAAAAATTATCTAACATTTATTAAATGTTTACTTTCTGCCTAGCACTTGCTTAATGTTTTCCATTAGCTTTTTCAAATAATCCTCCCAACAATACTGTGAAGTATGTATATTATTATTCCTACTTTACAAATGGTGGCATACTTGAGATTAAATAATTTGTCCAAAATTATTTAGCTGATACATGGGAATTTTTTTCTTTTTTGAAATTTTAATTTTAGGTTTAGGGGTACATGTGAAGGTTTGTTACATAGATAAACATGTGTCACAGGGGTTTGTTAGCCACATTATTACACCACCGAGGTAAGAAGCTCAATACCCAATAGTTACCTTTTCTGCTCCTCTCCCTTTTCCTACCATCCACCCTCAAGTAGACCGCAGTGTCTGTTGTTTCACTGTTTGTGTTCCTAAATTCTTATCATTTAACTACCAGTATAAGTGAATACATGCAGCATTTGGTTTTCCATTCCTGTGTTAGTTTGCTAAGGATGATAGCCTTCAGCTCCATCCATGCTCCTGCAAAAGACATGACTTCCTTTTTTTAACAGCTGCATACTATTCCAGATACATGGGAATTTGAATCCAGGATCATCTGATTACAAAGTCCACTGACACGAGGACACTTTCATACTGACACGTATTTTGTGGCATTGGAAAATAGTTGTAAAACACATTTTTGATAAGCATTTAGTTTTTGAAGATATTAAACGTATTTACCGTCTTTCTTTAAATGGAACAACCCAGCTCTCTTTAAATGGTATTTATCTGTAAAATAACCAAATAATTCACCACATTTGCATCCAGATAGTTCCTGGGATTTCTCCTCACCCCCATAACTATATCTTACTGTAAGTCTTGTAATTTGAGTGATATATACTAGCTAGCAAACATTTTTTAAAATATATCGATCATTTATATACATTTAATGTTGAAAACTCAAAACACCATTTGGCTGCTTTTCTAGAGTGATTAAAAACTTTGTGTCGGGTCAGGAGCAGCGGTTCATGCCTGTAATCCCAGCACTTTGGGAGGCTGAGGCATGCAGATCACTTGAGCTCATGAGTTTGATTCCAGCCTGGGCAATGTGGCAAAATCCTGTTTCTACCAAAAATACAAAAAATTAGCTGGGCATGGTGGCATGGGCCTGTGGTTCCAACTACTTGGGAGGCTGAGGTAGGAGGACGACTTGAGCCTGGGAGGCAGAGGTTGCAGTGAGTCAAGATCCACCACTGCACTCCAGCCTGGGCTGGAGTCTCAAAAAAAAAAAAAAAAGAAAACAAAAGAACCTAACAACTTTGTGTCAAAGAGGGGGAAGAAGATTAAAAATATAAGTAAAAAATAACAAAGAGAATAACCTTTTAAAATATATAGTATGTGTTTGTTTTCTTATTTACTTGAGTTTACATAAATATATGCCTTCATAGAATTACCAAGATGCTGTAGGTTCTCAAAGTAGACTTCTGAAAAATTGGAATATATCAAACACACGCAAACAACAGTACCTATGACTAAATCTGTGTCTTTAAACTGGATGAGTGTGACAATTAAGGAAGTTTAATAATAGTCACAGTGGTGTACTATATAAAATGCTTCTTCACAGTAATATTACAGACATTGCAAGTATGTATTAATAAGCACATTTATTTTCATTTCTAAGACTAGAATTCTATTAAAAATAAATATTTTGTTACTTTGATCAGGATGTATTTTATTGTCTGTGTTTGAAGAGAAGGCAATATTAATTTATCACAGTTTAACAAAGGCACGATTTCTCAAAAGCATAATTTGAAGTTACATAATAATGTACAGATATTTTGCCAATTCTTAACCTAGGTTATGACACTTTACACATTCTTTTTTAGAATATGCTTTGTAAAAATTATTTTATTGCGGTAAGAATGCCTAACCTGAGAGCTATCCTTTTAACAGATTTTTAAGTGTACAATACATTATTGTTGTCTATAAGTATAGAATAAGCTTTTAAAGCACCATATCTTGGTCGTTTTTTTTTTGTTTTGTTTTGTTTTTTGAGACAGAGTCTCGCTCTGTCGCCCAGGCTGGTGTGCAGTGGCATGATCTCGGCTCACTGCAAGCTCCGCCTCCAGGGTTCACGCCATTCTCCTGTCTCAGCCTCCCAAGTAGCTGGGACTACAGGCGCCTGCCACCACGCCTGGCTAATTTTTGTATTTTTAGTAGAGACGAGGTTTCACCGTGTTAGCCAGATGGTCTCGATCTCCTGACCTCGTGATCCGCCCACCTCGGCCTCCCAAAGTGCTGGGATTACAGGCGTGAGCCATTGCACCCGTCCCATATCTTGGTCTTAAAAGTTATTTCAGAATTTTAAATATATATTGCAGAACTTTTCCTCACATTATCAAATGTTAACAGGACATAAGCTGCACCAAAATCCTTTCATATGCTTGTTACATTCTCAAATAGAAGATCAGATATTGACATGTTTCGTACATCACTTCCTTACATAAACATTTTCTTATCCTGAATATAATAATTAATGACATGTGGTAACAGTGATATTTATTAAATTCCAATTTGGGTTCAGTAGTTTCAGTAGTTTTTCTTTATACATTTTATATACTAGATGTTGTAGAATCTTGATATATTCTCAGATATTTGTTGAGTTCATAAAATAGATAAAAAAATTTGGCTGAAAATGAGAATATTTTCTTGAGTATATTAATGAATAAGAAGGTTATAAATATGCTATATAGACTGGAACATTAAATTAAGCAAAAGTATTTATTCCAAAAGTGAAACATGGTCATCTACTGCAAATATAGCATTCTTTAAATGATAGATATAAAAATGAGAAATGCAAAGGCAATGTTTACAACCTCTGCTCCCGCGTTAGTCTCTAGGAGTGATTTCTTTCCCCTTCTGGTCATGCCTGGCTTAAAGGTAGGTAAACTGTTTTAGTGCATCGGTTTGCATGATGATAGAAAATGTCCTTTACAGAGTAATGATAAGGGCTAACACATTGCATAGCATAAAGAATGTAGTTATAAGAGTAAGTGAACAAGTGATGGAAGGGATAATTCACAGTAGGTAATGGCACTGTCTATGGCCATCATTAGAAAGTACTGTCTGATAATATAAAATTTTCCATATTAAGCCTAGAAACTTAAGCTAATATAGATTTTAGTAACTGTTCTTTGTCCCTCCATTTCACAGCCAAAGTTGTGTCAAATAAGTAATGTTTCAGTAACCCCAACTGTACTCATAGTAAAGTAGGAACAGTTGACTCTGAGTGTACGGCATGTCTCCAAGATCAAATACTTTTGTCAAAAGATTAAAGAACTGTCCTTTCTTTACATCATCCACTCCCCATCTTTTTCCTTACTGACAAAGAGTGTAGAGATGACTGGAAGAATTCCAAAATGATGGTGGCAATTTTGGAGTGACAAAAAGTTTTTGAGAAAAGCCTAAAAATTTTGGCTACATTTACCTTGAATGATAATAACATTAGGAAAATTTATCAATGATAATACATAAATTTATCAGCAATTTCAAGTGCATCATGGCAAATATTTGTAATTTATGCTAAATGCTCATTTACATACATATTATAAATAAGGTATTCAATTTTCAATTTAATATTTTATAGAATACCGCAACTTTAAAGTGTATCTGTATTTTAATGTATTTATTATTTTATTTTATTGTGGTAAGAAGACTTAACATGACATCTAGCCTCTTAAATTTTTAAGTATACAATACCTTATTGTTGACGATAGGTAGAATGTTGCAGAGCATATCTTTAGAACTATTCATCTTGCTTGACTGAAACTTTAAGACCCTTGATCGATAACTCCCCTTTTGCCCCTAGAAACTACCCTTCTATTCTTTGACTCTATAAATTTAACTATATTAGATACCTCATATAAGTGGAAGTATGCAGTATATTTTTCTCTATGACTGGCTTATTTCACTTAGCATGAAGTCCTCAAGGTCCATAGATGTTATTGCAAATGGCAGGATGTCTTTCTTTTTTAAGGTTGAGTAATCTTTTGTGTATATATACCATTGTATATTCATTCAAGTGTCAATGGACATTTAGATTGTTTTCACATCTTAGGTATTGTTATTGCTGTCATAAACATAGGAATGCTAATATCATTTTTCAGATCCTGATTTAAAATATTTTTGATAAATACCCAGCAGTGGGGTTGCTGGATCATATGATAGTTCTGTATTTAATTTTTCATGGAGCCTCCATATTGTTTTCCATAGTGTCTGCACCATTTTGCATTTTCACCAACACCATGCAAGAGTGACAATTTCTTCACCTTCATACCAACTCATATTGTTATTTTTAATGTGTGCGATAATAGTCATATTGCTGAGTATGATATATTTCATTTTGGTTTTAATATGCATTTCCCTGGTAAGTGGTGGCATTGAGTACTTTTTCATTTACCTGTTGGCCTATGTATGTCTTCTTTGGAAAAATGTTATTTGAGTCCTTAGCCCACTTTATAATCAGGATTTTATTATTGATTTATAAGAATTCCTTATATATTTTAGAGCTTAATCCCTTATCAGATATATGGTTTGAAAATATTTTCTCTCATTCCATAGGCTTCTCTTTACTTGTGAATTATTTCCTTTGCTGCGCAGAAGCTTTTTAGTTGGATATAGTCCCACTTGTCTATTTTTGATTTTGTTGCTGTGCTTTTAATGTCAAATCCATTAAACAATGTCTATGACAAATATCATGAAGCTTTCCCCCCATGTTTCCTTCTAGGAATTTTACAGTTTCAGGTCTTATATTTAAATCTCTAATACATTTTGAGTTGATCTTTGTGTATGCTGGTAAGATAGGAGTTCAATTTTATTCTTTTGCATGTGGATATCCTCATTGTGTATTCTGGGCACCCTTGTCAAAGATCAGTTGACACCAGATGTCTGGATTTATTTCTTGGCTCTTTAGTTTGTTTCATTGGGCTACATGTCTGTCTTTATGATTTTGAAATATACTTTGAAGTCAGGAACTGTGATGCCTCCAATTTTGTTTTCTTTTTTCAAAATTGATTTGGTTATTTTTGGTCTTTCATGGTTCCATGTATTAGAATTGTTTTCTCTATTGAACATAGTGGCTCACACCAATAATTCCAGCTATGTGGAAAGCTGAGGGTAGGAAAATTGCTTGAGGCCAGGAGTTTGAGACCAGCCTGGGCAACATAGTGAAACCGCCATCTCTAATACAATTTTTAAAAATAAAAGAGTTAGCCGAGTGTGGTGTCATGTACCTGTAATCCAGCTACTCTAAAGACTACTTGGAAGGCTGAGGTGGGAGGATCACTTGAGTCCAGGAGTTTGAGGCTGCACTGAGCTATTCTTGGACAACTGCACTACAGCCTGAATGACAGAAGAGGGCCCTATCTCTAAAAATAAGGTAAATAGAAGGAATTGTTTTTTATATTTCTGTAAAAAAAAATCACTGAGATTGTGATAGGGATTGCACTGAATTTGTTCATCACATCGGGTAGTGTTGACATTTTGATAATATAAAATCTTCTAATGCATGAACACAGGATATTATCCTATTTGTGCTATGTCTAATTGCTTTCATCAATTTTTTTTTAGTTTTTAAATATACAAGTCTTTCATCTCCTTAGTTATGTTTATTCTGAGATATTATTTTTATGCTAACATAAAGGAGATTATCTTTCTAATTGCATTTTTAGATTTTTAGTTAGAAATGCAACTAATTTTTGTATGTTGTTTTGGTATCTTGCAACTTTACTGAATTTATTAGTTGTAACAGTTTTTTGGTGGAGGTTTTAGGGTTTTCCATACATAAAATTCTGTCATCTGCAAACAGGACAATTTTACTTCTTCCATTCTGAATCAGATGCCTTTTTTTCCCCTTTTGTTGCCTATTGCCTTTGGCTGGGAAAGCCAGTGTTCATTGAATATAAGTGATGAGTGTGGTCATTTTTGCCTTGTTCCTAATCTTACAGAAAACCTTTCGGTTTTCATCATTGAATATGATGTTAGTTGTGGGCTTGTCATACATAGCCTTTGTTATGTTGAGGTAATTATTTCTATTCCTACTTTGTTAAGACTTTTTAAAACTGTGAAATGGTATTACATTTTGTCAAACATTTTTTCTGAAAATATTTGGACAATCATGTGCATTTTGTCTTTTCTCTTTTTATGTGGTCAGTTATTTTTGTGTGTTGAACTATTATTATATCCTAGCAGGAAATCCCACTTGGTCTTGTAGCATCATCTTTTTAATGTGCTGTTGCATTTTGTTTGCCAGCATTTAATTGAGTATTTTGCATATATATTCATCAGAAATATTGACTTGTAGCTTTTCATTCCCCTTTTGGTGCTTTTGTCTAGTTTTGGTATCAGAATAATGCTGGATAAAATGGATTTGGATGTGTTTTTTTTGGAAGAGTGTGGGAAGTATTGGCATTAATTCCTCTTTAAATGTTTGGTAGAATTTACCAGTAAAGTCATCAGGTCCTAGCACTTTAATTCTTCACAGGGTTTTGGAATACTGATTCAATCAAAATACTAGTTATAAGTCTGTTCAGACTTTCTGTGTCTTCATGATTTAGTCTTAGTGGGATGTATATTTTCAGGAATGTATCCATTTCTTGGTTATCCAGTGTGTTGGTATATAATTATAATAGTCACTTATTATCCTTTTAATTTTTGTGGCATCAGTTTCTTGTTGACAATATAGAGTTGAGTCTTGTTTTTTAAAAATTTACTCAGCCACAATATCTTTTGATTGGTGTGTATAACTCATTTACATTTAAAGTGATTATTGATAGCAAAGGATTTACTATTGCCATTTACTTAGTTATTTTTCATTAGTCTTGCAGTTCTTTTGTATTTTTTTCCTGCTGTTTTAACTTTGTGTCTTGGTTTGTTTTTATTGGTATGCTTTGATTCCTTTCTCTTTTTCTTTGTGTAAGTTCTACAAGTTCTTTTTTGTTACCTTGGGGCTTACATAAAATATTTTATTGTATAACAGTCTATATAAGTCTGTAATAGTGTATTTATGCTGATAGAAACCCAAGTTCAATTGCATATGAAATCTCTATACTTCTTCACCCCCATATATTTTATGTATTGTTATGTATTATTGTTACAATTTACCTGTATTCATACTGTAAATCATTTAACTTTTCTAGGTATGGTTATTTTTAATACTTTTGTCATTTAAATTCTTAACTAGAATTGAAAGTGAGTTACTCACTACCATTACAGTAATTCAGTATTCTATATTGGTCTATATATACTTTTATGAGTGAGTTTCATAATTTCTTATGATATTGCTGTTTATCTTTTCATTTCAACTTAAAGAAATGCTTGGGAGGCCGAGGCGGGCGGATCACGAGGTCAGGAGATCGAGACCATCCTGGCTAGCACGGTGAAACCCTGTCTCTACTAAAAATACAAAAAATTAGCCGGGCGTGGTGGCGGGCGCCTGTAGTCCCAGCTACTCGGGAGGCTGAGGCAGGAGAATGGCGTGAACCCGGGAGGCGGAGCTTGCAGTGAGCCGAGATCGCGCCACTGCACTCCAGCCTGGGCGACAGAGCGAGACTCCGTCTCAAAAAAAAAAAAAAAAAAAAAAAAGAAATGCCTTTAACACTTCTTGTTAGGCAGGTCCAGTAGTGATGAACTCCCTCAGTATTGTATGTCTGAGACAGTTTTTAATCTGTTCTTTTGAGGTATAGTGTGGTATTCTGTAATATAATAGTGTAAGACTAATATAGTATAGTATAAGAATACTACAGTAACTGTATAGATACTATATGATTCTATATCTTTGAGGTAAGGTGCAGTATTCTTGGTTGCCTGATTTTTCCTTTTTGAACTTTGAATACATCATTGTACTCCCTTATGGCCTGAAAGAGTTCTGCTGGAAAATCTACTGGTAGCCTTCATGAAGTCTCCCTTGTGTGTGACAAGTTGTTTTTTCTTGTTGCTTCAAAATACTTTTTTTGTCTTTGACTTTTGACAATTTGATTATAATGTATCTCAGTGTAGATTTCCTTGGGTTCATTTTATTTGGTAGTGTGTGAGTTTTTTGGACCTTGATGTCCATTCTCCCCCTAGATTTGGGAAGTATTCGGCCATCATTTCTTTAATCTTTCTTATCCTTTTTCTCTTCTAAGACTGCCATAATGTCTAAATTAGCATATTTGATGCTGTCCCATAATTCTCTTAAACATTCTTCACTTTTTAAAATTTCTTTATTTTTTTGCTTCTCTGGCTAAATTATTTTCAGTGACATATCTTTAAGTTCAGTGACTCTTTCTTCTGCTTAATCTAGTCTGCTGTTGAACACCTCCAGTGAATTTTTCCAGTTCAGTTATTGTGTCCTCCAGCTCCATGATTTCTGTTTGACACATTTTAATATTTTCTCTTTTTTGAAATTCTCACTTTTCATGCATTGTTCTCTTGATCTTAAGAAGCATTTTTATGAAAAATATTTTTAATTCTTTCTTAGGTTAATTATTAACTATGTTTCATTAGGGTTAGTTTCTGGAGATTTATCTTGTTACTTTGTATGAAACATTTTTGCCTAAGTCTTTATTTTCTTTGATTTTGTGTGCATCTTTACATTATCCAAAGCAGACATCTCTTTGTGAACCTCTACCAACCCATTTCTTCCTCAAGGGATGCTGGGAGGTAGATTTTCTTAACCCCTTACTCTGTACTAGGCAAGGATGAGGATTAGTAATGCCTACCAGCTCAAGCCATCACTTTCATTCTCCCCTAGGTGGCTGAACCCGTCAGAGCTCAGGCCTGGCAAGACAGAAGCCAAACCTCTGGGGAGCCCTTCAGAAAAGCTAAAACCCTGAATGCACTGCCTAAACTTTTTCTTTCCCTGGGTGAATCTGAAAGCTAGAGGGAGGGCGTTTCCCTGATCATGTTGTACTGTGCCTGGGTAGGAATGTCTCAAATCTTTCTACTGGCTTTATAAGTTTCGTTTTGCTTCCTCTAAGGAGAACAGAAACAATACATTTTCAATTAATTTCTGATTTCCCACAAAGATAATTAGTCCATGAATTGCTGCTGAATCAGTGTATTTCGGGGTAAAGGAGGAGGATCCAAGGCTTCCTCCTCTACCATGTTGTTGACCTCAGTGTGTGTTAACCTATTATATAATTTCTAAAATATATCCAATCATTGTATGTTAGTAAACCAAATGTTAAGAGATAGGGTAATATAACTTTGTCATGCGACTGGCTTCATTTTCATACCATCATTATAATGATATTTTGGTATATTCTATATCCCTCCCCTATGTTCAACTGTGAAAATATAAGCAAATGCATCAAAAAATAATCATGTCATAAAAGTCTGGATTTTCAAAATAAATCAGGAACTCATTAAATAAAAGTATTTTAATTACATATACATGAATACCTCTGAATTAAATTTGTGTTTAAAAAATGGTACTTTTAAAACCAGGAATGTAGATAGTAAAGGAGACCCTAAATTGGAAAGAACAAAAATGAAGAAAAGAAAGATGAGATAAGACCAATGTTTAATGACTACACCCTATGTGGCTGGGGGTTAACCACTTTCAACCTGTCTCCTCATTTATAAACAGCAGTTTGGGGCTGGCTTGAGGGTTTCTGTGCATGACTTTGAAATTCATATTGACTCCAAAGGATAGAGTACCCAAGATTCTTTAAATCAGCTTTTCCAGACATGGAGCAGAAAGAAAAGAGGAAAATGTAAGACTTAAAAAAGTGTCAAACGTCAAATAATGGAATCATAACATTTATTACACAATATTGTTCATAATAGCCAAAAAGTGGTACAACCCAAATGTCCACCAATATCAATGACTAAACTAAATATGGTATATCCATAGAATAAAATATTATTTGATAATACAATAGGAATGAAGTACTTATGAGACATGCTACAACATGGATGTATTTAAAAAATATTATGCTAAGAGAAAGAAATCAGTCATAGAAAACCACAAATTGATTCCATTTGTATAAAATGTGTAGTATCGATGACTCTAAAGAAACAAAAGAAATAGATAAATAATTGCCTAGAGATGGGAGGTTGGTGTGGTTTGAATGCATGTCCCCTCCAAATCTCATGTTGAAATAGGATACCTAATGTTGGAGGTAGGGCCTAGTGAGAGGTATTGGATTATCAGGGCAGGTTCCTCAAGAATGGCTTAATGTCATTCCCTTGGTGGTGAATGATTTCTTATTCTAGTAGTTCATGGGAAATCTGTTTGTTTAAAAGAGTATCCCATCAATGGTAGACTGGATAAAGAAAATGTGGTACATATACACTATGGAATAATACACAGCCTTAATAAAGAATGAAATCATGTCCTTTGCAGCAACATGGTGGAACTGGAGGCCATTATCCTAGGCAAACTAACACAGGAACAGAAAAGCAAGCACCACCTGTTTTCATTTTTAAGTGAGAGCTAAACATTGAGTACATATAGACACAAGTAAGGGAACAGGAGAAAACAGACACCAGGGCCTACTTGAGGGTGGAGCATGGGGGGAGGATGTGGATCAAAAAACTACCTATCAGGTACTATGCTTATTACCTGGGTGATGAAACAATCTGTACACCAACCCCACCCACTGTGACACACGATTTACCTATGTAACAAATCTGCACATGTATTCCTGAACCTAAAATAAAATTTAAAAATAAATAAATAAAATTAAATCAGTAGAGTGTGACACCTCCCACCCCTCTCTTGCTCCTGCTCTCGCCATGTAACATGCTTTCTCCCCTTCACCTTCTGCCATGATTGTACAGACTGCAGAACCATGAGCCAGTTAAACCTCTTTATAAATCAGTCAGCCTCAAGTATTTCTTTATAGCAATGCAAGAACAGATTAATACAGGGGTGGACTGGGAAGAAATGGTAAGTGACTGCTAATCGTACAGTATTTCTTCTTGAAGTGTTCTACAAAAGACTAAATATTAATTCTGTGATGTTATTATCATGTTGCTGCGAGCTCAGGTAAACTTTGTTTCTTATTCTTTGTGAAATATAAAATTGCGCTTTTTTCTCATGCTGTTGTGAAGATAATGTATATAAAACACATGCAACATTTAATTAAAAATATAAAGGGCTTGCTATATACTTTACTTGTGTTATCTTATTTAGTCCTCACAACAACCTTGCAAAGCAAAATTCTATGTTTTTACAGCTAAGGAGACTGGCACTTGAAGAGATTAGGTACTTTCCATTTACAGTCTATATATTTTTTTCCATATGTCACACTGCTTCTTACACAAAGGTTAACTGAATATTATTTAGAATTTCCATCATCCACAAACAAGCAAATTTCAAAATATGGCATATGACTGCTTTAAGTAAAATGTGGAGTTATAAATAGCTTCGTTAAATAGCATGTTGACAAGATATTTACAGTTTTATACTGCCAAATTTCAGATTTTATCTGTTTTTAATTCACACCAAATGAAAATATGACTTTGATGGCCTCTGTAAAACATGTCATGTGCAAAAATAAAATGGGAGAGCAACCTGAAATGAATTCACTTCAGGGGATTTTATGAACCATCAACTCAGTTTTCAGTTTGCTCACAATGAAAGATGGATGTAATAAGTGAAAA
Organism: Pan paniscus; assembly: GCF_029289425.2. Taxonomy (NCBI): domain Eukaryota; kingdom Metazoa; phylum Chordata; class Mammalia; order Primates; family Hominidae; genus Pan; species Pan paniscus. Next base: position 47,194,199 of record NC_073264.2, read on the forward strand.
AGCAAGAACTTAGAGCAGTCCTCTTTGACATATAATGTGTAAACAAATATACGACTAACAGTATATACAATTTAATAGGAAAATAGTATAGAAATCTGTTTTAATAATTAGAGCATGAATTTCACAGATGTTTAGAAAATATTGAATTACAAAATATTAGTTACAAAACCTTTATAATTTTCATTAAAGAATTAAGAATACCTGAAAAATATTACCCTAACTTAAATTACAATATCTGTTGATTTAATTTCAGAAAGTAGACCAGGAATAAATATAAATGTTCTAATAATGGTATTAATAATTTCTGAGAAAACAAATGCTTTTTGCTTTCATTATGAATTAACATTTAACAAGTGATTTGGGAGCAATAATAAATAAGGTAAATTCAAGGCATTTGAAAACTTTCTGAAATTGTAGATGGCAGTGTGATATAATGGTTAAATGTGATATAATGGTTAAGTCAAAAGACCTGAACTTGAATTCCATCTCTTCTGCTTTCTTATGGTGCAAATTTGGGCAAGGTGCTTAATATCCCTGAGCCTCAGTCTAAGGGTTAAATGGTAAAAGTAATACTCATCTTGAATGGATTTAATACAGAAGAAATCAGCATTATATGTAAAGCCTGTAGAGTGTTGTCTGATATAAGATAAACACTCAATAAATGGAAGATCTAGCTATATATATTGGATACTCAAATCCTCACATTGAAAAATGAAGTTGAAATATTGACAAGTTGGTAAACTGAGTCTGTCTAGATAACCAAATTTGATCACTCAGAATGGAAATAGTTTTTGGATTATTCAAAAATGTATTCCTCATGTGCTTTCCTGAAGAAATGGTACATGTACTCTGTATTTCAGATATACAAAGAAAATTAAATTATGTGAGGAAGTGTCCCAACTGGAAATTCTGTAAAGATAGTCTAGTAAAGTAAAAGGGAAATTTGGGTTGATACAAAAAACTAATTCAGAAAAGCAATTTAAAAAATAATAAAATTTTTTAACAGTTTGGGCTAAAACTGGCTTATGTTATAACTCATTACCTTCAGATTCTTAAAAGAAAAAATTTTAACACAAAATTAGACTCATTTGATTTGTATTGCCACATTATGCAGTTTGAATGAAAAAAAATTTTTAAGCATCTTTTTTTTCCCTTTTTGAGACAAGATTTTGCTCTATTGCCCAGGTTGGAGTGGAGTGGCATGATCATGGCTCACTGCAACCTCCGCCTCCTGGGCTCAGGGATCCACCCACCTCAGCCTCCAGGGTAGCTGGGACTACAGGTACATTCCACCATGACCAGCTAATTTTTGTATATACATATAGAGCAGAGATGGGGTCTCACTACATTGCCTAGGCTGGTTTCAAACTCCTGGACTCAAGTGATCTGCCTACCTTTGCCTCCGTATTTTAAGTATTAAAATATTATTCTACTGGGATAGGAATTAAGCTTTGGGTTAATATGGTTATATCCACTTAGAAATTTATTTAAAGGTGTATACCTAGGAATGGATGATTGAAACTACCAGTCATATGCTGACACAGACAACCTCAGTGAGAACAGTTAGTTACTTTGAATTTCAGTGATCACAATGGAAAAAAAAAGAGCAATAGGCTTAATAGAAGACATCTTTGTAGTATAAGATATAAAACTTTGACCTTGATTGTATAATTTTTCTGAAAGCTAAAAAAATAGAACAAATTTCTGCTTTTGCAAATTTTAGTACTTTTTTTCTAGCTTAAGAGTGGAAGGTTGAAACAATTTTGAAGTCTAAATATTTTTTTCTGAATTTGAGTGTTTTTCTTAAGCTTAGCAAAAGTATTTGACTAGTAACTTTAAAACAAAACCAATTTTAATTTGTTAATTCCACTTTATTTATTAAACTATTGCAATTTACAAATTTATTTTTCATCTAAAAAAATAGGCACATTTTTCATTTAGAGACTCCAAGACAGAGAAAGTGAAAACACTGACCATACCTGCAGTCTGTTTTAGTAGTGGTCCCTTTAATAATTACTAAAGCAATTAGTTCCTGGGATTAGTTCCTAAAGACCTTTCTCATCTCTGATTCATAAACTCCATCTTCAAAGCCAGCAGAGCCACAATGAGTTCTTTGCATGTTTTATCCTCTGGCCACTTGAGGCCAAACACTGGATGTGCTGTGGAGAGGCTCAGGTTCTCCCAGATCACTGGCAATCGTGTTCCTTTGGTAGCTGCAGGTGGAAGTGCTACAGTGGCATGGCTGGGAAGACCCAAGGTGGAAGTACTGTGGCAGGGTAGTGTGGATGTACCAGTGTTAAACATGATCTGTTGGGGGACCACCAGCAAAAGTGCTCTGGTGGGGTGGCAGGGCCTGCCTGCAAAAGCACTATGGCAGTGTCTGCTAGCAAAAGTGCTCTAGTGGGGCAGCTAAGGCTGTGTTATGAGCTGATGTAGCCAAGCAGAGAGTCTTGGTGGGGCCATTGGATAGAGGGGCACACAGATCAGAGTTGCCTCCATGCATGGGAAGGACAGACCTGCTCTCTCCAAGTCTAGCAGATAACAAAGCCAAAGCCACCTAAAGAAATATTGGAAATGTTGTGGGATTGGTGCCTAAGGCCATGTTTCCTTGCAGCTGTCCCCTCTGCTAAAGCACCTGGGCTCCATGTCAATTCAGTTTCTGTCTTGGCCTCCTATCTTGTTAGCTCCCCCTGCCAACTCAAGTGTCCATGGGAGACATGGGGCTGCCTGCAGCTAGGATCTCGGAGGTATATAGTGAGAGTGGGCTACTCTCCATATATTTCACTCACTCCTTCTTTAGGAGACATTGAGGGTTAGGAATGAGTCCTAGCACTCAGCAACCCCATTCAGGGTTCCCAGCTTCTTTCCCTTTCAGCCCCAGTGTCTACATCATTTCTCTATCCACTTTCAGTATATTCAGCCTGAATATCTGTTTGGAGCATGCCGGCCTACTGGATATCCTTGTCTCTCTCAGTGGGAAAAATTCTTACTGGCAGCATCCAGATGGCTATCTTGTTCTAAGCTCCTGCTCGTTTTTCATGCAGTTTCTGGAAAGGAGGACATATGTCTTCTAGTACCTTAAAATTTCTTTTGGCCATTCTTAAATGGTCATTATAATGAAAAGTTGTGCAAATTTCTAAGCTAATTTAGTTTTTCCTGTTTTAAACTTCACAGAAATTAAATCATATTGTATTTAATTTTCCCTGTCTTGCTTCTTTATCACATCATTATTATGTGAGAAACATCCATGTATTTGCTTATAGCTGTACTGTTGTTGCTGTTTTACTCTTCTGTTTTGTATACCACAATGTATTTTTCTATGTAGATGAACATAGAGATCATTGTTATTTCTTTCACAAATCAATGCTGAGTAATATTTAATATTTTTCTATATCTGTTTACCATATGATTTTTCTTCACCTTGGTAATGTTAATTACACTTTAAAATTAAATATATTGTGGCATATTTTACCTAAATTAAAGTGAACACAACTGAAATATATGGTTTGATGAGTTTAGAGAAATGAACACACCCATGTAAACATAACAATAAAGATATACATATTTCCATCTCCCCCAAAGGATTCCTTTTTACCCTTTTCAGTGAGTAGACCTGTAGACCCATAAGTTCACTGATCTGCTTTCCAAGACTACATTTCAGATTTTCTTTTCTAGAGTATCATAGAAATCGAATGATACAGTATGAGCTCTTTATGTGTCTGGATTATTTTGCTCAGCATAGTCATTTTTAAAAATGTATATGATACCATGTCTATCAGTGTGGTAGACAGAATGCCCCTCTTTCAAAAAAAAAAAAAAGGAAAATCCTTCACATCCTAATGGAACCTGTGAATATATCCCATGGCAAAAGGAAATTTCCAGGTGTTATTAAGGTTATAGACCTTAAAATAAGGAGATTATCCTGGGTTATCGGGGTTATCTAGATGTGCCCAATCTAATCACATAAACCTTTAAAAACAGAGAACTTTCTCTAATCGGAAGTAGAAGAGAGATGTGACAGAAGGGGAAGTCAGAGATATTTAAAGCATGCAAAGAACTCATTGTGGCTCTGCTGGCTTTGAAGATGGAGTTTATGAATCAGAGATGAGAAAGGTCTTTAGGAACTAATGATGACCTATAGTTGATAGTATACCAAAAACTGTGTCATTTAAAACAATAGTAATTTATTGTCTCACAGTTCTTGAGGTTGAAAGTCCAAAATTAAGGTGTTGGCAAGGCCATGCTGTCTCTGATGACTGAAGAGTAGAATCCTTCTTTGCTGCTTCTAGTTTCTGGTGTTTGCTAGCCATCCTTGGTGTGCTCTCTGGCTTGTGAATACATCATGCCAATCACATGCCATCTTTTTCCTGTACGTATTCACATTGTCTATACATGTCTGTCTCTGTGTTCAAATTTCCCCTTTGATAAAACCAGAGTCCACTCAAATGTCCTAATTTTAATTTGGTTTTGTTTGTTATTATTTTTGTATGTTAATTTTGTATGCTTACTAAATTCATTGTTTTAATTCTAACAATTTTGGTGTAATTTTGGGATTTTCTATATATATAATAATGTCATCTGCAAATAGGGACAATTTGACTTCTTCCTTTCCAGTTTGGTTGCTCTTTATTTCTTTCTCTTGCCTAACTTATTTGGATAGAACTTCTAGTACTATGTTAAAAAAAAAAGTGATGAAAGTGGGCATCCTGATGTCCCAGATCTTAAAAAAAATTGTTCAACTTTTCCCTGTTCAGTATCACGTTAGCAGAAGGTTTGTCATGTATGGCCTTTATTGTGTTGATATGTTCCTTCTATACCCAATTTATTGAGTTTTTTATTATAAAGGGATATTGAATCTTATTGAATGCTTTTTATGCATCTGTTGAAATGATCATGTAGATTTTGTCATTGATTCTGCTAATGTAATGTATTACATTTATTGATTTACATATATTGACCATCCTTGTATCTCTGAGATAAATTCCACTTGGTCATGATGAATGATCTATTTAATGTGTTGTTGAATTAAGTGTGGTAGGATTTTGTGTGGGATTTTTGCATTGAAATTCATCAGGGATATTGGCTTATAGTTTTTTTTTTTACTTTAATGGGTTCTTGTCTGATTTTGGTATCAGGGTAATTCTTGCTGTATAGAATGAGTTTGGAAGTAATCCCTCCTCTTCAATTTTTTAATAGACTTTGAGTAGTATTGGTATTAATTCTTTAAATGTTTGATAGAATTCAGCAGTGAAGTCATCAGGTCCTGAGTTTTGATGGGAGACTTTTTATTACAGCTCTGGTCTTGTTACTCATTATTGGTCTGCTTAGGTTTTCCATGGCCTTAAGATTCAATCTCAGCAAGCTATACGTGTCCAGGGCTTTATTTTCTCTAGGTTTTCCAATTTGTTAGAGTATAATTGTTTATAGTAGTATCAATTTTTTTTTGCATTTTCGTGGTATCATTTGTAATGTCTCCTTTTACTTTTTTTTTTCTTGAGGTTTCTTTTTTTTTTTTTTCTTAGTCTAGCTAAATGTTTGCCAATTTTGTTTATCATTTCAAGATACCCACTCTTGGTTTTGTTGATCTTCTGTATTATCTTTAATTTCTGTTTTGTTTATTTCTGCTCTGGTCTTTATTTCTTTTCTTATTATTTTTGGTTTAGATTGTTCTTGTTTTTCTAGTTCCTTGAGGTGCAATGTTAGGTCATCTATTTGAGATCTACTACTTTTTTGATGCAGGCATTTATTGTGATAAATTTCTATCTTAGAGCTGCTTTTGCTATATTCCATCAGTCTTGGTATGTTGTGTTTCAATTTTCATTTGGCTCAATAATCATTAAATTTTCTTTTTAACTTGTTAATTGACCCACTGGCTCTTCTTAAGCATGTTGTTTAATTTCTATGTATTTGTACATTTTCCAAAGTTCCTCCTGTTATTGGTTTCTAGTTTTATTCTATTATTGTCAGAAAAGATACTTGATATATTTTCAATTTCCAAAAATTTGTTAAGACTTGTTTTGTGGCCTAACATGTAGTCTATTCTGGATGATGTTCCACATATTGCTGAGAAGAATGTGTATCCTGAAGTTGTTCGTCAGAAGGTTCTGTAAATGTCCATTAGGTCCATTTGGTCTAGAGGGGAGTTCAACTCTGATGTTTCTGTGTTAATTTTATATCTGAATAATATGTCCATTGCTGAGAATGAGGTATTGAAGTCCTCTGCTATTATTGGATTGCAGTTGATCTCTCCTTTTATGTCTGTTACTGTTTTCTTTATATATTTAGGTGCTACATTGTTGGGTGCATACATAATTACAATTGTTACATTCTCTTGCTGTACTGACACCTACATTATTATATAATGGCCTTTTTGTGTTTTTTATTGTTTTTGACTAAAGGTCTATTTTATCTAAGTATAGCTATTCCTGTTTCCTTTTGATTTCCATTTGCATGGAATATCTTTTTTCATCCCTTCACTTTCAGTGTATGCATGTCTTTATAGGTGAAGTGAGTTTCTTAGAGGCAGCATATAGTTTGGTCTTTTTCTCTTGTTTATCCATTAAGCCCGTCTATGTCTTTCAATTGGAGAAGTGAATCCATTTACATTCATTGTTACTATTAATATATAAGGACTTACTATGCCATTTTGTTACTTGTTTTCTGGTTGTTTCATAACTCCTCTCTTCCCTTCTTCCTTCATGTTAAGTGATTTTCTTTTATAGTATGTTTTCATTCTTTATCTTATTTTTAGTGTATCCATTATAGGTTTTTGGTTTGTAGTTACAATGAGGCTTACAAAGAACATCTTATAGTTATATCAATTTATTTTAAACTGATGACACTTTAAATTTGGTTGCAAAAAGAAAAAAAGAGAAACATTCAAACTAAAAGCCTTTATACTTTAATAATCCTCCAGTTTTGACTTTTTGATATCTTAATTTATATCTTTTTATATGGATGATCTCTTAGCAAATTATAGTAGCTATTATTATTTTTAATAGTATTAAACTATTAACTTTTTAATACTTAATAATTATCAATAATTAAACTATTAATTTATTTAATAGTATTTAATGATTAATTTAATAGTTTTGCATTTTAGTTTTCATACTAAGATATAAGTGGTTTACATACCACAATGACGATTTACAGTATTCTGAATTTGTCTGTATACTCACTTTTACCAGCAAGTTTCATACCTTCAGATGTTTTCTTAGTGCACATTAGAATCCTTTTATTTTAGATTGAAAAATCCATCTGAGCATTTCTTATAAGATATTGCTGGTGGTGATGAATTCCCACAGCTTTTCTATATCTGGAAAAGTTTTTTTCTTTTCATTATGTTTGAAGGATAGCTTTTTCAGGTAATATATCCTTGGTAAACAGGATTTTTTCTTTAGCACTTTGAATATGTCATCCCACTTCCTCCTGACCTGCAAGGTGTCCACAGCACAGTCAGCTAACAGTTGTATCAGAGTTGCTATATATGTTCTTTTCTTCTTTACTCTTTCTGCTTTTTGGATCTTCTGTTTATCACCTTTGAGAGCTTGATTATTACATGCCTTTGTATAGTCTTATTTGGGTTGAATCTTTTTTTTTTTCATGGTGTCTCAATGTGTTTATTTAATTTTTATTTTATAAATAAAAATGTGCAGGTTTGTTATATAGGTAAACTTGTGTCATGGTTTTGTACAATTTTTTTTGTCACCCACGTAATAAATGTAGTACTCAATAGTTGTTTTCTCTGCTCCTCTCCCTCCTTCTTCATTTCACCCTCAAGTAGGCCCCCTTGTGTGTTGTTCACTTCTTTGTGTCCACATGTTCTCATCATTTAGCTCCTACTCATAAGTGAGAGCATGCAGTATTTGTTTTTCTGTTCTTGTATTAGTTTGCTAAGGATAATGGCCTCCAGCTCCATCCATGTTTCTGTGAAGGGCGTAATTTCATTCTTTGTTGTGGCTGCATAGTGGTCCATGGTGTATATGTACCACATTTTCTTTATCCAGTCTGCCATTAATGGGCATTTAGGTTGATTCCATGTCTTTGTTATTGTGAATATTGCTGCAGTGAACATACCTGTACCTGTGTCTTTATAATAGAACAATTTACATTCCTTTGGGCATATAGCCAGTAATGGAATTGCTGGGTCAAATGGTAGTTCCGTTTTTAGGCCTTTGAGGAATCGCCACACTATGTTCCACAATGGTTGAACTAATTTATAGTCCCACTAACAGTGTATAAGCATTCCTTTTTCTCCACAACCTCACTAAAATCTGTTATTATTATTTTTTTTTTGCTTTTTACTAATAACCATTCAGACTGGTATGAGATGGTATCTCATTGTGGTTTTTATTTGCATTTCCTGGGTTGAATCTTCTTCATGACCTTTGTCCTTCCTGTAACTGGACATTTACATCTTTCTCTAGGTGTAAAAAGTTTCCTGTTATTGTTTTTTAAAGTATGCTTTTTACCCCTTTTCCTTACTCTACTCCCTCTTGAAGATCAATGATGCTTCTATTTTCTCTTTGATCCGTGGATTTCACAAGTGCCTTTGTTTCTTTTCAGTCTTCTCTTTTTTCTCTTCTGACTGTGTATTTTCATGTAGCATGTCTTTGACCTCACTAACATTTTCTTCTTCTCGATCGGGTTTTCTCTTGAAATTCTCTAATATGTTTTTGACTTCGTCCATTGTTATTTTTGGCTCTGGGATTGTTCAGTTTTCACTATTTTAATCTCTTTGTTAAATTTCTCTGATAAACTTCTGAATTGCTTCTGTGTTTTCTTGAAATTTGGTGAGCATCCTCAAAACAGTTCTTTTGAATTCCTTGTCTGAGAGGTCACTATTTTCATCTCTCCAGGGTCTGTCACTGACACCTTGTTTAGTTTATTTGGTAAGGTTATATTTTTCTTAATGTTCTTGATAACTGTGGACATATGTCAATATGTTGGCTCTGAAGATTTATTTCAGTCTTCATAGTCTGGCTTTGTTTCTACCCATCCTTCTTCAGAGAGCTTTCCAGGAATTCGAAGAGGGACTGAATGTTGAGAGCCCGTGGTCACTTCAACCATTTTAGCACTAGAGGGTGCACGAAGCCCATCTTTGCTGTGAACCTCTGGCCAACTCCAATGTGCCCAGCCCTGTTATACTTGAGGAATACCAGGGACAGTTCCCTGTGTCCCCAGGCAAAGTTCCTTACTTTCCTTCCTCCAAATGGAAGGAGTATGTTTCCACAATGTGCCATCTGAAGTTGGGGGAGGTGTGACACAGGCAGTCCTATGGCCACTGCAGCTGATGTCATGAGGAGTCACACCTGAAGCCCACAGCCTCCCAGACTAGCACAGCAATGAGGCTCAGCCATGGAAAATAGTTGCTACAGCCCACTTTGCCACCAAATGACTAGAGTAGACTTCAACTCCAAATAAAAGTAATTAATTACAAATGTATTACAAATAAATTTACTTTTATTTGGAGTCCAAGTCACTTCAGTCATTTGGTGGTGAAATGGGCTTGGATTTGGGTCCATCTTACTGGGGCCTCAGATTCCCATCTGACCCATGGTAGGTCTAGGAGCTTTGTCCGGGGGCATTGTCCTGGAATCAGGAGCTGCTGGGTTCTCTCTGGTATTGTGTTTTACTCTGACAAGGCTGGTACTAGTTTCCAATTCCAAGTCTATGTACACTTTCCTCTCACTTTCTCAAGTGGACAGATTTTCTGCATTACACTGCTTGGGGTTGGGGGAGCAGTGGTGTAGGCAATGTGAGATTGTCTTTCCTACCCTCTTAAATGTATCTTTTCTAATTATTATGCTAAAACCGGGTACTGTGATCTATCACTGGTTTCTTTTTGGTGTTGTTGTTGTTGCTGCTGTTGTTTTCTCCTGTAAAGGTGTTTTCTTGCATGGATAGTTGTTAAAAAACTGATGTTTCTCTGGAGAGATGATTGCTAGAGGGTTCTATTCTATTTTCTTTTTCCCCCTCCCTTCTACCACAATTTTTTTCTATTCACCTGCTAATAAATGTTGCACTGCTTCTAATTTTAAGCTATGAAAAAGAAGTTGCTATGCATATTTATGTAAAAGGTTTTCTTGTGTACATGTGCTTTCATTTGCAGAATCACTGAGGTACATAATAAGTGTAAATTGAGTTGTCTTAAAAAATACCAAACACTTTTTCAAAATAATTATAACATTTTACATTATAAAAGAGGATAATTTCCAGCTGCCTTATATCATAAAAATTGCTTTATATTGCCAATCTATTTAAATTTAGACATTCTAATGTGTGTGCATTGGTATCTTAAATATTTCGTTGATAGCTAATGCATGTATTTTATGTACTATTGGCTTTCTATATTTATATCCAAAATCTTTATCTTTACCAATTTAAAACTGTTGACTGTCATCTTAAAATTGACTTCTAAAAGTGCTTTTTATATTCCAGATGTAAGTCCTTTATCAAATATATGAATCACAAATATTTTTTCCCATTCTGTAACTTGCCTTTTCATTTTCCTAATACTAACTTTTGAAGAGCAGAAAGTTTCAATATTTGTGAAGTACAATTTGTCAATTTTTAAATTTGTTCTTTTGGGTTCTTATGTAAGAAATCTTTGTATAACCCAAGGTTGCAAACATTTCTCCTTCATTTTCTCCTAAAAGCTAAATAATTTATCATTTGGATTCATCAACATTTTGAGTTAACTTTTGTATATGGTATAAGGGTTGAGGTTCTTTTTTAAGAAATCAATTTTCATTTGTTTCAGTACTACTTGTTTAAAAGACTATCATTACCTTGCTCATTGAATACTGTATTTCTGAATTCTGTTCTATCCATTGATTTCTATGTCCATCTTCATGTTAATGCATCACTGTCTTGAATGCTATGGCTATATTGTAAATCTTGAAATGATGTATGTCAGACCTCCATCTGGTCCACTTTTCAAAACTGTTTTGGCTATTCAAGATCTTTTGTATTTCCTATAAAGTTTAGAATCAATGTTTTAATTTCTGAAGTAAATCTGCCCAGGTTTTGATTTGAGTTGTATTTGCAAACAAATTTAGAAATAGTTAATTTTTATCAATATTGTTGCTTATTTTAAACATATTTATTTTTACAATTTCTAATAATTTTTAAAGAAATGTGTCATACTTTCTATTGAAATAGATCTCCTGTATATTTTTAAAATATGTTCTTTAGTATTTAATGCTTTTTGATACTTGGGTAAAAGGCAAGAATATATCTTTAAAATTCTAATTATGCGTCGCTAATGTGTAGAAATAAAATTATTTTTTGTTTATTCACCTGGTATCTGATGAGCTTATCAAACTCATTTACCGGTTTTAGTAGATATTTTGTAGATTAACTGGGATTCTCCAGTTAAGCCATTAGGTGGTCTGCAAATACTGCTTTACTTTCTCCTTTCTAATTTTTATTTTATTATTTATTTCTTTAAAAACGTTCTGTGTTTAACCATTCTTTGTAATATTAACTGGCGTTTTTCTAGGTGTCTTCATTAGGTTAAGAAAGTTTCCTTCAAATACTTTTAAAGTACTTATTATGATAATTATATGATTTTGCTCTTTTTAATATTTTAATATCGTGAATTACAAGGATTTGTTTTTTAATGTTAACTACCTTGCATTCTTTGGATAAACCCTATGGTCATGCAGCATTATGATTTTGTGGACTCTTTAGCTAAAATTTTGTTAAGGGTTTTGGCTTTATTTATGAAGGATAGGTTTATCATATACAATGTTTTTGATTTTTTTTTTGTTTATGCCTGCATCTAAAATGTGGCTTTCTGTTGCTTTCTGACCTTCTTTCTTTTTAATAAAAAGTCAAGTATCATTATATATTTTGTTGCTCTCTATGTAAAGTATCTTTTCTCCTCTGGTTTCTTTCAAGATTTTATTTTTATCACTGGATTTCAGCAGTATGTCTAGTATGTGTCTGCATGTGGTCTCTTTGTATCTATGTGCTGCTTGGTGTCTGCAGAGCTTTTTGAGTGTGTAATTTGTATGTTTCAGCACATTAGTGGTACTTGGAGACATTAAATTTTTTCACTTTTTTTTTCTTTTTACCAAACTCCAGCTGTGAATCTAATTACATATGGAATAAACTACTTAAAATTGTTCCGTAAGTCACAGAGGCTCTGCTTATTTTTCTTCATTTTCCCCCCTTTTTATCAGATAGTAAAATTCTTATTGGTAAATCATTAAGGCACTTATATTTTCTTCTACCAATTTCAATTTGCTGTTAAGTTCATTCATCGGATATTTTCATTTTAGTTATGGCACTTTTACTTCTAGAATTTGTATTTGGTTCCTTTAAAATTTTTTTTTTACTTTTTGCTACATTTCCAATCTGTTTATTTCTTAAAACTTTTCCTCAAATATTTGAACATATTATAACTACATCATCCGAGTACTCTGAGTTGGTTTTTACTGAGTTGTCTTTTTCCTTGATTATTGTCATATTTTCATTTTTTCCCATGTTTATTAATTTTTTTTCTGATATGTGACAATTTGAATAATAAATTACGGTGATCCTCGATTTCGGTGTCACTCTGCAAACTATTTAAACTTGTATACCAGGTAGTTAACTTGGCTGGATTCAAACTAAACTTTGCCTGCTCTGCAATGAGTAGCAACCAAAATATCTATTCAGTGATTTGTTTCTAACTGACAAATGTTGTTGGGCCTACTGCTTTTTCCCCTTTGTATGCATAGTTCAATCATCAGCCAAAAATGTGAATGCATTCATATACAGATTTTGAAACTCATTCATTCTATAGCTTTTCTCTTGTCCAGAATTCCCATCCTCTTTAGTCACTCTACCAGAACTGAACTCAACCCTCTCATATTTCCAGCCAATAATGCTACAGTTTTATGCCACCTTTTTTTTTCTTTTTAGGAACTGATAAACTTTTACAATTTGTAGCTGCTTTTGGTCACTTTCTAATTTCTTTAAATACTTGTCTTTGTAGGGGTTTTTTTTTTTTTTGAGATATTATAATTGTTTTCTGTAGCAGGGTGAGTTTACACAACCTACCTGGCTATTTCCAGATACCAGAACTTTTTCAGTTCATTTTTTATAACCTAACTCAATACTACCTATATTTGATTTTAAATCTATCACCTTACTGTTTCCTTTCTCTGTGGTTCATCTATTCTGTGTATCGCCTATCTTTTCTTGAATTGTTTTTAATTGTTTGATACTTTTAACTTTTTTCTGTCCTATTATTTCATAGTTATAAACTTTATGGCTATTCTTTTCGTAGTTACCCTAGAAATTATAAAATAAATTCTTTATTTATCAAGGTCTACTGTTTATACTTTTATTGTATTCTGGGACAACCCAGTGATAGAGATATCTACATGTTTATACCTCTAGATAAATATTTATATAGATAGATGTATATATTTATAAATATACAAAATATATTCCATAAGTATAAATGCATTCATAATATTTATAAATATGAATAAGCATATGTAATCATATAATCTGTATAATACAGAATACATCATATATTTATACTTATAAATATAAATATAAATACATAAATACACACACACGTGCACGTACATACGTATCTATATTTTCCCTGCAATCATTGTTAGAATTTTTTTAATACAGGCAGTATATTCCCATTGTCCCTTACATACTTTTTTAAAAATCTATATTTTTTTTGTGAGTTATCTCAGGAGCATTTTCCTTCTGCTGAAAAAATTGCTCTAGATTTTCCTTTAGTGGAATATTGTTCTAGTAATTCTTCATTGTCTTGTGTCTTCCCCAATGCCCTTAAGCAAAGTGATAGTATACATTTGTAAATCTTTCCTTATTGTTCATGAGAGGTTATGCTTAAATTTTAATTGCCAGTTTATATATTTTCAAGTTTCTTAAAAATATATGTATTAAAAATCATTACTTTTAAGAGTACCACAATATTTAATTCTGTGTTTCTCTCAAGATTTTTAACTAGTTCTTTTTGCTTGATTATTTACAAGTTTAATTTAAATAAAATATCTGAAAGAAACTTTCTTTTTCCTAAATCTTCATGATAACATCTAAATTTTTCTTGGAATAAATTATAATGAATTTCTAGTAATATAATTTGTGCTGTATATCTTTTAAGATTATACATTGCCCTGCAAAAGGCAGAAAGTGACTCATCTGTCTTACAACACCTTTAAGAGGACTTTTTATGGATGCTGAGGAAGGCCATCTTTTATTTTACTTTCTCTTTTTAATTAGATGTGATTATTTCAGTTCTCTGGTAATTGGTTAACAGAGAGTTTCAATATTTAAAACATGTTAATTCTTTGTGTTTTTTGTTTGTGAATTTTTCATGTGTATTAGTCACTTTTCTCCTGAGAAATTATATTTTTATTGTTTTAGAATGTATGTATATATTAAAATAATAATTTTTTTTTCAGTTATAAGTGAGCAAATATTTTCCTCATCTTTTTGGATTTCCTTTTGCTTATATTTTCCCACAAGTAAATTATCACATTTTGGACAGTAAAATCTATCAGATTTTTCATTCGTTTGCATTTTACTTTTATCTTTATGCTTAAACATAAGTGATAACATAAATATTTACATGTATTGTTGTAATTTTATATATTTTAATTTTTTTGAAATAGTTGACTTCTTAGTCTGTCTAAAAATTTATTTCATTGGTCTTTACTGGCATCTCTGCATAACTGAATGTTTCTCATTTTTAGGTCTTAGCTCCTTAAAGAGAATTTTCTTGACCTGTTCCTCTGTTTCTGCAGGTTCTTTCAATCTGCCTTGTGGATTTCCTTCTAAGTGACTTTTTATCCAAAAATGTTCTTGGTTATTTGCCTATTTCTTAAACAGTATTGCTCTCCTTTAATTAGAATGTAAGTTTCATAAAGGCAAGCATGTTTTATACTTTATTTTTCTTTATTATTTTAGTTTTGTAACTACGCTGCACATAGTAGAAATGCAAATATATTTGTTGAATGAATAATTTATTATACCAATTATTGTTGCTTTAAAACTTTTAAAATGGGAGTATCAGACCCTTTTTGTTTCTTTTTCACAATTTCTTCACTATTATGAGATTATTATTCAAAACTTCTTTTATAACCAACCACTGTCAATTTATCAAAATAATAGTAATTTTTTCAAATTGTTAAATCATCTTAAAAACTAAACAAAATAAATAAAAATGCATGTCTAAAGTGAGAAAGTGATACATCAGGAAGAAAAATGACCTCCACAGATACTTACCAGGGAGTTAGAAAAAAATTTTAACTGCTAATAGTATTCTAAAATAACCACAATTCATTTTTCTCATCTGTTCATTCAGTCCTTATAATTATTTCTTGTCCGGCTGGATTTTGGTTCAGCACTAACCTTTCATAATATCATCTGCTTCTGGGCTAAAAAGAGTTCTGAAAATCCTGATTCATTTCTTGGCACAGTCTCACTGTGGTCTACTCATAGTAATAATGTCAGCATATGCTGGAACCTCAAATATGCAAGAGACTACTAATTGCAGAAGAATTAATACTATCCAAATACAGGCCCTTCTGTTAAGGCTCTGAAATTGCTCATTTTTACTGAATATCTGCTTTCTTGCCAATTAACATAGGGGAACCTTGAGATAAGCGATGCTTAGATTGAATGGCTCTGGTTAATTATTGCAGAAATCACCAGTATTAGAATCAACAAGAGTTGACATTTACCACTGGAATGAACACATCCTATTTAATGAAAATTTGACCAATATGTTCCTGGTGAGTAAGAATATATTATAAAGAGGGGGACAGTGAAGAATTTCCAAAGCCTTCCAATACATCCTGTAAAAGTAAATATTTATACTAATAAACATCTACCTATACAAAAATTTTAACATGAAATAAAAACTGGAGATATTTTGGACACATAACAGAAAAGGAACAATTTTCTACCTACATAAAAACTCATATAAATTAAGTAAAAGATGAATAACCTCAAAGAAAAGAACAAAATATGTGCCTATATGTTTAAAAATGAAGTAATGCAAATAATACTTCTAAACTTTACTAGTAGTTTAAAATGTAAACTCAGTTTAAGCCTGTGTTGTTCAAAAATCAACTGTTATTATTTTATAGCACTTTCAGTTTCTTTCTTCATCATTGATCAAGTCAGCTTTTTCTCATCTTTAATCTTTTATACTAATATATATGTTTTTCTAGAAAATTGTCCTTTTCACTGGCAACATTAGTTATAGTTATAATTTTATAATTTAGAAATCTCTTCTATGTTTGTGTCTCGTTCATTTATCTTAGTTTTAATTTTCTGTTTCTTTTTGACATAGTTTTGCTTTGTCACTCAGGATGGAGTGCAGTGGCACAATCTCGGCTCACTGCAACCTCTGCCTCTCGGGTTCAAGCGATTCTTGTGCTTCAGCCTACTGAGAAAATGGGATTACAGGCACACACCACCATGCCTGGCTAATTTTTGTGTATTTTGTAGAGATGGAGTTTCACCATGTTGCCCAGGCTGGTCTCAATCTCCTGAGCTCAAGTGATCCACCCACTCTGGCATCCCAAAGTGCTGGAATTACAGGTGTGAGCCACTACACCCAGCCTGGTGGACTACTTTTAAAAAACTGATACATAATAGTTGTATGTATCTGGGGGTACATGTGATATTTTGATACCTGTATACAATGTGTAATGATCAAATCAGAGTAATTGTGATATCCATCACCTCAAACATTTATCATTACTTTGTGTTGGGAATACTACAATTTTTCTCTTGTAGCTATTTTGAAATATACATTAAATGATTGTTAATTATATTTTTCCTACTGTACTATTGAACACTGTACTATTGCACACTAGAACTTATTCCTGTCATCTAACTTTGTTTTTGTACCCTTTAACAAACTTCTCTTTATTCCACTTCCTCCCTTACCTTCTATTCCCAGATTCTGGTAGCCACCATTCTACTTTCTACTTCCATGAAATTTACTTGTTTAGCTTTTACATATGAGTAAGAACATGCAATATTTGCCTTTCTGTGCCTGACTTATTTCACTTAACATAATGACCTCCAGTTCCATCCATGTCGCTGAAAAGGATTTCATTATTTTTATGGCTGAATAATATTTCAGTGTATATGTGTGTGTGTATCACTTTTTATTTATTCATTAATCTGTTGATGGACATGCAGATTGATTCCCTATCAATCATGGGAATGCAGATATAGTTATCATATGCTGATTTTCTTTCTTTTGGATATATAACCAGTAGTGGGATTGCTGGATGATATAGTAGTTGTATTTCTAGTTTTTTTCAGTAATCTCCATGTTTTCCATAATAAGTATAATGCCACTTTTTAATTTGAAATGCATAGTAGACAAAATTTTAGAATAATCCCCAATTACCCAAATCTGTGTATAATCTCCTCATCTTGAATACAGGTAGCATCTGTAGTTTTTTTTTTAGCAATCGAATATGGCAAAGGCGAGGGCATATTATTTCCATGATTACATTACATTACATTATTTGTTAATGGTGAAGGGGTTTTAAAGATGCAATTAAGATTTCTAATTAGGTAAGCTCTAGTTAACGAAAATGGAGATTATTTGACTACGCCTGATCTAATCAGGCAGAGTTTTTTTTTTTTTAAAGTCCAGAAGTCAGAGGATCTGTCTTGCTGGTCTTAAAGAAGCAAGTCACCATGACTTCTATAGTTACAAGAAGATGAATTCTGTAGACAATCACTTGAGCTTGGAAGGCCACAATCATCATGAATACTTGATCCCTGGCTGACATCTTGATCGCTGAACAGGGGGCTTGTTTAAATTGTGTTTGAACTTCTGACCCACAGAAAGAGTGAAATAATAAATGTATGTTGCTCTATGTCTCTATGTACACTTCTGCTAATTTGATATATGCTCTATGTCTCTACGTACACTTCTGGTAATTTGCAATAACCAAAAATGAAAAAAAGAATTTGGTACCTAGAAGTGAAGTGCTGCTGATCTAATAAATGCTTACTAATGTGATTTCAGCTTTGGAATTGGGCAGAAGCTAGGGAGATTTTGAGGAGAATGGTATTGAAAGCCTAATTTTCTTCCACAAGATTATTAGAAAAAATGCACACTGAGGATGCTCCTATGAAGGCTTAGAAGGAAGTGAAGAAGGGGTATAAGTTACTGTGGGCCAGAGGATGGATTCTGAAAGACTAATACTAAATATATTTGTCATGATTGTTGAATTTTTAAAATTTATTTTAAATCCATAGAGGAGAGTTTATATTTCCCTTAGCTTTACTTGGAAATAAATAACTTTATTTGGAAATAAATATGGATATCAATTTTAGTGAATAAATACATTACACTAATTCAAGAAGCCATAAATTCTTCAATCATTTAGGACAATATGCAGTTTACAATTTACTTTTGGACAGATCAGGCTGTCCTTAATAACACATTACTTATTAAAAATGCTTTTCTCAGAATGGTTGAAAATTCTTACTGTCAGAGAAAAGGGGAAAGATAATGGGGGTTGTTAAACCCTGTAGAAATATTTTTCAGTCTTTCCTGAGGAAGTTGAAAGAATGGAAAAGCAGGGTTTACAAAGTGGGGGATGCTTTTCATACTTGTCTAAATTTTGTGCACATATGAATCCATTCTTACTGCACTGGGCATGCTGTGTGTGCTAAATGGCTTTTTAAAAATCGTTTTACTTGTTCACACTAGAGAGAACATATTGCAAAAATGGCATTGCTTATTTCAGCATGCATAGCTATTAATAAATGTGTCATAATGCCCATGTTATTCAGAAATCTCTGTGAAACCTCACTTCATGCTGTCTACATTATAAATGGTTTAGTAATTAAGACTGTAGAGTAGCTGTTAAAAAAAATGGAACATGTAGTCACATAAAAATAGCATGTTGGGATATACCATTAAAGTTAATTTATATATTCTTCTTTCCAGAGTGTTGACAAGTTCTACTTAAACATAGGTGCCTAATGTATGTGCTGACATGAAGCAGATATGAATAAAAAGTATATGATGGGTATAAAATGGAGTCAATAAAATTATTTCTAATTTGTAATCAAATGGGGTAAGTGAACAATATTCTGACGTGTGGAATTGTAGTTGAAAACTTTAATGCTCTAATAGGAGGAGAAGGAAATAACTCATATAACTCCTGAAATGTTCAGTGAATCATTTCTAACGGTTAAAGGAATCAGTGTAGAATTATTTCTAAAATATCTTTAAAACTAAAAATAGGTTGGACTGTGTTTCTCACTTGCCTGGTAGTTCATCTTCATTGTACAGTCCCTATACAGATGTTATTACCTCATATTCAAGTGGACATCTTAGGCAAACTAAACTGTCAGTGAAATATTTTCATCCAATTGGAGTGTAGATTACTAATTTTTTTTCTAGAAAGCTGTGTTCAGGAAAAATAAAAATAATCATAAAAATAGAAGTGAAATATCATAGATTGAATACTTCCTCGACCACTTTAATCCTCTTGCACATATACATTGAAGGAGATTTAATGTAAACTTTAACAAATTAGAAAAATAGAAAATAAGTTGTAAGATCAGTTGTTTTGCTTTTAAAACATCAAGCTGGAAGAACAGTGACTGTAGAGGAAACCATTGCAATAATCACAAGTGAGCACATATAGCCTATATTCAATTTTTTATTGTAGATAGCAATTAAAATAATAAACTCAAAACTGGATGCTCCCTTAAAGTATAGCACTTTCATAATTGGGGTCTAAATTGTCTTAAATAATTCATTTGGTCTTTTTTAGATTTTGACGAAAACACACACACATGATCCGAGTCAGCTAAGCATGCATAATGGAACAGAGTAAATTAGATACAGGTAAAAATAAATGCCTGTGTTGCTTTAGTAATATTTACGGTCAGTTGTATTTTGCCTCTTGGTGATCAGTTCTGAAACTTTACCTCAAACACTGAACCCACTTACAGTCTCACACTCATTTTTCTTTTTCTCTTACGCTAACAAATGTCTCATCAGATATCTCTTGCTCTTTTTATAAAGTTGGACCAGAAAAAAAAAAATATCATCTGACCAACTCCAAGCCTAAGCTAAGCTGAAAAATCAAACTTAAACAGATAGCTTAAGATGTGGAGTCATCCATATGTTTGACAAGGGGAAGAAAAAGGAAGTGAAATAGATTTCTGGGGTTTTGTAGAAATTTGGAACTTGTGTTCAGTCTCAGTAAGAATAACATTTTATAACACTTGAGAATTATCCATCTTGATATAAACTTTTACTTTTACTTTATTACCAAATCAAATGTTCCACTAATAAATGGAATTCAGAGATAATCCTCCAGACATCTTTGTTGGCCAATAGCGACAAGAAATCTTCATAACATTTCCAGAGATGTGCACTCTTTTTATAATGCAGTTATTACTGCTAGTCCTCGTAGGCAAGGACTTCATGGCTAAAACACCAAAAGCAATGGCAACAAAAGCCAAAATTGACAAATGGGATCTAATTAAACTAAAGAGCCTCTGCACAGCAAAGGAAACTACCATCAGAGTGAACAGGCAACCTACAGAATGGGAGAAAATTTTTATTATCTACCCATCTGACAAAGGGCTAATATTCAGAATCTACAAATAACTTAAACAAATTTACAAGAAAAAAGTCAAACAACCCCATCAAAAAGTAGGCAAAGGATATAAACAGACAGTTCTCAAAAGAAGACATTTATGCAGCCAACAGACACATGAAAAAATGCTCATCATCACTGGCCATCAGAGAAATGCAAATCAAAACCACAGTGAGATACCATCTTACACCAGTTAGAATGGCGAACATTAAAAAGTCAGGAAACAACAGGTGCTGGAGAGGATGTGGAGAAAGAGGAACACTTTTACACTGTTGGTGGGACTGTAATCTAGTTCAGCCATTGTGGAAGGCCGTGTGGTGATTCCTCAAGGATCTAGAACTAGAAATACCATTTGACCCAGCCATCCCATTACTGGGCATATACCTAAAGGATTATAAATCATGCTGCTATAAAGACACATGCACATGTATGTTTACTGAGGCACTATTCACAATAGCAAAGACTTGGAAACAACCCAAATGTCCATCAAAGATAGACTGGATTAAGAAAATGTGGCACATATACACCATGGAATACTATGCAGCCATAAATAGGATGAGTTCATGTCCTTTGTAGGGACATGGATGAAGCTGGAAACCATCCTTTTGAGCAAACTATCACAAGGACAGAAAACCAAACACCACATGTGCTCACTCATAGGTGGGAATTGAACAATGAGAACACTTGGACACAGGATGGGGAGCATCACACACCAGGGCCTGTTGTGGGGTGGGGGGGAGGGACAAGGGATAGCATTAGGAGATATACCTAATGTAAATAATGAGTTAATGGGTGCAGCACACCAACATAGCACATGTATACATATGTAACAAACCTGCACATTGTGCACATGTACCCTAGAACTTAAAGTATAATAATAATAAAAAAGAAAATAATAATGTAAAAAAAAAAAAACAAAATGGTGAACGAACTGGAAATAGATTGATATTCAGAAAAGGGTATAGGCGATAATCCTCAACAATATAGCCAATTTCCAGATAACTGAAAACTGGCTAAATACAGATTCTGCATCTCATTGGTTTGTAGTCATGACTCTTAAAGGTGGTAATCACTTTGACATTACCATATTTTGTCATTTTTCATACGTTATTTCCTGCTTATAAATTCATATCCCTCCATCCATAATCTATTACACTTCAGAAATTTTAGTCTCAGCCCCTTTTTAGTTCTCTTTCCTTTAAGATGAATTGATGTGTATTTTTTAATGGGCCCTGATATTTTATTTATATATCTAAACATGTAAGTGATAAACTAATAATTGGTATCTTAAAATGATTTGGAAAGGGGGAAATAGAACAAAATGTAAGTAGATTGCCATTACGGTAGTACATATACACATGAGAGCTGATTTGAGAGACGTGCTGAGAAAGATGTATACACATTGGAGAAACATTTTGGGCAAATATCACCATCTGTGGGATGGAGTGGACAGATATGTGAAATGAAGCTAAAATTCCAAACTTAGGTATAAGGAGATAGAAATTAAGAGAAGCTAGCTTGTAGAGACAAATATTCTAAATGAGTTATGAATAAATTTTGTGACAGCCAATAAAATGAACAGAAGGTAGGTGGAAATTTGTTACTCAAACTCCGGGTAGAGGGAAGGTCTAGAGAGAAATTCAATTAAATTCTTGGAGATAGATGAATAGAGTATAAAGACAATGTTTTGAAGAATATATAGTTACAATTTCGGAAGTTATTTATAAAGCTAAATTTTATTATAGACCTAGTATATGGGAACTGTATTGGATGCTAGAATTACAAAGTAGGAATGGAATGACCTTTTTCTGATTCATGGTCTACTTGAAAAAAGATAGGTACACATAAATTCAATATAATGTATTCTATTAGTCTTCTAGGGCTGCCATAAACAAAATACCTGGATGGCTTAAACAACAGAAATTAATTTTCTCCTAGTTTTGGAAGCTAGAAGTCCAAGATCAAGGTGTTGGTAGTTTTGATTTCTCCTGAGGCTTCTCTCCTTGGCTTTCAATGGCCATTTTCTCACTGTGTCTTACATTGCTTTTCTTCTATGCATGTGTATCCCTGGTGTCTCTTCTCTTCCTATGAAAGACACAAGTCATATTGGGTTAAAGTACCACCCTTATTACCTAATTTAACGTTAGTTATATGTCTAAAGGCTCTATCCAAATACAGTCACATTTTAAGGTACTGGGGGTAAAGAACATCAACATGTAAATTTGGTAGGAGGCACAATTCAGTCTATAACATGTGGTAAAGCATATGAAAACTACAGTGGTGTCACAGAGAACAGCTAAGTTTGCTATGAAAGAAATGGTAAAAAAAAAAGTTACAGAAGAAGTAAAATTTAAACTAGTTAATCTTGAGCGAAAATATAGAATATTTTAAGAGCAGGAAAAAGAAAATATATGATAGGATACCATGTTCAGGGGATGGTGAGTGGTCAGAAAACAGCATAGGCTGCAAAGAAGGAGGTGTTAGAACATGAAGATAGAGGTATATTAAAAATAACTTTGGAAAATCCTTCTAGGACATGTCAAGGAAACTGACCTGTATCCTGTTGGCCTTCTTATTCTTTCACCCTTCATCCATCCATCCAGTCCACTGGATGAATTTAGTTTACCTTTTAAATCTGTTCATTTTCTTCTGTCATTACCAGCCTGGTTGAATATATTGCAATCTCTTGTCTAAGAAACTGAACTAGCTCTAATACCAACTCCTACAGCTTTCATTAAACATGATCTTTTCATTATTTAGATGTAAACATTTCACTCCTTTTCCAGAAATCCCTCAAGGGCTTTCTGTAGCAGTTAGGATAATAAGCTTCATCATGTTCCTGAAGGCATGTATTAATTAGGCCCATTTACCTCTCAAATCTCATTTCCCTCTGTAGCCACACCCAACTTACCTGAGTCTCATCTATTTGCCAGATTTTTCTAGTCCCAAACCTTTTACATGCCTTATTATTTTTGTTGAAATTATTTCCCTTCTCTTTTCCACCTATATGTTGACACACCTGTGAACTCAGCTCATCTCTCCTTCGAGAATTTTTTCTCACTGTCCTAGCTAGATCAAACAGACCCATTATTTGATATTAAAGAAAGTTTTGTGTACTTTTCTTCTGTAGAATATATACAAAGGAGAATTTTTATTACCCAACATGTTTTTAATACTTCCTCAGATAAGTAGGTAACCTCCAATAAGTAGAGACATGCCAGGTTTTGCTCACAATTCCATAAATGGTGCCTGATATAGTTTGCAGCACACAATTAAATGTTCTTTTATTATTTGTTGAATTTTGATTTGGGGTACTATAATATAGCAGAGGATAGTGATCCACAGGGGCAATTGATAATATTTTTTACCATGCAGTCTCAACTGAATGAGTCCTACAATAACATAGTCCTTCTTTGGAAATGCATTTATACTAAGTGGCATAGTACAATAGTTACAGGGATTTAAAGCAATAAAAATGACCCACATACCCATATTTACTTTACTTCAAAAGTCCATTCTCAATGTATGTCCATTTTCGTATATCGTTTCCATAGCTCTAATAATAGGGTATATAAACCTTGGCATTTAGGTCTCCACTTGCTGTGTTGTAAGACATTCCCTATATTTTTGCTACATAGCTCATAATATTTCACATTAGGTTGATGTACAATAATTACCTTGATGCTAGGGATGCATCAAATACTCCAGATGTTTCTTATTTTTTTCTAATAGACTTTATTTTTAAAAACAATTTTAGGTTCACAAAAAAATTGAATGGAAACTACACAGTTTGTGTGTTCCCCCTGACCCCACACATGCATAGCCCCTTCCACTATCAACATCTTGCACCAGAGTGGTCCACTTTTTACAGTTGATGAACATGTATTGACACATTATTACCTCTCAAAGTTCATGTGAAGTGACACTGTTCTCTGGGGTAAGTACCCGGGGTTCGTTGTCTTGTGCAAAGAAGATTTAGGACTCAGATACACACGAGGAGGAGTTTAGGAGCAGAGGTTTAATAGGCAAAAGAAAGACAAAGGAAAATAACTCTCTTTCTAGCGTGAGAGAGGGGCTTCTGAGTGGAAAAGACTGGCCTGTGGTGGAGCGCACCGGATTTCATAGGCAGGCTTGAGGAGGCGGTGTCTGAGTTACACAGGGCTCACAGATTGGTTGGAATGGTGTGACGTTTACATAGCACACAGGGAAGGCTGGCCATTCACCCTAATCTTATTAAACAAATCACCTATCAGCTTTCCACTTGGCCAGCACCATTTTATCTGCTCCTTACTGTACACATGACTCGCAAAGAGAAGGGAAGATGGAACTGCCATTTTGCACGTGTCAAGTTTCAGATAGCTTTTTCCTGCTGGCATTCACCCGCGCAAGCTTCCAGCTTGCTTATCTGTGTCTGCAGCTCGATTTTACAGGCTGCTCTTTGTTAGAAAATGATTTTAAGGCTGCTTTTCATTAAAAAGGAAAACCTTACCGAGGACTCCCATACCCTAACTCCCTAAGTCATTTCCTCTTAACTCCTATATCACATAGTTTACACTGGGGTTCATTCTTGATGTTTTACATTTTATGGGTTTGTACAAATGTATAATGACATATATTCTACATTTCAATATGATACAAAATACTTTTACTGCCATAAAAATCCTCTGTGCCTGTATATTCATTCATTCCCCACTCTCCCTCCCAACCCCTGGCAATTATTGTTCTTTTTATTGTCTCCACAGTTTTGCCTTTTTCAGAATGTCCTATAGTTAGAATCATATGGTATGTAGACTTTCCAGATTGGGTTCTTGTACTTGGTAACATTGTTGTAAAGTGGAAGCAAATTTCATTTAAATATCTGTGATATTGGGAGACAGGCTTATTCTTTTATGATGTAGCTATTAATATAATCCAACTTATACTTATAATCCAATTTATATTTGGAATAACAGAGATGATGTTCCCCATATCTTAAGAAACTACCTTCAGACTGTCCAGCAGAGAACAGGAGTCTTTGTCAAATAAATAAGCTTTTCTTTTTTTTTCCTGTCTCTATATAGAGAACACATAAAGGAGTGACCACTACTTTATGTGCTATAAATAGCATTCCCATTTATAATTGGCTAATCACAGAAATTCCAATTTATAATTGGCTAATCACAGAAATTAATCACTGAAGAGGATCTGTTGCTGGGAAGGAAGATGTTATTTCCTTTGACTTCATGAATGGATGCTGTGACCTCACGCGGTAACTCAGACTGCTAAAGAGGACGTATCAGTTTACAGTCCCACCAACAGTGCAAAAGTGTTCCTATTTCTCCACATCCTCTCCAGCATCTGTTGTTTCCTGACTTTTTAATGATTGCCATTCTAACTGGTGTGAGATGGTATCTCATTGTGGTTTTGATTTGCATTTCTCTGATGATGCGCATTTTTTCATATGTCTTTTGGCTGCATAAATGTCTTCTTTTGAGAAGTGTCTGTTCATATCCTTTGCCCACTTTTCGATGGGGTTGGTTGTTTTTATTCTTGTAAATTTGTTGGAGTTCATTGTAGATTCTGGATATTAGCCCTTTGTCAGATGAGTAGGTTGCAAAAATTTTCTCCCATTCTGCAGGTTGCCTGTTCACTCTGATGGGAGTTTATTTGCTGTGCAGAAGCTCTTTAGTTTAACTAGATCCCATTTGTCAATTTTGGCTTTTGTTGCCATTGCTTTTGGTGTTTTAGACATGAAGTCCTTGCCCATGCCTATGTCCCGAATGGTATTGCCTAGGTTTTCTTCTAGGGTTTTTGTGGTTTTAGGTCTAACATTTAAGTCTTTAATCCATCTTGAATTAATTTTTGTGTAAGGTGTAAGGAAGGGATCCAGTTTCAGCTTTCTGCCTATGGCTAGCCAGTTTTTCCAGCACCATTTATTAAATAGGGAATCCTTTCCCCATTTCTTGTTTTTGTCAGGTTTGTCAAAGATCAGATA
The DNA here is from genome assembly GCF_029289425.2 of Pan paniscus. Classification (NCBI taxonomy): domain Eukaryota; kingdom Metazoa; phylum Chordata; class Mammalia; order Primates; family Hominidae; genus Pan; species Pan paniscus. The sequence continues at coordinate 47,220,809 of NC_073264.2, forward strand.
GTTGTAGATATGTGGCATTATTTCTGAGGGCTCTGTTCTGTTCCATTGGTCTATATCTCTGTTTTGGTACCAGTACCATGGTGTTTTGGTTACTGTAGCCTTGTAGTATAGTTTGAAGTCAGGTAGCATGATGCCTCCAGCTTAGTTCTTTTGGCTTAGGATTGACATGGCGATGCGGGCTGTTTTTTGGGTCCATATGAACTTTAAAGTAGTTTCTTCCAATTCTGTGAAGAAAGTCATTGGTAGCTTGGTGGGGATGGCATTGAATCCAGTTCAACCATTGTGGAAGTCAGTGTGGCAATTCCTCAGGGATCTAGAACTAGAAATACCATTTGACCCAGCCATCCCATTACTGGGTATATACCCAAAGGATTATAAATGATGCTGCTATAAAGACAGATGCACATGTATGTTAATAGTGGCACTATTCACAATAGCAAAGACTTGGAACCAACCTAAACGTCCAACAACGATAGACTGGATTAAGAAAATGTGGCACATATACACATGGAATACTACGCAGCCATAAAAAATGATGAGTTCATGTCCTTTTTAGGGACATGGATGTAACTGGAAACCATCATTCTCAGGAAACTATTGCAAGGACAAAAAACCAAACACCGCATGTTCTCACTCATAGGTGGGAATTGAACAATGAGAACACATGGACACAGGAAGGGGAACATGACACTCTGGGGACTGTTGTGGGGTGGGGGAGGGGGGAGGGATAGCATTAGGAGATATACCTAATGCTAAATGACGAGTTAATGGGTGCAGCACAGCAACATTGCACATGTATACATATGTAACAAACCTGCACGTTGTGCACATGTACCCTAAAGCTTAAAGTATAATAATAATAAAATTTTTTTAAAAAAAGAGGGCGTATCAGTTACATCACTGTATTCCTTAAAGGTGGTGCCCGTAATGGGACAAAAGTGATAGTTAGACACGCTCTAAGTAATGAGTGTAGTGGAATAATACCTATCTAGATGCTATACTTCTGATAATGACTTTATGACTGAAGAAGATTTGAGGAGTTGTTCAACGAGTATGAAGTTTCAGTTCTGCAACATGCGTAAGTTATAGAGATCTGATGGATGACTTTGTGCCTTAATTAATCATGCTGTATTGTACAGTTAAAAATTTGGTAAGAGGGTAGATCTCATGTTAAGTGTTCTTACCACTAAACAAAGAAAAAACATAAACACTGAAGGAGATTCAAATCACCTTTTTTTTCCAGCTTTGTCCCATTGTGATTTTATATTGCACACAAATATAATCAAATATTTTGCTATTTCTTCCAGTTGGTATTAGTGGCTTAAATATACAGCTGCTAAATATTTCCCTCATGTGTATTATTGTAGAAATAATTTTCAACTCAGGCATTTATATAATTACAAGAATTTCAATTAATCTACAATTATGTGTGATGTTATTACAAGCATGTACACTCACTGGTTTCATTTTTATTACAATATAGCAATTATTTTGTGCAGTGTCAATATGATTTTGCTTTCTCATCATGACATGTATTATATTTCTTTGTTGAAAAATTAAAATTAAAATCTAACTAGAAAATGTGGGGACATTCTGAAAATAACAATAACTTATTATTTTCCCTACGTATTTCTTCTTTTTGGCTTCATGAGGATGAAAATATGGCTCAATGTATACTATTCCTAGCAGCAACATGGAAAATAAAAGGGTACTTGTCTTTTCAATTTGAACCTTTTAATAATATATGTGTTTTTGTATTTATTATTGTTTCAAACTGTGTTATATTTTTAAATGTTTAGCTACTTCCTAAGTTCTCAAGGGGGAGCTTCATAAGTAGTTGAACAATTTGTATTATTTTATTGTATGGGGGATTTACTTTAGTCTCAGAAAAACAGACAAGTGATTTGTCCCAATTTACATTCAATCCAGTAACAACTCATTGAGCCTCCATTCTATCGTGTAGATGCTAAGTGTCAAATACAAAGTCTCATAAGACAAGACCTTTGCTTGTGTTGTGGTCATAGGTTATTTTAATCTCAGTCTTTAAAGTAAATTCTAAATTCTGTGAGATCTCATTAGAAGTTTAATTATTTTAAGGGGATCCTAAGTTATTTACTGCTATGTTTGAATTGCCTTGAGGTGATTCAACGTGAAAGTCCTAAAGGATTAAAACAAATCTTTAAGAATTTGACCTAAGTAGTGGCAGAAGACATTTACTGGGTATCCACTGTGCGCTGGGTGCTGTTATAGGGATTGTACACAAATCGTCTCTATTTAAAAGAACCTGTATCTTGTTGAAGTTCTTGTACACATTATACTTTCCTTATGGTGCTTGATAGAAAGCTGTCCTCATATGGTTGGGGTCTAGTCACCCATCCGTGAACATTGCTCACTGATGTCATATTTAGCCAAATAAAGGTTATCCTCATAATCACATTGCCCCTGAATCTAAGTGTCCCTTTGAAGCTGTATACAAAGTTTTGATTTTTGTTGCCAGTATGTTATATGCAAAATACAAATCTGATCAGGCATTTAACTTGCTTAAAACATATCTGTTGCCTTTAGTTGAAATCCCATAACACTATTACAACATTCTCCATGATAAGACTTCTTTTGAAATCACCATTCTCATCTCCTGAAATTCCCTCTTCATTTGCTGCAGTCATCTTGGGCTTTTTAAATTTCATTTTATGTAGCAGCAGTCTCTTATCTCTACTACTTTCAGCATAGTTTCCTCATACAAATATACTCTTGTCTATCTTTTCACCACGTAAACTTTTTATACTTACGTTCTTTTCCTCAACAAGAACTTCTCAAGTCCCCTAGAAGGTATATTAGAGTATCCCATGTTCCCGTAGTTATCTTCTATAATATTTATAAACATTCATTAATTTGTTTAGTGTATTAAGTTTCTTTTAGGCTTTGTTTCCTGTGACAATTCTATCTCAAGATTGAATATATTGACGTTGGATATACTATACCCTATCTTTTTATTTATTGAAATACTTGTATAAGGAAAATTATTGATTGTTTTAAACAACTTCAAGTATTCAAGATTTGAGGATTCTCTGTCTGCAAAGAATGGCTCAGCCTTGTAATCTCAGCTCTTAGCTTCAAGATTTGTCTTTTCTTTTTTTTTTTTTTTATTTTATTTATTTTTTATTATACTTTAAGTTTTAGGGTACATGTGCACATTGTGCAGGTTAGTTACATATGTATACATGTGCCATGCTGGTGCGCTGCACCCACTAACTCGTCATCTAGCATTAGGTATATCTCCCAATGCTATCCCTCCCCCCTCCCCCCTCCCCACCACAGTCCCCAGAGTATGATATTCCCCTTCCTGTGTCCATGTGATCTCATTGTTCAATTCCCACCTATGAGTGAGAATATGCGGTGTTTGGTTTTTTGTTCTTGCGATAGTTTACTGAGAATGATGGTTTCCAATTTCATCCATGTCCCTACAAAGGATATGAACTCATCATTTTTTATGGCTGCATAGTATTCCATGGTGTATATGTGCCACATTTTCTTAATCCAGTCTATCATTGTTGGACATTTGGGTTGGTTCCAAGTCTTTGCTATTGTGAATAATGCCGCAATAAACATACGTGTGCATGTGTCTTTATAGCAGCATGATTTATAGTCATTTGGGTATATACCCAGTAATGGGATGGCTGGGTCAAATGGTATTTCTAGTTCTAGATCCCTGAGGAATCGCCACACTGACTTCCACAATGGTTGAACTAGTTTACAGTCCCACCAACAGTGTAAAAGTGTTCCTATTTCTCCACATCCTCTCCAGCACCTGTTGTTTCCTGACTTTTTAATGATTGCCATTCTAACTGGGGTGAGATGATATCTCATAGTGGTTTTGATTTGCATTTCTCTGATGGCCAGTGATGATGAGCATTTTTTCATGTGTTTTTTGGCTGCATAAATGTCTTCTTTTGAGAAGTGCCTGTTCATGTCCTTCGCCCACTTTTTGATGGGGTTGTTTGTTTTTTTCTTGTAAATTTGTTTGAGTTCACTGTAGATTCTGGATATTAGCCCTTTGTCAGATGAGTAGGTTGCGAAAATTTTCTCCCATGTTGTAGGTTGCCTATTCGCTCTGATGGTAGTTTCTTTTGCTGTGCAGAAGCTCTTTAGTTTAATTAGATCCCATTTGTCAATTTTGTCTTTTGTTGCCATTGCTTTTGGTGTTTTGGACATGAAGTCCTTGCCCACGCCTATGTCCTGAATGGTAATGCCTAGGTTTTCTTCTAGGGTTTTTATGGTTTTAGGTCTAACGTTTAAATCTTTAATCCATCTTGAATTGATTTTTGTATAAGGTGTAAGGAAGGGATCCAGTTTCAGCTTTCTACATATGGCTAGCCAGTTTTCCCAGCACCATTTATTAAATAGGGAATCCTTTCCCCATTGCTTGTTTTTCTCAGGTTTGTCAAAGATCAGATAGTTGTAGGTAAGCGGCGTTATTTCTGAGGGCTCTGTTCTGTTCCATTGATCTATATTTCTGTTTTGGTACCAGTACCATGCTGTTTTGGTTACTGTAGCCTTGTAGTATAGTTTGAAGTCAGGTAGTGTGATGCCTCCAGCTTTGTTCTTTTGGCTTAGGATTGACTTGGCGATGCGGGCTCTCTTTTGGTTCCATATGAACTTTGAAGTAGTTTTTTCCAATTCTGTGAAGAAAGTCATTGGTAGCTTGATGGGGATGGCATTGAATCTGTAAATTACCTTGGGCAGTATGGCCATTTTCACGATATTGATTCTTCCTACCCATGAGCAAGGAATGTTCTTCCATTTGTTTGTATCCTCTTTTATTTCCTTGAGCAGTGGTTTGTAGTTCTCCTTGAAGAGGTGCTTCACATCCCTTGTAAGTTGGATTCCTAGGTATTTTATTCTCTTTGAAGCAATTGTGAATGGGAGTTCACTCATGATTTGGCTCTCTGTTTGTCTGTTGTTGGTGTATAAGAATGCTTGTGATTTTTGTACATTGATTTTGTATCCTGAGACTTTGCTGAAGTTGCTTATCAGCTTAAGGAGATTTTGGGCTGAGACGATGGGGTTTTCTAGATAAACAATCATGTCGTCTGCAAACAGGGACAATTTGACTTCCTCTTTTCCTAATTGAATACCCTTTATTTCCTTCTCCTGCCTGATTGCCCTGGCCAGAACTTCCAACACTATGTTGAATAGGAGCGGTGAGAGAGGGCATCCCTGTCTTGTGCCCGTTTTCAAAGGGAATGCTTCCAGTTTTTGCCCATTCAGTATGATATTGGCTGTGGGTTTGTCATAGATAGCTCTTATTATTTTGAAATATGTCCCATCAATACCTAATTTATTGAGAGTTTTTAGCATGAAGGGTTGTTGAATTTTGTCAAAGGCTTTTTCTGCATCTATTGAGATAATCATGTGGTTTTTGTCTTTGGCTCTGTTTATATGCTGGATTACATTTATTGATTTGCGTATGTTGAACCAGCCTTGCATCCCAGGGATGAAGCCCACTTGATCATGGTGGATAAGCTTTTTGATGTGCTGCTGGATTCGGTTTGCCAGTATTTTATTGAGGATTTTTGCATCCCAAAGCCTGGCAGAGACACAACCAAAAAAGAGAATTTTAGACCAATATCCTTGATGAACATTGATGCAAGATTTGTCTTTTCTTTGGGGATCACTCACTAATTTCACGCCAAGAAAGACATATTAAGTAATCTGCCAAAATCCACGTCCTCTTCTGGTGTCAGTGAAGAGATAATCTCTAACTATAAGAGAATTGTGAGAAGAGGAGTGGTTGGACTTCATAGTCCACTAATTGGGTAAAAGCTGAATTCACATATTTCCCTTCATAATCTCTCGCTAATTACCTTGGGGTTTGAGAACTGGGAGAATTTAAATTTTACTCACATAGTTGTTTTCCATAGTAGCTATTTATGAGAAATCTGCTATATTTTTATAAAAATAAATTTATTCTGTACCCTGCTGCAAAGCTTTAGTGTATTTAGTGTACAATAGGACAACTTTGAGCCAAGAACTTCATATAAAAGAACAACATATAAAATTGTCTTAAAACGTCAACTCATTGAGTGTGTGTGTGTGTGTGTGTGTGTGTGTGTGTGTGTGCAGTCCCTTAATTGCATCTGCAGAGCTACTATATTAATAGACATATCTAGGAGATATTTAGCTGTCATGTAGCCCAGGAATGGTTAATTTCAGGTGCAGATGTCACCAGTGACCCATCCCATGACTAAGGCAGATGTTTCTAATACATCACATTCTTACCTTCTGACCTTGAAGGTCAAACAGCCTGTGATTAATTTTGCAACATAAGCATCATGCAGCCACTTCCATTTATTCAGAATTGACCTATAAGGAAAACCTATTTGCCATCTTTAATTAGTAAAACCTCCCACAATTTACGTAAGGTTAAACAATATCATGTCAGTGTTAACTTACTTTGTCAAAATCAGACATATAGGAAGGTAGCTGGATTAGAGATAGGAATCTCTCTGTTGTTCTTACTTCTCTTGCAGTCGATTCTACATTTTCCCATTCCCTTGGCAAGATTTTTCTCAAATGTTACTGTTTTAGGAAGATAGTGTGACTCACTTTGAAAAATGAGATTTTACAAATATTTTTGAAGGTATTTTGTGTATACACACACACACGTATAGCTAAAATATTAATAAATTGGCCAGCTCATAAAAAAGACAATTCACAACAATAAGATTGGATATCACTTTCTCCTGTTTCATGTAGAATATATGTATTAATTTTAGTACATTCTGGGTAATACTTTTTTAAGGGGTATAAGGACTTCTCTAGCTCAGTGTCCTTGCTAAATGATGATCAAGAAAATACATTAACAAATTACAACATAATCTCTTTTGTCCTCATCTGTTAACTTTTCCTGAGTAAGGAAACCTGCTCTATAAATGCGTTGTTCCAATATCAATTTGCTGAATTTGATTAGACTTGTAATAATAGGGTCAGACATAGGAAACAGGATGGAATTTTGAGGAAATGGTTTGTTCTTGTAAAGATCTGAACTTTAAAGCATTGAAAGCTTTTCATTTTACAAAGTGATTCTAAGCCTAAACAATACATTTTCTATTTCATTTTTAAAGGCTTTGGCAGAAATTTAAAGACTTACAGTTCTCACTGAACTTTACCTTGATCTTTAAATGTAATGTCCTAATGTAAATAACCTTGAGAACATAAATATCTTGACATCTTAATGCTCTGACATTCTTTTCGCATTGTCTGATTTTATTTTCTTCTTTTCCACTGATGCTTGAGCATAATTACAAGTACTGCCTTAGAAAGGCATTATTCAAAACTTGCAAAAGGCTATTTTGCATTAGGGAATTAAAAACCCATTCACTTTGGAAAATAGGAAACTGACTTTGAATTTAAAATAATTTCCCCAAAGCTACCATCACATTTAAGAGAACGATTTCTATAGGGCATGTTTGGCAAATTCTCACATAAAATAGCTACAGAATCACCAGGCTACAACTATTTGCTAGTGCATTCAGTAATATAACAGTTTAGTATAAACTTTATTTAAACTTATACAAGGAATGAAAGATGTGGATTTTGAGCATTCACAAGGGAACAGTACCACATTAATGATTTGATGGATAGCTTGACTATCAGCTCTCAAAATAATCATGTTTTGTAAATGGAATTCATAAAGAACTCAGTAATTCTGTGATGTAGTAATGCATACAGAAAAACTAATACAGTGAGCACTGGCATATAAACTTATTTTCTGCAGTGTTACTCAGAAACACACTATGCTATTTGGAAAATTATAATATTTTACAAAAGCAGTACACCCTCTTCATAAAGGTTTTCTTAGCAGCCATGCATTTTATATCTTTAGTTCTCTGGTTTTATTTTCAGTCAGATAAATATTAAGATTTTTATGAGTTCCCAATTGCAGTAGTCTCCTAAAGCAGTTTCATAAAATAACCTTTATTATAGCCATGTAATTAAATTATCTTAAGACAGTAGTATAGAATATATTCCAAAATTTTTAGAAAAATTACTTGAGTGGAAGTGCTCAGTGTACTTAATGTCTTTATGTTTTTTAGATTCATGACTAGGGTAATATGAAATAATTCCCATCTCTCTCTCATGGGACCAGAACAGTGTTTGCCTTGAAGGCATCATGGAGTCAGAAAGAAAGAAGTTGTTCTAGGACCTGGTCTTACTTCCTTAAACCTCTCAAGCTAGTTTATTAAGTTGAATTAGCTGCATATTTTTTTTCAAAAAGAAAAAGATTAACAGACTAGTAGTAATTAGGAGATGATTTGACGTTTAAACAAGGTAACTACTTTAACTGTTTTAATAAATGTGTTTCATTTGTAACCTGAGTGAAGTTACATTGTATTCTCAAAAATATTTTTATGAATAATCTAGAAATTATTTGTTGAATGGAATATAACTAGTTTACTTCAAAGAGAAAACATGCTATTGTAGTAAGAGATATGTAAGCCATAGATTAGCACTGTTTGTGCTGTAAGAGATGAAAAATTAACTTGAGAATGAAATATAGTTGGGTTTAATTCTGGTTCCACCACTTACTAAATGTGAAATTCTGTGTAACCTAAATTTTCTTTCTAAATCTGTGTTGTTATATCTGTAATTTGGATTAATACTATATTTAATGGGTTATTTATATAAATGTGTTATGATAACCTGGTATCTTATTGTCTCTTTGGAGACAGCATTTGGTAAGTGTAATTCTTGTTGCCATTGCTGCTATTATTATCATACAATCATGTTGAATTACTAAATTCTTTCATTGTCACGTATTACCACTATAATGAAATTTGGACTTCCTTAATTTTGTATTACTACACATATGTACCACATACAATATATATTGTATACATATTATCATGTGTATAGTGGTCCATGTCCTATGAATGTATAAACAAGATAAGAAAGATCTTTATGAGAAGTGCATGGGTAATGAATAAAAAAGTGATAGTGAAGATAAACTCAATGATAATCATGGCATTAACCTTCTTAACATTTCATTGGCTCCTGATTATCTACAAATAAATCTCAAATATCATTACAGAGCCTGGACATCCTTTCCACATGGTCCTACACTGTCTGTATATTCGTATATTTCTTTACTCAAATCTTTAATTATTCAGATGCTCATTTAATAATTGCACAAATGTTTTCTGATGGTCTAGTATGTGTCAGACACTAAGTTTTAGGACAAAATCAATGAGTAACACAGAATTGCAGTTATAACTTATTGTGCGGTCTCATAGAAGTTGACCTGCGGACAGATAAATGATGACACAAAATGATAAATGTTATAGCAAAGTTATAAACAAACTTATGCAGAAATGTTAATAATTACATTTACAAAGATAGTGTATATACAGTTAAGACTGACAGTTTAGTTTGATGTTCAGTGGTAATTCAAAGATTTTTGGGTAGGAAAATGAGGGAGTATGCAAGAGTGGAGGCTGGAAAGGTAAAATGGTTCTGTTACATTGATTTATAGTGGGAAAAAATTGGAGGCTACACAGATGTCCAGTGTCTGGATACCTCATTACATAAATAGATGAAAAGGGCCTCTACAAACATTAATAATGCATTTGAGAAATAATAATGTACATTTTTGTTAAAAATCCTTTGTAAAAAGGAACTGGTAGATTCAGACAATATGGAAATGTGTCTCAAATAAAAAGCCAGCATCATTCACAATGGTGAAACATTAGACTTCCCATTAAAATAAGGACTTAAAAATAGATGACTGTTATTTCTACTGTCATTTAACATTATTTCAAAATTCCTATGCCATGCAATTAGTTCATAGAACAGAATGAGAATTATAATCACTGGGAAGGAGAAGCAAATTTTAATTATTTCTGGATGGTATGATTTATACTTGTTACCCTAAGAGTAAATTGAAAAATATATGAGAAACATTAAAATAATTCAATCAAGGGAATGGGCATGTGATTTCTATTAAAAACCTTAATAATGAATAATAATCAGTTAAAATATAATAATATGTATCATTCGTAATAGCAATAAAATACTTGCCACAAAACCCACAAAGGAAAACTAGAAAGGGAAATAATAATACATTTAATTACATAAAAGTTCTAACTTTCATTTGTGAAAAACACCAACAACAAAATGAAGACAAAAGCAAAATATCAATGGTGGGACTGGGACACCAAGGGTAATAGTAAGGGATAAATGTTCTTAACCTTTAAATCACTGTGAAAAAGGCAAGTAGTCAAATAGAAAAAGGAGAAAGATATATTAAAGCAGAGGTCTTGGCCAGATGCAATGGCTCACGCCTGTACACCCAGAACTTTGGTAGGCCAAAGCTAGAGGATCATTTGGCCCAGGAGTTTGAGACCAGACAGGGCAACAAACTGAGACCCATCTCTAAAGAAATAAGAAATTATGCAAGTGTGGTGGTGCATGCCTGTGGTCTCAGCTATGTGGGAGGCTGAGTCAGGAGAATCGCTTGAGCCCTAGAGATCAAGGCTGCAGTGAGCCAACATCATGGCTCTGTACCCCAGCTTGTGCAACAAAGCAAGAGCCTGTCTCAAAAAAAAAAAAAAAAAAAAAAAGAGACATCCCCAGAGGAAAAATAATCAATGACCAAAAATCTTAATGTGCTAAACCTAACTCATAATTAAATGCATATATATTAGGACAATATAATACCATTTAGACTTGTAAGATTAGCATACTTTTTTTAAGAGATAGTACTCAAGAATGGCAAGGGAAGGTAAAAATTTGGAGGGAAATTTGGCAGCATTCATCCAAATTTCATATGTACACAGTCTGATCTTGTAAGTTTGAATCTAGTGATTTAGTTTAAAGATACATTCAAGAGTACAACTATGTACATAAAAATATTCATCAGGAGCCACATAGACTAGGGGTAAGACTGTTGTCTCAGATCCAGATTGCCTAAATGGGAGTTTCAGCTGTGTAACCTCAGTTGCGTTATTTGACCTCTCTGAGGCAGTTTCCTCATTCATAAAATGAGAAAAACAATCATATGTACAACATATGTTTGTTGTGAGGATTAAAAAGAACATTGGGATACTGAATAAAAATGACTTAGAAAAACAATCTAAAGAGAAAAATTATAAATTTGACTAATAAAATTAAATTTCTCTGTGGATCAAAAGAAACCATAAAGAGAGTAGAAAGGAAAGCCATGAATGTTGAGAAGACAGAAAATTCGTATTGTGTGAATTAAGAACAACAAAAAAGACAACCTGAATAGAACTGGGTCAAAATCATTGTGTAATTATCTTCTGCTTCTTTGTCCTGTACCTGCTGTATACTTCCCTTCATTCTCCATACCACTGCTGTCTCACCCAGGGAGCCGACTTGTGGTATTACATCAGTAGGATTTCCATGGCCTCCATCTTCATATGGATTTTAGCTAAGGAAGAACTGAAGATAGTAGGGAGGGAAAAAAGTATTTATTCCTTTGGTTTCTTCTCTGGAAAGGTTACTTCAGGTTGTATTTTTCTGATGATGGAAGGTCACTGCATTTTCCAAGGTTGCCAAAATTACAAAGCTCCTTTTCTGAAACCCCTATTAGGTAGAATAGAAACTTTTTGATATTTTTCTCATTTCTTAACTTTGTTGTATGGTATTAATGTAATATTCAGGGATATATTTTCAAGTTGAACTTCAAAGACACTTTAACTGTGCCCATTCTGCTATTAAAAATCTAAGGAGATTTTTAGTTCAATAATTATATATATTTTAATATTTATAACTTTGTAGCTGATTTTTTTCATACATTTTTCCTGCTTTGTAACACTATACTTTATCATGAACATACTCCCTTGTTTGTCTTTGTGCATATACTAAACATACTTATTTTACATTACTGTTATAATTACTCTATCAAGTCTCTTTCTTTAGGTGTAAGTTCTGCATGTTGTATTCGTTGGGTCTCTGTCAATGTCTTGGCTTTCCTAAAAATTACTGATGATTCTTGATTATGACTTTAATATTCTGTGGCAAAATTCTTGAGGATGCATCTAAAGATCACTGTGGTGCCTTCTGTCTGCTTTCTAATTTTAGATATTTCTTATGCTTCTTTCTTTTTTGTTCAGCTATCTTTTCTTTTTTCTATTTTATAATCTGGGGTACAGGTGCAGGTTGGTTACATGGGTATATTTCATGAAGCTGACATTTAGGGTATGAATGATCCTTTCGCCTGGGTAAGAGCATGGTACCCAATATGTAGTTTTTCAGCTCTTGGCCCCCTCCACCCTACTACTACTTTCCCTTGTAGTAGTCCCCAGGGTCTATTTTTCTCATCTTTATGTCCATGTATATCCAATGCTTAGCTCCCACTTATAAGTGAGAACATGTGGTATTTGGTTTTCTGTAACTATGTTAATTTGCTTAGGATAACGACCTCCAGCTGCATTCATGTTGCTGCAAAAGACATGATTTCATTTTTTCTGGCTGTATAGTATTCTGTTGTGTATATGTGCCACATTTTCTTTATCTAATCTACCATCAATGAACACCTAGCTTGATTCTATGTCTTTGCTATTGTGAATAGTGCAGTGATGAACGTACAGTTGCATGTGCCTTTTTTGTAGAACAATTTATTTTCCTTTGAATATATATCTAGTAATGGGATTGCTGGATCAGGGTTCTCCTCCTGGTTTATAAGCATGTTATAAATTTAGTAATTAAAGAGATAGATTTTCTATAAGCTTTCATTGGAAGTTTTTAAACTGTATTTCTGATTGTTTTTATATCTAAATGTCAGATAAGGAGAGGTTTCTCTTCTTATTTTGTTATTTTACACATGATTAGGTTTTGACTTGTTATTTAATTTTTTCTCTAAAGTTTTATCTGATTTGCATTATGGTTATAGTATGTGTTCTGTACTATTTTTGATTTTTGAAATTTATTGAGATATTCTTTGTGGACTAAATAATTTTTAATAAATGAAAAGCAATATAATTATTTTATTAATACATGATTTGAAAATTCCAAAAGTACTATTTCATAGTAATTAAAATGATAGCCAAGTAATTAGATTAATTTTAAGTTCTCACATAAGCAATATTTTTCAGTAATAATCCCAATGTTATATTTACATTGCATTAATATGGCAATGATATAAAAATACATAGATGCTTTTTGGAAATTCAGTATTTTGTCTTTCATAGCTATCTCATAATGTTTTGGTGGCTACCATAACCATTGTTCTTAAAAAAAATTTGTAAAACTAATCTCTAGAGGCAAGACCTAAACAGTAAGAAGGTGAAACTGTTTATAGAGTGCTAGTTGATAAATAATGTTAAAATATGACTGGAGTAAATAGAATTTGGTCCTATTACTTGTGATATACATAATGCCTTTGAGAGAAAATAAAACAAAAATCCCTCTACTGTCAAACACTTTTGTGCTACATAAATGTTTAAAATATATTGGTTTTAAGTAGACTAAAACTATTAGATTTCTTGGAATACACACATCTTTATTAAAAATACTTTATGGCTTTTTTGAGGGTATTACATATTAAAATAGATTTCACTGTGAAGTTTTACCCTCAGAAACAATATTGTTATCATGTTAATTTTTGAATAGTAATTAAGGGGACTCAATGGCTGAAGTATTTACAACCATATTCAATCATATTTTCTCTATTGTGCCTATTCCTTCATCAGTCAAACCATAAGCATTAAAAATGTATCTCACTAGTAGTGTTATATATTTTTTGCTCCTGATCTAAATTTAAAACCAAACTGTGTGAGATTCTATAGAATGAAAAAGAAAAGAAAATTAACAGGAAGATTCAGTTTAGATGCAAATACAAGAACATTTGGTACTTTACCGTTTAAATTCTTTGTGGAAATCATACACGTAGGCTATAAAAGAATCCGTAGAGCATTATAAAATAGTCTTCAGAAGTCAGCAGAGAAAGTTGTAATGGTAGAGTTGTTGAAAGTCTGACTGGGTAAGCCACTTGGGAATAGAGACCATATATTGAGTGAAAATCGTTCAAAATAATGGAAATGAGACATTTCCATTTCCAAAGTCTGTGAACCCTGTAGTTTCATTGCACAGGGCAAGAATTTTTTTTTTTCCCTGTGGGAGTTGTATGGTGAAATCTCATGTATTGCTTTGCTTCGAAATTCATGGGTTAGTGGCCTAGCCAGCAGGTTAATGATGTGTAAAAGGCAATTGAAATCTCGATAAAATTGGGCTTCTGTGTATAATGGAGGCAAATATAAGTTTATTGTTCACTCTAAATTGGACCTATGTACTGCCCAGTTAGATAAAACTTAATCCGTGTCTGGGATTAGCAATTGTTTCATTGATCAGTGTCCATCTTTCTAAGGGTTGTGAATAAAATTAACAAGACTTTAAATCTTAGCTGGTGTTAGCAAAATTTGGTTGAGGAAAATAATTGATGTTTCTCCAAAATTTCACTTCTAAAATAAAAATTTATCAAAGTTGAAATCATAGAAATTTTTACTTGTATATTTATTTAAATTCTTATTGCACTGACTATAATTTGAATCTGAAATTTATTCCTGTTGACTTTGAATTGCATTTTTATGAATTTATTTTCCTTGACATTTTTTGTCAAGTAATCTGCTACTATACTGTGTCTCTCTGTTCAGAAATTCCTTCAGTTATCTATTCAAATACCTTGTATGTTTACCAAATTTTTTTTTTGTCACGTACAAAATTTTTCTTAGGCACAGTTCTTTCACGAAATAGGGATTTTTCTTTTTAATTAATTAATTTATTTATTGAGACAGGGTCTCACTCTGTCACCCAAACTGGAGTAGAGTGGCGTGGTCACAGCACAGCATGACTCTGAACTCCTAGAGTCAAGTGATCCTCCTACATCAGTGTCCCAAGTATCTGAGAGTACAGGCACATGCCACCACACCTGGCTAATTTTTGTATTTTTTATAGAGATGAGGTCTCTCTATGTTATCCAGGTTTGTCTTGAGCTCCTGGACTCAAGTGATCCTCCCTCATCAGCCTCCCAAAGTGTTGGGATTAGAGACATGAACCACTATGTCTGATCTGCAATGTTTTTTTTACATAATTTCAAGCCAGTTTGAAATTGCAAAAATAATCATTAAAATTCTAAACATTCTTACCAAGCTCAATATTCAATTATATTTTGGTCAACTTGCATTATTTTTAAAATTCTGTCTCTCTCTACATAACCCCCCCACTGCCGCCACGTACATACACATCCCTTAATATTGTTATATCTTTTCCTGGAATACTTACAAGTAAATTGAAGACATGGTGCCCTTTTACCATGAAATATGTAAGTATAATTTCCTAAGAAGAATATTCTTACATAGTCACAGTATACATTTTAAATAAGCCATTATGTATTGATATCCTAGTATTATCTAATCCACATTTCATATTCAAATTTTGTCATGTCAGTTTACTTAATGCCCTGGTCCAGGATCCAATCCAGGATCAAGCATCACATTTAGTTGTTATGACTCTTAAATACTGTTATTGGAGGCTTTCTTTGTCTTTCTTGACTGACATTTTGAAAAGTTCTGGCAAGAATTTTCCTCAATTTGGGTTTATCTGAGTTTCTCTATGATTAGATTCTGATTATGAATTTTTGTCAAGAATCCCACAGATGTGATATTCTGCCTCCCTCAATGTACTCCATCTGGAAGCACATGATGCCAGTTTATTCCAGTATTAGTAATGTTAACTTTGGTAATTTGATTAAGGTCTTTAAAATGTGATATGGAAGTAGAAATTTTGAGACTCTATAAATATCATATTACTCATCAAACTTTTACTTACTATTATAGTATCTATTAATCCTTCTTCTAACTCTTTAATTCCTTCTACATTTACTAGTTGCAATTCTACTCTATAGAATAAATTTTCCTCCTCCTTCCTCTATTTATTTATTTATTTAACTTCATAGTATCATGGACTCTTATTTATTCAATGGATAACATAGTCCATGGCTATAATTATTTGTTTTCATACTCAAATTATTCCAGATTTGGAAAATGGGCGCACATTCAAGCTGCTTCTCTATGTCCTTTTGATAGGGTTGCATCACTGTTAGACTTAAGATATGTTGCAGGCTCATCTTCTACTTTTCCAATTCTAGCCTTGAAATCAGCTATTTTGCCAAAGGAGACCTGCTTCATGTTTAAAGATAATGGTTCTTTGAAACCAAGGTTTGGGCATTATGTGTGCTAATTGATACTGGTGTGTCATTGCTTTCAGGCCCCATTAGTGAAATAAACCAAGATCTATGAACTATGCATGTTTGTTTTAACTGCTGGGTCTTTGCTTTTTGAAATACTCAGTGGACATAACTATATTTCTGTGTGGATGTGAATGTGTGCACACACATATCTATTTTTTTCTCTCTTCATGAGTAGATAGATATATACATACATATATACACACATACATAATACATAAATATATGGATTGATATTGACATTTCCTACCTCATTTCAACCACACAGAGTAAATTCTAGTCGGCCCAGTTTTCATATCTGTAACTCCCTTCTCAAGCAATGAGAAACCTGGCCCACATTATCATCAATGTTTTCCCTTATTCAAGCCTAGAATACATAAAAAATACTTTCAGAATTGCTAACCCACAAAACTGCAAAAAGTAAACTTACTACCTACAGTTTACTATATTTACATATTTTTTAAGTTCATGGAAATTCACAAATTCTTACGTAATTAATTGCATGGTAAATGCACATATCTGTGTAACCCATCTAATATCAAAATATAGTACATATCCTGGCCGGGTGCGGTTGCTCATGCCTGTAATCCCAGCATTTTGGGAGGCCGAGGCAGGTGGATCGCTTGAGGCCAGGAGTTTGAGGCAAGCCTGGCCAACATGGCAAAACCTCATCTCTACTAAAAATACAAAAATTAGCAGGGCGTGGTGGTGCGTGCCTGTAGTCCCAGCTACTGAGGAGGCTGAAGCATGAGAATCGCTGGAACCCAGGAGGCAGAGGTTGCAGTGAGCCAAGATTGTGCCACTGCACTCCAGTCTGGGCAACAGAGCAAGACTCTGTTGCAAGACAGCAGACAGACAGGTAGATAGATGATAGATAGGTGGATATCAATACATAGATAGATGATAGATATATATAGATAGATAGATATACAAATAGTACATTTCCATCACCTGAGTTACATCTCTTGTGCCCCTTCCTACTCCACCGAGAAACACTTTTCTGATTTTTTAAATCATAGTTCAGTCTTGCCTGTTTTATAACTTTATAAACCCCATAGTATCTCCTCTTTTGCATCTGATTTCTTTCACTCAGCCTAAATCTTAGAGATTTATGCATGTACTATGTGCTCAAATATCAGTTCCTTTTTTCTCTCATAAAAATCTGTTGTATCATTGTATGAATATAACAAAATTTATCTTTTCTTTTGTAGATTTGGCTTGTTTTTGCAATTTGGATCTATTTTCAGTACAAGTACATTCTCCTATAAGTCTGTACACCTATTTTACGTTTAAAACGATACACCTATTTTACTTATGTTTTTATTTTTCTTAGGTAAATACTTATGACTGGAATTGCTAGGTCACAGGGTATGTATGCAATGGACAGTGTAAAAAATAGTATGACAATAAGCTGGTCTTGGTGGTTTATCCCTCTTATCCCAACATTTGGGAGGCCAATACAAGAAGTTCACTTGAGGATAGGAGTCTCAGACCAATCTGGGCAATGCAGTGAGAACCCATCTATATAAAATATAAAAATAAGATAAAAATAAAAAAACTGAAAATATTTTTTCTAAGGGATTGTATTATTGTGTACTCCTACTAACAAAGTATGAGTTTATGTTGCTCCACATTCTTGCCAACATTTGGTATTGTCAGACTTAAAATTTTACCAAGAGAAACAAATTTCTGTTGTTTATAAGCTACCCAGTTTATGGTATTTTGTTATAGTAGCCTAAATTGACTGAGACTGTATTGTTTTTTGTTTCTTTTCTACCTTAAGACAGCAAGGACATTCTTTGGTGTTTTCTTTGAAAAGCTTTATACTTTTAGTTTTTACGTTTATTTTTATGATTCTTGTACATTTTTTTTCAAAGTTTTGAGGTAGAATTTTTTTCAAATAGATATTTGATTATTCCAGCATTATTTGTTGAAAGATTTTCTTTTCCCCATTGAATTGCCTTTATGCCTTTGTTGAAAATCAGGTGACTGAATATGGATGGATCTATTTCCAGATGTATTATTCTGTCCAATCGATCTTCCTGTCCTCATGCTAATACCACATTGTATGCACCACTGAAGCTTTACAGGGAGTTTTAAAATCAGGTAGCTATAAATATTTTTCTTCTCAAAAATCCTTTGGACATTGTAGGTCCTTTGCATTTTCAAATACATTTTAGGGTCAACTTGTTAATTTCTACAAAGAAAGCCTCCTGAAATTTTGAGTGAGATTAGGTTGAACCTATCAGTTTATTTGGGAAGAATTTGCATTATAATTCTTCCAAAACATGAGCATAGATAATTTGTTTAACTATTCTTTAAGAGCATTCAGAAATATTATCTATTTTTTACAGCTGAAGCTGTGTAGATATTTTTAATAAATTATCCACCGGAGTTTTATGTTTCTTCCATTATTGTAAACCTATTATTTTTAAATGTTATTTTTCACTGTCTGCTGCTAGTATATAGATATACAATTGATTTTATATATTAACCATTTATTCTTGAATTTGATAAATTGAGTTAGTAGTTCTCGTAATTTATTTATTAATTATTATTTTATGCATAAGGCACAATTTTTGAATATTTTTATGTGTTTTATTTCTACTTGCCTTTTGACCCCAGGCTGAACATCCAGTACAATGTTTAGTAGAAGTATTAAATACACATGTCTTTACCATGTTACCATTTTAGGAGAAGAATTCAGCATTTCCCCAGTAAGTATGATGCTAATTGTAAGTTTTTCGCACATACCTTTTTATTAGATTGAGGAATTTTTTTCCCTCTCTTCTTAGTGTGCTGAGAGGGCTTTTTAAAATCATGAATGGGTTTTAACTTTTATCAAATATTATTTGCTTATGCATTGAGGTGTTCATGTTTTTTTCCTTTATTCTATTAATAAAGTGAATTATATTGATTTTCAAATTTTAATTTTAATACTGAGATAAACCTCATTTGGTCATAATGTATAAATTTTTGATTTATTGGAGTAGGCAGAATAAAACTCCAAGGATGGCCACATCCTAATCTTCAAAACCTGTAAAACTTTACATGGTAAAAGGGACTTTGCATATGTGATTGATTCCATTACGAATTTTGAGATAGGGAGATTATTCTGGATCATCTAAGTGGACCCAGTATAAACACAGGGCCCTTATAAGAGGGAGGTAGGAGGATCAAATTCAGAGAGGAGATGTGACCAAGGATACAGAAATTGGTGTGATGTAGGGCGCCACAATTCAAGGAAAACAGCCTCTAGAAGCTACAAAATAGAAGAAAATGAATTCTCCTTTGCAGCTTCTAAAAAGAATGCAATTCTGCTGAAAACCCACTTTGAATTTCTGAACTCCAGAACTGTAAGATAATATTCAATCTGTATTGTTTTAAGTTGCTGAGATTTTAGCAATTTGTTATAATTTTTGCAATTATACCCATACTCATAAGGGATATTGTTCTGTACTCTTTTTTAGGTTTTAGTATTGAGGTTATGATGACTCACTAAGCAAATTTGGAACATTTTTTCTTTATTACCTGAAAAAGTTGGTATAAAATTGGTATTATTTCTTTCTTCAATGTTTGCTAAAGTCTTTTTTGGCCTGGATTTTACTTTGTGGGAAGATTTTTAAAAATAATTTATTCAATACAGTGGTTTTCCAACTTTATCAGCTTTAGAGCTCAATACAACACAGATCAACAAGCTTTGCTCCTAAATTTTCTGATTCAGTAGATCTGGGTTAAGGCCTGAGAATTTGTCTTTCTGCTATATTCTCAGGTGATAATGCTGCTGCTAATCCAGCAATAATATTTTAAGAATCACTGCTTTACAAATACAGGGATTTTTAGTAAATTATATTTTTCAAAGTTCTTTCCTGATAGTTGTCTAATGTATTGGCTAAAGTAGATGGAAATATGTCCTTATTACTTTTAATATAATCCATAGTGATATCATATTTGAATTCTTGATAATGATAATTTTCATTTCTTCCATATGTCTTTAGTTTTTCTAGTACATTATCAATTTTATTGTTCTATTTAAAGAGTCAACTTCTAGCCTTGTTGATTTTCTCTATTTTTCTCAGGTTTCTCTTACATTGATTTCTGCTCTTACCATCATAATTTCATCTTGTACTTAATTTGGACTTTCTTTACTTTTTTTTTTTTTGGCTTCTTAAGATGTAAGCCTAGAGTATTCACTTCAGACCTTTCCTCTTTTCTAATATAAATATTTAAAGCTATATATTTCCTCTAAGCACTAGTTTGGCAGCATCACTCAAGTCTTGATACGTTGTATTTTCATTATCTTTATGTTAGAAATAATATTTGATCCATGTTTCTTAGTCTCTTTCTGCTGTTATAACAAAATAGCACAAACTGGGTAATTTATAAACAACAGCAATGTATTTCTTATAATACTGAAGCCTGGAAAGTCTAAGATCAGGTTGCTGGCAGGATCAGTGTCTAGTGAGGGTTCAGTCTCTGCTTCCCAAATGGCGCCTTGTTGCTGTGTCACCTGGAAGTGACAAACTCTGTCTTCACATGGTGAAAGGGATGGAAGGGTAAATGGGTCCTAGCTAATTCCCTGCAGCTTTTTAAAAAAGGTCACAATCCCACTCATGAGGGCTTCACCCTCGTGATTTAATCACCTCCTAAGGGCACTACTTCTTAATACTGTTGCATTGGGAGTTAAGTTTTAATATTCTAGAGAGAACACCAACATTCAAACCATAGCACATGTGTTAGTTACAAAGGCTTTGTTTAATTTGCAAATATTTTGACTTCTTCTGTCTATTGTACTTTTATTGATTTCTACTTTAACTTGGTTGTCAGAGAACAAATCAAGTAAAATTTCAATCTTTAAAATTGATTGGGAGTATCTTGTGTTACAGCAAATAGTTTATCTTGATGAATGTTGCATGGACACATGAAAAAATATGTATTTTACAGTTATATTTAATGTGCTACACATGTCATTTATAGCAAGGTAATGTTCAGATATTCTATATTATTATTAATGTTTTGTTTATTTGATGAATCAGTGAAAGAGGGCATTAAAGTGTCCATATTTGTGAATTTATCTATTAGTCTTTCATATTCTTTTAATTTGTTTGTCATATGTATTTGGAAACTGCATTAATCATGTATATATTCATGTATATATTCATGACTGCTGCATCTTATGAATTTACCTCATTATTCTTATATCTCATTTTATCTTTGCGGACACTCCTTGCAGTAAAGTGTCGTTTATTTGACATTAATATGTCAACTCCAGCTTTCTTATACTTGCTGTTCACATGGTATATAATTTTCCACACTTTCACTTTCAACGTATACCCAGCATTATATTTAATACACATCTATATCGCACAGCATATACTTAGGTTTTGTTATTTGATCCAGTGTAGAATTCTGTCTTTTAATTGAGGTGTTTAATCCACTTACATGTAAAACATTTATTAACTTTATTGGGTTTACCATTTGCTCTCTCTCTTTTTTTCTTTGTTTCTCCCACTCACTAATTTTTCCTCTGTTCCTCCTACTGTGTATTCTATTGAGTTAAATGCTTTTTCTTGAGTACTCCATATTTATTTCATTTACTTTAGCTATGTCTCTTTATATTATATATATTTATAATAGGAATATAACTGAATATATAATATATTTGTAATATAAATATAACTAAATATGTAATATATTTATAATATAAATATAACTAATATTATAACTACATAACATATATAATATATATTTTAATATATAACATATATAATATATAGTAATAATATATAACATATATGATATAAATATATCATATATTTATGTTTAGTTATATTTATATTATTAATATTAGTGTATATTTAGTTATATTTATATTACAATTTATTGTATATATAATATATATTTATATTACAAATATAATGTATATAGCTATATTATAAACATATAAAGAGATAGCTAAAATATAACTAAACATGTATTTTTTAAATATAAATTTATATATATAAAATATATATTTAGTATTCCCTCTAGGGATTGTAATATTCTCAATTTGTCACAGTCTAATTGAAAGTTAATCTTGTATTACTTCAGGTAAGCTATAAGAATCTTAACACTATAGTTTCATATGCAATCTAAACTCTGCTATTTTTATCACATATGTTATATCTACATACACTATAAACTTTACAACATAGTGGTATATACGTATGTGTCTGTTATGTCTTGTAAAAGAAATTAAATATGTATGTATGTATATACTCTTTTATTTTTATTAACATATTTATCATTTCTGATTTTTTTATTCCTATAAATTCAGGTTAGTATCTAGCATCATTTCCTTTCAGCCAGAACAAATGTTAAAATTTCTCTCAGTGCAGGTCAGCTAGCAACAAATTACGTTAGTTTTATCTGAAATGTCTTCATTTATTCATCTGAAACTGTCCTTACTCGAACTCCTTTTTTAAAGACAATTTTTGCTGCACATAAAATTCTAGGTTGGGCACATTTTATTTCAACACAATTAATATATATTTTATTGTAGTTTGGATTATATTTTTACATTTAATCAGCCATCACTTATGTTTATCTATGTGTAATGTGTACTTATTTGTATGTTTGCTTTGAAGGATTTTTGTTTGTATTTAACCTTAATAGTTTAATTCTATTGTGCTTAAGTATGATGTTCTTTGATTACCCTGCTTGAGGCTTGCTGAGCTACTTGATCTACTTGATTCACAAGTTTATGTTTTTACTGCATTTGAGAAGGTTTGAGCCATTTTTTTCTTCCAA
This sequence comes from Pan paniscus, assembly GCF_029289425.2. Classification (NCBI taxonomy): domain Eukaryota; kingdom Metazoa; phylum Chordata; class Mammalia; order Primates; family Hominidae; genus Pan; species Pan paniscus. Next base: position 47,243,862 of record NC_073264.2, read on the forward strand.
ATATTTCTGCCTTTTATACTGTTTTCCTTCTCTCATAAACCCCAAGTTTCCTTAAAATAGACTATATTGTGCCCTCAGTGACTGAAACTCTCATCATTTATTTTCAATCATTGTCTCACTGTTTTACAAGTTGGATAATTTCTATTGAGCCATCTTTTTAAGTTCATTTATTTTTTTCTTTAATCACTTTCCATCTGCTGTTAGGCTTATAGAGTAATTTTTTTTTTTTCTTGAGATGAAGTCTCCACCTGTCACCTAGGCTGGAGTGCGATGGCGCCATCTCAGCTCACTGCAACCTTTGAGTCCTGAGTTCAAGTGTTTTTCCTGCCTCAGCCTCCCGAGTAGGTGGGATTACAGGCACGTGCCACCACGCCAGGCTATTTTTTGTATTTTTAGTAGAGATAGGGTTTCACCATGTTGGCCAGGCTGATCTTGAACTCCTGACCTCAGATCATCTGCCCACCTTGGCCTCCCGAAGGGCTAGGATGACAGACATGAGCCACTGCACCCAGCCCTAAATTTTTCATTTCAGATATTGTACTGGAAAAATTATAGAATTTGAAATTTATTATACAGTTTTATGTTCTTGTTGAAATGTCCCATCTGTTCATTCATTATGATTATATTTTTTCTTAAGTTCTTAAACATATTTAAATAGCTAAATTAAAGCTTTTGTCTGCAAACTACAATATCTGACTCATGATTATTTTTAATTTCCTTCTTTTCTCTTGAATGTGAGTCACATGTTTTTTGGTTTCTTAGTATTTTTTGTAATTTTTGAGGGTTTGTTGGACATTGTTGATGAAAGATTGCAGAGAATATGAATTGTGCTATTCTTTTTAAAATTTGTTCTTGTAGGCAGTGAAACCACTAGCAGCTTGTTTTTTTTCTGGTTTTCTGGCTTGTTCTTATTCTTTGATAGGATGGATCTATTACTGTTTCAAATTTAGTCCTAGTGGAGATCCTTACTCTAGGACATGATTCTTTCCTAAAGGTTGGCATTCACTGGTCTCAACTGAATGCCTGAGATGCTCAGTGAAGTCTCTCAACTACAGGTAGACTGGAATGTTGATATCTTCCAGAACTGCTTGATCTCTGGTATCTCTAGTTTTATTTGTGTATATGCACCCTTCCTTCAGAAAAGCGCCCACAGTGATTACTCCATGAAGTGTTATGTGACATGCACTCTTGTTTTCTTAAATAGACTTGTCTGTCAATTCCATTCACCTCGGCAGAACTGGAACTCATATCTTGGATACCTCATCTTATCAATACCTGTGCTGAGCTCGGGCTTCAATTCCCTGCTTCTTAGCAGAAAAGTACCCCCAGGCAGAAGGTCAGGGTGATCAAGGAACAATCAAGCAATTGCTGTTTTTATGTTTTTCTTCTTTCAAGTATAATAATCCTATGCTGTTTGTTATTTGAAACAACAGTGCTTGACTTCATATGTTTTTTCCAGTTTTATAATTTTTTGCTTCTTATAGTAGAGAAAATTCAGTATTAACTCTTCTGTTGGTTGAAAGTAAAATTTAAGTAAGAATATTTAAGCAATTTATAAAAAGGGTCACTGATTATTTGGTAATATAAAAGCAATGTCTTTGGATGTAACATATTTTAAATATATGTCTATTGACAAGAGAACACTAAACATCCCTAATTCCAATGTAAGCAGATTAAGGAAAAAAAGGAATAATTTACTACAACTCTGATTCATTGAATCAAAATTTAAAAGTACTAAACTAAAATGTTCCTTGATGTTTTTATTTCTTTCTTTATTAGTTAGGAGCTACACAGCTACTGCATGTGGTTCAGTTTAGGTAAAGTAGGAAATGCTGTCATACATTTTGTTTCATTTAGCCAGCAGCATGTTTCAAGCAGAAAAGGTATATAATGCCACCTTGTCTACACAGAATCACTCGGATTATATGTATGCAAAAAGAGTTCCCCAGGTTTCTATTACTGTTACAAACTTTGATTTATTCAGTGATATTAGTGCTTAAGCACTAATGCATTCCATTTGCAAAATACTACCATTTAAACCTTCAAATGGATATTCCATGTATCCATCAAACCATTAGTGACGTTATTCTCCTTTACCACTTTTGCATGTGGGCTGCAACCCTTCAAATACATGCCATTTGAATTACATTAGAATACTTATGGGTGGGCTATTAAAATTTATTCTCTTTTTTAATAGGTAGTGTATTAGCTTAGATTTATTTATAAATAATAATTGTAAATCCTTTGTTGGATTAATTTATTTCTAATTGGTGAATTATAATTACTGACCTTTTTAAATAAAGAAAACTAAAGAAGCAGTATGATTAATCACTTAACTGATGTCTTCTGTGGAACCCAAAAGGCAATTTTAATACTTTGCTCTTAAGATATGTGGATAGAATATTAGCAATTGTGGGGACTCATGGTCTTTTGAATGAATGACGTGTGAAGATTAGATTCCCTTACTGGTTTTGATGTCTGTCAAAAGAACACTGAAAAAGTAACTTACAGCTTTTTGTCTGCTGCCTCCTGTTTAAGTCATACTGTATCAGCTCTTGTAGTATTTCACTTCTTGAAGTATATGTGAAGAACATTGCTGTTGATAATTATGGTGTTGACATTTGTGAATAGATAAATTAGAGTAGATTTAAGATTATTCATATAATAACACTTTCAGTCACTTGCATTCCCACATGAATTTGTAAATTGTAAAGAAGGAAAAAATTACAGCTTCTGGCCCAAGATTATCCATAATTCCCAGACTATCTTACATGTACAGCTGTACAAGAGCACATCCCATGTGTGCCATCAATTATGTGTCCCAGCAGATAAGTAAATATTTAAGAAGAAATTTTCTGTGGTGTGATCTTTGTACCTAGGAATAACCTTATTTATTTTTGGATACCTAGGGCTTGGCACATGGTCATTTAGTTATTTTTTTTCAATGAATGGTTGTACATAAATCAAATAATATAAATGCATTGAGAACTGCTGACTTTTTATTAGATGGTAATTGTTTTATGTATTTTCTTGATTTGTAGCCTGAAAATAATCTGGATCAGAAAGAAGTATTCCAAATTGGCCTCTGTCTTGAAACTTAACTACCCATGTTTCCCTGATACTGACTAATTTTACAATAAAGTAGTCTTTGAGGAATCTCGTACATCTACAACTCAATCCATACATACACAATAGGGTGCTTGCAACAATTATTAGCTGTCTGCTAAAAATGACTAATTGGCTATATCACATCATCAATAACCTGATGGCACAAGTGACAGACATACTAATGTCTATAAAACATGCTTTTCAAAGATGCAAAACCTGAGATAATGATGAGACAGAGATTTTTGATTTTTGATAAGTCTTTTTATAGAAGCTCTTGTTTAAAAAAAATCTATTGCAATCTATAAAATGACTGTTTTTGGTCATCTACCAAATGGCGCAGGTATTTTGGTAACTTTAGAAGAAAGTTGAAACAAATTTTGTTTATATACCCACCATAAATCTGAACTGTATGGTTATGATTTCATTAAAAAATACCATTCTCTTAATGATTTCAATATTTTACAGGCTGCACATGGGTTACAGACAATTAATTGGTAATTTATCTTAACTAACACATTTATCTGAGTGTTTTTCTGTTGCTACGAAGGAATAGCTGAGGCTGGGTAATTTATAAAGAAAAGAGGTTTATTTTCTCATGGTTCTGCAGGCTGTTCAAGGAGCATGGCCCCAGATTCTGCTTCTGATGAGGGCCTCAAGCTGCTTTCATTCATGGTGAAAGGGAAGCCAGCATTTGAAGAGATTACATGGCAAGAGAGAAAGCAAGAAAGAAAGTGAAGATGCCAGGCTCCTTTCAAAAACCAGCTATTAGGGGAACCCTTATGGGAATGAATCTAATGGGAACTCACTCACTCCCTACACCCTCCAGGGCATTAATCTATTCATGAAGGATCAACTGCTATGACCCAAACACCTCCCCTTAGGCCCCACTTCCAACATTGGAGATCAAGATTCAACATGAGGCTTGGAGGTTGCAAACACGCAACCTGTAACGCTGCTTTCAATTTATCTGCATGAAACTTGTGTTTAATTTTGGATATTTGTTGTTACAAATGTGATTCACTATATCTCCAGCTTACAAAAAGGACTCGATTTCTCAAAAGTAAATAATTGGTTTGTAAAATAATGCTGATTTTTTCAGTGGCAATAAAACAGTCTGTAAAACTTTGACCATATGCCAAATTGTACATTAGGTAGAGAGGCTTCCCTAATTTTTATGTGTATATCTTTGAGAAATGAGAAGAGTGGAGCCCTTGAATTTACTTACTTGAAGTTTTAGATGAGTCATCACCATGATATTCTTAGAAGTCTTTCAAGAAAGATGGGGTTGAGAGGGAAGAGTGGCCACTGAAAACAGGGCAGAGGATAATGAAGAGTAGCCACTGGAGAAAGCTGAGAGTCTCTGGAGAATTTAGAAAGGAATCGGTTTAGAAAGGTGACCTGTTGTGATGCTATAGAAAGAGTAAAGACTCTTTATTGCTGAGTTATGAAGAGGGCATGGAATGAACAGGTGAGAAAATCTGTGCTAATGCTGCAGAGAATCATGGATTTAGGACAGCCATAAATACAATTTTTGAAGTCATATGGAAAAGGAATTTTGAAAATAACCAAAGAGTAGAATGGCAATTCAGTAGGCTAATCACATTTTGTCCAAGGGTTTCTTCTAATTTCATAAAGACTTTATTTTGGGAATTAAATTTTCATAGTAAACTTTATTTTAAAGACAAAAATTTAATTTTTCAGAATTTGGCTCTTTGCAACATCTGTTAGTTCCAAAACTGAAAACGGAAAGAACATTAAAATGTTTTTTTAAGTCAAAGACTAGTTCAATTTCTCTTATTCAAACATACCAATTTCTAGGCAGAGTAACTAAATCTCTGAAATTAATCCAGAAAAAGAGTTACACCAGACTACATTTGGCCTCCTTTTCAAGTCCTGTCATTCAATATAGAGTAAAAGTTGTGCCATATATGTTTTGCCATGAAAAGTCACATTTATTCTAAGTCGTTTCTATTTATGTGAGTGGAAACATTACTTAAAAATAGTTTGCATTTAAATCCCTTTATAATTGTTAATGATCAGTTAAAACAGAAAGATTTTACATGTAACTGGAAAGAATATGCCTGCTAGAAACAGTTCAGAGGTAAAAGGAAGGCTCATTTCTTCAATAAAACATCCCACAGTTTGTTGCTTTTTACTGCTAAGACTTGGTCTTTTTAAAGATTAAGAGACAATATGATTCACTTGGAAAAGCCTGGGTCTAGTACTTAGGAAATAGTTTCAATAAAGAGCTTTGACATTCACTAGCTAATTTCCTTGGGCAATTCATTCACTCTTTCTGGGTTTTCATCTTCTAAAACATGGATACTAAGGTGGAATAAACATGTAAGATGATGATGACTCTAAGGATATTTCTATAAAAAAAAACATTGGCATTAGGCCTGGCATGGAGAGAGGGGTAAAAAGAGAGATTTCCTTAACCCTTTTTTGAAACTTTGCATATTTGGGGGACCTTACAGGAGTCAAAGATGAAAGATCCAGCTCAGAGGAGCAATGACTTGTATAGTTAGTTTCCCTCTAATTCCAGTTTAATGAAGAGAAAGACTGTCAGGAGGAGCCACTCCCTTTTCCAGAACAGGGAAATTAGAAAGGAAATGAAGGGACCTATAGGTCTGCACAGCCTTGTCAGAAATTGTAAATCTATAAATGATACCGATGGCTTTAGTTTGTGATTTGGGAGCTGTTATACTCAGCCCATGGAGATATGCCCACAACAAACAGAGGATGACAAACATATGTTTGCTATTTTTCCTATCTGGATTTTTTCCAAGACTTATTACTTTGGGATGTTGGATCAGTTTTGTAGAGTTCAATGATTATACAAACCTCCAGGAATCATAAACACTTAAAAGTCCTTAAAGTCTTAGTGCCTATAAATGTATCTACAAATTTTCCTTCTGCCTCCAAACTGTACAACTTTTCTTAGGAAAAAATATTTTTCTCCTTACTCATCTGACTTTGATTTACTCTTTCACTATCTGTTCGCTGTTTTTCAAAGTATTTGGAAAAATAGCATGAAACTGATATTTCCGCAAGTCTTTTAATTTGGCATTCTGCCAAATTCAATTTAATAATCAGTTCTCCTTGTTCTCTGTGTAGCACTTGGCACTGATTATCTTTTCTCTCTTGAAATTTGTTTCTTTTCACTTCCAACATATTGTGCCTCCTTTTGTTTTCCAACCTGTGTGAAGCTTCTAGTCTCTTTCTTGGTTATTAAATCTTGGCAGTTCCCATGTTCCCTAGATTTATCTGTGGTGTTTTCTCAGCTTTTATTTACATGCTGCAGCTAATACCTCTCTAAAAATGACTGCTAAGTATATGTATCAAGTTTTCTTAGGGTGAGTGATTATTGAATAATTAAAAATTAAAGAAAGTAAAGAAATATATTTATAATAATATATAATATATAATAATTAAAAATTAAAGAAATATATTTTGAAAGTGATTTGAAACTTGACTGGAGAATTATTGCATACCATAAACTTGACCTGACAGTATCAACATTTTACTTTAAAATTTCAGAGCATCTTCTTTATGACCAGTGTGGTTTTGTTGCACAGCACAGAAATGTCCTTATTCAGAGTGTTATACTAAATTGTTTTCTGATTATTAAAGTAATAAATGGTAAATAAACATGAAAATATAAAGATTAAAATAAGAACAATTATAAAATCAGATAATATTGAAAATTTGACTCTCTGACAGGCATTTTACTAAAAACTTTATATGCATTGTGTAATTTATTTCTTACAATACTACAAAATAGATATTAATATTAATATCAATTTATTTTTGGAAAGCTAAGGGACAATGCTTGCCTCAGTTCACACAGCTATTTAGAGGTAGATCTGGGATACAAACATGGGTTTATCTGACTTCAGAATCCAACTTCTTGGTCACTTCCTTGTCTTCCTTAGGGATAACAATTGTAAAAAATATGCAGCTTTTTTTCCAGCCTCTCTTCTATATGCTATGCCATTATCTCTCTTTAACAAAAGTACTCTCCTCTGGATATATGAGGAAAAAAAGGGGTTGTTTTATAACCATTTTTGGCTCATCCCAATGGCTCATGCACATCCATGTTGTTCCTAACTTGACTGTGGCCTGGCTCTTCCTTCATGGTGGCTGTCGTAACCCCTATTGCCAATCCAAGGCAGTCCTTTCAATACAAGGCCCTCCCTTCCCTCTGCATGGGCCTTGGGAGATGAAATGGACATGAGGCAGCCACATTTCTCTTTTCTGTTTCATTCCTTTACTCCCATGCTACCAATACTAAAGAATGGAAAGGCATGTTAAGTTTTACTGAGGAGCTGGAGATAATTAAAGGAAATATTATACATTTAAAACTGCTAAATATGACTGTTTACTTATTCTAATGTCAAGCCACAGGAAGGTTAAACCCCATTCAGAGCAATTTTCTCATGGACTCAACTCAGTTGCTAGCCATGCTGCTCTATAGGTAGGCCTTTCCTCCTCTTAGAAAGGACCTTCTTCCTTAAAACTCTGTTTGAATCTCTACACCTCCCCACTTTGGGAAACCCTACCTTTTACCCACAGAAATGTGGGCATATGACCTGGCCTCTTTTCCCAATTTATGCCTGCTGCCTAGGTTATCTGGGAGATTCAGTATGTACCTGAGAGTACGTACCCTAAGTATTACTTATTCAGTGTCAATAATACTATAGGGAACTTCAGCAGGACAGGTCAAGCTAGACTTTTGTACTTTAAGTACAACAAAACAGTTAGTTATACAGTTTGGCATTCTAATCCCAAGTTGGTTCTGTGCTATTGTTTTAATAATGCACCACAAAGTTCATGTGTTAGAAACTTAATCCCCAATACAATTTTGTTGAGATGTTGGTCCATCAAGATGTGAACAGGTCATTAGGACTCTACCCTCATGAACAAATTAATGCTGTTATTGCAAGAGTGGGTTTCTTATCACCAGAGTGGGTTCCTGATAAAAGGATGAGCTCCCTCCCCCACCCACCTCTCATACACTCTATTGCCCTTCTGTCTTCCACCTTCTGTCTTGCCCTCTGTCACCATGGGATGACACAGCAAGAAGGCTGTCAGCAAGATGCCAGCCATTTGGCCTTGGATTTTCCAGGCTCCAGAACTGTAAGAAATAAATCTTCGTTCCTTATAAATTAAACAGTCTTATGTATTCTGTTATAGCAGTAGTAAACGGACTAAGACAGCCCCCAAATGCTATCCCTACATATCTGTTCACTTCTTGTAGTCTTTGAATGAGAAACTATTGAATAAAACATAGGCATTCACATATACCTCCCACAGATAAGCACTGAATCTTAGAAACAGCACAGTGTAACTCCATTCAACATTTTTCTTCACTTGTTGTGAAGAATCTTTATATACAAAAAAGAGGCCAGAATAGAATTACTGTGAGCAATAGCAAAAAAGGAGTATAAAGACTTGGCACAAGGAGGAACTACTTATGCTTAAATTCTTCTGTAGAACCTGATATTGTTAACAATAGAAAATCTTCTTCTACCATCTAATTAGAGAAATAGGAGATAAAGAATGATGATACCATAGTAATTATTTGAGAATAAATTATTTCTAATGACTTTTCTTCTTTGGTAATATTCTCTGAGTGATTACTGGTACTGACTTTTATTTAAAGTTATAAATTTTCATCATATAAAATATGTATTTTACAATTGCTAGATTCAGATGATTATTAAAATAAAAAATATTTAATTTTTAACTGTTTCAGAAGTAAGATAAATTCCTATTGGCACTAATTAATTTAGTGAGGAGAAATGATTTGATGAGCCAATATAAATAGAAAGGAAATTGTTATTAAAGGCCAGGGAGATATATTATCATTTTTTTCAAGGAAAAAGCCCTATCACATCATGTTAACAAGACTCTTACTTTATTCATCATATTCTACATCTTATGATTATTCCTATTTATGTCTTATTTATTTCATTTTAACGTAGGCTTCTTGAGGTCAGAGACAGAAATAATGTGCTGCATTTTGAGGTATTTGGTAAATATTTGGCTCTTCATTAACTTTTTTATTACCAGGTTGTGCTGCAGGCAATAAGAATGTTAAAAAAAGACAAATGATATCTATATTAAAATAAATGAAAAAGAAACAGATGAAATTAATTAAATTATATTATTTTAATGATCTATTTCTTATACCCAAAATATTATGCGAAAGGTAATCCATACAAAAGTGTTATATTTACATTTGTGTGTTTATACTGAGGCTTCAAAATCCAGTGTGTATTTTACAGTTAAAGCACATGTTAGTTTGGACTAACACACTGAGACAAAGGGTTCAGGTAGAGTTGGTAGAGGCTGAAGGGGATGAAGAAGACACTCAAGATCTGTGCTGTCCAGTGCAATAGTCCTTAGCCACATGTACCTATGAGCAATGTGAGATGCGTTTAGTTCAAGTTGTTGTTGTTGTTGTTTTATGTTTTTTATTTTATTATACTTTAAGTTGTAGGGTACATGTGCACAATGTGCAGGTTTGTTACATATGTATACATATGCCATGTTGGTGTGCTCCACCCATTAACTCGTCATTTAGCATTAGGTATATCTCCTAATGCTATCCCTCCCCCCTCCCCCCACCCCACAACAGTCCCCAGAGTGTGATGTTCCCCTTCCTGTGTCCATGTGTTCTCATTGTTCAATTCCCACCTATGAGTGAGAACATGCAGTGTTTGGTTTTTTGTCCTTGCGATAGTTTGCTGAGAATGATGATTTCCAGTTTCATCCATGTCCCTACAAAGGACATGAAGTCGTCATTTTTTATGGCTGCATAGTATTCCATGGTGTATATGTGCCACATTTTCTTAATCCAGTCTATCATTGTTGGACACTTGGGTTGGTTCCAAGTCTTTGCTATTGTGAATAGTGCCACAATAAACATATGTGTGCATGTATCTTTATAGAAGCATGATTTATAGTCCTTTGGGTATATACCCAGTAATGGGATGGCTGGGTCAAATGGTATTTCTAGTTCTAGATCCCTGAGGAATCACCACACTGACTTCCACAATGGTTGAACTAGTTTACAGTCCCACCAACAGTGTAAAAGTGTTCCTATTTCTCCACATCCTCTCCAGCACCTGTTGTTTCCTGACTTTTTAATGATCACCATTCTGACTGGTGTGAGATGGTATCTCAGTGTGGTTTTGATTTGCATTTCTCTGATGGCCAGTGATGATGAGCATTTTTTCATGTGTTTTTTTGGCTGCATAAATGTCTTCTTCTGAGAAGTGTTTGTTCATATCCTTCGCCCACTTTTTGATGGGGTAGTTTGTTTTTTTCTTGTAAATTTGTTTGAGTTCATTGGAGATTCTGGATATTAGCCTTTTGTCAGATGAGTAGGTTGCGAAAATTTTCTCCCATTCTGTAGGTTGCTTGTTCACTCTGATGGTCGTTTCTTTTGCTGTGCAGAAGCTCTTTGGCTTTTGTTGCCATTGCATTTGGTGTTTTAGACATGAAGTCCTTGCCCATGCCTATGACCTGAATGGTATTGCCTAGGTTTTCTTCTAGGGTTTTTATGGTTTTAGGTCTAACATGTAAGTCTTTAATCCATCTTTAATTAATTTTTGTATAAGGTGTAAGGAAGGGATCCAGTTTCAGCTTTCTACATATGGCTAGCCAGTTTTCCCAGCACCATTTATTAAATAGGGAATCCTTTCCCCATTGCTTGTTTTTGTCAGGTTTGTCAAAGATCAGATAGTTGTAGATACGTGGCATTATTTCTGAGGGCTCTGTTCTGTTCCATTGATCTATATCTCTGTTTTGGTACCAGTACCATGCTGTTTTGGTGACTGTAGCCTTGTAGTATAGTTTGAAGTCAGGTAGCGTGATGCCTCCAGCTTTGTTCTTTTGGCTTAGGATTGACTTGGCAATGTGGGCTCTTTTTTGGTTCCATATGAACTTTAAAGTAGTTTTTTCAAATTCTGTGAAGAAAGTCATTGGTAGCTTGATGGGGATGGCATCGAATCCTTAAATTACCTTGTGCAGTATGGCCATTTTCACGACATTGATTCTTTCAACCCATGAGCATGGAATGTTCTTCCATTTGTTTGTATCCTCTTTTATTTCCTTGAGCAGTGGTTTGTAGTTCTCCTTGAAGAGATCGTTCACATCCCTTGTAAGTTGGATTCCTGGGTATTTTATTCTCTTTGAAGCAATTGTGAATGGGAGTTCACTCATGATTTGGCCATCTGTTTGTCTGTTATTGGTGTGTGTGAATGCTTGTGATTTTTGTACATTGATTTTGTATCCTGAGACTTTGCTGAAGTTCCTTATCAGCTTAAGGAGATTTTGGGCTGAGACGATGGGGTTTTCTAGATATACAATCATGTCATCTACAAACAGGGACAATTTGACTTCCCCTTTTCCTAATTGAATACCCTTTATTTCCTTCTCCTGCCTCATTGCCCTGGCCAGAACTTCCAACACTATGTTGAATAGGAGTGGTGAGAGAGGCATCCCTGTCTTGTGCCTGTTTTCAAAGGGAATGCTTCCAGTTTTTGCCCATTCACTATGATATTGGCTGTGGGTTTGTCATAGATAGCTCTTATTATTTTGAGATACATCCCATCAATACCTAATTTATTGAGAGTTTTTAGCATGAAGCATTGTTAAATTTTGTCAAAGGCCTTTTCTGCATCTATTGAGATAATCATGTGGTTTTTGTCTTTGGTTCTGTTTATATGCTGGATTACATTTATTGATTTGCATATATTGAACCAGCCTTGCATCCCAGGGATGAAGCCCACTTGATCATGGTGGAAAGCTTTTTGATGTGCTGCTGGATTCGGTTTGCCAGTATTTTATTGAGGATTTTTGCATCAATGTTCATCAAGGATATTGGTCTAAAATTCTCTTTTTTGGTTGTGTCTCTGCCAGGCTTTGGTATCAGGATGATGTTGGCCTCATAAAATGAGTTAGGGAGGATTCCCTCTTTCTCTATGGATTGGAATAGTTTCAGAAGGAATGGTACCAGTTCCTCCTTGTACGTCTGGTAGAATTCGGCTGTGAATCCATCTGGTCCTGGACTCTTTTTGGTTGGTAAGCTATTGATTATTGCCACAATTTCAGAACCTGTTATTGGTCTATTCAGAGATTCAACTTCTTCCTGGTTTGGTCTTGGAAGGGTGTATGTGTCGAGGAATTTATCCATTTCTTCTAGATTTTCTAGTTTATTTGTGTAGAGGTGTTTGTAGTATTCTCTGATGGTAGTTTGTATTTCTGTGGGATCGGTGGTGATATCCCCTTTATCATTTTTTATTGCGTCTATTTGATTCTTCTCTCTTTTCTTCTTTATTAGTCTTGCTAGCGGTCTATCAATTTTGTTGATCCTTTCAAAAAACCAGCTCCTGGATTCATTAATTTTTTGAAAGGTTTTTTGTGTCTCTATTTCCTTCAGTTCTGCTCTGATTTTAGTTATTTCTTGCCTTCTGCTAGCTTTTGAATGTGTTTGCTCTTGCTTTTCTAGTTCTTTTAATTGTGACGTTAGGGTGTCAATTTTGGATCTTTCCTGCTGTCTCTTGTGGGCATTTAGTGCTATAAACTTCCCTCTACACACTGCTTTAAATGTGTCCCAGAGATTCTGGTATGTTGTGTCTTTGTTCTCATTGGTTTCAAAGAACATCTTTATTTCTGCCTTCATTTCATTATGTACCCAGTAGTCATTCAGGAGCAGGTTGTTCAGTTTCCATGTAGTTGAGCGGTTTTGAGTGAGTTTCTTAATCCTGAGTTCTAGTTTGATTGCACTGTGGTCTGAGAGACAGTTTGTTATAATTTCTGTTTTTTACATTTGCTGAGGAGTGCTTTACTTCCAACTATGTGGTCAATTTTGGAATACATGTGGTGTGGTGCTGAAAAAAATGTATATTCTGTTGATTTGGGGTGGAGAGTTCTGTAGATGTCTATTAGGTCCGCTTGGTGCAGAGCTGAGTTCAATTCCTGGGTATCCTTGTTCACTTTCTGTCTCATTGATCTAATGTTGAGAGTGGGGTGTTAAAGTCTCCCATTATTATTGTGTGGGAGTCTAAGTCTCTTTGTATGTCACTCAGGACTTGCTTTATGAATCTGGGTGCTCCTGTATTGGGTGCATATATATTTAGGATAGTTAGCTCTTCTTGTTGAATTGATCCCTTTACCATTATGTAATGGCCTTCTTTGTCTCTTTTGATCTTTGTTGGTTTAAAGTCTGTTTTATCAGAGACTAGGATTGCAACCCTTGCCTTTTTTTGTTTTCCATTTGCTTGGTAGATCTTCCTCCATCCCTTTATTTTGAGCTTATGTGTGTCTCTGCACGTGAGATGTGTTTCCTGAATACAGCACTCTGATGGGTCTTGACTCTTTATCCAATTTGCCAGTCTGTGTCTTTTAATTGGAGCATTTAGTCCATTTACATTTAAAGTTAATATTGTTATGTGTGAATTTGATCCTGTCATTATGATGTTAGCTGGTTATTTTGCTTGTTAGTTGATGCAGTTTCCTCCTAGGGTTGATGGTCTTTACAATTTGGCATGTTTTTGCAGTGTCTGGTACCAGTCGTTCCTTTCCATGTTTAGTGCTTCCTTCAGGAGCTCTTTTAGGGCAGGCCTGGTGGTGACAATCTCTCAGCATTTGCTTGTCTGTAAAGTATTTTATTTCTCCTTCACTTACGAAGCTTAGTTTGGCTGGATATGAAATTCTTTGTTGAAAATTCTTTTCTTTCAGAATGTTCAATATTGGCCCCCACTCTCTTCTGACTTGTAGAGTTTCTGCAGAGAGATCCGCTGTTAGTCTGATGTGCTTCCCTTTGTGAATAACCCGACCTTTCTCTCTGGCTGCCCTTAACATTTTTTCCTTCATTTCAACTTTGGTGAATCTGACAATTATGTGTCTTGGAGTTGCTCTTCTCATGGAGTATCTTTGTGGCGTTCTCTGTATTTCCTGAATCTGAATGTTGGCCTGCCTTGCTAGATTGGGGAAGTTCTCCTGGATAATATCCTGCAGAGTGTTTTCCACCTTGGTTCCATTCTCCCCATTACTTTCAGGTACACCAATCAGATGTAGATTTGGTCTTTTCACATAGTCCCATATTTCTTGGAGACTTTGTTCTTTTCTTTTTATTCTTTTTTCTCTAAACTTCCCTTCTCACTTCATTTCTTTCATTTCATCTTTCATCACTGATACCCTTTCTTCCAGTTGATCGCATCGGCTCCTGAGGCTTCTGCATTCTTCACGTAGTTCTCAAGCCTTGGCTTTCAGCTCCATCAGCTCCTTTAAGCACTTCTCTGCATTGGTTATTCTAGTTATACATTTGTCTAATTTTTTTTCAAAGTTTTTAACTTCTTCGCCATTGGTTTGAATTTCCTCCTGTAGCTCAGAGTAGTTTGATTGTCTGAAGCCTTCTTCTCTCAACTCATCAAAGTCATTCTCCATCCAGCTTTGTTCCATTGCCGGTGAGGAACGGCGTTCCTTTGGAGGGGGAGAGGTGCTTTGCTTTTTAGAGTTTCCACTTTTTCTGCTCTGTTTTTTCCCCATCTTTGTGGTTTTATCTACTTTTGGTCTTTGTTGATGGTGACGTACAGATGGGGTTTTCGTGTGGATGTCCTTTCTGTTTTCCTTCTAACAGACAGGACCCTCAGCTGCAGGTCTGTTGGAGTTTGCTAGAGGTCCACTGCAGACCCTGTTTGCCTGGGTATCAGCAGCGCTGGCTGCAGAACAGCGTTGGCTATAGAACAGTGGATTTTCATGAACCACAAATGCTGCCACCTTATCAGTCCTCTGGAAGTTTTGTCTCAGAGGAGTACCTGGCCGTGTGAGCGTCAATCTGCCCCTACTGAGGGTTACCTCCCAGTTAGGCTGCTTGGGGGTCAGGGACCCACTTGAGGAAGCAGTCTGCCCATTCTCAGATCTCCAGCTGTGTGCTGGGAGAGCCACTACTCTCTTCAAAGCTGTCGGAGAGGGACCTTTAAGTCTGCAGAGGTTACTGCTGTCTTTTTGTTTGTCTGTGCCCTGCCCCCAGAGGTGGAGCCTACAGAGGCAGGCAGGCCTCCTTGAGCTGTGGTGGGCTCCACCCAGTTTGAGCTTCCTGGCCGCTTTGTTTACCTACTCAAGCCTGGGCAATGGCAGGCGCCCCTCCCCCAGCCTTGCTGGTGCCTTGCAGTTTGATCTCAGACTGCTGTGCTAGCAATCAGCGAGACTCTGTGGGCGTAGGACCCTCCGAGCCAGGCACGGGATATAATCTCCTGGTGTGCCGTTTTTTAAGCCCATTGGAAAAGTGCAGCATTAGGGTGGGAGTGACCCAATTTTCCAGGTGCCATCTGTCACCCCTTTCTTTGACTAGGAAAAGGATCTCCCTGACCCCTTGCGCTTCCCGAGTGAGGCAATGCCTCGCCCTGCTTTGGCTCATGCATGGTGCGCTGCACCCACTGTCCTGCACCCACTGTCTGGCACTCCCTAGTGAGATGAACCTGGTACCTCAGATGGAAATGCAGAAGTCACCCGTCTTCTGCGTCGCTCATGTGGGGAGCTGTAGACCGGAGCTATTCCTATTTGGCCATCTTGGCTCCACCCTCCTCAAGTTGTTGTTAATGGCTGTTGAGATATGGTCAAATCAATTATATTTTGAAATAGTCTTTTGGGTATATAAGAAATATATTTTTAAACCAAATAATAAATAAATTAATTAATGTCAACCATTTATTTTAGCTTATTTTAATATGGCTACTAGAATATTTTAAAATTTGAAATTTAAAATTGTGTGGCTTGCATTTGTGGCTCATATTGTATTTCTGTTGGGCAATGCTGCTCTGTATTTTTTTTCTAGAATTGATCTTATAGAAAAACAAACTCTTACTTTAAAAAACAGCTTATACATATTGAAAAACTTGCATCTTAACAATGACAAATATTTTCTCTCTCTAAATTTACTCAGTCTTATTCATTGAACTAAGAAATGCTTATTTCTTAGCTTTTAAGTTAAAGATAGGCACCAACTGGTTTTGTATTTCTCAGTAACAGGGGAAATAGTAGTTAGTAGGATCAGAGAAAAGCCTTCCAATTAATGTTAACTATAAAACAGTTTACACAACACAAATATTCTTTAGGAAAAATGTTTTTAGCCTGCATACTAATACACAAGAACATTTAAAATGCTATCCTCTTAAAAATGTTTTGTTTCTCAATAGTTTAAAAATGTATTTTTTTATCTACTTTGTTTTTTAAAGACTGACTTTCAGTTTTATTTTTAAAACCAGTTGACATACTAAGTCATGCTGCAGACACATGGTCACCACCACAAACTTCAACTATTTGTTTTCCTGACTCACTATGGTGGTGCAAGAAAACTATTTTTGAGTAACTAGCTGAAATGAATTTTATAAAGCCTACCTATATTCTTTTGTGACATATCATTTAAACTATTTTCATGTTAGAAGTTCGTTCCTTCAGTCGGTTTCTTCGGACATATCTCTCATAACCTTAAATAATTTTTAACTATGACTAAGGATAATTTATCAGTTAGTGTGAGTGTTGAATTTCTGCTTTTATTTGGCTAGATTAAAATGCTATCATTCCTTTTGAATACTAAATAACTAATTTGCTAAACATGTTTTATCGATTTTCTTGCAATTAAGATGGTTCATAAATACAATCAGATAATAATTGAGATATAATTACATCTATAAACAGAAAATTTATGTAAGGTATCAATGTGTTTCTTCTTTAACATACCTTTGTAGCCACAAAGTCCTTCTACTTGTTTTTAGACCTTAATTCCTATAGTAATATTTCTCCACTAAGGAGATATTGGCACTTGGGGCAGAACAATTTATCATTTTGTGGTACTTTCTTGCACATTGCAGGACTGTTAGCCTCTCCTGTCTCTACTCACTAAATGACAGTAGCAAGTATCCAATCACCCTCCCCTTCATTCAGTAAGACAGCTACTACCCCCATACCACCACCACACATTTCCCAATATCAGCTGGCCAGTACCATTCCAATAAAAAACCTTTCATGAAATTTTTGTCATTATTTCTCTCATGGCCTTTAATCTATAGTTTACCTGGTAAAATATTATTCATCATCATAAAATACTATACTTTACTATGAAATACTATGAAAATGCTGTGAAAAACTGTGTCTTTCACTTTACCTGTCGTTTATTGCACACTTGCTAGATGCCAGGCACTCTTCTAAGTGCTTTACCTGCAATAACTTATTTATCCCTCATAGCAATGCTCTAACTTACTTACTACTACTGTCCTTGCTTGATAGACAAAAAAACTGGAGGCAAAAGAAATCAAGTAATTTGTCCAGCGTAACCAACTAGAAAGTAGCAGGGCCTCAGTTAAGTCGGGAAATCTTGATCCAGAGTCTGAGATTTTAAACACCCTCTTTTACTTACATATTATTAAAATTAAAAAGAAGAAAGAAAAGTCTGAGCCACTTTACCTTTTTTAAGATTCTACTAGAAGTTTTACTTATATATACTCTTTAATATGGTGCTCATATATCATGTTAACTTTTACAGAACAGAGTGTGAAGCACAAAATTGATAGAAATACCTCATTCCTAAAAATCAGAATCCAATTATTGTTCTATTCTCCCTACCTCTCCACTCTAAATCCTGTACCAAGTCCCACTTATGTGTTTTTGGTGGGCGAAACACATTATAAGTAACATGTCATAAATATGCCTCTTTCCATACAATGTGGAAGAAAAAATGATCACTTTTTAAAGTTGCCATCCACTGTCAATGCAAAAATTACAGTCAGGGCAAAAATTACAAGTCATTTTCTCATGTATTCGTTTTTTCTTTTCATTGTTTTATATTGTAACATAAGGGCATTTCTGTACACTCAGATATCTCTAAAGTATAGTGTAATTTCACATGACCTAGAACACAGCCTAATATATAATCGTATATGAAATATAACTACAATTTGTGTTCTTAGACAAATTTACTAAGCTTGCATTTAAATTCTACCATGTAAAGCAAAACAGTTCTTTTGATATATGCATGAATTTAAAATCTTTATCCATGAGGCTGAGCACGGTGGCTAACACCTGTAATCCCCTCACTTTGAGAGGCCAAGGCGGGTGGATCACCTGAGGTCAGGAGTTTGAGACCAGCCTGACCAACATGGTGAAACCCCGTTTCTACTAAAAATACAAAAATTAGCCAGGCATGGTGGTGGGTGCCTGTAATCCCAGCTACTTGGGAGGCTGAGGCAGGAGAATTGCTTGAACCTGGGAGGTGGAGGTTGCAGTGAGCCAAGATGGTGCCACTGCATTCCAGCCTGGGTGACAGAGTGAGGCTCCATCTCCAAAAAAAAAAAATAATAATAAAAATAATAAAATCTGTATCTATGAATTTACTATCTGTATCAATGGAATCAAAATTAGGGTGTTTCTACCCAAGCAAGTACAGTAACTCTTTACAAAGTGGCCCTAGAAACTAGACCATTATAAGAATCTAAGTAAATGACAAATTTTCTTCATTTTTCAAGAAATATAATTATGAAACTTTTATTTAATATACATAGCTGCTATTTTATTTGTTGCATTGGATCATACCTACATGAACTACCATGTGAGAACTTTTCTTTGTAATTTGTATGTGGAAGAATTTCCTTTATCCTCAGATAATTGTACAGTTCTTCCTCTTTGTTAATAAGAGTGATGCAATTTACTTCTCCTTTTTACCCAGGCTGAGAGGAAGCACTGGGCAAGATACAAATTTATTCAAAGTGACCATGTTCATCTTAACTACATATTCCTTCACCAGGATATTCCATTTTTAAGCCACTTCAAAACATTTTTAGAAAAACACACAAATAAATTCAATAATATCTATTTACAGGGACCCAGCAGAATTTCTTACCAAAAAGAAAGAGAAACGGGGAAAGTGTGGGGTGGGGGAGAGTAGGGAGAGATAGAGGAGGAAGGGCGGGAGGGAGGGAGGGAGGAAAGAAGGAAGGAAGGAAGGAAGGAAGGAAGGAAGGAAGGAAGGAAAAATGAATGGATTTTCCAACAATGTTAACATCACTAAAATTTGGTCAGGTACCTTTTACATTTGTGAAAAACATTTAATACATTAACTATGTTTTCTCCACCAATGCGTCAAACCAGTAAATCTACCATTCCCTTCACGCATTAACAGAGAAGAGTTTCTGTAGAAATGTGCACATCCAGTGTTAATGAAGAAAAACAGCTGACTTGCTCTTAACTGAAGGGAAAGCAATTATCATTTAGTTCAGTGAATCAGCTAGTGTTACTCCCCACCTTCACTTCTGTCAGCAACAAATCAAAATATAATGCATGTTAAAGGCATCAGCAACAAATTCGTTGTTGAACTTTGCGTTGTTGAATCAATTTCACTTTTAATAATATCTTCCTATGAAATGACAGACTACGTCCTCTGGAATGATTTATAAGAATGATTAGTTCTCTATTGCAAAATCTCCCCAATGTTTAAATTACTGCCAACATTTGAAATAACAGAAGAGCAGGTGGTGACATTACTTAAAAAATAAATATATGTGTGAGTCTAAAATGAAATTTAAAATATTTCTACATTTAAAATATTTGCATTGTTTTTTTCTTTCAGTTTCAAAAGGTAGTTAGAATGCATGCCTCAGAAATATTATGTTCATAATCAGAACAATGAGTTTTGTAGCCAATTAAAATACATGATCATACTAAAACAAATTCTCAACTTGAGTGTGACACTGCAGTAAAAACTCAATGCTCAGTTAACCAGAAAATCTAATTAACCACACATCTTATTTCTACAGAATCCCATCTTTTTTTCTTTTAATATTACATGAATTTCATTATATTCCTTCTAGTAGCTTCAGATAACTATAGTGGGTTTTTTCAGTTTAAAAAATAATTTTCTAAAGGTTTAATTACTCTGATTCATGCTAATATAGATTCATGTGAAATTAGGTTGTTTTTATATAATTATGGTTTTAAATTTTCAAACATGTTTATGAGGCTGTGTCCTCTGACCACGTATACGCTTCCATAAACCTCACAGTAGACTAGATAACACTGTTATATACTTTAATGAAACCTGTTAACATTTCTTTTATTTAAATTTACTTGTTCCATGATAGCTATTATCCATACACTCTAAATTTCTTAAGAGAAAGAACTATTTCTTTCAATTTACCTACCAGATCTCCAACTTTATTATAGTAAATGGTACATAGTGGGTGTTAAGAAAGATTTATTGAAAAATTGAATTAAATCTGTTTAATGTGTGAATTAATAAATGAAACTCTATTTTACAAGCCCTGAATTTAAAACTTTAATAATAAAAATGTGTGTAATAGGGATAGATTGCTTCTGGAGGAGCTTCTTAATCAGTTAGAAAATGTTTTTATTTACTAGAGAAGACATCTAGCTAAAACATCACATTGAAAATGAGGCATATTTTGAAGTCCATGTATGACGTGGTACTGGAGTTTAAATAAATTATATTTATAATAATATAATTTTAGCAATATATTTAATTACTAACTCTACTAATTACTAAAGCCTAGTCCTTTGAGATTACTATTATGGGTTTTATTTTATTTTCATATGTCACAGACATAGAACTTTTGGAATAAACAACAGTGTCATAGTATTTCAAGATTTCATATTTCCATTATTCCTGAGAGATATTTAATCCCCTTGCATGTAAATATTTGTGAATTTTCTGAAGACTTTTTTTGTAGTGTTACAGGATTCTTGGGGTGTTGCTTCACCAGCCACATACCTCTGTGGCTAGTAGCACCTTGGCCCATGTTTTGCATGGGCCCACTGGGCCCACTTGACCTGGCAGGCTGCAACTGGCTTATGCTACTGATCTGAATCCCAAGCCTGCCAAGAGTGAGTGGAACAGTGAAAAGTGTATGAGTGACTGGGTGTGGGGCATGCTGACTGTGATGGGGTGGGCAACTCCAAAAACCAGCATGGGTGCCAGCTTTCTGCAAGGCTATGGCTGGACCGGGCATCCCACAAGCAGCTTCCATAGCTGGGACCAAGGAACATAGTGGGACACAGAAGCTTAGAGATGCCAGGAACCACAGAACCCCAAAAAAGGTGTCACAGACCTGGCTTGGGGAGCTCCTAGGTCTGGGCTCCCCAAAGGGCCACAGCTCTTCTCTCCTTCTTGTTGCCCACAGTGTGGTGAGCAAGGGAAGGGGCACGTTTCAGCCCTGTTTGTGTTACAATTCTTTCAGCCCTGCCATTTGGTGGGTCTTGCATTCTTGTCCCTTGCCCAAGAAGAATGGGGTATGCAGACAAGTGGGGGGTGAGCAAGATGGACAGGAGCTTTATTGAGTGATAAGACAGCTCAGAGGAGATTCACAGTGGGTAGCTCCTCTCTGTAGCCAGGGTGTCCTGATGAGCATTCAGGTTCTCAGCAGAGAAGAGACCCTGGAATGGGTAGCTCCTCTCCACAGCTGGTCATTCTGTCATCTCAGCTCTCAGCAGAGAGGAGACTGGGGGTGGGTAGCTCCTCTGGAGCTGGCCATCTCTCTGAGCCTTTCCCTGAGACTCGCCCTGAGTCTGACTGAGTCTCTCCCTGAGACTCTCCCTGAGTCTGGATGAGTCTGGGGTTTTTATGGGCATCAGAAGGGAGGAAGTTCATCCTGATGGTCCATAGGCAGCCATGCTTGGGCCCAGAAAAAGCACCATAAGTTCCTGCTCTACTCTGCAGGGCCAGCAGCCTGGCCCTCAAGCTTCAGGCCTTCCCCAGCTTGAAAATGGGGCTTTCAAGGTACCTCCCCCTTTCCACCAAAGAGCCTGTCTGCTTCCTGCTGCTATTCATGGCACCCAGGCTGTTTGCCCTTGGCCTGCCTCATTCTTTTTTTTTTTTTTTTTGAGCCAGAGTCTCGCTCTGTTGCCCAGGCTGGAGTGCAGTGGCACAATCTCGGCTCACTGGAAACTCTGCCTCCTGGGTTCACGCCATCCTCCTGCTTCAGCCTCCTGAGTAGCTAGTACTACAGGTGCCCACCACTGTGCCCGGCTAATTTTTTGTATTTTTAGTAGAGATGGGGTTTCTCTGTGTTAGCCAGGATGGTCTCCATCTCCTGACCTTGTGATCCGCCCACCTCAGCCTCCCAATGTGCTGGGATTACAGGCATGAGCCACTGCACCTGGCCAGCCTGACTCATTCTTATTGGCACCAAATGTCCAGAGGGGACCAAGAAAGCAGGGGTCTGGCATCTCAGCACTGGCCTGAGTGTGCATACACACAGCCAGGTTGCAACAGTGCCCTGGCTCAGCCTCAACTTTCCTCCCAGATCAGAGTAGGAGCCAGGAGCAGGGAGAGGCCAGGGAGTGGGAGCAGGCATTTCTGAGCCTGTGGAGGTACAGGGGGCATTCCTGGGCCTCCAAGAGTGCGGAGATGCCTGGGAGTGGCCGCGGCTTGGACAGGTGCAGCCATGCCCAGGAGGGTGGGGCTCCTGGCTGCTCCCAGCCCCTAAGAGCACAGATAGCCTAGGATAGCCTAAGGAGTGTGAAGCTCCCACCCTGCCAACTCAGAAGGGGTCAGGGCTTCTGCCTGTTCTGCTGCTCCTGCAAGCTCTGTGGAGCACAGAGTCCTGGCCATGCCTTCCCCACTGAAGCTAGTGTCATGGCAATGGCCACTCTGGATGGGCCACAGCTGCCATTAGTATTGCAGATGATTGAGATAAAAAAATCACCTAACAAGTGGAAGAAGAGCAAAATGGCCGAATAAAAGCCTCCAATTGTTCCCCCAGCAGGAACATGAAACTGAATAACTATTCACATAAGAAAGCACCTTTGTAAGAACCAAAAATCAGGTGAGCAATTACGGAATCTGGTTTTAATATCATGTCAAAGAAAAAGGCACTGAAGAGGGTAAGACAGTCTTGGGTTGCTGACACAACTCCTCCCCTATGCTTTCCCTGTGGCTGCCTGGTGGAGAGAGAATCTGTGTGTACTGAAGAGCACAATGATTGTGGGAATTTGCATTGTAACTGCATGCTGCCATGTTACAGCAGAAAGCAGCACAAGGAATAAGAGGGGTGATTCCTCTCTGTTCTGCATGCTCTTATTGCTTATTGGTCTGTATGATCCCTCCAGTCCCATAGAAGGAGCATGTAGACCAGAGGGGAATTGCCCATTTCAGCAGTTAGAATCTGAGTTCTGAAGTTTTGGCTGGCTTCACCACTGTGGTATAAAGCACTTTGGGTTTCTAAATAAACTTGAAAGGCGTTCTATACCTCAACAGTTGCAATTCCTGGGCAAGCCTTGGTACTGTGCTGGGCTGAGGGCAAGTGGACTTGGGGTGCATATTACTTAGTGAGACACCAGCTGGGGTGACCAAGAGAGTGCTTGTGCAATTCTTCCCCCAACACAAGCCAGTGTAGCCCACAGCTCCAGGAAAGATGTCTTCCTTCTACTTGAGAAGAGGTGAAGGGAGAGAAAAGAGGACTTTGCCTTACTACTTGGATACTGGCTCAGCCGCAGGAGAATAGAGCACTAGGCAGAGACTTGAGGCCCTGATTCCAGGCCCTAGCTCCCATTTCTATACACACTCTGGGCCAGAAGGGAATCTGCTGCCTTAAAGGGAATGACCCAGTCATGGCCGGATTCATCACCTGCTGACTAGAGTACTTGGGTCTTGAATAAGCATTAGTGGCCTCAGGCAGTTCTCACTGTAGGTCTTGGGTGAAATCCACT
This sequence comes from Pan paniscus, assembly GCF_029289425.2. NCBI lineage: Eukaryota > Metazoa > Chordata > Mammalia > Primates > Hominidae > Pan > Pan paniscus. The sequence goes on from NC_073264.2 coordinate 47,267,700, forward strand.
GCTATACTGGCTTTAGGTGTGATCTATGGCATTCCCATCTGTGGTGGCAATAGGGAAAGAGTCATTCTGCTAAAGGAAAGGAGAGGGAAGAGTAAAGGGGGTTTTGTCTTGCAGCTTGGGCACCAGCTCAGCCACAGTGGGGTAGAGCACCAGGTAGCCTCCTGGGGTCCCCACTTCCAGGCCTGAGCTCATAGGTGTCATTTCTGGACCCAGTCCAGGGCAAAGGGAAGTTGACTGCCTTGGAGAGTGAGTTCTAGGCCTGTAAGCATTCCTGCAAGCTGAAGGGAGAGCCTTGGGTCTTGAGCGAATATCAGCAATAGCCAGGCAGAAATCTCTGTGGGTCTAGGGCAGTGGTGGCCACAGGAAGAGACCCCTGTTATATGAGATAAGGAGAGAGAAGAGTGGGAAGGACTTCGTCTTGTGGCTTGGGTACCAGCTTAGCTGCAGTTGAATAGAGCACCAAGTTCCTGCTTCCTGGCCCTGGCTCCTGGATGGCATTCCAAGACCTGCCCTGGGCCAATTGGGAGATTACTTCTCTTTAAAGTAAGATACAAGGCTGGAAATGTGCCATATACTGACTAAAGAGTTCTTGGGCCTTGAGTGAACATAGGTGGTAGCCAGGCAGTGGTTACCATGGGCAAGGCACAGTGCTGTGCTGGCTTTAGGTCTGAACCAGCACAGTCCCAATAGTGGTAGCCACAGGGGTGCTTGTTTCACCCTTCCCCGTGCTCCAGGCAGCTCAGCATAGAGAGAGAGAGCCTGCCTGTTTTGGGGAAAGTAAGGGAAGAGAACAACTGTCTCTACACGGTAATCCAGGGAATTCTCCTGGGTATTTCACAAGACCACCAAGCAGTACTCCCATGAGTTAGCAAAAGTCACAGTATTACTAAACTTGGGGTGCCTCCTAATGCACATGTGGCTGCAGTGACCAAAGATTTAGATTACAGAACTCAATGCCCTTTGATTACTTGGAAAGCAGTTCCAGGAAGAATGCATACAAAGCAGCCAAGACCGTGGAGACTACGATAAATACCTAACTCTTTAATGCCCAGACATTGACAAACATCCACCAGCATCAAGACTTTCCAGGAAAACTTGACCTCAACAAATGAATTAAATAAGGCACCAGTGACCAATTCTGGAGTGACAAAGATATGTGAATTTTCAGATAGAGAACTCAAAATAACTGTTTTGATGAAGCTCAGTGAAATTCAAGATAACACAGAGAAGGAATTCAGAATCCTCTTGGATAAAGTTAACAAAGATTGAAATAATTAAAAAGAATCAGGTAGAAATTCTGGAGATGAAGAATGCTATTGAAATGTTGAAAAAATATTCTTTCAACAACAGAATTGATCAAGCAGAAGAAAGAATTAGTGAGCTTGAAGAAAGCCTACTTGAAAACACAGTCACAGCAGACAAAAGAAAAAAGAATAAAAAAGAATAAGGAATGCCTGTAAGTTTAAGAAAAATACACTAAAAAGGAAAAATCTAAGAGGTACTGTCCTTAAAGAGGAGGTAGAGAGAGATTGGGGGTAGAAAGTTCATTCTAAAGGATAATAAGAGAACTGTTGAAACCTAGAGAATTATATCAATATTCAATTTCAGGATGATTACAGAACACAACCAGACTTAACCACCCAAAAGACAACCTTGATATGATTTGGCTGTATCCCCATCCAAATCTCATCTTGAATTGTAGTTCCCATAATCCCCACATGTCATGGGAGGGACCTGGTGGAAGGTAATGGAATCATGAGGGCAGTTACCCCCATCCTGCTGTTCTTGTGATAGTGAGTGAGTTCTCATGAGATCTGATGGTTTTATTATGGGCTTTTCCCCCTTTGACTCTTCTTGCTGCTACCATGTGAAGCAGGATGTGTTTGCTTCCCCTTATGCTGTGAATGTAAGTTTCCTGAGGCCTCCCCAGCTATGCTGAACTGTGAGTGAATTAAACCTCTTTCCTTTATAAATTACCCAGACTTGGGTATGTCTTTATTAGCAGCATGAGAATGGACTAACACAGTAAATTGGTACAAGGAGTGAGGTGCTGCTGCTGTAAAGATATCCACAAATGTGGAAGTAGCTTTGGAACTAGGTAATAGGCAGTGGTTGGAACAGTTTGGAAGGCTCAGAAGAAGACAGGAAAATGTAGGAAAGTTTGGAACTTCCTAGAGACATGCCATAAATGTCTTTGACTAAAATGCTGATAATGATATGGACAATGAAATCCAGGCTGTGATGGTCTAAGATGGAGATGAGGAACTTCTTGGGAAGAGATTGTCAAAGAGATTGTCGGCATTTTGCCCTTGCCATACAGATCTGTGGGTCTTTAAACTTGAGAGAGATGATTTAGGGTATCTGGTGGAAGAAATTTCTAAGCAGCAAAACATTCAAGAGATGGAAGAGCATAAAAGTTTGGAAAATTTGCATTCTGACAATGTAAATTTTTGGGGGAAAAATTCAAGCTTGCTGCAGAAATTTGCTTAAGTAACAAGGAGCTGAATGTTAATCACCAAGATAATGAGAAAAATGTGTACAGGGCAGGTCAGAGACATTTGCGGCAGCCCCTCCCATCACAGGCTGGGAGTTCTAGGAGGAAGAATGGTCTCATGGGCTGGACCCAGGGCCTCCCTGCTGTATGCAGCTTGGGTACTTGGTGCCCTGCATCCCAGCCATGGTTAAAAGGGGCCAAGCCAAGGTAGAGCTTGGGCTGTGGCTTTGGAGGGTGCAAGCCCCAAGGCTTGGCAGCTTTCACGTGGTGATAAGTCTGTGGATGCACAGAAGTCAAGGATTGAGGTTTGGGAATCTCCGCCTAGATTTCAGAGAATGAATAGCAATGCCTGGATGTCCAGGCAAAAGTTTCCTGCAGGGGTGGAGCCCTCATGGAGAGCCACTGTTAGGGCAGTGTGGAAGGGAAATGTGGGGTTGGAGTCCCCTACATAGAATCCCCACTGGGGCACTGCCTAGTGGAGCTGAGAGAAGAGGGCCACCATCCTCCAGACCCCAGAATGGTAGCTCCATTGGCAGTTTGCACTGTGCACCTGGAAGAGCTGCAGGCACTCAGTGCCAGACTGTGAAAAAAGCCAGGAGAGGGGCTTAACCCTGCAAAGCCACAAAGGTGGAGCTGGTCAAGGCAATGATGCCCTTCGCATCAGCATGACCTGAATGTGAGACATGGAGTCAAAGGAGATCATTTGGAACTTTAAAGTTCAATGACTGCTTTATTGGATTTTGGACTTGCATGGGGCCTGTAGTCCCTTTGTTTTGGCCAATTTCTCCCATTTGGAATGGGTGTATTTACCCAATGCCTGTACACCCACTGGATCTAGGAAGTACATAACCTGCTTTTGATTTTACAGGCTCATAGAAGGAAGGGACCTGCCTTGTCTCAGATGAGACATTGGGCTTGGACTTTTGGGTTAATGCTGGAATGAGTTAAGACTTTGGGGGACTGTTGGAAAGGCATGATTGGTTTTGAAATATGAGGATATGAGATTTGGGAGGGGCCAGGTGTGGAATTATATTGTTTGGCTGTGTACTCACCAAAATCTCATCTTGAATTGTAGCTCCCATAATCCTCATGTGTTGTGGGAGGGACCCAGTGGGAGGTAATTGAATCATATGGGTGGTTACCCACATGCTGTTGTTCTCATGATAGTTAGTGAGCTCTCATGAGATCTCATGGTTTTATAAGGGGCTTTTGTCCCTTTTCCTAGTTCGTTTCTTTGCTTCCACTATATGAAGAAAGATGTTTTTGCTTCCCCTTCTGCCATGATTGTTAAGTTTCCTGAGGCCTCCCCAGCCATGCTGAACTGTTAGTCAATTAGACATTTTTTGTTTATAAATTACCCAGTCTTGGATATGTCTTTGTTAGCAGCATGAGAACAGAGTAACACATATCCCAAGACATTTAATATTGAAACTCTCAAAGATCAAGGGTAAAGAAGAGATCATGAAAGCATCTAGATAAAAGAAAGAAAGAACATACAAAGGAGCCCCAATACATCAGGTAATAAACTTTTCTGTGGAAACATTACAGGCCAGGAGAGAATGACATGATACATTTAAAGTGTGAAAAGAAAAAAAAAAAACTTTTATCATATTATAGTACATCCAGCAAAAAATATCCTTCCCACATGAAGGAGAAATAATGCCTTTCATAGACAAAACCTGAGGGATTTCATCAACACCACACCTGTCATACAGGAAATGCTAAGGGGAGTTTTTTAATATGAAAGAAAAGAGCATTCATAAGCAATAATAAATCATAAGCAATAATAAATAATACATCAAAACTCACTGGTAAGGACACAGACAAACACATAATATTATAAAACACTATAATTGTGGTATGTAACCTACTTTTATCTTGAGTAGATAGACTAAAAGATGAATTGCTCAAAATTTATAACTACCACAACTTTTGAAGACATAGATGGTACAATAGGATACAAATAGGAACAATACAAAGTTAAAAATAAGAGGAAATTAAGTTAAAATTTGGAGTTTTTATTATCCTTCTGCTTGTTTGCTAGTTTATTTATTTGTTTTTGCAATCAGTGTTGTCAACAGTTTAAAATCATGGATTATAACATGCTGTTTGCAAGCCTTATGATTACCTCAAATCAAAAACCTCCTTCCCTTCCTTCCTTCCTTCCTTCCTTCCTTCCTTCCTTCCTTTCTTTTTCTCCTTCTTTCTTCTTTTTTCTTCTTCTTTTTTATTGAGGAGAGACAAGGACAAGCACTTTGGGAGGCCGAGGTTTCCAAGGCCCAGGTGGATCACTTGATGGCAGGAGTTCGAGACCAGCCTGGCCAACACAGCGAAACCCCATCTTTACTAAAAATACAAAAATTAGCCAGGCATGGTGGCATGTGTCTGTAATTCCAGTGACTCAGGAGGCTGAGGCACAAGAATCACTTGAATCCAGGAGGCAGAAGTTGCAGTGAGCTGAGATTGTGGCCATTGCACTCCAACCTGGATGACAGAGTGAGACTCAGTTTTAAAAAAATACAAAAGATAAGTGGAATGAAAGCCTTTTTTTAAGATAAACAAATTTGCCCTATCTTAGTCAGACTAGGAAAAAAGAGAGAAGACCTACCAAAAATAAAATCAGAAATGACAAAGGAGAAATTACTACCAATACTAGAGAAATTCAAAGAGTTATTAGAGAGTAATATGAGCAACTATATGCTGATAAAATGGAAAACCTAGAAGAAATGAATAAATTCCTAGAAACAAACAACCTACCAATACTGAACCATGAAGAAACTCAAAACAAGAATAGACCAATAACAAGTAACAAGATTGAAGTCATAAGAAAAAGTCTCCCAGCAAAGAAAAGCCCAGGACTTGATGGCTTCACTGCTTAATTTCAGCAAATATTTAAAGAAGAACTAATATCAATCCTACTCAAAGTATTCTAAAAAGTAGAAGAGGAAATATTTCCAAACTCATTCTAGAAGGCCAGTATTACCTTGTTACCAAAACCAGACAAAGACACATAAAAAACAAACAAGCCAAACCAAATTAAGCCTATATCCATTATGAACATTGATGCAAAAATCTGCAACATAATACTAGCAAGCCAAATTCAACAACATATTAAAAATATCGTTTATCATGAGTAAGTAGAATTTATCCCAGGGATGCAAGAATGGTTCAATATATGTAAATCAAGTAATGTCTTACATTATATGAATAAAATAAATGACAAAAACCTTACAATCATTTCAATTTATACTGAAAAATCATTTGATAGAATTCAACATCCCTTCATAATACAGACTTTCATAGAACTGGATACAGAAGGAATATACCTTAACACAATAAAAGCCAGATATGATAGACCCACGGATAGTATCATACTAAATGGGGAATAAGCTAAAAGCCTTTCCTCTAAGATCGAGAAAAAGACAACGATGTCAACTTTTACCACTGTTATTCAACATAGTATTGAAAGTTCTAGCTAGAGCAATCAGACAAGGGGAAGATAAAAAAGACATCCACACTGAAAAGGAGGAAGTCCATTTATTCTTGTTTGCAGAAAATATGATTTTATATTTGTAAAACCCAAAGAATCTACCAAAAATTTATTAGAACTAACAAGCAAATTCAGTAAAGTGGCAGGCTACAAAATCACCATATAAAAATTAGTAGCTTTTCCATATGCCAACAGTGAACAATGTGAAAAATCCAGAAAGTAATCTCATTTACAATAGCTAAAAATAAAATGATACCTAGTAATAAACTTAAAAATTGAGAGATCTCTTCAATAAAAACAATGAAACATTGATGCACAAAATTGTAGTAGGTACAAAAAATGGAAAGATACTCCATGCTCATGGCTTGGAAGAATCAGTATGTTTAAAATATGAATATTACCAAAAGCAAACTAAATATTCAATGAAAGCTTCACCGAAATACCAATGACATCCTTCACAGAAATAAAAAAATCCTAAAATCTATGCGAAACCACAAAAGACCCAGAATAGCCAAAACCATACTCAGTATAAGAAACAAAACTGGAAGAATCACGTTTTCTGACTTCAAATTATACACAGACCTACAGTAACAAAAACAGTACGGTATTCACATAAAAGCAGACACATAGTCTAGTGGAACAGAAGAGAGAATCCAGAAATAATTCAATATGTCTACAATGAACTCATTTTCAACAAAGGAGCCAAGAACATACAATAGAGAAAGGACAGTCTCTTCAATAAATAGTGCTGAGAAAACTGGATATCCACATGCAGAAGAATTAAACTAGACCCTATTTCTCATTATATACAAAAGTCAAATCAAAATGGATTAAAGACTTAAATCTAAGACCTCAAACTATGAAACTACTAAAAGAAAACTTTGGGGAAACTCTCCAGGACATTGGTCTGTGCAAATATTACTTGAGTAATACCCCAGAAGCTCGGGCAAGCAAACGAAAAATAGACAAATGGGATCACATCAATTTAAAAAGCTTCTACACAGCAAAGGAAACAGTCAACAAACTGAAGAGACAACCCACAGAATGGGAGAAAATATGTGCAAACTACACAACTGGCAAAGGATTAATAACCAGAACATATAAGGAGCTCAAGCAACTCACTAGGAAAAAAATCTGATAATCTGATTAAAAGATGGGCAAAAGATCCGAATAGACACTTTTCAAAAGAAGACATACAAGTGGCAAATAGATATATTACAAGATGCATAATATCACTGATCATCAGAGAAATTCAAATAAAAAGTGCAATGAGGTATCTTCTTACCCCAGTTAAAATGGCTTTCATCCAAAAGACAGGCAATAACAAATGCTAGCGAGGATTTGGAGAAAAGAGAACCCAAATAGCCTTGGTGGGAATGTTAATTATTACAGCCACTCTGGAGAACATTATAAGGGTTTCTTCAAAACCTAGGGATAAAACTATCATATAATACGACAATTCTACTACAGGATATTTATAGAAAGCAAATGAAACCAGCATGTCAAACGTATCTCTGCACTTCCATGTTTATCGAAGCACTATTCAAAATTGCCAAGATTTGGAGGCAACCTGCATGTCAATCAACAGATGAATGGATAAAGAAAATCTGGTACATATACACAATGAAGTACTATTCAGGCATTAAAAAAAGACTAAGATCTTGTCATTTGCTAGAACATAGGTGGAACTGGAGGTCCCTATGTTAAGTGAAATAAGGCAGGCACAGAAAGACAAATTTCGCTTGTTCTTATTCCTATGTGGGATTTAAAAATTGATAAAATTAAACTCATGGATCTAGAGAGTAGAATGATTGTTTCCAGAGTCTTTGAAAGGTAATGGGGGTGGGGGTAGTGGGGGTAGTTAATGCGTGCAAAAATATAGTTAATAGAATGAATAAGATCTAATATCTGATAGCGCAACTGTCAATAATTCATTATACATTTCAAAAAATAACTAAGAGTATTATTGGAATGTTTTTCACACAAAGAAATGATAAATTCTTGAGGTGATGGATAATCCTATTTACTCTGATGTGATTATTATGCATTGTATACCAGTATACCAAAATTTCTCATATACCCCATAAATATATGCAACACCTACTATGTACCCATAAAAATTTAAAATTAAAATCATCTAACAAGTAGATTAAAGCACTATAGTTTTGGGGTTGTATACTTACTACTGTCCCTCTCCTCACCAAGACTCTCCTTGCTGTACTTCCCTTTAGCATAACTGTGGAATTTGTCTCCAGGCTCTACTTTTCTCAAACACATTTCTCAAAATTGTGGCCTAATTTCTACATCCATGACTTTCTTGATACTTCTTTCATACATGAAGCTATCAATTCCATGTTAATAAACATAATAGGTATTTTCATCTTTCATTGTACTTGATGCTTTAAAAACATTTGCTACCAATAACTTAGAAATAGATTTTTATTTTGTGGGGAACAACCTATTGTCCTGGTGTTCTGCCTGCCTTTCTGGACTCACCTTGTCATGGTCCATTGTTGCATCATTTACTCCTTTCTCTCTAAACTGTTAGAAAACTTTGGAATTCTCTCCTAGGATTTGCTGCTCTTCTCTTTGAATACTCTTTTTGAATTATTTTGCTTACTCCTAAAGCTTTTGTTATTGCAGATATGTTAATGACTCTCATGTGGTTATTGCTATTTCGGTTTTCTTTATAGCTTAGATTTCATCTGCCTATTGGATATTTCCAATTGGAAATCCATATTTATATTAAATTCACATATTGCCCCACCACCATTTATATTAAATTCACATATGCACCACTACCTCCTCCTCATTGAAACATTTGACTTTCTTTGTGGTACATATCCCTGTGCGTCATACACCATGCACTCCACTGTTTGAGCACAAAACTGGATGTTGTCTTTGACTTCTCTCTGCCTTTTATCTCATAACCTGAGTAATCATCAAATTCTATAAGTTCTGCCTCCAAATTACACCTCCATTCTTTTTTTCACTTCTGTCCCTTACATTACCACCAATTTCATTCCTACATCACATCTCTTGTTTGGATTATGTAAGTTTTTAGCTGGTGTCCTTTCTTCAAATTCATTCTCTCCAATCTAGCCTCCACTTTTCAGTAATCTTTCTAGAATACAGATTTAGTCATGGTATTTCTATGCTTTTGCTGTGTCAGTGATTTGTCATTGCACCCAGGAAAGCCCAAACGTTCTTACCAGTCCTACCATATATTCTCATCCTTGCAAATGCCTCAATTTCTTGACACTCCTTTACTCTTATTCCAAACTTCAACTATTTTAACCTAAATTTCCTATGCTCACATACTTTGTCTTATTAGTCTGTATTATGCTTCCATAAAAGAATTTTGCAGACTTGGTAATTTATAATGAACAGAAATTTATTTGGTTAATGGTTCTGGAGGCTGGGAAGTTCAAAATCATGGGGCTACTTCTGGTGAGAGATTTCTTGCTGTGCCATAACATGATAGAAGGCATGACATGGGAAGAGAGTCAATGCAAGAGAAGAAGTGGAGGATGAAATCTCTTTTATAACAAATCTGCTCTAGTGATAATGACGTTAATCCATTCATGTGGGTGGTGGCTTTATGACTGAAACAACTTCCATTTGGCTCCATCTCTCAACATTGCTGAATTGGTGGTTAAGTTCCAACACATGAACTTTAGGGAGCACATAAAAACCGTAGCACACTTGTTTGGTTATATTAACATTTTTTTTGGCCTTGGCTACTTCCCATATCTACCTTTTATTTACCTCAAGGATAAATGAAATAATAGGTACTCACTAAATATGTGTTTATTAAAAACAGTGGTAATTATACTACCTTTAAACTTTATTTCATTGGGAAAATAAAATAAAGCTTACTGTTTCTTCAAGGAAAATTTAAAGGAAGTCAAGAAATGGTTGTGTTTTAAGCAAAACTTAGAAGTTTAAGAGACATCAATTCAATTAAATAAATTGAACTTTTTTGATTGTTTCAGTAAGTATATCAGATTTTGAAGTTATTCATCTGGTGTGATATTAGCTTCAATAAATATCCAATGTTTTTATGATATATAAGAAATAACTTGTCATTTTGGGGTCACATTTTAGGGAGAAAGTTAAGAATTATATGAAAGTGTCCATGGTGAAGCCATGGTATAGCTACTGAACTATTTTTCTATGAGTTAGCATAGACTCAGGGAGTTTAACAAGCATTTATTTGTATTCATGTGGTAATATGTATGTAACAGAGCATTTAGTTGGGTCATATTTGTGGCTAAAACAGTTCAGTATTCAAGTTAAGCCCCACTGCTCCTTGAGCATATCCACTTGAATTGGACTTGAATACTACTGATTGTTGAAATTGGATGGTATCCTTTTTCCCACATTTTTGTTTGCATTTATTAATTAATGAGCTTTTAAACTCTGACCAAATGCAGCTTATTTGTATGCAGATATTCATAATGGAATGGAACAATGTTGAGATTTTATCAGATACCATGGAGCAAACAAAAGAAGCTAGAGAGGAAGCTCACTAAAGAAATATGGTCTTGACAGGAAAGGTAGACTTAGGAATTGGTGAGAATTGTTGATTACCAATATAGTAGTGACTGATCTTCACCCAACACAGCTCACCCACTCTGTCCTTTGGGAAATATAACAAATCGGGCACAAACCTGCCGCCATCTTTTGTGGCGTCCTTCTGTGAGATGTCTCACAGATTGAGGACTTGGTAACTCTTACACTATAAAGTTTTTCCAGAACTGTGAGTAGTGAGAGGCAATGGTGTAATGTGTAATGCTAGGGTTATATCAATCGGTTGCATTAAATTCTCTGTTAAAAAAATGGACAAATGTTACACAACAAAATGCAACAAAAAACCAAGTAGAAACAAAACAAGCAAAAACAGTCTAAACATGTTTTGAATTAGGAGAGTAGGTGCTATTGGCTGCTGATGAAACTTTTTATCTGATTTTACCACTTGTGTACCTACCTCATTTCATAGAGTTGCTATACAAGTAAATGATTTACGAAGAGGTTCATCATGTTATTTTTGGACTATTTGGGGCCTAGTAGCTTAAATTCATACTGAAGACATTAGGAAACAGTTTCTTCAAAAGAAACATACTGTCAACATTAAACAAGTGTATAATACTGTAAAAGACTGTCAGCAATTTGGAGCAAATGCTTTATAAAGATCCAAAGTACATTATTAATAATTTGTATGTGCCACGGTGCCTTTCTCTGAGGATCTCTTGAAGAACTTTGTTAAACTTTACAAATATATTCATTTTCATAGACAGTGGAAGCTGTATTCTAATCCATTAGCATGTCACATTCAATTAATGTGCAACTAGATTTGCACATCAAGAAACAGGACAAATTACAGAGTGATAATTTAACAGCAGTGTCATGACACTTCTCAGTAGAAAGAGAGATTCAGCGTTATCTTATAATGCCACCTCCAGATTCATTGTGCTTATACTTGCCTCAACTTTCTCATTCTAATTTGAGCAAATTTAGGCCACTGTCAGGGCTTCATAATTTCCAGGGACTGGATATCAGAGCAGTATCCTTGGAGCTGGAATTTTCAGAGATTATTTTATTGTTTCCTCCTTTTTTTCTTTCTCTAACAAACTCTCATAGTTTGCAGATCTGAATTTTAGGCCACTCTTAGAAACTGCCCTCCTAGTTTGAATCTCAATTACTTTCTTTCATTTTGCCCCTGGGTTAGGCATCCATAAGCCCCATCCCAGTGTTGACTTTGTTACTGGGGGAGTGAGTGGGAGGGGGAGTGAGGCAGAACAGTGTAATGGGGTTGAAATAGTACCTACCCTATAGGATAGTTGTGGAAATTAAGTGAGAAAAGCTCTTAGAAGATCCTCGACATATTGTAGCACTAGAAAATACCAACTTTTATTGTTGTTAATGTGGTCTGCATTACAGGCTTATTCACTTGTAATTCTGTGTTGAGGACTTTACATTTATTATTTCCAGCGTCTTTAAGATTATTTTCATATGATATTTATTCATTATTTGTCTTCAGCAAACTTTATAATTCTTACCTTTCCTTAATTGTCTAATCTTATAATATTCTTGCCAGGGTTTCATATCAGAATTCTGTTAGTATCATAAAATGAGTTGGGAATGTTCCCAATTTTCTCTTTTCTGAAAAAATGTATGTAAGATGGGCATTACCACTTTCTTGCATGTTTAGAAGAATTCACTGTTGAGGCCATCTACTCATAAATTTTATTTATGGGAACAATTTCTATTTCCGGTTTCAATTTCTGTCATTGTTGTAGTGCTTTTAATATTTTCTATTTCTTCTTGTCTACATTTGGTTAACATTTTTTTACTAGTTACTTTTTATTTCATCCAATTTTTGAAATTTGTAAGCCTAAAGTTATTCATAACATCCTCTTATTAGCTTTTGAATTCCCTTTTATATCCTGCTATTGGGTATTTGTGACTTTTGTTATGTACTCTTACTCTCATAAGGGCTTATCAATGTTTTTGTCTTTTCAAAGAATAATTTGTTCTATTGTTTCTCCATCTTATGCTTGTTTCTAATTTATTTTGCTATAATATTTAATATTATCATATTTCTAATTTTTAAAAAATTTGCTCTTAAATTTTGGGCTCTTTTGAGGTCAATGCTAGTTCATTGGATTTCAACCTTTCTTATTTCTATTTTGTAAATTTAAATCTATAAAACACTTTACGTAGAAGTGTCTTAGCTAATTTCAAAGTGATTGGTGGTTTCTAGATGTTGTGATTGTTACTTTTAGCTAAATTCCAGTATGATTAGTTTGCATTGTCTGTAAAATTTAAGTCAGTTGAAATTAGCTTATATTTGCTATATGACCCCAATTTGGTTAATATTTATAAATGCCTCATATGCCATTGGAAAAAATGGTATATTTTGCCACTGGATGAAATATTCTATATAGGTGAATGAAAATGTATTTTTTAGGGTATTATTCACATTTTCTACATTCTTACTGATTTTTGATCTGCCTGTTATAATGTTTACTGAAAGAGGCACACTACACTCTTCCCCTGTTATTGTAAATTTGTCTATTTCTCCTTGTGGCTCTGTACATTTTTGTAATGTATAATTTGAGGATTTACTTTTAGAGGCATCAATTTTAATATTGTTATATCTTCTGTATAGATTGACTTTTTGTCATTGTAAAATGTCATCTTTACCTCTAATAATGCTTCTTGCATTTCTATCTAGTTTATATGATATAATAGCTACACCAACTTTTTTGGATTATTGTTTTCAGAGTATATTTCTCTCCATTTGCTTTCATCTAACTCTTCTGGCTTCTCAATTTTTTTGGTTTTTTTTTTTTTAGTGAAACACATATTTAATCCACTTATATATTGATGTCTCAATATATTTAGTTCACTTGTATTTAATGCAATTAATGTTGCATTTTGTTTTAAATTTGTAATTTTATTTAAATTTGTAATTTTATTATTGTTTTCTATTTTCTCACTGTTTTCCATCTTTATGATCTTTTTTGTTTCCTTTTGGATTTTTTTTAATATTTCAATTTTCAAGTTTAGTTTAGAACTTGTAAATGCTTATTACATCTTCTTTTTGTGATTACTGTATGTATTATAATATGCATTCTTAACTTACAAAGTCTACATTAATTATTTGTCTTGATATCTTACCAGGTAGTGAAGGACTTTAACACTCTTTACCTCATTAATCCTTTCACACATATGAACCATTCATGCATTAAAAGTTTAATTCTATGCCTATTTTAAATCTGACATGATATAATGACAACTGTTGTTAATAAAGTTAATGTATATTTATATTTTAAAAGTGATATTTACCCTTTTCTTAATTATTTTATATTTGGGTTTATTTTCTTTCCACTTGAAAAGCACCCTTTAGTATTCCCTTAATTTAGACTCTATCATGACAATTATTTCATTATTTTCTTAAATAAAAAAGATCTGTTTCACCATCATTCCTTGAATATATTTTCTCTAAGTAGTTTATTTTAGTATGACAACTATACTTCTTTGAAAAATAACATTTCACTGTGTTCTTATTAAATTGTTTTTGTGGAGAAATCTGCTGTCAATTTAATTGTTGCTCTTTTGAAGGTAATCTGCACATTTTCTCTGGCTGCTTTCAAAGTTTTTCTTTTTAGCAGTTTTACCTTGTTTAATGAGTGTTTCAAAAGCACTGATACCCTTTTAGTGATTCAGTTACCTTGTCTGGGACTGGCAGACACTGCTAGAGAACCAAATTTCAGGCTCCCCTGTATAAATTTCCCTCCCTAAGATTTTGCTCTTTTAATTAATAAAATACCTTAATTAATAAAATTCCTTTTAATTAATAAAAAGATCTCTGTTGTTATCTCTAACATGATTTCATGTAGTGGTTTTCGTATTACCACATATACTTTTAAAGAGAGTTCTCAGTAGGAGGATTGTTTAAAATTATTTACCTGTCAAAACTTGAGGTAGAAGTCTTTGGATAAATTTTAAATAAATAATATTGAACAAAAGAAGATAGAAAAATTAGAATGCATGCCTTATTATTCCATTTATAAAAATTTTAAAAAAGCAATAAGTATTTATGTTATAAAAGTATAAATAAAAGCTAGGAACTCATATGATTTTTGAATAATGTCTGACAATAACTTCTGAGATGAAAGAAATATTAAATTTAATATATGAGAGAATTATTGTGCATTGGTAAGTTTTATGCCTTGAAATGAGGTGGAATCCACCTTTATTTGTTAAAAAAGAAGTTAACCAAATAAATAACTGTACAGTTAAGACTTTGAATACAGATAAGATAAATTGAAAAGGACTAAAAAATGAAAAGATATCCCATATTCATAAATGAGAAGAATTAATATGGTTCAAATGCCCATACTATTCAAAGCAATCTACAGATTCAAGGCAATACCTATTAAAATATCAATGATATTCTTCACAAAAATAGAAAAAAAAACTAATTTTTGCGTGGAACCACAAGAGATTCTACATAGCCAAAGCAATGCTGAGCAGAAAGAACAAAGCTGGAGGCATCACATTACCTGACTTCAAAATATACTATAAAGCTATAATAATTAAAACAGCATGGTACTGGTATGAAAGCAGATCATTAGAACAGAATAAATAAACTATAAACAGATCTAAATATTTAAAACCAATTAAGTTTTGACAAAGGCAGTAATAATATTTGGGGAAAAAATAGTCTCTTCAATAAATGGTACAGGGAAAACTGGATAACTATATACCATAAATGAAACTAGACCCCCTATCTCCATAAAAATTAAATGAAAATGGATTAAATATTTAAATCTAAGATCTGAAACTATAAAACCACTAGAAGAAAACTTTGGAGGAAACACTCTAGGACATTGATCTGAGCAAACATTTTTTGGATGAGACCTCAAAAGCACAGGCAACAAAAGGAAGCATAGACAGATTGGATCATGTCAAACTTAAAAGTTTTAGCACAGCAAAGGAAATCATAAACAGAGTGAAGAGACACCCTGCAGAGTGAAAGAAAATATTTACAAATTAATCAACTGACAAGAGATAAATAACCAGAATATATAAGGACCTCAGATGACTCAACAGCAAGAAATAATCTGAGTAAAAAAATGAACAAATGATCTAAATAGACATTTCACAAAAGAAGACATACAGATGGCCAACAGGTCTATGAAAAAATGCTCAACATCACTAATCCTCAGGGAAATGCAATTGAAAACCACGATGAGATATAATCTCACCCAAATTAAAATGGCTACTTCAAAAAAGACAAAAAATATCAAATGTTGATGAGGATATGGAGAAAGGGGAACGCTCCAACAGTGTTGATGAAAATATAAATTAGTGCAGACACTATGGAGAAGAGTATGGAGTTTCCTCAAAAAACTAAAAGCAAAATTACCATATGATCCAGCAATCCCACTGCTGGGTATATGTCCAAAAGAAAGAAAATTAATGTATCTAAGTGGCATCTGCACTCCCTTGTTTCTTGCAGTTTATTTGCTATAGTCAAGATATAAACTCAACCTAAATTAACTCAGTGGATGAATGGATAAATAAAACATTTGTATAAATACACAATGGAAGAATATTCAGCCACAAACAAGAGTAAAATTCTGTCATTTGCAGCAACATGGATGGATCAGGGGGACATTATATAAAGAGAAATAGCACATGTTCTCACATGTGGAATCTAAAAAAGTCAGTCTCATAAAGGTAGATAGTAGAATGATGGTTACCAGCAGCTGGAAAGGGAAGGAAGGAGGAGGGGGATAGAGAAAGATAGACAACAAATACAAAATTACAGTTAGATAGAAGGAACAAATTCTATTGTTTAGTAGCACAATAGGGCAACTATAGTTTACAAGAATTTATTGTATATTTCAAAATTACTGGAAGAGAAGATTTGGAATTTTACCAGTACAAAGAAATAATAAATATTTAAGGTGATGGATATCTTAATTACCTTGATTTGATCATTACACATTTTATACATGTATCAAAGTATCACATATATAGCATAAATATGTACACATATTATGTACCAATAATTTTTAAAATTTGTTATAAGTTATGACAAATGGACTATCTTGTATATCTTTATATTTAGCAATGAAGATAGAGCATTACAGGAAAATCACATGTATAATTTTATGTTATAGTTATATATTTTAATTGTATGTTATACCATATAATTACATGCAATTACAATTTAAAAGATAACGTAAGTATACATATAATTTGTCCTTATTTCAAATTTTATTTTTAAAAATTTTAGCGTTTCAAATATCTATGTCTAACTTTATTATATTTTTAATATATTTATATGCTGAATAACTCATTAATTCTCTAAACTTAAATATTCTTATATATTAAAAAATTATGTACATAGTGTATAACTGTAAAAACTTATTAGTCTTCTTAAAAATACATTTTTTCATCTTCTATGTGCTGTTCAGAGAAGAGATTATATACATGTATGTATATTGCTTTTTTTATTATTATACTTTAAGTTTTAGGATACATGTGCACAGCGTGCAGGTTTGTTTATTTTTATGAGATGCATGCATGACTATTCATTTGAAATATGAATAGCTCCTACATTAAAAAGTACACAGTCCCAGTAGAAAAATGTTTACTCAGTGAGTAGAAAAACATTTATCTACTCAGTTTTTAAAATGTAATCTATTTGGTTTTAGCAAGTCTTGTAATTTTTGGCTTTAAGAAAATAAGAGAAACAATTGAAGTATATATTTAGTTTAAGAAAAACTTGGTTACAGTTTTGTTGAGAGTTGGGGCAATAACCTAAAGCAAACTGTTGACAAAGAAACATTTCTAATTATGATTATGACTAGTCATATTAAACCAGATAGTTTTCACAAACATGAGCCTTCAATATCTTATAGAACCAGTTGATTCTTATTTAACACATACAAATTAATTCTATAAATCAATTTGGATTTCAGAAAATTATTTATACTCTGTTTTTCTGCAACTTTACTAAATCCAAGATTTGTGGCTACCAAATAACTATGCAGTTTTATACATATGCAAGTGTCTTTTCACGAACATATTCCATTGCTATAAAATACAATTATATTTTTGTATAGATAAATGTTAAAAGATTTTATCTTTTAAGACTTATGTTGGAGTCAATTGAAATATTTAAGGCACTATTATAAAACAAGTATACAGAAAAGATATTTTGGAAGAAAACAGAATAAAAGTTACTGCTGATTTAGAAGAAGCAAACAATATGATAAAGTCTACTAGAAGAAACTTTGATATCAAGTTTGAAAAATTGATCTTGAGGACTTTAAAAGAGACTCTTACAAACAAATCTTTCCTTGGTGAGGGTTATCTCTTCTTGGAGCACAAGCAAGAGCATATAATCTTAAATCCTGGAGTGATCCTGACCAGACTCCTATCTGGGCAAACCCCATTTGGCCAGTCAGAGGCTTAGATGTACATTTTCAACTGTTAGATTTAATACAAACAGTTCAGTTCTTTTAGAGAAATGGAAGTACTTTGGGTAATGTTTGAAGATGGTAGGCCTGAAGACAAAGCAGAAGATTATGGGCCACTGGCTGCAGGCTTTCTTGATAAACTAAGCAAAGAGATCAGGAGGGTGGAAAAAAGCAGCCTCAATTTGCTTACAGGATGTGTTTGGGAATAACCATAGGCTTTTTGGTACATTTCTCTAAGGTCGCTCAAAAACAGCCAATCTCAAACATATATTAAGCAAATCTTTCTCTATGAAAAATTTGATAAACAGATATGGAAATGAAAGTAAAGCTATTTGCATTCTGTTGGTATATAATAAACCACAGACTAATAAAGTATTTTAAGACACTATATTAGAAAGCAAGTTTGAACATAGGGACTTCATGTATGATTATGCAACAGCTGCTGTGAATATTAATAATACTAGCTAATGATTTTTATTCTCCCATGGCACGTTTGGAAATTGTTTTAAATTAATTTTTAAAATGACTTTTCCTGATTGCCTTTTAGCAGTTTTTGCACAGCATTAAGTCATTTTACCCCAATGGGCTAATGCCTTTATGTATACAAATATATAACCAATCACATGAAGACCTAATTAGACAGTGCACCTCTTTGGGGGTAGTGTTTTAACAAGTAAAGCTGTGTTTCAGGGACTTCATAATGGAGAGTTTGTTTACATTTAAAATTGTCAGCTGCAATGCCAAATTCTGGCTCTAAATATTAAGTTATTTTCAAAAGGATTTTTACTGTGCTGCTCTATTTAGTCTATAGTACTTTCAAGATGAATTAAACGTCGGTGCTTGTAGCATTTTATAATCCGAGATCATACCAAACTGAAAATGGAAAAGCTTCCAGGGAAAGTGACTTTCTTTCTGAACCAATCAGTATTTCTCAAATTGATCTGTTTCATATTTGATAGGTCTAATTTCCCATGTATACCATTTGTTCTTAATATGCCCTTAGGATTTTGTCAGCTACATAAAAACTGGATCATAATTTAGATGGCTTTCTCTACTTTTTATTGACTGTGCATGATAAAAAAGAGTTCAGAGTAAGACTAGCTGTCTTAAAATGATAATTTTATGATTATTTTATATTATATATAGAGAGCATAAAAAGTCACTATTTATTTTGGAATTAGAGATATTGTAGAGACACATATTTTTAAAAAACCACTGAAGGTAAAAATGTTAAGTTTGGAAGTCCTTCAATAATGGATACAAACACAAATTGATAGAAAATAAAGGCTAATTACTATATTAAAGTATAAAAATAAACTTGTCTTTAATTTTAGGAAGTCTATTAATATTTTTTAAAAGTCTAAAATGTGTGTTTTAAAACATATATAGACTTTTAAAGACAATTTGTATAATTATAACAGAAAGTTTAATACTGTCTATATTGTGAACACTTAACAAGGTGCCAGTATCATCCTAGATACTTTTTCAGAATTCTTTCTATTCTTGTAATTACCTTACATGATATATATTATGCACATTATACAAGTGAAATAACTAAGGCTAAGGATATTGGGAGACAGTTCTCCATGGTATAATATGTAAGTATGTTTATTGTCAGCTTTTATTTCAGATTTTAAAAAAAATCATAAGGATGTCTGTATAGCAAACAGCATTAGAAGATAGAAAAAGCATCATTAATTCATGCAGATGTCAGAATTTTTTCTCTGACTGCAAAATAAAGATAATGTCTTCCTCTGTTTGCCGTATTGCTGTACTTCAGATTATTGTAGTTTCCTAAGCTTGGATTTCCTCAGATGTCACACAAACCCACTGTGTGCTCAGCATCTCCTATCTTTATATCACTGTCTTGTGATTTTGAGGGCAAGAAGAATTGAAATAACATAAAACTTGTGCTAACATTCATGCCATTAGTAATAGATTTCTTTGTCTCTGACCCAGTAGTTATCTGCCAGAATCCACAAAATTTGGCAGATGAACTTGTTTGCTTGCAAGTACAGTAAAATTTGAGACTTTTCACAGGTCTTCACAAAGTGAACTTAATTTATCTTCCTAAAGATAATGTAGGCAGTGACTGAGAAACCTTGCGTATCTGAGACCAGGTTGGTCTTCTGAAGTTGCTTTTTTGTATGTGCTACCTGCCTTCATAATGGCAGCAGGCCTCAACTTGGGAAATATAACATTCAACAAATGAAATTTGCTCATTTTGAAATATAGTTTATTTTGCTAAGCAGAGTTTTTCTACTTATATGGTCAAATTAATCAGTCTTCTTTCTTCATAGCTTTAGAATTTTGTGTTATAGTTAGAAAGGCTTTGTCACATTTAAGTTGCAAAGTAATTTACCTATGTTTGGTCCTTAACACTTTCATGTTTTTATGTTCAATACTGAATCATAAAACAGTTTGGAAATTTTTCTGGGATGTGCTATGTGGTATGAATCAAACTGGTTTTGTTCCAAATGCCGATGCAGTTTTCCTGAAAAAATTTACTTTGTAGTATATCTTCCCATTGATTTATGATGAAAACTTTATTAAATACTAAAGTCTCTTGTGCATTTAGATCAGTTTTAGATATACTACAACCATTGACAGAATGTCGATACCACTCTTAATTTCTGAGGCTTAAAAGTATGTTTTAATATTTTTTAGAGTTAATTAACTCATATTGCTTTTCTTCTACATTACTCTTTTAGGTATTTCTTGTGTTTACTTCAAAAAGTAACATAAAGTTACTCTTTCCTATTTAAATCAATAGCTAATAGCAGGCATCCTTGTCTCTTTCCTTACTTCAGATAGAATATTCAGTATTTCACCAATGAGAGCACTGTTTGCTAGAAGTTTATCTCTTACATACTATTAGTTTGTTTCTATACTTTGTTTTGTTGTCATGAATGAGTATTGATTTTTCAAAGTACAATTTTTATACTGCTTTATTTATTCAATGTTTCAGCAGATTGATTTTGAATGTTAAACTAATCTTACACTACTGGAATAAACCTTACTTGGTCATGATACATTATCCCAGATAGATAGATAGATAGATAGATAGATAGATAGATAGATAGATAGTCAGGTAGATTTGATTTGCTAATTTTTTTTATAATTTTGATCTATATTATTAGAGAAATGACAATTTTCCTTTTTTAATGTTGTGTTGAAAGTGTTATATGTTTATTTTCTATTCTCTGGAACAGTTTATTATAATTTTTTCTTTCATTTCTATTTATCACATCCAGAAATATACTCTTCTTTCTTTCTTTTTTTCTCTCCAACAAACTCATATCAAATATTTGAGTAAGCACCCATTTCTGATAACTGTATGATGTGGTAAGTATGGTTACCATATGATGGCAGAAATGAGATTGCTGGATCATATGGTAATTCTATTTTTAGTTTTTTGAAGAAAATCCATACAGTTTTCCGTAATGGCTATACTAATTTGTACAATTTCACCAATAGTGTACAAAGGTCTCCTTTTCCCTACATTGCCAACACCTATAAGACTAAAAAATTTGAGTTTAATTTTTTAAGTACAATACAACATATAGAAGAGTTTAAAACAGAAGTTTGAAACAATCTTACTTGTTTTTCTAGTTACTGCATAATAATGGATTAAAGAGAACAAGAAGTAGTTTGAGTGAGGGATGGGGAGGACTTGGACTTATGTAATAGTAGCATCACATTGAGAAGTAGTTTGATTCTTAAATAAAGGTAAAGACAAGGTAATTGGATGTGGAGTGTAAAGAAAAGAGAGGAACAAAGATGATTCCAAAGATATTGGCTGTAACAACTCACTGAAAGCTATTATTATTTAATAAGATAGTGAATATCCAAGGATAAGCAAATTTTACTAAGTGGGGAAGGAGGCATGGAGAATAAAGAGTTCAGGTTTTGAGACAAATGTGAGGTGCTTCTTAGACATCCCAGGGCTGATTTTAAGTAGGAATTGAATATGTAAGTCATGTTCAGGGAAAAATTTTGGGCTAGGGAATTTATTTTGATGAATCATCAGCATACAGATAGTACTTAAAGATGCAAGAATTGGTGATCTCAGCGAGAAAGTGAGTCTAGTAAGTGGGGAAAACTGAATGGAAAGACAAGTCTTGAGACATTCTAACATTAAGTTTGAGAAGATGAGGCATCCAGCAAAGCAAGTTTAAGAGGGATCATTAGTAAGGCAAAAAACCACATTAGGAGAATGTTTGCTGTCACTAAAGTTAATTTTTGTTTAAGTATTTCCAGAAGAAGGAAGTATTAACTGTAATGTTGCTGAGAATTAAAAGTAAGGTAAAGACCAAGAATTGCCTATTAGATTTAGCAATGTGGCTGTCATTAATAATCTTGACATGAACATGTTCGTTGGGGTTAGGGGTTTGAAATTGTAATTGGGACAGATGTAGGGAAAATGGAGGAGAGAAAGAATGGTGACACTGAGTGTAAACAACACTTGAAAGTGTTGAGTAATTTGATGAAAGTTGAAGTAGCTATGGAGTTATGGGCAGCATTTTCTTAAGTTGAGGAATATTATAGCAAGTTTGTAAGCTGATGAAAATGATCCAAAGAGGGGAAAAAATCTGATGACGTAGAGAAACAAGATGTTATTTGCCAGGGAGAATTTTCAGGTAGGTAAGATGAAATGGTATCTACTGCACAAACAGGAAAATCCTAAGGGGAGTATCAACTGTCTATCCACTGTAAAAGGGAATGCAGAGTAATATGGGGACACATGAAGGTAGGTCTGTTAGTGGGAGAATGTGGATGTTGTCCTCTGAAGGCTATTTTTTTTCATGTATTAAGTAGTTAGGGCATTGTTGAAGGGAAGAAGTAGAAAAGATTAGTTAGAAACTTTAGAAAAGTATTATTGAAATTGTCACTTTCTAGAGTGGAAAAGTGAATTAAACAGATAATTTATTAGGATTCCAGTTAATCTCCAGGACCCCACTTGAGGTTTATAAGCTTACATTTAAAGTGAGACAGAATAGCATGTTTTATTAGTTTTTTCTCGCATTGCTATATAGAATTATCTGAGACTGGGTAATTTATAAAGAAAACAGATTTAATTGGCTCACAGCTCTGCAAACTGTACAGAAAGCATGATGCTGGCATCTGCCCAGCTTCTGGGGAGACCGCAGGAGACCTACAATCATTGTAGAGGGCAAAGAAGGAGTAGGCACATCACATGA
Source organism: Pan paniscus (assembly GCF_029289425.2). Lineage (NCBI taxonomy): Eukaryota > Metazoa > Chordata > Mammalia > Primates > Hominidae > Pan > Pan paniscus. The sequence goes on from NC_073264.2 coordinate 47,290,890, forward strand.
CCAGAGCAGGAGCAAGAGAAAGACAGGGAGGGGCTCTATACACTTTTAAACAACCACATCTCATGAGGGCTCACTATTATAAGAACAGCAAGGAGGGGATGGTGTTAAACCATTCATGACAAGTCCACCCCCGTAATCCAATCACCTCCCACCAGACCCCACCTCCAATACTGGGGATTACAATTTGACATAAGATTTGGATGGAAACATATATCCAAACTATATCACATGGTTACTGACATTTTTCAGTTGCATTCAGCTACTTTGGTGCAGACATAGAAGAAATAAAGAACTGGTTTCTCCAAGGTTGGAGGTACAAATTTTGCTACATGTGGAGACTGAATAATACCCCTCCCACAAAATTTTCATATCCTAATCTCTAGAAACTGTGGATATTACCTCATATGGCAGAAGAGATTTTTTGCAAGTGTGATTAAATTAAAGTTCTTGAGCTGTACAGGTTATCCTCGCTTATGCAGATGTGCCAGATGTAATCACAGGATTCCTTATGAAACATTCAGAAGATCAGAATGGGGATAAGGTGATGTGAAGATGAAAGTGGGGTTAGAGTGTTGCAGCTGTGAGTCAGGGAAGGCCAAGAAGGCTCTAGAAGCTGGAAGAGGCAAGAAACAAATTCTCCCCTGGAACTTCCAGAAGGAGCCAGATCTATTGATACCTTCATTTTAGACACATGAGACTAGTTGTAGACCTCTGTCTGCCAGCACTGTGAGATAATACATTTATGTTGTTTTAAGCCATTATGTTTTTGGCAAGTATGTCAAATTATTAGAGAGATGAGAAAATAAAAAACCTGTGTATAGAGAGAGGGACTTTTGAAATTAAGATTTTGGAAGGTGATAAGGACTGGATTTTTGTTTCCCTGAAAATTCACATGTTGAAGCACTGACATCTAATATGATGGTAATAGGAGGTGGGGTCTTTGGCAGGTAATGACGTTTAGATAAAGTCATGAGAATGAAGCCCTCATGATGGGATTACTGTCCTTATAAGAAGAGAAAGAGAGACCAGAGCCTTTTCTTTTTCCACCATGTAAGCCACAATGACAAGCAGCTGTTTACAAGCCAAGAAAAAGCCTCTCACTAAGAACTGAATCTGTCAGCACCTTGATCTTGGAATTCATGGCCTCCATAGCTGTGAGAGAAATATCTGTTGTTTAAGTCACCCAATCACCCAGTCTATGGTGTTCTATTATAGCAGTCCAAGATGACTCAGACAAAGTGTGAGTATTTATGGTTTTAGATTTGAATCATCAATATACATGATAGAGATGACATGTAGGACAAATCATTGAAAGTGATAATGTCAAAGAATAAGAAATCAGGGGTATATGATCTTATACAAGAATAGTTAAAATATACATAATAATGGCAGTAGTGGTAGTAGAGAGAATTTCCAGGAAGCTGAGGTAATGCTGACCAAGGAATTCCACAAATCTTAAAAATAACTGTAACAGATCAACAAGCATAAAATCCAGAGCTTCAGCATAGAAACTGGTGAACATATAAACCTTATTTGTAAGTAGAAAAATAACCACTAATTTCCAGCAGAGTTACCTCTCAAGCTCCTGCTGGAAGCCCTTGCAGAAGGGCAGTGGGGAGCTGCGGGAGGTATGGGAAAACTGTACTGAAAAAAAAGAGAAACAAAGTGCATGGGAATGAGATGAACTCACATCCTGAAAAAGAAAGTGCATCCTTAGGGCGAACTTACTAAAAGAGAGTCCTGGTAAATCAGACTACTGACTCCAGGGATACAAAGGGACACAGAACACGTTGTGGTTATCTCAGAAAGACAGCACTTCCAGAGGAAAAAAGGGTAATAAAGGAAGGGAGAGTTTTCATTTTGAGACTGGGTAATAACTAGTAAAAGATGCAAAAGATGGAAATTTAAATTCAATAAGACAAAAATAAGCAAAAAAAAAAAATCAAATAAATTGTAACTCTTCTCCCATCCCCACCCCAAAAAACCATCCATTTAAAAATGCCACTTTTTCTAACAGAGGAAAATTATTTTAAATTAGGAATACTGCAGCCACATCAAACCATCAAACTTGATGAGAAAATGCATAGAAGTAAACATTCGGTAACTCTGTAACCCACTACACAAAGCTCATCAAAGTCCCCACACATAACATGACCCTGAAAACTGAATTATATATATTCTTACAATTCTTTTTAGCTGTAAAGACAAAAACATCCTAAGTTAGGAATTCAAAAACTAAAAAATAGACAAGAAATGGGAATAAATGAAATGGGAATTTATTGAATACAAGAAAGAAATTAATAAAAAAAACAACATTGTACCAGAAAAAAATTAAATTATAATGCACTCAAGGAGTAGGAGATTTGAAAAAATATTTAGTTAGAATCATTGAAGACAGGCAGAAAACAAGCAAGATAATAAAATATCACTATAATAAAAGAAGTATAATAGATTCAATTTAAAAAATGGTTGAAATGAAAGAAAGGCAAAGAAAATTGAATATATGAATTCATAATTAGAGTCCCTAAATAATAAAACAAAAACATGGAACTTATACCTAAAATTATAATTCAAGAACACTTTCAAGAAATGAAAGAAAACCCTGGACCTATATATTGAAATGGGCCATAGAAAAAAATGACCCAGAGCAATCAAATCTGAGGCATAGTCTAATGAAACTATCAGATTTTAAAGATAAAGAAATTCTCCGAGTCTCAAACAAAAGAGCAAATGATTTGCTAAAGCAAGTAAATTAGGCTGGTATCAGAATTCTTAACAGTAACATCAAAGCAAAACAAAAATAAAACAGCTTTTTCAAGAAACTCAAGAAAAGAAAGTCTGAACCAGTTATTACTAATCCTCATTATTAGCAGATTCTGTATTTGCAAACTTGCCCACTTGCTAAAGTTTATTTGTAACTGCAAAACAAATAGTCTCAGTGCTGTATAAGTCATTTGTTGGCATGCACATGGACAAAGTGTGAAAAATTTGAATCATCTGACATGTGATGTGAACTTTCCCATCTGACATTAAAGAAAGCAACACTCTGCCTTCTGGCTTTAGCTCATGTACTGTAAACAAAATATTTTGTTTGTGGTCTATTTATTGCCACATTTTTGTGCTTTTTGTTGGTGATTTTGCTGTTTAAAATGTCCCTCAAGCATAGGGAAGTGCTGAACACTGAACACTGAAGTCTAATGTGTATAAGCACAAGAAGGCTGTGATATGCCTTGCAGAGAAAATATGTATTTTAGATAAGCTATGTTCAGGCATGAGTTACAGTGCTATCTATCATGAATTCAATGTTAATGAATCAGCAATATATTTTTAATAGGTATCAACAGAAACACACATAAAGCAAAGTTATATTTAGATCAATTGATGAAAACGTTCTAATCAGAGACTCACAGGAACCTAGAGCTGTATTTCCCCTGGGAGCAATAATTCAGTGTTCCCTAACTCAGCATTTATGCGTGACTTTACAAAACAAAAATACCACCAATAAGGAGAATTGACTGTCTTTTATATCAAGCCAATATTTTCTTTGATTATTAAGGCCATAAAGATACAGTTTTAAACATGTAAGTACTCAGAAAATGCAGTACCAACTAGCCCTTCTTTAGCAGTCTACTAGATATGAACTTATAAGCTTCGTCTAAATAAGACATAACTGAGAAAAGATCAGCAAATCATTGATGGTGAACATTTAGTATATTAAGTGTAGATCTAAGATTAAAGCAAAAGCAGATTGAGGTTGGAACAGACATATGCAAATATATGTTATGGCGAAGTAGAAATAATGAAACTTAAAGAATGCAGAGGGAAAAAAAGGAAAAGAAGATTTGATTTTTATTTGGGAAATAGATGAGAGGTAAAAAATACCATTAAAATTGACACATAAAGACAGAACGTAGAAACAAAAATATAAACAATTTCCATCATCAAAAGAAAGTTTAAAATGAAAGACAAAGAAAATATATCATATAGAAAAGAAATAGCAAATATAATCATAACAAAATAAGATTACAGGGTTGAAACCAATTATATCAGTTATATCAATAAGTATAAATGAGGTTAAGTCATCTATTAAAAGGACTCCAAAACAAGCCCCAATTGTGTATTCTGTTCAAGATAACCTAAAATAAAATGATTCAGAAAGTGTAAACATAAGGATAGGCAAAGATGTACTAGGCAAAATAAACCATAAGAAAGGGACTGAAATCATAATATTGAAGTAGAATTTCACCTAAAATGTATTAAAGGTCGTATCATGGGCACTTTCAAATGCTAACAATCATAATTCACAACGAAGATAATATAGTTTGAATATCTATGCACCACATAACACATCAAATTCCTATAAAACAGAAATTATAGGAGTTGCAAAAATAGATGAAAAGGAGCACACTAATAATAAAATGATTTTATACACTAATTTCAGCACAAGATAGATTTCAATATATATGTACAAAATCCTAAATGATTTCACAAAGTTAAAATGATACAAGACCTTATCAGTGTATTTGTTGTGTGTATGTGACTTTGAATAGGTCCTAATTTGACTAGCCCTTATTACAGTGTACAAAATGTCTATCAATAATCTAAATAAGGTAAGTGATCTACATGTTAACTCTTGTTCCAAATAATTAAATCAAATTTGATGGGAAACCAGCTGATTAATTTTACTTCTCAGCATAAAAATCTTTTGTGGGAAAAACCAAGGTAAATACATCAATTGACTTTAAAAAAGGAGAGTGGTCAGTTTAGGTTTCCATTGCACCTCAAGATATTGACACTCACACATATTTAATAGCCCTTCAGACTCTTCCATCTGTACAGCCTTGAATCATGCTGTGCACTGATCCAAAATGACATTTCAGTATTTAGCTCCATCAGTACCCTTCTCTCTATCACGTCAGCTGTTTACAAGAAATACTGTCAGATATTCTGAGAACTATCTATCACCAGACAGTCAGATGAATGCAGAATCAGATCATTTAAATCGTGTACATAGTGAACAAAAGATAATCCATTTTGAGAATGAGAGCGGGGGGAAAGGTCATTCCTGTTCCGTTTAACATCCATAGCACCAAATTTTACATTTTTCTATAGGATAAGATATTATACTAAACATTTATAAAACCTTTCTCCTAGGCACATGGAATAATTAATAGTTACTCTAATGAAAATGTTAAGGCAAACAACACCATGACAGAAACTTCTTAAAACATAAAAGTTGGGCAGAAGACCTTTTTTATTCATCTTTAGGTGATTTTTCATGAGCACTTCCAGAATAGACTTCAGGTTATATGAAAAGGCTATATAGAAACAAAGCTGGAATTTATATTGATGTCTCTATTGTTATTCTCTCTACATAATCCCACTCATGACCTTTCTTTCAAAATAAAAGAGATCACCAAACACCTCTTTACCCTTGATCAAGTTATACGTGCTTGTGTTATTTAGTACTCTCCTTTTCTTTGTCCTTTTTTTGTTCTCTGTCTCTCCAGCTTCAGCCAGTTTTTTGTTTGTTTGTATTTTTCTTATTTCATTCCCTTTGTAGTCTACTTTCTCTAATCTGACTCAATACCTCTGACTTTATCTTTCCCTAATCTACTTACTGGTCTCTAAACATGTACAATTGTATCTATTCTTTGCCTCGGCTTACTCAGTTCCCATTGCCTAGATGACTTTACCCACTGCTATTTTTTGAGACTGTAAATTTTGGCACTTTCCCCAATCCCATCTCCTTCCTAAGGATAACAACAGAAATTGCAGCTGATAATTATCCCTCCTCCTTTTACCCTTCCAACCTACTCATTTCCTACTTCTTGTGTAGATAATTTGTTTTGTTCCTTATTGTTTTTATCTGTAAATTTTCTGCCTCCCAAGTAGAGAGGTTGGGCAATTTTCTATTTATTCTCAGAAGTTGAATTAAATATGTGTTTAGTGGATATTTGTTAATGTCATCATGTGAATAACTTTGCCATTTGCCATAAAATAAATAGATCTATGGTAATGAATCTTGTGGCATAATTAGTAGAATCCAGGACATCCTTGATCTCCAAGTTGAAGGAAAATACCAGTTAAGCAGTATTAAAAGCAAAATACAATGACAAACCTGTCCCTAGGTGCTTCTGATGTTTGAAAACAAGAGTATTTCTAAGGAAAAATTAACCAATTTCCACAAAATTAAAATACTTTTTTATTTCTTTTTTTTTCTCCTGATGAATACATTCCTTATTTGGGTACCAAGCCCTCCTAACAGCAAAGCCTAAGGTTGGAGAGCTGGGGAGTCAGCATTTTGCCAGTTGCTCATTAGATAGAATAGTAACAGAGCCACTCCCCACTTTAACATATACCCCATCTTATAGAAGAATATTGTGATATTCCAATGTGTCTTCCAGTGTCACTGAAATTAAATCTGCAATATGCCATTCAGCTGATCAATATGACCAGGCATTCTGAGGTAACGGAAAATATGGCAAGAGCAGTGAATCTGACAGCTTATCAGCTTATACCCTCATTTTCCCCCTGTGAAACAAATACATTTTTGAGGGAGTATGACTGTCAATAAGCTTTGAATACATTAATGATCATGATGTCAAGAATGTCAGGACAGAAGGCAATCCATATTTGCTATAGGTATATTCTACTGAAAAATGCATTGTCACTCCTTCTATAATTGAATATTTCACAGTTGTAGTATTTATTAAGGAAAAGTATGTGTTACTGACCCCATTCATAATTTCCAAAGTAACTCTCTAGGCTTTTTGTTCCTGAGCCCTAAAGAAGTGACTTCTGAAAGAGGCCGACTGACATCTACAGAATAGGCTATCCCATTCCTTGAATTATGAAGCACCTCCTCTTTAGAGATGGCCTTTTAATTAGCCTTTATTTAGTACATAAATATTCTCAAATATTGATCTCATTCTGAGTGCTATCTAAAATTTACCCCCTAAAAAGTCTTGCTATCTTGTTCCTTCCATACCGACACAAACTATTAGTAGATCTGACCAGACTATTAGCCGATCAAGGTTCCTGAAGTTGAAACCATCCTTGATATAACATTTGCCCTGCAAACTACTATCGTTATTAAATCATTTAAGCCCTACCTAACACACACATACAACAAAATATAATGGAATTGATACATTTTGTAAATCATAGCTGGGATATAATGGGATAATAGGGATTAGTAAATAATTTTGAGTTTACACATACATAACATAACAAATATGATGATAAGATATCCAATAAGGATATAAAACAATGCTTAGCATCATTAGCTGTTAGATAAATGCAAATTAAAAACACAATGGGATACTGATACACATCTATTGAATGACAAATGCAAACAAATCCAAATAAACAAAAATCTAAACTAACTAAATAACTAAACTGGCATAGATGCAGAGCGAATGGAATTCACACATTGCTGGTAAGAACACAAAGTTATATGGCAAAACAGTTTGCAGTTTGCCGGTTTCTTATAAGGTTAAACATATATTTACAGTACAATTCAGTAATCCTACTTCTAATATTTGTCTAAGTAAAATGTTAACCAATATTCACACAAAAAATCTGTATGTAAATGTTTATAGCCATTTTATGTATAGTCCCCCCAAATTGAAACAACCCTTCATTCCAAAATTTCTGGACTGGGGAAATAGATAAGCAAACTGCGATATATCCATACAATGGAATACCACTCGGCAATAAAAAGGAATAAACTTTTGGTACATACAACAACATGCATGAGTCTCAAATGTATTAAGCTAAGTAAAGCATACATAATACATTATTACGCATACATTAAATTCTGGGAAAAGCAAAACTATAGGATGAGGGCTAGATCAGTGGTTGCCTAAGATTAAGGATGGGCTCAAAATTTCACTTCACAGAAATACAAATGAGAATTTTGGGGGAGTAATGAAGTTGTTCTGTATCTTGACTGTGTTGGTTACATAATTGAGCATTTGCTAAAAGTCATGGAAATATAAGGACAACAAAATAAATGAACATACTGTATATAAATTTAAAAAGAAAAATGAAAATAAGAAACCTGAGGCTTAGAGTGTAAGATGTGTTCAAGGTCATTCAGTACTTCATTATTGCAGCTGGGACTTCAATTCTAAAATCCTTTTGGTTCTTTGTGGACTTCAGGAATGCTACATGAACCCAGTCAGGTACCCATCCTATCCACAACACCCTCCCTGCAAGATATCCATACCATTAACTGTTCAGGCCATCTTACTTATAATTTCTAAAAGATGTCTTGATAGGAGAGAAAGCCATTAAAATGGTACTTAACCAGTCTATCTGTAAAAATTCAGTGAGTACTTATAAGTTGTACACTTTTTTGTGTTACATTTCAATAAAAAGTATTAAACATTTGAAAAATCAGAATTCAAGAGGGCTTGTTTGGGGTGGCATAGAATAAGTCTGGTTTCAGAAATATGGCACATGAAGGGCTGACAACACATCTTGGTATGTGTCCAGCAGACAATAGGGAATGTGGGAGTTTGAAATTAATGATAGAATCCGTGATGTTAATTTTGTAGTTGTATTTATGAATACATCAAGGCAAAAATGTGGAAGAAATTGCTGAGATAGAGCAGGGATTCTTAAAGCGGAGCACAGGTTCTTAATCTTGGGTTCATAGAATCTTGATTTAAGAAATGTTTTTTGGGTGTTCTTGAACCTCTTTAAAGTAAGCAAAGTCTTGTGTGCACTTGAGTGTATGCATTTTTGTGAGTTTTACTCAGAAATCTCCTATTAGAGAAGAAAGTCTCCTTTCATATATTATAAAGGCTGAAGAGACCCAGGAGAATCTGTACATTTAGATGATATTTGGGAACTGGGTGGGGGAGAGAGAGAAAGAGAAAGCTGTAAGGGAGATCATAGAGAGGACAAGGTATGCAGTTCCAGGGACTCCATCAAGGAAGAGTCAAATATCAGGAGAAAAAGTAAATAATTTCATCAATAGTTATGGCAGTCAAAAAGTTAAAGGCTAAGAAAATATTTTCAGATTTGGCAAATAGGCATTCATTTTGGACCACTAGGAGGATGGATAAAGACGTTGTTTTGAAAAAAAAAAAAAAAAGCCGTGTTGTATGTAGTTAAGGGATAATGGGTAAGGAGAAAGTAGAGGAGGTCTGAGTAGTTCATGGAAAAACTTGACAGTTAAAAGGTAAGTAAGCAAAAACAAGCCATACCTTGAGAAATGCTAGGATGTAAGAAATATTTTTAAGCTAAGAGAGTATATTATGTAATTGTTTATACATAGAAGAAAAAAAATGAAAGGGATAAATGAAAGATTTAAGAACTACTGGTAAAAGAGATGGTAAAATCATAGATAAGAGGTCAAGGGATGCTATTTGATAAAGACAAGGGACATTTCTTTACAGACAATATTGAACAAGAAAATGCAATGAAGACTCAGGGATATTTGAAGGTGAAGAGAAAGACATTTAGTGTCTTTATTTTGAAGGCTTTGTATTTATTTAGTAAATAAGAGACAGTGTTGTTGGTCTATTGAGTGTCAAGAATAGACATAGGTTTTAAGGCTAAAAGAGAGTGGGGAAGTATTAGAACAGCTGCTGTGGAAAGTAAAACAGTGATTTGAAAAAAAGTGAAGAATAAGGGATTACTTAATTACATTATATTTTATGATATATCCTGTATATATGTACATAATATATCAAATAATGTGTATTACACATGAAAAAATGATTTTGTTCAGTACTCTATTCTCAGCATTTCTAATAGTGTCTGCTACATCATAGGCATTCAGTAAATATTTTTTGAATATAAGAATAAATGGGTGAATGAGTCGGAAGTTTATGACACTCTTTCAAATAACCCAGGAATGAAAAGTAAAAGTAAAATACACACAGAGCCAGCTTTATAAATATGTGACCAGTGCAGTTGCAAAGGGCCCAGCTTGCAGTAGGATCTCATACTTGATTTAATGTTCTGCTGTCACCATCTTGTAATTCCTAATAACTTTTTTATAACTCTCATATTTTTATGTTGCACTAGACCCTGAATATATATAGCTAGTGCTGAATATACAGTTTTGTTTACCTAATCTTAAAGTCTGGCAAAATAAAAAGTGGAAAGACAAACAGTGAGCAATTCTTGGGTAGAATTTAGGGTTGCCAAACTTGGTAAATAAAATACCACACACCAAGTTAAATTTGAATTTCTCAATATTGCATGGGACATACCGTACTTAAAAGCTATTTGTTTATTTGATTTTTCAAATTTAACTGAATGTCCTATATATTTTCTGACAACCCCACTGGGAATAAGTATATCATTGAAATGGCTACCTATGGATTCTAGGCAGATTAGTCAATGCTGGAGAATTTGAAAGACTTGAAGAATAAACGGTCAAAATAAGAATGAGGGAACAGTTTGGCAAGAGTGGGAAAGTAGTAGGGGATAAAAATTGGCCAGTGAAGGTGAGATCACAGCATTAAATCTTACAAATGCAGTTCTTTTAAGTCATAAATTCTAAGGTTTTGTGGTGCTAGGGAGAAGTTCAAGTTGAGTGGCAATAGCATCAGATATAATAAGCTTAAGATCGAAGCCAGTATGCTGGAAGAGTTATCTAGGTGGATATTTATGTCATCTATAGTCACAAATGTCAGGAGCTAGGGTAGAGAGACTAACTGAATCAGATGCTAAAATGATAAAGATAATTAAGAAAATGTCTTTACAAGTCAGAGAAGGTAGATGAGGAGAGGGTAATGTGGTTTTGTCTACAATCACCTAATTTATCTAATGTATTTCAACTACTTACACTAAAAATGGCATTTTCTTCAATGAATTATATATTTGAATTCAATATATTTGATTAAATATAAAGGCTCACAAAAATATATAACTTATTTGTCTTACACATTATAAGTTTAATTACATAATGCATGATATACATAACTGGAAAGCCTCAAATGCATGATATGATCCTATAATAACTATTTTTTTCCTGAGTTAGGGCCCTGTTTTTGACAATGACTTATTGAAGTGTTTTGTAAATCAGAGAGTTTATATAATTGTTAGAAGAGTCTTACATTTGGAATATTATAATAAAACATTTCTGGTCTTTCTAAAGAAGGCTGTGTGAAGGAGATGCTCTTAATATTCATAAAAACTTTAAGGGTATCATTTTGTAGACATCAATCAAAAGATAAAATGTGACAAAATACCTAATAATTTGTTAAATTTTAAGAATTTAACACAACAGTTTTCATTAAAGGAATTTAATATACATAATGCCTTGTGCCCCTTTATAATTATGTTGGTGATTCTAAAGCTAAACAATTTCTTTTATAAATTGCCTTTTTTCCTAATTTACATTGAAAAGGAGACAGACTAGAGGAGCCAAGGTCAGTTTTAAAGATATTTGTAGTAGCTGTCATTTTATTTGCTTATTCTCATGGTTTAATTTTTAAAAACTAGATGGTGGAGTTTTTACTTCACAATAAACAAGAATGAAGTACTAATGCATAATACAATATAAATAAGCCAAAAAATAGGCAAAGTGAAAGAAGCCAATGCAAAAGTTTTCATATTATATGATTTCATTTATTTGATATATTCAGTCTGGGAAAATCTACAGGGGACAGAAAGTAGATTTGATTTTGCCTGGGGCTATGTATGGGGATGGAGAATGACTGTGAATGTGTACAAGAGATCATTAAAATGAGGTGGAAATGTTATAAAATTGAATTATAGTACTGTAGTTGCACAACACTGCAAATTCACTAAAAATCGTGTTCATTTAAAACAAATGAATTTTATGGTATAGAAATTACATCTCAATAAACTTTTAAAAACCCTAGCTATTATTAATATATAATTCATATAGTATATCCCTGACATTGAAATAAGTGAGTGAAATAAAAGAGAAATTTTATAATAGCATTAGTCATCTACCAAATGGGATTGTACTTCTTCAGAGAAATAGTTAAACAGAACACTAAAATAGAACTTCTTTGTTTTTGCGAATTTTCTAGTGGTCTGAAGCAGCACTTTTTGGCAATGTATAAGTATATGTGTATGTGTACATGTTACATTGTCTTAATATAGCTACCATTTTTGCTATCAGCACTTTGCATATAGATTTTGTTTTTCTGTGGGAATAGAATTAGATAAATTGTCTTCTAATTGGGTAGAAATTCATTACAGATTCTGCATTCGTTGTCACAGGGGTGACTTTACTGTCTATATAAGCTTTTCACAGGAGTGAAAAATGACCAAAGTACCCAAGAATGAAGGTGAGCCAATAATGAATGAGCTTGCTAAACTGGCCTGCTGATTAAAGAGAGCTGTAATTTTCCTAGAGTCATTACCATTTTTTAAAAAATCAATGGAAACGAAAAGATAAATGTGAAATGGAGAATACAGTGATGCCTATGAACTCTGTGGTTTTTTTGGTTACTTCTAAGTAATATTAATCTTCAAATTATATTATCACAGTAGACTGATGTACAGTCCAAGTTTTATAAATGTCAATTCTGCCATTTTCTCCAAAATATATTTTAAAGAGAAAACATATTTCTACTTGTGAAATTGTGATGTGTGATAACTGTGTGACATTGAAAGTCATATATATCCTTATTCATCCCATACACTTTTCCTAGCAGCCTGTGAGAGTGCTGCACTATCTCACACTGCATAAAATTTCCTCCACTGCAATTATTCCTTTGAATTTGTCAACACAATGTGATCATTATTTCCAAAAGGCTCATGGAAAAATGCTAGTGCTATATTAATGAGGAAGTCCTGTAGCCTTTGTGGAATAGGGTGTTTTCATGTATTCTTTTAGTAAAATAGCTAGTTGTCATCTTGGAAGGCACAGATATTGTAGTTTTGTGAGAAATACATATTTTACTGGGTAGGAGGAAAATTTTAGGTAACAGCCTTGGGAAAAAGGCCTGACCAAGGCTGATGGTATTCCTCAGCGTTGACCTTGGTACTGAAGAGTTTTAGAAAGAGAGGTGGTCCCTGAATGAGAATTAATATTTGGTAGTCTGTGCTTGGTGCAAAATACATTACTGAAAAGTATATGAATGATGTTGAAGTTAACAGTGAAAAGCAATGAACATCAATTTTTTAATTTAAAAAATCGCACACCACTCATAACAGAAATGCAAATTTGTGTAGATTTTTTCTAAATTCAATTTTAACAATTCATTAGTTTTTGGAGGAATTAGAATTGTGCCCATTAAAGAAATGCTATCTATGTAAATGATTTAATTAAATTATCTCAAATAAGGAACATTGACTTAGAAAACAACTGAACCTCCACCAAGAAAAGCTTTTCATCTGTACTTATTTAAATATATTACTTAAGAACTCCATTCCGATGTTCAGCTCCCTATACTTCAAATATATCTTGCAAGTAACTAATTCTTATAAAAATCAGTAACTGTTATACAAGAAATAAAATGTTCTCCAAGTATCATGCCAAGGCTGTTTTTTATAGTTAAGGTGGCTAATCAATAATATATGACCACATTTTTTTTTCAGTGACAAATTATATACTTTTTGTTTTATGTTGGTAGTATTCTGTGGTATTATTTCTTAACAACAGAGTCAATTTTCTTTTTTGTTTGTTTTATTTCCAACTTGTATTTTAAGTTCAGGAGTACATGTGCAGGATGTGCAGGATGGTTACATAGTTAAATATCTGTCATGGTGATTAGCTGCACAGATCATCCCATAATGTAGGTGTTAAATCCAGGCTCTGTTAACTATTCTTTCTGATGCTCTCCCTCCTCCAATGCCCCAACCTCTAACAGGTCCCAGTGTCTGTTGTTCCCCCAGATGTTCCATGTGTTCTCATTACTTAGAACCCACTTATGAGTGAGAACATGCTGTATTTGATTTTCTGTTCCTGTGTTAGTTTGCTGAGGATGATGGCTTCCAGCTCCGTCCAAGTCCCTGCAAAGGACATAAGCTTGTTCCTTTATATGGCTGCTTAATATTCCATGGTGTATATATACCACATTTTATTTATCTGTAATTGATGGGCCTTTTGGTTGATTCCATGCCTTTGCTATTGCGAACAGTGCTGCAATGAACATATGCATACATGTAACGTTGTAATAGAATGATTTATATTCCTTTGGATATGTACCCAGTAATGGGATTGCTGGGTCAAATTTCTGCCTCTCGGTCCTTGAGGAATCACCACACTGTCTTCCACAATGGTTGAACTAATTTACACTCCCACCAACAGGGTAATAGTGTTCCTTTTCCTCCATAACCTCACCAGCATCTGTTTGTTTTGTTTTGTTTTGTTTGTTTGTTTTTTAAACCTTGTAACAGTAGGCATTCTGACTGGTGTGAGATGGTATCTCATTGTGGTTTTGATTTGCATTTCTCTAATGATCAGTGATGTCGAGCTTTTTTTTCACATGTTTGTTGGCTGCATGTATGTCTTCTTTTGAGAAGTGTCTGTCATGTTCTTTGCCCACTGTTTAATGGGGTTGTTTGCTTTATTCTTGCAAATTTATTTAAGTTCCTTATAGATGCTGGAGAGTAGATCTTTGTCAGATGGGTAGATTGCAAAAGTTTTCTCCCATTCTGTAAGTTGTTTGTTCACTGTGATGATAGTTTCTTTTGCTGTGCAGAAGCTCTTTAGTTTAGTTAGACCCCATTTGTCAATTTTTGCTTTTGTTGCAATTGCTTTTGGCATGTTTATCATGAAATCTTTGTTCATAGCTATATCCTCAATGGTATTGCATAGGCTTTATTCTAGAGATTTTTATAGCTTTGGGTTTTATGTTTAATTCTTTAATTTAACTTGAGTTGATTTTTGTATATGATATAAGGAAGGGGTCCAGTTCAATTTTCTGTACATGGCTAGCTGGTTCTCTCAGCATCATTTATTAAATATGGAATCCTTTCCTCCACTGATTTTTTTTGTCAGGTTTGTTGAAGGTCAGATGGTTTTAAATGTGCGGTCTTATTTCTGAGTTTTCTGTTGTGTTCCATTGGTTATGTGTCTGTTCTTGTACCAGTACCATGCTGTGTTGGTTACTGTAGCCTAGTAGTATATCAAGTGCTCTTTTTTCAGGACAATTTATTATCTACCTCAAGAAGATGTAATGAGTTGTATCTGCTTTGTTGTGTGAAGGGTGAGATTAGTATATGTCCTTGGCTGGTTTACAGCAAGAATCTTGTTTTGTTAATTTAGCAATAATCTCTCTATCCTTTATGTCTCCCCATACTAATTTTCTATTTGCTGACCCCTATGCTCTGCTCATTGGCTCTAATTCACAGCTGATTTCTCTCTGTTATGACAATACCCTTATTACAATAGTCTTGAATTATGTCTTTCTTACTGTTTTCACAAATATCAGAATTTGTTTTTTTTAATTTTATTATTATTATACTTTAAGTTTTAGGCTACATGTGCACAATGTGCAGGTTTGTTACATATGTATACATGTGCCATGTTGGTGTGCTGCACCCATTAACTCGTCATTTAGCATTAGCTATTTCTCCTAATGCTATTCCTTCCCCCTCCCCCCACCCCACAACAGTCCCCGGAGTGTGATGTTCCCCTTCCTGTGTCCATGTGTTCTCATTGTTCAATTCCCACCTATGAGTGAGAACATGCAGTGTTTGGTTTTTTGTCCTTGCGATAGTTTGCTGAGAATGATGATTTCCAGTTTCATCCATGTCCCTACAAAGGACATGAACTCATCCTTTTTTATGGCTGCATAGTATTCCATGGTGTATATGTGCCACATTTTCTTAATCCAGTCTATCATTGCGGACATTTGGGTTGGTTCCAAGTCTTTGCTATTGTGAATAGTGCTGCAATAAACATACGTGTGCATGTGTCTTTATAGCAGCATGACTTACAATCCTTTGGGTGTATACCCAGTAATGGGATGGCTGGGTCAAATGGTAATTCTAGTTTCAGATCCCTGAGGAATCACCACACTGACTTCCACAATGGTTGAACTAGTTTACAGTCCCACCAACAGTGTAAAAGTGTTCCTATTTCTCCACATCCTCTCCAGCACCTGTTGTTTCCTGACTTTTTAATGATCGCCATTCTAACTGGTGTGAGATGGTATCTCATTGTGGTTTTGATTTGCATTTCTCCGCTGGCCAGTGATGATGAGCATTTTTTCATGTGTTTTTTGGCTGCATAAATGTCTTCTTTTGAGAAGTGTCTGTTCATATCCTTCACCCACTTTTTGATGGGGTTGTTTGTTTTTTTCTTGTAAATTTGTTTGAGTTCATTGTAGATTCTGGATGTTAGCCCTTTGTCAGATGAGTAGGTTGCGAAAATTTTCTCCCATTCTGTAGGTTGCCTGTTCACTCTGATGGGAGTTTCTTTTGCTGTGCAGAAGCTCTTTAGTTTAAGTAGATCCCATTTGTCAATTTTGGCTTTTGTTGCCATTGCTTTTGGTGTTTTAGACATGAAGGTCTTACTTTAACCGTTATGTCATTTTGTTCCTGTGCAGATCACCACTGAATATGAAATGTGGCTCTTTCTTTTAGGGGTACATGTGAAAAGACTTCAGTAATACTATTGCACAGAGGTAAAACTCTTACCCCTTATTTGTAAAACAGATAAGATATATCACACTGAAAACTGCAACGTATTTTCTGAGTTGTTTGTGTATTAGAATTAACAGCTGGAATGGATATTAGAAACAACCTAGCTCAAAGTACTTAGTGATCATAACCTTTGAGTTATCACTGTTTTCTATACTCTGTATTCATAAGAATATATTCATGCAACCCTCACAACAGTTTATGTGATAAGTCCTGTTATTATCATCTCAATTTTATTGCATAGACATAGTGAGCAGTTTTCTGACATCTCTATCCTATATCAGGAAGAGAATGATTCTAAAGAATCTGAAGGAACAATCATCTCAAGTGAAACAGTAAGAAATGGATTCACAGATCCTGGAAGTTAAGAGGACATTTGACACAGCAAAGAATGAAACGTTGGTAATCTGTGTTTGGTGAATTTCCCTCTTCAGTGGAATATAACAGCCTGCCAATTCCCGGTGAAGAACAGGTTGTCCAAACTAAATTTGTGTTTTCAATTCATGAGGTACTTGATAGTCATTACAGAAGCATACATTTCTCAGCAAATCATGTGGGGAAAAATTATGAAGTCCAAAGCAGTCAGGAATAAACCTCTACTAAGTTTCTGAGAAGGAAGCAGTGGAAATTGAAAACATAGGTGAAAATTTTGCATCTTTTTTCAATTCTGTTTGAAAGAGAATAGATGGATGAAACAATGGGTGAAGAACTATAAGGATAGTAAAGCAAATGATTCTGTTTTTGAAATGATGATGAATGAAATAAAAATTAAGAGCATCTTTTATAAAATAAAAATGAATATTTTAAAAAAAGATTTAGTAGAGTAATAAAGATGGCTTTAAATTAAAATTTTGAAAAGAAGATATACAAATTACAGCTAAAACAACGAAACTAAATATTAATATTAGAAGTATAAACATGCTTGACTTTCTGCCCCCAAATTCCTCAAATCACCCTATATCTTCCCACTTAGTGACTTCTACAAAGGTTCTGGGACCAAGCCTTCTCCTAGTTTGATGGAATGGAACAAGTCTTGGACAAGTAGTTTAAAATTTCTAAATTAACTTGACTAATATTATTTCTACTTCCCAAATAGACCCTTTCTTATCAAACCTTGTAAACCAATTTCAGTAATTAGACCTAGTTCCTCAATCACAGTTTCTGCTTCCGGTGGTCAGCTTTCTCTGAATATCTTTGCCTACTGTAAGAACAAATACACATTAAAAATAAGAAGTTAATTCTCGCTGTTGAAAATAAGGAAAGATATTTCCCCACCTCTCCTTTTCTTAGAATATTTACTTTACAAAAAATTGTAATGATAAGTTCTTTCTATGCATCTTTGAGATGCATGTCTATCTTCAAAAGCCAAATAACATGGCCAAGTAATGTCTTTTTGAAGGACTTGGGAGCCATCTTTGGACAGCAAGGGAGATAACACACATCTCTCTCTCTCTCTTCTTTTTTTTTGTGTGGAAGGATAGGTGCCTACCTTCCACAGATTTCTGGCTCCAAGTTGCAAAACTATCTCCTAACATAAAGATAGAAATTTTGCATCCTATGGATAAAGTCTGTTAAATTACACAGGTGGTCACCCCATCACCAGATAATTTTAGGCGGGAATTTGTATAACAAATGGGTGCTATCAAGTGCTCTTTTTTCAGGACAATTTATTATCTACCTCAAGAAGATGTAATAAGTTGTATCTGCTTTGTTGTGTGAAGGGTGAGATTTCTTTCCCTCTTTGCAGTCTCTTAGTAGTTTGCCTGTGATACACATCACATTTTTGTTTAATTCTTACTCAATATATATATTTTTCACTTTTATCTTTCTGGAGAGATTTTCTGAGTTGGGAGGAATTTTCTTTTTAATTTTATTCTTCTAGTAGTACTCTCTGCCTCCAAATTCTGCTGATGCCCCAACTGTTCATCTAGACTTTCTGCTGTCACCCAATACTATAGTTTGAATGTATCTCCCAACTTTATGTCTTGGAAACTTAATTCTCAATGCAATAGTGTTAAGCAATGGAGCCCTTAAAAAGTGAGTAGGTAATGTGGGTGTGGGTTTGTTATCTCAAGAGTGAATTAGTAAAGTGAGTTTGGGCCTCTCTTGATCTCTCTCATTCATGTTCTCTTGCCCTTCACCTCTGCCATGGAATGATGCAATAAGAAACCCTTTTGACAGATGCAAGTCCCTTAACCTTAGACTGCCCAGCCTCCAGAATCATAAAAAACAAATCTTTTTTATGAAATACCGACTATCAGGTCTTCTGTGATAGCAGTACAAAATAAACTAAGATAACTACTCTAATCTGAATTATTGCTCTACATCCCATTTTGGTCATTCAACCCTAGTTTTCAATAATGAACACCTACTTGGCACAATATAAAAACCTTATAGAAAAATAAATACTAGTGAAGGTAACAAGAAAAGATAAATAGGGTAGGAAGCAACTAGTAAAAATTTCTAAATTATAGAATCATGGTAAAATTATTTTAGGGAAACCAAAGCTTACAACTAGTTGAAGCTCGAGTTGAAAAATATAGCTTGGCAACTAAATGCTCATATTTAATTCTATGGAAAGCAAGAAGGGGAAAAAAAGAGCATATCTACAGAGAGAAATGATAGCAGATGTCATGGAGAAGCGACAATTACTGAAATCCTATTTCTTCCATTTTATCCAGTAAGGAGAATGGTCTTGAAAGTATACATAAAAGCATAAACAAAATGTTGAAAAAGTGTTTTCCCATATTAATTGAGGATCTCATAATATGTTTTTAAAATTTTTTATTTCCATAGGTTTTGGAGAACAGGTGGTAGTTGGTTAAATGAGTAAGTTCTTCAGCGGTGATTTGTGAGATTTTGGTGCACCCATCACTCGAGCAGTGTATACTGTACCCAATTTGTTGTCTTTTATTCCTCACCCCCCTCCCACCGTTTCCCCGAGTCCCCAAAGTTTGTTATATCATTCTTATGCCTTTGCAAGAGGATCTGATAATAAATTTGCCTACAGTTACCTATCAAATAAATAAAAAATGTTGGGCCCTTAGGAAATTTAGATAAATGACCTTGGAACTCAAGTTAGTAATATTTGTGACTTCATGGAGAAGGCAAAGAAACCAGAAAACTGGGATATTGGAAAATGTTACTCTGATTTACTAAAAGTGCAGCTGTTTAAATTGATCCCTGAATATGTTTTCTGAGTACTTATCTGGCAGTAGGTTTGTGAGGCCCTAGAAAAGAATGTGACATGAAGCACAAGAATGTGAAAAGAAGCCAATAACAGCTCCAGAGAAAATGTCATGCCAAATTAACCTCTTTTTGTGTGTTTGTAGTCATGCTGTTATCCAGTTGAGGAGAGGAATACAATAACATGGTAATTTTTGAAACATTTGACAGAGGATTACAGTATTTGTGTAAGAAGGTAATATGGGTTATGTGTGGTAGGTTAAAGAATTGAATAGAGAATGTTAGTTTTTCTGTGACAAAATGGGAAGAAATCTCTAGAGAAATTCTATATTACTTTATTACTTTCTCCTTGGAAGAGCAAAGTTTCAAAATTAAAGAAAAATATGATTGTCATAGAATGTGGGTTTTAAATGGAAAGAGATTGCTCAGATTAAAAGCAACAGAGTTTGTATTTGAAATGATTGGAAAACTTGGTTGAAACCAGCAAGATGCAATAAAGGCTCACTATTAAATCTTGTATCCCCTCTTAAAATATATTTTATGGCTTTGGAATCAAAAAATATTAATTTTATGGCATTGATAATTTTGGAAAATGACTATTTGGTAGTATGGTTCATACTGTTAGGTTGATCTAATTTCAAAATCTGTTTTTTTTTTTCATTTTCTAGTAATTTGGGGGCAGATTAACCTAAGTGGTAATTATTAACCATACTTTGAAAATATTATGCCCTTCTCTTCTCCCTGGAACCCTATGCATATCTCAAGCTTGATCATTACCACATTGGAAATGATATGATTGTTGGATTACTTTTTCTATTACGTGTAAGCTTTTTGATAGTAGGGACTATTGCTTTGTTTGTATCTTGTGCATCTGATGCAAGCATCATGCTTTGCTTCTGGAACCTGTTTGATAAATGTCTTTGAAACTGAACTGAGCCATTAATACATGGCTTTCCCCAAAAACCAACTTCTTTGATTGGGTTAGTAGAAAGAGACTATCCATACCACTGAAATTAAATGCCTTTCTTTACCCTTTATTTTTAAATTATATCAGCAGCTGTGATTTTAGTTCTGGAAGTCAAATATGAATAGGAGTCTTGATGAATAGCTTACAGAGTAAAGTCACTAGGATGGTAAGAACTCATGAGAGGAATGGTGGAGGAATACATCCTATAAAGATATAAATCTAATACTAAAATTCATGGAGAAAGGAAGTTAGACTATGTGTCTGTGTTCCTCAAGGCACTTAATAGGATAAAGGCTCAGCTCAATATTTTAAAGAACTTTGTAAACAAAATGTATTGTGGTGGATTTATTGCAAAATGTCTCAATTATTTCCCTCCCTTTTAAAAATCTTTGATCTTCCACCTTTGTCTTCTGCTACCTTTTGAATTTGTTTGCTCTTGCTTCTCTAGTTCTTTTAATCGTGATGTTAGGGTGTCAATTTAAATCTTTCCCACTTTCTCCTGTGAGCATTTAGTGCTACAAATTTTCCTGTAAACACTGTTTTAGCTGTGTCTCAGAGATTCTGGTACGTTGTCTCTTTATTCTCATTGGTTTCAAAGAGCTTCGTTATTTCTGCCTTAATTTCGTTATTTACCCAGTAGTCATACAGGAGCATGTTGTTCAGTTTCCATGTAGTTGTGCAGTTTTGAGTGAGTTTCTTAATCCTAAATTCTAATTTGATTGCATTGTGGTCTGAGAGGCTGTTTGTTATGATTTCCATAATTTGGCATTTGCTGAGGCGTGTTTTACTTCCAATTATGTGGTTGATTTTAGAATAAGTGTTATGTGGTGCGAAGAGGAATGTATATTCTGTTGATTTGGGGTGGAGAGTTCTGTAGATGTCTATTAGGTCAGCTTGGTCCAGAGCTGAGTTCAAGTCCTGAATATCCTTGTTAATTTTCTGTCTCATTGATCTGTCTAATATGGACAGTGGGGTGTTAAAGTCTCCCACTATTATTGTGTGGGAGTCTAAGTCTCTTTGTAGGTCTCTAAGGACTTGCTTTATGAATCTGGGTGCTCCTGTATTGGGTGTATGTATTTAGGATAGTTGGCTCTTCCTGTTGAATGGATCCCTTTACCATTATATAATGCCCTTCTTTGTCTTTTTTTCTTTGTTGGTTTAAAGTCAGTTTTATCAGAGATCAGGATTGCAACCCCTGTTTTTTTTTTTTTCTTTCCATTTGCTTGGTAAATATTCTTTCATCCCTTTATTTTGAGCCTATGTGTGTCTTTGCACATGAGATGGGTCTCCTTATAAAAGAAATATATGAAAATATCCTTTTCAATGTGAATTTTCAACTCCTGTGTTCAAGAGGCACAGTCTATCTCCATCCCTTGAATCTGAACTGGCCTTTTGACTTGCTTTGTCTAATAGAATATGGCAGAAGTGACAGTGTATCGCTTCCAAGTCTAGTCCTCAAGGAGCCTTCAATACATTCTCTGTCTCTCAATCTCTGTGCCTGCCATGTGGACAAGCACAAGCTGGCTTGCTGGAGAACAAAAGGCCACGCAGAGTAGAGCTGATCTAGCTGATTCAGCCTAAGAAGCCCTAGACATTTGAAAGTATCCATTCCAAATTAACAAACTGATCCACAGCAGCAGCAGCTATTGAAAAATGCATGAGCAAGGCTTTCCATCCCGCAGGTACCCCTAAGACTTGTGAGCTAATTAAATATTTGTTGTTTTAAGCTTTTAAATACTGATGGGTTTTTTTATTCAACAATAGCTAATAAACATATGCAATAATGAAATAAGCTACTGCTTACGGTAATGACCTTGTCTATTTGAATAACACTGGAAATCAATAAATAGCTATCAGGAATGCTGCAGGAAGAAAAATTATATTGGGTAGAAAAGATGAAAGATGATGTTGATTTTCTCTGCACCACAGTTATCTGATTTCTTGAATCCTTACCAACTAATGGGATTATTTACTTAAGATATTATGGAAACAGCCTATCTTATTATTGTTCTAATCTTTAAAAAGTAAAGTGTAGGCCAGGCGTGGTGGCTCAAGCCTGTAATCCCAGCACTTTGGTAGGCCGAGGCAGGCGGACCACACGAGGTCAGGAGTTTGAGACCAGCCCCGCCAACATGGTGAAACTCCATCTCTACTAAATAATTCAAAAATTAGTTGGACATGGTGGCACACACCTATAGTCCCAGCTACTTGAGAAGGTGAGGCAGGAGGATTACTTGAACCCAGGAGGCGGAGGTTTTAGTGAGCTGAGGTGGCACCACTGCACTCCAGCCTGAGCGACAGAGCGAGACTCTGTCTCTTCAAAAATAATAATAATAGTTAAAAGTTAAAGTGTAAATGTAAAGTACTCAAGTGTTTTGGGCAGAGTTTTATATTAGACCAGTAATACTTATTTAAATAAACAGTTCCAAAGTATTTTTGCTTAAAAAAAATGCACAAGTTAGTATTAATAAGTAAATTTTAACAAGGCTATTCAATAAAGCTTTAAAAATAAAATTATAAAATAAAGTTATTCCAAACTGCTACAAAACACTGCAAGAATGATAATACAATGACTTAGATATTGATAGTACTTACCCGCATGGTTCTTTTACTTTAGGGCTCATCCAGACAACACTTCACCATCCACAGTAGCAAAACAGGTTGTTAAATAATAAAACTTTTGTCAGACTAGTTTATTTAATTTTCCCAACACTAATCATTGAGATATTTATAGTGTTCTAAATTAACTGGCTATTGTAAACATTGATCTATATATTCCCAATGTTATTAAATGAATAACACTGTAATGATTTACTTGATTTACTGTATAGATTTACTTGATTCATATAAATGGTGTCAACTTTCAGGAATTTTTTAATAAGCCACAGATTAGGCAAAAAGAAATCAACTGAAGAATTTCTTATTCCTGAAAAATGATAATATAATGACATTGTCTCATTTAATGTGTAGTTAAAATGCCAAATTTATGATATTTTTATTTGATTAGTTAAATGAGATATTCAGGCAACATAGCTAAAAGTTCTTTGTTTATGTAGAATATCAGATATTCATGTTACTGCACAATGGACAAGATTGTGTTCTAGAGTAAATTAAACCACTCCCCAGAAACGTTAAAAAACAAGTGAGTGAACAAAATTGTCTAAAGCCATTTCTCCTTGCAATAAATTAAGATCTAGATCAGCAGTTCTAAGGGAGTGTGATGGCTGCCAAGAGGCAATATTGCAGCCTCGTGAATCTGGAATTGGATAAAGTATTACCTGAGAGTTTCTTATAATATTTCTGTATTCAGAACACCACGAAAAATAAAATCTATTTTAAAATTAAAGATGTATCTACTAAAGGCAGGTTCTTTATCAATACATTATTTTTCTAGAGTGTGCTTTATGGGAAAAATATTTTTTAAAAATTATGGGTACATAATAGTTGTACATGTTTATAACATACATGTGATATTTTGATACAGCCATAAAATGTGTAATGATTGATCAAATCAGAGTAATTGTGTAATTAGCATATCCATCACCTTAAGCATTTACCATTTCTCTGTGTTGGAGACATTTCAATTCCACTATTTTAGTTATTTTAAATACACAGTAAATTGTTAACTATAGTCACCCTATTGTGCTACCAAATACTAGATCTTATTCATTCTATCTAACTCTATTTTTGTACCTATTAACTTTTCCCACTTTATCTCCCAACTCCCTGCTAACTTTCTTAGCCTTTGGTAACCATCATTTTACTCTCTATCTTCTTTTCTTTTTTTAAAAAAATTTTATTATTATTATACTTTAAGTTTTAGGGTACATGTGCACAAGGTACAGATTTGTTACATATGTATGCATGTGCCATGTTGGTGTGCTTCACCCATTAACTCGCATTTACATTAGGTATATCTCCTAATGCTATCCCTTGTCCCTCCCCCCAACCCACAGCAGTCCCCAGTGTGTGATGTTCCCCTTCCTGTGTCCATGTGTTCTCATTGTTCAATTCCCACCTATGAGTGAGAACGTGCGGTGTTTGGTTTTTTGTCCTTTGATAGTTTGCTGAGAATGATGGTTTCCAGCTTCATCCATGTCCCTACAAAGGACATGAACTCATCCTTTTTTATGGCTGCATAGTATTCCATGGTGTATATGTGCCACATTTTCTTAATCCAGGCTATCATTGATGGACATTTGGGTTGGTTCCAAGATTTTGCTATTGTGAATAATGCTGCAATAAACATACGTGTGCATGTGTCTTTATAGCAGCATGATTTATAATCCTTTGGGTATATACCCAGTAATGGGATGGCTGGGTCAAATGGTATTTCTAGTTCTAGATCCCTGAAGAATTGCCACACTGACTTCCACATGGTTGAACTAGTTTACAGTCCCACCAACAGTGTAAAAGTGTTCCTATTTCTCCACATCCTCTCTAGCACCTGTTGTTTCCTGACTTTTTAATGATCGCCATTCTGACTGGTGTGAGATGGTATCTCACTGTGGTTTGATTTGCATTTCTCTGATGGCCAGTGACGATGAGCATTTTTTCATGTGTTTTTTGGCTGCATAAATGTCTTCTTTTGAGAAGTGTCTGTTCATATCCTTTGCCCACTTTTTGATGGGGTTGTTTGTTTTTTTTCTTGTAAATTTGTTTGAGTTCATTGTAGATTCTGGATATTAGCCCTTTGACAGATGAGTAGGTTGCAAAAATTTTCTCCCATTCTGTAGGTTGCCTGTTCATGCTGATGGTAGTTTATTTTGCTGTGCAGAAGCTCTTTCGTTTAATTAGATCCCATTTGTCAATTTTGGCTTTTGTTGTCATTGCTTTTGGTGTTTTAGACATGAAGTCCTTGCCCATGCCTATGTCCTGAATGGTATTGCCTAGGTTTTCTTCTAGGGTTTTTATGGTTTTAGGTCTAACATGTAAGTCTTTAATCCTTCTTGAATTAATTTTTGTATAAGGTGTAAGGAAGGGATCCAGTTTCAGCTTTCTACATATGGCTAGCCAGTTTTCCCAGCACCATTTATTAAATAGGGAATCCTTTCCCCATTGCTTGTTTTTCTAAGGTTTGTCAAAGATCAGATAGTTGTAGATATGCGGTGTTATTTCTGAGGGCTCTGTTCTGTTCCATTGATCTATATCTCTGTTTTGGTGCCAGTACCATGCTGTTTTGGTGACTGTAGCCTTGTAGTATAGTTTGAAGTTAGGTAGCATGATGCCTCCAGCTTTGTTATTTTGGGTTAGGATTGACTTGGCAATGTGGGCTCTTTTTTGGTTCCATATGAACTTTAAAGTAGTTTTTTCCAATTCTGTGAAGAAAGTCATTGGTAGCTTGATGGGGATGACACTGAATCTATAAATTACCTTGGGCAGTATGGCCATTTTCATGATATTGAGTCTTCCTACCCATGAGCATGGAATATTCTTCCATTTGTTTGTATCCTCTTTTATTTCATTGAGCAGTGGTTTGTAGTTCTCCTTGAAGAGGTCCTTCACATCCCTTGTAAGTTGGATTCCTAGGTATTTTATTCTCTTTGAAGCAGTTGTGAATGGGAGTTCACTCATGATTTGGCTCTCTGTTTGTGTGTCATTGGTGTGTAAGAATGCTTGTGATTTTTGTACATTGATTTTGTATCCTGAGACTTTGCTGAAGTTGCTTATCAGCTTAAGGAGATTTTGGGCTGAGATGATGGGGTTTTCTAGATATACAACCATGTCATCTGCAAACAGGGACAATTTGACTTCCTCTTTTCCTAATTGAATACCCTTTATTTCCTTCTTCTGACTGATTGCCCTGGCCAGAACTTCCAACACTATGTTGAATAGGAGTGGTGAGAGAGGGCATCCCTGTCTTGTGCCAGTTTTCAAAGGGAATGCTTTCAGTTTTTGTCCATTCAGTATGATATTGGCTGTGGGTTTGTCATAGATAGCTCTTATTATTTTGAGATACATCCCATTAATACCTAATTTATTGAGCGTTTTTAGCATGAAGCATTGTTGAATTTTGTCAAAGGCCTTTTCTGCATCTATTGAGATAATCATGTGGTTTTTGTCTTTGGCTCTGTTTATATGCTGGATTACGTTTATTGATTTGCGTATGTTGAACCAGCCTTGCATCCCAGGGATGAAGCCCACTTGATCATGGTGGATAAGCTTTTTGAGGTGCTGCTGGATTCGGTTTGCCAGTATTTTCTTGAGGATTTTTGCATCAATGTTCATCAGGATATTGGTCTAAAATTCTCTTTTTTTGTTGTGTCTCTGCCAGGCTTTGGTATCAGGATGATGCTGGCCTCATAAAATGAGTTAGGGAGGATTCCCTCTTTTTCTATTGATTGGAATAGTTTCAGAAGGAACGGTACCAGCTTCTACTTGTACCTCTGGTAGAATTCGGCGGTGAATCCATCTGATCCTGAACTTTTTTTGGTTGGTAGGCTTTTAATTATTGCCTCAATTTCAGAGCCTGTTATTGGTCTATTCAGCGATTGAACTTCTTCCTGGTTTAGTCTTGGTAGGGTGTATGTGTCGAGGAATTTATCCATTTCTTCTAGATTTTCTAGTTGATTTGCCTAGAGATGATTATAATATTCTCTGATAGTAGTTTGTATTTCTGTGGGATCAGTGGTGATATTCACTTTGTCGTTTTTTATTGTGTCTATATGATTCTTTTTTCTTCTTTATTAGTCTTGCTAGCAGTCTATCAATTTTGTTGATCTTTTCAAAAAACCAGCTCCTGGATTTATTGATTTTTTTGGAAGGTTTTTTGTGTCTCTATCTCCTTCAGTTCTGCTCTGATTTTAGTTATTTCTTGCCTTCTGCTAGCTGTTGAATGTGTTTGCTCTTGCTTCTCTAGTTCTTTTAATTGTGATGTTAGGATGTCAATTTTGGATCTTTTCTGCTGTGTCTTGTGGGCATTTGGTGCTATAAATTTCCCTCTGCACACTGCTTTGAATGTGTCCCAGAGATTCTGGTATGTTGTGTCTTTCTTCTCGTTGGTTTCAAAGAACATCTTTATTTCTGCCTTCATTTCGTTATGTACCCAGTAGTCATTCAGGAGCAGGTTGTTCAGTTTCCATGTAGTTGAGCGATTTTGAGTGAGTTTCTTAATCCTGAGTTCTAGTTTGATTGTACTGTGGTCTGAGAGACAGTTTGTTATAATTTCTGTTCCTTTACATTTGCTGAGTAGTGCTTTACTTCCAACTATGTGGTCCATTTTGGAATAGATGTGGTGTCGTGCTGAAAAGAATGTATATTCTGTTGATTTGGGGTGGAGAGTTCTGTAAATGTCTATTAGATCCACTTGGTGCAGAGCTGAGTTCAATCCTGGGTATCCTTGTTCACTTTCTGTCTCATCGATCTGTTTAATGTTGACAGTGGGGTGTTAAAGTCTCCCATTATTATTATTGTGTGGGAGTCTAAGTCTCTTTGTAGGTCACTCAGAACTTGCTTTATGAATCTGGGTGCTCCTGTATTGGGTGCATATATATTTAGGATAGTTAGCTCTTCTTGTTGAATTGATCCCTTTACCATTATGTAATGGCCTTCTTTGTCTCTTTTGATCTTTGTTGGTTTAAAGTCTGTTTTATCAGAGACTAGGATTGCAACCCCTGCCTTTTTTTGTTTTCCATTTGCTTGGTAGATCTTCCTCCATCCCTTTATTTTGAGCTTATATGTGTCTCTGCACATGAGATGGGATTCCTGAATACAGCACACTGATAGGTCTTGACTCTTTATCCAATTTGCCAGTCTGTGTATTTTAATTGGAGCATTTAGCCCATGTACATTTAAGGTTAATATTGTTTTGTGTGAATTTGATGCTGTCATTATGATGTTAGCTGGTTATTTTGCTCATTAGTTGATGCAGTTTCTTCCTAGGCTTGATGGTCTTTACAATTTGGCATGTTTTTGCAGTGACTGGTACCGGTCGTTCCTTTCCATGTTTAGTGCTTCCTTCAGGAGCTCTTTTAGGGCAGGCCTGGTGGTGACAAAATCTCTCAGCATTTGCTTGTCTGTAAAGTATTTTATTTCTCCTTCACTTACGAAGCTTAGTTTGGCTGGATATGAAATTCTTTGTTGAAAATTCTTTTCTTTCAGAATGTTGAATATTGGCCCCCACTCTCTTCTGGCCTGTAGAGTTTCTACCGAGAGATCAGCTGTTAGTCTGATGGGCTTCCCTTTGTGGGTAACCCAACCTTTCTCTCTGGCTGCCCTTAACATTTTTTCCTTCATTTCAACTTTGGTGAATCTGACAATTATGTGTCTTGGAGTTGCTCTTCTCGAGGAGTATCTTTGTGGCGTTCTCTGTATTTCCTGAATTTGAATGTTGGCCTGCCTTGCTAGATTGCGGAAGTTCTCATGGGTAATATCCTGCAGTGTCTTCCAACTTGGTTCCATTCTCCCTGTCACTTTCAGGTACACCAATCAGACGTAGATTTGGTCTTTTCACATAGTCCCATATTTCTTGGAGTCTTTGTTCATTTCTTTTTATTCTTTTTTCTCTAAACTTCTCGCTTCATTTCATCTTCCATTGCTGATACCTTTTCTTCCAGTTGATTGCATCGGCTACTGAGGCTTGTGCATTCATTACGTAGTTCTTGTGCTGTGGTTTTCAGCTCCATCAGGTCCTTTAAGGACTTCTCTGCATTGGTTATTCTAGTTAGCCATTCATCTAATTTTTTTTCAAGGTTTTTTAACTTCTTTGCCATTGGTTCAAACTTCCTCCTTTAGCTCAGAGTAGTTTGATCTTCTGAAGCCTTCTTCTCTCATCTCGTCAAAGTCATTCTCCGTCCAGCTTTGTTCCATTGCTGGTGAGGGGCTGCGTTCCTTTGGAGGAGGAGAGGCTCTCTGCTTTTTAGAGTTTCCAGTTTTTCTGCTCTGTTTTTTCCCCATCTTTGTTGTTTTATCTACCTTTGGTCTTTGATGATGGTGACGTACAGATGGGTTTTTGGTGTGGATGTCCTTTCTGTTTGTTAGTTTTGCTTCTAACAGACAGGACCCTCAGCTGCAGGTCTGTTGGAGTTTGCCAGAGGTCCACTCCAGACCCTGTTTGCCTGGGTATCACCAGCGGTGGCTGCAGAACAGCAGATATTGGTGGACTGCAAATGCTGCTGCCTGATTGTTCCTCTGGAGGTTTTGTCTCAGAGGAGTACCCAGCCATGTGAAGTGTCAGTCCACCCCTACTAGGGGGTGCCCCCCAGTTAGGCTACTTGGGGGTCAGCGACCCACTTGAGGAGGCAGTCTGCCCATTCTCAGATCTGAAGCTGCATGCTGGGAGACTCACTACTCTCTTCAAAGCTGTCAGACGGGGACACTTAAGTCTGCAGATGTTACTGCTGCCTTTTGTTTGTCTGTGCCCTGCCCCCAGAGGTGGAGCCTACAGAGGCAGGAAGGCCTCCTTGAGCTGTGGTGGGCTCCACCCAATTCGAGCTTCCTGGCCACTTTGTTTACCTACTCAAGCCTGGGCAATGGCAGGAGCCCCTCCCCCAGCCTCTCTGCTGCCTTGCAGTTTGATCTCAGACTGCTGTGCTAGCAATGAGTGAGGATCCATGGGCATAGGACCCTCCGAGCCATGCGTGGGATATAATCTCCTGGTGTGCCGTTTGTTAAGCCCATTGGAAAAGCGCCATATTAGGGTGGGAGTGACCTGATTTTCCAGGTACCATCTGTCACCCTTTCTTTGACAAGGAAAGGGAATTCCCTGACCCCTTGCACTTCCCCGGTGAGGCGATGCCTCACCCTGCTTCAGCTCATGCACGGTGCACTGCACCCACTGTCCTGCACCCACTTTCCGGCACTGGCCAGTGAGATGAACCTGGTACCTCAGTTGGAAATGCAGAATTCACCCGTCTTCTGCGTTGCTCACGCTGGGTGCTGTAGACTGGAGCTGTTCCTATTCAGCCATCTTGGCTCCACCCCCTCTCTATCTTCTTGAGTTCAATTTTGTTTTTAGTTTCTTCGTTTGAGTGAGATCATGCAGTAGTTGTCTTTCTACGCCTGGCTTATTTCACTTCACATCATGTTGACCAGTTGTACCCATGTTGTTGCGAATGAGAGGATTTCATTCTTTTTTATGGCTTAATAGTGTTCCATCGTGTATATATGCCACATTTTATCTATTCATTTGTTGATGGACAGTTAGACGGATTCCATATCTTGGTTATTGTGAATAGTGCTGCAATGAGCTCAGAAGTGCATTTATCACTTACATACACTGATTTCCTTTCTTTTGGATACATACCCAGAAGTGGGATTGCTGGATAATATAATAGTTCTATTTTTCATTTTGGGGGAACCTTCATATTGTTGTCCATAGTGGCTGTATTAATTTACACTCCCACCAACAATGTATGAGGGTTCCTCTTTCACTTCCTTGCCAGTATTCATTATTTTCTGTATTTTGGATAAAAGTCATTTTAACTAGAGTGAGATAATATCTCATTATGGTTTTCTTTGCATTTCTCTAATGATTAGTAACGTTGAACATTTTCTCATATACCTGCCGGCCATTTGTATGTCTTTAATAAATGCCTATTCAGAACTTTTGCCTATTTTTAAATTGGATTATTTGGGGGTTTTTTGTTGCAATTGCATCGTTTGAGCTCCTTATATATTCTAGTTATTAATCCCTTGTCATATGTGCAGTTTGCAAATAATTTCTTCCATTATGTGGATTGTCTTTTTACTCCATTGATTGTTCTTTGCACTGTGCAAAGGCTTTTTAGCTTGATGTGCCCATTTTTGCTTTGGTTGCCTGTGCTTTTGAGGCCTTGCTCAAAATAATCTTTGTCCATATCGATGTCTTGGAATGTTTCCTCAAGTTTTATTCTAGTATTTTTATAGGTTCAAGTCTTATATTTAAATCTTTAATCTATTTTGATTTGAAACACCATTCAGAAGCTAAGGCCTGGAATCAGGGGTTTCAGGAATCTGCTTGGTTCTTTATTTTACTGCGGCTGAGCTGGTACCCACATTGCAAGACAAAGTCCTCTGTACTCTTCGCTCTCCTTTTCCCAAGCATAAGGAGTTCTCCATGAGCTGTACTGCTTGGAATTTAGGTATGAGGGATACAGGTACTCCTTTGGCTGCTAGAGCTGGCATCACTGGGTTGCACACACCCCATGTCCACTGCATTTAACACCAGGGCAGCACCCGGGCTGGCCAAAAGACTGCAATTTTTGTGGCCTGACAGCCACACATATTTATTCAAAGATCCTGGCCACTTTAGTCACCTGGTGGTACAGCTTGCCAGGACTCGGTTTCCTTAAACTGGGGCTGTGAATTCCCTTCTAGCCCAGGGTTGGTCTAAGTGCATCCTCTTTCTTTCCTGTGATGTGTTCTACTGTGAAAAAGAATCACTGGGTTCCAATGCAAAGGCCTACACTCACCTTCTTCAAGTACACAGATGCTCTATCCATGTGGCACTGATGAGGAATTCAGAAAGGGTGGTGCAGACAATGCAAGACTGTCTTTCCTACCCTCTTCAATACCTCTTTTTTTTGATATTATGTTAAACCCAGGTATTGTGATCACTTACTTGATTTTTTTCATTTTTATGAGGGTGTTTTCTAGCATATAGTTGTTCAATTTGTGCTCCTGTTGGGCAACAATCACTGAAGGGTACTATTCGTCCATCCTGCTCTGCCTCCTCCTTTGGAAAAATGTTTTCACATGTTCTTTTTGGTATTACATATTGATGATACATATATATGGCTCTGCCATTTTTTCTCTAAGGATATAATTATCTTTGCTGAGAATCAGCTTGCAAAGAGAAGGCAAACTTTGTGGAATCCCCAGTAGCAATCATCAAGTTGATATGATGTATAATGATACAGAAATGAAAGTCTGCACCTTACTTAATAAGCTTTATCCTAGAAGTTGTCTAGAATAAGCAGCTTTAGGTAGTGATGGTCTTGTAAGATGTAACAAGGGGAAACAGATCCACTGGCCTTGACATGTAATCATAAAAGAGAAGTAGCTCAGATGGCTTCATTGGTTAAGGAAAAAGACAAAAGAAAACCAGAATTTCAAGTGTTATTTTTAATTATCAGATAGGTGAGCTACATTCTGTGTGAAAGTTGAACTGTTTGTTGACTTTTTTGAGAGTTTGCATTATGCACACAACTGAGTAATGCAGCAGCCTCCCTTGATATCCCCTTCATTTAAATCATACTAAACTAGAATAAGCAGAACCCTTTTTTTTCAGTACAGCTCTAACACCTCTTAAACTAATGAGACTATCAGAAGGAAACAATTTATATTCATTATTTCTTACCTGCTGGATTTGCATGCAGTTAACTCTGACTGATCATCTTGGAAACAGTGGTCAAAGACTAGGTGAAATTGAGGACTAGTAGGATTTCTTACTAATGTCTTAAATTTAAATCACATGAAGTGTTTGGTAGATTTTTTAATCCAAACATATTAACAGTCATTTTAAATGTTATCAGGATTGGCACAAGAGAGTAAGGGAAAAATGAAGTAATGACCAAAACTCTTTCATATTTTCCGAAAGACATGAATGTAGAGAAACAAGCAGCACACACATGCAAAACAGGATATATTGCAAAATAAAACCAACTTGTCATGTGATACTCCTTTTTAAAAAAATTTGAAAGAAGCCAGAGAAAAAGGCCAATTATATACTATGGA
Source organism: Pan paniscus (assembly GCF_029289425.2). NCBI lineage: Eukaryota > Metazoa > Chordata > Mammalia > Primates > Hominidae > Pan > Pan paniscus. The sequence continues at coordinate 47,324,290 of NC_073264.2, forward strand.
ACAACTATTTGAATATCCATAGAGTTGTCGTCTGAAATCATTAAGGCCAAAAGACTGTGGAAGAGTCTTTAAATTTGTGAAAGAAAAAATGAAATGACCTAGAATTCTATATTTAGTAAAAATATGTCAGAAATGAAGTTGAAATAATATTTTAAAAGAAAAGAAAACTGAAAGGATTCTCATTAGCAGATCTGAACTACAAAATATGCTTAAGGAAGTTTTTCAGGCTGAGGGAAATTGTACCACAAGGAGACTTGGATTACCAGGAAGGAATGAAGAACACTAGAAATACTAAATATCTGAGAATGGACAAAAAAAAAAATACAAAGGACTGTTTAAAGCTAAAATGACAATACAGTTTTGTGATTTTTTTCAAACATAAAAGATAACAAGAGTCAAATGGGAACATATTTATTGGAAGTTTTCTACATTTTATATGAAGTAGTACAATATTAACTTTAAGTAAACTGTGAAAGGTTAGGAATATATATTGTAGTCTGCAGAACAAGTTCTTCGAAATAATAAAAACAGGATACAAAAAGCCAATAAATGGGGTAAAATGAAATTCCAAATAATATTCAAATGCCACTAAAGAAAGTAGGAAAGGCAGATCAGAGGAAAAAAGAACATATGGAACAAGCAGAAATTGAATAATAGAATAATAGATCTAAATCTAACCATGTCAATAACATTAAATGTTAGTGCTCTAAGTATTTTAACTAAAAGACAGTTTATTAGAGTTAAAAAAAGAAAAGGGCTGGTTCAATGTTCTGATGCCTAGAAGAGCTATGCTTTAAAATAGAAACAGTTTGGGGGTAAATGAATAGAAACCGTTGTGCCTCAAAACTAGAAAGCATGAGACTGCAGTATATATAGTAGACTCAACATAATAAACTTCAAGATAAAGTATTATTGGAGGTAAAAGAAGACATTTCATGATAACAAACTAGACAGGAAGACAACAATTATAAATATGCATATACTTAACAAAAGTGATGCATGATTTTGTAATTGTGCACTTTAATTCCAGAAATTGATAGAACAATTCTCATCTACTGATGGAACTAGAAAAAAACATCAGTAATGACACAGAAGATTTGAACATCACCATAAATCACCTTGATCTAATTGATATTTAAAGTATGCTATACCCAACAAATGCAAACTACATATTCTTTTTAAGTGTACTTGGTAATTCTTCAATATAGATCATCTGTTATAATCATAAACAAGTCTCAATAAATGTAAAAAGACTGAAATTATATAGTCTGCTCTCTCACCACAGTGGAACTTATTTAGAAATTATTAACAAAATATTATCTAGGAAAACATTAAATACAACACTTCTAAATAATTTATGGGTCAAGGAACAAATTACAGGAAAATTACGAAGCTTTCTGAACTGTATGATAGTGAATATATAACATACAAAATATGTAGTTTGCAACTAAAACAGTGCTTAGGGAGAAATTCATAGCTTTAAATAATTAAATTTAGAAGAATAAAGATACAAAATGGAAGATCTAAGTTTTCTTCCTCAGGAAGTAAGAAAACTGAAGAGCAAAGTGAAAACAAAGTAAGTAGAAGGAAGGAAATTATAAATATAAAAGGAACAATTAAGAAAACCCAAACACATGGGTCAAATTACTAATAAAAAATTAATATTAGTTCTTTATAAAGATGAACAATATTTGCAATCTTATAGCTAGAATTGGTCAAAATAAAAACAGTGTACAAATTAATATCAAGGATGAAAAAGTTTGAACTATAGGCTTATTAAAAGTAACAAAAATATTATGAGCAGCTTTATACCAAAATATGCAGAAACTCATATGAAATGGCCAAATTTTAAAAAACAATACAAGGTTCAAAATTGACCTAAGAAGAAACAAAACGTCTGAGACCCATGTCAATTAAAAAATTAAATTGATTATCAAAAACATCTTTGAGACAATGAGACAATTGTGAGACCTCTTATCTCTACAATAATGCAAATTTAGCCGTTTGAGTAATTCCATTCTATTGGCATTTCTCCAAAATGACTTTTGTTAAAATAAATCTATAAGTGGATTGACACATACTATAGTACATGAAGATGGTATAGAAGCATCTTATATACCATATTTACCATTTCCAGAGGCAGTAAAAATAATATAGTATAAAATATTAGTAGGACTTGAAAAACTAGTGAGCAAAAAGCTAGAAAGAAACAGCATTATTAGGACCTCTGAGACAACATAAGAGACAACGTTTTTTCTCATATTGTGACTCAAAAACCCTGAATAGCACAGTAGTTCATGGACTCTAGAAACCAAACTACCTTGACTTGAAACCCGACTTTCCTACTTCATAGCTGTGTAACCTTAAGCAATTTATATAGCCTCTATGTGACTCAGTTTTTATGCCCATCAATGATAAAATGGATAAAGAAAATGTGGTACATATGCACCATGGAATACTATGCAGTCATAAACAAGTAAAAAGATCATGTCCTTTCCAGGGACATGGATGGAGCTGGAGGCCATTATATTTAGCAAACTAACACAGGAACAGAAAAGCAAATGCTGCATATTCTCACTTATAAATGGCAGCTAAATGGTGAGAACACATGGACACATAGGCTGCAACACACGCTGAAGCCTACTGGAGAGCGGAGGATGGGAAGAGGGAGAGGATCAGGAAAAACCACTAATGGGTACTAGGCTTAATACCTAGGTGATGAAATAATTTGTACAAAAAAACCCCATCACACAAGTTTACCTATGTAACAAACCTGAACATGTGCCTCTGAACTTAAATAAAAATTACAAAAATAAAATAAAATAAAATGGAGATAATATTGTCATGAAGACTAAACAATTATTTGTCAAGTGCTTGGAAATGAACCTGGCACAAAATAAACTTTTTAAGATATTTATTAAATTTTTTGAAATGTAAATAAAAACTAGAGACTTCAATTACAATATCCAATTAATGTATTTTACAGAATGTTGTTTCAAATCTATGAAAATAGTATAAATATAATACTATAATATAAATTAACATATAATATAACATAATATAAATTAACAATTAGCATTGGAAGTAACTATAATATCTTAGATATAATAATACTTCCTCCAAGTTCTGTTTTGGGAGTTGGTCATTATTTATGCTTCATAGGTTACTTTGTGAATCAGGCCAGCCAAATATCAAATATAGCATTAAGTAATATTCATCAGTAAAACAACAACAAATACAAACAATATAATGAATATCAGGGCTGTCACTTGGTTCTCTGAAGGTCACATTGATTGATTAGTTATATTTTTTTCTCAGATAAAAATTGACCACTCTTTAGTGTTCATCAAAATTTCACAGGTTTTAGAATTCATTAACATAGATTTCTTGGCATTATGATGGTACTCATATTGAACACTTGAATTTTTAAAAAGCATGTTAAAAATCATTGGTTGTATCTCTCTCTTGCAGTGAAAAGGCTTTTCATGACAACTTCTATCACTTAATATGCTTTATAGTTTCATATTGACGTATTAGGAAGTAAAGAGACCTGAGAATTCACAGGACATTTTTGAAAGCATTACTGTAGTATGTATTTCCCTGAGTGGCTGCTTAGGTTTATTGGCTAAACATGATTTGCCAAATTAATTTTAATACTTCAGATTTTCTAGTTATTAAGATTTCTAATCCAAAGTCAGTCCTTATGAATGTCAGAAGCACAAACTTTTAACTGCCTTAAGTCTGAATACATGTAGGTCCCATATTAAAGTTTGAAAATCGACATTAAAAATTAATTCTAGCTAGAAATTATAGCCATAGAGGATGAATTCAAGAAATCCCTGGTGTATTTTAATAAGTGAAAAAGGTAAGAGGATAAATACTCATAAGTATTAATTTTATGAGTTTTCTATGCTTGAGTAAACATAAAATTTGTAATTATATTTACAGGACTTGGCTGTGTTGAAAGATAAAGGATAATTACATTCATGCCTAATGGGAAAAAGTCAGCACAAATTATGCAGGTTTTATATGTTAACAAAACTGTAATATTAGGAAATTCAATCAAATGTTAATTAATTACAAGGAAAGGTGCTATCTATGAATGTACTACAACAAGTAAATCTATATATTTTGGGAATTGAAAATATTTTCATTTTTCTACCCATTATAATTTATTCTGTCATCATAAAATGTACCACAATTAGACTTTTACATTAAGCAGATAATTATGATATAAATAAAACTTATGCAGCTTTCTGAGATAAATAATTTAACGGTGAGCTTTCTTAGTCTTTACACAGTCCATATCACCATTACTTACATTATGAATCATGGGTTAGAGATTTTTGTCATGCAGTTTCTAATATTGTTAGTCACAAGAAAACCAATCTTTGCTCAATAAATTTTCTGTATTTATTGACGATTGTAATTACTTTTTTCTTGGTTGCATTTATATATGTAATAAACTCAATATTTAGGATAGTCAACTTACTTTTAAAAAATAAGATAAATCACTTTTCTGATACTTGGTCCTTTGAAAGACTTTAGTTAGTGTGGAACAGATTTAAATGTTATATTAGAAAAGTAATTAAAATATTCAGAGAGTCTTATTCAGTCCTTCAAACTTAAACCATGGAAGACTAGTCTCTATTATTTTATTAGTGCATGTGTGTTATCTAATTAAGACACATTGAACTGTTGGATAATACTTGTAGTATCACTGCCTGTTTTGATTTATCTTGAATGTAAACAGGACAAGGTCTTCTAAATTTTAGTGATGATATGTTTGCCAGTAGTAGATATTCTACCAATGGCATTAATTCATTCAACAGATATTCTGAGTGCCAACCTATATGTGAGAAGTTAGAAAGGCAAATGAAGCCACATCACCTTGAGCTGCTTTGCTTTGAAATACAAAAATTAAAATAAGACAAAAATAAGGTCATTTGAAATAACTGAGAATATCTTGTGCAACCTAACTGCGTGGTTGATTTGAATTACTTAAATGGATCCATATCTTTTGCATTTAGTTTTTTAATTTAAATATTCATTTGTTTCTATTCTGATTAAGCTAAATAGAAGCACTTTATGGTTAGATGGTTCAAATTTGTTCATTATTTTTATAGTAAATTCCTGTGAATAAGCAAAGCAGTAGATTTAGTAAAGGAGTGATGTACAAATTTTCTATTTTCTGGTTCATAAAGTAATGCTCTATACGATTTTGATATTACTGGATGTAACTTAGGGTTTTACATATAACCAACTATCACCAGTATTACAATAATGGTTAGTTTTGAATAAATTCCTAACATGTATATTTGGTTTTATTGTTTTATAAATACATATCTCTTTTTTTGGTTTTGATTCACTTATTGATTATGTCTAACAAAACCTGGTAGCTGATGATCGTGCTCTGATGAAAGCAGCTGTTCACATGAGGCTAGAGACTTTCTACTTAGTGACTGAAACATGAATTACTTTATCCAAATTTGCCTGCCTTTATTTTCTGAATGGGTATTAGTGAGTTTTGTATGTGATAAAGGGGATTGCTTGACAACAATGTAAGTTTCTGAAATAGAAATGGACAGGCTTCCATGCTCAATAGAATTGAATTACTGAAACCAGCACATTCTATTGCCTTTTGGTTCTGGGTTTTTAGATTTCCCAGCTGTAACAACTGCCAGGCTAGTGTGTGACTCACTGGTGTGTGCTTCTCAACCAGTACTCTTAGGTAACTAAAAAGTCCCCAAGCACAAGCAGACAAAGCAAATTCTTAACATATATACTAATAACACACTCTCTTGCTTATTACATATCGTTTGTATATTCCTTAAAACATAATGCAAAACTTTTCAGATATGATGAAAAAGAGATAAACAAGCTATTTTACCCTTTCATAATAATTTTTGGTATACTAAAATACTTTATGAAATGACTAGAAAGTTCAAAACTGCAATTGAGAGAGGCATAGAGAAAAAAACTAGTGACTAATTTATAGATTTTCCTGAAATTCAGTCACCTCTCAATTCACTTCAATTGCCAATTTCTGATTAACTGGTTGGCAGACATCTAGGAATGTGTGAAGTATAATATAAGGTGCAAACCTTTGGCATTTCCTTAGCTGGACCTCCAACTTCCAGTCAGTTTGTAGTGGATCTTCAGTCATCCTCACTATAATGCAACCTGCAAAATGAATATTTCTGTATTTAATTTGTTTTTACATAGAACTACTTTGAGCAAAAACTAAGTCAACATGATTCCGTTTCCGAAATAGTAATTCAGTGAGTTGCTTGTTAATTGTAGTTATAGTGCAATGTAAGTATACAAATTTCTGAGAATACCCAACAACTGTTAAGAGTTCATATCAAGTTTGATGCAGTAAATCCAGGAGTTTAAAGCGCTTTTGGTTTAGAAATTGTTTAGCTTTATTTAAAAACCTTTCAAGTATATTATTTAATATACATTATTTAATATATAACAATCTTTATTTTCTCGCTGTCTTTCCCACTCCTCACCCACATGATTTGCTTCAATATCTATGTATTGGTCTTATTTAAGTTCTTTTTAGTTGTTATTTATTTTTTAATAATGGTACATCTATTTGGAATATGGGTAAAATAGTATAGCTATAAAAAGGAAGGAGTGGGAAATTTTGGTAGTTGGAAGAATAATCAGTTCCAATTAGAGTGTATCTAGAATATCTTTTCACCAAATGTTGTGACTTTTCTTCTGAGGGCACATTATGTTTCAGTTTGGGATGACCATGTCTTATATAATAGTTACCTTTTAATTCACACACTCTCTCAGTTGTGATTTTCAGATAATAGATTATTCTTTATTTTTGCCACTTACTTAGGCACTTATTTTTGTTTTTATTTTTTCCCACTTATTCAGGCACTTATTTTTGTCATATGTAGAACTTACAGTTTTTCACTTAAACATATTAATCATCTTGAAACCACAAGAAAAAGAACATGGATGGAAAGATAATAAATTAGAAATTTGAATAGTTTAATAAGATAAATTCTACCAATTTTTCAAGAGTACGTTTTGAGAGACCAGAGATATTATATAAGATAAACACTTAGTTTAAAGTAAAATATCATGTAAATTGATTTAAATATTTCAAATGTTTTTCTGATATAGAAACTGCCAAATAATTTGATATGGAGTAAATCTAACTTATAACAGGAATCCATCTAATATTATTTTATTTTAATTATTTTTATTTTTCTTAGACGAAGCCTTGCCCTGTTGCCCAGGCTGGAGTGCAGTGTTACGATATCAGCTCACTGCAACCTCTGCCTCCCGGGTTCAAGCAATTCTCCTGCCTCAGCCTACCGAGTAGCTGGGACTACAGGCGCATGCACAATGCCCGGCTAATTTTTTGTATTTTAGTACAGACAGGGTTTCACTGTGTTGCCCAGGCTGGTCTCGAACTCCTGAGCTCAGGCAATCCACCCGCCTCGACCTCCCAATGTGCTAGGATTACATTTGTTGTAGTTTTATGACATCATCATCCTCCTGGGTTATGATTTTTCATATATATCCATATAAGGAACAAAGGCCCTGTCTTGTTTCAGGTAATACAATTATCCCTGTATTTCTCTGACTTTTTTTTTAATATTATATTTTGTTAATATTTTACAAAGTTAGTTATTGTTCATTAGAGTTATTTGTCCCTCTTTGAGTAAAACCTTATGGCTGGCATGGACAGTGTATATATTTCTAATACATGAAAGCGTACCATTATACCTCTATTGCTAGTGACATTTATTTCTTTTAATAGATATAAGAATCTTTATTCACTAAACCAAATGACAATGAAATCTTCATAACTAAATGAATATGTATATCTTCACCCACACTACTTTGCCATGACAATTGGAATTTTTTTGCCTTGTAGACTAAAGGGTATTAAAATAGAGAATATGCTGTTGATTCAAGGTAATATTATTTATATGAAGAGGAAAATTGCAATAATGATTATATGTTCACGTATTTTTTAAGAACAATAGCTATAAAATATTGTGAATAAATATAAACTTACATCTAACTTCTTTGAAAGAGTCTAAAATATATATACAGACTCAAATAATTTGGCATATTATTTTTATTACTTATTAAAACAAAGTTCTGAGAAGTAACAACACCAAGCAATTGGTACTATCTATTTTAACTTTTATAAATATTTCTGTTACATCAAAAGGAAATGAATTAAAAATTTTCATGTTATAATGACTTTTTTCTCTGTTGAGCTTCATAAGTATGAGATTACAATAATACGTGCTTGAAGAAAAGCATCCTATATTACTTTTTTCATATAAACATTATATGTATAACATATATAACAATTTTACTTGATATTATATTGTTAATTCAATATAATTTTATTTAATACTCATTGATATAATACATATATTTTAAATTATCCTCTAAATAGAAAAATTTGTTTAACAATTCTCTTATTACTGAGAATCATCAAGACACCCATGTCAGATAAATAAGTTCCCAAAGACCCATCTTCTACATATTATTATGACACATAATATTAGATGTGAGTATATACCAAGATGAGTAAAGAAAGATTCATGAAAATAATATTTGGTCACTATAGAAAATTTGGAAAATATAGACGAGCATAAAAATGAAAATTGCACATAATGCTATCACTCAGTGAAACAAAGTGAATACAGCAAGTTTCTTTCATTGTGTCTTTCTCAATAGATGGTTGGATGGATTGACTATAGTATATATTTATATAAATTATATATTAAATTTAAAATTTTTATTGCATAGAATTTATTCTGTATGTACTACATAAATATTATATATTACATATATACATTTTTATATAGGCTGTTTTGAATGCTTATTTTTTCACCTAGCTTTGTAGAATTGAATATGACATTTTTAAGAAAGATTGTGTCACTTTGAGAAATTATGTAGCTTTTTGAGTTCCTATTTTCTTACAAAATTTCCTGTTTGGTTCCATATGAACTTTAAAGTATTTTTTTCCAATTCTGTGAAGAAAGTCATTGGTAGCCTGATGGGGATGGCATTGAATCTATAAATTACCTTGGGCAGTATGGCCATTTTCATGATATTGATTCTTCCTACCCATGAGCATGGAATGTTCCTCCATTTGTTTGTATCCTCTTTTATTTCCTTGAGCAGTGGTTTGTAGTTCTCCTTGAAGAGGTCCTTCACGTCCCTTGTAAGTTGGATTCCTAGGTATTTTATTCTCTTTGAAGCAGTTGTGAATGGGAGTTCACTCATGATTTGGCTCTCTGTTTTTCTGTTGTTGGTGTATAAGAATGCTTGTGATTTTTGTACATTGATTTTGTATCCTGAGACTTTGCTGAAGTTGCTTATCAGCTTAAGGAGATTTTGGGCTGAGACAATGGGGTTTTCTAGATATACAATCATGTCATCTGCAAACAGGGACAATTTGACTTCCTCTTTTCCTAATTGAATACCCTTTATTTCCTTCTTCTGACTGATTGCCCTGGCCAGAACTTCCAACACTATGTTGAATAGGAGTGGTGAGAGAGGGCATCCCTGTCTTGTGCCAGTTTTCAAAGGGAATGCTTCCAGTTTTTGCCCATTCAGTATGATATTGGCTGTGGGTTTGTCATAGATAGCTCTTATTATTTTGAGATATGTCCCATCAACACCTAATTGATTCATAGTTTTTAGCATGAAGCATTGTTGAATTTTGTCAAAGGCCTTTTCTGCATCTGTTGAGATAATCATGTGGTTTTTGTCTTTGGTTCTGTTTATATGCTGGATTACATTTATTGATTTGCATATATTGAACCAGCCTTGCATCCCAGGGATGAAGCCCACTTGATCATGGTGGATAAGCTTTTTGATGTGCTGCTGGATTCGGTTTGCCAGTATTTTATTGAGGATTTTTGCATCAATGTTCATCAAGGATATTGGTCTAAAATTCTCTTTTTTGGTTGTGTCTCTGCCCGGCTTTGGTATCAGGATGATGCTGGCCTCATAAAATGAGTTAGGGAGGATTCCCTCTTTTTCTATTGATTGGAATAGTTTCAGAAGGAATGGTACCAGTTCCTCCTTGTACCTCTGGTAGAATTCGGCTGTGAATCCATCTGGTCCTGGACTCTTTTTGGTTGGTAAGCTATTGATTATTGCCAGTTTCAGCTCCGGTTATTGGTCTATTCAGAGATTCAACTTCTTCCTGGTTTAGTCTTGGGAGAGTGTATGTGTCGAGGAATTTACCCATTTCTTCTAGATTTTCTAGTTTATTTGCATAGAGGTGTTTGTAGTATTCTCTGATGGTAGTTTGTATTTCTGTGGGATCGGTGGTGATATCCCCTTTATCATTTTTTATTGCGTGTATTTGATTCTTCTCTCCCTTTTTTTTAATTAGTCTTGCTAGCGGTCTATCAATTTTGTTGATCCTTTCAAAAAACCAGCTCCTGGATTCATTAATTTTTTGAAAGATTTTTTGTGTCTCTATTTCCTTCAGTTCTGCTCTGATTTTAGTTATTTCTTGCCTTCTGCTAGCTCTTGAATGTGTTTGCTCTTGCTTTTCTAGTTCTTTTAATTGTGATGTTAGGGTGTCAATTTTAGATGTTTCCTGCTTTCTCTTGTGGGCATTTAGTGCTGTAAATTTCCCTCTACACACTGCTTTGAATGTGTCCCAGAGATTCTGGTATGTTGTGTCTTTGTTCTCACTGGTTTCAGAGAATATCTTTATTTCTGCCTTCATTTCATTATGTACCCAGTAGTCATTCAGGAGCAGGTTGTTCAGTTTCCATGTAGTTGAGCAGTTTTGAGTGAGTTTCTTAATCCCGAGTTCTAGTTTGATTGCACTGTGGTCTGAGAGATAGTTTGTTATAATTTCTATTCTTTTACATTTGCTGAGGAGAGCTTTACTTCTAACTATGTGGTCAATTTTGGAATAGGTGTGGTGTGGTGCTGAAAAAAATGTATATTCTGTTGATTTGGGGTGGAGAGTTCTGTAGATGTCTATTAGGTCTGCTTGGTGCAGAGCTGAGTTCAATTCCTGGGTATCCTTGTTGACTTTCTGTCTCGTTGATCTGTCTAATGTTGAAAGTGGGGTGTTACAGTCTCCCATTATAAGTCAATCCTAAGCCAAAACAACAAAGCTGGAGGCATCACGCTACCTGACTTCAAACTATACTACAAGGCTACTGTAACCAAAACAACATGGTACTGGTACCAAAACAGAGATATAGATCAATGGAACAGAACAGAGCCCTCAGAAGTGACGCCACATATCTACAACTATCTGATCTTTGACAAACCTGACAAAAACAAGCAATGGGGAAAGGATTCCCTATTTAATAAATGGTGCTGGGGAAACTGGCTAGCCATATGTAGAAAGCTGAAACTGGATCCCTTCCTTACACCTTAAACAAAAACTAATTCAAGATGGATTAAAGACTTAAACGTTAGACCTAAAACCATAAAAACCCTAGAAGAAAACCTAGGCATTACCATTCAGGACATAGGCACGGGCAAGGACTTCATGTCTAAAACACCAAAAGCAATAGCAACAAAAGCCAGAATTGACAAATGGGATCTAATTAAACTAAAGAGCTTCTGCACAGCAAAAGAAACTCCCATCAGAGTGAACAGGCAACCTACAAAATGGGAGAAAATTTTCACAACCTACTCATCTGACAAAGGGCTAATATCCAGAATCTACAGTGAACTCAAACAAATTTGCAAGAAAAAAACAAACAACCCCATCAAAAAGTGGGCGAAGGATATGAACAGACACTTCTCAAAAGAAGACATTTATGCAGCCAAAAAACACATGAAAAAATGCTCACCATCACTGGCCATCAGAGAAATGAAAATTGAAACCACAATGTGATATCATCTCACACCAGTTAGAATGGCAATCATTAAAAAGTCAGGAAACAACAAGTGCTGGAGAGGATGTGGAGAAATAGGAACACTTTTACACTGTTGATGGGACTGTAAACTAGTTCAACCATTGTGGAAGTCGGTGTGGCGATTCCTCAGGGATCTAGAACTGGAAATACCATTTGACCCAGCCATCCCATTACTGGGTATATACCCAAATGACTATAAATCATGCTGCTATAAAGACAAATGCACACGTATGTTTATTACGGCACTATTCACAATAGCAAAGACTTGGAACCAACCCAACTGTCCAACAATGATAGACTGGATTAAGAAAATGTGGCACATATACACCATGGAATACTATGCAGCCATAAAAAAGGATGAGTTCATGTCCTTTGTAGGGACATGGATGAAATTGGAAATCATCATTCTCAGTAAACTATCGCAAGAAGAAAAAACCAAACACCGCACGTTCTCACTCATAGGTGGGAATTTGAACAATGAGAACACATGGACACAGGAAGGGGAACATCACACTCTGGGGTCTGTTGTGGGGTGGGGGGAGTGGGAGGGATAGCATTGGGAGATAGACCTAATGCTAGATGACGAGTTGGTGGGTGCAGCGCACCAGCATGTCACATGTATACATATGTAACTAACCTGCACATTGTGCACATGTACCCTAAAACTTAAAGTATAATAATAAAAAAAATAAAAAAATTAAAAAAAATAAAATAAATTTCCTGTTTGGATACATCTTTGAGAGAGTCATTTTTTTAAAATTATACTTTAAGTTCTGGGGTACATGTGCAGGATGTGCGGTTTTGTTACGTAGGTGTACACATGCCATGGTGGTTTGCTGCACCCATTAATCTGTCACCTACATTAGGTATTTCTCTTAGTGCTATCCCTCCCCTAGCCCCTGCCCCCCAACAGGTCCCAGTGTGTGATGATCCTCTCCCTGTGACCATGTGTTCTCATAGTCCAACTCCCACTTATGAGTGAGAACATGTGGTGTTTGGTTTTCGATTCTTATGTTAGTTTGCTGAGAATGATGGTTTCCAGCTTCCTCCATGTCCCTGCAAAGGACATGAACTCATCATTTTTTATGGCTGCATAGTATTCCATAGTGTATTGTGCCACATTTTCTTTATCCAGTCTATCATTGATGGGCATTTGGGTTGGTTTCAAGTCTTTGCTATTTTGAAAGGTGCCTCAATAAACATATGTGTGCATGTATATTTATAGTAGAATGATTTATAATCCTTTGGGTATATACCCAGTAATGGGATTGCTGGGTCAAATGGTATTTTTGGTTCTAGATCCTTGAGGAATCGCCACACTGTCTTCCACAATGGTTGAACGAATTTACACTCCCACCAACAGTGTAAAAACGTTCCTATTTCTCCACATTCTCTCCAGCATCTGTTGTTTCCTGACTTATTAATGATTGCCATTCTAGCTGGCATGAGATGGTATCTAATTGTGGTTTTGATTTGCATTTCTCTAATGACCAGTGATGATGAGCTTTTTTCTTATGTTTGTTGGCTGCGTAAATGTCTTCTTTTGAGAAGTGTCTGTTCATATCCTTCACCCACATTTTGATGGGGTTGAGAGTCATTCTTTCCTTAGACAGAGAAGGGTCTTGTTGTATCCATCTTACAGATATGACTTACTGATTTATGTTCTCTAAACATAAACCTGAGGGGTCTCTTCCCACCAACCTTTTCTATTACATTTCTCATTTAATTTCTTAATATATTATAATTTGAGATAGAACATGAGAATACTTCCTCTTTGAACTTTTAGTTTATAACATAGAACATACCCATATAGTCAAGTAGTAAGTGACTAATTTAGAGTTAACAGTACAGAACTTCTAAATAATGGGATTATTCTTGATACCCAACTAAATCCTTGATTAACATTTTCCCAGTCAACTCCTTGTTATGACACTGTATTAAACCACATAATTGCTTTTTTCTAAAGATACTTTTGATGATGCTTTGTCAGTTCTTCCTATATGGTGCAGAAGAGCTCTGAGGCTTAATTATAGGAAAACATTTCCAGTTCAATTTAAAAGGTGAAAGAGATAAATCACAATTTTTAAATATATAGCTTTTAGAAGAGGTACTGTCAGAAAAGTAAAAGCACATTTATAATTTGGCAAATTTATGACTCCTGCATTAAATAAGCCAATATAGAGAGAAGAGCTAGATGCCCTTTGGATGTCAGAAAGTCAAAAATAAGTAGAAGAAGTATCTGCATACACCTGAAGTTTCCCTCTCCTTGTGATCTTTGGAAGAAACGATAATCTGACATAAACCATTCCAGAAAATGCTAGGTGGTTGTATTTTTCACATAACGTCACGCTTAACTAAATAATGTTAAGCAGACCCACAAAAACAATGTCATAAAGAGCTGAACTTTAAAAAAAGGAAAGCAAAATCATAAATATATTTCTCTGAACAAAAATTTGGTGAGAAATAGCTCATCTTTTTGTTATGTGATGATAGTGGTAATTTCTTTACTTGGTGTTTGTTGTAATGACATTTGATGAAAACATCTATAGAGAGAACGTCTTGAATTATAAATACATAATTTTGATTGGATCTACTTTAAAGACTAAAGGGTGAAGAGAATCAAAATCTGGGCCATTCCACAGTAAAATCAGAAAGGAGTGTTGATACTAAGAGAGCACAGCCATAGTACCGTGGGGAGACAATAACAGAATGACCGTAGTGGCTGGTCTAGCAGAAATGCATTAGGTATGACATTGCCATGGAGAAAAAAATAGTAATTCACACTAGAAAAAAATATTAAACTACTTTACCTGTTTGGAGAAAAGGCTGATTTGAGTTTATTTAAGAGCCTGCAAAAAATGTGGTAGGCTGAATAATGCCCTAGCCCCAGCCTCAAAGGTGTTCACACCCTAACCCTTGAAATCAGTCATATTACATGGCAAAAGGGACTTTGAACATGTAATTAAGGTTACTGACATTAAAATAGAGAAATTACCCAATATTACTTAGATGGGCCCAATATGATTATCAAATCCCTTCAAAACAGACAACTTTCCTAGGCTGGAGACAGATGTTGTGATGCGATGAGAAATCAGGGGAAGCCAGAGTAATTCCAAGCTGGATTTTTCAGTGTGCCATGGCTGCCTCTAAGATGTACAGGCTCATGTTCAAGAATCAAAAAGAAGCCTTTAGAAATCACTGCCATCCACCAGCTGACAGGCAGCAGAGAAATGGGGATGTCAACCCTGCAATCACAAGGAACTGGATTCTGCCAACAACCTGAATGAACTCGGAAGTATATGCTTCCCAGATCCTGCCAACAAAAAGCATAGCCACCAACATCTTAATCTCACCTTTAGAAAACCCATAGAAGGGAAGTCAACAGACCCAGCCTGGATTGCTGATTTACAAAATTATGAGATCTTAAATTTGTGTTGTCTTAAGCCACTAAGTTTGTGGTAATTTGATGTAACAGTTAATAAAAAACTGAAACAGAAAGCAAGCCAATATTTATTAGCAATGACTGAGAAATAAGTGGGTGTTTGGAGACATTATTGTTAACTATTTGGTTTTTATATTATTACAGGCACACAAAAGTTTTCCATATTTAAAACTATTATCTTTGGCATTCATGTCTCAGAAGTTCATGCCACTTTCCATTGGCAGGAATATATAATATGTAAAAGTGAAGGGAAACAGGTGGTATATTAAATGCTTCTTTTTCCGTAACATCTAATGTAGAAATTTATAATTTTCATTACTATCATGTAGCGAGATCCATATAAAAAGGATATAAAACTGTCATTATTTACAGATAACATGACTATGTATATACATATTTCAAAATACATATGAAACAGAATTAATACAACATTTATATAAAATTGAGAAAGTTTCTAAATTATAGATCATATGAAAAAATTCACCTATATACTTTTATATATGATCACAAATATTATTTTAAATATTGTGGTATTTACCATAGACTTAAGAAATATAAAATACCTAGAAATGAACCTAACAAAAATAGGTAAGACTTCTACTCAGGAAGATGACAAAACAATATTGAAAGTGATTAAAATAAATCATTTTGGTTTGGAATACTCTTAATTGTAAAGATTCTAATTCTACCCAAATTGATCTATAGATTTCAGGCAATACCAATAGAAATATGAGTGTGTTTATATATACAAGCTGACTCTAAAATGTATGTAGAAATATAAAAGCACAAGGGTAGCCAAGATGAATCTTGAAGAAAAGGATAAGATAAATTGGAGGACATATGCTATTGAATATTGTGATATAAGAAATATATATTTAGTATTTTCCCCCTGTTCGTGGCACATAGTTTCTAAAAGCCTTGTAGATAGGAGCACAAGGAAAATCTTTTGTTGTGGTATGTGGTCTTTGACCCTAGTTTCTGACACAGAGCTCCTAAGACCTTTGAAGTTCCCTGAATGTTAGGAGCCTCTGGGCTCCTAAATCTCTTGGAATTTCCTAGGTGATAAAAGCATCTTAATATTATTATTATTACACTTTAAGTTCTGGGATACATGTGCAGAACGTGCAGGCTTGTTACGTAAGTATACACGTGCCATGGTAGTTTGCTGCACCCATCAACCCGTCATCTACATTAGGTATTTCTCCTAATGCTATCCCCCTCCAGCCTCACCCCCGCCACAGGCCCTGGTGTGTAATGCTGCGCCCCCTCCGTGTCCATGTGCTCTCATTATTCAACTCCCACTTATGAGTGAGAACATGCAGTGCTTGGTTTTCTGTTTTTATGTTAGTTAGTTCCCTGCAAAGGACATGAACTCATCCTTTTTTATGGCTGCATAGTATTCCACGATGTATATGTGCCACGTTTTCTGTGACTTTTTGTAACTTGGTAACTTATTTCTTTTATTGCTAATAATATTCAATTTTGTGAATATGCCAGTTTGTTAATCCATTTTCTTACTGAAGAACATCTTGACTGTTTTCTGTTCTTGGTGGTTATGAATTAAGATGCCATAATCATTTGTGAGCAGGTTTTTGTATAGATGTAAGTTTTCAACTCAACTGGGTAAATAACGTAAGAGTACAGTTCCTGATCATATGGTATATTAGTTTCCTGGGGCTACTAGAAAGTACCATAAACTGAGTAAATTAAACAGCAGAAATTTATTGTATCACAATTCTGGAGGCTAGAAGTGTGAGATCTTAGTGTTAGTAGAGTTTCTTCTAACAGCAGGAAAAGTCCATTCCATAAAAAATACATTGCATGCCTTCGCCTTAGTGTTAAGTTGTTCATTGCCCATCTTTGGCACTCCTTGGTTTGTGGAGGCATCACCCTGAGCCTTCATTTCCACATGGTGTTCTCCCTGTATGCATATATATGTTCAAATATCTCCTTATTGTAAGGATGCCAGTCAATTTAGGGAACCACCCTGATGGAGTGTGACCTAATTTAGCTAATTACATCTGCAGTGGGACTATCCAAATAAGGCACACTATCTTCCAAAGTGGCTATCCAATTTTGCACTCCCATAAGCAATAAATAATAGTGCCAGTATTTGATAGTGTCAGGTTTTTTGGCTTTTAGCCATTCTAATAAGTGTACAGTAGTATCTTATTGTTATTTTTACTTGCAGTTCACTGATGATATATGGTGTTGGACATTGTTTAATATGCTTACTTACCATCTGTATTTCTTGGTGGGAAAGCTGTAAAATTTTTTTGCCCAGTTTTAAATTTGGTCATTTGTTTCTTATGGTTGAGGTTTATGAGTTCTTTGTACATTTTAGATACAAGTCCTTTATCAGTTATACGTTTTGCACTTATTTTCTCCCAGTCTGTGGCATGTCTTTTTATTCTCTTAACAGTTTCTTTCACAAAGCAGAAATTTTTAATTTTAATAAAGTCTCATGTCACTTTTTTTGTTTCACGCATCATGGTTTTGTCATTGTATCTAACACTGTTAGTTTGTAACTCATTTTTAAGACTGACACTTTGTTTAATCTAGTATGGGCTGTGTCTGGATATTTTGTTATTTATCTACTTTACCTTGTATATATTATCCCTAGTGTTTGGTACAAAATAGGCGTGCATTAAATATGCATTAAATAAATTAATTACTGAAAGGGATAGTGGATAAAGAATTGAATAAATAAGCAACTGAAAATGTGTGATTAGGCTCTAGTTTTACTTTTGTATTTTTAGGGCCAAAAATACAAATATTTTTGCAATAGCACTTTGTAAAATGCATTGGGAAGCTTGTAGATGTTTGAGTTTGCCTCCCATTTTGTAAATATACTCATGTTTAGTTTTGATCTCTTCTAAATTATTAAATCCTTCCAGTTTACAGATATATTCCAGAGAAATTTAATAAATTTTTCCAGATATATAAGCTACTTAGAAATGTATTTCTCATTTATTTTGATGTTTCCTGATATATGCAGAATCCTGAAATCTCAAAATATATTAACAATTTTTACAGATGCTAGAATTTTTAACATGTTTTATAATTTTAAAATACTATAAAGTTGATGAAAATACTATTATTTTCCAATAGATAATGAGTTTTTATACTTGTATGTGTATTTTCCATCTTGGGAATACATTTCATGTAATACAAATGAAAAATATTACCGGATACTGCTGAGTAAACAGAAAGACATCAATATGTATTATGAACTCAGTTTGTGAACTTATTAATAGCTGTCATGGTATAGCATAGAAATAAATTGTGATTGTTAGTCATTATATTTTAACTAAAGGGCTTCCTGAGTTAACTATTTGTTTCTAAAATTATTAGGACTGCTTCTTTTCTTTTTGAAACCCCAAAGATCAAATTCATGGGGCATTCTTATCAGTCATTTACTATATGGTTACATTTCTTTTACTATATTTAATACAAGAAACCACAGCCTTGCTCATTTAACTTTTCTTTCTTTTATGTTTTTCTTCTTTTTGTCAGTCTTAGGCTTTTACATCAATGTGCCACTGAGAAAAGAAATTGGAAAATTTGTAATCTGACAATGTTTTTGTAAAATTCTTCTGTTCATCTAATTTTATAAATTATTATAATTATATTTACATTCTTAAGATCTATCACAAATTGAGTCTGTCAGAGTGAAAGAAAAATTTTCCTCATTTCTAATTATAAATTTAACTTTAACAGGGGCTATAATTTCACTCTTTAATTCTAGCTTATAATAGTATACAATTTCTATAACATTTCCTGACTACAGATAAAGTCCAATTTCTCTTTGTAATTATATGTTCATTTAACATAAATTTTCAAGCATTTACACAGGATTATGGAGAAATCAAAGATGCCAAATTTGTCATATTCATCATAAGGTGTTTTAGTTACATAAACTATTATGTAACTAAATTGCTTCCTGACAATAGAGTTCATGTAATACACAGGAAGCACATTATTGGATTTTTTTTTGTGAATGCACATACAGGAGTTCAGTAGAGGAGAAAATATACATAATATGCAATTTTAACACAAAACTACCAATGGGAATACAGTGAAGCAAGTAATTGTTTTGAACTTAAGGAGATTTTCAGAAAAGGTTGTTATTTGATCAGAGCTGTAATAAATGGGTACAATTTCAAGATATGGAAATGGAAGTGAAAGAAATGAGTAAAGAAAGGCTTACAGGAAAAACCATGAGGCTGGGACGGGTGGTACATTCATTTCTGCTTATGTACATGAAAAAGGAACATTTTAAAATAAGATTGTAAAACTTTATCTAGTTATATTAATACTGATCAATTTGGTTAAACTCAGACAAAATGAGTTTAAATTTTATTGTGGGGATAAATATAAAACTGGAAATATCTGAACACAGAATTTGCATTATAAGATGAGTGTTGCAATCAATGGAATCTGGCAATGAAAGCAAAAGTGAATTGAAAATGGAGAATAAAAACAACTATTGGGATACTAGGGAAGGAGGTCCTACAATAATAATTCAGAAAAGAATTATAAGTTTGGAACAAGCTAAAGGCAATGAGCATTTAAAAAATAAAACCACAAATGTACAATATTGTCAAGATCTAATCCACTGACTTTTGTGACCACGTCTTTTGTACATAAGGAAGTGAAAGAGTAAAAAAAAAAATCTAGAAATTTTGAACATACATAATGATAGTATATACAATAAAGAAGGTAGGGGTTGGGATCAAGAGTTTGGTAGATAAGGGAAGTGGCTACAAATGCTAGCAGATTTCCTTGGCCAAGTTACATTTTAATTTTCTTATTTATTACTTATTACTTCTTAACAGAGCTTTGATGATTAAATGAGGAGATATCCATTAAGCACTCAGCATGGTGCCTAAAATAAAATAAGTTCAATAAAGATTATATATTAGTTATTATTAATAGTAGTATTGAATAGAGATCAAGCAACATTGCTAACAAGTTTAGCTTTGAATATATTAAGTATGATATTTTACAAAAAATTCCAAGTGAATATGTGGAGTAGGAAATTTGATGTTTGCCTTTAAGCTCAAGAGAGACTTTAATCTTTAGATGTACATTTAAAAGCCATCAGCATAGAATTAGTAGGTGAAACCATCAAAAGTAGAAGTCAATAACATTTCATTATTTAAACATGTTTCTAATCCTGCATTGATTTTTCGATATACATGGAAAAATTTAATGAAATTATCAGAAAAACTTCAAATATTAAAATTAATGAACTCGCTAATTAGATTTTAAAAATTCAATAAAATGTTAAATTTACCAGGAAGAAAAATTTAAATATTACAATTAATATAAAGAACAAAATTCACACACCTATAGTGAACTCATTCTTGACAAAAATGACAAGAACATACACTGGGAAAAAGACAGTCTCTTCAATAAATGGTGTTGGGAAAACTGGATATCTATATGCAGAAGAATGAAACTAGAACCCTATCTCTCACCATATACAAAAATCACATCAGAATGGATTAAAGTCTTAAATCTAAGACCTCAAACTGTAAAACTACTTCAGGAAAACAATGTGGAAACTCTCCCGGACACTGGCCTGGGCTGGAGATTTTTGAGCAATACCCCACCAACACAGACAACCAAAGCAGAAATGGACAAATGGGATTACATCAAGTTAAAAAGCTTCTGCATAACAAAGGAAACAATCAACAAAGCAAAGAGACAACCCACAGAATAATAAGAAATATTTGCAAACTACCTATCTGATAAGGAATTAATTACTAAAATATATAAGAAGCTGAAACATCTCACTAGGAAAAAATTTAATAATACGATCAAAATATGGGCAAAAGATTTAAATAGACATTTCTCAAAAGAAGACATACAAATGACAGGCATATGAAATGGTGCTCAACATCACTGATTATCAGAGAAATGCAAATCAAAACTACAATTAGATGTCATCTCTCTCAGTTAAAATGGCTTATATCCAAAAGACAGGCAATAATAAATGCTAGTGAGGATGTGGAGAAGAGGGAACCCTAGTACACTGTTGGTCAGCATTTAAATTAGTACAATTACTATGGAGAAGAGTTTGTAAGTTCCTCAAAAAAACCAAAAATTGAGCTGCCGTATGATCCAGCAGTCCTACTGCTGGGTATATACCCAAAAGAAAGGAAATCAATATATTAAGGAGATATTTGCACTCCTATATTTGTTGCAGCACTATTCACAATAGCCAGGAATTAGAAGAAACCTAAGTGTTCATCAACAGATAAATGGTTAAAGAAAATGTGGTACATATACACAATGGAGTACTATTCAGCCATTAAAAAATGAGGTCCTGTCATTTAAAACAACATGGATAGAACTGGCGATCATGATGTTACATGAAATATGCCAGGCACAGAAAGATAAACATCACGTGTTCTCACTTATTTGTGGGATATAAACATCAAAACAAATGAACTCATGGACATAGCATGTGGAAGAATGGTTGCCAGAGGCTAGGAAGGATACTGGCAGGCCTGGGGGCAGGTGGGGATTGTTAATGGGTACAAAAAAATCCAGAAAGAATGAGTAAGTTCTAGTATTTGATATCACAACGGGGTGACTATAGTCAATAAAAACTTAATTGTACATTTTAAAATAACTAAAAGAGTATAATTGGATTGTTCATAACATAAAGGATAAATGTTTGAGGATACCCCATTCACCATGATGTAATCCCATTTGTCAGTTTTTGCTTTCATTGTTTGTGCTGCTGAGTTATTGTTCAAAAAGCTGTAGCCCAGACCAGTGTCTTGAAGAGTTTACCCAGTGTATTCCTGAAGTAGTTTCATAGTTTGAGGTCTTAGATTTAAGACTTCAATCCATTTTGATCTGAATATTGTATATGGTGAGAGATAGTATTTTAGTTTCATTCTTCTGCATATGGATATCCAGCACCATTTATTAAAGTGACTGTCTTTTCCCCAGTGTATGGTCTCATCACTTTTGTCAAAAATGAGTTTACTGTAGGTGTGTGAATTTGTTCCTGTGGTCTGTATTCTGTTCCATTGTTCTATGTGTCTGATTTTATACCAGTCCCATGCTGTTTTGATTACTATAGCTCTGTAGTATAATTTGAGGTCAGGTAATGTGGTTCCTCCATTTTTGTTCTTTTTGCTTAGGGCAGCTTTGTGTATTCTGGGCCTTTAGTGGTTCCATATGCATTTCAGGATTTTTTTTTTGTTTCTGTGAATAATGTCATTGGTATTTTAACAGGAATTGCACTGAATCGTTAGACTCTTTTGCATAGTATAAATATATTAACAATATTGATTGAATCCATTAACATGGAATATTTTTCCATTTGTTGATAGGATGTATCACATTGATTAATTTGCGTATGTTGAACCATCCTTGCAGTCCAGGGATAGCTCCTATGTGGTCATGATTATTAACTTTCTAATGTATTCTTAAATTCAGATTGCTAGTCTTTTGTTGAGGATATTTGCACCAATTTTCATCATAAATATTGGCCTGCAATTTTCTTTGTTTGATGTGTCTATTTCTATTCTTGCTGACTTCACCCCTTTATCATTACATAGTGACCTTCTTTGTCTCTTCTTATAGCTTTTTTTCATGTAATCTATTTTGTCTGATAAAAACACAGATACTCCTGCATTTTTTTGGTTTCCATTTGCATTGAACGTATTTTTCCATTCCTTTTTTTCTGCTTAGATGTCATGGGCTACCATCGGCTGACCTATCTTACTGTGATGAAACCTGTTATCTCTTATTGTCGCACTTGATATGACACATATCAACTAGCTCCCACATTTCACATGGCCAATAGGGAAAAAAATACTTTAATTTGCAATTTTTTAAGGCTTACACATTTACTTTGCATTTAATGCAAAGATAGAGTTTCCAAAAACGTAAGAACATAAGCCTGAGAAACCTGAACAGTTTATGCTTGATATATACATATATATAAAATTTTAAATTTATATACATATATATGTATATATCATGCATATATAAAGGCATATATATATATACCTTGTATTTTTGTTGCTGCTTTTTTAAATACAAAGGGCTGGGTAATTTTTATTCTTTTACTTACCAGTATCTTCCACAGTGACAAATGCTAGTTGAATTATACTCACAGTAGTTTGAATTCTAATCAAACTAATCAAAATTAGTTCATCCATTTAAGTAACAATTCTAAAGATGGTGAGGATTTTCCTCTCATTATTAAAATGTTTCTGTCCCAGAAAATGAGAAATGAGTTTCTGGTATTATGAAACCTTTTTGTTTCAAGTGTTCTCCTCTATAATTACAGTGATTCATTACATATTTACTTCCATTTGCATTAGTCAGTAAATGGAAGACTTACTGAGTTATTGTGATATGTGAGTTAACCAAGCCTTAGACATGCATGATAAGTTTATTTTTAATTTACACATTTGTAGGTAACATTCTGTGCATTTCTCCCTCCTAGTATTTGTAGACATGGTTATGGTATCTACTGGTTCTTATTTAATAAGATAATAACATGATAATTGCTACTTTAACTACTTGGCACAATTTGGCATTTCTGAGCTATTTATACTATCATTTGGGGGAAATAAAAATTTGGCTAAAATATGTTTAATTTGCATTTCTCCTTGACATTAAAGAAGGTTATAGTTTTATCTGTACTACCTTAGAATATTTTTACTTTTTTCTCTTCTCACAAATGAAGTAGACCTTTTTTGATACCTTCCTTTAAAAATGCAAATTAGTTAACAAACAGTAGTTCAAAAGTTAAATACTGAATCCTTGCTAATCTTTCTATTCTTTGCTCTGGAATATGAAAAAATTTCTCCAAATGGAATTCTGTACTGTCTCCCAGCTGCTTATAAAAATTATGTCTATGCTTCTAAAAGTTCAAAACTATTCTCTTTCTGAAATATCTTTCTAACTTTTTTAAAGGCTTACACATTTACTTTGCATTTAATGAAAAGACTGAGTTTCCAAAAAAGTAAACTTGAGAAACTGTTTAGATTGAAACTAAAATTTACTTAAAATTCACTTATTTATTTATTCTCCAGACTAACAGGAAATGTTCTGTTAGGCAGAAGGAAAAAAATAAAAATAAAAAACAGAAGCGTATTTATCCACAAAAGTCAAGACAAGAAAGTGTTTTAAGGAGAATGTTGTCACCTGTGTCCAATACTACTGAGAAATCAAGTAGAAGGTCAATCTTTAACAGCCATGATTTGGCAAAATGGAAGAGTTGTTAGTGAGCTTGCAAAGAGCAGTTTCAGAGGAACAGAAGCATAATCTGAGTGAGTGAGAAGAAATAAGTGA
The DNA here is from genome assembly GCF_029289425.2 of Pan paniscus. Lineage (NCBI taxonomy): Eukaryota > Metazoa > Chordata > Mammalia > Primates > Hominidae > Pan > Pan paniscus. Next base: position 47,348,959 of record NC_073264.2, read on the forward strand.
ATCACTGAATACAGACAGTCCCTTGGGTCAGTGGAGCAAGTGGAGTCAAGGGAGTTTGCTTTTGTTTTTGTTTTCTTTGTTTATTTGCTTGCTTGTTTTAATAAAAGACAAGCCAAAATCGGCTCTAGTTCTGGATCATATGTGCCATCCTTGTCTGTATCACACTGTGAAAAGAACACAAGGACCTCAAAGAAATTGGTTTCAACTGGACTCTGCTGTTAAATCTGTCATCTTAATTATGATACATTAATTATAATGATTATATATTATTATAATTATGTATTATGATTAATTAATTGTATCTTAATTATGATACATTCCCTTAATCTCATGTAAAATGACAGGGTTAAATGTCTATATTCAACATTTAATGAACCTCCACATTGACATCATTTGAGATTTTGAAATTAGATGTGCCAACTCACAACTCTGTCAGTTACTTTATTTTACTAAATCTCAAGAGGTTTCAAGACCTTTGCTGAAGTGAGGCAGGAGGTAAGAGAATGGAAGTTTTGAGAAAAAACCATTTTATATAAGACTGATGTAAATAGGTTTCCTCAAGTGAACTTTTGGGTTAAAGGATGTAAACACTAGGGCTACTGAATACAGATGGCAAATTACTCACTCAAAATAATGAACACTTTGCTTGGCAACATGTAGTGAATGAATCTCTTTAAATCATATAATAGTTAATACAGATTATAATTATGAAAATGTGTTTTAATAGCAACAACATGTTTTTCCTCTATGAACTTATGTATGTTTGATTACTAGTGTGGCTGATATTTTTCTGTACATGAACCATCTATTGTCCTCCATGTAAAAATTAAAGATTCATATTATTTGTCCATTCCTTTAGGGTTTTAACATTTTCCTTACTTATTTAATGAGGTCTTAATATGCAAAGGCTATTTGCTGAGCTGTCCTCTCAAATTGCTTTGAGATAATTAGCTATTAACAATGGGCTGTTGCTTTTAATGAATAGGTACTCATTAAGATGATGTACAAGCACCATACAATGTTTCTTCTACAAAACAGAGAAATTTCTTTCAGATCTGAAAAATAAGAAAAATTGTGCAGCCTCTGAATGGTCGATATATTTTTATCTACTGGATATGAATACTGAAGCAGATTGATTACTCTCATTTCTTTAAGAAGCTAAGAGTTTAACTTATGGACTATCATTAGTTATTGCATAGAATATTATGGTATTTTTCTTCTGATTCTATTTTTAGGATTAGCATATTTTCCATTAACTTCAACCTTTCAATTTGTTACTCATTATCGTTGTAATAATATGCATATTTCTATAAGTCATCTCCAATCCTGTTTTGAAGCAATGAAGGGTATAACAAAAACTGTAATAAACTAAACAAACCATTTAATAACTTTATTCACTAGTTATGCTGAAACTTTTTCTCATTTAAATTTTTTTTAAATCTTATAATGAGTTATATTTTAGGTATCAGTTTTGCTCTATGATATTTTCCATTCTTTTTTAAGCTTAGAAAGTACAATAAATCAAATGAGCCCTGACCGTTTAACATGCATAGATAAAAAGATGAGAGTATACAAAATGGGCCTAAGGTTTTTCCATTCTGTACTGCCTTTCTACTTGCAGTAACTTAAAATATGCCTAGATCATAAGACTCTTGAACTTTACTCCATATGAATGCACAGTGTCTTTGAAATCGTGGGATTTGGCAGTTAATGAAAACATGGTTATAAGTAATGAAAAACCCAACCAATATCAGCCTAAACAAATAGATTTTTTTCTCCACCTAAAATAACTGAGTATTTGACATCTTTGTGAAATTTTTTGGCCTTTCCCTCATAGCTGCAAGATGGTTGTTGCCACATCTCCAAATATAAAATCTACATTCCAGAAAGGAATAAGTAGAGTGACAGAGTAGTACCAGCAGACTTCTGCTTGAATCTCAATGGACAGAACTCTTTTACATGGTCACCTTGAGCTAAGAGACAAGTGCTGTCTTCTTTAGTCACATAGTGGAGTTGAGTACGACAAAGCAGGGATGCTAATGAGAGTCAAATGATTATTCTTTAATATTTGTATGTGAAACTACTTTCTAAATCTAAGTTAATTACCCCTTCTCAATCAGATTATAAACTCATTTAGGATTGGTTCTATTCCTTTTTGTTTTTCTCTGTAAGAATATCTAGCAAAACGCATAGAATTAATATTTTTAAATTATCTATTTAAATTTTCAGGATAAAAATAACTACATTATTGGTTTTCGTTAAGTCTACACTCTAATAGGGAGTCATAACCTAATTTTATAAAATCTCTTCATGGTAGCAGTGTTTGCTACCTGCATTATAACCACAAAATTATTTCCCTCAATAGATGAGAATGGGGTCATATCTAGGTCCCAAACCAAGCTTATTGTTTTAGAGCTGTGTAGAAAATTAGATTACCGGTTGCATTAGTTTCCATTGCTTAGTAACAAATTACTCCAATTTACCAGCTTAAAATAACACCAATTTATTACCTCAGTTTCTATGGGCCAGGACTCTGGATATGAATAGCTAGGTCCTCTGCTCTGGGTCTCACTGTGCTGAAATCAAGGTGTCAGGCAGGGCTATAACCCCATCTTGTTATAGTACCCTGGACCTCTAGTTTTTTGGCTGTCGTGTAGACATTAGCACTAAGCCAAAGAAATGTTTCTCAGGCAAGGCTTAATAGGCATACGGCTGGAGCAGTGCAAGAGAGCAGCATTACAGGAAAGGGATCCCGGTGCTAGCTCCCGGAAAGGATAGGCTCTTGTCATTTTAAGGAAGCTGAGGTGGCGGAAAAGAGCCACATGTGCATGTTTACGTGGGTTCTTCTCTGTGCCTGTGTTGTGAGGCTTCACGCCCTAAAGTGTGTCCCATGCACAGAAAAAGGATAAAGCCTAGGGTGGATAAAGCCCCGCCTTAGGTGGGCTTAGTATTACAATAAGATTATAATGAGAAGAAAGTCAGTCCTGGAGTTCTCGTCGCCTGCCAGCCAGATCTGGTCAAGTTTTTATCAGGAAAACCAGAGTCCCGATTCAGCAACCTGGAAGACATTACTCAAGGAGATTAACGGTTAGGTTCTTCCTTTTATAGTTAGAAATTCGGCTTGGTCGGCTAAGTTGGGAAGGCGGCTTTCTGCTACGTGGCTTAGGTCAGCTTAAGAGAGGCAAGAAGGTAGGGCAGAGAATATGCCCGGACATGAGAGACCTATTGGGATTCTGATCATCATGTCTCTTGTCTGCCAGGACCGACTCTTATCCCTACAGTGTTACTGGTTGTTGGTAGAATTCCGCTACTTTTTGGTAGAATTCCATTCCTTGTAGTCATAGCTCTAAAGTTCCAGTGTTGTTGCTGGCTGTTGAGCAGAAACCAAACATCCATCCTTGCCACATGGTCTGCTCTTGAAGAAGAAATTCACTTCTTCCAGGACAGAAGTAGCACATCTCTCCTGCTTTTGTGCATCATCTCTCATTTTTGGAATCCCTCCACTGCTTCTAGTCTCCTTTTAAATGGCTAATTTGATTACCTCAGCTCCACTCAGGATAATCTCCCTTTTTAGTAAATTATAGTCAACTGATTAGAAGTCTTAATTACATCTGCAAAATCCGTTCTCCCTTGGCAGATAACTGAATCACGGAGTGTATCCTACCTGTGGTATCCTATTCAGAGACCTGATTCACACTGAAAGGCAGTGAGTTATACATGAGCACTAGAGGCTGGCACCATAATTGTGGGTGCCCTCTTAGAATTCTGCCTAATATACTAATAAACTTTAATGCTGTTTTTAAGAACTGATTATGAAGCACAGAGTTAGAAAAAGTTTAAAAATGTAACAATTATGTCTGAGGATCTAGAGAAGTTTCTCAGCTAATTTAAGGATTTATTTGGACATGAAGTGTTTTTAAGTGTGATGAGATCAATTTTATTAAAATCAGACCAACTCCATTGTCAATATTTTTAACCACTATAAAACAGTTTTTCCATACCATGTGAAAACAGCATGGTCCCTCTCACATAAAAATTGTTCAGTAAATATTACCTAAAATTATTCTCTTTACTGATGGATTAAAATATGTTTTCTATTTGGCACCATTGCATGTTTTTGAATGTTGGATGACTAGCATTTTGTTAATGCAGTGATTAAGTACAGCCATACTGCGTGGGTGAAAATGAGCTTTGCGGAGAACTGCAAAATTGTTTGACTTCTTGTACTTTGAAGAGTGTCAAGAGAAATCGAGTTGATTACAAATTGACTAGGATTGAAAAAATTTTATGCTAAAAATGATTTTTTTTCAGAGAAATATTATGAATCATTCCTTAGTGTTTTTTTTAGGACATTCTGCTGTTTTAGCAATCACACTTATTCTCAGGAATCTCCTCTGCTCTTGTGAACTTTCATTTTATGACACTAATTTCATCAGTTAAGAAGAGATGCAGGCAAAAAATTGGGATGTCATTTGGGAGAATATACCTGTCTTGTGTTTTGATGGTACTTATGGTCTTTACAAGCATCTATGCAGAAAGAAAAAGAAACAGCTTATTAGTTATGATGAAAAAAGTTATAATCTTGCTATTCATCCTGACTCTGCCCCAACTACCCCTGACAAATCAGACGAATCTGACCTTTTAACAACATTCAGGAAAAAATGACCTCTAAACCCCATTATATACTAATGTCTAGGTAGTACTGTGTGCTGTGTATTTAAGATAGTTTTTAAAATTTAATTAAATATATGGACTGTATGAATGTTAAACCTTTTGTTTTAAATTTTCTTGTTGATTTTTAGTTACACTGGATTTTTATCTTCTTTTTAGATGCAGAAATGTGATAACGTTATGTTTCTATTCTTTAATTTGGTGAGCTTTGAGTAAAAGAACTATATTTTTCACCATACACACACACACACACACACACACACACACACACACACACACATATATATATATATAATAACTGAAGTCATGGCATAGGGTTAGAGAAAAATGGAAGTTCATCCAATTTAATTTTTTATCAGTAAATTTTTACCTCATTAATCCATTTATATATTCATTAATAGACCTATTGAAGGGAAAGCCAGGTAGCTCAGATTGAGGATAGAATAAATAGGGTATCCTACACTTATAAGCAGTATCTAGTTTTTGGATGCAATAAATCCTTGGCTTTTATTTTAATTAAATTATGGGATCCAATTAAAATTATCATATGTATAGATATCAGCTATTCATAAATTCATAATCCTTTTTGGATTCTACAACTAGAATTTATAATTTTATCTTTTATGTTTAGTTTTATTCTTGTTTTAAACTGCAATGATTATATAATTCCAAACTGAAAAAAAAAAGTTGGTTTGCATATTTACTTCCAGGACTTTCAATAGTAAAAATATCTCTTGTATTACTTCTCTCATGGTTGCGAAACAACAACTTTTCTTGTTATCAATGGTATTTTATTTAGAAATATGGTATTTAGAATAAATGTAATTTGTGATTTGTATTTTCTCTTTTTATTATTTTGAATTTGGAACAATTGAGATGCAAGTGGGGAATATGGAGATAGGAATATTTTTAAGCTTTACAAATTACAACTTACAAAGTTGCTGTCTTTGACTTCCCAGTAGTGTACTTCCTTTTTCAGTTATGATTTCTTCTGACATTTTAATGTTCTTTGCCAAACCCTTTGGAAACGCATGGTGATATTTATCAGGTGACTTGGGTTAGAAATCTTTTATTATATTCCAGCTTCAGCCTCTAACTCCTTGAATGACCTTAAGAAATTAATATTCCTCCTACTATCTGTAATGGTAAAAAAAAAAAAAAAGTAACTCGGAGGTTCTGCAGCTTCATTATAATTATGATTCATAATAAAGTCCACTGAGATATCTCGGAAAAGGCATTGTACTAAGACAAAATAATATTATAAAACTCTCCGGAGTCTTCATTTGTATGTTATTATTTACAAACTTCAACAGAATTATACTTCAGTGTGCCTGTAGGGTCTCTGATGTTTTCCTTTCAACCAGAACTTTTTCTCTTCAAAATAAATGTGTGCTAAGCCGTGGATTCCTTGAGGAGGAAATGGAATGACTCAAAATTGTTAATTAATGCTCATGAATTTTAAACTACCTTCCCTTTATGATCAAATTGGGAAGAGTTTAAGTTTAAAGTATTAAGATATCTAGTACATACTTACAGTAAGTTTGCATAAATTATCTCATTCAAATCACCATACTTTTAAATTTTGATGAGGCATTAAAGAGACTTGTCCAGGGTCACTCAGCTATGCTTTTCCATATTTCTACATACGCAGTTTTGTTTAAAGGGTATAGTCTAATGTCTAGCATCTGAGTACTAGTTATTATAGATCATCTCTGTCAAAATACTTGCTCTGCCACCTATACTTTGTGACTTTGGGAAACATAAAATAGTCTGTACCTTAATGTCCTCATTTATAAAATGGAGATAATAGAATGTATTATTAAATCAGTTAAATGAGATAATACATATAAAGCTCTTAGTGTTTGATGCATAATAAGTACTGAATAAACGTTAGCCATTCCTACAGGGCTGGTCATGGCTCTATTCTCATATGCAAGTAGTCTTTGTTGATTAAAATTAGAGTTAGCATCAATTGGGTGAGGGTATTTTCATTTCTAATTTTATTTATGTTTGTAAAGTGGGTTTTTTCCTGTTATAAAATTAGTCTATTCTGTGTTTAAACTTCTTCCTTGGGGTCTTTAGTATTATATAATCTCCACTCTCATATTTATGGATATGAGTTACATTATTCAAAGTGAAACTTTCATTTAGACACTTATTAATAACAAGTATAATAATTAATATTTATTGAGCACGTGTTATATGCAAGGGATATTTCCAAGTACTTTTGGTTAACCATTTATTTCATTTAATTATCAGGACAACAATAATGTTGGGTATTACTATCATTATCTCTATTTAGAAATTTAAGAATAAAAAACAACTAAGGATATCAGAGATTGGCTGAGGCCACTTAGGTCTTATGGGACAGAGTTAGAGTTTGATCTCACATTATCTGACAAACCCATAGATATATTTTACTCTCTATATCTATATTTTACTCTCTTATATCTCAGCTGAATGCCCAAGCAGAGGAAAAAAACATAATTTAATAAGAGTAAAGAAGGCTATGATAATTATGGGACACTATAAAACAAACTGACCACGGCATAATAGAAATTCCCAAAGGAGGTTAAAGAGAAAAGGGTCTAGAAAGCAAATTTAAGAAAATAATGGGTTAAAAATTTTCCAATTCTGGGAAAAGATGACATCATCCAGGTACAGGAAGCTTAGAGGATACCAGTCAACAAATTCAACTCAAAGAGAAAATACCCAAAGCACGTAATAATCAAATTAACAAAATTTATAGACAAATGACGAATACTCAAAGCAGCAAGAGAAAAGAAACAACACATTTAACAGAACCCCAATATGGCTTTCAGTGAATTCATCAGCAGAAACCCGGCAGGCCAGGAGAGTACACTTTAAGTTACTGGAAAGAATGTAAGTTAGTACAACTACTATGAAAACTGGCATGGAGTTTCCTCAAAAAACTAAAAATAGATCTGAAATATACTTCAGCTATCCCCTGGCTGGGTATGTATCCAAAAGAAAGAATTTCAGTATTTTGAAGAGATATCTGCACTCCTATGTTTATTGCAGCACTATTCACAATAGTTAAGCTACAGAATGAAAAAAGTGTCTATGAATACATGACTGAATAAATAAAATAGATTGTATGTTCACATCGAAGTATTAGTTTGCCATAGAAAAGAATGAGATCTTGTCATTTGCAGCAACATAGATGAAACTGGAGGATATTATGTTAAGTAAAATACGCCAGGCACAGAAAGACAAATATTGCATGTTCTCACTTACAGGTGGAAGCTAAAAATAAAAAAAGTTGATCTCATACAGGAAGAGAGTAGAATGATAATTATCATAGGCTTGGAAGTTTAGGAGCAAGAGGGTTGAAGAGAAGTTGGTTAATAGGTACTGAAATGAATTTCAATAGAAAAAAATAATTTATATTGTTCAATAGGGTGACTGCAGTTAACAATAATTTATTGTATATTTAAATAACTAGAGGAGAATATTTGAAAAATTCCTCATACAAATAAGTGATGGATATTTTAATTACCCTGTTTTGATCATTACACACAATATGCATGTTTCAAAATATCACATGTACCCCATAAATATGTACAATTATTATGTATCAATAAAAGTCTCAAAACTGGAGGAAATAGAAAAATACATGAAGATAGATACTTTACTTGGGAGATTGGGCAGGATTCGAAGGAAACATGGGGAAGAAGAGGATTAAAAGGAAAGAAATTGCTGTGGTTGATGTCCCTAGTCTCAGATCCTATCCACAATTGCACACTTCACTTAAGACAAAGAAAAGTAACCATTATTTGAGTACTTATTACATGTCACACATTGTGTTAAGTGTTTCCTATCCTTTATCTCATTTAGTTCTCATTTACATAAGACAATATTGAAAACAATCCTATGTAATATGTATGTCATTTGTATTGTATTTATTAGGAAACAGAAGATATGAGAGGTTAAGTAATTTGACTAATCACACAACTTGTATAGGGCCTTAAATACACATAAATCTTCTTATGCTAAACATTGTTGATTAACTATTAAGCAATAATAGGAGGGAAAATAGAATGGTTCTGTTCTAGACAGTGCCAGGTAATTCATCTACCTGATTGAGCTGGATATTGTCCATAGAGTAAGAATAAAGCTAAGGAGTTGAAAAGAGAATATCTGGAAAGTATTCCATTAGAAGAGTGATAAAAGCAATGTAAACTAGTTAGTTGTATGTACTCTTTGGTTTAAAAATCCTTATAAACGTATTTTCCCGTATTTTTATAGTAGGTATAAGACACCTATAAAGGTGTCTAATGACTGTTAATTTCTTCACTTGTGAACAATCTGACTCCCATTCAAAACAACCATGTATGGTCACAGCAACAACAAAACACTAAATATTGATGCTTATTTAATACCTTGTTTACATATAAATATATATGATTTATAAGTGTTAAACTATGCAGTAGTTAATGTGGACAGTGAATTAAAATAAAAATAGTTATAATTGCCACAAGAAAAACAATAGTAAAACTCAGAAATATTTTTATTATTTATGAAACTTTGTATGTGTTCAATTATTGCTGATATTAAAGCCAAAGAAAACTAAATATTATCATCTTTCAGCTGGCATTTGGAAGAAGAAATTAAGTCCATTCCTCAGAAAGGAGAACCATCATTCTCTATATAGTCTACATGAGTATTAAGCTTCTGAGGGCAAAATTATACTTCTTTCCTTAAGATATCTACAGTAACTCTTACACTACTTGAAAAAATGTATTTGTGGGCATATTATTTCATAACATCACCAATGTTATATATTTTTTAAGTGAGGAAACATAGGGAAAAAAGGTCAATGTTCAGCACCATAAAATAAATATTTCTCTGATGTGTAATTAGTACTATGCCCTTCATTGTTATCTGAGACTAAGAAATACAGCTATGGAAAGTACATCTATTTTATATAGATACAAGGGCTTAATGAACATTTAAAAAATTGAGGTTTTCCCTATTAAAATGCTTATAAAATGGATATTATTTGTAGAACATTTCAATATTAAGCTAGAAAATATAAAAATAGGAAATAAAATTTTAAATATTTTGGCTGAGAATATTATTTACAATGCAAAATATTTCCATTAATTTGAATATAAAGGTAATATCACATATCTTTTTCAAACATTATGCAATAGTCAGCAATGAACACAGCCTTTTTAAATGCTAAAACAAAATGTGTACTGTAATGCAAGCTCTATTGGTCTAAATACGTATGAATAAATAAACTTAATCAAGGAGGTGAAAAACTTGTACATGGAAAACTATGAAATATTCATGAAAGAGATAAGGAGACACAAATAAATATCCATTGTTATGAATTGGAATATTTATAGTTAACATATTTATACAACCCCAAATGATCTACAGATTAAATTGTATCCACATCAAAATCCCAGTAGCTTTTTTACAGAAATAGAAAAAAAAATCCTGAAATTCATATGTAACCACAAAAGACCCAGAATAGCCAAAGTATATTGAGAAAGAAAAACAAAGCTGGAGATATTACACTTGCTGATCTCAAAATACATTACAAAACTGCAGTAATTAAAACATTATAGTATTGGCATAAATACAGGCATACAGACCAATAGAAGAGAATAGAGAACCCAGAAATAAAGTTGCACATGTGTGGTCAACTTATCTTCAAGGAAAGTGCCAAGAATACACATCGAGGAAAGTAGTTTCTTTAAAAATGGTGTTGGGAAAACTTGATATCCACATGCAGAAGAATGAAATTGAAACCTCTTACACTACACACAATTATCAGCTCAAAGTTGCATGAAAGTCTTAACTAAGACTTGAAACTGTAAAGCTGTAAATCTCCTAGAAGGAAACATAGAAGTTCCTTTTTTTTTTTTTTTTTTTTGTTTCTCTCTTGTTGCCCAGGCTTGAGTGCAGTGGCAGCGATCTCAGCTCACTGCAACCTCTGCCTCCTGGGTTCAAGCAATTCTCCTGCCTCAGCCTCTCAAGTAGCTGGGATTACAGGCATGTGCCACCACGCCCGGCTAATTTTGTATTTTTAGTAGAGATGGGGTTTCACCATATTGGCCATGCTGGTCTCAAACTCCTGACCTCAGGTGGTCCGCCCGCCTCGGCCTCCCAGAGCGCTGAGATTACAGGCATGAGCCACTATGCCTAGCCAAGAATTTCTTCTTGACATTGGTTTTGGCAATGATTAGTTGGGTATGACCCTACAAGGATGGGCAAAACAGCAAATTAGGCAAATATCATTATATCAAACTGAAAAGCTTCTGCACAGCAAAGGAAACAATCAACAGAATGAAAAGACAACTTGCAGAATGTGAGGAAATATTTGCAAGCTATATACCTGATAAGGGGTATATTTCCAAATTATATGAGTAATTCCTACAACACAATAGCATAAAAACAACCTGATTTAAAAAGGAGCAAAGGATTTGAATAGACATTTCCCCAAAGAAGACATAAAAGTGGCTAACTGGTATTAAAAAGATACTCAGCATCATTATTTATCAGGAAAATGCAAATCAAAAATCAAACCTACAATGTGATATCACCTTACACCCGTTAGGATAGCTGTTAACAAAAAATACAGGTGTTGGCAAGGATGTGGAGAAATTTGAACCCTTGTACACTGTTGATAGGAATGCAAAATGGTGCAGGCACTATAGAAAACAGTGTGGAGGTTTTTCAAAAAAATTAATAAGTAGAACTACCATATGATCCAGCAATCTGGATCCAGCGATTGAAATCAGGCTCTTAAAGAGATACCTGCACCCCCATTTCCATTGCAGCATTAGTCACAATAGCCAAGACATTGAATAGCGCACATCAATGGATAAAGAAAATATGTCGTATACATAAAATAGAATATTATTCAACCTTGAAACAGAAATCTTGCCATTTGCAACAACATTGCTGAACCTGGAGGACATTATATTGAGTAAAATAATTCAGTCATAGAAGGACAAATACGGCATGATTCCACATATATGCTAGTAAAACTCATAAAAACAACAAATATAAAAAACCAGCTCCTGGATTCATTGATGTTTTTGAAGGGTTTTTTGTGTCTCTATCTCCTTCAGTTCTTCTGTGATCTTAGTTATTTCTTGTCTTCTGCTAGCTTTTGAATGTATTCGCTCTTGCTTTTCTAGTTCTTTTAATTGTGATGTTAGGGTGTCAATTTTAGATCTTTCCTGCTTTCTCTTGTGGGCATTTAGTGCTATAAATTTCCCTCTACACACTGCTTTAAATGTGTCCCAGAGATTCTGGTATGTTGTGTCTTTGTTCTCATTGGTTTCAAAGAACATCTTTATTTCTGCCTTCATTTCGTTATGTACCCAGTAGTCATTCAGGAGCAGGTTGTTCAGTTTCCATGTCGTTAAGCGGTTCTGAGTGAGTTTCTCAATCCTGATTTCTAGTTTGATTGTACTGTGGTCTGAGAGACAGTTTGTTATAATTTCTGTTCTTTTACATTTGTTGAGGAGTGCTTTACTTCCAACTATGTGGTCAATTTTGGAATAAGTGCGATGTGGTGCTGAGAACAATGTATATTCTATTGATTTGGGGTGGAGAGTCCTGTAGATGTCTATTAGGTCTGCTTGGTGCAGAGCTGAGTTCAGTTCCTGGATATCCTTGTCAACTTTCTGTCTCATTGATCTGTCTAATGTTGACAGTGGGGTGTTAAAGTCTCCCATTATTATTGTGTGGGAGTCTAAGTCTCTTTGTAGATCTCTAAGGACTTGCTTTATGAATCTGGGTGCTCCTGTATTGGGTGCATATATATTTAAGAAGACATTTATGCAGCCAACAGACACATGAAAAATGCTCATTATCACTGGCCATCAGAGAAATGCAAATCAAAACCACAATGAGATACCATCTCACACCAGTTAGAATGGCGATCACTAAAAAGTCAGGAAACAACAGGTGCTAGAGAGGATGTGGAGAAATAGGAACACTTTTACACTGTTGGTGGGACTGTAAACTAGTTCACCCATTGTGGAAGACGGTGTGGCAATTCCTCAAGGATCTAGAACTAGAAATACCATTTGACCCAGCCATCCCATTACTGGGTATATACCCAAAGGATTATAAATCATGCTGCTATAAAGGCACATGCACATATATGTTTATTGTGGCACTATTCACAATAGCAAAGACTTGGAACCAACCCAAATGTCCATCAATGATAGACTGGATTAAGAAAATGTGGCACATGTACACCATGGAATACTATGCAGCCATAAAAAAGGATGAGTTCATGTCCTTTGCAGGGACATGGATGAAGCTGGAAACCATCATTCTCAGCAAACTATCGCAAGGACAAAAAACCAAACACTGCATGTTCTCACTCATAGGTGGGAATTGAACAATGAGAACACTTGGACACAGGAAGGGGAACATCACACACCGGGGCCTGTTGTGGGCTGGGGGGAGGGGAGAGGAAAAGCATTAGGGGATATACCTAATGTAAATGATGAGTTAATGGGTGCAGCACACCAACATGGCACATGTATACATATGTAACAAACCTGCACTTTTTGCACATGTACTCTAGAACTTAAAGTATAATAAATGAAAAAAAAAAGTATAGTAGTGGTTGCCAGAGGCTGGCATGGGGGAACTAGGGAGTTGTTCAATGGGTATAAAGTTTGAGTAATGCTAGATGAATGAGTTCTAGAGATCTGTTATAAAACGTAGTGCCTATAGTTGAGACAGTGTTGTGCACGTCAAAATTTGTAAAGAGGAGGCACGGGTGCAGTGGCTGAGGCAGGAGGATCCTTTGAACCCAGGAGGCGGAGGTTGCAGTGAGCCGAGGTGGCGCCAGTGCACTCCAACCTGGGTGACAGAGCGAGACTGCATCTCAAAATAAATAAATAAATAAATAATAAAATTTGTAAAGAGGAAAAATGTCATTTTAAGTGTTCTTAACAAAAAATAAAAACAAAGAAAAAATGAAAACAAAAGGACACAAGGAAACTTTTGGAGGTTTTAGATACATCTATTACCCTGATTGTAGTGATGGTATCGGGGTGTTTGCATATGTCCAAATTCATCAAATTGTATATATTAAATATGTACAGCTCTTTGTATGTCAACTATACCTCAATAAAGCTGTATAAAAAAGAAATAGAAGGCAACATTTTCCAGTGGTATCTTTCACTATTTTTGAAAGATTTTGGAGTTTTAATTTTGAAAGAATTTAAAATTTACAGATTTGCTGAAATAATACAAATAATTTCTATATGCTTTTCAGAAAAATGCATTAATTTACCAGTTGTTAATATTTTGAAAGTGAATACACACACTTCTATATTATTATGTTTTTCTGAACAACATGCATGTAGGTTGCAGGCATCCAGCCTCCTTACATGTAAGTAGTTTTGAATGTCTTTTCCAAGAATAAAGATGTTTTCTTCTAAACCACAGTAAAAACTTAAGAAAAAAATATGACATATAAAGTTAACTTTTGCCAATCATCCTAATACATGTATTTTATAGAAATTTTATTTCTCTGATCTCTGATGCAATGTAGGATAATGCATTGCATTTAATTTTCATCTACTGCCTAGCTAGACGTGGCACAGGGAGACATTACTTAAATTCTTGAATTTTAACTTGCAGTTATATACTGCTAGGGAAGTTTTCTAACTTCTCTGCACTTAAACTTGCAAAGGTATTTCAGAATTAAATGAGAAACTATATGAAAATTACATTTCACAGTGCCAAGCACATAGTTGTTGCTCAAAAAATTGTAGCTTAAGAAAAAGCGATAAATAGTATATGTTTAAAAAATAGATACAAAACACAGTCTTTAGCCTAAATTTAGTGAAAGGCAAATCATTTGCTTTTATTCTTTCCAGAATGCATCTCAATTGACCAAGTGTAAAAAGGTCAAAGTCACTTTGGAAATAAAACACCTTCTATAAAGACACTCTATTTTATTGAATGGTATAGTGCTTTACAGCACGATTTAATTATGTGCTCACAATGGAAAACAATAAAGCTGTACAGCCAGCAAGAAAAGAGTCAAGGTTTCAAGACAGATATTTAGACTATGAGAGAGCATTCAGTATTGAAATACAGAAAAAGGATTAGTCTTGGATAAGAAGAAATTGCTTGAGAATGTTCTTGTGGGCGAAACATTACCTCATGTTTATGTTTAACTCAACAATTACCTCAGAAAAGTGAGTTTTAAAATAGCACTTTTAATGATGAGGAGCAGATCCCAAGAGAATACTTTGCCCTAAAGTCTTTCTCCTTTTGCCTTCCTTCCTCCCATCCAAAGTCAGGCCAACCACAGGCATACCAATCACCTGTCTTTCCAAAAGCTTATGATAGCTTGCCCAAGTCAGCCAGTAATTCCCTTCTTTGGAAACAGTTATTGTAGTTGAATGTGGTTTTGCCCCTTAACTGTAGCTGGTCTCACATTACTGTTTTATTATTTCATATATTAGGTCTTTTCTCTCTAATTAAATTGTTAGTTTTTGTATAAATTTTTTAGCTCTTATACTTCTTTTGTGTAAGCCCACCATGCTTAGTACAGTGATGAATACTTAAAGGTGCTAAAAGAATACACATGGAATTGGTATTTTTAATCTGTATCTGAGTTTTAACTTTTATCACCCATGTTTCATTGGAGTGTAAAGCCACCTCTTTTGGTCTCTACTTGCATGACACTACTGAATTAAGCTGCAAATATATCCGACTGCTTTAGACTTTTAATGACTTGCTACTTCCAATTATTTTGAGATAGAACTTCATCCATTCCTTTTAGTACAGGCAGTAGAAAATGAAGCAGGGAGCTAGAGAGAGTTATCTTTGCTGGCCTTAAGGTTTTCACTTTCCATCTGCAGAAAATTCTTCACCAGGTGTTTTCCCTCTATTCTTCTTATTGCACAGTAAAATTTTCCTCACTTACAGGATTATCTTCTGGCTATCTTGTGTCTGCTCCAAATATTACCATCCCCTCCTCACATTGAAACTCAAGTTGTGGTACCTCTCATTTGTGGTCTTCCTTTCTTACATCCACCTGCATTTCATTCTCAAATACTTTAAATACTTTCTTCCAAAGCTGCCCCTCATTCTTTCATTTTCAGACTACCATAACTAAGCTATTTTTTCTCACTTCATTGGGTTTTGAATGTGCAGACATATTCATGCTTTTAACATTCCCTATTTCTAAATTTATCATAAGGATATCCTATGGCCTAACACTTCAGCAAAATATGTAATTAATAAAATCAATAAATAAATCACAGAAAGGGTGGAAATACTTGTAAACATATCTAACAGGAGGCTTACATCCAGAATATTAAAAAAACTCTATGTCTTAGTCTGTTTGGGCTGCTATAATACAAATACCATGAACTAGGAAACTTATAAAAACACATTTGTTTCCCACAGGTCTTGACGTTGGGAAGTAAAAGATCAGAGTGCTGGCAGATTTTGGTGTCTAGTAAAGGACAGCTTTCTAGTGTATAGATAACACCTTCTATCCATGTCCTCACATGGTGAAAAAGGTAAGAGGTCTTCCTTGGGCCTGTTTTATAAGAGTACTAATTTCATTCTTGAGGGTTCTGCCCTCATGACCTAAAAAAACCCCACTGCCTAATACTATCACCATGGCAGATAAGATTTAAACATATAAATTTGGGACAGATACAAACATTCAGAAAATGGTACCCTACAAGTCAATAAAAATATTATAAACAATCCTTTAAAAAGATACAATATATGAACAGACCCTGCTAAAAGAAAATTTTTCTTGTTTCACTTATTTATTTTTAATTATCAAATAAAGAAAGTATATATTTATCATGTACAACGTGTTTTTAAATATGCATTTATTGTGGAATGGCTAAGTTGGGCTAATTAACATATGCAGGCTTATTTTTTTCTGATGAGAACACTTAAAACTACTTTCTTAGCAATTTTTAAGAATAAAATACATTGCTGTTAACTGTAAGTCACCATGTTTTATAATAGGTCTGTTGAACTTATTCCTCCTATCTAATTGAAATTTTGTATCCATTGATCAAAATCTTTCCAACACCTTCACCACCACACACCCAGTATATAGTAACCACTTAATATGGTTTGGTTCTGTGTCCCCACCCAAATCTCATGTCAAATTGTAATTCTTGTGTTGAAGGAGGAGCCTGGTGGGAGGTGATTAAATGATGGGGGTGGACTTCCCCCTTGCTGTTCTTATAACAGAGTTCTTATGAGATCTAGTTGTTTGAAAGTATGTAGCACCTCCGCCTTCTCTCTCTCTCTCTCTCCTGCCAGCCATGTTAAGATGTGCTTGCTTCCCCTTTGTCTTCTGCAATGACTGTAAGTTTCCTGAGGCCTCCCCAGAAGCAGAAGCCTGTATACTCGGCAGAAGTGTGAGTTGATTAAACCTCTTTTTTTTTTTTTTAATAAATTACTCAGTATGTCTTTATAGCAGTGTGAGAAGGGACTAATACACAATTAATTGACTATAAATGCATAAATTTATTTCTGAGCTCTCTATTGTTTCACTGGTTTATGTGTCTATTTCCTTTTTTTTTCTTATGCGAGTACCATGCTGTTTTGATTGCTATGGTTTTGTGGTATATATTGAAGTCTTGGAATGTGACGCCTCTAGTTTTCTTCTTTTTGCTTAAGACTGCTTTGCTTACCCTAGGTTTTTTATGATTCCATATTAATTTTAAGATTTTTTAAAATATTTTTGTGAAAGATGTTAGTATAATTTTGATAAAGATTATGTTGGATCTGTAGATTGCTTTGAGTGGTATGAACATTTTAACAATATGAATTCTAATCCATGAACATAGAATATCTTTTCATTTATTTGTGTCTTCAATTTATTTCATCAGTGTTTTTTAGTTTTAGTATAGGTATTTGTCCTTTGTTAAATTTATTCTGAAGTATTTTATTTTTTGTAGCTATTGTGAATGTTTTTTTTTTGAACAACTTGTTTTTATAGAAACGCTATTGATTTTATATGTTGATTTTATATCTTGCAAGATAACTGAATTTGTTTATTACTTCTAACAATTTTTAAGTGGCGTGTTTAGTTTTCTATATAAAAAACAGAGACAGTTTAACTTCTTTTTTTCAAGCTTGAATGACTTTTATTTCTTTATTTTGCCTAATTGCTCTGGCTAAGACTTTTAGTACTATGTTGAATAGAAGGGATCTTAGAGAAAAAGATTTTAACTTTTCTTCATTGAGTATGGTGTTAGTTGTGGACCTGTCATATATGGCCTTTATTGTGTTGCAATTCATTACTTTTATACATAATTTGTTGAGAATTTTTAACATAAGAGAATGCTGAGTTTTACCAGATGCATTTTCTGCATCAATTTAGTTGATCATATGATTTTTGTCCTTATTCTATTTATGTGAAGTATCTAATGTGTAGATTTTTATATGTTGAGCCATCATGTGTCCAAAGAATAAATCCACTTGACCATGGTGAATGATCCTTTATGATCCTTTTAACATATTATTGAATTCAGTTTGCTGGTATTTTATTAAGACACTTTGCATCTATATTCACTATATTCATCAGGAATATAGGTCTACAATTTTCCTTCCTTTCCTTCCCTCCTTCCTTCCTTCCTTCCTTTCCTTCCTTCCCTTCCTTCCCTTCCTTCCTGCTTTCCTTCTTTCCTTCTTTCTTTCTTCCTTCCTTCCTTCCTTCTTTCTTTTGACATGGTCTCACTCTGTTGCCCAGGCTGGAGTTCAGTGGAGTGATCATGGCTCACTGCAACCTTGAACTCCTGGGCTCAAGCGATCTCTCCACCTCAACCTCCCAAGTAACAGGGACTACAGGCATGCGCCACTATGTCTGGCTAATGTTTTTAAATTTTTTATAGAGCTAGGGTCTTTCTATGTTGCCTAGGCTGGTCTCAAACTTCAATTCTCCTGCCTTGGCCTCCCAAAGTGCTAAGATTACAGGCATGAGCCTCTATGCCTAGCCCTGTAATTTTCTTTTCTTGTAGTGTCCTTTTCTGGTGTTGGCCCCAGGATAATTTCGGTATCATAAAATGAGTTAGCAAGTATTTATTCCTTAATATGTTGGAAGAGTTTGAGAAGGAATGGTATTAGATCTTCTTTAAATGTTTTGTGGTATTCTGTAGTGAAGCCATCAGTCTTGGGCTTTCCTTTGATAGACTTTTTATTAGTGATTCAATCTTTTTATTCATTATTAGTCTGTTCAGATTTTTTCTATTTCTTCATTACTCAGTGTTGGTAGGTTTTATGTGCCTAGGAATTTATCCATTTCTTCTAGGTTATACAATTTGTTAGTGTATAATTATTCAAAGTAGTGTTTTATAATTCATTGTCTTGCTGTGACATCAGTTGTAATGCCTCCTCTTTCATTTTCGATTTTATTTATTTCTCTTCTCTCTTTTTAGTTTAGCCAAAGACTTGTCAATTTTGTTTAATCTCTTCATAAAGTCAGTTTGGTTTTGTTGATCTTTTAATTGTTTTTCTAGTCTCTATTTCATTTATTTCAACTCTTATCTGTTTTATTTTTTTCTTCTATTAACTTTGTGCTTAGTTGATTTTTTTCTAGTTCTTTGAGATATAACATTATATTGTTTGATATCTTATTTTTTAATGTAGGTGTTCATTTCTATAAACTCTTTTAGAACTGCTTTTGCTGCATCACATAAGTTTTCGTATGTTGTTTTTCCATTTATGTTTGTCTCAATATATTTTAAAATTTCTCTTTTAACTTCTTTGATCCACTGTTTTTTTTTTCAGAAACATGTTAATTTTCATGTATTTTTAATTTTCCCAAGTTCTTCTTCTTACTGATTTCTAGTTTAATACCATTGTGCTCAGAAAAGTTACTTTGTATGATTTAAATCTGTTTAAATTTGCTAAGACTAGTTTTATAGCCTAACATATAATCTTTCCTGAAGAATGCACACTTGAGAAGAATGTGTATTCTGTTGCTGTTGGATGGAGTGTTCTGTATGTGTCTGTTAGGTCTATTTGGTCTAAAGTGAAGTTTAAGTCCCAAGAAACTGGAGTATTGAAGTTCCCTAGAATGACTGAATTAGTCTGTCTCTCTCTTGGGGTATAAAAGTATTTACTTTATATATTTAGATACTCCCATATTGAGTGTATGTATGTTATTGTTATATCCTTTTGATAAATTGACAATTATCATTATTTAATGTCTTTGTCTCATTTTACAGTTTCTGACTTAGAGCCTATTTTAGCTGATGTAAGTGTAGGTACTTCTGCTCTCTTTTGGTTTCCATTTGCATGAAATATCTTCTTTCATCCCATCACTTTCATCTTGTGTGTGTCTGACAGGTGACATGAATTTGTTATAAACAGCCTATATTGGTATATATATATGTATATGTATATATGTGTGTGTGTATATATATATATATTCAGCTACTGTATGTGTATTGATTGGATAACTTAGTACATTTGCGTTCAAGGTAATTTTTGATTTTTTATTACTGCTATTTTGTTAATTATTTTTTGTAGTTCGTTTCTTTTTCTGTTGATGTTTTTCTTTGCGATCAATTTATTTTCCCTAGTAATACACTTTGATTCCTTGCTTTTTATGTCTTGTGCTATCTACTATACGTTTTTGTGTTGTATACACAAAACATTGTATAGTTAGGTAAAATTTTAAAAAATACCTAATAATCATATAAATAAGTTCATAATAGGGAAATACAAATTAAAAGCACAATGAAATATTGCTGAACACGTATTTGTTGACCAAAATAAAAAATACTGAGTACAACATTTTGATAAACATGGAGCAAATATAACTCTCATATATTGCTAGTGGAAGTGTGAAATAGTAAAACTATTTTGCAAAATGATTTGGTAATTTCTTATAAAACTACCCCATGATCCAATTATTCTGTATATTGGTATTTAATCAAGAATAATGAAAAATTTGACACAGAAAATTTACATATGACTATTTATACCAACTTTACTAATGATAGGTCAATAATGGAAATAGCCCAAATATCTATCAATAGGGAAGTAGATACATTTTGGGATATGCATTCAATGGAATATATAGCAATATAAAATGAACTATTGACACATGACAAAATGGGTGAATTTTAAAAAACATGTTAAATGAAAAGTGATTCAATTTAGATAAAATTTTAAAATAGGTAAAATTACTCTCTGGTGATATAAATAAGATTAGTGGTTTTCTTTAAGGTCAGAGTTTGATTGCAAAAGGGAATGAGAAATTTCTAGGTTAGTAGAAATGTCCTATGTCTCAAGTGTAGTATTGGTTGCATGAGTGTAGATGTTTGTCAAAACTCATGCCACTGTATACTTAAGAGCTGTATATTTTACAATATTTAAATTAAATCTAAATTTAAAAAGACAAATAATTTGTTTAATATAAGAATAAATCCTGTCATAATTGTGGCCCCTGTATTAGTCATAGTTCTCAAGAGAAACAGAACCAGCAGGATATATTAACATGTAGTTATATAGAAAGAGATTTATTCTGATGGGTTGGCTTATGTGATTATGGAGGCTGATAAATCCCATGAGCTGCCATCTGTGAGCCAGAGATCCGGGAAAGCTAGCAATGTGGTTCTAGTCCAAACCAGAGGCCTGAAACCCAGGACAATCAGTGTTATAAGTCCCAGTCCAGTTTCAAGACCTGAGAACCAGGAATACTGAAGCCTGAGGGAAGGTAAAAATCAGAGGTCCCAGCTCAAGCAGACAGAGCAAATTTCCCCTCCCTCCATTTTTTCTTCTATTTAGGCTTTCAGTGGATTGGATGAGGCCCGCCTGTATTGGTGAGGGCAGATCTTCACTTAGTCTACCAACTCAAATGCCAGTCTCTTTCAGAAACACCCTCACAGACACACCCAGGTATCCTATAGCCTAGTCAAGTTGACACATAAAATTAACCATTACAGCCCCTAGATTTCAGAGTATACATGAAAATAAATGTAAGGTTCTTAAAATTTTTATTTAGGAGTTTTCTATTGTTTAAATAGCATTTTCCATGTTATGTGAGTATTGATGCATACCTTAAATAAAATTGATTTTATAGAGATTTTATAAAATAGATTCCTCTGGTTTTCTCATTCTCTGCCAATTTCCAACACAGCACTTTATGAAGGAGAACTGGAGCATTAAGATAAAATATATTCAGATGGATAAATAAATGTTTCCTGCTAAAAACTTTACCTTCAGTCTTGTAAGATTCTTTTGTATATTTTCCTGGTGAGCTCTTAGAATAGACCTGTACTCGCTTTCTCTATATATGTAACCCACCCCCAAATCTAGACTCTTTAGCTATCTTTGATCTTTCTCTACATTGTTTCTTTTGTAGGCTATGAATACTTGGCCTCTTAATTTTTTTGAATTAGCTGTACCTCCCTGATTACTCCGTCATTTACTAGTTAAGTAAATCAAACACATGGATGCTTTACATCTATTCACATAAAATATAATTATATTTTTAACTTTTAAAAATTATATGTTGGCAGCAATAAGAGGGGAATTACTGGAATCTTCTCATTTAAAGGCCATAAAACACAATATATTTTCACCTTCTAAGAAAAAGAAAATATGTAAATACAATGCCAGTGATAAAGTATTCTGTGCCTTGCTTAGAAAAACTGGGAAGTCTGAAGTCAGAAATGTTCATTCATTAGGGAAAATTTAGTTTTCCAGCAGCCCGCCTTTCCTAACCTGATGACCCTCTGGGCAAGCTATTCTGCATTTAACAAATGGATATACTTGTTCAGTTATCTGAACCAATTAATTGGTTTAATTAAAAGAGTTTAATTTAGTTTTCTGTTACTTATAAACAAAATAATTCTAACTCTTATGAAACCATGTTTGATCTTCAGTATAACTTTGGAAACAGCCATTTTCTGGACCAGAACTGTCATATCTGGGCATAGATTATACTTTAATGGCAGGTAGGACTTCTATGGGAAGATTTTATAGAATTCCCCTATAGTTAATTAATTTATTTTGTTTTGTACAAAACTGTAGAAGAATTTGTCTAGTGTTTAATACTTGATTGTTTTATCTTTGATAATGGCTCTAATTAATGTGGCAAGTGTGAAAATAAACCCTATCGTTTCTATAGGAATCTTCATTATCAATATCTCTAAGTATTGATGTAGGTGACTTGTTCATTGAAATTACATTAAAAGAGGATAATATGGATATAACACAACATCAGGTACTTACAAGGAATTATAATATTGTACCAAGAGAAAATGATTGAGAAGTAAGAAAAAATGGAAATGTGATTTTGTTCAAATAACTATAAATGGACAGCAAAAAAAATACAAATCTACTTGAATATGAGTAATTTAATATTTTTAGTGAATAAATATATGGAGTTGGAAGAGCATTAAATTCAAATTCTAAAATTCAAACTATTTGGTTCATAGTCAGTTAAAGGGCAAAAATTATTTTTGTTCTGAACTTGTACTTATTCCAGATCGTTTGAACATTTTTACTTCCTGCTTTTTAGGTCAGAGACTATAAGAAAGACAAAAACCATATAAAGGCAAAGGAAATTGAAATAGAGAAAACTACTTTTTTTTTAATGAAGTAATGAAAGAATACACAAAGGATAATCATTCCCGGCCTTGATTTTTTAAGTGCTTACTATCTCAGTCATGCAGGAGGGAGGCTGTGATATTAAGGACCAAAGTTATGTGCAACAGATTCTTAGCAAGATCACCTTGCTGGAATTCTAATGCAAAGACAGCCTGACATACACAAGGTTTCAAAAAAATTTAGTTCCTGTGTTAAAGGGAAATTAAATGGTCTTTTTTTTATTTTTTGATGGATTAGGCTATTAAGTTCTAATAGTGTTCTCTTACTATTTTGAACATTTACTCTTTAGAAAACATCTTCAAAAATGCTTAATTCCAAGACTATATTTTCACTTATTCCAATAGAGTTGCCAGTTTTTTCTCTTCTAAATGTTGACCTTCCTCATACTTGCAAATATAAACTCAGTTAAAGAAATGTGTTTAGTAGTAAACTAAAATTAGCAAGAGAATTTACATAAAAACCCTGAAGCAATAAAAATGCCCATCCTCGATAATAAAAATATAATTTAATTTTTAACTTACAACATATAAATCTTTTAAAACCAGACACATAAGGTAAAAAATATTAAACTGCCTCAATGTTTAAGCTAAGGGGACATTATATGTTCCAAAGAAAATGTCACAGCTTAAAAGATGCATAAGCTAGAAAATTCTTATTTGTAGAGAGAATTGTAGGAAAAGTCAGGTTATATTTAAAAGATAAAATACATGGATTACAGCATATCTGATCCATTTATTTGGCTATACTAATGATTGGTGCAGATCACCAATATGATGGTTTGCTGAATAGTAACCACAGTGAAAACAGCAGAAGTCAGTGTGCTGGCTAGGCTTCAATTTTTTAAATATATCTTTGGGGCTATTAAAAATTCATCTTTGTGACTATGTATTTTAAATAATGTGTACTTTAGCCACTGTGCACAACTTATAATGTGTACTCTAGAGGCAAAGATAAAATAACTTTTAAAAAGTTAATGGACACTATAATATGTTGCAGCAATCCCAATTCTGGGCTTAAAGAAGTTGAAATCGGGGTCTCAAAAATATATCTGCACTTCCACCTCCACTGCAACATTATTCACAATAGTCAAAATGTGGAAGCAACATAAATCTTCATTGATCAATAAATGGGTAAATAAAAATATGATATATACATACAATGGAATATTGTTCAGCCTTTAAAAAGAAGAAAACTCTGCTATTTGCAATAACATGGATGAACTTGGTGGGTGTAATGCTAAGTGAAATAAGCCAGTCACAGAAAGACAAATATTACGTGATACCACTTAAAGGAGGAATCTAAAATAGTCAAACTCATAAAAAAGCAGAATAGAGTGGCGATTTCCAGGAGCTGGGGAAGGTGCAAACAGGGAGGTATTAGTCAAAGGGAACAACGTTTTAGTCATGCAAGATGAATAAATCCCAGAAATTTGCTATACATTATGGTTCTGATAGTTAACAATACTCTGTTGTAGACTTAAAAGTTTGCTAAGAGAGTAAATTCATGTTGCGTTCTTATCACATATAAAAAAAGTTAATGGATGGTTTAAAACAAAAACAATAACAATGGCAATATATTATGGTGTTTATAACAATCACAGAATTAGAATATATGATAATAATATTATAACTGGTGGGACTATGAAATGGAAGCATGAGGTTCTTTAACTGCATGTAAGGTAGTGTAATACTGTATGAAAGTAGACTGTGATAACTTAATTCTGTGTTTTGTATAAATTATAGCAGTGTTTTAAACTTTGGCATTATTAATATCTTGGGTTAGATAATTCTTTGTTGTGGAGGGCTTATATGTTGCAGTATGTTTAGCAATATCCCTGACCTCCACCAACTAGCTGCCAGTAGCATCCCCTCCAGTAGTGAGAGGCAAAAGTGTCTTTAGGCATTGTCAAATGTCCTCTGAGAGCAAAATCACCAACTGAAAACAATTGCCTTAGAAAAACAAGGAATGTAAACACAACAAAATATAATAATCAATAGAAATGATTAAATTAAACTTTAAAAAATAATTGATTAATCTGGAAGAAGACAGAAAAAGAAAATATAAAACAAGAACAGATGGATCGAGTAGAAAATAATAAACAAGATGGTAGATTTAAACCCCACTATATTAATAACTGCATTAAATACAAAATATGTAAAAATTCCAGTTAAAGAGAATCTAAGATAGGCTAAAAACACTCAACTCTATGATATCTATAAGAAACTTATTTTAAATATAAAGATACAGAAAAGTTAAAAGCAAAAGGATGTAAAGGATATATAATACACACTACAACAAGTGGGTGTGATTATATAAATACCAAAGATGGCTTCAGAATGTAAAATACATGCACAAAATCTGATAGAACTGGAAAATGAACACGAAATATCCAAAATTATAGTTGAATGTTTTATTTCATTTTATTTTTAAAATTTCAACTTTTATTTTACTCAAGGGTATATATGAGCAGATTTGTTACAAGAAATTTTTGGCTGATGCTGGTGTTATACAGTGTACGAATGCCATCACCCTGGTGGTCAGCATAGTACTCAATAGGTAGTTTTCTAACCCACCCTTCCCCTGCCCAGTATCCAGTGACTATTGTTTCCATATTTATGTCCCTGTATGCTCAACACTAGCTCCCACTTATAAGTGAGAACGTGTAATATTTGCTTCTCTGTTCCTGCATTAATTTGTTTAATATTATGGCCTCCAGCTCCATCGATGTTGCTGCAAAGGATGTGATTTTATTCTTTTTTGTGACTGTGTGGTATTTCATGGTATATATGCACCACATTTTCATTATCTAGTCTACAGCTGATGGGCACCTGGGTTGTTTCCATATCTTTGCTGTTGTGAATAGTACAGCAATGAACAGACAAGTGCATATATCTTTTGGTAGAATGCTTTATTTTCCTTTGGGTATACACCTAGTAATGGGATTGTTGGGTCAAATGGTAGCTCTGATTTAAATTCCTTCAGAAGTCTCCAGACAACTCTTCACAGTGGCTGGACTAATTTACATTTCCACCAATAGTTTATACTGTTTATACCAACATTTCCTTTCTCTACAGCCTTGCCAGCCTCTGTTGTTGTTTTGAATTTTTAATAATAGCCATTCTGACTGGTGTGAGATGGTATCATCATGGTTTTGATTTGCATTTCTGTGATTATTGGTGATGCTGAGCATTTTTAATATGTTTGTTGACCACTTGTATGTTTTCTTCTGAGAAGGGTCTGTTCTTGTCCTTTGCCGATTTTTAAATGAGGTTATTTTGGTTTTGTCTGTTGATTTGTTTAAGTTCTCTATAGAGTCTAGATATTAGGTGTTTGTCAGATGGACAGTTTGTGAATATATTCTCCCATTCTGTAGATTGTCTGTTTGCTCTCTTGGTAGTTTCTTTTGCTTTGCAAAAGTTCTTTAGTTTAATTATGTCCCACTTGTCTATTTTTGGGTTTGTTGCAATTGTTTTTTGGGACTTACAATACATTGAGATGTAAAAATACATAAAAAGATCAATGAAACCAAGAGTTTCTTATTTGAAAAAATAAATAAGATCGATAGACTCCTAGCTAGATTAACAAGGAAAAGAAAGAGAATGTCCAAATAAGCAATATTAGAAATGACAAAGGTAATATTATAACTGAACCCACAAAAATACAAAAGATCCTGAGACTGTGATGAACAACTCTATGCACAGAAATTAGCAAATGTAGATGAAATGAATAAATTCCTATAAGCATGCAGTATCCAATGATTGAATGAGGAAGAGATTGAAACCCTGAATACATCAATATCAATTTCTGAAATTGAATCTGTAATACAGAAACTGCCAACCAAAAAAATCCCTAAAGCAGATGGATTCACAGCTGAATTCTACCAGACATACAAATAACTGTTACCAATTCTACTAAAAATATTGCAAAAAACAGGGGAGGAAGGGTTCCTCTATAACTCATTCTATGAAGCCAGCATCACCCTGATACCAAATCTGGCAGAGACACAATGAGAAAAGAAAACTTCAGATAAATACCCCTCATGAATATAGATGCACAGATCTTCAGCAAAATACTAGCAAATCGAATCCAGCAGTACATAAAAAACATATATACACCACAATCAAGCAGGCTTTAATCCTGGGATGCAAGGTTGGTTCAACATACAGAAATCAATAAATATGATTCACCACATAAACAGAATCAAAAGCAAAAACCATATGATCATTTCAACAGCTACAGAGAAAGCTTTCAATAAGATCCAACACGATCTTCATGATAAATCCCCCCAGAAATTAGGCATTGAAGGAATATACCTCAAAATAATAACAGCCGTCAATGACAAACCCACATCTAACATCATACCGAATAACCAAAAGTTTGAACGATTCATTCCCCTTGAGAACTGGAACAAGGATGCTAACTGTAACCACTCCTATTCAACATAGTACTGGAAATCCTAGCCAGAGCAGTCAGGTAAGAAATAGAAAGAAAAGGGAGCTAAATAAGAAAAGAGGTCAAACTGTGTCTCTTCACTCCTGATATGATTCTATGCTTAGAAAATCCTAAAGACTGTCAAAAGGCTGCTAGAATTGATAACTTCAGTAAAGTTTCAGGATACAGAAGTCAATGTGCAAAAATCAGTAGCATTTCTATACAACAACATCCAGATTGAGCATGAAATCAAGAACACAATCCCACTTACAATAACCACAAAAAAATTTTAAATACCTAGGAATACAGCTAACCAAGGAGGTGAAAGACCTCTACAAGGAGAACTACAAACACTGCTGAAAGAATCAGATATGACACAAATAAATGGAAAAACATTCCATGCTCATGGAATGAAAGAACCAGTATCATAAAAATGGCCATACTATTCAAAGCAATTTACAAATTCAGTGCTATTCCCATCAAACTATTGACATCATTCTTCACAGTATTAGAAAAAGGCCTATTCTAAAATTTATATGGAACCCCAAAAGAGCAGGAACAGCCAAAACAATCCTAAACAAAAGGAGCAAAGTCAGAAGCATCACACTACCTAAATGCAAACTATACTATAAAGCCACAGTTACCAGAACAGCTTGGTACTAGTACAAAACAGATACATAGACCAATAGAACAGGATAGAAAACTCAGAAATAAAGCTGCACACCTACAAGCATCTGATATTCAACAGGGCTGACAAAAAAAGAGAAATGGGGAAAGGACTTCCTACTCAGTAAGTTGTGCTGGGATAACTGGCTAGCCAAAATCAGAAGACAAGCTGGACTGACCCCTACATTTCACTATACATAAAGACTAACTCAAAATGGATTAAAGATTTAAATGTGAGATCTCAAACTATAAAAATCCTGGGGGACAACCTAGGAAATACTCTTCTTGACATTATTCTTTGCAAAGAATTTTTGGCTGGTTGAAGATTTTAACACTCCTATTCTAATAATTGACAAATCAAGTAAATTGCATGCCAGTACATACATAGATTTGAATGGTACTATTACTAACCTTATCTAATTGATATTTATAGAGCACTCTAAACGACGACGCAAAATGCACATTTATTCAACAACTATAACTAACTTTCTGTACCTTTAAACAATGAGTATACTTGTGCTAAGCAGGTACTGTGCTTGAGAATGCTGCGTCAGAAAGAGAAAAAGTGTGAAATACAGTACGTGCCTGAGATGAAATATTTGTTAGGGTCTGTATGATGTGGCACAAAACTGTCCGTCATTGTTACAGCTAAACTCATAGTTGGGCCAAGAAGAAATGACACAGCCAACCAAATAAGTCTGCTTAGGTGGAAATTATAATCTTCATGTAGTCACCTGTCTTTCAAGTGCCTTCTGAGAGGTATAGTCTATATGACCTCATAAGATTACCATATAACTTTTTTCAGAAGAACCTAAACTAAAACACTGCTCTCCCATGACTTAAGGGCCACATTATGACTTTCATGAAGTATAACCACTTTGGCTTCATGGGCCCCTCCTTCCATAAGGAAATGTTAGAAATTAGGCCGGGTGCAGTGGCTCAAGCCTGTAATCCCAGCATTTTGGGAGGCCGAGGCAGGCGGAACACGAGGTCAGGAGATCGAGACCATCCTGGCCAACATGGTGAAACCCCGTCTCTACTGAAAATACAAAAAAAATTAGCCGGGCGTGGTGGCGGGTGCCTGTAGTCCCAGCTACTTGGGAGGCTGAGGCCGGAGAATGGCGTGAACCTGGGAGACGGAGCTTGCAGTGAGCCAAGATCACGCCACTGCACTCCAGCCTGGTGGACAGAGCCAGACTCCATCTCAAAAAAAAAAAAAAAAAAAAAAGTTAGAAATTATATTTTATTTTACAATTGCATTGGTATAAAGACAAATTAATTGATATCATGTATTAAAACATTTTCTTTTATCTGAAAGTTTTGTTTCTTCTCTTGATTTTTAGATATTAAAACATTTTTATAGGCCTCTAAAAATATTGTGGGTTCTACATATTGTGCCTTTTGTGGATGCTGCATAAGTTGGCCCTGGCTGACTCAAACAGAGAGGGGTGGGAGGAGGCAAGATGATAGTAGTTTGCTTTTTCTTAGAAGGACAAAATGTCCAAAGAATTCTCTCACATTCCTAATCTCTTTTATATGCTAAATCTGTGGAGAGTTTTATGATGGTTCTGTTTTGAGTTCTGTCATTTAATTCTTCCCAAAATTATATATATATATAATTTTATTATATCATATAATAATATATGTAGTATATTATTATATAGTATATAATATGTTATATATTATGTGATATATTATTGATAATATATTATTAGTAATAATATTAATAGTTATCATTAGTAATATTATGTAGTATATAATTTATTATGTAATAATACATTGTAATAATGCATATTATATAATATGTATATATACACATACACACACAGTCATGCACTGCATAACCACGTTTTAGTCAACAATGGACTGCATACAGGAAGGTGATCCCAAAAGATTATAATGGAGTTAGAAAATCATGATGTTATGACATTGTAGCTGTCATAACATCATAGTACAAAACATTACTCACCTGTTTGTGGCAATGCAGGTGTAAACAAACCTACTGCACTGCCAGTCATTGAAAATGTAAATAAATAAATAAGTAAATAAATGGATAAAAGCTTATAGAATGAAAATATAAAGAAAAAATATTTTATACTGCTGTACATGTGTTAGGGTTTTAAAATGTTATTACAAAGGAGTCAAAAAGTTGAGAAAAATTTTAAAAGTTTATAAAGTAAAAAAGTTACAGTAAGCTAAGGCTAATATTTTACAGCAAAAAACATTTGTATAAATTTAGTATTGCCGAAGTGTATAGCGTTTATAAAGTCGGTGTGGTGTACAGTAATGTCCCACACCTTTACATTCACTTATCTCTCTCACTCACTGACTCAGCCAGAGCAACGTCTAGTCTTGCAAGCTCCATTCATGGTAAATGCCCTATAAAAGTATACCATTTTTAAGATTTTATAACATATTTTACTGTACCTTTTCTATGTTTAGATATGCTTAGATACACCTATTCCTATAATTGCCTACAGTATTTAGTACAGTAATATGCTATATAGGTTTGTAGCCTACAAACAATATGCTATACCACATATCCTGGGTTTTTGGTAGCCTATACCATCTAGGTTTGTGTAAGTACAATCTATGATATTCATAAAATGGTGAAACCACCTAAAA
This sequence comes from Pan paniscus, assembly GCF_029289425.2. Classification (NCBI taxonomy): domain Eukaryota; kingdom Metazoa; phylum Chordata; class Mammalia; order Primates; family Hominidae; genus Pan; species Pan paniscus. The sequence continues at coordinate 47,379,976 of NC_073264.2, forward strand.
ATGCATTTTGCAGATCGAATCCCTGTCATTAAGTGACTCATGACTGTATATATATACATACACACACACACACACACACACACACACACACACACACACAGAATCATGAGTCTGCTAAGGAACTATCTTCATGTATACACCAACATTTATTTTACAATATTTCACTCCAAAAAAGACTAATGTTAAAAAACAAATAAATAAATGTATAATTGACCTTTAACCCAATAAGATTTGCATCTTTTCTTGAGCCAGTGACCATGTTAAGGTTATTAAATGTCACATGTACATGACTGTATATTTAGAAAACCCTATCATCTCAGCACAAAATCTCCTTAAGCTTATAAGCAACTTCAGCAAAGTCTCAGGATACAAAATCAACATGCAAAAATCACAAGCATTCTTATACACCAATAACAGACAAACAGAGAGCCAAATCATGAGTGAACTCCCATTCACAATTGCTTCCAAGAGAATAAAATACCCAGAAATCCAACTAACAAGGGATGTGAAGGACCTCTTCAAGGAGAACTACAAACCACTGCTCAATGAAGTAAAAGAGGACACAAACAAATGGAATAACATTCCATGCTCATGGATAAGAAGAATCAATATTGTGAAAATAGGCATGATGCCCAAGGTAATTTATAGATTCAATGGCATCCCCATCAAGCTACCAATGACTTTCTTCACAGAATTGGAAAAAACTACTTTAAAGTTCATATGGAACCAAAAAAGAGCCCACATTGCCAAGACAATCCTAAGCCAAAAGAACAAAGCTGGAGGTATCACGCTACCTAACTTCAAACTATACTACAAGGCTACAGTAACCAAAACAGCATGATACTGGTACCAAAACAGAGATATAGACCAATGGAACAGAACAGAGCCCAGAGAAATAATACCACACATCTACAACCATCTGATCTTTGACAAACCTGACAAAAACAAGAAATAGGGAAAGGATTCCCTATTTAATAAATGGTGCTGGGAAAACTGGCTAGCCATATGTAGAAAGCTGAAACTGGATCCCTTCCTTTCACCTTATACAAAAATGAATTCAAGATGGATTAAAGACTTAAATGTTAGACCTAAAGCCATAAAAACCTTAGAAGAAAACCTAGGCAATACCATTCAGGACATAGGCATGTGCAAGGACTTCATATCTAAAACACCAAAAGCAATGGCAACAAAAGCCAAAATTGACAAATGGGATCTCATTAAACGAAAGAGCTTCTGCATAGCAAAAGAAACTACCATCAGAGTGAACAGGCAGCCTACAGAATGTGAGAAAATTTTTGCAATCTACTCATCTGACAAAGGGCTAATATCCAGAATCTACAATGAACCCAAACAAATTTACAAGAATAAAACAAACAACCCCATCAAAAAGTGGGCAAAGGATATGAACAGACACTCCTCAAAAGACAACATTTATGCAGCCAAAAGACACATGAAAAAATGCTCATCATCACTGGTCATCAGAGAAATGCAAATCAAAACCACAATGAGATACCATCTCACGCCAGTTAGAATGGTGATCACTAAAAAGTCAGGAAACAACAGGTGCTGGAGAGGATGTGGAGAAATAGGAACACTTTTACACTGTTGATGGGACTGTAAACTAGTTCAACCATTGTGGAAGACCGTTTGGCAATTCCTCAGGGATCTAGAACTGGAAATACCATTTGACCCAGCCATCCCATTACTGGGTATATACCCAAAGGATTATAAATCATGCTGCTATAAAGACACATGCACACGTATGTTTATTGCAGCACTATTCACAATAGCAAAGACTTGGAACCAACCCAAATGTCCAACAATGATAGACTGGATGAAGAAAATGTGGCACATATACACCATGGAATAATATGCAGCCATAAAAAAGGATGAGTTCATGTCCTTTGTAGGGACATGGATGAAGCTGGAAACCATCATTCTCAGCAAACTATCACAAGGACAAAAAACCAAACGCCGCATGTTCTCACTCATAGGTGGGAATTGAACAATGAGAACACTTGGACACAGGAAGGGGAACATCACACACCAGGGCCTGTTGTGGGGTGGGGGAGGGAGGAGGGATAGCATTAGGAGCTATACCTAATGCAAATGACGAGTTAATGGTTGCAGCACACCAACGTGGCACATGTGTACATATGTAACAAACCTGCACATTGTGCACATGTACCCTAGAACTTAAAGTATAAAAAAGTCATATGTAAATTAGATAGTTTGAAGAATATACTTGAAATTTAACTGTCTCAAATGCTAACTGTGGAAAACTAATACACATTACAGCACATTCGTACAAACAAATATTTTTAGTTACATTAATTTTTTAAATGTATGTAATTAGATACCATATTGTATAAATAAAATGCTTCATAAAATAAAACCAAGACAAAATAATTGACTAAAGTCTTTAAGAATTTTAAGACTGGCTAGTACAAACTCCTTATACTCCTCCAAGTACTATTATCTGCATTTATCCTTACATCCTTTCCTGCAGTCTTAGATAAAGACGTTACCCACAATTTCTGTGTTTAATCTGATTCCTCCAAAATCTGCTGAGTCTTAGCAAACCAATTTTTATCATTTTTACTTTATCTTTAATATTTCCACCATCCTGATTTACTTCTTCTAGACTGAAATATGTTCAAGTTTCTCCTATTAAAAATAAGAATAAAATACTCTCTATCAGCTTTATACCTGCTTTTAAATATGCTTTAGATTCCTTCCCTTTAAAAGCACAATCTCAAAATATAAGTGTCCTCTAATTATATTAATTTTAGCAACTTTGATTCCTTCTTAAACTAGCATGGTAAGGCTTCTGGCCTCACCAAAAAGACTCCAACAAAGTTACTGATGACCACTTAACTGCGAAATCTGTATATGTCTTTTGAGGTCTCATCTTACTGGGTTTTCTTGAAACATTTGACACCATCAACCATGTCCTTCATTAAATTAGCTTCCTAAGTTGCCAAACTATGGAAGCAGCTCACCTGGACATACAAATAATATTTTTTGTTCACTTTGTTGAAAAACTCATCATCTTTCCCTCTAACCTAATCCACCTTCCTCATTTCCTATCTCAAGTTTTGCGAATATCAGTCAATCGCTCAAGCTAAAAACTTACGTGACATGATAGACCTCTCATTGACTCAAGAATCCTATCCCCACCTCCCTTGATAATTAAATATTGCAAATTCTATTTCCTGGATATCTGTAATTTCCATCTTCTTCTCTTCATCTCACAGCTTTATGTTCAGTTCTTTCATCTGTATCATTTCATTAGAACCCTACTCTAATCCAATTTTCCTTCTGCATTTCTGCCAGAAATAGCTGGTTGTATTATTTCTCTGCTCACATGCATCAATGTTTTGTGATTCTCTACAGCAGAAGGTGAAACATCTTTGTCTGCATGAGGAAAAACAGTTTTTCTCTACAGTCTCATTCAACACTCACACCACCACTTCACTTCTGGTCACCAAATTCGTGGGTTTTTTCCCATACTAAGCAATTCTCCAGTTCTCAATGGATACCAACTGGGTGTTCAGCAATTTAACTCAATCCTAATAATATCCTAGAGACAGTGTCAGATCCTACAGGTTAATAGCTCAGTCTCAAAAGATGCTCTCTACTTCAGATGCCAATCGCAAGTCTAAGTTGCAACCTGTGCTTCTGACCAACTGGCTATAAATCAAACCATCTTCTTGGGTTTGATTATTTGCTAGAATGGCTCACAGAAATCAGGTAAAAACAATTACTGGCTTCTTATAAAAAAAAAGGGTAGAGATCAATAACTAGATAAAGATGTACATAGGGCAAGGTATGTGGAAATGGGCAGGGAGCTTCCCTGTCCTCTCCAGGCCTACTACCGTCCCAGCACCTCCAGGTGTTCAGTAACCTGGAAGGTCTCCAAACGCTATCCTTTTGAGTTTCTAAAGAGGCTTCCTTATGTAGGCATGATTGATAAAATCATTGACTGCTGGTAACCTAGTCAACCTTCAGACCCTTCCTAGAGAAGGTCCGAAATTAGGGTTGAAAGTTCTTACCCTTGGCCAGGCGGGTGGCTCACTCCTGTAATCCCAGCACTTTGGGAGGCCAAGGCCAGTGGATCACCTGAGGTCAGGAGTTCGAGGCCAACATAGTGAAACCCTGTTTCTATTACAAATACAAAAATTAGCCGGGTATGGTGGCAGGCATCCATAATCCCAGTTACTCAGGAGGCTGAGGCAGGAGAATCACTTGAACCTGGGAGGTGGAGGTTGCAGTGAGCCAAGACCACGCCGTGGCACTCCAGCCTGAGCAGCAGAGTGAAACTCTGTCTCAAAAATAAATAAATAAATAAAAATGAAAGTTCTTACCCTCTAATCACAAGGTTGGTTCCCCTGGCAACCAGCTCTCATCTGAAAGCTATCCAGTAGCTCAGAGCCACTGGGCATCTCATTAGCATACAAAAATACACTTATTACATTTGGCCATTTCAAGAATTTTAGACGCTGTGTGCCAGGAAATGGGGTGAGAGGCAGACCAAATATATATTATTATGTCACAAATGCAGACATAAAGAATAGTATAATCAAGAAGAAATTCTTGTTTCAAATATATTCTATGTCATATTATTTGAGAATATATTCTAAATTCAGAAGAAATTGGAAATAGTAAACTACTTTAAAAGGAAGCCCATATTAAAGTAGGTAATATAATTCAGAGAAAACTGTCATGTAAGGAGCACACACACAAATATAACAAATATTACTGGCTATATGCCAATGAATGTAATAAGAAAAGATACAAAAAAAAGCTTGAAAATACCAACGGAACAATGGTGTTATAGAAGTGAATGAGCAAATATTTCTGAATAACAGGGGAATGTGCACAGTTAATCCTATTATATTTTGAAATTGACTACAGAAAGTAAATGTAGACTGTTTGTCATCAGCATAAAATAAACTAGACCACATGCTGACTCTCTTTGTAGGGTGAGACAGATGGCATCAATTTTGCCCTACTTCATGTTTGAATCATTGTCACACTGTAAAGATCAAATGTACCAGCTCCACATTTTCAATTGAGAAAATTTGACCTGTCACTTTTTCGACAAATCTTGGTTAACCACAGATAACTTAAAATATTAAGTGACAAGAAAGGAGAATTCTCTTTTGCCAATATCTGACAGTGTGATGTAAAATGGCTAAAGTCAGTGTAATTTTGATGATGTCAAAAATATGATTTGAGATTAACCTTGAAGATATTATTATATTCCTTTTATACTGCTAAATTTACAAAATAAATATTTTTAAAAACAGATTCAGATTTGTCTTGATTATCTCAATAGATGCAGAAAAGGCCTTTGACAAAATTCAACAACCCTTCATGTTAAAAACTCTCAATAAATTAGGTATTGATGGGACATATCTCAAAATAATAAGAGCTATCTATCACAAACCCACAGCCAATATCGTAATGAATGGGCAAAAACTGGAAGTATTCCCTTTGAAAACTGGCACAAGACAGGGATGCCCTCTCTCACCACTCCTATTCAACATAGTGTTGGAAGTTCTGGCCAGGGCAATTAGGCAGGAGAAGGAAATAAATTGTATTCAATTAGGAAAAGAGGAAGTCAAATTGTCCCTGTTTGCAGACGATATGATTGTATTTAGAAAACCCCATTGTCTCAGCCCAAAATCTCCTTAAGCTGATAAGCAATTTCAGCAAAGTCTCAGGATACAAAATCAATGTACAAAAATCACAAGCATTCTTATACACCAATAACAGACAAACAGAGAGCCAAATCATGAGTGAACTCCCATTCACAATTGCTTCAAAGAGAATAAAATACCTAGGAATCCAACTTACAAGGGACGTGAAGGACCTATTCAAGGAGAACTACAAACCACTGCTCAATGAAATAAGAGGATACAAACAAATGGAAGAACATTCCATGCTCATGGATAGGAAGAATCAATATCGTGAAAATGGCCATACTGCCCAAGGTAATTTATAGATTCAAGGGCATCCCCATCAAGCTACCAATGACTTTCTTCACAGAATTGGAAAAAAACTACTTTAAAGTTCATATGGAACCAAAAAAGAGCCTGCATCGCCAAGTTAATCCTAAGCCAAAAGAACAAAGCTGGAGGCATCACACTACCTGACTTCAAACTATACTACAAGGCTACAGTAACCAAAACAACATGGTACTGGTACCAAAACAGAGATATAGACCAATGGAACAGAACAGAGCCCTCAGAAATAACGCTGCATATCTACAACTATCTGATCTTTGACAAACCTGACAAAAACAAGCAATGGGGAAAGGATTCCCTATTTAATAAATGGTGCTGGGAAAACTGGCTAGCCATATGTAGAAAGCTGAAACTGGATCCCTTCCTTTCACCTTATACAAAAATGAATTCAAGATGGATTAAAGACTTAAACGTTAGACCTAAAACCATAAAAACCCTAGACGAAAACCTAGGCATTACCATTCAGGACATAGGCATGGGCAAGGACTTCATGTCTAAAACACCAAAAGCAATGGCAACCAAAGCCAAAATTGACAAATGGGATCTAATTAAACTAAAGAGCTTCTGCACAGCAAAAGAAACTACCATCAGAGTGAACAGGCAACCTACAAAATGGGAGAAAATTTGTGCAACCTACTCATCTGACAAAGGGCTGATATCCAGAATCTACAATGAACTCAAACAAATTTACAAGAATAAAACAAACAACCCCATCAAAATGTGGGCAAAGAACATGAAAAAACACATCTCAAAAGAAGACATTTATGCAGCCAAAAAACACATGAAAAAATGCTCGCCATCACTGGCCATCAGAGAAATGCAAATCAAAACCACAATGAGATACCATCTCACAGCAGCTAGAATGGCAATCATTAAAAAGGTCAGGAAACAACAGGTGCTGGAGAGGATGTGGAGAAATAGGAACACTTTTACATTGTTGGTGGGACTGTAAAGTAGTTCAACCATTGTGGAAGTCAGTGTGGCAATTCCTCAAGGATCTAGAACTAGAAATACCATTTGACCAGTCATCCCTGGGTATATACCCAAAGGACTATAAATCATGCTGCTATAAGGACACATGCACACGTATGTTTATTGTGGCACTATTCACAATAGCAAAGACTTGGAAGCAACCCAAATGTCCAATAATGGTAGACTGGATGAAGAAAATGTGGCACATATACACCATGGAATACTATGCAGCCATAAAAAATGATAAGTTCATGTCCTTTGTAGGAAAATGGATGAAATTGGAAATCATCATTCTCAGGAAACTATCACAAGGACAAAAAACCATGCACCGCATGTTCTCACTCATATGTGGGAATTGAACAATGAGAACACATGGACACAGGAAGGGGAACATCACACTCTGGGGACTGTTGTGGGGTTGGGGAGAGTGGGGAGGGATAGCATTAGGAGATATACCTAATGCTAAATGACGAGTTAATAGGTGCAGCACACCAGCATGGCACATGTATACATATGTAACTAACCTGCACATTGTACACATGTACCTTAAAACTTAAAGTATAATAATAATAATTTTAAAAAAATTTTGAAGCAGGGGACTCTATTTACATTGAAATATAAATAAAAATATTTCCAAGTGAAAAAAAATTCAGATTAAGTTATGAAGGATAAAATATAGTTAAAATTTGGAAAAAAGTCTACATTAGGATAATCATTTTTAAAACAAATATACTTTTGTTACATTTTGCTTTATGTAAATTAAGCTAGTAGCTAATAAGATATTTCCAGTAAATATCAGGACTTCCCTAATGAAGAGATTAAACCAACTCTTTGTCATCACTGTGTTATTTTATTCCTAAAATAAAATAACCATGTCATAAGCATAATAAAATTACAATTAAATTTGTTCTCTTGTTTCTCTCTCTATACTGCTCACTTCACAATCTGATATGCAAAGGTGACTTCCAAAGAAAACAATTTTTTTGAAGAAAAAAGTAAACTCTAGTCTATCTGTATTCTAATTATTCCCAATAATGAATCAAGTTTGTGATTAATGAATATGTGTATAATACAGCGGAAAGAGGAATCATTGGGTTAGAGGGTCACATAATGACATCATATGGTTTTAATTTTCAGTGATCTTTCGCTAAGTAGTTATTAATCATATGAACTAATATGATGAACCAAAGATCAAGATATCTATTGATTTGTATAAAATACTTTTCTAAGATATGACTCATTGCTTTACCTCAAGGATCTAAAAGGACATTCAAATTAGGCATTTATTTACAAAGTCTAATGCTGGCAGTGATAAACGTCATGACAAGTGTAAGATAAAGATCACAAAGTTATCTCTGAGATAGAAAAATGTTTTATAGCCTAGGGTAAGGGGAAGATATTGTCTCATTTGGGAATAATGGCTACAAGCATTGTTAATTCCTTTTATATTAAGCTGCGGATGACTTATCTAATACATACAACAGCATTTTTGTTAAGTGCCAACTGATGTTTGTTGTAGCAGTTAAAAGAAAATGAATTTTTAAGTTTCATGAATTCTCCTGTGATTTTTTTTGCAAACTTAAATAAATCATGTTCCTGTAGTTATGTAAATGGTGTTAACTTCCTTCTGTTCTTTCTAAAGCTAAGGTTACTAAAAATATGTAGTGCCAGACCACAGAGAATTAAATCTGATAGCATATGCTGGTGGAGCTAGGAATTATTAAAACAGACACTGAACCTGGTGTGTTGAGAGAAAAAAGTAGCTTAATTATTTAGTTATGCTGTTTCAACCTTCACAGTTGACTTTTCAGGACTAATGCATTAAAGAGGCCATGGCAAAAAGTAGAATCATCTTTTTTGCCTATTGTGGTTTAAGTGTTATCCTGCTTAAAAGCAGAAATATGGATGAGATAACCAAAGTAAATCAATTAAACTGGCTGGTGCTCTGTCCTTGTTTTGACCAGTGATTCCCAAACTTGGCTGCATGTCAAAATCACCTGAGGAACTTTACCACTGAAGCCCGGGTTCCATGCCCAGACATTTTGACATTATTAGTCTGGAGGGCCTTAGCTTTCTGATTCTAATATGCAGCCAGGATTGAGAACCACTGACCTAGTCAGAGAACATATTAGAAAAGAACATGGATTTTAGGGAGTCAAAATAGGCCTACTTAGAACCTCAACCATAAGTATGATCTAGGACGTTCAATTATTTAGGAGCCTCTGCAACAGGGCTGTTGAGACAGCAAAATAATATTATTCATGTAAAAACTCTTGGCTTAAATTGGCACTTAATAGGCATTAATAAATATTATTTTCCTATTCTCTCCCTCTGCATTACCCCTCGGCACTCTGGCCCTGTAAGAAGTAGAAGACTAAATATAATAGCTACTGTTCACTGCCTGTGTGATGTTTCTACTTTGTTTAAATTCTAGTTCTGGTTTGAAGAACACTGCTGGGTAATTAGGAATATAAAGAATTTAATGAACATAGTCTTCTACCTCCCTCACTCTGATTCCTGATTTATTGCTTCTTGATTATCCTTTAAAGTCTCCATTTGAATGTTACATCCTCAGGTAATCCTTTCCTAGCTGTTCTCCCCACCTCAACCTAAGCCGCAGTCTCCTCCATCTCATTTCCAGGATGTTTGTCATGAATTTGTGGAGTCTTCTATTGTGTCCTTTAGGGCACATAGTGCCTACTTAATAATTCCAGATGAATAAATGAAGGAATTTAAAATAAAATAATATTGTAACTAGTACAAGGCAGTATTTAGCTGAGTTTCAAATAGATGTCTGTAATATTAACATCACTTTGAGAGTGTCCAAAGTGGTTGCACATGAGTAGTTTTGTTTAATTCTTTTATTTATTATTTTATTTTCCTTTATTTTCTCAAAAAAAGGCATTTTTTGATTGCCCACGGTTTTCTGACAGGCACTGTTCTAGATATTGGAGATGTAGAAATGAACAAGATCCTGGATACTGGAGACATCAACAGTGTTTTGGTTCTCTTTGAGCTTGCATTCTAGTCAAGGTAAATAGGAAAAAAAAAAGTAGTACATGAATAAACAATGTAGTATTATTTCAGTAGTAATAAATGCTCCAAAATAAAGACTGTAAGAGAATGACTGTGGTGTCTTTGTTAACGGATATTGCATAAGGAGGGATTCTTCGAGAAACTAACATCAGAACTGGTATCTGAAAGACGGAAGTGAACCAGCCACATGATGATCTGAGGATGTAAATTTAAATTTACAGGGCAAACAAAATGGAAGTACAAATTCCTCAAGGTGGATCTGAGTTGTCATATTCTATGAACAGTAAGCAGCTCATCTAACAACATAGGAAAGAAGAAGAGAAAGATGGAAAATGAGATTAGAGGATAGTCAGGGTACGGTTCATGTAGACATTTATATCCATGGGGTCTCATTTTTTATTCTAAATATATTGGGAAATCTTTGGAGTCTTAATGGCTCTAGAGGTTGGGAAGTTTATATTTAAACCTAAGAGATTTATATTTATTTAAATAATATGGCTGACATGTGGAGAATGGATTTGCGGAGTTGGGGGCGTAGGAGTGAGGAATGGGGAATATATGAGCACCAGAGTGGAAGTGAGGAGACTTCTTGCAGTTGTCCATGCAAGAAATGGCAGTAAATAATCATAAGCAGCAGCAGCAGCAAAGGTGGAGACATGGATGGAAGGAATATATTTTGGAGTCAGAGCAGGCAAGACTTCCTGATAAATTGGGTATCAATGTTGTTATTGGAGGGGGATAGCTGAATATGTAACAGGCCAGCTCTACCCTTTATGATGAGGGCTTGGTGGTTGGTTGGTTTGTGTAGATGTGAGTCCTTCTACTGCATCCCTGATGACTTCCAAATCACAAGACACAGGCAACAATTTCTAATCAATGTTCCTGAATACAGCCTTGGCTGTTGTTGTCAGGAGAACTTTTACTGAGGATTAAGAATCTCAACAGTTCTTTAAATGATGGATTAGGGTTTGGAAGGTTATGTGTAAAAGCATGACAATAGAGAAGAAAACAATCTGAAAAAGTTTGAGAGGTCATGAGTAGATAAGTTTGTGTGGAGCTACGGTTATTGTAGGGGAAAGGGGAAAGATACATATGGAATGAAAACCTGAGTTCATTTTATGGAGAACATGGAAAGTCATACTAGAATCCATAAATTATGGGTTTATAGAACTAAGAAAGTTTTTCTGAGAAAACTTCATATGAAATCATACGAGGGTGATTCATTTAGCAGTATTCACATAATGGCTTGGAGGTGAAGAAAAGCCTAAAAGCAAGGAGACTATGTAAAAATCATTTAAGCAAGATTATTCATCCATTAGTCTGTTCAGTTATTCAGTTAAAAAACATTCATTGAGTAATTGCTGTATGCCAAAAACCCATGGTCACCAGGACTCTATTTTTACCTAAAAGCTATAGCTAGACACCCCCAAAGAGAGGATAAAATACAAATCTCTTAAATCAAAAAAGAAAACGTCTGGAAAAGAAACTTGCTTTTACTATTCTAATTTGATAACACTGTGATTTATAGTACTAGGGTGTGTTTATGTACATGAGATTGTTTCCAAGGGATAGATTTTTAAATATCTTTAGTACTGCTTTGCAAATTAATAGTATATTTTATATATTTCCAAATGAATGTTTTTGCAGGTCACCTGACTATGATTTAAAAGTCAGACCATATAATTTAAATCAAACTATTACTTTATAATATTAGTATACTGCATTATATATGCTTAAAATATAGATGTTTATTTCATTAGACAAAATAGTTGTTGTAAAAATAAAAAGATGCAATCTACTATTGGATGATTGGACTAAACTAAGTCCTTTTAACTTACATAAGGGAATAATTATTAAATTAAAATGTGAGTCTTTTCCCTATTTTAGGATATTTGGTGTGAATGTTTGTGATATGGGACTTTTTTTTTAATCATTCATTCATCAGTTTGACAGATATTGAGCTTATTTATGATATTTGACTTTTAAGAATACAATCCCTAAAAACATTTGTGTACAAGTGTACAACATAGACATATGTTTTTATTTCTTCTGTATCAATGCCCGGTAATTCAGAATTGAATTTTTTTTTATTATTATACTTTAAGTTTTAGGGTACATGTGCACAATGTGCAGGTTAGTTACATATGTATACATGTGCCATGCTGGTGCGCTGCACCCACTAACTCGTCATCTAGCATTAGGTATATCTCCCAATGCTATCCCTCCCCCCTCCCCCAACCCCACAACAGTCCCCACAGTGTGATATTCCCCTTCCTGTGTCCATGTGTTCTCATTGTTCAATTCCCACCTATGAGTGAGAATATGCGGTGTTTGGTTTTTTATTCTTGCAATAGTTTACTGAGAATGATGATTTCCAGTTTCATCCATGTCCCTACAAAGGACATGAACTCGTCATTTTTTATGGCTGCATAGTATTCCATGATGTGTATGTGCCACATTTTCTTAATCCAGTCTACCACTGTTGGACATTTGGGTTGCTTCCAAGTCTTTGCTATTGTGAATAGTGCCACAATAAACATACGTGTGCATGTGTCTTTATAGCAGCATGATTTATAGTCCTTTGGGTATATACCCAGTAATGGGGTGGCTGGGTCAAATGGTATTTCTAGTTCTAGATCCCTGAGGAATTGCCACACTGACTTCCACAATGGTTGAACTGATTGACAGTCCCACCAACAGTGTAAAAGTGTTCCTATTTCAACAGTAATGTTAGAACTGTATTTGACACTACAATCCTTGAGAAAAAGAGGTTATAACAAAAATAATTTTAAAAATATTAAGAGTATAGTCTGGGGATTTGAAAACAAGGTAAAAATTTCTGATTTTCTGGCATGAACAGAAGAGTGACTAAAACTGAGTAAAGAAAAATTTGCAAAATCCTAAAAGAAAGTACACCAGAAAAGGAGAGTGAAAGCAACCATTAGCCATAGCACTGTTGGCGTAATGACCAGCGTGTAGAAAACTGGCTACACATTACATTTCTTCCCCAAATGCTTTGAGTCTATGCTTAGGGAGCTCTTTTTCTGAGCACATGCCTGATTTTACATAAATGTAAATGCAAAAAAAAAAACAAAAGATGCTTAAAAATTATTTAAAAATCATATTTTCAGAAATTTTAGGAAGTTTTACCTGTCTGTAAATATAATTCCACTCCAGAATAGAACGTCATCACGTGTTAGAATAATTAAAATTTCAAATATTCCTGATAAAACTACATATAAAATTTGCCAGTCAACTCATAATGTTGATTAAGAATTTTTTGCTATGAATTTTGCTAATAGTCTCTGATTATTTTTATACCTTTGCTTTAAATCCATTTTAGTCAATCAATAGTTATATTGTTCTTTCTGAGAAAGTAGAACATAACTCTGGGTTTTAATTATCCTCAAGAGATAGGTAAATTTTTTAAAGGTGAAAACCATCTGATAAATTCTTTATATAGACCTGAACAAAATCACAGCTACAAGATATGCTTAGGAGTTTACTCTCAAAGAGTATTTTCTTCACACTGCATTTTTGAAACCTACATTCTGTTTGCAAAGTAATACTGGTATTAGGAAATACGCTGATAATATCACATTTTCTTCTAGAGAACTTTAGGAACTTTCTAGAAAACATATTCTTATAGTTCTTTACTGTAAATAATTTAAGACTACTTCAAGTAAATCACTGAATTAAAATTCAGATTGTATTAAAACAAGTATGATTGCATTGTATCAAATGCAAATTTCTTTGGGAGCATATTGATTAATGAGCAATTTCACAACAGATGAAAAAGAGAATGGTTAATCAAGACATAGCATTGCTCTAAAGCTCATTTAGCAAGCAATTACTTCTGATTCACTGAAAACCAGTAGGCTGTGCCTTAAGTCAATTTCCAGGTGAGGCAAAGTAAATGCCACTGATGTCTTACTATGTATTTTCAAAAATAGACTAAGTTAACCAACCCAAATCAACACAATTCATGACTTTAAGTTATATGAGTTTTTAATGAATTAAATTACTTTTCAACAAACCTGAAAAAAGATCTTGAAGTCATGCCTAGCAGTTAATTAATAAAGCTTAATTTAGTACCATCTCTTTAACAACAGAGTATATTAGAATATAGGTGTGTATTTTTTACAGGATGGTTAAAGTTTATCAGTTACTCAGCTGAGAATTTTGAATAAATGTCATCATGATATAGAATATCATAAAACAATAATACATAAAATTGCCCATGTGGCAAACCTCCATGTAATAGTGAATTAATAGACACTGCTCTATTTTTTTCTAATCCTATATCCTCTTTTTTTATAAAACAATGAAGAATGCTTAATATTGGTAGCTCAGAAATATTAGAGAGCTTATGTAACAGATGAGGATAAAATCTTCTGTGCAGCAATTGAATAAATTAATCCACAGCAGAATAGCTGAAACTGTGTTTAGAATCTTTGATTTCTGATGGCATCTTACTTTTGTTCTTTGGTTTTATTGGTTAATAAAGATTAATCAGTGTACTTCTTAGGTCACCCTGTCTTTCTGCAACTATTAAATATAGCTTTATGATGTTGAATGTAGGTGATTTAATGACATAAGCAGAAGCACAGAGGAAATAGCATCCAGCTCTCTCTAAAGGAATCAGGAGGCTTCAGAAATGAGTTGATAGTTGACCTAGATTTTGAATTTCAGATTTAAAAAAATACTGTGTGGGAAACACAAAATCTTATTGTTCTAAGATTTTAAATTCTGCTAACTATTTTAGGACAAGTTAAAATTGTTTTAATATGTCTGTTTTATTAATTTTCAGTTCAGCAAGTCAAATATGTCATAATTAAGCTTTTTAAGAGTGAGTATTTTTGTGAGAGAAGTGCTTCTTTTTATTTTTATCCCTCTCCCTAAGTAGTGTTTGAACCTACCATATCCACAGCACTCTAGAAAGCATTGGGACTACAAATACAAATTAGATATGTTGATTCCCTCTTCATTTGTCCATTGAAAAACATATATTAAGCACCTACTATGTGTATGAAATTGTCCTTGGAAAAATAATGATGGGAAAAAATTACAGAAAATGTAACTAGGCAATTGCAATAAGTGCTATAGAGAAGAGATATATAGGACAATAAGAGAATATAAAAGATGGATCTGACCTCATCAAAGATGTCACAATGTTTTCAGAGCATATGATACAAAAGCAAAACTACAAAGGATAACTAATAATAGGCTAGGTAAAGCCAGATGTGTTAGGAACAAGGTGGAGTACTCCAGGCAAGGGGAACATCGTGTGTAAAGGTGAAGACTTTTAGGCACAGAGCAACTAAGATGAGAGAAAGAAGGCCAGTGTGCCTGGAGAGGAATGAGGTAGACCGTTCTAAAATTATAGGACAAAAATGAAGTTTTGACTCAATTTTTGTAATTGATGCATAATAATTATATTTATTATGGTACAGTGTGCCATTTCAATGCATTATACATAGTATAATGGTCAAATGGGGTTAATTATCATATTTATCACTTTAAATATTGATCACTTATTTGTGGTGACAACATTCAAAATCTTCTATTCTAGCTAACTTGAAATACACACTGCATTGTTATTAGCCATAGCCACCCTACTGTGTAATGGAACACCAAAACTTATGCTTCCTGTCTGACTATAACTTTCCATTCATTGACCAAGCTCTCCCAGCAACCCCCTTCTCCACCACTCATCCCTCGCCAGTATCTGGTAACCACTATTCTACTCTCTATTTCTACGAAATCAACTCTTTTAGGTATCACATATGAATGAGATAGTGCAGTGTTTGTCTTTCTGTGCCTGAATAATTTCACTTAACAAAAGTTCTGCAAGCTTATGCATGTTATGCAAATGACAGGATTCATTCTGTTTTATGGATAAATAGTATTCCACTGTGTGTGTGTGTGTGTGTGTGCGTGCGCGCGTGTGTGTGTGTGTGTGTTGCATTTTCTTTATTCATCTGTAGATGAGCACTTAGGTTGATTCCATATCTTGGCAATTGTGAATTGCACAGGAATAAACATGGATGTACAACCCATGATTTAATTTTTTTCAAGAAAAAATAACAGCCATTGAAATGTTTTAAGCAAAGAGATGAATTAGATTTGTGCTTTGAAAAGATAATCTTGGCAGCAAGATAATTCTGGAGAACGTATTAATAGGAGGCTAGAGTGGATGTGGTCACAAAAGTTAGAAAGAAGTCCCAAGGAAAGAAAACTGTCATTTCTTTTAGGATACTTGTATAGCAGGTAGACAAGTGAACATAATTGAGATACCTTTAGGAAGTGAAGTCAATAGACCTTGGTGATGGATGCGTATGGGGGTAAAGTATGACCTTGAAGGGTCTGGTTTACCTAACTAGCAGAATCACAATGCCATGAATTAAAACAGTAGATACTAGGAGAGGATTAGGTATAAGAAAGGATTTAGATATATATGGAGAGTATTCATAAGTTCAGTTTTGGTGAAGTTAGGTTTTAAGATGTATCTCAGAGGAGATATCTAGAAACCTCCCAGAGAAGAAGTTTACTTCTTGGTTAGATATGTGTGTATAGTGTTTACAATGAAGCCTGAGTTAGAAATATAAATTTGTGAGTCATCTGCATATAGAAGATAATTGAAGCCATAAACATAGATGATATTATCTCAAAAGAGAGAATAGAAAGAGAAGAAAAGCAATAGGATTTGGAACTGAGTCTACATTTGCTAAAAATTATAATGGCCTCAAAGAGCTCATATCCTGGAAAGAAAAAAGATGCACCCACACAAATACTCAGCATTAAAATACACTTTGTTAATGGCCATAATTGTCTAATTTTCTTCTACATGGTCCAGGATAAAATATAGGGCTCGAGTTGCCAAGGAATTCTGGTCAGTGGAATGGAAGAAAACACACACAGACATCCAAGAACAATTGCACAAGGAAGAATAGATCATTTCTGTGGAAATACCATCTAATCTCAAATGAAGGGGAGTTTGAGGCCCCATACAGTTGGGATGGAGCATGAGGCCAGGGTAGACATAAGATAGATGGAGGAAGGTAGATTATATGAAATGCTTCAGGACACAGTCTGTTAATAAAATGCCTGCATTTGGTGTGCAGAGAAAGATCAGAAGATAGTGAAAGTATGCACACAATATTTTGGAAGCACAGAGGACATAGCTTCTAACTTCTTCAAATGGAATCACAGAATCTTCATAGATTAAGTAGCACTTTTTCGACAGGATGTTTTCATGTGAACAGGAGAATCAAGAGCACATTTTTCAAATTAGAAAATGTTTTTAATTTAAATTACTTCAGGAAAGAGATGCAAAACTAATTGTCTTCCCACTTCTCATGAGATGAAATATGTGAAGAGTGAGAAAGTAAATTGAGCAAATTTCACTGAAAGTGGCAGAATGGGGAATTAAGAGTAAGGAGAGAACTACTATAAAATAAAGGACTGACTTTGCAAAGTTTACCCCTAAACTGAAAGGAAGGAAGGATTCTGATCAGAAATGAGTGTGAAGAACATGGAAAGATTTAAAGACAGTTATATCTCATTGTAAAGAAGTAGACAATATTATTCAAAGTGAAAGAATAAATGCGTGGTGTGGCTTAGGGGGATTGAGTGGTGATCTATGTATCATGGCTGCTATTAAATAGCATATGCCTATTTATTAAACTCTGTGTATGTATGTGTGTCTGTGCATATGTCTTTGTGTATCGACTTTGACCTTAATAAACTTACATCTAAAAAAATATATTTTACATAGTCCTATAGAAATATATCTATTTTTATAACATGAAGTGTCTTGGCTCTTAAAACTGTAGGGATGCATTGACTGATATCTATTTCTTGGCATAAATACTTGAATACATAAACTTTATTGCTTTTGACAAAATTATATTACCAGATAAGATAATGTCCCCAAAACAGCATACGCTTCATTAACATTTTGATTCTCTTTTGGAAAGTTAATGAAAATAATAAGCACCACCATTTATTGAGAAATTACTATCTTCTAACTACTGTAGTGGGAATTTTATACCCATTATTCAGTTTATTCCTTATGAATCTGGTTTTATTATTTTATCATTCCCATTTTGTAGATGCCAAAATTGATCATTTGATCAGTTGATCAAGATCACTGCACCCTAAATGGGAGAGCAAGATTTCTAACTGGTCTGCTTGAGTGCACAGGCTTTGACTCAAACCACTCCCTAGGTTTATCTTGATAATGATTTATTTATTTCTTTGCAATTCAAACCTTAAGGGTTGATTTTTTTAAAACTTACCTCTGCTAATTTTCACATTTCTTAAATTTAGCTTCTGTAATAGAAATGTAGCCCAAGAACAACTTGGCTTCCTGGGAGTCAGTCTTAAGAGACTTTATGTAATACCTTCCCCTTGTCTCCAACACACACTCTCTCTCTTTCTCTCAAAAGAACAGACATGAATAAATTCAAACAAGAATACAGTGCAGGACTTTGTAAAAAAATTTCTTTAAATGACAAACTTCCACCAAAATTTCTTTATACCATAGCTGCTGCAGCCATTTTTGTTGTTGTTCTCACCTTATCTTTTCCTTCTAAACCCTTGTTTCTAAATTTGCTCTCTCCTCCCCTTCCTAGTTATAGCTATGACAGTGTATGTCTTTTCCTCACACAACCACAACTTTCTGGAAGGTTCTATCCTCTCCTTATTTTCTACTCTTCTATTTGCAATTTATCAACCAAAAGGCCTAACCATAAAACTGATTTTCTTTAAGATCCAATCTGCCATGAGGCAAAAGCCATAATCTTTGTTTTCTTTCATTGAAATTTGAGACACTATTTACATGGTAGCAATTAAACTTACTTTATGAACATTTTTAGATGTTTATAAATATAATACTTTATTCTTGAAATAACTAGAAATACAGTTATACCCTAAATTTGAAAACTGAATTGTATTTATAATTTAAGTCCTAAATTATGAATTCCAAATTTGAAAAGAACATACAAAACATAGTTTTTACTTTTACTTTGGAAAATCTTGAGCTGAATAACTAATACTTCTTTTGTTAAAAAAAATCTTGAACTTGGCATCCTTTTATAAATTCTTATCTGTTATTTCTTTATGCTGAGAAACATAGCTTTGTAGCTCTACCTTCTTATTCACAGTATCTTCACTACATTATTTTTAGGAAATTATGTTGAATATCTGTTTATGATGACGCATTATAAAAATTCAGATAAATATTTATGCTAAGTAAATATAAAATATACCTGACTTGCTGTATTTCAAACAGAAAGAGGCCTAAAGAAAGGACGAGAAAGAAATACAGAAGGCCTAACATATAATTATGTATTTAATTATTTATGAGAGAAACCTTGGAAGAAGTTGAAGTTTTAAAATTATATGCTTAAGAGATATCAGTTAGTAATTAGTACCACCAATTTCAGATATCAAACTGATAAGGATAAAAGAGCAAAAATAAAAATTAACGGAGCATAAGCCATTTATAGAAGCTCTTAAATCTTTTTCCTTTGCTTGAAACTGAATGAAATAATGAAAACATGTTGAGGCTATTCTGAACAGAGCTACAGAGCAAAATGTGCTAGAGAAATCGGAGAATTTTTGCACAGATGGTCTGCCACAGAACTTGCCAAATTCAGCCAACACACAGGAGCTCTGGGAAAGGCTTTTCTTCCAACAGGCGAATATAGTGCCTTTCAAATGTGGATTGCCAAAACCAAAATCTGGGAATGTCATATTGTGATATTGCTTACCACTGATGAGAATCATAAATAACCAGAACACTATACAGTTAGGATAAAAACTATCTGTGATCCAGATCACCAGACTGAAATTTTAGCCATGTATGTACTCCTTGTGGCCATTTTTGCCCCCCTCCAATCTCTTCTCAGCACGAAAGCCAGAGTGATTTGTTTAAAATGCAAATCTCATCTTTTCTCAGCCCTGAATGACACTGATCCATGGTTTCCCTTTGTTCTTGAGATACAACCCCAAATACATGACATGCTGCAGGCCTGCCTTATAGGACCCCAACTATCTTTAGTCAGAGTATGGAGTAGCTGTCTCTGACTCAGACCTATCATCCATGAAGTTCTAGCCCATGGACATTTGCTGTTTCCTATACAGGAAAACAGACCATTACTTATATTACCACATCACTCACCAATTTACCCTGGGACTTACTAAGTTAACTTGGGTTGTATTAAATTATTTTTTAGGAGATCCTTATCTGACCAATTTCCCACCCCTACCCTCATCTCCACTAGATCAGGTTGACCTGCTTATAGAATGTCATAGCATCGTATATTTTCCTTTAAATAAGATAGAATAGTTTTGCAAAGTACCTAAAGTATAAGATATGTTAATTAATATTTGTAGAATAATGAATGTATTAGTCCATTCCTATGCAGCTATAAAGGACTGCCCAAGACTGAGTAATTTATGAAGGAAAGAGGTTTAATTGACTCACAGTTCTGCATGGCTATGGGTGCCTTAGGAAACTTAGAATCATGGCTGGAGGGGAAGCAAACACATCCTTCTTCATATAAGGGCAGGAAGGAGAAGTGCCAAGCAAAAGGTGCAAAACACCTTATAAAATAATCAGATCTTGTGAGAACTCACTATCATGAGAACAGCAGCATGGGGGTAATTTCCTCCATGATTCATTTACCTCCCACCCTGTCCCTCCTGTGACATGTGGGGATTATGGGAACTACAATTCAAGATGAGATTTGGGTGGGGACACAGCCAAACCATATCAGTGAATTAATAAAATTAAACTATTTTTAAATGCAAGTTTGAAAATAATAAAAAAGGAAGCATTGATATATTCATAAATATGTTTGTGGTATATATTTCAATCTCAAGAAAAGTGAAAATAAATGTAGAGATTGTATTTACACACATTTTTTCATGCAATATTTTAAAGGACAAATAAAATACTAACTTACTACTGTACTGGTTCGTTGTTCAAAATGCAATATCCTAGTGGTGATAGTTGCATAAAGCTCTGAACATACTAAAATCCTTTGAATTGTATACTTTAAAAGGGTGAACTTCATAGTATGTGAAATATATCTCAATAGCACTGTTATTAAAAATGCAATGTTCTCATGGAACAGAGCTTAAAGAGAAAGATATTCAACACTAACTTGCAATAGTTTATTCTCAATATTTTTGATGCACCAAATAAAAAAATCCAGACTTAGGCAAGGAGAGACTTTCTTCTAAAAGATTATTGCAATAGCAGGAAGAGACTATTGCTATGAGGAGAACACTTCTATCCAAAAGATCTGTAAGTGTTTCAAAGTTCAGGTAGAAAGGGCTCTTCTTTTACAGGGAAGAATAAACAAGGCTGGAAATAACCAGGTGTTGGAAGTGGGATGAGTAAGTGGCATGATAGGACAGTGGAGCAAAAGAAATAAATGTCTTCTTTGGCAGTAGCTAATTCCCCAAAGGGGCCATTAAAAGGAGGTTGTTCAGCACTCCAGTGCTTGCTTAAACTAAGGACAGGCCAAATTTTAGGGATTTCAGGGAAGCAGAGAAGCCTGACTAAAGTTTGGTCAATTCAAATTAGCAAGCATTTGTCCATAGTGGTCAGTGGGGACAAGCAGTTTGTTTATGAGACAGATAATGAGAACTTGGAGAGTCTGTATCTGGCCTTGGTGTAGGTAAACAAGGGGGCATGCTTGAGTTTTATCTAACTCATCTGGGGAAGGTTGATTCTTTGCAGAAAACTGATCTCTGGAACACAAACAAGTTGGGAGATTTATTAACTGTATCTGTTTTCTAGGAGGATTGGGCCTCATGTGAAGGTCAATGTTGTCTGTACTCTCTAATGAAAAGAATTCTTCCAAAAGATGTTTTTGGTTACATTCATGAATACAGTGGTCAGTGCAGACTGTCAAGTGGAACATAGCTCAGATCACATTAAACCAGTGAATTCTCTGCACCCCATACATAATGAATTGTGGATATCTGCAGCAGATGGGTAGGCTGAGGAGGAGGTTAATGTTTGTAGCACAAATATTTTCTATATTTGAAATTTTGTCACCTTATTGTAAAATATGCACGTTCACAAATTTACTATTGCTTTGGGAAGCATTACTGTGGGTATCCTGATAGAAGTGGTTAGAACATAGTTTTGGCAACAATTGTAGGCAGTATTAAATATTTTATGAGAAATACATTAGTATAAATCACCATTTAAAAAAGTGGAACATGAATCACCACCCAAAGAATTGGACTTCAGTGCAAGAAATCCTGATATATCTTCACTGTTGATACTGTGTATGTAAATGCCATTTCTCAGAAGCATAAAACTCTGAGTATAATATATTGGTTAGTGTAAGCAGTATAATATATATTTTTCAGGCTGTGCTAGTTTCATTAATCATACAGTTTAAGAATTTTAAGCTTATTTTTTATGAGGCATTGCATTACATGTGGCATTGATACGCATGTGTAATTTATTACTTGGCAAGTGAATTATCCTAGACTATTTTATGTGCTTGATATATTGATTTTCAGTTGTGATAGATCATTTTAAGATTGCACGACTTTACTCATGGTGATTTATCCCACAAGTTGATACAGTTGATACAGTCCTTTGAACACTTTCTATCAGCTATAAATAGAGTTGTTAACTGGAATTCTTAACCCCAGTAGAGAAACATATTTAGCAAGTTGAAAGAAATAACTTTCATCCAAGATCTAATTAGTTGTTGAAATAAGTGTCCATAAAAAGTAGTTTCAATATGTCTTTTTCTTTCATGTATTAATATTGTAAACCCCCTTTTCTAATAAGTAATGAGGTATACTGTCAAAGAATGATAAAGATGTCATCAGTTTGTTTAAAAGATCTGTCTTCTATGATTGCTGATTGTCTTTTTATCTTCATCAGCTCAAACACATACATATGCATTGACTTGAATTATCATTACCACTTTTCCTTGTAGAAAATTTACTTTGAACAGAAGTCCATGGAAAAAAAATATGCAGTGCCAAAACACCAAATGCATGATGGACTCTTGTGAACATATTGCATAGAAGAACCAGATAAGTGAAAGGGAGTATTTTTAGAATTGTAGGAGTACTTTTGGAGTACTTATTAGGATTTCTAATAAATAGTGCCAAGGTCACTCTGAAAAAATATATGTCATTTTGTCACTGGTCGTAAGGTACTTAAATCACATGAGCATAAGAAAGGATATCTGTGCATATAGAAGGGTTATTGTCACATACTAAGCATTTGATAAATGTTGTTGACTACATTAAGGAAATACTCCGTGAGTTAAATTGGATTTGAAACTACATGTTCACTGTAACATAGTAGTCACAAATTAGGCTTTAGAGTCAGACAATTCTTTACCTTTTCTGAGCTGTCTGACCCTAGACAAGTTGCCTAACTTTCTAAGCCTCAGTCTTCTCATCGGGAGATGCAGATATGGACAGTAAAGAGATTCTGTGAGGATTGGCCGGGTGCAGTGGCTCATGCCTGTAATTCCAGCACTTTCGGAGGCCCAGATGGGCGGATCACGAGGTCAGGAGATCAAGACCATCCTGGCTAACACGGTGAAACCCCGTCTCCCCTAAAAATACAAAAAAAATTAGCCGGGAGTGGTGGCGGGCGCCTGTAGTCCCAGCTACTTGGGAGGCTGAGGCAGGACAATGGTGTGAACCTGGGAGGCGGAGCTTGCAGTGAGTCGAGATCGCGCCGTTGCACCCCAGCCTGGGTAACTGAGCGAGACTCCGTCTCAAAAAAAAAAAAAAAAAAAAGATTCTGTGAGGATTAAATTAAATGATATAGGTAAATCACCTAGCACACTTGCCTGGTAAATGACATGACCACAATAAACATCAGCTGTTGTTTATATTTCTTATTTTTTATGTTTATCACTTAATAAGTCTTTCTTCATGCATCTGACTTTGTTCACAAATGTGTTGGGTGACTTAATGAGACCTATAATAATAAAAGTGTGATTCTTTTTTGTTTAAATAGAATGGCTTGTACTAAAATGAAACAAAAGATTTCAGTTTTAATATGGTAACTTTAAAATAATTTTCAACACATTTGAATGTGAAAAAAACTGATTTTACTAGATGAGAAATATGATTTTTCTGTGCTGTGTATATAGAAGGAATGTATTTGAAGACAATGATCAAAAGGACAGTGTTTGTGAAAACAACAAACTATACGTTTTGAGATATGGGACTGACCTTCCATATGCCCAAAGCTGTAGAAAAACAGAATTTGACTCTCATATATCATAAATCTATAATTGAAGTAATAGCTATTTTTTTAAAAAAGAAGGAGTTGTAAATAAGCAGCCTAAAGCCACCTATAGAGAATTGCATTTAAAACAAGGCAATAATTGAATCATTGGAACTCACAACTGTTGTTGCAAAAACTGCCACTAGATGTCATCCAGTTCTTATGCTGTCTCCTAACAAAAAGTGTATTTTGTTAAAGAATATGATGTCTTTCAGAATTTAAATTCCAGACTCTTGATGGACATAGGTAATAAGGTATTGAGGTATATTAGGTACATTAGGATTTGATAGAACTACCTACCACTAAGATTGTATCTATTAGAGAACTAAACAACTATTTTGATCAAACTGACCTGTGATTTAGCCAAACTTAGATTTAATTAATTTGATAAGTCTGTTTTATGGCTTTGACAAATACTTGGCAGGCTTGTTGACTAATTTTGCCATTGAATATAGATTTAAAATACAGATATAGTCCTTGTTGTTCCATGTATTTATTCAACTTAGCTTCTTAGGAGTATTTTTGTATTAGTGTCATAGAAAGTCAATCCTTATTGGGTCTGTTCTGTGCTATGACTTTAGCAGAGCCTATTTTACAAGCAGGGCTATTTTGGACTCTACTTAAGAATATTATTACTGAAATAAGAAGGAACAAAAAACGCCTAAAACATGTTCACAAACCGGAGAAAAAATTCTAGCTTGTTTCCAAAATAATATTTTAAAGAGCTAGTTTGCATGCTTGCATTTAAAATGGGATACTCAACTTTTATTTTGAAGTTGGTATATATTTCTTCACCAATAATATTTGGAGAAAATTAGCTAAAAGTACACTGGTCTGAAAGCTAGAAAACTTGTGTTAGTTACACAGTTTAGATGTCACTTCTACCTTCCTAGTTATGCCATAAATTGCACGGCCATTCATCCCATCTGAAGTTTAATATTTCAATCTGTAACTGTTTGCATAAGGATCATATGTGATAATATACATTTAAAAGTTGTACAAATTTTACATTATTATGGATTTAGAAAGTTCTGTCTCCTGTAATTTTCACGTAAACAGTCCTGGAATCTCTCCAGGGATTATTGGAGGTGGGGGATTAGGGATGTGTGAGGAAGTGAAGGACAGAGAACACACTAATATTTCTCCTAACTACCTTTTTTCCTAGCCCTTCTCTTTTGGAATTAGTTCTATTTGTGGAACTTTTTTGCCCTGTGCTAAAAGTCAGCCCAATTTCTTTATTTTATTAATACCACCGTTAGGTTGCATTTGCGACAGAATTTTCCTGAGGTAGAGTTTATATTTAAGAATCTCAAACTTAAAATTGAATATTAAACTTCTTTATTATCTATTGGGTACCCCACCACTGGCAATTTCTCCCTGACCACATTTACCACCGGAGCCCTGCAGATTCCTGTATCTGGCCATGTTCCTCTCTCCCTCCCTCACTTGTCTGCTCCTATCTCAGACCTCCAACCTTTGTTCTTATTCTTTTAGGAGCAATATACATTTCTTCTGTTAGGTAGAGTCAATAAGCTGTCTTTAGATTCACTGCCTTTTTCCATGTCAGGTTGTTGAGATACACAGTTCTCACTTAAAATGGCCTATCAAGATATTTTCTAAATAAAGATGGTTCCTACTCTGACTGGAACTGTTGATGACGGCTTAAAAATTACATTCTATTCTTTTTTAAATTCACATAGTGTATGCTATGGTACTTATTGCACTAAAGCAATAAAACCAGTAGACTCAGTATCTACAAGTCTTACAGTACGAGAAATAAAGCCTTCAAATTTTCATGTCATGGATACTGTTTTCTAACATTTTAAACTCAGATTCACAGAATTAAATTATTCTACTCTATTTCATGAAATGCTATTATATTGATTTGTATAAGTACAGTTTTTACATCCTTTTTTAAATTATTAGTTTACTTTGTTTCCTATCCCTATGTTCATGCCTTTTCTACCCTTATGGATTTAGTGAATATCTATCAAATATATATACATTTAACTACAGAACTGAAAATATATATTGCTATTGCATGTTTCTATTTAATATGAGTATAAATGGCTTTATCCTGTAAATCCCATTCTCTTTCTGTTTTTAAATATCTCTTTATTTCGGAATGTATCCTGGTTGTTATATGTAGATCCAGCACCAAGTGGTATATCATTTTGTAGCATCATCTTCTTCTGTGTCTGTATGAAATTATGGTAAATGGAGCCTATTTCTTCTCTTTGTGAATAACTGATTTAAGTAATACATAGGAGTCTACATGAAAAGTGCTTAATCAATGGTAATTAATTACACGAGACTAATCTGAACATAATACATCTAGACTTTAATTCTAACATCTGTGATTACATATCTAAATACCATGTCTTCTGTTTCTTACTTTTGGAACTGAAATTGTAAATTCTACACTGAGTAACATAATATAAAAAGATACAAAATTGTCTGAGAAATGCGATGTGCTCCAGATTAGTGATTTCCAGATTTGGATGTATATCTAACATATCTGGAGACCTTATAAAAATATTTAGTTTTCCATCACCCTACCTGTACTGATCACAATCACTGAGAATGGCCTTCTGGAATGCGTGTGTGTGTGTGTGTGTGTGTGTGTGTGTGTGTGTGTGTGTGTACATATAGGCATATCTGGGCATTCACAGGCAATTCTGATAATTCTGAAGTAGCCATTTCTGAATACCGCTGCTTAGAATACATGGTACTTCTGAGGTTGATCAGAAATGGATAGCCAGATCTTCCATAACTGTTCTATCATAGAAAGGGGCTAAATTCAATGGTATTCATGTTGTCGTATATTGTTTGGAGACTGAAAACATTATTCGTTGGGTAAGCATTTAAAGTAAAAAACAAAAAAAGTAACAGTGATAGTTATTACATAGCTCCTCAGATTATGATTCTCATTGTTAATATTAGCTAAAATTTAAAAACTTTAACCACATCTTGAATTTATTGTTTTTCTAATAATTTCTAGGTCTGAGTGTTTTGGTCTCTCTCTGCATCAGGTATTGATGAGTAAAAACATTTTTCAATATTATTTTAGATCAATTAGCTTAGGGGTATTTCATTTCACATCACTTACATTAATGTATTAGATTTCTAATTCTTTAGCTACTTATTGTAACTTTATTGCATGCATGTGGATATTTATTGGTAAAAGTAAAAGCTATAAGGATGTGGTTAAAATTCACTATATCAGAGTTTATGTGCTAGTCTGAAGATCATAAATATGCTCAAAATTCTTCTCAACACCTGTTCACTAACAAGATGAGTGTTTGGTCAATTCAGATAAATCCAAAGCAAACTCTTGAGTAGATATGTACTTATTGATTATAAAGAAGAAAATGGGTGACAGGTTTACAAATCACTGGTAGTTAAACATGCTGGCCTCAGCTATTTGGAAGGGAATGATTACTAGACATTTTACTTGCTGCTTGCAATTGTACCACAACCATTTTTAGAGCCAAAATTTGATGAGGCCCTATGAATATATAAATTCTAATCTAGCCAGAACTGATTGTTATGGATTCATGCCAGACTTTTTTCTTTAACCAGTAGCTGGAAGATTTCTAAAAATAGGAGCAGAAAAAAATATTTTCTAAACACAAGTTGTTCAGATATTGCATACATATTGTTTCACTGAAGAAAAATTATAGATATTAATTAACAAATGGTGCCTTGCATTCTTTGGCAAAAATAGACTTCACTTATTAAATGGTGACAAGTGATTCTGGAAGGGGTTACATTGAGGTTATATTTCCTAAAGATGTGGTTGGTAGCTTTTATTTTTTCTTTTCTATTAAGCTATCAGCTACCCAAGGCTTTTAAAACCCCATAGGTTTGATAAGACCAATTGAAAAGGTATGAACAAAGTTTAAACACTACTCTGTTTCAACAAAAAAGGATTAATTAAATTCAGTTTGTGAAGCTTCCACTGCTTGTATCAAGACTTCAGTGGTTTAAAACTGCTAAAAGAGGAAGAGTATGCAAAAGGAAAAAATGTACCATGTTTTTCTTCAAATGGAAAGAAATAGAAATGAAAGATGAACAAGGGGCATATGATTACACATGTTCTACAACCAACTGGCTATACAAGGGAGTCCAGGTAGCCAGAAGATTCAGGGCACTAAAATGCTGCTTGCCTTTTGGTATTTGGGGCAGTATATTTATCTTCTTAGGGAAAAAAATTGATAATATTATCCTGGTTATGTAATCCTTATTTAGCCTTAGCTCAATGTCATTTTACTTGAGTCTAAGGACTGCGAATGGCCTCCAAGCTTAGACAGATAGAAAAACAGAAATCTAGTGTATTAATCCATTTTCATGTTGCTGATAAAGACATACATAAGACTGGCCATTTTACAAAAGGGAGAGGTTTAATGGGACTTATAGTTCCACATGCCTGGGGAGGCCTCACAATCATAGCAGAAGGCAAGGAGGAGCAAGTCACATTTTACATGGATGGCAGGCAAAAAGAGAGCTTGTGCAGGGAAACTCATTGTTAAAACCATCAGATCTTGTGAGACTCTTTCACTATCATGAGAACAGCACAGGAAAGACCTGCCCCCATAATTCAATCACCTCCCACCAGGCTCCTCCCACAACACGTGGGAATTGTGGGAGTTACAATTCAAGACGAGATTTGGGTGGGGGCACAGCCAAACCATATTACCTAGAAAAAAACTACTTGTAAAGAATAGCAGATCTTGGCTCAATTAAGTATTGGGAATGACTAAAAAGAGTTTATTAAATCACAAAAACTGAAAAATGTTATGCATTAATAAGTAAAATTCTGTATGCATAAACTTTTAAGCAAGTCTCATTCATCAATTTTTATTTATAATTTTTTTGTCAAATGAGAGATTCATATTATAAGCATAAGAAAAAAATCCAGGCATGTAGTTTTCCATATAGAAACTTTTCTTAAAATTGTGTCTTTTGCGTGGCCTATAACTTTCTGTGTTTTATTCCTGGTACTGAAGATTCATAATGTCCTATGTGTTGATATTTTATAAAGTATCTTTTTCAAGAAAGACTAACATGTTAACAGTAATAATAATAACTACAGCACCAACAAAGGTAATGTTTTAAAAAGCATTTTACCTTTTTTTTAAATGAGAGAAAAGGGGATATATTAAGAGATTATTGAAAATATAAACATCATAAACTGTATTAATGCCTACTGCTGATTAGCCAGTTGGAAGACAAAGCAATTTTATAATCATAACATATGTGTATTGACATCTGTAGATTAAATGTGGATAAACATATGTGTATTGACATTTGTGGATTAAATGTGTGATTTTACCTTTGTAAGAGGAAAACATGCCAATACCTAGGATTGGATAAGAAGTCTCAGACAGTACCAGTAGAAAACACCAGAAAATATATTTAAAGTGTAATATGCATAAATTGAATTTTTACCTTTCCTTACCAGAAATAAATGAATTTCCTATCCTTACATGCTAATTCATTTTATGTATTTTATCCCTATTTATATTTTCTGCTACCATGCAATAATGTTTGATGAGAACTGTTTCTCAAACATTCCCAAGGGAAGATAGTATTGATAACATTTGCTTTTAGCATCCAGGTACACTTTTCTAGTAATAAAGGCCCATTAACGCTTTTCTCAAAGAAAATTTATTTTCTAATTAGCCACATTTTTTTCTCATCAACTCCCCTAAATCAAAAGTCTTTATGCAAATGATGTAATTTTTTAACAGCAACATAAACTCAGATGAAATGTCACTGATAACCAAGAAGCATATGGCACAATCTTTGGAATCAGAGCAAACAGTGACAAACTCTCAGCTCTGCCATTTAAAGGACAAGTGATCTTGGAAAATTCCATTAGTCCTCCTGAACCATAGTTTCATTATTTCTACATTGGAGATCTTTATTGCATAGTATTGATACAATTAGATGAAAAAACACATATAACATCTTTAATGTAATTCCTGGCATTCAATTATCTCTTAATGTTAGCTATTGCTATTATTATAATTTTAAAATTATTTAATCCACTGACTATGACTGAAACAACTTTAACATTGCCCTCAGCTTGAGTAAACTATAGACAGGCTTCTTCCTGACTCTAGGCCCCTTACTTCCCATTTCTTAGAGCCTTTATTTTAGAAAACTTGTCATTTTAATGTCTTTATTTGCCCCTTTGTGATGTAATTTTTTAAAAATGTCTCTTGTCAGTTATATAACCCTTATGTTTCTCAGAGACCCCCACCCAGGCCCATCCCCTCTGAAATGTAGTCATCAAGGAATATAGCCTTCAGATCTCCCAGTTTCTGTAGGAAGTAGTAGATACCCACCTACCTAACTTCGGTGTGTATCTTGTAGTTGTAAAACTACTTCCCCATGATGAAGATAAGATAAAGTTTACTTTCTTTTTTGGTAAACGCAACTAGCAAACACAGATGGTCTACGATCCCCCACTTCTCCTCTTAAAAACTCTCCTTCCCTTTACTTCAGCAGAGCTGATTTTCCTGGCTTCCTCTGTGCTCTCCCTCCTATTGCTGACAATAGTGTTAGAGGAATATCAACTTCTATTTGCTCATCGGTCCCAGTGCAACTTTTCTTTTAATACCTAAGGCATAGTTAGCACACCATATATGGCAATACTTGGTGTTGTTTCTTATATCATTAGAATAGTGATATGAAGTATCACTTTTCCTCTTTATTTTCCCCTCAGCATTATATACTGTTACATTCTACAATGAACGCATTAAAATACATGCAAAAATTTAGAGAACAAGAATGCAACATGTTATACACATCATGACAATTTAAGAATAATCGGTCTACATCGGAGGAAGTATTCAAAAATAAAATTAAAATAGTAATCAATTACTAGGTCATGATTTGGAAACTAATGAGGTTGGCTTAAAGCCTACTACTGATTAGCCAGTGAGGACATTTTAAGAGGGAAGCGAAATAACAGTTAAAAAAAGAGGATATATTCTGAAAGTAGGGTATCCATATACACATGGGTTATTATGATAAATGGTACATTTAGATCAAAAATGGCTCAGTTAGAATTATAGCAGGTTTAAAACTTATATAAATACCTTGATGTGGAAAATGTGTTATTCAAAGTGCAGTTTGGAGCTACAAATATTCCATGTGTGCTGGGATTTTGCTTTTATGCCCCTTCATGGAAAATTACATTCTGAGAGAAGCAAAGCAGTCTACTCATACCAAGGTATTATTACTATATGTATTACAAAAAAGTTGTTGTACATCTTTATTCCAAGACACCAATAATAAATGGATAAAAGTACTGTTATAAAACTAATAATTATTTATGACATATTTGCAGTTGGTTTAAAAATATCCATTACCTAATATAGAAATGGTGGCCACAGGTGAATGTAGGAGGATACAAAGAACTAGTTAAGAGATAGCATCCCCTGATTTATCTTTACCAACTACTGGTAGTTTCCCAATCTAGATTTGAATTACAACAATAGAAAGATACAGACAAAGTGGGGAGATGTCTAACCTGTCAAATAAAAGATAAAAGTAATAGCGAAGGAATCCATTTTTAAAGCCAGGCAAGAGTCAAGAAGCAGAAGCACTCTCTGTTTCCCAGCTGAAGAATGGCTAGCAAGACCCTGCTTTTGCCCACAAGAGACTCTCGTCTTATGATTTGGGTTCTCTGTTAGCACACATAGCAGATTTGGGAGGAGGAGAAAGGGGCAGAGAGAGAGAGAACAGAGCTAAGCAATGACAAGGGAGAAAAATCATGTCATAAGCACAAGGGGCAAGAAAGGTTTGGATCAAGTTTTGAATATGAAATAATGATATTGGTTATTTTGTGAGTCTAGTGATTTTTTTCTGAGGTAGTTACAAAAATGTTTTAAGAAATGGTAGCACAAATGAATCATGTTGTTTCTCCTCTGGGCCTTTCTTTATGTTTTTTTTCTTGAAATTCTCCTCATCCCACCCACAATTTGGCTGGCTAACCCTGATGCATGCTTTAGCTTTCAGCTTTAGAACTCATTTCCATTAGGAAGCCTTCCTGTGGCTCTAAGACGTGGCTGATGTTCCCTTATGTATCTCCATAGTTACTTCACTTAATATGTATCACCATAATTCTCTTCTCAGAAAGTTTATTCAGTCAGGCTGTTAGGATCAACAGCTATAGGAGAAAGGAAGGATGCCAGATTGGGAAGAAGAGAGGGACTATGGTGCCGTCACAAGGTCAGTGAGCCCTTGAGAGTTGTGCTGAGTTGAGGTGAGGGTGTCAGGCTTCTACACACCTGTTAGCTATCAGTTGATCAGCTATCAGCCGATCAGCTATCAGCCCTCCAAAAACCAACCCAGCTCATGGAGGAATAACTCCCTCAGCCTTGAAAGGGGATCTGATTGACAGAGTTCATAACACTTACTCCAGATCAACTTTATATTTTCCACTCTCTAGCTCCAACTCAGTAAGGCTCAAATACAGGTAATCTATTAATATTTATTTGTTAGGCAAGGCTTTCTAGTTAAATGCAATCTCATCATGTTTAGCAGAAGTATTACAGAAGGTTTATTTCAGCCTTGAATTCCATCTACCCCAATTCTTTTTCAAGTTAGAAAGTGTAGTGTTAAGGTAAAATGAAAATAGGAAAATAAGAAAAAAGAAAATCACGAAGAATAAAGACCAAAAAAGGAAAAAAATAAATAAAAGAAACCAATGCCTTAAGGCTTTTTGACAGTGTAAGTAAAGCTCCTTCGTTGATACCCAAGACCAAATATGCCCTTCATAGCCCAAGCTCAAGAAAGGAAAACTTTCTGCTTCATATATAACAGAACAAGCAAGTTTGGTTTTTAATGTGTATTCTGATACTTCAGGGAAAGCTGCAATAAGAGAAGAAGGCAGCGCAGCAGGCTTCTACTGTATCCTTTAGGATAGCCTTCGTCAGAAACTCAAACTTTTTGGTTTCAGAACACTTTTACACTCTGGAAAGTTATTAATGACCTCAAAAAGCTTTTGCTTTTGTGTGTTTCATCATTGACATTTATCATGTTAGAAATTGAAACACATTTTTAAAGTATTTGTTTACTTAAAATTAACAGTTATAAATCCATTGTGTTAACATAAATAAGCTGTTTAAGTAATAATTACTACATTTTCTAAAACAAAAAATATTTAAAAGAATGGCATTAAAAAATTTTGGGCAATATCTTTAATGTCTGGCTTAATAGATGGCAACTAGACTCTCACCTTTACTTTTGCTTTCAATCTTCTGCGACATTTTGTTTTGGCTGATGAACAAGAAGAAAATCCAAATTCACACAGATTTATAGTTGTAAAGGGAAAATTTTATGAAGCTTCCAAAAAAGTTTTGGAGACACCTAAGAGGTTCTCAGACCACTCTTTGAGAACTTCTGAGCAAGACTATCCTAGAGTCCTCAAATCTCAATAGTTTACAAAAATACCACCTAAGTCTCAGAGACTTATTACAACAAAGGTTTGTTTGCATCTTGCTCTCACTGCATTTCATGTGGATCAGCTGGGGTTTTTACTCCATGGTGCCCTCACTCAGCGACACAGGCTGCCTGAGCAGCCACTGTCTGGGTCTTGCCCCTCACTGGAGAAGAGCAAAAGGATCAGAGTGATAAATGGGCTAGTTCTAAAAGGTTCTGCTGGGAAGTCACCTCACTGGTTTCACACTTCATTAGCCAGAGCAACTACTTCAAAGAGGTGACAAGCAGTGCCTCCTTCAGGGAGGGGCACTGGAGATAGGTAAAAAGAATTCAGTTTATCATATGCATACCTACGGATGACCAAAAGATGCTTGTGAAAATGTACTCCAGACTATCTTTTGATAAAACTAATATGTCAAAAGAAAATAATTATTAAATAGTTGTAACATTATGTTAAGTTGGATGTGATCTAGGTTTTGTGTTTTTCTGCTTTAGCAAGATATAAACTTCAAAAATTAGCAGGCAAGCATATATTTTTTAGCCTATGATATATTTAATTATTTCTTTTTAAAATTAAGTAGGAGTTCTTGATAAGAAATGTGGTCTTGTGGGAAAATAAAACCTGACATAATTTAAGCTAACAATGTTATAATAAAAATGACAACATTTGCAAGCATTTACTAAGTACTTATTGTGTATTCCTGTATTATGCTAAGGGGTTTTCATATTACCTAGATGAATTCCTAGATGGATTCTTGTATGTACTCAGTCATTGAAATTATGATATATAGCACAGTAAATATGAATAAATGTTTTGAAGACAGTTAAAATGATTTGGATAAAAGAAGAGTTGGTCATACTCATTTGTTCAACCGAGAAATAAATCCTATTATAGGTGCTAATGATTTTAAAACGAAATGATTTTTATTTCTTTGGAAAATAGTAGTCCTTTCATGCAATGATTTATTTTATCACTAACATTAGTTTCCTATTGTTGCTGTAACAAATTACCACAAACTTAGTGGCTTAAAACAACATACACATATTATCTTTCGGTTCTGGAGGTCAGAAGTCCAAAATGATCTTACAGGCTAAACCAACGTGCCAGTAAAACTGTGTTTCTTTTGGAGGCTCAAGAGGAGAATCCATTTCTTTTTTGTTTTTCCAGCTTGCAGAGGCAGCCTTTATTCTTTGGCTTTTTGCTCTTCCTCTATCTTCACAGCACATCACTCCAACCTCTGCTTCCCATGTCACATCTCTCTGGCTCTGACACTTCTGGCTCCTGCTTATGAGGACCTTGTGATTACACTGAGCCTGCCCAAATAGTCCAGGACAATCTTCATATTTCAAGAGTCTTATTTCAATCACATCTGCAAAGTCTTTTTTGCCATGTATGGTAACATTCACTGTTCTTCAGGTTAAGACATGAACGTCTTCAGAGTAGAGGTTCATCATTCTGTCTACCATCTTTTATTTCTAAATGGCTCAGGGAGTTTTAGAAGAGTTTCACATTCCTTTTGTGACCACAGGAGCTGCATGTTTAGAATTTAGATGAAAACTTTTTTTTTTTATTTCCACAAAAATTGCCAAATGCTGCCAAATACCCTTCCTTGCTCCTAGCTCCACATGAGTTTATCCATGAAGATTGATAACCATTGCAATTTTATCTTATGGGATTTAGGTGCTGTTTTTCAACACATGAAAAGCTTGATTAGTTTTCCTAAACAGCTTTTATAGATAGCTGGGCAAGCCAGGCATCCTCCAGAAAGAATGGTGGGGATATTCAAAACATGGCAAGGCAAAGCAACTTTATCAAGCACTATTATGGAGTGTTTCTCTCTTTTTTTTCTCCTTAAAATGTGATCACTAGAAAACTCGAAATTGTACATAAAATAACAGAACCAGAAAGTAAAGCAGATATGTCTCATTCCAAAGTGTGCTAGCAAGATTCTCTTTGCAAAGGCATTTTATAACACTATAAATGCATTTTAGGGATTTGAGGTTTTATTGTTTCTTTTGCCTTTCTTACATTTTAATATATAATTTGGAAATCTTGACTGTAAGCACTATCTGAAAATAAAGTTGAAAATATTATCTATATCTTTGATGAGTAAATAATACCAATTAATACCACTTCCTCTTTGAAAAAACATAACTTTGTGTGGAATGATAAAGAGAAATCTGAAATCACCAATAAGTACCAGAAGGGGCAAATCCAAGCAGTGAGTAAGTGGTAGAAACAAATTATGGGCTACTGGTAAACTTCAGAACCACAAATTAAACTTTATGAGAAAGCAACCCTATTAATATTATTAATCAAAATATACATTCTGGATGCATGATGAATATATATGTTTATGAATCTAGCATACCAAGCCTCAATGCTAAGCTAAGGCCAGTGCTTGTTTGCAAAGATTATTTTTAATCAATTTGCTGCAAATTGAGAAAAATAAGGATTATACATATTTTTCCTGAAGTAACACTCAATTTAAAGAACAGATTTTTATTCTTAGATTTCAAAAATAAAGCTTTTAAAATTATGTTCCTCCCCAAAACCTTTGAAATGTTTACTTGCCTGTGAAATTCAGAAATTAATACCCTGTAAAGCTAGTGCAGAGTATAGCCAAAGGAATCTGATAATCTAGTTCATAGTTTATTTTAGTCATATTCTATATATATATTATATATATATCTATTTTACATATATATATCTATTTTATAGATATATATATAGCTGTAGATATAAGTACTTCCCTCTGATAAAAACATTACATATACTCTCATTGATTAATTGGTTTAATGCATAGATGGACATGGAAAAGAGAAACCATCATTTAGTCTATTGAAATATCTGTGAAACCCATGGTCAAATACACTTTCACAATTTGAATCACACAAAGAAGGTGGGGACTGAGTGATTATGCCATATGACTATAGCAGACTATTCAAGTTGGGAAAGAATAACTTTTTCTATTAATTATTTATCTACTTGTATCTAATTAAACTGGAATTATAATTACCATTTAGAGCTTTCATGAGTAAAGGAGATGCATACATATATTTCCTAAGAGTGCATGGCCATTTTGCTCCCCTCAGAAGACATTGCGGTTTGACAGTGATGTACACATTTTTTTCTTTGCTTTTGTGCTTTCACAAAAAGGATGATGACATGCAGGGAATTTTTAAAGAGCGTATGGCAGCAAAGTCTCCCAAAATAAATAACTATTTATTCTAACCCCTTCTATGTGAAGGGATAGTAGCAGGATAAGAACATTCCAATAGCTCATTGCTGATGCATAAACATTTAGAAGGGATGCATTTCATTTACACAGAAATTCTCTGAGGTAAAGAGCCACTCGTGTTGGAAAAATAGGCTTACTCCTTGTTACAGAAACTGAGTTCTCAGGGCCTGTTTATTGGCTTGAAATAATTTTATAAAGGAAGAAGAAAGCCACTCTGATTAATTGAAAGAGAATCTGAAGCTCCAGAGGAGAACCCAAAGGGTAGCGAGTAAGCAGAAGAGAAGGGTAAAGAAGAAATGTCAGAATATTTTATACTATGGAATATAAATTTTCATCAGAATACCTACATGTTTTTAATTAAAAATAAAATCTAAAGAACCAAAAATTATGAGGCAATAGAGCAATTCTAAGTTTTCTTCAATGTCTGAGAGGTATGGAGGTCCCTGTGGCGATTTTGGTTATCCTGAGTTGAACCTTCATTATCTTTACTACTATTTTCCTGCTGCTGAGGATTAAGTATTTTATATTAGATTGTGTAATAAAAAATAGCTTATTTGTTATTGCAACAGTTAAGATTGATTACATTGATTAGATATAAATAACATAAAACCCAAGGAACTATATTTTCAATAAGAAAATTATTTATCTTATAGCCATATAACAATATAGAGAATAATATGAAGTTTGAGAAGCAGACTCTCTCTCAAAAAACATCAGGGAACACAGACACATCCCAATGCACAAAATCAATGTGCAAAAATCACGAAGCCACTATCCCAGCTTTGGCATGTAGTCCTTACCCTAATGTTTGTTAGCACTGCTGCAAAATGGCTGCCAATCCTGTAAGCATCAGGCCCACATGTTGGTCGGGGGTGTAGGTGGGGAGGGGGAAAAAGACTTGTCAGCAGCCAAGGTTATCACCTTCTAAAAAGCTATATTTAGTTGATAGGCTATTACTGCTATGATTTCAGAACTTGTTATCAGTCTATTCAGTGATTCGACTTCTTCCTGGTTTAGTCTTGGGAGGGTGTATGTGTCCAGGATTTTATACATTTCTTCTAGATTTTCTAGTTTATTTGTGTAGAGGTGTTTATAGTATTCTCTGATGGTAGTTTGTATTTCTGTGGGATCAGTGCTGAGATCTGGTTTATCATTTTTTATTGTGTCTATTTGATTCTTCTCTCTTTTCTTCTTTATTAGTCTGGCTAGCAGTCTATTTTGTTAATCTTTTCAAAAAAACCAGCTCCTAGATCCATTAATTTTTTAAAGTTTTTCATGTCTGTATCTCCTTCAGTTCTGCTCTGATCTTAGTTATTTCTTTTTTTTCTCCTAGCTTTTGAATTTGTTTGCCCTTGCTTCTCTAGTTCTTTTAATGGTGATGTTAGGGTGTCGATTTCAGATCTTTCCTGCTTTCTGATGTGGGCATTTAGTCTATAAATTTCCTTCTCAGCACTGCTCTGTGTCCCAGAGGTTCTGGTATGCTGTGTCTTTTTTCTCACTGGTTTCAAAGAACTTATTTATTTCTGCCTTAATTTCATTATTTACTCAGTAGTCATTCAGGAGCAGGTTGTTTAGTTTCCATGCAGTTGTGCGGTTTCGAGTGAGTTTCTTAATTCTGAGTTCTAATTTGATTGCACTGTGGTCTGAGAGACTGTTTCTAATTATGTTCTTTTGCATTTGCTGGGAAGTATTTTACTTCCAATTATGTGGTTATTTTTAGAATAAGTGTGATGTGGTGCTGAGAATAATGTATATTCTGTTGATTTGGGGTGGAAAGTTCTATACATGTCTATTAGGTCCACTTAGTCCAGAGCTGTGTTCAAGTCCTGAATATCCTTGTTAAGTTTCTGTCTCTTTGATCTGTCTAATATTGACAGTGGGGTGTTGAAGTCTCCCACTTTTATTGTGTGGGAGTCTAAGTCTCTTTGTAGGTCTCTACCAGATGGATTCACAGCCGAATTCTACCAGGGATACAAAGAAGAGCTGGGACCATTCCTTCTGAAATTATTCCAAACAACAGAAAAAAGAACAAATCCTCCCTAACTCATTTTATGAGGCCAGCATCATCCTGATACAAAAACCTGGCAGAGACACAACAAAAAAAGAAATTTCACGCCAATGTCCCTGATGAACATCGATGCAAAAATCCTCAATAAGATACTGGCAAACCGAATCCCCAGCACATCAAAAAGCTTATCGACCACGATCAAGTTGGCTTCATCCCTGTGACGCAAGGCTGGTTCAACATACACAAATCAATAAAGGTAATGCATCACATAAACAAAACCAAAGACAAAAACCACATGATTATCTCAATAGATGCAGAAAAGGCCTTTGATAAAATTCAACAGCCTTCATGCTAAAAACTCTGAATAAACTAGGTATTGATGGAACATATCTCAAAATAATAAGACTCATTTATGACAAACCCACAGCCAATATCATAATGAGCAAAAGCTGGAAGCATTCCCTTTGAAAACCAGCACAAGACAAGGATGCCCTCTCTCACCACTCCTATTAAACATAGTATTGGAAGTTCTGGCCAGGCCAATCAAGCAAGAGAAAAGATAAAGCGTATTCAAATAGGAAGAGAGGAAATCAAATTGTCTGTGTTTGCAGATGGCATGATTGTATATTTAGAAAACCCCATTGTCTCAGCCCCAAATTTCCTTAAGCTGATAAGCAACTTCATCAAAGTCTCAGGATACAAAATCAATGTGCAAAAACCACAAGCATTCCTATACACCAATAATAGACAAACAGAGAGCCAAGTCATGAGTGAACTCCAATTCACAATTGCAACAAACAGAATAAAATACCTAGGAATACAACTTACAAGGGATGTGAAGGACCTCTACAAAGAGAACTGCAAACCACTGCTCAACGAAATAAGAGAGGACACAAACAAATGGAAAAGCATTCCATGCTCATGGATAGGAAGAATCAATATCGTGAGAATGGCCACACTGCCCAAAATAATTTATAGATTCAATGCTGTCCCCATCAAGCTACCATAGACTTTCTTCACAGAATTAGAAAAAACAACTTTAAATTTCATATGGAACCAAAAAAGAGCCCGTATTGCCAAGACAGTCCTAAGTAAAAAGAACAAAGCTGGAGGCATCATGCTACCTGACTTCAAACTACATTACAAGGATACAGTAACAAAAACAGCAGGGTACTGTTACCAAAACAGACATATAGACCAGTAGAACAGAACAGAGCCCTCAGAAATAAGGCCCCATATCTACAACCATCTGATCTTTGACAAACCTGACAAAAACAAGAAATGGGGAAACGATTCCCTATTTAATAAACGATGCTGGGAAAACTGGCTAGCCATATGTAGAAAGCTGAAACTGGATCCCTTCCTTACACCTTATACAAAAATTAATTCAAGATGCATTAAAGACTTACATGTTAGACCTGAAACCATAAAAACCCTAAAAGAGAACCTAGGCAATTCCATTCAGGACATAGGCATGGGCAAAGACTTCATGACTAAAACAGCAAAAGCAATGGCAACAAAAGCCAAAATTGATAAACGGGATCTAATTAAACTAAAGAGCCTCTGCACAGCAAAAAAAAAAACAAAAAACAAAAACAAAAAAATAAACAAACAAAAAAACTATCATCAGAGTGAACGGGCAATCTACAGAATGGGAGAAAATTTTTGCAATCTATCCATCTGACAAAGGGCTAATATCCAGAATCTACAAAGAACTTAAACAAATTTACAAGAAAAAAACAAACAACCCCATCAAAAACTGGGCAAAGAATATGAACAGACACTCTCAAAAGAAGACATAATGTGGCCAACAAATATATGAAAAAAAACTCATCATCACTGGTCATTAGAGAAACGCATATCAAAACCACACGCCAGTTAGATTGGTGATCATTAAAAAGTCAGGAAACAACAGATGCTGGAGAGGATGCAGAGAAATAGGAATGCTTACACTGTTGGTGGGAGTGTAAATTAGTTCAACCATTGTGGAAGACAGTGTGGCAATTCCTCAAGGATCTAGAACCAGAAATACCATTTGGCCCAGCAATCCCATTACTGGCTATATACCCAAATGATTATATATTATTCTACTGTAAAGACACATGCACACATATGTTCATTGTGGCACTGTTCACAATAGCAAAGACTTGGAACCAACTCAAATGCCCATCAATGATGGACTGGATAAAGAAAACGTGGCACATATACACCATCGAATACTATGCAGCCATAAAAAAGGGTGAGTTCATGTCCTTTGCAGGGACATGGATGAAGCTGGAAACCATCATTCTCAGCAAACTAACACAGGAACAGAAAACCAAACACTGCATGTTCTCACTCGTAAGTGGGAGTTGAACAATGAGAACACATGGACACAGCAAGGGGAACATCACACACCGGGGCCTGTCGGGGGTTGGGGGCTAAGGGAGGGATAGCATTAGGAGAAACACCTAATGTAGGTGACGGGTTGATGTGTGCAGCAAACCACCATGGCACGTGTGGTAT
Source organism: Pan paniscus (assembly GCF_029289425.2). Lineage (NCBI taxonomy): Eukaryota > Metazoa > Chordata > Mammalia > Primates > Hominidae > Pan > Pan paniscus. The sequence continues at coordinate 47,421,523 of NC_073264.2, forward strand.
CTGTGTAACAAACCTGCACGTTCTGCACAGGTATCCCAGAACCTAAAGTATAATAAAAAAATTAGAATATATATATTCATAGCATAAAGAACATTATAAAAACTTTAAAATAAACTTGAAGAAAGAATAGAAACGCTATATTTAGACGCTCTACACCTTCATTTCTGTTTATGTCTTATTGGCAGAGCTGGGTTGTCTGACCAGATCTAGTTTGGGGAAGGTTGCTAAGGGAAACAGAAGGCCAGCACATCAAGAATGTCTGCCACAAGTTTCTTCAAATTAATTCATGCTTTTTGCGGGGAGATATTAACAGTATTCAGTTTAAATCAATGTCATTATTATAGTTAAATTGATGAAAAATAGTAAATTGATGACAAAATATTAACCAAGCTATTTAACAGATTGTTGATATTCTAATTGGAATGTTTTTAAAAATACTAAAATGTCCAATTTATCATTTTTTTGGCTTCTACTGATAAGATTGAGGCACAAAGTTATTGATCAAAGTTATTGAAACAGCTATGCAATTAAGACCAGGATAATTAAAACAAAATTAATAATTTGTCCAGGTTGTAAATAAACATAGACAATTTGCCATATTGATCGTAAATATTTACCATGTTCTGTACATGGTATTGTGTTAGAAATTATCTTCATATTTATGTTAAATTTTAGTATTTTATCCACATGAAATAGTTGATGGGGATTGAAAATGACCACTCCAGATACTTAAATTGTGCTTTTGAGGATTTCTACCCTACCAAGGAAATCCTCACACATCTGACTGCCAAAATACAAATGTTACTGAAAGGTTAATGCATTTTAAACTCCAATTTCTTTGTATTAAAGGGTTAATTGGAAGCCTACTTTAATGATAAAAGGGAGTTGGGACTTGACCTGACTTCCGAGATTGTAGGATATAGAGACATAACTCAGGAGGGCACTGAATGGAGAAATGGAAGATTCTAAAATGTTCTAGTATGTAATTTAGACAAAAAGTTATGCAAAGAGGAAGCTAAATAGTTAAATATTTAATGAGACTTGTTACAACCTCTTTTAGAATTTAGAGGTTATCAGCATAAAATCTTCATGACAGCCTTCCCTGAAAATCTATTTCTGCTTGAACAATTTTAAAACGTATATCTTTTGCTTCTGAATTATTTTTGTAGGGGATTTTCACATCCAACTTAGTAAGGAACACCCAAATGCAATGAGATAAATGATGTTCTCTCTGGTTGGCAACATGTTGAGATTTTTCATCTCTAATTCTGTTATCATATGGTTATCATCTTCTCTGAATTATGCATATATACAGTCAATTAAATTAAAAACCTTTCAATAAATTATGCTTAGAACTGTGGAAACAGTGGATCTATTCTGAGTTACTGTGATATTCTCTCTTTATTATTCCTTATTGGTTTAAGAAAAAAAGTGGCCTCTCAACCTTTTGCAAAATGTGCATATGCCATATGATTATGAGGGACCACTGGCTGGAAATGAGGAATTCTTTGTACTTATCACAATTTCACAAATGGGCAACAAGAAAACTAGTCCAAATACCTCAGGATTGGTAACTGATTATTAATCTACATTAATCAACTATTTTTAAAAGTGATATGGAAAAAACCTCCACCAAGGCATGTATATCTGCCTTGACATTCTACTGGCAAAATAACTACATATAACCTCTGTACTTTGATATCCAGGATTAGGGCCACCTATGCTGTGGCCTGCAAAGGGAAAGAGAAAAATATAGGGAGGAGTGTGTGAGTTACATCATTTTTGTCTTTTCAGTTTGAAAAAATTTCAAACTCACAGAAAAAGTTGCAAGACTATTACAAAGAATTTTTTCTTCTTAACCATTTTGCAGTAAATTGCCAACATAATGCTTCATACCTTTCAGTACTTGGGTTAGTATTTTCTACAAAAAGACGGATATTTTCCAATTATCACAATCTAACCATCAAAATCAGAAAATTTATACTGATATATTTCTACCATATCAACCACAGACCCAGTCAGCTTTTGCCAATTGTCCCAAAAATGCCCTTCATAGCCAAATAATCCAGTTGAGGATCGTGAATTGCATTTTGCTGTGATACCTTTTAGCCTCCTGCAATCCGGAATGGTTTTCTGATCTTCTCTTGATTTTCATGACTTTGGAACTTTTGAAGACTAGAGGTTAATTATTTTGAAGAATGTCCCTCAGTGTGAATTTGTCTGATACTTTCTCATAGTTAGATTCAGGTTCTGCATCTTTGGCGGAAGTGTCACAGACGTGATGCAGTGTTCTGCTCATTTAGTCCTATCAGGTGGCAAGTGATTTTGTTTTTCATTACTGATGATGATAACCTTGATGACTTGTTTAAAGTGGTAATTGTAAGATTTTTCTACTGTAAATTCTTTCGCTTCCCTTTTTTAGTATGTATTTTGTTTGAAGGTATTTTGAGAGGATGTAAATATTCTATTTCCTCTCTCCATTTCACTAACTAGTTTTAGTATATATTGATGTTTTTAGTGAAATTATTTTAGGTATGATAATTGTCAAATGGTGAATTTCTAAATCTGTTTTTTTCTATGTTAGTTCACATTTTTCTGTAATTAATAGCTTTTTTCTTTAATTATTCATTTATACTAGTATGGACTAATGAGGTTTTTATTTTCTCCAATGAGTTATAATTTCTTTATTTCATTGCTCAAATATCCTGTTTGGTCAATTTGAACCTCTTATGCTGGCTTCTGAGTTAACTTTGTTTTGTATTTATTTATTTATTTTTATTTACTTATTTTTTTTGATACATCCCCATCATTCTTTGAGCACTGCCTTAGTTTCTGGCAGAGTGAGATGTTCTTGTTCTTTTCTCGCTCCAGTCTTAGAGTCAGCCATTTGTGTAAAGTGTTCTAATTTCTTTTCCTGGAGAATGCTATTTAGGAACCAGATCTGTGATCTTGGTATGGTCATTTCCATTGAGGTGTTGCTCTTCTCAGGCCATACCAGTCAGTTGATAAAGCCAGGAAATGCACACACGTGCACACACACACACACTCACATACCCTTTTATGTCCATGTTGATTTCTATATCCTGATATATTGAAAACTGTTATTTCACGTGAATAATAATAGTTCTCTTTACTTATCAAAATTTCTGCTATAGTAGCTTTCTCTATATTTCACAAATCACAAATTTATGCTAGTGCCTCCTGTTCACACCAATACATCAAATTTCTCTTCCAATCCAATGCCACAAGGTGCATGTTAATCTTCTTTTATTCTACTTGGAACTCCTTCCTCAAGTAAAAAGTAACATATAGCCCCATTTACCCACAATCTATTTGCTATTGGATTGATGCCCTCTTTGTTTATACTATCTCCCATTTTCATTGCTACAATTCTGTCTGCACAGCTACTTCTTTACCCTACTTGGGCTCCAATAACCCACCAGAATGTCCTTCCACCACTTCCCTCCTCCCCCTTATAAACTTGCTCGTTCTTCCCAAGCTTTAAGACCCCACACTGGGCTATTACCTATGCTCTCCTCACACACTGGGGTTCTGATAACACATATAAAGTTTCTGATGCACTTCCTTCCAGATGCCCTTCACTCCATTTGGGTTTCAACAATCAGAAATGTGCTGCAGTCTCATTCCCCCATAGACTCTTAATTTACTCAAGCCATGTAATAGTGTTTAGGCTGAGTACTAGGAAAGAAGGAAGGAAGAGTGGGAGGGAGGAAAGAAGGGGGATAAAAGAAATACAGGAAGGAAGAGAGAAAGCAAAGAGTAAGGGAGCTATACCATTATTTAAAAGATCAGAGAATACCAGTTTTTGTCTTACAGGTGTGAGTGAGGACACTTTCCCACATACAATTGGGGGTGTTCATTATATCAGCTCTCCAACAGCAAAATTTAACTGATGGTTGCTGAAAACCATAATCATGCCAAAAAGGTAGCGGTTTTATAATAAAGTACAAAGTATGTGAAGCAAAAGGCTTTCCACCTGCTCAAATATCTCCTAGGCCATTTTCATCTTTATAAATACAGGATTCTTGGAAGATAAGTAGATAAATACCAACAGGAGTGTGAAGAGGATTTCAGAGAATTTCTATTGTCAGAGTTTGGCTAGGTGGTGGTTTTGTTTTTGTTTTTTGTTTGTTTGTTTCCAGAAAACAAATACCAGAGAGGCAGAAAGAGGATTTGATGGTGCAGGATTATCATCATTTTGGTTTTGGTTATAGATTGGTTATTTTAATTTGATTGCCTACAGCAGTGACTGGCCTTTGATACAAGGTAAAGAGTAATTATTGAAATCAAAGCCTAAACTGAGTGTATTGGCAATGATGACAAATCATACCCATCAACTGCCTCTGAAGATCCTGGACTGAAAGAGACTTTTGCATATTTTCAATTTTAAATTCTCATGTACTTGGATCAAAATCCTCATATTTTAGGCAAATATGGTCAATGTTCTTAAACAGTCAATATTTATGATGCTAAGCTTGTGTCAAAATGACTCTAAATGATCATATTTGGCAAAATATTATATATAACAAGCTAAAAATTAAGTACAAATATAATTACTGTGTTGAGGAAGGGAAAGCATCCAAGAGTTGGTAGTGTGTTTTTCAGAAAATACACATATACAGACATGCACACCACAATGACAGACAGCAGCTGACGACTTAAAATTTGGAAAGCATTTTTTAAGGGAAATCTATATTTTCCTAGGATCACTTTTGTGTCTACATCTACAAAGAGGATTATTTCCACAGGTGGGTCATTTACAATGGTGTTCCTCAGTATTTCATTATTTGGGTAATTCTACAGCTGAAATAGTCATGGTAAGTAATCAATCTCCTGTTAAAATGAAAACGCCATCCTGTAACATGTTAAAGAAATAGTCATAAGGCTAATAGGGATAAAATTATAACATTGACATTCAAAAATCTACTCTTCTTATACCATGTATGTACACAACTCAACTTCTACTAAAAAGGGGGACCTATCACAGGGTCTGTTCCATGCGGTCTAGATGATAGGCCATGATGAAGAAAGGGAAAGGAGACGGAAAAGCTAAGTCAATATATGTATTAAAGAGCTTAGAGAGAGGGACAACTATTTCTATTTAACTATGTTTCACTTCAGTCAATGCTCATTGCAAGAAATTTTATAGCAAGACTTCCTTTCTTATTGACAAAATCTTCATTTTTCTTAACCAAAATAATTTTAGTTGAATAACATCTTCAGAAGGATTTGATATATTTTTTGAGATTGTGAACTTTGGAATTCCTTACTTTTAACTTCAAACATGGATAATAATATTAATACATGATATCTACTAATGTAAAAAAGAAGTTTAAGGCCAGTATGATTTTTGAGTTGGGATCGTCTATAAATGGACTGTTTTTGCTGGTTAGTTCAACATAAAATTTTGTGTTTATTCCAGGGATTCCATAATGTTGCTAGGCTCTATATTGTTGTTTGCTAAAGTTTTATTTAAGTTTATTACATGTTCAGTTTTCCTTCATTTCAAATTTGTTAGGGTTATTTTAATAATAATAAACATATTTTATTCTAAAATGTTTATTATTACTTTTTAAAAATTACAAAATGATATATCTTTATTATTTGTTTCACTTTTTCTCTTGACATCCAAATCATTTCATTGTTTGATCTCTGTGTGTCAGTCTGTTACCTCCATAGTTGTTTTACTACCTTTCTAATATCACCGTAGCTCCACTTTCATCAATTGTTCAATTTACTTTACATTATAAGTGAATTTCTTAATTGTCTTCTTCACATTCCCGACTTAACTTTCTTGTTAAACCTATATTGGCTATATTGTTGAAACTTTTCTTTATTGCTTCTCACAGAATTCACCTAGTTAATTCCTTATTTATCTTCCTGTTCTCAGGAACTCATCATCTCTAAGTTTTATTCTACATTTGCACTTTGTAGGCTAGGTGCATAATTATTATGCTAACAGAACATTTGCATAACTTCTGCATTATTTCTGACACAATAATTTATGGTCAATCCTCATATTCGCCAAAAAAATATTTAGGATGGATTTTTTTTTTCCTTACTGCTCTCCCTGTTTGCAAAATATACTTAGAATCCTTAGAGACCGCTGAAATGCTGTAAGTTGATCCAGGGCTAATTTTGAACAATGGAGCAAATATCCCTTACTTTTGAATAAATACCCTTCAGATTTTATACTATCTCTTCATGTGTGGGGAGCTCAGAAATTTTCATAAAAGGTAAAGTTTAAGAAAAACATTATAAATGGAAAGGTTTTAATTAAGTTGTTGCACTTATTTTCTTCTATATAGTCTCATATCTATGGTGCCTTTTCCCTAGGAGATCCATTCTCTCCTCAATCATTCAGCAATTTATTATTAGTACCAGCTTTGTGTGAGGTACTATTTTTGGCACTTGGGATACATCATTGTAGAAAAACAAAATCATGACCTCATAAAACTTAGAGTCTAGTTAACGGAGGCAAGCAATGAATAAATTGCGTGTGTGTGTTTGTGTGTGTGTGTCTGTGTGTGTGTGTAGTTAAGAAGGTTATAAATGTTTTGGAAGAAAATAGAATGGGGCAAGAAAAATGCGAAGTATGTGAAGTGAATATGTTGTAATTCAAAATAAGATGAAGTCCGAACAAATATTTGAGAGAAGTGAAAAAACTAATGGTGGAGACAGTTGGGAGAAGAGCTTTCTAGGTAGAATTATCAAACAACCAGTGCAAAGGCCCTAAAACGAGTATGAGCCTGGTGGAGGGTATGTTTGGTGGACAAGAAAAACACTAGTATGGCAGGAACAGCATGGTGGCGGGATAGGTCAGAGAAGTGCAATAGATGAGGTCAGAATTGCAGCAGTAAACTAGGTTGCACAGGGACATGCAAGGCATTGTAAAAACTTTGCTTTTACTCAAAATAAATTAAAAAAAAAAATGTTACGATTTTGACCAGAAGAGTGACATGATCACTTTGTAGACTTATATGAAGAGTAACTATAGTGGGGCAGGGGTAGAAAAGCAGGAAGGCAAGAGGCTAATTCAATAATCCAGGTGAGAGAGAGACTAGGATAAGAGTGGTAGAGTTAAGACCGAGAGAAGAGGCCAAATTCTGGTTACAATGTGAAGAAACCAATAAAATTGCTGGCAGTATATGAGCTGCACTGTAGACACACAACCTACAGAATGGAAGAGAATATTTACAAACTATGCATCCAGCAAAGGTCTAATATTCAAAGGAACTTAAATTTACCAGCAAAAAACAACCTCATTAAAAACTGGGGTTTATTTGAAAACAGACACTTTTCAAATAAAGACATACATGTGGCCAATAGGCATAAGAAGAAATGCTCAACATCACTAATCATTAGAGAAATGCACATCAGAACAACAATGAATTACCATCTCCTACCAATCAGAATGGCTATTATTAAAAATTCAAAAATAGGCCAGGCATGGTGGCTCAGGCCTGTAATCCCAGCACTTGGGAGGCCAAGGTGGGCCGATCACTTGAGGTCAGGAGTTTGAGACCAGCCTGGCCAACGTGGTGAAACCCCATCTCTACTAAAAATACAAAAAGTTAGCTTCACATGGTGGTGCATGCCTGTAGTCCCAGGTACTTGGGAAGCTGAGGCAGAAGAATGACTCGAATCTGGGAGGCAGAGGTTGCAGTGAGCCGAGATTGTGCCGCTACACTCCAGCCTGGGTGACAGAGTGAGACTCCATCTAAAAAAAAAAAAAAAAAATTTCAAAAAATAACAGATGCTGGCAAGATTGCAGAGAAAAAGGAACACTTATACACTGCTGGTGGGAATGTAAGTTAGTTCAGCCATTGTGGAAAGCAGTGCAGTGATTTCTCAAAGAACTTGAAACAGAATTACCATTCAATTTAGCAATCACATTGTTAAGTATATACCCAAAGGAATATAAATTGTTCTATCATAAAGACGCATGCACGTGTATGTTCATTGCAGCACTGTTCACAATAATAAAGACATAGAATTAACTAAATGTCCATCAGTGGTAGACTGGATAAAGAATATTTGGTACATACACAATGGAATAATATGCAGCCATAACAAGAATGAGATTACATCCTTTGCAGCAACATGGATGGAGCTGGAGGCCATTATCCTAAGCAGACTAGCATGGGAATAGAAAACCAAATGCCACATATTCTCACTTATAAGTGGGAGCTAAACAATGAGAACACATGGACACAATCTAGAAGGGAACAGACTCCAGGGCCTACTTGAGGGTGGAGGGTAGGAGGAGCAAAAGGATCAGGAAAACACCTATTGGATACTACACTTACTACCTGGGTGGTGAAATAATCTGTACATTAAACCCCTATAACACACAGTTCACCTATATAAAAAACCTGTACCTGTGCCACTGAACCTAAAATAAAATTTTTTTAAAAAGGACATGAGCTGTACAAGACATGGAGAAGTCAAATATAAGCCTCAACTTTTTTGTGTGTCTTTTCCTGTGTCCTTTCTTGCTGTTCAAATTTCTCTTCTGATAATGTGTTAATATACTAGAGCTATTCCTGCTAAATATCACAGCATTTCTACTAAGTTGCTGCATCAAAATGAACAAATGAATAATTAGTGAATGAATATGTCAAGGAATGGCCAGATCTGTTCTTGCCGTAGAATGCTTTCCATCTATATAGGAAAATGGACTCTATATAGGAAAAATCCTATTTTCCCAATTATTTCCCAATTAGAATATATGATAATTAAACTGCTCTCTAAAAAGAAGTTTAGCTATCCATAGGACTTTATTTTTCTAAGTTGAATGAAGAAGAAGTCCCAATATCTTGTTTGCATATTTTTCTTTTTAAATAACTCTTCCACTTATATTTCCACCAAAATGTTTACTTTTAGGAAAAGTACGTTTACATAATTTCAGTGTCCTCTTTCAATCTTGATATTATTTGTGTTATTATTTATTTGCATTTATTTTAGTTGTATTTTTTGCATATTATATTAGCAAGATATCCTCAATTGCTGTGACATAATATTGGAATAATTTCTAGTTTCAATATTTTGGCATTGGTGATTTTTTTGCTTCTTTTAATCATTTTTCATTTCCAGTGACATCTTTTTTTTTTTTTCTTAATTTCAGCTCTATATTCCTAGACAACCAGAGACATCTAAACTTGATAGGGGTAGGTGTAACAGAACAATTTCTGTACTTTTCACACATGATTCCAGGTGTTCAGTGTCACAAACCATTAGATGAATTTAGGTAGTCTCTAAATTCCACTCATGTTTTACTTTATATTTTCAGTTTATTTGTGTTTTATTTCAAAGGCTAGTATTTCCTTCTTTGCTTAGTTGACATAAATTTGGAAGTGTAGAGGGGAATGAAACATTCTAAGGTTAGCTAGTCATTCTACTCTTTTCTAAGAAGACAGACTCAAGAATAGGGCTTGCAAGGAATTTTCATAAGTAGAGAATAAATTATTTTTATGTTTTGGAATTAACATACTACTGTTGTGCTGGGTAAGAAATATTAGAAAAACTTTTAGTGAACAGAGATGTTTTATAATCATCTTTCTTGTAACTTCCATTTCAAAAACGTCTCATACTGTCATTTCATATTTTAACTTCATGAAACTGTGTTAATATGCTATAGTAAAAATAATTTATTGATATAATTTGAGACAAAAATATGTGATATATGTGAATATTTGTTCTTATATAATTGAAATATATTTGACTGTGTTTATAAATTGCATATTTTGTATATGTACAGAAGTATGTTCCACTTAAACAATCCTGTTTTGAATCCTATTGTAAAGGGAAAATCATTTCCAAACAAGATAATTATTTGTTGTTATTTTAGCCATTTATACAAATATTTTCATGTTATGTACATATGCTTTTTTGTATACTTTTAGGTGCATGTTCATTTGTTGGTGATTTATGAATAAATACCATTTTCTTAGCAATAGAATCCCTCCTTAGGAAGAAATCAGTTGTTATTGAGTCAATCTATTATTAAGTCTATTAGGATAGAAAATGAGACCTCACTAAAGTCTTGATTCAGTGTGATAAGCTGCCCGCTAAAATGACCCTCAGTAATTACTGCCTCCGAGGGTTGAGGTCCTTGTGTATTCCCCTCCATGTGAATGTGGACGCAACCTAGTAAATTTCTTCTAACAAATAGAATATTCAAAAGTGATGGGATACCATTTTCGAGATTAGGTTATAAAAAGACTTTGACTTCCCTCTTGCATCCCGTCTCTCTGTCTTTTCCCAATATTGTGCTCTGATGAAGCAAACTGCCATGTCTGAATTGCCCTATGAAGAGGCCAACATGGCAAAGAGCTGTGAGCAGCCTATAGCCTATAACCAGTGAGGAATTAAATATTGTCAACTGCCAAATAATTAAACATGGAAATAGGTTCTTGGAGTCTTTAGATGACTTCACTCCTGACTGAAACTTTGACTGCAGCCTTGACAGACCTTGACGCAGATGACCCAGATAAGCTACACTCAGTTCCTAATCTACAGAAACTGTAAATATGTTTGAAGCCACTAATTTGGGGGATAATTTGTAATAACCAATACTTGAGTTAGAATATATAAAGTATTCTCTAAGAAGAGGTGGTCTGCTAATCACAGGATTTTGTTTTTTAGTAGTGGGTGAAGAAAAGTTAAATACCAGAGATAAATAGTTCCCAATGTTAGCAAAATATGGCTTTTATTGAGAGAGGGACCTGAGAGGAAGAATTGAGGTACCTAATAAGAATTATTAGGAAATTTTTAGGGAATTGCAAAGTGATGCACAATGTAAAGTTTCTTTCTAGTTTCCAAATAAAATATTTGGTAAAATCTGCATTACTAAGAAGTATATTATTAAATTGGACTTCTACAAAAAGAATATGATAATACATTGAGAATGGCTTAAAGGTGTCAAAAGGAGATCAGTAAAGCCTTCAGGAAGCTTTTGGGAGGTCATACGTTGGAGTCATAACTTGCTTATTTTATTTTGTGTTTTAAATCCATTTTACTGAGATGTGATTGACAAAAAAGCTGTATATATTTAATTTATACAACTAAATGAGTTTGGAGTTAAGTATAAATTCATGAAACCATCACCACAATCAGTAGTATAAACATAGCCATCACCTTCAAAATGTTCCTCCTGCTATATTTGTTTAGTGTTATTATTTCTGATGAGAACACAATATAAGATCTACTTTCTTAGCAAATTTTTAAGTATAGGATACAGAATTATTAACTATTACACTGTTACGGCACTATGCTGTATAGTAGACCTCTAGGACTTATTTATCCTGTGTAACTGAAACTTTGTACAATTTGACTGACACTTCTCCATTTTCCCTTCCCTCCAGCCCCTGGAAACCACCATTTCACTCTCTTCTGTGATTTTTACTACTTTAGATTCTTCATATAAATGGTTTCATGTAGTACTTGTCCTTATGTGTCTAGCTTATTTCACTTAGCACACTTAGCATAATGTCCACTAGATTCATCTATGTTGTTGCAAGTGGCAGGGTTTCTTTCTTTTTAAAGGTTGAATAATATTCCATTATAGGTATATACCACATTTTCTTCATTCACTCATCTGTTGATGGGCATGGCTATTGTGAATAGTGCTGCAATGAACACGGAGGTGCAAATATCTCTTTGAGACCCTGATTTCAATTATTTTGATTATATAGCCAGATAGGGGATTGCTGGACTATATGGTAGTTTTATTTTTAATGCTTTGAGGAAACTCCATACTGTTTTCCATAGTGGCTGTGCCAGTTTACATTCCCACCAACAGTGTGCAAGGGTTCCCCTTTCTCTACACCCTCACCAACACTTATCTTTTGTTTATGGATAATAGCCATTCTAATAGGTGTGAGGTGATATCTCATTGTAGATTTGATTTTTATTTCCCTGATGATTATGTTGAGCACCTCCTTTGAAAATTTCCTAAATAATTTGGTTCCAACTACGTTGTATTAGTCCATTTTCAAACTGCTGATAAAGACATACCTGAGACTGGGCAATTTACAAAAGGAAGAGGTTTAATGCTCTCACGGTGCCTGGTGGCTGGGGAGGCCTCATAGTCATGGCAGAAAATAAAAGGCACTTCTCACGTGATGGCAGACAGATAAGAGAAAAGAGCTTGTGCAGGGAAACTCCCCCTTTTAAAACCATCGGATCTCATGAGACTCGTTCACTATCCCAAGAACAGCACAGGAAAGACCCACCCCTATAATTCAATCACCTCCCGCTGAGTTCCTCCCAGGACCCGTGGGAATTGCCCTTGAATTAGAAAAGAGTTGATATGGGAGAAACCTACAAGAACAATCTTCATTTCATTTTTTAGTTTAGTTAGAAATATCCAAAAGATCCAAAAGATAATCAGTATTTTAGAGAGTTATCAAGTAATGTGGTTCTCCAGATCTTTGCCAAGGGTCTCAGAATTCTTACTTAGTTAAAAATACTCATTTGGGGGAAAATAAAAACAAAAACAAAACAGAGCTCTACAGCATGTAAACAGAAAGTAACTTGACTTTCTCATTTCCCTGTGTGGGTCTACTTGCTTTACTGCCTTTAGAGGAGATCTCTGACAGATAAGCACTACCCTTTCTATTGCTCTTAGGTAGTAAATAGTCTAAATTTCTAGATGCTATAAACATGACATTTGAATAATTTAAAATGATTGCTTCTGGGTAATAACCAGTATCTTAAATTTCACAGAAGGTAGGTCAAATTTCTCCCTTTCCTAGCTCAAGCAGGTTACAAGCCTGAAAGCCTACAATGTGATAGTGGAAAACCAATGGCTTCCCTTTCAATTTTCCCACTTTTCTCTTCTGCTCCTCTGCACTAACAGTCTGACTTTGTTTTCTGACCTTTTCATGTTTGAGCTAGCAGAGAGGAGACACAAGGCAAGGTGGTACTTGAATGTCACTGTCTTCTGGCATCAGTGCTCTCCGTGCTTGGCAGAAGCAGTTAGGGAGCCTCTTATTGACAGCTGATCCTTTATCTTGTAGAGGGCTTTTGTGGGCTTCTGAAAGACCCCTTATCACTTTGGATTTCTTTGCTTTCAGTGCCCTTAATTCCCAAATGTCTCCTTTGCTTACCTTTCTGTCGTTTATAATTCTTTCCACTCTTATGTACTATGTCAGAGTCTCATGGCTCCTGCAGATACCTGTCTTGGGAAAAAAGTCTCTTTACAATCCCTCCACCCTCCAAACCAATGCTTTCTCCCTTCCTGATAAAATCTTGTCCTCAACAAGCTCTGATAGGAACATCTGGCAGGAGGTTCCTAGTATTGCCGTTTCGTTCTTCTCTATTGTCAGAAAGTTAGCCAGCCATAATTTTCCATTTGACTCCTGCTGTGATCTTTGTATCCGCATACTGCTGGGGGTCATGATTCATATTTTATGATCACTTTGAATCCCCTCTTCTCTACCATGTGAGGATAGAAGTGTGATAGGGAGGAACAAAACTGTGCCACAGAAACTTAACATCTTTTTTTTTTCAAACAAATTATTTCCCTGTTTGGGTTAGTGCCATTCAGTCTCTCTCATACTTTTGAGGTAGTTATTGGACCAAGGATTGCCAAATATTTTAGATTTATGTATAGTTTTACAAAGATGATCTGGCACCTCACTTTGAAACATGAAAGTACTTCCCAACTTTAAACAGAACGTATTATGTTTCTAACATCTTATTATTTGTATAATTAGGGCTCGATACCTGAAGAAACAGGAATAGGAAATGTTACAAGCTTTCGAGCTATTGTAATGAAGAAAATGGTGGTAGTCGTTAAAAGAGAGATCCCAGAAGTAATGATTATTTTTAAATTATGATACTAAAGACAGAGTAAGAGTATTCATATTTTTTGAAAATTTGTCACTGGCTCTCAGAGAAGAAAGCTCCAGTTTGTCTTACAATTTAAGGCAAAGATTGTGTGAAAAGATACCTAGAAACATAAATTGTCTTATAAATTGGGTTAAAATTCACAAATCAGTAAATATGCTTAGGCTCTGTTCTGTCCAGGGCATTCTGGATTCTTAAATCTTGTTCGAACTCTGTCTTTCATCAGTGTTTTTGAAATTAATTGCTGTTTAATTCATATAACTTTGGTTGTTAAAAAGGCGATCACATTCAATATACATAATAATGTTCTGATTTCTATTTACCTTAATAAGAGGCACTACAAATACTTATTTGTCTTAAAATTGTCTCAGGCAAGATAATGTTTTATTATTGTCAGACAGTTACATCATACTTCAAAATACCTCAACTAGTTTGTGTTCTTAGTCTATATCTTCTGTGTATCATCTATCTATGTATCATCTATCTATCTATCTATCATCTATCTATCTATCTATCTATCTATCTATCTATCTATCTATATCACCTATCCTATCTATGTAATTTTCTTCTACCTGTTGCTAAATCCTACGGACTATTGTATCTCTTTCTTGGCTATGAGTGCTCTTATAAGGTGATTTCGCTTTTTCAGGCAGGACAGAGGCTTATTTGAGGGAGCATGGGAGGCCAGTTTTTCAATTAGGTTTCATTGTTGGTACCACTCAAGGTACAAAAATGTGGGGTGACTCATGTGAGAAAGACAGTGGATTGGAATTAGAGAGTTGAATAACTCAAGTCTTGTGTCTTAAAATAGATATATTTTTTCTTATTATTTTCTCTACCTTGGTCTTTCACTAAATTCTTCATATATGTGTATATTATCTTTTCAACTTGGTTTTCAATTTCTAAAGACAGAAACCTTAAAAATATTCTTTGTATTCTGCACAACAAATGTATTGTATATTATAAATACTACATAAATATCTGTAAAGTAGTAATTAATTTTCTTTATACTGTAGAAATTTAATCATTGGTTAGTGATTGTTCCATAGAACTCCAGGATTACCTGCTGAGAGCTTCATGGATTCTTAACTATAGACATATCTAAGTAAACACAGGACTACTAAGGCAGTAGAGTACAAAAATGTAATCAGTGAACTCCATGTCACTAACATATGTCTCTCTAGTTTACACACACTTGTATGTACACTACTCACAATTTTTAAAGTGCATTGGTAACAAAGATTGTAAGGTCACCATTTGGTTGACATCTTGTATTTTTTTCCTTGTTTAATATTTGTAAGAATAAATGAGACTCCGTGTGAAAAAATCCAACTAATATTTTATTACTTTGAAAAATAATAAGTACTTTTTAAAAAGTTTGATTAGGCAGTGTTTATTCTGGTAGTTTAAATGAAAAAACTTAGGTCCTCTAAAAAATGGTTTTTCTGAAAAATTAGGAACCCAATCAAAACAAATTAGGAACCTAATAGTCCAGCAATGTGTTACCCTGTTTCATGCCTGTTGAGAAAATATTATTGATGAGAAAAAGTATTTATTAATATGTTTAAATAACTTTTTTATCATTGGCTCATGGGTTAGGAAATGATCCCCAGATTTAAATAATTCTTCATTATTTCTTATGTGTAAGAATAATTCAGTAACATTGAAGAGTTCCAGAAGGAAAGCACTATGCTATTTGTCTTTTTCAATCCATGAGCCAGAGTTAAGAAATGATAAATCAGTATGATTTCAGAGGACAGGCTTATAATTAAATTATACCCACAAGTCACCTTTTCTGTTTCTTCAGAATTTTTTGTGAAAATCTCTTTAATTTGGCTTTAATGCTTAAATGTATGAATACATTCATTGTAACTCTAAATTGCTTCCCAATTTTTCACCTCATTTTTTCCCTATAAAACTTTTAGCATTTCTATAGTCTTTTACTAGGCATTTTATTTCTTATTCCCCAGCTACATTCATCTTTACAGGTTCTAAATGTTTCAACATTGGAAAGACCAACATTTTACTATCAGATAATTCTTGAGGTATTTCACAGAAAAACAAACTTTAAAATGAAACTGAACTGGAGCCTTACAGGATTTGTAGACCATTTACTACTGTGTAATGAAAGTGTCTTTTCAACCTCAAATTCAGGGAGGTTCAGATGTCTTTGAATATATATTACTTACTTGTCTGAATAACCCTGAAAACAAATCTATGATCAATTAGCTCTGAAATTAGTAATAAAAGAAATTCAACAGTATTCCTATTTATAAAAACAGCCAATATTTGAAGAATTATAAAAAACAAAACGCATAATTTCTGAGCACATATTAAGTGCTATGTATTATTCAGTATTAAATAGTCTTTATAACAGCCCCTTTGTTTATACTTTAAGTTCTGGGGTACATGTGCGTAATGTGCAGGTTTGTTACATAGGTACACACGTGCCATGGCGGTTTGCTGCACCCATCAATCCATCATCTACATTAGGTATTTCTCCTAATCTTATCGCTCCCCCGCCCCCCCCCCACCCCCAACAGGCCCCAGTGTGTGGTTTTCCCCTCCCTGTGTTCATCTGTTCTCATTGTTCAACTCTCACTTATGAGTGAGAACATACGGTGTTTAGTTTTCTGTTCTTGTGATAGTTTGCTAAGAATGATAGTTTCCAGCTTCAGCCATGTCCCTGCAAAGGACATGAACTCATCCTTTTTTATGGTTGCATAGTATTCCATGGTGTATATGTGCCACATTTTCTTTATCCACTCTATTATTGATGGGCATTTGGGTTGGTTCCAAGTCTTTGCTATTGTGAATAGTGCCACAAAAACCATAGGTGTGCATGTGTCTTTAAAGTAGAATGATTTATAATCCTTTGGGTATATACCCAGTAATGGGATTGCTGGGTCAAATGGTACTTCTGGTTCTAGATCCTTGAGGAATTGCCACACTGTCTTCCACAATGGTTGAACTAATTTACACTCCCACCAATGGTGTAAAAGCGTTCCTATTTCTCTATATCCTCTCCAGCGTCTGTTTCCTGACTTTTTAATGATGGCCATTCTAACTGGCATGAGATGGTATCTCACTGTGGTTTTGATTTGCATTTCTCTAATGACCAGTGATGATGAGCATTTTTTCATAAGTTTGTTGGCTGCATAAATCTCTTCTTTTTCGAAGTGTCTGTTCATATCCTTTGCCCACTTTTTGATGGAGCTGTTTGTTTTTTCTTGTAAATTTGTTTAACTTCTTTGTAGATTCTAGATGGTAGCCCTTTGTCAGATGGATAGATTGCAAAAATTTTCTCTCATTTCGTAGGTGGCCTGTTCAATCTGCTGATAGTTTCTTTTGCTGGGCAAGAAGAACAAAGCTGGAGGCATCATGCTACCTGACTTCAAACTATACTACAAGGCTACAGTAACCAAAAGAGCAGGGTACTGTTACCAAAACAGATATATAGACCAATGGAACAGAATAGAGGCCTCAGAAATAACACCACACATCTACAACCATCTGATCTTTGACAAACCTGAAACAAACAAGCAATAAGGAAAAGATTCCCTATTTAATAAGTGTCATTGGGAAAACTGGCTAGCCATATGCAGAAAACTGAAACTGGACCGCTTTCTTACACCTTACACAAAAATCAATTCAAGATGGATCAAAGGCTTAAATGTAAGACCTAGGACCATAAAAATCCTAGAAGAAAACCTGGGCACCTGGGCAATACCATTCAGAATGTAGGCATGGGCAAAGACTTCATGTCTAAAACACCAAAAGCAATGGCAACAAAAGCCAAAATTGACAAATGGGATCTAATTAAACTAAAGAGCTTCTGAACAGCCCCCATTTTTTTTTTTTTTTTTTGGTCTTTTAGAGATGCTGAGACTCAAAGGATTCTGTATGTTTCCTAGAGGTATATAGTCAGGGGTGGGATTTCAATCTAGGTTTTCCTATTTTACAGCCAGATTCCCATCACCACCTTACCACTCCAATGTGTTATTTGTGATGCTATGAGATTATTCTCACTAATAAATTTTAAAGTTTTCCATACAATATAAAAAGAAGGAAAGGCTATTCATGATAGTAATGCAATAAGATTTTATTTGTTATTCTTGCAATGAAGGTCATTTCTGGTAAATTCTTGAAACTTTTTTTATTTATAGAGAGTAAAGGGGATCTGGATAAATAACTTTAGGCTAAAAATAAAAATAAAATTTGGATATGATCCCTAGAAGATACGGATAAGAAGAGCGGTAACATAAAGTTTTCAGACATTCTGAAGTCACATCTACATGGGAGTAGTTCAGCAGATTATTAGAGTTTATAAACTACATAAAAAGGAATGAACTGGAGGATAAAACCTATTTTCATCAGTTTACTATAAATAAAAACATGTAAGAATACACTCTTTTATCAGCTGAAATAACAACTATTTCTATCAATTAAGTCTACCAAGGCTTATAGGAATTGACTTATAGTCAATTATATGGCAATTTGTTTATTCAATAATAAAACATTTCTGAAACTCAAAAGTTACTTATTTAATCAATGAGAAATTGGTATACCTTATTTTACTAATCTACTGTTACAAAAATATATTACAGGAAAGTGTAAAATGCAGAGAGAACAAATGTTTATTTCCAGTTTAGTCAACATTCTACTCTGAGTTGCAGCTAGGCACTGTCAGCTGTGATACTGTGATAGTAAGGGATAAAACCTCAAATTAGTGGCTGGATGCGGTGGCTCACAACTGTAATCCCAACACTTTGCAGGGGCCAAGGCAGGAGGAGTGCTTGAGCCCAAGAATTTGAAACCAGCTTGGGCAACATAGCAATACGATGGCCCTATTTGAAAAAGAAATAATAATTTTTAAAAATCTCAAATTACCTATTCTAGATATGCATAAATAACTAAGTAAAATTTACTTATGTTAGCAAGTGTCTTTTGAAGAATAAGTTAAATGGTTTTTGAGTTTAATCCATCTTAGATGTTACCATACGCATTATATTTAAAAATTTATTGGATATTGGCTGGGCGCAGTGGCTCCCACCTGTAATCCCAGCACTTTGGGAGGCTGAGGCAGGCGGATCACAGGGTTAGGAGTTTGAGACCAGCCTAGCCAACATAGTGAAACCCCGTCTCTACTAAAAAAAATACAAAAAAAACTAAAATAGCTGGGTGAGATGGCGAGCTCCTGTAATCCCAGCTACTTGGGAGGCTGAGGCAGGAGAATCGCTTGAATTCAGGAGGCGGAGGTTGCAGTGAGCCGAGATTGTGCCACTGCACTCCAGCATGGGTGACAATGCGAGACTCTGTCTCAAAAAAAAAATTACTTGATATTATAGAAAAGTTATATAATTTAATTATATAATAGAAGATGCCTGTCACCGGGCACGGTGGCTCATGCCTGTAATCCCAGCACTTTGGGAGGCCATTGCAGGCGGATTATCTGAGGTCAGGAGTTCGAGACCAACCTGACCAACATGGTGAAACCCTGTCTCTACTAAAAATACAAAAAATTAGCCAGGCGTGATGGTGGGTGCCTGTAATCCCAGCTACCCAGGAGGCTGAGGTAGGAGAATTGCTTGAACCCAGGAGGCAGAGGTTGCAGTGAGCCGAGATCGCGCCATTGCACTCCAGCCTGCACATGACAGAGTGAGACTCCATTAAAAAAAAAAAAAGATGCCTCTGCTGACAAGCATATGAACATTAACATTTACAAAACGGAGATACTTAAAGGTGTTTTTCTAAGGAAGAATTCATTTAGTGCATATCAAATAGGAAGGCTAAACAATAAGGCAACCAAATTATACACAACTGATAGATAAATTATAATGACAACATGTACTTTATAATATGTTTGTTGCAACTGGAATATATGTATCTACTATTTAACATTCACTTCCTCTAATCGAAGATAGTGAGGTATACCACAGTAAGCATCATCAGGTGGTTCTTTTTGGTGAAGATGGACTTAGAGGACAGAATTTGAGACATTTCATTTAAATGTTGATTTTTTTTTCTGTCTCTCTTCTCTCTATCTTTCCATTTACAAGATATTAATATTTGGGACTTTCTCCCTCAGTTTAGAATTAGGAGCAAAGGCTAAGAAGTCTTGGATCTCTTTTACAAAAAGACCATAGATAACAAGAATTTTCACTTTCCAAAGCAAAGGAAAGTGCTGAATCCTAAGCAGGACTTGGAACAGCACTTGCAAAGGAGATAACTAAGAGAGGGTTTTGTGAATCATAGTTGACTACCTAGTTATAATTTAGGTTGAGAAGTTGTGCAGCAGACACATAATTAATCTGGAGGAGTCAGAATATTAGTCTCAATTCCTATTATTAATTTTATGCCAAATTGAAAAAAAAAAACTGGGAGTTTGGGAGACACCATGGACAGTGGTTGCAAGAATCTGAATGACAAGGGGCTGGCTTCTATAATCCATGGTGACAAAATAAAAGACTGTCGTCAGGAAGTATCTATAGTAACACTGATAGTGGGCCATAAGGTGCTATTTGCTGTGAAACTGTGTAGGCCACATTGGAACTTGACTTCTATATTCTCAAGTCCTGAACAACATGGAAGCATGAGGAAACTTCAGCAGAAGGGTCTAGAAAAACATCTCTGATTGACCATGGGCTGAAAGTATTACTGTAAATAACCAAGCAGAGGAGTCACTATTGGGGGAAGCCCCCCCAATATTTCAACATAGGTTCTTTCTATGTTCCCTAAGTGTTGGCCAGTCTGAGAAATAAAGAGAAAGAGTACAAAGAGAGGAATTTTACAGCTGGGCCACTGGGGGTGACATCACATATCAGTAGGTCCGTGATGTACCCTGAGCGGCAAAACCAGCAGGTTTTTATTAAGGACTTCAAAAGGGGAGGGGGTGCAAGAACAGGAAGTAGGTCACAAAGATCACATGCTTCAAAGGGCAAAAAGATCACAAGGCAAAGGGCAAAACAAAGATCACAAGGCAAAGGGCAAAGTCAGAAACTCCTGATGAGGGTCTATGTTCATGTATTGTCTTGATAAACATCTTAAACAACAGAAAACAGAGTTCAAGAGCAGAGAACCAGTCTGACCTCAATTTGACCAGGGTGGGGTTTTCCCCACCTAGTGAGCCTGAGGGTACTGTAGGAGACCAGGGCGTATTTCAGTCCTTATCTCAACCGCATAAGACAGACACTCCCAGAGAGGCTGTTAGTTAGACCTCCCCCCAGGAATGCATTCCTTCCCTGGGGTATTAATTATATTAATAATTATTAATAATTATTAATATTATTCCTTGCTGGGAAAAGAATTCAGCAATATCTCTCCTACTTCCACGTCCATTTATGTGCTCTCTGAAAGAAGAAAAATACGGCTCTATTCTGCCCGACCCCACAGGCAGTTAGATCTTTGTCTTCCCTTGTTCCCTAAAATCACTGTTATTCTGTTCTTTTTCAAGATGCACTGATTTCATATTGTTCAAACACACATGTTTGACAATCAATTTGTACAGTAGTGGTCCTGAGGTGACATACATTCTCAGCTTATGAAGATAACAGGATTAAGAGATAAAAGTAAAGACAGGCATAAGAAATTGTAAGAGTATTATTTGGGAACCAATAAATGTCCATGAAATCTTCACAATTTATGTTCAGAGATTGCAGTAAAGACAGGCATAAGAAATTAAAAAAGTATTAATTTTGGGAACTGATAAATATCCATGAAATCTTCACAATTTATGTTCCTCTGCTGCAGCTCCAGCTGGTCCCTCTGTTTGGGGTCCCTGACTTCCCGCAACAAGTCACATTACATACAACAATGATCCTGCCTATAAGAGATCCCTGGCAAAGAGAATCTTATACATAACCCAAAAAATTTCTCTATGGCAGTTTTCTCAGCTTTGTAATACCTGAGGCTAGCTTATAACAGTACAAGTCAAGTAATATTATTCCTGCCCCCTATCTTTGACTCAAGCCAGAAGGATCAGAAACTCAGGTTCCAGCAATCTGAGGAAAGAGGGAAATAGAAGCCAGGAGAGAAAATAAAGAAATCACTATGATGATTTTCTAAATTTTGACTTTCACAGGTATAAACTAAAGGAGAACAATTGTGAATGAAATTTGGAAATTGTGATTTTCACAATGGGCTAGACACCTTAAATTCTTATAAGGGACTGACTGTATCAGAAACTAAAGTGATTAGAAGACTTTTTATTTTGTAAAATATAAGAGCTGAGTACTGTGTAAAATTTTCATTCAGGGATAAACAGCTAGCCCAAATCAAGGATTTAAACAATTCATCAAGAGAAAAATTAAAAATGCATTGTGATTGCAGTCTTTGTCCTGATCTTTCAATATACTTATTCAAACTCATCTCTATTAGGGGTGAATAACTCATCAATGGACTTAGTTAAGCAAAACCTGCATTATCACATGATAAGGTTACAAATAAAGTGGTAACACTTTAGATAGTACAGGAAGTGCCGTGAAATGCAGTTGAGAATTGCAAGATTAGGAAAAAGTATACATTCAATAAGACAAAAAGTAAATTTTTTCTCTGAATAAGTAGATCTTTAAAGGAAAGAAAATGGCTGCTCCTGTTATAAGTGTCAACAGTAGGAGAAACTACTCAAGTATTGCTTTACACCCTCTCTTGTCTTTTGTCCTTATCTATGTTAGTAAGTGATAATGTCACTGTAACAGAATGCATTTTCCAGCATTGGTCACAACATCTCTTATCCCACAAGCTCTCTATAAAGCCATGTGTACATGTTATTCCCCCATCAAGAGGCAGAGTTTATATCTCTACTCTCATGAATCTGGTTGGAACTTGTTACATCTTTGACCAACAGGATAGGACAGAGAGACAATGTGTCAGTTTCCAGCAAACCCCTTAACCACTGTGGAAGCCTCTGCTTTTTGCCTCATGGAACTCTCACTATTACGATGTTTCCTCTGTATACCTAATCACCACATTATGAGAAGCCAAAGCTACTGGGGGCCATGTATAGACATTCTGTCTATGCCATCTTGTAAATCCATCACAGTCAAGCCTTCAGATGACTACATCTCCAGCTGATATCGACTATGATCATACAAGAAACCCAAGTTAAAATCATCCAACTGAACTCAATCAACTCACAGACCCATGAGAGATAATAATTCTTCCTTTAAGTCATTCAGTTTTGGAGGGTTTTTTTCCTGCAGAAATACCTAATTAGAATCATCTATCATTCTAAAGCTAAGGTAGAGTAGTCAATCCATTTTAGCTTATAAAACCTATATAATTTTTTAAAGTGCGTAACAAAGAAATTTTATTTTATGCCAATGTGTTAGTCTGGGTTCTCAAAAGCAGAAACTGTGTAGTAATGCCAAACTGAGAAGTGCAAACTCAGGGAACCAATAGTGAAAGAAAAAAGAAATGAAGAAGAAGAAAAGCAAATAAATGTTGGTGTATTCCCAAGATGGTTACAGTTGTATAAACACAGCTGCTCTCTAAATCATGCAAAGGTCTCTGGTTAGGTCATATGGAGCTATGGTACCTCAAAATAATCCCCTATGGAGAGCAAAACAGAGGAATTAATCCTGTAGATCCTTCCCATGGGTTGTCTCTCATTAATCAAAATATGCCCAAAGGGCATTTATTTCCTCACCCTTCCAGATGGTATTGCCTCAGCCTACTGGACAGCTGCTGAAGACTCCTCAATCATAGCCATCAACATGGCATACCATTTGAGTCTGAGGTTTGTAGGAATAGCCAAAGACTCTATTGGTGGTATTAGTCCAAGCTTTGCTGCCATAGTTGCTGGAGCTTTTGTTTAACTGGGGCAATCAATCCTCTATCAGAGCCTAGCCCTCAGTGTGGGAAACCCTGAATTATCCATGAATCTTAACAGGTGAAGTCAAATATATTAGTCCATTTTCATGCTGCTGATAAAGACATACCCAAGACTTGGAAATTTACAAAAGAAAGAGGTTTAGTGGTCTCACAGTTCCATGTGGCTGGGGAGGCCTCACAATCATGGCAGAAGGTGAAAGCATGTCTCTCATGGCAGCAGACGAGAGAAGAGAGCTTGTGCAGGGAAACTTCCTGTTTTAAAACCATCAGATCTCGTGAGACTTATTCACTATCACAAGAATAGCATGGGAAAGACCCACACCTATGATTCAATTATATTCCACCAGGTCTCTCCCACAACATGTGGGAATTTGGAGAGCTACAATTAAAGATGAGATTTGGGTGGAGACAAAGCCAAACCATATTATAAAAGTAATAGCAGTTGGAGCACTCCATTGAACAAATGCCTGGGGATCAGGAACCATGTACAATCAAATAAATCAGGAGAGTTACATGTGTTGCATGTGATACAATTCACCCCATGGGCCACTTGGATTCTTTCTCATACTCCTATGATACCCAGATCTAGAGTTATGAAATAGGAAGAGGTGGTGCTCACCTTAACTTACGTTCAGGGCTACATGTACAGGTTTGTTATATAGGTAAACTTGCGTTATGGGGAGTTGTACAGATTATTTCATCAACTGCATATTAAACCTAGTACCCATTAGTTATTTTTTCTTATCCTCTCTTTCCTCCCACCCTTCACCCTCGATAAGCCCCAGTGCCTGTTGTTCCCCTCTATGTGTCCACGTGTTCTCACTATTTAGCTCCCTTTTATAAGTGAGAACATGTAGTATTTGGTTTTCTGTTTCTGTCTTAGTTTGCTAGGGAAAATGGCCTCCAGCTCCATCATGGTTTTTTTAACGGCTGCATAATATTTCATGATGTGTAGATACCACATTTTCTTTATCCAGCCTACTATTGATAGACATTTAGGTTGATTTCATGTCTATTCACCATTGTGAATAGTGTTGCAATGAACATACACAGTATGTGTCTTTATGATAGAACAATTTATATTCCTTTGTGTATATACTTTGTAATGGGATTGCTGGGTCTAAGGGCAGTTCTGTTTTTAGGCCTTTGAGGAATTGCCACACTGTTTTCCACAGTGGATGAACTAACATATACTCCCACCAACAGTGTATAATTGTTACTTTTTCTCTTCAACCTTGCCAGCACCTGTTATTTTTTGACTTCTTAATTATAGCCATTCTGACTGGTGTGAGATGGCATCTCGTTGTTTTGATTTGCATTTCTCTAATGATCAGTGGTGTTGAGCTTTTTTTCATATGCTTATTGGTCACATGTATGTCTAATTTTAAAAAGTGTTCATGTCATTTGCACACTTTTTAATAGTGTTGTTCATTTATTTCTTGTAAATTTGTTGCAAGCTTAATCATTCAGGGTTAAAGCTATTTGCAATATTATTGAAAAGACTAATGAGGATTAGAAAACAAAGCTACCACTACACCTTTCGCCATAATTATTATTTACCATTTCCCTTTCCCATCACTCATTTTAGAATTTTCTTTCTCCTTCTTCTTTTTTTTTTTTTTAGATGGCATTTTGGCTTTTTATTTGTATTGTTGGATGATCTGCAGAATCATATTTGGAGTGTTTATCAATTCTTTAAGAAAATTTCACTGAATCTTTTAAGGTTGAAAGAGTTTAACTTAATTGACTTGTCACCAGGTAGCTGAATGACCTTCATGAAGAATGGTGTCATGTAAGGAAGTCAAAATAATTCTTGGCTTCTGGCAAGTGGCTTATTCAGTAGTATCAATAGCTAAATCAACCTGGAGGAAACTTATGCTATTAGGTCATCCATAACCACTGTTTTTGCAAAAGCAGGGGCCCATCGTGCAATTGCTGGAGTGGCTGATGAGAGTATGTCTGTCTCACATCCTCAAGACAGGCCATTTTTTCCATCTCTTCTAATGCATATTTTCTCTAGTTGGTATCATGTGAGATATAAAGATACACACATTCGTGCCTCTTCTCTAGACATCTTATCCCCGATTCTTCAGTGTTAGTGCTTTCAGATGGTTAGCCCACTAGCCAAGCTTGTTCTCATTACCCAAGAATCAATATATACCCATACTGCAGGCCAACAATTCTTCCATGTGTCTATAATCAAGTGTACTGCTTGCAGTTCTGCCTTCTGGAAAAAATTTTCCTTCATTATTCTCCTCCTGGACTACGCTTAAGGGCAGCAATCCATTTCTGGCTTCAACCAATGTTTTGCATTGATACACCAGGCTCAAGTCCTTTTAAGTCAGCTGGTCATAGGAAACAACCATAAGGCCATAGGTTATGAACTGAGAGGCATTAGCGCCACCGGGGTAGGTGAACTAGACTTGCGTTCTGGACCTGATTAAGCCCAATTATAAGTAAATAACTTTCACCATATTCTGTTTTGTTTTTTTGGTTGTTATTGTTGTTGTTTGGCTATGTACACTCACTCTTGTGATTTGGTAGCTGTGATAGATAACACCAGCTCATGATAAGCTTCAGGTTATTTAGTGCTCCTTAGTCAGTCTATACTAGGGTCTAATAGTACATCAAGAGTTGATTTTCAAATAAAGAATTTTGCTCCACTATGAAGAAAAACATGCTTTTGCTCTATAACTCTAGGAGTTTACATGCTATGTAAATTTGATCATCTGAAATGTGAATATTTTGTAATGGGGATTTAATCTATTTCAATTTTTCCTGTATTACCTTGATAAGAAATGTTAAAAATTGTTATTTTCCTAATTTTAAAAAATTAATTTTTTAAATTGACAATTAAAAATGTATATATTTATGATGTACATTGTGGCATTTTGAAATATGAATACACTGTGGAATGGCTAAATAGAGCTAATTAACATATGCATTACCTCATATAGCTACCATTTTATTTTGTGTTGAGAATACTTAAAATCTGCTCTTTCAGTGATTTTCAAGAATAAAATTCATTGTTATTAACTGTAGTTACTATGTTGTACAATAGATCTCTGGAAATTATTCCTCCTATCTAATTGAAATTTTTTATTCTTTGACGAACATCTCTTCACTCCTTTCTTTCCCAAAGCCCATGGTAACAACAGTTCTATTCTTTACTTCTATAAACTTGACTTTTTTAGATTCCACATGTAAGTGAAATCATGCAGTATTTGTCTTTCTGGGCCTGGTTTATTTCACTTTATACAATATCCTCCAGGTTCATCCATGTTGTTGAAAATGGCAGGAGACCCTTCTTTTTTTAACACTAAATAGTATCCCACGGGGTGTATATATCACGTTTTCTTTATCCATTCATTACCTAACAGACATTTAGGTGATTCTTTATCTTGGATCTTGGGAATAAAGCTGCAATGAAAGCAAAAAAAGCAGATATCTCTTCAACATATCGATTTCATTTTCTTTGGTTACATACCTAGTAGGAGGATTGATTGATATAATATGGTAGCTTTATTTTTAATTTTTTGAGGAATCTCCATACTATTTTCCACAATGGCTGTAATAATTTACAAGTAATTTCCATCAGTGTTCCTTTGGTGGGACACTGTGTCTTTTCTCCACATCTTGTCAACATTTATTTTTCATCTTTTTAATAATGGCCATTCTAACAGGTATGAGGTGATATCTCACTGTGGTTTTAATTTCCCTAATTATTAATGATATTGAGAATATTTTCATATACCTATTGGCCACTTGTATGTCTTCTTTTGAGTAATGTCTATGCAGATCCTTTTCCCATTTTAAAATGGGGTTATTTGTTTTGTTATTATTGGGTTGTTTGAGTTCATTATATATTTTGGACATTAACCCCTTTTCAGATTATGGTTTGTAAATATTTTCTCCCATCCCATATGTTGTCTTTTTAATTTACTAATTGTTTATTTTGTTGTGAAGAAGGTTTTTAGTTTGATGTAGTTTAACTTGCCTATTTTCATTTTTATTGCCTGTGGTTTTAGAGTAATATTAAAAATATCATTGTCTAGACATTGTCATGGAGCTTTTTCTTTATGTTTTCTATTAGTAGTTTTATAGTTTCAAGTCTTGAAAGCAAGCCTTTAATCCATTTTAAATAGGTTTTTTATTGGCACATAATAATTTTACATGTTTATGTGGTATATTTGATATTTTGATACCATTACACATGCAATGTGTAATGGTCAAATCAGGATATAATATTTAGGGTATCCATTACCTCAAACATTTATCATTAGTTTATATTGGGGACATTTAAAATCTTCTATTCTAGCTATTTTGAAATATATAATAAATTATTATAAATTATATTTACTCTACTTTGCTATTGAACACTAGAACTGTTATATGATCCAATAATCTCACTACTGAGTATTTATTCAAAGGAAAGACAATCAGTACATGAAAGGGATACCTGCACCTCCATATTTATTGCAGCACTAGTCACAATAGCCAAGATATGGAATCAACCTAAGTTTCCATCAACTGATAAATGGATAAAGAAAATTGGATAAATATTCACAGTGGATATTCCCACATATGAATTAGAACATATGATAATTGTCTCTCTGTGTCTGGCTTGTTTTACTTTTCATAGTAACCTTTGGTTACATCCATATTGCTGAAAATGATAGGATTTCATTCTTTTTTTATATCTGAATAGTATTCTATTCTCTCTATATATATATTCTATGTACGTATACATATATAGAGACTGAGAGGTATATATATATATATATACCAGATTTTATTTATCCATTCATTCATGCATTTGATACATGCATACAGTATATAATGATCAAATCAAGATATTTAGGATATCCATCACTTCAAACATTCATAATGAGTTTATGTTAGGAATATTTCAAATCTTCTCTTCTACCTATATTGAAATATACAATAAATTATTGTAAGTTATAGTTAACCCTATTTTGCTATTGAACACTAGAACTTATTCTAACTGTATGTTTGTACATATTAAGCAACTTCCCCTTATCTTTCCCATTCCCACCACCCTTCCCAGCTTCTGGTAACTGTCATTCTACTCTCTACCTCCATGAGATCAACTTTTTATGGATACCACATATGAATGACAAAATGCAATAATTGTATTTCTCTGCCTGGCTTATTTCACTCACCATGTTAACCTCCAGTTTCATCCATGTTGCTGAAAATGACAGAATTTCAGTCTTTTTTATATCTGAATAATATTCTGTTATGTATATATACCACGTTTTCTTTATCTAATTGATGGACACTTGATTGTGTATCTTAGCTATTGTGAATAATATGCTGCATTAAACATGGGGTGCAGGTATCACTTTGATATACTGATTATCTTTCCTTTGGATAAATACTCAGTAATGGGATTACTGCATCATATAATAGATCTATTTCTAGTTTTATGAGAAATTTCCATGCTATATTGTTATTTTTATCTTTTTGATAATAGCCATTTTAATTGGAATGAGATGATATCTCATTGTGGTTTTGATTTGCATTTCCCTGATAATGTGTGATGTTGAGCATCTGTTTTTCATATACTTGTTGATCTGTATGTCTTTTTTTTAGAAGTGTCTTTGCCCATTTAATGGGATTATTAAAATTATTATTATTGCTCTTGAGTTGTTTGAACTCCTTGTATATTCTGGGTTTTAGTCCCTTGTTAGGGACTAAATCATCTGCAATTTTTTTTCTCCATTTCTACAGATTGTCTCTTCACTATGTTGTTTCTTTTGTTATGCAGAAGCTTTTTAATTTAATATACTCTCATTTGTCTACTTTTGTTTTTGTTGCCTTTGCTTTTGAAATGTCAGCCAATTTTTTTTGTCTAGACCAATATTCTGAAGCATTTCCTCTATATTTGTTTCTAGTAGTTTTATAGTTTCAAGTCCTACTTCTAAGGTTTAAATCCATTTTGAGATGGTTTTTATATATGGTAAGAGATAGGGATCTAATTTTATTCTTATGCATATGAGAGTATGGTTTTCCCAGCAACATTTATTGAAGAGAATGTTCTTTCCCCAATGTAAGTGTTTTGCACCTTTGTCAAAAATTAGTTAGCTATAAATATGCGGATTTATTTCTGGCTTATCTATTCTTTTCCTTTGCTCTGCATGTCTGTTTTTATACTAATACCATGCTGCTTTGGTTATGATACCTTTGTAGTATATTTTGAAATCAGATAGTGTGATAATTTCAGCGTTGTTGTTGTTGTTGTTGTTGTTGTTTTGGCTCAGTATCGCTTTGGCTATTCAGAGTCTTTTATGGCTCTATAGAAATGTTGAGATTACTTTTCTATTTCTGTGAAGAATATCATTGGTATTTTGGTAAAGATTGCATTGATCTTTAGGGTGCTTTAGCTAGTATGGTCATTTAGAAATATTAATTCTTCTGATCCATGCACATAGGATGTCTTTTTATTTGTTTCTACCCTCTTCAGTTTCTATCATGAGTGTTTTGTCGTTTTAATTATGGACATTTTTTACCTCTTTAGAAAACTTATTGCTAGGAATTTTATTGTTTTTGTAGCCAATGCAAATAGGATTGCTTTCTTAATTTTTTTTTAGCTAATTCGTTTTTGATTTATAAAAACACCACAAATTTTCCATCATGCTTTTTATCCTACAACTTTGCTGAATTTGTTTATCAGTTCTAAACGTTTTGTGTGTGTTTGTGTGTGTTTGTGTGTGTGTGGATTCCTGAGGTGTTTCTATATATAAGATCATGTCATCTGCAAAAAGGCATAATTTGACTTCCTCTTTTCCAATTTCAGTGCCTTGTATTTCTTTATCTTGCCTGATTGCTCTGGTAAGGACTTCCAGTTCTATGTTGAATAAGAGTGGCAAAAGTGGGCATCTTTGTCTTGTTCCAGTTCTTAAAGTCTTTCAGCTTTTCCACATTCAGTATCATGTTATTTGTAGGTTCATCACATATGACCTTTATTATGTTGAAGTATGTTCCTTCTATGCTTAATTTGTTGGAAGTTTTTAATATGAAGAGATGTTGAATTTTATCAAACACTTCTGCATCTATTAAAATATTTTTGTTTTTGTCCTTCATTCTGTTGATATCACATTTGTTGATTTTCATATGTTGAACTTTCCTTACTTCCTTGGGATAAATTCTACTTGATCAGGGTTTATTATCTTTTTCATGAGTTTTTGGAAGCAGTTTGCTAATATTTTTTGAGGATTTTTGCATCTACGTTCATCAGGGATATTGGCCTGTAGCTTTTACTTTCTAATTTTGTTTTTGTCTGGCTTTGGTATCAGGATAATGCTGGTTTCATAGAATGAGCCAGGAATAATTCCCTCTTCTTCAATATTTTGAAGTAGTTTGAGTAGTTCTCCTAAGTTTGGTAGCTTCAGCAGTAAAGCCATCCAGTGATGGGCTTTTCTTTGTTGGGAGCCTATTTATTACTGATTCATTCTCATTACTCATTATTGGTGTGTTCATATTTTTTATTCCTTCCTGATTCAGTCTTGATAAGTTGTATACGTCCAGAAATTTACTCATTTCTTCTACTTTTTAATGTATCTTTGGTCATAATAGTCTCTAGTAATCCTTTGTGTTATATTTCTGTGGTATCAATTGTAACATCTCTTTTTTCATTTCTGATTTTATTTATTTGGGTCTTTTTTGTTGGTTAGTCTACCTCACGATTTATTGATTTTGCTTATCTTTTCAAACAATGAACTTTTTGTTTCATTGATCTTCTGTATTGATATTAGTCTCTGTTTTGTTTAGTTTTGCCCTGATGTTTATTCTTTCTTTCTTTTTTTTTCTAATAATTTGGGATTTGGTTTGTTCTTACATTCCTAGTTCCTTGAGGTGCATTGTTAGGTTGATAACTTGAAATATTTCTACATTTTTGATATAGGTGTTCATTGCTATAAGCTTTCCTCTTAGCATTGTTTTTGCTGTGCACCATAGGTATTGATATGCTGTGTTTTCATTTTTTGTTTATTTCAAGGAACTTTTTGATTTATTTCTTAATTTCTTCATTGACCCAACTGTCATTCAATAGCAAATTGTTTAACTTCTGTGTCTTTGTACAGTTTCCAAATATCCACTTGTCATTGATTCCTGGTTTTATTCCATTTGTGGTCAGAAAATGCTTGATATCATTTTAATATTTAAAATTTTTGAGGCTTGTTTTTGACCTGATATATATTTTATCCTAAAGAATATTTTATGTGCTGATTAAAATAACATGTATTCTGTAGCTGTTTATTGAAATGTCCTGTATGTGTCTGTGGTTCATTTGGTCTATAGGACAAATTAATTAGTTTTGATAGTTCTTTGTTGATATTCTGCCTCAAAGATAAGTCCATTGCAGAAAATGGAGTGCTGAGATTCCCAAATATTTTGAGTTGATTCTTGTATATGGTGTGAGAGAAAGATCTAATTTCATTCTGCATGCGGATATCCATTTTTTTCAGCACCATTTATTGAATACTGTCCTTTCCCCATTGTGTGGCCTTCACAGTTTTGTTGAATATCAATTGACCATAAATGTGCAGATTTATTTGTGGAGTATGAATTATGCTACATTGGTTTATGTGTCTGTTTTTATGCCAGTACCATGTTGTTTTGATTATTATAGCTTTGTAGTAAATTTTGAAGTCAGATAGTGTGTTATCTCCAGATTTGTTCTTTTTGCTCAACATTGCTTTGACTATTCTATTTGCCTGATTTTTAACACATTTTTGACCAAATAAAAGTACTTCTGTGAATTGCAGGATTTTAAAATGTAGTCAAATAAAAAGAGCATTGCACAGAAAGTTGAAAATATGGGTACATTTTTCTACTATTTTAAGTGTCCTTGGACTGTATTTCATGTACCTAAGTCTCATTAATTTGCTAAATGCCAGTCATAATTCTAAGATAATTATAATAATTTCTGAATATTGGAGGACCAGAGGGACATTTTCTTTTATTCCATTTGTGCCCTATAAATTTAAGAGCCTTTCTCTTTGGTTCTTAACCCTGTTCACCCAAGCTCAGATGGTTTAGTTGGTGAACTGAGGATTGAGAAGATTAAAATATTTGGCTTCAATTAACAATATTACCATAAATATGCATAAATGCATCAAAAACTAATTGTTCCTGTGTGTAAAGTCCAAACCATTTCACAGAACAGATGGTTATTGAGATTGACTCACAAAATGCATATCTTTTAATTTATGAATGATATATTGTTCTATCACGGTGTTGGGGGATAAACTATAACTTAAGAACATCCTACATATTTGTATTTTTAAAGGGTTAAAATATTAACAGACTGTTTTCATATTTATATTAAAATTATATCTTTGACTATATTATTTATTATCTTTATCTTATTATCCACCCACCCGCAGGTTGTTGCTTAGCCTTGTGGAAAATAAAAGGAGCAAACTTATTTTCACATAATGTTTACTTTCTCATGAGGATTTTCATATTTTTTGCTCACACTTCCTTAATATGATGTAATTCTACTTTTCCTACATTAAATTTTAAAAAATTCTGATTTTTACTTTTTCTCTTCATAAATTGCCTTTTCTTGAAATATCTTGCATGTTTTGCTACCTTATATATGATTATTATTTTTAACCTTATATTTCAAAATGATTTTACATGGACAAATAATGTTGCAAAGGTAATAATAATACATAAAACCCCAGTATATCTTTTACGCAGATTCATCATTTTTAAACATTTGGCATATTTGATTCATCACTATGTCTTAACCCATTAATAGTTCTGTGTATATTTTTCTAATGTTATTTATCTGTATATTTGTTAAATTATTGTATAATTATAAAGTTCAAGAAATTAAATATTGAAATAATACTTTAATCTATAATCCATACCCCAAAGCAGTTAGCAGTAGCAATATTGCCCTTTTAAAATATTATTTTCCCCTACCCTGCAGGACCTTCTTTATGATCACATGCTACTTTAGCTGTCATGTTCCTTTAGTCTCCTTTAACTTGGTATTTTCAGTCTTTCGATAACATTTGTGAGGAAGACAAGTCAGTTTTTAAAATAAAATATTTCTTACTTTGGGTTTATCTTTGTTTTCTCATAAAAATGCCCCTTAGAGATAGAATCAATTGATGATTCCTGCTCAGATCAATTTTTATTATAACAATTGGAAAATGGGGATTTTTCCAATTCCATTGCTTATACTAAAGAGACGATGAAATGCTCCAGAAAGTCAAATAAAGGATAATTTGTACATCAAAATAAATCAGAAAATAATAGAATATAATCCATTAAACAAAACAGTAAATATTCCTTTATTTACACAAGAATATCCTGTTATTCCAATATCATGTATTGAAAAAAAAATAAATAACACAACTATCATTTCTCCAGTGAATTACCTGACACCTTTGGAAAATGTTGATTGGCCTTATGTGGATTTCTTCTTTGAATCTATGTTGTCTCTTTGATATAAGGATATACGCGTATTCTTATACCAATACCATATTATGTTGAGTACTGCAGATTTCTAGGCAGTCTTTGAATCCAGGTGTAGATCCTCCAGCATTATTATATTTTTTTCAAAATTATTTTGAATATATTGTATCTTTTGTATTTTCATTAAACTTTTTGAGTCAATTTGTCAACTTATGCAAAAAGGCTGCAGAAATTAGATTGGCATTATATGGGAACTATAGATATATTTGAGGAAAATTGACATCTTGATATCTTAACATTTACTGATTCTTCCAATTCATGGACATATGCATCTCTCCATTTAACTGGGTCTTCTTTAAGTTCTAGCAGTTTTTATTTTTTAATATATAGGTCTTATACATGTTTTGTTAATATGTAACTGCCTCATTTTTATGTTGTTAGGAATGGAATATTTGCATTAATTTTTTAGGAAGGTTTTTGTTATTGTATAGAAATGCAACTCAGAAAATACAATTGTGTTTATTGATCTTGTAGCCTACATTTTCCTTGATTTGATATAGAGATATCCAGATTTCTTAATTTCTTCTTGAATTGATTTTGGTAATATATGTGTGATTTCAACCTTTTAAATTTATTGACACTTGTTTTGGCTTGGCTTATCTTTTATGTCAATGAATTTTCCATGAGTGTTTGCAAGTTATATATATTTTTCTGCTGTTGAGTAAAGTGTTATATAACTGTCTATTACGTCTTGCAGGTTGATATTGTTTTCAGGTCTTCCATATTCTTACCGATTTTCTATCCACTTTTTCTATGAATTATTAAGAAAACAATATTAAAATTTTAAACTACAATCGATCATTTCTCTATTTTTTCTTTTGCTTTTGCTGCCAGATTTTTGAAGCTCTCTTGTTAAGCATATTTGTAATTGTTATATCTTCCTGCTGTATTGACCCTTGTGTAGTCATGAAAAGGTCCATCTTTATTTCTACTTTGTCTTATTTTAAAGTCTATATTTTCTTATTTAAATATAGTTTACTCATGTCTCCTTTGATTTGTGTTTGTATTCTGTTACAAAAGTAACAAGACTACTTGTAGCAGGGGATGAAAACCCCCTTAGTCTCTCTGATTTTAATATGCATGTCTTGTAGAAAGCATGTGGTTGGATGTTTCCTATAATCTAGTCTAACAATATTTGCCTTAAAATATGTAATTATTATTTTTTCTTAATTTAATATTTATTTTCTGTTTGTCTTATTACTTCTTTGCTCCTGTATTTCTCCTTGACTGCTTTCTTTTGTGTTAAAATATCTTTATTAAACAATTTTCATTCCTCTATTGAATTTTTAGCTGTATTTACATAGTTTTTACTGGCTTCTCTTAAAAAGTAGCATGCATTTTAATCTATCACACTGTATTTCAAATAAATACATAGTTACTTTTTTAAATGTAAAAACTTTGTACCAGTATAACCTGATTTCCTCTCCTTTTTTGTACTATTGTTGTGATATGTTTTACACATTTATTATAATATAAATTCAAGAATATAGTTTTATAATATTTTCTTTGAATTTTTTTGACTTTAGAGAAATTAAAAGAAGAATGTACGTACACATTTACAATTATCTCCATATTTATTGTTTGCAGTGTCTTCATTCCTTCCTGTGAATTTAAGTTACCCTTGGTGCACTTTTCTTTAGTCTAAGGCACTTCCACTAGCGTTTCTCATAGTACAAGTCTGGTGGCAACAAATTTAGTTTTTATTCATATAAAAATGTAGAAATATCTTTATACACTTTAATTTTTGAAGGATAGTTTTGCTAGATATAAAAACCTTCCTTGACAATTTTTTTTCTTTCAAAGGCTTTCATATCCCATTCTTCTGGCATCTGGTATTTCTGATGTAATATGTCATTAAAAATTTTCTTTCCCTGTAAGTGTGTATTAATTTTCTCTTGCTCTTGTTAATCTTATAACTTTAGTTTCTACAGCAGTTGTATTATGACAGATCTATATGTGATTTCCTTTGCATTTTTCTGTGTGGAATTTGTTACTCTTGGATCTGAAAGTTATTGCTTTACAGTAAATTTGGGATGTTTCTGGCCATTGTTTCTTCAAGTATTTTTCCTGTGGTTTGTCTTTCATTTTTCTTCTTCTGAAATTCCACTTGCATTTAATTTGAAATTCTTGATATTATGCCACATATCTTTGAGATTCTTTTATTTTTCTTCAGTATAATTTTGCTGTTTTTGAGATTAGACAGTTTCTACTGGTCTGCCTTCTAGTTCAATGATTCTTTCTCCAACATCTCAAAACTAATGTCAGTCCTATCTAGATAATGCTTTTCTTTTTAGTCATTGTGCTTTGTTTTTTTTTTAACCAGCTCTAAAATTTCCATTTGATTTATTTCATGGTTCTTATTTCTCTTACGAGATTTCCTATTTGTTCACGGATTTTTAGCACACAATACTACAATTCTTTGTTTTTCTTTAATTTTTCAACATATGTATAATAGCTGCTTTGAAGTCATTGCTATATCTAATGTCTGGGCATACTCAGACATTCAGATTCCTTCCTATTGGCCCTTTTTCCGCCTCTGTTATTGGTGATCATTTTCTCTCATTACACATCTAGTAATAATTTGTGAAAAACTATATATTTTGAATAATATAATGTAGCAACTCCTGATTCTATTTTGTTTTTTTGAGAGTTTCTGTATTTTTATTTGTTTGTTTAATTAAGTAATTAACTTTTCTGGACACACAATGCGAAATCTGTTTTTCTGTTGTATGCTGTCTCTGTGTTTTCATTTACTGTTGAGATCTCCAATGTTGAGGGCATATTTTAAGGCCAAGGTTTTAAATGTAGCTATGCTCAGATACTTTAAACAATTAAGGTTTCCACCCTCTGCTTTCTGAGTTGTGTGTGTGGTTTGAGGAACACATTCAAAGAGAGAAAATTCTTAAGTTGCCTGAGGCTTTCAATTTTCACTGGGCTTCTAGGGAGTCCGGCAGACATATGTTATGTATTGTAAAATTCATCCGTGATCCTGGTGCTTTTTGCATTCCCAACATCAGTGTATAAGAATACCTGTTTTCTTACAGCCAAACTGACAGAGTACTTCGTTAAATTTTAAATGTCGGCATGTTTATTAGATGAGAAATTATGTTATAATATAGTTATTTTCATGTCCCTTACCATAAGTTTACATCATTCATATATTTAATCTTGGATATTTTTTAAAGTTTATATTTTTGTCCCATTCTTCATGATTTGTCTGAGACAAACTTACTGTATTATAATTTAAATGCAATAAAATTCACCATTTTTGCCATGCGACTTTATTTTTGTGATGATTTCTGACAATATATAGTCATGCAACCACCGCTATCAAGAAATAGAATATTTATATTACTCCAAAAAAGATCATTTGTGAACCTTTTCAGTCAATACCCTCCTGCCATTTAAGTCTTTTTACATTTCTCTCAGTAAAGTGTTATAGTTTTCAATATATAGCTATTGAAAATCTGTGTCAGCTTTACTTCTAAATATTTCCTATGCTAACTGTGTAAATGGTATTGTTTGCATATTTCTGATTGTTCATTGATAGTATATAACAATACAGTTGATTTTCACATTTAAACGTTTCATTCAATAATTTTGCTAAATAACTCATGAGTTCTGGTAGCTTTTTAATAGATTCAGTGAAATTTTCTGTATAGACAATTATGTTATCTGTGAATACAAGCTTTATTTTTCTAAGCAAATGGCATGGTTTGTTATTATCATTATCATATTTGCCTTATTTTACAGGCTAGAACAAGGATTGGTAAACATTTCTGTAAAGAGACAGATATTAAATATTTTGGGGTTCGTAGGCCTTTACGGTCTTCGTCACAAACTCAAATCAGCTATTATAGTGGGAAAGCGGCTATAAACAAAAGGAAAACAAGTGGGCATGGCTGGATTTGGCCAACAGGCTATGGTTTTCAGGTGCCTTCCATCTTTTTATCTCTCTGTTTCATTTTGTAGGATTTTTATTGCTGT
The DNA here is from genome assembly GCF_029289425.2 of Pan paniscus. Classification (NCBI taxonomy): domain Eukaryota; kingdom Metazoa; phylum Chordata; class Mammalia; order Primates; family Hominidae; genus Pan; species Pan paniscus. The sequence goes on from NC_073264.2 coordinate 47,459,731, forward strand.
GTCTTCAAATTCTCTAATCTTTTCCTTTGTAATATCTAACCTTTCATTAATCCTATTCAGTGTATTTTTGTCTCTGACATTTTGTTGTCATTGACAGATTTAATGGGTTGATCTTTTTTAACCTCATTTTAAGTTATATTTTCCTACTTTTTTGCATTCCTGGTCATTTGTTAAATTAGGTGGTGGACATCATGAATTTTATCTTATGTGAGGTTTATTTTTCATTTTCGTATAAATATTCTTGAACCTTTTTTTCTGGCACATAATTAAATTACTTGAAAAGAATTCGATCATGTGGGTCTTGCTTTTTAGTAGGCAGAATCAGGGCTGTGTTTAGGTTAGGGTTAATCTTTCCCCACTACTAATGCAAGATGAGATTTTTTTTTTTAATCTAAGGCAGGTAAGGACAGTAATCTTGTTTAGCCTTGTATGAGCCGTATTCCGTTCCTTATAATCTTTTCAGGTGACCCTTCCCACAATCTGAATTTCCATACACAAATGCAATGGTCAATATTCAAGAGAATATTGACAGGGATCCTTTCAGATATATGATATTCATTCTATGTGCAGTTCTTTCTTCTCCAGTGTTCTGTCTTATAAAATTGCCCTATGAAGCTGTCTTGGCTTCCTCAAATTCCAGCTCCATCTCTTCAACCCACAGAGACCACTGTAATTCACCCAGTTTTCTCCTCCCTATACGACTCTTCAGAAAGCTTCTCCAGGACAATTGTAACCTGAGACAATTGTCAGGCTTACTTAGTTTCATTCCAGTCCCTCAGGGACCATTGTCTTTCAATGTCTGATGCTCAATATCTTGAATGCTATTGTACCATATATTTTGTCACAATTGTTCAGGTAAATCTGATCTATCCTACTACATTTTGACTAGAAGCTGGAGTTTCTACATTTTTTATTTTTATATATCATAGATTTAACCTTTTGTATTTGATATATTTTGCAAACATTTTTCCCCAATTTTTATTCATATTTGACTTTGCTTGAGGTGTTTTATCAATGTAAAACTGTGTTCTTTTTAATTTATGTGTAGTGAAATTTATCAATATACTCATTTTGTGTTCTGTATTTTGCTTTATATTGTCTTTATAATAGATATTTTGTATTCTGTATTTGCTTTATAATATTAAACTATTATATTACCTATACATTCAGGTAATAGAAGAATACTGCATGTTTTCTCTTAGAACTTGGGTATGTGAAACTTTATAGAATCTGATTTTATCCCTTTCCAAATGGCTATCCAGTAGTCCCAAAATCATTTATAAAAATATGTTTGTCCTTGTTATTTGAGATAATTATACTATCCTCCCATTCATCCAATGTTTTAAAATTATACTAATTTTAATAGTAATTCAAACCTAATGATCTGGAGATAATGTTTTTTATATAAAAGGTCAAGTAGAATCACAGAAGGTAGTTATTTTGGGCAAGAGCCCAGAGCCATTGGGTTTCTTAGGATGTTGGTGTTAATTATGTATTCAGCACTTATACATTGATTAACTAGATATGAGGCAAATTTCTCCAGTGTATGACTAATTTATTTCCTTTATCTCAGAATATGTAAATAATTCCACATATTACAAAATAGAAAGATTGCTTTTTCATTAGTAGAGCACAGACTCATAAATATTAACTTTAAAAAATCTTCTATCTGTTGGGTTTTTTTTTTTTTTTGCAACATTTCATTTGACTCTTGTATTGTCTTATCGGAATCTAAGAAAGAAATAATGGATTTGCCTGTGTTATAGTGCTCCCAGTTCCTGGGTAATTCATACTTCCCCAAGAAGTTCTTTACACTTTTGAACAGTTAACTTTAGAGAGTTATGTCAATATTTTATATTTAACTGAAATCTACCTCATCTTATTATCAATTCATTTAAAAAAATTGAATCATTTTTCATACAACAACCTTTCTAAAGTTGAATGTTAATTATTGTGTGTCTCTTGAGCTTTCATTTCTCTAGGATATTAAACCTGGAGAAAATGTTCCTAACCCTTTTATGTATCACATTCAAGCATATTTAGCCATCTTAACTCCTCTGTTCTCATCAGGTAAAACTTTGTCCCTTAAATTGTTGCCTAACATTGTACAGAATCCTCTAGGGGTCATCTAAATCCTACAGAATAGAACCAAATGCCTTCAGACCTACCAGATCTGGTTCTAACTTTTTTCTACCACAACGTGTATTCTAATTGGTGCCAAATAAATTATAATCTGATGGGTCCTTTATATCTTAAATCTTATAAATATAATTTCATTTCTGAATCCCATTTTATATGCTTTATAAAAGTGCTATATTGTCCTTTTAATGAATGTATACTCATATAAGTATGTATTAAGATGAGTGGCCATTTAAAAATATTCATATCTTTTTATTTCTTGCAAAATACTCTATGTCACCTGCTCCCAAAAAAACGAAGTTTTGCTCAACAATATCTTGAGAGATTCTACATAACAAAGGTTCCATGACAAAAAATAATTAGGAAATTCTGAGAAAGCTTTCCCTTAAGATGTCATATGGCCAGACACAGTGGCTCATGCCTGTAATCCCAGCGCTGTGGAAGGCCAAGGCAGGTGGATTGCTTGAGCCTGGGAGTTCAAGACCAGCCTGGGCAACATGGCGAAACCATGTCTCTACAAAAAATATTTAAAAATTAGCCAGATGTGGTGGCACATGTCTGTAGTCCCAGCTACCCAGGAGGCTGAAGTGGGAGGACCACCTGAGCTCAGGAGGTCAAGGCTGCAGTGAACCATGATCTTGCTACTCAGCCTGGGAAACAGAGTGAGACCCTACCTAAAAAAAAAAAAAAAAAAAAAAAAAAAAAAAAAATTCATAATGTATATTAATACATTACAGACTCTGAGAGGTGCAGCAGTAAAATAAGTACTAAATTTTACTTAGACAAGCATTTTAGACTCAGAGCTACTCATTAAATTGGAAAAAAGTAGTAGTATTATGTAGTTTATTTAATGCTAACAATGTATAATGTGATGTGTCATGAATACTGGAGATGAGATGAATATGGCATTTAATAACATCAGCTGAATGTCAAAATACCCTAAAATAACTATATGCAAATGGTAATTATTTCTATGCACCAAGACCGAAAGTTCATTCCATTATTTGTAGATAGTCAAGTTCAGAAGTAAGGGTGAATTTTATTTACTGATTAAAAGTATAGAGATTCAGAGACCCTCAGAAATTAGAAAATTATTTTAACAAGAGAGTTTATGAAAATACTGTTCTTGAGGGATGAGTGATTTGTATATATTTACCTAAAAGTAATTTTGTTGGTGCAATAATTATGTAAATGCATTCTTGCTATATATGATGCCATAAAGTATGCAATGGAAATAACACACTGATGAAATAATGACTATACTGCCTTCAGCAGAATCCAAATAAACATCTTCAATGTTGATGCATGTTTAGCATAAGTCAAAAGAAAAAAAAAGTGGCACTTCTCACTTATCCATTTTGTTTTGTATAGTTTTATGATCTTTACACTATATTTATAAATTATCTGCTGCTTGAATTGACTCCTGTCACAGTGTTGTTATATTTTAGTGTCGTAAATTAGACATAAAAATTGAGTAAGACTGAACTGAATATTTAATTACATGGTATTATTAATAGTTATAAATTTCAATGTTTTCCTTATCTATATTTTATGTTTTAGCTTTAATATATAAGCAATTAAATAATTTAACAGATGACTAATGGGGAATGCATTTAAATATATTACTTAAATATTTGAAGACTAAATTAAAGCTTCAACATGACAATATTGTTAAATAACCTAAGATGAGAGATAGATTACTTTTAAGGTATGCTTTTAGAAAATACACACATATGGTCACTAGCCCTGCTTATACAAAGTATTTATGACCTTAATAAACAAGGACCTTGACAAAGAAACCTCTGAAGTGACTAGGAGAACTTATTTTGACTTTGATATTGTTTATCTTCTTTAAATATGTACTTAGTTCTTCAAATTAATTTTATTTTAAAATATTCCATATTTTATTCTGTATATCTACAAATAAATATATTTTATATATTTATTTATATTTTTAAAACTACTTTATACATATACTTGTGTATACACATATGTGTATATACTGTATCTGTATGTATGTGTATAGACTGTACGTATATACACTCATTAGATGTATAATATATACATAAAAGTACATATATATTATACACACACACACATACACACACACATGCAGTCAGTCTTCAGTGTCTATGGGGAATTGTTTTCAGGACCTCCTGCGGGTACCAAAATCCACAGATGCTCAAGTCCCTTATATAAAATGGTGTAATATTTGCTTATAACCTATGCATATTCTCCTGTATACTTTAAATTATCTTGTAATACAATGTAATGCTGTGTAAGTCGTTGTTATACTGTATTGTTTAGGGAATAATGACCAGAAAAGTCTTACATATTCAATACGGATGCATTTTTTTTTTAAACTTTTTGATCCACAATTGGTTGAATTCATTGGTGTGGAACCCATAGATATAGATGACTGACTACATATAAAAATGAAAGTAAAATTAAATTATAAAGTGATAAAAAATAATTTTTAAATATATGACATAAACAGTTTAACAAAGTAAAAGGTGTAGGAAAAAGTAGAAAAAAAAGTTTAAAGTTAAAAATAAAATTCTACCACAGCAATAGCATACAAAATGACAAGGTATCATCATGATCAGAAGAAAGAATTCACCTAGATTTGGCAATTGTTTTGTTTTCCTTTTATTGCCTGAAGTAGTATTATGCTAAAGAAATGGCATTTCTAATCTCAGTTTAGTTAGGTATGTATTTTATATTCTGAAGTACAAATAATATAAAATAAAATGAATGAATAAATTATACCTGAAAAACAACTTTATTTCTCAACTCAGAGGTGGCCACAAATTGAGGAGAGATTCATTTATAATACCTCAGTGAACTAAAATTTAATAATGTTTTTTCAAATAGATAGTAGTCTTCAAAATATTATGTGATCCTTGCTGAGGTAAAATGATGGGAAGTTTGATAACATGATTTTCCAATTTAATATTGTTTCTAAATGAATTTTCAAATACATAACATTTGAAAATCAATATAGGTTTTCTGATATATGATGTTTATTTTCCCAGTTTTTGAGAAATTTTGCTAAAATGTATTCATAGTATATGCTAAAGTAGATTTTCTAGACTAGATTTAAGGATTTTTTTTTACAGTAATGATATAAAGTGAGATAACCTTCAGATGTATGTTTTAAGCTATCAGTATTTCTTACATTTGTCACAGCTTGTTTTTGCCCTTAGATTTACTGTAGCAGTTTCTTTGGTGAAATCTGGGCATGTATAAGGTGTTTCTGAGGTTTACCCACTGTTGAAAAACATTCTGTATTCTAGGTTTTTGCAATTCCAAATACAGATCACAGAATAGTTGGTCTCAGCATCATCTTGGGGGCTTGTTGGAAATGGCGAATATTAGGTCCCATTTCAGAATACTGCAACAGAATCTCTAATAGTAACAAGATCCCAAAGGATTTATACAAATACACACACAAACACACTTTAGCAAGCACCTAGGACCAACCCCATTAAACATTACTTTGTAGGACTTCTAAAACCATTTACTAAAAACAGTGGCTTGATTTTTCATGACAGTGAACTTTAAGGTTAATTGAAATCTAGATGTCATTACTTCCTTGTTTCTCTTCCTTGGTAGGAATGATTATAGAATGTTTTTCTAAGAATATCGTAGACCCAAAATTTATGTTGTCAAATGAATGGAGTCGTTTTGTTGACACTACTAGTATGTAGATATCAGTATGTTTTTTGATAGGTATCAATAAGGCACAAAACAATTTCAGAATAAAGTTTTCAGAACCA